>NC_083731.1:28725639-33525639 GCF_028564815.1 Eubalaena glacialis
TCCTTTATGTCAGAAAGGATGGTTCTTCAATTGTGCTCTTCTTATATCGTTGATTCATCAATATCCCCTCCCTCTGTTACATATCCAATCTCTCCTTCTTCACTTTCTCTTCCCTGTCCACTGACAAACATATTTAACTAACTACCCCTTCTTTCACCCTACTGCCTCCTCCTAAGCACTTCTGGAATTTCATTCATGAAAATGCAGGCTTCATCTGCTGCCTCAACTTTTTGGTTCCCTTTATCCACAACTCACTGTAGTCTCTTCCTTCCATTCAATCACTTCTTTTAGTCCTCTTATTACTGACATTTCTGCAGCTTTTTACTGTGCTGATTGTTCTTGTTTGACTTTAATTGTCCTCTCTGGAATTTATGTCGTTTCTCTTCACTTCTAACTCTGTGTCTATTCTTCTTCTTTCCTGTGACTGGTTTCTGCCTCTTGGACTACGCCTTAAATTTCCCAGATGCCATCTTCAATTCTCTTACCTTTCACTCTGAAAGCTCTATTCAGGCGATCTCAACAAATCCTTAGCTTCAATCACCAACTACAATACACAATTCTTAAATTTATGTTCCCTGCCTGGAGCCTTTTCCTGAATTCCTATATTATGTTCCTCACCAGTGTGCCATCCAGTTGAGGAAGAAGAATGTGATACGGACAACACAAAATGCGATTAGGTCCATTGCAGGAAGAAAACTGTTATGGGTCATTCCACTTATTAGCTATGTGACTGGGAAACATTACATCAGCTCTCTGTCTTCTCATCAGAGAAGAATGGGAAGAATAGTAGTATCTACCTGATATGGCTTTTGATAGGATGAGATGGAAATTCAGTATAGCATTTAGAACAATGCCTAGAACTAAGTAGTCAATATATGTTAGCTGCAGTTATTATTATTATTATTATTTAAAATTTTTAGCTCACAAGAGAGGCCTTGAGATCATATGAAGGTTTCAGGTAAGGCCTCTTGGAGGAGGTTATCTGTGTGCTAAATTTTAAAGAATGAGGAGGAGATGAATCAATTGAAGGGTAGGAAGGACATTTCTGGCCCTGGAAACAACATGCATAACACAAAGAATGGAAGCATATGCTATGTAAGATAAAATAAAACAGGTAGATATTTCTAAAGTATAAATTTCAAGGCAGCAAATGGTCAGAGACAAAACCAGAAAATTAGATAAAGACCAGGTCGTGGAGGGCCTTGAATGCCATACTAAGGAGTGTGGTTGCTTAAAAAATTGATTTTTAAACATGGAAGTCAGTAAATCCTTTTTTTTTTTTCATTCTAGATGGAATCACTTTGGCAGCACATGGCAGGACGTCATTAAGACAACAAATTTAAAAAATCAAAAAGTAAGGCATTCAGTTATAAGAAGACCTGAAAGGCCTGTGTTCATAATAAGATGTATGGCATCTCTTAGGAACTCTCCCAAATAGTGGGAAGTTTTGAGAGTTGATGGAGGTGCCACACTAGTCAACTGGGGCAAAGTGTGAGACATACTCATGATGACCATTTCCGTGGCTGGATCAAACACAGGTTATACAATAAACTCTAATGTGTCCAACAGTAGTAAGTGCAATTATAGAAATATAAGTACAAAGGGCTCAAAAGAGAAAGAATTCACTGAGAGAGGCAGAAACAGAACATCAAGTTGGTGTGGAATTCTAAATTGTACTATGTTTTAACCACATCTACTGTCATTAAAACATAGTGAGAAATGCAGAGGGGTGGTATAAAATGAAGCTTAAGCACAGCTTAGAGGTAGATTGTGAAAGGCATACACCGTCTTGCCAACAATTTTTAGTTTTCTTCCATATAGGTAACTGAAATTGGTATTTTATCATATTTATTGGTTTCTGAATGTGTTTTATTTATTGTTTTGGAATAATGGAATGAAAGAAATGAAATTACTGTGGAGATACAGAAAATTAAATGCTGGACGTCATATTTGAATTCATATCTACATTTTCTGATTATATGTATTAGGTAGTAGATTTAAATCTCCTTCACTTCAGGACATAGTTCTCACCAATCAGATGAGAACTGAGGTCTTAACATTAAAATGTGCTTTACAATATATTCATTACATTTGTAACTGACCCATATAATAGGTTGACCATGTTTATTGCAGTTATTAATTCGGAATGTCTACAGCATTAGGGTGAAGTAAGATGTCAAAACCATTTAGTGAAGTCTATATTCTGGTTAAGAATATGTGTGCTGAGTTGTTCATTCATTCAAAGCAATCACAGGTAATAATAATCCATCTTATGTTTATATACCATATTTAATCATGAGAGAGTCCAGAGCTTTTGGTAAACTAAAATTATTCCAGTGTTCAGCCATAACAATAATTGTACTGAGTGAAATAGCATAATACAAACTACAGGAACCTGAAAAATCTTACATAGGCAGTGTTAAAATACATGTTTTAAAATAGGTACTGAGTTGAAATTAATGATCTTGTTTATATACAGAATAGAATCTTAGAATCATAGCATCTTAACAAAGCAAGAAGAGACCTTGGCGATCACCTTCTCCAACCACTTCATTTTACGGATGAGGAAACTAATTTCTATAGTTTTGATTTCTTGCTAGTTCCTACTAAATTGCCACATTATCTTCATGCCATTGCTTGTAAAAATAGCATCATATTATTCACTAATGTGATATGAAAAGTAGGTATTACTGAATTTGTATACTACCATCACCACAACCAGCTCCCAATTCAGAAATTCAGATCTTGAAACTCCAAGTATAAACTTCTCAAGATGGTGCCAAGTTCATTGCCAAGAGGAACTTCTAAATTAGAGCCGGAAATAGGTTAAGGTCAGGGCTGATGTGAGTAGTATAAAATTGGAGTCTCTTCCCATCCCTGCCTCCCTAAATCTGCAAATGTGCTTGCCACTCTTTATTTCAGGGAAAGAGTTGATGACAAGAGGTTCAGAGACCCTCCAAAAGACATAATGCCACAGAGGTTGTCCCAGCGTTTGAACTGGGAATTATTTTTAACACCTGATTTCACCGGCCGACTCAAATAGAACTACCATACGACCCAGCAATCCCACTACTGGGCATATACCCTGAGAAAACCATAATTCAAAAAGAGTCATGTACCACAGTGTTCATTGCAGCTCTCTTTACAATAGCCAGGACATGGAAGCAACCTAAGTGTCCATCAACAGATGAATGGATAAAGAAGATGTGGCACATATATACAATGGAACATTACTCAGCCATAAAAAGAAACGAAACTGAGTTATTTGTAGTGAGGTGGATGGACCTAGAGTCTGTCATACAGAGTGAAGTAAGTCAGAAAGAGAAAAACAAATACAGTATGCTAACACATATATATGGAATCTAAGAAAAAAAAAAAAAAAGGTCATGAAGAACCTAGGGGTAAGACGGGAATAAAGACACAGACCTACTAGAGAATGGACTTGAGGATATGGGGAGGGGGAAGGGTAAGCTGTGACAAAGTGAGAGAGTGGTAGTGTATATATGGACATATAGACACTCCCAAACGTAAAATAGATAGCTAGTGGGAAGCAGCCACATAGCACAGGGAGATCAGCTCGGTGCTTTGTGACCACATAGAGGGGTGGGGTAGGGAGGGTGGGAGGGAGGGAGATGCAAGAGGGAAGAGATATGGGAACATATGTATATGTATAACTGATTCACTTTGTTATAAAGCAGAAACTAACACACCATTGTAAAGCAATTATACTCCAATAAAGATGTTAAAAAAAAAAAAAAAAAGAGCAGGCTCTGAAGTTCAAAGAACCCTCCAAGTACACTGGCTAATTCTGGGCAGCTTCCTTCCCCTGCCTCCTGCCTTACTTTTTTCAGTAAAAATGTTGAGTCAAAGTCCTTCAGTGAGCCGCTGGCTATGTCTGGTGTTTTGTCTTCTCTTCCTCATTTTTTTTTTTTTTTTTTTGCACATTTAGATCCTTCCTATTCTAAAGATGCCAGCCCACAATTCCTATTAAGTCTTGACCACCCCAGCCAGCACTGATGGGTCTAGCCTTTCTATAATCTCGGGGCATTTTTTTTTCATCTCTATCTCACTTTAATTTACATGATCATAATTTGTTACTTATCTGTATCCTGGGAATGTTTTGTCTGCCTAAATTAGGTTATAAGCTCCTAAAGGACAAAAGCCTTTACGTCTTTCATACTCCTCCAGTGCCTACCAACATCCTAAAGACATTCCTGGCCCTCAGTAAATAAATTTTGATGCTAAACCATGAATTCTGTTTACACTGCTTAGCTAAAATCTCTCTATATAGTGACATGTTCCTAAAAATGAATATTCCAACATTTTAGAATGGTATAAGCATGACTATCAGTGATCATTTTGATTAAAATCAGTTTTCAATTATTCCTTAATTATTTTTCTACTTACAGGGTTAAGGCCATAGTTTCACAGTGCTTGAAACTCGCTAGAAAGGTTCTCCCTGAGAATACATTAAAAGAAAACTTTTTCTTTAAACAAAATCAACCAATATTTCGTGAATGACGTAAGAACCATTCTCTTAATTATTTCCATGAGCCTGAAGAAAGGCAGTGAAGTGAAAAGTCGTTAATACAGGCTTTGTGTTTAGATGCACAAGGGGTGAGGTTGCAGCTCTCTTATTTATCAGAGGTGTGACTTTGGGAATGTTACCTGGCTAAATCTGTGTCCTTATGTATAAAATGGGAAGAATAATATGTTTCTCATCGGGTTTAAGAAACTTAAATTAAATGAAGAATGAAATTACTTAGTCTAGGGTATCTCAAGTATCTGTTGAGCCAAAACTCAGATTGAATTTCTAGCTGTGCATGCTTAACATTGGACTTTGTAACACCACTACCTCAGCAGAGTCTACATAGAACACACATGCACTGATATCTCTTACATATATTGATGTGCATGGGGAAAGAGAACTTGGGAAGAGAAAGGTTTGTTTAGTGCCCCCATGGGAGATGAGAAGAGAGGAAGGGAACAGGAAAAGTCAGCATGCTGTCTGTTTATTACAGTGGTAGTCTCCAAATACGGCCACCAACCATACTTTCCTTCCTGGATGCACTTGATGTGCCTTACAATTAAGAGGTAGAGTCTCTTTCTCCCTTTTGAAACTGGGATGGCCTTGTGACATGCTCTGACCAATAGAATGTGGTGGAAGTGATATTCTGGGACTTCTGAGCCCAGTCCTTAAGAGATATGTCAGCTTCTGCATTCTCCTTCCTGGAAAACTCTGGCTTGGGGGGATCAGCAACCATGTTGTGAGAAAGCTCAATCTAGTATAGTAAATAAGTAGAAACCACGTGGAGAGAGGTCCTGGAGAAGAAAAAGGCCATCTTTGATATTCCAATTCCAGCTGAGCACCCAGCTGAATGGATTCACATAAGTGATCACAGCCAACATCATATGGAGCGAAAGGACTGCCCATTAAAGCATCTGCCCTGGGCTTCCCTGGTGGCACAGTGGTTGAGAGTCCGCCTGCCAATGCAGGGGACACGGGTTCGAGCCCTGGTCTGGGAAGATCCCACATGCCACGGAGCAACTGGGCCCGTGAGCCACAACTACTGAGCCTGCGCGTCTGGAGCCTGTGCTCCTCAACAAGAGAGGCTGCGATAGTGAGAGGCCCGCGCACCGCGATGAGTGGCCCCTGCTTGCCGCAACTAGAGAAGGCCCTCTCGCGGGGGCGAAGACCCAACACAGCCAAAAAAAAAAAAAAAAAAAATCAATCAATAAATAAATAATTTAAAAATAATAATTAAAAATAATTAAAAAAAAATAATTTAAAAAATAATTTAAAAAAAAATAATTAAAAAAAAAAAAGCATTAAGCCCTGCCTTAATTCCTGACCCACAGAATCTTAGGAAATGATAAATAATTATTCTTTCAAGCCACTAAGTTTATGGATGGTTTGTTATATATCAATTGACACTCATAAAGACTACCCACACCTAGGAATTACATCCAACCTCTTTGGAAAAGGGGTATTTCCCCCATCTATGAAGAACTCAGAATTACTCTAGTTCGGGGAGGCTTTATAGGTACACAACATGTTGTGCAATGTGAGGATATAAAGCCTTGGGGACCATAGGGCACTGCACCCTAAAGTGGAAGCAGCATATCTGGAGGCAAGGACAGCAGTGGTCTCCCTGGAGTGACCTTCCAGATGGTAGTTTCAACAGGAAGCCTGTGCAGAGTTACAGGATCACACCTGAGCATATGTAAGCCTTCCTCGGAGGCTACCACAAACAGTGGAGAGGTGTCTAGGGGCAGATATTGAGGCAAGCCCAGTGATGTTGTGAATATGAGCTCGCAATGAGTAGACCTGCAAAAATGACAAGCCAGGTTCCAAGGAAGGGATTCTAGTTTGTTCAGCTTAGAATAGGGTCCTACCTTTGGACCAACCAACTTGTGGGTCGAGGGGGGTGGTGGTGACCGTATTGTAGGAATGTGGCTCCTGGAAGTTAGGCCACAGTACCATGAGGATGGTAGGAGTGGACGGAGGCTATAACTCAACTGATGCTGGTCCCATTGTTTGTGTGGATCTGTTAGAGCTTATTTTCTGAAATGGAATTCTTTATTAACTTGCCTTTTATTGGGATTCTCTCTATACCCCTAGAACTTGGAAAGCCCCGGGTATAGGAGCCACTCAATAAATATTAGTTCCCTTCCCCTACACCTATTGGCACATTCCATGCCTGTTACTACTCTTATTTCTAGAGGTAGGGCCATGTGTGCTGGGTTATTAATAATAATAAGTAGGATGTGTTTGGCACTTTAATATTTTTCAAAGTACTTTGACATAGTTATAGAATTTATCTCTACACAGTGATATAGACAGCATTTTAACCTCTCAGCAGAAAAGGAAGACTCAGAGAGATTATATATCTTGTGTGTGGGTTGTCTAAGGGTCAGAGGGACCTGGCTAAGGGTATAACATCCTTGTCCAGCAGGTTGGGGTACCAGCTAGGGTATGAACCAAGACACAATCATATTTTCACGGAGACTTACCTAAAACTAGGGAGTTTCTAAGGTGAAGAGTGAGATGAATAAGCAGCAGATTCAAGGTTCTGAGAGTGGCGAGCGGAACTGGGTACCAGGCTGGTTGCTTTGAGTAGATGCAAGACTTTGTTATTAGCAGGGCTGCCCATTTCAATGGTCCCAGAAAAAGTTTTAAAGACAGAAATTTATGGCTGCTTAAGGAAGTCTGACAGTATGGAAGGGTCTAGCCTAGTGCTTAGGATTTAGGAGGCCCTCAAACTTGTACAGTCCTCCAAATCCTTGAGATTTGTGCTTATCCCAGTTCATGACATCCTACTAGAGCCTCAGATGCGCTTTGCCTCTGAATCCCAGGCTGCCACTTGTTAACTGTGACCACTTTCTTAACCCCTCTGATCCTAGTTTCCTTCCTTGTAAAATGGGATCAGGCTGTCACATATGGGGAGAGTGAATAAGACAACATATGAAGCACTGATTCTAATGCGTGGTGAGAGAAGGCCTTCCTACATTTTAGCTCCCCTAATCTCTTTGATGGCAGCAGGAAAAGGCTCTGAATCCCCCTTAATCCTGTTATACTATTAATAATGGAAAGCTTTTAAGTAGAAAATGAAATTTTTTCCCTCTAATTTACACACAGCCCTAAAGACTCTGAGCCTCTTGAAATATTGACTTTAGAATGAAGCTATCGTAGCAATACATTGCACACATCACATCTTAACTTGGGAAAGCTACTAACTTCTTTAAGCCACAGTTTCCTCATCTTTAAAATGGGTATAGTCATAGCATCTCCTTCTTAGAGTTGTTGTAAGGATTCAATGTGCAGTTAACAATGTAAATGTAAATGTGAAGCACTTAGCACAGTACTCATCATATAGTAAGTGCTCAATAAATGTTAACTAATGTTATGATTATTTAGGACTCAGTTTACTGCCCTACAGATTGGACATTGCAATATCTATTCTGAAGGGTATTTTGAGGATTAAAATAAAGATTATTTATATAAATATATGTAGAATAACTGGTACACAGTGAGCACACAGCCAATGCTGCTTCATTCCTTCTCTCTGTAGATCATTGCTTATTAAGATAGGGGCTCGAACAAATGCTAGCCTTTACTATTCATAAGTACTTGGTATTCATATCCAACAAAAGACATTCTTGATACCAAGAGATTAGGACGTGTGGGTCTCTGGCTGTTTATTGGGAGAGGGGTGCAGATGATTTAAGGAAAAGTAAGTCAATTGAATTTGTAAGATCTTATCTTCAACTGCAAAAAGGAATTTAAAATTACTAACTGCCAATAAATATGAAATAGGACTTAAGGTGGCATTGATAAAGTAACTGTCACAGGCTATAGTGTCCTAGCCATACACATGTAAGTGCACACCTTCCAAGCAATTCAAACCACTCCAAAGGAAACGGTGGCAATCTTACCTCAATCTCCCACATCTTAGAGAACAAAGGAATTATTAAATGTTTACTATACTCCTTCACTATATACATAAGCTAGGCTACCAATAAATTCTGGTGTGTGTTCAAAGGTTGATGAAAATAATCTTCCAAGTTGGCTTAAGTGCTTTCAGTTTGTTTTTCTACCAAAGCAGCAATGTAAGAACTATATGAGAGAATGACAGAAATCAATGAGAAGACATACCTCCTGGTTCTTTCCAGAAGCTGGATGGTCAACTTTGTGGATTCAGGAGCTGAGTTCTCATCATTAGGCTGGAGCATGGGCTTGTCAATATTCAAGTGTCTAGCTTTATCACATATACGAGTTCTTGCTTCCATCTTTTTACCATATCATCTAGGTTGCAAAGAAACTTGACCATGCATAGCCTGCCAAATATGTCATCATCCACTTTGTAGCACAGCAACTTATGCTAGACTTTGATCATCAGCTTGTAATAATTTTTGAATAGTTACTCACTTGTATATAAAGAATTGCAGAATAAGCATTGTTCTTGTTGTGGCTCTTCTGCATAGAAAGTACCCAAGAGTAAAATATTGGCATTTAACATTAAAGGAATAAAAGATGCATAAGCCATTTAATGTATAGATAAAAGGAGAATTCAAAGTTTTCTTCACAAGGAATTCATTTTCTAAGAAACAACTTCAATTAAAAGTATCTGATAAATAAAAACACAGAGAATTTTAAAGCATTTTGACAAAAGAGTTAATAATTTAACAACATTTTTCTTTTTTTCCTTTGCAAGAATGTAAAAATATAAATCTCGTTTACTTAAATGTGATAATGCAGTCCTATAGAATTGTTTTTAAAATGAAAAAGATTCCTAAAGTTATTTTATTAAACAAGTCTAGAGACTAAATACAACAAAGAAAAAGGAAATTGAAAGTATTGTGTAATGAAATCAGGTATATGACTGACAGATACATTTAGAAGGAGAGAACCTAACACTAATGAAGAATTCAGAAAAAAAAGAATACCTCTATAACCTTAGGAATTTTGTAATTTTTGTGGAAACTTAGAGGAATACTAAAAATGTTAAGCCTTAAACCGAGAGGTAATTGTTTAGACGAACTAGAAACAATTCAAAGAAATTTTTAAGAATGTTTAATTTGAAAGAAGCATCTGTGAATCTGACATCTTGCTAGGTGGTAAAGTTGTGTAAATGTAGTCATGTATTCCCATTCGAACCATTGAAACTCCATAGTAAACAGGTCAGGTGGATGTCTCACCCTTGCTTCACTCTATGACAGAAGGGAAGTTTGCAGTCAATATGTATCAGTTTGTTATATAGCACATGCTCTCATCTGTACTGGAAAATGGGGAAAGAAAAGAGGAAGGGGCTCTGGCTCTTTCTTTCTGTTGCTAGGACTTTTATTACTGCCTCTGACTGTGTCTTATACAGAGCAAGTACTCTAGTAGATCAGAAGAGAGGCTGGAGCAACAGGTGAGCACTTGGAATGGTAGTGGATAAACATCTACCAGCATATTTGTCATGTACCCGGATCTACTAAGATCAAGGGATTTCCATGAGACAGTCCTGGCTCCCCAGAGCTGCTTAATTACAAGTGCTTCCTTTAGCCACAAGGATGAGTGTGAATCATCATCGTCATTGTCATCATCATCATCAATAGCCAATAACCAAAAAAAGTTCCATAAATAAGTGTTTACTTATGTATCAACTCTTGCATCAAGAATCTGAGTTTCTACTGTAATTTCATTTACTGTGGTAAAAAAATTGAAACAAAACTCATATCAAAAGTTTATTTATTGGGAAACCCTCACTGATTTAGGACAAAATCACTTTAGCAGTAGGTTTTTTTTTTTTTTCCTTAAAGAATCTGCAGAAAACAAAAGATTAAAACAAGAGAACTTTAAAAAATTTCTCCTAGTTTTCTCTCTCTTCTTTATTCTGTACATATAGAATAACTCCTGAAAATGGAACAAGTAGTACATTAGTTGTAGAGACAAAATCTTATTCTTAGATTGACCTCAACATAACTGAGACAATTGCCCCAAATGTCTTGGATATTCTTAGCTCAGAGGAAACCATATTCATACATGAACAGTCTCAAACCAGTTCTGCCAGTATTGGCTTCTACCAAAAGGGAAGAAAATTCAAAAGAGTAGTATATGGTCTATTTCCATTTTATAAATAAGTTCATTTGTATCATATTTTTAGATTTCACATATAAGTGATATCATATGATATTTGTCTTTCTCTGAAAAAGAAAAAATATATATATATACATATATACATATAAATGAATCACTTTGCTGCACACCATTGTAAATTAACTATACTTCAGTAAAAAGTTGTTTAAAGGGGCTTCCCTGGTGGCGCAGTGGTTGAGAATCTGACTGCCAATGCGGGGGACACGGGTTCGAGCCCTGGTCTGGGAAGATCCCACATGCCGCGGAGCGACTGGGCCCGTGAGCCACAGTTGCTGAGCCTGCGCATCTGGAGGCTGTGCTCCGCAACAAGAGAGGCCGCGATAGTGAGAGGCCCGCGCACCGCGATGAAGAGTGGCCCCCACTTGCCGCAACTAGAGAAAGCTCTCGCACAGAAACGAAGACCCAACACAGCCATAAATAAATTAAAAAAAAAAAAGTTGTTTAAAAAGAAGTAGCAGAGAGCATGGTCTCTAAAATTCTTGCAGAAATAGCTGATTCTAGGTCTGGGAAAGAAAAGATAAAGGTGAGTCTGGAACATCTTATGTCAGAAAGGGAAATAGATATCAGACTGCTGGGGACATATCAAAGAGAGGCAGGACCCTACTTGAAGAGATTCCACTAACCATAGATTAGGTAATTGCAGTATGAAAAATAATAATGACTGCAGTAGATTAAAATATGTCAAATATTTAAAAATTTCATCAGTATATGTTAACAACAACAACAAAGCTCTCATTGATCATCAATAGAAGTTGTTGGGATACCCACTTACTATTCTAAAGAGTGTTAAAAAAAAGAAAAGTTGGAGTAGGAGGACCATTTATACTAAATTTCCTGTATGAACCCTATTTTATGGTAAATAAGGAGATGAAAGAAAATTCTCTATTGAAGAATTTTAGGTAATAAAAACAAAAGGAATGCTAGAATTAGAAACACCATTTTGCAACTTCTAATGAAATAACATATCAAGTCAGTAATAATCAATAGCTGTTAAAACTCTTATCTGAAAAGCCAATGAGGAAATTTGAAATGGAGGGACCAGGCTGGCAATATCCAACCCAATTTTAATAGTATTACAAGTGGGACAATCAGCCATTATATGTTTCCCCATGTGATGTAAAGAAAAGACATAGCAGCACTTATGAAATTTTCTTGCCTCCCAAAATAACCTAAACCCAATTACCCCCTAAATCTAAAACCAATTAACAGAAAAATTCTAAAGTTAGAGGAACATGGTACAGAGGCCCATGAAGATGCAATCAGCCAAATTCTGAATATGGATGACCCAGATACTTTGACAAATCAGTAACATGAAAAAATGGAGACAGGAGGACATGTGATCAGTTAAAAGAGACATATCACAATACCAAACAGAGGCAAACCTTGCATGGATCCTAATTTGGACAAAGTAACTGTAAAAAACGCATCTTTGAGAAATATGGACATGAGCTGAACATTAGCTAATTCTTTAAAATATTGATTTTGTTAGCTGTAACAATGGTGTTGAGGTTATATTGAAAAAGAGTCTTTATCTTTTAGACTTCAATACTGAAGTATTAATGGGTGAAATATAGGGATTTTGATTAAAATTCTTCAACCAAATATGGAGGGATGATTGAAACAAGATTGACAAAATGTTGATAACTATTGTAGCTGGATGACAGGTATAGGGAGATTTATTATACTATTATTACCATATATTTAAGATGTCTGAAATTTTATATAATAAAATTAAAAAATATATTTAAAATAAAACAAAAGTGGGGAGAGGGAACTGCTTCAGAGACCATGCCTTCTTATTATGAATCAATATTCTTTTTCCCTTTTAACTTTTAAAGACTCCAAAGCTCACATATTTGGGAGCTTGGACTTCCCTTGGTCAGTGTTTTTTCTGCTGATTTCCTGGTTCTCACATTTCATAACTTGCTTACCTGATACCTGGCTAATCCCAGGACATACTAGTTTCTGAACACTGAGATTCAAGATAACCCTATGGACTGTCTATATCCTTACTATGCAATGGCTCTTTAAGGAATGTTTGGACTGTGGTTCCTTGACCTTCAGACAATCTTACCTGAATTTCCTCATCATGACTCTGAAAGCAGTACCAGCTACGTACTTTGTGGGCCCCAGTGGAAAATGAAAATGTGACGCCCCTCGTAAAAAAAAAATTATAAGACTTTCCAGACAATGACAACAGAGCATTAAACCAAGTGTGGGTCCCTTCTGAGTGTGAGGCATAGTGTGATGACATGGGTTGTACAGCCACGATGCCAGCCTTGTCTGAGAGTAGTTGCAGAGTCTAGCTTGATGTGTCTGCAGAGTATCACAGTGCACACAGAACATTCAGTTCTGCACAGCACAGATAGAGGAGTAAGTGAATGAGTGAAATAAGCTCCTGATAAATATTTTAATTAATGAAATTAAAACAGTGACATACTGGTTTCTGACACGTGTATGTATAATAGCAACAAATCTAAGAATTCTAAAAAATTATTTTCAAAGTTGGTCTTTCCATATTTGATAGGGAATATACAGAATATACAGTCTGGACATATTTCAGTCAGTGATTCCATGTACCTGGCTAGAGGTTCCTATCCAGCATATGTAAATGCACTGCTTGCTGTCATTTGAAATATTTATCTTCCAGGCTTCAAGGCACTGACTTCTCGTCCCTTCTAGCCGTTCTATTAGAGCTCCCTGATCTTGGTTCATTTAGCTTCCTATCCCACAGATGAGTATGATCAGTGACCCCATCTGCCGATCAATATGGCCCCGTCATGCTGTAAACTCAGACTAAATGCATAAACAACAACTCTGCCCTTGGGGAGGAGAGAGAGAAAGGCAATGAGAGGGAAGGTGGACAGAGGGGTGGGGATATTTCACTTGCCTATACCAGATGCAGTGATTGCAAATACAAATAAGAAATAGTTCCTGCCCTCAAGGAGCTTTCCGCTAGAGGAGAGAAACAGAGATATAAACAAATCGTTGCCAGAGTCTTCCAGGTGCTCGGATATACTGTTCTAGTTACTTTCCCAATTGTCTTCCCCCTGTTCCTTCCTTTTCTTCCCATTGTTACCTCGCCCTCTACCCCATACTCACCCCTCTATCATTACCAATTTCCAACAACAATTCTGAATTTTGTAAAAATAAAACAGATGCCCTTCTCACAGGTCTGTTAGGGAGCCCTATTCTGACTGTTGCTGAAGATGTGAAGCCCAGAAAATGGGCATTAAAGGCTCAGCCAGACTTACTCATGGGAGGAAATGGCAGAGCTCTGTCACCTTCTGTGAAAACAGACGGGGAGTCCTGATGCTGTCCCTGCATTTCTGTCAGCTTTGCTGCCTCCTTGGATGGAGAAGCTCTTTGACAGCTCTGACCCACCATAATATGTCAGACTGTCTAGCTTTGTGTCGTTGTGGCAACAGCCTCTCGATAACTACTAGATAAAACAGGGGAGATATGTGTGAAACTCACAAGGCTTTGGAAGAAGAGGTCTGTAAAACTGAGGGCTTCTGGAAAGTCAAGTTTTCCAGCTGAGATCAATATTCATCGGTATGTTCAAAACACAACACAAGGCTTGAGTCTGAGAACTACATTGATAGTTCTTACTTTTCATTACCATATTAAAAAATTTCCTTCCTGTTGTTTTCCACCAATAATTTCTCATCAGTCTTTTCTCTTGTATAGCTATTTTCTAGCTACTAAACAGATTTATTAAAAGAACCAGTGGAGACTTCCCTGGTGACACAGTGGTTGAGACTCCACACTCCCAATGCAGGGGGCCCGGGTTCGATCCCTGGCCAGGGAGCTAGAGCCCACATGCATGCCACAACTAAGAGTTCGCATGCTGCAGCTAAGGAGCTGGCGAGCCGCAGCTGATGAGCCCACCTGCCGCAACTAAGACCTGGCGCAACCAAATAAATAAATATTTTAAAAAATACTTAAAAAAAAAACCAGTAGAATAGATAAGTAAAAGGACAGAGGTTTTAAAATGTTGGCCTAAATCTTAAATGCCATTCTGTTACCTCCTTCTCAGCGCACCTTATAATTACAAGCAGACCGATTTTTCTGGCATGACCTTGTGAAGGAAACCATTCATTTCCTCGAGTAGAGAGTGTCGCTGCCTTCTGAGTAACGGTTTCACCAGGTGCTAGATACCCTAATTGGATGACATCACAGGGAGCTGAGACCTAAGTGTTGGTTCCGCCTGCACAGTGTCCACACCAAGGGCAAAAAATGAGGATAAGAAAATGGAGGGAAAGAGAAATGCCGTGTTTAAGACAGAGGCCAGGAATTTGAATAATCTCCTTTTATAACCAAATCCACCTAATTCCACATAATCGAATTGAAACAACAATCTGAATTAAGATAAAAAATAAGGAGGTATTTTCTCCTCTTTGGTTCCATACTTAGTGGTAAAGTAGAGATGTCATAATTAGCTGGTAAATTGGCTTCCTCTATTCCAGCAAATTGAACCATTCAGGGATAGGACGGCTTCTGAATTATCTGGATGGCTTACCCACACTAATCATGAATATTTATGAAATCTGAACCTCACTTTGTGCTCTGTAAACACAGCCTGAATTATTCAGATTGTTTGTCTATATTGTAATAAATGAAAAATTCTCCTTGTACCTTATTTTTAGTATTAAAAAAAATGGGCACTATAATGTTTTGGGTATAAGGACAAAATAAGACAAAGGCATTTACCTCCCCTTATGATAGCGCCCCATTAGCCGTGTTTGTATCTGTGAAATGATTTGTTTATGTTAAACATATATTTTGTGTTTGATGGTTCAATAGTGTTTAACCTATGGCTATGCTTCAAATTAGCTAAGCCTTTAAAACATATCAGTGATTGTGTAATTCAATCAGATAGCCTGGCAGGAGATTAATTGGAAACATATGTGACACAGTGGCATCTCAAGTGCCTGCCATAGACTAAGAAAGGATTTGCTCCGAGCTGCTCCAAAGCTGCGTGAGTTGAGCAGTGGTCAGCACCTACGGCCAGCAGCTAACACGGTCTCAGAGTCAGAGACCCCAGAAATAGGCTTCCACTGAACAGTTTAAAAATTAGGCTTAATGATATGTGATTTCATAGTTAAAGCAGCAAGAAGATAAGACTAAATGATCTGTGTTATTTTATTCCAAAGCCTGTGTATGTTTGTGTGTGTACCATATATATATATATATATACACACATATATAATTTATATATACATAATATATACATATATCATTTTTTTTCTTACCACAGTACCTGCAAGATGGCTTTAGCACACCAGTAAAATAAAGCATGTTTTGAAGGTTTTGTACACTTCTGCAGGCAGCTGGATAGCAGTTCATCTGGTGTAAACTGTTTTGTTTCAGGTTTTACTGTGCCGTGAGATTAATTGTTTAGATGATGTAAATAGGATGCACACTTCTTGAGTTGCTTGTGGACTGTATTGTAGTTTAAGACTAAGAGAGGAGTATAGCAAGCGGATTCTTTGGGCTCTTTACAGTAACACTATACTTAAACCCTGGGACTTGGGTTTTCAATAAAGAGACAGAGCTAGGTCTATTCAAAAGAGATGCATATTCAAATTCAAAAGCTATGTGCTGTATGCCTTTTGTCTTGCTATACTTGGAGTTGTTTAGTTATGGTATTTGTGTTATAATCATTTATATTATTTATATTTAACGGGGATTAAAAGAAGAAACACTTATTTTATGTGATGTGCTGCAGAACTTCCATGCATAGCTATTCCTGTGTGGTATTTCCCTTTTGGTCAGCCATACAGGGTCTAGGCTGGAAATGTTGACCCGCATCAGCTATGGAAGCAAGGGGTCCTGCAGGTCACCTGGTGATATGACTTATAGACAGAATCTGAGGGAGATATAACTGTACCCTTCTAAACTTACCATCTTAAATACTAATGAATGATGGGACTATCATAGTAATGTATGAAAAACTCTTCAGAAAAGAGAAAAATACCCTGAAAATGTGGAAAAAACCACACCCAGATTATTATGAATTGGAAATAAACTGTCAAAGGTATTCATCCCCCTCCCTCAACGTTGTCAAAATGTTCAGTAGAGTAAAAAAAACATGTGATAATATTCTCGTTTCCTCTTGATTTAATTCTAGGATAAATTGGTACCTTTATTGAACTGCCTAGTTCCCAAAGCAGTGTGCATCATCAAATCTGGATCAAGGGGAATACAACGGGGGTTCAATCAGGGGTTCAGTCAGCACTTGTTGAAGGCACCGCTCTGCCTAACTGCCCTGGAAGAGAGCTCATTAGACTTGTAAGGAGCCCATTTCACCAACAGAGGATGAGTCAAACCCCCCTTCTTTTTGTTTCCTCACTGTCTTAATCAGCTCGGGCTGCCATCACAAAATACTGTAGACTGGGTAGTTAAACACCAGGAATTTATTTTTCATAGTTCTGGAGGCTGGAAGTCCAAGATCAGGGTGCCAGCAGGGTCAGGTTCTGCTGAGGGGCCTCTTCCTAGTTTACAAGCTGCCTACTCTCTGTGTCTTCACATGGTCAAGAAAGAGCAAGACTACGGAGGTCACATTTGAGTAACAAAAAGGGGCAAGAAGGAAAATATTCAGGCACTTTTAATCTAAGGTTCATATACTATCAAGAGCATGGACATTGGAATCATCTGAAATGTTAAGTCATCATCAAAGGCCTAGTGACAAACTTGCAACAGGCCTGGTCTGGATATCTTGGGAAAGCTGTCTCATCAGATGTTGTCTGCTTTAATTCAAAGAAATCTTTACTTTCAGATCACCAGATGATGTTCAAAAGTTCCCCATAATTCCCATTGATATTCTTAGTTGCCTTTAGTTAGCTTGGTCCATCTAGTTAGCATGCACATGAGGAAGGACCATGGTTTTCAAACATAAAATTGGCCACTGGACACAGTAAGGGGGATTGCCCTCAAAATATTTGGATAACTGGGATCCCACTTCTGAGGTTTTTCTCTAGAGTGAGAGAATAATTTTCAAACAGCCTGAACAACTCAAACAGCCTGCAGACCTAGTACCAGTCAGTTCTAAGGGAACAGTCTGGTCCCTGAGGAACGAGGCTGAAAGCTGCTCAGAGCAGTTCCGATAGAATAGCTCCTATTCCAAAGGTAACCTGGTCAAAAGCTGAACCAGCACAGTTCCAATGAAACAGCCTCTGTTCCCAAAGGAAAGGGCCAAAGGCTAGCATAGTTTCCGTGGAATAGTCTGATTTCAAAATTAGGTCAAAGTACCAAACCAGAACAGGGTCTTAACTAGAACGGATGAAGCCTTGAAATGGATTCCAAATAAAGCCCAGAGAGCTTCAAAATGCAAAGAGCACAGACCCTCATATACAGGAGAAAGACATACCTTCAAACTCCAGGGTAGAACGAGAAAAGCAGTGAATGGGCTTAATTGGGGACTGCACCTGGTTGCCTACCAGCCTTGGAATTGTTAGGGGTCCTCTCTGGATTCCCACACATGTCACCAAAATGTTGACCTAAAACAAACAGATTGCAAATTACTGCTCCAGCAAAAATGGGTTTATTTGGGATCAGCAAAGAATTGCAATTTGGGGTCTGCAAACATAGCAAACCAAATGCAAGTCCCCTGCAAAAATGGAGAGAACTCTTTTATAGAGGGAGAAAAGGCAGTTGGGAGGGCTATAGTAATCAAAGAGTCCATGGCTTTTCGATGGCTGAGTTGTGACAGTTTCTCATTGGCTGAGATGTTGTCAGGAAAGAAGAGGAAGTCTTTCTTCTCCTTGTTGGTTTCCGCTATCTTTGTAAGGCGTGACAGGCCCTCTGGTCTCCTGACTCTATTTAATTGAGATTTCTCTTTATTAATTGTTTACACCTTTATCAGGTGAGAAAAGCACTTTATCAAGTACTCTTCAATACTTTCTTACTGAGAAATTTTATCATGAATGGATGTTCAATTGTATCAAGTAATTTTCTGTCTCTGTTGAGATCATTATATGTTTTTTTCTCCTATTTCCAACAGGTCTCTGAATAATCAAGCTCAGAAAGCTACTACGCAGACACAGGAAATATAGGAAGCCTTCATGTTCTATGGGAGCTGGAGAAATCCAGAGAGAAGAGCCTGAGTTTGAGCTAGTAGGAACTGTAAGGCCATAAATTTGACTCCAAGAATTATTCATTAGAAAAAGAGTCTTTTCTCTCAATAGAGAGCAATAAAGTCTCAGGGAATAAAAGAACACCATGACCCTAGGACTGAAAGTTTTCAGACTAGACCCTCCCCACACAGGAGTGAGAACAGAAGTCTTGAGCTCTCTGATGAGTTGTCTGTAACCAAAAAGAATTTCCAGCTGGATAGTAAAAAATAAATATATTTGAAAAATCACAAAGACAGAGTCTGTTACTGAAGACCCTCACTTACATATTTTTCTATTGCCAAGGCAATTTCCACTCTCCTCAATACACAAATAAGTCTATATCTTGGCTTGTTACATTAACTTTATTTTTTGGCAAAAAAATCTTTAAGTCTCAGGGGAACAGAATAGCTACTCTTTATGAAGGAACTTCAAATTCATAATTCACTTTCCAGCTCAGATTGATGGAAGCTATATTTATTTTATTGTATGTTATGTTGTAACCACCCCTCCCCCCTTCTTTATCAGATGTAATTTCTTATGGATTGTTGTGTAAATATTTCAACTTGTGACCTTAAGACCATGACATAATTTTAAATACAATTGAATAATTCTTTAAAAAATTATTTTAACCAAATATTTAAAATTTTAAGTTAAAAATCACAACAAACTCTTAACATACACATATTCCACTGTATTTTAAATTATGGAGTGATATATTTGAGGAATGAGTGTTTCTTATTTAAAATGTGGCCTTGAAAATAGTAAGCCATTTTTATGATTCTCTTTAAAGGCAGCTTTCTAGAAGATGACTACTATTTTTCAGTTCTCTGTGATGAGTGGAGACTATAAATATACTTGAAAATAAATAATTGGTTCAGGCATAGATTACACAGGTCACCAAATCTGGGTACAAAGTAAGTATGATTCATACAGGAAAATTCACCACATCTTAAATAACCCCTTCAGAGAAATCCTTTGGTTTTGAGCCCACTGACTAGCTCGAGGAGGGGCAGGAGTGGCCCCTTAGGGCATGCAAGATACAGACATAGTTCTAAAAGAGCTGCCTTCCTGTACTCAATGTATTGTAGACTGTGGCAAAGGCTTCCTCATCATTACAGGCCTTCAACTCTCCTCACAGACTTCCTGCAGAGACCACGAACACACTTCTGACAAATTCCCCACAGTTTATTTGTCAGGTATTTTATTCAAATTGCTCCCTTCTCCTTGCACAGTACACAAAAGAACAGCAATATCCTGGCCCCTCTGTACCTACGAACTGCTGTTTCAAGGGATAACAGGCAAATTTAGATCTTCATTACAATGTTAGTTTGTACAGCAGAACGTATTTATTTTCTCTACCTTGCTGTTGTAATCACCAGAACAAGAAGACTGACTCTGGATAAAAGTATTTATTTGGGGCCAGTGTTGCAAAAATATTCATCTGTTGAAATGGTAGGGACTGTTTACCACCGTCCTATAGGGAGAGGACTGAACGCTCATTATGTCTCAGACACACAGAGCAATGATGATTATCCGTGCTCAGGTGGCATCGAAAATAAGAGAATTTTTAAGTAAAAACTTTTCTCTGTCAATGTTTTCAAACAGGTAACAATTATCCCAATTTTCTTTTCTCTTTTTGGAGCTGGAATCTCAGTTTCAAATATCATCTTCCTAGGACCTCATATACATCTTACTGATAGAGTACACTGTAAATAAGATATGATCTAACAGAAATACTAAGGCAAGAGAAAGTAGGGAGAAAAAAAGACCTGGAATAATTGAGGCTTAATTTGACCCTCATAAGAAATGTTGGTTCTTAGGAACTAATGTACAGCATGGTGACTATAGTTAATACGGTATTGTATACTTGAAAGTTGCTGAGAGTAGATCTTCAGCATTCTCAACACACACACACGCACACACACACACACACACACACACACACACAAGTGACTATGTGAGGTGATGGGTGTGTTAATTATCATGATCTTGATAATCATCCCACAATGTATATTTATAACAAATCATCACATTGGACACTTTAAATGCATATAATTGTATTTGTCAATTATTCCTCAATAAGGTTAAAAACCCAGAAATGTTGGTATTTATAGAAAAAATAAAAGCATTCTGAGATAATAGCAATCACATTAACAATTTAAATCTGTATAGCTGGTACTTTATAGTTTACAATGCAGTTGCAAATTATGCAGCCTTAAAAAACTCCTTTTAGCAGATCAGGAAAAAGTATATATTTCTTCAAAATTAAGTAGAATTCTATAATTCAGAAGGAGATCTGGGTATTTCAGGGGATAGAATTCCACCAGAAGCAATTTCCTGTTTAATGTTGCCATTCCACAAGATAACTGGCCCTCCTTCCTTTTCTTCTGCTTAACCTTAAATGGAAGTGTTCTTGGTTTCTTCCTTGGGCTTTTTCTCTTCATAATGTATTCACATTCTGTTTCCTTATGCTCCTGACAGCCAAATTCATACGTCTAGCCTAAACATCTCTCATTCACATCAATATTTACTAAGTGCAATATTTACTAAGACCTAATGGTGGATATGAAAAGTAGAATGAAGATAACTCATTCAAAACATTCTAGATGAAAAATTTCCTGACACAAAGACCTGCGAAGTCTTATTGCTGGGGCCTTCAGATGACCAAAAGGAGGAACTGAAAAAAGGACCACAACTAGATGTTTAGGATGGCAGAATTACAAGGATAAAGATAGACTCTTACATCTTCCAGAGAGATAAGAAGTTACCAACAGGGGGTTAAAAATAAAGTTGACATAAAATTCATCAATAACACTTGACTACGGAAGGAAAAAGAGCAGTGCTTCCAAATTTCTAAGGGCAAGTGCTTTCGAACCTAGGCAAAATAATGGCCCCTAAAGATGCTCACAAGCTAATCTCCAAAACCTGTGAATATATTACCTCAGATCGCAAAAGGGAGTCTGCAGATGTAATTACGTTCATGGACCTTGAGATGGGAAGATTATCCTGGAATGTCCACACGGGTTCCACTTTTTTAAAAGAACTTTTCTGGCTGAGTCAGAGACAGATATGATAGAAGAAGGATCAGAGAGATGTGACATGGCATTCAGCCCACCATTGCTGGCTTTAAAGATGGAAGCAGGGCACCAAGAGCCAAGGAATGCAGTGGTCTCTGGAAACCAGAAATGGCCCTCAGTTTACTAACAACCAGCAAGAAAATGGGGACTTTGGTCCTGTAAGCACAAGAAACTGATTTCTGCCAACAACCTGAATGAGCAGGAAACAGATTCTCCCTTACAGCCTCCAGAACAGAAGGCAGCCCTGCTGACACCTTGATTTTAGTGCAATGAGAACCGTGCCAGACTGCTGACCTACAGAACTGTAAAATAAATAAATTTGTGTTGTTTTAGGCCAAGTTTAGTCATTTGTTACATCACAAGTTAATACAAAATGTATGCCCAAAGTGTGAGTTAGTGTGAAGGACAAGTAAAGCATTTTTAGACATACACAGAATCAGGATAGTCACCTTCCAATTACCCTTTCTGAAATACTCACTTGATAGATACTCCAGAAAAAATACAAAAAGACAAATAACAAGGTTTGGTAAACAGTGGAACTAACTCAGCAGATGTAAAAATAATCCCAGGATGACAGCTGTGCATCAAGCTTGGAAAGCCATCCTCAGGTCATGTGAAAACCTTGACGATGCTTTCCAAGAAACTGTTAAGACAAATAGAATGTATTTCTTTCAAAAGAAGATAAAGAACAACTGAAAGATTTTGGTAACAGTGTGAAGACATTATATGACTTTTTCACAAAAAAAGGAAACTGAGAGGCGATTAGAAACTGCAAGAAGAAAACACTCCATAGGAGATGTCACAGCTCATATTAGAAGTAAACCAAGATGTGACATGATAGTAAGCAATCCATGGTGCATAAGGAAATCCATATAACCATGTTGTTGGCATCCTTCACCTTAGACTGGGCCAGGGGTGCCCTGAATTGGCGAATTTGTAGAGAAATCCGTGCGCACCACTTGGCTTAAAAGTGAACACTATATAACTTAATCCTGATGATATAAATATCTGTAATTGGCTTTCAACTTTTAGAATCAGCTGTAGACCAGGCAAAGGAGACTTCGTTATGCACCCAGAATGGCATTTAAATATTATCCATCTTGACAATATAGGGAAATGTATGTCTGACAAAACTAAGAAGGTGGAGATGTAGGTGGAGGGAAAGGAGGAAGGGAAATGGGTTGGTAACGTCCTTCCTCCTGCATATGAGGCAGGGCAGGGTCAATACTAATGAATGTATAAATATAATAGAATATGGCAGTAGAGAAATACTTAAAGACAGAAATAAACAGTTACACCTGCAAGGTGAGATGAATATAGGGGAAAATGAGGAGAAGCTTTTTGTTTTTGTTGTTGACAACTTCAGCCCCATCTATTTTATTTATTTAATGTTATTATTATTATTATTATTTTGTCTTGTGAGTGTACCACCTGCATATTTTGTAAACCACCTGTTCATCACTGAAGACTCAGCTTAAGGTCATCTCCTGGGTGAATCCTCTGTTATCCGGCCAGAATAAGTAATCTCACTTCTGTACTCCCTTTGCACTGAACTCTATTATAATTGGACTTATCATCTTCCAAAAATTTTTGTTTACACAAGTCTTCCCTATAAGCTTTAAGTTCCTAGAAGGCAGAATTTTTTTTAAACTTAGTCCACAGCCTGGCTCATAATAGTCCTTCATCCCTCCTACCCTCCCTTCTTCCTTTTTCTTTCTTCCTCTCTCTTTCTTTTAAATAAATAAACAAATAAATAAAATAAAAGAGCAAGCATTGAATGAATAAATGCCAAGTGAGGCCCCAATGTTCATGTCATCTGCAAAACTGGATCCCCCAATGCATATGCAACAAATAACATGGTAAAATCAAGGATTGCCTTATATTTAGTAGTTTTATGTTTAAGCGGAAGATCCTAACTTTGGAAGACATCTCCAGAAAGTAAGGTCAACTGACTCATATTTTATTTCCAGATTTCAAAGTTTCACTCACATCTAGATCTGCATGTCCTCATTTTTAAATGACCCAAAATATTCACAACTAATACTCTTGTGTTTCATATTGCCTAAAAATCCATTTTAATAAAGTGAATCCACTTCTAGTCCTAGAATGCTTACTAGGAGTATTTTGATCCTAAAGGAGACGAGTTTGATCTGAAATTGCTTTCATCTACCTTTTGTGCCTCCGTATCCAAACAGTAAATTTTAGAATGACTATGAAAATGTGGTTGTTCACATAACAGTCACATATGAATTTTCTAATTTGAGGAAAGTTAATAGATATAGTTTTAAGCAAAACGTCAAATCAAATCACAATGAGTAACTGTACAATGAAGCTCTCCTCATACGTCTTTGCAGTACATCAAAACACTAGATAGCATAGAGAAAGAAGTATTTCCTTTCTAGGTCCAAACAGATCAAAAGGGTTCTCAAGAGTAGAAGTGGGGATGGTAACCCACTAGACACTGTACTTCTGAGGCTTCCGTCTGACTAATTACCATTTAGGGATTGAAATATAGTCCCTCAGAGAAGATGCTCGGATGACGTCACATGATGTGCCACTTCTTATGAAGATTATCTCTAAGTGCAAGAGGTGCCAAGGTACATTCTGCCTCTTGGCATCTGGCTGAACCTTTTTTTTTGTTTATTGAATTTTTTTTCACATCATCTGATAGTGGAGCCAAATTGTATTTTTGACTGGAAATAACTCTCTTTTGGAGAACATCATTGGTTTAATGAAGACACTCTTGCAAGTATTCTACAGCACAGCTGAAATTTCACTTACCTTTTAGCTTGAGGCCATTGGTTTAAGTCCAAGTTGACAATTTCAGCTTGTTAAGTCCCTGGTGGACAGACGTCCACAACATAAACCCATTGTACATAATCTTGTAATTTTGGCAGTCTATGCGCTGGAGAGCCTGAAAAGGATACTAATGCAGAATACATTACTCTGAACAAAAGACAAGGGGGTGAGTAAGAAGAATAGAAAACCCCTTAAGAGCAGCACAGAAAACATAATGAATCTGATATCTCTTTCCCACAATTACAATACTTTCCTTTTAATATTGACATTTTTTAATTAAAAGAAAGAAGAAAACCACCTTAATTCTCATTTTACACCATAAATATTTAAAATATAAAGAGTCTATACATTGTATACACACATGTTTATAAGTCCACTGATGGAAAATTATGCTACATAAATAAAAGTATCATTTTTACGTGAATAACACTTGTCAAGAAAATATTGAAAAAATTCCATAAAACTACACAAACTAAATTACAGATAGGAGGAAATTATAAATTTAACTCCAAATGCATTTGTAAAATCAGCAAAATGCTTAAAGTAGAAAAATAAGGTTTGTTTCTAAATAAATTCATTGTAGATTTGTCAATAAATTTATATCACGTTTTGCAAAATGAGGGGGAATGGTAAATTTCCTATTTTAAAAATCTAGAAGTCTCATTAAAATAGAGAACTAAAAATGGTTTTATTCTTTAGCAAAATATTTAATGGAGAACCAGTCAACAATTTTGATAAATTTGATAAATTTCCTATTTTAAAATCTAGAAATTTCATTAAAATAGGGAACTGATATTAATGATTTTTATTCTTTAGCAAAATATTTAATGGAGAACCAACCAACCTCCCATTTCAAGCAATTATTAACTCTAGGTCAGTCCTTTATGCAGGATACTTACTGGCTTTGATGATAAGAAACAGCTATTACCAATTGTCAGAGAAGTTAATATAACCTCATTTCATACCTTGCTCTGAGATTTGACTGAGAGGTATAATGAAAACAGTACTGCGGCCCTAACTGTGAACCAACTTTCCTCCAATCACAAGCTCTCTGACAGATAACTTTGGGCAAATCACTCAGTCTCACTGGGCTTCAGTCTCTTTATCAATAATATGCAAGTTTCATACGCTGTAGTGGAAGTGAAACAACTGGAGCAGGCTGCCGACACTATCCCTTAAAGGGCAGAGAGCTCCACTGGAGCCCAGGTTTTCTTGAGCCTAGTAGGAAGATATCCTTTACTAAATGTTTTCTCCTTCCTTCCTCTGCTTCCCTCTCAGATTACCCTCTACACCTTCTCTCCAGACACACAGCTTTACCTGCAGAATGATCCAACAGGAGAACTGAAGACCTCTCATCATCTTGCCCATCTAGGGAACTAAGAAACAAGTGCAATCTCTCCAACTATTGTAGACTTAATTCCCCTTATATCAATAGTTTCCCATCCATTTATCGTTCTCCTTGACAAAGGACATAAGACAAGAAATGGGGACCAGCTAACATCAAATTTACTACTTTTGTTTTCTGGATGTGCCTTTTCTGGGGTTCACTGTGGTGGTGAATATGATTTTCTCCTTTAAGTCTGGTCCACTGTTCCCCATTTGGCAAAGACCCCTCCGAAGACATAGCTCATACCTTACTTTCTGAGTCATTTCTTCCTAGGGCCTCCCCAAATAGAGTGAAGCTGCTCTGTCCTCACTGAATCCGTATCTGGAGGACCTTTCCAACCTTCTATCCCTTATGAGTAGCTTATCACTTATTTTGATATCTCCAACACTTGTAAAGACTTTGTACAAAGTAGAGATTGCAAAATATGTTTTGAAAGTAATATTGAATAATTAACATTCAATATGGATTGTTTGAATGAATGAATGCTCTTTACTCAATACAGCTTGCTTATAGAAAGCAGAATAATTTTTTTTCATTGAAGGCTTATGATTAGTAACTGAGAAAACACTAATTGAAGACATTTATATAAACAATCTCTCTGCCCCACTATACCATAAGATCCATGAGGCCAGCCACCATCTCTGCTTTGCTCACTAGGAAAACCCTACTGTATGCTAAAGTGTTCAATAATAACTAATTGTAATAGATCAAATGGGAGTTCTTATATCCTTAAGTGTGACCTACATATTTATTACTAGGTTTTAGAAACCTATGATCAAATACACACATAGACCAGTCTAAATGAACAACTTAATTGATTTAGCCTTAAGCACCAAAGGTGCTAAAGATCCTTCACTAAAGGAGAAAGGTGCTGGAATGGTCAGTGTGATGTGTCAACTTGACTAGGCTATAGGTGCCCAGTTATTCAATCAAACCTTAATCTAGATGTCACTCTGAAGGCATTCTATAGATGTGATTAGCACCTATCATTAGAATTGACTTTATGTAAAGAAGATTATCCTGGAAGATCTCGGTAGGCCTGATGCAATCAGTTGAAAGACCTTAGGAACAGAATTGAGGTTTTAGCTCCTGCCTGAGAGTTTCCAGTCCTCCCTTCCAGATGGCCTTATGGACAGATGTCAGACTAACCTAGCCACGACTGTGCAAGCCAATTCCCTGTAATAAATCTCTTTACATATATATCCAACTCATTCTCCTTCTCTAGTGAAACCCCCATGGATCCAGATGTATTGTCTATTGATTTTGACAAATTTTGTTATATCAGAATTTTATGCACGAATTCCTCAGGGTCTTTCTACTCTCAAATCAAAGTGTTGCTTTTTCCTTCACTTCCCCTCATCCCAGGGAGGAAGCCCCTGAATTAATCTTCCAGTCAATAGAACACTTAGAAGCCTTTTTCAAAAGCTCTTTGCTGGTCTGTGTGTGTGCCCCTGTGTGTAAATATACATTCCCTCTCCCTCTTCCTTGTTGAATAGAAATTAGTAATGATAACTTTGATAGTTTCTCTCTGCAAAAATTTTTACTAAAGATTTAAGAAACCTGGGCTTCCCTGGTGGCACAGTGGTTGAGAATCTGCCTGCCGATGCAGGGGACACGGGTTCGAGCCCTGGTCTGGGAAGATCCCACATGCCACAGAGCAACTGGGCCCGTGAGCCACAATTACTGAGCCTGCGCGTCTGGAACCTGTGTTCCGCAACAAGAGAGGCCGCGATAGTGAGAGGCCCGCACACCGCGATGAAAAGCGGCCCCCGCTTGCCGCAACTAGAGAAAGCCCTCGTACAGAAACGAAGACCCAACACAGCCAAAAATAAATAAATAAATAAAATTAAAAATTAAAAAAAAAAAAATGAAGAAACCTAAGAATTTTCAGAAGGCAATCACAGCTGAGAAGTAAGTTCCTGTTACGCCATGCTCTCCATTCTTACAGCCCCTTGTGTTGTTGCTATGAATAAGCTTTTATTTTTAACGTCTACTCGTGCTCCCTAGCTCTTCAGTAGATTTCAGAGGACCTGCTTTTTATGGCAGAGTTATTACCCTAGCGTTATGTTGACATTGCTAAGTGCTTATTTAGGTGATGTCTGTGGTTTTAGAAACTTTCAGGAGAGGAATTCTTAATGCCTTTCAATCTGACTGCAAAACCCCGAGCAGAGCTAAGTATTGGGGTGAACCCGGCTCAGAGAATCTCTTTCCTAAAAAAATTCTCATTCTTTTATAGAGCTCACAGATATTCTTTTAAAATCCAGCTCTGGTACAATTACCAGACATGAGTAAGCATCTTATTCAAAACAGCAATAATAACAAACACACTGAAAAATGGTTTAACTGATTTTAATTCATCATTGTATAGAGTCCAAAGACTCTTCTTTGCTCCATTGTCATGTTTATCGATTGGAAGTTATGATTATTACACTTCTGTTTCATTTTCCTTTGCTTTCTAAATAAGTTTTGGGACGTCCCTGGCGACGCAGTGGTTAAGAATCCGCCTGCCAATGCAGGGGACACGGGTTCGAGCCCTGGTCCGAGAAGATCCCACGTGCCACGGAGCAGCTGGGCCCGTAAGCCACAATTACTGAGCCTACGCTCTAGAGCCAGCGAGCCACAACTACTGGGCCCACGAGCCACAACTGCTGAAGCCCACATGCCTACAGCCCGTGCACCGCAACAATGAGCAGCCCCGCTCGCCACAACTAGAGAAAGCCTGCACAAAGCAACGAAGACCCAACACAGCCAAAAAAATAATAATAATATAAATAAATAAATAAATAAAAATTTTTTTAAAGTTTTGTTTTTGCTATAGGAGGTCATTCAATATTTGTTAAGTATGTTAAAACTTGAAGCAACTCATCATTTTATAAATTCTGGTGGGAGAATTGTATCAAACATATTGAACATTACAATAATTTATCACATTGGATAGTGCCTGAAAACAATAAAATCTAGGAATCCAGTTGTTGAAATGGTGAAGACTGTGGAGAACAACCCATCAAACACAAAGTAGACCAACTGTACATTCCAATCCCTGCTTAATTGGACAGAGGTTATTTGAATTTATACAACTTTCATATTTACCTCATGAAAAGAGAAATTCCCTTGTACTACTTTCCTACTTAGAAGACTTTATTGCTAACTTCTGCAGAAATACCTGAATTTTATTCTAAGAAATATTCCACATTGGAACAGATGATGCCAAGAATATTAGGCAAAACTAAAATTTTTTAGATTTTAAATGGCGAGAAAAGGGTAAATTATACATGGTGAGATGGCATTTTTAATAGTAGATCTTCTCGGAGTCTTTAACATGCTAGTGTGCACCTAAGTCTCCAGGAGGAAGATAGGATTGAGAGATCTCTATTCCTAACAGGGTTTGAGAGACGCTGGTCCATAGGAATCAGATCCATAGCTTCTTGTTGTCATTCAAAGTCTGTTACTTTTGCTTCAAAATTAACTTCAGTTGCTTCCTTATGGATTCTCCATTGGAGCCGGATTGACCAAATCATGATTCCTCAAACCTGGCTCATGTACTGCCAATTTTAAGTCTTTGTAGATCTTTATCCCTAGCCTAAAAGTCTTGTCTTTTCTCTACTTAGGAAATTCTAATAAATTTTCAAGACCTATCCACTTTCTGACTTCCTCTAGTGACTATGATATTTATGACATATTTAATTTCTATCATAACTTGGTTTTTATTGTTTTTCAACTTGAATGTGTGTGTGTATGTGTGTGTGTGTTTTCCTAATAAGACGGTTAATTCTTTGAGACCAGGGACCATATGTTTTATATTTTCTTTCGAGCTCTACTTGAATTTTATGCAGCATTTTATGAATATAGCCATTATTTAGTTTCTTCATGAATGATTAGATGAACATTTGAACATAGACACTCCTCACAGCTAGAAAGAACTAAACCCATTTGCTAGAGATGACTGGCAAATCTGAGGGCCCCAGACATGTATCTTAGTTTGAATTATTTAGCTTTTCTGACTATTCAGAAGGTATCTTATTATTCCTCACTACTTAGTTTAATTGTTTCCCATTTGTTAGAGAATAAAAAATAGAATAAGAGGAATTTCAAAATACTGAAGAAGAGATATAAGTCTAAAATGATAAATTTCAACATGAAAGAAAAGAAAAAATTTTATCCTTTCATATATAATCTAATCCACATTGGGTTTCAAATGGTTTTGATTCCTCTTTACTCTCATGAAATGGTTCCCCCAAAGTAGGCAATCTATCAATATGATGGAATGGACATAGATTTGTGAAACATTTGTTAATTCTCTCTATATAATGGAAAGTAGCAATTGAAGTAACAGAACAAAATCCTTTTCTGCTAAAAGATTACTTGGAAGTGAATCTGTAAAAATAAATAGCAATACAGGTTGATGTAAAAGGAAACAGTGAACCAATGTTAGGAACTGGATGCTACAGAAACATCTCTTTCTTCTTATCTAGCTCAGTGATCTTAGGCAAGCATGACGGTCATTGAGGACCAGGTTCCTTTATGACCTCTAAGATTGGTTCCGGTGCTAAGATTCTATGACTTAATGGATAATAGGAATTGTTGCTTCTATTTATTAGAGGGCACTCATGTACACTTTCAAAAATGATTATACTATTCATTCAAAAACAAGAGGAAAATTAATCTTTCCAGTCTGATTGGTAACATGGGGTAAATAGTGGAGAAAATGGGCACATAGTATGGCAAATCTTCTTACCACCTCCACGCCATACTTACATGCGGTAACCCAATGGTAGGCATGTGCACATCTGGTCAAACATCTGCAGAAAAGGAGAGCAACCTTTTATTTCACGAAATACCCACATGAATTTGAGGAGTTTATCACTGGTCGTGTTCCTGTCTCCACTGATAAATGAATCTTAATTAGTGCTGTTTTGAATTTCACCATTCTGAAGCATTTTACATGGATACAAACGAACTGTGGCTTTTTTATTTTAAAATAAACCTTTCATATGTGTTTTTAAAAATCAGCCTGTAGTGTGATCTCAAAGATCAAGGCAAAACCCCACACTCTCCCCTAGTGATCAAAGTTTGATGACCTCCAAATAACAGAAAACACAATAAGTGGACTTCAGATCACAAGAACAAAAAAATGCCCAGAAGCTACGCAAGTCACTGCTGGTGTTCTTTACTTAGGATCCTGTTTATGAGAGAAGAATAAAGCACAGGCTGTCAAGAGGCAGCAACTTCCAATTCCTTGGTCTGAAGCCTCTGTCTGAGTAACCAAACAAATAGGTTATACATATACTCAGGAGAAAAGATATAAAACCACAGAGGGTGGGAGCAAGCCTCAAGAAATAAGATTTGAAGAAGAAAAGAAAACAAGGTCAGAAGCAGAAATTTAAACTTGAAATTTGTAATTATGTAGCTCACCCAATTCAGCTGTACTGAAGGACTTTGGAGTCCATGGAGAAGGTTTTCTTTAATATTTGTTTCAGTGATAGAGATAGAATATTTTTTATAGATACTGTGATTTGTGAATTATGAGGGATGACTTTCATCCTTATCCTTGAAAAAGTTATTATTTCATTTCCAGAATAACATGATTACTGCAGATCAAGACAGTTTTCACTGAAGTCCCTCAGTCCCTCACAAATATATCAAAATATTCTGCAAAATTGAAAAGCATTAGATTAATTTAAAATTCGCTAATTTAAGAATGATTGATTTCTTATTTACACAGTGTTCAGACTTCAATTTATCTCTGCCTGAAATTAGTAATACAAAGAGGGAAATTCTTATTTGATGAAAGAAAGTACTCTTTTAAAAAGCACTTTGACAATGCTTGGTGTCAGTTTATTTATCTCTTGTAAAAATAAAATACAGTATGTGTGTGTGAAAAAAAAAAAAAAGCACTTTGAAATTGCTATTAGCAAACAACTGAACTATATGATTCTTACTTTTTCACGAGAGTTTGTCTGTTTGGCAAAACCTTCTCCCTACACTTCCCGGACATGTTTTTAGTTATGTGTCTCACCGCTACCATCATCACCTTCAACATTACCTGCTCTCTGTAAAGACTGAAAGACCTCAGAATGTCTAAGTCCTGACAGTCATCAAATCTGGGGCGGGTCTTCCACAATCCTAGTGTGGTTCCCCCTCCGACCCATCTTGCACAATTCTGACATGGTGGTCTCCCTCTAATGCAGCTCGTATAGTATCACTCTGCAGTTCATAAGCATTCAACGTTGTACATAGAATAAATTATAAAAGCCGATTATGGCAGTTGACATATTTCTCCCTCTACTCTCCTAACATGTCCTAAAAGCCAATCAGACCTGCTCATTATTTCCCAGTTCATCTTCACTCTTTCCATATGCTTTCTTTGACTCATCTCTTTTTCTGAAATGCTGGACATGTTTTGAATTCTTCTCATCCTTTAAGGCTCATATGCCATTTTTTTCCAGGTAGCCTTTCAAGCTCTTCCTCCTCTCCAGCCCCCTCACCCCCCATGTCATCTTCCGGCTTGGTCCTCTCATCACGTTATGTGTGTCTCCAAGAGCGGACCACACCTGGCTTGTGGATGCGCTACCTGGTAGATGATGAATATGCTGAGGGCAAGTCTCCAGGCCCTGTTCATTTAGCATCCCTCAGATACCTGGTACATACTCTAGTCACGGTGCCCTCCAATACACGTGTATCAAATTTAACTAGATAGGAAATATTTCATTCTGCTAGTTTTGACATATTACCATAAAATTCTAGCATCACCTATTGAACATTTTAAAATAATGGCATTAACTTGTGATACCAAAAAAAAAAAAAAAAAGCCTACCTACCCAAAACTATGTTTTAGTTACTGATGATCAAATAGAAAGAAAAAAAAGCACCATATTTTTTCAGCCCCCTTTAAAAAAAATCATTATAGTTAAATGATAAAATGAATACTTCCAATAAAAGAAAGAATGTAACCGTACGTTACTGGTGTTTTATGTTTCTCTTTTATCAAAAATAAAAAAGAAAGTGAAAAGGAGCTCAGATAAGTAATTTGATCCTGCTTTGGAAGCAGTTTAAGAGTTTTCAGGATAAGACTCTCTATAAGTCTGACATTATTATAGTTATTTTATCTCCTTATGAACTTTGTTGTGCTCATGTTGAAATATTCAAGATGCTAATGGCATGTGACTAAAATGAAAAAGGATCCAGGGACCAACTTCTCATTCTGTAATCCTCTAACAGAAAACTTCTCTCTTCTCACTGAAATACAAGCACCTCGAATGTGGAGGTATAATACCAGAGAACACATTACTTCTCAACAGGGATATAGTGTGAGGTAATGTGCCGCCAGAAGGGAGAGGTAGACGCATTTTCAGCCTCTGCTCTAAAGTGTTATTTACAAAAATCCCTTGAGAATAATGAGAATTCTATGCATAACCCCCCGAAAATACAAATGAATAATTAGTGCTGAATTGTGAAAACAGCACCCATCAATAGGCACATACAGACACCAAATTGCTTATAAACGTGAAGAGATAATTCTTTCCAAATAAATCTTTTGCTTGCAAGCAGACAAATGGGAATTGCTTTCTGTAAATATATTATGTTCATGGCTGATAATTTTTTCCAGATACATGGACTCATGTGCATATAGAAATTTGGAAAATAAAAATTTATGTATATTTACACTCAAATTAACATTTTATTGACGGTAAAATTTTTCTTTGGTATTTTTACAGTATACTAGTTATCTTTTAATGTAAAGAAACAAATACTATTTATGGCAAGTTCAAGGTAGATTTCTGAGTATTCCTTTCCTCCAGCAAATATTCACTGAAATTGGTTATTAACTCTCATAACGTGAAATGTTCAGATTAAAACAATTAAATTACACTTATGACATGAATTCATTTATAAATGAACTTTACTTTTTACCATAAAATTCAGAGTACCTTAACCTCTATCACCTGAGGCAGAAAAAAAATGTATGTTCTGTATAATACTGTGGGGCTCATCCAATAAGGACTATATAAATTTACATAGTTTTTCCGAAAGAGCATAATGCTTGAATATGTTACTGTTATTCTTGTTATTTATTATTATTGTTGTTACCATAGTTATTTAATCCACAATAATTATATCTTAGATCTATATAATAACTTGTGATTTTAAAAAATTCCTGGTCATTTTTCATACTTTCTTTACAATTTCACTTCAAAATAGACAGTATAAGAATTATTAGTTTCATTTTACAGGTAAGCAAGTCAAAGTTAAAAGAAGTGTGAGACTCGCCCAAGTTTGCTGTGAGAGTGGAAGAATTGGGATTTGAACCCAGCTCTTTTGATATCTCATTTTGTGATTTACTTGCCTTTCCCTCCATTTCCACACATACTGGTATAGAGAAACGGATAAACTCTTTTTCTAATGGAGAAGTCTCAACAGCACCCACTGTCCTTTCAAGAGTAGATTTCTCAGGGTCTTCCTTCCCAGAGTGAACATTTATGCCAACATCATCATATTGTCATCAATAAAGAGTAGTTTAGATCCCTGTATCATACTAGGAACCAGGGCTATCTTCATGGACGTAAGACCTGCGTGTTTGCACAGCGTCCTGCTGTTGACTTAATGCTCTAATGTTAGAGTTTTGATTTTTAGTAATGTTTGAACTTTTACTGCACTTTGTGCTGGGTCTCAAAATAATGTAACTGCTTCTGCCAAGAAGCATCCTCCATTTCCCTAAAACCAAAAGTAAAATAAAATAGAATACAATCAAATGACATAAAACTGTGTCATAGTACTCTTCTAATAATTTTACTAAATTCTTTCCATAAGCCCACTTGTTTGAAAAATATCAGTTGTGGCTTTCCTCTGACAAAATTTACTGAAGAGGAGCTAACACCAAAATTAGTAGGCAATGGAGGGGCAGCGTTGAGATGAGAGATGCATGACCGTGTCAGAGCCCCTCCAGGGATTAAGAGAAAAATCACTGTCGGCCACATAGTCCTAAAATGTATGGATTATCTCTATGTTTATTCTCTATCACCAAATTCATAAGCAGACTAGAAGACTAGTTATATGTATTGTACAGGTTTGCTCTGTCCCCAGGAACACAATACCAGAGTTGGAAAAAACGACTTTTTTCCCTCATTTCATAATGGATTTCTTAAATTTCCTTGCATGTCATGACCAACTTAAGACCATAAAGAACACTGAATATCACCACAACATTATAAACCTATGATTTGATTTTAATTTTGATGTTTTTGTGACACCACTTTTTATCTTTCACATTTTAGAATGGGATTGTTTGTTTTTTGCTGATTTTTAAAGCTGTAAATTGTCATTTGTTGTGTCCTTTTGAATATCATATTTTGATTAAGGTAAATTTTTGTTTGTTTCTTTTTTGGCTATTATCATGTCTGGACAACTCAAAGTAGAGAGAACACTAAATTCCTGTAAAATGATAGACCATTTCTGCATCATTTCTATTTGTCCAATCATAGTTTTAATTCATGAGCTCTTTCTCCCCATCTGTGGCTTCATAATTATCTTCAGATTTATGTAAAGTTCTAAGTGATATTGTATTTCGTTCCGTGGCCTTATTTAATGACTTTCAAGTCATTGAATTATATGCTCCCATGTACGTATTCTTCCTTCTGTCTGGATCACCCTTTACTGTCCTGCACTGTGAACCCTCCTCTCGTCAATTGACTTCCACGTGTTCCTCAGATCTAGGCTCAATTTAGATGTCATCATCCCTAAAAGGCCATCCTTGACATCAAGGACCAGACTGAGTGTGTTAAAGTGCCCTGAGCTTTCTCTTATCATTGCGCTTACCACACTGCATTTAATTGTTTATCCTTCTCCCTACATACACTCATTCATCTTCGCACCTTTAAAATCCAACTATCTTACCTTGCCTAATAGTAAGTATATTTCAGAGAACAGCTGTTGAATAGATGAATGAATGATGAGGGTATGAGTAAATGAATCTTTACAACATTTCCTGGAAAACTAGTCCATTTCTCACCAGATGATACTATCTAATTAGGAGTAAAAAAAAAAAAAAAAAATCAACTCTATTCCTCATATAACTGGTTTTAACTCAATTATCTGTTCATTCATTATTAATTTATCCAAAACATATGGATTAAGTACCTACTGTGTGCTAGGTATGTTACTAAACACTTAATTCACAAGGCATGATCCCTACCCTGGGACACTTCGAGTAAACGCCATGGTCCTTTCTAAAGACTATACACATCATGACCCATCCACCCAGTGAATAGAATAAGACAAATGACTGCAAAGATTTTTTTTTTAACCTTTGGTTAGGTTGTATAGTTCAATATCATGTGTCTCCACCTTACATCACATTTTATTTCTCAAACCTCTTATGAGAACCTACCATACTTTTGATACCTTGAATTTAACTATCCATGCAAATATATGCACATTTCCTACTCATAAAATGTTACCGTAGGAAATGCCTGCTTTTTTGGAAGAAATGGTAATGAACACTAAGAGGCTCTTACCTAGGCAAATAAATAAAATTAGAATTTTTCTTAATCTAATGTGCAAGTGAGGTTTTAGTGACTCATATATAATATCAAATGAAAGATAATTTTGTTAATGGCATTCACAGATGAACAAGAAATTCTGTTTATAGTAGTCATTTCTGAGACATTGAGAAAGCAAACATGGTGAAATCAGGGTCCTGGTACGTGGGTGCACCCTTCCACAGATATTGTCTCAGCACTGCACGATAGGCTACTTTGCCCTTGTAATCTCCTGCTCCAGCATTTGTGTTGATGTTCATTCTACTCCCTCAGAGACTGGTTTTCCAATTTTTTTGCATTGGAAACTGAACAAAACAATTTATTTTCTATATTTTTCACATTTTATTTGAGATGGCAAAGCAACCTATGGTTTAGACAAAGGTAGCTAAGGAGACTCCAAACAGAATCAGAGTAGCTAGTTAATTTGTTATTAAATTCTTTATAACCAATTATTATTTTATAGCTACTATATTAATTGTCCATAAAAATCTTATGACTCAGACATGAAAAATACATGCATTTGTCTGCTGACAATGAATGGGGTGTGTTGTAGTAACAAAATAATGGGATTTATAGTATAAGAATGGGTTTAATTTGAAGTTTCACTCTTTTAAGTAGTTTTTTTTTTTTTTTTTGGGCTGTGATGAGTAAACATGAAAAACTCTGAAGCTCACTTACTTATGGACTAATGCCACTTCAGTTCTCACCTTCCATGAGTACTTTACTCAAAGTACACCTTTCTTAATTTATTTGTTATTAATTAATCTGAACCTGTGGTCAATGAATAATGCCCCTCATTTTGTTTGAAAGAAATCATATAGAACATTTTCTACAGAAAAGTGATTGAAATAATGACAGAAATTTATCCACTTCTGGATAGAGACATAGGAGGTATTCAAGAGAATCAGCAACTTGTTACCCAAAATTTAGACCAATAAGCAAAGAATCCCAAATTAAAATGAAATTGAAAAAGAGTATTGGAAGGAAAAATACAAGTACCCAATTTGGGATACTGATAAGATACCACTACTTCTTAAAAGCACATCAAAGTATCTTTAACAATTAAAATTTCAGTCTGTTTGAACATTTCACCCCAACTTAGCACATCCAACTGGGGAACTCCTCCTGAGGGACTTGGTCCCGTCTGCACCCAGGCCTGTGGAAGAGCGCCACCTACTGCAACTTTGTCGAAGTCCTTTCTACACCCCATGAAATTTCTGTTGGGGAATTTGCTGACCAATTGTGTAGTATTGCAAGAGTACTTTTCCTTTCTATTTTAGCTCCATCATCTGAGTTCTGCCAACACAGCATCAGAGAATACATAATGGTTGAAAATAAATAGCCAATAGCAAAATTAATAACCTCAGATCGGTCAACATGTTTAAGCTTTCCAATACAATAACATTGCAAAATATGTATTTTGTTTAATGCTTGTTCCTCCCTGGAGTTCTAGCTTTGTCATCCTGTATTTCCAATTGACTTGAATTTATTTCTCTATGTCATTTGAGTAACTTCACCTTGTGAGTTTCATTCATTTGGTCTTCTTCCTACCATGAAGAAGCAACTCTTCTTTGAGCTGTCTTCATTTTTAGATGTTGGGAACAAAGGTTTTTACATTTGGAAGACTGAAGTCCTGTGAATCTTAAAATGATATTTTCTCAGCAAATCAATAGAAAACATTGTAAAGTGAACTCACATCACCTCCTCTGCTTCTGTTCTTTCCACTTGGAGCTGAATGCAGAAAATATACTGCCTGAGAGCCTAAAGGAGATTATCTCTCTTTCAAAAGAGTTGCAGATGCAGGGAGAGGTTAATTGGATATTAGCAGATACCTCAAAATGATATTTCTACTTCAATTTGGGCCTCCAAAGGATATGGAGGGAAGGATCCGAGTGTCAATTTCTTTTTGGGGGAGACTGATGTTTAGGATAGGAAATACAGCATGTCAGAGGTATCTCCCAATGTGCGATAAAAACGAAATTACCCAGAAAACTTCAATAGCGCCTGATCTTCTAGTTAGGGCAGTTTTATGCTAGTGTCACCTATGACTGGAAAATGAAAAAAAGAGCACAGAGAAAATTTAAAATTTAGTTTTAATTTATACCCTGAGGTGAGGATTATATTCTTTAAGAATGTTGATATTTCGGATTGAAAATGAAAATTAACCATTTCCAACCAGCATGTGAACAGATTCACAAAAAGCCTCTTTGATTGGATCTCTGCAAGCTGCAACTTTAGATAGACTCCTACGTGGCCTCTTGATTTTTGTGACAAAATATGAAAATATGAAATCTAGTGACACCATTCACATTATGCTGCTAACAGCTACACAAAATATCTTTGTTTAGGGACCTAATAAAATTGGTCATATAAAGAGGAAATGAGATTTTTAATGCAAAATGAAGCTGACAGTGCTCTTCTATTACCAGGGTCTTATTAGGGAAAAATTCTCTGACATCTGTTTATCCCCTGCAGCCAACCTTGTATTCAGAACACAGTAATTGATTCACAGCATCCACTGGGGATCTAACTGGCTCACTTTTCCACACCGCACTACACAGGTATCTCTGCAGCTAATTCTGAATGTACATCTACATCGTTATCTCCTGGTGAACTGTGACCCTAAACACTTTGGAGGCCCAGATGAAAGTGCTTTCTCCGCCCTCCAGTGCTAAGGGTGTAGCGGATTCTGCAGCATGGCAATTCACACAGGACATCCAATCAGAACCATTCCCTTTGAAGCCCTTCTCAGCTGGGAGACCATGAATGATTCATAGCTTCTCTACACAGACTAAAGAGGCAGAGCAAAGCTAGTGTGTATTATTCAGGACTGCATCCTCAATAAGTCTCCATGTTCAGCAAATTGCTACAATGTTTTTTTTGCTTAGTTTTTACTTCCATACCACATCTCTTTTGTGCACAAGTTTTAACAAAGAAAGAGCGGCTGTTTAAGCAAACTTGTTGATCGGGTTATTTCCCTCCCCTTTAATGAATGTTAGTGTAGTCACAGATTTAATGCAAAGGAAAGTGCCTGGCAGGGACCAGTTTTCCGAGAGAATATCCCAAGATCCCAACTTCAAATTAACTTATAAAATATATTTTGTGTCAGCTTCTTATTTTTTCATGATTAGGGTCAAAATATTAATTTTGCAGTGTACCCATGTGCAAAAGCTAGCTTCATGATGCCACATGTGAAACTAAATGAAATATTTTACCCATTGGAAAACACTTTTGCCAGCCAGAGCTGTTGGGCTGTCTAGGAGGCCTAATTCAGAATCCACACCGAGTGATCATCATGATAACGGTAACTAAGCATCTTCCCTGTCCCAGGACTCTGCAGACACAATAACTGGATATTACCCCCAAAAGAAACATCAGTTCTGGAAGCTTCATTATTAAGCAAGCAAGATTTTCCTTGTGTCATCATTCACAGAGGGTTAATTTTCCAAGCTGAAATATAAGGACCGGGAGAAAACCGCAGAAATCCTACCTGAAAGGGATAGTGTCACTCAACATCCTGGAGGTTTTGTTCTAGAAATACCAGTTTTCTTTTACTTGTGACCAAATCTATGGATCTGATGTTGGTGTTCATAACCATAACTTTGGTATTTCCAAGCATCTTTTAGCAATCCCAAATTTTAGAATTTTCCTAAACATCTTTCATTTTGTTGCATTCACATATGTCAGAATGTTTTCAGAACTAATACATGCCAAGAGTTTCTTAGAATCAATTAACCACAGAGTATTATTTGGTAGTTGGAAGTACTTTAGCCTAGCTCGATAATTTGAAGAAACCACCAAGAAAGACTAAAATTTTAAAAAAGTTCACAAAATGTACTTTTAAAAAGTTCTTAAAAGATGAGAAGCTGTATTTATTAAAACATCCAAATTGCTTACATTCAGACAACACAATATGCTTTTTGCAAAATATTGCCTTAAAAAATAAATACATGAGGGTTTCATCCACCTTGGATCACCTTGCTCTTTTTTTTCCTTTGGCCCAGGTTCCCATGTGGGCTACCTGATTTGCTCATTGCTGGAGCTGATTGACAGGTATGGTGACAAAAATGCAAATGATATGCAAATAGACACATTAGGGCAGTTCTTTGTAAATAGAATTGCTGCTTATGTACATATGGTACTCCTTAATAATGGGCTTCTACCTTTGTAAATGCAAAACAATCAATTTCCACAAACTATGAAAAGCTCAGATTTAGTTCTACTATTTTGAGAGCAAAATACAAGGTAACTAGATTACTAAATATGACTCATGGGAACAACTTCAATGTATAGATTTCTTTATCCATAATTATGTACACTTAAAGTGTCCTCACTTCTTTTATTATAGCTATGTATTTTGTGTATGTGCTTATGGTACTGTCTTAAGATATGGTTATAATGTGGCCCTGTTAGGATGAACTTTTATCTGTATACTGCAGATAGAATCACTCGATTTTAGTTATGGTATTTTTTTGGTTCTAAAATTTCCATTTGATTCTTCTTTGTATTTTCCACTCCTTTGCTAAGACTTTCTATTTTTCTATTGGTTTCAAGAGTGTTCATGATTGCTTGAAGCAACATTTTTATAATAGCTGCTTTAAAGTCCTTGCCAGATCATTTTAACATCTGTGTCATCCTAGCATTGGTGCATGTGGATTGCCTTTTCCTGAGATTTTTCTGGTTCTTCATATGCTGCATAATCTGGGATTGTGCACTGGATGCTTTGAGTGTTATTTTATGAGACACTAAGTCTTGTTTAATACTGTGGAGAGTGTTGATAGTTTTATTTTAGCAGACAGTTGATCTAGTTAGGTTCAGGCTGTGGGTTCAAACCTTTCTTCTGTGGGCTGTCAGTTCAGCTCTCATGGCCTTTGCAGTGCTATTTGGATCTGACCCGCATATGGGCCACCCAGCCTAGGATATGGGGGTTGGTCTATCTGTTAGTTCAGATTTCGAAGTCTTCAGTATGATGGATAGAATCAGTTCCACATACGTGAGCTCTGAACTGAGCCCATAAATTCATAAATGACTTTAAGGAAATACTTTCCCAAATTCTCCCCTCTCCATAGTCTCCTCGGTACTTTCCCATTTCTGAGGTTCATCATTTTGGTCTTCTGGCTAGAAAGGTGGGGCTTTCCTCACCCTCCTCTGCTCTCTGCTGTGCACTTCTGCAACGGTGTCTGCATCTGGTGCCAAGTGTCAGGAAGAAAAAAAAATTGAAGAAGAGAATTGGCTCATCCTGTTGGATGCAGAGACCCACTGAATGTAGAGGAAGTTTCCCTTTCTTCAGAGTTTTGCCCCCCTGAGGCTTCTGTTGCCAGTCACTGCCACTCCTATCACAGGACTATATGGGAGAATGGAGAAAAGAAAGAGAAAAACACAGGGAAGATTCTCACATCCTTTCTGTGTCATGAGTTTCTTTCCTGGCTCTTTGAGCCAGAACTGAGAGCTTCTCCTTGAATTCCTTTGGGCTGCACACCTATGCCCACTTCCACGTTGGCTGAGAAATAATGGAAGAATATTTTTGTATTGGTAAGATCATTTTTCAATGGTAAACTCATATTGCTTCAGTGGTACTTTAACTCTGGTGTTCATCCCGAAGGCCCCTGCTACTGTTCAGTTTCAGAATTCTCAAATAGGTACTTCATGCGTTCTGTTCTGTATTCAGTGGAAGTGACAGGGTAGACTATATTACTCCATCCTACCTGGAACCAGAGCTCTCTAGAATTACTTCAAATGTGAGGATATTTTTGGTGTCAATCATGAGAGAAAAAATTAGATATTCTTATCTAGAAATCAGAACTGAGAAGGAAAGTGATGATTCAAGTTACAATGCAGGAATATGTTGCTTTTGGTGTTGCCCACAGAGATGCAAGAAGTCTAGGAGGAAGCGGCAAGGTGATTGTGGGAGAGATGGTGCCTTCCACTTGAAATCAGACATGGAGCCAGGCATGGTTTCTACAAGTTTAGTCTGACCTGTTGCCTCTTGTAAGACAGCTGATGGAAGGAGCCCAGGGTTCAAGCTAGCTTTAGGTGGAGGAATAAGTTAGAGGGATTAAAGCAGTAATGTATATGTTATAAACTTGCCCCTTTATCTCTTTTTTCCTATTTCTTATTCTTTAAGAATTAATGACATCTTCTGGAAGTGCACCTCAATTTCTCCATGGGAAAGGGAAACAAGGAAAGGAGAATTTTTTTCCTTCTTTTAAAATTCAAGTAAAGTTGACTTGCAACACTGTGTTAGTTTCAAGTATTCAACAAAGTGATTCAGTGATATACATGTAGTTTTTCAGATTATCAGGAAATGAGAATTTAATTCAACACGCATTCCACAAAGATTTATGGAAAACTTGTGAAGCGTCAGCATTGTTATAGGCATAGAAATAGACTAGCGAAAAAAGAAAAGTTTCTGATTTCATGGAGTTTATGGTCTCAGGATATTCTAGTTCTTTTATTTCCTGGAACGTGCCCAAAAGTGTGATCGACAGAAGTGTTAGTGGGATGACCCTCGGGGGTAAGTGTGAAGCAGAAATCAAGAGAGTAAGAGGACACCAGAGAGAATATGGGCTCTAGGTGGGCAGACCAGACCTTCTGTCGGCCACCATGGCCCACCCTGCACATAGCACCCACCCTGCAGACAACATTTCCTCTCTGTACTAAACCTTGGAAGTTCTGGATTCTAATTTAAAGAGAAAAGTTACAGTCTTATATTTCTAGAAAACATGTATGTTCACTGCTCATTACAAATTCTTTATAATGATTACTTCTTTACTACAATTATATTTTCCCAGTCTGGCTACAGTTTGCTTTACAAATGCATTGACTCCCTACTTAGATTTCTCAAGAACTGGAGTTAGTACTGGAACCAGAGAAACAAGTCAACTATAGCTCCAGCACCCAAAAAGAGTACATTCTAATGCAGAAGACTGAGAGTAAAGGATTATTTCAATACGAAGTCTAAAAATCATAGGTTTTACTGTACACTAAGAGTGCTTTGAGAAAGGACAGTTAACCAAATCTAAGCTGATTCTTGAAAAAACAGTTGAATAAGATTGGGAAGAGTGGACTTCCCTGGTGGCGCAGTGGTTAAGAATCCGTCTGCCAATTCAGGGGACACGGGTTCGAGCCCTGGTCCGGGAAGATCCCACATGCCACAGAGCAACTAAGCCCATGCGCCACAACTACTGAGCCTACACTCTAGAGCCCGCAAACCACAATTACTGAAGCCCGCGCCCCTAGAGCCCATGCTCCGCAACAAGAGAAGCCACTGCAGTGAGAAGCCCGTGTACTGCAACGAGGAGTAACCCCCTCTCGCCACAACTAGAGAAAGCCTGCGTGCAGGAACAAAGACCCAACGCAGCCATAAATAAATTAGGAAAAAAAAAAAAAGAAAAAGATTGGGAAGAGCATTTAGCTCAGACAGTACCAACATTTTTTTTTTTAAAAGCAAAGAAGAAAGAAAGAAAAGAAAGAAAGAAAGAAAGAAAGAAGGAAGGAAGGAAGGAAGGAAGGAAGGAAGGAAGGAAGGAAGGAAGAAAGAAAGAAAGAAAGAAAGAAAGAAAGAAAGAAAGAAAGAAAGAAAGAAAGAAAGAAAGAAAGAAAGAAAGAAAGAAAGAAAGAAAAAAGGCCTGAGACAGTATTGTGTTTTTGTATATTAACATGAGTTTTGGTGGAGAAGAATCTGTGTTTGAATTCCAGCTTAATTATTGACCGGCTACGTGAACATAGGCAAAAGAGTTCTCTTCTTTATGCCTCAGTATCCGCATCTATAAGATGGGAAAAATTAGCATCACTTCAAGGATTATGAAACTTGAATAAGCTGTTAAATGTAAAATGCTAGCACAGTGAGAGGCATCAGGCACATTTGTGTTCATGGTTTTTCTTTCTTTTCCTCCTTCTCCTCCCCCTCCTCCTTCCTCTCTTCCTCCTTCTCTCCTTGATATTTTGATAATAATAATTATTATTGTTGTTGTTGTTATTATTAAAGTATCTAGTGTGAGATGGGAAGAGGTGGGATGTAAGGATGGAAAGAGATTGGGGTGAGGTCATAGAAGATCTTGTATGTCATCTAAGGAACGTAGAAGTTACCCTGCAGTTTATGTGGAGAAATTGAAAGTCTTTAACAGGGAAATAAACATGATCCAATCTGAATTTTCTGCAATGGATTTAAGTTTAAAGGGGTAGAGGGCAAAAACTGGAAGTAGGAAAAAACACAGAAAGTAACGAAATAGGCCAGATCATGATGATTGCTTCAAGTAAGATACTGGGAAAAGAAATAGAGAAACGAGACAGATTTAAGAAATAGATATAAGTAAAATCGGCGGTAACTTATGAATAGATGTGGGGAAGGAGAGGAGAAAGAATAGGCTGACTCCCAAGTTTCTGTTTTATCTGAGTGGATGAGTCATAGTATTATTTTTTCCCAGCCTTATTAAGGGGTAATTGACAGATAAAATTGTATATATTTAAAGTGTAAAATGTAATGATTTGATATATGCATACATTTTGAAATATTCACCACAACCAAGTTAATTAATCAACCATCCATCACCTCACAGTTACCTTTTGTGTGTGTGTGTGGTAAGAACACTTAAAATTTAATCTCTTAGCAAGTTTCAAGTATATAATACAGTATTAACTGTAGTCACCATGCTGTACATTAGATCCTTAAAATTTATTTACCATATAACTGAAAGTTTGTACTGTTGACCATTATCTCCCCGTTTTTCCCACGCAGAGCTCTGGCACCCACCATTCTACTCTCTGTTTCTATAAGTTCAACTTTTTAAAAAAGATTCCACACATAAATGACATCATATAATATTTGTCTTTCTCTGTCTGACTAATTCCACCTATGCTAAGTGAGCAAAGGTATGTTAACTGAAAAACAGGTACTCAAGGAGAAACAGTTTGTGGGTAAAAGGCCATGAGATCAGGAAAAACAAACAAACAAACATGAGTTTGAGGTCAGCATGAACATACACCCAAGCATCTAACTAGTCTGGAGCTCACGAGAGAGGTAAAAACTAGAGCTACGCATAGAGGAGACAAACAGAAAATCCCATAAGATTTTCTGAGGGACAGATAGATAGATGGATAGTAGTCAGATAGATGATAGATAGATAGATAGATAGATAGATAGATAGATAGATAGATAGATAGATAGATAGATAGATAGATAGATATTAGAGTGATAAAAGCACTGAGCCAAGAATTGAACCCCTTAAACAATAATATTTCAGGAGCAGAAATAAAGTGTACATTCCAAACAGGTGACAGATAAGGAACACTTAAAGAGGCAAATGGAAGTTAAATGCGAGGTGAAGATGTAGAGAGAGAAATTTTTAAGTTTTTTTCTCGACATGAACAACTATTGTACAGATGAGAATGGAAGACATTTCAGCTTTTTTTTTTTTTTTTGGTTATTTATTATTAAGCATTCAGCAGAACGAAAACAAAACAAAGTATTATGCTTCTAAAGTTATTTATAAGAATAGATGTGAGTCCGTACACTTTATTTAAAGACACTGGTTTAGAAAGAATGTTGTGAATCCATATGTTAATTTATTAGATTGTAAAATTACTGAATGCGAAGACTGTTAATCTGATTCTTTTGGTTTTAATAGTGCCCAGTACATGGCCTTGCACAAAATTAAGTGGTAATAAAAGAATATTGAATCAAATTGATGAGCTAGGTTAGTGGTACCCCAAGTTACCAGTGCATGAAGAGGTAAGAAGCTTCCTAGGTCAATAGACATGCTGCTTCTCTCATCCAGAAAATCGTGCTTTGAATAAAGCCTCAGCTGAGCCAAACAATGGGCTTAATGTTACAGTTGATTAAATTCCAAGCCAAGGGACTTATCTCTTCTTGGGTTAATAGCACAGAGTTCATGTATCTGTTACTTTGAGTAGCAGTCCTCTAGGTCCCTGGGGTCTAAAGTGGAGCACTGACATCCCCCAAAGGGGTGCACAAAACAGTCCATTGGGACCTAAGCAGAAAACGATCATTTCTTTTCATTTATCTTTTTATCTCAAAATTATTAAGAAATGGAAATTCATCAATATTTTATCAAAAAGTTGATAGAAGTACAAGTGTATACTTTATGAATGAATGTATATTTAGGGTCTGTCTCACTTTTTATTATTTTATTACAGTAATAATCATGACTTGAGCAGCTATCAGAAACAAGATACTGTTCTAGATAAACATGGGGATAGAAAGATTAGAGACAGATCCTATCCTAAATGGATTTGCAAGCTAGTTGGGTAGACAAGGTATAACCAAATGAATTGTTAAATACAATATGAACAGAACAGATCTTTAAGGAAGAGTTCAAAACAATAGCAGAATAATTGCCACCAGAAAATATTTGTCATTTGAACAGTACAGACAATTTTGTTCTGTTGCAGTTCAGAGGACGGAGATGGCAGTCCAGATGGGGATGGCTAGATAAGAGGGTAAAGATTTTCATTTGTTTTAAAGGACGGGCAGGGTTTAGACAGATGGAGAGGAGAGCATTGCAAAAGCAGGGGACCTGGGGGATCAAACGCTCAGATGCAAAGAAGTACTGGGAGCATGGGGGAATACAGAGTAAGCCATCAGGCTGATTTGAAGTTTTTCATGTTGAGGAGAAATGGAAGAGGAGTCTTTAAATGAAGATAGCATCCCAAATGTGAAGAGTCTTAAACTCTCAGGTAAGCACTGTGGACCATTTGAAAATTTCTGATTATGTAAATTATGTGATAAATGGAATACTTCAGAGCTTTAGGCAGAAAATTTTGACATGCAGCAATAATACGATATATATGAGTAAAGAAATCTATAAAATAAAATATATATTCATTAAGTCCTTAATTGCATGGGGCTGTGTGCCGAACAATTTTGTTCAGCATTTCGTTTGTCCAGGGTCATTCAGTGAATTAGCAGCCGACTTGTAAGTCAACCCAAGCACTGAGTCCAAAACCCATCGTCATAAACACTATTCTATAGTGAAGGGTGCTGGGTACAGGCAAGGTTAAAAGAATGGGAGAGACACTCCGGAAAATGAGTGTGGTGATGAAGTAACCCAGGCGCACACTACCTTTTGTGAAAGATCTTTCCTGGGCACGTGGAAGCCTAGGTAAGCAGAAGTAAGAGGGTATTTTATAGACGTAGCACCTTTTAGTTTATGTTTCCCAGATGCCTCTGTATTTCTCAAACCTGGAAGATGCTAATCACAGAAGGTGAAGAAACTGCAGCCGTCAGCCACAGCTAATAGGTCATTTTATGAAACTGATATGTGGGTATTTAAATGAAACCATAATAATAACATCGACCGTGTTCTTCTCAGGTGCCAGGATTAACTCATTGAATTTTCACCACAACTTACTTAATAGGAAGCCCATTTTGATGATGAGAAAGTGAAGACACAGAACAATGAAGTAATTTGACAAAGAGCACGTGACTAATAAGTGCAAAGCTGGGGTTGACATGATCCTGCCCACTTAACTACTAAATTATGTGGCCTGTAAAAATCAAACAGTCGAATTAAACCATCTTAAAAACTTAAAAAAAAAAAAAGAATGGGAGAGAGTTGGGATGGTGGATAGAGGAAGAAAGCAAGAAGACTTTTGGAAATTATTGTGATGAGGGTAATAAAGACTTGAAATCTGTAAGTGGCAATTTATAAAGGAAGAAATGGATTTGAAAGACATGTCATGTGTAGCACAGTGCCTTGAACTGTGCCCAGACCTTACAACGGTACCAGGTAGACCGTCAATATACAGTGAATGAGTGAATGAATGAATGAATAAGTGGGAATGTTTTGGAAGCAAGGGTAATGGAACACTGGAGAATGATGGAACCATTAACAAGTGTCGTAGCAATATAGCCTAGCAGAAATACAGTACTACTGCAATTAAGTCGATTAATTGAATTGAGCATGTAGTGGGAGAAAGAACCCAATCCAGACTTGTGCAAAGATGGGTGTAAAAAAAGCTGATTTTATTCTAAGGATAGAATTGTTCACGATTTTAAGTATACTGGCATATTAAACAAAGGATAATGATTTCAGTGAGCATGTGATGACTTTTACTGGAGCCATTATGTCATTTACTTTCTTATTTGAAAGAAACAGTGACAGGAGTTTGCAGTGGTACACCTGTAAGAGAATGGTATTTTAATTGGTGGAAAAGAAACATGAAGAAAAATAAGATTTTTCTCCTTTGAAATGCTACTTCATTTCTCTTCTCCATGCAAACTAAGAAGAAACAACAAAGACTGTATCTGCATGGCTATATGACATCAGTTCTTTCACCCCAGGAAAATTTAAGAGCATATATTTATAGTCTGAAATAAAGCAAGAAATGAGAACCTCTAAAGTATCCTGGTGCTGCAAAGCAGTATTACATCAATGCACCAGGCTTTTCATTTGAACCAAAGCCATATTATGAGGGAAAACATTATATTGCCTACAAATATCCTTACTAAAATTATAAGCTTATTAAAAAATCTCTTGGTTTCCATTTAAGTCTTAAATATTTGGCAAGATTTTAAAATATATAACAGTGATAATCTTCTGACATTTGTCTAGATCAGAAAACTTAACTTTCGTAACATAACTCAATCAGGGCAATGGACAAGATAAATGGCATTGTTATCATTTTATCTTGAAAATTATTATAAACTTACAGAGAAGGTTTGACACTTTATTCTTCTAAGAAGATTCTCATAGAAATTAAATTTTGCACCTTCCTCTTGCCTTAGATAGTTCGGATTTACTTTGATGCAGGTTTCTCTGATATTGGTCTGAGGTACTTCTTTATAAAGCCTATCTCTGGACTCCACCCCAGATGTAGGGAGTTAGAGACCCAGGGCTGGAGCCCAGGAATTTGCATTGTAGCACATGCCTGAAGTGATTCTAATGCACACGAGAGAATCAGTAAAGTAGAAAATCTTCTGTGTCCAAAGAGAAAATAAGTGAGTTGTCTCCTTATCATATGTCTGCGCTTCTTTCCCCACCTTAACTGCCACTTCTCAGAGCTCTGAAAATACCTAGCCTGCTGCATATTAACTATTCAAAGTTTATTTTGTCTCTTTTTTTCTAATTGAAGTATCGTTAATTTACAATGTTGTGTTAGTTTCAAGTGTACAGCAAAGTGATTCAGTTATACATATATATTCTTTTTCAGATTCCTTTCCATTATAGGTTATTACAAGATACTGAGTATATTTCCCTGTGCTATGTAGTAGGTCCTTGTTGTTTACCTAGTTTATATATAGTAGTGTGTATATGTTAATCCCAACCTCCTAATTTATATCCCCCTATCTCCCACTCTCCCCTTTGGTAACCATAAGTTTGTTTTCTATGTTGGTGAGTCTATTTCTGTTTTGTAAATAAGTTCATTTGTATCTTTTTTTAGATTCCACACATAAGTGTTATCATATGATATTCGTCTTTCTCTATGTGATTTACTTCACTTAATATGATAATCTCTAGGTCCATTCATGTTGCTGCAAATAGCATTATTTCATTCTTTTTTATGGCTGAGTAATATTTCATTATATATATGTACCACATCTTCTTTATCCATTCATCTGTTGATAGACATTTAGATTGCTTCCATGTCTTGGCTATTGTAAATAGTGCTGCAATGAACATTGGGGTGCATGTGTCTTTTCGAAATATGGTTTTCTCCAGATACATGGCCAGCAGTGGGATTGCTGGATCATATGGTAACTCTATTTTTAGTTTTCAAAGAACCTCCATGCTGTTCTCCATAGTGGCTGTACCAATTTACATTCCCACCAACAGTGTAGGAGGGTTCCCTCTTCTCCACACCCTCTCCAGCATTTATTATTTGTAGACTTCTTGATAATGGCCGTTCTGGCAGGCATAAAGTGATATCTCATTGTAGTTTTGATTTGCATTTCTCTAATAATTAGCGATGTTGAGCATCTTTTCATGAGCTTTGTAGCCATCTGTATGTCTTCTTTGGAGAAAACTCTATTTAGGTCTTCTGCCTCCTTTTTGATTGGGTTGTTTGTTTTTTGATATTAAGCTGTATAATCTGTTTTTATATTCTGGAAATTAATCCCTTGTCAGTAGCATCATTTGCAAATATTTTCTCCCAATCCATAGGTTATCTCAATGTTTATTTTTAAACTGTAGGTGGTAACTAATTGTGAATTATATCAATAAAAATATATTGTGAAACATGTTTAAATACATGAATTATAGTGTTCATAATAAAGCAATATTCATCATCAATAATTTTTCATTTCTCTTTGACACAGGAAACACAGATAAATTGCTCCATTTAGGAGTTTTCTTGGATAACAATGACGAATGTGGTAGAAGGTCCACTCAGCCTCTCAGAGAGCACCCCCCCAAAAGAGTACAACCATGTAAGTGACGACCATCAGGATTGTTTACTACTTTGCACTGTCTGGTGTTAAAAGGGCCAACTTCGGAGAAATGGCAAAGTGCCTCTGTATAAGCAAAGAGAAATCCAGTTTAATAGCATTTGGAGGAATGTGTGTTATGACAATGAACAACTGCTTTTAAAACTCTTTTAAAACAACTGCTTTTAAAACTCTATTATAGGATTCCCACTTCTGACCCAGTCTCAGGGAGGAGACGAAAGCTGCATCTGATTTGTTTTTTTTTTTCAATTAGGTCTTCTGTCCTGGTAATAACAATGAAGAGGACAAATAAAATATTGAGTTTTCTGTAATCTATTTGAAATGCGTATTTCACTGTATATTCAACAAAAACTCAGCTATATTTCTCTCCAAATTAGGAATTTCATTATTGATATGCTTTATGTCTCATTATGGGAGACATTTTTAGAGAGTCATTTTGATGTCCATGTTTCAGAGTATTAAGATTTCATAAATAACTGGGTCATGGTTATGGGATAAAATGATCAAGTAATAAAGTGTTTCAAATAACATTTGAAATAAAAGAAAATATTAAATATAAATGTGTTTTATAAAATAATACTCATTCCATTCACCAAGAAATTAGAATTAGAAGAAAACCACTGAGGTTTCAAAGAATGGAAAGAGAAAATAGTTAGAAATAACTCATCCATTTGTAAAGCTATCATTTAAGGTCCTAATCACATGGCCTCTCAAAACAATGATTTTGATCGGTTCAAGCTAATCATCAGGGTCTTGACCTTGACAGATTTCTACACTTTGTCCTTTATCCAGACCACTACTCATTCATATTTTCAGAGGGTTCTGCCCCTGATATACCAGACAGGATGCAAACAACTTTAAAACTCTTGCAAGAAAATGTGTAGGAGCAAGATTCTGTACACCAGAGCAAGTCCTGGAGACTTGTGAAATTGTATTTTTGTCTAAATGTTGAATAATTTCCAAAATATTTGTACGCCTGAGTCAAACCACCAGTAACAAAGGCTAGTTTGTTTTACTTACCCACATACAAATTCCAAAAAGAATTTTCAAACTCATTTTTACATGTCACACACTGAAGATATCTCTACTTGCACTAAATGCAGGAAGATGACTGTTCCCTTTAAAACTGAGAAGCAACTAAACTTGACTTATGAGTAGTCTGTGTTTATTCCTCATACCACTCATTACAGATCATAATGAAAAAAATCTTAAATGATATTACATGTACTTGTTATTAGAATCACTGATATGTTAGCAATTCCTCCACCATTTTATGAGGCATATTCAGAAACTGGAATTTTACTTGTCATCATAGGCTATTTGCTGTTTTGTAATGGATAGTGGCTAATTAAACTTGCGATGACCTTGTTGTTCTAGTTGCAAATACAATAGTGTCTTGAGTCATTAACTAGGTTGTCAGTGATGGATGGAAGTGCTTCTCAATAATTAGGTGGTAAACAATGTTAACTGAGCAGTAATTCACACTAACATTGCTAAGGTATTTTATAGTAACATGGCGAATGACTCATCACTGCCATCTTTGTAAAATGGTGCTAGCCCCCCAGATAAATCGTATTCTTCATTGGTACAAGAGACATTAGAAGACTATCATATTTCAAATAAGCCAAAGAATATATTCCTCTCTCAAATTTGTCCTATGCACGGAAGAGGCTTCCTCTTATAAGCTGTTCTGATTTGCAACACAAATTGGCAACTTCTCCAGAGTGGCAAGACATATGGCAAACATTTTTATCATATTGGCTTTCTTGTCATAGTTGACATGAGGGACAGAACAAGAACACAGTGAAGAGAATTATAATGGTCCAGACGAGCATCTGGAAAAATAATAAATAAAATAAATTTGCTGATTAGAACAAATATTTTCCTTTTATCGATTCAGTTATCTTCCCCTTAAATATTCCCACATACTTTGGCCTCCAGGTCTGTTCAGTGGGTATAATTTTTTAATAATCCTCTTATTTCTCTCAAAGTTTTGGTAAACACATTTTTTTCTTCTGTTTCATAGATTAAGACACTGTGGTATAGAATGGTTAAATGGCAAAAGTGACAAAGTGAAACAATTGGTGTAGACAAAACAATCCAGGCCTTTAGAGTTCAAGTTCAAAGTCACTGTTCATGAAAGCATGTGATGGTTTAAAATTGTGACTTCTGTAATAAAATTATGCCTACATCCTTAAGCTAGTTCTGAAATCTGATATCTGATTTTCATAAAGTGTAGAAGAAATGAACTGCTACACTGTGCAGGCCATCCACTCTTAGATTAGAAATGGAAGACTCTAGGAAGATTACCAACCCCTTCATTTTGAGAAGAAGGCAGTACTGTTTTGCTTGCCTGAGGACATGCAGATAGCTGATGGCAGAATTGTAACCACACGGATGAAAATTGAATTCAAATGAGTCCATTGCCAGGCAGATAAGTGCATGAGTGAGCTGGGTGTTAGACTACAGGGTATGGTGGCCACTGAGAGGAACGTACACTCTGACTCAGTATATTCCAACAGAGCCCACAGCCCACTGACTTCCTACCTACAGTTGCATCTACCTTCTTATCATGCCATATGAACTGTCTCAGTCTTTAACGGATTTTAACCAACTATTTTACTACTCCCTGAGTAATACAAGAATAATTGCTATTAGCTTTCTCACTACAGAAATTTTTTTGAGCCAAACAATACATGCCCCCAAAGTAAATTTGGGAGAAACTAAAGAAGTGTCTTTATGTGAAGGGGCAAAGCATTCTAGATTTTCCCAAGAGAGCAGTTTTTACCTATCGTCTTATTTTCTTTCTAAATAGATGTTTATAGCATTCTGTCACTTTTACTTCAGATATACCTCTCAAAACTCCTCTCCCTCACTTCCTCTTAAAATTGTCCCTCCATACTGACTGCCTTGGTTCAGGGCCCATCATTTTTCACCTGGACTCTCGCATCAATTTCCTAAGTGGCTTCTCCATGAAGTTAGGAACGTGTTCTCCTTCTAACTGCCAGCATCCAGCAGAGTGCCCGGCACATAGTAAATTCTCAAAAATGCTGGTTAAATAAAATTCAAAACTGACCAGATGCCAAAACAGATAATAAAATGCCTGTTTCTATATGTGGACCTCAGGATCCAGAAGCCTAATTCTCATAGAAGGAGAGGCCATCACACTGCACCAATGAAGCAACAAAGGAGATGCCCACTTCACTACTAGTTTTGATTGCAACTGACGCCTAAGGACCTTGCTTCAAGAAATTTAAAAAGTACATTTATCTATGGAAAAAATTTTATTAAGCTCATGAAGGAAAATTTTGATAATTACAATGAAAATTATAATTTAAGATTGATTTTATAGAGATGCATGCTGTTCTAGCCTGGATATAAATGTCAAGGTTGTGTTACTTTGTTGTTTGAACCTAGCTCTTCATTGGTATCAAATGTCTCTGGGGTCATAATGGAAGATTATCTCTTAGTATTCTTTCTACATGTAGATTCATAATTTTAGGGTTTTAATGCTGCTTCCTTCACGCATTCAATTAAATCTTACTAGACAGAACGAATTGAAATGGAAAAAATAACTAAGTGTGTTAGTTCCTTTAGGGAATAAAAGGGTAGCTATCTTAAAATCATATGTCGTTAAAGTTATCAGGGCATTGGTCTTTGAACCCAAGAAGGAAGTTAGAAAATTATTTATCCAGTAGAAAGGACATCACTTCTAAAAATTCCTCAGATCTTTGCTGAGAGCAATTTAACATGTTTATGAGATCTGCTTTTTTTTTTCAGGTTACTTTCCTTACAAATTTGAAGGAAAAATTCACAGCCACATGAAATTAGCTAAAAGATGAATACTCACTTTACACTTTAGGATTCTTTCGGTAAATATTTTGGAATATGACAGTATGTTTTAAAGATTTCTAGAGTGCAGGGACTAAGCACCACTTAACTTTGAATTACTGGGGTTATTGTAGTTCCTGATACATAACTGGGCTTTACAGATGTATTTTAAGAATAAAGAAACAATGGAATGAGGAAATGAGGAAATGAAATTAACCCATATGGCAGGCAACTGAAATTTAGAGCAGGCTCAAAGACAGAGTAAGGCATAAACTGCCCCCACCCCTGACACCCTAGAATGAAAACAAGTAAGCATGCCAGAGCAAGATGTTTTGTTTATGGTAAAAGAGTGGACCCCTGAGAGCTGACATTCCCCTCTCCCTTCCTTTCCCAGTTTAAGATGATATAAAAAGACAGTGAGTTCATACGTAATTCTCAGACCTGGTGATTCCCTCTTCTGTGTGCCTGCTGTGACCACTAACTTCAGGTCTACATCCACAAGCAACAAATGCCCTGAGGACCCGAGTCCCCTCACAACTCCACGCATCGTTAATCATGAATATGCCCTTGGCATGGCTTGTTTAATTTGATAATAAATAATAAGAAATGTTATCTTAATCCCTTCTGAGTTAACATTCCAGCCTAGTCTCAAATCTAGACCAAACTTTGTGGGTCCAAACTCATGCATCAAGAAGTCAGGAAAGATAAATATTAATGCATGTAAAATATAACTTGAATCTAACTAACTTGAAAATTTTATTAAAATTACAGTTGGGAGGGCTTCCCTGGTGGCACAGTGGTTGAGAATCTGCCTGCCAATGCAGGGGACACAGGTTCGAGCCCTGGTCTGGGAAGATCCCACATGCCGCGGAGCAACTAGGCCCGTGAGCCACAACTACTGAGCCTGCGCGTCTGGAGCCTGTGCTCCGCAACAAGAGAGGCCACGATACTGAGAGGCCCGCGCACCGCGATGAAGAGTGGCCCCTGCTCGCCGCAACTGGAGAAAGCCCTCGCACAGAAACGAAGACCCAACACAGCCATAAATAAATAAATAAATAAATAAAAATTTAAAAAAAAAATTACAGTTGGGACACATTATAAGAATATTCTTCACTTGAATCAAATAAACTACAGGGAGTTGGCTGCAACTTTAAACACATCTCATGTATTTGTTTCAAGGAACTGTTATCCCTTAAACTCTGTACTCTGTTCTCTTAGCTTCCTTGTTACTCTGCAATTTAGAGTCATACTGGTTTCATGGTTGATGGATTTCTTTCATGGCTGATTTTCTAAACTAGCATAGAATCGTTTCCTTAATGTCCTCTGATCCCACTGGGATAAAGCTTTATCTGTTATTTACCTTTTTTAGTGGCGTGTAAGTTATATACAGAGAAGTACAAAAGTCATAGTCAATAAATTATCATAAAATGAACACACCCAGGTGACTACCATGCAGGTAAAGAAACAGACTACCAGTATCCCAGAATTCCTGTTTAGGTCCCTCATACTCCTTGTACAAACAACTATTTCCTCTTTCTTCTTCCAAATTAACCACTATCTTGACCTCCTGACCTCCTGACGTCCAACACCATGGATTATTTTTGCATACGTTAATTTATATAAATGGAATCATTATATATATATGCACATAAATATATATCCTTTCACATCTGGCTTCTTTGGCTCAGCTTTACATTTGTGAGATTAATCCACATCATTGCATGCAACTTTGGTTTTTCTCTTCCATTTTCATTGTTGTATAGTATTTTATAACCATATCACCGCTTGTCTAATCTACTGTTTGTGTGTAGGAATGAAATTCCTAGCTATATAGTATGTGGTTACCTAATTAGATATATACAATTCTCAAAATTATTGTCCTAACATTCATATTATATGGAGAATTCACATTATCGACATCTCTACCAACACAAGACAACATCAGTCTTTCATTTTAGCTATTCCAGTGGGTGTAGAGTTATAGAACCATCTTTAGTGGGTTTGCTATCCACTGAGATATCGTCTTTTGTGAGATTCCTTTTCAAGTTTCTTGCCCCTATCTCTGCTGGGTTGTCTCTCATTTTTCTACTGATCTGTAGGTGTGTTTAATCTATTCTGGATATAATTCTTTATCATTTATATGTGTTGCATATATTTTCACCCATGGCTTGCCTTTTCATGATACATAAGAGTTTGTCAATTTAATATAGCCTATTTTATAAATATTTTTCTTTATGGGCTTGCCTTTCATATTTAGATCTATCATTTACCTAGAATTGTATATGGTGTGAGGTAAATGAATTTTTTCTATATGAATATCCAACAGACCCAAGACCATTTATTAAAAAGGTGACTTTTTCCTCGTTGCTCTGGAGAGAAAAAAATTTTTTATAAATCAAATGTCTGTATATCAATGAAAGCCGAAACATTTCTCCTCTAAAGGCTAGGACTGGAATGAAAAGTCACATTTTATCTCTGATCAGTTGATTGTAAACATCTGAGACACAGTACCAGGAAAGATTCTGAGGTCACATCTGGGCTCAGTGGAAGAGAATCACGACTGAATAACAGTGACCACCATTGCCTCAGGACACATGATGAAGGAAACAGCATCTCTTTCATATCCTTACACTAAACAATTACAAAAGGGAAATAAAATCACATGAAGAAAGGGGGATTAAACTACATTTTATAAGCCTTAGTATCCTATATTTTATCCTTTCCTAATTCCCAGATTCCTCACTGTGATGTAGGTAGTATCTGAATATAAGGAAGGATTCTCAAAGACCTCAAAATTCTCTGGCTTCTACTCACAAGAGCATGAGGTCAAGAGAGAGAGTAGATTTCTTCTCTCTCCCACCTAATATAAACCTTGCCTTCTGTGGTAAGCAGCCTCCAAGGTGGCCTGCAATTTATTCTGCCTCCTGGATTTTTGCTTCTGAGATTAGGTTTTAAAAAGTCCCGGCTCCGTCTTGGAAGCTCTCACTAGGTCTTGCTTCACTTGCTCTAAGGGAAGCCAGCTGCCTTTCCAGAGGGAGTCCCGTGGAGAGACCCATATGAGTGAGTTTGGAAAGGGATCTTCCAAGGCTCGCTGACAACTGAGAGTGGAAGCAGATCATTCTTCAGTTGACCCTTAGAAACGACTGCAGTGCCAGCAGTAACGTCACTATGGTCTTCTGAGGACCCTGAGCCAAAACCACTTATTCTCTAAACTGCTCCTGGATGCCCCTGAAACTGTGAGGTAATAATAACTCTTTGCTGTTTTAAGCTGCTATGTTTGGGGGTGATTTGTTGTGCAGAAGAGAGAACTGAGGTACTTTCTCAGTTCTGGTTTATGTTCTGAGCACTTGTCTCTAAGAACTACCACTTTCAGAATACTGTAATCTAACACAGATTCACCAACATTTGTAAGAGACACACACCAACAGAAAATGTGTCAGGGTCTGTTTACATTACATTACTGCTTCCCTGCTTTTAAACATTCTTTTCCACCACCTGGAATCATCTCAACCTTGTTCTCTATCTACTTATTACTCATCCTTCAAATCCTCCTTCAAGTGATGCCTCTTACATAAAAGCTTTTTTTTTTACTATCAGTCCAGAACTACCTAATCATCTTTAAAATCCTATGATATATATTCTTCACAGTACAGCTGAGCAGTAAAATGTCTTGTGCCGTTTTGTCAGCATGATCCATTTTAGTCTTATCTTCATAACTAAGCTATCAGCCCCTGATGAGCTATTTGAGGTTAGCTATCTTATTTTGTAATATTTAGCTGTGTCTAATATTTAACATATTAGGCATTTAATAAATCTTTATTAGTTGTTTGTCCTATTCAGCGACAGCATCAAACCATCCTAGACTTGACCTTCCTAGTGAAGTATTGAGAAACCTCCATTTTGCTCCATCATATTCTTACCATGTCCTGTCTGGGAAGCAGCATTAATATGGGAATATTATGGAATCCTAGTAATGTTTGATTCATCAAGGTAATAACTAAAAAAATATTTTTAGTGATATGAGCATAAAAAGCAACACAATCAGAAATACTTCTGTATTACTTTTTAATAAAGTGTGTGTTTGTGTGTGTATGTGTGTGTGTGTGTGCATTGTATACCATGTCCATTTGGATGGGGTGATGTTAGAGGTAAACGCAGGAAAGAAACAACGTAGGCTTCTCTAACTATGATGTTCGAATTACAAATAGAAGTAAAGATAGTTATTTAGACATAATTTACCAATAGGATAGCTACAGCGGAAACTTAATGATTTATAAAATGCTATTTTTCTTTCTAATTTCCCATGGGTCATATGGATATTTTAGTCAAGGTTGAAGCAAGTAATGGACATTTCAGTGCAGTATGTGTTTTCCCTTGCTTCATATTACACTTATAAGGGCCAATTTTAGCCCACTGATGCACATGCATAACTCTCTCTTTTATGAGGAACATTCAGTTCCCTAAGAGTTCTACTGCTATCTATACAGATTTCCAATTAGAATGTTTCTTAATTATTAGAAAATATTACATACCAAAGGACTACTGGCCAACCTTACCTGGAACACATCTAAAGATGCAGATTATAAGTATCATTTGGGGGATGAGTTAAGGGGAAAATATAACAAGAAGTGTTGTGCAGGGGTCAGTTCCCAGTTCAGTGCTATTTAACATTTTTCCAGTGACCAGGATGATGGAATATCAGGTATGCTTGTTAAGTCTGCTGATGACATCAAGTAAAAGAAATAGCCAATATCTTGGTGAATAGAATTAGAATTTAAAATGACCATAATATGTGTGAACAGTGGTCAAAAATGGAAAGAACAAAATTGAATGCGTATGCATTCCTGGTTTATATGTAATGTAGGATATGAAATGTTCAGGTAAGATAACAAAAAACAAAGAAAATACAAACCAACTAGAAACACTTTCTTTTTTTAAGGTGTGAGGAAATAAATCAAATAGAATATTAATTTCATTTTGAAAGTCATCTGCTTTTTTATAAAAAGGGGCAAAATAACAACTATAAGAGGAGCAATAACAACAACTGAAAGTTCTTAGGAACAAACGTGGACTGTTTATATAAGTACCTGTCTGTAGCCATACTGATAAGCCAAAATAACCACTTACCATACCAATGTCTTTTCCTCATGTCCTATCATTTTAAAAGGTCAATTATCTACCTAAGATGGTAACAACTTAAGTGAAAAAATAGCAAAATGGGAGCATTCACACAAATTTAAAGAAGTCATACATATGCTTCTACTCATCTGAGTTATTGTTATGTAAAATTTTGACTTCACAAAACACTTCCCTTTAAATTTTTATTCACATATGCCTTGTCTCACCAAGTAGATTGCACAGTTTTCAGGTGCAAAAATTCGATCTTTTAAGCATGCAAAAATCATTGACTGTAGGAATTATATTTTTCAGATAGTTATTGGTTGGCAATAGTGGAATTTTCTAGTTCAATTAGGTCACTCTTTGACACAGCACCTGTACTGTTATAGTCTAAGCAGTCACCTAGCAAATCGTAACAGACAGTATTTCTTTTGTACATCCAAGTAGTTGTTTAGTTTTAGCCTTTTGAGGGATGACAGGGTAAGGGTTTGCTATTTTGGGGCTCATCTGCACCATGGAGGTTACTTTCATTAGGCTAGCAGTTCCCAAGCTGTGGTCCAAAGCCCTCTTGGGGCTCATCAAAACCCTTTGTGGAGGGGCATGAGGTCGAAGCTATTTTCAGAATAAAACTAAGATACTATTCACATTTTTCACCCTCCCTCTCTCACAAGTGTGTAGTGAAGTTTTCCACGTGTGTGTTATTGCAAAAATGCAGAAGCAATAGGAAAACTGAGCTGCCTTCTATTAAGCTACACATTAAAGAGATTTGCAAAACTTCAAAACATTATTTCATCCTTCACTGATTTTTTTTGTTTTATAAAATAAATTTTTTTATTTTTATAAAAGTTATGTTTATTAACATGTAATAGGTTCATTGCTTTCATTTTGAAATTAATTAATACTTTAAAATTTCTGTTTTAATTTCCAATAAATTAAAACAAGAGATATAACAAAAGCTCTTCAGGGTCCTCAATAATGTTTCATTGTGAAAAAGAGACCTGAGGGCCAAAAGTATGAAAAGCACTGAATTACCCCAGGAGCTTCTAATTTGTTAGGAAACTCCAATTACATGACATCATTTAAGACTGTCTTCTAGGGAGCAAGGTAGAGAGGAAGGTTGGTCTAGATCAATAGAGCTTAACCTTGACTACACAGTAGAATCACCTGGAGAGTTTTTAAATGAATATTGATGCCAGGATGCTTTTTAAAATTTATTTTATTTATTGTCGTTATTTTTAGAGGCAGGGGTGTGTTTCTGTTTAGGCGTCAGGATTTTAAAAACCTTCCCATGTAGCTGTAATATGCAGACAAGGTTAGGTGTGCATGGGATAGACCTTCCTTCCTCTATGCCAGTCTGATGGAGGTTTTGGACTTCTACCACACAGTATGGTGATGCCTCCTCAAATGGTGTTACCAAACAAAACTTGTGTCCACTTGCCCACACATAATAAAGCCAATCTACTGACAACAGGTTGTGGTGAAGGAAAGTGAAGCATTTATTTCAGGGCACCAAGCAAGGAGTCCAGGCAGCTAATGTTCAAAAGACCCAGACTCCTTATGGATTTCAGGGAAAGATTTTTAAAGACAGGGTAAAGGAGAGGATTGCAGCTTGTGTGATCAGCACATGGACATTCTTCTGATTGGTTGGTGGTGAGGTAATCAGGAGTCATCATCATCAACCTTCTGGTTCTAACTGGTCTGAGGTCTATGTGCTTGTGGTCAGCACACATTAACATCTTCCACCTGGTGGGGGTTTCAGTATTTGCAAAACAGCTCAAAGGATATGGCTCAGAATATTATCTATATCCCTTGAGGAGGAACTAAAAATCCTTGACTTTGTTTAATGGCTAAACTATTATTATTTTGTCCTGCTTGACTGTTTTTCTTTGTTTTTGCATTTTTTCACCTTTGATTAAATGCATTCTTTGGAACTTGGGGAAGGCCTAGGAGGCTAAAGTTTTTCTACAAACAAGAGGCAGGTGGAGGACATGGAGGGGGGCAGTCTGTCCTGGAAAGACCCCATAGGGGTCGGTTACAATGGGACAGAGCCCACACCACCCTCTGGGTAACACCTGTGATGTCCTAAGTTGATATGTACTTTCTCTCCCTCTTTTTTTAAAAACATTACTTGTGAATTTCCAGTGGTTTATGATTGTGCATATTTTTCCTTATGATTCATAGTACTGAACTAAATTATAATAATCATTAAACTAGTTTAATGATTAAATTACAAAGTTAAAGATTTAGGTCCCATATTTCAACACAAAAGCATAAGGAATGATTTGGTATTTTGTAAAAATGTAAATAAAATAATTTTTCCTTTCTTAGATCAAACTAAGAAGTCAGGCTAAAATTACATTCCTGAAAGAGCATGTTATTTTAAGTTTAAATCAAGTAACTGGGTGACTTTCATCTCCCATTTGACATTTAGTGATTAAGTTGGTTTCAGATATACCAGCTCCTTCAAGCAGTGGCCAATTCCATAAAGTCATAAAATGACAACTTCAAATTTAATGGGGAATTTAGAAAATTTAGATTTGGGCTTGATACCTCTCCCCACATATTTTTGCTCTCTGCACTTTTTAATATAAACTATTCATAAAGAATTCAGTCATTGTCTGTGAATTTCATCTTCCCCTTCACGTCGACTCTATATGAGTCATATAGTATATATGTTGTCATTAATTTATGCTAATTTCATAATCTCTCGTACTTAATAGAATAAATCATACCTTTCAATATTAGAACAAAATTTGGATTTTGAAAATGATTGTACACCTTTATCAAGTATCATAGCCAAGATGGTAATTGGCTACAATATATAACAAAATCAATTTTTACAAAGAATTCTGTTTTGAAATTTATTATTTGGAGCATTCACACAAATCTGTGCAAACATTGCTCAAATGTCACAAATGTATGAGTATTTCAGTGTGGTGTTTTCTGACGAGGTATGGGATCTCTTGTGAGATAGTATGTACAGATGAAAAGGTATTATTCTATAAACTATTTTCATTTGCAGTTGAAAAGAAAAAAGTATTAGCGTCATTTAATTTTCCCATATATATGCTCAGTTCCAAATTTCTCTGATTCCTAATGACTTTTTGTCCCTCAAAATCCAGTTTACTACAAAAGAGGCATCTTTTACTAAAAGATTGGTAAAAAAAATATTAAATTGCCTGACTTTTATATTGAGATTTAACCTGTATGGGACTCTGCACTTCCTGGACTTGATTGACTATTTCCTTTCCCATATTAGGGAAGTTTTCAACTATAATCTCTTCAAATATTTTCTCAGTCCCTTTCTTTTCCTCTTCTTCTTCTGGGACCCCTATAATTCAAATATTTGTTCATTTAATGTTGTCCCAGAGGTGTCTAAGACTGTCCTCAATTCTTTTAATTTTTTTTTCTTTATTCTGCTCTACAGTAATTATTTCCACTCTTTTATCTTCCAGGTCACTTATCCATTCTTCTGCCTCAGTTATTCTGCTTTTGATTCCTTCTAGAGAATTTTTAATTTCATTTATTGTGTTGTTCATCATTGTTTGTTTGCTCCTTAGTCCTTCTAGGTCCTTGTTAAACATCTCTTTTATTTTCTCCATTCTACTTCCAAGATTTTGGATAAACTTTACTATCATCACTCTGAATTATTTTTCAGGTAGACTGTCTATTTCCTCGTCATTCGTTTGGTCTGGTGGGTTTTTACCTTGCTCCTTCGTCTGCTGTGTGTTTCTCTGTCTTCTCCTTTGGCTTAAATTACTGTGTTTGGGGTCTCCTTTTTGCAACCTGCAGGTCTGTAGTTCCTGTTGTTTTTGGTGTCTGCCCCCAGTGGCTAAGGTTGGTTCAGTGGGTTGTGTAGGCTTCCTGGTTGAGGGGACTAGTACCTGTGTTCTGTTGGATGAGGCTGGATCTTTTCTTTCTGGTTGGCAGGACTGTGTCCGGTGGTGTGTTTTGGGGTGTCTGTGACCTTATAATGATTTTAGGCAGACTCTCTGCTAATGGGTGGGGTTGTGTTCCTATCTTGCTAGTTGTTTGGCATAGGGAGGGTGTCCAGCACTTTAGCTTGCTGGTCGTTCAGTGGAGCTGGGTCTTAGTGCTGTGATGGAGATCTCTGGGAGAGCTTTTACCGTTTGATATTACGTGGGGCCAGGAGGTCTCTGGTGGACCAATGTCCTGAAGTTGGCTCTCCCACCTCAGAGGCACAGGCCTGACACCCGGCCGGAGCACCAAGACCCTGTCAGCCACACGGCTCAGAAGAAAAGGGAGAAAGAAAGAAAAAAATAAAGTAAAATAAAATAAAATAAAGTAAAATAAAATAAAATAAAATAAAATTTATTGAAATAAAAAATAATTATTAAAAATAAAAATATTAAAAAGTAATAAAAAAAGAAAAGAAAAAAAGAAAGTAGAGAGCAACCAAACCAAAAAACAAATCCATCAATGATAAGAAGTGCTAAAAACTATACTAAAAAAAACAAAAAACAAAAAAACAAAACAAAAAACAGACAGACAGAACCCTAGGACAAATGGTAAAAGCAAAGCTATACAGACAAAATCACACAAAGAAGCATACACATACACACTCATAAAAAGAGGAAAAGAAAATACATATATATTTTTTAAAAAAAGGAGGAAGAGAGCAACCAAATCAATAAACAAATCTACCAATGATAATAAACTCTAACTACTAAACTAAGATGAACATAAAACCAGAAACAAATTAGATGCAGAAAGCAAACTCCACGTCTACAGTTGCTCCCAAAGTCCACCGCCTCAATTTTGGGATGATTTGTTGTCTATTCAGATATTCGACAAATGCAGGGTACATCAAGTTGATGGTGGAGAGTTAATCCGCTGCTCCTGAGGCTGCTGGGAGAGATTTCCCTTTCTCTTCTTTGTTCTCTCAGCTCCTGGGGTTCAGCTTTGGATTTGGCCATGCCTCTGTGCGTAGGTCGCCTGAGGACGTCTGTTCTTCACTCAGATAGGACAGCATTAAAGTAGCAGCTGATTAGGGGGCTCTGGCTCACTCAGGCCAGGGGGAGGGAGGGGTACAGAATGCGGGACAAGCCTGTGGGGCAGAGGCCGGCGTGATGTTGCGACAGCCTGAGGCTCGCCGTGTGTTCTCCCGGGGAAGTTGTCCCTGGATCACGGGACCCTGGCAGTGGCGGGCTGCACAGGCCCCCGGGAGGAGAGGTGTGGATAGTGACCTGTTCTTGCACACAGGCTTCTTGGTGGCTGCAGCAGCAGCCTTAGCGTTTCATGCCCGTCTCTGGTGTCCACGCTGATAGTCGCGGCTCGCGCCCATCTCTGGAGCTCATTTAGGCGGTCCTCTGAATCCCCTCTCCTCGTGCACCCTGAAACAATGGTCTCTTGCCTCTTAGGCAGGTCCAGACTTTTCCTGGACTCCCTCCCGGCTAGCTGTGGTGCACTAGCCCCCTTCAGTCTGTGTTCACGCAGCCAACCCCAGTCCTCTCCCTGGGATCCGACCTCCGAAGCCCGAGCCTCAGCTCCCAGCCCCCACCTGCCCCGGCGGGTGAGCAGACAAGACTCTCAGGCTGGTGAGTGCTGGTCGGCACTGATCCTCTGTGCAGGAATCTCTCTGCTTTGCCTTCTGCACCCCTCTTGCTGTGCTCCCCTCCTTGGCTCTGAAGCTTCCCTCCCACCCACCCCCCGTCTCCACCAGTGAAGGGGCTTCTTATTGTGTGGAAACTTTTCCTCCTTCACAGCTCCCTCCCTGACGTGCAGGTCCCGTCCCTATTGTTTTGTCTCTGTTTTTTCTTTTTTCTTTTGCCCTACCCAGGTATGTGGGGGAGTTTCTTGCCTTTTGGGAGGTCTGAGGTCTTCTGCCAGCGTTCAGTAGGTGTTCTGTAGGAGTTGTTCCACATGTAGATGTATTTCTGATGTATTTGTGGGGAGGAAGGTGATTGCCACATCTTACTCCTCCGCTATCTTGAAGGTCTCATCTCCCTTCTTCTTCTTGATTACTGTTTTCTTTATTATGTTATAAAAGATTCTGTATTTCTTAAAACAAAATAAACACCTTCATTCCTTCTTATACTCATTTATCTTACTACTTATGCACTGTAACCTAATTTTTCTGTCCTTTAGTAAATAAGCATGAAATATTAATTGTCAACAAGTGAGGCTTCTAAGCGGTATTGTGCACAATTATATAATAGCTATACAGAAAAACTTTGTCTCACAGTAACATTCCTTGGGGTTGATAAGAAAGTTCTCATTAACATATAATTCTCTGGCAAGATCAATGAATAACTTACATAAAGACGATCAGATAATGAACAGTCTAAGAATCAATACCCAAGTAAAATATATTCATTAAACTAAAAGTTTCTGAATTGCTTACTAGTGAGAGTCTGGATTCATTTTTTTATTGTTACTGTTTACTGTTTCATGAGAATTTTCTTCATTTATTTGTGTACCCTCTACTGCACAATGGTTTTAAACATTATAAAAGAGCAACATCAAGCTTCTTTCTTCACTTTTTACTAGCTTCTATTTACAAATCCATTTTGGGGGTTTCCTCTAATTTTGTGTTGGCTTATGTTTTGATATCACCAACTGTGTTTTCCCCTTTTTATTTCTTAAGTAGGAAAGAATACATGATATTCCTCGTGGTTGCTTTTTCCTTACAGAATTCCCCTGGCTCGCCACTGACAGATGGTGATATCCAAGAGGGAGTCAGCTTGCAGGATTAAAGGCAAGAACCTCAATTAGACACTCTCTGATTTCTTCAGATGTTTTTTCTAATCTTTTAATATGGGATTATAGGCAGCTAGAACCTATGCTGCTGTTATAAAAATAGTGAAGACTCTTTGTTCTAAATCATAAGCACCCGACATTTTAAAAATGTCTATTTTTCTTAATTTGAATTAATTCTGGTCTAGATGAGGATAATGAACTTTGGTCAGCTCTTTGCAGTTCTGAGTACAACATAGCTTGATGAACACTGTGAAGCACACACACTCTTCTCAGAATCTGCTGGAAAACTCCCTCAGAGACTGATTAGTTCACGCTTGTCACAAATAGGGGAGATAATTATGGGGCTTAACAGTCTATGTGGTGGATCTTTTGAGAGGCAATGGGTAGATCTAAGCCTGTCTTTGGATCAACCCTAATTCTTATTATTGCACATATCTTGTGAGGTTTTTTGTGGGTTTTTTTAGCACATCCCCAGAGACTAAACATTGTCTCTTCCCCGAGGATGACATCACATTTCTTTTCCAGAAGATAGAATTGTCCAAATTAGATTATCTTTAATTAGTCTAATCTTGTGAGCCATTCCATAAAGTTTATCGCACCCGTGCTGGCACCATGTTACAAGATTCTTATTGAATGAACTAATCTTTCCCCACGGAAATGATGCTTATAAACAATGTTGCTGATTCCTTTATTACAATAAAGATTTCCTTCTCTGAAGCTTCAGGTTTCAATAACTGTTTTATGGTTCTTGGTAATATCGGATGACTTTGCTTTAATGAGAATGTTGACTTATTCTGAATTTCACTTGTTACTGAGTTATTCTACTGCAAAGTGCCTTCACAGTGAGAAAAGGCAAATAATTAAATTTAAATAATTAAATTTAAATAATTAAAATTTTTAAATAATTTAAAAGTTTCAGAAAATTTCATTTTTATAAACTGTAATTTAGGATAATGTTATTTCTTGTTTTATCATAAGGACCATCCTCTTCAGTTTCATTCAGCCTTTTCTTTTGGAAATAGGGGCATCTACTCACACACCACATGAAAAGACCCCATTCATTAAAAGGAAATTTCTAGACAGAAAGATAAAACAAGCTACCATCTCTAGAAATTATGTCCTAGTGATATTTTATTCGATCTATTTTCTGTCTCAATTGCCATCCACTTAAAACTTTAGGATGTTTCACAAAAATGTGCTTAATTTTTTTTTAAGTCATGGATTAAAATGAATTACAAGCTCTGAATTAAAATTGTTGACCTGATGATCTTAATGACATTCCAAATCAGATAATAATGTCTCCAGTTTAACCTTTCTACTCTTTCAAAGCCTCTTAAAATCCTCCACACCAAGATTTTCACTCTCAATTTTAAGAATTCAATTGGTTTGTGACCTGGATCAAGTCCCTTAACTTTGTGGATTTCTGTTTTATGATCTTTGTAATTAGATGGTTGCAAACATGGTTTGAAAATTTCTAAAACACTCTGATTCTATGATATAAAATGCTGTTGTTCTCTGAGGACTCTCTTCTTCCCAGAAAATGTTGCCCAATTGTTCAGAGTTAAAGGAATTGCTTTTGCCAATGGGATCCTTGGTTTCTTGAGGGATTACAGTACCTTAAGTTGTATAACTTCTAATAGAATTATTTTAACACCTGATCTAGTTCCTTGGACCCATTTCTTTAAATAATAAGCTTTCCTAGGGAAAAAAAAATCCCCCTTTAAATGAAATAGATGACTGTCTCTTTTCCGTAAAAACAGCCTCAAAATGAAATCAGCTCATTCTTCTCCCTTACCTCTAACATATATTACAATAAGGATCATTAATATATTTTGCACCATTACAATGTAAACAGAAGAAAGAACATCTTATTACATCAGAATAAGTGCATTTGCTTCACAGAAGGTTTTTTAGAGTGAAAAATGAGAAAGACCATATACTCAGTTTTCCTTTATGACTTCCTTAGAAGGAAATAAAATATTTCAAGGGAAAAGCTTACTTTTGGTGGTCTGTATTGGCAAATTTGCTTACTAAAACCAGAAGGGAAAAAATGAGATGATAATTATTGGGAGTTTTGAGTGCTTTTCAAAATTAAAAAATGATCTCATCAGAGAACTTGAATTCTTAGTAAAATGATGAAATTTCCTTACTTCTTTGGACACAAAGTCATCTCTTCACATTCTCATTTCTTTATATTTGTTGTTGTTCTCTCTCTCTTCCTATTCCCTCCCTGCTATTTGGATTTAAAAGGAAGAGGTCGCTGCTGGTTTCTGTCTGACTTGGTTTGCATAAGTAGAAAAGACCAGCATTAGACTTTTTCTACAGAGTAATTGAGACTCAGTCAATCAGACTCAGTTCATTGATTTTTGGATCTGAGCTGCAATGGTGCCTGTTACTGTTAGCCACCCTGGTGAAGCTGAGCAAGGCCTCTAATCCTCTTAAACAGCAGTCAAGAAATTGAGATAAAAGCTGTAATTCAAATTGTTCAAATAACAGATTTGACAAATTAGGAGGGTTCAACCCTACGACGAAAACCAAATTCAATCTTGGTGGTTATTATGTGCTGTGGTTCAACAACACAGATGAGATGCAAATCAGGTCATTACAAAGAAATTGTTAGAAATACTAATAAGAGAAGTAATTCATTTTATTTTGTAAACATAATGAAAAGAAAATTATAATGTAAATGAAATGGTAACATAACAGAACAACAATCTTCAGAATTCCAAAAGTCAAAAATTAGGTATTGTACACTGACAATTTCTATGTCCTCTTTGATGGGAAAAAAAAAATGAAAAGTAAGGTTTAAAAATATTTGTTTTGCATATCATACTTTTGGTCTAATGACATTTTTAATTTAATTCTGTTAATAAATGAAACATGAAAACATGAGCAATTTTAGTCTCTACATAATAAATATAGTGTAAATATTTATGCTTAGTTGATCATTCAAGTAAACTAACAAATCCAGCCAGGCAACTTATTTGGTAATTTCATTGAATTTACTAAAATTACTGTTTGTTTCAGTCAAAAAAAGTTGAGATTTCTCTTTGAATAGACATAGACAAGGGACTTTTAATGAAAATTTTGGTCTACTCGTGATGTTATCATAGATGTATTCTGAAACATTATCCTACTTTGTGTTCACAAGTAATGTAGGATGTACTATATACCTGTAGGATGGGGAAAAAAACCCCTTAAATTTTAATTCTAATATTTCACTTCTTTACTTGTCTTAAGGAAACAGAAATAAAACAATATATCCATCTCACAGATCACAGAAAGGCATTTCTGTGAGATTTCATAGTTATTTGATTGCATGGGGATAAGGCTGTATCTCCTAAGCTTAACCATTTCAAATACCTTTCCTTTTTCCTTTGTTTCATATTGGTTTTTTTCCTTTCTACCTTCATATACCCAACACTTAGAATATTACCCAGAACATAATAAGCTGCTGGATAATTGCTTTTTCTGCTGAACAAATGGATGGATGAATGAATGAATGAATGAATTAGTTAAAATGTTTTAATTTAGATGAATTTTAGGAAAGAAAGTACTTGTGTGAGGCATTTCATAGTTCCTATTTGGCACTTATAAGGCCATTATTTCCTTAGTATGAGTAAAGCCCAACATATTGGTTCTACGTTTTTAAATATCAAATATTCTTTAATGACTTGGAAATTAAAACTTGGCCAAACCTATTAGTCATCATTCTATTAATATTTGGAATTACTACTACTGTATGTTCCTTATGACCAGGGAGTCAATCTAATTTGTCCATTTGTTTCCAGCACCTTACATGTGGTAAGAACACAGTAAATATTAATTAAATGAATGGATGTGTAAATGAGTACATGATTGTGTGATCAACTGAACACCCCCAATATTAGTTGTATCTATTACACAATTGCATTGAAAAGCTATAGCTAATTGGTCCAAAACTGCTGCCTGGGAGCAAGGGTAGTTGAAGACGGTCAATGCTCATTCAATTTCATTTTCCATACATTTATTGAACAGGTATTGAGCATGTGTCCACTCTATACAGCATTCTGTAGTTGATCCTATGGGAAGATACATAGATATGAGGGATTTATGTATAATAAAGAGACCAAAAGAATACAAAACAGTGTTTAAGAATATATTAAAGGAACACTCCTAGATAAGCCACCAGATGGACTACAGGGGAGGAGGATAAGAGAATACGTATCACTACCCTTTCAGGTAACTGCTTATCTATCTGAAGTGATTCGAGATACAAAGCTGGCCCCCAACATTCTACATTTCTACTCTTGCTAGTTTATTACTTTATTTGGCCATTATTTTTTTCCCTGACCTATTTTTAAATGAAAATACCTTAAGGAGGGGTAACACAATAAACCTCCAATACTTGGGTATCTCCTTTCCTTTGTTAGAACTATATTCTCCACCAAGGAGGCTTTGAGACTTGGGATACGGTGGGGGGGGGGGGGGAAGTGCGCTACTAAGGGAAAAAAATAAATTTGACAGAGGAGATGGGGATTTGTCATGAGTAACTTACTTAATTTCCAGATGTGTGGCCCTAGGTGATAGTAGAAGAGGATAATCTCATCATTAAGAGCACAAAGGGGGCCACTGAGGGACTGTCACAAATGAAAATAAGATTAATATATGTTTGATGCCTATTATTTATTCACTTACCTAACAAAGTTACTAAGACAATCCAAACTCCTATCATATTTTCTGCTATGGATAAAAATAATTAAAACCCCAAATAATGACATGTTCTTTGTCTTTGTTAACCTAAAATAGGGGAAGGAAATTTGCTGAGTCTGGTGTTCAACAACTATTGAAGACAATTCCAATAAACAGTCATCAAATATTCCCAAAGGAGACTTTTCAAGCAAAAGATGTCAATGTGCTGATCAAATCAATGCAAATAAGAGAAGTACACCTGATTATATCTCTTAGGGAAAAAATATATTTGTACAATTTAATGAAAATAGAATAATTTGACCATAATAGAATTCTATCAATGTAGCTTATTATTTGGCATCATAAACAAAATCGCCTGAGTCAAAACTCATGTTGCCTGAATTATAAAATGACAAACAAAGCCTGATGTAGAAACTAGCTCTGAATCATTTGAAAAAATTAATATGTGGCAAGAAGAAAAAATCATTTAAATTAGCCAAAATAGTATGAAACTACCAAGATCACTAAACATTGTCAGGGTTTTACTATTTGGAACAAAAACAACAGGAAGTACTAGCCTGTGTTTGGCTTTTGACATAAACATTTTGAGTTAGTCATAAGAATCGATGATATCTCAACTTTAAGGACGGGCAAATGTTTTAAGGTTTTAAGGACGGGCAAATGTTTTTTAGGGACTAGTAAGAAAGGGGCTTCTGAAATAGAAGATGGAAATGAATACTATCACTAACTGTAGCTGGTCAATGGGTTCAACTGATACACACTCAGTGAGACAATTACTAACATTTGCTTAAAACTAAGGAAACTGAATTTCATAAATTACAGGCATGGGCATGTAAAAAATTTTAAACTTACAATGGAACTTTTACTCTTCTATTATAGCTCCTTCCTCCTTTTAAACCAATAGACAATTTTGGATCCTTTCCAAATTAAATTGTACTTCCCTGCTGCTGATTAAAGAACAGGAAGGATCTGAATTGAACTGGGAACTTGGTTGTCAACAACACTCATAAACTGGTATGTGACACAGGCACAGCAGTGACTGGTGAGGAATCAGGAGCTGCTGCCCTTCACTAGCTCAGATTTGCTCCAACAATGAGTCGGACCTGAGTTTAAGCCAGATGGAACCAAAGGGTTATAGAAAAATCTAAAATTTCCATTAAGTCCAATTTGCCTCCCCGGACAAGACTGGAGATGAAACAACTAGAATGGATACCTAGTTTTAAAAGTCCTTAGGTAAGAGTTTGGGATTAACAGATACACACTACTATACATAAAATAGATAAACAACAAGGACCTACTATATAGCACAGGGAACTATACTCAGTATCTTGTAATAAGCTTTAAGGGAAAAGAATCTGAAAAAGAATATATATTATATATGTGTGTGTGTGTGTGTGTATGTGTGTACATATATATATGTATAACTGAATCACTGTGCTGTACACCTGAAACTAATACAACATTGTAAATCAACTATGCTTCAATTAGAAAAAAACAACAAACTTTTCCATAACAACAAGTCGTCAGGGAAAAAAATTGTTTTAAATTAAAATGTTTTAAGGTCCTGATGTTTAAATGTATTTTAAGTTATTTTAAATAACCATTCTCATGCCTAAGATGTAAATTTTATTGGGAAGTTAGGTTTATTTGGAAGTTATGTTCCCTCACCTTGTATCTGTTTAAAGAATAATAAACCCCATCATATAGGATATTCCCCTGTTTTGATCAACATACATATTGAAACACTTCTCACAGATACAGTGTAAGGCAAAGAAAGTTCCTAAGGAATAGTTAAGTCTCCAGAATGAGAAACTAAATTATATCGTGTAACAATTAGGTTGACCAAAAACAATATCAAAATCTTGAGAGAGTATCTGGGTGTTTTAAATATGCCTTATGGAGCATAGGTGTCCTAAAGGAAGTCTAAAGAGTACTACTGTTGGCATTTAGATTTAATTTCTTTTTCTTCTCACATCAGAAGTAAGATGGCTGGTCTCATAGACAAGTCACCATTCTACCAAATTACCAACAAAGTTCCATTACCAGCCATGAAGGTTTATATATGCTGATTCGTGTCTCATATGATATTCTGACAGCAAATCTCTTGACATAAGAACCAACCTGAAAATTCACTGTGTTTACCTAGAGGCTCTAGCAAGTAGAACTCTCTAAAAATCAAGTGAATATAGAAATTATAGGAGATAGGAAAATTTAGCAGTTCAGTGGAGTTGATAAACATTTCAAATTAGTTTTTAAATGTTAAAGATTCAATACGATTGAAATAAGTTGGCCCAAAGGGAAATTTAGTTCTTCACTGATGATTTTACTTATGAATTCTTTTCCTGAACTGGTACTTTATCCACAAATTTATATATTTTAAAACAATAGCTAGGGGAAATGTAAAGAAATTTAGCATAATAGAAATTTAAACTTAAGACATGTTTTTAGAGCAAAGTTAGTGTTTTAAGTATGTTTTTAAAATAAAATTTTCCCAGAATGGGAAAAAAAAGGAAATCAGCTACTTTGGGGAGACTTTAGGACAATATCTGAGTCAGAACAAAACCCGAGGCTAAAATACCTACTACAGATTTGTTCTAACCTAAATCTACATGCTCCAGGTTCAGTTTTCTCAGTTGTAAAAAAGAAATAATTGGCTTAGAAGAATGTTAAAGGCCCTTATATCTCGAAGAAGTTAGAAAGGAGTAATTATTCCATTTTTTTTTTTAATCAAAAGAAAATTTAAATGAGAAGGAGCTTTCACCTCCAAAAAGGTAGGTCATTTCAGGATTTGGAGTCTACGGTCTTTAAAGACATAGTCTCAACATTGTTACATGAACAATGCATAAAATTGCGTTTTCATCTGCCCCTCTTCACTATTTATTTCTGGACATCATTCCCGGAATTTCAACTTCTACAAAGCAGAAGACTGAGTTGCGGCAGAGGGGGTCCTTCTCACTGTGAATTTAAATAAAAACATATGGAGTACAGCTTTCAAATATATTTAATCTATTTGTACTCCTTTGTTCCTTATAGTCTTGATTTTCCATATCTACAACTATCGAATATGTAGTAGTCTCTCTAAAATAAATAAGATCATTTTTGGAAATATATAGATATAAAATATAAAAGTATTTTTATAGTTTATATTTAAAAATATAATATAGAATATAAGAAGTTTATAATATAAAATATAACAAAAGTAAAAACACTATGTAATGAAACAATAAATAGGGAGGTGTAGTTTTTTAAAGATATACAATTTGAAAGTTCAATGAAATACAGTATGATAAATACCAGAATAATTGTAGAACTAAATCAAATCCAAATCCCTGTTTCATCAGAAAGTATGTGGAACCACAGGATGGGGACCAGTTTGTTACTGAACTGAATTGCTGTCAAGTGATTACTTCAGCTGATGCTGAAGTTGTAAGAGCCCATAAAGTCCTTAACACTAAATCTTACCAGAAATGACAACATAATTCACGATGCCACATTCCCCACACCCAGGGTCTTTAAGGGAGGTGGGAGAAGGAGCAAACAAAACCAGGCAAATATCTCTCTATGGTACCTGTGTAAGCATGTATGTATAAGTGTAGATAAGTGATGGCTCTCAGCAAGGAGACTACAAACCCAAGCAGCAGTGGTGGAAAACCGAGCTCATATTTCCAAAACGAAGACACACTGGGTGGTAGCAGGAGGCCTGACAGAGAAGCAGTACTACTCTGGAAACCAGAGGCACGCGTTTAATTATGGCTCCCCTCCACAGAGGGAAGGTTCTGGCAAGAGATTTCGGTGCAAAATATAAACCTTAGCAAAAGTAACATAAACAATAGGTGGGCACCTCTTTTCCCCTATATGTGACACCTGTGAGGAATGCAAACGCGGAACTAAGAAAGAGGCCACAAAATATTCTAGGTCTGGAGTCTAAGGGCTTTTCAGTTTCTTCCTAAAAAGAAGAATTTTACAATTACATGTGGATATTGGGCTTTGAAAATTATCGTCTCCACACTCAGCTAGAAATAGAATTACCACTCATCTGACTTTTAACTACATCCTTTTTGTTCAGAGAATGGAAATATTAAGGGAAACATTAAAGGAACTATGTAGCCCAAACCTCTCCAGGTTACAGGTGAGGATATTGGCATCAAGAAGGATAGAGAAGCTTTTCTTTTTTTCAGATTATATGGCTACTTAGTTACAGAGCTAGGTCCAGAACCGTCTCTAGGCTCCTTTCTCTAGCTCAATGCTACCACTTTATTAAGATATCTTACAATAGATAGGCTTCATTAAAATTTTAAAACTGCTTACTGTCAATATGTTATGCTGTACTGCCAGCTTATTTTTGGAACTGATGTCCTTTTTAGATTCCTACAATGTAAGTCACATAGCCTATAAAATTTAAAAGACCTAAAGAGGAGATCTTAGCCTGATAATCCTTGGTGGCATACTGATTCCTTTAAAATCTACTCACCGGAAGTGATGAAAAGTGTCTTAAACTTGGCCTGGGCAGAAGGCAGGTGGACAAAGAACTTTTGCAGCTTTGGGTATAGACTTTAGATCGATTGTTCAATCAGGAACATGATTACAACCTTGTCCTCACAAAGATATATAAAATATTTATTCCGTGTTATGTTCTTTCTTACAGTTACAATAAAAAAGAGGTCTCTTACACAATGACCAGAGCCCACAGGTGACAATGGCTGAGGAAGAAGCAGGGCTCCATGTAGAAATGAAGCAGAGACTCAGAGCAGGCATTGCCAGGTTTGCATACGAAATCAGAGCAACGCTGTAAGGAAATATGTAGCCCAAGGTTATGAGACATCAGTGATTCATTTATCAAGAAAAGGAGAAAAAAATAGAAATATCTCATTGAATACTATCGGTCTCAAATTTTGCCAATAGATTTCTGACTTTATGTTAGTAAGGAGGGTAATAACAATGTCACTTACGATGCTATATGTTATATGTATAAGTATGCCTGTAGTTAATAGAATTTATCAGGCAGTAGGTTTGGGCACCATTTAAAACATGGGTCAGAGGGGCATTAATTCTATTCAAAATGTCCATCCGTCGCTGCCCAACCTGCACAGAAGGTTGCATAGCAACCCGTAGAACTGCACGGATCTGGTTGGCCTCCCTCTGTTGCTTTTGTTTGCCCTCTGAGAGAGTTGCCCTTGATGGAGAAACAGTAGGTGTTCTTTTATTTATATATTTATTTATTTTTTTGGCTGGAGCTTGGCCTGGTGAATGGGGGCTCATTATAGCCTGCTGAGCTAGATGGCATTGTGAGGCAATATCTGACATATGAATGTAATTTATCTTCCTGGCATGATTCTTAGTCCCAAATTGATCCCCAAATTCCTAGAACTGTGGAAGTAGAGCAATTAAAAAGAAAATACCAGGACCTTTTACTTCTATACCCCAGAAAAACACTCAGCAGTGCAGGAGAGAGAAGATTCCAGAAGTCTGATTACATTTTGAGGCACTTAGTCACAGTCAGACTACTCAATTTTCGCATTTCTGAACTTCGTAACTCTACATACCACAAAATTTGTTAAATTAGAACATTTCTTAGGAAATTGGACATCCTTACATGTCTCTTTGCAACACGTATCAATTCTAAATGCCTACATTTTCTTGGCTATTATTGTATTTTTTAGCTATCCAGTAAAATTTGCAATGAATTTAAGCATCTATAATCTCACATAACATAAGCATTTACCTGGCTTACTTTATTTCCAGTATCAGCTGTAATTTGGGAGTAGAGCAAATAGTTCCTATGCACTCCCTGCGTGTCATGGATATGACTGTGGGCCACTGATAAATAGCAGTCTTAACAGATCTTTGCAATCAAAGCCATCAATAAAATACTCTAGAAGAAAACAAAGTTTTGATATAATTGAAAACACCATATTTTGAGGGAAACTATTACAGTGCCCTAATATGTAAACATGACACCAAAGTATTTTATTTTAATTGGTGTTATAACTCGACTTAGCTGTTTATGTTTATTTATGGCACAGTCTAAGAAATGCCTTCCCTTTAACTCTGAGGAATCTATATATTTCAATTTTAAGCAATTCTAACACCTACTTTTTTCAGTTAATAATCTTTAAACTAACTTTTAATAAAGACCTAGTTATCAAGGGAACCCTTGAGAACATTTCCGAAGTGTTTTGAGGGGAAATAGATAATATGAATAATACTCTTTACCATAACTGTTATTAAAACTAGAGAGCCCAGATGTGAACCCACACTTGTATAGGCAATTAATCTATGAAAAATGAGGCAAGAATATACAATGGGGAAAAGACAGCTTCTTCAATAAATGGTGCTAGGAAAACTAGACAGCTACATGTAAAAGAATCAAGCTGGAATATTTTCTCATACTATATACAAAAATAAACACTAAATGGATTAAAGACTCAAATGTAAGACTTGAAACCATAAAATTCCTAGAAGAATACATATGTTCTTTGATATTGGTCTTAGCAATATTTTGGGTGGCATGTCTCCTTAGTCAAGGGAAACGAAAGCAAAAATAAACAAATAGGACAAATAGGACTATATCAAACTAGAAAGCTTTTGCCCAGGGAAGGAAACTGTCAACAAAACAAAAAGGCTGCCTACTAAATGGGAGAAGATATTTTCAAATGATATTTCTTTTCTTTTCAAATGATATTTCTGATAAGGGGTTAATATCCAAAAATATACAGAGAACTCATACAACTCAACATTAGGAAAACAAATAACCCATGTCCATTGCAGCATTAGCCACAATAGCCAAGATATAGAATCAACAGAAGTGTCCCTCAAGAGATGAATGGCTAAAGAAGATGTGGTATATATATATACATGTATGTATATATGTGTGTGTGTATATATATACACACATATATATACATACATGTATATATATACATATATATATACACATACACATATATATATGTGTATATATATATATAATGGAATATTATTCAGTCATGAGAAAGAAAGAAATCCTGCCATTTGCAACAGCATAGATGGACCTTGAGGGCATTATTGTTAAGAGAAATAACTCAGAGAAACACAAACACTGTATGGTCTCATGTATATGTAGAAGTTAAAAGAACCGAATTCATAGAAACAGAACAGATTGGTGGTTGCCAGAGGTGCAAGGTGAGGGAAATGGATGAAGGTGATCAAAAGGTATAAACTTCCAGTTATAAGATAGATCTTATCTGTGGTTTCACTTTCCATGGTTTCAGTTATCCATGGTCAATAGCAGTCTGAAGTATTAAATGAAAAATTCCAGAAGTAAACAATTCATAAGTTAAAAAAATTCAATTGAAAAATGGGCAAAGGACCTGAATAGACATCTTTTTCAAACAAGGCATACAGATGGCCAAAGGCACGTGAAAAGATGTTCAATATCACTAATCAACAGGAAAATGCAAATCAAAATCACCATGAGATATAACTTCACACGTATTAGAATGACTATCATCAAAAAGACAAGAAATAACAAGTGTTGATGAGGATGTGGAGAAAAGGGTGCCCGCATGTACTCTTGGTGGGAATGTAAATTGGTGCAGCCACTACAGAAAATGTTATGGAGGTTCCTCAAAAAATTAAAAATAGAACTACCACATGATCCAGCATTTCCACTCCTGGGGAGCCAGGAAAACAAAAACACTAATTTTAAAAGATTGCAACATTATTTACAATAGCCAAGATATGGAAGCAACCTAAAAGCCCATCAATAGATGAATGGATAAAGAAGGTACAGTATATATTCATTGTATAATGAAGTACTATTCAGCCATAAAAAATAATGAAAGCTTGCCATTTGTGACAAGGACAAGGCCATGATTTCTGAGTCAGAGAAATTCTTGCTACTTGAAAACAGTTCTTGATATACTACTGAGTACCTGATTCTGGGACACCAAACAAATTGAAGGACTTAACAATGGGGTGAACTTTTGACCAATGGAAATGGAAAGCTGGCAAGTATATTCTTCTTCCCTTCTCTTCCTGAACAGATTGTCTTTAGATGCAGTTGTTCTTGTGGTTTCTCAGAAGACAGTTCTGTGAGACTGAGTGATCAATTGCACTAGATAGCTCAATAGCATCTCAGTTCAGTCTAGCTTCTGTCCTGTATCACTTCCTTTTTCTCTCACTCCTGCGTTCCTGTGATATTTTCTAATAAATTAGTAACACAAAATCTTTGCCTCAGGCTCTGCTTTCTGGGGGAGCTAAAGATAAGACATCTCTCCTGCTTAAGTCTCTTCAGTGGTTAAAGTCATCATTTCAACTTTACCTTTCCAGTCACCTCTCCCAACCTGCCTTGCCTTGCAGTTTATGCTCTAATGATATCAAATTGATTTGCTTCACAGAAAACATGCTGTTTCGTACCTTTAGACCTTGGCTTACCCTCTTTACTCAATCAGGAATGCCACCTTTCATTCTGACTTATTTATCTTGTAGTAATCATTTCAGGGTTTTTAAAATCAACCTTTGTGTTTTTTCTTAGTAGTAAGAGGTATGAGGTGTAATAATCTAACATTTGTCTTAGAGGGGATTGTCTGGTATGCCCTAGACCACTGATGCACTTGAAACTTCACCAATGTAGCAGCACCCTGAATCTTCATGACATTTCTCTCCCACACTCTGGTGTACATGTGTCATACAAGGGCCTCTAGAATAAACTGGACAGCCATTAGGATACAATATGAGGGAGAGTGGATCACCTATGAGAAAATGCAAAGGATATTTTGAAGCTATTGGTTAAGTATCTGGACCCTAGAATTCAGACTGTTGATTGAAGTAAAGGGGAATCTGTACTCTGGGCAGGAAGGTAAAGAGTTCACCTGAGAGGGAGTAAGATTCAAGAATATGTGCTCTCCTTTGAAATGAAGGAAGTACTTTGGAATGAAGAAGCCTGCAGGGGCAGATTTCTGACCCAGGCTTTGAGAATTTAGAAAACTTTGCTGAACAAAGGAATCAAGGTTGCTGTTTATAAGCCAAATAAATGTTGCTGATTATAGCTCAAGCTATATATATATATATATGACTCAAAGAGGAATCACATTTAGGGTAAAATTCACCTTCTACTTGGGGTGGGATAAGCTGATTCTTCCTGTGGGCTAAATATTTTTGAGTATTTAGTGTTTGCTATGTGCTATGCTAGGCACTGAGGGAACAAAGATGAACAAAGACAGGGTCTTTGTCCATAGGGAGCTTACCCTCTAATGCAGGACATAGAACTGTCCCACTGATAATGACCTGATAACATGGTAAATGTGTGAGACAGGTTTGCCCAGGGTGCTGTGCGAGCCTGGGGACAAGGCTGGTCCAGGGTGAGCCTGCAGAGGAGACCCCACCTTGACCCTTGCTGTCCAACACAGAGCAAGACAGGAGGATTATGACCAGTCCCAAAGACTGTCGGTAGCAACTAGCATCAATAACAAGCAATGAATACTGGGTATGGTATTCAGCTGCCAGATTTTGATGTAACGTTGGCCCATTTGATACCATATTCAGCGGTCTTTCTCTGTTCTTTTCTAACTGAGTAGAAGACTTCTGAGTATGACGAGGTTGCTTCTGTTTCCTGTTCTGCTTTGTGTTTGCTTAATTTTTTCCTAAAATTTTTTAAATAGTCCACTCCAGTTCTGTGATCTCAAAGAGGTGGCCTCTTTCACTGGTATTTTTTAAGTAAACCAACAGTTCTTTCCAGCTTCAGCATTGGAGATTCTGAAACTGCTTCTTTTTGAACTCTTTTTTTTGGTCTCCTCCAAGAAAACTTCCTCGTCCTCCCTCATTGCTAATGCTGTTTACTTCAAGTCCTACCCCTGGCTTCTCCTACACTATCCTATGCAGTGGGCAGGAGGGAGAGATCTCTACCCATCTGGATTCTTGCCCATTTGAGTCCGTTCCTTCCAGGACTGAGCACACAATTATTAAGACTACAGACTTCTTTGAATTCTGTCTGATGTTGAATAGAGTTGTTTATTTCACAGTTCCGGAGAGTCACACATCTAAAATTGAAGAGTTCACATAGCCAGCGAGCTGCATGTGGTTGTAATCTGAGCTGGAGTACATTTGGATGGAAGGCGTATATGTGAACTGAATGCAGGTAGCAATAAGCACATGTGTTCTCAAGACAGCCGAGCAAATTGCCTCCTTACTTCCTGCTGAACATAGAGCCTCTTTTGTCTCAGGTTGTCTTCCAGCAAACAAAGAAGCCACTTGGCCACAGAGAGCTCACGTTTTATTTATTTAGTTCCCCCCTGTAGAGTTTTCAGACCAAGCTGCCCTACACGAAGGAATCATGTCTACTGATTAGCAAGGCCAGACTGTTGCTTGGGAAGTTTCCTTGTGACCCCTGCAACAGATTAATTGTTTGCCATAAGGAAGTCTCTTAACCTTATGGTATTTCCCTTTATACTCTCCAAATGGAGGATAATAATGCTGGAAAAGAAAAATGACTTGATATCCACAAATGAGAAGCATCTCTCCAATGTCTTTATATGTATAGGCTTCCTGTTACAGTAGTAGTACTATTTTGTCCCATTTAAAATAATTCAGGAGAGTTCTAGAACACTGCTCTCTGGATAATAAAAACTGTCTGTCAAGTTTTTATCATTTTATTAAAATGTTTTATTTCATCTGATGAGAAATTTATGAAAGTATTTTAACTGTTCTTAATATTTTCAAAGCATTTTTTAAAATGCTTAAAAATGGCAAGAGGTTGATAGTGCACATATGCCATTTTTCAAATGGAAAATAAATATGAAGTCCAGAGCAGTAGTTCATATCAGAAATATAAATGATGAATACAACCTTAAAAAGGCAGTTTTTGAGATTTGGTCCATGACTATGTGTTATAGGAAATCCTGACTAAGAATGAGTGCCAAAAACAGAAGAGAAAAAAAAACACAAAAAAAAAACAAAGGAAGGAAGCCAAGTAATCTATCCTTATGATGTTTGAAATAAAAATCTTGCTGTGCAATGGAAGAAGCTCTACAGAAGTAGCATTAAGAAGGCCAAAGGAGGGACTTCCCATGTGGTCCAGTGGTAAAGAATCCACCTTACAATGCAGGGGACACAGGTTCAATCCCTGGTCAGGGAACTAAGATCCCACATGCCACGGGGCAACTAAACCCACGCACCACAACTACTGAGGTCACGTGCCTCAACTAGAGCCCTCGTGCCGCAAACTACAGAGCCCACGTGCCCTGGAGCCTGTGCACCACAACTAGAGAAAAGAAAGAAAACCCCACGTCACAACTAGAGAGAAGCCCGTGCGCCACAACAAAAGATCCTGCATGCCTCAACGAAGATGCCATGTACCACAACTAAGATCCGACAAAGCCAAAAATAAATTAAATAAATAAATAAATGAAAAATAATCTTTAAAAAAAAGAAGGCCAAAGGAGAGCTGTCACAGTAAATGAATATTGACCTAGGAAAGCATCACACAGCAATAAAACTTCTAGGATGACCCTTGCATTTGTGTGCAATCACAATTTTTTTTAATCCAAATTTTAATGTTAAAATCCATCAAACTGCAAAGCACTGGGAAACTCCTCTTTATCAGAAGAGTTCCTTTATTTAAAGTTAGTTTTTAAAACTGCAACAGCTTTATGCCCCTCTTGACAGAGTGCTACAAAAGGTTGTACACTGTCATTTTGGAGCAACCTGCTGGTTGGATGAAATAAACTTATCCACTCGTGTGCACTTTTCTTTTTCAGACTCTTGTGCAGATCTGTTACACTCCAAGGGCTTCCATCCCAATATAAATAGGTTTATATGGTGTATTTTTACTGGAATTTTCTTCACTGTTTACATTACAATGTTGCTCTGAAGCTTTAACATTAAGATTTTATCACTACATTCACTTTTAAAAAACCATTTTCAAGCTATTCATTTGTAAGCTAGAGAAATAATAGTAACAGTAAAAACATGGCAAGTCAACAAATGTTAACAATGACATATAAGTGGGATGAAAAACTGTTAGTAGACATAAACTTACACTATTAAATAAACACAGTTCTTGTAGCAAAGTTTAAGACAAGTGCAAAGTTTAAGAATATAAAAATTATTAGTAAAATATGCATAAAACTTGAGGACATTATGCTAAGTGAAATAAGCCAGGTATAAAAAGACAAGTACCATATGATTGCACTTATATGAGGCAGCTAGAGTAGTCAAATTCTTTAAGACAGAAAGTGGAATGGTAGTTGCCATGGGCTGGGCAAGGGTGGGGTGAAAATGGGAAATTATTGTTTAATGGGTACAGAGTTTTAGTTTTGCAAGATGAAAAGAGTTCTGGAGAGGGATGGTGTGATGATCGCACAACAATGTGAATGTACTTAGTACTTAAAGACCTTTCTTTCTAATAAGTCTCCATTAACACACAAGCATTGAAACATATTCAGAAACCACAGCAGCTGCACTAAGGTTTACACAATCAATAGGTAGGAAAGTTTAAAAAATGGAGTGGCAAGGGAGAGACCAGAATGGAGTCAGGACGTGCCAGTTTTGATCTCATCAAATTATCAAACCCCATCAACTTTCCTTGCTCTTCAACATGTAATAATTCAATCTCTGGATGACAAGAGTTAAGGACAGCTACAAACACAAGCAGCCAGCAATGAGAGTGCAAGCACGGATACACTCATGGGTGTTTTTATTGTTTTATTGTTCTTGCCCTCGGAGGCCAAGAAGGAGCTGCTTGAATGGCCTCTGAGGCTGGAGGATCAAGAACCAGAGGCATCACGGAAGCTTCCTTTGATAGGAGATGGACAGCAATACACTCTCAGTCTGGCAGAAGGGAAGCTCTGTGAGTCTCTGATGACTTCCTCACTTCAATGATTGTCATCTCTTAGGAACTCTTATGCGCAGACCTGAGCCCTAGTGCACTGGGAGAGAAAAATAATATCTACCAAAGGAAGATCAGTGAGAATAAACAGAACCCATGCACAGCCAAAAAAGCAGTGTGACCAAACACTTGACAACTTGAGTAAAGAATTAATAAGAACACTGTAGAAAATTCAAGGACATCACTTATGATACTTTGTGGAGATAATAAAATGATTTCCCATCTAAGCAATTTAATACATGAGTTAAAGGAGATATGCAGGGGTGGCCTGGAAGATCAACGGTGATACATATTTCCAAAGACATAAAGTGAGAACATTAAAAATGAAAATTATGAAAGAAAAGATAATACTTCAAGGAGAGGTCCAGGAGGCCTATCATGGAAGTACTAGAAATTCCCCAAGGAAAGAAAGTACTGAGAGAAGAGAGGAATAATTAAAGAAATGATAGGTGAAAATTTCTGTAAGTTGAAGAAGGAATTCCCCTAGTTTCAGGGTAGATTGAAAAGAAAATTTATGCATTAGGACAGAAATTTTAAAGTTTCTAAATTCTAAGGACAAAGAGACAATCTTAACACTTTCAAGCAGAGCAAGTTACTCACAATGGAAAAAGAAACCAACAGACACTGGGCATCTCATCAGTAACACTAGGTGAATAACACGTTCAGACTAGAGAGGAATATTAGTGCAAGCCATCATAGCAAAACATATTATAAATCCACTTAAATTAAATAAATATGGTATTGGTATAAAAATAGACAAACATCTGAAGAAGAGTCTAGTATTCCAGAAATAAACCTACATACAGAAGAAAATTTAGTATAAGACAAAGTAGTTTAAGTTTTTGAGAAAATTTAAATTCTGTTAATGTAATTGCCTACTGATTTGAAATAATATAAAATTGTACCATTATCTTAAACACTATATTCAAAACTAAGTTCCATATGAATGGACTAAATTTTTAAAAATCTGAACAAAATATTTGCAATTCAGATGACAGTATTAGTATTCATAATATACAAAGAACTTTCGTTTCTTCACAAATTAGTTATAAAGTGAGTGTCCATCAATAGGGAAACTAAGTGAAAATGTATGGCCCATATTTCAAGGATTATTACAAAGTCAGTAAACATGAATTAGAGATACATTAATTGACTCAAAGGGATTTTTGCTAGTCGTTAACCAGAATAAAAGAAAAGAAGAGAAAAGAAAAGCCAACAGAAAAATGAGCCTATACATGTTTATAGAAATTTAAAAAGATTAAAGACATCTATTATTGGAAGGCACACAAGAAAAGGTATGTGTATCCACTGATATTTAAAATTTCAAGTGTTACATCTTTTGTTGAAAGTATCTGGATTAAATTGAATTGAAGTAATTCGAATTCAATTGGATCAAAAAGAGTCAAATGCAAGTTCTCATTATTTCTCCCTCAGACCTTATTTTACAAACAAAAGGATTGAATAGAAGTAAATAACTACTTAAGAAAATATAGAAAGGAGGTCTGAACTTTTGAATATAAACTTTTTGGGTTATTTAAGTTGCCTTATTTAAAAAAAAAAAAGGGTCCAACATTTTCTTTTATGTAACTTTCTCAGCTTCATAAATAGATAACGCCAAACATTGTTCTCTAGGAGTCCATTGCACAGTTAACACCTCATTACCTTAAAGCACCTTAGACACTGGCATCTTGTGAACAATGCATCTACCTGTGCCAGCATTATAGATACATTGTATCCATCAAACACTATGTGCTTATTTTTAAATTTGCTTTATTTGAGTATTAGTCAGAATAGACACGGTTATGCTGCAGTAACAAAGTAACCTGGGAATCTCAATGGCTTATCAAAACCAAGGTTTATTTCTCACTCATGCTATGTGTTCAAGGGTCTGTTCTAAATAGTCTCTCAGGGACCCTGGTTTCTGGGAGCTCTGCCATCTTCATTTTATTCAGCTGGAACACACAACCTCTTTATGAGAAGACCCATGGGGACCTTTGGCAGGGGAGAAGAATTGGGGAGATTCTGTCACCGGTAATTAAATTCTTTCGCTTGTCTGCTCACAATTTACTGGATAGAATCGGATACATGGTGTCACCTGACTGTGAGACGATATGAAAAGTAACTTCCCATGTTCTCAGAAGAACTAGAAATGGATGATTCCATGAATTCTCTACCAAAGTTCATTTTGAAGATTTAGGATTTTGTTTGTTTTGTTTTGTTAAAACATAAGTCTAAATCATAGGTGGTGGCCATGGAGGAGGAAGCTACAGAAATAAATTTATAAATAATAAACAGGTAATATATAAAGAATAAACTTAATAAATAAGATTTTTATAAAGGAAATTTAGATACCCGCTAAGGTGGTTGAAAAGAAAGAAGATGGAATGCTTCAGGGTGGTCATTCTAGAAGAATTGAATGCTATTTACAGTAACAAATAAACTATGGGATTAGGTTAGAAAAGCAATGTGTAGGAATTGCAAAGGAGGGACAAAAGTCAGCTAATAAAGATTTAAAAAGCAGAGGAGACTGCTATCTAAGTGATACAGCATAAAGTGACATTTAAAAAGTGTACAGCAGAGAAGAAAAGAGCTGAGTAGGATATGATTGCTTAGACCGACTTTCAGCAACTGTGGTTGCTGCTGGGTCCTCATTTTTATGGGAAACCTTAAGTACAGCACTATAATTTCGCATATCATGCTTTAAGATTTAGCTTGAAGTCAGGCAGTTAGCTACAGCTCTGAATTCTGAATAAGATATTAGTTTGCTTTTACCTGAAGTCTTGAGATGTTCCAAGTTCTTTTTCTCTAAAAATGCTACAGTCATAAAAGCTTGACAAGAGAGTTCACTTATATCTTTTTGTTCGATTTTGCCCAGAGATGGGCAGAGGGGTGGGATTGGCTTGAATTAACCTTAACAATGCCATATTTTCACTCTTCAAACAGAGGTATTTTCAGACACTTTGAGTTGTACCCTGATATGCATCTAATATGTATAATCAATATTTATCCACTGAACCATGTCTATAAACAGCAAAAGCCAAGAGCAGATCTCCCAGGAAAACTAAACTTGAATGGTAGATATCACCCTATGGACTATGAAGTTAGATAGCATAATATAATTCAAAACTTTAAAATACATAAGCTCACCACTCACTATTAATTTACTTTCCTTATAATGGGTGTCTGACTCAGCTTCTATCAGTATTGTAACTATTTTAAATTATGTTTATTATATTGCTTATCATCTGTATCACAAAAAATTATTAAACACATCTATAAACTTACTATTCCATTAATGCTCTAGAAAAAGAATGTTCATTAGGTTTAGTTTAAAAACAAATTTGAGAATTTATCTAATTCATTACCATGGACAAATATATGTAAATGGTAACATTTAAATACAGACATTTGAACGAACACGTTTTTAAAAACTGATAAATCTTTACCAAAAGCACCTTTTTTGGAAAGTAAAAGTTTAGACAAAGAGCTAAAAGCTGATTTTAGTCATTGAAATCAATAATTTCCTTTGTGGCTCTTGATTTCTGAACTGTAGCCATTATATGTTCCCCTAACAAAGAGATGGTTAGGGATTTATGAAAAAGAAGATCTTATAAAATGAGAATGATCTGAGTCACTAACTGTCCCAGTAGTTTTATGTCTTGAAAAATACACAATTTTTATCACATATTTTTGCTAATAACTAAAATTAGTTTTTACCAATAAAGCAGAGCCTTAAGTGTAACAGTGGAGGGATGAATGCACACCATCTCTAGCACATCATCCACACGATGAGGAATTTAAAGTGACGGAAGAATTGAAGAGAAAATTAAGGATTTGAGTTTTTTAATTATCTGTTTCAAAAATAGAAGGAATACAAATCAAAGTATTGCTCCTAAGTATAACTGGTGATATTACCGTTTGTTAAAAATTGGTATTTAGCCACAATAATTTGGGAAGACATAAAATATCCTCTTATGTAGATTCTTTTTTCTCCTCACCCAATACCTTGAATCATGGTGTTCCTAAGTTACACAGCATTTTCCCCTGGTCCTATTCCACCATTACTCTCCTCACATTCCTGGGGAGATCTAATCCACTCCCCCACTTTTAATTAATATCTACCTGCTGATGAATTTCAAACCTTATAGCTCTTGGTCCTGAGTTTCAAGCCTTCAGGAAGTCTCCATCTCACTGTCCCATAGGTGACGCAAATGCAATTGTTTCAAAGTTAATCTCATCGTCCTCCACCTTCCACCCCTACCTTGGTCTCAAGAACTACCTCCTTCGATGACCTTTCAGTGAATCATACCATCATACACTAAATGACTCTTGGCATCATCCTACACTTATTCCCCTATTCATACTTTCTGCTCCCTAACACATTTTTTTTAATCTTATTGAAGTACAGTTGATTTACAATTGTGTGTTTAATTTCTGCTGTACAGCAAATTGACTCAGTTATACATATGTATATATTCTTTTCCATATTCTTTTCCATTAAGGTTTATCACAGGATACTGAATATAGTTCCCTGTGCTATACAGTAGGACCTTGCTGCTTATCCATCCTATACATAATAGTTTGCATCTGTTAATCCCAAACTACTGTGTCTAAAATATGACACAAACGAACATATCTATAAACAAAAACAGACTTACAGATATAGAGAACGGACTTGCGGTTGCCAAGGGGGAGGGAGGTGGGGAAGAGAAGAACTGGGAGTTCAGGATTAACAGACCCAACACATATTTAATCATTGCCAAGGCTAACATTTCTATCTCCTAAAGAAATCACTAAATTTTCTTTTCCATTTTCTAATATCAGCAAACATATTTGGATCAGGACTCTCCTATGGCATATAACTGTAACCACTTCCTAAGTTAGCTCCTTAGCACTTTGGTCTTGCCCCTTCTAATCTATTCTTTATATTGATATCCTCAAAATTCAAATTGGATCATGCTAATCATGTCCTCATTAAAATTCTTCAATGACTTCCTATCCTGTTTAGAATAAAATACAAAATCCTAAACATATCATACTTTTCCTTCATGATTTTTAGCCCTCCCCATTTGCGCTCCAGCCATGTCAAACTTAATTCTTTTTTTGTTTTTGTTTTTTGGCTGCGTGTGGTCTTAGTTGTGGCATGCAGGGTCTTCGTTTAGGCGTTCAGGATCTTTTGTTGTGGCTCGGGCTTCTAATTGTGGCGTGCAGGTTTTTCTCTCTCTAGTTGTGGCTCTTGGGCTCCAGGGCGCGTGGGCGACACGTGGGATCTCAGTTCCCTGACCAGGGATGGAACCCACATCCCCTGCATTGGAAGGCAGATTCTTTACCACTGGAACACCAGGGAAGTCCAATGTCAAACTTAATTCTACCCTGCTCTTTCTTCACTGTGTGAACTAGAATAAGAATTTTCTTCTGTTTATATTTTTTCTTTATTTCCTCATTTGGTTGATTATGGATCCCAGTGTTAATATTAATTCTTCAGGGAAGCTATTTTTTAAAACCCTCTCCAAATCTAGGATTATCATTTTCTCTTATATCCAAAACAGTGGACAATTCTTCATAGCATGGTGATTATCATATTTTGTTTTAATTATATGTAAGCAGTCCTCACTTTGCATGGTTCCCATATGCACAAATTTTGGTTACCTTGATTTAGTTAACTAACCTCAGTCCCCCAACAACAAAATGGTTCAAATTTAAGTTATCGGATTATATTAATGATTTGTAACTGCATAATGTAAAAACTTCTCTGCTAGCTCTCCAATCCACAAGTTGCTGCATAAATAACAGGTGTACATCAGGATCAGTTATCAATCACAGCATTTCTTTCAAAGTCTGTCCATGATTGGTCAGTGTGCATCTGTCATTCAGTTCACATATAGACGGCAAAGCATTTAGTTCTGTTAGCTCCTAGTCTCCCTGTAATTAACCCACATTACAGTTTACAAAAATGGATGATAGAAAGAGGAAATTAACAAAAATGAACGTGCAGCAATGAAACAAAAAGTGACCATGTTAGAAATGAAATACAAATTGTATGTAAAGGGAGTTTTAGAAAAGATAGCTGACCATGAGAATATCAATATTGCTTCTGTTTAAGAAACTCTAGATATGATGCCAGAGGAGCTTAGTGCAGGTGAATTTGTCAACATACATGAGGAAAGTGGTTATTATGAAGAGGATATGTGATGTGCCAGCAAAAACTTCACATTAAAGGAATTCCCAGAGATATTTCAGGACATCGAAGGTACAAAAGATAAAATACTGAAAACTGATCCAAACTTGGAAAGGACCCTGACAATTTACCAAAGTTTCAAGAATGTGCCTGTTCCACATCATAATTTATATGTCACATTATTCTTAAGTTTTTACAAAGAAATAAAATGCTTTAATTCCTAGTGTTTTAATATTTTAAATTATAGTGAGTGTACTAAAAATATTAGTTTTACTGTTTGCTCATTTCCCTATACATTTACAACAAACAGAAAGTTTTTAATATTTTGACAAAAATGACAATCTTAATTTTTCCTGTTGATTATGAGGATTGCTTTGTGCATTTCCAGCTTGCACAATCCCACTCTATTGTGCAAGGTGAGGACTACTTGTAGTTAATTATCTCTTTCTTCCACCAACTCTTATGATGGAATCCTAGTGCCTGACAGAGTGCCTGGAACAAAGGGCTCCATCTGTCTCAGGTAGCTCTTCCAGGCAATGGACCTATTCCTTTCTTAACCTTTCTGCTTTTAACAAATTAAAATTAGCTCCTTTGGATCTTTCTGAAAGAAAGCCCTAGCCAATTTAAAAGTTTATGATGTTATTTTTATGGTTTTAAGAAACATTCTTGTAGCCACCTGATATAGACTGAGTATTTGTGTCCCCTGAAAATTCATATGTTGAAATCTAATCCCCAATGTGATCGTATTTGAAGGTGAGCCTTTGGGAGGTTATCAGGTCATGAGGGAAGATGCCTCATGAATGGAATTAGTTCCCTTATGAGAGACACCAGGGAGCTTCCTTTTCCCTTCTGCCATGTGAGGACACAGGGAGAAGATGGCATCTATGAACCAGAGCAGGGCTCTAACTAGACACCATATCTTCAGACAAATTGATCTTGATTTTCCAGCCTCCAGAACTGTGAGAAATAAATGTTTGTTGTTTATAAGTCATTCAGTTTATGGTATTTTTTTAATAGCAGCTCAAATAGACTAAGGCATAATCCTTGATTAAATGTCCAGTTTTTCACATTTTGTACATATTCTTGTAAGAGATAATCCTTGAGTTTACTGATTGAATTTTGTTTTAGAGAGTGTCCTCTTCCTTGTAAAGATCTTCCCATTAAGAATTTTAGAATAGGGCTTCCCTGGTAGCCAGTGGTTGAGAATCTGCCTGCCAATGCAGGGGACACGGGTTCGAGCCCTGGTCTGGGAAGATCCCACATGCCGCGGAGCAACTAGGCCCGTGAGCCACAACTACTGAGCCTGCGCGTCTGGAGCCTGTGCTCCGCAACAAGAGAGGCCGCGATGGTGAGAGGCCCGCGCACCGCGATGAAGAGTGGCCCCCGCTCGCCACAACTAGAGAAAGCCCTCGCACAGAAACGAAGACCCAACACAGCCAAAAATAAATAAATAAATAAATAAACCCCCCCCCAAAAAAAAGAATTTTAGAATATATATTGTAAAGCAACTATACTCCAATAAAAATTAACTTAAAAAAAGAATTTTAGAATATATATATATTCTCTAAATCTTTTCAAAATAACTTATGGTGTACTGATCCCTCATGTTCAATAAACTTAAGATGACATTTTTGCTTTATTGCCCCCATATTTACTATTCCACATATTTCTTCAGTGGTCAAGATCTGTTCCAACCAAAAGTTCTTCTCCTAATTCCACTACCTTCTGTAAATTTTCATAGAGAAAAGTAAATTAATTTATGTGATTCTCTGTTTTAAATCAATGAGGGTTTCACCTGATGTCTGGACAGCCCAGGTCCCCATTACTATTAATATTATGTAGAATTATGTAGACTATTACTGTCCTTACCTACATTAAACTTTAAGAAGAAGTCAGGCATTTTTTCATAAGGTTCAAGATCTGTGATCATTTTGTGGACTGCATCACCCATTTGCTCCATCTAAATGCGGACATATAGTTCCCACTCAGAGTGGCATCACTTCCATTTCTTCTTTTATCTTCACATTGCTTTTAGCTGCAAATTGTAAAATTCCATGAAGTTAAATCTCCATGAAATAGAGTATATATTTTTTCTACAGAACCTTTTGTTTCTGTCATAATGTTCTGAATGTATGGATATCATTATACCAAGTCTCAGAGATACGTTGCTACATTTACCTCTTTTCATTAACACTTGACATTCATTTCATTTGCTACCCATATCTATGCATCCTCATATAGACTTCTAAAGAATATGTGCACGTGAATATACTGGTCTTAGCCTGGGTGCCTCACCTCTACCAAAGCAGACCCTGGCACAAAGTTTTATAAGGTAGCTTATCTGATAGCATGTTTCCAGGAAACAGTACTGAACAAAAGGAGCATAAACAGAGAATTGGAAAAGCTAATACAAAGGAACATTATTAAATAGGCTGTTCCTGTAGGCAGCAGTTTTGTGATAGAAACAGCCACCTAAGGAACAAAAGGGAGAAGCATTTATCCGTTGACTTCCAATGCCTATTGGGTTTGGTTTGGTCCATAGAGTGTTACCTTCTTCCCAGTTCTGGGATGCTCGAATATTGTAGAAACTTAATGTAATTAAATTTGAAAAGAAATGAACAAACACCTATACAATTGCCACACTAATCCATCAACTTTAAAAGTATAAATAAATTACAGTATAGCCTTACAATTGAATATTATACTGCACTGAAAATTAATAAATTCCAGCTGTTTTCAACAATATGGATGAATCTCAGGAAGGCACATTTACACCTAAAACCTAAGCAAAAGCATCTATTTTATAAAGTGATCAATATTCCAAACAAAATATGGTTCATCGATAGAAATATATACAGAAAAACCATAAAGATAAACACAAAGTTTAGAACAGTGACTAGTACTGAGGAGGGATGGAATGGGGTGGGATAAAGAAAAAAGCAAAGCAGTTGTGTTATTTTCCTTAGAAACGGTGCTGGGGATATGGGTGTATATTATACCATTATTCTTGAATCTTTATATGGTACATATATTTTGTAAGTGTTCTTTTGCAACTTCTCAATATTCAATTTATAAAAATAGTATTTAATAAAAAAGTTAGAATTCTTAAAAAACCATGTTTAGTAAAAGAACACACAAATGGAGTGTCTGCACTTGTAAATCTGTGGAATTGGGCCTTTTCTGACAATCTTCAGTGAATATTTTATATTCTCACAGACATCTCTGTTATAAAGGTTAATAACTATTGTTAATTTAGCCATCACGTTATAATTTAGCGCAATTATTCCTATACAAGTTAGCATCAGAGTTACCTTGCCATTAGAGCTGTGTCCTTGTTGACCATGGACCTGATTTTGATTAAAATCATAACCTTATTACATTAAGCCTACAGCATGAGACTTCCCTCTCATTTAATATTGCTTTACTTTACTAGCAACCAGTTTTCTCTCTAGCAAATTGTTTTTACGTTTCCACTTTTCCTGCTTCCCCTCGTTTTAATAATTATATTGACAAAACTCTAATTACTATCTCCAGAACAGGAATTTTAGGAAGCATAATCAATTCACATTTTAATAAATTTTGATATCTTTGTGCTTTGTAAAATTTAATATGATGGCTTGTATTTAACAGCATGTTACTATATTATTTCTGCCACAGAATGGCATTTTTCCTTCTATACAGTCTCTCATTTATCATGGTGAAATACTTTCCCTCCAATTAATTATTAACACAATTTTAGCATGAAGAGATCCTTTTATATCACTTGACTTTATAATAACTGCATTCTCATGAAAATAATATTTTCAGAAAACTGAAAATATTTTAGTGCATAGCAAATTATGCAGTCTTCCCAACTGCAGATATTGCTTAGAAAATATGAAATTAAGGAAAATTATAAATTAGGTAACAAAAATTTTTGGAATAGACAAAAATCCTTCTTATTTAGCTTCTCTTTCTCTTAGTATAAATACCTAAAAGAACAAATATTTGAGTATCTCATTTAAAATTCTTGACTTACATAAACAAAAAGGGAGAGGGAGTTCTGCTAATATTTTCTGGGTTATTTGTATCTATGAGAACTACTTAAATTAAATTGCTACCTTAGGTCCTTAAGAGGCCATTACATTATTTACGAAGGTGATGACAAGAGGGACAGGTGTGAAAGAGGATGGGTAGATAAATAGATAGATAGATAGATAGATAGATAGATAGATAGATGGTAGATCATTTTCTTTCATTTTCTTATTTTGATTTTAGGGTACTGCCAGTATGTGAGGGAATCTATTGGCCAGAGGACTTATCTGGTTGGGGGAAGTTCCATGATAAAGTCCATGTGCTGATTTCTCACCCTAAAATGCTAAGCCAATGCACAATAGCATCGAGCTGCTAGATGATGACAGAGACATTCTAATGCTAGCAACGAAGGACACCCAGTCAGCTCTGTGTCAATATCCCATTAACATCCAGAGATAGCCTTGGGGGAACTATAAAATTACTTTGATCAACCTTCCCCTGCATGGTCATACCAGACTATTCTGGAAATACTTATTCATGTCTCTTAATTGTAAAGTCAAATCAGTTTTCTACAGGCATTCCTTAACTGTGCATACCCTAGAACTGCCAGATGACCAAGGTTAGCCCCTAAAACCCCCGGGAAGCCCAGAGTTCCTCACTTGGGTATAGAATGTAACCATACTGATGTCAGGGAGGGAAAGTCAGGGCTGGCACTTCACTGCCTATGGCCCCTATGTGGAACACTGTCAACTTTGACCAGTGTCTAATATTCCAGAGAAAGCTTCTGTGAAGAGCGTTACCATGCTCTGAGATTTCCTCCACAGGACACTCACCATATTCCAAGCCTCTGTTCTCTCCCAGATCGCTGTGAGTCTCTGTCATTATCTCAAGAAAATACCACAGAGCCTCTGTTCCTAGTTTAGGATAGCTCTAGAGAATGCTGGAGCGGAACTTAGTAGCATGTGAAATTTTCTGAGCAACGTAAATGCTCTGGGGAGATCCAGGAGCCAACCCCAGGACTATTGGTCCTCCTATGGGTTGTCTTTTCTCTGGCACTAGTCTAGAAAGAAATCCCTGTATCTACGATGAGTCATCGTTCTTTTGGATCAATCTTGAGAAAACACAAAGAAAATGTGGACTTGTCTACAGATACGCATCTTCTTGCTTTCTGGGTAATCTAGTCCTATCTGTCGGCTTTATTTAACAAAGAAATAAGGTGATCATCTTACCTTTCCTCATCCTGTCCCTCCTTCTGAAAAACAGAATCCCAGGCACACATACTTCTGGATAAGAGCGAGAAGATTTAATAGACACATGGAGAAAGAACAGGCAGGTTAGCCACACTTAAAAAGCCCTGTGTCCCAGCATCCCTCTCCTTTCAATGCTATGGTGCACTGACTCCTAATTCTTCCAAAGTTCATTTCCACACTCTCCAATGCCTCGAGGTATAGGACATATTTGCAGCAAAGGGATATTCTCACGATTCTTTGGACATGTGTCATTGTCCTCTCTGCATATTGAAAATAATTAAAATGCCTCAGAAAGGTATGGCCCAAGGCACTAGCTCCCTGCTTCTCACATTCACCTGCCTGTAAGAAGCCAGCTCAGGCTCCTTTGACCAGCCATGGAGGAAGGCTGAACTGTTATAAATGACTTTAATAAATGCAAACTACAATGAGACATTTTAGGTCTTCTGTGGTGGGCCCTTTAGGTTGATTATCAGTTTATAAGTTATTCTGTAAACTGCATACATGAATTTTATGGAAGTAATGATATTACATGGACCCAAGTGTCATTTTTCAAAGAGATGTCACATGACCCGGTACTTAATGTTTATGGCCCAAGAAATGCCAAATGCTAAATGCTAAAAGTTTTAAATAGTTAGAAACTGAAAAATAAAATAAAATTCACCCCTGATTTGACCAAAGTAGACATGAGTGACATTGAATGGCAATATTTCAGTACAGTTGCTAGATATATATCAATTTGTTCCTCTTTGTAGATGGGTCTGTAAAGGTCATTCACATTTTACGTACTGTACAGCAGCCCCTATGGTTTTGTGATTCTCTTTTATATGAACTGGAAACTCTATTTATAGTTTTCCCTGATTGCACATTCAACTCTATTCATATTCCTTCTTGCACATATGCCGTTAAATTTATGGAGTTCCTGTTCAAGTATTTACATTTTTCCTTCTGGACGTAAAAGAAATCTTTAAAAAAATTATGTGCAAGGAATTGTATGTTCATTATAGTTCACCTGATGGAAAGATTAGAGTGGATATCCTCAATTATGTTTTACTCTGTACAAGGCATACAGCATATTTTGTCTTATTATTGAAATAACTAGGACCCATTCGAATTTCAAGGGAAACATACCAGTAGAGGATGGTTAGATGTTTTACATGATCATTTACTCACCTGTACTTAAAGCTTGAGTGCAAAGATGTTAAACAGTCTTAAAATTGTTAACTTCTCCTTACAGAGTTATTTTTTTCTTTATTTTTCCTGTATGGTTAAGAACATCACAAAGAAAATTTCTTATTGAAATGAATGTTATTGATAGTAGTAATAACATGTGGAAAATATTAAAAACAGATTAAATTGGTGGGAAAAAAGCAATTTTAAGTAATACCTCTGTGTTGCTCTCCCACTCCTTATGCTCCAGGGTATGCATCTAAAGGAATACACACATCAATCTTATTAGTGTTAATAGTCTAGATACCTGAATTCCTTGGCATGTCTCTAAATATTTAAGTCAGATTGTAACAAAATCATGTACTTGTTCACTTTGCAAAGGTGCACCGGGGAGATAAAATGGCAATAACTTATTTTATCTGTAAGGTTTGAGGGTAAGCAATATTAATGGTTTGTTAATGGCTTAATGAGTGGGCTACAAACCATTTAAGCATGCAGTGAGCCTTAGCTTTTCAATGACTTTCCTAATGAAAGATCTATATGACTGCATGTCTTGTGTCACAATAGAGATAGTAGGGAAGGTACCTAAACAATGGTGATGGTAAATCAATTGATCGGTAACCTTGTTTTTATACAGCGAGAAAGATATGGAGAGAGCATTTTACTATAGCTTTATTTCTAGCTGAAGATCAATAAATAAAAGAGACAGCTCACTATTTGAAAATGCTCCCTTTTACTTTGCTTCGAAAGCCAAGGCAGGCAGATTGATGTCCTATTTTGTAGATGTGTCGGTTTCCTTTGTCACTTCTCAAAGATTTAAAGTTCTTCAAAATTAAATATATGATAAAGAATATCTGTGAATCTAGACCTTATTGTCATGACTAAGGTTCAGATTGAAGATAAAGCTGTGGCATGGTAAAAATGTTCTATTTGGTTTTATATTATTCATGGATATCATTTTTTTAATTGTCCATCAAAGAAAAGATTCTATTATTCTCATTCGTTGAATTTTCTTTCAGAAAAATGTAGAACATGTGAAACTAATCATAATACTAGTAGTGATAACATTTCAAAATGCAATAATTTGAGATATTGTTAAGAAAATGAAAAGACAAGCCACAGACCAGGAGGAAATATTTGCCGAACATGTATCTGATAAGGGACTTACAACCAAAATACACAAAGAACTCTGAAAATTCAACAATAAATAAACAAAATTCAATTTAAAATTGAGCAAAAGATCTGGACTGATACTTGACAAAAAGATATGTAGATAGCAAGTAAACACATGAAAATACATTCAACACTGCTAGTTATCTGGGGAAAAAAATTAAAACCTCAGTGAGATACTATTACCCACCTACTGGAAAGAAAGACTAAAATAAAAAGAACTGACAATGTCAAGCACTGGAGAGGATATGGAGCAATTGGAACTCTCAAACACTGTTGGCAGGAATTCAATGGTACAACTTTTTGTGAACAGTTTGGCAGTTCCTTATAACATTAAACAAACAACATACAACCAGCAATCCGACTCCTAGGTACTCACCCAGGAGAAATGCAATCTTATATTTAAACATAAACCTGTTCACAAATGTTTATAATGGCTTTGCACATAATTGCAAAAAAATAGAGACAATCCAAATAGCCTTTTACTGGTGAATGAATAAAGAAACCTGGGAATATTCACACAATGACATAAAGTAATAAAGAGTTATAAACTACTGATACCACAATATCTTATATAAATCTCAAATGCATATGCTAAATGAAAGGAGCCAGACTCAAAAGGCTACATAGTATATGATTTCATTTATAAGACATTCTTAAAAAGGCAAAGCAAAAAGGGAACAGAAATCAGATCAGTGCTTGGCAAGAGCTGGGAGTTGGGGGCAAGTTAACTACTAAGGAGCATGAAGGAAGAACTTTTCTATATCATAATTGTAGTAGTATTTATATAAATGTATGCATTTGTCAAAACTCATGGAATTTTACACTAAAAAGGGGTAAATTTTATTATATGTAAATTAAATTTCTATAAACTTGAAATTGCAATAACATGGAATTAACATAAGAAGTTATCAAGAATTATGATCTTTCAAAAACTGAATATATAAATGTTTTAATCCTTTAACTGTAGATGATGAGATAGTTAACCTCTGACTGGTCTAGGGTAGGGACTGGCAAACTTCAGCCCATAGGCCAAATCTGGCACACCACTTATTTTTATAAATAAAGTTTTATTGGGACATAGCCAAACTTTATTTATGGATGCTTTCACATTCCAATGGCAAAGTTGAGTATTTGTGATAGACAACATATGGTCCATAAATCCTCAGATGTTTATTATCTGGCCCTTTGCAAAAGAAGGTTGTTGACCTCTGGTCTAAGGCTAAATACCACACTCATTAAAACTCTTGATCTTCCTATAAAATTTAGTATTTTTTTAAAGATACCCAAAATTTAAACAAACACAAACAAAGGAAATGCCATCAGTAATACAATCAATCAAACTTTATAGTAAACATTTATTAAGCATGTACTATATGCCAAGTATATAAAAGTGAAATTTCTATTTTTGCCTGAATTGTGGAACTTAAAATTCAGTTGATAGAATTTTTTCTTAAAGAGTGAAAGTTCTATTATAGAGATTAAAATTGAAGGAAGAGTTGTTATTTCATTGAATATTTTATTCTTCCTTTCAATTTCCATTTTCGCTGTTCTTATTCAGACTTCGAGTCTTTCATGGACTTCTGGCCTGGCCTCCATGCTGATCAATTAGTTGACCTTCATACTAATGCCAGAAATATAAGCTTATCATGCCTCTTCTCAATACAGTTCAAAAGCTCTGTGTTGGTCTTGGAATTATTTACAAACCCCTTAGGATGTACATATGGCACTTTATCATCTGGTCTCAATTTATTTCCATACTAATTTCCTATTTTATTTCTTACATCCCAGGTTTCTGCCACTCTAGAGTATTCCCAGCCCTTAAACATGCAATATTTTTCTCTATTTACACATTTCCTTCTTTACTCTAGAGGGTCCTTTTCCAGCATTTCTGCCTCTAGAATTCCAATTACTCCTCAAGGCCAAGTTCATTTGCCAAATTCTCTGTGAAGTCTTGCTTGGTTTTGTTATGACGTAATTGCTTCTTCCTGTTTTCACAGCACTTTGCTTATATCTGTAACTCTAACACTCCTACCATGTTGCCTTATTAATTGTCCCATGTTTGTCCCCCATCTTGTTCATGTGCACTGATAGGAGGGACCACATCCTGTCATTTGGTCCCCTTCTTCCGTAGCACCTAAGATTATATTGATACATGGCACGTGGTAGGTATTTGGCAAGTACTCCTTGACTTGTATTTAATTAAATTCAAATTTTGGATAAGCTATTTTTTGTAAAATCTTACAATAATGATGACAACTTCAAAATTCATTCACAACATTATTTTATATTGTCTGCCCCTCCAGCTACCTTATATACCTATTTTTACATCCTCAATATCCTTAGCAGTCCAAATCATGGAATTTAGTGTGTATTTTTAGAATTCCTAGTTGAAACTCATCTAGTCCCTTTAATTTTCCTAATCATTTTGATGTTCTACCCTCTCTTTAATTCTCTGCATGTTTAAAAGTTCACATGGATTTACAGAACAGATGTTTATAGTTTCACTAAAGGCAAAGGAAAAAAGAGCCAATACTTTTAGAATCTAGGCAGATCAGCTTTTCTCCTACTTCTCTCATGGGGTATCTTTTTCAGCCAGATATGCCTGGGCTGACAAGGTTGTTTCCATGTGTACAAAAATGCTTGTGAGCATGGATTATGTCTAGGGTCATTATACTGTGTCCTCTACCTTTAGTCCCCACTGCTAGGGTAAAAGTGTCATTGCTGGGACTTCCCTGGCTGTCCAGTGGTGAAGACTTTGCACTTCCACTGCAGGGGGCATGGGTTCCATCCCTGGTGGGGGAACTAAAATCCCACAAGCCACTCAGCACGGCCAAAAAAAAAAAAAGTGTCACTGCTTTCAAGTTTTTCTCTTTTGCTGTCAATGTGAAGCACATTTTTTTTTTCCATTAAAGTAAACATTCTTTCACTAATTGATTCAGTGCACTGTTCTCTATCATTCCAATGAGGCTGCAATGGTCAGCCTCACCCAGCTGTTAAATTGTGGAATCTGAATTTAAACTTGTGCAGCGAGCACCCAGCAGGAAACACTATGCATGTGGCCTCCAGATATTGTATGTCCACTATCTCACTCTTAGCATCAAGACTTCTGAGGATCAGAATGGACAAAACAAGATATGAAGGACCTCTTTAATATGCTGATTTTATTTACAGAGCTAGAGCAAAAAATCTTAAAATTTGAATGGAGACACAAAAGATGACAAATAGCCAAAGAAATCTTGAGAAAAAAAAAAAAGACGAGCTGGAGGAATCGGATCCCTGACGTCAGACTATGCTACAAAGCTACAGTAATCAAGACAATATGGTACTGGCACAAAAAAAGAAATATAGATCAATGGAACAGGATAGAAAGCCCAGAGATAAACCCACACACCTATGGTCAACTAATCTATGACAAAGGAGGCAAGGATATACAATGGAGAAAAGACAGTCTCTTCAATAAGTGGCGCTGGGAAAACTGGACAGCTACATGTAAAAGAATGAAATTAGAACACTCCTTAACACCATACACAAAAATAAACTCAAAATGGATTAGAGACCTAAATGTAAGACCGGACACTATAAAACTCTTACAGGAAAACACTCTTTGACATAAATCACAGCAAGATCTTTTTTGATCCACCTCCTAGAGTAATGGAAATAAAAACAAAAATAAACAAATGGGACCTAATGAAACATAAAGTTTTTGCAAAGCAAAGGAAACTACAAACAAGATGAAAAGACAACCCTTAGAATGGGAGAAAATATTTGCAAACGAATCAACGGACAAAGGATTAATCTCCAAAATTTACAGGCAGCTCATGCAGCTCAATATCAAAAAAAACAAACAACCCAATCAAAAAATGGGCAGTAGACCTAAGTAGACATTTCTCCACAGAAGACATACAGATGGCCAAGAAGCACATGAAAAGCTGCTCAACATCACTAATTATTAGAGAAATGCAAATCAAAACTACAATGAGGTATCACCACACACCAGTCAGAATGGCCATCATCAAAACATCTACAAACAATAAATGCTGGAGAGGGTGTGGAGAAAAGGGAACCCTCTTGCCCCGTTCGTGGGAATGTAAATTGGTACAGCCACTGTGGAGAACAGTATGGAGGTTCCTTAAAAAACTAAAAATAGAATTACCATATGACCCAGCAATCCCACTACTGGGCATATACCCAGAGAACACCATAATTCAAAAAGACACATGCACCCCAATGTTCATTGCAGCACTATTTACAATAGCCAGGTCATAGAAGCAAACTAAATGCCCATTGACAGACAAATGGATAAAGAAGCTGTGGTACATATATACAATGGAATATTAGCCAGAAAAAGGAACGAAATTGGGTCATTTGTAGAGATGTGGATGGATCTAGAGACTGTCATACAGAGTGAAGCAAGTCAGAAAGAGAAAAACAAATATCGTATATTAACTCACATATGTGGAACCTAGAAAAATGGTACAGGTGAACCAGTTTGCAAGGCAGAAATGGAGACACAGATGTAGAGAACAAACTTATGGACACCAATGGGGAAATCAGGGGGTGGGTGGGATGAATTGGGAGATTGGGATTGACATATATACACTAATATGTATAAAATAGACAACTAATAAGAAACTGCTGTATAACACAGGGAACTCTACTTCACTTTGCTATATATTAGAAACTAACACAACATTGTAAAACAACTATACCCCAATAATATAAATAAATAAATAAATTCAATTATAAAATAAAAGAAAATGTTGATTTTAAAACAGATATTTGTTTGCTGGATATGCTGCAAGTTACCTTGTCACCTCTCATTTATGTCTCCAAGTATGTGTCCCATTATACTTAGTTAGCTATTAATACAGCTGGATACCTAGTATACTATGGAATCCTTTAAGGTCCAGTGTTTATTTATACTTTCTTGGCACTTATAGCATTGGCTGTCTTTTAGTAAGATCTCAATACGTCTTGAATAGATACATTGAAGGGTATCTTTAATCTTAAGGATGACTCAATCGTCAGAGGTTCTCAAACTCTTGTTGAGCTTCAGAAGGAGGCCAAATCTTCATTCTCCTATGGTTAAGAGTAAAGGGTCAGTAGTTAAGTATTCCTTATGGAGTATTTTTGAAACATGCCTAAGACAGAGTCATATAAAATAAGATTACCATGAAGTTGTGTAAAATTCTCAATTCTAATTCAACGGGCTACTAAATGATCTATTAATTACTTTTTTTTTGCACCACACAGTACTCAAAGCATTAGCACATTTTATTAGATTATCTTCAAGAAATTTTCACCTTAAATAAAGCCATGCCTCTGTGCATCTCTAAAATTCTTAAATCTTATGGTTTTCAGGTTTTCTTTTAATTTTTTTATTAACAAATGCTACACCTCATGCTCCTACCACTATTCTTCCTAGTCTCTCTCATCTTCCTAGGATTTTTTATGTTCCAGAATATTTTTATGCATATGTTAATATAATATAGTCTTACCCTTCCTTGTTTTCATATACCAAAAATAGCATGCTACCTGTTCTGGACCTTGCTTTTTCGTCCAAAAATGTATTCTGTATCTCTGCCATTCTATATACAGAAATATCCAAACCTCTTCTTTACAGCTGCATGATATTCCAATTTGTGACTATATCATAGTTGATATTGCCTTGTTTCCAATATTTTGTTATTATAAGTGACATCAGAGTGTAATATAATTGTGTTATTTGAGCCGGCAGTATATCTGTAGGCTAGATTCCGAGAAACAGGATTTCTGGGTTCAAGAGTAAATGCATCTGTAAATTTGATAACTACCGCCGAATTTACCTCCATGAAGTTTGTACAATTTGACGTTTTTCCGGAAATGTATAACAGTACCTGCTTCTCCATGGCCTTGTCAACAGAACATGTGAACAACTTTTTGGTTTTTTGCCAGTCTAAAAAGTGAGAGGGCTTCCCTGGTGGCGCAGTGGTTGAGAATCTGCCTGCTAATGCAGGGGACACGGGTTCGAGCCCTGGTCTGGGAAGATCCCACGTGCCACGGAGCAACTGGGCCCGTGAGCCACAATTACCGAGCCTGCGCGTCTGGAGCCTGTTCTCCGCAACAAGAGAGGCCGCGATAGTGTAGGGCCCGCGCACCGCGATGAGGAGTGGCCCCCGCTTGCCGCAACTAGAGAAAGCCCTCGCACAGAAACGAAGATCCAACACAGCCAAAATAAATAAATAAATAAATAACTGATTGAAGGACTTTATTTGGAAATACAAATATATGTTTAAAAAAAAAAAGTGAGAAAAGATATCTAGTTTCATTTTACATATCTCTCATTATGAATAAGGTTTATCTTCTTTTCTATGAACTGTCTGCATGAGGCTTGCTCATTTTTTCTATAAGGTTATTGGACTATTTCATCTCAATTTCTAGTAGCTCTTTATATATTATGAAGATTAACCCTTTTATCTGGTATAAGTTGTAGATACTTTTCCCTAATTTGACATTTGTCTTTTGACTGCTTATGGAGAGTTTTTTGTTTTTGTTTTGTTTTTGTCTTGACAAGATTTTTTTTTTATTTTTATGTAGCAAAAGTTTTCAATCCTTTCTTTTATGGCTTCTGAATTTTGGGTTGTAGTTAGAAAAACTTTTTTCCAGTCCAAGGTTATAAAAAAAAATGAACCTTGCTTTCTTCTAGGACTTCTATGGTTTCCCTTTTTACATTTACATCTTTTATTTATTTATCTTGATGTATAATACAAAGGACCCAACTTTGTCTTTTTCACAAATAGTTATCCATTTGCTCCAAAGGCATTTATTAAAATAGTCCATTTAAAATAAATAATCCATTTTTATTCCACTGATCTGAGTTGCCATCTTTATTGTAACCTAAATTCCCATGTATATTTGAGTCTATTTCTATGCTTTCTATTCTGTTCTATTCTGTCCATTTGTCTATTATGCATCTTAATTGCATTTTATATCAATACTTCTTTCAATTAAAAGCAGAAATGTCAACTGATTTTTTTTTTTTTTTATGTCCATTAGTTGTCACTTTGTCTCCAGCTTTTTGTGAAGTTTGGATTACCACCTAGATCTCATTTGCTAGGTTTTAGTCTGGCACATATATCATTACAGATCACATTGCAACATAGAAACATTCTTTTGGAGTTTTAAGCCCTATATCACCTTTAGAGATCTTTAGGCATGTATCGGGTTTCTCTAGAGCAAGCTGATGCATAACTTCCACCTTCTGAAGTCAGATCGTGGGTCTGTAGCTGTGCACTGACAGTGCATTAGAGTCATCAGTATATTTCATGTCATCTTATGGGTACGAGAAGACTGGAAACATAATCTCTCCACAGGCCACTGGAGATACGGAACAAATCACACAAAATACCGTCAACACAACATAACACAACTAGCTGTACCTCTCACATTCCCAGCAAGCCCAGCCTGGCTCATGAATACAAACCTCTAGGTGGAAGCAACCCTATCAACTTCCTGAATGTGGGCTCATGATGACAGAAAAAATAAATGCTTTCGTCAATTTAATGATTTAATGTAGATACTTGGAGGCCGTTCCAGGCACTGTTCACTTGATGACATACTGCTCAAATCACATCAGTTTACTTCACTGATACCTAGTATCACATTATTAGTCTGATTTCAACAGAAAGTATTTGATACAAAGAACTTGCAGATAGAATTTTCATGCAGTAGGGAAGTATTGAAGTGCTCAAATAGAACATTTTTCACCATTTTTTTCTATCAATGGCCATTATGGTTGTTTTCTTAAAATAAACCTTTGGAAAGATGCCTAATAATAATAATGGGAGTCACCATTTATTTATCTCCTGTCATATGCCAGGCCCTCCTTTACTCATGAATATTGATTGAATACTGACAAAGAAACCTTAAAACTATGTGTGTCTGTATTTTTTCATGTTTGTGTAAACATCTTTGACTTGCCAACAAGATTTGCAGATTATAAACTTGGTGTTAAACACATTTGCCTTCCAGTTGCTTACGTTGAGAGCTTACTAAATCGTCTTCAGTGTCTTGAAAGTTTTCTGACTTCAAAGCTTTTAAGATTTAGAAAAGTTTATCTATGTTCAGCACTCACTCTAAAGTCAAAGCATTATAATTCGCCACAAAACTAAATTCAGTTTTATGACCTCTGAACTTGCTTATTTGAAACATCAAATTCCATAAGTGCCTGAGCGATGAATATCTATAAGACCGTGACTTATGTATTTGTAGGAGGCAGAAAATGAGTAAGAGACAATCCTCTTTCCCCTTTGGAAGTTTGCAATCTAATGTCTTCATCATAATGTGAAGAATTCATTCTTGCTCCCTACTCCTTCTGCTACATAGTAAGGATATGATTCAACCACAGCAACATAGCTAACTTTGCATTGTCACAATCCAGAAAGATGTACTTCTCCTAAGTGTTGACGGCTAATAGTGTTGGAAATGATGTTAGATGGGATGTCAAAAATTACTCATACTTATTGAATCCAAATGTAAGAAGCTATCTATAAATAAGTCATTTTCTAGGACAACAAATATGGCCCAAGCTAAACATGAAATAAAGAGATTGGAATATTAACCTATGTTTCTGCAGTCCCTGTCCTGTTGTGAACAGAAGATAACATGATTAACAACAGATAATTGTTGTAATCTGTAAATATGCCGTCTTTAAAACATGGGTAAAAAATCCTTCAACATTTTGGAACTATACATCTCAAGTTCCTACTGATGCCTGGAAGTGTCCAAGAACTCTTAGGAAGAACTGGCCTGGCAATAAGTAGCTAAGATCTGATTCATAAATCATGGGCGATAGTGTAGTGGCTCTCTAATTTTTAAATGACGGTCAAAAAGCTTTATTTACATGCAAAGTTAAAATGAAAGCTTAGCCCTTTCTTCTGAGATCAGGTGGAGATGTCACCAACCCCATTTTGTAGATGCATAAACAAGTTCAGAAAAGGTAAGAAATATACCTAACATCCCACCACCGCTAGGTAGTGTGGCAAGTTAGAGTTCAAAGTAAATCATTGCAGAATGAGGAAGGGGGTGAGGTAACAATTGAGAAATAACAGAATTAAATATTAAATGGGAATGTGTCATCTTGACAACCTGATAACATAGCAAAACACCTCCAGAAATTACTTCCAGAAATATTTCCTAATATTTAAATATGTAGGAAAGTGGAGATTTTTCCATGTTGTAACTCTTAAATATTTTTATTTATAGCTCTTAGTATGATAGCAATATGGAAAATTAATGTTTGAAACTTCTTTCTTTTAGAGAGGGAACAACATTCAGTGTCCAGGTGACTTGTGCTAAGGGACGGAGGCAAGGTAAGTGTCTTCGTGTGTTAAAGGTAAGGATTATATTGCACTACCAACTGCATCTGGTTTACAAAACAATGGAGTATTAGAACTATTTAAAAATGTTATATGATCTTAGCTAATTGACTTTATTACAGGTGGGAAATCTGAGGTCCAGAAAATGAAGTTACTGATATAGCCCTGGGTTTTATTCAAGGTGTCATGATTACAATGTCTGATTCTTTTTCCTTAATATTTTCCACATCTCATTAGGCAGTGGCCTAATGTAGGACTAAGAGTGGCCTCGTCGTAGCTTCTAATTTACAGATGATGTGTTTCATTGTTAAATACGGTTAACTAAATTAAAATTTTTACCTAGACCATAAGGTCCTACCTATAAAAGGACAATGTTCCAAATTGCATTGTCTGTGCAACCAGTGAAGGTGTTAAAATGTACAAGGTAAAAACTGGCATAAGGACTGGCCATTTGAAGAAATAGTGAAAGACCAAAGTTAATCTTTTGCTACCTTCTTAGACAGTGTTCTGTATCCTTCGAAGCCTAGAAATTATCTGACAGTCATCATCATTTTGGAGAAAATTTCTGTCCAGGATATTGTAAACAAGATTAACAGACAATGAAGGAATGGCTGGTCTGAGTATGTATCTCCCTATGTATGTGTGCATTGTTCTAATCATTCATTGACTCTCAAAGACAGAAAAATCCTTACCATCTGAAGGAATGGGGATGCATCCAAAGTGATGAAGTGTCAAGCAATACGATTTGGCTCAGATCCACAAATGTTTATTGAAGACCTGATGTGTTTCAAGTTAGATATACAGAGATAAACAAGACATGGCATCTACTTTAGCACTGATATATTGCAGGGAGGCTCTCTTGACTTGTTTCCCTCTAATCATGTCATGATTAGTAAACAAGAAAATCACCAAATCTACTGGGAAAGAGTAGTAAAAGAGGTTAAGTCCTAAAGGCATGGAACCAAATTCTGGCTCTGCCACTTTCCAGCTGTATTATCTTGGTAAAATTTCTTAATTTTGATGAGCCTCTTACCTAGAGTGACTATTTTCTGGTCCCAGGGCAGTCCTGGTTCATACTTGTTGTCCTTGATTGTCCTGTCTCTCCCTCTCAACAGTTTCTCATTATTTATATTCATTTTTTGATCACCTTACATCTTATTTCATCTTTAAAACTTGGATTGATCATGCCAACATCAGAAGTGGTTGTAAAAATTAAACGAATGTGTGTATGTGTTTGTGCACAAAAAATTGCCTAGATGTATATAAATGGAATTTTAAAAACAAGAAATCCAACAAATGAATATAAGATTACTGGAGAATGGAGATTTAATTGGTATTTTAAGATATATCCTCCTTAGCATACGCACAAGCTTATCCCCTGATCCTGGACTTATTTATCATAGTATGAACTTACATACTGAGTGTTTTTACCAGTATCTCTATGTGGCAGAAATACATCTCATGTCCAAATAAATATATGTCAGGTATCTAATGACATTGATTTTATTTTTTATTTATTTTGAAGTCATTTAAGATATAAAAAGTATAGCAACGTGAATGCCATTTTTTGTACGATCCAACGGGCTTTGTGATCATTTCTTTCTTTCTCCCCCACTAGAAGGTGGGTAGCCTGTAATATTCTCTCTGAATCACGTATGAGAAAGCACAGGCCTTGCTTCTTAAGCTACAGAACCCTAGAGGATTATTCTGCTAGAATAAGAGCTTGTGAAAATATCTCCACAAGATAATGAGACTTAGAAAGGAAGACCCAAGATGACCCCTTAATTACCAACATTAGAACTCAAAGCTCTTGGAGACTTGGGGGTTTTTCACTTCAATACTTAGCTAAATAGATTAAGATTATGAAATAGCCTAAACAAACAGTATTGATATTGTTTATGAGAAATGCAAAATAAGTACAAAATTGGTATGTGTGCCTCTAAAAAGACAGCCTTAAAATAGTCACTTAGATGAAAGTCAGAATGGACCCCTCATCTTTCTGACCTCTGTAGCAATAACTAGGTTTATGACTTACCTGCTCACCTCAGGAAGTGGTAATAACAGCCATTATTTTCTGTGGAAGCAATGCCTGTAACCATGTCATCCTCTGATAAATCATACCAATTGCATCTTATTATCTCACCAATGGTTCAATTAACTCACATCACCGCTCAATTTATCAAATTAAAAAGGAAGGGTTTTGTGTGTTCTAATAATTGTTTCATTAACATAAAACTAGTTAAAAACCGCGAAGCTTCAGATCTTGATTCATATTGTCTTTATGCAGTTTTCTTTTGATTTGCTCTGATGGTCCTACACTGACATGGCTCTTGTCTTCTATTAGTTGTCATGATTATTCTTTCATTAACATACATATGGCTATTGAATGTGGCAGGATTTCACAGAAGACAAACAATATTATGGAACAAAATGGCAACCATAATTTTGAAAGTCTGGCCATGTTCTGAAGCATTCAAAAAGCTTTAAAATAAGCATTGCTCTCAGTTCAGTAGGGGAGTGTGGTCTTTATGAAAGAGCCGTGTTAGAATAATATATTCAAAGATTTTTAAGTTTTGAGATCAAGGAATTTCATAGTAAATTTGAAATGATTCTTAAAACTTTTTGTCTCAGCAGAATAGACAATTGTGTTTTTCCATTTTACATAAATATATCAAGTAGAAGAAATATTTGAAAGGTATTTGTCTAATAAAAAATAATTTTGGAAATTTTAAGTCAGATTATTAGAGAATGTCACCCATACCTCAGTCATCTCATAGCTACCTCCTCCAAGAAGAATGGTACAAATGCATATTTAAAGCAGTGTGCTGCTTATCACACACTAATAATAACTAATTTGTCCCACTCTACAACAATTTACACAACTCTTTCACATTATTTTAATCTTACAACAATCACGTAAATGAAAAGTTATCATTCCCACCTTATAGATGTAGGAACTAAGGTTCGGAGTGGTTACATTGCCCATGTTGAGTTGCCCAACGATGTTAAGATGAAGGTACAGACAGTCTAGTTAAAGACAATAGCCTTGGAATCAGAAAACCAGCTTTGATGCTTATTAATTGAGAAGTCTTGGTTAATTCACTTAAAATCTCTGATTGCCACATACATTTCTCACCTTTAAAGTAAGGATCCTGCCACCTAGCATAATGATTATGTTAAATGAAATGTGTGTGTGAAAGCACTTGGTATGCTGCATACACACTCAATAAATACTCTCCCTTTATTTCTCCTTGTGTGAGGCCTCGTTGCCTTCCTTATTCATTCAACCCACCACCAAATGGACTTGAACATTTGGATCATGTTTCTGGTAATGTTCACAGCTGATTCTATGCTGGTCTCTGTCCTTTCATTCCTAATAGTAGATTTTCATGTTTATACCCATGGAGATAATTGAGAATGGTACTTCTGACCATCTCCACTGGGGTAACAATAAACTCAAGATTCCTCATAATGAATTAATCACCTCCTCACCCTATTGATTGTTATTTAGACTTCTTCTCATGACAGCCCCTTAATCCGGGTATTCTTGTTCTTAGTTTGAATTCATTTTATCATCATTGTCTCAGTCTTGGAGACTCAGAGCTTTCATGCTATTTTCAACTCTCCTCCCTACCTCATTTCCCAAATCCTATTAAGTGCAAAATCTCATCCTGACAATTTTAGCTTCGAAATGCCTCTCACATCCTTTTCTTTCCTTATGTTTCCAAGTCCCCAAGTCTGGTTCAGGCCCTTTGGCTACATAGCTGGACTATTGCAAAAACCTTCCAATTTGTTATCCCACTTCTAACTAATTTCCGTATCAACATTATCATGTTTATTTCTAAATTAACCTTCTAAAATAGTATTTTAATCATGTCATCCTGTTAAAAACCTGTGACTTCCCAATGCTTTCAAGACTTAGTCTAAACTCCTTAACATGGCACTAAAGATCTGCCCTCACTTTTGTAATTTTATTTCCTTATGTGCCCATATAAAATAGGTCTACTATAATTTCCAAGGCACATCTGATAGTTGTGTAACTCTGAAATTTTATTCTCACCATATTATGTCCACTTGGAATTACTTTGATTCTTCTTCCAGACTTTCTAAAACCAAACTCTTCCTCTCCACAACTAAGATTACATCTTAGCAAAATAATAATTGATATAGTGTTTTTCATCTTGCCCTATTTTATTTACTTTCCTTCCTTCTCTCCCCAACTGTACACTAAAAAATTTAAGGACTATGAGTTTCACTACTCTCAAACCCCCATATTGCATAGTACACAGAATGTGTACCACAAATGCATGATAATTAAATTGCAAAAAACCACGCGTGTAGCTAAACAGATCCAGAGCAGATGCTCAATATATATTTTTGACTTAATTTAAAATAAGGTACAACTTCTTTACAAAGAACCAAAAAGTGAATTTTATCTTTATAATGTAAATCTTAATTGTAAGATGCAGCAATCAGCATCAAGATCTGCTACCAGTCTCTTAAGGTGCACCAGAAATTAGCCCAATGTGGAGCACTCTGTATTTAAAAAATGATATAATAGACGGTACAACTACAGTGCAGGTGTTCACAGCAAAAGAGGATAGTCAACATAATGATCTACTCAGTTGGAGAAAGACTCATAATTTTATGTGACTTAGCTCTCATCTCTATCTTGAGCCATTACAAGAACCCTTATTCAAGACCTGTGGTTGCCAGGGAGAGGGGGCAAAGGGAGGGATGGATTGGGAATTTGGGATTAGCAGATGCAAGCTATTATACATAGAATGGATAAACAACAAGGTCCTACTGGATAGCAGAGAACTATATTCAACATCCTGTGATAAACCATAATAGAAAAGAATCTGAATAAAGAATGTATACATATGTATAGCTGAATCACTTTGCTGTAGAGCAGAAATTAACCCAACATTGTAAATCAACTATACTTCAATAAAATGAATTTAAAAAAAGAACCCTTGTTTATTGTGACCAAAGTGTTGATAATGCAAGAGAAGACTTATCAGTTGAATCCCAATGCTTCCATACGCAGTGACTTGCTCCTTCCAGGGTCACTGCCAAATCAAATCCTTGGTGGGAATATTTCCAGTAGCTCTATAAAGATAATTTTTAAAATAATTTTAAAGCCTGCATGTTTGAAAGTATTCTGACAAGTTTCTAAGGCTGTGCTGTTAGTCTGAATGTACCATTTCCTTCACATCTCTCAAATGGGAAATCACCAGAGATCTAACCAGTGATTTCGTGTTCATCCGTGCTGGAGAGAAGCTTCAATGGTTCATTCATGAAGGCAGGTTCCCACTCCTTTGTCTTTGATTCTGGTTTTAATATAAGCTTCCTATCTGTGTGACTGTCACGGGCATAACACAAGCACAGAGACGGCAGCTGAGAAACCAGAAAGTCATTTTTCAATCACATATAGGCAGCCTCATTCATTATACCAAAAAAATAAATTACTACTACTAATAAAAAATGTAACCTTTTCATATCACCCAAGTGACTCTTGAGTGTATTGTTTCTAAGTGGTTGTCAGTGTATGAAGCTCTCTCCTGTTGCATATGAAATTAAAAGTTATTTTGTCCTGAGATCCTTTTTTAGAAATGTACATTAATTCTGTATTATTCTTTTTCCAGCTAGCAATTATTTTGCATGACCAATAGAGAATTGCAGCACCTTTGGCTGTGTAGATACTGAATGACTCATGATACTGGAAAAGTAACAAGGAAACAAAGTAAGACAAGCAAAGTAAGGATAACTGGATTTTATATACCAAAATCTCTTGATGATAAGGAGACTTCTTTGCTATTTTTCCTAAAGAAGCAGTGCTTCACTCATTGCATAAACCAAACACAAACGAAAAAGAACAGGGTCAAAGGATGCTTTAAAAATCCATTTGCTGGACTTCCCTGGTGGCGCAGTGGTTAAGAATCTGCCTGCCAATGCAGGGGACACGGGTTCGAGCCCTGGTGTGGGAAGATCCCACATGCCGCGGAGCAACTAAGCCCGTGTGCCACAACTACTGAGCCTGCGCTCTAGAGCCCGCGACCTACAACTACTGAGCCCACATGCCACAACTACTGAAGCCTGCATGCCTACAGCCCGAACTCCACAACAAGAGAAGCCACCGCAGTGAGAAGCCCCCGCCCCGCAATGAAGAGTTGCCCCCGCTTGCCGCAACTAGAGAAAACCCGCACACAGCCAAAAGTAAATAAATAAATAAAAATTCATTTGCTTCTTCTCAATGGCAAAGTACTACCTGGAGTTTTTTTTTTTTTTTTTTTTCAACAGAAGAGATGAAAAGGTCTCTTTTTAAGTAGCTCAGTGAGATAGGGGAGCAGAGAAGTTAGGAATGAGCTTAAAAGCACTGATACAATCTGAGTATCCCAGGCCTAATTCTGATCAAGAAGGGTTCCCATTTGACCCAACACCCAGGAGATTTGCATTAAATATCTGGGCTTAGATGGTTCACACCAAAGCAAATGGCAGTAGAAGATGGAGTGCAGGGCTTCCCTGGTGGCGCAGTGGTTGAGAATCTGCCTGCCAATGCAGGGGACGCAGGTTCGAGCCCTGGTCTGGGAAGATCCCACATGCCGCGGAGCAACTCGGCCCGTGAGCCACAACTACTGAGCCTGCGCGTCTGGAGCCTGTGCTCGGCAACGAGAGGGCGCGATAGTGAGAGGCCCGCGCACCGTAATGAAGAGTGGCCCCCGCACCGCGATGAAGAGTGGCCCCCGCTTGCCACAACTAGAGAAAGCCCTCGCACAGAAACGAAGACCCAACACAGCCATACATACATACATACATAAAAAGAATGTAAGCAGACAAGAATAGCATTAAAAAAAATAATTAAAAAAAAAAAAAAAAAAAAAGAAGATGGAGTGCATGATGCTACCTCACATTTCAGCACTAATTGGATAAAAAGAGAAGGATACAAAATGAACCATGGTGTCCTAGATTGGATCCTGGAACAAAGAAAGAGTATTAGTGGAAAAACTAGTGAAATCCGAATAATGTTTGCAGCTTAGTTAATAGTATTTTCCCAAAGTTAGTGTCTAAGTTTTGAGAAATATATCATGTTAAGTGATGTGTTAACATGAGATAAAACTAGATGAAGCGTTGACAGGAACTCTTGTGCTATCTTTGCAACTTCTCTCTAAATCTACAATTATTCCAAAATAAAAAAGTAACAAAAAGAGAGATGAGAGAGATAGCAAGAATGGTAGTTCTTGATTCCTCTTCAGCTGTTGGCTCGTGGTTATAGAAGAAATATAAAATCTAAAATAAGATTATCACTCAATAACATATCTCATCAACAGACACAGAAATTATAATACCACTAATTTCTATAACTGCCAAAGTGAAAGACAACTGACTATTGTTAGGCTGGGTTCACATAACCACTCATGTCCAAGTTTCATTTTCTTCCCTCAGCTTTGTATATACAGAGTCTAACACATCATTCCACATTTGTCCAGAAAACATAAGCTCTATGTTCTAGATCCCAATTAATTAAAATAATTGAGACCCCGCAGTGTACACCAGCCATTATTCAGAACAAGCATAAGGTTCGGTGACTGTTTATTTACAAGTAAGGGAAAATTAAAATTGATCCTATACACAACCATTAAATAGAGGTGTAATGTTTATCGTGTTCAAATTCAACTAAGAAAAGAATAAAATTTACACATTGCAGAAGGAAATCCCTTTTATATGATCTGAGTTTCTCAACTGCTCTATGCTTCAGTTCCTTCATCCAAAAACCCCCAAATCAGAGCTGGTAATAAAAACATCTGGGTTCTAAGTTTGCTGAAAAGATTAAATGAGGTAATGGAGGCCCATTCCTGAGAGTAAGCATTCAGTAACATTTTATAAGAGTTTCTTCATCACTTGGAATCCCAGTGCTGTTGACACAAAAGCTATTGGTGAAAACAGAGAGTCATAGATGGGAATGGGTCTAAACTTCAGGCCCTAAAGCACTCTGTGTGCCTTCTAAATAGCATAAAACTGCTGTTAAATAAAACTGGCTACAGGTAGCAAGCCAATATAAGTGGGTGGATGTGAGATGAGGCCGAATTAGAGCTGAACAAAATTCAGCCTGCATTCCCAATGCTGAATTCTTACATAGTTTTCCATGATGTTTGTTTCAGTCTTGAGGTACTCTGTCAAGCTAATGGATGCTGACAAAGCAACGCAAAAAGTGCCAGTGTAAATCCGAGCTGTTAACTGAATAGATAATCTGTTTCCTTTCTGTTGCTTCGGTTGGGACAATTTGAAACAGAATTTCGAGTTTGTAGACAATACATTCTCTCAAAATAAGAGATGTTCTCAGTATCTTCCTTGGGAACTTCAACAACAGGTGTTTGGCTTCTTGGATGGATGGATGCGGTCTTGGACGTCACCTCTTCCAAATTAGAGCCTTCAGGAGCCTCTCTTACCCTCATGGGCAGCATCACAGTGTTTAACACCGCTAACTGGCAGACACGATGATGTCCCTCTCTAAAGTGCCACTTCCTTTTTGGAAGGTAAAAGCAGTGCGGCCATGATTAGCTCAGCACCCGTGGGCGGGTTAGAAGCCATACTGGGACTCCTTTCCCATCTTGTTTTTGTTCTGAGATCACAGCCTTAACACGTTATCTGCTTAATCAATTCTGCCATCTAGTGGGCACTTCCCATCCTACCGCTTTTCCTTCGGGGCCTTCCTTGTCCGATTGAGGGGCAGGTTGATGATCACGCCCCAAGTGTGGGGCGCCAGTTGGTAGTAGGTGGGGAAGGGAAACCGTAACCCTCCCATAAGAAAATAATCATTGGATAAAAACAGGGAGAGGTTCCTGGGGCCTTACCTCCAGAAAACCAAGCAAGTAGGAGTCCTGCAGAGCTGTGTGGCTTCAGATCAGCAGACTGCAGCAGGCTCAGAGACCACCTGTTAAGCGAAAATCCCAAAATCTTCAAAGACCTTCCAATGCCAAAAACCTGTGATGAAAATCCTCCTGCGTTTCAACCATCTTTGCAGGCAGCCCCTTGTTAGCCCTGCCCCCTCCTTTCACCTAGAGCTGAGTGTGCCCCCCTCTGGGCTCCACGCTGATATTTTTGAAGAAAAAGAAAGGTTATTTGTTTTTCTGCAGACATACAGGGAAGATCTATGATTACCTCTAACTCCACACCCTTTGCTTTCTAATGTACTTATGTCTGAAAACCCTGATATTAATGAAGTGTCATATTTTAATCATCACATTAAGACAATGTGCTAATAAAAATGTCATTTCATAATTGAGCCTGCCATACCCTTTATATTGCCATTAGAGATCAGGTATAGAGATCTTTGGGATATACTATCAAGCTGGGAAAATAATAATTTCCATGATTACAAAAGTATTTCCAGAATATTGATTAAAAAAACGAGCAATGAAAGGGGGAGGGATGGGATAGGGAGGATGGGAGGGAGAGAAAAAAAAAAGGCAAGCAATGGAAGGCTTATTCAAGAATAAAAATAGAATTTCAGGAAAAACCAAAATGTTAGAATTGTTCACAGCATTTCAAATAAACATAGATTCAACAGGAAATTTTTACATTTGTGTTACCATTAACCTGAGAGCAACTTGAAAGATTTCCCCAAGAATCAGTATGGTGAATGCTGCAAAATAGAAAACTTCATGATATTTTTCTTGTTATAAAATAAATACCAGTTTATTTATAACCCTGGGGGTAAGAGAGGCCCCTGAAGGCTCTAATTTGGAAGAGGTGACATCCAAGACCAAGACCGTATCCATCCATCCAAGAAGCCAAACACCTGATTTAAATATTGTTGACATATACATATTTTGTATTAAACTTTTGATTGTGTTTTGTTGAGGTGGTTCTTGTTTTGTGTTTCTGCTGACTTTCCCTTACGGTTATCATTTCCTTATGTAGTTTATAATTTTTATTGTGAGCTCATCTTCAGTTAGTATTTCATTACTGCCACTATAGTTTTTTCATTGTTTGTTTTTCGTTTGGAGGTCTTGTACACTCTGCATTATGGAAGAATCCCTGTGTTTGTTCACACAGAATGCCCCAGAGATTTTGTTAGTCTAGGACTAGATATTCCACTCACTTCTCTACTTGGGAATTGTGCACAACATGGATGTATAAGTTTGGACTCTGTACTTGAGATTTTTATTTCTCATGGGACATTCATATCTTCCTTCAGAGATAAGCATTCTTGACTCTTCCCAGGCTCTCCTTTAAGAAAGAGGCAGCCCTCCCAGGCTCCTGGTTTTACCTTCCATGCCTCTATATTTGATTTCATGGATCTATATTTGATTGTCAGTGTCCCAAGGACCAGAGCCTTCATTTATGTGCTTACACTTGCCTATGGTTACTCTCCTTAACTCTGCAGCTAGGAATCTTCTTGTCGTTCTTTCTAACTCATTTTTGTATTTTTACTAAAACAATACTGGTATATTTTATGCAGCATTCAGTGAGTTTTTGTTAAGGGGAAGTAGTTCATATTAGGTCAGTCTACCACGTTGCTGGAACTCAATTCTTTCCCTGTCTATACGTTGTTTCATATAGTTGAAGTGGTCTCTTTGTCCTTACACCAAATTACTTCTTAAATTAGAGGAAAAAAAATAAGTCATGTCATTCAACCCCTTCCAAGCTTCCAGGGTCAGAATCTAAGTCCTGCTCCATCTGTCCTTCTACTTAGACATATCCAGTGCTGCCATCTGTTTCTAATATGTTTTATATTATGGTGTTGTGACCAATGCTTTTTGACCTTTATTAAGAACCACTAGGGTGTGAAAGTACCAAAATGTATAAATAATGAACTCAATATTCTTATAAAGCAAGTCGTTCACCACACAATCATACGGAATTACATTAAAATCCATGAACTCAATTTTTTAGAGCTGGAAAGTATCTTAAAAACCATCTCACTGTAACCAACTTTTATAAATGAGAAAACCAAGGCCCCGAGAGTTCAAGAACAATTTCCTAAGGTCTTTGCAATACCTCTACCAAAATAGCAACATTCTAATGTTAAAATAAGTATCTCTTTAATTAAACATTAATCTCTCCATTAAACTTATTAACAATAAATCTTAAAGCTATCATCTGGGCATGTGGATAGTTGTCTATGCAATGTATAACATTTTTGTTTTAATTTTCTAACGTTTTAGAGTTCACTTACGTTGTACTTGGTTCAAACAATGTCATCATTTTCTTTTTAAAATTTCAACGTGATTCATGGAAACGACTAAATGCCAACTAACAGTCTTTATAAACCAATACAAGCCATTTTGCATGTACATTTGTAAATGTTTTATCAACATTTTACTATATTATTAAATCCTCAGACTATATGGATCACATAAACTTTTCTTCTCTCATTTTATTCTTGGTTTTACTTTTGTGTAATCTGTGTTTCTTTGTCTGTGTTTGTTGGTTCTGAGGTGGATTTTACAGGAAGATGGAATCTTATGAAGATGGCGTAACAGGTAAAGTACACTTTGCTACATTGCTAAAGCAGTTACTTTCACACCCACTTCCCTGACTTGAAGAGTTCCTGAATCTCAGTGAGAAAGTTTTCTGTTCACAAGGATTTCAGTATAACATTTTATCTTTTCCCCAAGTGACTCAATTCTTTTTTCCTGAGAACTTGGAGATAATTTGTTTAAAACTTTTCATGGCCAACTTTTTCTCTCTGGGCAAAAGTAATAACTCTATACACATTTCCCTAATATGTCAGTTATACAAAGGTAATATTAGCAACAAGGTTTAAATAGATTGATTCTTAATTCTTAGTATCTGAAAAGAATACATAAACAATGATTTTCCCAAGGGCCGATGCTAATGCTGGGCTAGAATGACAGTCTAAAATTCATTTGGTATTTAGATTAGGGCAGATATTAGTTTCTCCCCCAAACACATAACCCCCTGGCAGGCATTTTGAATTTACACTCATTCAAGAGATGATATTTAGGATGTGGTATTTTTTTCAAAAACTGGCACAAACATTAGATAACTAATGTGTGAAAAGGCACATTGATATTAAAATGCTACAGGAGGCCTGGCTCTCCGAGGTTTGGTTTTAGAAAGTAGTACATGCCAGATGTTTCAGGGAAAAGCATAAAATCTACATTATGTGCCTAATTGTACTGTATTACATCACAGAGATGGGGATTTTATTTTCCCTGACCACAGCTGGTGATAACAATATGCCCTGGAGCATGAAAGAATCGGGCACCCTGAATATAAGGCAGCTCCTTACTGTGTTTTTTCTGAAAGGGTGGGGAAAATTTTTAGCTTCAAAAATCTCTACGTACAGCAACGACAGCACTCTCAATTTAACAGAGTCTATGACTGTGGGCTAAAATACTAACCAGACTAGCCACTACTATAAGGAATGAGCTGAAGAAGGAAGAACGTGGCAGTAAAGTATATACTATTGCAGATCTGGGTACTGGACAAACTATGTTTATAAGAGGGTACCACTGGGATTCCAAAAAGCCCCTGGTATTAATGAGGAGCTTGCCTTGTTAAAACATGTCACGGAATTGAGCTGGTCCCAATAGGCTACTTTTCTCTCATTATGTCAGGAGCCGGCCATACAAAGGAAGGAGTAGAGGAGTGAAAAGTGTTAAAATGGAGTAGTCATGTTGTGCCTTTCAAAACTGACATCCACCATTGCCCAAGTAAAAGAAGAGTAGAGCCTTCCAGCCTTGCTTCCTGCTACATCCTTACCTAGAAATACAGTATTTCTATATCAGCAAAGAATACTCTCTAGACATGGTGTTTATTGCACCTTATACAAAATAATTTTTGGATGTAAAAATGTTTTTGTCACTCTCTCAATTTTTTTCTTCCTGTTAACACATAAAGCAGGCCATCTACAAGGGATGTCAAACTTTTAGAGTAAGTCACATGCCATATACTATAGTCCAATTTTGTATAGGATAACACCTGTCTCCAAAAAAGAATTGGATTATTTTTAAAACAGATTTATTAAACTTAAGTTTTTTTCTTTAAAAAAATTTCTCTCTTATATGCTAAATTATTAGTATATCAAATTATACTTAGGTAAATACCCAACTCTTAGGAACTCAAAATTTTTGATCCTGACACACTTAATGATAGATGGAATATGAGTTGCTTTTTATTTTGAAGTTAGAGAGAATGGCTCAGAGGAATTAAATGACTTTCCTTTCCTTTATTTTTCAATATAAAAATTTTGTCAAAGAAAATTTACCAAACGTTGCAATATTTGCCTTACGTGGTCATGGAGCCAGCATGGTAGACAGAGGTCCTGTTTGCCTTCCTGGAATATATACTTTCCCTGTCATCAGCTTTCATGTTCTTGTTGCTCTTTCTCAGTCTTTTTACTTTCCCTCTGTCTCATTCTCTTGTATCAGAATCTCCAATTTGCATTTCATTTTTTTTAAACTTAAAAACTTACTGTCAATGCAGTGCAGATGAATATGTGAACTGTGCTGTAAACTTTCAATGGAAATAATAGTTTTGTGTCATACTGCCATCTAATGGTGTCCATGATGCTGGACTTCTTCCATAATTAATTGCACATATTTTTTAAATTAATTAATTAATTTATTTTTTAATTTGGCTGCGTTGGGTCTTCATTGTTGATTGCGGGCTTTCTCTAGTTTTGGTGAGCAGGGGCTACTCTTCCTTGCGGTGTGCAGGCTTCTCATTGCGGTGGCTTCTCTTGTTGTGGAGCATGGGCTGTAGGCATGCGGGCTTCAGTAGTTGTGGCACGCGGGCTCAGTAGTTGTGGTTCATGGGCTCTAGAGCACAGGCTCAGTAGCTGTGGCGCATGGGCTTAGTTGCTCTGCGGCATGTGGGATCTTCCCGGACCAAGGCTCGAACCCGTGTCCCCTGCCTTGACAGGCGGATTCTTAACCGCTGCGCCACCAGGGAAGTCCCAATTGCACATATTTAATAGAAGAACAAGTTATTAATTAAAACACAATTCCCAGATTTGAAGAATTTTTAGAAAAAATGTTTTATATAATGCAAAGATTGAACACATTTAACACCAGTTTTCATGTTTTAAGTTGTTTGCATATTAAAATAGTGGATTCTTTAGAGCTGATTTTAATATCAAACAGATTAACCCAGGACATTTACTTTTGTAGCTTGTACTCTGATCATTTCTCTCTGAGCTATAGCCAAAGACTTTCAATAATTATCAACCTCCCTATTATTTGATAATTCACAAGTAGCATATGGATTTATTTCTTCATTTGTGTACATTTCCTGAGGTTTTACTTCGGGGCTGGCAAGACCCATAGGTATTTCCTCTTAAAAGACAAGCATGTATTTCCTTCAGTGCTTCTATCATACTCATAGGAAGTAGTCATCTTTATGGAGGGAGAACGGAAAAGCACTCTGACCAGCTCTAGTTCTAGTTTCTTCCAGTTCTGTAGCTGCTTTGAGCACTCTGTATTACCTTGGCTGAGGAATTTACTTCCTGAACTTCAGTTATCTTACCTCCTAGTTGAAAGGGTAGTTTATTTCTAAGTTGCCCATAGCTTTAAAAGAATGTCATTTTCATGTCATATCCATCTAGGATACGTGTAGGATCATAATTTAATTAGACATCATGGGCCAAAAGTCTTTACAGTCATAGCTCTGTGCCTGAAACCATTTGATACAGCTAGAGGTAGAAAATAATGACTATTCATCAGGTAAATAAATTCTAGCTACTTATTAAGAACACTCTTATCCCCATGTTGCTAATCTGGTTTATCATATTATCTGAAAAATAAGCGATTGCAAGATGATTTTTTAAACCATGAAGTAAGAGAATGTACACAGAATAAACATGAGCCTATTATGATTAAAATAATATTCAAGATAATATATTTTATCTATGTATGTGTATGCTGTGTTTATATAATATGCATGGAGAAACAAAGAAGCATGTGAATTATTATGACGTAGTATATTTTAGGTGTAGTAGAGCTTTGCTCTAAGTCACTATCAGTGTAAATTAGTGGGGAGAAGAATAAAATAGTATATAGTTAAAAACAAGAATACAATAATAACAGACTAAAATCAGGATTACAGAAGCTCATTAAATCAGACGGAGACAGGTAGCTACCTAATGCACAAAGAATAGCAGAGCTTGGAACAACACTGACAAAATTCTCTTCAATTTTACTCAAACTCCTAATTTAGAGCCTTCCATTAAAACATGAGTTTAATACTTCTGGATCCATCTCACGAGGTTCATGTTTTCAGAAATCTTAAATGTGTAAAATTGTCTCTTAAAGCAATTTAATGTCTTCAATTAATCACTGTTCTTACTAAGAAGGAGAATTCAGGAGGTTTTAATTTTTTTTTTAAAGCCTAGTGACTGTAGAGATGGTAGACAACAGCTGGGAAAGTTTGAGTTCAAGATTAGAAATAAGTTTACATACTCTCATGCTTTCTCTTCCTTTCCTTCCCTTCCCTTCCCTTCTCTTCACTTCCCTTCCCTTCCCTTCCCTTCCCTTCTCTTCTCTTCTCTTCTTTTCCATTTTTTCCTTTACTTTTTGATAATTTTCAGTTATGTTAAACAGGTCTTAAGGAAAACATGAAGTGAGAAAGGGCCATTCATTTGGTCTTCTCTGCCAAGAGGTGGCCAAGAATCAGCTGGGGAAAAAAAAAATCCATCATTCCACAGTCTTGTATACATCATAAACTCTCAAGGATTTATAGTGAAATAAAAATGTTTACTGCCTGTCTGGATGTGTTTCCCAGAAACAGAGAAACCAACATCTAACTCAGAGTGCTAGGAGTGTTATCTGATACTACAGACAAAAAAGCAATACGTTTCACAAACACACAACTAATAAAATCCTTGAGTAAGTTCTGAAGGGAGAAAGAAGAGCCAGAGGAAAGAGGCAAGGGCTACAAATCATTAAGAAGATTTAGGTTATAAACCAGAGCCCAGTCTGCATGCCCAAAGAAGAAAGAGTCCCAGAATGGGAAGATTAAAGTATCTCAAAATTTGGCAGTCATCAAAAGCACGATTTTGAGTTCTTTGGGTGTTTGTGTGTCCTATTGTGCTTTTCTGACCTAGATTAGTCTAGTTACTCAGAACACAGCAGTATAGCTTTGCAGTAACGTTGCCCCATGGCTTAATTTCCCAATTAAACTTAAACAAATTTCTCAAACGCTCATAAAACCCTTGGTGGCAAGATCAGTGCACCTGAATATTTAATTATTTGAATGTCAGTCTGAGACATAGATAATTAGCAGCTAATAGAAGATGCCTAAGACCGGAAAACAAAAGATTCTTCTATGGTTAATCAGGGAATAAGTGAAAAAATTTACCAAAACACACACTTTTTTTCATTGTCTTTATCCTAAAGAAGTGGAAAGATACTAGAAAACTGAAAAGATATAAAAAATAATTAAGATAGAAGAAAAAAAGTTCATCGAATTGTAATTTTTTTCTAGAGGCTGAACTTTGTCTGCAGTTAGATGATAGAACTAATAACATTAAGAGACCATCTATGTATATCTCCAGACTAAGTGATTGTCTATCAGAAAATATCAGGCTTAGCCTGGCTGAAAATATGCTTCCTTCTTTGGCTATAATATTTCAACATAAGTAAATGTGAAGCTCAGAAAAATAAATATATGTATCAGACAACATTTACAAAATAAAATTAATCTACCGACCCTCATAAATCAACTTAATTATATACCTAGTGAAATGGCTTGAGCCTTGGCTGGAAGATGATAAACCAGAGGTGGTGGTAAAAGAGTTATTGAGCTCAGGAGGGGTCCCAGTGGGAAGCCCAGGGAATTAGTACTGGGCTCAGTCTTACTTTACATCTTAATTACTGATTTCAAAGAAAGGCTAAACTGCACATTAACTAATTTGCAGCTGGTACTGAACTGGCAAACACTGGGAATTGCAGATTAAAAATCCAAAGGGATTTTAAGGAGTTAGAAATAGGAATCAGTAACATCCAACCCTTTAAATAATAATAACAATGATGATGATGGTGATAAAACAAAAACTCTGGATAAATTCTTTTGTGGAGACATCATGAAGAGAAATGTGAAAGAAAATATTCCTCTTCAAGACACTGAGTCAGGAAACCTAATGTGCAGAAGTATTGATAGAGCAAACACTGAAACAGATGCAGTTGAAAGGACAGGAATACGGGATTAGAAAAATACCACAAGTGTATTTCCTTGATCAAAAATCAGCCTGGCCAGCTCCTCTTCACGAGGCTGAGAAATATGATCAGTAGCACATCACCACTATGTGTTCATAGCCTTCCTGCTACTTGACTCCTCAAGTAGCAGCCTCTAATTCTTACCCTTCATATTGATTTTCTTCTTGGAACCAAGAGATTCTTTAATTTGAGATTCTAAACCATGTGATGTCTGTGAGAAATAGAAGACATTATGATTGGCATTCCTGTTTGCCTTTCATCTTTTTCAACCTCCAATGGCAGCAGGCTGAGGTGGGATAAGATAAAATACAGAAAGAATATACCCATAGCATCTGAGAGAACAAGATGACTGGGAAAAACTGTTATCAATAAAAAAAAATTCAAAAAAATGTCTGAAAGCCAGAAAGGATGGAAATGAATCTTGAAATTAAACAATGGGTAAAGTCAACCTAGAATACATTGATATTACTAGGGTGTGAAGAATATTGTCTAGTGGAACCTCCAAGTGACTCTGAGTTCAGAACTAGCCAACGACCAAGTATAGGAAAGGGTAATGAAGGTGAAAGGGGAGAAAATAAAGACCTTTTATGGGACCATTGTACCAGTCCGTGTGCCCATCCCAGTCCCACAACAAGCACAGACCCCAGATAGTTTAGTTGGCATTCCCTCCAGGCAAAGAATCTCAAGGCTATTCTCTAAAGAAACTGAACCAAACTGTAGTGGAAAGTCATAGATTCCAATATGGATGTTGCTTTCCCAACAACTGAAAGTCCCCGTCATTCTGGGATTGGAGGGCTGGAGGCAAGCAACTAATTCTCTATCCATTTCTTCTAAAGTGAAACCTCTTAGCTCTAGGGCTACTAGAACAGTCTTGTTCAGGTGGGGAAAAGGGGAAGAAACGTGGTCACCATGCCTTCCTACAGCATGGAAGGGCAGAACTGTTGATACGTGCAGACTTGAGTAGGGACCCAATCACCTCTTGGGCTGGATCAGTCCCATACAGAGTTGCCAACTACAATTCCCCTGCAGGGAGGAACTTCCATTGAGAAATACAATAGCAGGGGAAACCCACCCCAGTTACCCCTCTCTTCTGTGTCAGCCCTGAATGGATAACCAACCACCACCAGGCATATGAAGAGACTATATGCAAACCAGTAGCAAGAAAGAGAATAACAACCAGAACACAGACCCTGGAGAAAGTAAAGATCTTCAGAAGACCGCTAATATTTTTAGAGATCAAGACATATTACCTGAGCCAGCTGTTGTACTGTACTACTGTGCTTTTCAAGGTACTGTACTGTAAGATTAAAAATGTTTTCTTTAAAAAAACATATATTACCTGCATAAGATAAGAATGAGGGAAAAATAGGATATAATGAATATGACCAACACAAATTAAAAAGAAAGTCAATTAAAAACCTCAAAGAAAACAAATAAAAAACCCTGATCATTAAATGCATGAAATGTACTTAATGTGACATGAACTTAATAATTAATGAAGTATTTAAAAGGAGAATTAAGTTTACTTTCACTCTAAAAACATTTTCTTAGGGTGACCAAGAGGTGAAGGCATTGGACCTATAAAGAGGACACTGATTTGAACATACAACTTGGCTTGACAGTGAATAGTATGGGTGTGATCAGACCAGTGTAAAGACTGGTTACTGATTTTCAAATTTTATATCAATGTATTGTCAAAGGTGAGACTTGGTTGGGGTTATTGGAGGGGTTATAAATGTTAATAATCTTGATAAGATCAAAGTAAAAGTATAGCTGCAAGTTGGACTTTTAGGAGGAAGAGGATTTGTGGAGGAGAAGGACCAGGGCACCAATAGCCTTATCTCACAAAGAGGGAGTCAAGAAGTATTGTTCAAAGTTGATGAAAAAATAAAGAGAAGTTAAGATTATTATTAAAAGTTACAAATTAAATTTTAAAAAAGAACTAAAATAATGATGTAAAAATAACAAATCAAGGAAAAAAGATTAGTACGAGATAAATCCTCTTATATTAAGAAGTCAAAAGATAGTTTCAAAACTTTATTAGTCAAGAAATAGGGGTAGATGTATATTATTTAGAGTTATGAAGGTAATTTTCACCACAAACTAAAAGAGACAGGTAAAAGAGCTTACTTTCGGGACTTCCCTGGTGGCACAGTGGTTAAGAATCCGCCTGCCAATACAGGGAACACGGGTTCGAGCCCTGGTCCAGGAAGATTCCACATGCCGCGGAGCAATTAAGCCCATGCGCCACAACTACTGAAGCCTGCACGTCTAGAGCCCGTGCTCTGCAACAAGAGAAGCCACCAAAATGAGAAGCCTGTGCACCACAATGAAGAGTAGCCCTTGCTCGCCACAACTAGAGAAAGCCTGCGAGCAGCAACAAAGACCCAACGCAGTCAAAGATAAATAAATAAAATAAATTTATAAAAAAAAAAAAGAGATTACTTTTGAGGAGTAGAACTGGGGGCAAAGATCATAAGTTCTTTTGCTATATTTGATATAACTCATATGCGTGTATTTTTTCCCAGTAAAAATAATGTTCAACATATTTCATCTACAGTACATCATTTGTTTTAAATTAAAGAGTATAAAAATCAAGTAATTGAATAGAGTAGCATAAACACTGTTAACAGATATCACTTTTGATTAGGCAAGTAGTTGATTTACACAAAATTTGAGAAATCACATCTGCAGGCATTGTAGTAAGATTTCTGTAGATAAAATAACATGCACACATGTGCCTGTGCCTGGGTATTAATGACCCCTCCAGCTGATCTCTCTGCCTATATCTCCTTTAGGCGTTAACTATATTTCACTGACATACATTTTAATATTCTACAAACATTAAGGTTGTCTTTCTGCCTATAAGATAAATACAATGTCCTCAACAGGGATCTTCACAATTTGGTGGCAATTATCCTTACCTGCCTCGTCTCACAAAGTTCAGTAACACGCAAGTTTTCTGTCCCAGCCATGCTAGACTACACACACTCCTTAGAGACTGTGTGTGCCTATCCATGCATCTGTGCTACCACTCACCTGAAACACCCTGCCCCACCCTCTCCATCAGTACAAACCCCACCCATCCATCAAGATAATGCTCAAGGGACTTCCCCGGTAGCACAGTGGTTAAGAATCTGCCTGCCAATGCAGGGGACATGGGTTCGGTCCCTGGTCCAGGAAGATCCCACATGCCGCGGAGCAACTAAGCCCGTGCGCCACAACTACTGAGCCCGCGCTCTAGAGCCCGCGAGCCACAACTACTGAGCCCACGTGCCACAACTGCTGAAGCCTGCATGCCTAGAGCCCGTGCTCCGCAATAAGAGAAGCCACCGCAATGAGAAGGCCACGCACAGCAACGAAGAGTAGCCCCCACTCATCACAAGAGAAAGCCCAAGAAAGCCCAAGAAAGCCCACGCACAGCAAGAAAAAGCCCAAGAAAGCCCACGCACAGCAACGAAGACCCAACGCAGCCAAAAAAAAAAAAGAGATAATGCTCAAACCCTGTTTCTTCCATGGAGCCTGACCACCCCATCCTGAAGGATGGGAATAAGCACTGTAATCCCGTCATTTACCTTCTTCACCAGTTTTTCTCCACCTTTCCTTCCTGATCATCCTTCTTTCTTCTCCCTGACAAATATTTCCTGGTACTCTACCATGTGAAAGGCTAATTTGCCAACTGGTCATGGACTGTTTGTAAGTCTCCTCTATTGCTACTGAGCTTTTCAAGTTTCTTGATTGGTCTCTCTAGCCTGAATATAAGCTCTATGAGGATAAAGGAATGCCTTTCATACTTCTTTATATATCTCACAATGCTTAGGACTGTGTTTTCAACAAACTAGACTCTTGATGAATATTTTTGGTTAACCGGGTCAGTGTATGATTACTTGCTTTTATAACTTTTTAAATAGAATGATAACATTTAACTTAATGTAATTAACTTTAAATCAGTGTGAAATCTGGGTTTTATGAGACAGTGTAGCACAGACATAAAAATTGAAAGAATTTGGAGACTGAATTGATTCCTAGTTCTATCACTTCCTAGCCATGTGACCTGGGATCAGTTACTTAACCTACCTTTGCCACAGTTTTGTCATAGATAAATGTGGCTAATAAAATATCTAAAATACTTCCTAGTGCTGTTGTAAGGATCAAGTGAGACATACAGTGTTCAGGATTGAGCCTAATATGCTGCAAGTGTTCTATAAACTTCAGATACTTTGTTATTTTCAGGACAAAAGAACCTCAAAAATCTCCACTGCTTAACTCCTAACAGGTTTGTTTCACTCACGCAAAGTCCACTGTAGGTCAATGGGAGGAGGAGGTACACAGGGAGACTCTGCTCCACAGAGGCACTCAGGTACCTAGGCCAATGGACTCTACCTGAGATGTGCTCAGTGAGCTCAGCAGTGGAGGAGACAGCTGGGGTGGAGGGCTGGATCTTTTACTTGTGGACCAATAAGTGACACACATCACTCACGGCTGCCCAACTGCAAGAACAGCAAGGGGCTGGAAAGTGTGCGGGAGGACATTAAATGATTAGTATACCTCCTGTGTCAGCCACAGATAATGTGAATCTATGGAGAGAAAATGACAGAAAGCAGAGGTGCAACCTAAAAGCCCCCCAAATCATAAGGTTATTCTGAATCAGATTTCAGAAATATAAATTTTTGAAGCTAAGCAACTGAATTAAATGCTTTAATGTAAGATTTATTGTTGGTCTGATCTGGAAATTAGTATCTCCAACAAATTTGATTGATATTTTTCATGTTTTTAATTAATGTTTCAAACTTATTCAGAAATCGGAGCTGGAAGGGATCTTGTTTTTATAATAAAAAGTTAATCTTCAGGAACAAGACAAGGGTGTCCACTCTCGCCACTATTATTCAACATAGCTTTGGAAGTCCTAGCCAAGGCAATCAGAGAAGAAAAAGAAAGAAAAGGAATCCAAATTGGAAAAGAAGAAGTAAAACTGTCAATGTTTGTAGATGACATGATACTATATATAGAAAATCCTAAAGATGCCACCAGAAAACTACTAGAGCTAATCAATGAATTTAGTAAAGTTGCAGGATACAAAACTACACAGAAATCTCTTGCATTCCTATACACTAACAACGAAAGATCAGAAAAAGAAATTAAGGAAACACTCCCATTTACCATTGCAACAAAAAGAATAAAATATCTAGGAATAAACCTACCTAAGGAGGCAAAAGACCAATATGCAGAAAACTATAAGACACTGATGAAAGAAATCAAAGATGACACAAACAGATGGAGAGGTATACCATGTTCTTGAACTGGAAGAATCAATATTGTGAAAATGACTATACTATCCAAAGCAATCTACGGATTCAATAAAATCCCTATCAAATTACTAATGTCATTTTTCACAGAATTAGAACAAAAAATTTTACAATTTGTATAGACACACAAAAGACCCCGAATAGCCAAAGAGATCTTGAGAAAGAAAAACAGAGCTGGAGAAATCAGGCTCCCTGACTTCAGGCTATACTACAAAGGTACAGTAATGAAGAGTATGGTACTGGTACAAAAACAGAAATATACATCAGTGAAACAGGACAGAAAGTTCAGAGATAAACCTACGCACCTATGATCACCTCATCTATGACAAAGGAGGCAAGAATATACAATGGAGAAAAGACAGTCTCTTCAATAAGTGGTGCTGGGAAAACTGGACAGCTACATGTAAAAGAATGAAATTAGAACACTCCCTAACACCATACACAAAAATAAACTCAAAATGGATTAAAGACCTAAATGTAAGGCCAGACACTATAAAACTCTTAGAGAAAAACATAGGCAGAACACTCTTTGACATAAATCACAGCAAGATCTTTTTTGACCCACCTCCTAGAGGAATGAAAATAAAAACAAAAATAAACAAATGGGACCTAATTAAACTTAAAAGCTTTTGCACAACAAAGGAAAACATAAACAAGACAAAAAGACAGCTGTCAGAATGGGAGAAAATATTTGCAAATGAATCAACAGACAAAGGATTAATCTCCAAAATATACAAACAGCTCATGCAGCTCAATATCAAAAAAACAAACAACCCAATCAAAAAATGGGTCGAAGACCTAAATAGACATTTCTCCAAAGAAGACATACAGATGGCCAACAAACACAGGAAAAGATGCTCAACATTGCTAATTATTAGAAAAATGCAAATAGAAACTGCAATGAGATATCACCTCACACTGGTCAGAATGGCCATCATCACAAAAATGTACAAACAATAAATGCTGGAAAGCGTGTGGAGAAAAGGGAACCCTCTTACACTGTTGGTGGGAATGTAAATTGATACCGCCACTATGGAGAACAGTATGGAGGTTCCTTAAAAAACTAAAAATAGAACTACCATATGACCCAGCAATCCCACTCCTGGGCATATACAGGAGAAAACCATAATTCAAAAAGCTACATGCACCCCAATGTTCATTGCAGCACTATTTACAATAGCTAGGACATGGGAGCAACCTAAATGTCCATCAACAGATGAATGGATAAAGAAGATGTGGTCCATACAATGGAATATTACTCAGCCATCAAAACGGATGAAATTGGGTCATTTGTAGAGACATGGATGGATCTAGAGTCTGTCATACAGAGTGAAGTAAGTCAGAAAGAGAAAAACAAATTTCATATATTAACACATATATGTGGAAAAATGGTAAAGATGATCTCATTTGCAAAGCAGAAATAGAGACACAGATGTAGAGAACAAACGTATGGATACCAAGGTGGGAAGGGGGGTGGGATGAACTGGGAGATTGGCATTGACATATATGCACTACTACGTTTAAGATAGATAACTAATGAGAACCTACTGTATAGCACAGGGAACTCTACTTGGTGCTCTGAGGTGACCTAAATGGGAAAGAAATCCAAAAAAGAGGGGATATATGTATACGTATGGCTGATTTACTTTGCTGTCCAGCAGAAACTAACACAACATTGTAAAGCAACTATACTCCAATAAAAATTAATTTTAAAAAAAAGGTCTAAGATAGTCATCAGGCTGTTTAAAGTTTCAGAAGGAAATTCCACTAACAGCTGAGTCATCCAGAAGTCCAGACTCAGTCTCTAGCCCAGCTCAGGACCTTTCTACACACTAGACAATCATTATTGGCTTGTTGAAGTCCTAACCCCCAGTACCTTAGACTGTGGCCATATTTGGAGATAAGGCCTTTAAAGTGTTAATTAAGGTTAAATAAAGTCTTCGGGATGGGGTTCTAATCCAATAGGACTGATGTCCTTATAAGAAGAGGAAGATACACCAGGGATGCACACACACAGAGGAAAGACCATGCAAGGACACAGCAAGGAGGCAGCCACCTATAAGCCAAGGAGAGAAGCCTCAGGAGAAGCTAAACCTGCTAACACCTTGATCTTAGACTTCTAGCCTCCAGAACTGTGAGAAATAATTTTTTATCGTTTAAAAAAAAAAAAGAAGTCTGAATTCAAATATCTTTTTCTCCTATATAGAAATGAAATCTAATGCACATATTAATTTTGCCCTGACTGAATTTGTATGCCTATGAAATCAAATAACAATAAAATATAATTAAAAAAATAAAATAAATAAAAAGTTGATCTTAACATTTAGCCATTGTATTCAGGGTATATATGCTGAAGTTTTCCGTATTAAAGCTGCACTTCTTATTTGCTGCCAGCAAGGGGAGTTGTAAGAACTTTTAAGCTTCTCCACTATGATGCTAAAATGAGAATCTAAAAGGGAATGGAAAAAAGTTACAGATTTAAATGAATCACTTCCCTAAATCATCAGGGTTCCCTGCAGAGGGACAGCAATATCTTGGAATGCTTCTGAATATTGCATCCGATAGAGTAGCAAAGGGCACTTTTCTTTTTTTAACTTTTGTTGTGTAAAGATGCTCCTAAAATTTTTCTCTAGTTTTGTTTTGTTTTTCCTAAATAAAATTAATGACTGTGGACCCACTCACTTTTTTTTTTGCACAACCTCTTGTATATTTCTGAGCCAGAAATACCAAAATACCTCACCTTTATCTGAACCCGTAAATCCTGATTTCAGGAGGGGAGCTGGAGCCCTCCCCTCTCGTATTCTTCAGACTTCCTTCCCCTTTCCCAGCACTGACTTCTGATGTCCTCTAAGTGATTGCACAACTGCTGTCCAGCTGATTATTCATCAAAGCCCATTCTCTGTGAGTAAGAGGTGAACACATTATCCTACATGGCGAACTTCCTGTCTCTTAATTCAGGAATTTAATGGAAGGGATTTGTCTCTCTGGCTCAGAAGAAAAGGTATCTGAATTGTATGTACATTTCACTTTTTCTTGTTAGTTAAACTTGAAAGTGTGAGTGTTATGAAGAAAGATCAAACTGGAGTAGGGAAAGGAGATATTAATAAAATCTGCATTTAAATTAAGAATTATTCTATTGTGCTTTTCTTTTCACTTTTCTATCTTACTTTTTTTCTGTTTGTCATTTTGTGCAATTAATTCAAATAATTCAGATCAGAAAACCAAACTTTTTTTTTTTTATATGACATAGCACTTACTTAACTCTTTGTCAATTTTAACCAAATACTTTCCTAAACCTCCTATCTCATTTGGTCTCTATAGCCACAAGCTATATACTTAATCTAGAACTTGACATACTGTCCATGTTTTCATGTGAAACAAAGTTAAAGTCCTCAGTGGACTATGGGATTGTCTAATTTGTTGCATAACTATATAGGGAAACGTCTTTATGCTAGAATTACAAAAAGTTATGCTCCGTTATTCAGAACTTAAAACTGTATTTTCAAAAAAGCTCAACTGACTAAATAACTCTATATTCTACCTTATAGAGATTTGATGAAAATTTTATCAAAATAATTCTACTTGCTAACATGTTTACTTAGAAGTTTTCATTTTTAATTGGAATTTGCCACAACTTCTCTACTATATTTTAAAAGGATTACTTTTTTTTCTTAATTTTTTTTTGGCCACACCACGCAGCTTACAGGATCTTCGTTCCCTGACCAGGGATAGAACTCAGGCCCCAGCAGTGAAAGCTCCATGTCCTAACCACTGGACCGTCAGGGAATTCCCTTAAAAGGATTACTTTAAATACTTTCTGCTAGGAATGAAGTCTTAAGACAAGCACATCAGCTTTTAAAAAAAGAGTACCTTATGGCACAGTGGTTAAGAATCCGCCTGCCAATGCAGGGGACACGGGTTTGAGCCCTGGTCCAGGAAGATCCCACATGCCGCAGAGCAACTAAGTCCGTGAGCCACAACTACTGAGCCCATGTGCCACAACTACTGAAGCCCGCGCGCCTAGAGCCCGTGCTCCGCAACAAGAGAAGCCACCACAACGAGAAGCCAGCGCACCGCAACGAAGAGTAGCCCCTGCTCCCCCAAATGGGAGAAAAGCTCATGCAGCAACGAAGACCCAATGCAGCCAAAAATAAATAAAATAAATAAATTTATTAAAAAAAGAGTACCTTAGACTAGAGTCTTCTGAAAGTTTAAGTCGTCCTCCATTAGATGCAAACAGCTTCAGCAAGGTGGGAACACCTATTCATATGCTGAAGCCTAAAATAGCCGGACCTGACCTGGCAGTTTCCCCTCTGAGACTATCACTGTGGCATCAGGAGTATCTATCCTGCCTCCTACCATATTCCTCCATGCCAACCCTGGTTACATAGTCCCCAACACCCATTCACACACAAACCTCCATTCAACTTTTCACAAATCAGTCTTTGACATTCTCTCTTTCTAATATATCTACATTAAAGAGAAGGAAGAGGAGGAGGAGGAGAAAAAGGATGAGGAGGAGGAAGAAAAGAAGGAGGAGAAAAAGGAGGAGTGAGGAAGGGGAAAGAGGAGGGAGGGATCTCCACTCATAACCACCCGCATCACTGGTGTAGAGGCACCTCTGATATTCTCTGACTTGGTTTCGTTCCATCACTGCTGGTGGCCTCTGCTGATGTGCTGTCTCAATATAAATTCTGTCTGTGGTTTTTCTGAGATGGCATGCAGCTCACTGAGTCCTGCCCATCTTTAAAAACACCCTCAAAGTGTAGTGCATACACATCTTCCTCTGGCCATTCCTCCCTGGTAAGCACCGTCTTTTTGTGTCATGGCCTCTTGGTCAACTTTGAATCTTTCTTCTGCTTCCTCTTTTGAACTCTGTTCTCCTTCATATGGAGCCACAGGAACCACTGAGGCCTTCCAAGTGTTGTGGAGAACAGGGCTGGATATCCTTTTCTTTCCCCAGATCCACTACCCATGCTAGTGTATTCTGCACCAATAAGCTTTGAGCGTCCTGAGATCTTGGGAAGAAGAGCAGTCACCAGTGTCATGGATGCAACATTTAAAATTCCAGGTGATGCTGAACTCCTTCACCATATTCTATTTCACTTGACCAAAGCAAGATGATGGGCCCGAGCATTCCATGGCTCAGTAAGCATCCAGCCAGGGAGTAGACACCAGTTTCCCCCTCCGTGGACATCCTCAGTGTCTATGATTTTGTGGGAGCCTTCCTATCACTTGGGTAGGAGAACCCGTCCTCCTCCTTCATGGGTGGGAAGGTAAAATCTTTCATTACTAACACTGAACTCCCCTGAAGTCCCACATCCCCAGTGGCCTTGTCTCTTCTGATTCCTCTCCCACTCTGGAAGTAAAGAATGGTTTTGTTTGGGGTGGCTGTTTTAACTCTGCTGCATTTATTGGGTTGGCCAAAAAGTCCATTTGGGCTTTTCCATAAGATGGTATGGAAAAATCCGAATGAACTTTTGGGCCAACCCAATAGTAAGCTCTGGGGCTGGGAAGGAGGACCCAGTTGCTTTCATCTCTCTTTACAATGGGAGTCTTTAATGCCTCTTTGTTTTCATTTGTGGATTCCTGTCTTAATTCTATAGCAACAGAAAAATTCCATGCATTCAGTATTGCTTTTCATTATTTTGACAGTTCTGCAAGGTGTGAAGCCTAAATATTCCAGATGAGAAAGTAAAGGGACAATGAGCGTACATAACCTTCCTAAGGTCACAGGGCTAGGAAGCAGTGGATTCCAGTTCTGCCTGACTCCAAAGCCCAGGCAGGGTCTCCTTCACACCTCAGTACTTCCTTGAGCAAATGATTCCATATCTCTGGACCTCGCTTTCATGTGGGCAAAGCTATGAGGATACCTGCGTGTTTCTTGCCATTCCTTCAATCAAAAATAGTTTACTATTACATGGATATGTTTTACTAGATATTTAAAGATTCTTTGTGTATCTTTGGTTTCTCTTAATTGTTGAGTATTCTTTAAACAAATAATTAGTGAGGACACCCACAATGTGCCAGATACTGTGCTGAGCGTGGGAGTTATAACACTGACGAAACAAAGTCCCTGTTCACATGGAGTTTGTTTGCATTCTTGTGTGTGTGGGCGTGTGTGTCAGATGATAAGGCAACATGTATACATATTTATATACTCTCGATAGGTATTTTTATATATTGATATATAGCAAATGTAGTACTTACATAATGCATTTTATATACATATAAAAATATATACTACATATATATTAATTATAGCTGGATATGGTGTATATTATGAAAAAATTAAAATGAGGTAGAGAGAGAAAGGTGGGTGCTTTTATATTCTGAGTGATCGAGAAAGGCCTTGCTGATTAAGTGATATTGGAGCAGAGATGTGAATTAAGTGTGGTCATGAAATGCCATGCAGACATCTGGAGGAAGATCATTCCAGGGTGGTGGAATAGTTAATGCAAAGGCCTTGGGTAAGAGCGTGCTTGGCATGTTCCAAGTGTGAATCAGCAAGTGTGGCTGGAGGGAAGTAAGCAGGGCAGAGAGAGGGCAAGAAGTCACAAAATCCATGTAGGGTATTGTGGCCCTAGTAATGACCCTGGATTTTATTCTGAGTGAGATAGGACAGCATTTAATGAAATAGAAAGAGACTGACCAACATCTCTAAAGTTATCATCCTGCACTGAGACAAGACTCTAGGGGATGCGGGTGGAGAAGTGGGGAGACCAGTCCCCGCTTAGCCAAGAGGTGATGGAGATTGGGACCTGAGCGTTAGTAGTTGAGATGGTGAGAAGTAGTTGGATTCTAGATATATTTTGAAAGTAGAGCTGATGGAATTAGCTGATGAATTAAATATGAAATATTAGAGAAAGGCAAAATGGACAAGCATAATTAAAAGGAATTTCTCCTACATTTACCCAGACCTATTTTTTGGATATAGCATTGTAATGTTGATATAATAAGAAATATAGGGACTTCCCTGGTGGTCCAGAGGCTGGGACTCCGCACTCCCAATGCAGGGGGCCCAGGTTCGATCCCTGGTCAGGGAACTGGATCCCACATGCCGCAGCTAAGAGATCGCATGCTGCAACTAAAGATCCCACATGCCGCAACTAAGACCCGGTGCAGCCAAATAAATATTTAAAAAAAAAAGAAGAAGAAATATATATTTGGTCTAAGTCCCCAGTTCATGGCACAAAGCTCCTAAAACCCTTGTAATTTTTTGAGTGAGCTTTTAAGACCCTTAGAATCTCCAGAGTGGTAAGAGTATCTTTTTGTGTGTTAATGAGATGACTGGTGGCTGGTGACCCCTGGTGAGCTTCAGGGTGAGGGCTGGGTTTGCCAGAGGAACTAGCCATGTGATTAGAGGGTTGGAATGCTCTGTACCATCCCCTGACCTCTAGGGAGGGCAGAGGGGCTGGAGATTGAGTTTATCACTAGTGGAAATTGAGTTAATTAATCATACTTACATAATGGAATCTCCATAAAACCCCTAAACAATGGGGTTCAGGGAGCTTCTGGATTGGTGAACTCACACACCCCAACTATACAAGGAGTGAAGCTCCAGAGCTCAGGACCCTTCCAAACCTTACCCTGTGTCCCTCTTCATCTGCCTCCTCATGTGTATTTCTTACAATAGCCTTTATAATAAACCCACAAATGTAAGTAAAGTGTTTCCCAGAGTTCTGAGTCTTTATAGCAAATTATAGAAACTGAGGAGGGGGTTGTGGGAATCTCTGATTGGTAGCCAAGCTGGACAGAAGTGTAGGTAACCTGGGGACTTGCGATTAGCATCTGAAGCCGGGGGTAGTCTTGTGGTACTGAGCCATTAACCTGTGGGATCTGTGCTAACTTCGGATAGTTAGGGTCACAATGGAATTAAACTGTAGGACACCACTTGGTGACTACAGAGAATCGTAGAACTGCTTGGTGTAGAAAACCCACACACTGGATAGCAGAAGGGTTGTGAATAGAGTGGTTTTCCTTTAAGCATTTAAATTTTTCTTGATCTCCACCATGCTGGATTTAGCATTGAAGGTCACCAGCTCTGCTCTCTCCTTTGGGATTTTCTTAAATGTTCTGGATCATTTCACCTAGTTTGGAAAGCATTTTAGTCCTGAAAGGGAATGCACTGGGGCTTTGAATTTTTTCCAAAATTCATCAGGAAGTCCTGGATAATCTCAAGCCTCTCCAGTGATTTTTGCATCCATTTCTATTGGCTCTGTTAATGTGGCCATTTCTCTACAGGATTTGTCCTTAACTCTTCTTGGAGTAACTTTCTCATCTTCCCAGTTCAGCCTGCTTCCTGCTCTGTAAACTGGTAGTGGTGGGTACAGATCTTAATGAGAATGCTGAGAATTTTGATGATTCGACTTTCTACACAATATGACTACCTGAATGTGGAGGTAAAGTTAGGAGCCACTATACTTGGCTCAATGCGAGAAATTGTGGTTTTTGTTTCAAACATCACATTTTGAACTTGTTTGATTGTTGGTTATATTTCATACTTTTATTTATATGTTACTATGTTTGACTCATTTTTGTTACCTGCTATAGATAGAGCTTCTGAGCTCCAGCTTTATTCTTCCATTTCAGCCTGAAATCTATAATATTTTAATATTAATTTATCTTTGTGGCAGAAGCAATACATGTTTACATACACACACTCACACGCACACACACACCCTTATATGTAAGAAAATGAAAGAAAAAAATCTGTAACTCTACCATGAAGTGATAATCATTAACACTGAGATAGTATTTTTCTATGATAATATAGTGAGAACTTTTAATATATATATTTATATATTTAATAAAATATCATACATGTGTAATACTACTTTACCACATTAATATATAGTTTTTGTGTGTTACCCTTTTCTTATGTTAAACACTTTAAAAATTGATTTCAATTTTTAATAATAATAATACAATATTATCTTAAATAAATTTATATTTATAAAATATTATTTTAAATGAATCCAACACATTCCATTTTATGAATCTAATATAATTCTTTTGACCAGTATCACACTGGTGGTTACTTAGATTATTTTCAATGAGTCCTATTCTAAACAATGTTTAGATACACATGCTTATACATCATATTTTATAGTATTGCTCTTATTTCCTTCAAAGTCCAATGAGTAAGCTCAAAGGATTATTTGAGAAGGAATCCACATTCAAACTGAGGTTGAAAATAGATTATCTTTCTCCATTGTCAGTGGGCCTACCTGATTTGGCCCACTCCTAGAATAACTATCTATGATTTCTCTAAGAACTAAGTTTTGGAGCTAAAAAGTACTGTAGGAGAATATGTAGTTACAGCAGTTAATAAATTTCCAAATGGGTATATATCAATTGTTTTGTATCTCAAGCCTCAGGACCAAGATCCTGAATTTTAAAAGTATCACTACACAGCTGGTACTTGACTCCTGTGTTGTGTTGGATCAGGAGACATCAAGCTTTCAGTCTTATGATGATTTACGTAGAGTGGTATTAAAAATTCTAAGACTGCATTTAAGGGACAAAAAAAAAATGCTGTGTCATACTGAGACTACTAGCCTAATGAGCGACGCGGTGCAATGTTGCAGTAGCCCCTCAAAAAATAGCAAACTCATGACTTGTTTCTTGCTTTGTCCCAACCAACAGGACACTTCTCTTTTTCTCCAGCACTGTCAGCTGCAGGGAGGGGAAGGAAAGGGAGAAGAGAGGAACTCAGGAACTCACAAATTTGTCCTGACACAGCCATCTGCAATGTCATCCCACAAACACTAACGTCTGCTGGGACTTGGAGAAGGCAGTTCTGAAGGGAAGTGGGAGGAGAAAAGGAGGGTGGCCATTGCTCAACCTTGACTTTCTTTGGCTACTAGTGCTGGTTCACTCTCCATCAAGCACCAGCGATGAAACAAGCCTCTATCAGTCGGTCAAGGTACTGTCATTCTGACACTACTCCAGGAATCTGAGACTTCCCAGCCACAGGGCGCACAATTGCCCTCATTCCAGCTTGGACTGAGTCATGCTGGTAGTAGTTCTAGAGTCACTTTATTATAATTCAGGTGCCTCACAGAAAGAAATAGCTCATGTACTTCACTTTCTGGGGCAGGGAGTTCAGTTCCCAAACCAGAGAGGTGCTAAAAGGGATCCCAAACTTTTATATCTCAAGGAAAGCATCCACTTCTGACCCTGACTAAAGGGTTTGTTTTTTTTTTTTTCCATGTTGGAACTTAATTTTTCTCAGTCAGTATTATTTGGATGGCTTATCTTACATGTTTTCTTATCCTAAAATTCCAATCCCATGTAGAAATATCCCATAAAGTGGCTCTTGAATAGGTTGTTCAGTAAAGTCACAAGATGGGCAGATGCATCGGCACCTCTCCTGAGAATGTCATGTGCACTGATGTATCTTTGTCTGCCCATCACCTCAAACAAAGCCAAGTTTGTTGAATGAGCAAAGCAGTGAAAGAGAATTGAGAAACATGAATAAGCAGAATAAGTCTCCTTCCAAGAACAGAAAGTAGTGATTACTCAAGCATACCTACCTTTTCCAACCTATAAACTTACTCTGTTACCCAGAACACTTTACTTCAGCTCTGACAGTTATGGGAAGATGGAGTAGGCTGTGTTCAACCGATCAGTGAATTTATGTGTTATTGAGCCCAGCCAGCCCTGTGCTAGATGACCTAGGAAAGTCACAAACAAACCAATACACATGTTCACACACATACATGTCTGTGTCATCAGGTCATTTGAAAAATTCTAAAACTATTTTGGGGGTGGTGTTTAATGTTTGGGATGCTCTTACTTAAAACTGAGGCTGCACAGCAAATGGCAATTTTTGCTTCGGAGGATCCTGAGATAAACTCAAGAAAGATAGGCAATCTTATTTAATAGAGCTAAAATTAAGACACAGATGCAATCCCATGAGATCACTGGGTGGGAGACATTAGCCATGCATGTAGACATGTTGTAGACAGGAAATAAGCAGTTGCTTGATGGGAGGCCCACTCTAGAAGACAAGTGGGCAGATACGCTAAGATAGAGGCATTGATTTATGTCAAGCTGCTTCTCACATGCACAGTTGTTAGAGCTCCTCATTGGGAGAAACAGCAGGGTTGTATAACCTGCTATAACAAACAGACCCAAGAAATGCATTGTGGATCTTATTCAAGAGTAGTTTATTTCTTGCAGCCTGACACAACTGACCAGGTAGGTGAACAGTTTGGTGTGACAGGCTGACAGAGACTCTGCCATCTTCAACACGTGACTCCCACGTCTCAAATCATCTCCATTCTAACTGGCCAGAAGTATGGAGGAGTACATGTGGGAAGTTTTTAATGAATCAGGTCTGAGATGATACGTATCACTCCTTCTTACATTCTATTGGCCAACCCTCAGTCCCAAAAGGAGTTGGGAAATAAGGTCCAGCTGAGGACACAGAATTAAAAGGAGGACTTACTTACGTTCTGGTGAGACGCTTGCAGGCTCTGTCTTTAGGGTATTCTTTTAACTATATAAGGTTGGATAACGATTCTCCCACACAGGGCTAAGTAATACAGAGAAGAGATGACAATAGATAACCTTACTGAGGTTTCACAATGTGCTAAATACTGTTCTATGGGCAATACATGTATAATTTAATTCAATTCGCACAAACCCTTGAGGTATGTAATTCAACTATCTCCACATCCATACAGATCAGGCAACAAAGACGCAGAAATAGTAAGCAATTTTTTCATGGTTACATAGCTAGCAAGTGGCAGAGCCAGGAATCCAGCTAGACTCACTCTGGAAACTGCACCTATAAGCAAAGAGGTGGATCAGTAGATAGGTGGATATATCCTTCTCTGAAGACATTTGCAGTTTCACTGGGAAAATATAATCAACATGCATGGAAAAATAATAAGCCATATATAGAGTCAAGTCTTATGCACTGTGCTCTAGAAATTACATTAACAGGAGTTATGGAAGTGAAAGCAACCTGGGTAGCTGGGGATCTGTGTAGACCGTGATGACTCCTGAAGGACCCAGTTTTGAAAGCCAGGGGAAAGAGGGATGTAGAGAAGCAGAGGAGAGCTGTAATGAGGACCCCTTATTCAAGGGATGCTTTGTGCTGCAGGGACATAGGAGTGACGGTCAGGCTACCAGGCAGGGGATGGTGAGGACACTAAGATGACTGTAGAGACCAGTGTATGATGATTAGATGTGAGTTCAGGGTGACAACCAGACAGCCAGAGTCTGTGGCTCAGTCTAGACCCTCCCCTCTCTATCCACCATGGGAAAAATCCCTGGGCCTTATTCAATGTATGACCTTATCATTTGTTTAATGCTCTTTGGTTCTATTCTTTAATATTTTTTTTGACCAGCCACACAGTTTATAATATGCTGTTTTTGTAAAAGCACATTTGTAACAAAAATAATTTTGTTGTTAAAGATCACTAGTTAAGAGCCACACAATAAATTGCATTCAGAATTTATTCCTAGCAAAAGGTTCTCTCTCCTGATAAACTAATATACTCACTTTTATGTCATGATGGAAGTTATGTAAACCATCATGGTGTCCCTTTTGCTAAAGATACCAGAAAGCCAAGATTAAATTCTTTTCATTTTTACCCAAAAAGCAGTGGGGGACTTAGATTTTTTAATACAATATCTTGTCTCCCATTTCTCCCTGCCTGCATTACACAACTCTTGGTTTTTATCTTTATTTTAATGGGCTGACTCTGTGTGTACTCTTCATAGACTGCCTCAAACTATTTCAAGAAGGAAGCTGGTTAAGACAGTAGGGAGTGGATAACTGCGAATTGGGATTTGAAGGTACTTAAAAGTTTGGCCAAATGACAACCAAGGAATCTTTAAAGGAAGTTTAAGGAGAGATCTTGGCAACATGGCCCCTCTAGTTTTTAAGACCGCCATATCCCCACCTATCCCCCATACATTTCAAATCCAGGGGGAGCCAAACCAGGTATTAGAGGTTTAAACAACTCATGAGAGGAACACGTTAAAGAATCAATGTAAGTGGGAAATTTTCCTCTTTGTGCAAGGAATTGTAGTATCTGATCTCATTCATGGAAAATGTCTACCTTTCACCTGAGTTTTTTAACTTCACTTTTAATTTTAAGATAATTGTAGATTCACACGGAGTTGTAAGAAAAATAACACAGAGAGAACCCCGTACCATTTACACAGCTTCTCCCAATAGCAATAAATTGCAAAACTATAGTCCAATATCACAACTGGGGTATTAACACCGATAGAGTCAAACAGAGAACATTTCCATCACCACCAAGATCCCTCATGTGGCCCTTCTACAGCTACGCTCACTTCCCTCCCTTCCTTCCTGTACCCTCTTTAGCCCTTGGAAACCATAATCTCTTCTCCATTTTTATGCTGGTGTCATTTCAAGAATGTTTTAATTAGAATGTAGCCTTTGATATTGGCTTTTTTCATTCAGCATAATTCTCTGAAGATTCACCCAGGTTGTCACATGTGTCAACAACAGTTTATTCATTTTTACTGCTGAGTACTATTCCATGGTATAGACATACAACAAATTACGTAATCATTCAACCACTGAAGGACATGTAGGCTGATTCCAGATTTAGCTATTACATATAAAGCCCCTATGGACATCTGTGTGTAGGTTTTTGTGTGAACATGAGTTTTGTTTTGTTTTTCTCTAGAGATGAAGTTTTGGAGGCACCTTATTACAGCCTGGCAAAAGTGGAAATCTAGGGCCCTCACTCAACCTTTGCTGGTGGGGTAGGAGTGAGGCCACAGTTTAATCTGTGTTGTTTGCCTGTAATAGAAGGTTATTATGTAAAGGTTTTCTGTCTAGCTAGGTTGTCCTTTTCCTGGTCCTTGGCTAGAAGAAGCAGACTTTTGTTGAATTTTTGGTTTTGGGATTTTTTGTTGTTTCTTTTCTTTTCTTTTCTTTGTCTGAGCTCTTTGGTATCCCTGGTTTCTGGTTTCTCCAGCCCCAAGTCTGGAATATATGAGGCCAAAAAAAAAAAAAAAAAAGCCTGGGAACTGACCAACGCATCATTCCTTGAGTCCCCAAATCCCTAACTGGTCTTTCTACTTTTCAGTTTTCTTGTTTTAGTTTTATGTATAATGTCCAAGTTTTTTAAATTGTACTTACGGGAATGAAGAAGAAAAATGTATTTACTACATCTTCCTGGAAGTAGAAGTGTTTTGACATCCTTTTAAACATGGATTAATGTCTCATAAAATCAGTAAAGGCTTCATGTATTATCATTTTCATCTACTTCACAGATTGACCCCTATGAAGACATAATAAAGATATAAAAATGATATAAATGAATCCTTTTTAACATCAAGATATGCTATACATTTCCAAAGCTTCACAAAATCTCAGCTACATGACTGACCTATTGCTACTCCATCTGTTTCAACTTTAGTTTGCATTAAAATGGAGCTTTGGTGGGATAGGTAATTTACTGTGAAGAAAACTCTCTTTTGTAGTAAAATTTGAAAGTCCAGTAAATTCAAGACACTGGTGAATTCAAAACACTGTGGATATATTTACTTGCAAGATTCTTTTCATAAGAACACTGAACTGAACATGAGGAACATGCCTTATTATTCACATACTAATGAGTTTTTCTTTTAGGCAGCTCTCCATAATTAGCTAATAGCTGCAGGCTGTCAAAATTAAAATTAACTTAAGAAAATATATTTACTTCAAACCTTGCTTCCTCTGACTTAATTTAAAACTATATTTAAAATTAGAAGATACCTTTTTTTAGACAACCACCTTAAGGAGATAATTAAATGATTAGAGTCCAGTCTTTGAAAATTTGCAACTATTCAAGAATTGCAACAACTTTTAAAGATAATACACAATAAAGGATAAAAGAAAAAAATACAGAGTAATTAAGAATAAAGCCGTAGAAGACAACCTCCAAAGTAATGTCAACATTTAGTACAGTTTATGAAAAAATAAGAAGCAGATATTTAGAAATGAATTTCATTTGATTAGAAAACCACAGTCTCATTTATTCTTGAGGCCTGTATTTCAACCTTTTACATCTATAAGAAAAATTAATTTAGAAATTTAACTGGATATTCTCCATCATCTAAATACCACTTTCCCCCTAATGTCCAATAACTGTATGCTATGAGGCTATGTTAGCATGTTCTGAGAATCTATAATATACACTTGAAATTTTGAACATTATTTTTAAGAACACTTTCAATACTGTCCAAATGGATTCCATATATTAGTAGCCAATTAAAAAGTGGGTCAGAAAGCACTACAGCTAGAGCATACTGAACACAGGTAATTCACTTATCCATCTTCATTCCTTTATGTAACATTTATTTTCTGATCACCTCTTATGTGCCACGTACTGTGTTGGATGCTAAAACACCAAATAGCTAGCAACCTTTATCACTGAAGAACTTATGCTACAAAATGAAAAAAACCAAGAAACAAAAAAACTAGGCAACATAATCTGGAAGTACAACTTCAATTCCTAGAAATGAAACTTAATTTACTATGAGTCTATGTTCAAATCATTTGCCTGAATGAAACAGACACTTGCAGTATCTTTATCCCATTTTGCTGTTGTAGATAAAACTTTTAACCAAAGTTAAATGCTCCTAAGGACAATTTAACCAAAAGCAGTATACGGTACCCTAACACTGAGGCCTACACCCCATTGGTTCTGTGCCACAGAATATGTAAGCACTACAAGATACATATAGTATATCTTCCTGACAAGTTAATTTTACTTTAAGATTTTGAGAGATAAAGTTACATAATTGTATCAATAAATATTGATAATTTGAGTGTGATATATATATATTAAAACTCACATGATTACATTAGACAAAAAGGCAAATTTCACATGAATTGTTAAGATTAAAAATGACACTTCAAAAAATCCCTTTTGTATGATCTACTTTACTCATTTTGCTTCTTATTTAATCCAAAGGGGCTAGATTGCATTTCTGGATGTTTTCCATAACCATTAAAGTCCATCGTTTGCAATGAAATTTTTGCAAATTGCAGTACTATAAGTAAGAAGTAAGGTCAGTGCACTGTCAATCTTGTATGCAGTATAAATCCCTACAAATTCATATATTTAAAGAAATGGCCACATATGAGCTAAAGGTTACAAAAAGATAGTACAGGGAAGGAAAAATAGGAAATTATAAATCTTTGTATTAATTTCACTCTCAGGCCTGTCATGAAGGGAAAAGAAAAACACAGCAGAAACTGTGTACGATAGACCACCAACACAGGGTAATGCAAAGAGAGGACATTAATAAATCATTAATAAATCTACAGCCAAGTCTCAGTGCATAAATCCTTGAAGAATATAACTTCCACAAAAATAATTATCAAAAGTGTATTACCAAGGGATTAGCTAAAGACTCTTTAGACATAAAAAGCATGTCATATATTGCATTGTTTTACAAAACTAGAATGGCATCATTAACGTCGAAGGTAATGGAAAAAAAAATGACCTATAGGCTAAATCTTCAACAGGTGAACCAATGACTGTTAATATGGAGTAAGGAAACTATTTCAAAGTAATAGTTATAAAAAATATAGTACTTAGATGAAGCATTAGTTATACATATATATAGTGATTTCATATAATATTTACATAAACATACATGAAATGTGAATATGTATATCGAGTACTTATATATAGTACTTATAAGTACTTTTATTAATTCAGCGGTACTTACAACGTAGCTTTTGTCATGACATCTTGTGGGCTAATTTTTAATATATGCAAATATAAATGGTAAGAAAGGACTTCTTTTCCTGTTCTCCTGAGGTGATCACTTCCTCAGCCGTAGTTTAAATTATTACACACAGAGATGTTCCACACCATTTTATGTCTTCAGCCCAGGTCCCACTTCTGGGATACAGACTCACACTTCCACCTGTCAACTACATACCATTTGGATTCTTCAAGAGCATCTAAAACTCAGCAACATTCAGAAGCAAATTCAAGTTCTCTGGCTATCCTCCCCACTACATCTTCAAACCACAGCAATGAATGGTAAAAACTTTCATCCCCTCATCAAAACAAAAATATCAGACTCATTTCTGGCACCTACACTTTCTCCCTTACCTCCCAGGTCAAGGCCATCATGAAGTCCTGCCATTCTTGTTTGCTCAATGTTACCTGCATCCATCTACTTCTCCGAATGTTCACTAACATTAACCTGGTCTAAGTGGCCAGATTCTCTGGTCTGGACCACCCCAGCTGCCTCCCAGCTGTTCTACTCATATCCACTCTTACCAGCCACCTTCCCGCTGTCACTTCTCTAATACTGCACTGAAAGTGTTCTTTTCAAAATGCAAACATTATTATTCACTGTCTTGCTTAAAACACATCAGTGATTGCCCTTTGTTCTTAGGATAATAAACAAACTTCTTATGGTCCCTCAAGGCAACTCTGTCTCCAGCCTCGTCTGCACTGGACAACCCCTCACTCACGGCACTCGAGCTGCGCAGGCCTCCCTTCAGTTCCTCAAACACGCAGTGCCCCTTCCCACTGCAGGGCCTTGAGATGCTTTTTCTCAGCCTAGAAAACTCTCCCACTTCCTTAACTAGTCAACTACTGACCTTTCATTAGATCTAAGGACAGTGATTACTTCCTCAGGTAGCTTTCCTTCATGCCCCTTTATCATGTAATTTAACATTTATGAATGTGATTCTATGATTAGTATCTGTTGTATCCACATCTGTAAGCTCCTTGAGGACAGGATGCATCCGATTTTCCTCCACATTACATTTCTAGCACCTAGTAGAGTGTCTGGCACATAACAGGCATTCAAAGTATTTGTTGAAAACATGAATGAGTGCAGAAAGGTAGGAGTGTAGTGAGCAATCAATGAATGCCTACTCTACATTTCATATACGTTTGCCATTTAGTTTCCAAAAGCCCATGGTGCAGATGAAGAAGCTAAAGCTCAGAGAAATTAAAGGCTGTTGTTCAAGGTCACAAAGCTAATATGTCTCTTTACGCCATGTCCAGAATCCTTCTGTGGTGAGCATTTGCTGTTTCTAATTGCCCAGCATCCATCCACCTTGCTCTGCTAATGGTACCTCTAATTTTCTTTGGAAAAAGAAGCCTTCCCCACTCTCATTCCATGTGGTTTTGGAAGGGCTAACCTAACCCCTGGTGCCAGTGAAAGTAACCTTAATTAATTAATTAACTAATTAAAAAATAGGAATATATGTGAGAGAGAGAGAGGGAAAGGAATTCTAAAACAAAAATTGACCATAGGGCTTCCCTGGTGGCACAGTGGTTAAGAATCCGCCTGCCAATGCAGGAGACATGGGTTCAAGCCCTGGTCCGGGAAGATCCCACGTGCCGCGGAGCAACTAAGCCTGTGTGCCACAACCGCTGAACCTGAGCTCTAGAGCCTTCGAGCTACAGCTACTGAAGCCCATGCACCTAGAACCCATGCTGTGCAACAAGAGAAGCCACAGCAATGAGAAGCCCGCGCACCGCAACGAAGAGTAGCCCCCGCTCGCCGCAACTAGAGAAAGTCCGTGTGCAGCAACAAAGACCCAACGCAGCCAAAAATTAATTAATTAATTAATTTTTAAAAAATTGACCATAAATAATTTTAAAGAATGTATAATTCTTTTTATATGAAATTATGCTTGCTATTTATATAACAAGATATATAACATGATAGTCATCAAAAATTAATGCTGATTACTTCAGAGTATGAGATTTAAGGTTATTTTTTAAAATATATACTCTTTTAAGTTTTGTTTGACTTTATGAAAATGAAGATATGCTATGTATACACCCAGGAAACAAAACAAGAGTACTTTTTCGGGGGGTAGGGGGAGGTAAAGTAATTGGGAGATGCTGAGTATTTAGAGACGCTCATTTAGATAGAAAAGCACATTCAATACCTGGGATTCCACTATTGCTGCCCAAACTTCACTTAAGAGGTACTGTCCTTCCCTTCTCAACTGTCGCTCAGCCAAGAGACACACACATTGAGCCAAGAGTCAATGTGGTTTTTGTGCAAGTTTTTTTTTTTTTTTTTTTGGCTGTGTTGGGTCTTCGTTTCTGTGCTAAGGCTTTCTCTAGTTGCGGCAAGTGGGGGCCACTCTTCATCGCGGTGCGCGGGCCTCTCACTATCGCGGCCTCTCTTGTTGTGGAGCACAGCCTCCAGACGCGCAGGCTCAGTAGTCGTGGCTCACGGGCTCAGTCGCTCCGCGGCATGTGGGATCCTCCCAGACCAGGGCTCGAACCCGTGTCCCCTGCATTGGCAGGCAGACTCTCAAGCACTGCGCCACCAGGGAAGCCCCTGTGCAAGTTTTTTCAAATTAATTTTTTTAAGTTTTATTCTTGTCACCCTCAATCTCTTAATCATTTTTGTTGTTTTTCTGTGAATTTTTAAGTGTTTCCCTACTCCTGTGTTTTCAACTAAAATTAGTAATTATATGTGAAAATATATAGAAATTAAAATTTTCATTAGCATGGACAGGGCCAATTATAACTGAAGAAAAACCAAACAACTTTGGAAAGGAGCAAAATTTATTCTGATACACTGTGTCATGTAGATTAATTCATACTATTGATGATAAAATCTCTAAGATTATAAAAATAAACTAGAAATGTACCTTAGAGAAGTAATGACTAAAATACTAGAAACTTAAGTCTGTGAAATCCAGTTCCTGGCATAATACCAGCCATATAGTAAGCATTTAACAAATGTTTGTTGACAAAATGAATTAGTGTTTCAGTAAGTGTTGAAAACTCAAGACTATGAACAATCTTATTACAAAGCATAGCTTGGTATAGTGACTTTCCAAATTTTCCAGATAAAATTGACTATTTTTTAGCTATTAAGAAAAGAGAGACCCATTTCTTACCAAGACGGTGTCCAGGGAACCAGATTTACTCTTCTGCCTTTTTAAACAATGAGAAAATAAATAAAGGAAAAAATATATGAAATAATAGTTTTCAAACATTGAACAATAGGCAGTGGAAGATGGTGATCCCTAAAAGAGGGCATACAAATAAGGTGAGTCCTATGATGGTACCAGGTTATTGCCTGGAAATATTACCAGGATTTAGAGCAGGGAAAGGGAATGTGGATGAAGCCCTGTGGTCTTCCTGAGTTGACAAGATGGAATTGGGAGGCCAAGAGTCCTCAAGGCCGAGTACCAAAGAGACCTAGGGAGAGTTTCCCTCAGCCTGACACTGGGGAAAGAACCACTGGAAAGGAGTAGGCATAACAACCCTCGGAATAATCACACAGACTAGGCATAGTTTGTTTCCAGCTGCCATAGTGGGAAAACTTCATAATTCACAGATTATAGGCTAGAAGGCAGATATTGCCTTAGGAATGGGGAAAAAAAATCAGCCCTAGATTAAAGACTTCACTGGACCTGCCAGACAAAACTTGAAAGCAATCCTTGAAAGGATCAAACTCTTTCCAAGTAACTTAACTGTGTCCCAGATCAAAGCTCAAGAACTGATATTATATTACACACACATGAATATCCAGTGCCCACTGAGGTGAAATCTAGAATGTCTGGAATCCAGTAAAAAATTACGGGCAAACAAAGAAGCAGGAATATATGTCCCAGAATGAGGAGAAAAATCTATCAATTGAAACAGATCCAGAAATGACACAGCTGATAGAATTTGTAGACAAGAGTATCATGAGAGTTATTATGAGTTGTTATAACTATATTTTATATGTTCAAGAAGGTAGAGGAAAACATGAGCATTTTGAGGAGAAACATGGAAGATATAAAAAGACCCAAATTGAATTTTCAAAGAGAAAAAATACAATGTCTAAGGAGAAAACATATAGAAATTATTTTAAGAATTTCTTGGCTATAAATATGAAGTTTAATCAATTTAAAGTGAAATGTCCCTCCTACTGTATAACACAGGGAACTCTGCTCAATATTATGTAACAACCTATATGGGAAAAGAATTTGAAAAAGAATAGATACAGGTATATGTACAATTGAATCACTTTGCTGTACACCTGAAACTAACACAACATTGTTAATCAACTGTGCTCCAATATAAAATAAAAAGCTTAAAAAAGAAATAAAACTTTAACCCATTTCAAAAAAATAAATAAATAAATAATAAAATGAAATGTCCTTAAAATAACTGAGCCAAAGTATGTGGTAGGGACATATTTTCTTTTCGGTTTTCTACCTTTTATCCTACTACCCTGATCCTCACCCCCCCCAACAAAGAAAGTAAATAAAACTTACCTCATAAGCCCCTTGGAGCCTCATGGGGTGGAGAGGAACTGAAGGGTCTTTGTGGATCTGTGCTGCTTAAAGAAACTCTGAGGTGATGGTGGCACCGTTCTACTTGGTCACTGATCATTGTTTTGGCATCTCTTTCCCTTAGAAGTATCTACCCTCCCTGCTTCCCTAGGCAAAATGGCATAATGGCTTCCAAGGAAAATGATTTGTGAGACAGAAGAATGCAAAACATCAAATTATTATTTTCAAAATATTGTCCCAGTCATGTAATAATTGGATTACAAAGACCCTCCGTAATCAACTCTTCAACACAGGGGTATATCGGAACAACATTTTATAAACTGTTTACGTTGGCATCTACCACCTCCTATGGAGTGCTGCAGAGAATTCTCTAGTTTTTCTACTGACTGTGTATAAAACGTATCAGCAGGAAAAATCCTGTTGTGGATTATCAAATAGCTACTATCAAAACCTCTGCTAGTGGTAAAGAATGGGATTCAGTAACATTTTGTTTGTTTACTTACCAAAATACTTTTTCCTTGAGAAATAAATTTAATTATGTTTTAATTGGTTTGAATTCAAGTTCATGCTCTCAGCACTGAAATTTCCTTTGCTAAAATATGTCACCTCATCCAAAGTTCACATGTTTCTTTAACGAATAAAGAAGATAACTCTGGAAGATTATGCCCTAAGATGTGAGATCCTTAGGGACACTGAACTATATTTTACTTTTAAGTTTTTTTCTTTTTATAGCATTTCACATCTAATCCAAGATTGTCCTATTGAAATATGTCTAAGAGAAAAATAAATATTTGTGCAAATTTTATTGAGTTATTTATGTTTTATGATAGATACATTTATGGAATAGGCTTTTGAAGAAAGAACTATTGTGACGCTCTTTCGCATCAAAACTTGAGTTTTGAGAATAATAGATGAGTTTGTCAGTTTTAGAACTTTTTCACATGGACAAAACAAAGATTTTCTTGTATTTTATAGCTAAATTTAAATAACACAGACTCTTTCTTTATTTCCTATAAGTCAATGATACAAATTAAAATGGAATTTGGCCTAAGTATAATATTTCAAAATGGTTAATATGGCCAATGAAACAGTTTTGGCTTCTTAAAATGTTTTGTAAATTAATGCTTTTATGGTTAAATCCCATTAACTAATGATCACAAGATTAAAGAAATGAGTGATAATTGACCTCTGTTTCACTCAGGCAAACTGCATTCTTCAGACTTAACTATTTATCTGGATCACAAAAATGATCATAAAATACATCTAAATAATCATAAAAATAAAGTTTAAACAAGCCATCAAGCAAAGTGTGTCCCACAATACTGTTTTTCAAATAAGTTAAACTCAACTAACATTTATAGAGCATTTAACAAGTGCAAAGCGTTGTGTAAAATCTAAAAGGGACACAGAGATGACAAAAGTATATTTCCTGTCACTGTGACCTTAGAATCTATTAAGTAAGACAGACATACAAATTATTAATGCTACTACAATGTAGAAATAATGAAGTTATACAATGGCAATATTTATCGACAAGATTATATGTGTGAACTACTTTGATAAGTGTTTTTTATGAATTAATGTACTTGATTTCCAAACAATCCTAAGAAATAAGAACTCTTAATAGTCTTGTTTTATAGGTCCCTTGTTTTACAGGGACACTGAGGTTTAGAGTTAAATGACCTGAGGTCAAGAAGGCAGAGGCAGGATTTGAATCAAGGCAGAGAGTTTGTAGAGATATGAATAAACTGCCACAGGTAGCCAGTACTGTTAAAGGAGAAAAGAGTAGGGTGTAGAATCTAATTACTATATAGATCTGAATTTAAATTGTGGCCCTGGGAATTCCCTGGCAGTCCAGTGGTTAGGACTCCTTGCTACCACTGCGGGGGCCTGGGGTTCAATCCCTGGTTGGGGAACTAAGATCCCACATGCCGCATGGCACATCCAAAATAAATAAATAAATAAATAAAATTTTTTTTTTTAAATAAGATAAATTGTGGCTCTGTTTTTTCCTAACTGTATAAACTGAGTAAATATTCAAATAAGCCTTTCTGAGGCTTATTGTCTGCAATTATGAAGTAAAGATTACATTAGCTCTTCCATAAGGTTATTGTGGGAATTATACAGTTTAATATTTATAACAAGTCTAGAATAGTGTACTATACTTGCCTCTCCCTGAAAAAATTATAATTATTTTTATCTTACAAAGGGTCTTATATAGGTTAGGAATAACAGTAACACCAAAATAACAGTGACAAACTCTCAAATGTGTATTTTCTAACGTAGAAGAAGACTAAGGCCAGAAAGTCCAGGGTTGGTGTGGCAGCTCTATGAAGTCAGCAGATACCCAGATTCTCCTATCTTTCTGCTCTACCATTTTTGATGTGTTGCTTCCAGATTTAAGGTGACCTCACGATTCAGAATGGATGCTGGAGTTCCAACCATCTCACCCACATTCCAGACAGCAGAAAGAAAAATAAGAGAAAGCTAAATGAGTCTGCCTCTAAGATCCCTTTAAAGAGTCTTCTTGGAAGTTTCTCACAACACATTTGCTCTTACATATCCAAACTGGATGGATACAACAGCCTCAAGCTATCTAGGAATTATTATTATTTTAAGTGGCCCTATGGTCACTTGAAGATTGTCATTCTGTTAGTAAGAAAGGAGAGAAGGGGTATTGGATTGACAACTGTCACCCTCTCATGACTCTGATGGCAACACATAAAGTAAAAGTAATTTAGAAGATTGAGGAAAGAAAACTAGATACAATTCTCAATTCCTGAATGCAAAGGAAGAGAATACTGTACCTCATAAGCATGACCTTTGCATAAATAAATTACACAGCCCCCAAAGACAGCATCAGAGAGTAGAATTTCCTCATAGAATATGATAGTGGCATTCCTGCAACATGGACTAAGTAAATTAGGTGACAACAGTCTTAGAATACAATTCGTAAGCAATGGACAGAAAAGAAAGCAAAATGAGAGTGAGTCAATAGGTTTTCAGTGGCCAACTCAGATAAACACAAAAAGGGTAAACTATACCTTCTATTTGCTGTAATTAATCTTTTTGTCAATAATCCCTGCTTGATCTAGGTGTTTGGAAAAGGAAATGATAATTCCCAGGAATCATCATCATTCAAAGCTTCCAGCTTAGGCTGCTTCCCTGAGGAACATCAGAGGTAATTCCAGGAAGGTGCAGCAGGGGGAGCCTATGGGACAGTAGGCCTGCTTGGACATCTCACTTGGCCTGCAATCCACCACCCCTTCCCTAAGTACCTATCTCAATCTTTGCAGCAGTCCTGACCACTGAAGGAAATAGAATGGTCTCTACACAAGAGGTTCTAAAATCCCTGGAATTCTGGCTGACAGCATTGGGATAGAGTCCCATCTCCCTGTCAGGCTAGCTGTCAACCTTTGGCACAGTTACTCATTTTAAGTCTTGATCTACTCATTGTAAAGCTGAGATGATAATATGAATAGTACCTACCACATGGAGTTGTTTTGAGGATTAAGAGCTCGGTAGAGTACTTCATTTTAGCAAACACTCAATAAATATTAGCTATTCTGCACGTTAGAGTCATATTGGATAATAGTGGAACCCTCTTACAAACTAAGTAAGTTAAATTTCTAAGTCTCAATTTCTTGAGTATCTGACACCTAGCAAGTTTGAAATAAAATGTAATGATTTTTGTGATAATTACAATATGTATTTAATTTTGAAATATATATCCACACATATACATATATGTGTGTGTGTATATATATATATATATATATATATATATATATATATGGAGAATAGTAATTGAATTTTCTCAATATGAGTTCTGGAACTTTTCCCTTACAGATTATTTAACTGCAAGTGCATTTTATTATAATATACCAATAACTCATTTGATATATTTCCTTGTCTTCATACCCTCTCAAGTGATGATATAATAAGATATATTATTTAAAGAGCAGATATGCATTTGACTTAGTCATAAACTAGTGTAATATAAGGTCCCTGCCTCTTAGATCTGACACAAACTGCTCTCTTTAAATGGTAACACAGAATGTTGAGATAAGTCTGGACGCGTAAGCTTACGTTTTGATTCCATTAGCGTGTGCACAACTCACTGTATTTAAGCTACAGTCACAAAAGGGATCATCTTTTATCTGCCAAATCTTAAAGACTCCAGACTTCTGAATTCCAGAAATGAGTTCACTGACCTAAATATTTGGAAAGGGGGTAAATGCATTTTCCCAAAAACGGAATAAATCTACCATAGGAAAATTAGCCAGGGAGGGAGAGAGATTAGTCTTAGAACAAGCATGGGTGGATTTATACACAGTGCATTAGTCAATGATGTACTTAATGTCTTGAGATAGCCAGAAAAGGTAGAGTTGGGCCAGGACTCTGCACACCAAGAGTGTTAAGCAACTATTTTCAGGACCCAATTCTTTGGGCTAAGTGTTGTTGGTTGAGACCAATGGTATGTTTTCATGGTAAACATCCAGATTTTAGGGAACTGTTTGAATTATTTTGCAGATAAATTATAAATCCAGAAGTTGATAACTTCTTCCAATACCAGTGAAAGTCTCCTACATTTAGGATATGATCCCTTCCTGTGCACTAAGTCTGAAAACAATTAGCCACCAGGTGACAGGTGGAATCTTCTAGAAGTGCTACTTTCTTACTACAGTCTTAGGTTACCTCAACATTGGAAGATATTATTCCCATTGCTTTAGTTCTGAAATGAGTTCTGAATGAATCATCTGAATGCAAATATTCATGTGCCATAGATCTCTTCAACCTCGTTATTTAATGGACATTCATGGTTCAAGTACTGCAAATGGAACACAGTAACTTGGAAACCTGTCAGTTTTGGGTTTCAAATCTTGACACTCCCACCGATTATGGGTTTCTCCCATGCCCAAAGCAACCACCCCCTTTCCTTTCCCTAAAGAAAGTTTTCATCAGGCATAGGTGGCTGTCAGAAGCAGGTATTTAATCCTAGTCTATTCATATATTATTTTTCTAAGAAAAAATTACTCACATTATAATCCTTTATTAAATAGCCTAATAACCGAAAAAAAATCATTTAAACAAATAACTGTGACATTTTTGGTATAATAGGAAGAACACTGGGTTTGAGTTTAAAAAATTGGAATTCAAATTCTGCTTCTAGCTCTGGCAGGATTGTGACCTTGGGTTAGTCTCTTAATTCTAATTCTTTGTTTACTAATTCATTCATTCACTAAAAACCCAATTTACAATGCCCAGTCGCTATTCTAGACTTAGTTGTACAGGAGAGAAGTAAAGAGACAAATTTCCTGCTCCTTTGGAGCTTACAATCACAAAGACAAGAAAGACATCTAAGAAATACAACATCAGGTATGGTAAGTGCCATGATGAAATGTATAGCAATGTAAGCAGTCTAGTCTCCCAGAAGGTAGCATTTGAAAGGTAAGTAAACAGACGTGAATGAAGTGAAGATAGGAATGTCTAGGGGAAGAATAATTTCAGATTTCCAGGAATAGGAAGTAGTAGAAATGCATCCATGTTTAAGGAAAAGCGAGAAGTCCCGGTAGCGGAGGTAGAGTGAGTGGGGGAGGTGTGGGCAGAAGATTGGGGGGCGGGGCTAGCGTGAATCACGTGGTGCCCGGAGACTCCGGGAGGGATTTGAGTTTCATTCCATGTATGATGAGAAGCCATGGGAATGACCTGAGTGAGTAGCGTTCCTAAATCATCGCTCTGGGCGCTGGGTGGAGAATGGATTCCTGGGGTCCGCGGTGGAAACAGAGGGTTAGGGATTTGTTAAACAAAACGTGAAAATGCCCTGCACACTTTGTGTTGATCTTGAAGTTAGAGCTGACAGTGAGTAAGTTGAAGCAAGGAATGATTTCTTTGTCAATGAACTCAGCTGTCATCAAACACTTGTCTCTTTTCTCCAATGATGCTGTCCCAGGACCTTTCGATTCTTGGGTCTCAGCTGTTTATCCAAGGAAGGTATTAAATACCTTCCAAAGGCTGGTCTTATAATCCTGGCCACGCTCTGCCCCTGTGCCTACCAGAAGACGACTCTAAATGATTTTCCTACATGAGTATCATCCCTGGAAATTCTGCACTCGGCTCCTCACTGGGCTTTATCTTCTCACCAGTCAAAACTTGCTTCCCTAACACTCAAGTACAGCACATGGCAGAACCAGAAAGAATAGTTTTGTTAAAACAAAACATGATAAAGAAAAGTGCATAATCTTTTGTCTATCTGGCAACAGGTTCCTGCCTCTATTTTCCCGTTCAAGTTCATGCTGTCCAAGTATAGAAAACATCCCAAAAGAGATTCTTTTAGAAATTATTAATTTTAATTCCATAGGAAATACAGAAATAGCTTTTTTCTTAGTTAAATAAAAGAATTAAAATATAACAGGTTAGACGAAGTCCCTTCTGACTACTACCTCTAGTCTTTGTCTCTCTTCTGGGTCAACCACAAATAAGAATTTGGTGTGTACCCTTTCAGAACTTTTTCTATGCCTATATTTTTCGGGTATGTATCATGCCATAGGTATAATTTAGTGTTTCTTTTTCTTTATATTTACATATACGGCACACTTTCGTGAGTTCTCTTTCTTTTGTATATATACATTTAAAAGTACTACTCTGTGTCATGCTGCAAATTGCATTGTGCTTCTAACAATACATCTGGTAGAAAGTTCTAGGAATAAATCTATGTCTTATTCCTTTTAACTTCTGCAATACATCCTACAATACGAGTATACCATAAATTGTTCAGCCCTTTCCATTTATATAAAATTTCTCTTTTGTATTTCTGTGAAGACTCAGGCTGCAATAAGCACCCTCATCTATGATTACTTGTTCACATGAAAACATCATGTCTTACTCTAGAATAATTGCCAAAAGTGAAATTGCTAGTCATATGCTATGTGCACTTTAATTGGATAGAAACAAATTGATCACAAAGTAGAACTAATTTATAGTTTTACCAGCAGAGTACTTACCTATGCATTGGCCAAGACTTTGACTGACTGACTTTGATTGATTGACTGACTGATTTAGTTATTGCCATTCTAGCAAGTGAAAAGGGCTAGCTCAGTTTTGGTCCAAATATCGATAGTTTCCCTTATTCCTAGAAAACTTTACTAGCTTTCCACATTCTTATTGATCATTTGTAATTCCATATTTGTCAGTTATCTGTTTAATTCTTTAACCATTTTTTCTATCTTGTCTTTTTCTTATATATTTGTGGAAGTTATATGTTTTAAATATTAATTCTTTGTCTCATATATTCTGCTAATATTTTCTCCTGGTTTATTTTTCTTTTAACAGTCTTAGCATGTCTTTTGTCACATAAAATCTTGAAATTCTGATTTAAAGAATCAAATTTGTCTTTTTCATTTATGGTGTTTCCATTATAACTTTGTTTATAGTTTTTTGTTTTAAGCCATCCCTACCCCAGTTAATATGTACATGTTTCTGTGTTTGCTTCTTGGATTTGTTTGTCAGTTTATTCATTTATTAATATATCTAGTATTTATAGTCAGATATTCAAGCCATTTTCAATGCATTTTTACTAATAGTGAGAAGTAAAAGTCTACAAATAATTTTCCAAATTCAAAGTTAATTGTCTCAAAACTGTTTTATTGGATTGTTCACCCTTTCTACCCAGATTTTCAAACTTTCACCTTGCCTGTATACTAGATTTCTACATACACATGGATCCATTTTCAGACTTTAATTTGTCCATTGATGTAATTACCATCTAGTTCCCCCTCCTCCACTTTCTTGAGACTCACATAGACAACTGTGTTAATATGCTTTGGGTTGCAAGGAGTGGAAAACTCAATTGAAATAGATAAACAATTAGAGGTTAAGTATTGAAAAGTCTGTTAAGTTGAAAAGTCACTGAAAAAGTCCAGAAGTAGGGTTAGATTCATTCCAGACCTGGTCTAGTGCCTTGTGTGATGTGATTAGGAAATAGTTTCTTAGCTGCAAAATAGCTTCTCTCTCCATTTCACAGCTTTGCTTCATTAGCGCTGACTCCATTCTTGGCAGCCCCCTTGCCATGGTACTGAAGGGTGAGAAAGAAAAATCTGTGTCCAGAACTTCCAGAAAAAGTCTCTGAAGTTTACTATTATGGAATCCTTGAATTAAACTCCATCCTCAGGAGGGTAGGGAAAGTCAGAATGAAGGCTGCAAATGGGACAAGGCTGGGTATTCATCTCAACTCAGATTTTTTGCTTGAGCAGCTGGGTGGAATGATGGTGCCTTTTATTGATATGGGGAAGATTCCGGGAAGAAAGTGTGGGAGTTGGGAACAGTGAAAGATCAGGAGTTTATCTTAGATGGGTTCATGTGAAATGCTTGTGAGATATCTAAATGGACTTATTAAGCAGGCAGCTGGATATATGAGTCAAACTTAGGGGAAAGTTTCGGGCTAGAAATATAAATATGGGGTTCAACCTGGATTTATATTTTACAGATGAAATATAATGCTATGGAAATAGATAAAATCTAGGAAGAGAATTTAGAGAGAAATCAGAAGAAGGCCTAGGACTTACCTTTGAGGAACTCTAGAGTTTAGAAGTTAGAGAAAGGAAGCCATGCTATAAAAGAGCCTGAGAATGTGTCTTCAGTGAATCAGAAGTTAAACTACGAGTGAGAGGCCAGAGTCTAGGAGTATCTCAATACATAAAGCAGGTAATCTAAAATATGGGCACACATTCATGAGCCTCCGGACAAGAGGGGCAAATAATAATTAACTAATTCCTATGTGGACATTGACATACATTCCTTTAAAACTCATGATAAAAGTATGTTAGAGAGCACATAGATGCACTTGGTGAGGGAGAATAGTTTTGGAATCAGAGAGACCAGTGACTGCCTAACCTTGGTCAAGTTCCTCAATACCTTGAAGCTCTCATTTTACCATGTGCTAAATGGAACCCATCTACTTCATAAGGTTACTGTGAAGGTGGATTATAAGACATACATGAATCCCTGATAAGTGTTTTATTTTCTGCTCCTCACCAGGAATAGGAAATAAAGGGGTAGGAGATGCACTGGGGAGAGTAGGTCTGCATATCCATGTCCTGATGTCGTTTGACGGAAAGGTTAATAGTTCTCTAATCCCCATAGTAGGGCTTCATTGAGGATATGGCTTGTCAGAAGCTGTTTACATGGCAGGAAGGACATGGCTTGGCTTGGCCCGGCTGTTCCCTCTCAACCTTTTGAAGTCTTTGCTCCTCCTGTTTCTCCCACACACAATAGCTATAGAAGTCATTTCACATTTCAGTGTGATTTCTAATCATTTCAATCAGGTCTAAAGGAACTACGGGTGTCTATCCCTAGGGGATATCTTCTACATCTTGAGTGCGTGTCTGAGATTCTCTTGACTCTAGGTTGTTTAAACATTGCCTTCTCCAGCTCCATACTCTGCTGTGGCAGTATTTTATATTTCTTATTCTTCTAACGATTGCTTTTCTCAATGACTTCTTCATGCATTAGTAGACTTTTGGGCACAGATGGTGCTTTGAGAAGTAATCTAATCTCCCATCACTTTGAGTTACTTCACAACTCCCGGGTTACAAGATATTTTCGCTTGGACTTAGTCTTTTAGAATATTTTGACATTACAAAACACTGAAAAGTATATTGTACCAAACAATGCTGTCCTCAGTATGGAGATCAACCAAATGACCTCATGTGTCCTGCCAATTTTTAACTTCTTACAGTATGGAATCTATTCATAACATAATAGTCCTTTATATGAAGAAATGAATATATCATCTAATTCTTTATTTCCATTTTGAACCACAATGTAGCTTCTGATTAAACCACGCATTTAAGTTAGAAAACAGATGAATATCCTTCAATGTCTGCTACAGTCCTTTGATTAAAAGGTACAATAGAAATTGATGAGGTCTATTCATTTTATAATTATCTGAGTTTTTCTTGTGGAGGCAGTAAAAAGAGAATAGCACATAGGCTCCTCCTCTTCTAAGTCATATTTATCTTTCATCAAAACCTTTCAGCCAGTTTAAAATCAAATCTAAAATCAGTGAATCATCTGATATCTTTTGTTTCAGTACATCAGTCCCACTTGTTCCACTAGAGACAGTGTATGAATAATATGCTGTTTTATCATTATCAGGATTTAATTATATCAAGCACTTCAGATCTTCAAAGATATTTATCATTGTCTATTACAATGATATAATTAGAAACAACAGAATTTGACTGATGTGGAGGAATTTTCCTGCCAACAGTTTAATTTTGTTAGTATTTTCCAAGAAGTTTAAGAAATTCTTCATTCAGATTTTGAAGGAAAAAATACATTGACTTTCTTGCTTTGCTGTTCTATACATTAGCAGCAAGAAAAAACTAAATTCCATTCATTGCCAAATGGTATAGTTGATCTGTGAAGAGCACCCATTTGTCTTTTATGACAAATGCTCATCCTAAAATCTGGTTCCCAGGACAGCCCCTGACAGATGGCGATATGGTTATATATACATCCATGAGCAGTAGTAAATTACTGGATGATTTTCATCAAAGTCATAAAAAGAAAACTATCATAGATGATTAAAAATGCTATCATGGTGTGTTAATAATTTTTAATAGACTTTATTTTTTAAAGCAGTTTTAGGTTCACAGCAAAATTGAGTGGCAGGCACAGAGATTTCCCATTAATAATTTTTTACACCATCTGAGACTGGACTATCAAAAATGTAAAAGCAAGGCTGCCTTTCTAAGTGAACTACAATTAGTAAATTTATTCAATGGCAAGGAAAGGAGTAGAAGTAGATATAATTGACCCAAATGCTCCAGCTGGAGGCCTCCTCATCCGCTTGCACGGCTGAGCAAGTTAACCCCATTTAGCAGCTGGAATACATCCAGCGGTCAGCCTAGGCCTTGGGCAAGTGGCTGATTTACTGGGAGGAAGGGTGAGAAGAAAGGATAGCCAGGCTAAATGAAGAGGAGCAAAGGAAGGTCTTCAGGGTCTGTGAGAACCCAACACCAGAATCAGAAGATCTCCAGATCATTCCAGCCAGGGATATTTTATATAAAGGTTTCATGAGCCATTCTGAAGTTTTGGTCTATTCTGACACTCCAACCACCTTGCAAATAGAGGGCTTCCTAGAATCCTGAATAAAGTACCTCAAGCCTTTACTTCTAATCTCTTTAGGCCCTTGAACTTCAGAGTAGATCCACTCAGTATTGTTCAGTAAGACTCAGTAAGACTCATGTGACCCAGAGCTCCCTTCTTTCTTCAACAGTATCAGATTTGACCAAAGAGGAAACTCAGTGGAAGTGGGGTCATCACAACCTGCCATGGGAATATCAGAGAAACTCAGTGTTTTGGTGACTGGCACAGTAGGTGTTTATATGAGTAAAATGTTTACATTTTATTACTTTTTTCTTTCATATGACCACAATTCCAACGCCTAGCATTTTCTTATCCTTGATTTAAAAATTACTCAACTAGAGTTGATTAGTAGTCTAATTTTTCTCTTTAGTTTACCTGCATAAGCGAAAAATTCTCCCCATTTCTCACTGTTTTCCAGGGCATGTGGAAAGGCCTGAGAAATGGCAAATCTGAGTGCCAAAAGCCCATCTTCACATGGTCTAGATTCATAAATGCTTCAGAAAAATTAACAACTTACAAAAGCAAGAAGCTGCTCCTCAAGTTGTTCTTTCTTATAACCACTTAGGCAGCAATCCAGAGAAGATTAATTTCAAATCTCTCTGTTTTTTTAAAAGCACAAGTTATGAAGCACTATAAATAATCTTGTGATATGTCCTAATAAATAAATAAAATTAGTGTACCTCCAAGGCCTAAATGTTCTTTGCATTTATGCCGATTTACCACATTTTCTCATGACTGCATATCACTACTCATAAATCACTGCATATTTATCAAAACCTATCATGCATATCTATCATAAGTCTAATCTGAATGTAGCACATCTTCCTAAAACACAAAACGGTATTTCTAAGATGCAAATTTGATCGTGTTAATTCTCTGCATAAAAACCTTTAGTGACTTTCCTCCATGCCTATAGTATTATACTAAATCTTCACGTGGTTTTTCCAGCTATAATCAGAACCCAATCTACCTCCCTGGCTTTATACTCCTTTTCCTGCAGTCCACGTGTCCTAGACAGCTGACAACTGTTTGTTTTCCAAACTTGCTCTGGCCCGTTCAAGCTCTCTGCTTTGGCTCAAACTCTTCCTTCTGATTTCTAACTTCCTTTCCCATTGCTGTACTTCCAACTATCAATATCCTTACCATCAGTGTCTTTCAAAACCTACCAATGCCTTCAGGTTCAATTTAAGTATCACCTCTTTCGAAACGCTTGCTCCCAGTGTGTCCCAACCAGAAGTGTTGTTACTGAGTCCAAGCTTGTACTGCTCACTGCACGACAGGCCAATAAATCGAAGGATGAATTGTTGGGGCAAGGAATAGCGACTTTATTTAGAAAGCCAGCAGTCCGAGAAGATGGTGGACTAGTGTCCCAAAGAACCATCTTGCCCGGGTTTGGATGCTAGTTTCTTTTATAGAACAAAGAGGGGGAGGTGAGGAGGTAAAGTAAAAAAGGCAGTTAGTTGTTGCAAGTATTTCCTGGTTCTGCCCAGACTCCAGAGGGGATGTGTTAATTTCTTCTTTCCTATAGCCATTTACAGGTGGGCCCCGTCAGGATTTTTCCTGTGGGCTAAACAAAAGTATTTTAGCTTAACACTCAGGCATGGGCGGCAGGGTTCCGGAGATGGGCCATTATGTGTACTTTAAGCTATAGGCAACATCCCTTTAGTGATTAACTTGTAGCTAAGGCAATACAATACAAAGCTTAAAGTAAAAGAGGCAGATCCAGTATGGAGTCAGACTTGTTCTTCCCTATTACAGTAATATTGTCATCCTTTGGATTGCCACAACAGTTGGTTCCTACATCTCTGATGTCATTTATCACTCTGCACAACTTTGTAATTATTTGTGTACATATTGGTTGGCCTTCACATAGCCCCTCATCTCGTAGAGCATGGCATCCACAGTAGGCCCTAGCTGAGCTTGTCTTGAATTTAATTGACAGTATAATTAAGAACTAAAGCTCTGAGGCTGTATTAACATTCTAAAAGACTTTGGTCCAATGTTAAAATATTATTTTTTTTAATAAATATATTCAAATTTTGTCATACTTGGTAGTGACAAAGAAAGTCTTTATTAGGGCTAAATTTGAAGACAAAGGCGCCCAATAAAACAACAGCAACAGCAAAAAATAGAGTAATTACAGAGTTTAATAAGAAACACTCCCTGAAAATTAAAAAAAGCATTACAAAGTTTACACTCAGTTAGTGAGTAAAGGGAAAATCATATGTGTACAAGGACCCCTCAGGTGCCACCAGCCTCTTAGGCTGGCTCTTCCCACTCTATCTGCCCTGGTTTCCTGAGGAAACACTTCCAATATGAACTGCCCTAATGCTATCTGGCCCTATAAGAAGTTGGAAGGCATTGTAAAAGTTTCAAATGTTCCTAATATAATCAATATCTGGGCTGCATTTACATTGAGGCTTGCTATCTGTTAGAACCTTTATACCTTGGATTCCTTTAGTAATTATACAGTAGCTTCCACTAGAAATTGATTCCTCTCTTTCAGTTTACTTACACCAAAAGCAGTACGCTGGTTCTGCATACATGGATTGAACCAACTGAAGATATAAAAAAATTCAAAAAAAAAATTCCAGAAAGTTCCAAAAGCAAAATTTGAATCTTCCACACACTGACAACTATTTACATAGCATTTCCATTGCATTTATAACTATTTACATAGCATTTACATTGTATTAGTTATTATAAGTAATCTAGAGGTGATTTAAAGCGTATGGGAGAAATTTCATAACGCCTGCCACCTAGAAAGCTCTTAGAACATTTGCTTTTGGGGTTGATTTTTAGCTTTGTTGTTGTTGTTTTAATGAAAAGGAGCATTCCTTTTCTGTTTTCTGCCCTCATAAAAAAAATTAAATTTAAGTAAAAATTAAAGTATGTGGGAAGATGTATAAAGGTTATATGCAAATACAACACCATTTCATATAAGGGATTTGAGCATCCAAAATTTGAGGATTTTGGTACTGGGGGAGGGTGTGTGTGTGGGACACTGGAACTAATATCCCCCACCCCATACCAAGCGACAGCTGTATTAAGTAGTACTAAGTAAGGCTGGAAGTATGGGGAAATTCCCACTGTCATTAAAAGCATTCTGGCCTATACTTAAGCCTGGAGACATCTTACCTCCCAATAAAGCTTGCCCTGCTCCTAACTTTTCCTCCTCTACCCTTTTAGAAGCACAATGCCTAGTGTTTATTTTTCCCAGCCTTGAAGCCTAGGATCCATCTCAGAAATATTAAGGAGATAAGAGTAACCTATAAAACCTCTAAAGATACTCTTAAATTTACAGCAAACAATGGACTATTTACTTGCCTTATCTGAGGATGGGTGTTCCCTTTAGTTCATTAGAGAGAAGCCTGGGGCAGAGGAAATTTACACAAGGGACTCTGGGCCTCCCAAATCTCCTAGGAAGTGGCCAGACATTCAGGGCACCAGCCCCTCTGACCTCTGTCAGTCCCACCAGATTCTAAACACAACATATTGTTTCAAATAAGACCCTCCCTCTTTTTACTGAAACTACACATTTTGTTATAACTTAAGATGAATGTAGGTGGAACAGGTAGATGCAATAAGACTGTTGCATCATTCAGATGTGGAAATAAATAAAGACCACCCAAACAGAATATGCTGAGGCTGTTCATTTGGAGGTTGCTGTAGGGACAGAGTCAGCCACCGTCCCTAGCACTTGGCAGAGATTCAGAGGGAGGCAGGCAGGGGAGAGGGAAAGTTTTCTGATAAAACAAGGAAGGCTTCAGGTATACTCTGCAAGTTTTTGAAATGGGGAAGCTGGAGGTGGGCTAACTAGAAGTGGGGCATCCTACGCGATTAGTTTGGGGAGCATATTTGGCTTTTTCTGGTTGACCTTGAGATGGAAGCAGTGACAAAAATTAAGGAAGCTGGCCTTTATTGAGCAAGTCCTGGCTGTTTGGGACCAAATGCTACAGAAGTTGTGGTTTGGTTTCCTGAGCTGGTTGCTGTAGAGGCTGTAGATCAGAGCTCTATTCTCCGTGTGGCCTTGCCATTTTCTGTTTGTATATTCAGTCTCTCGCAGGACTTTTGTTGTTGTTCATTTTTAAATCATTTAAAAATAAAATAATATCTAGGAAATCGTCGAAAACTTAAGAGTAGAAACAAACTATAAACTTGTCTCTGGATATTAACTCTAGAACCAGGCATATTCTCAGCCCTCAGGAGGGTCTTCTCATTTAAAATGTTTGCCTTCAAAGGAAATTTAAAAACCACTACCATGTAGTCATTAAAAACCAGAAGTTGCCAACGTTCGTAAAGTTAAAAGTCATCAACAGTAATCATGATTAATATATTCCTCTTTTACCATGAATTTGCTCTGTGGTCACTAGTGATTGGATAATTTTCTTTCTCTATAAATGTCAATAAGTGAATAGCACAATTTTCTCCCTGAATGTAGTATTAGTCTATCTTGCCCATTGCCCCCTGCCCTGCAAACTCCAGTTTATTATTCCATTATCACCTCAGTAAAGATGTGACCAAGGAGCATCCTTTCCAATCCCAATTAGGCAAATTCATTAGGTTCAATCTCTATGTTACCAATTTTGATATATATTTCTAATAATATATCATCTTTACAGGTATTTAACTATTATGTCTTAATTTGCCTCCATATTTTTGCCTATGTCCAAGTCATCTTTGTGCTCCTAGCATATGGAGTATGTTGAATGAATGATTAACTGAAACCAGCAAGTCAAGCAAATCTTTGTAAAGTTTGAATTCTGGTAGTCAATCTTGAGGTTGACTGGGATGAAGCTTTTGGGAACACATTACAGGATACCAATACAATATGATGCAAAATGTGAAACAAAGATTTTGCATTATTTACTCATTTATCCATCAAATATTATTAAGAGCTGTTTCATGCTAGCCACTGTGCTAGGAACTGGGAAAATATTAGTAAACAAAATACAGGTGAATTATATTTAGAAAAATCTCTTCTTGAAAGGGTCTACCTTCCATCTCTGTCTACAGAGTTCCATTTCCATGAATTTGATAGTGAACCAAGACCAGGTGGGTGACAACATGTTGAAATTCCCATATTGTATTTTTCCTCTCCTTCAGTATCTACAGTGTGTAGACATGAACCTGATGAACATTCAGTCAGTGTGTGCTGAATTGGATTTCTATCACTATTTGTCCGCTGAAGTGACTCCAATGTTATGACCATCCAAGACTTAGAAGAGAGGCTACATTTTCTCTCCTTCTTTGGCTCCCATCAGTTCAAGTGCAGACAATAGTTTTAATTTTCCTGGTATGCAAAATTGTGAGTATAGGGACTTGTAGTGTCAAATCAATTGGGTAAAATTAAGGGGGGGAGGGATCCGAAATATGATAACACTAGAAAATTCTGTAGAAGTGAAGACTGCATTTCCCAGTTATGAGACAGCCTGGTATTGGGGATATGACATCTAACTTTAAAAACAGGGTTGTAGTTCTTACCTCTCTCTCATGTAATGGTATGATCTTGGACAAGACACTTCAGCTTTCTCAGTCCTAATTTCCTCCTATGTAACAGGCAAGGATTATAAAGATTAATTTCAAAGTCAATAGTATTGTTCTAGGCAAAAATCTGACCAAAGCATCTAGACTATCTCAGTTCTGTGGGCCTGATAGTCATCCTAGTGTTTAATAGTCTTCCTCAAGGCAGTCCTAACTTATGCGTGTTCCCAAGCAGGGTGCTGATGGGTGACAAGAGTTTTTCCTGAGATCCACATGGTCAAGATGTTGGCCATATTGTTTTTTCCCACCCTGGATAGTTCTCATGATATGCTTTATTCCTCCACCTCTCATCCAGAAATAAATGAGGAAAGAAAATGAGTATAACTATGTAGAAATAACTTTGTCTGAAGTAGATGATGTTCCTTTTCCACTCTAAGAAAAAGGCTCTCTCAATTCAGTTTTTCACGGCCCTCAACCTGTCACTGACTTTTTCTCCTTAAATTTCAGGTATAGTTTCACTTTTACATATGAAAGGCTGAGTCTCCAAATTCAAGATTATTGACTTAAATGAACAGTAACCTGGCTTCTATAGGTTTAAACATGTGATCTGTCTGGATGCTTCACATATACACATATCTTCCAATTCCATCCCCACTAATATATATATTTTATGTTTTTCTTAAATATATATTGAATATTTAAGGACTGATCCTTAAAATAAGGAAGGGAGGATCATTTCTTTATTTCTTATGTAACTCACGCCTCCTCTTCCTCCCAAATTGCCTAGTAAAAATCCCTTACATAGCACGTGCCATAATGCCTAGCTCCCCTAACAGACTATGAGTTTTATAGGATAGGCTCTGTGTCTTAGAGATATTAGATTCATCACCTAACACATAATTTGAGTTGTTGAATAAACAACTGAATGGATGAATGAATATGTGAGTCTCCTAACAACAAGGGCTTTTAAGAATATTTATATAACTGATCTGCCACTGTAAATTTACATCTATATGTGATGGGTGGGACCATCAGGCAACTTGGAATTTAAAACAGAATTATTGTGAAACTTTTCATTTGGATTGAAGAGAAAGTGAAGTGCTGGGAACTGAGAGAAAGGAACAGACATAAATCTTCTCCTGTCATCATCAGAGCAACACGAACTTCAGCTTAATTCACTGTAAAATGGCAGAGAGGTTGCCTTCAGTCATGACCTCAATTACCTGGCTTTAGAATAATCTCAGAATGAGAGAAATAATGAATCTCAGTTCACATGTCTGAGGCTCTAAAGAAAGCAATGGAAAGTTAACATTTATTGAATGTCTACTGTGGACAAGGTACCAGATTTTTTGACCTTTCATATATGAACTTGTATTTAACTTAATCTTTACAACACTGAGAGGTGAAATTAGTTAATATCATTATTTTACATGAAAAGCTAGTGAAAGTTATATTTTAATGTCTCTTCAATATGCTAATAATATTCTAACCCCTTCCACAATTTTATACTTTGGACTGTGAAGGAGATGAGAACAATAGATAGCCATATTTTTCTTCCAACTTTGATACTAAAGCTACAGAAATAAAAGGTTATCTTTTTACACAGGGAGTGATACAGCTTGGAATCTTTAAAATAGCTTTAAATGTACCGAAACGTTTTAGAGTTAATACACTAAGAATTGTTATTTATACTAATTTTCTCCTTAATTTCATTATCTATCCACAAAAAATCTTTTAATCATGGTTTTTCTCCATCTGTAAAATAATGATAGAATAAATTGCAACACTTAAAGGATTTCAAAGAAACACTAAATTTTCTTGCCATTGTTTTCAGCATGGGTTATACACAGAGTCCAAACGATAAAGAAAAGAATCTTATGAAAAAGACTCAAAAGGGATCAGAGATCCACCTCCAAGATAACAGCAGGAGGAGATCTTTGGACCCTCTCTCCAGCAAAACAAGCAAAACCGGTGAACAGTATTTTTAAGAAGAAAAACAACAACAACAACTGAGTGTCTGGAAATTGTCCTAATGGCATACAGCAAATGAAACACTTATTCGAGAAAACCTACTAAAACTCAGTAAGAACACTGAGAGTCTGTACATCTGAGCCAACCTGCTCGCTCCGTCTCTACCCCCAGTTCATCCTGACAGAAACTCCAATTCAGGTGAATGTAGCCAAGAAATGGGCTCTCCCTCCCTGCAGCTTCCAATGAAGGGTTACCATATTTCATTGAGAGATGCAAGTCACTGATGCCGAAAGCTCGGCCTCTCTGTACACCAGTGCCGAATCAAATCTCGGAGGCAGAGTTCTGGGTGAAGTAGAGAATAGCTTTGTTGTTTTTCCAGGCACAGGGGGACACAGAGGGGTCCTACCTCAGAAAACTATGTGTCCCAACCCCAGAGGATTTGATGAGGGGTTTTATAAACAATGGTTCAAGGGTGGGATCTCTGACATGACACGATTAGGGTGTGTGCAGGGCGTGTGCTCCCTTCATCTTGTCTCAGGTGGTGGGTCTCCTAATCTTGATGAGCTTCTCTGGTCCCTTTAATCTTGCCTCAGGTGGTTCCTTGGCTTCTCCTCCCTTGATTAGCAACTGTTCAAATCTGCCCTTTGGAACTCAGGGAAGGTCATAGAGGCTGGAGTCTTGCCTACAAGAAACGGGGTACAAAAAAGGCCTCTGGAAGATGGTGACTCCCATGCATCGGCTCATAGCCCGGAGACAAGCGGAAGCAAATAAGCAACATGTAAGATGTCAGAAATGCTTGGAATTTGGGCATGGGACTTATGAATGCACAGGAAAAAGAAAGTACCTACATAGGCCTTCAAGAACAGCAGAACTAAAGAAAGCTTTAAAAGAAAAAGAAAACAGATTATTATTACAAGAAAGCATTGGCGGGCTTCCCTGGTGGCGCAGTGGTTGAGAATCTGCCTGCTAATGCAGGGGACACGGGTTTGAGCCCTGGTCCGGGAAGATCCCACATGCCGCGGAGCAACTAGGCCCGTGAGCCACAACTACTGAGCCTGCGCGTCTGGAGCCTGTGCTCCGCAACAAGAGAGGCCGCGATAGTGAGAGGCCCGCGCACCGCGACGAAGAGTGGCCCCCACTTGCCGCAACTAGAGAAAGGCCTCGCACAGAAACGAAGACCCAACACAGCCAGAAATAAATAAAAATTAAAAAAGAAAAAGAACAGCAGAACTAAAGAAAGCTTTAAAAGAAAAAGAAAACAGATTATTATTACAAGAAAGCATTGGAGAAACTACTGTAGAAAGACCAAGAAAAAAAGGTCTAAGAGTGTAACCAGCTCCAGTGGCAATAGCAGTGACGGTTCAGCCAGTGATTCTTCATCAGAGCGTGAAGAGACGTCTACCTCATCCTCCTCAGAGGACAGTGACGCTGATGAAGGCTCCTCCAGGTCATCATCTTCAGCCTCCTCCACAAGCCATTCCTCGTCCTCTGATGCAGAAGAGATTCCAGCTCTTCTAGTAATAGCAGCAGCAGCACAGATAGTAGCTCTGAGGGTGAACCACCAAAGAAGAAGAAAAAGAAATAGAATTGTTCCATCCATATTGGACTGATGGACTAAAAACATCAATGTGATTCTTAGAAGGGAATTTAGAATGTGTTAAGACCAAATAGGTTAACAGATCAAAATTTTTAGAGTTCAAAAGTTTCTAAATGTTTTACATTGTAAGAGCATAAAGACTATTAATAATGGATTATATATATATAAAGACTTTTATTTTAGGGGTGAATCTTGTTTTTTTTTTTATCTTTAAAATATATCTCTAAAATTAATCAAAGCTGAAATCTAGTAAATCTTCTTGTGATGAAACCTATCTTTCCTCCCTGTGAAATAAATGCCATACTTTGTTATATGTTTGTGCTATGTATCAGACGTGTTTTCAGGATAATGCCTCAGAATATCTATCTGGCAGTGAATTTCTAATGCTTTTGGCTGTATGTTATTATGTAAGATTTAATACCTCTATAAACTTAGAGTTTTCCTACTGTTAATAAATGTGCTCTATTTTTATGTTTATGTTCAGAAGGTTGTTCTGACTTCTTGTCCTAAATGAAAAGTTCAAGGAATCTATTAATAAATTTATACCTTTTGGATGGTACAAGTTTCAAGTTACTGTGTTGTATCATTCATTTTCTTCTGGTTCTTAGAGTTACCCTTTTATGACAAAAATTATTCTAGAGGAACTTAAAAAGGAACAAAATTCTGAAACTACATAGGACTCTAATCTTGGTGCCTTTTGATAAATTCAGTGTATCAGAAAAAAAACAGTCATTTAAAAAGCCAACTTAAGTAAAAGTGATATAAATACCTTTGTGTGTTGATATGCTATAAAACGTACCATTCAAAGGGGAAAAAAAGGTAGGAGGAAGAGAGGTAATTTTTATAGAAAATTAGAGTGACGTTGGTTGCCTTTTACTAAAGTATTCTTAAGTTTTCATAAAGATTGCCTTTTACCATTTTGCAATTGTGGTATGACAGTTTATATGGTAACTGGTCATATATGACAGTCTACTGCATAAATATGAATGACTTGGATTAATCTGGTATGTTTACATAGCATATACACAGTTGAAATCTAGCATGAAAGTTTAAAAAGAAATACTGCACAGTATTTCTTAAAAGTAAAGTACTAGGCCATGGTGCAATTATTTGGTTTAACATCACATTATTTTGTGATATCTTTTAAACTTTTTGGAAAGAGGTATCATTTGTAGAAAAATCTTGATTTGGGTTAAATATAGGTTTTTAAAGTACAGATGTTGTCTTTTTATATTTTTATGAAAAAGCAGTAGAAAATTACTTTGGAAGAAAATGGACTTCTATTTAAATGTTTAAATATATGTATGTTGTGAGTTTAAAGAGCTGTAATTACCTGTTTGACAGAACTGTCGCTTTCAATGATTGTAAATAAACTCTCAAAGCATCATTTTAAGGCTCCATACAGAATGTGTCAATTGACAGGCAAATTTAATAAATTACTAATGAAATACAATTTACCATGTAATCTCTGTAAGGGTAATTTTAGCAGTTAAACTTGGAAGGGAAACAAATGTGTACATAGGTTACATCACTTGTAATTAAATAAAGCTCTGCTTGTGCTGATGAGCTTAGAAAAAAAAAAGGCCTCTGTGCCTGGGCGCCCCACAGGACCCTCCTTGGTTTCATCACCAGAATTTCTCATTCCCTCCAACTCCAAGTTGAAGAGGATAAATTCCAGGTATTACTGGAGGTTGGCTGAGTGTTACTGAGAGGTTCACCCAGCCCTCACTTAGAACCTGGAAGGTCTTCTCCAGTCATGGCTGGCAAGAATACTGGGGCCCTAATCACCCTGACATCAACTCGATCATAGAGCAGAAGTTCCACACCAGGAGAGTCAGGTCAAAGGACCAGAGGACCAGAGACTAACTGCTGCAGCTTGTCCTGGAACAGGAGTGAGAGATTTTGCCCAGGTTGAGAAGCAGTTTATAAGAGAGCTCTGAAGCTTTTTCCAAAGGAAATGATAAAGTCATTATTAGAAATAGAGTTTGGTGAGGTTCAAGCCTAATGGTGTTCTTGAAAACAATAGCTCCTCTTAATTAGGAGTAAAAAGCTTAACTACAGGCTAGCTAGTTCACCAGAGAGAAACAGAGAAAGAGATAACTAAGAAGTACCCTTCTGAGTGCAAAAGATAAAGACTGTTCTCAAAAATACACTCTTGTCTGAATTTAATCGGATCAGACTACAGAGCTATTTATGCCTCAGGGCGTTGTCAAAAACTATCGAGTAATCCGCTGGTAATTAGTGGTGCCTAACAGATGGATGTGATACCAAATGAGGCCGAATGATCCAGAAAGGAGACACTCAAACAGAACCCTGCTCAAAATGCTGTCATCTCAGATAACTGCGTGGCTGTGCCCTCTCAGACACCCAGGGTGTCACACTTCAGGAGAGACAAACGTCACTAAAACAGTTGAGCGTGTCACTAAACAAATAAACAAGCAAATAACAACAAAAGCAAGCCTCAGAGCCGGGGAGGGGAATCATTAGTGCTTGCCTAGAGCTGGGGTAGGAAGATCCGGAGGTGATGGTTCAGGAGTGTGGGATTTTTTCTTAGGGTGATGCGAATGTTCTCAAGTTGATTGTGGTCATGGTGGCACACCTCTGAAAACATTAAAAGCCATGGGTGGATTGTATGATATGTGAATTATATTTCAATACAGATGTTTTTAAAAAGACTAACGGTACTTTTTAGGCATGGGAGGTGACAGTCCCCCCTCAAATACTCTGAAGTTATTTAGACAGCCAAGGGAAAGAAATATTTTTCAGCCAAAGCAAAAATTGTAAACTTGCCTGGATTTATTCAAATTGTTTGGCAGCGGACCTGTGGGAATTTGGTTCTGGGCTGACGTTCAGCCAGCATTTCTAGTGACCAGTAGCAATGATGTCAGTGTGGCATGTCATTTGTCATGTTTGTCACCGGCTGAAATAAACACTCCTGCCTGTGGGCCATGCACATAACATCTTCCCAAGCAGGCTGTGTTACGAACTCTACAATCCTGTGTAGTTTATCACTAAGCTCACATTGACCTTATGCTGTGAGCATCAGGCTACTAAGGAAAGCCAAAGATTTTAAATAAGTGAATCTAATTAGAAACATTTACCTCCATGTCCTTCTGTTTGTTTAAAAAGCTTACAATTTTCAGGTGATGCTCAGTTTTTGATTACGAATTTTGAGTTTGTGAACTAGACACTTTCTTTAACTCCTCATTGATTTGCTTCCTCAAAATGGAAACCTCTTGTCTGACTCCTAACTTTGATATGGCTAAGTCAAATGGCCTTGGTGACATTCATTCTAACTTGAATAGGAGTTTTTTTGTAGTCAGTCCCTATTACTTATTTAGCATTGACTGAGGAAAGCCATTCCTCTGCAAAGAAGGTTATATTATGTGACTTTCGGTGTGGCATGGGGAGAATATTTAGGAGGAAAAGGTTGTCAACTTAGCCAAATCATTAACAATCACTCATTCAGTCATCCAACATCACTAATCCAACAGGTGCCAGGCACACTGCTCGGCCTTAGGGACATGGCAATGCCTAAAACAGACATGGTACCCACCCTTAGGAAGTGCACCATCCAGTGGCGTTGCCCCTGTGGTTTACTCAAACTGTCAACCGAGATGCCTGTGTTACAGACCATTGATTCTTTTCCTATGCAGTTTGCATTTCTTTCCCTCAACTAAAGGGAAAGAATATCACAAGTTTTTGTATTCAGAGGAATGTTAATCCTCCTTTCTCTGTATGTCTGTCCAAAAGAGGCTAGAAAAATGAAGTAATGGATTAGAGGTGTTTACACAATCATGACAACTAGCATACATTCTGATGCAAAATTACCAACATCTTTGCTATCCTTAGGCTTCTGTTATATGTGAAATTGAAATATACTTATAAAACGTTTTCCTTATATATCACTTTCAAATTCTCAAAATACTTTTACAGTTTCTCATTACAAAGTAAATTGAATTGTCATATTTAAAAATTATTGACAAGATGTGGTAATTTTTAAAAGAATTCCAGGAAGACAAAAGTTTCGGAGTAATGTGTAGATCACAGCAAAGGAATAGGGAAAAAAATATTTAAGTGAGGTGGAAGGAGGCAAACCTGGATCTTACTGACAGGGTATTAAGATGAATAATGTATGGATTTCTCTTTACATCACACTTCTTAAACTGATTCTTGTGAAAAACAGTATATCAAAAATTATCAATATCACTCTAGAGACATCCAAACTATCAAAAACTGGAGGTGAATTAAAAAACAAAAGAAACACTGTTGTTGGAAGTTCAAGTGGCAGAGGGTGCCCCTTGCTCCCTTTCACTCATTATGGACTCACTTTTTAGGAAGAGCTCTGGTGAAGGCCTCCAGGCCCTACTGATGTCACTTCAGATTCTCTTGGGGTTTGTCTCCCTCTCCAGGTTCTGCCTAGTCCCCAGCTTTAAAAGATCTTATGGATTTGTTGCTCTATTTTTTAATATTGAAAAAAATTTTTTTCTTTAATACTATTTTCCATTTTTTAAATCCATGTAATACTTTCCCTCAATTTTTAAAACGTTTATGTAGTACTGAGAAGCATATATAACTCAGTCCAGCTCAACAGAGGCTTATAATATACATGGCCATATTAAGGATTTATTCATCAATTCTAACTTTATTGAGTCCTTTTGTTTTTAAACACGATAGGTGTTGAATTTTGTCCAATGCCTTTCTTGCATCTATGAAGAACAGAAATGCCCGTAAGATTTTTTTAAAATCATAACTCTGTTAATGTGTTAGATTTTATTAATGGATTTTCTAATATTTAACCACTCTTCAATTCTTAGAATAAATCTTACTTGGTAAGAATGTTTAAGTTTTTAATGCATTGTTGAATTTTATTTGCTAGTAATTGATCTAAGATTTTTACTCAGATAGTAATAGGAGGGCTTGGTCTGCAGTTTTCTCTTTTTGGTGAAATCTGTCAAGTTTTGGGAAAAAAAATCTTTTACTAACTTTTAGATAAACTTTAAAGTTTTACCTCTTTTTCCCTGCAATCAAATAATTAAGGAACATTGAGATTATACGATTTTTAAAGCGTACTTTTGATGAAGCAAGTCTTGCATGAAGCCATCAAGGTCACTTGTTTTTTAACTACTTTCCCTTTTATTCTGTGGCAACTGGTCTCTTTAGGTTTTCTCTCTACTGGGGTCAATTTGAGTCGGAAGTATTTTTTTATAAAATTATCCATCTTATCTAAGCTTTAAAAGAAATCTGCCTGGAGTTTTTTGTTTAATCATACTCTAAACAACACTGATCATGGACACAAGTCTTACTCTTAATATTTCAGCAGTACCACCAGGGCTGTGATAATCTCAGCATAGCTTCTATTTTTTTTTTTTAATTATTGGTTTTATATTCTTAGCTTTAAAATATCACACTTTAAATTTTACTACTTTACGTATAGCTAAATTTGATTGTAAACTTTACATTAATTGGCAGATTGCCAGCTTACAGATGGATATGCATTCTACTTCTGAACATTTTTTATTGTAAAGAGATCCTATAAAATACCTGCTAGAAATCTTTTCCACCTTTTTCAATGAAGTGTACTTTGGCATATGAAATGAGAGAAGACTTGGGTAGCCAAACAAAATTTAACATCTCTCTCTTCTAATTCCAAGTTGCACTGAAACGTTGCTTTCCAGACCTTGATAAGTCTTTGCGACAGTGCCTACAGAGTTTATACTCCCGGTGTTTCTCTCCTCCTTTATGAGTCTCTGAACCTTCATACCTTCATCTCTTTTTCTCTTCCATCTGAAAATGGCCTGCCTTTGTTGTCTACTAGGGAAAGATTCCCAACATTTTCAATTGAAAGTCTCTCTCTCTCTCTTCCATATACCTCAAGTTTCAAACATTTGTTCTAACAAAAGATGCTACATTTATTGAATATTAAAGTTGCATTTTTGTTATACATGCTGTCAGTGTTTTCATGATTGTAGATCTAAGGAAAGACTCCTTTAGGAAAGCTCACAACACATATTACATTTCCATTTCATTTGTTGATATTTTTTAAATGTTCCTTTATAATTTGAAGACTCCAGGTCCAGGGATTCTATACTGGAATCAACATGGTAAAACACCCCCTTTCCAAGTCATCTCAACAAGAGGAACACAGAAACTTGAAGAAGCACTTTCCAGAGAATGTGGAAATAGCATATTTCATTATGTAAATAGATTTTTCCTGCACTGGTCTGCCTTATGACCAGACATCTGCTAATTATACCAGAGGGCAAGACTACAAAGGCCAATTTACATTCTGTTTGTGGTGTCCTTGATTTGTTTCTAAGAACCAAAACAAGATAAAGGGTTACAAATGATTTAATTATGAACAGTCACTGCCTTGCCTTCACCCAGCGGGTATCAGGGTCTGTGGCTCCATTTGCCTCGCAGCAAAGTACTGGCCACCCTGGGGAAGACTTTCAAGATTCCCTTAGCACAGACTCAGGGCTTGGGTCTCTTCCTTAGCCACAGATGGACATTGTGCTCAATATACTGAGAAATAAAATGAAACAAGCTGGTGGACTCCTTTGGAGTAACTGCTTCCTCCTTGTGGTCTGTCCACTTCTTTGGCCGTGTTTAAATAACGACTTCTCTTCTTTGAAGTTCATTCTTAGTGAGATTATTTTCCTTGCTTATCCAAAGTTCTCTCTCACATTTTGTGTGTGTGTGTGTGACTTATACACAGACTTAATTAAAACTCAGTTTTCAAGGGACAGGGGGTTGCAACCTGGAGCAGGAGCCAGGGGACCTGAACTCTGCTTCTAAATTTGGTTCTTATTGGCTGATTGGCTTTGAACAACCTCTTTTGTTGTCTCATATTCAAAAAATAAGGTTAACAATGGTTATTTTACAGGAATATTGTAATTAATAGTATACATGAAAATAGTCATAAAAAACTAAAAAAATGTGAAGGTAAAATGCAATTATCTTTGTAGCTCTTATTTATTTAAAACTTATATATATGTGCCAGGCACCTTATGTATATTTTAAGCATATTAAAACTTTTAATATTTACCAGTCCTTGAAATAAGTACTATTATCTTCATTTTATATATAAGGAAATGAAGCACAGAGAGGTTAAATAACTTGCTGAAGGTCACAAAACAGGTCTGTCTACAGAGCCTGTGCTCCCTTATATACATACAGTGCCTTGGTCATAGCAGACCCTCAAAAAGGAGAAAAGAGTAATAATTAAACATGGACAATTATAGTTAGTGAAAGATACTTATTTAAAAGATTTCAGTATTGTTCTTTGAGAAATCCAGCATCCTTGGCCATTAAAATAAGCCCACCAAATTTCCAATTAACAGAGTCTAAATCTTACTAGTTATTTCATATTTATTCTTGGGACTTCCCTTGTGGTGCAGTGGATAAGACCCCACGCTCCCAATGCAGGGGGCCCTGGTTTGAACTCTGGTCAGGGAACTAGATCCCACATGCATGCCACAACTAAGAGTTCGCATGCCACAACTAAGGAGTCCATGAGCCACAACTAAGGAGCCCACATGCTGCAACTAAGGAGCCAGTGAGCCACAACTAAGGAGCCCGCCTGCTGCAACTAAGACCCGGTACAACGAAATAAATAAATAATTTTTTAAATAAAAGACTTTTTTAAAAAAAGTATTTATTTTCAAAATTATTTATGAATGACAGGCAACTGTGAGCTTTTTGTGGATACTTTTTGTAGCTGCACATTTGGCATGCTTTGGTTGTTTTTGGTTTTTTTTTTTTTTTTTTTAGGTTGTGCCTGCCCCCTTCCCTCCCATTTCACTATGGATATGAGGGCACATGTATCTCTTTTAGACCTTGCTTTCAATTGTTTTGAGTATATAACCAGAAGCGGAATTTTGCTGGATCAGATGGTAATTCTAATTTTTATTTTTTGAATTTTATTTTATTTTTTATACAGCAGGCTCTTATTAGTTATCTATTTTATACATATTAGTGTATACATGTCAATCCCAATCTCCCAATTCATCACACCACCACCCCAAGCCCCACCATGCTATGTTTTCTGGGTTTTTTTGGGGGGGGACCTTATTTTTCATTGCAGATTTATTTGGCAATGTACAGTAAATTTTGTAAACTTGCATCAAGTTTATGAATAAAGAACCATTTCAAAATTATTTAACAAACAAAAATTTCATGCAAGCAGTCAAGAATACTGATAATTTTTTTAAATCTATATTTATTAGAAAGTTAGTTCATTGGTTATCTCAGAGTTATCTCATGTCTAATGTAAAAATCTTTATTCTTGACTTACCAAATTTATTTTGAAACCTTTCCCATTTAGGCAGGAGAACACTTTGATTTTCATCTGGTCCCAATTTAAACAATATAATCCCGTTCTTACCTCCAAAAAAAGTCTATTAGATATTTCTCTCACATTTTTGGTTGTGTTTGGTGCATCTGAATACTTATAAAACTGGCTTATTGCTTTTTACGTCAACCTTACCTATTATAGCAATTTAGGACTAGGTCACCGTACATCTGCTCATTTGCACTGGTGGTGACCCACACAGCCTGTGGCTTGACCTACTCTGTTTCAATCTTCCCAAGATCATATTTCAGATGCCCCAAGTTCGGACATCTTTCTCTTGTCTTGCTTCATAGACTGGCTGAAACGTTTAACTTGTCCATACAGGCTTTTTGCATTTTCTTATCACTCAGTGAGTGAGACTGAAGGACAGCTTATGGGACACAAAGTATACAGACTCTTATTTTTCAGGCTCGGTTGTGTTTACAGCTAGTAGCACCTGGTGGCATTAGATGGGGGAAGAAAGTGAGGGACCTGTAATCTCCAACTGCCTCCCTCCCCACAATCTTTGATATGGATAATTGACGCTTTTCTATATTGAATGAAAAAAGTGTTATACAAAAATAGCTTTAAGCCCTTCTTTTCAGAAACTGTGGAGCAGCCACTGTGTTTAGGAGGCCTGGAATCCCAGGTTCCCTTTTCCTGACTCCTCTGTCTCCCGGTCTGACAACTCTCCCCTGATTAACAGTGTATGTGGGGAGCTATGAGCATGTTTGGACTGTCCTCGTCGTCTTCTTTTATGAGCATCTAAAGTTTGTGCTTATTGAATAAGAGAAAATCTAATTTAACTCAATCTCAATTTTGGTCAATCTTGCCTCTCCTATTTTATACCCATGAAATACTTTTTTCCCATGGTTTTGTTGCTAAAGATTCTGTACAATAATGAGAGCTGTTTAACAGTTTGAATTTTTGTTTAAAGATGGCTTACATGCTATGTAAAATGGTAACTGTCAACTTCAGAGAAACAGGAAATGTTCTACAATGAAGTTGCTCTGGGTGGAGGGTGTTTGCAACCATTCTACTTTTCATCCCCCTTTGGAGAGCAATCCAATCCACGATCTTTAGTTTTCCATTACAAACATGTCCTCAAACATGCTATTCTCACATAAGGAGCTTAAGGACAACCACTCACATTGCATTTATTGCAATGCTATTACTCCCAGCAGAAAAGCAAAGTAAACCTTAAAATATGTAAAAATCTCTATAATCCTGGGACCAACTTACTACAATAATCATTGTCTGACAATAATGAAAACCTTTTCTTCCTAACGAAAGAACACTCTGCACATTATCCAGGGGTGGGGCATGGGAAATGGGTCCTGAGGTTAAGTTATCTCTGGTTCCCGGACATCTATAATTCCTTTTCTGACAAGTTCATTTGTAACGTACAATGCACATGGATAAGCTATCGGTCACGTGAACATCTGAAGGAAGACCAAAAAAAAACCTGTTGAATGAAAGATCATTAATCTTTTATAACAAGGTTCCAAAGCATACTCAAAGCATATTTGGTCCTGCTCCCTGAATGTTACATTGAGAACATCTAGTCTTTGGGAGGGAATGAAATATTAAGCCCAGGTCTCCAATAAATAAAATGAAATAGAATGCCATTAACCTCAGTAGACAAATATTTGCATTGAACAGGGTATATACAATACACTATGTATTTCAAAAAGTAACTAGGCTGTCCTATTTTTATTTTGTGGAGGAATTACGCCAAACTCTATTTCATTGCCTATCCAAGTGCCACAGAACCACTTGCCTAAATAAGAGCAGCTGTGATATTCAGAATAAAAAAGTTTAATTAAATATCTCTGCCATTTCCATCTTATCAAAAAATGAGTAGTGTTCATTAAGTTCACAAATTCATACCCATTTCCCATATGAATTTTAATTGAAACAAAGTAAAAGAAACTGGAAAGTTAAAACCACTCTCAAAGACAAGATGTACAATTTCTTGATCATAAATGGAAAAGAAATACAAAGCAGTAGGTGGGATTTGCTGGTTCCAAAACTGGAAACACGTAGAGACTGCTGACAGTTTTGGCTCTGGTAATAAAAATTAAAAGTGCCACATACAAGATGAGACTATGCCAGAACGCACAGCCTAAAACTTGGAACTTCAGTGAGTTCTCCCTGCCGTGAGCTGAAGCTCAGAACAGGGGTGCTCACCATCTATGTGAACCGATGATGGTTAGAGCTTTTATAAAACTGTATCACTAGAGAAACAAGAGGAAGTCAGTAGGGCCTAGAAATCAGGGCAGAGACTATATCACCCACGAGTCTGGCATCTGGATTTGCACTATTTGCAATATCACCGTGAGACAGAGGTCCTAAGACACACTACAGAACATGACAGACTTCCAGTCAAGATGAACCTGGAAACCAATATTCCAAAATTCATGATGAAAACCAATGTAGGAACAACAGCCATGAGATGAATTCAACCTAATAAAATGAAAAAATAATTGAGCAATATGAAAATCAATTTAAAGTACGTATGTTAAGGATCTTCAAAGAGATATAAGAAGGCATAAGTCCTCTGGACAAAAAGGGAAAATATAGGATAAGAACAAAGAGAACAGAAAATGAAAAATAGTGAAGTAAAAATAGTACAAATAAATAATACAGTAATTGAAATTTTTAAAAACACCAAAAATCTCTACACTGGACCCAGAAATAGAGAAAATTAGTGAACAAGGAAAAAATACTGAGATGTTCTTCCAGAGCATTGCAACAGGATAGAGATTAAAAATATAAAAGCATAGTTAATAGTGATGGAAAATGGTGTGAGAGGATTCAAACATGTATTAAATGGGACTCCAGAAAAAGAGAATAGAGGGACTGGCAGAAAAAACAATATTTAGAGAGCAAGTAGCTAATAATTTTAAACATTTTTATAAAGATATGAGTATTCAGACCATGAATACTGAGTGCCAAGCAGGTCAAATAAAAATAAAGCCATGTTTAAATTCACCATGATGAAAATGCAAGTTACCAAAGATGAAGAGAGAAATCTCATAAAGTAATAGAGACTGATTACATTCAAAGGTACACCAATCAGATGGAGGTGGATAGGGAACAGGAGGGAGATTCAATTTAGTACCTTGTCTCATACAAGAAGAAGCAAGAGATAGAGAAAAACATTTGAGTTAGAGAAAGTTATAGTCAAGTATGTATGTGAAAATAGAGTAGAAATATAATCTATAGCTTCCAAACTAGCAAGGGGAAAAAAATTACCAGTCCAATAGAAAGCAGAAAGAAGAGGGGAAACGTCAAACAAAAACAAACAAAAAAAGAAGGCAAAGAGAAAAGGGAAAAATTAGAAGGTAGATAGGATTCCAAATAAATGAATAACCACAATAAAAATTGGTGGATAAAATTTTCTGACTAAAAGATATCTGACCAGACTATTAAAAAATGAAAACACTTCTAAAATGAAATGACTCAAAAAGTTAAAGAAAGAGAAACAAAAGAACACACCTGACAAATACCAAGAAACGAAAATTGAATTATCAATATTAATATCACAGACAGCATCTAGGATATTTCCTTCTAACAATGGAATACTAATTTTCTACATCCAATTATAGATGCTGATTTAATGGTGTTTTCTTCACCACCAATTGACATGTGTGGCTTTGAGATGAACAGTTAATTTCACAGGAGATAAAATTAAATCTTGATGTGCATTTCAGTGGGACTTCTGAAAAAGAAAAGGAACAAAGACATTTATGATGACAGGGATATAAAAAAAGGATGGTTACAACATTCAAAGTATTTTAAAATTTGATAGAAAATGTCTTTTATATCAACATAGGTTAGATTTATTTTCTTCATACTGTCAAGCTTTTATTTACTCAATCAAGCTATATATGGAATGTGTGTGTGTTTTAGCAGTAAAGGCTCTGGTTCTTCATTTTGCTGTATCCATGCCCTGTTACAAGAGATTTTGCAGTCTGACAAAGGAGGACTATGTGGTTTCACCTTGGACTGTGGGTTCGGTCACATGACTTGCAATGGAATGGTATTGGGTGTCATGTGACCAAAGACTTGGAAAGTGCTTGCCTTCTTGAGCTAGCTCTTTTGCACCTTTGCCATCACCTTGAGAAGAACATGTCTAGCTGAGCAGAGTTCAACCACCACATCCGCACACAGCCTAGATCAGCTAACCTCTAGCTGAACCCTAGACACAAAAGCCAGCCCAGCTGAGATTAACAGAGCCACTCAGCTGAGCCCATAGATCAGTGAACCTACAAATTTACGAGAATAGATGATGATTGCTTTAAGTCCCTGAGTTTGGGGGGTAGCTGGCTGTGCAGCATTTTTGTGCCAATAGCTAACCAACATACATTGCACTATTTTTTTTTATAGATTTTTTTTTTAATTATTAGCACCTTTAATTATTATTTATTTATTTATTTATTTATTTGGCTGTGTTGGGTCTTCGTTTCTGTGCGAGGGCTTCCTCTAGCTGCAGCTAGCGGGGGCCACTCTTCATCGCGGTGCGTGGGCCTCTCACTATCGTGGCCTCTCTTGTTGTGGAGCACGGGCTCCAGATGCGCAGGCTCAGTAGTTGTGACTCACGGGCCTAGTTGCTCGGTGGCATGTGGGATCTTCCCAGACCAGGGCTCGAACCCGTGTCCCCTGCATTAGCAGGCAGATTCTCAACCACTGTGCCACCAGGGAAGCCCCCACTGCACTATTTTCAACAATCTTTTATTCTGCCAAAGCTTTTCACTGATGAGTGCTAATTAGAGGCTCTCAGTCTTTGGTTTCAACCATGATTTAACACCCAAATAGAATTTAACAAAATCAAAACCTGAATCAAGGAACATAAAATTTATAATTTCTGTATTAAAGAAAATGGGATTTATAATTTTCTCTTTCCATAGCATTCAACTCAATACCAGAAAAATAACAACAGAATAAAGCCAAAGGAAGTAGAACCAAAATTATAAAATAAGTGTAGAAATAAGAGAAATGGAAAGCAAAAAAAAAAGACTTTGAGATGTTAACTAAAAGTTGATTATTTGAATAAATTAATAAAATAAAAACAACTAGCATAACTGATTGAGGGAGAAAAAAGGGAATTTATCAAAAACATACAGCAAAGAACAGAAGAATATGAATGCAGGTAAAGAAAAATAAATTATTACAATAGGGGTAAGAATGATTCAGTTAGTGGGTTAAGCATTTATTATACAATATTCTCCACCTTCTTATCTTGACATATACACCCCCCCCAAGTAACATCCCTTATGCATCAATGACTGCATTTATTCTGATAGTTGTAAAATTTTTATTTCTAGAACATACTGCTAAGATTTAGATCTATAATTCTGATTGCCTCTCACTGGGAAACTATAACTGGGCAACAGTATCTCAATAGCAACATATTATTCCATCTCTACTCTTTTTTCCAGCAATCATATCTTGAACTTTCAATCTGAGTTTCAGTCTGGGTTAATGAAGTGGCCACCTGCCCAGATACCAACAGATGAAACCTTAATTAACTCCTTCTCTCACTCCCACTCTGCCAACTTGGCAATTTGGTTCTGTAGATTCTTCCATTAGCTATCATCAAGAAAAAATACTTAGTACTTAAGAAACCATATGGCACGAAGTGTGTACTGACAATATAAGAAGTTTCTTAATGATGGCCTAAAATTTCTTCATGTTTTAGTAGATAGACTAGATAGATAGATTTGATATGGTTTTTATTTTGCAAAAATGTATCATTTTGTTTTCAAAGAGATTAATGGTATATTAAAAACTAAACAATGCCAAGTCTATGCCTTACTGACTTAACTTAAAAATTTGCAATTATCCCTGGATAGATTATCCCTAACATTAAATATCCCTCCTATGTTGTCAGGATATGGTAATTGAAAAAGAATATTGAACCACTTTAAACAAATTGAGAGAAGCAGTGTATTTAAGGAGAAAAAGATTTCTTTTTTTTTTTTTTAAATATAGTCTTGAGAGACTGTTCAGTTCTTTTTTTTAAAAATTTATTAATTAATTAATTTATTTATTTTGGCTGTGTTGGGTCTTCGTTTCTGTGTGAGGGCTTTCTCTAGTTGTGGCAAGCGGGGGCCACTCTTCATCGTGGTGCGCGGGCCTCTCACTGTTGCGGCCTCTCTTGTTGCGGAGCACAGGCTCCAGATGCGCAGGCTCAGTAGTTGTGGCTCACGGGGCCAGTTGCTCCGCGGCATGTGGGATCTTCCCAGACCAGGGCTCGAACCCGTGTCCCCTGCATTGACAGGCAGATTCTCAGCCACTGCGCCACCAGGGAAGCCCAGAAAAAGATTTCTTATTGTCCATTTATTAATAGATTTTTTTTCTATTCAGAGTCAGTGAATATTATGCTTTAGGTATTAACTTAATGGAGATTACATTTGTGAGGTAATAGGAAAAAAATATATATATATATATACATATATATATCTGCCCCCAGTTCTTGGCATAGAGCTCCTAAAACTCTTGTAATTTCCTAAATGATAAGAACACTAGGAACATCTTTTGTTCTAATATTTGGTCTTTGATCCTGGTTCCTGACACTGAGCTCCCAAATCCCTTGGAATTTCCTGGGTGATAGGAGTGTCTTTTGTTCTAACGAGGTGACTCTTGGTGGGCATCTGGATAGGGGCCTGTCACCAAGAAGACCAAGCCATGATCAGAAGTTTGGGACATTCAACACCTGATCTCTTCTCCGGAGCAGGGCCTAGAAACTGAATTAATGACTGAGCACACCTATGTGATGAAGTATCCATAAAAATCCCCAAGGTATTGGGGAGAAGGGTTCAGAGAGCTTCCAAGTTGGTGAACACACGGAGGTGTGGAGAGAGCAGCAAGCTCAGAGAGGGCATGGAAGCTTCGTGCCCCTTACCACATCCCTTGCCCTATGACTCTCTTCCATCTGGCTGTTCCTGACTTAAATCCTTTTATAATAAACCAGTAATCTAGTAAGTAAACTGTTTTCCTGACTTCTGAAGGCGGCTCCAGCAAACTAATCAACACTGAGGAGGGGGTCAGTGGGAACCTCCAAATCATAGCCAGTTGTCATAAGCCCAGGTGAAAACCTTGACTTGCAACCAGTGTCTGATGTAGGTGGGGAGGGGATGGCAGTCTTGTAGGGCTGAGCCCTTAACCTATGGGATCCGACCTTAAGTGGCAGAATCAAGTTGAGCTGTAGGACACATGTTAGGGTTACAGAGAATTGCTTGGTTTGGGAAAACCCCACACACATTTGGTGATCAGAAGTGTCTGAAGTGAAGTGTTCTGGGTGAGTAGTAAAGGAGAGACACAAAGACGTAAGTTTTTTTCTATTCAACATCTTAGTGCTAGGAGACAGACAAATATACAAGCATATGTATCAATACAATATATCTGGTAAGGATAAGTGCAATGAACCTAAATGAAACAGGGTAAGAAGGAGAATTTTGAAAGAAGTACTACATATAGGGTGGTTTGGGAGGCCTTTCTCATCAGGAGAGATTTTAAGCAAAGGCTTGAAGGGAGTGAGGGAGCCAGCCATATGCATACTGTAGGACAGAGCATCCCAGATAGTGAGAATAGCAATTGCAAAGGCCCGGCGTGTTTGGCTTGTTTGAAGAAAAGCAAGGCAGTCATTGTAACCAAGAAAAAGGAGTAAGGGTACGAGGTAGAAGCTAAGACTGGTCAGACAATGGGTAACAGGTAGGCTGGAATGTCTAGGTTGGTCATGTGACATTGCCTTTTTCACTGAGTTAGAGGGGAAGCTATCCAGAGCTAGATGTAATTATTTAAGGCATGCTGTAGTGAATTATCAGAAGGAAACCAGATCACCAGATATTTAAACACTCTTGGTATTTAGTGTTTCATACATAAATTTAAAATTACATCTACTGACTATAAAAAACTAGAAAAAGTACTTCTACAATGCAAATGTAACTTTCAAAACAACAAACTATTGCAGGTGTTCCTAATGATCGCAACAAAGTGCTGAACAAACTTCTTGATTTAGGGTAGCCAGCCTATTAAAGCCACCAAATATTTCTTTCCCAAAAGGAACACGCATTTTATGAGGAAGAGAAAAGCTGAACAAAACCATGAATATTTATGAAAAGAAAAATTTTAATGATATAGTGTGTCTATACATTGCCTCACATTAGAGAAGCTCATATAAATTCCAAATAACACAGTTGGCCATAGTGATCTGCACTGATTGTACAGTAATACTTAAGCTAACCACACAGCAAAGAAGCTGAGTTATCACAATGTAGCCCCAGAGAATGAGCAAGAAGACTTGCATAAAAGTTATATCATACCACAATAATAATACTTTTTACTTAAAAATATAAAATATTTCTCAACATACTTCCCACACATTTCAAATGCTGGTGGATCCAATTCAGAATCAGGTAGTAGGAAACTCTACTCTTAAATAATTCTTGAATTGATTTGTTTCTTATCAACCACTTTCTTACCTATTTTATTTCAATAATCTCTTTGACCATCCCTGATCACTCACACTTCACTAGAATTTACTCAGAAGCAATGAAATGTAGTGGTTAGGAGTGAGCGAGCTTAGTTCAAACTGCCCTGGTTTGAATCCCTGCTTTTTTCACTTAATAGATGAGTGACCTTAGACAAGTTCCCTAATCATTTATTTGTGAAATGTGGAAAATAATAATATTTCATTCACACTGTGATTTTCAGGATTAACCATAATAATGTATTTAAAGCAAGCAGTCAGTAACTCCATGATGATGATTGCCAAAATGATCTTCGAAAATATGAATCTAGTTTTGCCCCTTCCTTGCTTAAAAAAAAATCCTTCAAAGTCCATTCGTCACCAAGAGATGAACAAATCCCACAGCAGGCAGAGCCCCTCATGATTGATTGGTATCTTCTTTTTGAGCCTCATGTCTGTTGCTCCCCCTATTAATTACATATTCCAGCCATACTGAACTACAATTATTGTACCTCATCGCTCTGTACTACTCTGGACATAGCACTCCCTTCTTTTGGAATACCCTCTCCTCACTCTGCCTTTTCTACATGGCAAACCCAGCTTTAAAAATTTAGCTCAAGATGTTGAATATGGTTGCCCATGCTACATAGTAGGCCTTTTCTGTTTATATATACATATGTGTGTGTGTGTGTGTGTGTGTGTGTGTGTGTGTGTGTATCTGGGGTTTTTCTGTTTTTGTTTTTTACGTGAATGGCCATTCTGCCAACATATATTTAAACATTTCCAGTAGTTACCTATGGGTGTGTGGAAATTCAGGTGCAAGTTTTCTTACATGTGCTTTTCTGTTTTGGGTACTAAACATGCAATCTTTTTGTAATAATAACTAAAATAAATGTCTAAATATTAAAGTCTGTGCATCAGAACATATTTATATTAACAGAAACTAGACATCTGTGGCCAAGAATGAAACAAGGGCAAATAAATTAGCATACACTCATTACTAGATTACTATGTAGTCTATACAAATGTTGTATATTTAAGGGCAGTACCACTCTTAATCCCAGGCAATCCTTGCCTGTGCCTCAGTGGGCCAGGTGGGCCGAAGCAGTCTTCCAAACTTCCAAAACCCGATATACACTCTTCCATACACACACACACACACACACACACACACACACACACACATATATACAAAAAAGTCCTCCTGTGTAGCACGGAGAACCATATTCAACATCTTGAGCTAAATTTTTAAAACTCCAGCTAGTGCCTGGGAACTACCGAGGCGGCAGTGCCGAACATTTCAGGAACAGCGTGGCCCTCATCCCGTTTCTCACCTTTCAGAAAGCCAAGCTTCAACCTTTAAACCCACACCACTTCAGCAGGGGGTGATCCAGATGCCAGGAGGAGTCCCAGGGCTGTCTCCTGTGGGGTCATCCATAGACCCAGTGTTCTGACCAGATTCCATGAGGACGACCTAGCTAGGGGATTATCTTTTTCTGACCAGTGAGGTATTTCTTTTAAGTGATTTCTTGAGTTGGAGCCACCAGAATGATGCTGACATGCTGATGTGGGGTCACTCGAAAGAGCTCGGCCCTCCTACACACAGTCACACACTTTTGGGGCTATGTTTAAAGATTGAGGATATTCATATTACTGACCAGTCCCCGGCAGATTCTAAAGCGGTGATGCACACTCTCGCGTTTGCGGCCAGGAGGATCCGGGTTGGACCGCTCTGGGAAGACAGAAGAGTCTTGTGACATCCAGCTCACCAATCAGAAGCGAGGATTCGACCAGAGTCCGCCCCGCTTCCTCGCTCCGCTAACCCGGGCTCCACCTGAGCCGGCATTAGCAGCGAAGTGTGTTTCTGAGAACCTGGCGTCATGGCCACCTAGTCCGGCTGGGAGGAGGAGAGAAGCAGCAGCAGTCTGAATTCTTGCAGGGTGAGGCGGCCGGTGGGCGTAAGAACGAGGTTACCCCTGCTGCTATGGATACCGGCAGGACTGGCACCCTTGGTCCTGTTGCCCAGATTTCGCCAGTCTCGAGTGACCCGGCACCACTGAGCTTCTCGGCAGCATGAAAGCTTCCTCCACCGCAGCCTCCATTTTCATCATCCCTGGGGACACTGACCTGCCCAATGTAAACGGTGTGCAGGTGAAGAGGCTCTGACCTCGGAGGCAGCCGGGGTTCCCGCTCAGACCTCGGAGGATGGTGGCCCAGAAGGGCCAAAATCGATACCGTGCACCCGGGAGCAAGGCCGCCACGGGACTCACGAGATGCACTGGCCTGGGCAGCGGACGAACTCAGACCGTGGTTCAGGGGGAAAACGTGCCAAGAAGTAGCCCCACCAGGAAGAGGCTGCCCAGACCCAGAATGCTCCAACGTGCCATCTGCTTCCTAGAGCTTCCAGGACTCAGAGGTCTGAACTTTTGCTGCCATTTACTCCAGAGTCTCGGCCCAGCAGCAGACACCATTCTCAGGCTTGTGTCTGGAGTCCAGCATCCCGGCCAGGCGCTGCTCTTCACAGCCACGACCCCACACCAGGCCGGATCCTCCTGAGCTGCCACACAGGTAAGAACCGCACTTCGCTGCCGCCGTTTTTCACCCCAGGCCGGCTGGCCTGAGTCCTGCTTCTCCCCCTATACTGACCTTAGGAAGTCTTGTCTTCCGCTGTGCCCTGCCTCCCAGCCGGGTAGTAATGCCATCTGCATTAGTGCCTCCTCATCCTGGTCTCTTGGCACACTCTCCTTTCATTTTGCTGGGAAGTGTGTTGAGAGCATCTCCTCCTTCAGCTCTCTTGGCCTGAGCCCCTCTCCTCTCCCATTGGGTTTTCTGTCCTGAGCGTCTCCTTCCTACCATGATGATGATTATTATTTGTTTTTCAGTAATGTGTATCTGCTAATCCCAAACTCCTAATTTATCCCAACCCCCCTTTCTTTGGTAACCATAAGTTTGTTTTCTATGTCTGTAAGAATATGAAAAAGAAATATATTCATACATACATATATATTTGGATCATCTTGCTGTTCACCAGAACCTGACACAGCATTGTAAATCAACTATACTTCAATAAAATAAAAAATAAAAAGTTTTGGAAGAATCAATATTGTGAAAATGACTATACTACCCAAAGCTATCTACAGATTCCATGCAATCCCTATCAAATTACCAATGGCATTTTTTACAGAACTAGAACAAAAAATCTTAAAATTTGTATGGAGACACAAAAGACCCCGAATAGCCAAAGCAGTCTTGAGGGAAAAAAACAGAGCGGGAGGAATCAGACTCCCTGACTTCAGACTATACTACAAAGCTACAGTAATCAAGACAATATGGTACGGGCACAAAATCAGAAATACAGATCAGTGGAACAGGATAGAAAGCCCAGAGATAAACCCACGCACCTATGGTCAACTAATCTATGACAAAGGAAGCAAGGATATACAATGGAGAAAAGACAGTCTCTTCAATAAGTGGTGCTGGGAAAACTGGACAGCTACATGTAAAAGAATGAAATTAGAACACTCCCTAACACCATAGACAAAAATAAACTCAAAATGGATTAGAGACCTAAATGTAAGACCGGACACTATAAAACTCTCAGAGAAAGTATAGGAAGAACACTCTTTGACATAAATCACAGCAAGATCTTTTTTGATCCACCTCCTAGAGTAATGGAAATAAAAACAAAAGTAAACAAATGGGACCTAATGAAACTTCAAAGCTTTTGCAAAGCAAAGGAAACTACAAACAAGATGAAAAGACAACCCTTAGAATGGGAAAAAATATTTGCAAACGAATCAACGGACAAAGGATTAATCTCCAAAATATATAAACAGCTCATGCAGCTCAATATTAAAACAACAAACAACCCAGTCAAAAAATGGGCAGAAGACCTAAATACACATTTCTCCAAAGAGGACATACAGATGGCCAAGAAGCACATGAAAAGCTGCTCAACATCACTAATTATTAGAGAAATGCACATCAAAACTACAATGAGATATCACCTCACACCAGTTAGAATGGGCATCATCAGAAAATCTACAAACAACAAATGCTGGAGACGGTGTGGAGAAAAGGGAACCCTCTTGCACTGTTGGTGGGAATGTAAATTGATACAGCCACTATGGAGAACAGTATGGAGGTTCCTTAAAAAACTAAAAATAGAATTACCATATGACCCAGCAATCCCACTACTGGGCATGTACCCAGAGAAAACCATAATTCGAAACGACACATGCACCCCAATGTTCATTGCTGTGCTATTTACAATAGCCAGGTCATGGAAGCAACCTAAATGCCCATCGACAGACGAATGGATAAAGAAGCTGTGGTGCATATATACAATGGAATATTACTCAGCCGTAAAGAGGAACGAAATTGGGTTATTTGCAGAGACATGGATGGATCTAGAGACTGTCACACAGAGTGAAGTAAGTCAGAAAGAGAAAAACAAATATCGTATATTAACGCATATATGTGGGACCTAGAAAATTGGTACAGATGAACTGGTTTGCAGCGCAGAAATAGAGACAGATGTAGAGAACAAACGTATGGACAGCAAGGGGGGAAAGCGGCGGGGGTGGTGGTGGTGGTGGTGGTGATGTGATGAATTGGGAGATTGGGATTGACACATATACACTGATGTGTATAAAATTGATGACTAATAAGAACCTCCTGTATAAAAAAAAATTTTTTTTAATTTTTAAAAAATTGTTTTTTAAATTTAGCTCAGTCTATTACATCCCTTTTCATTGAGGAGCTTTCCCCTGAATAGAGATTCCACCCTACCCCACTCTCTCTACCCCTCTCTGTCTGTCTCTGTCTCTCTCTTTCTCTTTCTCTCTTTTCTCTCTGGGTCCCCATGGATCTTTGTACGTATCTCTAATTATGACATTTATTTACTTTGATGTTAACTGTTGACTTCTCTGATCCCTTTCACTGTCATCACCACCACCAGAGGGTGACCCTCCGGCCCATGAGGACTTTGTGTTTCTCATTTCTGCATTCTCATTGCCTAGTAGAGAGCCAAGCATACACTACACCCCTGATTATTGTCTGTTGGATGAATTCAGGCTTCAAACACGACTTTTTTTTTGAAGGGAAGTTTCTCCTACAAACTGCTATTAGAACTCAGAACAATTTTAAAGGTGTGTTAAGTTTCACTACCCACTGTGATACCTATGATGATAGAAGGAATAAAACAATGACAAACATACTTATTCTAAGAACTTTGACAAATAATTGGCAGGTTCTATATAGGCCTGTTTTTAAGCAATGACCATTGCTCAAACAAAAGTTGGTAAAAAAAATTCTTAAACATTGTTATGGTCTTAATGAGAATATAAAAACAAAACATAAATTGACGGACAGAATAATATGCAAAATTAAATGGTATAGCCACGATTACTATTTTTATTGCAGTATACTTAATATATATTATGTGAGTATTAAGACTCTATTCAAAGTTCTCTTCGAGCAATCAAAATACAGGTAACAGACGTGGAGTGTGCTCCGGGTTGGGACTATGTATAAGTGCATACTCTGACAGATCCCTCTTTTCTTTTAATGTTTAGGTAAGTGTTCTAGAAAATGTCTTCATTGAATGGGAACGTAACCACAGGCGCAGTCTACACATAAACATCTGCCTTCGTACACAGTTTACAAAATAAAATCTATTCATAGTCCTCAGATAAACAACGTCTCTTCATAAACAATTCTGTCAGCATTTCTTGGAACTCACAGTCTGTCATCATCAAAATTCTCTATATGTTCTGTCTCTCTTCCCGATGTTTCCCTTGACCTTCCTGCTCTGAGGGAGCCCTGGCCATCCCCAAAGATCCTCTTCCCTGGAAGCCCTCTCCAGCAGAGCTTTTTTCTCCACAGTCTTCTTGTCTTTGGATCTGGAGGTGATTAAGTGCATGTCTTACTCCTCATTGGCACTTCCAGATGCTTGCCCTTCCTTACTTCCTGAAAAAGCCTCATTTTTGAAGCTCTTGTCATCATATTAGAAGATTAGTCACTGTACTTTTGTTAAACATATCTACAAATCCCAGGGCTACTCATGTCAGTCCTTAAAAGTTTTGTGTGTGTGTGTGTGTGTGTGTGTGTGCGCTTTAAGCAGACGTCTCTCACTCTATCCTATACAATTGTCATCATTCTTAATGATTTCAACATCTAACTGTTTACCATTTTAAGAGGCTGCCAAAATGTTTTCCAATATAGTTGTGTTCCAGTTCCTCCACATCCTTGCAAATACTTGGTATGGTCAATCTCTTTAGATTTTAGTCATTCTTCTAGGTGTGTAGTGGTATGTCATTGTGGTTTTAAGTCGCATTTACTTAATGATTAAAGTTGAGCATCTTTACATGTGTTTATCTATCATCTGTATAGTTTTATGCTTTATGTTTAGTTCATGACTCATATTTAGTTAAGTTTTGTATATGGTGTGAGATATAGATTAAAGTTCTTTCTTTTCTTCCCTCCTTCCTTCCTTCCTTCCTCCCTCTGTCCCTCCCTCCCTTCCTTCCTTCTTTTCTTTCTTGTTTGCACATGAATGTCCAACTGTTATAACGCCACTTGTTAAAGGGATTGTTCTTTCTCCCCTGAGTTGCCTTTGCACCTTCATCAGAATCCATTTCCCATATATGTGTGGGTCTGTTTCTGGACTCTATATCATGTTCTATTGGTCTGTTTTTCTATCTTGATACAATGCTGTCCTGATTTGAGTAGATTTATAACTCTTGAAATCGGGTAGTGTTAGTCCTTCTTTTTCAAAATCATTTAGGCTCTTCTAGATTCTTTGCATTTCCATATTAATTTTTAAATAATTTTGTCAATTTCTACAAAATAGCCGTTAGGAATTCTATTTGGATTGTATTAAATGTAGAGATCAGTTTAGGGAGAATTAACATGAACCATATTCAGTTTCGGACTCATGACCATGATGTATCTCTGCATTTACTTAGTGACTATCAGTATGATTAGGTTCAAATCTTTCTTCCTCCTAAGTGTTTTCTATTTGTCCCAATCTGTTCTTTGTTCTCTTTTCTCTTTTTCTACCTTCTTTTAGATTAAACATTTTAAATGATTTGATTTTATCTTCTCTTGGTTTTTGTTGTTTTAGTGTTTCTTTAGACTATACATTTTTTAGTCTCCAGTTTATCTGTAAGTAATATTATGCCACTGAACATATAAGAAACGTGCAATAGTATTGTCAGTTTTTTCCTTACTGACCTCTGTGCTTTTTACGTATGATGTAAAGCCCATACAACATTGTCATTATCTTGTCTAATCTGTCAATTATCTTTTAAAGAGATTTAAATAATAAGAAAGATTGGATGTATGTCTAACTATGTAGCTCCCATTTCCATTGCTCTTCACTCCTTTGTGTAGATCTACGGATCCTTGTGGTATCATTTTCCTTTTGTCTTAAGAACTCTTCTTTATTTTTGTTGTAACTTTATATTGTGATGATCAATGCTTTATTAACTAAATGATACTTTATTGCATAAAGTACTTATTTACATATATATACATACATATACACACACATACATTATACACACAAATTGTATATTATATACAAATATAGCTGTGTTGAAAATATTGACAGTGATAATACTTTGAAAAACACAAAAGTGTGAAAATCATTCAGTAAAACATTATTTTATGACAGATGCTAATTAATACAATGGAAGTCTGTGGCTTCAATTAAAATAAATGTTAAAAATTGATACTCTACTAGTATTTTTTAAATGTCAGTTAATATGCTGATGGTTATTCTTTGTTTGAGACATTAATTAAAAGCTTGTGATAATTGATGTCAAGACTTTTTGTAATCTAAAAATTGGTACTTTAGTTCAAAGTCAATTTTTGATGATTTCAATAACTTAAAAATTTTTAGAATGTGGCATTTCTTTTTTTTGAATTTTATTTATTTTTTGGTACAGCCGGTTCTTATTAGTTATCCATTTTATGCACATCAGTGTATACATGTCAATCCCAATCTCCCAATTCATCACACCACCACCCCCACCCCCAACTGCTTTCCCCCATTGGTGTCCATACATTTGTTCTCTACATCTGTGTCTCAATTTCTGCCCTGCAAACCAGTTCATCTGTACCATTTTTCTAGGTTCCACATATATGCATTAATATACGATATTTGTTTTTCTCTTTCTGACTTACTTCACTCTGTGTGACAGTCTCTAGATCCATCCATGTCTCTACAAATGACCCAATTTCGTTCCTCTTTACGGCTGAGTAATATCCCATTGTATATATGTACCACAGCTTCTTTATCCATTCGTCTGTCGATGGGCATTTAGGTTGCTTCCATGACCTGGCTATTGTAAATAGCACAGCAATGAACATTGGGGTGCATGTGTCTTTTTGAATTATGGTTTTCTCTGGGTATATGCCCAGTAGTGGGATTGCTGGGTCATATGGTAATTCTATTTTTAGTTTTTTAAGGAGCCTCCATACTGTTCTCCATAGTGGCTGTATCAATTTACATTCCCACCAACAGTGCAAGAGGGTTCCCTTTTCTCCACACCCTCTCCAGTATTTGTTGTTTGTAGATTTTCTGACGATGCCCATTCTAACTGGTGTGAGGTGATACCTCATTGTAGTTTTGATTTGCATTTCTCTAATAATTAGTGATGTTGAGCAGCTTTTCATGTGCTTCTTGGCCATCTGTATGTCTTCTTTGGAGAAATGTGTATTTAGGTCTTCTGCCCATTTTTGATTGGGTTGTTTGTTTCTTTAATATTGAGCTGCATGAACTGTTTATATATTTTGGAGATTAATCCTTTGTCCGTTGATTCGTTTGCAAATATTTTCTCCCATTCTGAGGGTTGTCTTTTCGTCTTGTTTATGGTTTCCTTTGCTGTGCAAAAGCTTTTAAGTTTCATTAGGTCCCATTTGTTTATTTTTGTTTTTATTTCCATTACTCTAGGAGGTGGATCAAAAAAGATCTTGCTGCGATTTATGTTAAAGGGTGTTCTTCCTATGTTTTCTCTAAGAGTTTTATAGTGTCCGGTCTTATATTTAGGTCTCTAATCCATTTTGAGTTTATTTTTATCTATGGTGTTAGGGAGTGTTCTAATTTCATTCTTTTACATGTAGCTGTCCAGTTTTCCCAGCACCACTTATTGAAGAGACTGTCTTTTCTCCATTGTATACCCTTGCCTCCTTTGTCATAGATTAGTTGACCGTAAGTGTGTGGGTTTATCTCTGGGCTTTCAATCTTGTTCCATTGATCTATATTTCTGTTTTTGTGCCGGTACCATATTATCTTCATTACTGTAGCTTTGTAGTATAGTCTGAAGTCAGGGAGTCTGATTCCTCCCGCTCTGTTTTTTCCCTCAAGACTGCTTTGGCTATTCGGGGTCTTTTGTGTCTCCATACAAATTTTAAGATTTTTTGTTCTAGTTCTGTTAAAAATGCCATTGGTAATTTGATAGGGATTGCATTGAATCTGTAGATTGCTTTGGGTAGTATAGTCATTGTCACAATATTGATTCTTCCAATCCAAGAACATGGTATATCTCTCCATCTGTTGGTATCATCTTTAATTTCTTTCATCTGTGTCTTATAGTTTTCTGCATACAGGTCTTTTGTCTCCCTAGGTAGGTTTATTCCTAGGTATTTTATTCTTTTTGTTGCAATGGTAAATGAGAGTGTTTCCTTAATTTCTCTTTCAGATTTTTCATCATTAATGTATAGGAATGCAAGAGATTTCTGTGTATTAATTTGTATCCTGCAACTTTACCAAATTCACTGATTAGCTCTAGTACTTTTCTGGTGGCATTTTTAGGATTCTCTATGTATAATTTCATGTCATCTGCAAACACTGACAGTTTTACTTCTTCTTTTCCAATTTGTATTCCTTTTATTTCTTTTTCTTCTCTGATTGCCATGGCTAACACTTCCAAAACTATGTTGAATAATAGTGGTGAGAGTGGACATCCATGTCTTGTTCCTGATCTTAGAGGAAATGCTTTCAGTTTTTCATCATTGGGAATGATGTTTGCTGTGGGTTTGTCGTATATGGCCTTTATCATGTTGACGTACTTTCCCTCTATGCCCACTTTCTGGAGAGTTTTTATCATAAATAGGTGTGGAATTTTGTCAAAAGCTTTTTCTGCATCTATTGAGATGATCATATGGTTTTTATTCACTAATTTGATAATATGGTGTATCACATTGATTGATTTGCATATATTGAAGAATCCTTGCATCCCTGGAATAAATCCCACTTGATCATGGTGTATGATCCTTTTAATGTGTTGTTGGATTCTTTTTGCTAGTATTGTGTTGAGGATTTTCGCATCTATATTCATCAGTGATATTGGTGTGTAATTTTCTTTTTTTGTAGTATCTTTGTCTGGTTTTGGTGTCAGGGTGATGGTGACCTCATAGAATGAGTTTGGGAGTGTTCCTTCCTCTGCAATTTTTTGGAAAAGTTTGAAAAGGATGGTGTTAGCTCTTCTCTAAATGTTTGATAGAATTCACCTGTGAAGCCATCTGGTCCTGGACTTTTGTTTGTTGGAAGATTTTTAATCACAGTTTCAATTTCATTCCTTGTGATTGGTCTGTTCATATTCTCTGTTTCTTCCTGGTTCAGTCTTGGAAGGTTATACCTTTCTAAGAATTTGTCCATTTCTTCCAGGTTGTCCATTTTATTGTCATAGAGTTGCTTGTAGTAGTCTCTTAGGATGCTTTGTATTTCTGTGGTGTCTGTTGTAACTTCTCCTGTTTCATTTCTAATTTTATTAATTTGAGTCCTCTCCCTCTTTTTCTTGATGAGTCTGGCTAATGGCTTATCAATTTTTTTTATCTTCTCAAAGAACCAGATTTTAGTTTTATTGATCTTTGCTATTGTTTTCTTTGTTTCTATTTCATTTACTTCTGCTCTGATCTTTATGATTTCTTTCCTTCTGCTAACTTTGGCTTTTGTTTGTTTTTCTTTCTCTAGTTCCTTTAGGTGTAAGGTTAGATTGTTTATTTGAGATTTTTCTTGTTTCTTGAGGTAGGCTTGTATAGCTATAAACTTCCTTCTTAGAACTGCTTATGCTGCATCCCATAGGTTTTGGATCGTCATGTTTTCATTGTCATTTGTCTCTAGGTATTTTTTGATTTCCTCTTTGATTTCTTCAGTGATCTCTTGGTTATTTAGTAACATATTGTTTAGCCTCCACGTGTTTGTGTTTTTTACGTTGTTTTCCCTGTAATTCATTTCTAATCTCATAGCGTTGTGGTCAGAAAAGATGCTTGATATGATTTCAATTTTCTTAAATTTACTGAGTCTTGATTTGTGACCCAAGATGTGATGTATCCTGGAGAATGTTCCGTGCACACTTGAGAAGAAAGTGTAATCTGCTGTTTTTGGATGGAATGACCTATAAAGATCAATTAAATCTATCTGGTCTATTGTGTCATTTAAAGCTTCTGTTTCCTTATTTATCTTCATTTTGGATGATCTGTCCATTGGGGTAAGTGAGGTGTTTAAGTCCCCCACTATTATTGTGTTACTGTCGATTTCCTGTTTTATAGTTGTTAGCAGTTGCCTTATGTATTGAGGTGCTCCTATGTTGGGTGCATATATATTTATAATTGTTATATCTTCTTCTTGGATTGATCCCTTGATCATTATGTAGTGTCCTTCCTTGTCTCTTGTAACATTCCTTATTTTAAAGTCTATTTTACCTGATATGAGTATTGCTACTCCAGCTTTCTTTTGATTTCCATTTGCATGGAATATCTTTTCCATCCCCTCACTTTCAGTCTGTATGTGTCCCTAGGTCTGAAATGGGTCTCTTGTAGACAGCATATATATGGGTCTTGTTTTTGTATCCATTCAGCAAGCTTGTGTCTTTTGGTTGGAGCATTTAATCCATTCACGTTTAAGGTAATTATCGATATGTATGTTCCTATGACCATTTTCTTAATTGTTTTGGGTTTGTTTTTGTAGGTCCTTTTCTTCTCTTGTGTTTCCCACTTAGAGAAGTTCCTTTAACATTTTTTGTAGAGCTGATTTGGTGGTGCTGAATTCTCTTAGCTTTTCCTTGTCTGTAAAGCTTTTGATTTCTCCATCAAATCTGAATGAGATATTTGCCTTGGGTAGAGTTTGGGTATTTGGGTAGAGTAATCTTAGTTGTACGTTCTTCCCTTTCATCACTTTAAGTATATCATGCCACTCCCTTCTGGTTTGTAGAGTTCCTGCTGAGAAATCAGCTGTTAACCTTATGGGAGTTCCCTTGTATATTTTTTGTCTTTTTTCCCTTGCTGCTTTCAATAATTTTTCTTTGTCTTTAATTTTTGCCAGTTTGATTACTATGTGTCTCAGCGTGTTTCTCCTTGGATTTATCCTGTATGGGACTCTCTGCGCTTCCTGGACTTGGGTGGCTATTTCCTTTCCCATGTTAGGGAAGTTTTCAACTATAATCTCTTCAAATATTTTCTCTGGTCCTTTCTCTCTTCTCCTTCTGGGACCCCCATAATGTGAATATTGTTGTGTTTAATGTTGTCCCGGAGGTCTCTTAGGCTGTCTTCATTTCTTTTTATTCTTTTTTCTTTTTTCTGTTCCACAGCAGTGAATTCCACCATTCTGTCTTCCAGGTCACTTATCCGTTCTTCTGCCTCAGTTATTCTGCTATTGATTCCTTCTAGTGTAGTTTTCATTTCAGTTATTGTATTGTTCATGTCTGTTTGTTCTTTAATTCTTCTAGGTCTTTGTTAAACATTTCTTGCATCTTCTTGATCTTTGCCTCCATTCTTTTTCTGAGGTCCTGGATCATCTTCACTATTATTATTCTGAATTCTTTTTCTGGAAGGTTTGCCTATCTCCACTTCATTTAGTTGTTTTTCTGGGGTTTTATCTTGTTCCTTCATCTGGTACATAACCCTCTGCCTTTTCATCTTGTCTATCTTTCTATGAATGTGGTTTTTGTTCCACAGGCTGCAGGACTGTAGTTCTTCTTGCTTCTGCTGTCTGCCCTCTGGTGGATGAGGCTATCTAAGGGGCTTGTGCAAGTTTCCTGCTAGTGTTGGAGGGTCTCCTGCAGAGGCGGGGGTTGGCTCTGTGTTGTCTTGAGGACAAGGACACTGGCAGCAGAAGTTCTGGGAAGTACTCCTTGGCGTGAGCCCTCCCAGAGTCTGCCATTAGCTCCACCAAAAAGAGAACTCTTCTTAATATTTATTGTGGTGAGACTCTGTTGGCAGTGAGTTCTCTCACCTTTTTATATCTGAAAAAGAATTTTTTTTAAATCTTCATTTTTGAACATTATTTTGATTTGGTATAGAAGTCTAGGCTTACAGGTTTGTTTGTTTTTTTTCCTGTCAGTATTTTAATTATTATTCCACTGTCATTTACATTGTTTCTAGCTACAGTTTGCTTATCTTTGTTTCTCTACATGTAATATGTGTGTTTCTCTCTGCCTACTTTTAAGACTTTTCTGTATGACTGCTTTTGAGCAATTTTATTATGATGTGCATTGATGTAGTTTTCTTTATGTTTCTTATGCCTGGGCTTCATTGTGATCCTTTCATCTATAAATTTATAATTATCATCAAGTTTGGGAAACTTTTGGCCATTACTTCTTCAAATATTTTTTCTGTCTCCTGCTCTGTACTCTTCTTAAGGGATTGCAATTATGTGTATATTAAGCCACTTGAAGTTGTCCTGCAGTTCACTAAGGCTCTGTTTGTTTTTTGTTGTTGTTTTGTTTTGTACTAATTCTCTCTTCTCTCTGGTTTTCATTTTGGATAGTTTATGTTGGTATGTCTTCAAGTTTACTCATATTTTTTTTTCCAGTGTCTAATAGTTATTCATCCCATCCAATATAATTTTTGCTTAACACATATAAGTTTCATCTCTGAAAGTTTGATTTAGGTCCTTTTTATGTCTCTACACAACTTTTTGAACATATGGAACACAGTTATAATTGTTTTGAAGTTTTTGTTTGCTAGATCAAGCATCTGTGTCATTTCTGGGTTAGTTTCAACTGATTGATTTATCTCCGCATTATGAATGGAATTTTCCTGCTTTTTTGCATGCCTGGTAAATTTTTTATTTGATTCAGGGCACTTTGAATTTTGCTTTATTGAATGCTGGGCATTTTGTGTTCCCAAAAACAGTTATGAGCTCTATCTGGGATCTAATTAGGTTACTTGGAAACAGTTTGATCACTTTGGTCTCATTTTAAAAATTTGTTGGGTAAAACTGAAGCAGTGCTCAGTCTAGGGCTCTTTATTCCATATTACTGAGGCAAGATTCTTCTCTATACTTTAGCAAATGTCCTTTAAATTTTGGGACTTTTCACTTAGCTTAGTGGGACAGACACTATTCTCAGCCCTCTATAAGCGTCAGGCACTGTTACTTCTAATCCTTCTGAGTGGTTCAAGAGCTCCAGCCTCCAGTAGTTTCCCCACATGCATAGGCAGAATTCTGCTGAATACTCGAGGGGGCTCCTCTGCAGAACTCCAGAGTTCTGTCTGTACAGCTCTCTCCTTTCAGGTTGTCTATCCTGCAGTGTCTAGCTACCTTGGTCTCCCAGGACTATCAGTTCCATCTCCTGAACTCAGGGAGCCTGCTGGGTTCTGCTTGGGTTCCCCCTCCCTGCACCATGGCTTGGAAACTCTCTCAAGGCAGTAATCTCAGGCAACCATAGGATTCACCTTATTTGTTTCTTGTCTCACATATATCAGTGTCCCTTGATATCTGATATCTAGTGTCTTGAAAACCATTGTTTCTTATATTTTGTTCATTTTTTTAAGTTGGTTCAGGTGGGATGTTAAATATAGTCCATGTTATTCCACCTTGGCTGAAAAGTGGAAGTCTAGTGTTCTCACTAAGTTTTTCATTTCAATTATAACTTTTTCTCCTAGAATACCTATTGGCTAATTTTCAAATAATCCTGATTCTTTTTTTTCTTCATCTTTTCTTATTTCTTGATCACTTTAATATTTGCTCATTAAACATTTCAAACACTCTAATTTTATAATCTAATAAATCACTTATTTGATATTACCAAGGTGCTATTTCTCTTTTAGCTGTTCCAGTTGACTCCCCTTTATGGTAGCTTCTTTCTTTATGTGTTTTGTAATTTTTAAAAAATTAATCAACTTTATTTTTTAGAGAAGTTTTAGACTTATAAAAAAAAGTGAGAAGTACAGTGAATTCCCATATGCCGCCTCCCCTGCCCACACACACAGTTTCCCCTGTTATTCACATTATACATTAGTGTGGTGCATTTGCTATAATTGATTAAAAACAATGTTGATACATTATTATTAACTAAAATCCATAGTTTACATTAGGGTGCACTCTGTATTATGCAGTTCTATGGATTTTGATAAACGTATAATGTCATATATCCATCATTTCAGTATTACACAGAATAGTTTCACCGTCTTAAAAATCCTCTGTGCTCCACCACTCATCTCTCCTCCTCCCTCCCCCTGAATCTCTGACTATCACTAATGTTTTACTATCTCTTTTGCACTTGTCTTTTCCAGAATGTTACATTGTTGAAATTATCAATATATAGTAGTGCATAGGCTTTTCAGTCTGGCCTCTTTCGTTTACAGTATGCTTTTTAAAACTTTTTTGGATTTTTTAAAATTTTACTGAAGTACATGTATTCTTTTAAGATTTCTCCATGTCTCTTAATGGATCAATAGCTCATTTCTTTTCATCATTGAATACTCCATTGTAGAAATGTATCACAGTTTGTTTATCCATTTTGGTTGCTTCCAAGTTTTGGCAATGACAATTCAAGCTGCTATAAACATCTGTATGCAGGTTTTTGTGTGAATATAAGTTTTCAACCTATTTGGGTAAATACCTAGGAATGTCTTTGCTGGATCATATGGTATGACTATGTTAAGCTTTGTATGAAACTCCCAAACTGTCTTGCAAAGTTTCTAAACCATTTTGCATTCCCACCAACTATGAATGAGAATCCCTGTTGCTCCACATTCTCCTCATCATTTGGTGTTGTCAATGTTTGGATTTTTGCCAATATAATAGGTGTGTAGTGGTATCTCGTTGTTTTAATTTGCAGTTCCCTAGTGACATATGATATGGAGCATCTCTTCATAGCTATTATATTTGACATCCATGTATTTTCTTTGATGAGGTGCCTATTCAGATCTTTTGCCCATTTTTAATTGCATTGGTTGTTCTCTTAGTGTTGAATTTTAACAGTTCTTTGTATATTTTGGATATGAATACTAATTTTTTATTATAACTTGATGATTTCTATGTAGGGATACTGTGAGGTCTAGGTTAAACATGTATCACTGTTAACTGGAACTGTGTTTGCTTCGTTTATACTGCATAGGGCACTATTGATCCCTGGTCACGTCAAATTAATTTCTTAGCTTAATGTTATCTAGATATGTCTGTTATAGTAAATTCAAATACTAAACTTGAATGAGAGCAGTCAGTACTTGCAGGTTCTTGGCAAAACTTTTTGTCCTATCCTGAGCTGAGGTGGACACTGATATAATACCCCTGCCATTTCTCTATTGCAACAGATGAGCTTTCTGGTCTACCTTGTCACTAAGGATACAACTTTTCAAGACCTTCAACTTTATGCTGGGATCTCAATTTTGATGTCCTTCTTGCTTGAGCTCAAAGCCTTATTTCCTAAGCCCACTGAGCTATTAAAACCCAAACCTCAAGAAGTAACAACAAAAAAAACCCAAACCTCTAAGTAAGGTAAACCTCAAATTTTACCAGGATAACTGCAGCCTCATGTTCAACTTGAGTTATCACTTTTGTTTTCAAACCCTCTTAGTTTTTTGGCTTTGAGGATTTCTCCAACTTCATCCGGAGTTCAGCTATGAAATTCAAAGAATAGTCTTGTTATGTGTATTCTTCATTTCTAGATTTTTTGAGTTTTAAAATTGTTTGATCTCTATATTGCCAAAAACAGAAGCTCACATTGTGGTTTTTTTTTTAATATAATTCTCTTATAGGCAAGAAAGATTCTTGTTTAATCTTTTTTTAAATATAGATTTATTTATTTATTTATGGCTGTGTTGGGTCTTTATTGCTGCACGCGGTGTTTCTCTAGTTGGGGCGAGTGGGGGCTACTCTTAATTGCGGTGCATGGGCTTCTCATCGTGGTGGCTTCTCTTGTTGTGGAGCACAGGCTCTAGGTGCATGGCCTTCAGTAGTTGCAGCACGCGGACTCAGTAGTTGTGGCTCGCGGGCTTCAGTAGTTGCGGCACATGGGCTCTAGAGTGCAGGCTCAGTAGTTGTGGCGCATGGGTTTAGTTGCTCTGCGCATGTGGGATCTTCCTGGACCAGGGCTTGGACCCGTGTCCCCTGCATTGGCAGGTGGATTCTTAACCACTGCGCCACCAGGGAAGCCCTCACATTGTGTTCTTTTTTTTTTTTTTTTTTAAACTGTTCTTAAATTTATTTATTTATTTATTTATTTTTGGCTGTGTTGGGTCTTCGTTTCTGTGCGAGGGCTTTCTTTAGTTGTGGTGAGCGGGGGCCACTCTTCATCGCGGTGCGCGGGCCTCTCACTGTCGCGGCCTCTCTTGTTGCGGAGCACAGGCTCCAGATGCGCAGGCTCAGTAGTTGTGGCTCACGGGCCCAGTTGCTCCGCGGCATGTGGGATCTTCCCAGACCAGGGCTCGAACCCATGTCCCCTGCATTGGCAGGCAGATTCTCAACCACTGCGCCACCAGGGAAGCCCCACATTGTGTTTTAACAGCATGATTTCAACTGATTTTTTACAAAGCAAACGGCCTATCCAAATATCAGCTGGTTGTCTCTAAGAAGGGATTAATTGGGCTCTATTTAAGACAATAATATTTTTCATGTTAATCTCTCTTGAGGGTGGGACCTAGATCTGATTTCTCTGTGTATACCTCCACAATCCTTACACAGAGTAGGCATTCAATACAGGTTGGTTGAATACAGATTTTCTAAAATTGAATGATGAAATAAATGAATGATGTGGCTGACCATTCATATAGCTAAGTGTAATATACCCTCATGAAAAGATTCACTTCTAAGCCGAGAGGTTGAATTTTTAGTAATAATTTAAAATGCAGCCTTCAGATACAGCTGAGCATTTCTATTTGGGGAAGGGCTTGTAAGGCTCAGGAACAACGTTATATATTAATTCTCTGGAAAGGATTGGTATACAACTACCATACAGGTGTTTCCTGTTGAGATTCCAAGTTCCCATGCAAGAACTCAGAGGACAGCTGAGAACAAAACTTAGCCCACTTAATTACATTTGCCCAGTATGCTGCATAAAAAGTCATTGACCAAAAATAACATGTTTAAGTAATGTTCAAGTTGAGATACAAACCAGCAGCCGTCCGGAAATTCAAAATTAAATCTGATCTCCACCCTTCACTTGTCTCATTGTGCCCAGGCAGCACCAAGGTCAGAAATTAACTGGAGACACTACAAAACACACAGCCTGCAATATTTCAGCTAAGTGAGGTCACAAGGAAAACTTAGTTAGGCCTTATTAGAGGAGTTTACAGGAGAACATTACTGTGAATATGAAATTAGAAACTTGCCTATGGATGTATCACCTACCCAAGGTAATTTGTTGGGAATAATTTGAAAATGTAAGTGAACATAATTAAGCTTCTGTTTTATGGTGTCTGGTCATTTGTCTCCAGGTGCACTTGTCTCTGTAGATTTGACACTGCAAAGGCCCAAAATACAATGAGACACATTTCAGTCACTCAGTTTTAAGTTACTATTTGGGCATCTGTGAATTAAAAGAGGCCCTTAGAATTGACAGTACAGATGCAATGAACACTTTTATCCATATTTTTTTCTTTGGTAGAACCATAGATGTATGATAAAATTTCAATGGTAATATCACCATGAAAATCAGTTGTATACTGCATGTTCCATATTCCATACCACAGTGAAGCCCTTGGACATGCCTCCCCCCCAAAAAAAGAAGTCACACTCAGCTGGGATTATAAATGCCTACCTGCTTGCTAAAATATGCAGGCGAAAGTATTCTCTTGATTTTAGACTATCCTTTAGGTATTTGTATTTGTACTTTCCTTTTAAGAGTCTCTCTAATTCCAGGACAAACTCATTAATTTCTTTCAATTTTACTAGAGACACTTTTGCTTAGTGTTAATTAAGCTATTTTCTTTAATTAAAGAAAATATATCTTTTTTTGAGATTAAGGAAAACAATAAAAGAGAAACAGCTATAGAAAGTCAGATAGTACCAGGAATTTGAGATTTTTCATTTAATGCTTAACCATCTATGGTATACTAATTGAAGAATATAATTTAATTTATACTAAAGATTCCAATCATATGCATCAAGATTGGAACCAAAGATAAATATATCATTAACTTAGAATAGCTAAGATTTCCTCAGTTATAATTTATTTTTGTTTCATTACAGAATTTAAACTAGAAATAAATTATTTTGAATTTAAACTATATTTATTTACATTTAATTACTATATCCCACATTGTTCCAAAAATAGATTTATGGAACTTTTAAAAAGGACATACTACTAATTGATAGTCATAGTTACAATGTGTCTTTCAAAGCGACATTAAACATTTCCAACCCATTCTGCTCCAATTTGCAACTGTTCAAGGGTATTGCCACTGCCTATATTTCTTGGTATGGAAAAGATGAAGCTAACCAGAAAAAAAGTACAGTAAATTAAATAGTCCATTAAGACTGATATTATGTAAGAAAATATGTTTTATCACTCTACAAGATTTTAAAAAATAAATCTAAACTTCTTTTGGCATCAGTCTGTCGTTTTACTTTTTACATTACATGTATGGGTTTGAATTCCTGGATCACTGTGTTTGTTCTTTTCTCACGAGATCTGGGAGAAGGACGCATTATGAGGCTCTGCTGTGTTGCCAGGCACATGGGTTCAGTATTCAGACATTCCAGTTCAGTTCTCCGACTTTTCTATTAAATTTTTGTCAATTGCCTTCTATGCGTCCAAACAGCAGACAAGTACATAGTGATAAACTCTACTGAAATGACTATTCCTCACTACCAGGGAATTGCATAAGAACAATTCTGTATTCATCATTTTCAGGCACAAAGGAGGAACAAAAGCCCACCCCAAAAGTGACCTGCTGCACAAAATACCTTTTGTTATCAATTTAAGTGGTCTTCTGAATCCTCAAACCACTCATTGATAGATTTTCTTTTTCCCACATACATAATTTATGTCATCTAATTAATTTTTCATAAGTTAAACAACTGTTAATATTAGTTCCTGGCCATCGTGAATGGCAAAAATTAATTTTTTTCTCCAAATCCACTTGAGAGGCACTCTTTCCTTTCTTCAATACTGTACAGAGCAGAGACTTAAAATCTCTGTAGCCTTCAGTGCAGGAGCAGTCGTCAGGGTCCTTGTCCAGACAAAAGCTTCCACACTGCGAGCAAGTCTTAGCAGAAGATTGCTTAAGGGGAAATCCTAACCCACATGATATATCACTGACCTTTCTCCTCTGTCCTTCTTACACAGAGAACAGAACCCCTCCTCTGTCTCCATTTATAAAGTATCTGACAGTGACTGATAGTTTTATTTTTTCATAGCTGTCATTGCATTAAAATGTGGTTGCTGTTACACGGAGTATTGGAGAACACAGCGTGAGTCTGAAAGGAGCGGGAAGAGATTTACACAAAACCTTCATCTGTTGGGATGCGTTAAGATCCACTATCTCAAATTATGAATAACTTTTATTTTTATTTTTTTAATGCATCTTTATTGGAGAATAATTGCTTCACAATACTGTGTTAGTTTCTGTTGTACAACAAAGTGAATCTGCCACATGCGTACATGCATCCCCATATCCCCTCCCTCTTGAGCCTCCCTCCCACCCTCCCTATCCCACCCCTCTAGGTCGTCATGAGTAACTTTTAAACTCCTAATATATAACAAGAATGAGGAACAATCATACACTAAAACAAACAGATATTTGAAGTGCAAACTTGGGCTGCTCTGGCCCTTAGATGGAAGAGGGAGATTAGATGTGGGACAGCACCAAGAGGCTTGGATGACTTTTCTCTTTACATGTAGGTCAGAGATAGGACTAGAATCCCCAGTTTGGGATCAGATGAGGGGCTAGCATGAAAAAAAGGGCCTGGTCTCAAGAGTGGAATAGAAACCCCCTCAGTCTTAAAATATGTGATTATAAAGTATAATACAAAAAGACTTCCACTCCCACCTCTTTTTCTAAAGTCACAAAATCCAATTGACGCCCTTTTTATGTCTCTAGAATCTGTCCACTTCTTCCACATCCACAGCCAATACCCTAGCTTGGCCATCAGTATGTCTTCCTGGATTCCTTCCACCACTGGTAATGGGACAGCCCACCTCCACTTTCCCTACGTACAGCAGGAGTCACCTTCCTACCACACAAACCAAACGTGTTGCTTTCCTGCTTAAAATCCTTTCTTAGCTCCCCATTGCTCCTAGGATGAAGTCTAAAGTTCTTAACAAGGCATGTAAGGTCCATGGCTTATAAGGTACCTGGCTTCTGCTTACAGCTCCAGCTCCAGTGCCCTGCACTGTACCTGCAACCCCTGCTGTACTCTCGTCTGGAAAACTTCCTGAACTCTGCTTGGCCAGCTGTTCAGCAGCACTGGGGCTCCGACATAGACAGGTTTTTGGAGAGGCTTTCTCACCTCCTCAGTCTGGGTTGGCTGCGTCTGCCATCTGTTTCCTTATCATCCTTTTTGCTCTCTATCTTAGTGTACAGCGCCCCGCATTATAAATGTCACTTAAGTTGCTACTTGTCTGTTTTACTCACTAGACCTAATGTTCTTTGTGGTCAGGGATCGTGTTCACAGTACAGTGCCTGAGCTTTGAACAGCGCCTGGCCCGTAGTGGGTTCTCATCAAATATGGATGGAGGGGAGGAGGGGACAAAGGAGAGAGTGAGTCTGGCAGACCAGCCTGGAGAAATCAAAACGAAATATGTTAAGGTGATACCTACCCTTTCAGAGAAGGCTCAATCAATCAGGAAATAAAACCCAAAGGAAAAGCAAATAATAGTATAACATTGTTATTATCAATTCTTATCATTAACATGCTTATCTAATAAAGTATATTTGAATTTATCAGACCATCATACCTCACTTTTCCTGATTCTTAAATTCCTTTTACAATAATATACAATCTTATGCTATATTCAGTATCCTGTAATAAATCGTAATGGAAACGAATGTGAAAAAGAATGTATATGTATATATTTGAATGACTTTGCTGTATACCTGAAACTAACACAACATTGTAAATCAACTATACTTCAATAAAATAAATTTTTAAAACATATGTATATAATCTTGTGAATTCTTGTAAAGTTTTTTAAGTCATTCAATATTTTTGTGTGGTATATGGGAAAGAGGTGGCCTTTAGTAAGAAAACAGTTCATTTTAGGTTAGTTTACTATTAAATATTTATTACAGAGTTTATTTATAACCTTTCATAATATCCATTACTGTATAATTAAAGAAAATTATTTTTTACATTTCAGTGAGTTTGCTTATTGATTTACTTTCAATTAATTATGTAAAGAGAAAATATTACCTGTTGACCACAGATTTTGTTTATACTTGTTACATCATGTTTGTTTTGGGGGATCAAATAATTATTAAAGTGGATGGAAATTTAGCTATGTGTTTTGGGGTCAACAACAAATAAAAACTGCTTAATAAACTTGGAAATTCTTTACTTAGAGCTAAAAATTATCTCGTTACTATTTTTATAACAAAATAAAGGGGTACAAAGAGTGATCTGAAAATGACACATTATAAGTAAAGATATACTTTACTTCTGCAAAATAAAAAGCCAAGTTGCATGTAACTTTTATATGTTTTCTTTTTATAACATGGATTTGAAGTACTAGTGACATCTTGATGTCCTATAAGAGGATTTTGATCAGATATGTGAAACTTTCAGATTATAAAGATCAAAGTTTGCAGAATTGTTACCATTTATTTTTTACACACACACACACACACACACACACACACACACACACACACTTCTTAGTTTAACACAGTGAAATTTATTTGACACTTAATAGTCCACTGTAGGTGTCCCTGATCAGCCTGCAATCTTCCATGTCGTGATACAGGGAATCAGGTTGTCTCTACCTTGTGGCCCACCATCCACTCACGTTCATATTTGTACATTGAGAAGAGAACACCAGAATACTGTATCTGGATGATAGTGTACTTATTCTGTGCTTTTAGTAGATTTTGGATACTTTTTAAAATAACGATTTTGAGCAAATGTTAATATTGTTCATCTTACAACATTCCAGCTTAAGTCAATGATTCTATATCAATACAGACAAGTTGAAGTGCTGTGTGTCAGTTCATCATGTAACTTCCAAGTGTGTGTTGTTTCAGTGAAGGGGAAGAACAGAAGAAAGAATGAGGTGTGTGGCTGCTTGTGTCCACACAGAAGAGAAGAGCTGGTTGGACTCTCAAGACACAATCTAGTTCCACCTCCTCTGTTTCCATAAATGAATGACTGAACCATCCCAGGCCTGCACACTGAAAGCAGGATTCATGCACAGTTATCACTGCATACCTTGTAGCAGTCTGTCACAGTGCCCAGCATAGCATAGGCATATTAGTTTTCTAAGAGAGAGTGAGAGAGAAAGAGGGAGGGAGACAGAGAGAGAGAGAGAGAGAGAGAGAAAAGACACATCAACCAAATGCAATATATGAACATGAGGACCTTGACTCAAACAAACTTTGAAAAAAAATTCATAAGACAAAGAAATTTGAACACTGATAGGGACATTTGATAACATGAGGAATTAATTATTGTTCACTTTTAGGTATAAATTAGTATTCTGTTCAAAATATAAACCCTTGTCTACTGGAGATTCATATTGTAATATTTATGGATGAAATGGCATACTATTTGCTGCAAGAAAATCTAAAGAAGTTGATGAGGTATAGAAGAAACAAAATTGGCAATGAGTTGATAATGGTTAACTGTGAGTCATGGATACATCACATTTTACTTTACCATTTTCTCTAATTTTGTATGTATTTGAAATTTTCCATAATAAAGAAGTCTTCAGACATTCACTTGTTTCCAATTCCACTGCTCTGCCACCTAGTCAGTGCCACCATCATCTCTTACCTGGGAGGTATGTGAGGCAGCTTCCTGATGACATTCCCAGCATCCAGTGTTGCCCCCTACAATCTACCCTCCTCATGGCAGCTGCAGTGATCATTTAAAACTGGAATCATATCCTGTCTTCTTTACCTTGTTTTCTTTAATAACCTTCCCAAAGCTTCTCATTCAATTGGAATAAAATCTAAACCCCACACTTACAAGGTCCTTTGGAACCTGGACCCCGATGATCTCTTCAAACATCCTGTGCCACTCTCCCTGATATTCTAGCCACCCTGAGGTTCTTTTTTTTTTTTTTTTTTAATATATTTATTTATTTATTTACTTATTTTTGGCTGTGTTGGGTCTTCGCTGCTGCGCGCGGGCTCTCTCTAGTTGTGGCGAGCGGGGGCTATGCTTTGTTGCAGTGCGCGGGCTTCTCATTGCAGTGGCTTCTCTTTGTTGCGGAGCACAGGCCCTAGAGCGCACGGGCTTCAGTAGTTGTGGCACATGGGCTCAGTAGTTGTGGCTCGCGGGCTCTAGAGCACAGGCTCAGTAGTTGTGGTGCACGGGGTTAGTTGTTCCGCGGCATGTGGGATTTTCCCGGACCAGGGCTCAAACCCGTGTCCCCTGCATTGGCAGGCAGATTCTTAACCACTGCGCCACCAGGGAAGTCCACCCTGAGGTTCTTTTTGTCCCTCAAATATGTCATGCTTGTCCCCCTCTCATGGTCTTTGTCTCAGCAATCCCCTCTGCCTGAAAGGCTCTTTCTGTTGCCCTCTTTCACGCTGACTTCATTTTCTGGTTTTAGGAAGCCTTTCTCACTACCACTGAACAAAAGGAACCATTACATCATTGCCTATCACATGACCTTGTTTTATTGCTATCACTGTATCACTGACATTTAGGTAGCTAGTTTGTTAATCCATTACCATTTTCATCCACTAAAAAGCTTTATTAGAAGAGGGACTTTTTCAATATGTGTCTAGAACAGCCACTCAACAAATTTTTGAATGAATCAATGAATTAATTTACATAGGATCTAAGTTCCCATTCCAATTCTACATTTGTATGAATCTTGCTTCAATGAGTTATGTAACTAGAAAGATTAAACATGAAAGAGTTAATCTCTCCCACTGTAAGTGAGTGACTTTGGAAATGAACCTCTCCAAGCCTCTATTATTCCTCTGTAAAGTGCGGATCCTACTAGGTTGCGAGCACTGCGTAAATTATTATTCCCTCTCTTTCTCATGATGAGCCAAGCCACTGACTCCTTAACTAGTTTGCATATTCATTCCAACCCATTCTTCACACCGTAGCCAGGGTTATCATAAGAAAAATTAGATCATGTTATATCAGTACTTGAAAGCCTTCAACAGTTTCCTGTCATTCCTTGAGATACTCTGCTAGGTCCTGTGTGATCTGGCCTCTTTCCACATCCCCAGTCTTCTTTGTGGAATTCTTCCAGATACCTCACTGGCTCTCACATCCTCCAAGAACTGTTCTCTGTCCAGAGTACCCATTCTCTCCTCTTTCTCTAGCTCTTTCCACTCATCATTCACATTGCAACACTTTCTCAGAGCAAGTCAGGGCCCCAGGTCTCCTAGGTGTCCTTTTCTATTGTTAATAGCACTTATCACATCTTTTAATTATATGTATATGTATATTTATTTAGGTTATAGACACCATATGATTAATATCTGTCTCACCCTTGCTATGAGATTGAGGACCATGTTGTTTTACTCACCATTGTATCCTAATACTATCACAGTACCAGGCACATTCTAGGCTCAATACATATTTATAGAATAAAGGAATGATTGAATAAATGAATCCCTATCCTATGTCCTGGCACATAGTAAGCCCTCATAAAGGAGACTTTTATTGTTATGATGGAGATATGTAATGGTGGTAGTTCTCTTAGCATTAACCAGAAGGCTCAGGTGAAGGAGGTCGTACAACCAGATCTTTGGAGTTGTCTGTGTCTCATACACCCCTGTTGCAGGCAGAGAACTGGACTGGGGCTTCCCACACACTCACTGTGACCCCTGGTGCTCACACCTCTGGTTTGACAGCCTGATTCTCATTTCCTCTGTCTCTGACCCTGCCGCGGCCATCTAACTCGGCCTGCCTTAGGTTTCTTACTGCTCTCACTTCCTGTTTGCTTACTCAGTATTATACCACATCCTGATTTCTATGTTTGCACCTCAGCCTGGTAAACCTAAAAATGACTTTTCTCTGATGACCTGCTGGCTTTCTAAGGTTTAAAATGCTGCTCTAAACTCTGACTAAATGAGGTCACTACAGCTCCCTGACATGAATAATATAATGAAGTCATAGAAATGAAATACAATAGTCTCTTTTTGTAAAAATAGAATAGTAGGAATGTTTCCTGATGTCTAACACATTTACTCAATCCTGATATCACATCAGCATGTTTCATAAAAGTATTTTATTCACACCTCTTATTTAGTGCATTAACAACAAAATTTACTGGGTTATTTCCCCACCCCCATTATGTTTGTGTTTAAACTTTATTGTCCCCCATCCACCTTACTAAATGACCTCTTTTTTAGATTAAACACTTTTTTCAAGGTCGTGTTATATTTTATCCTGGCTTCTCAGACATTAACATTGTCACTTAGTATTATCTGAAAACTCGATGAGCAAATTCTCAATTATATTTTCTGTCAGATTTATTCATTGAAATTACCATGAGTTAGATCAGTATGTCTGTTTAAAGTTTTGAAAATATCAGTTATGTGAAATATTTCAAATATTTGAAAATGGGATTGAACGATCTTTCAGTAATATTAAAACATTCCTTCTCTAAAAATATATCTGATTTGCATCCCATCAGAGACTTAAATCCAGACTAGATGAAACATAAGAAATGTTGTTTAAGGAATATTCTTTCATCACCTGTAAGATTAGGTTAACTGACATATGATGTGCTTTTTATTTTCTTACATCATGATTTTATGATCCTTTATTTACAGGATCTATAGGATTTTCAGTCTGAATACAATTCATTTGTTTGTGTCCAAGTTATTTTCCTATTTAGTACATAGCAGTTTCCATCCTAATATAGCCTCCTGATTTAACTTTATTTTTAAATATTATTTTAAAATCTTAACTGTATGAAGGAAAATAGATGTAATATTTTAATGCTGGCTATGTACAGATTCCGCTTGAAATTTATATGGAAAGCACAAGAAAATAGCTTCTTTCACTTCAGAATGGTTGTTATGTCTTTAATAAGAAAACAAGAAATCAAATGGCATCTTGGGATGTTGTGTCTTGAAAACAGTCCGTGTTTTCATGCAAAGAGTCATCTGCTGAGGCACACAGGCAGCTGCAGACCCGTCCCACGGCTGAGAAGAGACTTCCCGAGAATCCTGATGAGGCTGCTGCCTGCAATCCGTGGGGTAATGGATGACCTCTGACCCTGTCTGACAGCCAGCACTCTTGTCATCCTGCTGTGCGGCAAGTCAATGAGGCTATAATTACGTTGCAGACAACGGGCTGCAATTATACATTCAAGTCCCGGAGTCTGGAAGGAGGGAGAAGATTGTGGCTGGAAGGGGATGAGGAGAAGTCAAAAAGTCACAAGACAAACCGCTTTTTGATACTTTTTCTCTTAAAAAAGCATGACTGTAATGTGTGCTCCCTGAAGAGGAGGATCAAACCGCAGTGGAGAGCAACCATTCTCTGATTCAAAACACCATGAAAAGATGACTTTTAGCAGATGGATACACCGCAGGTTATATGATTGTCTAATAAATAAAAAGAAGGACAACTATGATTCCCAGAAGTTCCTGTGCAAATGCTGTTTACTGATTCTAATTCGTTTTAATTAAACAAACAAAAATAAATTAATAAGAAGAAGGGACCAGACTGGGACTGGGAGAGATGTGGCACATAGTCATATTTTTCTTTTTTTTTTTAAATTTAATTAATTAATTAATTTATTTTTGGCTGCACTGGGTCTTTGTTGCTGCACGTGGGCTTTCTCTAGTTGCGGCGAGCAGGGGCTACTCTTTGTTGTGTGCGTGGGCTTCTCATTGCGGTGGCTTCTCTTGTTGTGGAGCACAGGCTCTAGGTGTGCGGGATTCAGTAGTTGTGGCACGTGGGCTCAGTAGTTGTGGCTCGCAGGCTCTAGAGCACAGGCTCAGTAGTTGTGGCGCATGGGCTTAGTTGCTCCGCGGCATGTGGGATCTTCCTGGACCAGGGCTTGAACCCGTGTACCCTGCATTGGCAGGCGGATTCTTAACCACTGCACCACCAAGGAAGTCCATATTTTTCTTTTTTTTTAATGATTTTGTAAATTGAAGTATAGTTAATTTACAATGTTGTGCTAGTTTCAAGTGTACAGCAAAGTGACTCAGATAGATAGATAGGTAGATAAATAGATAGGATATTCTCTTTCAGATTCTTTTCCATTATAGGTATTACAAGATATTGAGTATAGTTCCCTGTGCTATACAGTATGTCCTTGTTGTTTACGTATTTTATATGTGGTAGTGTTTATATATTAATCCCAAACTCCTAATTTATCTCCCCCCATCCCCTTTGGTAACCACAAGTTTGTTTTCTATGTCTGTGAGTCTGTTTCTGTTTTGTAAATAAGTTCATTTGTATCATTTTTTAGATTCCACATATAAAGTGATATCATATGATATATGGCACACAGCCATATTTTTCGATAATGTTTTTTACCAGATTGACTACTTTGTTTTCTCTACTAAATTTCTATAAAGTCTAGGAACTGTTTATTAGAGCAAGCCACAGTTATTCTGGGCAAATATTTGTAAAGCCCTATTTTCAAATATGCAAAATATTTTGCACCAACAAATTAAGTAGGTTGAACAGCATAGAAATACCAATAGAAGTAGGTCTGCCCTGGCTGCCTTTGAGACTATCTGTAACATTATTTGGCATCTTCAGCCCTCTGTATCCAAAGTTATAGACTTACCACATAATTTAGAGTTCTCTTAGGAAGGAGACAATTTGTATTTGTTGATCAAAATTCTGACATTTGCTGTTTTGTGTCTGCTTGAATGCCTCTATGGCTAAATATCCACCTCCTAATGGGGCAGCCCATGCCACCTTGAAATGGCACTATCAAAAATGTCTTCCTCCTGTTAAAACAAAAAACTGTTTTTGTTATCATCCATAGGCCCAAACCCTCTCTTTAGTATACCAGTATCTGGCCACATTCCACTTGGAAGATCTCTTAATATTTAAAGATAGCTATAATGCTATTCTCCCTCACCAAAACATTCCTCATTTATTTTCTCTATGACAGGATTTCAGCCCTTTTAGCAATTTCATATGCACACATGTCCATATGCTTTATAGCACCTAGAACTAAAAATTCCAGAGGTGTTCAATGCAATCAATGGAAAACAGTCTGGCACTGCCCCCTTCATTGTTCTATAAATACTCTTGGGGATTTTTTGGTTTGGTTTTGTTTTTTAATTTATTTTTGGCTGCGTTGGGTCTTCGTTGCTGCACGCAGGCTTTCTCTAGTTGTGGTGAGCGGGGGCTACTCTTCGTTGCATTGCATGGGCTTCTCATGGCGGTGGCTTCTCTTGTTGCAGAGCATGGGCTCTAGGCACGCGGGCTTCAGTAGTTGTGGCACGCGGGCTCAGTAGTTGTGGCTCTTGTGGCACTCAGGCTTAGTTGCTCCACGGCATGTGGGATCTTCCCAAACCAGGGATCGAACCCGTGTCCCCTGCATTGGCAGGCGGATTCTTAACCACTGCACCACCAGGGAAGTCCCTCTATTAATACTCTTGTGATCACAGTTCTCTGAGCTCCCATATCAAAGCGTTGCCTCTCTTGGAGCTGACTATAAACCAAAACCCCAAAGTCTTTTTCACACATGCTCCAGTGTGTGTGTGTGGTTTTTTTTCCACACCATCAAGCCATTAGCTCTGACCAAGTAATTAATTCTGACACTATCTACCTGGAGATAGCCTCAGGTCTCACAGGGTAAGGACTCAGTCCCACAAGACTGCCCCCACTTCCGGCTTCTGACTGGCTGTAAATCAGAGGTTCCCACAACCCCCTCTTCAGCTTGAATTAATTGCCAAAGTGATTCACAGAACTCAGAAAAAACACTACTTACTAGATCACAAGTTTATTGGATATCACTCCAGAACAGCCAGATGGAAAAGATGCATAGGGCAAGGTATGTAAGAAGGGGGGCTATGTCTCCATGCCCTCTCCCAGAAGTCTACTCTCCCAGAATCTCTGCATGTTCACCAGTTGGAAGCTCTACGGACTCCATTCTTTTGAGGTTTTATGAAGGTATCATTACATAGGCATGATTGAGTAAATCACTGGCCATTGGCAATTGATTCAATCTCCATCCTCTCTCCCTCCCAGGAATTCAGAATAGGATTGAAAGTTCCAACCCTCTAATCACTTGCTTGGTTCTCCTGGCAACCATCTCGCCCCTCCGTAGGTTACCTAGGAGCTTACCAAAGTTACCTCGTTAACATAACAAAAGACACCTTGATTGCTGTCACTGCTTAAGAAATTCCAAGGGTTTTAGGAGCTCTGTGCCAGGGACAAAAAACAAATATGTATTTTTATTATGAATCAGAGTCTCACACATGCTAAGCCACATACATTGTTTCTCTCAGGCGTTCTTACTTTGCTTTCTTGGACCCAAGAGCCAGTAGTTCTTACATTCATGTTTGTTAAATTGTATCTTGTTCATTTCAACTTCATAATACCAATTTTCAATATCATTCTAGATCCTGATTCTGTCATTCAAAGCCTAAGTGCCCAATAAAATGTTACTAATGGAATAAATCAAGCAAAACTATAAGAAATAAAAATAAATGATTTATAGTTTAATATCAGTAAAATGATATGATATTATAATTACATCACTGGGGTATGCCCTCCATATTTCAAGGAGGCTAATTCAACTTAACTAAACTAGGCTCTTCCACTAATATTATGTTAATCTAGTAGTAAGGAGTAAGGTCTTGGAGTCAAACAACTTACGTTCATATATTGGCATCCGTTTTTGCTTGTTGAGTAACTTTGGAAAAGTTTACTTACTCCCTAACCTGCAGTTTCCTCGTCTGTAAAATCAGAATATATCTCTCGTAAGTTACATTAAATATCACATTAAATATTAAATGAGATAACAGATATATTTAGTACAATGCCTGGCACATAGTAAGTGCTCAGTAAATGATAGCTACAAGATTATTATTACTTGAACAATTTTGAATAAAATTATTCAACTCTTTTCAAATCTATTTAATTGTTTTAAATCTAGTCCATAGTTTCCAATCTCTTTCACTAAAATCTCATAAGAAAACTTATCAAATGCTTTGCAGATGCCTCTAAGTGTTTGTCATCTACCTGTTATATACTCTTGACTGTTCAATAAGGTAAGCCCATGAAAGAGGGACATGAGTTTAGCTGGATGTGACTTCTTCCAAATGTCTTAGGAAATTCATGTGATATCCTAGTAGTTATTCCTTAAATTTTCATAGTCCTTTAAATATCCAGTCAAGATTTTGCCTAGAATGAATGTCAAATTCATATCTTTGAAATAAATAAACTTTGAAGTTTAAGTTAGGTCAGACTTTTTTCTAAATATTTATTCTCACTTATTTTTCTTTAACCAAGAAAACTTACTTATAATGACAGAAAGCAGGAAAGGAAGAGTACATGCAAAATTCTCTAATCATACATGATTCAACTTTCACAAAATTATTTTTCAACCAGATTTCTTCTTCTAGAAACCAGAGTAAGTGCCCATTATGTATGAATATGCCAACTTGCAGAATTAATTTATAGATTGATTTCAGAGCAATGAATTCATCCCTAGAGGAGCAAATTCCAAGACTGAAGGATATTTAATGTTGTACACTCAGGTAAACATAGAAATATGTATACTAGTCATCACCAATAAACATCAAAAAATCTGAGGAAATGTTATTGTCATGTACCGGGGAAGGCATTGAGTCAGAAGATCTGGGTTTAGCCACTAACTTTCAATTAATGTTATTTCATCATGAGGCCTTGTATTTCTCATGTACAAAATGAAATGAAATGTTTGAATAAGATGGAATTGAAACAAATATTAATATTCATGACAAAATGAATAATTATTATGTAATTCCTGAAGCTCTTCCAGCTCCAGAATTTTGTCTTTGATTTTGTGGTTTTCATGAAAAAAATGACTCAGAACTCATTAAACACAAGTTAGCAGACAACTTTCATCTTGTCTAACATTGATATATCAACGTTAATGCCTACTTAGCAAACATATCAATGGATAAAGATAGATGATTACAGTAACTGTTTGAGAGCAGAGAAAAAGTGAAAAAAAATTGATTTCTTAATTGCAAAGTGTCCCTCCATTAATCTCCATTGCTCTTCTCCAGCAATTCTTTATATTTCAAGAAGTAAAATTCAATACTATCCCCTCTTCCCTTGACCTTGTCTACTTCCCTCCCCTTCCCTATGGCCACTATTTCCACCTCTAGGTGCAGAAAAATCACTATTTGTGGAAAACAGTACAGTATGATCCAATGAAGATCAGGATCAAAGTAAAAATGGATGAACTGTCATGACCGTGATTTATTCAACTAAAAAGGAAAGGGGAGGGGGCATTCTGGTTGTTACTGACTGAATCCTCTATGGAAGATAATGGCCTCTTACTCTGAGAGAAAGAAAATCTCATCCATTCAGTTCATCTGACCTATAACAAACTCCAAATAAGGTATCTATGAAAACTTGCAAGGTAGGAAAAGGCCATGAACATTACAGTAGCCTAGAGGGTTCTTTGTTTTTCAGAGCCCTTATAAATGTCTGGATTGAAAGTTAAATGAGAATACAAGCTCCCCCTCATGTGTGATTTAATGACATAAACACTTTAGAGCTAGGCTGGCACAAGTCAATTGTACAGTCTACAAATGTAAAGAAACAAGTAAAAAAATATGAAAACAATCCATTGGTATCAAGAATAATTGGGCAAATCACAAAATGGGTGGTGCAGATATACCAAATTTTCATTTAAGCCCCCTTTGTTCATTTAATTAAGCACAGCTGGGGGGAGCACTTACTCTATATTATGCACTGTGCTATGACCTATGAATATTTGGTAAGATAAGGGCCCTGTCCTTCAAAGCATACAACCAAAGAGCTTCGTGTCTCCTACGGAATACCACTGGCAAAACTGGCATTTACACATTACTATAAATTAGAAAAAGGCTGTTGACTTAGGCAAAGCTTTTTTGGTGGCAAGAAACAGAGATTCGCATAGTAAGTTAAGAAAAAGAGTGGAAAATACTATAAAGACTCAGTGTAACCTCTGAGACAGAGCAGTTCTCCAGAATTGAAAATCTAGCTATCTTTTTCCCATTGTCTCTAGTTATCTTGCTTCGTGCTGAAGATCAGTTCTCTCTGCTTATCTCTCAGTTCATGTTGCCGCAAAGTAATTGCCCTATGGCTGCCTTAGCTTCAGCCCCAGAACACTAAGTTTGCATGTCCTTCAATGTCTGGCACGCACACTTGGCCCAAATTGCTGTGTTCCAACTCCAAAATCAGGGGGGAGAGAGTATAATTGGCCCAGCTGAGCACGTGTTTCCCTATAATCCAGTCATCTGTAGTGAGGGATAGAGTCACATATTTTTAAAATCTGTCTTCAGGGGCACACGCCTGTGTGGATGACAGTTCTCCTGGAGGAAATAAGAACTGGACAGGCACCAGAAATTGTCTGAGTATCATGTCCAATCTACAACTTCTAGCAGATATCTTCCTTGATAAATAACTGTTATATATGTAGTAGTATGCAGACTCAAGGTAGGCTACACAGAATAAATCTAAGGTATAAATTATTTAAAATAAAGTATATTTAATTTCCTCATCATATAATTTTTCAGGCTACTGCTCAAACTTGAAGTCATCTAAAGATGAAATCTCATGCATTATAAGTTACTAATGGAAACAAACTTATTCTGAAAGATTAGATTATATTTAGGAATAAGATTAACAACTGATGAAGCAGATTATAGTGTTTGCATTCGTTTCAAACTCAAAATGTGTTTATGTGTTCTATAACAAAGAGATTTTTTTTTTTTCTATTCTTGAATGCTTTAATGACATATGCTGACATACTTTGTATCCCTGTGTTGACCTAAAACAAATAGAATGCCAGTTATTTCTCCAGTAAAAATGGGTTTATTCCTTATTCAGCAAGGAATTGCAATTCAGAATCTGCAACCATGGCGGTCACATGCTTTTTTCCCTGCACAGCAAGGGAAGGAGAATGCTTTTACAGAGGAAAATAAAGTTGGGAGAGCCATAGTAAACAATGATTCCAGGGCTTTTCATTGGGTGAGTCCTTGCCAGTAAAGAAGGGGAGTCTTTCTTCTTCCTGTTGGGCTCTGCTATCGTAGCAGGGCATGAGAGCTTCTGGTTTCCCAACTCTATTTAACTGAGGTTTTTGTTATTAATGTTTTACACATGTAACCACTAATTTGAACATATCTGAATACAGTAGTTATCACGGATTATCATAATACTGTAATGACTTTTTGGGGGGCAATGTATTTACATATCTTTCTCTCACTAGTCAGTAACCTTGAGAATAGTGCCTGTAACCTTTAAAAGCTCCGTGCTTTGTGACCACCTAGAGGGATGGGATAGGGAGGGTGGGAGGGAGACGCAAGAGGGAGGGGATATGGGGATATATGTATACGTATAGCTGATTCACTTTGTTATACAGCAGAAACTAACACACCATTGTAAAGCAATTATACTCCAATAAAGATGTTAAAAAAAAAGAATAAACACTCACCAGGTTAAAAAAATAAATAAATAAAATAAGCTACTATAGATAATTATGCTGGCTTATATAGACTTGTTCACTTTTTCCAAACTATGTGTTTTTCCTTATTTATCTAAAGGAGAAAGTATCCAGCAACTTCAATCATCCATGATAGCTATGATCCTAAAAGTCAGGGAGAAAAACACACCTGCCAGTTTTGGTGACACAGAAAGTAAGTAAAAGACATAAATTCAGTGAACTTTGTTTCACTGGAGATGAGTGGAGGTGTTTTCGGTAGCGAGAAGGACCTCAGTCCTTGTCTTCTTTGAAGAAAGAATTCCACAGAGAGACCGAGATTGCAAAGCAGGCACAGAATTTATCAGAAGCACAGTAAGTGTGGGAAAGCACACAAAGAAGCAGTTTATTTTGGCCAGAAGCAGGAGTTACACACTTGGAGAAAAAGAGTGTGGGCATTCTTGTGAGTGAAGAGGGTGCAATAGGGGCAGTTAGGTTGTTAATATGGGGTTAATCTTCTGGGGTTTAGATGAGGGTGACTCCCCTCTTCCTTCCCCTATAATCGTGTCATCTGCAATTCCTTATCTGGGCTTCCACCAAGCTCCTTTTTTGATCTTTCCCATGAACACCTAAGTGAAAACCACAGCGGGGTGTGTGAGGGAGGAGGTCAAAGTGGCAATGCTAATTATATTACAAGGATATTACAATGCGGCCAAGGTTACTAGAGGGTAACATGAGACCCCCTCTGTGCATGTGTTGGGCTGGGAAATCTCCTTGACCACAAAAATGACGGAGCTGCGGGGCTGGGCGAGGAGGGCGGTGCTTTGTCTTTCACCCAGTCAGAGCTCATAGTCCAACAGTAGTTTATCTCCAAGTCCGCGTGAAACAGGTTGCAGCAGGTCAACCCAAAGCCTATCTATCTCCTACCTCAAAGCGCATGCTCCATAGTTTTCACGGTCAAGAGTTTCTTGCTCAGATGCTATAGTTTCTGTTTCATATGCCATTCCTCAGATGCTACAAAGTTTCTGTTTTAGATGCCATTCCTCCATGCCTCATGACCTCATTAAGTGCAAAACAAGGAGGTGGCTTTGCCTTCTGCCTAATGCTTATGCAGGAGACTGTCCTTGGGCCCGGACCTATGTTTCCTGCCTAAGAGGTATTTCTTCCCTGTTTTACTTATTACACCGTAGTATTATGATTCAAATTATCAGCCTTTTCAGATATTTGCACTGTATTTAAACCTGTTCTGGGTTACAGCCAGGCACTGGGGAAATTAAAAGTGTAAGCAACAGCAATAAAGATGGGGACTTGAGAATCCATATTTAAAATTTGATTTAGAACGTCTAAATTAGATTTTCAAGTGTTAATCAGATTTCACATGTTAAAATAGTTGCTAACAAATAAAAATAGCTTTAATTTTGATATTTTATTCTCCAATATATCATACCAACTATAAAATTTTAGCGATAAAAATAAATAATTTGAGAATAGGTTTGTTGTGTAGGCATTTGAGTGAACAACTCACCTGTAAATTAATGAATAAGAGGCTAGTAACAACTTTCAACAGCAGTAACTTCTTCTCTAAGGAGACAGGCAGTTTTCTTTTTTGAACTAATCCATTCTAAGTTTAGAAACTGGATATGGAAAATAGGAAGAGGAATACCAAGTTAAAGTAATCATTGAATATTTTAATTTTCTCATATAGCGAACGACATACATTTTGTATTTGCAATACTGTTTACAATCTGATTATGTAGAATTGAGGGAAAAAAGCAAAGAATATAAATAACTAGAATGGAATTTTATTTTGTTCCATTCTTTTATAAGAAAAACACAAATTAAGTTAAGCTGACATCAGGATCATATTAAGAACCCATAGGAGAAGCAATAAATCACACACTATATTCCTTCTCTCCTCTGTCAGCAAAGGATTGTAAAATGACAAGTATTGTTCAAAGGGCATAGAAACCCCCAAAGTGCCTTTTAAATAAAAGACATTAAATTAAAATCAGTAGAGTTTTACTCTACAGTACACATTTATTTTTTCCAATATATTTATGAAAATATGGAAATAATACAGGAAAAATGGCTGAAAAGGTGTCCTTTAGTCTTACTACTTCCTATTAATTATGGTTAATTTTTTGGTGATATCTTTTCAATATGCTTTCTCTGTCTAGTCTTTGGGAAAAAAAAGTACTAATTTTAAGGCTCTTACATAAAGCATTTTGTGTCCTGCTTTCATTGTGCTCCACTTTTTTCACTTAACGTTATATCATGTGTTTTTCATGCTATTCAAAGGCATCACTTTTAATAGCCACATGTTATTTGTTTAAGTGTAGACAAATTTCTTAACTGTGCCTCTATATTTTGACTTACACTTTGTTTCCAATTGTTATTATAAATAATACGTGATGAACATCTTTAGACACAATGTTTTTTCTTTATTTCCTAATGATACGTTCTCAAAAGTGAAACTCCTGGGTCACAGAGATGTTTCAAGTGTCCATGTATTTAAAGTAACTCAGCATAGTAAAATGAACAGACGTCTTAACTGAAATCCAGAGATGTGAGTTCTAATCGCAGCATTTTTTCTAAGTTACTTGGTAACTTTGGTCAAATGAGATCTTCTGCTGGTCTTGCTTGTAGCTCCTCAGGGAACTTCTGTCAAATAGTGGCTGCATATTCAGTTTCAAAGATGGAATGTCCAAAATGGCTTCATTCATGTGCCTGGCACCTTGGCAGGGATAGCTAGGCTTAGGTGGGATACTGGGGCAGCTGGATATCTTCCTCTCGCTCTGTCTCTCTCTCCCTTTCACTCTCTATCTTTTTTGGTCTCTATCTCTATTTCCATACAGACTCAGAGTGCCTTCTCTTCATATATCCTTCCTATATAGTATCTTCACGAGGTCTCTCCTTCAGAACAATATGACCTGTTACATGACCGCTCAGGCTTTCGGAAATGCAAACGCATTGTCACTTCTGCCCCATTCTATTGGGAAAGCAAGTCACAGGATCAGCCCAGCTTCAATGTGAAGAGGGCAGTACAAGATCTTGAATATTGGGAGGCATGGTTCGTTAGAGGCCATCTTTGGTGAGTACCTATCACATAGTATGTGACTAGAACGGTGTCTTCCAAGGTCTAGGATATTAATTGTGTGAAGATTGTAATCCATGTACAGCAAGTACTATGACAGTCTACGGGTAGCATTAGGGACAGTGTGGTGAGTCTCTATTGTCAAAGATGTTCATTTCACCAGAACACTCAATTCTCAACCCTTCTGGGGGGAAAAAGTGCACTCTGTAATTTTCTCCAAATAATTGCACTATGTTCTTTGTGTTGACAATTTCCACATTTACATGTCAGCCCTCAGCTGCCCAGAAGATATAAATAGATTGAAGCTCCCCATACCCTACCCTAAAGAGAGTACATGGGAGGAGATTCACCCTGTCTGAAAGTAACTGAGTTCCCTCATGTGGAGTTTAGAAGAAGGTGAATCTGACTGGATTTTACTGATTCTCCACATGATTGGGGAAATCAGAAAGAGATTAACCAAAAATGAGTCCTCAGAGTAATGGAAAATGAAACAGCTTTGCCTAGCCTCTCCTAATAAAAGATAAAAATCCTTTCAATAGATTAATTTTGTTACTTGATAGCTGAATATATACACTAAATTCAATAGAACTGAGACTGCCAGGCTGTGATAAAACCAAATAACAACAAACAGAAAACAAAGCCAGACTCAATAATATTTTATTAATCCTCAATGCCAAATTACACATGCTTGAGGAGAATATGCTTCTTCTCCCACGCTATGGAAAATGGCAGCTTTTTATTAAGTCTATCTCTTAAAACTTAAACATTTGCTCTTTTCCCCCACTGCTTAGCAGTGAGAGCTAAAGCGTCTGGAGCATTTTATTTATTTACATGGCATTTGCCTTGACATTTTCCAGGTAATAATACATAGTAACAGAGACATATGAGAGTTCTGTATCATCCTTTCCCTCAGGGCAAACCAGGCATGAATAGACCTCTAATGCAAAAATCCACTGAGCAGGACAATAAATAACAGGGCATAAAATGGGGAAAATAGTTTCCAAGTACAATCTTTAAAAAATACAGAAGAGAACACTATTCGACCCAAAGTGAGGTAAGGGCACTTCAACTTTCACATTTTATAGTAGGTTTTAGCCTCATTAGTGGATCCTTTCCCACTCACCAGGTTGCTTCTAAATCTGATATCACTTTTTTTTTTTTTTTTTGGTTTCAAGAAATAGCAATGACTTCTACAGTGCTTTATTAATAAAATGGTACTTGTTCCTAAGTAGTAGCTGAAATATAGAGAGATTTTTAAACAACATAAAAATATGTTTATTCAAGCCATGCTTACTTCCTACTAAGCAATTAAGCATTTATTCAACAAATTCCTTGTGATTGCCAGCTCTATGTAAGACACCACGCTAGGCCGTGGGGTTACATGAGGGAGCAAGATATGGTTTCTTCCTTGAGGAAACTTTAAAGGATGCAATAGACCACTAAGCAGGCTAGAGTCCAAAGAAGTGGCATCTAGTCAATCTAAAGGTTCAGGGAAGGATACTCAGAGATAATATCTAGGAGATAGGAAAGATGCAGAGGAGTTGGTCAAGGAATGGGGAGCGGCGGTTGTATATTAGGATTCTACAGAGAAATAAGACATTATACATATATACATCTTCATGTATATAGAGAGATTTATTATAAGGAACTGACTCATGTGATTGTAGAGGCTGAAAAGTCCCAAGATCTGAAGTTGGACAGCTGGAGACCCAAGAGCCAATAGTGTAGTTCCCATCCATGTCTGAGGGCCTGAGAACCAGGAAAGCCATTCCAGTTAGAAAGCTAGCACGCTCTAGGCCCAACAAGAACTGATATTTCTGTTTGAGTCTAAAAGTAGGAAAAGACTGATGGTCCATCTCAACCAATCAGGCAGGAGGCGTGGCCTCTTACTTGAAAGAGGGCCAGTGTTTTGGTTCGATTCAGACCTTCGACTGATGGGATGAGGCCCACCCACACTAGGGAAAGCAGTCTGCTTTACTCAATCGACAAACTCAGATGTTAATCTTACCCACAAACACCCTCCCAGACACACCTAGAATAGTATTTGACCAAATATCTGGGCACGCCATGACCCAGTCAGGTTGACACATAAAATGAACCATCACAGGATACAATGGTAGAGCAAAAAAAAGGTGGCTGTGGAGGCACTGGTCCTCAGGGAGGAGGTTTTTAAGCAAAGGAACAGCAAATGTAAAGGCCCTAAGGGCCAAAGATGGCATTAGAAGGTCTCCAGACTTTTGGGATTCAGAAGCTAACACTTAACAGTTTATACTTCAGGATATTCAATTCTATGCTGAGACTGAGAAAAGAAATCACACATCCTGAAAAAGCCCTATACAGTTTACTCTTGTGTGCATATCCTTCAGCTTTTGTATCCTGTATGTGTAACTTGTGTTTCACCAGCTTTTCCCCCACCTGCTCCTGAAGGGCCTTTAGTTTTCCATAAAGTCCACCCAGTATAGTTATTTCTGAAAGTCCTTAGAGGAGAATGAAACTGTCCACATAGATCGGTGTTCCTCAACCAGGGATGATTTTGTTCCCCAGGGGACGTTAGGCTACCCAGCTAATAAGACATATTCAGTTTACCCACCTGGAGGAGGTGCTACTAGCTTCTCTCCGGTAGAAGCCAGGGATGCTGCTAAATACTCTTCAATGCATAGGATGCCCCCATCACAGAGAATTATCTAATCCAAAAGATTCAATAGGCAAGTGTTGTCAGCCATCGCTGGTACTTCTGGGGTGACCCAACAAGTCTAAACATGGAACCTCTTCTTATCTGATATCCCATGTCTGGGGTTTGTTTGGAGCTGCTCCACCAGAGCCCAGGACTACAGGCTTCCCTCATTTTTTTGGGGGTGACTTTTACAGAAGAGTTTCAGAAACATTCATGACTGATACTTTATGCCATTTTGGTCTTCTTGCCTCTGACTTCCTCCTGCAGAGTCCATAGCCTTTGCCCCCAGAGGAGCTGCTTGGCCTGATTACCTGCAATTCCCACCAGCAATGTCTCCCAATATACACTGTTAAGATGTACAATAATAATTAGCCCTTCAAGGGCATGCATTCCTTAGCAGATTCTGTTCTAAATGTTTTACAGACATAATTTCATTAGGAAAACAATGAGTTTTACTTATTTTACAAATAAAGCTATTAACACTGATAAAAGTCAAGTAGCTTTCCCAACTTGTACTGCTAATTAAAAAAACAAAAAAAACAAAAAAAACTGGAGTTTTAGGTTGGGACCAGTTCTGACTCCTAAACTGTGTTCTCAATCAATGAACTAAACTGCATGAAACTCAGGTGACCAGACTCCATGGTTGACTGTGGCTTTGCCCTGTGTGCATAGTGAGACCCTTCTCACATTCCCTATTTTCTCACCCTAAAAGAGATCCAGCTTAACAAAACATGAGCAAATAATGCAAGTTTTGGGGAAAATAGGGAAAAGTTTTCAGTGTAATATTTTAAAATATTTATTTAAACCACATTTGTTCTCTCCTCAAGGCCCCTTTCCAATCCAAGTATCTCTCCATCTCCTTAACTCTATACCCATCTGCCAACAAACACACAATCCTTATCATTTCTTTTGTTGTACTGAACAATTCAGCTTTCACTCTCAGTTTGGAAACACCAACAAGTAAAAAAAAAAAAAAGGAAAGGAAAGAAAATCAGAAGTTAGCTGTTCCTTTCCACCTTAAAAAACATGTCATCTATTGTTTCTGAAGACTGCCTCTTGGGAGTTTCTGTGTCAGAACTTTTATGAAAGTCTTCATTCAAAAAAGAAAAAGAAAAAGAAAGAAAGAAAGAGAGAGAGAAAGAGAAGAGGAAGGAAGGAAGGAAGGGCGGGAGGAAGGGCGGGAGGAAGGAAGAAAATCCCTGCATAGGTTTGAGGGAATAGGGGGAGGTTCTATTGCTAAGAAAATAAAAATTCTCTGTCATTGATAAGTACATAATTTAACCAGCCTCTGGGTTCGCTTTCAAGACTTGCTTTACTTGAGTGCAAGAGCCTTAAGTAATAATGGTAGTCATATGAGCTACTACTCATTATGTGCCAGGCATCAAGGTAGCTCATTCATTTAATAAAGGGGTTAGCAAACTACAGTCCAGAGGCCAAATCCGGTCCATTGCCTGTCTATGTATGGTGCACAAGCCATACATAAAAATAGCCTTTAAATTTTTAAATAGTTACATTTTAAATGGTATGCAGTTATTTACATACTATCCTTAGTTCTGCCTCTTGGCCAATCCCTGACTTAAATCAACCATTGTGCAAAGTAGAAACTGTCCTTATCCCCATTTTATAGATGAGAATACTGAGGCTTAGAGTGGTTAAGTGATTTATCTAAGGTCACAGAAGTGGAAAGTGGCAAATCCAGGATTTCAACTTACATTTTCTCATTCCAAAGCCACCATTTCTAACCACCATACTATCCAGTGATGTCCCTGTCCCCATGGCCTGGAGCCAAGAGCATGTATATTTTGATAAGGTGAAATATAGTTTGAAGCAAGAGGTGGGTTATTGCTTCAACTCTGATCGGGCGGCCCGCCATCATCCCAGTGCAGCACCACCAATGTGCCCCTCTGGAGGTGCCCATGGCGTGTGCTGCCGGACTCATCAGCACGTCACATAGGGTTCTGCACCCGGCGGAGAGAGAACCCCTTTCTCAGAAAGGTAGAAGAATCAAAGCAGCGCTCCTCGTGCCCTTAGGAGCACAAAGTCTCACGAAGTTCCTACTGAAACAGCCCCACAGCCCTCGCAGGATGCGGACATGACTCCATGAGCACCTGGGTTAGGAGATAAATGGATGAAGCCAAATCTCATGCTGTATTTGTAATTGTCCCTCTTTGCCGAGAGCTAAGGCTTTTTTTTTTTTTTTTTTTTTTTAACTAGGTATCTTGTCTGCCTGTGAGAAGTCCTTTCTCAGGAAGTTCTCCAGTCTGTCATGCAACCTCCCCTCACCAGGTCCAGATACAACCACAGCGCAGGGCTGGGCTGAAGGAGCTAAGCTTGGACCACCGTTTCCCTATAATGACTAGGGAAACATCAGGGAAATGTGACAAATGAGCATGTATATCAAGAGAATATAATGATAGACTCCAGTGCATTTTTTTTTTTTTTTGCTTTTTTCCTTTCCCTGTAGAGTTGAATAGAAAAATACATTTCCCAGCAGAGGAAGCTCATTATAAAATAAGATTCATCCTCGAATATTCCTTTCTCCATAGTCACAAGGTTGTCCCAAAGAGGTGACCTAAAATACTGCTCCTGATCTTGACTCTGGACTACCTGAGTTCAAACCCCAGCTCTGTGGCTCTGGAATAATTCAACCGTCTGTTTCCCTACATGTAAAATGGGGACAGTAATAGTGCCTGCCTTATCCGTCATTGTACTGATCATAAATGTAAAGCTCTCAGAATCATGTACATATGGCACTAACTATGGCATTAAATGCATCCCACCCTCAAATACCTCACAGCTTCAATCTTTCAGGACAAAATAAGGCTTTCCCACAATTTTCACTTAGTGTTCAATTTCCATTATGTTCAATTATGTTTTTCTGAGACAGAAAAGTATACTAGGTTCTGTAAAATATATAGTAATAATCAATATGAGTTCTGAAAGAACATTACTTTAAAGCAAAAGTGTTTTAAAAAGAAGTGTTTAGAAAGCATATTATGAAAAGAATCAGCTATTATAATGATATAAAGTTATATGCAATGCACTGTAATTTTTCATCTTTAGATATTTCAAAGCAAGTTATATTTTGACATAAGCTCAGTAAAGATCTCTCTCCTTTCCTCATGCTTTTTTCCAAATAATTATGGATTCTGGCTGCTTTTCTATTAGTGTAATTTAAAATATCAAGGTATAAAACATAAATAAAAAGATTGAGTTTCTTTGTTCTCTGGATTTTTGCTTTAAAGACAGAGAATAAGACTAAAGAGTTACAAGGATAGAATTTCACTTGCTACTACCTGGCTGAGAAAAGCCTGAACGTGCTGGTGTGATCAGGTGGTTCTAGGGGCCACCCACTCAAACCAGACTAAAGAGAGCAAGAAAGGAAAGAAAAGAAGGAAAGAGACACTTGTCCTTTTGAGTCCCCCACTATCTACATGTTCTCTCTGTAGCCCTTCTCAATGGGCTAGGTCTTCTTTTTTTTTAAATTGAAGCATAGTTGATTTACAATGTTGTTGTTAGTTTCTGGTGTACAGCAAAGTGATTCACTTTTATAGATATATGTTCATTATATATTTCATTATATATATTCATCATATACATATTCATTTTCATATTCTTTTCCATTATAGTTTATTACAAGATATTGAATATAGTTCCCTGTGCTATACAGTAGGTCTTTGTTGCTTATCTATTTTATATATGGTAGTTTGTATCTGCTAATCCCAAACTCCTAGTTTATCCCTCTCCCGCTCTTTCCCCTTTGGTAACCATAAGTTTGTTTTCTATGACTGTAAATTTGTTTCTGTTTTACAAATAAGTTCATTTGTATTATCTAGGTCTTCTTTTCCTTTACGTTTCAGCTCTATCTCCTAGCTAACTTAAAGTCCCTCTGTCTTATATTTTAGGACCTGAAGGTCTTATACTCTGAAAGATAAAAATTTTTAAATATAATTATTATAGCTCACTCTTGGAAATAGAGAGCCTTACCCACCCCCCAAATTAATCTCCAGTGGCAGAACTCTGGCACATGGCAGGCAGTGGGAAAGCTATTTTAGGGAAGGGGCACCCCTCAGATGACTGTGATGGCTTCCCCGGTCATCTGTTCTGGTGAACACTGGGCTGCCTACAACACCTGGGTTACTGAGAGGATGAAGCAATAGGAGAGAAAAAGAACTTTATTTTTTGCTTACCATACATAACATGTTTCTTACTCCTCTAATGGGAGGTTTGAGAAGAGGGTATGCTTCATCCATACAGTGACTGGGGATGAGCCAGAGTGGAGAGGGGGAGTTGATTATTATCTAGCATGTATTTAGGTTCATTTTATTGTCAAGAACTTTGCGTCTATTGCATTAAAAAAGAAAAGAGAAACTTGCATCTTTTCTCTCTTTGCAGTTGTTGTATCTGGATAATGGTCATATAATTTTAAACTTATATTAAATTTTCATCTTTAATTTATTTTTCTATTTTATTTAACACAGTTTTAAAAACAAAATCTGTAACCCATCACGTGCCCTTTCAAGGATTCTGCTTAAAGAAGAATACTAACCTTGATGTATTTTAAAAACTTTACTATACATTAAAATACAGATTTTTTTTATAGAAGTATAGTTGCTTTACAATATTATGTTAGTTTATACTGTACAGCAAAGTGAATCAGCTATACATATACATATATCCCCTCTTTTTTGGATTTCCTTCTCATTTAGGTCACCACAGAGCACTGAGTAGAGTTCCCTGTGCTATACAGTAGGTTCTCATTAGTTATCTATTTTATGCATAGTATCGATAGTGTATTTATGTTAATCCCAATCTCCCAATTCATCCTACCCCGCCCTTTCCCCTTGGTATCCATACATTTGTTCTCTACATTTGTGTCTCTATTTCTGCTTTGTAAATAAGATCGTCTATACCAATTTTTTCAGATTCCACATATATACATTAATATACGATATTTGTTTTTCTCTTTCTGACTTACTTCACTCTGTATGATAGTCTCTAGGTCCATCCATGTCTCTACAAATGACCCAATTTCATTCCTTTTTATGGCTAAGTAATATTCCATTGTATATATGTACCACATCTTCTTTATCCATTCCTCTGTTGGTGGACATTTAGGTTGCTTCCATGTCCTGGCTATTGTAAATAGTGCTGCAATGAACATTAGGGTGCATGTGTCTTTTTGAATTCTGTTTTTTTTCTGGGTATATGCCCAAGACCCGGCTCCACCCAACTGCCTGCAGGCTCCAGTGCTGAATGCCTCACTAAACAACAAGCAAGACAGGAACACAAGCCTGCCCATCTGCAGACAGGCTGCCTAAAGTCATACTAAGCCCACAGACACCCCAAAACACACCACTTGATGCAGCCCTGCCCATCAGAGGGACAAGATCCAGCTCCACTCACCAGAACGCAGGCACCAGTCCCACCCACCAGGAAGCCTACACAAGCCACTAGACCAACCTCTCCCACTGGGAGCAGACACCAGAAGCAAGAGGAACTACAACCCTGCAGCCTGCGGAAAGGAGACCCCAAACACAGTAAGTTAGACAAAATGAAAAGACAGAGAAATATGTTGCAGACGAAGGAACAAGATAAAAACCCACAAGATCAAATAAATAAAAAGGAAATAAGCAAGCTACCTGAAAAAGAATTCAGAGTAATGATAGTAAAGATGATCCAAATCTTGGAAACAGAATGGAGAAAATACAAGAAGCGTTTAACAAGGACCTAGAAGAACTAAAGAGCAAACAAACAATGAGGAACAACACAATAAATGAAATTAAAAATTCTCTAGAAGGAATCAATAGCAGAATAACTGAGGCAGAAGAACAGATAAGTGACCTGGAAGATAAAATAGTGGAAATAACTACTGCAGAGCAGAATAAAGAAAAAAGAATGAAAAGATTTGAGGACAGTCTCAGAGACCTCTGGGACAACGTTAAATGCACCAACATTCGAATTATAGGGGTCCCAGAAGAAGAAGAGAAAAAGAAAGGGTCTGAGAAAATATTTGAAGAGATTATAGTCGAAAACTTCCCTAACATGGGAAAGGAAATAGTCAATCAAGTCCAGGAAGCACAGAGAGTCCCATACAGGATAAACCTAAAATATAGATTTGTTTAAAAAGAATATAAAGCTGAAAGTGTGTCTATGACTAACAGTGTTTTAGGGGGAAAAAAAAAACTTATTTCAAGGCCATTAAACATTAAATACTTTTTTCTTGTAAATTCTTTAGGTACTCAACTTTCCCTCTTAACAAGAGAAATAAAAACAGAAATATTTTGTAAAAACACTGTGACATTATGAACCAAGGCATTCAATAGTCATAGTTAAATAGATAGCTCACAACTTTGACCCTTTTGAGCAAAATAAAGCTTTCAAAAAAATTTTATCTAGCGTCACATTAATTGCATTTTCCCTAAGATACAAAAATATGTGTGGTGTATAAAATACATCACAATGCTAAATGTGAGCTCTGGAAAGATATTACTTTAAATCAATGTGGCAATCCAGAGTGTCACTGCAGGACTAGCAACAGCTGGCCACAGCTGAAGATTCCGATCCTCCCAAAGCCAACGCCTGGAGAGCTAGGAGGGCAGTCATCAGCAAGAGGGAGGTGTCTCAGAACAAGAGACCCAGCCTGTGTGGTGGGATTGGGGATGCTGCCAGGACCTTTTTAGGTAGGAGTGAGTTTGGCAATAGCAAGGAGTGATCCTACAGGTGGAGAGAGGTACTATGAATATTAGTAACAAGATTGGAATCTAATTTCCATAAATGGAAATTATGGTTCCCAGAAGGAGGCCAAAACCTAGTTTCCAATACTGGGTCAAAAAGTAATATTGGGGGCTTCCCTGGTGGCGCAGTGGTTGAGAATCTGCCTGCCAATGCAGGGGACACGGGTTCGAGCCCTGGTCTGGGAAGATCCCACATGCCACGGAGCAACTAGGCCCGTGAGCCACAACTACTGAGCCTGCGCGTCTGGAGCCTGTGCTCCACAACAAGAGAGGCCACGATAATGAGAGGCCGGCGCACCGCGATGAAGAGTGGCCCCCGCTTGCCACAACTAGAGAAAGCCCTCGCACAGAAACGAAGACCCAACACAGTCAAAAATAAATAAATAAAAAATAAAAATAAAGGAATTCCTTTAAAAAAAAAAAAAATAGTAATATTGGATGACAACAAGGATGACCTTGTAACCCAGACCCTCTGAAATTCTTCCTCAACAAGGTTAAGGTAAGTCTTAGAAATATGAGTGGAGTTGGATTGCAAGTAACAATTAGTGGCCTCAGTTACAAGAAGAGGCAGATGTCGTGTTGAAAACTTGTTAAAATCTGATGGTGAAAACTTAGATGAAAGTGTAATTCTCATTATCACTGGGGAATGGGAAAGCTGGTGTTGGGTGGGGAGTTTCTCAGAACGAGCAGAATTGAGATAAGAAAGGAAGGGAGGGAAAGGGCGTTCCAGGTGGAATGACTAACATGTTAAGTTGCTGTTGAGGAAGAACAAGTTTCATTATGTGGTTTATAAGGGGTGAGAAGAGAGATGAATAGAAGGAGCATGGGCCCAAATACTGATAGGCCTGGGGTACCATTTTGAGGAATTTGAGGAAGTTGTACTTGAGGAATGATGAGTAAGCAAAGGGTTGAGAGGAGAAATTTGCGGAATCAGAATGGGCCCAATGATGACATGTTTTGGATGCCATTTTGAGAAACTTAAACTTTATTCTGTAGGCACTGGTTGCCATTAAATATTCAAGAGGGGACTAATTGGACTTAACTCTTTTTTGGAAGATAACTTTGGAGATGGTGTGAGGAATTTGCATTCTGCTATAGGCGAGAAATAATAAGCTCTCAAACTAGGGCTGCAGTAGCATGAATTATTTGAAGAAACACAGCTTTTAGAAAATACGCATCATTTGGTGAAAGTTTGAATATGGAGATAAATCAAAACAGTTAAAATTCAGGGAGAAAAACATCTGTTCCCAAATTCTGCCCCAGAATTTCCCAGGTGCTGTGATGTACCACTGAGACTCAGATTAGTAGCTCTTGGGAGGGACTTGAGCATTTCCATGTTGAACAATGGTTTAGGAACAGTAAGTACATACGTCTCTCAGGGTCTGACAAATCACGCAGATAGAAAAGACATGGGGAGAAATTTCTTGACCTAGATAGAGGTTACATTGCTGTGTTTTATTTGTGATATTATTGAAATGTTTACTTACTACTTATACACTTTTCTCTATGTATTTTTAGCTTCAGTTAAAGACATAAAATGGGTAGAGTATTAATTAACAAAATAAGAATTTAAATTAATATTTAATTTAATGTAAGAATGTTAACAATATTTGATTCTATTAATGAAAAGAAAGATATTTATATGGAAAATGGTATCTTACGAATATTTAGAATTCATCTCCTTTTCAAGTATTGTTTGAATATTTTCAAGCATTAATTTTGTATAAGGCCACCATGAAACTATCAATAAACTGCCTCTTTAATCCCCTCAATAAAGAAAATATGAAAAACATATTCTTTCACTTCAATACAAAATGAAACTAGAAATTAATAACAAAAATAAATGTATAATTTTAAATAGTTTTGTTTTTAAAAATGAAAAGTTAATGAGTTAAGTATTCAATGCAAGAAGTTGCAAAAGGGAGAACAAAGATATGTTAAGGGGAAGACAGTTATCAGTGAATTTAGAAACAGAAAAAAGAAAAGGAAGAAAGATCTATGTAAATGAAATAGTGTTTTTATAGTTATCTGTTCCTGCATTAACATAAATGGCTTGGCAGAGTTTCACCAAATTAAAAAGTACGTAGTCTCCAAATAATATACAACACCAAGAATTAACCCTATGTTAAAGTACAGACTTCGATTGATGATGAGGTGTAAATGTAGGTTCCTCACTTGTAAAAGATGTATAAAAATTTAAAAGCATGTAGTTTACATGGCACTCACAAAATTAAATTGGGTGCCATATTGAGCACTTCACTGCGCCAGACATTCACTCCCCAGAGCACTTGAGATACAAGGGGGTGCAAGAGGCCCACGTGACTACAGATTAGAAAAGAAATGCTTTGAGTAATAAGGTACCATGGAAAGACACAGCAAATAGTGGTGCAGAGAGGCACAAGGGCACTTTTTGGTGGTGATAAAAATGTTCTATATCCTGATTGTGCTGGTGGTTACACAACTGCATACAGTTGTCAAAACTCCTCAAATTTGCACTTAAAATAGGTAAATCTTATTCAATATAAATTGTTCCTCAATAAAACTAATTTTTATGTGTCTACTTAAAAGGATAGTTTCTGTAACAATGGATTTTTTCCTATATGCCAAATAGCTAAATAAATTATGGTATATCTTTTAGTCACTGAAATTTTATCAGCCCAAACTGAGATTTTTGTTTTTGAAGAATTTTAGTTGGAAAGGTGAAAAAACAAACAAAATAATGCCTATAAAACATGATCCCAATTTTTAGGGAAAAAAGTCAAATATGTATATATATATATGTGTGTGTGTATGTGTGTGTATGTGTATGTATATGTATACATACATATACACACACATATATATATATACACATATTTGAAGGAAGGAAAAACAAAAGCAGCATTAATAGTTCTTGCCCAGTGTGACAGTATGAACGTTGATTATAATTTTTTCATTTGTTTTTCTATGTCTTTCCAACTTTATATAATGTACTTGAGTACTATGTTAAGCAGAAATGAATGAACACAATTGTTAAAAAGCTTTTCGAGAACCTCTAGCTTACAAAAAGAAAATAAAATGCTTTAGAATGCTATACAATTCTCTCCACCCACCAGCCCTGACCTTTGGTCTCCCTCTCACTCCCTCAGAAATGGTGTCCCTTCTCTGTTGACTGGACTCTCTCTCAGGCTTCCAAGCCTTCATGTGTACTCTTTGCTTTTGTGGGGAAATGCTTGTTCTCACACCTTATCCATCTCAGGCCTTCCTGTCCCCCTTTAAGAGCCACCTCAAATGTTCCCTCTGTGCTTCCTCCACAGAATTTTCCACTTCCAACTCTTAGCCACACTGTCACACTACACCAAAGAGGATCATGTGTGCCTTTTCCTGTATTAATTAGAATGGGCCAGGCTGAATGTGATAATAACAAATAACCCCCAAATCTCAGTGGTTCAACACAGCAAAATCTTGCATCTCCCACATGTTTCATGTCCCACGTGAATTTTCAGGAAGCTCTGCTATACAGTCTCTCAGGAACTCAGGCTGGAAGTCCACCATCTTGTAGCGGTACCCAGTGGCACAGAACAACACCAAAGACCCACAAGTGACCACAATCCAGAAGTGACACATATCACTACTGCCCACATTTCATGACCTGTAAGGTGACTGAGAACTTTGGGAAAATACACAGTGAGCTTTACTGTCTCTACCACACCCCCATCACTCAATGAGTTCTCAAAAGATAGGGACTGTTCTGTGTTCAACTTTGTATTTCCTGCATAGAATGCAAGGCCTGGCTTTTGGCAGATTAGTAGATGCTTGATAACCCCTTGATGAATGAATATATGAATGAAGGAGTGTTGTGTGATTTTAAAAACAATGTATAAGGACGTTTAGTGTCCCTGCCTGAGAGAAGCCTAAATCTGGCAAGAAATAGTAAACATTAGCACATAACTAAGCATTGATCTATATGGTACAGAACCCAACTTTAATAGATGGAGATCTATTGATCTATTGATTTAACTGTACACTTCAGAGAGAATAAGTAGAATTTGGACAAAGGGAAAAAGGGAAGTTTTGAGGAAGGAGTAATTAAATAGGTAAAGAGAGAAAGATAACAATGGTCATAGTAAACCTGTGTTTCGTTGGGAAATGACTATGGTATGCTGAATAATGACACCCCCTCCCCCAACAAAGATGTCCATTTCGTAATTCCCAGAACCTGTGAATGTGACCATGAATGGCAAAAGAGACTTTGCAGATGTGCAGATGTGTATAAGTTAGGGATCCTGAGATGGGGAGAGTATCCTGGTTTATCCAGATGGGCCCAATGATGTCATCACAAGGGTCCTTGGAAAAGGAGGGCAGGATTTCAGAGTAAGTAGTAGATGGGATGACAGAAGCATGAGTTGGGAGTGACATAAGGAAGGGCCAAGGAACACAGACAGCCTGTGGAAGCTGAAAAGGCAAAGAAGTGGATCACTCCAAGAAGCCTCCAGAAGGAACAATTTGACTTCAGCTTAGTGAGACTGACTTCAGACTTCTGACCTCCAGAACTGTAAGAAAATAAATCTGCATTGTTCTAAGCTACTAAGTGTGTGGTAATGTGTTATGGCAGCCACGGAAAATTAATTCACTGACCAATCTGGCTAGCTAATACAAGGTTGCTCCAAAAATAGAATTAAATTATATAGGTTGGATTAAGAAAGACCTGTACAAAGAACAAAACCAATGAGAACAGAAAGAAAAATTAGCATTGTGGCACACAAGTTGGCACTGAGTCCTTGGTGCACTCCCAAGTGTTCCTCTATTTAATTCTTCTACCGAGCTGCAGGGAGGTTGGCATCTCCATTTTGTAAATGAAAAGATGGAGGTTCTGAGAGGTTAGGTCACTTACCTAATGATCACATGAGTAATAAGTGGAGGATTCAAGATTTGAACTCAAGTCTGTCTGACTCAAGACAAGATAGAAAACAAGAAGACTTTATATTCACATCAGTGTAATATAAATAAATATGACATATAAAATTATTTCCTAAGCACTATTTCGACTGATCATTATAATAATCCTGTGAGGGAGTCAGAGCAGGTTTTATTGATTTTGCAGATGATTAAACCAAGATTAAAGTTAATGAGTTGTGCAAGGTCACAGGCTGTAAAGTGGCCAAGCTCAGAGCCACTTCTGTAAAGTGAAGGAGATCTGTATGCAGGTGCTAACTGTAACACACTGTGGCTGTAAGATTCTTGTTTCTGGAACAGCCAGCTAGTGTAACTTCTGAGTACAAGGTGATGGCAATTCTTTCAAGGAAGAATTGGTAGGACTTGGTGACAAAGCATAGTACAAAATGCTGGAGAACAGAATAAAGAGATCTCTCAACAGGCACAAAAGAGAAGGTATTCTAGTTGACATACATTTCAGGTATTGATCTTGACCTGACACATAAGAGATGCCTCATGAATATCTGTTGAATCAATTGAAATGTCCATTAAGAAGTTGCATAATCAGAATTTGGGAGGGAGAGGCAGGCTTGACCCATAGTTTTAAGAATCATAAGGATAGAAATGGAAGTTAATGTCATAAAGATGGATGAGCTTTCTGAGAGAGTAGCTATAGAAAAGACAGTCTGCCTCACCAGATAGGATGATTCCCCGGGTTTGAAAAGTCCTGTGTGTTCTAGAGACCCCCTATTAAAATGTAGAGCAGCTGGTAAGCTGACAGGGCTTTAACCAGTATCAGCCAACACCTCAGAGAGACTTTGCTTCCCACTATAATAGGCTACTTAACAGTGTTAGGGTAGAGAAAGAAGCTTCTGGGAAGTTAGAGTGTGAGTTGTGAAAGAAACCTGAATGAGATGTGAATGTGAAGAAAACAAACCAAAGTAATTTCTCAGTTCTGCCTAAGATAGGCGTGCTCTTAAGTATAAGAATACCAAGTAATTTTATCAGAATTTTTATGATAACTACTATTCTGGTTTATTTTAGTCAGCATTCAGTTCTCCTCAGAGTGTCAACTATATCTTTAAAAAGGAATGACTTCCTTTTTATGGCTTAGTAATATTCCATTGTTTATATGTACCACATCTTCTTTATCCATTCATCCATCGATGGGCATTTAGGTTGTTTCCATGACCTGGCTATTGTAAATAGTGCTGCAGTGAACATTGTGGTACATGACTCATTTTGAATTATGGTTTTCTCAGGGTATAAGCCCAGTAGTGGGATTGCGGGTCATATGGTAGTTCTATTTTTAGTTTTTTAAGGAAACTCCATACTGTTTGTAGAGACATGGATGGACCTAGAGTCTGTCATACAGAGTAAAGTAAGTCAGAAAGAGAAAAACAACATATTAACGCATATATGTGGAATCTAGAAAAATGGTACAGATGAACCTATTTGCAGATCAGGAATAGAGATGCAGACGTAGAGAACGGACGTGTGGACACGGTTGTGGGGGAAGCAGGGGTGGGATGGACTGAGAGATTGAGATGGACATATATACACGACCATGTGTGAAACAGATGGCTAGTGGGAGCCTGCTGTGTAGTGCGGGGAGCTCAGCTTGGTGCCCTGTGGTGACCTAGATGGGTGGGATGGGGGGGAGGGTGGGAGGGAGGCCCAAGAGGGAGGGGATACGTTTATACGTATGGCTGATTCACTTCATTGTACAGCAGAAATTAACACAACATTGTAAAACAACTATACCTCAATAAAAAATAAATTAAAAAAAAAAAAAAAAAGGAACGAATTCTTTAGCTCTTCAAGATGAACAGAGAATTTGAGTTCCTTCCATCTTGGAAGTGAATTCTGGGTCCAGCCTTGCCTACTGCTTGAAAATAAGAGAAGTCACCATGTGCCCGTTCATGTACCTTGTATACATCACTACAACTCTTGTTACAACCTGTCATACATGCATGAAGACCATGCTTACTTACAGAGGCCAAGGCTCTGGTTGCACAACTGGTAGGGGTGAAGTCAGGACAAAGGTGTTGAATTCCAAAGCCCCAGGAATCCTCTCCCTCAAGGGTGTGGGCTTTTTATTTTTTTTAATAAGTTGAGGTCCAGCTATAAACAGAAAATGAGAGAAATAAGAGACTAGAATACATTTCTATACCCGCCAGCATCTGCTATCCAACCTAGCACATCATAGGTGCCTATTTATTTGTTGAATTGAATAGGTAAACTTCTGGGCAACTTCAAGCCCTTCCAAACTCTGCTGTGATAATAACAGATCTACAAAAATGGTTTGGTTAATGAAATCTTGAGCACAAATTCTCATTCTGACAAAATCCACAGATTTATCCCTCTGTAGTCCCTTTTGAATCGATTTATAAGAACACCTTGCCCTACAGATTATCTCGCAGCCTCAGTGGAATTTAAGGATTTGGTTATTATTTTTATTTATTATCTGTAGAGTTCAGAAAATATGTATGTATTTAGTGCGAACAAAATATCTGCTCTTTGCTCTAAGCAGTTACAGCCTCAACTAGGAAAAGAAAATATATCAGGCCCCAGATACAATACCCACAGGAGTGGCTAAATGTCAGAGGTGCAGGCCTAATTATTATTTATTTATTTTTCTGGCTCTGCTGTGGGAAACTTGGGTCTCAGTTCCTCCGAGTCTCAGAATCACAATCTTCAGGAAGAGATTCAGCCACGCCTCTCGTCCTAATCCCTAACTTAGCTCAGGAAACCAATAAGCTACAAAAGGACACGCCAGGATGTTTTCCTAACCCTCAGTAGAGACTCACAGGCAAGAGTGTTATTCATCCCTGTGTCCCTCCTTACATCCTCCCTGGGGTTAATACATCTGACAAGGTGTCAATATATCCCCAAATATGTTCTTCATTTTAATATAAAAATGATAATACTCTATCCCTGAATCAAAACAGAGATGTTTGAAACTCACTGATGGCTGGGAAGGGTATTGTCGACAAAAGAGAAGAAACAAATTTTAAGGAGTCACAACAGTTGAAAAGTGATTTTCTCTCAGGTAACATTTCTCAAGCAGGAAAAAAAAGCTTTAATTCCTATGCAGAATTCCAAAAAGAATACAAAAAGAACACTTAAAAGCTTCCCAGCAATGATCTCAAAGCCATAAAAGAGACGTTGTGTACAAGACCCTAGGAAAAGAATAGAATTTATATTTCAATATTCGTCATTTAAAAGAGATGCTGTTTTTAAAATAATGAACCACTGACATTTGAATGTTGCCACAATGTGCTAAAAATGCACTCTGAATATTTGAGAGAAAAAGATGATTGGGAAGGCTACGCTTTCCCCTTAATGCAAAACGTATGTGCTTTTAAAATAAACTTGTATTTTAATTTTTAAAATCTATTTCTACTTTGTCTAGATTTTGTTTTATGAGTCATTTCACTTTTGCAATATTTTGAAACCCTTCTTTTTAAAAACCAGGTGGTCAACTGTTTTAGAATGAAAAAATTCAAAGGAAAACTTTAAGCTTTAAACCTCAAATCTATAAAGTTCAGTAGACTTTTTTGCAACTCAAAGAGTGTGGCATTATATGATAGTCACCCTTCAAGTTCCTAACTTTAGGAAAACTGTTTTATTATGTGATCCTATACGCTATCACACACACACACATACACACACACACATAGCCATACACAGTTCCAACTTCTATTATAGTCTATGTATATATATATGAATATATCCAACTACTCTTAACCGTAATCCAGATTTTCTTTCTGACAAATGTCTTTAATAAAGTCTTGGAAACTATATGTGATAACAGGGATACTGAGCTGTGATAAAAGTAGTTTTAATCAAAAGGAAATTACCCAAAATTATTTTCCATTTGCATTACTAACCTGCAAATTTGCTATCTGTCTGTACATGATCAAGAAATCTAATTTTGGTCAGGTGATTATCAACCTGGTGTTAAATCAAAATTGCATATTTGGGAAGGGGGAGAGATGTTACAATTATGTTCAAGAACAATTATAATTAGAACACAAGCTTTCTATGTATGGACAATCAGATTATACTTTGACCAAGGTTTTGCTTAACAGATTTTTAGAAACATTTCTTTACTTGTTTTTGTGTTCTATTTAAAAGAGAGAGACAGCGTGTTGTTTTTATCCAAGATCTCACTGTACAAAGAAGTCAACAACTAACTGTTAGTCAATTGCTTAGGAAAAGAAATCAATGCAGCAAAGTAACACAAACTTCTATTTTTAGTCACTAGGGGCCACATCCAAAATGTAGACAGAAATAAACATGTAATTTAAACATATTGATGTTGCAGTCACAAAATAAATTAAAAATTCCGGGAGGGCTTGGTCCATCGCTCAGTGTGTGTGATCATTTTTAGCAGAGGTACAAATGCCGTTGTATATTTGATGCAGAAAGAGAAACATGTGTTAGTATAATAATAACAGCTTTTCATTTCTTCTTTGTGAGAGAAAAATCTTAAGTGACTTCTCCCTGTTACTTTGGGTAATGAAACAATCCTGGAATGTTCGGGGGGAGAATATAGCACAACATGTTAAGGAAATGTGGATGGCACTGATGTTCCGTCAGATGCGCTAAAAATAGCTCTGTACTAGGAATTCCTTTTTTATCAAACAACACGGGGGCCAGTTTCTCATCCTATGAACACCGGTGGACTCTGTGGGAAACAGCCTACCCTTTTTATTTTTAAAGCCGATTTTATGCCTTATCTGGAAATCTGAACAAAAAGTCCTGCTAAGTTAGGCGATACACAGCATCTTCTCTACTTGAAATAGAGAATATGGCTGTGATAAATATGATCTAATATATTTTGAAGAAAACCAAATAGTCACATAGGAAAAGTTTATTTATAGTGTCCTGGAGGAAAGAGGAAATAATTTCAAAACTTAAATAATTTGCGGGAAAAACCAGTCACAAATCTTATCACAGATGATCTAGTAAAAATATTCCCTTTTGCACAGAGAAGATTATAATCATGACTTAGGTTAAAAGAAAATCGGGAGTTGTAACTGATAAAATAAGATGAAATCTGATAAAACCTGATTTTATCTGACAAAATCTCTAGGGCAGGAAACTGTCTGCCTTATCAATTCTAAATGATAAAAAATGGCTCTCAAGGTGTAGACCATAAAATTAAGCAAAAACATTTTGCATGTGAGAAGAGAATTTCTTAGACTTAGTCCAAAGGCAGACCTATTGTCACTCATAGATTTATCAGTGATGAAATTAGATATACTAGAATCTTCCTCCCACTGGTAACATTTGCAGTCAGCGTGAATGGTTTTTCTCAGTGTAGAGTTTCCAACTCCTGGTATAATAGCATCCTCCTATCAAATGATAGCACAAAACATAGAAAAGTATATTCCTCTTTGTGTGGAAGGGTTTTAATTCTGAAACATAGTTTATAATAATATTCTAAGAGATTACTAAATTTGGTTTTCAAATTGAAAAAGGAATTTATCATTCATTATTATTTAATGAACATTTCAGAGACTAGAAATACAATTATTCTTCATTGTGGGTCAGTATTTTTTTTTTTTTTTAATAAATTTATTTATTTATTTATTTTTGGGTGTGTTGGGTCTTCGTTTCTGTGCGAGGGCTTTCTCTAGTTGCGGCGAGCGGGGGCCACTCTTCATCGCGGTGCGCGGGCCTCTCACTGTCGCGGCCTCTCTTCTTGCGGAGCACAGGCTCCAGACGCGCAGGCTCAGTAGTTGTGGCTCACGGGCTTAGTTGCTCCGCGGCATGTGGGATCTTCCCAGACCAGGGCTCGAACCCGTGTCCCCTGCATTGGCAGGCAGATTCTCAACCACTGCGCCACCAGGGAAGCCCTGTGGGTCAGTATTTATTTTAAAAATACTAGAAACTGAAGAATAATAACAATAATTTAATTTCATCATATACTATTATATTCTAGGATCTTTTCTAAGTATTTCCTATTATTAACTCATCAAACCATGACAAAGTAGGTACAATGAGTATTGTCATTTTACAGAAAAGGAAACTGAGGTGACCTGTCCAAGCTTACAGGAAGAGTTCTGTGGCAAAGTCAAGCTTTGGAACCAGAAGGTTTGACTCTAACATCCATGCTCCTAACTACTGTGCTGGTTTACCTATGACTTTTAAAAAAGATAATGAATTCCTCATTTTTCTACCTTGCTAGTGAGATCATATATTTGCTGCAAAGCAACAGTTGTCAATTTTCTTCTTCAAAATATTTCAATTGAGTGCATATCCTGTGTTCCTATTCTTTTATTTTACGACTCTGTGTTTTTTAATTGGACATGATTTTAAAAATTGTACTTTTTTTTTTTTTTGGCCACACTGTGCAGCTTGCAGGATCTTAGTTCCCTGACCAGGGATCGAACCCGGGGCCCTGGCAGTGAGAGTGCTGAGTTCTAACCACTGGACCGCCAGGGAATTCCCTAAAAAATTGTATTTTTTTAATCCAAAGAAAAAAAGTTGCGGAGTGAATTACTGGGATCACTAATATTTGTATTACTTTCAATTTTTTGTAATGTGGTTGTCTTTCATAATAGGATTTTAAAGTTTGTAAGCCCAGAATTTTGTGCTAAAGAATGAGAAGAAAACTCAACTCCTTGCCATTTCCAGTTTCCACAAGTTTACTTCTTTTTATACCACTCATTCCTGTCCTAATCAGAATTTTTAAAGGACTTTTGATTACAAAGGATTCACAAAGGGGACTCCTGCATTTTTCCTATTCCCTGAATAGATAAAGGATTTGTAGGTGGGGACAGACAAGAAAAAATACAGTCTGTGGAATCTTGCCTAGGCTTGCTGATGAGGAGGAGAAAGGGAGCTCTTACAGCTAAAACTAGTAACTGTGGTTTCTCCAAAAATGGAAGAACCTTCTGTCAATAATCACAGTGGGCAAGTATCTAGTTAGACCACCATGGAAGATGGACGTGGGGTAACAAGTTAAATATAGAGACTTGATTTCAGCAGCATTTTGGGTACTTTGTAATCATTAAATTGTGCACAATTCAGCCATCTAAGTTAGAGCATAATCCAGTAAAAATTATACATGTTATTGTTGTCCTTTTCTGCTGCAAATTTGCGTGTGGTGGGGGGGGAGAGAGAGGGGAATATGTTTGTGTTACATTATGATGTAAAAAGTGTTGCAAACAGTTCCCATTTTCAATAGATAAGCTATAATTTTTTGGTGTTTGTTATTTAAATTCAGCAGACAATAGCTTTAGTAAGTGTATGAATAGACAGTGCCCTTTAGAGCATGATAGATATGACTAGTAGAGGTTTTTTCTCTCAGAAGCTAATCTGCAGCGACTGCAAAACAAGTTTTTCTGCATTCACTCCATTCGATAAATTTGAAAACATCCCATTCCCTTATTCACTGGTGCATGTCCCAAACTGTTGATACCAGTTTTGTTATCATGCCACGTGGAGCAACCTTTCAGGGAGAATAAATGGTGAGGTCCTTAAAGGTACCTGTTTTGCCAGAGTCATGTGCACCCGTTACTGGGATGTTCTGCTCACGTTCTGAGTCTCCCTCAAATGCTGGGAGTTTGGATCATGTAGCAAAATGACAGAAGAGCCCACTGTCCACTGTGGCCTTGAACAGACCTGTTCCATTCCTGGTAGTAGAGCATTCTTATTCAAGCCTGAGGGGATGGACCAGCATCCAGTTGACACCCATCTCCCCCTGTCCTGCCTTGGCAGGGTTTGCAGTACACTAGTGGTTGCAGCCGGGGTTGCTAATTCTACTCCCATGGACACCTGTCTCTGGCATACCATGGGAGTTTGATGGCTTTGGAAATTCCAATATGTGCCACAGTTGTTTCTAAGAGTAGAGGACTCTTCATCAACTTAGCAGAAGTGTTATGAAAGGGTGAAAGATAGGCATGTACAGTTATGGTAGCCTCTGTGGGGCATCCAGAGATAAATGATAAAAATGAAGAAAGATAAACCCTATGGTGGAAATACATGGGAACCTTACTTTGGGATAGTTCACATACATTTTAATGATTCTAACTTTTAAATTTACTTTTCCAAGGCTGTCATTCTTCTCAAGGCTCAAAACTAACACTGAGAAGCAGGAATTGGGGACATTTCTTCAGGAAGCATGTATTAAGCTCTTCTGTGTGACAGGCACTGGAGTAAGGAAGGTAGAAAGACAGCTGCTGTCCTGGAAAGTACAGTCTAGTGAAATGTCAGAAAATTAAACTGACTTCAGGAGAGCAAATTAAGTTTCTCGCTTAACAGCCGTGACAATAATGTATGGATAAATTTAATAATCAATAAGGGATATAATTTTAGGTAATTTTTCAAACCCAGCTAGAATTAGAACATCACTAACCCAATACTGAAATGAAGCCAAAGGCTAACTGCAGAATCACTGGTTTTTATTTTTTAATCAGCTAATACTTCAGGGTTATAGCTTTCTGATATTATTAAACAAGAACCTAATCCTTAAAAACATGCTTTGTCTGAGAGTTAGTACTAGGCATGAATGAAAGGATGTTTTTAAAGAAAAAAATGAGAAATCAAAATATAAATTTATGATATATAATCATATAGATACACACAATCTAGGAATGTGTATATGAATGTATGTGAGTACATATGCATTCCTTCGTCATAAAGACGATGTTAGGGTCTAACAAGATAATAATAGACTAATTCCTAGTTAATATGATTACATTCAATTCTCAGACAACTCATGGAAATACTGTCTTTTAATTTAAAAAGCATTATTTATGAATATGTAGATCGTTTCTGATGTTCAATTAAAAAATTACTTTTAGTTGTTAAAAAATAAATAACCATGTTTTACAATAGGCAGGCTTACCTACTCAGGGTTAAAATTCCACACACTTTCATAAAGTACCGCAAGCTCGATTTCTGAAGTTGGTCAGTATCTGGGAAGAAGTCTACTCACTGTCACACAATATGCACATGCAGGAGGGGGCGAGTGGGGGGAGAGAGAGGCTGCTCAAAGCACAGGCCAGGCACATTCATTTCTAGGTTCACCCATAGGCAACCCCTCTGGGACACTCAGATCCAGTGGGGCAGTGCTCCAGCCCGGGTGAGCCTGCTGCCTCCGCCATAGCTGCCCCCAAAATCTGGCCTGGAAGTGCCCCCAAAGTGCTGTGAAAGCCCTTCTGGAAGTGGGTTGAGCTGGTGTCTGCCAAGCAACAGCTGTCAGGAGATTGGTGGTCTACCTGACTGGGATTTACATGGATCATATCCAAACTTCCCATGAGCATCCAAGGCCAAGGCTTGGTCTGTGCCCTGAAGCGCCCCAGAGGACCCAGAGCCGTGGCAATGACCTCCAGCGTGTGTTGGCGTGCCAGCTGTCATTGTGTGGTCTCCAAGTGGCTTGTGGTCTGATTTGCACAGTTTCACAGAGACTGAAGCCTTTGGGGCTGGAAACAGCTTAGGATCACACTGCAGAACCAGTGCAGGGGTTGCCCACGGCAAGATCTCTTTGTTCATCCCTCAGTTAACCAGGGAAAGAGACATCACTCCCTCTCCTCAAAGCACAGTTTCCATTGGGACCTGATGTGGTAACTTTTGTCCTGCACTTAGCATTTTACATTAAAGTTGCTCAGTCCCATATAAAGGACAGCCTTCTGAATGGCAAAAATATTTTGAAATGATATGACTGATAACGGGTTAATATTCCAACATATGTAAACAGTTTATACAACTCAACAGCAAAAAACAAACAAGCCAATTAAAAAATGGGCAGAAGACCTGAATAGACATTTTTTCAAAGAAGACATTCAGATGGCCAACAGGCACATGAAAAGATGCTCGGCATCACTAATCATCAGGGAAATGCAAATCAAAACCACAGTGAGATGTCACCTCACACCTGTCAGAATGGCCGTCATCAAAAAGACCACAAATAACAAATGCTGGAGAGGGTGTGGAGAAAAGGGAACCCTCATGCACTGTTGGTGGGAATGTAAATTGGTGCAGCCACTGTGGAGAACAGTATGGATGTTTCTCAAAAAACTAAAAATAGAACTACCATATGATCCAGCAGTTCCAATCTTGGGTATATATCCAAAAAAATAAAAAAGTAAAAACACTAATTAGAAAAGATACATGCACCCCAAAGTTCATAGAAGCATTATTTACAATAGCCAAGATATGGAAGCAACCTAAGTGTCCATCGACAGATGAATGGAAAAAGAAGATGTGGTATATATACACAATGGAATGCTACTCAGCCATAGAAAAGAATGAAATTTTGCCATGTGCAACAGCATTGATGGACTTGGAGGGTATTATGCTTAGTGAAATCAGTCAGACAGAGAAAGACAAATATTGTATGATATCACTTATATAGGGAATCTAAAAAATAAAACAAACAAATATATAACAAAACAGAAACAGACTGACAGGTATGGAAAACAAAACTAGTGGTTACCAGTTGGGAGAGGGAAGTAAGGAGGGGCAAGATAGGGGTATGGGGTTAAGAGATACAAACTATTATGTATAAAATAGATAAGCAACAAGGTTATATTGTATAGCACAGGGAATTATAGCCATTATTTTGTAATAACTTTTAATGGAGTATAATCTGTAAAAATACTGAATCACTATGCTATACACTTGAAAATAATATAATATTGCAAATCAACTATACTTTAATAAAAAATAAATTTATAAAAAAGGATCCTTGATTGACAGAACGATTCAGATATTGTACTATGAGCTGAATGAGAATGCAGTCAGCCAGTCTCCTGAGGCTACACAGCAGGAACTCAACCATTATACGTGGTCCCAAATGAAACTGAAATGCTTCTGAGAACACAAATTACTTCTGCAGATCCACCACAATAACACCTCCCATTTTGTTAGCCTTTATCTTAGTGCTAAATTAAGAACAACAACAATAATAATAGTAAACACTTATCTAGTCTTTATTATGTGCCATGCCCCTTCTAAGAGTTCTCATTTAATCCTCACAGTAACATAATAAGGTATGGTTTCTTATTGTACCCATTTTATAGATAAGAAAACTGAGGCATGGAGAGGTCAACTAATTTGCCCATATGTGGTAAATGTTGTGCCAGGATAGGTTCTCTTAATCATGTGATTTGCTTGTTCTTATTTATATTTTAATTCTTAATGTGTTTGCTTATCTGCTTTATTTGCCCAGTGCAGATTAGCTGGGGAACTAGGATAACAGTGTTGGGAGTCAGGTGGAGGTAGGTTGTTAGAGACAAGACAGAGAAGTCAAATTGAAACACAGGAGGCAAGAAAAAGAAAAGCCAGGACTGTATCACTACACAGTACAGTATACATGCTTGGTTTTTAAAATGACACCATATTTTCAAGATAAGTTTGTTTCATGCTAAGTGAAGTAAGCCAGACAAAGACAAATATCATAGGATATCACTTATATGTGGAATCTAAAAAAAATTATATAAATGAACTTATGTACAAAACAGAAACAGACCCAGGCATAGAAAACAAATCTATTGTTACCAATGGGGAAATGGGAGGGGGGATAAATTAGGAGTTTGGGATTAACATATATACACTACCATATATAAAATAGATAACAAACAAGGACCTACTGTATAGGGAATTATATTCAATATTTTGTAATAACCTATAAAGGAAAAGAATCTGAAAAAAATAGATATATACGTATGTATAACTGAATCACTTTTTTGTACACCTGAAACTAACACAACATTGTAAATCAACTAGACTTCAATAAAAAGAGACAGAAAGAAAGATGGAAAGAAAGAGAGAAAGAGGAAGGAAGGAAGGAAGGAAGGAAGGAAAGATGGGAGAAAGTTTGTTTCAATGATATCTTCTAGAAGACAGGGATTTGATTAAAATATCTTAGATAAATTTCCATCCTAAGGGATAAAGATGAAGAAAATAGATAACTGCTTAAACAGGTAAGAAGTGCACTCCCTTCTGGAAACAGAATAAAGACTGTTTATAATCAGTGTCATCTTTTTATATGTAAATTTCCCTAATAGAACATGCTTCAGGGGAGGAACGCAGCTTTCTTATTACTCATGAAGACCTTTTACCACTCTATCACTAAACTAGGAATAAAATAAACTCATAAGCAAATCTTTTTCTTGTTTCTACTTGGTCCTGAGTATTTCCTCTGCTTCTCCACACTTCCTCCCACTTAGCAACTCAGAATCTTTCATACCCGGGTGAACAGAATGAATGAACAAACTTTGTTTTCACAATGTTGTATTTGAAGAGATCGGCACTCTTTGAACGCGCATGCCAGTATTGGAAAGTTGTCTCTTACATGGTCCAAGCAACTCAGCCTCCTTTTAAAAGTTTTCAGTAGAGCTTTATTCACTGGGCAAGACACGTCATGTCCTCTTGCGTAACACCCCAAATTTCAAGACCTTTTCCCAAAAGTCCCTTTTTCTATGTCATAGCTCTCATCATTGTCTCTAGGGCATTTATCATAGCAGCATAAGCAAGAAGGCTACACTCTGGTTCATTCCCAAAATCCCACAGGAAAAGTACAACATCGTTTTTGTTCAGACGACATACAAAAACTCACCTCTCTGAAGTGTTCCCAGGCCCCCTTTTCCTCCACTCCCTCACAGTTAAATTTAAACTCTGTATAGTCTCAGCTTCTATGGCATTTTATTTAAAGTTCTTTTATAGTATTTTAATATTGAATCATGTTAATTTCACTTTATAAATATTCACTAAGGATCTGCTCTGAGCTAGGCAATTAGATATACAATGAATGTGGACCAGACAGGTGAACACCCAAGTGCTCACAAATTACTTTGATCTAGTGGGCTAATCAGACAAATAATGGACAGTGCAACACAGTGAGAAATTTACTACAAAAGAATAAGAGCAGGGAGTGATAGCACCTTGTTTGGAACTGAGGATCCAGAAGAGGAATAAGGACAGATGTGGCTGAAAAATGTTGGGACCTGACTATGAACTCTTGCTTATCTTCCTTCTACCCAAGGAAGACAAGGACAAAGAGGACAGCATTCTTTCCTACTGACAACTAAAGACAATGCTCAGAATCCTTTGCAACATGGCTCTTTGGTCAGCAGACCCCTGGAGTCCCTTGCTACACTTTCAGGGAGACTTCAAGGTCAAACTATTTTCATAAAAATAAAAAGACATCACTTTCCTTTTCACTGTATTGACATTTACACTGAAAAGGAAACTTTTGGCACCTTAGCATAAATCAAAGCAGTGGAACCAAACTGTATTGTGATCATTGAATACTTGACCTCCATCATTCACAGAAGGGAAAATGAAAAGCCAATTAACTTAAGAATATCGTTGATGAAGCAGTAAAAGAATTAATTTTATTAAATCTCTGTCTTTGAATTCATGTCTTGAAGACGTCCATGTAATGAAATGGTAAGTACAAATAAAGCACTTCTGCTGCCTACAGAAGTATGATAGTCTCAGAGAAAAGCACTGGTGTGATTGTTTGAGTTGGAAGTTGAACTAGCTGCTTTTTTCATGAAACACCATTTTCACTTGAAAAACATTTAACAGGCGAACTATGGTTATTCAGACTTGGGTATTTGGCAGACATTTTCTCAAAATGAACCAAGTAAGACTGTTACTTCAAAAACAACTGATAGTATTTGTTGCCTGTAACTGAATTCAAGCTTTCAAGTGAAAATTAGAATTTTGGAAGACTTGCATCTATAACCTTGAGTTAGACAGCATTATAATACTTAAAAGATTTCCTAATGAAATAGTGGTGATATTAACAAATATGATTTTTTAAATGTTGTATAATAAAATGCGCCAGCATTTGGCAAATCTTTAAAGCAGACTAATAAATGATGTTACAGAATCATGCATGGGGAAAGAGCCATTCAAAGAGCAAGATGATCTAACGAATTTAACATAATGAGCAAGAAAAAATCATTGATATGGGTTCAGATTCCGCATTGTACCCAACCTTTAAGAGAGAAAGTTTTGAGTCAAAGAATATCCATAATTATCCAAAAAAAGCTATTAAAAGACTCTTCCTTTTTCTAGTACATATCTGCATGAGGCCTGATTTTCTTTATTTCAACCAAAACAACATATTTCAACAGATTGAATGCAGAAACAGGTATGAGAATTCAGTCATCTTCATTAAACCAGACATGAAAGAGATATACAAAAATGTAAAATACTGCCAATAATGTCTTCTCCCCAAATGTGGTTTTGCTTTGGGAAAAAAATTGTTTGTAAGATGCAATTATTTTATACAAATATGTTATTTATGTTACCATGTAATGGGCTCATTTTACTTTAAATAAATAAATACTTAAAAAAATTATTCTGTGTTAATTCTTAATGCAGCATACACCAGAGATGTAACCCATGCAAACAAAAGCTCTCTGGGGTCCTCAATATTTTCAGAGTGTAAAGGGGTCCTGAGACATAAAAGTTTGAGAACTGGTGCTTTAGTGGTAGTCAATAAAAGGTTGTTGTATGAGTTTAGTGATACAAGTAAAGTGATGTTAAACCACCATCTCTGATAGTTATATAATACCTTATCATTGAGAAGAGCTCTCACATCAAATCATTTGAGATAGGTCAGGAAACTGAGAGTCAGAGAAGTTAATTAGCTTAAAAAGATAACACTGCTAGTAAAGCATGAGAACTGAGACTAGTTTTGATTCCTCGTTCAAAGCTCCTTTCACTATATCCATTTATCTCTGGTTTAGATTACACATATTTTCAGAACTCTCACGAGCTCAAAATCCTCACTGCTCAACGCTTTGCACTTTTATTTTCTTCCTTTCCTTGTTCTTACATTTGCTTAGATGTCTTGGCTTTGCCAACGTCGATGGGCAACATAACTACCCTTAGATAATGTGTAGTATGGACACATATCCTAAATGAAACTAGACTTTATTCCTGTCTACTTAAAAAAAAATTCAATGTTATCTTTTATACAAACGAATGGAGCAGAAATTGTTTATAGTCCTTCTGGAAAACAAAAGGATCCATACTTCCTACATCAGCCTTATAAATAAATAATGGAGCTGGGTTGGTCTCAGTTCCCACCCCAGTGCTTTCCAGATAAATTCCAGATAAATCTCTGTCTTTGAATTCATATTCATTCAGGCCCTTTGTGGCTCCCACCTAGAGGAGGTCACTGGTTGTTAGGTTTATGGCTCCTATTCTTTGAAAATCCCTTAAATTTAGGCCATACTGATCACACAGGATACCCAGGCTCCTACCTTCTGGATGAAGTTAAACACCAACTTGTATGATATGATTTTATGAGAAGTTTTAATAGTTTTTATTTTATTTGCCACAACTGAAAGTTCAGACATAATATTACCAAGTTATTCTCTTTCACACGATCCTTCATTTTGCTCAGGTGTCCTAGTTTGCTTTTATTGTCCCCCTGTGAAGTGATTTAGCTATTTCTGATACTACTTCTCAATATGGTTGCTTTGATTACTCTGATAATCCTTCAGTATTCTTCATTTCAAAGTAGTTTCATCTCTTCATTACTTGTATAATACTTTGTTATTCCCTCTATACTCCTAGTATACAAGAAGCATGTATACGTATAGCTGATTCACTTTGTTATACAACAGAAACTAACACAACAATGTAAAGCAATTATACTCTAATAAAGATGTTTAAAAAAAAAAAGCATGTACTTATTCAATAAACAAATTCATGAAGGCATGAATGAAGACTCTACTTGATTATATCATTTGCCTAGATCATCTTTGGATCAATATTATTCAGAATTCCCAAAATACCCATATGTAGAGATATGAATGGAAATGTTAAAACACTTGATTAATTTACAGTAACATTTTAAAAATCATAAAATATCTAGGAATAAATCTAATGAAAGACGTGTAAGACCCCTGCAATGGAAACTATAAAAAATTACTGATAGAAGTCAAAGATTTAAGTAAATAATGGGATGTACCATGTTCATGAGTTGAAAGCCTCCATATTTTTAAAATATTTGTTCTTCCTAAATTGATCTATACATTCATTATAATCTGAACCAAAATCCTAGGAGATATTTTATGGAAATTCATAAGCTAATTCTAAAATGTGTTTAAAAATGTAAAGAGCCATAAATAGCCCTTGACAAAGAAGGTTGCTATAAGAAGTCAAGCCTTATTATAAAACTATAGTATTTGAGACAGTGTGGTATTGGCTCAAGGATAAATACATAGCCAGTGAAAAAGAAGAGCACACTGAGAAATTGACCCATAATTAGTACCATCACCTAATTTATGACAAAGGTGACAGTGCAGTGCAGTAGGGGAAGATGGTCTCTATAAATAAATGGTTTGGAGTCAGTTGAATACCTATATGGAAGAAGGTCAATCATGACCCCAGCCCCAACCTCACAGAATACACAAAAATTAGTTTTAAATGTTAAGGAGTTCTAAATGTGAAAAGTAAACAATGAAACTGTTAAAAAGAAAATATCAAAATGAAGCTTCATGACCTGAAGCTAAGCAAAAACTACTAAAATGAGATACAAAATGCACTAGCCATAAAAGAAAAAAATTATTACTTAAGCTCCTCTATTAAAATTAAGAACTTATGCTTATCAGAACATGATTAACACCTGGGAATTCCCTGGCTGTCCAGTGGTTACGACTCTGTGCTTGCACTGCAGGGGGCACGGGTTCGATCCCTGGTCTGGGAACTAAGATCCCTCAAACCACGCAGTGGGCAAAAAAAAAACAAAACATGATTAACACCTGAAAAGGCTATACACAGAGTGGCATAAGATATTTGCTAGACATATATTCAACAAAGAACTGATTCTCAGGATAAGAACTCCTATGAATCAGTAAGAAAATGGCAGATAGTGAAACTTTAAAATGGTCAAAAGTCTTAGGTATTTTACAAATGAGAATATCCAAATGGTTAATAAACATATAAGAGATATCCAACTTCAGTAATCATCAAGGAAATTCTAATTAAACTATAATGATATATCATTTACATACCCACTAGAATAGCTAAAATGAAAAAGAAAACACTATACTTACTGAGATCACGAAACAACTGGAACCCTGGTATACTGCTGTTAGGGGTACAGATTAGTTCAACCAATTTGGAAAACTGTCAGTATCTACTAAACCTAAATATACTCATATCCAATGACCTATCATTTACTCCTAAGTGTATAACCCACAGAAATGCTATTATAGACTGAATCATGGCCTCCCATATTCCTAAGTTGAAACCCTAATCACCAATGTGACCGTATTTAGAGATAGGGCCTTTGAGGAAGCAATTACTGTTAAATGCTGTCATAAGGGTGGGACCCTAATCCAATAGGACTGGTGTCCTTATAAGAAGAGGAAGAGACCCCAGAAGTGTCTGCACAGAGGAAAGACCACGTGAGAACATAGCAAGGAAGCAGTTGTCTGGAAGTTAAGGAGAGCGGCCACTGGAGAAACCAAAACCTACTAACACCTTGATCTTGGACTTCCAATCTCCAGAACTGTGATAAAATTATTTCTGTTGTTTAAGCCACCCATTCTGTGCTATTTTGTTATGGTAGCTCTAGCAGACTAATCCAAATATTGATATATTCAGATGTTAAACAAAAAAGACATGTACCAGAATGTTCCTAGCAATACTGTGAAGAATAACCAAAACCTAGAAACAGCCCAGATGTCCATCAAGTGTAGATTTTTTAAATTGTGGTCATGTATACAAGAGAATATAATTAGGCAGTGAAAACCAATAGATTACAGCTAGACACAACAACATGAATGAATCACATAAACATAAAGTTGACTGAAAGAAATCAAATAGAAAAGAATACATCTTGACTGATTCTATTCATAAAAGTTATGACAAATCAGTCAAAATGAATCTGTGGTGTTAAAAATCAGGAGAGTGGATAATCTTGGGAACAGTAACAGGAAGTGAGTGCCAAGCGGCTTTCTGAGATGCTCTTAGTATCCTGCTTCTCAATCTCTGTGAGTGCTAGTTAAATGGATATGTCTCTTTTGTGAAAAGTCATTGAACTGTACCATTATTTACTCAGTTTTTTGAATGTATGTTATGCTTCAACAACAGCTAGGAAGTGGTAGGTCTGGTATTCAGACTCTGGCTACCTGACTCCAAATCTCTTAATATTCCATTACCTTGTTAAGTGGTTTTATATTCTGATCCTGTCAGTTAGTCTTAGATATCTGTGTTTATTTTCCCATTATCTATACCGACAACTCATAGCATTAAAGATCTTCTACAACTTTTCCCCTGACTAAATAGCTCCCTGTAATAACGGTTCTCTTCACTGAAACCCCTCTTGTTTTCTTTCAGAACATTTTTGTTCTCAACAATTCAGAGAGCAAGTAGATTCCATTTTCATTGTTTTCTCCCTTGAAACTCAGAAGCAGGAAGGGTTTTGCCCCTCACAAAACGATCTGCCTGCTTAGACTGACTTGAAGTTTCCCATGCTGAGTCATCCTGGGAATGTCGCAAAGCACATGGCTTCAAAAGTTCTCAGAAACTCTTTAAACTTCAGTTCATCAAACACACTCAGATTCTAGAATATAGCAAGGCGTACTGCATGGATTTCCCCCTATTGCTTTTAGCTCATAACTTTCCATTTAAATCTCCCAAGTATTTACCCTTTCACCTAACAATTTTCCTTTTGATCAAACCAGTTTTTTTTTCCCATGATGAAGCCATCCAAGACAAGTTTTTCAAATGTGGCACAAACCACAGGAAAGCCCTATGTCGACAGATTTCCTATTTATTAATTTAAAATCAGTTAATCCCCAGAAGTGTTCAATTCAAAGTCTTTATTAGTATATTTTCACTGATTATCAACAGTTAACGGTTCCAATTTCTAAATGTACATTACCTTATGATTAAAAATAATAACTTTATTTTACTTTGGAAGAAATATAACCAAAAAAGAAAGAAATATAATCAAAATTCTTGGTAAATAAAATCACATATCTTTTTTCCCCTTATTTTTTTTAAATAATATCTTACCTTTATTTTTTTAATTTTTTATCGGAGTATAGTTGATTTACAATGTGGTATTAGTTTCTGCCGTACAGCGAAGTGAATTTGTTATACGTATACATATATCCACTCTTTTTTAGATTCTTTTTCCTTATAGGCCATTACAGAGTATTGAGTAGAGGTCCCTGTTCTATACAGTAGGTCCTTATTAGAGTAGTGTGTATATGTCAGTCCCAATCTTCCAATTTATCCCTCTCCCCATACCCCCTCACTAATTATTAGAGAAATAATTAGAGAAATACAAATCAAAACTACAATGAGGTATCACCTCACATGGTCAGAATGGCCATCATCAAAAAATCTACAAACAATAAATGCTGGAGAGGGGGTGGAGAAAAGGGAACCCTTCTACACTGTTGGTGGGATTGTAAACTGGTACAGCCACTATGGAGAACAGTATGGAGGTTCCTTAAAAAACTAAAAATAGAGCCACCATATGATCCAGCAATCCCACTCCTGGGTATATATCTGGAGAAAACCATAATTCGAAAGGATACATGCACCCCAATGTTCACTGCAGCACTGTTTACAATAACCAAGACATGGAAGCAACCTAAATGTCCATCAACAGAGGAATGGATAAAGAAGATGTGGTACATATATACAATGGAATATTACTCAGCCATAAAAAAAGAATGAAATAATGCCATCTGCAGCAACATGGCTGGACCTGGAGATTGTCATACTGAGTGAAGTAAGTCAGACAGAGAAACACATATATCATATGATACCATTTATATGTGGAATCTATAAAAAGGGTACAAACGAACTTATCTGCAAAACAGAAACAGAGTCACAGATGCAGAAAATAAACTTATGACCCCCTTATCTTCTATTACATTATTGCACTTTACCAGTTCTCTGTTTGAAAGAAAATTTTCAAACCTCAGAATTTGCTGAGTCAGTTTTTCTACTTCTTTGCCACCTTCCTGTTGGTGTTTTGTTGTCAATAGTTACATGTGCCTCTCTGCTACGTTCTCAGAAAAGACATTAATTTCCCCACATCGTCTCTCAGCTTCTGCACAACCCGCTTCCTGCTCCTCTCACCCAGCACTGCTGCTGGAAGTTATCCTGTCCCTACTGATCAAAGAAGGAAAGTGAAATCAATCTCTCTCTTTCTCTTCTCCCATTTACCTTTTAGAAAAACAATTGCATAGGAATTTAGAAAGGCCCAAACATAAGATGTTTTCCAAATTTAACCAAAATTATAAAAGCTACATCTTTTTATTTTTGCCTTGAGGTGCACAGAATAAAGGGATTTTCATGTAGGAAACGTAAATGCATTGTAATGTTTTAAGAAAAAAAAATCAAAATGTAGCTGGACCAGACATGGTGCAAGTCTTAGATGGGATCCCTCACTCTTGACCATCAGAGACTGTCATCTAGGGTCTCTTATGTCTAGTTCATTCTAAAACACATTCTAACTCACTTCCAAAATTTAGCTTCTTAAACCACTCTTTCTGTTCTGTACCTCATTCCTTATCCCATTTCTCATGACTCTCTTTGCTATAAATGTCATGGCCCAAATCATCAGGTTGTTTCCTCTTATTTATGTCAGCTAATATCCATTCCCTCAGTGAATCATCAACTATTTATCAAAAATCTACCATGTACCAGGAACTATTTTAGGTGTTAGGGCTACAGATTTGTACAAGACAGTTAAGAAAGAGTCATACTAATAAATATATAATATCAGAAAGCGATAAAGCTGAAAACAAATAAATTGGCATAAGGGAATAGAAAGTTAAGGGGTGGAGAGACTGTCTTAGAAAATGTCCTAGAGAAGTGCTGTCAAAGGAAAAGACATGAGAAGGGAGACTTTAGTGAAGCCAAGGGGGGCGAGACAGTCAAAAATCTTGGGGTAGCACATTGCAGTCTTGGGGAGTAGAGGGTAGTTCAGCAAGAGGAAAGCCCCAAGGAAGGATTAAGTTTGGCAAGTTCAAGGATGGCCGGAGTGGAGTCGGGGGGAGGGGTAGAAAAGGAGGATGCAGAGCTTACCAGGACAGATCATTTAGGTCCCTTTAGGCAGTGGCAAGGAGTTAGGAATTCATTTGGCATTTATCTTCCAAATTATATTTGGAAATATATTTGGACTTCATTCAGTTACTGGAAGACACTGGAAAGTCTTAAGCAGGGGAACAACTTGAACTGACTTGGATATATATTTTGGTCTCCCTGGCTGGGGTGTGGGAAATTGACTGCAGGGGCAGCAAGAGTGCGGGAAGACTCCTCAAGTCATCCTTGTCTCTCCTGGTCACACAGCCTTGGATGTTTCTCAGATGTGGCTCCAACACTACCTCTTAGCAGCTCACTCTCTGGCCACCTTAAATCACAGCCTCCTACCTCACGTCTCCTACCTGATTCGAACCCGAGACTCTGCCATCCTCCTGCTGCTTCAACAGGACACTCCTCGTTAAGTCCCTGCTGCTGGGGACCAATCCACACCTTCACAGACAATTTATACTTACGGGAATACAGTAATGCAGGCTTCTGGTGCTGGTGGAATACAGTCTAAAGCCCCCCCCTTTACCCAAAAAATATCACCAGGGTACTGGAATATTCTAGAATTTTTGCTTATTTCTTACATTTGACATTCCTGGTTTTTCAGTGAGCCTAGAATTTCAAGCTCGCCGCAGTTTAAACCACCCAAGCTCAATAAGCATGCGTATAAAAACAATTTTGTTTTAGTATCGCTTTTAGAAAAATTTTGAATAAAGCAAATGCTCTGTCCTAAACTTCTACATCAAACAATCTGAATAGTTATACGAACCCACTAGAAAATAGAGACATCATTCTTGAAAAGTCTTGGAATTGTACCTTATCCATAGCTTGAAATGACAGAAACATTCCAATCGGTTTTGCACAGGTCAAAGAAAACCACATTTTTGCAAACATCTTCAAACATCATGTCCCTTACTTATTTACAATGCCAGATATGTGCAGGCTTCTGGTGCTGGTGGAATGCAGCTGACCTCGTCGAAACCTTTCTGGCTGTTCAGTTACACTTTGAAGTTGTTAAAATTTTCCAGAGCAAATATCCCAAATTTCTGATAACACGAGGTACATTATGTACAACAAATGCACTAGGTTAAAAGAGAGTTAAGCTCTTGGAAACAAGATGGTAGTTTTTAGTCATAAAAACTACCCCCATTATCCCTACTGAGTAAATGAAAATTATATAGCAGGGGGAGGGGGAGGCTTTGAAAACAGGATAAGGTTCCTCATGACTTTCCTTGTGAACTGGGGCCTCAGATCAGCCTGCAGTGGACATGAGAGAGATTCACGTTACCCCAGTGGGATAAATAATGAAACACAATGCATAATTGTCAGTAAGTTCTTAGAACCTTCTCAGACCCAGGCTACCATGCAGAATGCATTCCCTCAGGCTCCATAGGGTCACAAGGGAGGTAACCAAGTGTTGGGATGAGTAAATAGACATGATTGTACCGAACTCCTGTCATTATAACAACCCTCTAGAAAAACTGGAATTCCATTTTGCTCAGCTGCTTTCCCAGCTCTGTTGGGAAAGAATAAATGGTCTTTGCAAACAGCAATCCTGAGCATGTATTTAAATTTAGCTTCTCATCTTACAGTTCAACCATAGACCTGGCTGCAGAATTAACTTTGGAAATAAGTACTCTTTTATTCTCGTTTACCTGAAAATATTCCTGTATTATGAAAAATGCTTAATGAAATGTAATATTTACAAAAGAGAGGTAGTGACACAGAAGGTCCAGTTACATTACAGTTATAGAACTAGCAGGGACCGTGGTACCACAGGGTGGAAATGGACGCTGCTTCGTAAGAGACAGGCATCAAACTCTCCAACTTTAGGGACCAGTGAGATTTCACTTCACAATACCAAGGGGTGAAGGAACTCTAAGGATGTCGCAAACTGTGGAAGGGTGAAGGCAGGCTGTTTCCTGTTACTCCTGCCTGTTTGTTCAACTACAAGGGCAATCAGGGACTGAAAAAAAATAATGTCATTTCCCAAAGTGCCTAACTTTTTTGGGGAGTGGTTCACAATTTTGCCGTATAAAACAGTTGACACAGCACCAGCCCAGGAGACATGAGTATGGCCCAGACTTGCCAATGGCCAGCTGACTATGTGACCAAAGGCCTCGGCTAGTTATCCTATTTAAGGTCATTCTCCTGCTCCCCACATCGCCCAGCACGCATTCTCTTTGTTTCCTTCATAGCACTTAATAAAAGTTTTAATTATTTTTATTTTCTTATTTATTTACTGTCTCTACTACCAATATATAAATTACATAAGGGCACAAAACAAGTCTGTCTTGTTCAACTTTCTATTTCCCAGAACCTAGCACCTGTCTGATACAAAATAAAAATGTAATAAATATCTGCTGAATGAATGAGTCTTTGAATTTATTTTTCTCAACTGTGAATTGGGGGGAATACTATCACCTTCATAAGATTTTTGTTTAATATCAAATGAGATTATACATTGAAAGCTTTTTATGAGTAAATGTATAATTAAAATGATCTGTTGTTGCTGTTTACTCCACATAAAAGCCTTCTAATTCTAGAGAGAATAACATCTCTCTATGTATATACCCAATTCAAAACATCCTCAGTTTTGCTTAATGTAACAGAGAGTTGTTAAACATAGGTTTCTGGTTAAACTAACCTTCAGGTTGTATCTAAATTACCTAAAAATAGGCAAATAGATGGGAGGAAATTATTTATTTCGTATTTTATGATACAATAGTTAATATAGTGTAACACCACTTATAAGGCAATCTTTTATCTGAGTTCAGACACAATTCTTCATTAATTGAAGGAATGAACTTGAACTGTTTATGGTACACTATCTTTTTGTCTCACATTTATAGGAAAATGCATTTGAATTCCATTTTTGTCGGGAGCAAGATGTTAATCTTTAATTCAGTACCTCTTTGGAAAGGAAAGACATTTAAAATACAAACCAGGGTTTTTAAGCCACAGTTGTTAGTGCATGGACTATTTAGAGAATTTCCTAAGTGTCCTGATTAATAAGGCATGTCATCCAAAAAAATCTTTGCTGTCCCTTTGGGAATTCCAGCTATTTAGGGTTACATAATACTACTTCAATACATATGTATCTGACCGTTAGTCAACTGCACAAATGTCACCATTTCAGCTAGTTGTTCTCAGAAGCAAGCATAAATATCAGGGATAGAAAAATAATTTTATTGCTGTAACAAACCCAGCCAGATCTATGCTTATCTATGTTGAAAGACCAATTGCGTAGAAGAAGTTCCAATTTTTATTTTTAGGAGACTATGAGAAAAGCATCCAAAAGGACATCCACGGGACATTTCTTCCGCGTTTTTATTTAAAATTGGCATTTCATTGCTTCCGAATTTAGTCATTTTGTGCATTCTAACTAATATCATTTTGAGAAGTGCTTCTTAGAATTAGTCGTATTTTGTCATTAAAATCTAGTTCAGACCAGTTCCATTCCATTCAACAGACACATTGATTAAGCACTTCCTATGTGTTAATTTAAACACTGCTGTGGACACAGGGCAGCACAAAGAAGCTCACAATGCAGCGAGGAGAAATCTACTCACTTCATGTAGGACAGTATAGTTTGTGCAACAATAGAAGAAGGACAGGATGCTTTTAGGGGGCCAGGGAAGGAGCGCTTCTTCAGCACCAACAGAGCAGGTCAAGGAGAAATTCCTGGGGCAAGTTCACCATCCCTGCGTCCTGAAGGGTGAATGCTTACTGAGCCTTAGTTAGTCATTAATCAAGCAATCCCATTACTCTCTCTAGCAAAACCTTTCTTGATTACATTTTAAGAACGCATTTTTAATACTTAGATCTTTACATTTCCCCTTCTCATGTTTTCCGTGTAGCATTCCAGGCACAACATTTCCAACATCTGCAAACCAATAATCGAACTATTCCCTTCTCTCTCCTACTTTTCACAAAAGGGTCTGAAAGAAAGAATATGTTTAGGAAGAAACTTTTTTTTTAGGAAGGAAATTTTTGATTTGCCTTTGCTCTTCTGATTGTTACTTAGGTTGCTGGAATCTCTAGGACAAATTCAAAGGATCCTGGAGTTCTGGGCAATAACAGAATTACATTTACTAAGCCTCCATCTGGTTCTCTAGTCATTCCTGTGTCTGTCTTCTTCCCATATTTAACTGTTTCTTCCTTCTGTTCTAAGCTTTGATTACTCTGCTGACACCAAAACTGTAGTGTTCTTGGGCATTTCTTAATTTCCTCAAGAAATAATTAATTTAAATGAAACATGGAGTCTTTTTAATCTAATGTTCATACTTATCCCTAATGCTTACCTTTCACAAAAACTAAGATCAAAATACTTTTGACTCTCCATGTTTTACACAGCTATAGTTAATGGCGGGATGAGACTGCGAAGGAGCAGCCAGCGATTTGGGCTGTGAAATACTGGGTAGTCATCTAGGGATGACTCCAGGAAGACTGTAGAAAAAAATGGTACGCAAACCTTTTTGAGTCTGTGGACATATACATTTTTTCAGAGGACAGAACTATAGCTCTCATCCAATTCTCAGAGAGGTCTAAGACAGAGGAAAAAAGGTTAAGAATCATTTGATTGGAAGTAATGATACTCATATAATTAAAGGTACTTAAATCATTTGTAGAGTGACAATGCTGGTCCATCTCTCACCAAGTTCTCCTTTCTCTTTCAATTCTTATTTATTTTCTCTCTCTGAGTTCAGTTTTTTGTCTCCTGATATTCATAAGAGCCAATCCAGAATCCAAAAAATTAGGAAATCACCAGGCACAGAGGTACTACCAAATTTGTATGATTTTAAGTCTAATGGAGGATGACAGAAAAGAGACTTGAGTATGGGAGGAGCTGGGTCATCCATGCTCTTCTTCATCTCCCTCAGTCCCTCAGTAATTCAGGATACCTGTGGAGGATCATGATTCTCTCCTTCTAACCTCCACACTCCTCTCCTCTTCCCCAAGAACACACTTTGCCATACAGGTATTGTGTTTCAGCTGCAATCAACAGGCAACAATTTTGTAAATCCACATCCTACATTACCTCCCACTCAAAGTGCTCGGATCAGATAGGGCAATGAAGTAAGAAGATGGTGGTATTTTGGAAAACACACTTGAACATAAACCTTCACATTTATATGAAGCTCTTCCTTCACAGCTCTCACCTGAGGATGACTTATTGCTCAAAACCATTGTAGAGCATCTTCAGATCTGGCTTAGTCTCACTGGTATAAAGCAAATGTTCTCAGTGTTGGTTGTAGTTTGGAATAAAAGGGAGATTTAAAAACTACCGATGCCAGAATTCCCTGGTCGTCCAGTGGTTAGGACTATGAGCTCTCACTGCCAAGGGCCTGGGTTCAATCCCTGGTCGGAAACTAAGATCCCACAAGCCGCATGGCCAGGCCAATAAAAAGAAAAAGTAATTTAAAAAAATAATAAAAGATGAAAATTACTGATGCCAATATCCCAACATGAAGATTCTGATTTAATTGGGCTAAAGCAATGGTTCTTACACTGGGCCATGCATCAAAGCCACCTGAGGATATTTTTAAAGATACATACAACTGTTCCCTAACTCCAGACAACTGAATATGAATCTCTGGGAATAAGATCTACACAACTGTAGTCTTCAGAACTTCTCAGGCAATTCTGATATACAATAAGAGGTCGAGATTCACTGTGCTGCATTCACACTTCATCATTTGTTCAAAATATTAACAGCCTAAACCCTCAGAAAGTAGGTGTAGAGGGAACTTACCTCAACATAATAAAGGCCATATATGACAAACCCACAGCCAACATCGTTCTCAATGGTGAAAAACTGAAACCATTTCCACTAAGATCAGGAACAAGACAAGGTTGCCCACTCTAACCACTATTATTTGACATAGTTTTGGAAGTTTTAGCCACAGCAATCAGAGAAGAAAAAGAAATAAAAGGAATCCAAATCGGAAAAGAAGAAGAAAGCTGTCACTGTTTGCAAATGACATGATACTATACATAGAGAATCCTAAAGACTCTACCAGAAAACTACTAGAGCTAATCCATGAATTTGGTAAAGTAGCAGCATACAAAATTAATGCACAGAAATCTCTTGCATTCCTATACATTACTGATGAAAAATCTGAAAGAGAAATCAAGGAAACACTCCCATTTACCATTGCAACAAAAAGAGTAAAATACCTAGGAATAAACTTATCTAAGGAGACAAAAGACCTGTATGCAGAAAACTATAAGACACTGATGAAAGAAATTAAAGATGATACAAACAGATGGCAAGATATACCATGTTCTTGGATTGGAAGAATCAACATTGTGAAAATGACTATACTACCCAAAGCAATCTACAGATTCAATGCAATCCCTATCAAACTACTAATGGCATTTTTCACAGAACTAGAACAAAAAATTTCACAATTTTTATGGAAACACAAAAGACCCCGAATAGGCAAAGTAACCTTGGGAAAGAAAAGCGGAGCTGGAGGAATCAGGCACCCTGACCCCAGGCTATACTACAAAGCTACAGTAATCAAGATGTATGGTACTGGCACAAAAACAGAAATATAGATCAATGGAAGAGGATAGAAAGCCCAGAGGTAAACCCACACACATATGGTCACCTTACCTTTGATAAAGGAGGCAAGAACATACAATGGGGAAAAGACAGCCTATTCAATAAGTGGTGCTGGGAAAACTGAACAGCTACATGTAAAAGAATGAAATTAGAACACTTCCTAACACCATACACAAAAATAAACTCAAAATGGATTAAAGACCTAAATGTAAGGCCAGACACTATCAAACTCTTAGAGGAAAACATAGGCAGAACACTCTATGACATAAATCACAACAAGATCCTTTATGACCCACCTCCTAGAGAAATGGAAATAAAAACAAAAATAAACAAATGAGACCTAATGAAACTTAAAAGCTTTTGCACAGCTTTTAAAGGAAACCATAAACAAGACGAAAAGACAACCCTCAGAATGGGAGAAAATATTTGCAAATGAAGCAACTGACAAAGGATTAATCTTCAAAATATACAAGCAGCTCATACAGCTCAATATCAAAAAAGCAAACAACCCAATCCAAAAATGGGCAGAAGACCTAAACAGATATTTCTCCAAAGAAGATATACAGATTGCCAACAAACACATGAAAGAATGCTCAACATCACTAATCATTAGAAAAATGCAAATCAAAACTACAATGAGGTATCACCTCACACTGGTCAGAATGGCCATCAAAAAATCTGTAAACAGTAAGTGCTGGAGAGGGTGTGGAGAAAAGGGAACCCCTCGGACGCAAGAGGGGGGAGATATGGGGATATATGTATATGTATAGCTGATTCACTTTGTTATAAAGCAGAAACTAACACACCATTGTAAAACAATTATACTCCAATAAAGATGTTAAAACAAAAAAAAGATCCACATATAAGTCGACCCATGCAGTTCAAAAAAAAACAAGACAAAAACAAAAAGACACATGCACCCCAATGTTCATTGCAGCACTATTTACAATTGCCAAGTCATGGAAGCAACCTAAATGCCCATTGACAAGCGAATTGTTAAAGAAGATGTGGTGCATATATACAATGGAATATTACTCAGCCATAAAAAGAAATGAAATTGGGTCATTTGTATTGGCATGGATGGATCTAGAGACTGTCATACAGAGTGAAGTAAGTCAGAAAGAGAAAAACAATTATCGTATATTAATGCATATATGTGGAACCTAGAAAAATGGTACAGATGAACTGGTTTGCAGGGCAGAAATAGAGACACAGATGTAGAGAACAAACGTATGGACACCAAGGGGGGAAAGCAGTGGGGTGGTGGTGGTGGTGGGATGAATTGGGAGATTGGGATTGACATGTATACACTAATATGTATAAAATAGATAACTAATAAGAACCTGCTGTATAAAAAATAAAATAAAATTCAAAACAAACAAACAAACAAACAGTAATGTCAGTAGTTATATTGCCTTTTGCTTAAACTCAGCCACTACTTGAATTCCACTACCTGACTTTTTTGTTGTCATTTCAACGGTCAATTGAATAAATGTTTACTGAGGGCCTGCACTTACAAGGCAATTTCACTAGTTATAGATGGAAGTTTCTTACCTGTACTTAAGTATTGTGTAAAATAGTGTTTTGGATCCCAAATAGGAGAAACTTAAGCCATTTTCTTGAATTATTCAAAGTTTTTCTGACGTAGCTAGATCTGACTTAGCAGGTTTATTAGTTTCTTCATTTCCAATCTTTATTTAAAATGTACCTATGCACCATGAAAAAATTAACTTATTTTATAGCATTAAGTTCCAAAAAATAATAAAAATGCAGCTAGATTTTGAAGTAAGCTTAATAAAATTTATCATGACCATTGTTGAATATTAGTATGACAAATAATATATAAAAATAAGGGGAAATAAGTGGGGCTATAGATAGGGGCAGGGTTGGTTTCCTGTTGATTGTTGGGTGATGGGTGCATTTGGGGCTTATTATAATATTTTATCTATTTTTGTATAGGTGTGAAATTCTCCACAATATGAAGTTTAAAAACTACTACACATTAGAAAGGGTTACCATATATTTTTTACTTAATGCCAATTTAAAAGAAAGTCAGAAACAGTTTTTTTTCTTTGAATTGATTCTTAAATTTGTCCTCTCCTCTTCATTTTCCTTGTCCCAGCTGCCCTAGTTCAGACATTCATTACCTGGTCCCTGGATTCCTGCAATCAACTCCTACCTAATACCTCTTACCTCGACATCTCCCCAAATTCATCCCTCTTACCATCGTCATGCTATTCTTTATGCCATTCCAACATCCATAAACTATTCAAGGCCATTCTGCATGTAAATTCCTCTGTCCTATTTTTAAATGTTTCCTACCCTTTGGCTCAAACTCTTTATTTCACTTCTGTCTAATCTACTAGATTCTAGAAAGTCCAGTCTCTTCATTCATCTATAGATGCCGTGTTCATTCTTGTTGTATATGGACAATACTTCTCTTCTCCACGTAGTCCGATTCTACAAATCTTTTTAAGATTGATTCATTTCCCTAAATAATTGTTTTATTTTGGGACCTTGAAATAAATAGATTTTGAAAGATATATAACTTTCATAATCTTAAAAAATATACATGTATCTTAAAATACATCTGATCTTTAAAAATACATATATAATATACATGTTTTTCATCTTAATAAGCCTATGGTGTTTACTTAATTGGACCAACTTGATAGTGTCAATTACAAAGGCGGTGATCCTTTGAATATTCACAATGAAAGTATCTAATAGAATTCTTTGCTTCCTCCAATCTAGTTTTTGGCTTTAAATCTAAACCAAATTTGATAAATTCTATCATTTTAAGGTATTACTTAGAGGTAATGTTTTACCTTTTGGTTGGTTCAAAGTATCTCTAAAGATAAACAACCAAATGATAAAGATGATGAAAAATATACGATGGATGTTCTTCCTTGTTTTTCTTACAGTTTGGAACCCAGTGCCCTTTTGAGATGCCTTTGCCTGCTGTGGACTAAGGCTGACTAGAAACTGGTGAGCCAGCTGACTCCCTAAGCATTTCCTCTGGGGCCATTGTCCCCCATACAATGATTTCCATAAAGCCCTGTTTGGGTTAACCTCAAAGGAATGCTGTTTGCCTGGGGCCAAGACCTCTACAGAACATCCTTGAAAATCAGCAGTGCAGCAGGGGGTACAATATCAATCTACAGAGCAATACAAGGGCCTCTTGATGGGATAAAAACATCTTAGGTCCAAGGCATCATGAGATTAGGGGTAAAATTGGATTTCTACTTTAAAAAAATGCAATCATATTATCTAATAGAGGGTCTCTGTTCTCATTTAAAAATTTTACTTTGCCCAGAATATTTCTACTCTAAAACACTGAATATTATAGTACTTTAATTTCTATCAGGTTAAATTAGATTTTTGCAGACGGACCTTACCACTCTTTTTGGTTTTCTTGAGGTCCTAGCTACTCAAATAAACAAGTATCTAGCAAAATTTGTGGACAGCCTTCCCACTGATGTGTGAGTAGTCCACTTTGAAAACCTCTATGTAGTCCTGGAGTGACTTCTACATGCAATTTAATGACCCCACCGTTCTTAGCCCCCCTTTTGTTTGTAAACTCTTCCTTTAGCGTCCTTGACACTACTCTCCTTGTTCTCCTACCTCTTCGACTTCACAATCCTTTCTCAGTCCACCTATTCATGTTGATTTTTTAAAAATATAGTCTACACATGCACAACAAACTCTCTCGCTCTGTTCACTTTTAATTACTTTTCTACATCTTCCAGTCACCAGCCTCATTTTCTCCCAACAAGCTCTCTCCTGGTTTCATTCCCTGCAGTGTTCTGTCTGGTCACGTCTGAGATACTCTCTTAGCCTCAACTCCTTTCTCAAAAAAACAACTCTTTCTGGCAAGGATGTGGAGCAAAAGGAACTCTCCTCACTGACTGCTGGTGAAAATGCAAAATGATACAGCCTCTTCAAAGACAGTTTGGCATGAAAATCAACAGGTCAGATCTTGTCAACTTCCTTTCTCACTATCTATAACCGTATTGGCATCTGTTCCCACTCCACCCCCTTATTCCTTCCATCTACATGAAAGAGGGGCCCCTCCTTCTGTCCGAGGTCAGCCTCTCTATTGTACTTTAGGTCCCATCCTCTTTGTCTCCAGTGGCCCTACCCCATCACTCATACTTATTCTTCTAGTATGTCCTTAGTCTCTCCCTCTCTCAACTGTTTTCCCCTCTTAGCATAAACATGTTCAAATTGTTTCCCATCTTTAAGGAAAAAATCTCGTCTTTGACCCCATCACTCTTCCACTGATTGGCAAGCTATAAGCATCATTTGGCTGTAGTGGTCAGGACATTCTAATTGCAAGTGAAAGGAAAACTCAAACTGAACTGGCTTAGACAAAAAGGGGAATTTACTTACTCCCATAACACAAGGAAGTGGTGAAACACCAAAGTATGAGAAGAGCAGAGATTTGGCCAAGACTCAGGAACAATCAGGACTCATTTGTTGCCTGGATTCTCTACCTTGGCTCTACATCTCTCTGCATTTTGCTTCATTTTCTCTTAATGCAGTTGCACTTTCTTCACATTTTGGGACCTCGGGTCCCTGAATTTTACCACACACAGCTTCTATCATCCGGGAGGGTCTAACCTCTATTGTCTGAATCTCACATTAAAATCCCTAGAAAAGGCACCAGTTGACTTAATTGGGCCCCAGGACTCAACATGGACAAATCACCATGGCAAGGGTAATGTCCAGGCAGTCAAGAGCCTGCCTCTAGGTCAATCAGCTGAGGTCAGGAAGAGGTCATATGCTACCGTGGCAGCCCTGTGGTAGCCATGTGAAAGGTGGCAATTCCAAGTAGGATAAGAGAAATGCCAGCAGACAGTATCACAGATATCCACCAGAGGAACCTGCCCTGAAATATAACCTTCCCTCCCACTCAACTGAAACACTTCTGATGAAACATTACCTCTACATTACTAGTTACAATGGAAAACTTTTCTTCCCTTAGCATATAGCAGCTATCATTTACCATTTATCACTGTTGACAGCCCCTCTTCCTTCCCGAAAGTCACTCATCCCTGATTTATGTGAAACCCTCTGGTCCCAGGAACCTCAACTCTGGCAATTCCTCCACTCTGTATATTATAGACTTCCTTTCCTCTGCTTGTTCCTCTTTCCCCAATAGTCCCTGGGACATATAAGCCCTTTGGTTTATTGTAATAGCTTCATATGATTTGCTCTGGTTGGATACTTATCTTCCTTAATTTATCTTAATCACTGCTAATAGGGTGAATATTATAGAAATTGGGTCCAAATCTGTGTACTCAGAGAGTTGTTCTCTATAGTTTTTCACATAATACTCAAATTTCTGTGTTCAGCACACTTCATGGTCTGGACCCCGCTTACTGTCTCTTTCCCCCTTTTATTCCTGCCCTTTTTATCGTCACTGACTGCAGTTTTTATACCTCTCTCTTCTCTGGGAACAGAACCTCTCTGCTTCTGCTTCTTTTTTAAAGATTTTCTTCTAACTCCCAGTTTTCCTTCAAAATTTAGTTCAACAGGAATGCATTATTCAACATATGATTTTGGGGGGGAAGACTATATTTAAGGCTAAAAATTAAGTTACATCTTTACCTTTTAAAAATCACTACAATCAATCCCAGATGCACCTAGAAAGATTTTAAAATTTTGTAAACAAAGGAAAATGAGAAAATTAAGAGTTTGTTAGTGAATAGTTACATTTATAAATGTAAAGATATATAAAGATTAATTATGTATAAAATTGATTTTTAAAATTTAAAAAGACAATATTTAAAGATTTAATCGAGTAATAGTTTAGATTTTTGTTAGTTCAAACAAAAAATATTAAAAGGCAAATGACAAACTAGAGAAATATATAAAACAGATCTTCTCTCATTATTCACAATACATAAATAGATTTTGAAAATTAAGGCACTATGACCTAGGAGAAAAAAACTTTCAAAAGACATAAATGAACGTAGATATTTTTATTTTGAAAATGAAAATTAAATAGACCAAAAATTTAATATCGGTTGCCACTAAGTGGCTACGGTAGAGGTGATTTTTAGTTTTTATTTTATTCTGTTCTGTACTCATTTTTCCATAATTAAATTACATTTTACTGATAAAAATATAAATGTAAACTATGCATAAAATTGTTCTGACTGCAGTATTAAAAAATGGTGAAAAATTGGAAAAAAACCAATGCCCAAGAAGAGTCAAGGACTAAGTCTTCTCAAAAAGGTTTCCATCACATGCTGGAGTAGGTTCTAACTTCTCAGCGTGGCTAAAAAAGTACTTCCACTTGCATTAATTTTATCTCACCAACTATTTAGCTGTGGTTTTCTTTGTAGTAAAATGTAGAGATGTGACTGCTACAAGTCCTAAGTTTGAATGAAAAAACCAGAGTATCAATATCCTTATAGTGAAGATATCAAGTTCATGTAGACAGGGGCACAACAGCTACTCTAAACCTTCATTTCAGTCTGCATCATTAGACAGTCTTGTTAAACTCCCACTTTAGTGAGGAAATAGAAGCCATCAGGTGTGAACTCCATCAGATTAACTCATTATTTATCATCCATTTGATAATCTCCTTAAAAACCACTATATGAAGGCATGGAGAATTGCAGAGCAGGTTTTGAGCACCTTACCATGTACAAAGCACTGCCCTCTGCAATGATCCCCAAGCTCCAATAAGAACATGGACTTCAGGGAGCTATCTGAGTGTGCAAAGCCAAGTTAAATCCTATTTTTAGAGCAGAGACTTGAAGCCAAATTTCTTTGACTCCCACAACCCAAGTATGTTATTCCCACAACACCGTTGACTCTAGCTTTAAAAATTCTATTTGAAACCAAAAGAAATCTAGTTCAATCAAAGGCAAATCTCTCTTCTGCTTTTCTCAAAGATTTTTGTCTAGCACATCAGAGACTTTGGGGAGAATTAGACTAGTTGATCACTGAAAGCAAAATTGAATGTGTCTTGCAAGACACTATTAAGTAGTCTTGTTAAGGTTTAGATATTTTTAGGACAAAAGCATTTACGTATTCTCTCACAACCAGTACCCATTCCTTTCTAATGGCTATTAAGAAAGTTAGAAATTCACCAGATGTATTTGACAGAGATATGTTTAAAAAGTTTTCTGGAGCTGAAAATGAATGTAATTGACCTTAAAATTTTTGAGGTGGTCATCCAATAGGAAATACAATAATTAAATTAAATTAAATCCATCCCTATTCTTAGATGAATGCAAAGACTGTATAAAATCTATGAAGTTATCATCAGTGTTATTATTACTATACGTGTGGTTATTATAATAAAAGCCTCAAATAAATCCCCAGTTTAAATACACATTCTTTACACACATTACACGTATTTGTTACACTCAGAGTTGTAAGCGATGTTGAAACTTTAATAAAATGGTTTTGTTTTTAATTTAGAAAAGCTTATTTAGTTATGTTAAGGCTTTTAAAGAATGGTCTTAGATTGTATTCTCCATCCTATAACCACATAGGACTTGTTTAAACATTTGCTCAAGTAAATGCTCGCTTTAAAGAACCATTTCTCACCCTTGCAAATGTGGAAACAAATCATTTGTATAAACTTGAAACTGCCTAGTGTGATTTTTATGGAAATAACAATGGCAGTTCAACAATGGAGCAGAGGGTGGAGGTGCCGGCGGTTATAAATACATCACTAATAACGTCAGTGTGTTTCCCTTGTCTTCCCCACAGCTATCTCTGGGGAAATAAAAACTCTGCTCCATGCTCACTTGAATTCCTGTCATTGTACTCTACACATTGGTCTCTCTGGTCTCAGGCTTATGACCTGTGGCTGAGGTTATCACTTTGTGTGTCACACACAGCCCCTGACATAGAATTGAAATCAGTGGAGAAGGGATTTTTTTTTTTCTTCTTCTATAGGAGAGGCGAATGATTCATGAGCTCAGCAATAAATCAGAGTGAACCAAAACAACTGAACAGTAGGACAAATCTTAGCTGGAAAAACTGGAGGTTTCCAGAGGAAACGATATTAAATATAAACCCTTTCCTATGTGTTGATAACTATATTTGCTTCAAGTTCCTAAACCATTGAAAGTGATGACACATCTAGCTTTACACCATGCCAAGTGGATCATTTCCTTCCTTCTCCCCTCTGCACCACACCCTCCCTCTGCCTAACATTTAAGAAAAAAGCTGAGGACAGCGAACTCTTCAAGATGATACCCTTGAACTTTAGTCTGACTTATCCTGGGAGATTGTTGCCCTTTTCTTTAGATAACACCTGTTCTAGAGAGAAGCAGGTGTGCAGTTTCTCTGCAGGGCTTCTGAATTTGGTTTCTCTGATGTTTCTACATGGATATAATAGCTCAGATACTTGTGGCCTTTAAGAGAGTTTTATTTTGTAGTTATTAGTGCTTCAGACCTGAGTCAGGATTTGTGGCATGGTAAATCTCAAGAGATGACTAATGGTATAAATCGTGGTAAAGCATGACTCTCTTTCTCAGATCGTTCCAACAGCTGTGTCATATCTGAGTCTGTTTCTGATGCCTGCTTTGTCTCCTCAGATTGTGTTTTTTCTTGGCTTTTTGCATGACTCGTAGTAGTTTGTTGAAAGCTAGACATAATGTACCAGATAATAGGAACTGAGTGAAAAAGGCCTTTAATGTGAGGTTTTCTATTGATCTGCTTTAGAAGTTGGGCTGTGTTTAATATTTGCTGTAGCTGTGGGTTCCAGAGACTTCAAATTCCTGTAGCATCCTTGATTTTTGTCTCCTCTATTGACTTGGTATTTCCTAAGTACTCTTCTTTAGAGAGTCTGAGCTTTGCAGCTTTCAGCTATAACCCACTGTTGTCATATGAGAGCCCAGTTTATGTGGCTTCTGTTCCAGGGAAACAGGTATTGGCTGCTTCCTCTCTGGATTTGCCTGTCTCTCCAGATTTTGGTGTGATAGTTTGCCCTGTGATTTCAGTTCTCTGATGGGTCCAAGAAAAGGTTTTGGTTTTCAATTTGTTAGGCTTTTTCTTGTTTTAAGGAAGGCAGTAATGACTTCTAAGCTCTTTACAAATGTTCGAGCTGAAAACAGGAGTCCACATTTCTGTTTTAGGAATCAGCAAGTAGGTGTATTTGTTTAATTTGTTTAATCAAAAAGAGCCCAAATGATTGTTCCAAGATCTTCCTGGGGTTTTTCCGTTTTTCTTTTGTTTTTAGCAACATCAGGAAGGATCTATATATTTTTAAAGCTAAAAATTAAGTCAGTCATACAAAGCACAAAACGCACACACACATCAGTAAAGCCATCAGTCCCTGAGATCCAAGATATCAACACAAGACAGTACTACCACAGCCCCCAGCTCTAATCCAGCAGGCTTCCAAGACAAAGAGCATTGGGTTCGCAGTAACCCTAAGGTATTCACTCAGTCATTCAATAGCTGCAACTTCTCCAAGATCTCACACGTGGAAATTTTCCTACCAAATCTCAACCTTCAGTTTACCAACTCCACTTATTTACCCAAGGCAGCTATAGCAAAAGTGGTTTATTCCTGGCTTTTTAAATCCAATCCCACAGCCTAGTAGTTCGGCCAAATTCATCCTAGCTTCTGACATTGGCTCCCACCCAACTTGCAAGCACCAATCCTCTAAGGTCTAGCTTAAGTGGATGACTTGCTGTTCACTAAAATATGCTTTGGCACCTTTATTCATACTGCTTCCACTGCCTGGGAATACTACTCCTTCCACTCTACCTTTTGAAATTCCGTTCATCTTTTAATTAATGAAAGCAACTTCATTAATCTATCAACTGTATGTGAGTTTCTGTCTTTGAAGAACACAGCCCTTTATTTATACCTCTATTATGCACTTACCATACTCTCTGCCTTTTATCTAAATTTAGGTTCACCTTCTTTATCTCCTCTGGTAAGTGAGCTCTAATTTCTTTTAAAATGTAATTTATATGTGGTGCCTTGTACGTTGTAAAAAATTGTCCATCTAATGCATGAAGGGAGGAGATAAAGTTTGTGCTGGGAGCAGTGAGTTCTTAAAGCCCACTGAATGATATAATCTCAGAGTTGATGGGAATCTCACATGTCCGAGGCAGCATATTAGATGGATGCATTCAGAGAATGGATCCTACTGATAACCAGGCCCCTACTTTAGATTGACTCAATATCCAGGGCCAAGAATTCTCTAACACTTTTTGAATAACACTCCCTTTGGAGCATCACGGCTTATGCTGGGGCTCATTGGACATCTTTCTGCCCACTCATACAACCTGGTAAATATTCCAATAGTTTACTCCCATAAGATTGGTATTTTAGCCTCCAAAAGATCTGGGAGTTTGAAATTTTACAGATGTCACTTTGCAGTCTGTCCTCCTGACTGTTTAAGTGTGAAATGAGACAGATCGTTCCATGAGCTTCACTATTTAGATTCTAAGTGGCCATTTAGCCAGAGTTTGACCATCTCCAATGTTAGGGCTTCACTTTCTCAGGTTTTCTGAAATTTCCTGTGTCTCTCCCAAACTTGTTTCGATGTAAAAGAAAAGGACTGTATTACAGAAATTTAACAAAGTGCTGGTGGCTGTCTCTTTAGAAAACAATTTTCTTAAAATTTTCTAGAGACTTTCTAGAAAAATCTATTTACTTATTCAAAACTCTAGCATCCTAACTCAGGATAGTGGATATATTTCTGATCGCTGAAGTCAAGAAATAAATAAATAATGAAACGTAAAAATCCATGGAGGAGAAACTAAGATAATGAAGGGGAAGTTGAGGCTTCCATAAGGAAAGGTCAAAAATAATTAGAGCTCATAAAATCAGGAATGATAAAGCCTGAGAGGAGGATGAGATAAAAATGTATAAAACCATTAAGTTATTGAATAGAGAAAAAAAAAACATGGCTGAATGACTAAATTTTAGAACAATAAAACTGGGGAACATCCTTTAAAGTTTGATTAAAATCAAAAGCAGTACTATTTATGAAATACTTAAGCTGGTAAAACTACGTCAGTACACCTCCATGAAAAATTAAATAAGCTAAAGAAAAGGAATAGATGAGTTCCATAGATTATAAAGAGAAAAATGAAATCCTTGAGTATGTAAGAAACTTCCATTGTCATGGAAATTACCCGAACAGTAAGACTTCTTTAATGCCATGAGTTTTAACAATAGTCAAGCCTCTACAGAAGATTTAATATGATGAGATATGTATAATCTAATATGTTCAAGTTTGTCTGTATATTAGAGATAATTTAGGTAAATCACTGTTTCTCAATTATCATATCTACACAGCAAAATATTGCTCTACAGGACAGGGTTTTGTACATTTTCAGGCAGTTAAATCAAAGAATAGCTTTTGTAAAAGAAAGAGGAATATTTAACTAGAGTGTAAAACTACAATATGTAGCAGTTGCAGAAGTCAGGAATTGATTTCTATTTTAGACTGACTGATGTTGCCTTAAATGGCAGGCAAACCATTTCCAGCAAAAAAAGAACTTTTACCCTAGCAATAACTATTTAAGCAGATTTTTGCAAAAGCGTAATACTCCCTGAACTAATATTATTCATATAATTAGTGTAAAATAATTTAAGAATAATCAAGTCTGTTAGGAAAAAGATTTGTATAATTAGGAGAACAAATAATGTTTCCTTAAATAACAATGTTTCTGAAAACACCTTGATTCTCAATTTCCTTTTTCCACTGATTTCAATTAATAGAAAAAAAACCTTACTGATATTTTTGTTTTTACCTGCATGTTAGATGTGGATAAACATAGTCATTACTAAGACTGGGTGCATTATTAATTCTTTGTATAGTGATGTCAGTTGGCCTTTATTTGCTGTAAACATTACTGAAAAATTATTCAAATTTTCACCCTTATTAATCAGTGCAATATGATCTAATCAAAGAAAAAGAGAAATATTATGAAAAGCCTGTTTGACTTATCTGAGACATATGTATAACCTAGTGGCTAACGAGTAGGCACTGGACTCAGGTTTCTTGGGGGGTTTTTTTGTTTGTTTAATTTTTATTGGGGTATAGTTGCTTTGCAATACTGTGTTAGTTTATACTGCACAGCAGAGTGAATCAGCTATATGTATACATATATCCCCTCTTTTTTGGATTTCTTTCTCATTTAGGTCACCACAGAGCATTGAGTAGAGTTCCCTGTGCTATACAGTAGGTTCTCATTAGTTATCTATTTTATACATAGTATCAATAATATATATATGTTAATCCCAATCTCCCACTTCATCCCACCCCACCCCACCCTTGGTATCCATACGTTTGTTCTCTACATCTGTGTCTCTATTTCTGCTTTGTAAATAAAATCGTCTATACCATTTTTTTTAGATTCCACATATATGCATTAATAAATGATATTTGTTTTTCTCTTTCTGACTTACTTCACTCTGTATGACAGTCTCTAGGTCCACCCATGTCTCTACAAATGACCCAATTTCGTTCATTTTTATGGCTGAGTAATATTCAATTGTATATATGTACCACATCTTCTTTATCATTCCTCTGTTGATGGACATTTAGGTTGCTTCCATGTCCTGGCTATTGTAAATAGTGCTGCAGTGAATATTGGGGTGCATGTGTCTTTTTGAATTATGGTTTTCTCTGGGTATATGCCCAAGAGTGGGATTGCTGGGTCATATGGTAGTTCTATTTTTAGTTTTTTGAGAAATCTCCGTACTGTTCTGCATACTAGCTGTATCAATTTACATTCCCACCAACAATGCATGAGGGTTCCCTTTTCTCCACACCCTCTCCAGTATTTATTATTTGTAGATTTGTACATATGTATAACCTAGTGGCTAATGAGTAGGCACTGGACTCAGGTTTCTTGGGTTTTTGAAACCAGCTTTATCTCTGTCCAGCCTTCAGCAAGTTATTTAACCTCCTTTCCCCTGAAATTTCTCATGTGGAATTAGCCATCTCTCAGAGTTGTTGTGAGGATTAAATGAGATAATACAGAACAACAGAAACAGGGCTTGGTTCATTATAAACACAGTAAACATAAGCTAGTATTATTATAGGCTTTTCCTGTTAATATTACCACACAGTAGTGAAGTCCCTTATACAATAATCTTAAAATTGTGTCAAATTGTATCATAACATTGACAAAGTCTTTTATTCTTCGGTCTCTTTTCACGGATGTTCATGAAACCACAACTTAATACTTAACTGACCTTATAACTCTATACTCAAAATGGTATTGTACACAATGATGTTGTATTCCCAGCAAGGATTTTTGCTTTATTTGAGCATTAGTTCAACAAATATTGATTGAGCATTTACCATGTGCCAATTGGATTCCAGGGTGTAAAACAATTGTCCCTGTCCCTACTGTACATACTTAGAAGGCTTCCAATAACCAACAACTCTTATCCCTTTTTAAAAATTTTAAACCATGATTCTTGTTGTGCACTGAATGTTTGTGCCCCCTCACCCCTGAAATTCATATTGAAGTCCCAACCCTCAGTGTGATGGCATTTGGAGATGGAGTCTTTGGTAGGTAATTAGGTTCAGATAAAGTCATGAGGGTGAAGCCCCCATGATGGTATTAGTGCCCTTATAAGAAGAGGAGGAGACACCAGATCTCTCTCCCTCTCTCTCTCTCCTCTCTCGCCCCACCATGTGAGGATTTGGTAAGAAACTAGCCCTCTGCAAGCCAAAAAGAAAGCTCTTATCCGAACACAACCATGCTGGCACCCTGATCTCAGACTTCTAGGCTCCAAACTCCGAAAAATAAATGTCTGTGTTTAAGCCACCTGGCCTATGATATTTTGTTATAGCAGCCTGACCAGACTAAGACATTTCTGTTCCACCTTTCCTAACCCAATTCTGGTAACCTGTGCACCCTCATTTAACCTGCTTAAGAGAAACATCCTCATCTATAAAATAGAAATGAGGTTGCTGGGAGAAAAATGAACTAGCAAATGTGAAAGAATCTTGTGAACATCATGCAAGTATTAGTTATTTGATATAACACTAAAAGAATTTTGACATTTTATAAACTAAACATCAACCAATTAAGATAGTGCAATTCAAACAGTTGTGTCTCCTCGTGAACGCTGGTCGTTTCTAGATATTTATTTTCCTCAGAGAGAATAGACAAACCCACCGTGGCACCTCTCTCTCCTAAGAAGTTTTTCTTCCAGAAATAGTGTCTATAGAGGCTGAAAACAAACAAAATTTTCTCCAATGGACTTTTCAATTACCATTACACTGTGCCTCGGGGCTGCTTCTTCAATGTCTTCCTTTCCTGGTCTTCTCTGACTACTCTCCTTCCTCTTGGGCCATCCCTTCTCAGTCTTTTTGTGGGCTGGCTTCAGCACTCACTTCCCATAGCCACCCTGGATGAAAGCATCCAAATTAAATGCTGATAAGTCTCAAACATTTATCTGCATCTAAGATATGAGCTCCAGACTCACACCTCCAATTTTCACCCAGACATCACACCTGGATATCTCCCAGACATCTTCAATTAAACTAGTCCAAACCTGAACTTACCATCTTTCCCCCCAAAATTCCTGGGCTTCCTCTCTTAATGAATGATGCTAAACATGCACCCAAGCCAGAATTACCTCCAGACTCCTCATTCCCTTCAACTCACATACAGAGACCGCATCTTGTGAGCTCTGAGTCATAAATGACTTTCTCAATTTCCATCCATCTCCTCTCCAAATATTTGAAGCCAAAGTCTCTTCATCTTGCTCAGGGACTGTGATAATTTTAGCCGAAGTGCTTTCTGTGCATCCTCACTTACCCCCTCACATACACACATCCAATCCGTCCTTCACTTGGCTTGGAATGAGATTTTCTGATACTAATATGCTCATGACACCAAATGTGAGTTCACATGCTCCCCAAGTCTAAAAGGTAAACCATAGTCTTCTTAGGTTGGTGTATTGGAGCCTCCATGATCCTTCAGATCTCACCCTTATTGCCCTCAATGCCCCTCTTCTATTCTGTATTCCAGCCATACTGACACTGAAGCTCCCCAGGTACCTTTGGAAATTTTATATCTTTGAGAATTTTATCGAGTCTCCATTTTTCTGAAATTTCCTATCTTTCTTTTCTGCCTGGAACTCAGCTCCCTTATGATCGTCCCTATTAAAAAAATTCTTAAACTTCTTTCTGTTAGAATTAACCATTCTCCCTTTTCTGCCTTCTCTCTGATGTTTCACACCTTTATCACATGCCTACCATGAATCTCTTTTATGGCAATAATAACATCTGATCCCCCTCTGTATGTTCAACCTCTGGTGCCTAGCGTAGTACCCAGAACCTAGAGGTGAATCAATAATTGTTTGCTTATTCATTGCTGGAGTAAGTTAATGATGAGATAGCTGTAGTAATGGTGAATATCAACATGAAGTGCATTACATAAGAACATGAGTCTGTACACAATTTTAAGTCCAACGTGTTACCGTAATTTAAAAGAATGCCTAACAAAGAGAATCATGTATGTTTGCTGAGTGCTCACATTGTGCAAATCCTTTTCCATCATCATCTCATTTAATTTGCACAGCAATTCTTTAAGATAGACATTCTGGAGCACCTAAAATATACAAAGCATTTTTTCTCATTCATGACTTCATTTAATCTTCCCAACAAAGTTGTGAAGAAGGTATTATTTTGACAAATATACAAATGATAACATTAAAGCTCAGAGAGATTAGAAAATTTGCTGAAGGTCATAGAAGTTAAAAGTCCCCAATACAGTATTCCAACCTACTTTTCTACCCACCAGAATAAATGTTCCACAAATTAAATTTTGAAGTTTATCTATCCACGATATCCACGGGTGTTTTGAAATGGGCACAGGAGCTGCTAGCATCTTAAGATCACCACAGAAAAAATATTTCCATAAAAGGACATTTGCAGAACATTTAAAACAGCCCTGTCACCAACACTTCTTAAATATATATAATGCCACTCAAGGGAAATTTGCATGTTTTAATACGTGGCAAAACATCAAAGTTTGCTTCTTTAATGTGATGTATTCTTTAGTTGGTCATGACAGATTTATTACAACTGGATGTTTTCCAGAAGTCATTATGCCTCCTGACTTATTCATTTGCTTTAATCTTGGAGAGATTTGAATTGAACTCTAAATTTGTGTTACTAAAACATTAAAGTTGAGTTCCGCCTACAAAGGGATTAAAAGAAAAACTGCTTTGACCAACACCAATCATTGGAATGATTCACTTAGTATTTTTGGTTTTGATTGTATATATTGTCTTTTTCTATAAGTATGTCAGTGGAAGCTGTGAATAGACCTTGACATGCACTGTCAATATGAGCATGATCAAAACCTTTGGAGAAGAGGGTGGGATTGCAGTCAGATGGACTTAGTCTCAGATTCTCCATCCATCACTTACTTGCTCTATGTCTGTAGGCCCAGACTTACTTTCTCTTTGCATTAGTTTCCTCATTTTGAATGCTGGGAAATACCTACTTCACAGGGTTTTTAAATAAGATTTTAATAAAGTCATACACATAGAGAAATTAAGTAACTGATGTGTCATTGAGATTTCACTCAATAAATGAAAACTATTGCTACTAGTATTGTTTTAAATAATAAACCTTGTTAAATAAATAATAGAGATTGATGTTTCTCCTGTCTTTTTCACATGTCACTATGTAGATATGTTCTGATAAATTAGATCCAAGGAGAGACACTGAAAAGATTAGGAAATAGGTGAAACTGTCTATGATGTGCACTTTACTTCAGAGACTTTGAGCATCTTCAATCCCCGGAATCCTTGTTTCATCTGTTCATGTTTGTACCTTCTTCAGCCTTCCTTTCTGAGACAGTGTCAAAAATTCAGGACTTCTGTCTCCACCCTTGGGTCTATTCCTTCCCTGTTCTTAACTGACTCTTTCTTCACATTTTTCTGATAATCTAATTTGCCAAGATACTTATGTCTGTGTTATAAAATTGGAATCGGATGTTATTTCGTCTTTTTTTTATCTATACAAACAGAATTGAGTCTTTCAGGAAACAGTTGTATAAAAATTAGTCTGTGAGCTAATGCTTCTTACTAAAGAGAACTTTTATTGTATGATTTGACCTACTCTAGCCAATGTATTTAACTAGAGATAACTATTATTAGATGAAAGGATATTTAACTCCTATGTAATAATAACACAGAGACTACTTCACTTCAAGTAGACATAACTAATCATCTTATATTTTCAGAACAGACAAGCCACATGTGGTCAATTCATTTTTTTCCTTCAGCTCTTAGGAGAGGAATGGGCAGAGAAGATACTGAGAAAGTAGTACAGATTTCCTAAAGATCAGAAACCTGGAAGTGCAAACAAATATCATCTATTTAAATAACTCAGACAGTCCAAGAAGGAAAATAAGCTGCTTAGAGTAGCTAAGGGAAGTAGTCTGAAAGTTTGATGCTAACTTGCTCCAAAGACTTGGCAGCTAAATTCTAATCATGACAAAGAGTTGGCTCAAAGACATGTTTCAGGGTGAGTTAATAAACAAACATCCTGATGGACAGAAAAAACTAAGATTATGGTTAAGTCTTATTACTAAGCTAGGAATTAGTGACCAAGTTCTAAATACTGCCTACGTTCTTACTTCTTTAAATATTTGTTTTATAAGATGGTATTCTATGCTCTTTATTATTTTCTCTGTTCAGATTTTTAAATAAGTTTATTTTTCAATTTTATAAGCAGAAGACAATTTACCATTGTATTTTGTATCTGAGAAAAATCACACACCTTGTATTGTGGGTCACAAAACCTGTACAGTGTGTGTACTGAGAATTCAGAATAAAATTCTAAGATGATAAGGAAAATTTCCACCTGAAAATTACTTAATATAACCCTTTGTAGGAATTTTCACAAGAGTTCCCTGACAGTGGAATTCTCAACATCTCCCACGCAGACCAGAATTTTCCAAATGTCATTTATATGCTAAAATTTTGTGACAGGTCAGGTCTCTGAACCCTCATCACAACCTAAGTATAGCTACCCACTCTTCAAGGTGGGCCCTGATCAAAGGCACCAAATTTGTGATTGGACAGAGTTTTCCACCACAAGTGAAAACGAAAGATACAGATAGAACCTTCAAAATCAAAAAATCCAAAGGAAAATTTTCAAATATAGGACCTAACAAAGAAGCTGTCAAACACGAGGATATTTGGCATCACGTAAACTGATTACCTTGGAGATAAACTGACATTTTTCATCAGCATATTTTAGTGAGTAATCAGAGAATACACAGAATTCAGGCCTGGAAGAAATTCTCATTTAACTCAACATGTACCCAAATTCCATAGCCAACAGTAAGAGATAACTTGCAAGCTAGGTTTTCCCAGATAAGAAATGATTACTCCAAATGACATGGCATATACTCTAACCTAGAATAGGTAGAGAGAAAAAGATGTGAAAGGAAACAGGAAGTAGTATTCAAAGAAGTAGTGTTCAATGAAGAACACTTGCATAAATATTTACAGTCTGAAAAGACATTCAGAATGTTGTGGGGTTTTTTTTTATGTATATAAATGAATGGATGAGTGAAATGAATGCATGAATTATATTCAATTCAACAAGAATTTTATTAGGAATTTAAGCATCAAGGAAAAGAATTATTATATGGAGGAAAAGTTATGAATAAAAAGTGTAGCAAACCATTCCGCCCTCAGATATTAGATGTATTTTAAAAACTAGTAACCAAGCACCATCGCTACTGCACTGCCTGCTGGCCCCTGCCCCCAATCAGGGCAACCCAGCATCAAAGCAAAAAATAAAAACATCTTAAGAAAATCTTTTCCCAAATAACAAAGTAACCTGAGCATTCATTTCTAAAGAGCAAAATCAGTGTCTCATGACAGTGTCTAAATCCTTGTAAAGCAAATTCTTTTCTGGTAATAGATATATTGCTATTGTTTACTAAGTGTCTCTTCCCCTTCACCCACATCAGCATCACTGGCCAGTTAACATGGTCCTGTAAGCCAGCTGAAGAAGTTTACCCAAAGTACCTTGGTTTTCTATGTATCCAATAAGCACTTAGCTGTAAATAGGTGGATTTTTCTGAATGTAACCACATACCTCCTTAATGAGAAAGACATTAATATATAATGTATTTTCACTGTTTACTATAATTTGGACTTCAGTTTACATTTGATTGTAAACAATCTAATTTCTATTAGCATGTCAATTACGTGTATGTCTATGTTACGCACACATATAGATATGCATATGAGTATATATGTTATAAATATTTATATATGGCTATGTAAAAAATAACTCACTTTACAAAAAGGGGTTGCTTTTCTTTGAATCTAAATCAGAATCACTTCAATTTTATAAACAATAGTCTACAACAGTGTTTCTAACCCTTTCGAATATGATATTAATACTTACAATGTTAATATATGTCTTAAACACTTCCTCCATATGACAGCAATTTTGCTTCTCATATCTGTGGATTGAGACCGCACATAATGACATAGAACTGCCATGGATTCAATGGTTTTTAAAAGTGCTCTCTCATTCTTTGAATACAATTACATATTTTTTGAAATCAAAGTTAATTCAGGTACTCATTCAATAAGTACTTACTAACTGTATTAGTTATCTATTTCTATGTAACAAATTACCCCAAAGTTTAACAGCTTAAAATATCAAACATTTATTATAGCAAATAGTCTCTGAGACCAAGAATCTAGGAGTGGTACCGCTAGACAGTTATGACCCAGGGATTTCATCAGCCTGTAGTCAAGCTGTTGACTGGGAAGTTAGTCATCTGAAGCTCGACTAAGTTTATGAGATCCACTCCCAAGCTCTGGCTCATGGCTGTTAATAGACCTCAGCTTCTCATTAGCTATTGGCCAGAGCCTTCAGTTTTTCTATAGGAAGAGCATCTCTACATGAATGCTTGTAACATGACAACTGGCTTTCCTCAGATCAAGTGAGGAGTGAGACGAGAATATGTATGTGTGTGTGTGTGTGTGAACACAGAGAGAGCGAAAGAGACATAGAAGAGAGAGAAGAGAGAAGATGCAGGGTCTTTTATAACCTAAACTTGGAAGTCACATACTATGACTTCTGTCACATTCTATTGATAACACAGATCAACACATCAACCCTGGTACAATGTAGGAAAGGACTGCACACAGATTTAATACCAGGAAGCAGAGATCATGGTGGACCATCTTGGAGACTGGCTGCCACAGTAACTAACTGCGTACTAATTAAAATATATTCTAAACAACACATACTTCTAAAACCAAAATATAAGAGTCCTTCATAAGCTTTCTACACACTTCACACCCCCAATATAAATATTATAAATGATTTGTTGTCTATAGTTTAAAATTTTTCTTTATGTTTTTACATATAAGCATGTATGTGCATGTGTGCATGCTCATGTGTGTATATAATTCATAAAAATATTCAGGAGCTACACATTCTGTTCTGAAGCAGACTCTTCCATACAGCAATCTATTGTGAACATCTTTCCATATAGATCTATTGATACTTTATTCAATCATCAATGACTAAACAGTATTTCCTACTATGGATGTAATAAAATTATGTTGTAACCAATTTTTTAATGGTTGCATGTAAGTTGCTTCTAATTTTTTCTCCACTGCAGTTTACTTCAATAAATTTTTGCATTACAGTAATCACAATAGCATTCACATACATTTGAAATAGAAAATCAGAAAATTCAAGTAATATTTTTTCCAAAAGAAAAAAAGCCTAGCATTCCATGAAGGGTTTTTTTCAGTTAAGTTTTAGAGACATTAGCCATATATTTCTATATTTCCAACCTCTGATACACACCTAAGCATATTTGTTCAAAACCTGCCCTGTTTGTATGTATGCATATGGCCCCTGATCTCAAAGGACCTACAATCTTTGGTGGTGGTAGTGATGGTGGTGGTGATGACTTGGTGGTGTTGGTGATGGTGGTGGTGATTAGGGTGTGGTGATGGTGATTATAGTGGTGGCAGTATTAGAAGTAGAGAAAATTGTTGGATACATTGAGGCAGACAAGCAAACAACAATCTCAATATAGTGTAATAACTGTTGTGATAAGAAAGCCCTTAGGAGGCCTAATCTATTGCAGCTTTGGAAAGTCTTCCTTATTAAAAAATTTCATATTAATAAAGACATGAAGGAGATAGGTTAGCCAGGTCATCTGAGTCAGCCATCATTCATTGAAAAACTAATTTCTGTTTCCAATCCTCCTACTATCAGTTCACACACACAAATTCATTCTTCAATCCCCTAATATTTGACAGAGATAAGCACCTCCTCTCTGCCACCAGGAAAGAGATATGCTGATGGCTAACCATCTTTAAATTTTGGTAATGTATTCACTTATCAATATTCACTGAAAACCTACCATGTGTCTGTCACTGTTTAGGCACAGTGAACGTGGTAATGAATAAGAAAGAAAAAGTTCTTGTCTTTGTAGGCTTATATTCTAGTGGAGTAAGACAGACAACTGTCAAACAGAAAGGTGTACAATCTGTCAGAATAAGAGGGGGCAAGTCATGGAATAGAATTTACTTTTGTATCAGTCATAACTATTTTTGACTACTATGCTTCCTGAAAGATGCTCTACTGAACATAATTTGGCAAAAAGAGGAGTTTTTTCGTGTTCCTCTATTTTAACCCTAAGGAAAGGGAAGGTTATGGCTAGACCTCAAAAACAAAAAACAAAAAACAAAACTAGGTGGAGGGATTCAAAGTCAGTAGAGCTCTTCCCCACCCTTTTTGGGTAGCTGGTGAAATTCTCCTAACTGTGCACTGACCCCTGCCATTTGAGAGACACCACTAACATCTGCTGTGAAAGAATGTTTCCCTGACATACTATAAAACAAAAACAAAACAACTATGAGAAGGACATTGATAGGACAGTAGGACAGCTTGGGTCTGGTACCTCCCCACCAATCGGCTTTGGCCAGCAAGGCTGTCCTATGGTACAAACATTTGTCTCATTGCGGGTACAACGCTGCATAATTAAGACAGAGGAAGAAACCTCTATGGGTCAGGAAGCTTCTCCAAGAGTATCATTTATAAGCAGCTTGATTAAAAGTTGTTGTTGTTTAATATAACTTCTCATATAAAATTTGAAAAATTCCTCACCAATATAAGGAAAGGAAGATTTGGGGGCATGACTTTAAACATAAACTCTAATAAAACTGAGCCACTTCATCAATGGCCTTACAATACTTGAAGTTTCATTTGATTTTAGTGTCAATTATCCATGTAAGTATTTTAGATGTTGTATTAAAAAATAGAAATCTGGCTTTACATAATGGCTTTACGAAAACAGGCTGGAATTATCTTAGTCAACAACAACATCATGACATTGGGCAGCAACTATTTAGATGCTGCTTTTCAAAAATAGCATCTGGAGACTGAATTTCAGTTTCTCTTTGGCTTGCAAAAATCAGTATTTTGCTGCTAAATATAGGCCTATGTATAATACACATTTAGAGTTTGGGTCTTTACCTTATAAGGTAAAAATAGGTGTAGAAATGTCATAAAATAGATAGTGCTCCAAATTCCACTGGCACCAATAACAAGACCCAGCTGTGCATGTTAAACTCCTCAAAGACTACACTTTAAGCACTGCATGCGTTTAGCCAAGTCTCATTATTGCTGAGAACATCTCAGAACTGCTAAAAGTTCTATTTTGGCACATAACAGATGTATCAGTAAATGCTGGATTTTTCTAAGTAGCGTTCTGCATATACTTATGAGAAGTTAGTATGTTACAAACTATCAAAATTTCTGACATGATTTTGGCCTCAGATCTGCACTGATGGATAGTACATGTCCACCAACATGGAAATTTCTACCCGAAACCATTTCTCCATCACAATGCTATTGTCTTCCAGAGAACAAACAGCCAAAGAAAGTAGAAATCATTTATGCTAACTTGTGGTGCCATGTTACAGATGTTTAATAATATTAAATATAAAATGTTAAAGTATTCTGAAGTAAAAATTAGAACTGACAGCCCAATGAACCAGTTATTTATACACTCCTCTCCAAAAGTAGCTTACTGGAGCACACTTCTTATATGAAAGTACATATTAAGAACTTACTGGAATAAACAAGGCAACTGAATCTATGTAGCTCTAACTCTGTAAGTGATGCAAAATCAGCATCTATATAACTAATTTTCACAGTTTTCAGTTTTCTTGGCTGGTTTTCAAGTGGTTATCATTGAATTGGTCATAAAGACAATGGCCATGTCTTTGAAGACCAGTTAAACTATCACTGAGATGGTCAGACTTGCTCACTTCTGGTCATCATATAGTTGACCATCAAAAGAAAGCAATTCAGCACAACAACCAGGGATTGCATAAACTCAGCTGTCAATCAATCATACATGTGTCAATTCTGTTAGAAGCAAGCCTCGCCAGAGAGACTCCATCATGCAGTGTCCCCACCTTAATACTTACCTTCAAGCAACCAGAAAATGTATTAATAATAAAAATGATCTCTGATATTTCTAGATGGTCAGTTTATCCCAAGCACTATTCTAAATGCTTTACAAACTGTAGAATTTAAATTTTACAGTGGAGTCACTATTCTTATTCTCCCTTTTACCCAGGAGATACATCGAGGTAAAATGATTCACGTAAGGCTTTTCGGCTAGGTAAATAACCAGGATTCAGAGTTGCCAAGGTCCATGCTCTTTTACCTTTTCCAGGCTACCTCCCTTGTAAGGGGACATGAGTCTCTCCTTTTTCTAATCCAGAGGTTTAAAAAGAAGATTGTTATCAAGAAGGTATTGGAAAATTTGCCTGCCATGTACAAATATGTCTTCAGGTCATTAAGAAACATCTAGCCCATATAAGAATTAAGAGAGTTGATATCTCATGGTTCTAAGATAGATAGATCAATCTCAGCCAAAAAATAATAGCAAATAAACCAAAGAAGGGGAAGTCTTCTAATGTACTTTTTAAAAAATAAAGGCCACCTAAAGAGAACAGGAGCTGTGTTATTAGACCAAGCTGAAGCCAATGTAACATCACTAAGTATCAAAGAATATTCACACATATGTATAGATGAAAAGTACACCTACCATGACCAGATCGTAGATATTTATCTTACCCTTTTCCCCTACATCATATTAGTGACTGTTTAGGGAGATCGAGTCCTGTATATTTTGGTCATCTCATTCATATGCTCTGAGGATTTCTAATAATCAAAACAATTCATGGTACTAGGCCCACATTTCATTTGCTCATGCAAAACGAACAATCCCTTTGCATGATTATTTCCATTGTCAGTCACTTCCAGAAATCTGTTGTAACAAGCAGCATAGTGACAAGTACAGGAAATGAGTCACTCACCTTTTGACCTTCTTCAGTGTCTGCACCTAAAATTTCAACCTGATACATGTTTGAATACAACTGAAAATGCTTCAGTCATTATTGCTTTGTATCTTCTGCTAATGGCCTGGGCTTGAAGTAAGTTTGATACTTACAGAAATTAATTTAACAGTTGGGGATTGGAAGATGAATATTGTTAAATTAAGCATTAGAAATATTTTAGTTCTTCTTAAATAATTTGGTGAAAATGTTACCAAGACAATGACATTTTGCCTTTGCTTCTTATCCCTTGAGCAAATTCAGCTTATCCCTAGAGTAAAGGTAAGGATCGCATTGTTCTCAGACTTGATCTTCTCTAGACTTCCGAGAAGGTGTATTATGTCTGGAATTCCAAGGGAAGGGGCCATTTTTGTTTTTCAGGCAAATCCATTTGCATTTGTATATTTCAGATTGAATAACTTAAATACGTGTTTTTAGAGCTAGTTTTAAGCCAAACACATTGTTGATGCCTTCAGTGGTAAACCTTTTCAGGAAAAGACATTCCTTTTGGAAACAAAGCTCCTTAAAATATCATGTACTTTAGCTAATTTTACACCAGAAAACACTGTCATGAAAAAAATATATAAAATATTTGGTAACAATACCACCCTGTGGTAAACAAAAGGGATGAAATATTTCCTCAGAATATTTCTTGGTGGTAAAGATCAGGTCATTTTGTTCTTGACATAAGACAGTGGTTAACATTACAGATTTGAAAATATGATGATATATTATAGTCATATATAATATTAAATCCACACATATATATATATAAATAAAAGTGGTATTTTATTTACCTCCCAAATTTTATAAGACAAAAGATTAATTTAACTGTTGTCTTCTTGCTTGCATATAAAAGATTGAATATACCTAAGTAACAATAACCTTTTTCTACGAATACTTGACTCCCTCACAAGGTATGGATTATTCATTGTGAATATCTAGATGGATGGATGGTTGGATAGAGGGATGAATGGATGGATAGATGGATAAAGTTAGAAGAAAAGAAATTGTGAAAGTCTAAAGATGTTATAGCTCTTACTCAGGATAAATTTTATCCAAAGCACCGCAGTGATAATAATCATTTACCTACTTTTTCAACTACCTTGGAATTGGAAAAATATCATGAAAACATTTCTATGAAGTTCCTGATTGTCTATTTCACCTAAATTCCACGGCTAGTCTCTTACCAAATGGTCAAAAAGGGGAAATTTGTCTTAAATTTGTCTTGAGCACTCCCACCCTTGTTAACCCTTGACCTAGTTTCTAGACACAGACTTCCCCAATCCTCACATCCCCCCAGATGGGTCTGTTAATACCCTTCTTGTGCAATTTCAGGCCTTCCCAGTTTCTACACGAATCCAGAACAAGTTCTGAGTCCAACAATACAGTTCAAGAGTCCAACCCTCAACCTACCTCAACTTGAAAATCTCTGAACTTACTCAAGCTCCCAGATCAAGGACCTGAGGGCTTAGTGCTCCCAAAGTGATCATTGAATCTCTGACTTCTACCACCAGGAATAGAGAACTATGCAATTAAGAACAACATTTCTTATGAATGAAATAATGCCATTAGCAGCAACATGGATGGACCTAGAGATGATCACACTAAGCGAAGTAAGTCAGAAAGAGAAAGACGAATACCATATGATATCGTTTATATGTGGAATCTAAAATATGACACAAATGAACATATCTACAAAACAAAAACAGACTTACAGATTTAGAGAACAGACTTGTGGTTGCCAAGGGGGAGAGGGTGTGGGGGAGGGAAGGACTGGGAGTTTGGGATTAGAAGATGCAAACTATTACATATAGGATGGATAAATAACAAGGTCCTACTGTATAGCACAGGGAACTATATTCAATATCTTGTGATAAACCATAATGGAGGATTGGTTCAAGATGGCGGAGTAGAGGGACGTGTGCTCGCTCCCTCCTGCGAGAGCACAGGAATCACAACTAACTGCTGAACAATCATTGACAGAAAGACACTAGAACTCACCAAAAAAGATACGCCACATCCAAAGACAAAGGAGAAACCCCTATGAGATGGTAGGAGGGGTGCAATCACAATAAAATCAAATCCCATAACTACTGGGTGGGTGACTCACAAACTGGAGAACAATTATACCACAGAAGTCCACCCACTGGAGTGAAGGTTCTGAGCCCCATGTCAGTCTTCCTAACCTGGGGGTCTGGCAACGGGAGGAGGAATTCCCAGAGAATCAGATTTTGAAGGCCAGCGGGATTTGATTGCAGGACTTCGACAGGACTGGGGGAAACAGAGACTCCACTCTTGGAAGGCACACACAAACTGGTGTGTTCATCAGGACCCAGGGATAAGGAGCAGTGACCCCATAGGAGACTGAAACAGACCTACCTGCTAGTGGTGGAGGGTCTCCTGCAGAGGTGGGGGGTGGCTCTGGCTCACCACGGGGACAAGGACACTGGCAGCAGAAGTTCTGGGAAGTACTCCTTGGCATGAGCCCTCCTGGAGTCCACCATTAGCCCCTCCAAAGAGCCTGTAGCCTCCAGTGCTGAGTCGCCTCAGGCCAAACAACCAACAGGGAGGGAACAAAGCCACACCCATCAGCAGGCAGGCGGACTGAAGTTTTACTGAGCTCTGCCCACCAGAGCAACACCAAGCTCTACCCACTACCAGTCCCTCCCATCAGGAAACGTGCAAAAGCCTCTTAGATAGCCTCATCCACCAGAGGGCAGACAGCAGAAGCAAGAACTACAATCCTGCAGCCTGTGGAATGAAAACCACATTCACAGAAAGACAGAAAAAATGAAAAGGCAGAGGGCTATGTACCAGATGAAGGAACAAGGTAAAACCCCAGAAAAACAATTAAATCAAGTGGCGATAGGAAACCTTCCAGAAAAAGAACTCAGAATAATGATAGTGAAGATGATCCAGGACCTCGGAAAAAGAATGGAGGCAAAGATTGAGAAGATGCAAGAAATGTTTAACAGAGACCTAGAAGAATTAAAGAACAAACAAACAGAGATGAACAATACAATAACTGAAATGAAAAATACACTAGAAGGAATCAATAGCAGAATAACTGGGGCAGAAGAACAGATAAGTGAGCTGGAAGACAGAGTGGTGGAATTAACTGCTGTGGAACAGAATACAGAAAAAAGAATGGAAAGAAATGAAGACAGTCTAAGGGACCTCTGGGACAACATTAAATGCACCAACATTTGCATTATAGGGGTACCAGAAGGAGAAGAGAGAGAGAAAGGACCCAAGAAAATATTTGAAGAGACTATAGTCGAAAACTTCCCTAACATGGGAAAAGAAATAGCCACCAAAGTCCAGGAAGTGCAGAGAGTCCCAGGAAGGATAAACCCAAGGAGAAACACATCAAGACACATAGTAATCAAATTGACACAAATTAAAGATAAAGAAAAATTATTAAAACAACAGGGGAAAAACAAGAAATAACATACAAGGGAACTCCCATAAGGTTAACAGCTGATTTCTCAGCAGAAACTCTACAAACCAGAAGGGAGTGGCATGATATACTTAAAGTGATGAAAGGGAAGAACGTACAACCAATATTACTATACCCGGCAAATATCTCATTCAGATTTGATGGAGAAATCAAAAGCTTTACAGACAAGCAAAAGCTAAGAGAATTCAGCACCACCAAACCAGCTCTACAACAAATGCTAAAGGAACTTCTCTAAGTGGGAAACACAAGAGAAGAAAAGGACGTACAAAAACAAACCCATAACAATTAAGAAAATGGTAATAGGAACATACATATCAATAATTACCTTAAACGTGAATGGATTAAATGCTCCAACCAAAAGACACAGGCTCGCTGAATGGATACAAAAACAAGACCCATATATATGCTGTCTACAAGAGACCCACTTCAGACCTAGGGAAACATTCAGACTGAAAGTGAGGGGATGGAAAAAGAGATTCCATGCAAATGGAAATCAAAAGAAAGCTAGAGTAGCAATACTCATATCAGATAAAATAGACTTTAAAGAATGTTACAAGAGACAAGTTAGGACACTACATAATGATCAAGTGATCAATCCAGGAAGAAGATATAACAATTATAAATGTACATGCACCCAACATAGGAGCACCTCAATACATAAGGCAACTGCTAACAGCTATAAAAGAGGAAATTGACAGTAACACAAGAATAGTGGGGGACTTTAACACCTCACTTACACCAATGGACAGATCATCCAGACAGGAAGTTAATAAGGAAACACAAGCTTTAAATGACACAATAGACCAGATAGATTTAACTGATATTTATAGGACATTCCATCCAAAAACAGCAGACTACACTTTCTTCTCAAGTGCACATGAAACATTCTCCAGGATTGGTCGCATCTTGCGTCGCAAATCAAGCCTTGGTAAATTTAAGAAAATTGAAATCATATCAAGCATCTTTTCCAACCACAATGCTATGAAATTAGAAATCAATTACAGGGGAAAAAACGTTAAAAACCCAAACACATGGAGGCTAAACAATACGTTACTAAATAACCAAGAGATCACTGAAGAAATCAAAGAGGAAATCAAAAAATACCTAGAGACAAATTACAACGAACACACGATGATCCAAAACCTATGGGATGCAGCAAAAGCAGTTCTAAGAGGGAAGTTTATAGCAATACAAGCCTACCTCAAGAAACAAGAAAAATCTCAAATAAACAATCTAACCTTACACCTAAAGGAACTAGAGAAAGAACAATCAAAACCCAGAGTTAGTAGAAGGAAAGAAATCATAAAGATCAGAGCATAAATAAATGAAATAGAAACAAAATAATAGCAAAGATCAGTAAAACTAAAAGCTGGTTCTTTGAGAAGATAAAATTGGTAAACCTTTAGCCAGACTCATCAAGAAAAAGAGGGAGAGGACAAATCAATAAAATTAGAAACGAAAAAGGAGAAGCTACAACAGACACCACAGAAATACAAAGCATCATAAGAGACTACTACAAGCAACTCTATGACAATAAAATGGACAACCTGGAAGAAATGGACAAATTCTTAGAAAAGTACAACCTTCCAAGACTGAACCAAGAAGAAACAGAATATATGAACAGACCAATCACAAGTAATGACATTGAAACTGTGATTAAAAATCTTCCAACAAACAAAAGTCCAGGACCAGATGGCTTCACAGGTGAATTCTATCAAACATTTAGAGAAGAGCTAACACCCATTCTTCTCAAACTCTTCCAAAAAATTGCAGAGGAGGGAACACTCCCAAACTCATTCTGTGAGGCCACCATCACCCTGTTACCAAAACCAGACAAAGATACTACAAAAAAAGAAAATTACACACCAATATCACTGATGAATATACATGCAAAAATCCTCAACAAAATACTAGCAAACAGAATCCAACAGCACATTAAAAGGATCATACACCATGATCAAGTGAGATTTATCCCAGGGATGCAAGGATTCTTCAATATACGCAAATCAATCAATGTGATACACCACATTAACAAATTAATGAATAAAAACCATATGATCATCTCAATAGATGCAGAAAAAGCTTTTGACAAAATTCCACACCCATTTATGATAAAAACTCTCCAGAAAGTGAGCATATAGGGGACCTACCTCAACATAATAAACGCCATATACAACAAACCCATAGCAAACATCATTCTCAATGGTCAAAAACTGAAAGCATTTCCTCTAAGATCAGGAGCAAGTAGTTGTGGCTCACAGGCTCTAGAGCGCAGGCTCAGTTGTTGTGGCGCACGGGCTTAGTTGCTCCACAGCATGTGGTATCTTCCGGGACCAGGGCTCGAACCCATGTCCCCTGCATTGGCAGGTGGATCCTTAACCACTGCGCCACCAGGGAAGCCCACAGGTATTGCCTCACAAGGGTAAAGGTGGAAGCTTTCACATGGACTGAAACTCAGCTTCAAGTTGTGTGCCCAGCAGCATGTGTGCAGAACACCCGGGGCTCCCACCCTCAGGAAAGTTTTGCTAAAACCCCAGCATATGGTTCCTGCTCGCCAGTTTTGGCCCAAGGCTTTCTGCTTATCAGTCCCAGCCTGTGTTTTCCTACTTGCCATCACACTGAGGATTAGATTTCTACACATGAATTTTGGAGGCACACATTCAGTCTACAGCACATATTCATTGCAACGTTATTCACAATAGCCAAGAGGTAGAAGCAGCCCAATGTCCATGGACAGAAGAAGGGATATGCAAAATGTGGTGTATATATATGCCTCCTTGCCTACATGTATACAATGGAACATTATTATTATTATTATTCAGCCTAAAAAGGAGAGGAAATCTTGTCACCTGCTACAACATGGATGAACCTTGAGGACATTATGCTAAGTGAAATGAGTCAGTCACAAAAAAGCAATTACTGTATGGCATCTAAAGTAGTCAAATTCATAGAAACATTAGAATGGTGGCTACCAGGTCCTGGGAGGAGAGGGAAAAGGTACAGAGTTTCAATTTTGCAAGATGAAAACTGGAGATCTGTAACAAGGCCTAACACCAGTGAACTGTACACTTACAAATGATTAAGATGGTAAATTTTACGTTATGTGTTTTTTATCACAATAAAAAAATAAACTATGTAGATTTTCAAAGGATGAACCACTCTTTGGATTCCTTATTGCTCTATCCTGCCTGCCTCCCTGCCTATTCCTTGGTATCCACTGCCTCTGCAGTGGCCCCTCGAATGCCAGCCTTGCATCTGGACCAGCAGCCCCTGAAGGGATACGTCTTTTGTGCATTTCCTGTGAAAGCATGTGAGCAATTTCAATAATCCACAGCTGATAAAACCATTTCAGAATCCCTGTTTCCACAGGTAGAAATAACTGTTCTTCCTCGAAGGCCTGAAAAAGAAGAGGCAACTCTCTGCACATCCATCTCTAAGGAAGATGACCAAAAACAGCCTTATGAAATCAGGCACCGCTTTGAAAGCCCCTGATGATCCCTCACCTTAACAAAGATGCCATAATTCTGAGCTATTTATTTTAGTTTGGACTGGAGATAAAATTATTCATCTTATGTAAGGTAAATGAACTTTCAGGAAATTCACTGTTTCCCTTTACATTTTAGTTCAGGCAGTTCTATTCTTCTACTACTAGATCTCAACGGATAGGAAACTTTTTAAAGATGTCAACAGAATTTGATTGAAAAGATTTTCATTAAAATCCAGACCTTAATTATTAGCAGAAGTGAAATAAAAGTATCTCATTGATGAAATACAATTTTTTAAAAAAAAGCCTGCTGTGGAAATTTTTTCTCATCTCCTAGCGCACTCTATTCTGTACTGCGAAGAACTTTTCCTTTCTTTAAGAAAATAGCAATTCTCCTTTATTCAACAGGGTATTGTTAAATCCCCAAGTTTCTCTCTCTCCTTTCTTTCTAACTTCCTTTGACTATTTCACATCCTTTTGGACACACCATTAGGATATTAAAAGAATGGAAATAAGGAAAGGTGAAAATTAAAGAGAATAGAGGAAAAGATCCATAAATTCATCATAAATTTTATATCATTGAAATAACAGCCCCCAAAGGAGTTCCTTACACATGATGGGATTATTCTAATATCAAAGAATGGGAGTGTTTTGTCCATGACTGAATGGCCTAAGAATAATTTCCATAAATGTCAAGTGTGCACTGGCAAACTGAGTGAGCCAGGTTGGACTGCTGGCTTAAAAGGAATTTCTAATACATTTTTAAGTTGTGCTAAATAGTTCTTGTGAACAGTTTTAAGGATTTTGTAGACCAGGTTATACTCATTTTTTCTTTTACTGACACTGGTGTTGAAAAAAAATACATCAAAGAAAGGAATATAAAAATTACTTAAGCCACAAGCAAGAGAGCAAATCCTTTAATTAAATCCTTTAATTAAAGTAGACTGTAGCCTAAGGTAGCTGAACTACACTGCTTTTCTCAAACAGAAAAAAAAAGGAAGTGTGGCCTTGCTATTTCTCATATTTTCTATAAGCAGAAAAGAACTAATTATGTCTTATTTCTAGTTACTATAAGCCTATCAAATTTTTATTACTTTAGGGGCATTATTAAGCAGTCATCAATAAAGTCTCAAATCTTAGATTCTTTCAATTACAAGCACACCTCTGATTTATGAATCATGTCTCAGTTACAGAAACTGATAATATGTATAAAATAAGTTAATAGAGCAGAAATAATGTCTAAATAAAAATTTTAATAGAATAGTATCCAAATCCAAGATATTCAAATGTTGCTACTTTAGAAGAATAAATGAATTTTCAAAAATCCCTGTTAAGTGTGGGTCATAGGGAGGCATTCATTTGTCAAAACTCTTCCAAAAGTGCAAACTGTGCATTTAAGCCCTGTCCATTTAGCTATATATGAATTATACCTTAACTTTAAAAGACTTAAAAAAGCATCCTTAGCCAGAAGGCCCAAATAGCTACAGTCACTTAATATATGAGAAAAATCCCAAAATAGAAAGGCTCAGGCTGTTTGCTATTGATTTGTACAGTCACTTTAAATCCTCTGTCTGCTTTTCCTTCAACCACTATTTGATCATCATGTGTGGAGAAGCAATTGAACCAACGCTTTCTGTTTTTCACACACCGTGTTCCCCAGCATTCATGATTTAGAGACTGCCAGGTAGATTTTGTAAGGTAAGTTCATATCAAGGGGATCACATGAAAGTATTAGGTTTTTTTTATGACTAAAAGGGCTTTTCTTTGTTCTCTTACCAGGGAAAAGGTTTGCTTTGGGCAAGCTCCCCATGGCAAACGTCTCTGAGGAATGAATTCTGAAGTGCATTGTTGAATGTGCATGCCCTCAAGACCTTCTAGTTAAAGCATTTAAAAGGATTGTGGGACATTGTTCTTCACCACGCTTTCTGTCTTTGACGGGTGATCTTAGCCAATCTAGGATTTTGATATACTTCCTAGGACACTTCAAAAAGTGTCTTCGTAAAAGTAACTTTGTAAAAGTTTCCACATTTACGAAGTCAAAAAAATATCCTTCATCAGTGCTAACAGCAAAATTAGTTCAAACCCAAAAGTTTTCAGGAAAGGGTTATTAAAACTTGATCCAACTTTTTACTCCTATATACCAATGCCGTTTACACAGCACTTTAACTACTGGCGAATTTACAAATAAAGTTTATCAATAAGGGCTTTTAAGTCATCAGGTGAAAAAAACCTCTTGTATCTGTAGTAGTAGTACTCAAAGCATGAGTAGAGAAAGTACAAAGAAGAAAACTAAGGTCTGGCATATGATCTCGCCTTGTTTCTTTGCTTTTCAGGCCACTTTTACAGGATCAGTTAGCTTATCTGTTAAACTGATGTATTGGAGTGAGACAGCTTTAAAGATCATCTAATCCTTTCCCTCCACTTTACAAGAGGGGAAATTGAGACATTTCTTGTGACTTGATTAAGGTCATTCATGAGGATCAAATAATAAATCTTTCACATGGTTACTTTTACATTTTCACTCAATTTAAGGTTAAACTTCAATTAAATATTCTGATGTCTAAAATACTGCCTTCTCAAATTAGGAAAAAAAAAAAATCTGTTTAGACTCTATGTAATGAATCGAAAGCACAGTCTATGTAACCAGATAGGCTCGGATTCAAATCCTAGCTCCAAATCATAGTCTCACAACTAACCAGCTATGTGACCTTACATGCACTTCTAAAGCTCCATTTCACTATCTATAAAGTCATGAAAAACAATTCCTAACCTAAAGACTACTGTGAGAGAGTAAATGAAATCCTGTGGATGAGGTGCCTAGTAGGTCCTGTAATAGGTAGCCAGTACTGTATTTTAAATTCCAGATGAGGAATGTGTATGTTTACCTTAAAATTATTTGGCTTTGACCCTGAGACTTATGACTAGAGTTACCAAAATATAATTCAATTGAGTAACCTAAATGTAATTATCACATCTGTAAAAATTATTTCTTGAGCTCCACTTGTGGCAGGTACATTGTGATGGTCCAGAAAGAACCTATCATTCTGTCCCTGTCCTGAAAAAGAAGTGAATACACATGAAATCAATATTGAGCCAAAAAAGCCTCAATGGGATCAAGTGCTCAGTTGTATTTAACAGTCGTAAGTGCTAAGAGAAAAGAGGAGAGTGAGATCTCAGTGGGGCTTAGAATAGACATCCAGGACTGGGTGGCAGAAATATGAATGGAGGTAGTAGTGAAGATGGGAGAGCAACTGGGAGGGAAGAGAAAATGGCCCCATCTGTAGGGCTCTAGGCACAATGGGAAGAAGGGCAGGTTCAAAACAGGGCAGAATATTCATACTCCAAATGCATCCGTGTAATTCCTCATTCACATAACACTCTATATTGTTACTCGGCTCAGCTTTGAAGCGACTGAATGTTGACCTTGTTTTTACCAAGGCAAGGAGGATGAGTACTGAAATCAAAATAGCCAGCGCTGGAATTAGCGCTGGAATTAGCACTCATAACCCTAAGCCATATTTCTCATTCCTTTAGCATTAGTCCTTAATCATATTCTTTAGACCACATTTCAAACTTAAAGTTCACCTTTTTAAAATAGAAATTGATTTTCTACTTCGACTTTCCCAGAAAGCATTGCATAGAACACAAAAAATCCAAGATGCTTGTCTCACCTATGCCATTAACCAGCTGTGAAGCCAAGAATGAACCACCTGGACTCTACTGTGAACTGCTACAATGAGTGGCACCTCCTGGCTCTGAAATTTCACAGATCCAACAGGGACTTAGCTGACTGGAGGACAGCAGAGTAATTTCCAGTGTACATGGCGCAGCCTGGATTTCTGACTTCTGTTTTATACAATCTCTGGCCAAAACTGTCAGGCACTATTGTTCTTTCTACCCCTTAAAAATTGAGTTCAAGTATGGATAGGAGGAGTTTACTTTATGGCTCTGCCTCATAAATAAATATTCTAAATTTGAATGGCAGCTCTCTGATGATTTTCATGCCCCCTATAGGTATCGGGTCCTTCGACAGTAATAAAATCCAGAGATAGGCTGACAATAACACTTGAAGAGATCGCAGGAAGAGAGAAGAGCCTCTGCTAGAGAAAAAGAAGGAGGAATTTTAGTTCTCTCCTAGGGCAGTGACAGGGCTTGAGAAGAAAGGATCGTGGTCTTCCGTGTGGGTGGGGGCCGATGCGGACTTGAAACTGAAGGGCAAAACAAAAGCAGCCTCTCCCCCGCCCTCCCAACAACTAATCAAGGTTTAGGTATCACGGCGGGATACTTAACTTTTCTTTGAAAAGTCCTAGCGGGCTTGAAACACGTTTAATTCAGAGCCCGGGTCTAGTCTGAAGCCTCGAGCGTCGCGGGGTGTGTGAAAACTTGCCCTTGGTTTGGGCTCATCATCTGAAGAACTGAGAACCATGACAACTCCGCAGCCTCTCAGGACGCGTCGCGGGCCGAGGACTGCCCTCTGCGGCAGCGGGCAGGTCCTGCTGATGCAGTCCAGGCGTCGCTCAAGGGGAAAGGTTGCCGCGCGGTCGCAAGGGGCGGGAGGAGTCTGGCGGTGATTGATGGGGAAGGGACGAATGAATAAAGGTACTTGTCTAGGGACAGCAAGGATCCCGAGCAAGCTGCGGAGGCTACACGGTCAGGCATTCCCTCAGCGTTTCGTCAGAGCCAGATCCGCCCGCAGCTGAAGGGAGGCGCGCTCCGCTCCAGGGTAGCCTGGAGGCCAGCTGCGAGCCAAGTGCGTCCCGGGAAGGAGGTCCCCCTGCGCCTGGTGCGTCCGGTCCGCGAGGTAAAAGTTCTGGCTTGGTGTTGCATTAAAATCAGTGATTGAAACTTATCCTGGGGCTTCAGCTTGGATTACTTGTTTGGGGATTTTTTTTTTTTTTTTTTTTTTTTAATGGATGGATACAGCGAATTACAATGGAGTTGGAGCGAAGGAGAGCGCGTGAGTGTTTGAAGCCACTTGGAGGGCACAGAAGCTTCCGCGTTAATGCAGATACTCTCCCAATCAGAACTGAGATGTCCCAGAGATTTTCCGAGTCAGCCGGCACGCTCGCGGGGGGTCCGGGGGAGCCCGAGCGCAGGCAGCCGGGAAGTAGCTGCTTTCCCCCGCAGGGAGGAAGGAGTCTGGGCGTCCAGACACAGGGTATCCCAGGTTCCTGAGGAGTCAAATGCAGAGACTGGCACATCCCTTGGCCTCTAGGTGCCTTGATTTCCCCCCGTCCCCACGCGCCCTTAGCCAGAACGAACATAGGAGCTCAAAGCTTTGCTCTAGACACCCATCCTTTCCTCCCTGTCACACCCCTTCCAGAATACCCCGCCCCACTGCGAGTCATTTACCCCTCGGGAGACGCAGGGGAGAAAAACCAGCGAAAGCTGGTTCTGGAAGGGCAGGAGACGGGCTCGGGCGGGTCACACGCGCCAGAGTCCCCCGCCCCCCCACTGGCGCGCAAACTTGAGTTACTTTTGCGCGCGGATAGTGCGGGCGCGGCTGCGCTCTGCGCTAGCCGCTTGCAGGGGCGTGGCTGGGGTAGCTGACCCGGGTGTCCCGTCTTCCTTCCCTTGCTGATCTCCAGACTGAAAGCTGAAGAGTGGCCACCCGACTCCCCCCGGAGCAGGCAGCAGCATGCAGCCGCTGCCCAGCCTGTGCGGACGCGCCCTGCTGGCGCTGATCCTTGCCTGCGGCGTGGTGGGGGTCCAGGCTGAAGAGAGGGGATTCCCGCCGGCCGGGGCCACTCCGCCACTTCTGGGGGCCGGAGAGATCATGGCGCCCCCAACTAAGACCTCCTGGCCCAGGGGGTCCAACGCCAGCGTGCAGCGGTCGTCCGCATCTCCGCAGATGCCGAAAGGAGGGAGAATGGCGGGAACCCCACCGCGCACCCTCCCCCCGCCCCCGTGCGAAAGACCCATCGAGATCAAGGAGACTTTCAAGTACATCAACACGGTGGTGTCCTGCCTAGTGTTCGTGCTGGGCATCATCGGAAACTCCACACTGCTGAGAATCATTTACAAGAACAAGTGCATGCGAAACGGCCCTAATATCTTGATAGCCAGCCTGGCCCTGGGAGATCTGCTGCACATCGTCATTGATATCCCCATCAATGTCTACAAGGTAAAGGGTGCCTGCTAATATCGCGATGGGAGGGCACACCGTTAGGAAGGGGGAGATGCCAGAGCCTTTGCAGGAAGCTTAGTCACGAAGATCCCTCCCTTCCTAGAAGTCAGTAATCGTTGGAACCAAATAGCCTTCTGGTTTCAGTAGCCCACTGCTAAGCCTGGAAAAAGCATAGTCCCCAGACCAGCAGCATAAACATAATTTGGAAACTTGTTAGAAATGACATCTTATAGCCCCACCTCAAACCTACTAATCCAGGAACTCTGGGTGAAGCACAGTAGTTTGTATTTTAACAAGCCCTGCACGTAAGGTTTGAGAACCACTGGTCCTGAAGGACCTTGTCCCTAAATCCAGCTCACAAGGTACATTCTCTCTACTGAGAAACTGATGGTTCATGTACTGGCAGGATTGTTATCACCTGAGAGCTTGTTAGAACTGCAAGTCCAACCCAGACTTATTAAATCAGAATCTGCATCTTAAAATACCTAGGTGATTCAAATGCATACGAACCTTGGGAAGCATTTTCTTAAAGGACCCTAACAGTAGAGGGGCTCGAATAGGTTTTTAGGAGACAAACGGCCTAGAAGAAAGAGACCCAGACAGGAGAGTAGGAAAACACAGTTCACCTGCTGTGAATGACCATACTGTACCTACCCTTTACTGAATGCCTACGATGGGCCAAGCGCTGGGATAGATGTGTTACTTTCCTTTACTCCTTCTGACAACCCATGAGTAGACATTACTCCATTTAACAGATGATAGGATGTTCAAGGTCTCACAGTGAGTAAGTGATGGAGGTGAGGAGAATCAGGCTCAATCTGTCAGGTTCCAAAGTGCAAACTGCACCCCATCAATGACTTTGTGGACAAGACCAAGGGCCCTGAACATAAAGTCTCTAACAGTTTCAGTAGCTAACATCATTATGTGATTACCGCAGGCATCAGAGGGAACGGGCTTGAAGAGCTAGGGCAGGACGCAAACCCCTACACTCTTTGACTCCCGCTTTGAAACTCTGGACGCTTCCCAACATCTCTGGGCCTCAGCGTCCTCAACTCTACAATAAGGTTTCTAGTGCCCACCGACTGGGGTTTTGTGGTGTTAAGAAAAATAGCCTAAGTGAAAGAGCTGGAAAATTTTAAAGGACGATGCAAATTTGTAAAACTCTGCTTCCCCATCGTAACCAGCAATAGGAAGTCATGCATAAAAACAGAATCAAAAGTGTAAGGGACCGGGAATGTACTTTGGGGATTTGCCTAAAGCTAGTCCTGGGCTCAGTACAAGGGAAAGAAAAGGCATGTTGGTTTAGGAAAGGATTGTGGGAGATACTTTGATCTTTGTGGCAGGAGAAGTCACCAGATGGCATGCCTTTAAATTGCCTTTTATGAATCTCTGGAAATCCTAATCCAACAAGGCATACATTAAGGAATTCTAGAGATTTCTGAGGTTTAGAGACAGGATTTGGATTAGGATCCAGGTCCTAGAAGGCAACACTCCCAGAAATGAGGGATAAATAGATGAAATCCTAAATTCCTGCATGGCTACCAGCTCTTGTGAACTCTGAGGGTTTCCTGGGAGAAGCACAGGCTGAAATGGGTCCCTTAAATGCAGTCACAGCTCCATTAGGGCCAGAAGGAACCCATTTTAGGAGTCCTACAGACTAAGTCTTACCATTCCAATGTGGCAGGAGAATTTCAATTCAATTCCTCAAAACTGACTTGAGAAATTTTAGAGTACAAGGTGTTGTGAGAAATTTTAAATAAGTGATAAGATCCTTCTGAAAAGGGAGATTACATCTAGTTTTGCTAGGCTTGCACAGAGTTTTGTGAAAGATTGTTTAGGAAGGTCCCAGGAAACCCCACATGGTCAGCCCATTTAGAAACCCTCCTAAGTCAGCCAGCAGATGACGTGCTGTATGGAAGGTTGGATTGAGGGCATTTTGCCTCCAGATCAGATGTAAATCAGCTCTTCCAGGACCATCTTACTTTCTCTGTCTGGCTAAATTATTACATTCGATAAGCCAGAGAATATCCTACTCCCAAAGGATACACAGCTTTTCCTTTCCTTTCAAATTCCTTTATGATTTCCCTAGGAAGTTACAACGTTTTGCCTGAAACCGTTCAGTCCGTTAAAGCTGTGTTTCTATTTCTGAAATAAACAAACTGAGTCATTACAAATCTGGCCATGTAATCATCCTTTTTGGTCATGAACAAATCCATCACATAGAATTAGGTCCCATCACTAGGTTTGCCATCAGTGAACCCTACATAGTGGCTTTTGGTTTATTTTTATATTGTGCATAAATATGTGTCACTTGAGATATAATATAACAATAATGGCTACCATTGATTATGTACTCAGTACTTGGTTTAGTTCATTAAATCACTGCAACAAACCCTATGGAAGAAGTATTTTTATCACCCCTGTTTTATGGGGAAACTACATTTTGGAGAGGTAAAGAAGTAAATTGCTCGATGTCACACCACTAGAAGGTCGATGTCACACCACTAGAAAGTGATGAAACTAGGGCTTGAACCCAGGCCTTCTGGCCCTAGAACCCGTGGTCCTCCTGGCCCCCTGCACAGAGTGAGCTGAGCATAGATTGCCCTTCTCCAACCTGGAGTATTGTTAGGACCTCATTTGAGTGCAGTGCTGCAATTATGGGACACACTACTACATTGTAGGATACTTGGTAAGCATTTTCAGTTTTAATTTGAGTCATCTGAAGATTTCTATCTCCTGAAATCCCCTTCAGATGATCTGTAATGTATAATATTGATAATATCACTGTTTGTTATTCTAAAGGCTTTATTTACAAAAACACCTAATCCAGGGCTAGTTAAAAGCCATTTTCCCTTAAATAATTGTGACACCATATAAGTTAAAAAAAATGCATTTATAATTTCAGAGTAGTCAAGTATTATACTTCATACAAAGCAATTGAAGTGAATTATGAGTGCCATTTAAATTTATCCTAAAGTAAACTAGCGATTTCTAATTTTGTTTTTGTGGGGTGTTATTATTCTCTTGAGAATCCAGTTAATTATCCATCTTATATGTTATATATAATTAATATATAAATAGATAATTTATATATACATTATAATTAATAGATACTATAATGTACATTCACAATTTCTGAGGGTTCATAGAATCCCACAGCTCCTCTGTTGGTTTACCCACAGGGCCAGAAACATCAACGTGAATCTATTACATTAATCTGGACTTCAGTAAATCTAGAGTTCAGTAAAGTTGACAAACCACAAAATGTCATAGATCTGGCTGGAAGCCATGTTCCTTGATGCGGCTATAGAACAGGATGGGACTTCACAGGCAGAGGCTGCTGTGAGGGCTGACAAACCCCAGAGAATGTGTCTACTCTGCTTTGACTCCCTCAGGGAACTGTTTCTCTGGAAACTTCTAGACAGAGTCTTTTCACCAGGGCTCCTGTGTCAAGGAGGCAATCCTGGTAGATCGGTGTTTTGGGAGACTGAGCAAATCGAAGCTCTAAAGGAGCTTCAGATAATCATGAGAACCTGCTGGAAATAAAAGCCTCGTTTCTCCTTCTCAGCAGCGCACACTAGGGCTGTCACTGCATTACATAAGAGCATCCAGATGAAAAATGAAAAAGCAAGCGTCCAAAGAGGATGTTTAAAAAAATATATGTATACATATGCATATATAAATATATTAAATGTTATAAGAATGTATAGATGCATAAGTACATAGGTGAATATCATTGGTCGCAGTGCCTGGCACAAAGTAAGCCAATAATAAATGTTATTAGAATGTGAGTGTGTGTGTGTGAATAAGAATGGAAACTTGGGGGTTTTTTTTTCAGCTTTTGCCATTATAAACATGACTACAAATTACATCTTTGTCCATATGGCTTTGCACACATGTGTGACTATATCTGAAGGGTAAATTTCTAGAATTAGAATGATTGAATCAAAGGATATGTGCATTTGTAATTTTGATAGATATTGCCATACTGTACCCCAAAATTATTGTTGTACTCTTAGTTTGAATCACTATTTTATGTAACATCTCCATATACATATATATGTATCAATGTCTGTCTTTAATACATACATGGGTCACTATGCCAGTATTTACATGGTCCATGTATGTACCTGACCCCAAAACCAGTGTTTAAGCATCTGATGTGAGGATGAATATCTCCTTATTCACAAGCTACTTATTGTGCCATTCCTGTGTAGACTAAAATGAATGGAATAATCTAGACATTTGTTGCCTATAGGAGCCTAGAGTAAGTTGGAGTAGCACCAGTGTCAAAGCTGTATAGGAAGAGCTGGGTATACTTGTAGATGCTGTGAAGTTTTTTATGTTGTTGTTGGTGGTTGGTTGGTTAGTTGGTATGGCTTGGTTTAGTTTAGCAGTGATTTTTAACAAGCCTTGATTGCAGGTTGAAGTTAAAATTTCTTTAACTTCTCTTAACATCTTAAGAAGTTAAAAATGCTTGAGCAAACAATGAGTTTTTAAATTATAACAAGTTCACTCTCTTTGTACTATATTTGCATGGAATAACTGATTCAATAGATATATAGTTAACATAAATATAATGTAATATAAATATAATAAATAACATAAATATAGCTTCCTTTATGTGTAAGCAAATTGAGTTTGAGAACAAATCTCCTTGGAAACTGATGACAGATATCTACATGGGCAGACTTTGATAAGGATCCAAGTATAATCAGATGTCTAGTGGTGATGGAGAGCTTTCTAAAAATTGAGCTGGTGACCCGTTGGAGTGCCTCTAGATGGTTTTCTTGTTAAGACTTCGTAGGCTACTATTAGAGTTAAAGAGGCTGCCTTCATAGCTCTGAGAAGCAAAACTACTGACCTTTAACGTTTAACTACTTGAGGTGAGGTACGTGTAACATTAAAATGCTGGTATGTCAAAATGGGAATTGCTTCACTGAACCCTCAAATGAGTTCGGAGCGAAGTGACCTTGTCACGTAGTCAGACATTCCTGCTTGTAACACAATCAAAGCTGTCTTTCTGAACAAAATCACCTTTCTCACTACCCAGTCTTAGACTACTTCTAGTACTTAACAAGTCTGCATATAATTAACTAATTTCATAGTTAGAAGTAAAAGTGAATGAAGGACCATCAAATTTAACTTTCGAAGTTATACTTTTCTGATTAGTAAATGCAGTTTATGCATATATAGCAATACAAGAAGTAAAGGTATCATTGGGTAGAGGAGTCTAATTTTGCCCAAGATAATAACACTGTGCATATTTCCAGTTAAGTAACTGAGATATTTTAGTGACATTTTTGTGATGTCTAAAGACATCTTAGTAGCAGAAGCACTTTGTACCCAAAACAGAACCTAGATACCTTTGAGGTTCATTTATTTAAAGCAACAAAATTTTTAAGGAGTGTTAATTAAGCACATTTGAAGTATTAACATTTTAAAAGTGTTAATAAAGAGTAAGACTATTAGCATTGAATGACCTTGAGTCAATTAATAAATAAAGCTAACCCCCCAACACCCACGTAGCATAGTGCCTGCAACGATCAATTCCAGACAAATGCTTGTTGACAAAAGATGTTATACTCATATTTTTATAACTGTCCAAAAAAAGGGGGGGAAATTTTGTTCTTTTTTCTATATGTATGAGGATATTGGCCATAACAGAATAATAGGTCAATAGCAGATGTCAAATAGCCCAGAAACTCAAGACTTCCTATTTCTGATTCACTGCTTCACATGTTGGCTGTGGATGCCTGTGACAAAATGGTGGGCAAACTCTTGGACTTGGGCAATGAAATGTTCCCCAGGTTAACTCTAGGGTACTTCCTGTGTTTGCCTTTGATCTGCCACTCGGTCACTCCATAAACCCAAGGCTCTTAAAATGTCAAGGCAATGTTTCTTTCAATGTGGTAAGGCTTATCTATCAAAGGCTTTACATTTTTTTCTTTGCTCATTTTAAATGAATCGTTCAAGATCGAAGGCATTTCCATAGTTGTACAAGAGGATGACACAGCCAAGACCATGTTGTTTCAAGGCCAGGGAGCCAGGGTCTTCATTTTCCAAAGAAAACCATATAAGGTATGGCTAATACGCTATAGTTGATGATTTTTAGAGAAACATGCCAAATGCTAATCAATGATTAAGTGCTCTCAAGGGTGTTGACAGATAAAGCCTGAGCTGAAATAAGATTCTAGAGGTAATTTATGATGTGAAACATTCTCTTTCAGGACTTTGCAAAGTTAAGAAGAGGTTGGTTATGTTTGGGAGATAGCTGAGCATGGTGTATGGATATACCTTAGTCAGCAACTTCTCTAATTTCAGACTTTTTTCCTTTCCAGTGCTTTTACTTTAGAGATTTATTCTTTCTCTTTCCCTATAGATCCTCTGGGGAAAATGTAAAGGAACAAGAAAACAGCCAAACTGGGATGGTAGAAGAGAGAGAGAAAGAGGATTGTTCTTGAGTCAGAAGTATATTAGCAAAGTTGACAGAAGCATTTATCAAGAAGTGTTCTGTCCCTCAGTCTCCCAGCCATATTCACACCTCCTAACTCGTGTCCCCTCTCTTTCTCTCCTCCTTAGCTTCATCATGGTTTCCAGAAAGAAGGAAGCCTATTCTCTGGACGTTTACTTTGTACATATCTTCTTCCCCCCAAAAACAGTGTTTTCAAATTATATTAACAGGCTTTTGAATTCCGTGGTAATCAAACGCTTTCTCACCATAGCTTATCCCATAAGCCATTCTCTGGATAGAATTAGGTTTAAGTAAGACATGAAAATACTTAATAAGATTTGTTGAATTCTTTAAGTTTGAGAGTCACTTTCTGAGCCATGAGGCCATCAGGTTATAATTCTTTAGTTCCTTCAGGTGTCACAGTGATCTTAGAAGATCCAGCTCAGCTAAGTGAATCTGACCATAAAGCTAGGTTTGTGAATAGCATGTCTTAATGCTCTTAGCTGAATCTTTTCAAAATATGTGACATGTCAATGAAAGGTTTTAAGCACAAACTGTGGATAAGTTTTTAAGTTCAGGTAATAGGAGAGTAGCAATCCATTTATTTATTGGCCTGTTACAGACTTGGAAATAAATTTCACTGTAACAAAAGTAGGGATATATATTTAAGGTGAACTTAAGTTTCTCTAAGACATATTTATTTTTTATCTTTTTTCTATCTCTTTGCTTCCCTTAAAGATTTTGTTTCCAGAAACTTAATTCATTTTAATGGAGTCATTCTTCTATTTCAGCAAGTGATAAGAATCTTTCCAGAGCAGTGGAAAGCCCTCTCTTTGCCAGTGTGCACACAACAGATTCCTAGGACAGGGCCTCTGCCTTGCACAGCTCCAGGGGGCACTGTTCATATTGTGGTATTTAAATGGTACCCCTGGGGAATAAGCTGACATTATTCCTCATCCACATATTCTAACCCACATGGCCTAATATTTAAGTGATTAAGTGCATTTTAATGGACCCAGGATGGAACTGGTAACTGATATTCGTCCCCAAGGGCAAGGGTGCAACGTATGTCAAGAAAATATTTTCTATGCACTTGACCAGCAGCTTAAATTCTCACTGTATGTTTGAATAAAAAAAAAGAAAGGGAGATCCGACATGGGAAATCCTTGAATGAGGGTGTACTATCTTATTAAGATGCCAGTTCAATTGCAGAAAAACTCTTATCTACTACAGGAAACAGAGATAAAAGCAGAAGAATACACCCTTCCCCAAACCTGTGAAACACAACCAGTCCATTATTTCCTTCTTTTGACTCTGACTGTAAAAACATTTCTATAATGCCAGTCATTTGAAAGAAATGTTCACAGTTCATCACGAGATGGAACAGACAGCAATCCGGCAAAGCAACCCTAGTTGTCATTTTTAATGTATTGCTCACCTACCTTCTTAAATGACCGTCTCTTACAGCATCTCTATGCTTCCTGAGTCCATCTCCACCAAATTTACAACTAAAGCACCTCACTGAATCCCATCAGATAGTGAGAAACAGTAGGTTCTGTTTTTTAAAAGTCATTTCCCTGATAGGTTTGAGTAGGGGAGAGAGGGGAGGGGAGGAATTTTGCTTTCCACCTTTTCCGGCCTGCTTGGAAGGCAGAAGTCCAAGAGAAGAGCCAACGCCTCAATCCCAGAGGCCCTGGCTCTATGTGTCAAGAAGACCGGATCATCTGGAAGGGAGGAGGGCATGGAGTAGACAATACAAAAATCAATCAATATATAAAATGCATAGTCATCCCAATTCTCTAAAGAATTTGTTTCAAATATGAGAACTGAAAAGTTCATGACAGAAGTTTTATCACAAGATTTTTGCCTTATGATCAAATTCATTTATTCGTCCATGAACTCATTCATTCACTGTTATTCAACAACATTTAATGAGCGGTCACTGTGTGCCAGGCACTGTGCTAGGCACTAAAAATGTTGTAGAATATTCTGAAACAAAGAAACAGTTAAAGCTCAGTGTATACTGTTAATTTAAAAAAAAGAAATAGGAGAGGAAAATGATATATATGGTTAATGAGGCAGTTGAACATTTGTTAGTGCAAGATGGTTAACTTTGGCATTTCCTGACTCTACGGGGCTAGATGCCTTTGGGCATTAAGAGTGGCGTGTATTAATAGGATTTTCTCCATTTAATTTCTCGAGAATGTAATTTTTAATTACAAAAAGAATTGAAAAATATAAATCCCCCAGTTGGAGAGATTTTGTAGCACTCACTTAATCATACTTTTACGGAAAGGATGTTTATTTTCTGTTCATGTTATTTATCCTTTTAGAAGTTTTTAAAAAATTATATAATATATATTTAATATAAAAGTAATTTTTAAATATGATATAAAATAATTTTTTGGATTCTGTTGACTTTTTTCTTTCTCAAACAGCTGTTTCAACATAAAGTTATGAAATCATGGCCATCCTTGTGTAGAAACCTTGTAGTCAGTATGACCAAGTCTTTTTTCAATCTAGTGTCTATTTATTTATTTGTGTTTACTTTACTCATACAAAAGAAATGTGCTAGGGAAGCAGTAGAAGCCTTAGGCGAAAGGGGCCAGCATGAGGACAGGCTATCGTTTGTCAAATGGACACCACATTGCTCCTAGGACCAACACTAACAAAAGCTCTTCCTTGGATGAGCCATCACCATGTGAAAACCAGTGTCAGTTATGGGAGTATTTTCTGACTGGCTCACATTTGATAAATGGTAGGTAATATATATTCAAACTTAGTTTTAAACAGGACCTAAAAATTTAATTCACGTGGCAGGGACCTAGAAACAATATGGAACTCTAACATTCTTTTTGGGATCAGAGAGATTTGATTACATGCATGATTTGTCTTCAGTATTCAGATCGTGCCCTTAAATTATCTAATTGAATGGGGAAAACTGCAAATAAGGAATAAGAATATATTATTGCTGGGTTTAAAGTTAGAGTTGCTTCCTCTTGCAATAAAGGAGAATCAGTTTCCTCTACCAAGAAGAAAGCTGTATTGTTGGACTTCAAATTATAGATGTTGGATGTCATTATTTTTGTCAAGAAATAGTGAAATAGTTAATTTCCAGGAATTATAAAAATCTCTGAGAACATTCTTTCACCAAATTTTAAAGATGGCATCTTGGTTGAGAGTGATTTTTTTTTTTTTTTTTTTAAGTTCACAGCTTTTCCCCTACCCAGAGCTTTGTTTATGATTAAACAAGAGGTTGACGTCTTTTGCATTTTAAATAAGCTCCAAGCCCTAAATTGCCAAGGCCTTGAGGCTGGAGGCCATTCAGACAGAGATGAGCCTCAGCAGTAGGCGTGGTCTCTGTCACAGGGTATCAGGCTTCTTGGTGTCTCCACAAAGCCTTCTGATCAGAGAAGCAGAGGTTGCCAAAGTCATCCTTCTGACTGACTACAAAATAATAGAAGTGGGCACTCCGTCCCCCCACCTTCTGCGGCCTCTCACGACTGGCAGCATTCAGGTCTGAGTTGAAATGATGAGTTTTTTTTCAGTCTCTTTCCCTTTGGAAGGGTAGATTAGAAAACTGTAATCTCTCAGCTGTGATTAGGTTTCTGACTATCTCTGTGTTGAACTTGAAGAGAATTGCTACAATTTTCAGTTTGTGTTTCCCTGTCCTCTGTGATAACTTGGGTCAGAGGTTGGGCTGCAGGCCTCCCACTGGTATGAAGAGCAATCATCCAATTTCTAGGCTGAGCCAAAAACAATAGTAACCTCAAAACAGGGCCTGGATTCAGTGCAGAGCTCATTTTCATTGGCCAGACTTCTCTCCCTTCAGTGACCGGACACTCATTCATCTTGATTCATCTGATGGCTGTACCTACGTGATACTAATATTTGCATATTTGGAAATCGTTGAAGACAAGAAAACACTTGACACTATCTGAATTTTTGGACAGTAGATGAATAAAATAGCTGGGGGGTTAGAAGAAATTTTTACTCTACATCTACATACTTTACCATTGTTTGACACATAGTTGTGGGTTTTAAAATACTGTTATTGATTTAATTCTAAACACTTTTCATCTAAGATCAGCTTCTTCAAAACATTATAGATTCTAGAATCAGGCCACGTGGGTTCAAATGTGGATCTATTACTTACTTAAGTGAGTGACCAAGGACAAATATGTTAGTTATCTAATGCCGAGTAGCAAATTACCCCCAAACTTAGCAACTTGAAGAATAGCATTTATTACCTGACACTCTGTCTGTGGGTCAGGAATTCAGGAGCTGCTTAGCTGGTGGTTCTGGCGCAGGGTCTCTCATGAGGGTCAAGATGTTGGCGGGGCAGCAGTCATCAGAAGGTTTGCCTGAGGCTGGAGGATCTTTTCATTCACACACTTGGCAAATTAGTGCCAGCTGTTTTTAGGTGGCCTCAGTTCCTTGTCACCTGTTGGAGTCTTCATAGGGATGCTTGAGTCTTCTCCTGACATGGCAATTCCCCCAGAATGAGTGATCCAAGAGAGAGCAACGAGGAAGCCATAACGCCTTCTATGAACTAGTCTCAGATGTCACGCATCATCACACCCACCACATTCTATTCACTAAAAGCAAATCATTAGGTCCAACCCGTGTTCAAGGGGAGGAAAATGAGGCTTCATCTTTTGAAGGGAGGATTATCAAAGAATTTGTGGGCATATTTAAAATCAACACAGCAAGTTAATAAACTTCTAAGTGCCCCTACGTTTTTTTACCTATAAAATGGGGGTAATAGTAATACTACCTCATAGGATTGCTTTGGGAATTCAATGATATACCATGTGTAAAGGGCTTAGAATAGTGCCTAGTCCCTTGTAAGCACCATATGTGTGTTAGTTTTGCTTCCCACCCCCCGCCCCAATGCATATAAAGGCAATCAGAATGATTAGACAGAATATTAGCTGGATAGTTTGTACCAAACTGGGTCTGGCAGTTTTAACTGTTTGGAATCTTTTTATTATGTTTCCAAGGGTAATTGGCAAGTCTTTTAAAGCACCTTGAGTTCATAGCTGGTTCAGACTTGCAGGGTCGTCCCCTGGGTCTTCCCCTGGGTCTTCCCCATTTCAGCGAATGTCTCCACCATTCACATGATCAACCTCTTTGAGTTTCCTGACTCCTCATATCTTATATCCAACCCATCAACAAGTCCTGCTAGCTCTGCTTTCAATACATATCCAGTCTATAACCCATTCTTTTCAGCCCCAGGGCACCACAAGTTTCAGCCCACAATGTCTCATCAAAGCTTCCTTTCTTGACTCTACATTCTAGTCTACATTGAGCTTCCAGAGTGATCTTTTTATATTTTTTAATTAATTAATTTATTTATTTATTTATTTGGCTGTGCAGGTCTTAGTTGTGGCACGCTGGCTTCTCTAGTTGTGGTGTGCAGGCTCCAAAGCACACGGGCTCTGTAGATGCGGCGTGCCGGGCTTAGTTGCCCCACGGCACGTGGGATCTTAGTCCCCCAACCGGGGATTGAACCTGCGTCCTCTGCATTGGAAGGCTGATTCCCTGGACCACCAGGGAAGTCCCCAGAGTGATCTTTTAAAAAACATAAATACGATGATGCCATTTTCCATTTCCCTGTTCAAAATCTTGCAATGGATTTCCTCAAAAAAAACAAAAACAAAAAAAACCATTCAGACTCCTCCCTGTGCAACTACATCTCCTAGACACTTGGCCTGGACCACTCGACCCCAGCCTTGAGAGCCTTCCTGCTGTCCCTTCCTCTCACTAAGCTTCTTTTGACCTCAGGGCCTTTGCATTTGCTCTTTCTTCTGCCTAGAATGTTCTTTGGATGGCTTACTTTTTTTAGTCAAGTCCCTACTGCAGGTTGCCTCTTCAGAGAGACCTTGCTGAGAAGCCTATCAAGAAAGCTCCCTAAATTCCACCATAATCTTTCAATATGGTGACACCGCCTGTGTGACACCATATTAAGTATTCATGTGTTTTGTGTTTGCCTCCCTCACTAGACTGTAAGCTCCATGAGAGCAGGAAGTTTGCCTTGTTCACTGATAGGCACTCTGTACTCCGAATGGTGTATGGCACATAGTGGGTACTCAATAAATGTTCGCTGAATGAATGAATGAACAAGCAGAGTTATAAGTCAGCTCATTAATCCAGAGGTCACAAGTTAGAGGCTGGTCTGACACATAAAAATATTTTGTTAATACAATGTTATCTGACTGGTTTTTTAAAAAAATATGAACTAGTTGACAATTTTTATAAATTGTGAGATTTCATATAAAAATTCCAATTTGGGGCTAAAAATCAAGATACTTTTGTATTGGGGATCTCTTGGCAAAAATCACATCAAGTTTATTAGCAGCAGCTCCTTTTAGACAGGATTTACCCCAGACCCCTCTGTTCCCTATTATTTCCTGACACCAATGACTTTCTTACACCTGGCTTCCTCCACTCTTCTGTTGCCTGCCTGGCCTTGCAGGCTTTCAGACCCTAGAAAAAGCATATTTGCTGTAAGTATGCCAACATTTGTTCTACATGTCGGTGTAACTTTTCATGTCTACCTTAGAAATGAAATTGGTTCCACGTTGGAGCTCCAAGTCATATTCGTACTGAAACACACATTTCAGCTTTGGGTGCCGCTCTAGTTACAGAACAATCACCCAGCATGACAAACTCCACAAAGAACCTTCACGAGTGAAAGAACGGAAAGACTCAATTGTGTTTCAAAATAGTTTTCACTTTTGGAAGGTTATTTTTTAAAACATTAAAACACACACACAGACACGTAGATTTGAAATACTTTATTTTCAAAACCTCATGAACGTTCGACCCAGATGTTTACCTAAAGTGATTCATTTACCAGGGTGGGGCACACCCAGTTGTCCTAAAAAAGAAAATCACTGAGTTTAACAATAGATGGTTGCATAGTCTGAAGTCAGATAAACGAAAATATATGTATAGAACCAAGTCTTTTGCTCACTGGATAGCCACTGTCTATATATTTTAGGGGCCTGAATATTTAAGCATCTGCTGTGTGTCAGGAACTGTACTAGGCAATTGCAGAAGTTCTTTTCTGTTTGATGGGCTAGGGGTTCCAGACAGCAAAAACTTAACCAAACAAACAAGTATGTTATAATATATACAATAGGAGTTGATAAGTGCTGTGGCTGAAACGGGAAGTGGAGTAGGATGAGGGAGATGGGGAGGCCTGACCAGTTCCTATACTTGTGGTGAGGGTAAGTCATGTTGAAAAGATGAGATTTGAGTAAGACCTGAAGGAGGTCAAGGAGTTAGCCAAGTGGATCTTTGGGGGAAAAGCCTTCCAGGATAAGGAAGAACCTCAAGTGAAGCCCTAAGGAAGGAGTGTGCCTGCTGGGTTCAAGGAGCTGTGTGCTGAGTTACAGAGCAGTCAGGTTGACTAGAGTGAAGAATAAGTACACGAACATGCACACTGTTCTACATAGGAGTCGTCTAGTCTCTCTGGCTAAGAGACATTTGTCCTTTTTCTTTTTTTTTTTTTGGCCGTGCCACATGGCATATGAGATCTTAGTTCCCCGACCAGGGATGGAACCCTGCATTGGAAGCGTGGAGTCATAACCACTGGACCACCAGGGAAGTCCCACGTCACCTATTTTTAGTTAACCTTATTTTGATTTGGCCACCAGCTGAGTATTTGAGACGCCATAACAGTATGAGAGGCATTTTCAGCACTGCAGGCCCAATCTTGTAAGGAGAACTTAAGCAACTGGCCCCAGTTGGCCCTGCAGTGGAGGAGACCTTGACCCTAAGCTACTATCTGTGTATAGCTAATTCTCCTGAACTGGCTGCCCTTTCATTATTCCCAATCCACTCTCTTGTTCCAGATATCAAACGCAAGTGCTTTTCAAAGGAGTAGTCTATGAGAAAAAGAATAAGAACTGGAATTTGTTATTTTAACTCTACATGTTCATTTGTCTCCACTAAGTGATACATACAGTTCAGAGGGCGCCCTGTGAAAATCTCCCTAACAGAGCTTCTTGTTTCCTCAATGCAGCTACTTGCTGAGGACTGGCCCTTTGGAGTTGAGATGTGTAAGCTGGTGCCTTTCATACAGAAGGCCTCTGTGGGAATCACTGTGCTGAGTCTATGCGCTCTAAGTATTGACAGGTAAGAGCATATATCTAAGCCAGGTATATCCTGACCGCTATCCTAGTGATTGCTATGCTACTTAGAAAACAAACTGTGTAATTCAATAAAACTAGGCTCTGCCAGCTTGGCAAATGATTATGTTTTACTCTTCAGATATCGAGCTGTTGCTTCTTGGAGTCGAATTAAAGGAATCGGGGTTCCAAAATGGACAGCAGTAGAAATTGTTTTAATTTGGGTGGTCTCCGTGGTCCTGGCTGTCCCTGAAGCCGTGGGTTTTGATATGATTACCACTGACTACAAAGGAAGTTATCTGAGAATCTGTTTGCTCCATCCCACTCAGAAAACAGCCTTCATGCAGGTAAATTTTACTTTTTTGTCCCCCTTTCTGTTGTTGCCTTATAAATATTTAGCTGTTTTTCCCCTGATCTCCTCTTCTTGGGAAGCTACTGATTTATGACTGTCCTTGGCATGAATTAAGAGTGTAGGTCCGGGGCTTCCCTGGTGGCGCAGTGGTTGAGAATCCGCCTGCCAATGCAGGGGACACGGGTTCGAGCCCTGGTCTGGGAAGATCCCACATGCCGCGGAGCAACTGGGCCCGTGAGCCACAACTACTGAGCCTGCGCGTCTGGAGCCTGTGCTCCGCAATAGGAGAGGCCACGGTAGTGAGAGGCCTGCGCACCGCGATGAAGAGTGGCCCCCGCTTGCCGCAGCTAGAGAAAGCCCTCGCACAGAAATGAAAACCCAACACAGCCAAAAATAAATAAATTAATTAATTAATTAAAAAAAAAAAAAAAAGAGTGTAGGTCCTAGGGCTGTGGGGTTAACGGTGACTAATGGCCCAGGCTGCAAGAAGCTGGGTCACTACTTCTCCAAGAATCCCCTGGTGCTCAGGAATACAGATAAACCAAGTTTACATGAGAGAATCGATTTGAATTTATAGCTTTTCTATCAAATTCCCATAAGGACTGGCAGCTACTACATATTCTGTATGAAGCAGCACAGCGGTCATCAGAGGGAGTGTGTGGTCCAGGGAATGATCAAGTAGAAGTCGCCCTGGTATGGATGGATTGATCGGAATCCCTGTGAATCCGTGAAGCTCGGTATGAATAACGAGCTTGTCCTCTCTCTAAAGGGAAAGCTGCCGTTGCAAAGAACTTCATCTTGGCCATCTATTCAAGAGCTTTTAATCAGGAAATAGGAAAAGAATGGTAATACTGGTCATCAGAAGATAGATCCTAAGTGTAAAAGGCTCTTCCCAACAGAATGGGTTAAGAGGAGTTAATACAAAGGGGGCTGGTCCAAATGTCACCAATGATTATTTTCTATTTTACACGTTAAGACGAGATAAAGGTTTATGAATATATGTATAGATCATGGTAAACAAAAGAATAAAGAAATTGAGAATGAGACTGCTGTTTTCTTGTTTCTTATTAGTTAAAATGGGAAAAGTACTGCATAGATTACATAAATTCTGCTCCAACACAGACATACCTGGAACAACAATTTTAAGAAGGAAAAGAAAAAAGGAGCAGAAAAAGAATAAGAGAAAAGGCATGTTACAAGCAGCTTTGATTTTTAGTTGATAGGTTAGATGTATACATCCCTTAGGTAAATGATTAATATAGACCTCTTTGTACCTGCTTTTCCCATAAACAAACTTGTTAAAAAGTGAAAAACTCCCATAAACACTAGGATGTTTTTACCCATTCAGATGTGGTATTCCACACAAAGAATTCCTTAAGGATAACTTGCATATGTGAAGACAAAAATATTTGAATTACCAAATATTTAAAATTTTGCCCAATTGCTTACATTTTTATGTGTAATGATAGCACACTTCCTTAGAGAATTGAAATGCTTTTTAGAAAAAGTTTGTTTCATTTAATTTAATTATTTGTTCAGCAGACGTGGCCTGAAAGATTCTACATAGTATTTATAAAATGAATCGACTTTAGAAGATAATTTCTCCTTGATGATTATTTTTTAATTTAACATTCGATATGTAAGATTTTCTTACAGAGGACTATTAAGTGTAACATTCTCTCTTCCCCATAGTTTTACAAGACAGCTAAAGATTGGTGGCTATTTAGTTTCTATTTCTGCTTGCCATTGGCCATCACTGCATTGTTTTATACCCTGATGACCTGTGAAATGTTGAGAAAGAAGAGTGGCATGCAAATTGCTTTAAATGATCACTTAAAGCAGGTAAGGAAATAGAAATATTTGCTGACTCATGATTACAATCCTGATTATGAATATGAAAATTATCATGGTGATAAGAAACTAAAATTATCATACACCACAGTATACTTCCTTTTTCTTGTGCTGGTATTTTTTAATATACAAAGAACATTTTTTATATTATCTATCTGGAGATATTCTACATAGTCTAAAAAGATGTAAAAAGAGCCATTACTTTTTAAAGATGAATCTTTAATCATTTTCTGTCTAATTCACATTAGCTATTCAGTTTAAAGCTCAGTGTCCTGAATTTTTACAAATGCCACTGATTTTTTGTAAACGATATTAAATATTTTGTTTGGAAAGCGAGAACGCTGTGATTATAATGAGGCATCTATTCAGTGTCTGACTGTGGTTTTATTTCAGAGACGGGAAGTGGCCAAAACAGTATTTTGCCTGGTCCTTGTCTTTGCCCTGTGTTGGCTTCCTCTTCACCTCAGCAGGATTTTGAAGCTCACTCTTTATGATCGGAACGATCCCAATAGATGTGAACTCTTGAGGTAAGAAAGGTAAAATAGAAATAGTTGTGTAAATAAATGCCATTCAGAAGTTTTTCCATTGATTCCTTTCATTGGCAAGAAGAGAGAGTACCATTTTTCTAATCCTTAGGGAGCAATTAAGATGGCCATTTTTTTACCTTTACTCCTATTTCCAAGGGAGAAGTAAAGGGACTTAGGAGAACACTGGGAATGGAGAGCCAGGGTTGTCCAAATGAGTGAGTAGCACAATTGAAAACATTAGGTCTGATCTTCCTTTGCACTTTGTAAATCCTTTTTTTTTTTCTTTCTTTTTTTTTTTTTTTGGTAGAGTTGAAGGAAGAAGCCTCTACTCATTTTTTTTTTAAATTAATTAATTAATTTATTTTTATGTTTGGCTGTGTTGGGTCTTCGTTTCTGTGCGAGGGCTTTCTCCAGTTGCGGCAAGCGGGGGCCACTCTTCATCGCGGTGCGCGGGCCTCTCACTATCGCGGCCTCTCTTGTTGCGGAGCACAGGCTCCAGACGCACAGGCTCAGTAGCTGTGGCGCACGGGCCTAGTTGCTCCGCGGCATGTGGGATCTTCCCAGACCAGGGCTCGAACCCGTGACCCCTGCATTGGCAGGCAGATTCTCAACCACTGCGCCACCAAGGAAGCCCATAAATCCTTTCTTTTCATCCAGCCTCAGCGCTTCCAAAAGAGATTTCATTTTTTTAAATTATTATTAATTTATTAATTTATTTATTTTTGGCTGCGTTGGATCTTCGTTGCTGCACACGGGCTTTCTCTAGTTGCGGCGAGCAGGGGCTACTCTTTGTTGCGGTGCGTGGGCTTCTCATTGCAGTGGCTTCTCTTGTTGCAGAGCACAGGCTCTAGGTGCACAGGCTCAGTAGTTGTGGTGCACGGGCTTAGCTGCTCTGCGGCATACGGGATCTTCCCGGACCAGGACTCGAACCCGTGTCCCCTGCATTGGCAGGCGGATTCTTAAGCACTGCGCCACCAGGGAAGTCCCGAGAGTTCATTTTAAACGAGAGAATTGGGCATGGGCGGTGGGGCGATGACAGGGACAGAGAGTGAGAGAGAGAGAGGCAGAGAGAGAGATCATAATCGGCGAAGACTAGTGATAAAGTCAAAACCATTGTAAATGGCTAATTTTTTTGTTCACAAAAACACAAAATTCTGTAAAGAATATATGTTCATAGCAGCATATTTTTTTACAGACATGTCTTGTATTATTTTTTGCAGCTTTTTGTTGGTATTGGACTACATTGGCATCAACATGGCCTCCCTGAATTCCTGTATTAACCCAATAGCTCTGTATTTGGTGAGCAAAAGATTCAAAAACTGCTTTAAGGTAAGAGAGTATTCGAAAATCAAAAGCCCTTTTTAATCTGGCATCAAATATAACCCTTCCAAACTATTAATATTTCTATCCAAAGAGATCTAGTCAATTGTTTTGCAGTTTCCCCTAGTATTACATGATCGACATTTCTTTCTTATTTATTTATTTATTTATTTAATTTTTGGCTGCGTTGGGTCTTTGTTGCTGCGCACGGCCTTTCTCTAGTTGCGGCGAGCGGGGACTGCTCTTCGTTGCGGTGCGCGAGCTTCTCATTGCAGTGGCTTCTCTTGTTGCGGAGCACCGGCGCTAGGCACATGGGCTTCAGTAGTTGTGGCACGTGGGCTCAGTAGTTGTGGCTCGGGGGCTCTAGAGGGCAGGCTCAGTAGTTGTGGCACACGGGCTTAGTTGCTCCGCGGCATGTGGGATCTTCCTGGGCCAGGGCTCGAACCCGTGTCCCTTGCCTTGACAGGTGGATTCTTAACCACTGTGCCACCAGGGAAGCCCTAGACGTTTCTTTTTAGATGTGAATTTTGCTCATAAATCACTATAATTGATTTCTGCCTACAAATCCCAGTCAACCATTCCCTGCTGCCTCAACCAATCAATTCTACTCATAGAGTTACGCAGAAAATGAATAAAAATTGCATGCATTGATGTCTGACAAATATCACATGATGAAATAAGAGCTACACATGATTAAAGGCACTGTTCCCATTTTTGGAAGATTTTGGACTATGCAGCACACTGTAGATTATAACTAAGTTAGTTTCTTTTTCATACAGAGGTGACCATAACGAGTCAAACAAAGCAGTTTAATTCAGGTTTTACCTCCACTTTTCTGCCTTCCTTCTATAGCAGAGAAGTGCTCCTTGATGTGGAATATGTGAAATTATTCCTCATTTGCCTGCTTGCATTTGTGTGTAACATCCATCCATCCATTCATTCACTCCTTCAACAATCTAGCATAAATAAAATATTCCCTTCCCTTATGTGGGAATGATTCACTTGTCCCTGGTGTAACAGAGCTCAGATTCAGCTGCTCACCACTCCTATGCCAATAATTCGAGAGGCAAGTGTCAGTAGAAAAGAAAGGTGCTTTAATCAGAAAAGCCAGCAGTCTGGGGAGATGGTGGACTCGTGTCCAGAGACCAACACCAAAGATTCTGCTCAGCCATGACAGTTTTTAAAGGGAAAAATGGAAGGGGAAGAATCTCAATGAATCATCAAGGTAGGAGGTTGGGTTCTGCCTCTCCCCTGCGGACAGACTGGCTGGCTCTCTCTTCAGATGTTATCTTGCCCCAGCGGTCTGCATGCAGGCTTGCTTAGGGGGGGCTACTGTGGGTAGAGAGCTAGTCTTATGTCTTTTTATCTAGGAAGAGAATCAACAGGTTAGACAAGGCATGGTGTGCATTCAGGAGAGCATAAGTCAGGAATTAGTTTCAATTGCTTAGTGATCTCATTCCTATAATTAAGTTCTTTCAAGGTTAGAGGGGAACAGAAATGGGCAAACAGGAAAGGGGCAAAAGAGCTGCTTTCAGTTCCCCACTGTCAAACACCATTCCATTTCTATGGGATTAGGGGCAAAGGTCTATCTTCTGTAACTTCTTCATGCTGACATGGGACGCCATGTTCTCAGAGTGGAAGATGTCAGCATGGGTCTGTAACATCTCTTTGCTGACAATTTTATTGTAGTTGCGTGCTTACATATACGGGCAGAACAAGCTACAATTATTTTGCTGCCCACCAAGATACAGATTATTATGAGCAATAATGTTGATCCCATTCTCTTGAGGCTGGTTCTTGGACTTGTGCTAGCCATAGATTCAGTACTGCTCAGGATGGCAGCTTATGTCATGGTTACAGTCTGGTCATCATGGAGTTAGCTTTTTCCCTCTGGTGGCAGTTACCGTACCTGTAAAACAACTCGGGAATGTGCATCAGACACTGAGTCTGTGGCTCTATTGTCCTAATTATTAACTGCTCGGTTTTGTACTGGAGGGCGTGGTGCCTTGGTTCTGCTTGGTTCCACTGGAAGTTCATGATTGGAAAACCGAGAACTTAGCTTCCTTGTAAAATCAAAGGCAGTCTATAAAATTCTTTGCTTACTCATAAACTCATAGATTTTAGAGCTAGGAGAGAATGTCACCAGATCAGGTCCCTCATTTTACAGAACAGAAAGCAATGGAACTCACATTTTCTTATACATATAAATACTCAGAAAACAAACAGAATGAACAGGATTTTTAAAAATCCAAGAAAAAATTTGGATGACTAAAACTGAGACACATAGACTTTATAACCTTATTGTGTAACAGTATTGAAAGGTCACATGAGATTAAACACGTGGCTGAAAAAAATGGTGATGTAATATTAAGTTTATTGACATGGAAAGATGTTTACGTCACTGTCAAGGCCATGGAGTAGTATGTATAGTCCAGTTTTATTAACATAATTATACACACACTTCCACAAACATGCACATATACAGTCATGTGTATATATGTGTGTGGTAATATTTCCATTTGCATAGGAAAAAGTCTTGATTAAAAGTATTTCTCAAGTAATCAAGAGTAAGTATCAAGAATTAAGAGTGGCTTTCTCTTTCAATTTTAATTAAAAGATGAGGAAGTTTAATTATGTACATTTTTTTCTTCTCTGTATTTTCTAGTTTAAAAACATTATCATATGCTACTTATGTAATTGTATGTTTTTAAGGGGAAAATAAGAGGGCATGGAAAGAAATTGGCAGAATTGCATATCATGCAAAGAAAGCCAGAATTCTGGAGAGTAGGAAGGGTTGTGATAGTGTAACTGATGTAAACTTATAACGAGTTACTTTGTTTTGTACAGTCATGCTTATGCTGTTGGTGCCAGTCATTTGAAGAAAAGCAGTCCTTGGAGGAAAAGCAGTCGTGCTTAAAGTTCAAAGCTAATGATCACGGATATGACAACTTCCGTTCCAGTAATAAATACAGCTCATCTTGAAAGAAGGAATATTCATTTTCTTTACTTTGGACAGAAATCATTAAAACAATGAGGCATCCGCCAAACAAAACAAAACAACTGTGTGTTTGCACAAAACAATGTAAAAATGTAAGAGTAATTATTTTCTTAACACTCAGAGTTACTCATGACATTTTATGAGCTGTTTACAGCCTGAGAAGAAAAGCGATGAGAATTAAGAAAGCCTCATTGTGAAAGCACTTAATCCTTTACAGTCAGCACTTCAATGTGGCTCTTCAGAACTTCTGGTATATTCATACACCACTTAAAGTTTAAATTGAGCTCACTCAGAATTCCTATTAAAGATGTTTATTTTTTAAATTAAGGTGAATCTGATGCAAAGGAAAAATGTGTTGCTGCGAAACAGAATTTTTAAATGAAATTTAAATGACTCAATTTAAAATTTTAAAAATCTTTTAAAGGAACTTTTCTATTAATAGCCTCACACCATTGGTTGGACTATAATTGGAGACAAAATATGAAAGCAGTTCAGCCGGTGTATTTGTTTGATGTTAGAGACATATTTAAATGATCAGGAGGGAGTATCAGAGAGATTGAAGTTTTTGAAAATATTCAACTTTACATTCAGATAAGATCAAATGTCACAAAGGGACAGAGAGAGAAGGTTTGGAATGCCATCCCAAAACACTGCTTTGAAATCTCCTCTTCGTGTACTCTGCAAAGAAAATACTACCTACAATTTTTTTGAGGATTATTAAAACATTCTTCTTCTTTCACTATTGTAGTTTAAATGCTATTTGTTTAGTTTTGTCATCTGTAAATACTTAGCTACAATACACAACGTGTAGATGATTAAATGAAGGGCAGGCCCCAGTGTTCATACCTTTACAATGGAGAGATGCCAGGAACCCCATAATGGACAGAATGTGAGTTGCCTGGAGCAGTGTCCACATGGCAAAGGAGAAAGCAGCATCTTTTCTCACCCCTGCTGCAGTTAAGATGGTCTCTGGCAATGTATCATACGATAGTTAAAATACTATTTTTAAGATCATAGATATTAGAGTCAATGTAACAGTTACCTGTAAAGCTTATTACTAATTTTTATATTATTTGTGTAAATAACTAATAGAAAAGAATTCTGGATGTGGTGCTTTCCTGTCACTTACAGGCAAAACTGCTTTTTGAAACTGTTAAGAACCTCTTACTTTGTGCATTCTTGCCTAATTCTTTCATCTCCCCAGCAAAGTGCCTCAGGTTAACTTGGATGAGATGTGTGTGAAAGTATGTACAAGAGAAAACGGAAGACAGAGGAAATGAGATGGGGTGGGAGGAAACCCATGGGGACAGATTCCCTTCCTTAGCCTGATGTTCGTCACTGCCCGTCACATCAATGCAAAAGGTCCTGATTCTGTTCCAGCAAAACAGTGCAATGTTCTCACAGTGGCTTCAGGAACAAATTGGGCCCAAGAGCTTTAACTCTGTCTTAAAATATAACAGAGTTTCTACCCTTGTTTTTTGTTTTTTTTGTGTGGTTTTTTTTTTTTTTTTTTTTTGGTAACCCAGGGCCACAGCCACATGTTGAGAATAAGCGAGCAATGTTGTTTTCTGCCAGCATCTAACGTGATGCTACCAAAACCCCAATAATGGGGCCAGAAGGAAAGGACAGTAATTAATTCACGTGCCACATGGAATCTATTTACAATCCCAGGCTTATTTATTAATTTCTTCCCATTCACTTTTTCAGATGCTTGTCATCACAAAAGACATTTCAAACTTCGGATTTTAAATTAACTTTGGGTTACTACTGTTTTCAGTTCGTTAATATATTTTTTATTCCTATTTAAATTTGAGCTCATTTTACTACCATTCATTTTGTTTCTCATCTGCATCATAATGCCCTTTCCTTCTCCCTGTCAGAGTTGTGGTCTGTAATCATCTTGCCAAATTTTAAACTGCACACAAATAGTATATACATGCATTATTTATAATGAAATTGTGTTCAGTAGCTTTTCTAAAAATGTTTGATTCAAAATTTTAACATACTGACAAAGGTTGGTAAGAAACAAGCATGATTTCTTAGCATAAATAAAATCAATATGGGTAAAGGTGCTACTGTTTGACTTTAAAACATGCTTTCTAGTATTAAGGACTGTATAATATGACAATGGACAAAAATTATGTTAACATGGATGTAAAACTTAAAAGATTTATACGCGATTTTAGACTGTTTTCTCCTTTATATTTGCTAATATGGGTGCGTGTTAGTATTGACAGCTTACAACATATGGCCAAAGGAATACAGTTTATAACAAAGCATGGGTATGCTGTAGCTAACTTTATAAAATTGTAATATAACCATGTAAAATAATTATATATTTTGTTTTTCTGGGGTCACTTAAAGTGGCAACTACTGTAGTTGCTAATTCTATGTTATGTAAACAAAATCAATAAAAATTTTAATTGCTTTAAAAAAAGACCAGCTTGTTTTTCACTGTGCAGGCAATAACTAATACTAATTTATTATTAAGTGTTTAAAGGAAATACAAATGTTACAAATGGACATTATTTATGTTAAACACACAATTATCAAGGAAATATGAAAGCTGTTACGTTTAAATGCCAAGTTTCTATTATGTTTTATTGTGGTGAGTAACCAGATATATATACATTCAGTTTTCCAAGGTTGATTATCTGATTGATTGTTTCCAATGGCACCTTGTGTCTTTCCATCTCTGATTTCCTGCCTTTGGAGCAATTTCATTGTTTAATCATTATTGTACCATAGGTGAAAGTTGAAAGGCTGAAATGAGATTTTGGAATGACTCATTTCAGTTCATAAGCTCCTTTTGAGTGCAAGATGGGATGAAATTAATAAGATGAGAGGTTCCTACTTGACAGGAGATAGAAATGATAACAAAATTTAATACAAGGCAAAATGAAGTGACCACTAAATAACTGTGTACTGACTGCTCTTGAGGTTCACGTGTCTGTATCTCTTAGCACATAATCCCTTTCTTTCCCTGACAAAAATAATCTAGAATTAGCATTTACTATTTTCCCATATCATTAGCTTAAACTCAGCCTAGTGTTTCAGAGGTTTCTATGAGTTATCCCTCACCTTTGCTGGATTTCAGCTGCCTAATCTGAGCTGGGTATTTTGAGATATAGGTGTTCTGAATTCAGGAGCTATATGAGAAGTACAAGAGAGTAAAACCCAGGCAGAACCCTCTCTCAGGAGTCACCAAAAAGAGCCTACCTTCTCTTGAACTGTTAGTTGTCAAGTTACAAAAATAATAATAATGCCCACATAATTCATTATAGTAAATGTAGGCAGAATAAATACAACTTAGATTCTTGGAAGAAAACCAAAAGATGTGACAGCTCTAAGATGGAAATGTCCCGAAATCCAAAGAGTGCAGAGGCCAAGCTTGGGAAGAACAATGTATCTGGCTGGACTGACTTGCTTTCAGTCGTTAGTCAGCCTCAGAAGTGACAACGTTAAATAATCAACAGATCGAATGTGTATACTCAAATCAGAAAATCTCACTGAACACTTTCAGGATTCAAGGCTCGCTTAAGCACAGGGAATAACTCCATCATGGTAGGAAGGCAGCACGTGTAATGGAAAAAGCATCAAAAGTCAAAAAACAATGATATCCTTGATCGTTTCATCAATATGGTTGACCTCAAACAAGTCAGTTAATATCTTACAGTTCCAGTTGAATTATCTATAAAATGTAGATATTAATATTCCCAACCTAATTCTTACATGGAATCAACAAATTTTTAGCGTACTTACTATATAATTTTATTGTCGCCTCTAAAACATAGGTATACTCAAATGCAGAAGACATAGTTCCTGCCCTCCAGCAACTCACAATCACAATAGACAAATAAACAAATTAAAGCAATTAATTTGTTATAGATACTAGAATATAGATACATACACAGTAAGAATCGAGAGTTCAGGGAAACTCATCAGAGGGGTTGGGCCTTAAAGGAAGTTTTGAATTGAGCTTTAAAGGAAGTTTTCCCAGCAGACCAGGAGTTACTGACATTACCGGCAAAATGACCATCTAATAGGGAAACTGAAGGGGTGAACCAGCACGGCCAGTTCAGGAAAAGGGCTGACCTACAACATGTTAAAGGAGGGGTTGTGAGAGGTGGGGCTGGAGAGATCACAGGGCCTGTGTTCCACACAGAAGGGTTTGCCCTTTTCCATGGCCAGTGTCTCTCAAATATCTGAGGACTGCCTGCTGCAGACTCATCTGGATGCTTGTTTAAAATGCAGATTCCTGACCTTCAACTCTGATTCATATCATCAGAACCTCTGGGGTGGGACCCAGAAGTCTTTAACAAAGACTTCAAGTAGCCCTTATACATCTAAAATTGGGGAAGCCCTGCAGTGTAGAGATTTGAAGAACACTGAGTATTTTAAACAAGAAGTAACAGAGTAAATTCTGTTCTCATGAGACACTGCTTTGGAAGCAATGTGGAGCACGATTGCGAGATGGAAAGCAAGGGGGTGGGTTAAACAGCTACTGCAATTGACAGGCGAGAGAGATGCGGGTCTGAGGGAGGAAAGTGTGTGAAGATGGTGGAGGCCAGATCTGGAAAGACACAGTCATCGTAACCCACGAAGCAGATAGATGTGTAAGGTAAAGTTCTTAAGAGGTTTCTGGCTGGATGGCCATTAATCTGGATCAGGGATCAGCGTACTATAGGCCAAGCCAAAGCCAGCCTACTGGCCAACTTTCGTAAATAAAGTCTTGGGAAGACAACCACATTCATTTGTTTACATGTTGACTATAGCTGCCCTTCACTACAACAGCACAATTGTGACAGAAACTGCACGGCCCCCAAAGCCTAAAGTATTTACTATCTGTCCTTTGCAGAAAACATTTGCCAGCCCCTGACTTAGATAAACAGCATTAAGGGAAAACAGAGGTAGTAATTGAATTGGAGGAGAAAAAAAGAAATCTGGGGATGATATGAAGTCTGTTTGGGGTAGAATGAGCTTATGGGACCATGGAGCAGCCGCGGAGAAACTTAGGAGCTCTATCGGAATGCAAGACGAAAATGTGTTTATCATGGCTTAGAGATGCTAATTAAAGGGAGGAAATGTTCAAGGAGAATCAGAAAAAGTAGAAAAAAAGAATAAAATAACAGGAGTCACAAATGCATGAGTGAACAGAGAAGAGAAATTCAGAAGACACTGTAAGAAACAAGGAAGCCTGGTGTCCCCAGAGTCATGGGAAGGTAATGCAAAAACAAAGAAGTAGGCTGTCAATCAGAGTAAAATGAGAATGTTCAAAGCAACCTTTGAAATTGGCAATTTGAGAAACATCAGAGATCTCATCTGGAGCAGTTTGTGTGTGTGTGTGTGTGTGTGTGTGAGAGAGAGAGAGATGATGATGATAAAATATGTCTATTTTCTCATGTCCTATTAACTCATTAATACACATTTTATATATATGTCATATAGCATGTCACCTTAGCAACAGAGAAGGATTAAGCATTTGGTTAAAGATAGCGTATTAAAAATATATGCTTTTTTCCTCATGCTCCTTCCAAAACTCCTCTAAAATGACAGGAAAAAAATGTTTAAAGGTATAAACCCACAAAGACAGAGATGAAAGAGGAGATAGCAGCTGACTAGAAATGTTAACGGTATTGTGTAAGATGAAAACCAGAGAGATGAGGGACCACAGAGTCAGATTTGGGCTTTCTCTACACAGTGTCTGCCAGGGAGGCAAGCCGACCTGTTTCACAGCCCAGAAGAGGCTCAGGAGCTGGAGGAGCAGGTGTCTTTGAAGACAAGGGACGGAAGTGAAGCGAGAAACAAAAGATTCTATTAAAATTCTAAGAGATCAGACTCAAGCATCTCCAGCCTGTACAACCAGTGATTGCTCCGAGTCAGCTGAAGACACGTAGCTTATCTTCCAGAGAGGTTGTGCCTCATATCCGTGGACTTGGTCACACAATGAGGACAGCTGAAGGTGGCAAGGGACGGAGGCCCCTTACTGGAATCAGAAGGATTAAGCAATAACCTGCCTTATAGACAGTGAGAGCTTCAGCCCTCATCCCCCACTAGACACACCAGAAGAGTGACGGCAGCCTTCTACATCCTGGCAAGAGACTGAAGACTCTGTTCTGGGGAAATAACCAGCTCAACTCAAGGAAAAGAATACCTACAGATATCAATATTGAGGGTGAGCAAGGTTCTCACTGAAATGGGTTTTCTGCCCCAACACACACATAGAATTTCCAATCTGCCCCTTGGTGCCACAGGTTGAAATATGAACAAGCAGGCAAAGACCAGTAGACATTTTAGGAAATTGTCTGAAGTGAAAGAACCTGAAACAAAGAGAAAAAAGTGGGGAGACTGAGGAAACAAAAGTGCAGAGAGCACAAGAAAAAAATACAACAAAATTGTAATTGATTTTCCCAGAGCAATAAACAACAAACAGCAAAAACTGGATGCTGTATAAATAAAAGGGACATTCAAAGATGGCAAAAATGCTCCCGGAAAATGAAAATATGATGGGAGAAATCAAATCAAATCAAATTAAAGGATTTCAGAGATGAAGTTGAGGGAAAGTAGAATGTAAAGCTATTCTTCCAAAATGTGCTTAAGCTAAACTGAGGAAGGAAATTAAGGAATCCAGGAAACAGGTGAATCCAACACAGGAAAGACTCAAAAACTATTCCCAGGATGATTGAGGGGGAAAAAATACTGTTTAACCTGTCTACAATGCAGTTAATCTAGTTAGGAGCTGAAGACCAGAGGAAGTATCTCTCCAAGAAAAAGTAGAACAGAGAGATTACCTTTTATGTTTGACCATATTTACAGGAGTTTATAAGTCTATGAAAGCATCTAAGGATAAATGGATAAGTTACATAGAATGTAAGCAAACAAAAAAAGTAATTATATAATTATTCATCTCCAAAATTTTTTCTTGCAGAGAAAAATAATCATAATAGGTACATGACTTGGATATAAGTTAATTTATGTTGTCAATATGAACACCGAAGACTGTTTTAAATAGTCTTGTGACACAAATAAAATTGTGATTTAAATAAATTGGAAGAAAAGTGTGTATGATGGTTATGGTGCAACAAAGGTAAATCTTAATTTTCTATTGTAAAAACCTAACACCCAACTTGGGAAAACAATTGCAGACTATCTAGAAAAGTTGAAGATATGCTTATCCTATGACCAAAATTTCTACTTGTAGAGAAACTGCTTATGTGACCAGGATACAGATAACAGAATGTTCATAGAAGTATTGTTTGTTTAGGCCTAAAATGGAAGAACTCTAACTCCATCTATGATAATTTCTATGATAATTTTCTGTGGCTAGAGTGTTTGGTATAGCCATACAATGAAATACTCTACTACAGTTTTCTCAACCTCAGCACTATTTATATTATACATGTGTTATACATTATATTATATATTATATAAGTACTATATAAAATTACGTTTTTATGCATATATTATTTATTATATACATAGGACATAAAATATGATGCACTTTATATACTACTAAATTTGTGTAATTATTTAAGTATACATGTCTTATGCCCTTTTCTATAGTTGTGTTATAGTTTATAATTTAAGAAGTAAAAAAAAAAAACAAAACAGGAAAAATATAGATAACACATAATTGAAAAATCGAGAATAGCAGTAAAAGTATGTTATTTAGGAATATGAAAGGAAAAGCCTGAAAAGGCTAGGAAAAAAAGAAAGTTATTATTTAAGGGTACAGAATTCACAAAAGCAAAGGATATGGGGAAGGGGCAGGAAGCAGCTATTACTCATTATAAACCTTCTTACAGTAAACTAGGTGCATATGTTAGTTTAATAAATATAAAAATTAATTTTGAAAAATGGATTAGTGGTAGAGTGAGGCATGTGAATGCATTTCCTGGGTCGTACGCTCTATAATCATTCTGGTTAGATTTTTTTATGCTGCTTATTAATCACAGTGGTATTTATTATTTGCAGAGTGTCTGTATTCCTTGGGGTTGGCAGAAGTATGACAAGGTTATTTTACTAAACAGGTAATATAGAAGCATTTTGTAATGTTGACTAAAGATTAAGTGAATAAATTCCAAAGGGGATTTTAAAACTATAATACATTCAATATAATAAGCAGGTAAATTCGAATGCCTTATTAAATTAATTCTTGAAAGTTTAAGTTTTTTGGCAAATCAAAGGAAACAGGAGAAAAAGAAAACAATGGCTGAAAGTGAAGTTCATTTTAATGTGTTGTAGGTGGTGCTAGAAAAATTATCTTTTCCAAGAGGTTGAAACATAGTATAATCAACAAGACACGAATAAGCATTATCTTAGTCACTTTTAGACTAGGAAAGTTATTATTTCAGTTGTTTAAATTGACATTGTAGTCGTTTGGAAACTCGTTGTTCAGTACATTTTAAAAAGATTGTGGAGAAAGCCAAGTTATAAATCTGAGATAAGCAACACTGTTTATTTATTCCTATCAGCAGCCCCAAAATCAATCACACACATGGAGCTCAGTAAGAACTCTGACAGGAAAAGTGCAGAGGAGCCCAGACTCTACGGCACTTAGGGAAGGCTTCCTAGGGCAGGTGACATTTAGGCTGAAGTCTGAGCATGAGTGGGAGTTAGCTAGACAGAGATCATAAACAAAGAAATTTCTCCCAGGAGAGAAGACAGCACCACATAGCCTAGAGATGAGCAAGAACATGATCTCTGAAGATGTGTGTGTGTGTCTCTATGTACGCACATGCATGTGCATGGGTGTGTATGTCTCTGTGCATGTGTACGTGTGTGTGTATCTGAACTGTGTGTATGTCTCTGTGTGTACGTGTGTTTGTATATGTGTGTGTAGCATCAGGGCAAGAGAACAGTGACAGGCAGGTGAACAAATCTAGTTCAGAAAGGCTCTTCAAAGATAAGAGGTTCAGATTTGACCTGGGTAGCGATGGGGAGACACTAAATACTTTTAATCCAGGGATGTGCACTTAGAAAGATCACCATGGATGCACTGTAGACAGTTAAAGAGAGTAAAACTGGAATTCCAGAAACCAGTTAAAAGGTCATAGGTGATTTAGGTGACAGATATGGTGCCCTAGACTAGGGTAATAGTCCTGGAAAGATGTAGCTGGACTAAAGAGATATTTAGAAGATATGTCAACAGGACCTCACCTAGTGATGAATGAAAAGTGAGGGTCAGGTAATTAAAGAGTCAACGACACATCCCAGGTGTCTGGCTTGGGTGATGTCGTTCACGGAGAGGGGGAATCACAAGGGAAAGGAAGCCTGAAATTATTTTGAAGGGTGTGTGTGTGTATGTGTGTGTGTGTGTGTGTGTGTGTGCATGCCAGGAGTGAGGGGAGAACATGTATTTGAGTTGGCATCTCTTAAACTTGAGGAGCTTGTAATTCATTTGTCTTTTTTTATACGTGAGAATCTTGAGAGTTTACATAATGATGGGGGTAAACTGCTAGAGAGGGAGAGGTAAAAGATACAGAAGATTTGGGGGATATTGTAAAGATGAAAACCCTGAGAAAGTGTGAGGAGATGGCATTGGAGTTCTACAAGGACAGATTGGGTTTAGACTGGAAGAGAGAGAGAGAAACAACTTTTTTAAAAAAAATTGAGATGTAATTGGCATATAACATTATACTAGAAACAACTCTTCTGATTAATCTTGGTTCGAGTCTCTGTTTTTTCCTCCGCTTCTAAAAAGTTGTTATTGAGACACACATAACCATATATCTACAAAATACATTCTGGAATACTGAAATAGATGATATTTAATTCGTTAATTGTACAGAAAATCTTCCTTATAATAAACCATGGTGGGGACAACAGGACTTTGTTGAGATTATTATGAGAGAAAGTTGCTTAATTGTTTTCTATAAATATTGGGCCACAGCTTGAGTTGAAATTGTAAATTCCTTGGAACTTTGTGATTATGCCTCTGCCTCTTTTGTAACCCCCCAGGTGCTTTACATGATACTTTGTTCACTGTGGATATTCAGAAATGCTGACCACCAGCTTATAGTCATTTAAGTGCAGATTTAAATTTTTGTTTATTAGATGACCTGGGTAAGCAGGAAAACTCAAAAAATAGTGATTGATGACAAATTTTAAATTCTATTTCAGATAACACAATAAATATTGGTAGCTAGACTACCATTAAGCATTCTGGATATATCAAGAACTGTGGAGCTTTAAAATGCTTTCAAAGAAGGAGAGAGTCTACATTTCTTTTAAAGAGGAAATCAATTTTGACTGTCATAAAATTATTCCTAAATCACCAGTGTTGGATGCATGGTTGAGTCTTAAGCACGTAGGACAGAAGGTTACCTTTCATGTCCTTCTTTCCCATTTTAGTTCTTCAACCTAATGCATATGGTCTTCCAGCCCTACCGTCCAAGGAAACGCCTGGGTCAAGATCACCCAAAACTTCATGTTGTCAAACTCAGTAGGCATTAGTTACTCTGTCCTCAGACCTCTAAGAAGCAATTGGCACAACTGACTGCTCTCCCCTCCTTTAAACACTCTCTTCATGACTCCCATGCCCCGTGTGCTGGTTTTCTTTCTGCTTCATCAGCGGTCTCTCCTTAGATTGCTCTGTCTCCTGACCCAGCCTCTATCATGCTCATGGAGGCTGGGTTCCTCGCCTGTTCTTTCCTCTCCCTCCATTCTCTTAATAGCTGATTGCACCCATTCCCACAGCCTTGAATTAGCTGTTGACTTCCACATTGGTATCATTAACCCAGACCTCTTCTGATGCTCCATACTTCTCTTTAAAACGTCCTTTTGGCGTCTCCACTTGGGAGTCCCATGAACATAGGAAACATGACATATCTAAAACAAAATTCTTGATTTTCTCATCAAATCTCTTTTCTACCTCACCACTCTCAGTATGCCTCTGTTAAGCCAAGTGTACTACCAGCCACCGCCCCACCCCTCAAAAAATAGAAATGTTGATTCCTTCCTTTTCTGTACTTGTCATGTCCAATGCAATAGAAAGTTCTGCCTCTGGGTTCTATTCCAAGATGTCTCTCAAATCCATGCACTTTTCTCTTTCTCTGCCTCTGCAAGGCAGGTAAAGCTATCATCATCTGGATATTGTAACTGCCTACTGATTGGTCTCTCTACTTCCATATTTGTAAAATTATAATATTTTAAAATGTTTATTGGATCATGTCACTACCTCAGTTTAACCCCTCAATAAACTCACCTGGTGCTTGGAATAAAATCCAAAGTCTTTAACATGACCTATGAAGCCTACATGATGTTGACTTCTCCTATCTCTCCAACCACATCTTGAGTCACTCTCTTTTTCTTCCCATCACCTAAGCATAATGGTCTTCCAGGAGATCCTCAAAGCCAACCACTTTTCTGCCTCAGGGCCTTTGCACGTACAAAATCGTTAGAACACTCTTCCTCCACCCCACTGTTTGCCATGCATGGCTAGATCCTTTTTTTCTTTCAGATCTCAGCTTAAATGCCATCTCTCCTAAATGTGATGCCTCCTCTAAAGGGAATATTTAAGCTGAGACAGGAAAGAAAAGACTTTCCTATCTAAAGTAGATTCTTTTTTAATTTTTTGTCTGAGCCCTTTGCATGCTTCCTTCATAGCCCTTATCACAATTTGTGATTCCTTTATCTTTTGTTCACTTACTTGATTTGTGGGAGGGGCTCTCTCCCAGGCAAAACTCCTTAAGGGCAGGGTCTTACCCTCATTGGTGAGTAAGGGTCTTACCTTACTCACCATTGTACACTTGGTACAAGTGCCCAAGAACTATTTATTAAATGAGTAAAACATCCTCTATAAAAAATACTCTCTGAAATAATTTTAAGATAATTGTTTACTCAGCCTTAAACTTTCTCTTGTTCTGGACAAATAATTCAACTACATGAAACCTTTCAAAGATTTTTTGTCCTCTAATAAATTGCTTGGTTTTATAATTCTTTCCTGAATTGAGTTAATTCTTTTCTTCTGTTCATTTACTCTGGTCGGGGAGAGAGCAATAAGAAGAGCTATCCCAGTAGAGTACTTTTTTCATCTTTCCTCAAGCTAGGAGCCTATTCTGACCCCAGTGTTCCGGGGAAACACCACATCTTACCTGTCATCAGTAGAGCGACTCGACTCTAACTCAGACCACCTGCACAGACAAACGGCCTTTCTTTCATGGAAAAGGAGGAGATTGATAGTATAGTGAAGCTAGATTGATTTTTCAATTTTCTTCTGTAAAACAATTATTTTTCCACTTACCCAGCCAGACATCTTAACAAACATGTACTCTGTCTAACAAACCATTTTAAGTTTGCCTTTACCAAGAAAATACGAGCTAAGAAATCACCTTAGAGAAAAGCAGCTCATCATTTGTTTCCAGGACTATTGCTTGAGAAATTATTTTTTGAAGGTCACCTTTAAGTTTTCAATCTGTTGTAAACCAATGTCAATAGATCAAGACACAACAAATAGAATAATAAATTCAGATAAACCCCAATACATCCAAAAAAACTATAGGCTATTCAGCTCACAACAGCAATTGGGAACCAATAAGTGAGGCTAGTGTCAATCCAAAAAACCCACCACTGTGTGTCATGATGAGTTCCCTGTAATACAATCCACCACTTAGGGACAATGAGAGGAATGTCCTACTTTTCTGGTCTCTAATGATCATCCCAAATGGTAAAATCTCTTTAAAAGCACTTCCACACACTTACCTGGCTTCAACCTTCAGCTCTATTACTTAGGAGAAGCGTTATGAATCACTCAAAAGGATTTCTAGTGTATCCTTTTCCAAATATTGTGGTTCCTAAGAAATCAATTGTGTCAAAAGAAAAGGTAAGGAGTAAGACCACATGTAGTATGAAACCAAAAGGAAAATACAAAATCAGGATGCTGCATGTTGTTTTTCTTGTTCAGGGATTGGTAATAAATACGTGATATGCAAAGGGAGCTGATAAATAGTGGATGTGAAGAGACATGTCCCTTCCATCTTATGAGCATGTGATAGCTGGCCTCATGCAGCTATTAACTATCACTTACAGCCAGGATCTGCACATATTCATGCCTTTAAATTTTAGTACTTGCAAGTTGAGCCAGAGAGCAATCTTCCTAACCGCTTACCTCACCCTGCTTTTACCTCACCCCATACGCACACATGCGCGCGCGCACACACACACACGAGCATTCACAGAGAGACTCCCCACCTCCAACTCCACAAAGCATTTTTAAAACCCAGCCCTGGATGAGAAAATAAAACCCTTTCCTTTCCTCAGCAGCAGCCTCCTTTATCAGTTCTGGAGGCCGGGAAGTCCCAGATCAGGGCCAGCAGATTTGCTATCTGGTGAGAGCCCTCTTCCTGGTTCACAGATGGCTGTCTTCTCCCTGTGTCCTCACATGACAGAAGGGGCGAGGGAGCTCTCTGGGGCTTTTTTTTTTTTTTTTTTTAATTTATTTTTGGCTGCATTAGGTCTTCATTGCTGCGCGTGGGCTTTCTCTATTTGTGGTGAGCGGGGGGCTACTCTTCGTTGCGGTGCACAGGCTTCTCACTGCAGTGGCTTCTCTTGTTGCAGAGCACGGGCTCTAGGCGCGTGGCTTCAGTAGTTGTGGCACGCAGGCTTCAGTAGTTGTGGCTCACAGGCTTGGTTGCTCCACGGCATGTGGGATCTTCCTGGACCAGGGTTCGAACCCGTGTCCCCTGAATTGGCAGGCAGATTTTTAACCACTGCACCACCAGGGAAGCTCTCTGGGGCTCTTTTAGAAGGATATTACCCCATTCATGAGAGCTCCATTCTCATGACCTAATCACCTCCCAAAGACCCCACCTCCAAATAATATCACATTGATGATTAAGTTTCAATATATGAATTTTGAGGGGACACAAACATTCAATCTATGGCACCCTCTTTCTCTGCTTTATTTGTCCCCAAAGCAATGCTTATCAGATCTGCCACCCTATACATTTACTTGTTTTGCTGTCTATCTTTCTCAGCTAGAATCACAGCTCCACAAGGGCAGGGAATCTTGGTTTACTATTCTAAGCCTAGCACATACAGCAGTGCGTGGAACATGATAGACACACAACAAATATCGGCTGAGTTAATCCATTCATTCACCAAGTATTTATGATGAACCTGTTTGGTTCCAGGCCAGTTATTGTTGACTGTTGTTGCCAGGATCACATAGCTGGTTGGACACAGAGCCAGAATAAGTGCTCAGGTCTCCTGACTCCCTGTCCGGTGTTCTTGCCAGTAGATCATACTGTCTTCTACTTAGGAACTACTGTGTCCAATAACTGCTTAGACAAATGGACAGATTTTCTACAACATGTGTATCTAAAAAGACATGAGGTGATGCCCACGTGGTATGTCATATTCTTCTAGATTCTTTAAATCAAAAAGACAACAACTATATACTTAAAAAAACATTCTGCATTTGAAAGTGCATCAAATAAGGGCGAAATGATGAAAGTGAACCTTCCTATTTCTTTGTATTTTAGACATTAGATTATGGATAATTGACCTGGTCTGTTTGAAAGGAATAAGATAGCAACAACTCAGGAACAGGAAACAAGTCATTTTTTTTCCTGGCAATGTTTTTCAATTGAACAAGTAAACATGAGTATATCTACCTCCTGAACATTGCATAATACCAACTTTAAAACTGCCTACTGAAAACAAATGTGCATCCTTTTATTGCTATTCTAAGCCACTGGATAACTTCGGATACAATAAGTGAGTTTTTTCAGTAATGAACAACGCAATTTAGAAACAATAATAACAAGTTCTACTTTAATCAGTCTTTTATGTAATTCAAATAACTAAGAAAAGTTTATTATTCCAATTTTATAAAGGTAGAAACAGTGATACACATTTTATATACATTTTATTAAACAAAATATACATTTTATTAAATCCACAAAATGCCATTTGAATTCCCTGCTCCTTCTAGATAACCTGACAAAATCCAAGACTCAGGAAATGAGAGTAGGATTATAAGAGACAGTAAAAATATTTGGATCCCTGCTTCAGAACTTAGCTAAGTCTCCCTTTCCCTTAAAAAGAAAATAGAGGGGCTTTCCTGGTGACGCGGTAGTTAAGAATCCACCTGCCAATGCAGGGGACAAGTGTTCGAGCCCTGGTCCAGGAAGATCCCACATGCCACGGAGCAACTAAGCCCATGCACCACAACTACTGAGCCTGCGCTCTAGAGTCCATGAGCCACAACTACTGAGCCTGCGTGCCACAACTACTGAAGCCTGCACCCCTAGACCCTGTGCTCTGCAACAAGAGAAGCCACTGCAATGAGAAGCCCACGCAATGCAGCGAAGAGTAGCCCCTACTCATCGCAAGTAGAGAAAGCCCACGCACAGCAATGAAGACCCAACGCAGCCAAAAATAAATAAATTAAATAAATAAATGAAAAAAAAAAAGAAAATAGAAACTTTAGAAGTTTAGGGTAAAAATGCCATTCTACTATTTCTTGCAATTTAACCAGTGTTCCACGGATAATCAAACTGAACTAATGGCAAGAAAGTTTAAATTCTAACTTTTGAGACTACAAAGTTTACTTAAATTATTTCTGGACCAGTTTCCCAGCACACATAAAATCCTTTGTTTATTCACCTTTTTTCCTAATCTCAACATCTTAATTGTACCCATTTCCCCATAAGGAAGCACAGATCACCTCTTATTCTTATTTTAATTATGATATTATCAGGTGCTCTGGGTTCTCCAAAGGGTGTTCCCAGGGTAGCTGAGTGTCAACAGATAGAGCTGATTTCAAGCAGAAATGAAGGACAATTATCAGAGTTCTAAAAATCTGACCTTGTTAACAAAGTCTAGTCCTCTTCCAATAAATCCCACTAGCGTATTCTACTGAGACAATACTCTCTACATCAAAGAAATTGCACATCTATTAAATAGACTCCACAGTACCTGGTTCAGCGATGGGTGTGTACTAGTTGTCAAAAATAGTTTGGTGAATATATGAAAGAAGTTCACTCATTATGAGAATCATGTGTTAAGAATGACTCCTTCCAAGAGATTTTATTACAAAAACTACAGGCATTTCTATCCTAACTCTTTGAGTGCAGTTGGGTAGAAAATCTCTCAACTTTTATGGCACAATTTCTCCCTTACAAAATGTTCTGGACTATTAGTAGCACTATATGCTTTGAATTTTATGTAAAATATTATGAATAAGTTGTTTGAGCTTCTTTAATGCCAATTGTTTATTCACAGAGATAAAATCTATACAACGCATCAGAAGAAAACTTTTCCTAGAATTGAAAAGCTATATACTTATAGATTCCTAGTTGCTGAGTGGGAATTTCACAGATGATATAGTCAGTAATTTCCTTACTGCAGATTCCCAGGGTTCTGTAACTGTGCTACCCGAGAGAGGAGTAGCCACCAAAAGAAAGCAAAACTTTAGGAACTTGGCTTCTCACCCCATTCCAAATGGAGCAAATGCTCTTATTTCTGATTAATATATTAGTCTTCTAGATGAAAGAGTTCTTCAACTAAAAAAATAGTTTTGAAATCCTCTGATTATTTACCATTCCTATGCTATGAATAAGGTAACTATGTCCCAGAACCTGCTCAAGGTCCAGTATCATCCAAACTTCACTTCATTATACCAACTTCCTCCCCCATAAACTAATCTACTTTGCAACACAGATAATCTGGGCTAAGTCTGCCATCTCTCACTCCAAAGTGTTTTAGCTATGTGCTGCCAATTAACCAAGGACAACAGGGCAAAAGCAATTAATTCTGAGGTATTTATCACCATAGAATCATTTACCACAGATGAAGCTTGAAATAAGCACTCACTTTTTATCTATCACATGACCTTTTCATGACTTTCTGGTCAGGGAATCAATTTGGAAATGTCCCTCATATGTTCTGGGACCATAAAAGGAAAGAACACAGTACAATCCCATTTCCTGGATCCTTGAGTCCTAATAAAAGGGAACTGAATGGCTCCCCTTAAGGTTGGGAAACAAGCTCCGAGACAGAGGTAATATCCTCATCTCACAGAATAGAAGAGACTTTTGGAGTAAAGATATATTGCAAACACACTGTCAAACCAATTGTATGGCTGTTAGCATAACTGATGCCATCTTGGGCCCATTCAACTCCTCCTGTCCTTTCACTGACCCTATCTAGGGCTGTACTGTGTAGTAAATCTCTTCTCTGTCGTCAAGGGCTTTGTAGTTAGTATTGTTTAATAATCGTTAGGTCCAGGTGGCCTCTATGCTCTGTTAGTCTCCAAACAATGATGAAGACCTTTGCTGATGTATTCCCAGCACCCACGAGACTAGTCACCCATTCATAAATCTTGACTTAGGAATGTATTTCCTGTTTCCAAGCACGTACCCCCATACCCTAGGTTAACTATAAAATTGTCCCAATGGCTCCTCAGCGGGTGGAGCACAGCTGCGAATGCTTCCAGATCATCATCCAATGGATCCCACCCCGTGAGTAAATCACCCTATAATAAACTGATCCATTGCTTATATGGAACTGCTTGCCTCATGTTTCAGTCTCAAGATACCTTCTCAGTTCAGTTGGTACTTTTTGCTCCCTCCATCCTCCAACACCAAGACCAAGAAGTAAATGTTCACACACATCCACTAGAATGCCTATAATCAAAAGGACAAACAATAACAAGTGTTGGTGAAGATGTGGAGAAATTAGAACTCTCATACATTGCTGGTGGGAACATAAAATGATGCAGCCACTTTGGAAAATTTGTACATAAAAGCTGTACATAAATGTATCATATGACCAACTAATTCTACTCCTAGGTATCTACCCAAGAGAAATGAACACATGGGTCCACATAGAAACTTGTATGCAACATTCCTGGCAGCCTTGTTCACTAGATCCTCACACTGGAAACAACCCAAATGTCCGTCAACTGGTGAATGAATACACAAAATGTGGTATGTCCATACAATGGAATTCTATTCATCAATAAAAGGGAACATAAAGTGCTGATATGTGCTATACCATGGATGAACCTCAAAAACATTATGCTAACTCAAAGCTAGATACAAAACCCAGATCTAAAGACCGCTTATTGTACAATTCCATTTACTATATGAAATGTCCAGAAAAGGCAACTCTACACAGGCAAAAAGCAGATTAGTGGTTGTCTGGGGCTGGAGCGGGAACGGTGACTGATGGCAAATAGATGCAGGACTCTTTTTGGGGTAATGGGAATGTTCTAAAAATGGATTGTGGCAATGGTTACAAAATTCTGTAAATTTACTAAAAATTATTAAATTGCATACTTCAATCAGATAAATCTTATGGTATTTAAATTATATCTCAATGAAGTTTTTTTTTTAAAAAAAAAAGAGAAGCAGACATTCACATGGAATTAGTAAAGAGGAATACAGACTACAGAAACTCATGCAGAATTTTTCCAAACCAGAATCTGAAGTAATCATGATACCTTACTTTCTCCTTATTATGCACCTTGAAGAACAATCGTGTACAAATGGGAATTTGATCTCAGGAATCATCCTCCTATTCTGGAGCTTCTTTAATTGTAGCACATCTTCTCATACACCTGCTATACACCCTAAGCCCTGTCAAGCCCAAGCACAATTGTGGGCATGGATGGAATATAGTTGGTTTTTTTTAAATGCTACCTTGACCTGGTTTTGAGGTCCTGACTAGTTAGAGGCCAATCAGTTCTCTTTCTTGAACAGCTGATTAAGTCCCCAACCCCTTCCCTTTCAGGATCTCACACTCAAGGCTACTATAAGAAGACAGCCCTAATCACCAGGGCCAGGTACCCAACAACCAGAAACAGCCCCTCTATCCTGGACCTGAAACGATTCAAATTAGCCAATCCACAGGGAGCCCAGAAACCTAGATAATCCCACCCCCCTGCCCTAATAAACTATCCCCTACAGCTCCAGCCAGCTGTTACCCTGTCCCCGGCTACAAACCCTTGGATAGCACTGCCCAGCTGCCTTCTCTCCTTTGGCGTTTTAGGTAACAAAGAGCTCTGCCTTTCATCCTTTCAAGTGTCAATGTGTTGTCTGCTTCCATCAAAAGAACTGTTAAATCTTATAAAACAACAGAGCAGATGCTTGATGGTTCACCAGAGAAGGAGAGATCAACAAGGAACTATGTATCAACCGGACTTTCAAATACACTTTTCCCAAAACTTCTCATTTGCTAAGCATTTCATGAAGCCAGTCTAACTGATCTGGGAGTATCTGCCCTTGATTTTCCCTGGAAATCTCCAAGGTTAATGTATCTAACAGTTCTGTGTAAAGTATTTGATTATTTGTCTACTCTCAAACAGAAGGACAAATAATCACAGAAATGATTTTGACAAAGAGCCTAATAACGTATTGCTTTTTTTTCTCCAGTATAGTCACTACTTTCCCAGGATTTTCCTAGGAGACCTTTAAGAGAATGAGAAACCCCTGATATTGAGACAGTTCAGCTTATCTCTTCACCCACACAACTGGGAAAATATAGCATTTTCATGTTTATAAAACTTAGAGTTATAGAGTTAAAAACTGACAAACATCACTGACTTGAGGACTGAATGGTGTGCATCTGCTATCTAGAGGGACTTTGGTTAATTTAAATTATTCCTCATCTTGCTTCCGTCTTTCTTCCAAAGAGCTAAGTGTTATGGTTACAGGGTCCTGGTTGAGCAAGTAGCATTTAGTGGTTCCAGATTTTCTTTGGTAAACTCTTACATGCAAAAAATCAACTGTGTGACATACTTTAATGAAGAGGAATGCATTGTTTATTCTCTTTTCAAGTTTCCCTGGGAGATAATATCACTCTCCTTTTCAGAAGGCTGGCTCTTCCAAGTGCAGGAGATTACACAGACACAGCATATAGGCAGTCAGATGCCTGTCAGAAGGTGGCCTCTTTCTCCACCCAGCATTCCTTCCAGTCTCCACTAGTTGACTTGGAGCTGTTCTTAACCACTCTCAGCTTTTCCAACATTCACATTGACTCCAGGAGATATGGGTTGAGGTTAGATATAAGACCTCTCAAATAGCCAAGAGGGCCCAGTTAGAAGTTACAGAAGATATTAAAACCCATTCAAATGAGAATCAGATTTACAGAGATTCGTTTCCCCTAACAGACAAAATTCATTTGCGTTGCCATAAGCAAGAAACATTTGCATTGCTATGAACCTCCTTGTGACAGAGAGCAGGTCTTGTAAGAATGTGGCCCCGCCCAGCCTTGTTATCCTAAAAACTTCTTCGAGGACAGCAAACGTTAAAAGGCCTTATTCCTGTATATACTCACTTATTTGCACAAACACTACAGCTTTACTATGACTTGATCAACTGGGGTCAAAAATTTGGTGTAACCCAGTCACACTTTTGCATGGACTTTGAAAAAGTCATGGATATTCTACTTACAGCAACTGGATTTCCACATGAGATTTGAGGCAGTCCACAACAAAGAATGCAAGTTAAAGAAGTTGACAATTTAGAAGTAAGAATATATCAGATATCTGAAAAAGACAAATAAAAAATAAATCCAGATCTATATCTTTTCTATGAATGGGTGTAATAATTGCTTATATGGAGGCTGACATGCCAAAATATCGTTTTTCAAAATCAGAACACAAAAGATTTTATCAAGAAAAAGTTTTCATGGGTCCTAAATTATAGGAAAATTTTACAAGGAACATATTTAGGAGACACTGACTAACACAGGGGACAAATCCTAAACAAACAATCTAGAAGCAAGTGCAGAATATGGGGTCATATGATGATTTCATGTACAGATCTTTAAGATTATGACTCTCCAACATCTGTAAAAGAACAATTCCCACAAAGATCTACCAACATTCTGAATGAAAAGAGACAAAAGGCTCACTATCCACATATATCCCCTACCCCCCAAAAGATGTGTGTCAACTGACATGGAAATTTTTTAAATTATATTTTTAAAAAGCAAACCATTTTAAATTATTTTGATTAACTACAAATTCCACATGAGTCCACTTTTACAGCATCATGGCTTTAAGTCCACCCTTCATTCAGTAATTAATGGAAATATGTCAATTTGTCATATGCAATGATAAGCATCAGTGTCATTGGTTTAAGAATTCATACTCTATTACTCAGCATAATTAATCTGTCATGGCAGCCTGATTCAAAGAAATAAAGTTGTAATCTGTTTGACTAGTCTGCAACAAATATAAAATTTAAAAAGAAGAATGATATCAGAGGAAGCCGGCTGCAAGCTTTCGTGGCAGTGACTCGGTAAGCAATGTTGCTGAAAATGAAGTAAAATAGAAGTTTCCTTGCAATATGCCCTTCACTGTAAAAAGATTTTTATCCTTTTCCTATCAAGTTTCAGTGTATTCTGATTTTGGATGAAATTATTAGTTATATGTTTCATATTAGGAGACCCACACTTTAAGCTTTAGGCTATAGGAGTTCATATTTTGTCTAGCCACCTTAAGTATCCTTGAGCCAAAATTGTTTACCTGTTTCATTTCAGACATTCATTGCAATCCCCTGTTATAACAGGATATTGTTCAGATTCTTTTGAGTCAAAACAGAAAAGCTTAATGAAAATCAGAATTTGTCTCTATGATATTTTGTGGACTCTAATTTTCTTTCCATTCAATTTTAGAAAATTTATAAAACTTTAATCCATTTTATGTAACTATTTAATTAAAAAAGGTTTTAATCTCTTTATTACTAGATTCTATTACAAATATAAGTAGGAAAATGCAACTTGAATCCTTATATATATCTTCAATGTGTATACATATATATGTATTATATATGTCTATTATGTACTTATAAGAAATACTTACATAATTCATATTTTGATGCTGTAGGCAACTAAAAATGTAAACTGGTTTGAATAGTAGGGCTCAAAAGATGCACGTGAGACCTGTGGGCAGGCTCCTGCTATATCAATGTTTTTAAAAGACTATATCATGCATGAGTTCAAGTGCTTGAGAAGTGCAATTCTCTGATGAAAATTCTGGTTCCACCTGTAAGCTCCACTTCTGTCCAAACACAGAAGGAATGAGAAATTCCTGTAGGTCACAACTAAAGGATTAAACTTGGCATCCACTCAATATGGCTCTCCTTCAGTCTATACAGGATAACTACTCTACCAAATTAAGAAGTAAAATTCGATTCCATCAAGTATCTGATAAGGGTTCCAAATATATGAGAGTTGAGAGAGAATCTCAGAGATGGCTAATTGTGGCGTCACTTGCTCCTTCAAGTCCTTCCGTAAGCCCTCTTCCCTTGGACACCAACATTGGCTGCCTACTTCCTATTGACTCGCTTTTATTTGGTTCAGAGTTCGCCTCTGAATTCCCAGGCATCCAGTCCCACTGGAATGCACCACAGACACAGTCCCTCTCCTTGATGATGATTAAGAAAAAACATCACTTCCCACAAATCCCAATCTAATTTTAACGTTTTCCTGGTTCTCTCCCCTGGGCATGAGATGTGCGTGCACACATACAATCACACACACGCTTCTTCCTTCAAGTAATTCATGCTGAGGTAATGGAGAGGTGTGGAGAATCCTGGAAGGACCATCTCTTGGGATTAGCCCCACCTGCTGCTTCTCGTAGCAGCTCTGGGCAGCAGGTCAACAGTGGCTGCCCTTGCAGTTACCACCAGGGCTTGGTGGTTTCTTCCTTCTCCCAGCTGTTCTTAGGAAGACAGAGCTTCCACAGCTGTCTCCCTACAGCAGATCTTGCCAGTATACAGGGCAAGATATAGGCTATAGGCTTTGCGTGTGTGTGTGTGTGTGTGCGTGCACACCCAGTTTGTTCATCTGTCTCTTGAGTTGACTCCTCAAGTACCACATCAACCCCACCATTCACTGGGAACTCACAGTGCACTATAGATTCCAGTGGGAATTACAGTGATGCTCAACTCTTCTAGAGAAAGGAACTACTTAAGATGCAGTTGGACTTCCCTGGTGGCGCAGTGGTTAAGAATCTGCCTGCCAAGGCAAGGGACACAGGTTCATGCCCTGGTCCGGGAAGATCCCACATGCAGTGGAGCAACTAAGCCCGTGCGTCACAACTATTGAGCCTGCACTCTAGAGTCTGCAAGCCACAACTCCTGAGCCTGCGTGCTGCAACTACTGAAGCATGCGCGCCTAGAGCCCGTGCTCCACAAAAGAATCCACCGCAATGAGAAGCCCACGCACCGCAATGAAGAGTAGTCCCCGCTCCCCGCAACTAGGGGAAGCCCGCGTGCAGCAACGTAGACCCAACACAGCCAAAAATAAAATAAAGAAATAGAAAAAAAATTTTTTTAAAAAAAGATGCAATTGATCCTAGAGTTCTGCTCCATGGATGGCAGGAGAGGATATGTGACCTCTGAGGTCTTGAGACTTAACATGAAGTTGCACAGATTTATGACATTTTGCAAGCACAAATTACTCATAGTTTAGCCTAAATATCCATGGGATTTTTGAAATTTATTTCAAAATATATTTATATTTGTTTTAATAAAAAATGTTTCTCTCTCCAATCCAAGTCTTCAATATTTTAGTAAAATTGACACTCTAGAAATAGATGTCTATCTTATTGTCTTGCCCACCTGGGAAACCTTTGCATTTCACTCCAGGGATTATGATGATGATAGTGACAATGAAGACATCAGTGATGACCACAAACACATTTTTTGTTTTTGCTTTTTTTTCCGCAGTTGCATTTTTTTTAAATTAATTTATTAATTTATTTATTTATTTTTGGCTGTGTTGGGTCTTCGTTTCTGTGCGAGGGCTTTCTCTAGTTGTGGCAAGTGGGGGGCCACTCTTCATCGCGGTGCGCGGGCCTCTCACTGTCGCGGCCTCTCTTGTTGCGGAGCACAGGCTCCAGACGCGCAGGCTCAGTAGTTGTGGCTCACGGGCCTAGTTGCTCCGTGGGATGTGGGATCGTCCCAGACCAGGGCTCGAACCCGCATCCCCTGCATTGGCAGGCAGATTCTCAACCACTGCGCCACCAGGGAAGGCCCAAACACAGTTTTTATCGAATGATTTCTGTGTGTCAGGAACTGTGTAATGCCCTTGGTAAGCATTATCTCATTTAATTCTTACAACGACCTTACCAGTTAGTACAATTATTATCTTCATTTTACAGATGAGTTAAGTGAGGCATAAAGGAGTTAAATAACTCACCCCTTACAAACTTTTATCTAGAAAGATGAGGACTCAGAATATGACTCCCCACAGTGGTGGAAATTATTAATTTATTTTTCTTATCCTTCATTAACAGTTTCCTACCATTAATCCCAGTGGGGCTAGGTGCCCATAAATTCAAGAAGGACTCGAACCAATTAACAGAGATGAGCCAACAGTAACTAGACAACCAGGATGTTACCAAGAGGGCTGCTTAGGGACAGAACTTGAGGAACTTAAAAATGTCTGTTAGAGTCTTCCTCAACTCAGATATTTTGCCCATTTATCAAGTGCTGATTGGAAGCTCTTTCATGACTGAATTCTCTTTCTGGTACCTAGAGCAGATACTCTATATTAGCTACAAGAGCCACATGCTCTGGGGCACATGTGCTACAGAAAGATTTAGTGTCACACTTCTGGATGACAACTCAGCTCCCTTTTATTTAGGTCTTAAGGCAGAAGTCAGGTCCTTACCTTTCAAGTCTTAGAGGTAACCTTTTACCTGAAAGTTGCTTGCCCAACTTTCATCAGGATGTCTCCCAGGCAAGTAACTTCAAGTAACTAAGGAACTTGGCCAAAGCTGAGATAAATGTTTATATTACCTTTTCATGGAAATCTGGGGTACCCATGCAAATCAGGTTTCAGGAATATTCCTGGCTACTCAATGATTCCCCAAACGAGAGATGCAAACTAATTCTAATGGGGTAACTGGGTTATATCTAAATTAGTTTAATAATAAAAGACCTTCCTCTCTCAGGTCTCCTTGTTTCTTTACCTAGCCAAAATTTCATTCACAGACCCATTTTAAGGATATATCCTCTGCATCCATAACAGATCTCTATAAGAAGTATTCATTTGAGCAGCATGGCAGTGTCCATTGAAAGGCTTTGGTTGAAGCCATGTCACTACTCAAGACCTTACACAAAGGTCAATCCAGGAAAATTCAACCTTAAATTTTACTCCAGAAATATGTCATTTCTAAAGAAACGTTTAGTATACTTCATCCAGAAAATGGAAGCCATGTAACATGTTTTCCCTTTGAATTTGTTGCCAGGAACCACTCCATTTAATGTCTGAATGAGGTAATATGTTTATTTCAGGTGTTTGGTAGCATCTATTTGAATACTGCAATTTGCTTCAGCAGTTCTCAAGCCCAGCTGCTCCTTAGAATCTTCTGTTTCAACAATACTGGATGTCTGGGGCAGAGTTAGCCCAGATCTAAGGGTTGGGGCCAGGTACTGGAATATTTTAAGTGCTCTCTGGGAGGATTCAAATATATCGGGGGAGTTCAGAGTCATTTCTATGGATGCTCTAAATTTGTTGGTTTTTTCATTTGTTTGTTTTATTTTAATTCCAATGGTCTTATTTGTAAACTAACTTGTTTACCCTAACTCAATTCCTTTCACAATAACAGAATCATCATACATAAATATATAAACCATCAATCTCACAATATTGAACAGGTCTACATCTAACCAGTCTTTCTCTATCTTGGCTGTCCATCAGTATCACCTGGAGAGCTGCTAAAAATCCTGATGCCCAGACCATCCCCAAGATCAATTAAATCATAATCTCTGAGGATGATGTTGAGGGACTGATCATTTTTAAAGCTCCTCAGGTGATTCCACTGTGCACCAAGGCTGAAATAACAGACCCATACTCTCTCTTCTCCCTTATCCATATCTTTTTTTTTTTTTTAGTTTATTTTTGGCTGTGTTGGGTCTTCGTTTCTGTGCGAGGGCTTTCTCTAGTTGCGGCAAGTGGGGGCCACTCTTCATCGCGGTGCGCGGGCCTCTCACTATCGCTGCCTCTCTTGTTGCGGAGAACAGGCTCCAGACGTGCAGGCTCAGTAGTTGTGGCTCACGGGCCTAGTTGCTCCGCGGCATGTGGGATCTTCCCAGACCAGGGCTCGAACCCGTGTCCCCTGCATTGGCAGGCAGATTCTCAACCACTGCGCCATTAAGGAAGCCCACTTATCCATATCTTAAAACACATTCATGGCCAAAATTATTAAAGAAGTCCAACCTAAGCTTTTTGTGACCTTTCTTTTCCCCTGGCTCTCTAGCATCTGTGTCATGTTTTGTGGCACTTCAAATCTGCCCCAGGGCACTTGCCCCCCTCATCCTGTATCTCCTCCCCTCTCACAGTGTTCCAGACCCATAGAGACTGCATTCTTTCAGTTTATCAAGGTGACTAGCTAAGTGCAAGGATACCCACATACAAAGAAACACTGTTTGTTCTAATAAATAAAAATGATTCACTCCATCTTCCTCTTTTCCATTTTCTTTTTTCCACATTTGTAATCCCTCTTAATACCTTCTGGGAGAGGTTCTTGGACATCTCTTCTAGCTACCTAGGCTTTAAGTGGCTGACCAGTTTTGCTATTAATTCATCTGTTGATTTCTTTATCAATTGTTTACTCATTTTCTGATTTCTTTAGAGCTGAATATCAAATTCATGTTAAGAATTATCAGTATGTTTTGACATTCCAAAACTAGTATTGACCAATTGCATAACTTTTCTTTGAGATTTCTAACTGCTGCAAAACATCTACCTTGAAGGATTAATTGCTCTTCAGACTCACTATGCAGAGACTTGCATTTGCCCTTATAGAAATCGAGCACAGAGCAGTGTTTGCACCAGAATAAGAAGGAGGGGGGAGCAAGGGGAAAGTGGAAGTGGCTCTAAAAGGGCAACATGAGGGATCTTTTTGGTGGTGGAAATGTTCTGGATCTTGACTGTATCAATGTCAATATCTGGATGTATTGTAGTTTTGCAAGATGTTACCATTGAGGGAAACGGGGTAAAGGGTACACTGATTCTCCCTGTATTATTTTTCACAAATGCATGCAAGTCTATAATTATCTCAAAATGAAAAGTTAAAAAAAATCAGTCCCATGGTTTAAAAATCTCTGCATAGACTAATACCAGCTTACCCCCAGCCTCTCTTGGGTCTCTCTTCCCCTTTATTTTCTACACATGAAATGCTCCATTCTGTGTCAAGGAAATGGCACATATTTTCTCTGTCCTAAATGGGGGCACAAAAGCACTGCCCTTCCCCCCTCTGATGTATCATTCAGCTCTCCCTTTCATTTACATTTACTCAAGGAAGTGAGCCATTTCCCCATACCAAGTGTAGCTAATTCAGAAGGATTGCCAGCATCAACTACGCTGGGCCCAGAGCTAGCCTTCCCAAGACAACATAGGCCTGGTTTGGGGTTCAGAATGTCAGTCTAGGCCTATGACTTACCCCTCCATCCCCTCTCTCCTCCAAGTGATATCAGACTACAACTGATATCAAAGTTATTTTGTAGCTCTACGAGGTAATAGATGTTAACTAAATTTATTGTGGTAAACATTTTGTAATATAGACATATATCATTATGTTGTACACCCTAAATTTATACACTATGTCAGTTATATATCCATAAAACTGGAAAAAAATAAAATAAAATCCAGACTCTTGATTTAAAGTATTTTTTCTTTATTTATTTGAAATTATTTTTAAAGGATTTGATCTCATATTTATAAGTGTTTTCTATATTTCCCTCTCTGTTACATACTCAAATATTTCCTATACCTTCAGCTTTTATTGTCAAATTATCCTGACTATATTTTGTCACATGTGGAAAATAAATTTAAAGATATTAGAAAAATGCAATAAAGTATAAGCTTGTTTTAGCAGAATCAGGTATTTAGTTTAAACTCCCTACAAGTAAGTTTAGTTTGTGGCATAGGGAAAGGATTTTAACTCAAGGTTTGCAGAGTATACATGAGATCTGTTGAAATTCAGAATAAAATAGGAAAGGCAATCAAAATGGAAACTGAGATTAAAAAATACTAATTGTTTAGTTAAATCTGCTTCCTGATTCTGAGTGGATATGTCATTATACCTGTTGAAACTTACACATGAAGTCCAAAAATTCCTTGCATGGCTGATTAAATTGGAGGTTCCACATTATTCACAAGCTGTGTATTTATCTTTCATTTGTTTCTCTTAATTTAAAATAAAAATGGAAAATTAAGTAATTATCTTCTATACTGTTGTGGGACAAGATAACATGCATATCTGGCTTAATTTATTTAGAGTTTGGTAAGTTAAATGTTTTTTTTTCTTTTCTTTTCTTTTTATTTATTTTATTGGAGTATAGTTGCTTTACAATATTGTGTTAGTTTATACTGCGCAGCAAAGTGAATCAGCTATACATATACATATATCCCCTCTTTTTTGGATTTCCTTCTCATTTAGATCACCAAAGAGCACTGAGTAGAATTCCCTGTGCTATACAGTAGGTTCTCATTAGTTATCTATTTTATACATAGTATCAATAGTGTATATATGTCAATCCCAATCTCCCAATTCATCCCACCCCCCCTTCCCCTTTGGTATCCATATGTTTGTTCTCTACATCTGTGTCTCTATTTCTGCTTTGTAAATAAGATCGTCTATACCAATTTTTTCAGATTCCACATATATGAATTAATATACGATATTTGTTTTTCTCTTTCTGACTTACTTCACTCTGTATGACAGTCTCTATGTCCATCCACACCTTTACAAATGACCCAGTTTCGTTCCTTTTTATGGCTGAGTAATATTCCATTGTATATATGTATCACACCTTCTTTATCCATTCATCTGTTGATGGACATTTAGGTTGCTTCCATGTCCTGGCTATTGTAAATAGTGCTGCAATGAACATTGGAGTGCATGTGTCTTTTTGAATTATGGTTTTCTCTGGGTATATGTCCAGTAGTGGGATTGCTGGATCATATGGTAGTTCTATTTTTAGTTTTTTGAGGAATCTCCATACTGTTCTCCATAGTGGCTGTATCAATTTACATTCCCACCAACAATGCATGAGAGTTCCCTTTTTTCCACACCCTCTCCAGCATTTATTGTTTGTAGATTTTTTGATGATGGCCATATAGTCACATGTGAACCATACAATAAACAGATGTACACATATAGCTCAATTAAATAAAAGAGTAAACTGTGTCTTCAAATAAAAAATTACTAAGGATAAACTCATATGGATTATTTTGAGAGAATTTTCATCTAAGGTTAATGTTTTCATGTGATGAATTCCAACACAACATGGGCCCCCCCCACCACAAATAAAAAATCAAAACGAGTCCTGAAAAGGAAAACAATGTTCCATAACAGAAGTCTGGGAAGAAAAGGAAAAACTCATCCATTTGCCTTGGTGACAGTATGGGTCTTATAGATTGACCATGCATTAGACAGACTCAGCTATTTTTAAACCGTCTTCTAGGTGAATCAATTTCTTTCCACCATGAGTTCCCTTCCTGATCCACATCTTAGGACCCTGAGCTTTGAATTAATCTGTAGTTCCAAGACTGAGATCATTATTACAAGGTTGGCTGCACCTGAAAGCTACATGTGGTTCCTCTTCAGAGCCACTTACTCAGTTTTTATTCAACCTGATTGATTTGGGAACAAATAGTCCTATTCTGAGGGGGGTTGACACACAAAGGTATGAACACTGAGCTTATGTTTCACAATTATACTTGGTCTTCTTAGAATGTAATATGGACTTTTGTTTAGGACTTTTTCCACTACTTTCTCTATATTGAGACTTAGCTGAAGTCCCCAGAAAGCTCATGATATATATACACCAGAAGCAATATACATTGTCCCCAGGGTTATTTTTATGTAGTTATATTTCTTAGCATCTGAAAGGTAGGAATTGGAAACTATAAATGAAAATAATGAATATTAAAATATTAAACAAGCAACATAACATGTGTTATATATTTTTATTATTAAATTTGTTCACCTTTAAAAATGTTTATTTTCCCCACTTAAAGAAAGAAAGTGAAGATCTGGGTTCTTGCGCTACCTACTTAATAAAATGAGAGGAAAGGAATGAAAACTATCAAGTTAAATTTTTAAAAGGGAAAGAAGAGACAAAAACCACAAGCCAGACACACCTGCTGTGGAATTCTTATGATGTTCAAAATAATGCATAAAATTATTCCAATGGCACCTCTTTCTCTAAGGATCACGAATCCTGTTTCACTTCTCTGAGATATTTAATTTTGCTTTGACTTCTACTCATACCAAAGCTATGTACATTATGCTGAAATAGTCAGTTAATAATTTCAGTCAAATTCATTGATGGGTTTGATAGAACTAGATGAGGCATATTCAAAAACAAATGACTTGCCAAAATACCAATTCTAAATTTACAGAGGCATTACTAATGTCACCTGTTAATGTTAACTCCTAACCAGGAAACATGAATTTAAAAATATATAAATAAGCTTACTGTCTATAAAGATTTCTGCTATGAGGAAGGTACGATAAAAGTGACATCTATTTTGGAAGCACTACAAATCACAGACAGACTACAAATTACTTCTAAGGAAAATAACCAACAAAACAATTCTATCTAAAAAGAAACTGTCTTCATTTTTCTATTCTGCCATTTAACAAGTCCAAATTTTTTATTGCTTCCATTTCTTTTAACTCTAAAATACTAAAAATAGTTTCTAAATTGCCCTTTCTGATAAATTTTATTTATATCCTGAGACAATCAACAAATGACAAAAAAATTAAATGTCACTGAAAATTACACTACAAAAACTTGCTGTGGAGAACCTAAATTATTAGTCACCACATAGCATACTGTTTACATCAAAATGGCTTTACAATTCAAATGCTTGCTCTAACAAGACTTTACTATCCCAATAAACTCTTGCCCAGGAAGATGAAGTTGCAAATAGCTTAATTGCTTTTTGGAGAAACTTTCCAAAATTCCATTTGTTCCAATAATAGACTACTCAACTAGTCCTTTTCAGAGTAAATACCCCTTCTCAGGACACTGGATTGCTGCGTTAAGCTCCCCAACTGACCATTTACTCTTCAAGATTCACTTTAAAACCCTCACCTAACTGCATCTACCAATCCTAAACTATTTTGTTACAAACTTGCCTCCATCCCAGTCAGCCCCCTACCCTACATTGAAAGATGTTCCTTAAACCAGAACCCTCAAAATCTTATAAATGTCCCATCAACCTCTCCTCTTCTGAAAAGCCACAAAGACTGCCAAGGTAGAAGTCTCCCTTACTGAGGTAATACATAACTTGGCTTTGCTTTATCAACAGGTTATTTTGGTAGTCTTTTCAGGGATTCATGGAATCAGTAACTGGCACTGCATATTTTAAATAACCATACTTTATATTACAAAATCTGTGATATTAATGTCCATTATTCTCATTTATGTACTCCATGTAAAACTGTAACAACTCCCTAGTAAATGTTTTATTGGACTAAGTAGACAAATCTAACATAGAAGCTTAAAAAAATACTACATGAAAAATATCATATAATTATTTTTTATAGGATATAAAGTATGTCACAAAACCATTGGAGGCTCTTGATGGTGTCAGCCTTGTTTTGTCTAGGATTCTTCTAACATCTGTAACTATATTAAGAAATCTGAAACTTCCCTAACTTAATTTACTTACCATAGTGAGCAAAAAAGTCCCTTACAGAAGGTATACAGGGCATTGGGCACACCCCATAACATAAATCACAGCCCAGAAAAAACTCTTAGAAATTTTCTGATGTAATATAAATAGAACAGAGCTTTGTCTTCTAAAATTGAATAGTTAAGACTTAACTAGATATTAAAATAGATATTTCTATTCCACCATGTAGCTCTGTCATATAAATTTATTCTGAAATCACTTCAATTTCTATTAAGGCATTCCAGGAATATATCTAGTAATGTGTTGTAAAGCAAACCAAAAGCAATGTATGTATTTATATATGAAAGACTGATAGAGCAGTTCCTTTTCTTGGGTCTAGAGTTTGAAAGACTAATAAAGAACTCTCCTTTTCCTCATCCATGTTCTAAACCATTTGAGAGACAGATGTAAGCAATGGAACTCAAAATATCAGCTTTATTACTGACAAAGCTCTTGGGAAATGGAGCTCTAGATCTATTAGTTCAGTGGACTTTGTTGGCAATGCAGATAAATGGGAGCCCTTTCGTTTTTTAGCGCTTACTCCTATAAAGTCTCTAAGATGAAAGCAGCTGATCCTGAAGAGCACCAGGAAAAAGGAATTGAGTTATGTTCCTTATAAACTTTGTCCATTTTTTCTTCCAGTCTCCCCAATCAGATAAGTCATGTCACTTCCCTTAGTGAGGCCTGCCTGAGTAAATGGGTGGAAAAGACAGAAGAGTTTATTCCCAGTGGAAAACCCTCCTATACAAACATGAAGTCAAGGGAAAGGAGTTTGTCCCTAAGCACTTAATACCTAGATAGTATGATTGGAGAAGTGATAATGGGTAATTACTACCTATCATTCCACAAACTATTTCTCCTGGTGTTTGTGGGAGATGCCTAAGACCTCCATCATCACACATAGATTTAAAGTAAGTTAATATAGCTCCAGAAATTTCCTGTTCACTAGAAAATATAAGTTAAGAGATAATTTTTAAAAGGTAAAATCATGCCCATCTTCACAGTGTAATGCTGAGAATCTTTTCTCATCATCAGCCAGAAGTGCACTGTGTATGTGCAAAATCTAAAATGGCTTAACATCATGCTACACTTTCTACTAAAATGTATTGCTGTGAATGGTCTGTAATTAAACCCAAAAAGACATCTAGGGAATCCGTACACACATCAGTGAGCAGATGTATTTTGCTTATTTATTGCATGTTTCTTTTTGAAAAATTAGTGGTAGACACATTTGGATCACATTTATATAGTTATAAAAATAAAGACTTGATTTTGGTCAAAAAATAAAATAAAATAGCCCAGAACTTCTGCTGCCAGTGTCCTTATCCTTGTGGTGAGCCACAGCCACATGCTGCCTCTGCAGGAGACCATCCAAGACTAGCAGGAACAAAGTTCTCTCACTGCTGAACTGTGGACTTTTCCTTGCCACCAGGATTAGTATCAGGCTGTGCATCAATTCCTCAAGGCTGTTAAATGAAGCCTCTTGTCTTCAGATTATTTCAGATGAAAGTCATTTCAGGATTTATTGAAAACAAACACTTAAAGAAGACTCCAGTTGTTATAGGGAGAGGAGCAATTTAGAGGCTTTTGGAGAAGTCACAACTAAATTCATACTCTAACTTGGATCACTGCTTCCTTTGTATCTTTAGTTGTAGAAATGGATGAAAGCACTTCTATGGAGAGTGAATGAAGATAATGAGGAGAGTTCTGAAAACCAAGCTCTGGAGCACTTCACAACAAGAAAACACATCCAGTAAGCCGTGTGGCTGACAGGGTTTTGGTGCTCTGGCCAGGTGTCAGGCCTGAGCCTCTGTGGTGGGAGAGCCAAGTTCAGGACGTTGGTCCACCAGACACCTCCTGGCCCCATGTAATATCAATCAGCGAATGCTCTCCCAGAGATCTCCATCTCAACACTAAGACCCAGCTCCACTCAACAACCAGCAAGCTACAGTGCTGGAAACCCTATGCCAAACAACTAGCAAGACAGGAACACAGCCACACCCATTAGAAGAGAGGCTGCCTAAAATCATGATAAGTCCAAAGACACCCCAAAACACACCACCGGACGTGGTCCCACCCACCAGAAAGACAAGACCAAGCCTCATCCACCAGAACACAGGCACCAGTCCACTCCACCAGGAAGACTACAAAACCGACTGAGCCAATCTTACGCACTGGGAACAGACACCAAAAACAACAGGAAATATGAACCTGCAGCCTGCGAAATGGAGACCCCAAACGCAGTAAGTTAAGCAAAATGAGAAGACACAGAAACACACAGCAGATGAAGGAGCAAGGTAAAAACCCACCAGACCAAACAAATGAAGAGGAAATAGGCAGTCTACCTGAAAAAGAATTCAGAGTAATGATAGTAAAGATGATCCAAACTTTTGGAAATAGAACGGAGGAAATACAAGAAACGTTTAATAAAGACCTAGAAGAACTAAAGAGCAAACAAACAATGATGAACAATACAATAAATGAAATTTAAAATGGTCTAGAGGAATCAATAGCAGAATAATTGAGGCAGAAGAACAGATAAGTGACCTGGAAGATAAAATAGTGGAAATAACTACCGCAGAGCAGAATAAAGAATAAAGAATGAAAAGAATTGAGGACAGTCGCAGAGACCTCTGGGACAACATTAAATGCACCAAAATTCAAATTATAGGGGTCCCAGAAGAAGAAGAGAAAGAAAAAGGGACTGAGAAAATATTTGAAGAGATTATAGTTGAAAATTTCCCTAATATAGGTAAGGAAATAGTCAATCAAGTCCAGGAAGCGCAGAGAGTCCTATACAGGATAAATCCAAGGAGAAACACACCAAGACACATATTAATCAAGTTCTCAAAAATTAAATACAAAGAAAAAATATTAAAAGCAACAAGGGAAAAGCAACAATTAACATAAAAGGGAATGCCCTTAAGGTTAACACCTGATCTTTCAGCAGAAGCTCTGCAAGCCAGAAGGGAGTGGCAGGACCTATTTAAAGTGATGAAAGGGAAAAACCTACAACCAAGATTACTCTACCCAGCAAGGATCTCATTCAGATTCGACAAAGAAATCAAAAGCTTTACAGACAGGCAAAAGCTAAGAGAATTCAGCACGACCAAAACAGCTCTACAACAAATGCTAAAGGAATTTTTCTAGGAAGGAAACACAAGAGGAGGAAATGACTTACAATAACAAACCCAAAACAATTAAGAAAATGGTAATAGGAACATACCTATTGATAACTACCTTAAATGTAAATGGATTAAATGCTCAAACCAAAAGACATAGACTGGCTGAATGGATACAAAAACAAGACCTGTATATATGCGGCCTACAAGAGACCCACTTCAGACCTAGGGACACATACAGACTGAAAGTGAGGGGATGGAAAACGATATTCCATGCAAACAGAAATCAAAAGAAAGCTGGAGTAGCATTTCTCATACCAGACAAAATAGACTAAAATAAAGACTATTACAAGAGACAAAGAAGGACACTACATAATGATCAAGGGATCGATACAAGAAGAAGGTATAACAATTGTAAATATTTATGCACCCAACATAGGATCACTTCAATACATAAGGCAAATGCTAACAGCCATAAAATGGGAAATTGACAGTAACACAATCATAGTAGGGGACTTTAACACCCCACTTTCACCAACGGACAGATCATCCAAAATGAAAATAAATAATGAAACAAAAGCTCTAAACGATACATTAAACAAGATGGAGTTAATTGATAGTTATAGGACATTCCATCCAAAAAAACAGCAGATTATACTTTCTTCTCAAGTGCTCATGGAACATTCTCCAGGATAGATTATATCTTGGGTCACAAATCAAGCCTTGGTAAATTTAAGAAAATTGAAATTGTATCAAGTGTCTTTTCAAACCACAACGCTATGACACTAGATATCAATTACAGGAAAAAAATCTGTAAAAAATACAAACACATGGAGGCTAAACAATACACTACGAAATAACCAAGAGATCACTGAAGAAATCAAAGAGGAAATTTTAAAAATGCCTAGAAACAAACGATAGTGAAACCACAATGACCCAAAACCTATGGGATGCAGCAAAAGCAGTTCTAAGAGGGAAGTTTATAGCAATACAATCCCACCTCAAAAAACAAGAAAACTCTCAAATAAACAACTTAACTTTACACCTAAAGCAATTACACAAAGAAGAACAAAACAAAACCCCGAAGTTAGCAGAAGGAAAGAAATCGTAAAGATCAGATTAGAAATAAATGAAAAAGAAATGAAGGAAATGATAGCAAAGATCAATAAAACTAAAAGCTGGTTCTTTGAGAAGATAAACAAAATTGATAAACCATTAGCCAGACTCATCAAGAAAAAAAGGGAGAAGACTCAAACCAATAGAATGAGAAATGAAAAAGGAGAAGTAACAACTGACACTGCAAAATACAAAGGATCATGAGAGACTACTACAAGCAACTCTATGCCAATAAAAGGGACAACCTGGAAGAAATGGACAACTTCTTAGAAAAGCACAACCTTCCAAGACGGAACCGGGAAGAAATAGAAAATATAAACAGACCAGTCACAAGCAATGAAATCGAAACTGTGATTAAAAATCTTCCAACAAACAAAAGCCCAGGACCAGATGGCTTCATAGGCGAATTCTATCAAACATTTAGAAAAGAGCTAACACCTATCCTTCTCAAACTCTTCCAAAATATGACAGAGGGAGGAACACTCCCAAACTCATTCTATGAGGCCACCATCACCCTGATACCAAAACCAGATGAAGATGTCACAAAAAAAGAAAACTACAGGCCAATATCACTGATGAACATAGATGCAAAAATCCTCAACAAATTACTAGCAAACAGAATTCAACAACACATTAAAAGGATCATACACCATGATCAAGTGGGGTTTATCCCAGGAATGCAAGGATTCTTCAATATCTGGAAATCAATCAATGTGATAAAGTATATTAACAAATTGAAGGAGAAAAACCATATGATCATCTCAATAGATGCAGAAAAAGCTTTTGACAAAATCAACACCCATTTATGATAAAAGCCCTCCAGAAAGTAGGCATAGAGGGAACTTACCTGAACATAATAAAAGCCATATATGACAAACCCACAGCCAACATCGTTCTCAATGCTGAAAAACTGAAACTATTTCCACTAAGATCAGGAGCAAGACAAGGTTCCCCACTCTCACCACTATTATTCAACAGAGTTTTGGAAGTTTTAGCCACAGCAGTCAGAGAAGAAAAAGAAATAAAAGGAATCCAAATTGGAAAAGAAGAAGTAAAACCGGATAGGGCAAGATGGCGGAAGAGTAAGACGCGGAGATCACCTTCCTTCCCACAGATACATCAGAAATACATCTACATGTGGAACAACTCCTATAGAACACCCACTGAACGCTGGCAGAAAATGTCAGACCTCCCAAAAGGCAAGAAACTCCCCATGTACTTGGGTAGGGCAAAAGAAAACAGAAATAACAGAGACAAAAGAATAGGGACGGGACCTGCACCAGTGGGAGGGAGCTGTGAAGGAGGAAAGGTTTCCACACACTAGGAAGCCCCTTCGCAGGCAGAGACTGCGGGTGGTGGAGGGGGGAAGCTTCGGGCCGCGGAGGAGAGCGCAGCCACAGGGGTGCGGAGGGCAAAGCGGAGAGACTCCCGCACAGAGGAGCGGTGCCGACCAGCACTCACCAGCCCGAGAGGCTTGTCTGCTCACCCGCCGGGGCGGGCGGGGGCTGGGAGCTGAGGCTCGGGCTTTGGTCGGATCGCAGGGAGAGGACTGGGGTTGACGGCGTGAACACAGCCTGAAGGGGCTAGTGAGCCACAGCTAGCCGGGAGGGAGTCCGGGAAAAAGTCTGCAGCTGCCGAAGAGGCAAGAGACTTTTTCTTGCCTCTTTGTTTCGCGGCGCACAAGGAGAGGGGATTCAGAGCGCCGCCTAAACGAACTCCAGAGACGGGCGCGAGCCGCGGCTATCAGCGCGGACCCCAGAGACGGGCAGGAGACGCTAAGGCTGCTGCTGCCGCCACCAAAAAGCCTGTGTGCGAGCACAGGTCACTCTCCACACCGCCCCTCCCGGGAGCCGGTGCAGCCCGCCACTGCCAGCGTCCCGTGATCCAGGGACAACTTCCCCAGGAGAGCACACGGTGCGCCTCGGGCTGGTGCAACGTCACGCTGGCTTCTGCTGCTGCAGGCTCGCCCCGCATCCGTACCCCTCCCTCCCCCCGGCCTGAGTGAGCCAGAGCCCTCGAAGCAGCTGTTCCTTTAACCCCGTTCTGTCTGAGCGGGGAACAGATGCCCTCAGGAGACCTACACCCAGAGGCAGGTCCAAATCCAAAGCTGAACCCCAGGAGCTGTGCAAACAAAGAAGAGAAAGGGAAATTTCTCCCAGCAGCCTCAGAAGCAGCGGATTAAAACTCCACAAACAACTTGATGCGCCTACATCTGTTGAATACCTGAATAGACAACGAATCATCCCAAATTCAGGAGGTGGACTTTGGGAGCAGGATATATTAATTTTTTCCCTTTTCCTTTTTTTTTGAGTGTATATGTATATGCTTCTGGGTGAGAATTTGTCTGTATAGCTTTGCTTTATAATAGCTTTATTTTACTTCACTATATTTTATCCTCTTTCTTTCTTTCTTTCTATTTTTTCTCCCTTTTACTCTGAGCCGTGTGGATGAAAGGCTCTTGGTGCTCCAGCCAGGCATCAGGGCTGTGCCTCTGAGGTGGGAGAGCCAACTTCAGGACACTGGTCCACAAGAGACCTCCCAGCTCCACGTAATACCAAACGGCGAAAATCTCTCAGAGATCTCCATCTCAACATCAAGACCCAGCTTCACTCAACGACCAGCAAGCTACAGTGCTGGACACCCTATGCCAAACAACTAGCAAGACAGGAACACAGCCCCATCCATTAGCAGAGAGGCTGCCTAAAATCATAATAAGGCCACAGACACCCCAAAATACACCACCAGACGTGGACGTGCCAACCAGAAAGACAAGATCCAGCCTCATCCACCAGAACACAGGCACTAGTTCCCTCCACCAGGAAGCCTACACAACCCACTGAACCAACCTTAGCCACTGGGGACAGATACCAAAAACAACGGGAACTATGAACCTGCAGCCTGTGAAAAGGAGACCCCAAACACAGTAAGATAAGCAAAATGAGACGACAGAAAAACACACAGCAGATGAAGGAGCAGGGTCAAAACACACCAGACCTAACAAATGAAGAGGAAATAGGTAGTTTACCTGAAAAAGAATTCAGAAAAATGATAGTAAGGATGATCCAAAATCTTGGAAATAGAATAGACAAAATGCAAGAAACATTTAACAAGGACGTAGAAGAACTAAAGAGGAACCAAGCAACGATGAAAAACACAATAAATGAAATTAAAAATACTCTAGATGGGATCAATAGCAGAATAACTGAGGCAGAAGAACGGATAAGTGACCTGGAAGATAAAATGGTGGAAATAACTACTGCAGAGCAGAATAAAGAAAAAAGAATGAAAAGAACAGAGGACAGTCTCAGAGACCTCTGGGACAACATTAAACGCACCAACATTCGAATTATAGGGGTCCCAGAAGAAGAAGAGAAAAAGAAAGGGACTGAGAAAATATTTGAAGAGATTATAGTTGAAAACTTCCCTAATATGGGAAAGGAAATAGTTAATCAAGTCCTGGAAGCACAGAGAGTCCCATACAGGATAAATCCAAGGAGAAACACACCAAGACACATATTAATCAAACTATCAAAAATTAAATATAAAGAAAACATATTAAAAGCAGCAAGGGAAAAACAACAGATAACACACAAGGACATCCCCATAAGGTTAACAGCTGATCTTTCAGCAGAAACTCTGCAAGCCAGAAGGGAGTGGCAGGATATACTTAAAGTGATGAAGGAGAAAAACCTACAACCAAGATTACTCTACCCTGCAAGGATCTCATTCAGATTTGATGGAGAAATTAAAACCTTTACAGACAAGCAAAAGCTGAGAGAGTTCAGCACCACCAAACCAGCTTTACAACAAATGCTAAAGGAACTTCTCTAGGCAAGAAACACAAGAGAAGGAAAACACCTACAATAACAAACCCAAAACATTTAAGAAAATGGGAATAGGAACATACATATCGATAATTACCTTAAATGTAAATGGATTAAATGCTCCCACCAAAAGACACAGACTGGCTGAATGGATACAAAAACAAGACCCATATATATGCTGTCTACAAGAGACCCACTTCAGACCTAGAGACACATACAGACTGAAAGTGAGGGGATGGAAAAAGATATTCCATGCAAATGGAAATCAAAAGAAAGCTGGAGTAGCAATTCTCATATCAGACAAAATAGACTTTAAAATAAAGACTATTGCAAGAGACAAAGAAGGACACTATATAATGATCAAGGGATCTATCCAAGAGGAAGGTATAACAATTGTAAATATTTATGCACCCAACATAGGAGCACCTCAATACATAAGGCAAATACTAACAGCCATAAAAGGGGAAATCGACAGCAACACAATCATAGTAGGGGACTTTAACACCCCACTTTCACCAATGGACAGATCATCCAAAATGAAAATAAATAAGGAAACACAAGCTTTAAATGATACATGAAACAAGATGGACTTAATTGATATTTATAGGACATTCCACCCAAAAACAACAGAATACACATTTTTCTCAAGTGCTCATGGAACATTCTCCAGGATAGATCATATCTTGGGCCACAAATCAAGCCTTGGTAAATTTAAGAAAATTGAAATCGTATCAAGTATCTTTTCCGACCACAATGCTATGAGACTAGATATCAATTACAGGAAAAGATCTGTAAAAAATACAAACACATGGAGGCTACACAATACACTACTTAATAACGAAGTGATCATTGAAGAAATCAAAGGGGAAATCAAAAAATACCTAGAAACAAATGACAATGGAGACACGACGACCCAAAACCTATGGAACGCAGCAAAAGCAGTGCTAAGAGGGAAGTTTATAGCAATACAATCCTACCTCAAGAAACAGGAAACATCTCGAATAAACAACCTCACCTTGCACCTTAAGCAATTAGAGAAAGAAGAACAAAAAAACCCCAAAGCTAACAGAAGGAAAGAAATCATAAAGATCAGATCAGAAATAAATGAAAAAGAAATGAAGGAAACAATAGCAAAAATCAATGAAGCTAAAAGCTGGTTCTTTGAGAGGATAAACAAAATTGATAAACCATTAGACAGACTCATCAAGAGAAAAAGGGAGAAGACTCAAATCAATAGAATTAGAAATGAAAAAAGAGAAGTAACCACTGACACTGCAGAAATACAAAGGATCATGAGAGATTACTACAAGCAACTCTATGCCAATAAAATGGACAACCTGGAAGAAATGGACAGATTCTTAGAAATGCACAACCTGCCGAGACTGAACCAGGAAGAAATAGAAAATATGAACAGACCAATCAAAAGCACTGAAATTGAAACTGTAATTTAAAATCTTCCAACAAACAAAAGCCCAGGACCAGATGGCTTCACAGGCGAATTCTATCAAACATTTAGAGAAGAGCTAACACCTATCCTTCTCAAACTCTTCCAAAATATTGCAGAGGGAGGAAAACTCTCAAACTCATTCTACGAGGCCACCATCACCCTGATATCAAAATCAGACAAAGATGTTACAAAGAAAGAAAACTACAGGCCAATATCACTGATGAACATAGATGCAAAAATCCTCAACGAAATACTAGCAAACAGAATCCAACAGCACATTAAAAGGATCATACACCATGATCAAGTGGGGTTTATCCCAGGAATGCAAGGATTCTTCAATATACACAAATCAATCAACGTGATATGCCATATTAACAAATTGAAAGAGAAAAACCATATGATCATCTCAATAGATGCAGAGAAAGCTTTTGACAAAATTCAACACCCATTTATGATAAAAGCCCTGCAGAAAGTAGGCATAGAGGGAACTTTCCTCAACATAATAAAGGCCATATATGACAAACCCACAGCCAACATTGTCCTCAATGGTGAAAAACTGAAACCATTTCCATTAAGATCAGGAACAAGACAAGGTTGCCCACTCTCACCACTATTATTCAACATAGTTTTGGAAGTGTTAGCCACAGCAATCAGAGAAGAAAAAGAAATAAAAGGAATCCAAATCGGAAAAGAAGAAGTAAAGCTGTCACTGTTTGCAGATGACATGATACTATACATAGAGAATCCTAAAGATGCTACCAGAAAACTACTAGAGCTAATCAATGAATTTGGTAAAGTAGCAGGATACAAAATTAATGCACAGAAATCTCTTGCATTTCTATACACTAATGACGAAAAATCTGAAAGTGAAATTAAGAAAACACTCCCGTTTACCATTGCAACAAAAAGAATAAAATATCTAGGAATAAACCTACCTAAGGAGACAAAAGACCTGTATGCAGAAAATTATAAGACACTGATGAAAGAAATTAAAGATGATACAAATAGATGGAGAGATATACCATGTTCTTGGATTGGAAGAATCAACATTGTGAAAATGACTCTACTACCCAAAGCAATCTACAGATTCAATGCAATCCCTATCAAACTACCACTGGCATTTTTCACAGAACTAGAACAAAAAATTTCACAATTTGTATGGAAACACAAAAGACCCCGAATAGCCAAAGCAATCTTGAGAACGAAAAATGGAGCTGGAGGAATCAGACTCCCTGACTTCAGACTATATTACAAAGCTACAGTAATCAAGACAGTTTGGTACTGGCACAAAACCAGAAATATAGATCAATGGAACAGGATAGAAAGCCCAGAGATAAACCCAAGCACATATGGTCACATTACCTTTGATAAAGGAGGCAAGCATACACAGTGGAGAAAAGACAGCCTCTTCAATAAGTGGTGCTGGGAAAATTGGACAGATACATGTAAAAGTATGAAATTAGAACACTCCCTAACACCATACACAAAAATAAACTCAAAATGGATTAAAGACCTAAGTGTAAGGCCAGACACTATAAAACTCTTAGAGGAAAACATAGGCAGAACACTCCATGACATAAATCACAGCAAGATTCTTTTTGACCCAGCTCCTAGAGAAATGGAAATAAAAACACAAATAAACAAATGGGACCTAATGAAACTTAATAGCTTTTGCACAACAAAGGAAACCATAAACAAGACCAAAAGACAACCCTCAGAATGGGAGAAAATATTTGCAAATGAAGCAACTGACAAAGGATTAATCTCCAAGATTTACAAGCAGCTCATGCAGCTCAATAACAAAAAAATGAACAACCCAATCCAAAAATGGGCAGAAGACCTAAATAGACATTTCTCCAAAGAAGATATACAGATTGCCAACAGACACATGAAAGAATGCTCAACATCATTAATCATTAGAGAAATGCAAATCAAAACTACAATGAGGTATCATCTCACACCGGTCAGAATGGCCATCATCAAAAAATCTAGAAACAATAAATGCTGGAGAGGGTGTGGAGGAAAGGGAACACTCTTGCACTGTTGGTGGGAATGTAAATTGATACAGCCACTATGGAGAACAGTATGGAGGTTCCTCAAAAAACTAAAAATAGAACTACCATACGACCCAGCAATCCCACTACTGGGCATATACTCTGAGAAAACCATAGTTCAAAAAGAGTCATGTACCAAAATGTTCATTGCAGCTCTATTTACAATAGCCAGGACATGGAAGCAACCTAAATGTCCATCATTGGATGAATGGATAAAGAAGATGTGGCACATATATACAATGGAATATTACTCAGCCATAAAAAGAAATGAAATGGAGGTATTTGTAATGAGGTGGATGGAGTTAGAGTCTGTCATACAGAGTGAAGTAAGTCAGAAAGAGAAAAACAAATACAGTATGCTAACACATATATATGGAATCTAAGAAAAAAAAAAAAGGCCATGAAGAACCTAGTGGCAAGACGGGAATAAAGACACAGACCTACTAGAGAATGGACTTGAGGATATGGGGAGGGGGAGGGGTGAGATGTGACAGGGTGAGAGAGTGTCATGGACATATATACACTACCAAATGTAAAATAGATAGGTAGTGGGAAGCAGCCACATAGCACAGGGAGATCAGCTCGGTGCTTTGTGACCACCTAGAGGGGTGGGATGGGGAGGGTGGGAGGAAGGGAGATGCAAGAGGGAAGAGACATGGGAACATATGTATATGTATAACTGATTCACTTTGTTATAAAGCAGAAACTAACACACCATTGTAAAGCAATTATACTTCAATAAAGATGTTTAAAAAAAAAAAAAAAGAAGTAAAACCGTCACTGTTTGCAGATGACATGATACTATACATAGAGAATCCTAAAGATGCTACCAGAAAACTACTAGAGCTAATCAACGAATTTAGTAAAGTAGCAGGATACAAAATTAATGTGCAGAAATCTCTTGCATTCCTATAAACCAATGATGAAAAATCTGAAAGAGAACTTAAAGAAACGCTCCCATTTACCATTGCAACAAAAAGAATAAAATACCTAGGAATAAACCTGCCTAAGGAGACAAAAGACCTGTATGCAGAAAACTGTAAGACATGGATGAAGGAAATTAAAGATGATACAGGGCTTCCCTGGTGGCGCAGTGGTTGAGAATCTACCTGCCAATGCAGGGGACACGGGTTTGAGCCCTGGTCTGGGAAGATCCCACATGCCGCGGAGCAACTAGGCCCGTGAGCCACAACTACTGAGCCTGCGCGTCTGGAGCCTGTTCTCTGCAACAACAGAGGCCGCGATAGTGAGAGGCCCGCGCAGCGCGATGAAGAGTGGCCCCCGCTTGCCGCAACTAGAGAAAGCCCTTGCACAGAAACGAAGATGCAACACAGCAAAAATAAATAAATTTATAAAAAAAAGGATGATACAAACAGGTGGAGAGATATACCATGTTCTTGGATTGGAAGAATCAACATTGTGAAAATGAGTATACTACCCAAAGCAATCTACTGATTCAGTGCAATCCTTATCAAACTACCAATGGCATTTTTCACAGAACTAAAACAAAACATTTCACAATTTGTATGGAAATGCAAAAGACCCCGAATAGCCAAACCAATCTTGAGAAAGAAAAACGGAGCTGGAGGAATCAGGCTCCCTAACTTCAGACTATACTACAAAGCTACAGTAATCAAGACTGTATGGTATTGGCACAAAAACAGAAACAGATCAATGGAACAGGATAGAAAGCCCAGAGATAAACTCACACACATATGGTCACCTTATTTTTGATAAAGGAGGCAAGAATATGCAATGGAGAAAAGATAGCCTCTTCAATAAGTGGTGCTGGGAAAACTCGACAGCTACATGTAAAAGAATGAAATTAGAACACTCCCTAACACCATACACAAAAATAAACTCAAAATGGATTAAAGACTTAAATGTAAGGCCAGACACTATCAAACTCTTAGAGGAAAACATAGGCAGAACACTCCATGACATGAATCACAGCAAGATCCTTTTTGACCCACCTCCTAGAGAAATGGAAATAAAAGCAAAAATAAAGAAATGGGACCTAATGAAACTTAAAAGCTTTTGCACAGCAAAGGAAACCATAAACAAGGTGAAAAGACAACCCTTAGAATGGGTGAAAATAGTTGCAAACAAAACAACTGACAAAGGATTAATCTCCAAAATATACAAGCAGCTCATGCAGCTCAATATCGAAAAAACAAATAAGCCAATCCAAAAATGGGCAGAAGACCTAAATAGACATTTTTCCAAAGAAGATATACCAATTGCCAACAAACAAATGAAAGGATGCTCAACATCACTAATTATTAGAGAAATGCAAATCAAAACTACAGTGAGATATCACCTCACACCATTCAGAATGGCCATCAAGAAAAAACCTACAAACAGTAAATGCTGGAGAGGGTGTGGAGAAAAGGGAACCCTCTTGCACTGTTGGTGGGAATGTAAATTGATACAGCCACTATGGAGAACAGTATGGAGGTTCCTCAAAAAACTAAAAATAGAACTACCATACGACCCAGCAATCCCACTACTGGGCATATACCCTGAGAAGACCATAATTCAAAAAGAGTCATGTACCACAATGTTCATTGCAGCTCTATTTACAATAGCCAGGACATGGAAGCACCCTAAGTGTCCATCAACAGATGAATGGATAAAGAAGATGTGGCACATATATACAATGGAATATTACTCAGCCATAAAAAGAAATGAAATTGAATTATTTGTAGTGAGGTGGATGGGCCTGGAGACTGTCATACAGAGTGATGTAAGTCAAAAAGAGAAATACAAATACCATATGCTACCACGTATATATGGAATCAAAAAAAAAAAAAAAAGTCATTCTGAAGAACCTAGGGACTGGACAGGAATAAAGATGCAGACATAGAGAATGGACTTGAGGACAAATACACGTTGTTTTTCTGGTGTCAGGTTGTATGAGTTCTTTATATATTTTGGATATTAAGCCTTCATCAGATATATTGTTTACAAATATCTTCTCCCTTTCACTAGGCTGCCTTTTCATTTTGTTGATTGTTTCCTTCACTGTGCAAAAGCAATGTAGTTTGATGTAGTCCCATTTGTTTATTTTTGCTTTGTTTCCCTTGCCTGAGGGATCACATCCAAAAATAAATCACCTAAGACTAATGTCAAAGAGCATACTGCCTATCTTTTCTTCTAGGAGTTTTATAATTTCAGGTCTTACATTTAAGTCTTTAATCCGTTTTGAGTTTATTTTTGTGTGTGGTGTGAGAACGTCCAGTCATATTCTTTTGCATGTAGCTGTCTGGTTTTCCCAACACCATTTATTGAAGAGGCTGTCTTTTCCCCACTGTATATTCTTGCCTCCTTTATCCTAGATTAATTGCCTATACAGATGTGTGTTCATTTCTGGACTCTCTATCCTGTCCCATTGATCTATGCATATGTTTTTGTGCCAGTACCATACTGTTTTGATTACTGAAGCTTTGTAGTATTGTTTGAAATCAGATAGCATACTTCCAGATTTCTTCTTTTTTCTCAAAATTGTTTTGGCTATTTGGGGTCTTTTGTGTTTCCATACAAATTTTAGATCTATTTGTTCTAGCTCTGTGAAAAATGCCATTGATATTTTGATAGGGATTGTACTGAATCTGTAGATTGTCTTGGCGAGTATAGTCATTTTAACAAAATTAATTCTTCCAATCCCTAAAAATGGCCTATCTTTTCATTTGTTTGTATCTTCAATTTCTTTCATCAATGTCTTATAGTTTTCCAAGTACAAGTCTTTTACCTCCTTGGTTAAATGTATTGCTAGGTATTTTGTTCTTTTTGATGCATCTGGAAATGTGATTCCTTTCTCTTTTTTGTGTGTGTATCTATTGGCCTGTGGTTAACAGCAAGTTCATAGTAATATATTTATTACTTCATTTTTACTCCCTCTCACCACATTTAATTTTTTATCATATTTGACATTTTTTTTGTTTTATGTGTCCTTTAACTACTTATTGTGGATATAGATGATTTTACTACTTTTGTCTTTTAATCTTCCTACCAACTTTATAAGTAATCATTTATATCCCCTACCCTTACTGTATGTTTGCCTTTACCAATAAGATTTTCCTTCTGTAATTTTTGTATTTCTAGTTGTGGTCTTTTCTGCTTAGAGAAGTCCCTTTAACACTTCTTGTAAAGCTGGTTTAGTGGTGCTAAACTGTTTTAGCTTTTGCTTGTCTGTAAAACTCTTTGATCTGTTCCTTTGAATCATCTAATCTGCTATTTTTTTAATATATAAATTTCTTTCTTTCTTTCCTTCTTTCTTTCTTTTTGGCTGTGTTGGGTCTTCATTGCTGCACGCGGGCTTTAGTTGCAGTGAGCGGGGGCTACTCTTTGTTGCAGTGTGCTGGCTTCTCATTGCAGTGGCTTCTCTTGTTGTGGAACATGGGCTCCAGGTGTGTGGGCTTCCATAGTTGTGGCACGCAGGCTTAATAGTTGTGGCTCGTGGGCTCTAGAGCACAGGCTCAGTAGTTGTGGCACACGGGCTTTGTTGCTCCACAGCATGTGGGATCTTCCTGGACCAGGGCTCGAACCCATGTCCCCTGCATTGGCAGGCAGATTCTTAACCACTGTGCCACCAGGGAAGTCCCCCAATCTGCTATTGATCCCTTCTGGTATATTTTTTATTTCAGTTATTGTATTCTTCAGCTGTGTTTTGTTCTTCTTTATACTTTCTAATTCTTTGTTAAACTTCTCACTGTGTTCACCCATTCTTCACCCAAGTTTGTTAAGCATCTTTATGATGATTACCTTGGACTCTTTATCAGGTAAGTTTGCTTATCTCCACTTTGCTTAGTCCTTCTGGGGTTTTGTCTTGTTCCTTCGTTTGGAACATCTTCCTCTGTCACCTCATCTTGCCTAATTCTCTGTGTTTATTTTTATATATTTGGTAGGTCAGTTATATTTCTCAATCCTGGAGGAGTAGCCTTATGTAGATGTACTATGGGACCCAGCAGTGCACTCCCCTCTGGCCACCAGAGCTGTATGCTCTAGGGGTGCCCCCTATGTGGGCTGTATGGGCCTTTCTACTGTAGTGGGGCCTTCTATTGTGGGCACACTGGTAGGCAGGACTGGCCCCCAGACAGGTTGGCTGTCAGGCTCTGCCTTGTATGGTAGTTGCCAGTCCATGGATAGCAAGGCTGGCTGGCTGGCTCAATGAGCCCCAGGACTGGTGTTGGCCTGCTGATGAATGGGACCAGGACCTGGGGCAGCTGGCAGTGGTGGTGGTGGTGGTGGGGGGACCCAGGGTTGGTGCAAGCCCATAAGCCTCTGGCATTAATAGGTTAGAGAAAGGACTCCAAAATGGCACTTGTGAGTACCAGTGTCCTCATGGTAGAATGAGCCCTCAAAAATGCTGCTGCCATCTCTGTGTTCACAGGGGGAGTCCCAGTTGCCTCCTGCCTCTTCAGGAGGCTCTCCAAGATCAGCAAGTGGGTCTGAGCCAGTCTCCTTTCAAATTACTGCCTCTGAACTAGGACTACAGAGAGTGTGAGATTTTGCACACGCCCTTTGAGGGGCAGTCTCTATTTCCTACAGCCCTCCTGCTCTCCCAAATATAAGCCCTGCTGGTTTTCAAAGCCCAGCATTCGGGGAAGTCATCTTCCTGGTGCAGACCTCCAAGCTGGGGAGCCTGATGTGGGGCTTTGATCCCTTGTTCCTTGGGAAGAACCTCTGCAATTGTGATTATCCTCCCATTTGTGGGTAGCCTACCCAGGAGTGTGGGTCTTGATTATACCAAGCCTTCATTCCTCCTACCTCTTTCATTGTGGTTCCTTCTTCATATCTTTAGTTGTGGAAAACCTATTCTACTGGTGTTCAGGTCACTCTTATAGACAGTTGCTCTGTAAATACTTGTGATTTTGATGTGCCTGTGCAGGAGTGAGCTCAGGGTCTTCCTACCCAGCTGCCTTGGCTACACCAAAAATCTTTAGATTTTGAATTGCCATTATATCTAAGGCAGTTTGGGCAAAACAGTTAAGGTAAAACAGGAAGATGTAGTTTACAGTCTGAAGGAAAGAACAGCTGTTGGATATCTGAGGAAAGGAACTGAGGAAAAAACACAAACTTCTGTTGATCATGCATGCAAGCATAAGAGAGAGCAATTGACTCAGTGAAATGACTCACTTCATTTTCAAGTAAACATTGTAAACTGTGGCTCCTCTACTACTGTGATAATATTTAAATTTACCTTTAATTATAGGCAAAGACTGAACGTCAAAACTTGAATTCTTTCAGCCTGCTGCAGGGAAGACGTTAAATGCTTACTTCAAAAAATAACGTTCTTAATTGCTTTAGTAAGACATAGATCTGGCAGCAGATCCCTTGAATATAAATACTGAATAAATCAAATCATCTAATTATTTTAGACAAGCTATAAATGTGTTTTAATGGGCCAAAATTGTAAAATAGTTGGAGGTACTGCATAGTTTTGAAGGGGAGATTAAATTGCTTCACTTATTATTTTTTTGCTATTAATAATAGTATTCATATGTACTCAGATAAGACTTGGAATTATACACAATATATGGTTAAGGAACTCTCAGTTTTAAATTGGAAAGAAAAATAAAGCAGTCATGATTAAACACCTTCAAAACATTTTTGTTTTTCTATTTTTGTCTTAGCTTTTTTCATTTTTCATTCATCCTTGAAAGCCTCCAAGCAAGAGAAAGAATAATGTGAGACTAGAAAGAAAGGAGGGAGAGGAAGGCTGAAAGAGGAAGAAAAAGGAAGGGAAACCAAACAGAAAGGAAGTAGATGAGTAGTGGGTCAGTTAGGGTCATTGGTCGTAAGCAGCTGACTCCAGCTAATGAAACACAAAGGGAATTTAGTGTAAGCATACAAGTAGAATCGTGAGTAAAACTTAGTATCCAAGACTTAGAAAGGACAGGAATGAGGGCAGAAATTAATGGTTACATTCTTCCATGATAAGTCAGTTCCAATGACTTCTTATTCTTCCATCACTGTGTCCTGGGTAGAAATATCAGAGCTAAAGAGTCTGACTGACCTAGTTTCGGTTAATGCCTATCCATTGGCTAAAGGGGATCCATGTGGATTTTCACCCATTGAGACTGCACATATTGTGATAATGGAGAATGAGTAGAAGACAATGTCAAAAGAAGTGAAAGTGAGAAACAAGTAAATAACAATAACCCTGAATAAAAACAATTAGTGAATTTTAAAAATTTGTCCACATCCATTAAATTAAAGCATACTTTTTGAGGATTTTACTTGTTTTTTGGTGGTAGGAGAATTGGGAGGGGGTTAATGAGGATAATCAAAGGATAGACAGAGTTTAACATTTCTTAGGGAACAGATCTGTAAACTATTTTATCAGACTTTCTGAATAGTAATGTGAATAAGAGATATACCTTCTCACTGAAAATTCTGTCTGGAAAATGATTATTACAGAATAATTTGTAAAATCAATCTGAATTATAAATTATGTTTTAAAGAAAAGCATTTCTGTTTTGTTCATTTAAACACAGTAACTGAACTAAATGCCAACAAATTTGGAACTCTGCCAGGAATAATTTTATTAATAGACCATTTAATAATATCCAAAAGCTCTCATTTGCAACACTAGATTCCAGAACACTTTTTTCTCCTGCTCTTAATTCCAAGAATGATAACTGTTAAGTCAGAAGGGAATTTTGACAGATGATTAGAATAAGAGGAAGGAGGGAGAGGATCTGTCCAGTCCCTAGGGTCAGTAGCCAGTTGAGTCTTATGTGTTCCTAAGGACTAAGCAATAATCACTACTCATGGGCAACATAGGGGAGTGGGGAAGAGAGGAGAAGGAAAAATAGGGAAAAGGAAGGAGGAGATGAAAAAAAGAGAGAGGAAAAAGAAAGACAAAAAAGAAAGGGATGAAGATATTAGAGCATTTCTGAGAACGCGGTCACTATGGAGTTTACTACCCTAACCCTCACCCCCACTTTTCCCTGTATTTGTTCACCAAGAGCAAGAAGTAATAAATGTTGCCTTCTTCATCCAAGTTCTTGCAGATGGTGTGAGAATAAACAAGGTATTCAATATATAAGTGGACTCGATTCCCGGTCTTAGTTAAGCCTAAAGTCTTTTTCTCTCATCCTTCTTTTTCAATTGATTTAAAAGATGGATAAAAATATTGATCATCTTTGGTTCTTAGAAGTGAGTGCCATTTTATATGGCAAGTCATATCTTTGAGCCCAGCAATCATCATGGATATTGTGGTTAATGTGGCTTTTTAGAGCAATGCTTGGCAGTCATAAAGCAAATGTATTGCTAAGTCAGAACAATAGGTTCATTAATCCCCTGAATAAATTAGCATTAGATTCAATATCCCAGAGAGAAACAAACTAACAGGATATTTACTGTATTTGGCTTGGAAAGAAGAAACTGAAAATGAGTCTTCAACTGGCAATGAGGCAGGAGACAGATGGACCCCCAGGGCAAACAGTTTAAGTTCGTTCCTTGTGGACAGATACTCTGAGACGGGAATAACAGGACAATTGAGAGAGGAGGCTGGGCCCTGCCCAGATAGAAGACAAGAGACCACATATTCCTCATTCTCGAAGTCAGGAGACCTCCCTGACTACACATGCGCAGAAAGGCTCCTTGGAGGTCAAAAGGGGAGTGATGCCAACTACCCATAGGCCTCTTCGGTAGAATCCATCTTGGCTAAGAGATGCGTGCACACACATGGGAAAATCCTGAGATACACCAAATATGGACTCTGAACCAGGCAAATCAAAATGATTGGTCAAAGGAAACATGGAAGAAATGCGCCATAAAAGTGATTCAAGCTGCCATGAGGGCGCGACTCTCTCTCTGAGCCCACCCGTGTGTCTATCCACACATACTGAACTCTTTTTTTCTCTAAATAAATACTTTACTTGTTTCACTGCTTTCCATCTTTGTGGGAATTCTTTTTCTGCAAAGCGGTAGGGCCAGGGCCTTGTCACTGACCAATGGTCTAGTGGCTAGGATTTGCTGCTCTCACCGCCATGACCCAACCTCAATCACTGGCTGGGAACCGAAACCCTTCTTCAAGCCACTGCAGGCCAAAGCCACCCTAGATCAGCAAGAAAAAGGGAGATTCCATCTGGTTTTCTTTCTCAATGTTCCAGTGTTTTTTCGAGATTGTAAAAAGACATACTTTTATAATAATATGACTTTATTAGCCTTCCAAAAGAAGTTTAAGATTAACCAAAAAGTATATTATTTAGGATAAAACATTAATAATATATTCTGCAAGGAAACACATACAAAGGAAACCAATAAGCCCAGTCAAGACTAAGTATTCAGTAGGCAAAACATTAAAACCGAGTTGCAAGATGTACTCCACACGTGAGTTTGCATTTGTGCCTGAGCTACTGGAGCCCAGAAGGATCATCGCATTACTCTGTTGGCAGATGCATCCAAAGAACTGGCCATGTTGTGTCTTGTCATCACAACGCTTCTTTCTGTTAAATGATTTAAAATATTTGACAAGCACGTTACAAAGCCATCCAAGGAAATGCTTCCCTTCCAGGGATTCAAGTCTTGAAGCAGACCATTAACAATGACCTTTGTGAGTAATTCAGCCCACATTAGCAACAGAAAGCTTCTTACCGACAGACTGGGCTCTTAAGGAGACTCTAAAGGGAACACTGAGTGCTTTGTTATTGCTTCTTCACACGTTATTAATGGAGATTTAACGGAGGGAAAGGCGGGTTGTTCTTGTCCTCAGAAAGTTGTCTTTTTAAAAAACATTTATTTCCTATCTTTATCATATTAGGACAATAGACTAATCAGATTGCAATGAGACTAAAAACTTGATTCTTAATTAAATGGCAAGAAGTCATCTAACAAAACAGTCTTTTTCTCAAGTATGTACACCTACCAAAAAGCCTTTGGCCAAATTACTGCCAGAAAAAGAATAATCAAAGCCACACACACAAAAAAGGACTTTGGCTCCGGATGAATATTTCTCTACATAATAGGGCAATGACACAAGAATGGATTCTCAGGCCAACTCTCCTTTTCATTCAGAGTTTATTACCATGGAGTAGCTTGACTCTTTCACTTGGTTTGCAATTTGCTTTCTTGGAGTCTTGTTTCTAATTAAAAATTAACCCTATCTCTCATCATTTGTTATGCTTTCAGATCTCTTTATTTTCTTATTTCATTCTCCACCTCAATTTCCAAAAACCATTGATATTGGCAAAGAAACTTCAGTAGCTCATCATGGTCCTCAAAAACTCTTGCCCCTTGAGAGGGATACAGTTGCATTTAAGTTAGAAGTTAGCTACTTATCCTACATATTTTTCCTTACATTCAAATTATAGAAGCAAAGTAAAATAGCGTAGTTTGCTTTCTCTAAACCACATGCTCTGTTATTGTGCCTCATTCCAATCTGAAGGCATATTATATAGACAAGACATAAAATAATTAAATAATGGCCCCAACCTCTGAACCGCGGGGATGTTGGGAGGTTTAGTGCAAGACCTCTTTTCTGACTAAATGACACAACTAGGATTTATAGACCATAGTTTACTGAAAAGTCATGTCATGTAGGAAATATAGGTGTACACACAAACACATCGTATTTAACTTAATATTCTTATACACTCATTTTCCAGTCTTCTGATCTAGAACCGACATCTCTGGAATTCTTGAATTTGGGTGTGCTGATTGGACCCATTCTCTGCACAATTCCCATAAAGACTTATCTATGAATTTCAGGGTTACTTTTGAAATTCTTCTAAGTGAAACTAGAACTTAACAGTACTTGCAAAGAGCAAACTTAATGCAAAATCACAAATTTCATTTTTCTCCCAATATTTTGCAACTATCTCACCAAACTTTAATTCAATATAATTTTTTAAATCCCTCTTCTTTGAGGTGTTTTTTCAATATTCTGAAACTACTTTCCATGGAAAATCTCTTTCTTTTTGCATTTCATTGGTTTAAATATTTAATTAAGTTATCCAACTCCAATAACAAACACGTCTGGAATAAACAGTTTAAGAAACTTGCACAACTGACTCTTGCTAGTATACAATTCAACTGGTGGGAACAGAAGTGTTGGGTTTACCGGAGAGTAGCCTGTTCCCCATGAATGCTTAGCAGGCCATGAGCAATGGTCAGCCTGTTTACAGAGGTAATAGAGTGGCAGCTAAACCACAGAATCATGTAAGTGGAAGTCAGTTAAGTGGTTAAGACATTTTGAATGTATTACACAAGACATCAGGGCACTGTCCGAAAATGACTATTTTCAGTTAAGACTGCTAATATAAAGTCATTTATAGAGAAGAATGCTTAAAAAGCCCTTCCGCTCCCACAGCATGCAGAATAATCTTCACTGAGATGAGTAAGAAAGGACAAAGCCACAGGACAAAGACATTCAGGTTTGTGTGGGAGACAGGGAGTCATAGCAGTGAGTAGGCACTCCTGGTACCCATATATCTGCCAACGAGATTGATTTAGAATATATTGGAGACAAGAAATCAATCATCCATAGGAATCAACTATCAAAAACTCTACTTACTTTAAGGGGGTTTTGCACAATTGTGATACCAAAGAAAGGAAATAAGCAGCAACATATAAAAAGAACTGTACAGGGGCTTCCCTGGTGGCATAGTGGTTAAGAATCTGCCTGCTGATGCAGGGGACACGGGTTTGAGCCCTGGTAGGGGAAGATCCCACATGCTGCGGAGCAACTAAGCCTGTGCGTCACAACTACTGAGCCTGCGTGCCACAACTACTGAAGCCTGTGCCCCTAGACCCCATGCTCTGCAACAGGAGAAGCTACTGCAATGAGAAGCCTGCGCACTGCAATGAAGAGTAGCCCCTGCTCACCGCAACTAGAGAAAGCCTGCACACAGCAACAAAGACCCAGCTCAGCCAAAAATAAATAAATAAAAAATTTTTAAATCTTAGAGAAAAATAAGAAAAGAAAAAGAAAAAGAACCATGCAACATGACGCAGTGAGATTTATCCCAGGTGTGCAATGTTGGCTTAAAATCTGAAAGTCATTTCATGTAATATATTGTATTAATATAGTAAAGGACAAAACCACATGCTCTTCTCAACAGACACCAGCAGCATTTGGCAAAGTCCAATTCCTATTCATGATAAAAACTCTTAACAAATGAGAAGGAAGCAGAAACAATCTTCCTCAACCTGATAAAAGGCATCTGCAAAAAACCTACAGCTAATATCAAACTTAACTTGTAGAAGATAAATGCTCTGCCTAAAATTGCAAACAAGACAAAAATGTCTAATATAACTCATGTCTATTCAACATTGTACTGGATTCTAGTCACAACAGTCAAATGAGAAAAAAATAAAGGTATACATATTAAAAAGAAATAAGTAGAACTGTATTTGAGGATGACACTTTCCTGTGTGTGATCTATATGAAATATATATACAATATATATAAGATATATAAATCCTAAACTACTAGAACTTACAAAAAAATTTAAGAAAGTCACAAGTTAAAATATCAACTTACACAAATCAATTGTATTTTTATACACTAGAAACAAATAATCAAAAGAAAAATTAGGAAACAAACTTCATTGGCATGAGATTCAAAAAGAACAAAATACTTAGGAATAAATCTATTTAAAAAGTGTAGGAATTGTACACTAAACTACAAAATATTACTGACAGAAATGTTAAGAGATCTAAATAAAAAGATATTTTTTGTTTGTGGACTGAAAGATTTAATATTGTTAAAATTTACAATTCTTCACCAAATTAATCTGTAGATCAATGAAATCCTGATCAAAATCTTAGCAGGAATTTTTGTATAAATTGATAAGCTGATCCTAAAATATATATGACAATTAAAAGAACCCAGAATAGTCCAAACAAGTTTGAAAAAAAAAGTTGGAGAAAATTGGAATTATCCAATTTCAAATCTTGCTATAAGGTTAAAGTAATAGGCTGTGTAGTATTGGCATAAGGATAGACATGTAGATCAGTGGAACAGAATTGAAAGTCCAGAAATAAACCCTTATAGTTATGATCAATTTACTGTCAATAAAGATGCCAACACAATTCAATGACAGAAAGGATAGTGTCTTCAACAAATGCTGCTGAGACAAGACACACATGTGTAAAAACAAGAAAAAGAAAAAAGCATTTAGATCCTTACCTCACACCATACACAAAAATTAACTCAAAATAGAACATATATCTAACTGTAAGAACTAAAACTGTATAACTCCTAGAAAAATAGAAACTTTCTAGAAGAGAAAAATCTAGACTCATTTTGTGGTGACCATTTTGCAATATATACAAATATTGAATCATTATGTTTTACCCATGAAACTAATATGTTATATGTCAATTATATGTCACTAAAAGAATAAATAAAAATCTCTGTGATTTGGGGTTAGACAAAAATGTATTAGATATGACACAAAAAACAAGATCCATTAAAAATTGATAAATTCAACTGTAAGTGAAAATTTTTCCTCTTCAAAAGACACTATTAAGAAAATGAAAAGGGAAGCCACAGACTGGGAAAAATATTTACAAATCATATATCGTATGAAGGACTTATGTCCAGAATACAAAAAGAACACATAACTCAATAATTAAAAGACAAACAGCCCAATTAAAAAATGGACATTTTTGAATGGATATTTCACCAAAAAAAAGGATATACCAAAGGCTAATAAACACATTTAAAAAAAACTGTTAACGTAATTAGCCTTTAGGGAAATGTAAGTTCAGACCACAATGAGACACAATTTCACACAAAATGGCTATAATATAAAAGACAATAGCAAGTGGTAGTAAGGATGTGGAAAAATTGTAACCCTCATGCATTGCTGGTGGGAACATAAAATGGTGCAGGACCTTGGAAAACTATTTGGCAGTTTCTTTAAAAATTAAACACAAACTTACCATTCAACCTAGCAATTCTCAAGAGAAATGAACACATATGTCCACATAAAACTTGTATGTTCATAGCAGCCTTATTCATAATATACCCAAACTGGAAACTACCATCAAGTGATGAATAGATAAAAATGCAGTCTATGATACAAGGGAATAAAAACGAATAACCTACTGCTACACGTTATAACAGAGTTGAACTTCAAAAATATTAAGCTAGATAAAATAAGCTGAACACAAACAACTATATATTGCATGATTCAATTTATATAGCTTATTTAGGAAAATGCATATCTAGAGACACAAAAAGCAGGTCAGTGTTTATCTGAGCTGGGAATGGAAGCGGAAATTGACTGCAAATGGACAAAAGAGAAATGTCCTAATACTACATTATAGTGGTTGCTGCACAACCCTCTAAATTTATGAAAAACTACTGAATCCACTTACAATGGATGAATTTTATGGTGTAAATTATACCTCAATGAAACTGTTTAAAAATAACTAACATTTACGGAGCACTTACTAAGTACCAAGCACTGTGTTGATTACTTTGCATCAATTATCTTTTTTAATCTTCTCCCAAACATTATGAATGTATAATATTTGTGCAATTAATTAATATATACATTTATAAATTATACAAATATATATTATAAAATTGATATATAATTATAAATATAAATTAGTAAATTATAAAAGTAATGCAAATTAAACATTCATAATGCACAAACACTATACATTCATAATGTTTGGGGAAGAGTAAATAAGATAGTTTATTAATAGCCCCATTTTATGGATAAAGAAACTGAGTAAGATAGGGGTTAAATTACTTGCCCAATAGCATATGGCAAGTAACTAGTGGAGCCAGGGCCCAGGCAGCCTAACTTCAGAGTCCCATTTCTAAAACATTGCACATATACTGTCTCCTAATAAAATAGCCAGCCTGATTACTTCATTTGAGTTGTTTAGATTAATGAATTTGGAGTATTCTCTAAATTTTCCTATATTCCTGATAATATAAGGTTCCCAACACCTTATATATTTAACTGTATGAAATTGTTGATGGTGGACCATTCATGACCTCAAAAATGGCAGTTTCATATGGTTCAATCTGGAGATTAAATAAATGAATAAATCAATAAACAAATAAATAAATAAATAAATTTGTACACTCAAAACCCCTTATGTTATTTTTATGGGATCTTCAGAAACTTTAAAAAAAACATAAAGTTATATTAGACTGAACCAGCTTTTTATACGATGACTGCAAATGGTTCAATCTGTTCAAACCTATGACCCCCACTATTGCTGCTGATATAACCTGCTATTTTTCACGTCTTGGCTATTTTCTCTTTTCAGATTTCTTCATTAGTATTTCTGAAGACATCTGCTTTGCCTTTTTCCATCCTTTTCAACAGAATCAGATGGGAGATTGCTAACCAGAGGCAATAAAGACTACAACATTTAGAATCTTCATTTTCAATGACATATTATTTGATCACCATTGTTTCTTGAAAACATTGGCCTTGACTTTATAAGCATAAAGCTTATTCCCTTAGTTCTGGATCTTTTTTTGTGAACTTCTAGATGCATGTTAAGTAAACAAACCTCTATTTTGTTACGCTCCTCCACAGATACACAGAGAAATAGTTCTCAGTGTTCTGTTATTCATAAACAGTTCACAATCCCTTCTGAAACAATTGAAAAGAAGGTAAGTTTTTCTCTCAAATACCTTCATATTTTCAGAACAAGCTTTTCAAACTTCTTATTTCTCATTCCCATGATACTTCCAAAAATACCTAAGTATATACAAAACTAAAAACTCACTTTAAAAATATGTCAATTTGTATAAAATTGATGACTGATAAGAACCTGCAGTACAAAAAAACAAACAAAAAAACAACTAATACTAAACTTTCTTTGGGTTATTTGTATGGAAATATGTTAATATAAATGTTTCAGACATTACATGAAATTTCTAAAAATCTTATATTTTCTGGTATAATGTTGTAAGCCATAATTCTAGTTATTACTTTAAAATGTATATCTCAGAAATAACTAAATTTCCTTGTCAATTGCATTATTATGAACTTTCATCAAATCTTTAACCGTGGTCATTTTTAAGTCTTTTGTCATTTACAGACAGTTCTGGGTGTACTCTGATGCTTTCGCAAAAATGTTCCTATAAAAGGGTTTCATCTTCAAGGAATTCATGGAAAAGACTCTGACAAGTACAGGTTTCTGGTAACTGACTATACTTCTGAAGTGAATGAATAAGCATTTTCAGAACTCTAATGGAAAACTGATGAATTCATAAAAGTGCTAACAAAAGATCAAGATGAAAAAAATTAATTACATGGGACTCAGCGAACTGATGAGGATGATTATAATTTTTGTGACTTTCTGTTTGAATAAAAAAAAAAAAATCCCACAAGGACTCAGAGGCAAAAAATATACAAATCAATTTTCGCTGCAAAGTAAAGGAGCTGTTACAGTGGAGGATTACTGGACTGAATGTCAATATTAGGACATAGTATGAGTGTGTTTCGTGTTTGGTAATTGCAATCATTGTTGCTTTTGTTGTGGTCATCCATTTACAATGCTTGGTGTCGTTTATTTATCTCTTGTAAAAATAAAATACAGTGTGTGTGTGTAAAAAAAATGTCAATTTTTTCTCTACTTGCATATTATCTATTATTTGTTCATGCCAAAATTATAGAATCGATAAGAAGACGCAATATCGTTGTCCAATCAGGATGGGCACCCTACATGTACCACCACTCACTCCCAGCTCAAGATGTAGAATCTTTTTAAAAGGGTCTATGTTTAGGTTTTCCTTCTTTGGGGAATCTAAGTTCGCCCCATTTGTGTCCTGTGGAACAGTCAACTTCACCTTGAAGATTTGTTTCTAGTCTATCTTTCCCCTCCCTGTTATCCTCCTAAGACTGGAGGTTTTCTCTAGACATGTGCTGTCCAAGACTGTAGCCACCATCCACAGGTCCTATTGAGCACTTGTAGTGTGGCTGGTCCAGACTGATGGGCTGTGAGTATAAAATATTCACACAGTTTCAAATATTTAGTATGAAAAAAGAATGTAAAATGTCTCATTCATAGCTTATATGTTGGTAACTTGTTGAAATGGTGATGGGGTAGCTTGGGTTAAGTAAAACATATTCTGAAACTTAATTTTACCTGTTTCTTTTCACATTTTGAATATGGCCACTGAAAATTCAAATTTACATATGTACTTTTATATTATATATTTTGTATTATATTCCTGATGGACAGCACTGCTCTTTGTTATTTCTTGGTACCCAAGTGTCCTTCTTCCCTTGCTCTCCAGTTGTGGAGAGCTTCTCATATGCCCCCGTCAAGCCCCTGCCCCCAGCATCCCAGCCCCAGCCAACCCTGTTGCACTCATCCAGAAGGGAATCTTGACAGTATTTGTAAAAATATCAATTGACAATTTCAAGGAAATATTATATTACTTCACAAGATTATTCTGGAATTCATCTGAAAAGAAGGAATAGCTAAGATAATTTTAAAAAAACAAAAAACAAAAAACAAGAGCAATGAAGAGGACCTTCCCAGAAACTCAGAAGTTTTTGAGAGCCTTAAAAATTATAATAGAGGAAAAATATTTACTGTTACATCTGCTGCACAATTAGCAAGCACTCAGTATATATTAGCTATGAGTATTATTGTTTGTTCTTACCAAAACATGTAAAACTATAACAATTAGATTTTATAGAACTTGAAAAGAGGGATGATTGATATAGATCTATGAACAACTTTGTCATACATAGAATATTTAATATACTGTGTGATTATATCTTATTATAGATCATTGAGTGAAAAAATGAATTATTCAATAAATTGTCTTCAGACAAATAACAAGTTATTTTGGAGAAAACGAATTCCAGATTGATGAATTGGTGAACGTTTTTAACATATTTATTTTAAGAGAGGAAAAAAATAGGTGAATAGTTATCTGATCTCTAGCATAAGAAGATATTCTAAGCTTAACAGTGATGAAAAATGTAGAGGAAAATAGAGATACATTTGATAGCATCAGAATCTAAACCTTTTTATATAAAAAATTAACAAATGCTAAAGCAAACAATAAACTGTAAGAAAAAAATCAATGTGAATGTTACAAAAGATTAATAACTTTATTTTTAAGAAGGCATCAATATACGTAAATAGGAAATGTACTGAGAACTAAATAGAAAAGTGGAAAAGGATAAACATGTGGGAAAATTTTGAACTCTACCAACACAAATAATCAAAATATTTTGAAATGTTAGTACTCAATGCTAGCGACAGTGCAATGAAATAGCATTTCTATACTGTGCCAATGAGATTCCAAGGGCTACAACTTGTTTTGAAAATAATTTGGCAACATGTATCAAGAGCTTTATATCCTTCAATTTTGGGATCATTATATAAGGAAATTATCTCAACTTCCCTCATATGGGAAAGATTAAATAAAGTTTGACATAGCTGTATGATGGAATATTACACAGCTGTTAAATTAATGTATGAAGAGTGTTTAAAAATGTAGCCATGTTTATAATGTTATAATAATATTAAGAACAGGAGAGCAGACTCTAACTAGTCTTGTGTAACAATCAGTATCCATACCAATTTGCTTCTGTGTTAGTGGACACTAGTCACAAATGATAGAAGCCCAGGTTGAAATCAAACATGCTACCAGGAGAATTTCATGGAAGTGTCGAGTAACCAGATGAAGGGCAGGGCACAGCTGGGTCAAAGCAGTGGCTGGAACCAGAGACCAAAGGGTGTCAGAATGCCCTGCCCCACCATCTCTGTGGTTCTGAAGTCACCTTCATTTACTCAGATTGGCTCTTTCTACACAGCAGGGAAAACAGTGTTCTGGGGTCTCAGATCTCACAGCTTTGCCTGCAGGAAAGCACTGGCTCAGTTATAAGATTCTAAGGAAAAACACTGGTCTACCTCATGTCATCTGTTTCATCCCCTGGACAAATCTCTATGGCCAATAGTCTGGTTTCGTGATTGACAAACACAACTTGAAATACATACTTGACAAAGCAAGAAAAGAATAGGGGACAAAGACAAAGCACAAAAAGAATAGGGGCCCTGGGCAGACAAAATGTGTTAGTAGCAAATGGAAACCTCTTTAAACAGGAAAATTTCAGATATCAGCCTTTTTGATAGTCTTCAATAAAATAAAAACAACAACATATGTAAAAAAATGGAGACATACCACTCTGCTCTTTTAAGCTCTGTATTAAAATTCAAGTCCAGGGGTGAAAAATCATAACAAAATGACAAATCCTTAAAGTAGATATTATTTTTTCAGTCTTCACAACAATGGGTAATAGTATTATTATTTCTAGTTTACAGATGAGCAAATTGAGTTTCAGTTTACTAAATTATTTAAATAGTAGTAGGTATTCCAAAGGAGATGAGTACTTAGGAAGCTTAATCCCAGAGCTTGTAGTTCAAACACTCTACTATAAATACAACAAAAATTAAAGGATGAAGGGGAAGAAATTGATAATAACTGAACTTCATAAGAGGGCACATCTATCTCCGTGTCTAAGTATATTTGCATACTATAGTTCTTCCATAGGTAAACTAGTGCCCAGATGTCATTAACAACTGATTAGTTCATTTTTGTCCTCTGATTATTTATTAAGATGATATTTTATTGGATATCCCCTTTCTCAGTTGTCCTCAATTGGGATAGTTATACAAGTTTGTGCTTAATTGAAGGAAAGAAACCATTTCTATAGACAAGTCTGAATGACTTCAGGTGTCAAATCCCAATGCAAACTATTAATCTAGTATGTACAAACTGAAAGAGAAGAATAACTTCCTAGGATGGTTCCTACAAGATTGTTATTATTGTAATGATTTGGTTTTTCCTTGGCTAAGAATCAGCTTTGTGGTTCTCACTTTATTTAAGTCACCATCCCTTCATTAACTGATGGGCCTTTGGAGCAGAAAAGCAAGACAGACAGTGTGTGATTTTCCTCTTTTTTGTATCTCCACAAAGTACGTGTTCATCAAATATTTATTATACAAATACATGAAACTTAATTCAGGTCTTCTCAAACATTGAGAATTTTCAGAATTTTTTTGTACTGTACTGGCAGTATAAAGATGGATAAAACATCATACCTGTGCTTTGTTTTAAATTATTATTAGGCATAAATATTGATGGCAATACTTATTTGGTAAATGCAATACCAGAGTGTCATGGGAGCATAGTTTGGCCCCCCTTGGGCCTGGGTATAAAAAGATCAGAAAAGGGAATTCCCTGGTGGTCCAGTGGTTGGGACTCTGCACCTTCACTGCCAAGAGTGTGGTTCAGTCCCTGGTGGGAGAACTAAGACCCCACAAGCCACGCAGTACAGCGAAAAGAAAAAGTAAAAAATAAATAAAAGAAAATAAAAAGATCAGAAAAGATTCCTGGAATAGTTGAAGCATTAGCTGAGTCTTAAAGAAATGTTCAGAGGTGGAAAAGCAATAAGGGAGATGAAGGCAGCATTGCAGGGGTATGTCCATGACAGGTATTAATTTCTCTCAACATTCTAGGGACAAAGATTTAATATAAATTCACTTGGAAGATGGTGCACATTTCACCTGCCAATGTCTGGCATCCATCCCATTCACCCCTCAGTTCTCCCCACTCACTCTTACCCCACCACGACAGTCACAGGGAGTCTTAAGTAACCATAAAGAAATTGCTGAAGTTGATGAGATTTAGCATGAAAGTTAGACTCACACAAAACAAGCAAGGCCACTGGCCTGGAACAGGGCTTTCTTCTCTGTGTACTCTTCCTCCACGTTGCCTATAGAAGACAGCGTTCCTTTGGATCAAAGAATCAAAGAATCCTGGAGCAACTGAGAAAAGAGTTCCTTTTGTTTTTGTTCCGGTAAACCAGCCCCAGGCTGCAAATCTCCAAGTTATAAATAATTGCTGCGGTGTGCAGTGAAATGCTAGTGCCTGGGGCAGTCACTAATGTCAGAGCAAGGGGGAGACCGACTTCTGCAAAAGTATGATGATAAACTTGTCTAAGGCTCCAAAAAGTTTGTTGTGGGTACCGCACTGAGAGAAGAGAATTAGCCTAGGGAAAAGGGCAAGGGCTTTGGGGTCAGACACAAGTGGGTTGAATCCTGCCTCTTCCGCAAATAATTATGTGGCCTCGAACACCCAACCACCTTCAACTTCGGGGTCCATATCTACAAAATGGGAATAAGAAGGTTGCAAGGTTGTTCTGAAATTTAATAAAGTATATTTTAATCCTCCAGCACTGTGCCTAGCACAGAGGATGTACTTAATAATCAGTAACCATTCCCATCATTGTATCACCATCCTAACTCTAGTTGTTCAATACAGTAGCTTTAGAGAGGAAGGTGGCAGCCCCAGAATTTTCACTGATCACCTTTACATACTCAGGTTCACTGTCCTAGGCCAGACCCATGTCCCCTTGTTAATTGTAAATTAATAAAACACCCAGCTAGATCTTATAGGGTATTCTCTCACACTCATGCATAATCAATCCTCAGCCCTTAAACCCTGACACTTACCCCGCTTGTTTAATTAGATGTGACATTGGTCTATTCTTTGGAAAGACTCTTCTCCCTAATCAAAATGATCACGTTACTGCTCAAAGCTTTAGCCATCCAATCTATATATAAGGCTGACAGAAATTCAGTTTATTAGAACAAAAATTCGAAAATAATAATAATAATTAAACAAAATAGACAAAGGCAACTGCACTCAAAAGTTGCTTTTTAAATATTTCATTTGGTTCTGTGTTTGTTTTTTGTTTCATTGAATACAGAATTATGAGTCAAAGCACCTTCAAGGAAAAATTGCATTAACAAGAAGCCTGGGCACACTTTGGATTACATATTAAAACAGAATTCAGGTCCTTTTATGGAAAAGTAGCTTCAATATTTACTTCAGTCCATCTTTTGCCCATTAAATATTTCCATGTTCCTAACATACCATGTGCTAAGGAATATATATATTTATCTTTGGGTGATATTTTCTGTAACTTAATACATCACATGGAATTTCTTTCTACACCATTGAATATTTCCATAAATAGATCCTAAAACTGTAAAATAAATGGTTGAAGTTATTTTTCTGCTCTATTATATATCCAGAAAAATTCAAACACTTTTTCTTCCAATCAATTAGAAATAATTTGGGGAAGAAGAAAAAACATATTCATATTATATTTGTATTATAAATATTTATGTAATGTAAAACAAGGGAAGAGTTTGTTTATATATTTTAGATTGTGGTATACCAAGTTAGATAATTCAGATTAAAAATCCATGTTAGGTCTATATAAGGCAGTTGTCTACACCAATGAAATTAGGCAGTTAACTGTCAGATCTGGCCATCTCTTTGTATATTGAAAGCAATCTAAACATTGTGTTTCATAATTTAAACTTTCACTGTTACTATAAGATGCATGCCTTGTTCTTAGCATAAAATAGGTTTTCTTGGCAAAGCAAAGGATTTTTAATGATTACAGTAACATTTCTCTTGTCCTTGGGAACATTCCATCTTGCTATGGACTGTGGCAGAGATGGCTAACTGTTCTTCAAGGTTTCATGCCCTCCTTCCTTAATGGAGAGTTGTTGCTGGGAAGTGGCCACCCCAGCAGAGACTACATTTCCTAATCCTCTCACCCTTTCATCTACATATGGGCATGTGATTGACTTGCCCCCATGGAATGGGAGCAGCTGTGATGTATGTCACTTCCTTGCTGTGATGGGAAGCCACATGTTGAAGATGGCAGATCCCCAATCCACTTGGACCATTTTTAACTGAATGGGGCAAAGCACTTCACCTCCCCACCAGGAACATCTGCACTGGAGTGTTATATGATACAGTGTTATAAACTACACAAAAAATGCAGTTTGTCCTATTACATGACTAAAATCTGGGGATTTATGTCTTATAGCAGTTAGCATTGCCATAACTAATACATGGTAGGTATGTTATAATTATTCAAAGAGAGAAACTGATCTATAAAACAAATTACTTACACAATATGCTTACTATAGAAGTCAATGCAGATGGAGAATTGGGATTACTACCAAAGTTAGAGAACAATGTCGAAGAGGCCAGCTGGGACCTCAGGCAGAGCTTCATATTGTTTAATGTCTTCGTAGATTCATCGTGATACAAGTTCTGGCCCTCTGTATGGTGGGTCCAAAGTTAACTTTGCTCTGGTGACCTAACTCACATTAGCCAAATTCATAAGAGATGATTTATAAAGCCTGTTGCCAATATATTCATTTACTATGACACCTGTTATACTATTCTGAATACCCACGGTAAGTCCAAGAAACATATTTACCAATCGTACCTTTTGAGTCTTTTTTTCCCCCAGACTCTATGAAGACCACAATTCTGTTGACATAATTATTTTAAATAGTCAACTTATAGTAAAAATGAGCAGATAAATGTTACATCATTATCTCCCTGCAGATATATCTGACTCAGTAGATAGAGACTTGGAAGGGATTTATTTTGAAACCATTTTTTAAGGTGGATTGCTCTACAAATGACTATATAAATCTGCTTTGTGGATAGTTATTAGTTTTACTCTAAACGATTGAACTTTTCCTCCATTTGGGGGCCATATTATGCTGAAAAGAGATATATATGACCTAACGTCATTAAAGACAAGAAGTGGGAATAAAAAAAGAGAATTGAACAATTAGATAATGAGAAACAAAGAGCCCTGAAGAGAGATATAGACATCAAAGTAAAAGGATGTTTCCCATGACATCAGTACCTAGATTGGTGGCCCAAAGAAAACTGAGGTGATTGGATTATTTATAGAATCACTGTGCTTATGTTTGTGCTCTGTAAATACATCACTACATCATCCTGCATGCCTGAAGTAAATGAAACTTTACAATGTATTTATAGAACATCTGCCCCATATGCTCTCCCTTCTTCAGAATCAAAATTCAAGCCAAAAATGTCCCATCAAAAAGTAAAATTTACTGGGTCAGGCAATTAGAAGGTCAATTGTAAGAGGTCAGACTTTGCAGGAAAAGAAAAAAGGAAACCTTAACATGAAAAGGAAATTGTTTTTAATATTTAATGTGGGTCATGCCAACAGAATAGAGCATATCTATTGAAAAGTTCAAAGTGTGCTTGAACCCACTGCAACATCAGAAATATCTTATTACAAATCAAAGGTCATAGACTGTGAAACATGCTTTAAAATCTGTGTTTTCAGGAAAATTCTGTACAGGGACTCTGTTCTAGTACACCCTGCCATAAAAACACCTTCTCTATCATTGCCCTTCATTGTGTTCTTCTGGTCTACCAGAGAAGATATATCTATATATAGATATATATATAGATATATATATAGATATATATATATCTCTCTCTATATATAGATAGATAGATATAAGCTCCACAAAGCAGAAACTGCATTTTTTTTTCTTCTTTTGCCCCTTTAGCCAAGTATCCAGGATGGAGACAAGGAAGACAACCTACTGTAATGCAGAAATTAAAATATTGGAACTACTATTAACTTAATCTCATTCTACTTTTTAAATGTTTTATAATATAATATAATATTTTATTTATAAAATACTTATTTTGGGAATACACACACAAGACTTCTTAATTAATAGTTATGTAGGACTAAAAATTTATAGACCAATGCCTTATGGAAACTAGCATAAGAAAAAAAAAGATTAAAATAATGTGCTGACTGGGCTGTTGCCATGCCGAAGGTGTAGCTGCAGAGAAAATGAAATGGATGCCCTTGAGATTGAATTCATTCTTTCATTCAGCAATTATGCATTAGGTATCTACCATATGCCAGAGGCTGTGTGGGGCAGCAGTCACCAGAGAAGTGATTGTGTTGTTAAAAATAGAGTGAAGTGACAGTAAATCCATGACCATTTTTCCCAGCTGGGATTGCCCTTCCCTTTTCTGAAAAGGGCTCTGATCCCTTATCTTCAGGTAAGGACATCCCTGGAGGAACACCACCCTTCCTGTGTGGCTGAGAAACTATGATCTACACTGTGGTCACTTAGTGAATACTTATTGACACACTGACGGTGGGATTGCCAACACAGAAGAAAAAGATAAATTAATTCAGTGATTCCAGTATTGCTCAGGATTGCCAAATGCATATACTTTTCAGTTATAGGGGCCAGGATCCCAATAGAGTAAATGGAATCCATATACAGTTGCCGTGAGTGACAAAGGATTATTTCTCACTACATCCTAACAACTGCCCTAACAGATACCTGGGGAGCCTTGCGTGCTGCATTCACATGTAACCATATAATTAAATAGATAAAAACAAATACATAGAGCAAGATTTTGATACAAGACCAAAATTTGAATGATCCCCGAGTTTAATATACATGAGGGGAAAAGCTGTAATTGGCAAATTACACACATAAGGCAGCCATATGATTTGGAATAATATGCTCCAAAAAAAGGAAATGTCTGACACACATTTGTTTTTTCTTTTCTATTTTTTTTTTCCTTCTTAGAGAACATTTACGTGGCTTGATTAGTCATGTGATTTTCTGTCTTGCAGACATCTGGCTGAGTACGTCATAATGTTGTAATGCATGCTGTGTCTCTCAAAGCAATGTTTCTCCAAAATTCAATCCCTGTTTAAACAAAAGTGACTTTATCTTTCCACATTAAAATTAAGATCCAAAAAAATATTTTCGCATATTATAATGGCCCTACCATTTCCCATGTCTGTAAGACAGGAACTTTAGCAAGATTTGATCCATCTTCAAAAGACCCACAATCCTCAAGGGCAGTCTATTTATATAGAGGTCACAATGATAAAACATGTGGTTGATTTGATTACCTTAGTAGATGGAAAATTAGGAATCAACCAGTTGAGTTTTACTCCACTCACTCCAGACATCTAATGGATGAGGACTCACAGCGAAAGATTATTACCTTTTTTGGCCACAGAATCTGCCAGAAGGAGTTTCTGCTGTGAAGCACTAGAAAGAGAGATAGAGAATTTTGAATGTCATTGGCTTTCCTCCCTCATTCTTTATTCAGTATGTCTGCCAGCAATTTTCGATAAATTCTTCATTGCCCAATAATTATTCTATTTGATTCCTAGAAATAGGATTCAATGTGATTTAGATTCCTGTGTTAATATTCAAAGATATCATAATAATATTATTATGTGAAGTAATTAAGAATTATCAAATCTAAAGGAAGGTACTAGTAAAAACATACACGTGTGGGGCTTCCCTGGTGGCTCAGTGGTTGGGAGTCTGCCTGCCAATGCAGGGGACACGGGTTCGAGCCGTGGTCTGGGAAGATCCCACATGCCGCGGAGCAACTGGGCCCGTGAGCCACAACTACTGAGCCTGCGCGTCTGGAGCCTGTGCTCCGCAACAGGAGAGGCCGCGATAGTGAGAGGCCCGCGCACCGCGATGAAGAGTGGCCCCCACTTGCCACAACTAGAGAAAGCCCTTGCACAGAAACGAAGACCCAACACAGCCATAAATAAATAAAAATAAATTTAAAAAATTAAAAAATAAATAATTTATCAAATCCTTTAAAAAAAAACATACACGTTTTTCAAAAATATAGGCATACATTTTAACATATCCCAATGTATGTGTGTGCATAAAATAGAGAATGTGTGTGATAAAAATATGATATAGACTATACCTAACGTTATTTAGTCTTACGCTCTCAGAGTCACAAATGCAAAAAACTGTAGCAGTCTAACGACGTAGTTTTGAAGAAAGGAAAAGTGGAAGTAAGCCAACTTAGGAACTGATTAAGTATTCAGCAGAGAATTTTCTGTGGTTCTGTCAAAAGGCTCTGTCAGTGCATTTAACTATGTGGACAAAAGGTTGTTGAAATCACGCAAAGGATTTTTCCAATTCAAATGCTACAGATGAAATGATATTCACATAGAAGCACACCAGATCTTCAAAGCTTAATAAAAGCCACATCTATTCATTTTATGACTTGAACGTGCAAGTGAAGTAAGAAACCAGTATAAAACAAGCATAAAGAAATCTCTTTAGGAATGGAATTCCTATTTGTACTTTGCATATTTACTTCAAGGCACACATTCAAGAAGAGGGCAAGTGCTAGGGCAGACACAAAGCAGGGATGTGAGCAGGTTATTTCACCCTACTGTAAGAATAGCATCATTTGTATCTGGCCTCAAAAACCTCATTATGTGAAAAGTGGGCACACTTTTGTCTTAGAATATTTGTAAAGAGAGATCACCAATTTAGCAGAATAGTCTGAAGACTTAACATTCAAAGCAGCCATATATTCAAATTTGAATAAAGCCTAAGAACTAAACAGAATGACTCCATATATTTTAATAGCTCCTTGATAAAACTTCTTTACTTTCATGAGTCAATAGGTATAATAGCTTCAATCAGTACTAACTCAACACTAGAGAAAAAAAGCAACAGGTCATATTGCCTTTATGAGGTGGGTTTGAATTCTGTGCTCTTCTTCCTGCTAAGATTCTCTGCTCATCCTATAGTCAAATCATATAAGGTTCTGATTAGAGAGACCTCGGAAACATTTCAGAGAGAATTGCTCAAACTATGTTGTAGAGACTCCTTAGTCCCACAGGGGCCGACAGGAGAGCGGTGAAGTGTTAGGGAAGCGGGAGGAGCGGAACCGGGCTGGCCTCTGGAAGAATAGAGATGCTCTGCTTTTCTTTCTAAAGTCACTTTATTGAGATATGACTGACATACAAAAAGCTGTACATAGTTAATGTATACAATTTGATGGGTTTGGAGATGAGTATCCATTGTGAAACCATCACCACAATCAAAGCCATAAACTTATCCATCACCTCCAAAAGTTTCCTATGACCCCTTTTATGTATTTATATATTTGTTATTTTTTTAATTTCTGGGATAAGAACACTTATAAGATCTACTCTCTTAGCAAATTTTCACGTATACAATATAACATTGTTAACTGTAGGCTCTATGTTGTACAGTAGATCCCTAGAATTTACCCATCTTTCATAACTGAAATTTTGTAGCCTTTGACTAGCATCCTTCCATTTTCTCCTATTAGCCACTGGCAAACACCATTCTACTCTCTGGTTCTATGAGTCTGACCATTTTATATTGCCCATTAAAGTGGGATCATACAACATTTGTCCTTCTGTGTCTGACTTAATTCACTTAGCATAATGACCCCCACGTGCATTTATATTGCCACAAATGGCAGGATTTCCTTCTTTTTAAAGGCTGAATGATATTCTACTGTAAGAATATACCACATTTTTTTATCCATTCATCCGATGGACTTTTAGATTGTTTCCATACCTTGGTTATTATAAATAATGCTGCAATAAACCTAAGTGTGCAATATCTCTTTGAGATCCTGATTTCAATTCCTTTGAATGTGTACCCAGAAGTGGGATTGCTGGAGCAAATGGTAATTCTATTTTTAATTTTTTTGAGGAACCTCCATACTGTTTTCCATAGTGACTGCAGCAATTTACATTCCTTCCAAGAGTGTGCAGGGGTTCCCTTTTTGCCACATGCTCTCCAATACTTGTTATCTTTTTTTTTTTTTGATAATAGCCATTCTAACAGGTGTGAGGTGATATCTCACTGTGGCTTTGATTTGTATTTCCCTGAAGATTAATGATAGTGAGCATGTTTTCATGCACCTGTTAGCCATCTCTATGACTTCTATGGGAAAAAGTCTATTCAAATCTTCTGCCCATTTTTAAATCAGATTTTTTTTTTTTTTGGCTATTGAGTTGTATGAGTTTTTCAGATATTTTGGATATTAATCCCTTATCAGAGATATGATTTGCAAGTATTTTCTCCCATTTCTTGGGTTGCCCTTTGTTTTGTTGATGGTTTTTGCTGCTGTGCAGAAGCTTTTTAGTTTGATGTAGTCCCATTTACTTAGTTTTGTTTTTGTGGCCTTCGCTTTTGGTATCAAATCTAAGAAGTCATTGCCGAGACCAATGTCAAGGAACTTCCCCCCAAGTTTTCTTCTAGATGATTTATAATTTCATGTCTTACTTTCAAGTGTTTAATATATTTAGAGTTGATTTTTGTGTATGGTGTAAGATAGGGGCCCAGGTTCATTCTTTTGCATATGGCTGTCCAATTTCTCCAACACCATGTATTAAAGAAACTATCCTTTCTCCATTGCATATTTTTGGCCCTTTTGTCATGAAGTAATTCACCATATAGGCATGAATCTATTTCTGGGCTCCCTCTTCTGTTCCATGGATCTATGTCTCTGTTTTTATGCTAACACCATTACCTTTGCTTTGTAATATATTTTGAAATGAGGAAGAATGTTGTCTCCAGCTTTTTTCTTCTTTCTCAATATTGCTTTTGTCATTTGGGATATTTTGTGGTTTCATACAAATTTTAAGATGGTTTTTCCTACTTCTGTGGGATTACATTGAATCTATAGATCACTTTGAGTAGTATAAACTTTTTAACAATATTAATTCTTGCAGTCCATGAGCAGAAAATGTCTTTCCATTTATTTGCATCTTCTTCAATTTCTTTTATTAGTGTCTTATAGTTTTCAGTGTACATATCTTTCACCTCCTTGATGAAATTTATCCCTAAGTATTTTATTCATTTTGATGCAATTATAAGTGAAATTTTTTCTTAATTTTTCTTTCTAATAGTTCATAATTTGTGTATAGAAATGCAACAGATTTTTGTATATTGATTTTGCAACAAATTCATTTATTCTGACAGTTTTAGATGGAGTTGCAAGGGTTTTCTATCTATAATGTCATGTCATCTGCAAATACTGTCAGTTTTACCTCTTCCTTTCCAATTTGGATGTCTTTTATTTCTTTTTCTTGACTAATTGCTCTGGCTAGGACTTCCAGTACCATGTTGAATAAAAGTGGTAAGAGTGGGCATCTCTGTCTTGTTCCTGATCTTAAAGGAAAAGCTATCAGCTTTTCACCATTGAATATGTAAGTTGTGGGCTTGTCATATATGGCCTTTATTATGTTGATGTATGTTCCTCAATACCCAGTTTGTGGATAGTTTTTTTCATGAATGGATGTTGAATTTTGTCAAATGCTTTTTCTGCATTTATTGAGATGATCATATGACTTTTTCCCTTCATTTTGTTAATATGGGGTATCAGATTTATTGTTTTATGGGTGTTGAGCCATCCTTGCATCTCTGAAATAAATCTGACCTGACAATTGTGTGTAATCCTTTTTATGTATTATTGAATTTGATGTACTAATATTTTATTGAGAATTTGTGCATCTATGTTCATCAGGAATGTTGGCTTATAATTTTCTTTTCTTGTAGTGTCCTTGTCTGATTTTAGTATCAGACCAATGCTGGCCTCATAAAATGAGTTTGGAAGTATTTCCTCCTTTTTTATATCTTGGAAGAGTTTGAGAAAGATTGGTATTAATTTTTTAAAGGATGGGAGAATTCACCCATGAAGCCATCTGGTCCTGGGCTTTTCTTTGTTGGGAGTTTTTTGATTACTGATTCAATTGCCTTATTTGTTATTAGTCTGTTCATGCTTTCTATTGCCTTTTTGGAGGTCTGAGGTCTTCTGCCAGCGTTCAGTGGGTGTTCTATAGGAGCAGTTCCACGTGTAGATGTATTTCTGATGTATCTGTGGGGAGGAAGGTGATCTCCACGTCTTACTCTTCCGCCATCTTCTCCTCTCTCCCTCATGCTTTCTATTTATTCTTGATTCAATCTTGGTAAGTTGTATGTTTCTAGGAATTTAACCATTTTTTCTAGGTTGTCCAATTTGTTGTTATATAATTATTCATAATAGTCATTTAAGTTTTTAAAATTTCTGTGCCATCAGTTGTAATGTCTCATCTTTCACTTCTGATCTTATTTGAGTCTTCTCTCTTTTCTCAGTCTAGCTAATGATTTGTCAATTTTATTTATCTTTTGAAAGAGCCAACTCTTACTTCTATTTTTTCTACTATTTTTCTATCCTCTATTTAATTTATTGCTTCCCTAATCTTTATTATTTACTTGCTTCTGCTAAATTTGGGCTTAGTTTGTTCTTCCCTTTCTAATGTCTTGTGGTGTAAAGTTAGACTGCTTATTTGAAATCTTTCTTCTATTTTAATGTAGATGTTTATTGCTACAAATATCTCGCTTAGTACTGATTTTACTTCACCCCGTAAGTTGGTATGTTGTGTTTTTCTTTGTCTGAAGATATTTTCTTATTTCCTTTTTTATTCCATCTTTGACCCAATGGATGTTTGAGTGTGTTATTTAATTTCCATGTATTTACAAATTTTCCCATTTTCCTTCTATTATTGATTTCTACGTCCATTCTATTGTGATCAGAAAACATACTTTGGTTGATTACAGTCTTCTTAAATTTGATAAGATTTGTTTTTTCAACCTAGCATGTGATCTATTTTAGAGGATGTTCCATGCACGCTTGACAAGAATGAGTATTCTGCTGCTGTTTGGTGAAATGTCCTATAGATGTCTATCAGGTACATTTGGTCTATAGGGTTGTTCAGTTCTGTTGTTTCTTTATAGATTTCCTGTCTGGATGATATATTTGTTATTGATAGTGAGGTATTGCAGTCTCCTACTATTATTGTATTGTGTATTTTTTCCTTCAGATCTGCCAATGTTTGCAGAGTAGCTCTTCTTTTATGGGTCTAAATAAGGGAGCTCCATGTAATAAGCCATTAAAAAAACAAGGAACTGTTCCACTAACTTTTTTCTTTTAACATCTTTATTGGAGTATAATTGCTTCACAATGGTGTGTTAGTTTCTGCTTTATAACAAAGTGAATCAGCTATACATATAAACACATCCTAATATCTCCTCCCTCTTGTGTCTCCCTCCCACCCCTCTAGGTGGCAACAAAGCACTGAGCTGATCTCCCTGTGTTATGTGGCTGCTTCCCATTAGCTATCTGTTTTGCATTTGGTAGTGTATATATGTCCATGCCACTCTCTCACTTCGTCCCAGCTTACCCACCCCCTCCCTGTGTCCTCAAGTCCATTCCCTATGTCTGAGTCTTTATTCCTATCCTGCCACTAGGTTTTCAGAACCTTTTTTTTTTTTTAGATTCCATATATATGTGTTAGCAAACGGTATTTGTTTTTCTCTTTCTAACTTACTTCACTCTGTATGACAGACTCTAGGTCCAACTACCTTACTGCAAATAACTGTTTCGTTTCTTTTTATGAGGTCAGGTAGCCTGATTCCTCCAGCTCCATTTTTCTTTTACAAGAATGCTTTGGCTATTTGGGGTCTTTTCTGTTTCCATACAAATTGTGAAATTTTTTGTTCTAGTTCTATGAAAAATGACATTGGTAGTTTGGTAGGGATTGCATTGAATCTGTAGATTGCTTTGGGTAGTATAGTCATTTTCACAATGTTGATTTTTCCAATCCAAGAACATGGTATATCTCTCCATCTGTTTGTATCATCCTTAATTTCTTTCATCAGTGTCTTATAGTTTTCTGCATACAGGTCTTTTGTCTCCTTAGGTAGGTTTATTCCTAGGTATTTTATTCTTTTAGTTGCAGTGGTAGTGAGAGTGTTTCCTTAATTTCTGTTTCAGATTTTTCATCATTAGTGTATAGGAATGCAAGAGATTCCTGTGCATTCATTTTGTATCCTTTTACTTTACCAAATTCATTGATTAGCTCTAGTAGTTTTCTGGTAGCATCTTTAGGATTCTCTACGTATAGTGTCATGTCATCTGCAAACAGTGACAGCTTTACTTCTTCTTTTCTGATTTGGATTCCTTTTATTTCTTTTTCTTCTCTGATTGCTGTGGCTAAAACTTCCAAAACTATGTTGAATAATAGTGGTGAGAGAGGACAACCTTGTCTTGTTCCTGATCTTAGAGGAAATGGTTTCATGTTTTCACCATTGAGAAAAATGTTGGCTGTGGGGTTGTCATATATGGCCTTTATTATGTTGAGGTAAGTTCCCTCTATGCCTACTTTCTGGAGGGTTTTTATCATAAATGGGTGTTGAATTTTGTCAAAAGCTTTCTCTGCATCTATTGAGATGATCATATGGTTTTTATCCTTCAATTTGTTAATATGGTGTATCACGTTGATTGATTTGCGTATATTGAAGAATCCTTGCATTCCCGGGATAAACCCCACTTGATCATAGTGTATGATCCTTTTAATGTGCTGTTGGATTCTGTTTGTTAGTATTTTCTTGAGGATTTTTGCATCTACATTCATCAGTGATATTGGCCTGTAGTTTTCTTTCTTTGTGACATCTTTGTCTGGTTTTGGTATCAGGGTGATGGTGGCCTCGTAGAATGAGTTGGGGAGTGTTCCTCCCTCTGCTATATTTTGGAAGAGTTTAAGAAGGATAGGTGTTAGCTCTTCTCTAAATGTTTGATAGAATTCACCTGTGAAGCCATCTGGTCCTGAGCTTTTGTTTGTTAGAAGAATTTTAATCACAGTTTCAATTTCAGTGCTTGTGATTGGTCTGTTTATATTTTCTATTTCTTCCTGGTTCAGTCTCGGCAGGTTGTGCATTTCTAAGAATCTGTCCATTTCTTCCAGGTTGTCCATTTTATTGGCATAGAGTTGCTTGTAGTAATCTCTCATGATCGTTTGTATTTCTGCAGTGTCAGTGGTTACTTCTCCTTTTTCATTTCTAATTCTATTGATTTGAGTCTTCTCCCTTTTTTTCTTGATGAGTCTGGCTAATGGTTTATCAATTTTGTTTATCTTCTCAAAGAACCAGCTTTTAGTTTTATTGATCTTTGCTATTGTTTCCTTCATTTCTTTTTTGTTTATTTCAGATCTGATCTTTATGATTTCTTTCCTTCTGCTAACTTTGGGGTTTTTTGCTCTTCTTTCTCTAATTGCTTTAGGTGTTAGGTTAGGTTGTTTGTTTCAGATGTTTCTTGTTTCTTGAGGTAGGACTGCATTGCTAAAAACTTCCCTCTTAAAACTGCTTTTGCTGCCTCCCATAGGTTTGTGTCATTGTGTTTTCATTGTCATTTGTTTCTAGGTATTTTTTGATATCCTCTGATTTCTTCAGTGATCTCTTGGTTATTTAGTAGTGTGTTGTTTAGCCTCCATGTGTTTGTATTTTTTACGGATTTTACGGATGCAGGGTACACCAAGTTGATTGTGGAGACTTAATCCTCTGCTCCTGAGGCTTCTGAGAGAGATTTCCCTTTCTCTTCTTTGTTCACACAGTCCCTGGGGTTAAGCTTTGGATTTGGACCCGCTTCTGCATGTAGGTCACCTGAGGCCATCTTTTCCGACCCTAGACAGGATGGGGTTAAAGGAGCAGCTGATTAGGAGGCCCTGGCTCACTCAGGCCTGGGGGACGGAGGGGTGTGGAATACGGGGCAAGCCTGTGGCGGCAGAGGCCGGCATGACGTTGCAGCAGCCTGAGGCTCGCCATGTGTTCTCCCGGGGAAGTTGTCCCTGGATCACAGGACCCTGGCAGTGGCGGACTGCACAGGGTCCCTGGAGGGGAGGTGTGAAGAGTGACCTGTGCTTGCACACAGGCTTCTTGGTGGCTGCAGCAGCAGCCTTAGCATCTCATGCCCATCTCTGGTGTCCACGCTGATAGCCACGGCTTGCACCTGTCCCTGGAGCTCGTTTAGGTGGTGCTCTGAATCCCCTCTCCTCGCACACCCCGAAACAACAGTCTCTTGCCTCTTCGGCAGTTCTATAGTTTTTCCCGGACTCCCTCCCGGCTATCTGTGACACACTAGCCCTCTTCAGGCTATATTCACGCAGCCAACCCCAGTCCTCTCCCTGGGATCTGACCTCTGAAGCCCGAGCCTCAGCTCCCAGCCCCCACCAGCCCTGGCAGGTGAGCAGACAAGACTCTCAGGCTGGTGAGTGCTGGTCAGCACTGATCCTCTGTGCAGGAATCTCTCTGCTTTGCCCTCTGCATCCCTGTTGCTGCACTTTCCTCCATGGCTCTGAAGATTCCCCCCCACTGACCCTCTGTCTCCACCAGTGAAGGGGCTTCCTAGTGTGTGGAAACTTTTCCTCCTTCACAGCTCCCTCCCTGAGGGAGGTCCCATCCCTATTCTCTTGTCTCTGTTTTTTCTTTTGCCCTACCCAGGTACGTGGGGAGTTTCTTGCCTTTTGGGAAGTCTGAGGTGTTCTGCCAGCATTCAGTAGATGTTCTGTAGGAGTTGTTCCACATGTAGATGTATTTCTGATGTATTTGTGGGGAGGAAGGTGATCTCCCTGTCTTACTTCTCCGCCATCTTGAAGGTCTCTAATTTTTTAAAATAAAAACTTTCCCCATTTTATATAGACTAAAACAGAAACCTGGAGAAAATACTTTCTCAAAGTCACAAAGCTAGGTAGAGGCAGAACCAAAGTTTGGATATGATTCCTTTGTCCAAGCTCTCCTGGTGAATAAGGTATGTGATGAAGAGGCCATTTCCATTTACAGGCTTTAAGACTTCGAAAATCATAGCTATTCAGAATTAGACGAGACTATCTTATCCAATCTCCCAGCCAGCACAATCATCCTTTCCATAGTACCCATGACAGATGGTTATTCAGCCTCCACGTGGGTATCTCCAGAGACAGGAAGATCACTTCCTCATGTAACAGTACATTCTAGAGTAGGGACAGCTCTAAACTAAAAGTATTTTCAGATGCTGGGAAAAAAACTCTACTACTTGGATCTGTACTCCTTTAGCCTTAAACTTAATTTATGACCCAAGCAAAAGGATAAGCAATGCAAAACCATCACAAATGTGATTTTAATGTTTGTGTTTAACACATTTAGGCAGAATGTATTTCTTCTGCACTCTCATAAAGTTCAGTGTATTGGTTAGAAAAACTTTGATCTGCACATCACAGAAAACTTGACAAACAGTGACATAAACCATAAATATAATTTTTCATTTTCTAAGTAAGTGGTGGAGATAAGCAGCACCAAGATGGATTCAGTGGTTCAATGAAATTATTAAATACCCAGGCTCCTTTGCTTTGCCATTTTCAGGGTCTCAGCAGTGTCTCTTTTCATCTCATTAGTAACACTGTGTTCTGTTTGAAGGACAACTGGCTTAACAAAAAGGGGGAGCCCAAAGAAGAAACATTTTTTAGAGTATATCACTCTAAAGGTAAAAAGGTTCTCTGACTTATGAAATTAAATATTGGATTCCCCTGGTAGGTATATCCCTTCAGAAGAAATAAAATATAATCCAGCTAATTTGCTCAATTATAGTAGCCCTGTATTGAATCATCCTGCTTATCTCTTATTCTGATTATAAATAATTCTGGTTATAATAGAGCTTTCCATGAAGATTTTCCTGTAGGGAAAGAAGGCAGTTAGTAGACTGGAAGACTATATATGTTCCAATGTGGTAAAAATAAATAAATGAATAAATGGCAGAAACTTTGAAGTTATACAAACCTCAGTTCATATCTGGACTCTGCTATATATGAGTTGTGTGAACATGGATGGTTTATTCAATATTTTTGAACTTTAATTTCTTCATCAATAAAATGGGAACATTCATAAATAAGAGAGACTATATAAAAGTTCAAATAAATAGGAGGAATTTATTAACTGGTTTCAGGAAGAAGAAAAAAGGAAGGAAGAAAGGAATGAAAGAAGGAAGGAAAGATAAAAGAGAGGGAGAGAGGGAAGAAGGAAGGAAGGAAAGAAGGAGGGAGGGAGGAAAGAAAGAAGGAAAGAAGTTATATTTCCATCATTTAGTTGATATGCTGACATATATGAGTGTCATATGAGATTAGTTAGAGTAAGTCAGTCAAAAATTTACCTCTGAAATCAGGAAAATTTTTGTTTAGGATCTAAGGGCTAGTCTTAAGCTCTGGAACCCCAATCAATAAACTATCCCAAGAATCTCTGCTCAAACAGCCATAAGCATCTCAAATGATAGCTCCAGATTGAAAATTCTGGACATCATATCCAATAGCTTTAACAAGTGCTTCATTGTTCTTGATTCTGTACCAAGAATGACACCAACCAGGTCCCTGCCTTCTAGCAGTTATCCTCTGAGATAGTAAACACAGACATACCCATACTGAGGCATGGAGACAGCACCAAGATGCTAGAGGCTATAACATGATATAAATTCAAACAGAATCTTCTTCCTCCCCCACTGGAATTTTATTTTGTCTTCCAGTGGCAGAATGCAGATTAAGAGTTTAGTTGTCTTCTGGCATCTTGTTACTGACTACAGTAACAGAAAAACAAACTCACCTGAAAATCCCTGAATGTGATCAACAGGACTCAAGCATATGGGAGTTATTATTATATGTGACAGAGTAAAAAATATTTTTCCTTAAGCTAAAGAACTTTACCAAACATCATTTCCAGGTTAAAAGAACATACATTTTGACTGAAGCTGCAGAGAGCATATTTTGTTTGCAATCTGGCTGGCAGAAGGCAGATACCGACTGCCCATCATTGGGAAGAAGATGAGGGAAAAGTTTTCATTGAGACTGGATCACTCCTGCAAACAACTATCAACCAGGAGATAAAGCAGTACAGTAGTAAGTTATTAGGGATATGGAATTACTGGGCCCCAAATAATCCCTAAATAAGATACACTTTTTAAAAAAAGAAACAATAATCAATAGGAATCAAAATTATTACACAAAGGAGAGCTTAATTCCAAAATGAAAATAACTTTTTATCATGAATCCAATATTTTACTAGTTGAAACATTTATTAAACTAGCATTTTTCTTCAAATGCTTTCTCTCCATAAGGAGAACAGTAACGAATGCCTCTACGTAAACTCTCCCGTATCATCCGCCGCCAAACTTACACACACAGCCTCAACCAAAAACCTGTTATTCTTTCTGTCTTCTTCATTTTTAATAATGGAAAAATGGTACATGTTGAGTTTGAATTGCTGACGGTTCATCCCATGGAAGTGTTTAGAAGCAGAGAAAGACATAGATTTGTTGTTCTGGGTTTCTGTAGGTCCCGGACGTCCACTGACAGGTATCTTCATCCAGATCCTTGGTTGGTCAGTGTTCCCAAAGAGTCTGAGCCACCATTAGACTAGACTTGTTGACTTTTTCTATTTCTGTGGGTACTGGTCAACATCTTCAATTACTCTCTGTCCACAGCTTGTGGCTATTTTCTCTCAGCATGCACAGGCCAGAGCCATTTGGAATGGCCCTATGAATTTCCTAGTGAAAACTGTAGGGATTTATAATTTTCTTAGGAACTTACTCAGAAGTTTCTAGGAATTCGGAGGAGATGGCTTGGAAGTGGACCATACGTTCTTGTGCACAGTAGTAGTTTATTATGCCTGAAGGAAATTATTCTTTGTAAATTATTATCAGGATGAAGGTGTCATCATTTCACCACTGACCCCTCAATTTAAGCTAATATCTTGTCCATGGAACTATACCCAGGCCTGTGGCTACACAGAAATAGCTAGTCTATTTCTTCTTAGAGTTAACATTCAGCAAATATTGATAGATTGATCAGGGTTTAACTTTCTTAATCTCCCTTACAGAAAATGTCAATGCAGATCCCTTCCCAGAATTCAAACTTCTTATAATTAAAAGTCAGACAGAGAAAGACAAATATCATATGATATCACTTATATGTGGAATCTAAAAAAATGATACAAATAAACTTATTTACAAAACAGAAACAGACTCACAGACTTAGAGAACAAACTTATGGTTACCAGGGGGAAAGGTTGGGGGGAGGAATAGATTGGGAGTTTGGGATTGACATATATACACTATTATATTTAAAATAGATAACCAACAAGGACCTACTATATAGCACAGGGAACTCTGTTCAGTATTCTGTAATAACCTAAATGGGAAAAGAATTTGAAAAAGAATAGATACACGGATAGGGAGGGTGGGAGGGAGGGAGATGCAAGAGGGAAGAGATATGGCAACATATGTATATGTGTAACTGATTCACTTTGTTGTAAAGCAGAAGCTAGCACACCATTGTAAAGCAATTATACTTCAATAAAGATGTTTAAAAAAAAAAAAAAAGAATAGATACACGTATATGTATAACTGAATTACTTTGCTGTACACCTGTAACTAACACAACATTGTTAATCAACTATGCTCCAATATAAAATAAAAATTTTTTGAAAAAAGAAAATAACAAAAAAAGATGCTAAACAAACTCTCAAATAAAACCAAGAAGTTTGCAGATAATTGTGCAACGAGTTTTCTTTGACTTGTACAAGACAAACATCAGTAACTATTATTCTATATTTCTAAAAACAGCATTTCCTGTCTTTTAGGCACCTTAAATCACAATATCGAGGGGTTTGAACATAGCCAGAGTAAAAGGCTCTTCTGATTTAGAAAACTGCCACTTGGATTTGAATATTCATTTGTTCATCTTCACCTGATTCATTCACATACTTGATCTATCCCTACGCACTTCCCTGAAGCAACGCAAGTGGCTAGGTGATTTTTTTAATTTAAATAAAAAAGAGAGTGGGTTTGCCGCACGTCTTCTCTTGTTTTCATTTACGAGATGTGCTTGCTTAATGAAGTAGAAATGCTAGAGGGATGACAAGTTCAAACTGTGTGGCAATTTGGCCCAACCTGAACTGCAGGGGGAAGGTGTAAAAAGGTGGATGAATGAATAAAGTGGATGGGCAATTTGAGGTGAGTGCTTTGGGGACACCACATGCTAAACACTGAAACCTTTAGAAACATTGCTCATGTGGAGAATGAAGAAGGGTAACTGTGGATAAGAATTAAGAATTGTAGATGAGTCCACTGGATGGAGACCGTTAACAGGGGGAATACACTGAAGTTACCAAAGTGAGGACAACTGTCTTGTTAGCACTTAATTAGGATGATAGGTATATCCCTGGTACCCTATCAGGCCTCTTTCTTACTTTTAAATTGTAAGAGTTGGGTTATTAGGTATGGTCTCTTTAATTACCTTTATATTCACTTGTCCACTAAAACTGATAACATAGTGTTCTTCAGACTCAAAACATTAACTCTACCAGCAGCGCAGATGAATAAGAGAGAGAGGACCCCATTCATCTCTAATGGGGCTTTTCAACCAGCATTCTCATCAACTCTACAGCCTGCTTATTGCTGTGAGACCTGACGATCAGTACAATTACATGAATACTGGAAGGAAGACTTTACTTTTTGTCTCTGGTGCCCACTTGAAAGCCCAATCTCACCCAACACAACATGTGTAAACTACTCAAGAGACTTCTAGGAAAAGAACACCTGGCTGGACCTGGATTCAGTATCCAACATCCAGTCTACTCCATAATATGTACCTTAAAGTCGTCAGGGTGTTTTTAGGAAATCAGCATTATGGGGCCTCACTAATTGCTATATAATTCTGTAATTCTAGTACCAGAAGGGATCTTATTGGATAATCTAATTTAAACCTCATTCCAAAACAAGTACTATCGTCCTCAATCAAGTAAAATGGAAAATGATTTATGCTCAAAAAAAAAAAAGATTCCACATTTCTATCAGCATGAGTGTCTGTGGTTCAACCTTGACTTGATTTTAAGTCAATTATGAATAATATAAGCATCAAGCTCCTTAAAAGATGCTGTGGGGAATTAAAATGAAGATATAATTCCTGACCTCATGAAATTTCCTGTGGAATGATAGAGGCAGAACAAATGTAGGAGGTTAGACACAATGAGAGCTGGGAAAAGAACTTGCTCCCTTCAGCGCTGAACTCTTGCCCTAGTGGGGTACCTCAGGGTCTATCCTGGGGTCAGGTTCAGCTTCTGTGCCCCATCCCTATTGATTCATGTCTCAGTTGGATAATCTGTCATGACTGTCTCTTAGGATGGGCCCTGCTCTACTCTGCAGCTGTACAGGGCCCAGAAGAGTTGTTGAAGCAGAGAAAAAAGATACCTTGGATATGAGAAATTCCAGCCAGAGATCAGAGAGGAGCTGAGACAGCGGAAGTTTTTACCTTGTGTTATTTCTCCAGTGGAAATGAATGACCAGTGCCTGTCACCCCATAAAGTATTTATTAATTGACACCTCAATCTTTTATTTTCATTTTACACTCTCCTAATTCTTTTAAGGACCCCAGGAAGGTCCCCTACTTCCAGTGTTTTAGTCATTTTTGCATACTTCTTTTAAACTTTTTAAAAGAGATAGATTCTTAATCATTTTCAGATGTTTACTGAATGTTTGTTAAACTGAACTAAGTAGTACAGAGTCTGTACATACAATTAAGTACATGCCTTTTCATGCTCTTAAAAAAAACTTTTTAAGTCTTCCATACACCTCTAAATGTATAACAACATATTTTTTATAGCAGAAAAATAAAGTTCCCGCTCTTGTGTGCCATACTTATAATTCTGGATTGGTTAATGCATTGAGTTATATCACGTTTTAGTAAAGCCCAAATAAGTGCCAATCTGGAAGTTCATTCAGTAAGGCTCCTGTCTACAATTCTATGGAGGAAACATTTTATTAGATCAAATAAGATGAATAATTTATTTACAATAACCATTATGGAACAATATTGAGTAAGCCTATACCTTGTTGTAAATCTAAGACTTCAGTTCAAAGTGTTAGCACATCATTAACAGTACATATATTAATAATTTTGCCACGTCCAGGTCACTATAATATACGTTACTGAAAAGATCTTTCAGATTCTTAACCAACCTATTTGATATCTGTAGAGTGGTTATATCATCTATTAAACCTCATCCTATAATAACATTTATCTTGGGTGTAATGTAATTTTCAGGGATACTTTACCCAGTAGGTCTGGGTATTAAGCTAAATAACCTATATTATCAAATTTTAGAAGCTCTGGTGACAGGGAGTGGTCTTCTGTTCAAATTTTGGACTCCTATGGGCTGTGATAGCTCACTTGAAGATAAGGGAGTATTGGGACCATTATCCATCTTTCCTTGGGATGACCGTACTAGTCAGGGTCCCAGAAAGAAACAGAACTCACTCCCAAGATTATGCAATAGGGAAGAACCCTTGTATTCTTTTTTTTTTTTTTAAACATCTTTATTGAAGTATAATTGCTTTACAATGGTGTGCTAGCTTCTGCTTTACAACAAAGTGAATCAGTTACACATATACATATGTTGCCATATCTCTTCCCTCTTGTATCTCCCTCCCTCCCACCCTCCCTATCCCACCCCTCTAGGTGGTCACAAAGCACCGAGCTGATCTCCCTGTGCTATGCGGCTGCTTCCCACTAGTTATCTATTTTACATTTGGTAGTGTATATATGTCCATGACAGTCTCTCACCCTGTCACATCTCACCCCTCCCCCTCCCCATATCCTCAAGTCCATTCTCTAGTAGGTCTGTGTCTTTATTCCCATCTTGCCACTAGGTTCTTCATGACCTCTTTTTTTTTTTTTTTTTTCCTTAGATTCCATATATATGTGTTAGCATACTGTATTTGTTTTTCTCTTTCTGACTTACTTCACTCTGTATGACAGACTCTAACTCCATCCACCTCATTACAAACACCTCCATTTCATTTCTTTTTATGGCTGAGTAATATTCCATTGTATATATGTGCCACATCTTCTTTATCCATTCATCCGATGATGGACACCTAGGTTGCTTCCATGTCCTGGCTATTGTAAACAGAGCTGCAATGAATATTTTGGTACATGACTCTTTCTGAATTATGGTTTTCTCAGGGTATATGCCCAGTAGTGGGATTGCTGGGTCATATGGTAGTTCTATTTTTAGTTTTTTAAGGAACCTCCATACTGTTCTCCATAGTGGCTGTATCAATTTACATTCCCACCAACAGTGCAAGAGTGTTCCCTTTTCTCCACACCCTCTCCAGCATTTATTTTTTCTAGATTTTTTGATGATGGCCATTCTGACCGGTGTGAGATGATACCTCATTGTAGTTTTGATTTGCATTTCTCTAATGATTAATGATGTTGAGCATTCTTTCATGTGTCTGTTGGCAATCTGTATCTCTTCTTTGGAGAAATGTCTATTTAGGTCTTCTGCCCATTTTTGGATTGGGTTGTTCGTTTTTTTGTTATTGAGCTGCATGAGCTGCTTGTAAATCTTGGAGATTAATCCTTTGTCCGTTGCTTCATTTGCAAATATTTTCTCCCATTCTGAGGGTTGTCTTTTGGTCTTGTTTATGGTTTCCTTTGCTGTGCAAAAGCTTTTAAGTTTCATTAGGTCCCATTTGTTTATTTGTGTTTTTATTTCCATTTCTCTAGGACCTGGGTCAAAAAGGATCTTGCTGTGACTTATGTCATACAGTGTTCTGCCTATGTTTTCCTCTAAGAGTTTGATAGTGTCTGGCCTTACACTTAGGTCTTTAATCCATTTTGAGTTTATTTTTGTGTATGGTGTTAGAGAGTGTTCTAACTTCATACTTTTACATGTACCTGTCCAATTTTCCCAGCACCACTTATTGAAGAGGCTGTCTTTTCTCCACTGTATATGCTTGCCTCCTTTATCAAAGATAAGGTGACCATATGTGCGTGGGCTTATCTCTGGGCTTTCTATCCTGTTCCATTGATCTATATTTCTGTTTTTGTGCCAGTACCAAACTGTCTTGATTACTGTAGCTTTGTAATATAGTCTGAAGTCAGGGAGCCTGATTCCTCCAGCTCCATTTTTCGTTCTCAAGATTGCTTTGGCTATTCGGGGTCTTTTGTGTTTCCATACAAATTGTGAAATTTTTTGTTCTAGTTCTGTGAAAAATGCCAGTGGTAGTTTGATAGGGATTGCATTGAATCTGTAGATTGCTTTGAGAACCCTTGTATTCTATTACAAGTTAATCAATAAAAGGATGTTGTCTATAAGCTTAAATTATACATAATGGCCCATCTCTGGAACCTTGCTTCCCAGGTAATGAGCATTAAGCTAAAATACCTTTGTTTAGCTCATAGAAAACACCCTGACCAGGCCCACCTGTGAATAACTACAGGGAGGAAGAAATTAACACATCTCTTCTGGAGGCTGACCGGAACCCGGAAATGTCTGACTTTACTCCTCCCCCTTTCTGTATAAAAGAAGCCTGAATTCTAACTCAGGCAAGATGGTTCTTTGGGGGCATGAGTCCACCACCTGCTAGGTCTGTCTGCTTTCCAAATAAAGTCTCTCTTCCTTGCCCCAACAGCTAGTCTCTCGATTTATTGGCTTGTTGTGCTTGGACTTGATAACAATTATTCAAACAAAGAAGTCTTGCTACTCGTAGCTAGCTGGCCTCAGTTGGGGAATTTTCAAGTAAGGCCCTAGCAGCTGTCCAGACTACTTGTCCTGAGGATCTTCCCTTCAAAATTCTCCAAAGTGGCACCAGCTGTCCCAGAGCTTGGCAGCTGGAGAAAAGAATCATTGACATTTGGGAGCTGACGGGCTCCATACATTAGGGTAAGTCACTCTGGTGTATACAGCCAGGAACTTTATTTCCTCTCTGTTTGGGGCTTTTTCTCCAGAACATGCCAATTTGTTTGGGGAACCCTGTTGGAGAGAGGAAATAGTTGCATTTCTTCTCCACTTGTGGCTTTTTCCTCCAGAATAAGCCAATTTGTTTTGTATTTGGGTGGGGTTCCCTGTTGGGAGAGAGGAAACAGTTGTTGGACTTTCACCCAATTTGTGAACCGGTTTGTTTGTTTCTTTGGATGCTAGCATTTGTGTGTGCAGTTTGTGTTTCATCTTGAATTTCTGTCTTTAAAAATGGGGAATGTTTCAACTATCCCTAAAGAAAGTCATCTGAGGCACATTTTGGATAAGTGACTTGATTACAGCTATGAGCCCATGAGTGAGAGGAATATATTTTATTGTAACAGCCTGTGGCCACAGGACCTCTTAGGATCTCCACAAGGGGTTTAGGCCGGGGTATCTTGGGACACTGTACACCATGTACTGCTACCCTTGCTGTGTTAATTATGTCATTTACAGTCTCCTGTGTCATTGGTATATGTAAAACCCCAAGACCAAGCTTGAGGGTTTATTTAGGATTTTCTGTTTGTCCTTTGGGTTTTTCGTTTCATTTTGTTTGGTACTATTTCTCCATTTACAGCCAAATCAGTTTTGTGATATTTAAAACTTTTACTGGTATTAAATAGAGGAAAGCAACAGGGGAAAAAAACCTGTCTGTTCTTGTCCAAGAGTGGGACATTCCCAGGAAAAAGAGAAAGGTTCCACTTGGTTCCTAAAATCTCCCAAAACTACAAATAGAAGTGTCTTTTCCATAAATATTAGTAAAAAGGGTCTAGCCATCTAGACAGGTGAACTTGATTTGTCCCATCTGCCAGAAACCCAGAGTCCAACCTCTTTTGTAACTGATGGGTTTTACATTGTTGTGCCTGATTCATGGCTAAAATTTTGGAATGGGAACTGAGATCCCTGTGTTTGGTTGTGTTTGTACGTGTGTTATAGATGTGTGACATTACCAAAATTAATTTGTAAAAAGAGCTCTATGTAATTGGCTTAAAAGAAATTAAGTGCTTATATAAATACTCAAATATAAAAAACTGGCCAGAATGAATTTTGGGGTCATGTGATCGAGGAAATATTCAGTATTGAACTAATATCTGGTATTAAAGTTAGCTTAAGCTTGTTGGTTTGATTAATATGGATATGTCATTAGAGTAATCAACATTAAGTATAATACTTTTATTGTACCTAAGTTTACTAGAAATCAAATAAGACCTTTATTATTCATGTTATAAAGTTTGTCAACAAAAAAATAACTATGACAAAGCTTTTAAGTAATAAAATAGAAGTAAATGAGGTAAGAGTTTTAGGTAAATTCTGTAGGAATAATTATGTTTTGGTAAACTCTATGGGAATAATTATGTTTTGGGAATGTCTATCTAAAATAGTCTCTCCAGATTTTTGTAACTTGAAACTAAGTTAAGAAGAGAATTCATTGACTATCTGGGTCATTTCAAATACGATAAAATTAAAACATTAATTGCTGGGCAGGTCTAAGTTTACCTACCCTTGCCTCCTTAGGAGAGGAAGACTAAAGCATAAGTTTGTCAATCAGAAAATACTGGTATGACAGTTTACAATTACTTCTTGGTTTTCACTAGAGACTAAGGTTTTAAGGTTAAGAATTATGAGGGAAGCATTTTAGTATGCAAAGATGTAGGATGTGTGTTTTCAGCAAAGAAGGTATGAGGAATGAAAATGTATTTTGTTAAAGGGAAAAAGGTGATTTTTGTCCTAGAGCTGGCTGTTTCTGAATGGAAAAGAAAGTAAGGGACAGATTAATATGGATACAGAAAGTTGTGGAAGATTTGTGGAGAAGGAACACTGAGAAGAGTCCTATGCATGGTCAAGATTGGCTCGGATAAGACTGAACGTAATTAAGAAAATGAATTTTAAAGGCAAAGTAATACAAAACCTGAATCTGGTTCTCTAAGAGGACAAAGTTTTCTTAAAATATTGAACTGCTTTTGGTAATAGATTGTGGGTTTCCTTAAGTGATCTGTATTTGCACTGAGATCTTTGATTATCACTGCTTAAAACTTTCTGATATGTTTGACAAACTTTCCAAAGATCAAATTCTAAATGAAGTTCATTTGACCTCTAGCTAACTTTGAGGTTTTCCAAAGGGTCCCTGGAACACAAATTATTTTCTCTCTCTTAGAGAGAATATTAAACTAATTTGGCTTATTTGTTATGTTAAATTACATGGGAAGCATTGTCAAATAAGTGGTGACAAAACTTCTTAGAATGTATCGTGGCTAAACGTTATTAACATACACATTCTAGAAATTATATGGAACTCCTAAAATTCTGGCATATCCTGGTAAATGATATCATTCATAATTCTAGTAATGATCTTAAATTGTTGTGTGTCACAGCAGTAATCATGTTTCTTTTCAATTGCATTGTAATCCCAGTTGGTTGATGCCAAAAAGGCATCCTTATAATGGTTAGAGATTATAAGTTGCTATTTATGGTCTTACAGTGGCTTTTGATGACTCTATAGTTATTTCATGAAGAATCAGGGAAGAATGATGAAATCTTTTATATGCAAGCACTTGTGCTGTTATCAAGAAAATAAGAAAAGGAAGAGAATGAGAGTGAGGATATGTTGCTTCAAACCTTAACTCCTCTGACTGAGCTACGTGTCCCATCTGCTCCAGGTGTTGTGCCAATATATCCACCTCTTCCACCACCCTCCCGTTCCTATCCAGCCCCAGTTCATGACACTGGGGCTCAGGACTTCCCCTCTTCATAGGGATCAATTTGAAAATCCTGTGTTAGCCTCTGGGGCACAGGGACTTGGTCTGGTATCACCATCTAAGACCCGACAGGACACCCAATTTGGGCCAGGAGCCACTTCTGGGACAGGCAATTTCCCTTATGCCATTATTTCATAGGGGGCCTATGTGCAAACGACCAGTCAGCTGGCTTTCTCAGGCTTGTTTAATTCGAAAGATTGCAACGTCTTTATAAGGAGGATCCTGTACACTTGAAGCCCACTTCACAGCTGAACCAAATTGGTACTCCGATGAGGGAGGAAGGCCCTTATTAGAACACTCTACTTATTAGTACATCTTGCCTGGGCTTTGAAAAGGGGAACCAAAGCAAAAGAGTTTGAACAAAATTCAAGAAACTCAGAAAAAAAAAAAAAAAAAGGGCTTCCCTGGTGGCGCAGTGGTTGAGAATCTGCCTGCCGATGCAGGAGACAGGGGTTCGAGCCCTGGTCTGGGAAGATCCCACATGCCGCAGAGCGACTGGGCCCGTGAGCCACAATTACTGAGCCTGCGCGTCTGGAGCCTGTGCTCCGCAACAAGAGAGGCCGCGATAGTGAGAGGCCCGCACTCCGCGATGAAGAGTGGCCCCCGCTTGCCGCAACTAGAGAAAGCCCTCGCACAGAAACGAAGACCCAACACAGCCAAAAAAAAAAAAAATAAAGAATATTAAAATAATCTTTAAAAAAAAAAACCCAAATGAAGACCTCTCAGTTTTTGGAAAGAATTTATCAGGCCTACAGATGTCATCTTCATGCAGCTCCTAAGGCCCCTGAAAATACTAGAATGGTAAATTTGACCCTTTGGTGGGGGGCAAAGGGCCTCAGATATCAGGAGAAACTTGCAAAAATTAGATGGTGCATTTGGAATGAACCCTTCTCAATTGGTAGATGTTGCTTTTAGAGTGTTCAACAGGGAACAGCAACAGAAGAAAGAAGATGCAAAATGAAACGCCACTTTACTGGCAGCAGCATTGGGTTCTCAGAAGGCGAGTAACCCAAAGAGAGGTAAGCCACCACTGGGGAAGGAACAATGTGCTTAATGTAAGGAGGAAAGAAAACAGATTGCCTTAGACTAAAACAGAAGAAGGAAAACAATTAGACAAGAGCTTCTCATATGGTAGAAAGAGAGGAACACTCTGAATGAAGAGGCCCAGGGGCTCCCTTGGACTTGAGATGCCTAATTCCCCACAGGATCCCCAGGTAAATTTGACAGTGGGGAATGAGCTGATTAACTTCTGATAGACCCCACCCTGAAATTTTTCACCAGAACAGCTTGACGTCGGAGTCCCACCAGAACACGCTTTAGTCCTGCAGGTGGCGTTCATGAAAACCCCAGGAAAGGAGACAGAGTTCTTTCCCCGCCCTCCCCTCCCCGCCAGACCAGAAGTGTGTGCTAATGGCACCCCTGGGAAGGCCAAAAACACATGGCCAATAGGAATCCCATTAAAAAGGGATGCTGGGACACCTAATCTAAAACAATATCCTCTGAGGCTAGAGGATCATTTTTCCCACAGACTGTCAAAATATCAGTCAGTGTATTCAGAAAGGGACAAAGAGAGGGTCAAAGAGTGGGGTTTCACTTGGATCACACCTCACTGGAAATGTAATGCACAATTGTTTTGATCCCTGAGACCCTCTTGGACACTATGCTGCAGCACATTTATAATAGTACCCATTACAGGAGAGATGCCACTTTACAATGGATTCAAAAATATATAATGGGACCTAACCTACAAAAGACCACCCAGCAAATCACTCAGAATTGCATGATTTGTGCCAAAAATAACCCAAAGTTTGCTGTCAGACCTCCCCAGAGGGAGACTCAGCACAGAGAAACCTGCCGCACCAAAGACTGGAAAATAGACTTTACTCAAATGTCTCAAGCTGCAAGAAATTTCAGATAACCTGCTAGTGTTTGTGGACACTTTTTCAAGATGGGTGGAAGCATATCCCACTGGACAGAAAGTCTCTGAAGTGGTTAAAGCCCTCCTTAGGGAAATTATCCCCTGATTTGGATTAAGGCATTGAAACTACATTCATCCTGGAGACCACGATCAGCAGGAAAAACCAAGAAAATGAATTATACATTAAAAAGAAACATCCCTAAAATATGTCAGGAGACTAATCTATCTTGGGATAAGGCCTTGCCAGTTGCCCTGCTATGGATCAGTGACTCCCAGAAGCAGGCTTAAATTAAGCCCCTATAAAATATTGTATGGTAGGCTATTCCAGGTGTCTGCCCAGGCAGGAGAATCCATAAATGCTCTTGAAGACTTAGCAGTTGCCAATTATGTTAAAACTTTGGGCAATATACTAACCTCTGTTCATCAGTTTGCCTGCAACAGGTCTGCCTATCCAACTGAAATAGATGGTAGTTCCATTGTATCTGGAGAAGGGTCAAGCAATTTAATCTTGTCCAAATAAATAGCACAGGAATTTAGTATACGTATTGGGAACTGGAACAAAAACCCCAAGTTCAGTTACAAATTAGACAAAGTGCTAAGGGGTTTCATCAGGTTCAAATAGTTGTAGATAAAAAAGGACTGACTAAAGATTCTAAGGAATATTTGTCACCTCTGTTCAGCAGGAAATAGTGATCTTTGTCCCTTTTCCCACAAGATTGTGGAATGAACATTGACAGTGGGGAATTGTAATAAGGAAGAACCTTTGTATTCTATTACACCTTAATCACTAAAGGGATGTTGTCTATAAGCTTAAATTATACGTGATGGCCCATCTCTGGGAACCCTGCCTAAACCATTCCCTGACCCAGGTAATGAGAATTAAACTAAAGTACCTTTGTAGAGTTCACAGGAAACATCCTGACCAGACCCACCTGTGAATGACTGCAGGGAGGAAGAAATTAACACATCCCTCTGGAGGCTGTCGGGAAACAGGAAATGTTTGACTTTACTCCCTCCCCATTTAGTATAATGCCTGAATTCTAACTCAGGCAAGATGGTTCTTTGGGACAAAAGTCCACCATCTTCTTGGTCTGCCAGCTTTCCAAATAAAGTTGCTATCCCTTGCCCCAGCACCTCATTTCTCGATTTATTGGTCTGTCGTGCAGTAAGCAGTACCAGCTTGGACTCAGTAACAATTATTCAAATAAAGGGACTTTAATAAGGGGAATAATTACAGGGGTGAAGGTAGGGTTAAGGGAACCAACAAAGGATATCAAGGCACTGAGATACTAACAACAAAAGGAAGTCAGTACTGTTACTTTGGTTAAAGAAGCAAGGAGAGGAAATAGTGTCATCAGAACACAATGAAGTCTGGAGCCACAGAGGAGGATCTGCCACGGAAGAGCTGTAGTATTTCAGCTACTCCCAAACACAGGCTACCAAAGAAGAAAGGGAGTGGAAATTAAATACTCAGATTATCTCTCTTCCAGCTCTTTCATCTCCTGCCTGTGTTTCCCATTGGCTGAGCCCAATCAGAATTCAGAAAGGGAGCAGTCCTCAGGGATTATCAGCCTTCTGGGGCACAAAGCAGGGCAGAGAGGAGAATAGATTGCACAGAGGGCCAACAGAAGAACCATAATCACCAAGACCCAGGAAAACTCACGGGGAGGCAAGAAAACTGTATAGAGTCTTCTAAACCATCTTCTCATATTCCTAGAAACTTCTGAGTAAGTTCCTAAGAAAACTGTAAATCCCTACAGTTTGCACTAGAAAATACACATGGCTGAGCCAAATGGCTCTGCCCTGTGCATGCTGGGAGAAAACAGCTACAAGCTGTGGACAGAGTACTCGAAGATGTTGACCAGGACCCACAGAAACAGAAAGTCAACAAATCTAGCCCATTGGTGGCTCAGACTTTGGGAACACTGACCAACCAAGGATCTGGATGACGATACCTGTTGGTGTACGTCAGAGACCTACAGAAACCCAGAACAACAAATCTATGTCTTTCTCTGCTTCTAAACGCTTCCATGGGATGAACCGTCAGCATTTCAAACTCACCATGTACCAAAAACAAACATAATTTCTCCATTTACCTAAACACCTCATATCATCCCCCACTACCAAACTTACACATACACCCCACCAACTAAACTTACACATACACACTACCAAACATACACACCACCAACTAAAAAACTGTTATTCTTTCTTTCTCATTTCTAATAATAGACTTTGTAATACTGTAGCTTAAGGGACTCGTTGTCATAACATCATCTTTGATTTCTCCCTCTCCGCTGAATCTGGAGTCCGGCATCCCTTAAGAGCCACCCTGCCCTTCTGTGAGCACCCAACAAGAGTCAGCACAAAGCACCATGCTTTGCTCACTCCATTGTCCTGAAGAAGTTTGGTTCTTCCCACTTAATTTCTCTCACAATCCCTCTGGATCCTGTGGTCAGCCCTGCATCCATTAATGTAAAACCCTATTTCTCTGAAACTGATTTTAGCTTAACTGAGGGCATTGTTTACACCTGCCATCTGATTACTCTTTGTTTCTATCATCTCCATGGAAATAGATAACCTGCCTGATTCTGCCTGATCCAGAAACTGATTCACTTGAGTGCTTCCACCAACTTTGCTCCAGGCCCAGATAAGCAGAACTGAAGAATTGTCTCCCGTGAACACTAGCTCCTAAATTCCCTAGATTCTACAAGCACTGTATCCTGTATCCTCTCTCTGTATTCTCTTATTACTCTTCTTCAAGTCTACATTGTTATATTCCTAGATATAAGCAATAATCTCTACCATCATTCCTGCCTGCATCCAATCATCTAACATCATTCCTCTTAAATGAAGCTCCCCTATGAACTCTGACTTTATCTTCTTAAATATCTTGTAAGTCTTCTCATCTCCTGTAGACAAAATTACTTTTTATGGTAATCAAGACCTGGCCTCTACTTCCCTTTTCTACTTTATTCTTTATTCCTTTTCTTTCACCCACCTAATATTCCAGTCAAACTTTTTTACCATTTATTTCTGAAATACACCTTGTACTTTCTGCTCTTAACACTTTCTTTACCCTCTTTCCTGTAATGAACATCCCACCACCTTTATATGTCCAAACAACTCTTTTTCATTATTCGAGGCCATCGTTCATGGCCTTGCTCAAATGGCACTTCCTTTTCAAAACATTCTGTTATCCTCAGATTTTATAAAGTTATATAGTAGCTGGCATATAAATAAAAGTGTTTCATGTAACTAAACAAAGAACATTACATGTTCCTTTTGTGGGATTCACTTTCCTTTTTTTTTTTTTGAATTTTATTTTTTTTATATAGCAGGTTCTTATTAGTTATCTATTTTATACATATTAGTGTATATATGTTAATCCCAATCTCGCAATTCATCCCACTACCACCCCACCCCCTGCTTTATCACGTTGGTGTCTGGGATTCACTTTCTAGCTTGTATTATAGTTACTTAAATATTTCATACATCTCACAAGATTATATTCATCAGAGCAAAAAAGTAGATGTTATTCAATTTGGTATATTCCATAACATCTAAATGAGAAAAATATTTAATAATCACACTTTATGCTTTGCAAACATTGTCTCATTTAGGTCCCACAACAATAGCAACTGATATATGTGGCCCTGTTCTATAGATCAGAAAACTGAATCTCAGAATGATTCATTAACTTGCATGAACTGAAGTCAGGACTACAATCCATATCAGACTCTGTAAAAGCTCTTGTTCTCTTCAAAAATCTCTGCAGCATTATGTAGATACCTCTACAGGATACTGTAATGAGTTCAAAGGAAACTTAAGACCCTCTGGTCTGAAGGGCATTTCAATATACCAGTCATCTTCAGCTATATATCAAAGAATTTAACACTTTTATCAACCTTAATAGAAGCAATGTCAAGAGATTTACTTAGAACCAAAACCTGAGTGAGAACATTACAAACTGGAAAGGATGTACTTTTCTTAGAAACATATTTATTCATGTATAAAATATATACAAAAAAGGCACAGATCCTGTGTCCAACTCAGTGAATTTTTACAAAATGACTCACCTACTTATCAACACCCAGAACAAGAAAAAGATCATAACCAGCACTTCAGAATCCACCCTTGTGACCTCTTCCAGTCACTACCAACATCCTCAAGGACAACCACTCTCATGAATTCTATCACCATACATTAGCTTTAACTGATTCAAACTTTATACAAATGAAGACACACAGATGGCCAACAAACACATGAAAAGATACTCAATGTCACTAATTATTAGAGAAATGAAAATCAAAACTACAGTGAGGTATCACCTCACACCAGTCAGAATGGCCATAATCAAAAAGTCTACAAACAATAAATGCTGGAGAGGGTGTGGAGAAAAGGGAACCCTCTTGCACTTTTGGTGGGAATGTAAATTGATATAGCCACTCTGGAGAACTGTATGGAGGTTCCTTAAAAAACTAAAAATAGAACTACCATGTGACCCAGCAATACCACTCCTGGGCTTATACCTGGAGAAAACCATAATTCAAAAACATACATGGAGGGAGGGGCAAGATGGCGGAAGAGTAAGACGCGGAGATCACCTTCCTCCCCACAGATACATGAGAAATACATCTACACGTGGAACTGCTCCTACAGAACACCCACTGAACGCTGGCAGAAGACGTCAGACCTCCCAAAAGGCAAGAAAATCCCCACGTACTTGGGTAGGGCAAAAGAAAAAAGAAATAACAGAGACAAAAGAATAGGGACGGGACCTGCACCAGTGGGAGGGAGCTGTGAAGGAGGAAAGGTTTCCACACACTAGGAAGCCCCTTCGTGGGCAGAGACTGCGGGTAGCAGAGGGGGGAAGCTTCAGAGCCACGGAGGAGAGCGCAGCCACATTGGTGCGGAGGGCAAAGCGGAGAGATTCCCGCACAGAGGAGCGGTGCCGACCAGCCCGAAAGGCTTGTCTGCTCAGCCGCCGGGGCGGGCGGGGGCTGGGAGCTGGGGCTCGGGCTTCGGTGCTAGCTGGGAGGGAGTCCGGGAAAAAGACTGTGGCTGCCGAAGAGGCAAGAGACTTTTTCTTGCCTCTTTGTTTCACGGCGCGCAAGGAGAGGGGATTCAGAGCGCCGCCTAAACGAGCTCCAGAGACGGGCGCGAGCCGCGGCTATCAGCACGGATCCCACAGCAACAGGGACACAGAGGGAAAAACGGAGAGATTCCCGCACAGAGGCTCGGCGCCGAGCAGCACTCACCATCCCGAGAGGCTTGTCTGCTCACCCGCCGGGGCGGGCGGGGGCTGGGAGCTGAGGCGCGGGCTTCGGTCGGATCCCAGGGAGAGGACTGGGGTTGGCTGCGTGAACACAGCCTGAAGGGTCTAGCGCACCACAACTAGCCGGGAGGGTGCCCGAGAAAAAGTCTGCAGCTGCTGAAGAGGCAAGAGACTTTTTCTTGCCTCTTTGTTTCCCGGCGTGCAAGGAGAGGGGATTCAGAGCGCCACTTAAACGAACTCCAGAGACGGGCGCGAGCCGCGGCTATCAGCGCGGACCCCAGAGACGGGCATGAGACGCTGAGGCTGCTGCTGCCACCACCAAAAAGCCTGTGGGCGAGCACAGGTCATTCTCCACACCGCCCCTCCTGGGAGCCTGTGCAGCCCGCGACGGCCAGGCTCCCGTAATCCGGGGACAACTTCCCCGGGAGAGCGCACGGCGCGCCTCAGGCTGCTGCAACGTCACGCCGGCTTCTGCCGCCGCAGGCTCGCCCCGCCTCCTCCGCACCGCTCCCTCCCCCCGGCCTGAGTGAGCCAGAGCCCCCGAATCAGCTGCTCCTTTAACCCCGTTCTGTCTGGGCGGGGAACAGACGCCCTCAGGCGACCTACATGCAGAGGCGGGTCCAAATCCAAAGCTGAACCCCGGGAGCTGTACGAACAAAGAAGGGAAAGGGAAATCTCTCCCAGCAGCCTCAGAAGCAGTGGATTAAAGCTCCACAAACAACTTGATGTGCCTGCATCTGTGGAATACCTGAATAGACAACGAATCATCCCAAATTTAGGAGGTGGACTTTGGGAGCAGGATATATTAACTTTTCCCCTTTTCCTTTTTTTATGAGTGTATATGTGTATGCTTCTGGGTGAGATTTTGTCTGTATAGCTTGGCTCTCACCGTTAGTCCTAGGGTTAGGTCCGTCCGTTTTTTTTGTTGTTGTTTTTTGTGTTTTGTTTTTTTTTTTTTTTTTTTTGCTTAAAAAATTTTTTCCCCCTAATAAATGTTTTCTTAATAATTTTTTCCTTATTTTCTATTTTTAAAAAAATTAAAAAAAAAGTTTTTAATAAGTTTTTTCATATTTTTTATTTTAAAAAATTAAAAAAATTTTTTTCTTAATAGATTTTTTCTTAAAAATTTTTTTCTTATTTTTAGTATAAAAAATTAATAAATCTATTTTTAAAAATTAAAAAAAAATTTTTTTCTTAATAAATTTATTCTTAATAATTTTTTTCTTATTTTTTATTATAATTGCTTTATTTTATTTTATTTTATTTTATCCTCTTTCTTTCTTTCTTTCCATTTTTTCTCCCTTTTATTCTGAGCCGTGTGGATGAAAGGCTCTTGGTGCTCCAGCCAGGCATCAGGGCTGTGCCTCTGAGGTGGGAGAGCCAACTTCAGGACACTGGTCCACAAGAGACCTCCCAGCTCCACGTAATACCAAACGGCGAAAATCTCTCAGAGATCTCCATCTCAACATCAAGACCCAGCTTCACTCAACGACCAGCAAGCTACAGTGCTGGACACCCTATGCCAAACAACTAGCAAGACAGGAACACAGCCCCATCCATTAACAGAGAGGCTGCCTAAAATCATAGTAAGGCCACAGACACCCCAAAACACACCACCAGACGTGGACGAGCCCACCAGAAAGACAAGATCCAGCCTCATCCACCAGAACACAGGCACTAGTTCCCTCCACCAGGAAACCTACACAACCCACTGAACCAACCTTAGCCACTGGGGAAAGATACCAAAAACAATGGGAACTACGAACCTGTAGCCTGTGAAAAGGAGACCCCAAACACAGTAAGATAAGCAAAATGAGACGACAGAAAAACACACAGCAGATGAAGGAGCAGGGTCAAAACACACCATACCTAACAAATGAAGAGGAAATAGGTAGTCTACCTGAAAAAGAATTCAGAATAATGATAGTAAGGATGATCCAAAATCTTGGAAATAGAATAGACAAAATGCAAGAAATATTTAACAAGGACGTAGAAGAACTAAAGAGGAACCAAGCAACGATGAAAAACACAATAAATGAAATTAAAAATACTCTAGATGGGATCAATAGCAGAATAACTGAGGCAGAAGAACGGATAAGTGACCTGGAAGATAAAATGGTGGAAATAACTACTGCAGAGCAGAATAAAGAAAAAAGAATGAAAAGAACTGAGGACAGTCTCAGAGACCTCTGGGACAACATTAAACGCACCAACATTCGAATTATAGGGGTCCCAGAAGAAGAAGAGAAAAAGAAAGGGACTGAGAAAATATTTGAAGAGATTATAGTTGAAAACTTCCCTAATATGGGAAAGGAAATAGTTAATCAAGTCCTGGAAGCACAGAGAGTCCCATACAGGATAAATCCAAGGAGAAACACACCAAGACACATATTAATCAAACTATCAAAAATTAAATATAAAGAAAACATATTAAAAGCAGCAAGGGAAAAACAACAAATAACACACAAGGGCATCCCCATAAGGTTAACAGCTGATCTTTCAGCAGAAACTCTGCAAGCCAGAAGGGAGTGACAGGACATATTAAAATGATGAAAGGGAAAAACCTACAACCAAGATTACTCTACCCTGCAAGGATCTCATTCAGATTTGATGGAGAAATTAAAACCTTTACAGACAAGCAAAAGCTGAGAGAGTTCAGCACCACCAAACCAGCTTTACAACAAATGCTAAAGGAACTTCTCTAGGCAAGAAACACAAGAGAAGGAAAACACCTACAATAACAAACCCAAAACATTTAAGAAAATGGGAATAGGAACATACATATCGATAATTACCTTAAATGTAAATGGATTAAATGCTCCCACCAAAAGACACAGACTGGCTGAATGGATACAAAAACAAGACCCATATATATGCTGTCTACAAGAGACCCACTTCAGACCTAGAGACACATACAGACTGAAAGTGAGGGGATGGAAAAAGATATTCCATGCAAATGGAAATCAAAAGAAAGCTGGAGTAGCAATTCTCATATCAGACAAAATAGACTTTAAAATAAAGACTATTACAAGAGACAAAGAAGGACACTATATAATGATCAAGGGATCGATCCAAGAGGAAGGTATAACAATTGTAAATATTTATGCACCCAACATAGGAGCACCTCAATACACAGGGAAAATGCTAACAGCCATAAAAGGGGAAATTGACAGCAACACAATCATAGTAGGGGACTTTAACACCCCACTTTCACCAATGGACAGATCATCCAAAATGAAAATAAATAAGGAAACACAAGCTTTAAATGATACATTAAACAAGATGGACTTAATTGATATTTATAGGACATTCCACCCAAAAACAACAGAATACACATTTTTCTCAAGTGCTCTTGGAACATTCTCCAGGATAGATCATATCTTGGGTCACAAATCAAGCCTTGGTAAATTTAAAAAAATTGAAATCGTATCAAGTATCTTTTCCGACCACAACGCTATGAGACTAGATATCAGTTACAGGAAAAGATCTGTAAAAAATACAAACACGTGGAGGCTACACAATACACTACTTAATAACGAAGTGATCACTGAAGAAATCAAAGGGGAAATCAAAAAATACCTAGAAACAAATGACAATGGAGACACGACGATCCAAAACCTATGGGATGCAGCAAAAGCAGTTCTAAGAGGGAAGTTTATAGCAATACAAGCCTACATCAAGAAACAGGAAACATCTCGAATAAACAACCTAACCTTGCACCTTAAGCAATTAGAGAAAGAAGAACAAAAAAACCCCAAAGCTAGCAGAAGGAAAGAAATCATAAAGATCAGATCAGAAATAAATGAAAAAGAAATGAAGGAAACAATAGCAAAAATCAATGAAACTAAAAGCTGGTTCTTTGAGAAGATAAACAAAATTGATAAACCATTAGCCAGACTCATCAAGAGAAAAAGGGAGAAGACTCAAATCAATAGAATTAGAAATGAAAAAGGAGAAGTAACCACTGACACTGCAGAAATACAAACGATCATGAGAGATTACTACAAGCAACTCTATGCCAATAAAATGGACAACCTGGAAGAAATGGACAGATTCTTAGAAATGCACAACCTGCCGAGACTGAACCAGGAAGAAATAGAAAATATGAACAGACCAATCACAAGCACTGAAATTGAAACTGTGATTAAAAATCTTCCAACACACAAAAGCCCAGGACCAGATGGCTTCACAGGCGAATTCTATCAAACATTTAGAGAAGAGCTAACACCTATCCTCCTCAAACTCTTCCAAAATATTGCAGAGGGAGGAACACTCCCCAACTCATTCTACGAGGCCACCATCACCCTGATACCAAAATCAGACAAAGATGTCACAAAGAAAGAAAACTACAGGCCAATATCACTGATGAACATAGATGCAAAAATCCTCAACAAAATACTAGCAAACAGAATCCAACAGCACATTAAAAGGATTATACACCATGATCAAGTGGGGTTTATCCCAGGAATGCAAGGATTCTTCAATATACGCAAATCAATCAACGTGATACATCATATTAACAAATTGAAGGAAAAAAACCATATGATCATCTCAATAGATGCAGAGAAAGCTTTCGACAAAATTCAACACCCATTTATGATAAAAGTCCTGCAGAAAGTAGGCATAGAGGGAACTTTCCTCAACATAATAAAGGCCGTATATGACAAACCCACAGCCAACATTGTCCTCAATGGTGAAAAACTGAAACCATTTCCACTCAGATCAGGAACAAGACAAGGTTGCCCACTCTCACCACTATTATTCAACATAGTTTTGGAAGTGTTAGCCACAGCAATCAGAGAAGAAAAAGAAATTAAAGGAATCCAAATCGGAAAAGAAGAAGTAAAGCTGTCACTGTTTGCAGATGACATGATACTATACATAGAGAATCCAAAAGATGCTACCAGAAAACTACTAGAGCTAATCAATGAATTTGGTAAAGTAGCAGGATACAAAATTAATGCACAGAAATCTCTTGCATTCCTGTATACTAATGATGAAAAATCTGAAAGTGAAATTAAGAAAACACTCCCGTTTACCATTGCAACAAAAAGAATAAAATATCTAGGAATAAACCTACCTAAGAAGACAAAAGACCTGTATGCAGAAAATTATAGATGATGAAAGAAATTAAAGATGATACAAATAGATGGAGAGATATACCATGTTCTTGGATTGGAAGAATCAACATTGTGAAAATGACTCTGCTACCCAAAGCAATCTACAGATTCAATGCAATCCCTATCAAACTACCACTGGCATTTTTCACAGAACTAGAACAAAAAATTTCACAATTTGTATGGAAACACAAAAGACCCCGTATAGCCAAAGCAATCTTGAGAACAAAAAATGGAGCTGGAGGAATCAGGCTCCCTGACTTCAGACTATATTACAAAGCTACAGTAATTAAGACAGTTTGGTACTGGCACAAAAACAGAAATATAGATCAATGGAACAGGATAGAAAGCCCAGAGATAAGCCCACGCACATATGGTCACCTTATCTTTGATAAAGGAGGCAAAAATATTCAGTGGAGAAAAGACAGCCTCTTCAATAAGTGGTGCTGGGAAAATTGGACAGGTACATGTAAAAGTATGAAATTAGAACACTCCCTGACACCATACACAAAAATAAACTCAAAATGGATTAAAGACCTAAGTGTAAGGCCAGACACTATCAAACTCTTAGAGGAAAACATAGGCAGAACACTCTATGACATAAATCACAGCAAGATCCTTTTTGACCCAGGTCCTAGAGAAATGGAAATAAAAACACAAATAAACAAATGGGACCTAATGAAACTTAAAAGCTTTTGCACAGCAAAGGAAACCATAAACAAGACCAAAAGACAACCCTCAGAATGGGAGAAAATATTTGCAAATGAAGCAACTGACAAAGGATTAATCTCCAAGATTTACAAGCAGCTCATGCAGCTCAATAACAAAAAAACAAACAACCCAATCCAAAAATGGGCAGAAGACCTAAATAGACATTTCTCCAAAGAAGATATACAGATGGCCAACAGACACATGAAAGAATGCTCAACATCATTAATCATTAGAGAAATGCAAATCAAAACTACAATGAGGTATCATCTCACACCGGTCAGAATGGCCATCATCAAAAAATCTAGAAACAATAAATGCTGGAGAGGGTGTGGAGAAAAGGGAACCCTCTTGCACTGTTGGTGGGAATGTAAATTGATACAGCCACTATGGAGAACAGTATGGAGGTTCCTTAAAAAACTAAAAATAGAACTACCATACGACCCAGCAATCCCACTACTGGGCATATACCCTGAGAAAACCATAATTCAGAAAGAGTCATGTACCAAAATATTCATTGCAGCTCTGTTTACGATAGCCAGGACATGGAAGCAACCTAGGTGTCCATCATCGGATGAATGGATAAAGAAGATGTGGCACATATATACAATGGAATATTACTCAGCCATAAAAAGAAATGAAATGGAGGTGTTTGTAATGAGGTGGATGGAGTTAGAGTCTGTCATACAGAGTGAAGTAAGTCAGAAAGAGAAAAACAAATACAGTATGCTAACACATATATATGGAATCTAAGGAAAAAAAAAAAAAGGTCATGAAGAACCTAGTGGCAAGATGGGAATAAAGACACAGACCTACTAGAGAATGGACTTGAGGATATGGGGAGGGGGAGGGGTGAGATGTGACAGGGTGAGAGAGTGACATGGACATATATACACTACCAAATGTAAAATAGATAGCTAGTGGGAAGCAGCCGCATAGCACAGGGAGATCAGCTCGGTGCTTTGTGACCACCTAGAGGGGTGGGATAGGGAGGGTGGGAGGGAGGGAGATGCAAGAGGGAAGAGATATGGGAACATATGTATATGTATAACTGATTCACTTTGTTAGAAAGCAGAAGCTAACACACCATTGTAAAGCAATTATACTTCAATAAAGATGTTTAAAAAAAAAAAACAATACATGTACCCCAATGTTCATTGCAGCACTATTTGCAATAGCCAGGACATGGAAACAACCTAAATGTCCATCAACAGAGGAATGGATAAAGATGATGTGGTACATATGTACAATGGAATATTACTCAGCCATAAAAAGAAACAAAATTGAGTTATTTGTAGTGAGGTGGATGAACCTAGAGTCTGTCATGCAGAGTGAAGTAAGTCAGAAAGAGAAAAACAAATACAGTATGCTAACACATATATATGGAATCTAAGGGAGAAAAAAAAAAAGGTCATGAAGAACCTAGTGGCAAGACGGGAATAAAGACACAGACCTACTAGAGAATGGACTTGAGGATATGGGGAGGGGGAAGGGTAAGCTGTGACAAAGTGAGAGAGTGGCATGGACATATATACACTACCAAACTTAAAATAGATAGCTAGTGGGAGGCAACCGCATAGCACAGGGAGATCAGCTCTGTGCTTTGTGACCACCTAGAGGGGTGGGATAGGGAGGGTGGGAGGGAGGGAGATGCAAGAGGGAAGAGATATGGGAACATATGTATATGTATAACTGATTTACTGTGTTATAAAGCAGAAACTAACACACCATTGTAAAGCAATTGTACTCCAATAAAGATGTTAAATAAATAAATAAATAAATAATAAATCTACCCCTGTAAGAAAATAAATAAATAAATAAAAAGGAACAAAACTGTGCCATTTGCAGAGATGTCAAGGGACCTAGAGACTGTCATACAGAATGAAGTCAGAGAGAGTAAAACAAATATTGTATATTAACATATATATGTGAAATCTAGAAAAATGGTATAGATGATCTTATTTGCAAAGCAGAAATAGGCACAGACATAGAGAACAAACGTGTGGATACCAAAGGGGAAGGTGGGGAGGGATGGATTGGGAGATTGGGATTGACGTATATACATTACTATGTATAAAATAGATAACTAATGAGAACCTAGTGTAGCACAGGGAACTCTATTCAGTGCTCTGTGGTGACCTAAATGGGAAGGAAATCCAAAGAGGAGGGGATATATGTATATGTATAGCTGATTCACTTTGCTGTACAGCAGAAACTAACACAACATTGTAAAACAACTGTACTCCAATAAAAATAGAATAAAATAAAGATGATGATTTAAAAAAAAACTTTATACAAATGGAAGAAGAAACACTTTTTGTGTCTGCTTTCTTTCATTCAATCCTGTTTCCAAAATTCCTGTATGTTGTTGCATATAAATGTAGTGTATTCATTCTCATTGAAGTATATGGAGTATATGAGTATACTTCAACTTATTATTGATTCTACTATTGATGAGCAATTGGGGAAATTTCCAGTTAAGGGCTAATATACATAATGCCACCATGAACAGTTTTGTGCATATCATTTTGTGAATACATACTTGCATTTCTTTGGGGAATATAAGTAGGAGTAGAATTACGGGGCCATGGATATGTATATTAATATGCCAAATATTTTTTCAAAATAGTCCAGTGATTATTCCTATTTACAGTCCAACTAACAGTGTACAAGCATTCTGGTTGCTTTACATCCTCACCAGTATTTTGCATTTTTTTTCTTTTTCCATTTTAGCCATTCTAGTAGATGTATATTGGATCACACTGTGGTTTTAATTTGCATTTTTCTTATGACTAATAAAATTAAGCACTGTTTCACATACATATTGACCACTTGGATATTCTCTTTTGTGAAGTGACTATTCCAGTATTTTGTCCATTTTTCTATAGTTTTTTATACTTATTTCTTTTTAACTGGTAGGAGTTCTTAGTACATGATTGCAAATATTTTCTCCCACTCTATGGGTTGTCTTTTTACTCCATTAGAGGTGTTTTCTGATGAATAGAAGTTATTAATTTTAATATAATCAAATTTATCATTTTCTCCTTGTATGTTTTAGAGGTTAAAATATAAAAGGGGTTTTTTGTCCCTAAGACATTTTCACCTGCTCTGAGATCATGAAGATGTAGTTCTTCTAAAAGCTTTGTTACTGTTTCTTTCATATTTACACCGTGATGTGGATGTTGATTTTTGTGTATGGTGTGAGGTAGAGTCAAGGTTGATTTTTTTCATATGGATATCATGTTGACCCTGAAACATTTATTCAAAAGATCATTCTTTACCCATTATATGGTAGTGTCAACTTTGTCATAAATCAGATGACCATATACAGCTAGGCCTGTTGTGAACTCTTATCTAGTTCCATTGATTTTCTTCTTTTCATCCTTATGCCAGTATTAATTACCTTTAATTAATACTGTAATTATTAATTATTAATTAATTCCTTTTGGGAAGCCTAAATATTTTAATCTGAGAAAACTGAAAATGCCTTTTCTCTTAAACAGTACAAATAAAACAAACATATGTGTCTTTTTTCCCTGGCTGTGAAATCTACATTCACCAATAAGTTAGTGAAATCTGTGTTCAAGTATTGATATATTTACTTAAAGGTTAGCATGGAAGGACTGCCACTAAAAGTAGCTATAGGCTCAAAAACTGGTCTTGCTTCTCATTGTCAAAGTGATATTGATATATTGTCGTTTTTTTCTTTTTCTTTTAATGACTATTGATATAGATCCAAGCAGACAGATTGATAAAGAGAGGCTTTTACATAAATATCAGACTTATTTCCAAGATAAAAGAATATTGTATGATTATTCAAATTTCTAATATCTCCCTAAAATATCACCACAGTAAAGTTCTCCAAAAGAAGACATATATAGGATTCCAAAACAAAACAAAAGAGAAAAATAAAGTTATTAGTTCTGCAGAGAAGCAAAAAACAGGATAGTCACAACCTGTTGGTCATTGCTGTCACCTTAAGGCCTTGAAAAATGTTTGGAACATAAGCGGTATCTATATTTGTTTCTAGGACTGCTGTAACAAATTATCACAAACTTCGTGGCTCAAAACAAGAAGCATTTATTCTCTCACAGTTTTGGAAGTCTGAAGTCCAAAATCAAAGCGTCAGCAATGTTGGTTCCATCTGGGGGCTCTGAGGCAGAATTCACTGCATGCCTCTCTCCTAGCTCTCTGGTAGCTATAAGCAATCCTTGGTGTTCCTTGACTTGTAGATGCATCACTTTAATCTCTGCCTCCATCTTCACATCACTTTCTTCTCTATGTCTTCTCCCCATTTCCTCTCTTGTAAGGAACTTGTCATTGGATTTAGGGTCCACTCTAACCCAGGATGATCTTATCTTGAGATTCGTAACTTAGTTACATCTGAAAATACTTTTTTTCCCAAATAAGACCAAATTCATAGATGCTGGGTGGACATATCTTTTATTTGGGGGGGTGGAGGGAGTACTGTTCAACACATTTCTGGTGCTCTACAAATATCTGTTGAATCATCAGGTAGATACTCTCTTATTTTTTTATTTCAAAAGATAGTTTAGAATTTTTTAAAGTTTGAAGAAAATTTGACTTGCCTGTTTTTTACACAGAATATAGAGGTATAAGAACTATCTACATGGAGATGACCCACACTAACACTTGATAGCACATTTTTGTTTTGTTTTGTTTTGTTTTGTTTTTCCACAAGGTTTTTTAAGGAGCAAAGATGGGGGGAAATGGCATTTTAAAAAGTTGCAGAGAAAACTAATTTGATAAAGTTCAATACCCATTAATGATAAAAACTTTCAGCAAACTAGGAATAAAAGGAAAATTCTTCAACCTGATAAAGGTCATTTATGAAAATCCTACAGCTAATGTCATATTTAAAGAAGACAATGATTTCCCTCTAAGATCAGGAACAAGGCAAGGATTCTGCTCTCTTTATTTCTATTCAATAATGTTCTAACCAAAGAAATAAGACAAGAAAACAAATTAAAAGAAAAGGAAAAAAATAAAACTGTTTATTTTTCCACAAATAACACTGCTATATGTATGTAGAAAAAACTGCAGACAGAATCTACAACCAATGAAAAAAACATACAAGAACAAATAAGTGACGTTAGGAAAGGTGTGGGATAAAAGTCAATGTACAAAAATCAGCTGTTTTTCTACATATGGAGAATATGATATTATACAGCCACTTTGGAAAATAATAAACATTTAGAAAATTTAAAAAATTTAAATACTACTTATAATAGCTTCTTGAAGCATAAACTGCTTAGGGACAATTAGACCTCATCAAAATTAAAATCTTCTCTTTGATACCAAGAGAAAATGAAAAGATAAGCCACCAACTGGGAGAAAATATTATGCATTATATATGTGAAAATGAATTTTAACAAGGTTCCTCATCTGAAACATGGAGTGGAAATTTATTTGTGTGACTATTTTCTTTATTCTCCCAAGAAGAGCACATAATTTGTGCTATTATAAAGCATTGGACAGCAGTTAATACATTGCATATAGTAGATACCTTTGGGCATAAATGTTTAATTCTTTCACAGAAATTCCATTGAGAAAGAATGTTAGCTCAATAATAAGACAATTAACCAAATTGTAAAATAGTTACAATTCAAACAGACATTCCATGAAAGAAATATGAATTGTCAATATTACTATGATAAAATACTCAACATCATTAATCATCAGAGAAAAGCAAACTGAAACTACAATGAGATATCACTGCACAGTCATTAAAATGAGTAAAATTAAAGACCATGACCATACCAAGTATTTCCAAGAAAATGGAGTGATTGGAACTCTCACACATTGTTGATGGGAGTGTACAGCCACTTTGAAAAGCAGTTTCTTATAAAGTTAAACATATTCCTACCATATTACAGAGCATTTCTATTCCTAGGTACTTACTCAAGAGAAATGAAAACACATGTCTACATGAAGATTTATACACAAATGTTCCCAACAGATTGATTCATAAATAGCCAAAAAACTGGAAACAATCCAAATCCATTCCATGTTGACAGGAACCCAGCAATTCATTCACACATAACCCTGAACACAACCCTTCTAAAATTTCTAATTTAAAGTAATTTTATGAGTTCCTTTTCTCTCCAATTAAAATGTGAAGACTGGAGTCTGTAGAAAGTAACCACTGAAATGAATGAGTTTGCTCTTGGATTTGCTCTCACACTTTACTCTGAAGCGGGCACAGCAAGAAAAGGAGACCTTTCTTTGGGTCAGTGCTTCTCAACCTGGGCTGCACGTTGCCCCCACTGGCCAAACATTAAAAAAGTACCAATCTCAGGGGGACCTCCAAGATGATGGAGGAGTAAGATGTGGAGATCACTTTCCTCCCCACAAATACATCAAAAACACATCTACATGTGGAACAACTCCTACAGAACACCTACTGCATGCTGGCAGAAGACCTCAGACTTCCCAAAAGGCAAGAAAATCCCCACGTACCTGGGTAGGGCAAAAGAAAAAACAGAGACAAAAGAATAGGGACGGGACCTGCACCTCTGGGAGGGAGCTTTGAAGGAGGAAAAGCTTCCACACACTAGGAAGCCCCTTCACTGGTAGAGATGGAGGGTGGGCATGGGGGAAGCTTTGGAGCCATGGAGGAGAGCGCAGCAACAGGGGTGCAGAGGGCAAAGCGGAGAGATTCCCACACAGAGGATTGCTGCCGACCAACACTCAACAGCCTGAGAGGCTTGTCTGCTCACTCAATGGGGCAGGTGGGGGCTGAGAGCTGAGGCTCAGGCTTCAGAGTTCAGACCCCAGGGAGAGGACTGGGGTTGGCTGCGTGAACACAGCCTGAAGGGGGCTAGTGCGCCACAGCTGGCCGGGAGGGAGGCCAGGAAAATGTCTGGAATTGGCTAAGAGTCAAGAGACCACTGTTTTGCGGTGCACGAGGAGAGGGGATTCCTTTCCCATGTGCCCACAGAAGGCAGAGTACCACCTAAGTGAGCTCCAGAGAAGGGCATGAGACATGGCTATCAGCTCAGACCTCAGAGATGGGCATGAAACACTAACGCTGTTGCTGCTGCCATCAAGAGTACTGTGTGCAAGCACAGGTCACTACCCACAACCCCCCCAGGAGCCTGTGTAGCACACCACTGCCAGGGTCCCGAGATCCAGGGACAACTTCCCCAGGAGAACACATGGCATGCCTCAGGCTATTGCAATGTCATGCCAGCCTCTGCCGCCACAGGCTGACCCCACATTCCAATTATGACTACGGAACTCCTCCCTCTCCCCGGCCTGAGAGAGCAAGAGAGCCCTAATCACCTGCTGCTTTAACCCTCGCCTGTCTGGGCAGGAAACAGATGCCTGAGGGTGCCCTACATGCAGAGGTGGGGCCAAAACCAAAGCTGAACCCCAGGAGCTGTGCGAACAAAGAAGAGAAAGGGAAATCTCTCCGTGCAGCCTCAGGAGCAGCGGATTAAATCCGCACAATCAACTTGATGAATCCCGCATCTGTGGAATACCTGAATAGACAACGAATGTCCCCAAAATTGAGGCGGTGGACTTTGGGAGCAACTGTAGACTTGGGGTTTGCTGTCTGCGACTGATTTGTTGTGATTTTTATGTTTATCTTAGTTTGATTTTTAGTGCTTGTTTTCATTGGTGGATTTGTTTGTTGGTTTGGTTGCTCTCTTCTCTCTTTTTTTGTTTTATTATTATTATTTTATTTTATTTTTTTTTTATTTGACTAGATTTTTTTTCTTCCTTTTTTTTCTTCTGAGCCATGTGACTGACAGGGTCTTGGTGCTCCGGCCAGGTGTCAGGCCTGAGCCTCCAAGGTGGGAGAGCTGAGTTCAGGACATTGGACCACAGAGACCTCCTGGCCCCATGTAATATGAATCAGTGAGAACTTTCCCAGAGATATCCGTCTCAACACTAAGAGCCATCTACATCCAACGGCCAGCAAGCTCCAGTGCTGGACACCCCATGCCAAACAACTAGCAAGACAGGAACACAACACAACCCATTAGCAGAGAGGCTGCCTAAAATCATATTAAGTTCACAGACACCCCAAAACACACCACGGGACGCACACCAGCCCACCAGAAAGACAAGATCCAGTCCCAACCAGAGGAACACAGGCACCAGTCCCCTGCACCAGGAAGCCTACACAAGTCACTGAACCAATCTCACCCACTAGGGGCAGACACCAAAAACAATGGGAACTACGAACCTGCAGCCTGTGAAAAGGAGACCCCAAACACAGTAAGTTAAACAAAATGAGAAGACAGAGAAATATGCAGCAGATGAAGGAGCAAGGTAAAAACCCACCAGACAAAACTAGTGATGAGGAAATAGGCAGTCTACCTGAAAAAGAATTCAGAATACTGATAGTAAAGATGATCCAAAATCTTGGAAATAGAATAGAGAAAATACAAGAAACATTTAAAAAGGACATAGAAGAACTAAAGAGCAAACAAACAATAATGAACAACACAATAAATGAAATTAAAATTTCTCTAGAAGGAAACAATAGAAGAATAACTGAGGCAGAAGAACAGATAAGTGACCTGGAAGATAAAATAGTGGAAATAACTGCCACAGAGCAGCATAAAGAAAAAAGAATGAAAAGAATTGAGGACAGTCTCAGAGACCTCTGGGACAACATTAAATGCACCAACATTCAAATTATAGGGGTCCCAGAAGAAGAAGAGAAAAAGAAACGGACTGAGAAAATATTTGAAGAGATTATAGTTGAAAACTTCCCTAATATGGGAAAGGAAATAGTCAGTCAACTCCAGGAAGCACAGAGAATCCCATACAGGATAAATCCAAGGAGAAACACACCAAGACACATATTAATCAAACTATCAAAAATTAAATACAAAGAAAAAATATTAAAAGCAGCAAGGGAAAAGCAATAAATAACATACAAGGGAATCCCCATAAAGTTAACAGCTGATCTTTGAGCAGAAACTCTGCAAGCCAGAAGGGAGTGACAGGACATATTAAAATGATGAAAGGGAAAAACCTACAACCAAGATTACTCTACCCAGCAAGGATCTCATTCAGATTTGACAGAGAAATTAAAACCTTTACAGACAAGCAAAAGATAAGAGAATTCAGAACCACCAAGCCAGCTTTACAACAAATGCTAAAGGAACTTCTCTAAGCATGAAACACAAGAGAAGGAAAAGACCTACAATAACAAACCCAAAACAATTAAGAAAATTGTAACAGGAACATACATATTGATAATTACCTTAAAGGTGAATGGATTAAATGCTTCAACCAAAAGACATAGACTGCCTGAATGGATACAAAAATAAGACCCCTATATATGCTGTCTACAAGAGACCCACTTCAGACCTAGGGATACATACAGACTGAAAGTGAAGGGATGGAAAAAGATATTCCATGCAAATGGAAATCAAAAGAAAGCTGGAGTAGCAATTCTCATATCAGACAAAATAGACTTTAAAATAAAGACTATTACTTGAGACAAAGAAGGACACTACATAATGATCAAGGGATCAATCCAAAGAAGATATAACAATTGTAAATATTTATGCACCCAACATAGGAGCACCTCAATACACAGGGAAAATGCTAACAGCCATAAAAGAGGAAATCGACAGTAACACAATCATAGTAGGGGCTTTAACACCCCACTTTCAGCAATGGACAGATTAACCAAAATGAAAATAACTAAGGAAACACAAGCTTTAAATGATACATTAAACAAGATGGACTTAATTGATATTTATAGGACATTCCATCCAGAAACAACAGAATACACTTTCTTCTCAAGTGCTCATGGAACATTCTCCAGGATAGATCATATCTTGGGTCACAGATCAAGCCTTCCTAATTTTACAAAAATTGAAATTGTATCAAGTATCTTTTCCAACCACAATGCTGTGAGACTAGATATCAATTACAGGAAAAAAATCTGTAAAACATACAAACACACGGAGGCTAAACAACACACTGCTAAATAACCAAGAGATCACTGAAGAAATCAAAGAGGAAATAAAAAAATACCTAGAAACAAATGACAATGAAAACATGATGACCCAAAGCCTATGGGATGAAGCAAAAGCAGTTCTAAGAGGGAAGTTTATAGCAATACAATCCTACCTCAAGAAACAAGAAAAATCTCAAATAAACAACCTAACCTTACACCTGAAGCAATTAGAGAAAGAAAAACCCAAAAAACCCTGAAGTTGGCAGAAGGAAAGTAATCATAAAGATCAGATCAGAAATAAATGAAAAAGAAATGAAGGAAACAAAAGCAAAGATCAATAAAACTGAAAGCTGGTTCTTTGAGAAGATAAACAAAATTGATTAACCATTAGCCAGACTCCTCAAGAATAAAAGGGAGAAGACAAAAATCAACAGAATTAGAAATGAAAAAGGAGAAGTAACAACTGACACTGCATAAATACTAAGGATCATGAGAGATTACTACAAGCAACTATATGCCAATAAAATGGACAACCTGGAGGAAATGGACAAATTCTTAGAAAAGCACAACCTTCTGAGACTGAACCAGGAAGAAATAGAAAATATAAACAGACCAGTCACAAGCGATGAAATTGAAACTGTGATTAAAAATCTTCCAACACACAAAAGCCCAGGACCAGATGGCTTCACAGGCGAATTCTATCAAACATTTAGAGAAGAGCTAACACCTATCCTTCTCAAACTCTTCCAAAATATAGCAGAGGGAGGAACACTCCCAAACTCATTGTATGAGGCCACCATCACCCTGATACCAAAACCAGACAAAGATGTCACAAAGAAAGAAAACTACAGGCCAATATCACTGATGAATATAGATGCAAAAATCCTCAACAAAATACTAGCAAACAGAATCCAACAGCACATTAAAAGGATCATACACCATGATCAAGTGGGGTTTATCCCAGGAATGCAAGGATTCTTCAATATACACAAATCAATCAATGTGATACACCATAGTAATAAATTGAAGGAGAAAAACCATATGATCATTTCAATAGATTCAGAAAAAACTTTTGACAAAATTCAACACCCGATTATGATAAAAACTCTCCAGAAAGTGGGCATAGAGGGAACCTACCTCAACATAATAAAGGCCATATACGACAAACCCACAGCAAACATCATTCTCAATAGTGAAAAACTGAAAGCATTTCCTCTAAGATCAGGAACGAGACAAGGATGTCCACTCTCACCACTATTATTCAACATAGTTTTGGAAGTCCTAGCCATGGCATTCAGAGAAGGAAAAGAAATAAAAGGAATCAAAATCGGAAAAGAAGAAGTAAAACTGTCACTGTTTGCAGATGACATGATACTGTACATAGAGAATCTTAAAGATGCTACCAGACAACTACTAGACCTAATCAATGAATTTGGTAAAGTACCAGGATACAAAATGAATGCACAGAAATCTCTTGCATTCCTATACACTAATGACGAAAAATCTGAAAGAGAAATTAAGGAAACACTCCCATTTACCGTTGCAACAAAAAGAATGAAATACCTAGGAATAAACGTACATAAGGAGACAAAAGACCTGTATGCAGAAAACTATAAGACAGTGGTGAAAGTAATTAAGGACGATACAAACAGATGGAGAGATATACCATGTTCTTGGATTGGAAGAATCAACATTGTGAAAATGAGTATACTACCCAAAGCAATCTACAGATTCAATGTAATCCTTATCAAACTACCAAGCATTTTTCACAGAACTAGAACAAAAAGTTTCACAATTTGTATGGAAACAGAAAAGACCCCAAATAGCCAAAGCAATCCTGAGAAAGAAACACGGAGCTGGAGGAATCAGGCACCCTGACCCCAAGCTATACTACAAAGCTACAGTAATCAAGGCAATATGGTACTGGCACAAAAACAGAAATATAGATCAATGGAACAGGATAGAAAGCCCAGAGATAAACCCAAGCACATATGGTCACATTACCTTTGATAAAGGAGGCAAGAATATACAATGGAGAAAAGACAGCCTCTTCAATAAGTGGTGCTGGGAAAACTGGACAGCTACATGTAAAAGAATGAAATTAGAACACTCTCTAACACCATACACAAAAATAAACTCAAAATGGGTTAAAGACCTAAGTGTAAGGCCAGACACTATCAAACTCTTAGAGGAAAACATAGGCAGAACACTCTCTGACATAAATCACAGCAAGATCCTTTTTGACCCACCTCCTAGAGAAATGGAAATAAAAGCAAAAATAAACACATGGGACCTAATGAAACTTAAAAGCTTTTGCACAGCAAAGGAAACCATAAACAAGATGAAAAGACAACCCTCAGAATGGGAGAAAATATTTGCAAATGAAGCAATTGACAAAGGAGTAATCTCCAAAATTTACAAGCAGCTCATGCAGTCAATATCAAAAAAACAAAAAACCCAATGCAAAAATAGGCAGAAGACCTAAATAGACATTTCTCCAAAGAAGATATACAGATTGCCAACAAACACATGAAAGGATGCCCAACATCACTGATCATTAGAGAAATGCAAATCCAAACCACAACGAGATATCACCTCACAACAGTCAGAATGGCCGTCATCAAAAAATCAACAAACAATAAATGCTGGAGAGGGTGTGGAGAAAAGGGAGCCCTCTTGTACTTTTGGTGGGAATGTAAATTGATATAGCCACTATGGAGAACAGTATGGAGGTTCCTTAAAAAACTAAAAATAGAACTACCATGTGACCCAGCAATCCCACTACTGGGCATATACCCTGAGAAAACCATAATTCAAAAAGAGTCATGTACCACAGTGTTCTTTGCAGCTCTATTTACAATAGCCAGGACATGGAAGCAACCTAAGTGTCCACTGACAGATGAATGGATAAAGAAGATGTGGCATATATATACAATGGAATATTACTCAGCCATAAAAAGAAAGGAAATTGAGTTATTTGTAGTGAGGTGGGCGGACCTAGAGACTGTCATACAGAGTGAAGTAAATCAGAAAGGGAAAAACAAATACCGTATGCTAACACATATACATGGAATCTTAAAAAAACCAAATAAACAAAAAAATGGCTCTGATGAACATAGGGGCAGGACAGGAATAAAGACGCAGACTTAGAGAATGTACTTGAGGACACGAGGAGGGGGAAGGGTAAGCTGGGACAAAGTGAGAGTGTGGCATGGACATATATACACTACCAGATGTAAAATAGATAGCTAGTGGGAAGCAGCCACATAGCACAGGGAGATCAGCTCAGTGCTTTGTGACCACCTAGAGGGGTGGGATAGGGAGGGTGAGAGGGAGACACAAGAGGGAGGGGATATGGGGATATATGTATACATATAGCTGATTCACTTTGTTATACAGCAGAAACTAACACAACATTGTAAGCAATTATACTCCAATAAAGATGTTAAAAAAAAAAATTACCAATCTCTGGGTTGGGTTCTACCCCTACAGATTCTTATTCCATTGTGCTGAGTGTGGTCTAGGCAAAGGGACTTTTAAAATCTCCTCTCACCCCCAGGCCACTTTAATGTGCAGCCAAGATTAAGAACAATTGCTGTATTTTTGATGATAGCCATTCTGACAGGTGTGAGGTGATATCTCATTGTGATTTTGATTTTCATCTCCCTGATGATCAGTGATGTTGAGCATTTTTTCATGTGCCTGTTGGCCTCTGTATGTCTTGTTTGGAATATTGTAAGTCAACTACCATTCAGTTTTTTTAAAAAAAAGAACTATTACTGTAGACTCAGCATCTCTAGCTCTTCGGCAGTGAGTGTGATGTATTAGAAGAATGCATGGAATTATTGTGATAATCCATTAAGATCAGACATATAATGGACTTGCAAAGTGCCTGGCACATGGGAGATGTTCAACAATATTTTTCCCATGTCCCTACTTCCGTTCCAGTTTCCCCTCTAAAATTTTATCTCTCTGCGGGAGGCCACATTCCTTTTAGGTGACAGCTTCGTTATCAAATAATACTCAGGCAGGAACCAGCCACTAGAAACATAAATCCTTTAGGAGGTAGAAAAAAAGCAACAGTAGGAATGAGAAGAGGGTTGTTCATAGGGATGATGGATAAATACCAAAAGGTGGGATTACCTAATTTAGACTCCTAACTTATTGTCAGTCCCTTCAAGGAAGCCAAAACTGTGATAAATAGAGATCCTTCTTTGATAGTCAATTTGTTTGTCAAAGATTCTACCATTTCTACCATCATGGATTCTTAAATGGCCTTTAATGGAAGCATTTTTAAATTGTCATTAAGAAGTACCTGAAAACCCTTCTTTCTATATGTTTTCCACCTGCCTGCTTCAGTCACCTTTCATCCATTGAGGCCCAGGTCAAGTCCCATGTCTTCCAAGGAACCCTTCCTAAGTCCTCTGGGGTGGAGTTATTCTCTCCTTCCACCTTACCATTGTAATTCCTCATTTATGAACACAGCATGACTTAACATTAGAGGTATTTGTGTGTGTGACTGTCTCTGGAAGACCACAATCCTCGAAGGCAGGAACCAGAATTGGTTGTCTTTGTATCCTCCACCATGTTTGGAATATTGTCTGATACATAGCAAATGCTAGATAACTGCTCATAGAGATTAAGAGTGTGAAGATGTGTATGTCATATAGGGTTCTTCTATAATGTGTATTCTTATAAGTCACTGTGCTCTGCAGTATCCTGCAATATAAACTACAGGGTTAGATGTACAACATTCATCAGTGACACATAAAAACAAGACAGAAACTCAGCAAAAACAGTGGCACAGTTTTACACATGTTAAATGGTTAAGAAATACACAAATACAATAAATATGCCACTGTACTTGAAAAAGACCTGAAATTTGCTTGCAGAAGTGAGTGTCTGGAAGTTTTGCAGCTTGTGAGTCATTGTGGAGTGATGGAAGGAGGGTTTTCTGAAATCAGTGGGAAAATTGTAAAGACAGCTGTGGATGGGAGTGACTCATAATGCACCCAGTAAACAGATAATTGGTAGATGTTTTAGGTATGTGTGTAATAGGGAAGAACCTTTGTATTCCATTACAGGTTCATCACTATAGGGATGTTGCCTATAAGCTTAGATTATACATGATGGCTTATCTCTGGGAACCCTGCCTAAACCCCCCAGGTAATGAGCATTAAGCTAAAGTACCTTTGTATAGTTCACAGGAAACATCCTGACCAGGTCCACCTGTGAATGACTGCAGGGAGGAAGAAATTAACACATCCCTCTGGAGGCTGTCGGGAAACAGGAAATGTTTGACTTTACTCCCTCCCCTTTTAGTATAAAAGGAGCCTGAATTCTAACTCAGGCAAGATGGTTCTTTGGCACACAAGTCCATCATCTTCTCGGTCTGCCGGCTTTCTGAATAAAGTGGCTATTCCTTGACCCAACAACTCAGCTCTGAATTTATTGGCCTGTCGTGTGGTGAGCAGTACAAGCTTGAACTCAGTAACATGTGGAGGTGAATTTTGTGTATTCCTATGCTGTTAGGGCCAGCTGGGTGAGGTTTTTTGTGTTTACCTGCTGTTTCTGAAAATAGAATTGCACCTGCCTACAAATTTGAATTTAAGTCCTGCTCAAATAATTCCCTATATATCAATCATTTTGGAGCAAACTCACATTTTCAAAATAAGTGTTATAGCAAGCTTACCATAGTATATAGATGGCGTGAAATATTAGAAGATAAAACTTTACAGGAAGATATATTCTTTACAAAGAAAGCTAAAGTAAATGTGAAGAAAGAAAAAAATAAAGTAAAAGGATGGTGTGAGGTTATGATCTCTTTTTAAAATATAATTTAGGCAAATCACTTAGCATCATCCCACTCTCCTTTTACATTCTCTGCAATGGGGATAGTATGATGTCTCCTTACCAGATAGGTGCAGTGTGAAGACTGGATAATACTCCACAGGCCACTCAAGATGCAAGTCATTCTGACAAACTGAGGAATGAGCGTTTATAAGCTTCATAACAAAGTTATATTCTTTGCAAATCAAAGACTGAGCTTGGTCATCAGATATGTTTGTACTCTCTAGAATAAGTTTAATAGTTGAGTAAAAGTAAACATCTATATAAAGTGTACCCAGTGTTGTTTAAAGACAAATAGCTGGTCATTCAGGGGGCAGTGTTGCTGTGTTATCCATATAGACCATTGAAGTGACCTGAAGCAATTTGTTTCTCTAGCAGTAAAACACTTACAGATTTGGACTATAGTTTAATATCATATTTGCCTTTCGAAACACATGTCAAGGAGGCAACTTCATTTTCCTTTACTGTACTGAGGAAATGAACTGATGCTCCCCCAAAATGACTTGAGGCAAAAGACATTAATGGCTGTTCTATTCTCCGATTAGAAGAAAGTAAAGGACCACATGAATACCACATGAAATCAGCCAGTCATTTCCTGAGATGCTGGCTTAGATTAATAAATAATAAAATGGGAAAGAACTGTATGTTTTCATTTATGGGCTATGATAAGCTTATTTGCGTAAAAAAATGTTTTGTATGTATTTAACATCTACCAGGAGGTTATTTCCTACTGAAAGGTGTGAAGGTTCTAATTGTCCTGTATTCTACTTGTTGAAAATTAAGTGCTTCCTTTGCTATATATTCATTCCATATTTCTGACACACATTCTGTATTTCCTAAACAAAGTTGGAAATTTTATATTGGTTCCTAAAATCTTATATTGGTATACCTGCCAGAAGTTATTAATTTTTATGCTTTAAATGGCTGTATAGAGTTATTCAATAATATGTTTGTATTCTAATTTTTATTTAAGTCCTTACTGATTTTATAGAGAATTATAGTATAATAGCAAATAATTATGCTTACAAAGTGTTGTACTTAATCTGCTCAATAGCCCCATGTGTTGGGTAATTATTCCTACTTCACAGATGAGGAAACTGAGGCACAAAGCAGTTAAGTAATGTATTCAAAGTCCAAAAGTTAGAAGTGTTGAAACTGGTATTTGAAACTAGGCAGTCTGGCTACAGAGATTATGCATTTAACTCCTATGCTATAGTGCCCCCATATTCATTATCATATAGTACATCTTATTAACCTTATTAAACAAAGAAATTTATAAATTTCTTTTGTTGCCAATTCAGGATCTCCACCATGGTTCCAAACCAACTCAAATTGCTTTTGCAGCAAAACCCACCTACCCTCACCCCTTCTTGCGCATGCTTTAGTTTTATAGCTCTTGTTTTCTCTGCATTTTAGTTGACTTTGGTGATTAAAGAGAACTGTTCACCTGAAACAAAAGCAAAGACATTTCTGCTGATAGCAAAAAATGACAGCTGAAACAGCATTTAAAGTACATCTTGAATAAATGTTCAAAAGCGTGGCCTTAGGGCAATTTCCTGTTTTACTGGAAAATCTACCTTGCTAGTGTCTGATAAAATTGTATGAACAGTGGAAGCTTAATCCTCCAAGGCATGTTCTATGAAGCATTTGACAGCTTATCTGATGAAATCTACTCTAATACCAGTTCAGAGACCGTGCACCCCTCATGGAGGAAGCCCAGTCTGAATGGCTCTTGTAGCCTTGGGGCTGATGTTATTAGTTCCTAAATGAACTGATTAGTGTTTCGTTGACTTATTTCCCAGCAACTGTACATATGCTTGACATGCCAAAGGTTTCCCATCTTGCATAATCAATCCACTGTTGAAAATGACTTGCTTGTGTGTGGAAATATTAGAGCTATTTAATATTTTGAGCCATCCAGGTGATTCAATAAATTTAGACAAAATTAAATCACAACTTACATGAGATTGGATGAGGTGTCAGTCCAGGCCCACAGTTAAATGTTCCACTTCCATAAATTATGGCAAGAATAAGCAACCATTCATTCATAGAGTGCCAAGTGGATGGCGCCAGTGCCTCAGATCTGCCACTAGGTGGTAGAGCAAATTTCTATGTCATACTCTTTTCTATCTAAATTATGCCCCATTGCACAAGTTAAAAATATTGGGTTGGCCAAAAAGTTCATTCGGGTTTTTCCATAAGATGTTATGGAAAAACCTGAATGAACATTTTGGCCAACCCAATACATTCACATTAACAACTCTTAAAATTCAAGTCTAGTTCCCTAAGATTTTCTACTACAGATCCAATGATCTATGCCAGGCCAACTAGCCTATTCTGAGGTTCACTAATTCTCAAAGTTTATGATTATACACCTAACCAGTATGAGTCTTTTGCACTCTAGGTAGTTGCCAGAACTTACGTGTGTGTGTGTGTGTGTGTGTGTGTGTGTGTGTGTGTGTCTCCCAGCCTCCTTGGATCAAATGCTAATTAGTACTGATCAGCCTGGATAGAGAACAATATTTATGACCTGATGTAAACCAAAGTGGTCTAAAATGTATCCTTTGGTGCCATCCCAGCACCAATATTTGGACAACCAAATAGCATCATTTTGGGATCCCCATAGAATTGTTTTGGGGGTCTCATAGAACTGTTTTTTACTTTGGTGTGCTGTCATATTATAAAAGGGAAACATGAAAATTTTGGCCTTATTTACCATATAGATGCAGTAGAGAAAATTGTTCTTCACATTGCGTAGTATCTTTATGAGAAAAGCCAAGGATACTTCTCTGGGGTCTCAAAATCGTTCTACTTTTGAATCATTGGTTAGTTTTTGCCTTATGAACATTGTGAAGAAGATAATTGTTTTTTCTCTTCTAGACAATGTAAAGCCAAAGTTGCAGATCACTAGAATATGCACCAGTTTCTGATGAGCATTTTATGTACTTATCTTATTCATGGCTTCATCCTACATTTTTGTATTGACCTATAGTTGATTTATAATATTATCTTAGTTTCAAATGTACAACATAGTGATTCAGTATTTTTATAGATTATAGTCCATTAAAGTTATTACAAGTAATGGCTATAATTCCCTGCTCTGTACAATATATCCTTGTTGCTTATCTATTTTATACATAGTAGTTTGTATCTCTTAATCTCATACTCCTATCTTGCTCCTGCCCCCCTTCCCTCTCCCTACTGGTAACCACTAGTTTGTGTTCTATGTTTGTCAGTCTGTTTCTGTTTTGCTATATACATTTATTTGTTTTATTTTTTATATTCCACAAATAAATAATATCATACAGTATTTGTCATTGTCTGTCTTATTTCACTAAGCATAAAGCATAATATTCTCTAGGTCTATCTACCTTGCTACAAATGGCAGAATTTCATTCTTTTTATGGCTGAGTAATATTCCATTGTATATGTATACACCACATCTTTATCCATTTGTCTGACGATGGACACTTGGGTTGCTTCCATGTCTTGGATATTGTAAATAGTGCTGCTAAGTGGTGCTGGGAAAACTGCACAACTACATGTAAAAGACTGAGGTTACAACATTTCCTTGCACCATATACAAAAATAAACTCAAAATGGATTAAAGACCTAACTGTAAGACTTGAAACCATACAACTCCTAGCGAAAGACATAGGCAGAACATTCTTTCATATAAATCGTAGCAATATTTTTTTGGATCTGTCTCCTAAGGCAAAAGAAATAAAAGCAAAAATAAACAAACTGGACCTAATTAAACTTAAACGCTTTTGCACAGCAAAGGAAGCCATTAACAAAATGAAAAGACAACCTACTGAATGAGAGAAAATATTTGCAAATGATATGACCAACAAGGGGTTAATATCCAAAATATATAAACAGTTTATATCAAAAAATAACCCAATTGAAAAATGGGCAGAAGACTTAAACAGACATTTTTCCAAAGAAGACATACAGATGGCTAACGGGCACTTGAAAAGATGTTCAACATTTCTAATTACTAGAGGAATGCAAATCAAAACAGCAATGAGATTTTACCTCACACCTGTCATAATGGCTATCATCAAAAAGTCTACAAATAACAAATGGCAGTGAGACTGTGGAGAAAAGGGAACCCTTTTACACTGTTGGTGGGAGTATAAATTGGTACAGCCACTATGGAAATCACTACAGAGTTTCCTCAAAAAACTAAAAATAAAACTACCGTATGATCCAGCAATTCTACTCCTTGGTATATATTCAGAAAAAATGAAAACAGTAATTCAAAAATATACATGAACCCCAATGTACATCCTACATTTTTAATCTCATCTATTCTTGGCTTTTCTTCTTCCACTTTTCTTTTGTTTTTGAATTTTTAAATTTTATTTAATTTATTTTTTTATACAGCATGTTCTTATTAGCTATCCATTTTATACACATTAGTGTATATATGTCAATCCCAATCTCCCAATTCATCATCTTCCACTTATTTGATCACAAACATTATCTAGCTTCAGAGTGTGTGTTCTGGTCACCTGAAATTTCATTAGAGCTTATCAGGACATAAATATACTACAAACTGCTCTGCATGCTAGGGACAGAGCAGAAAACAAGATAGGCAAGGTTCCTTCTCTTTGGAAGTGTATATTCTTATGAGGGGAGGCAGAAAATAAGCACATAAGCCAATAAACAAGATCACTTCAGATAGAGTAAGTGCTATGAATGCTGTGACGGAGATGTTGGTCATAGGAGTCTCCTTTAGAAGGTGACACTGAGCTGAGACTTAAGTGATGAGTAGCATCAGTTATATGAAGGAGTGGGAGGAGCATTTCAAAGCGGTTTAGGCAAAAGCATCAGCAAATTCAAAGGCCACAAGATGGAAATTCACTTGTTTCCATCAAAGAAAAGAAAGAAGGTCACCATGCTGAGTATGAAGGGTCAAGAAGAAGAGGGAATACATATGACACCTTCTCTGTGTTAGGCATACAGTCAATCTTCTCATATGGTAGATGGCAACTACTGTGTTGCAACATTTTTAAGCAAAGACTGGAAAATAGAGATTGCTTGAAGTTATTTTTGCCACTCTTGGAAGTGAAAAGAAAATACTCCATTTAGTTCCACCATGAGCCAACACATAAAGCAGAAAGTAAGAAAGGTGATGGGTAGAGTGGAGCAACGTTAGCTCCCAAGTCCAGACTCTTGATGAGGGTACAAAACCAGGACTGAAAACTGAGGTGGGTTTGTCCTCAGCCCCACTCCTCTAGCAGAAAATGCCCCAGGATGGAGCCAACTGACCTCCATTTCCCCTTCTGGAAAAGGTAGTTAAAGAAAACATAACATAGCCTCTGTTTTTCAGGTGCTTGATAACTATAAAGCAAGACTATGCACACACAAAAATAGAGAAATGACTACAGTGCAATGGGAACGATTACTACTCTCTGCAAAAACTGAATGATAATATGCAGCATATGCCATGTTTTACCAGCACTCCAACTTTGGGGGTGTACGAAAAATATGATGGAAAGTTTTGTATAAAATAATCCCTTAGAAAAACAATAGCTATTTATTACATGAATTAACACAACTGTATAGGAGCTTTGGGAAAACATGACGCCTTTTGATCATTTTAAACCAATGACAGTATAGCCAGCATCCTAAAGAGCCTCAAATTCTCATGTGGCTTTTCTTTGTTAAACAAGAAAAGTCCAGTAGCCAAACCCATGTAGCTGAATTATCTCCAGCATCTAGAATTAGGTAGGATCTTTCTTCCTGCCATCAACAGGGTGGGCTTTCCCAATGGTGAATACGCTCTGTGTTAGAAAACTTCTGATCTCAACCGAGAAAAACGAAGCAACTATTTAAGTGTCACTGCTCACGTGCGGTTCTACAGAAGCTTGTATCTCTAGGAACTTCACAGTAGAGAACATTCCAAACTCTGTTCCCTCTCCAGTGTCTTGAAGACCAAACAAGCTGGTATTTAGTTGAATCTGATACCCTGCAACTGAGGGCTTTTCATCAGCCATCACACTTCAGAATCTCATGAGAAAAGACATCAGGATACCCCTTAATTCCTAGAGTAGATACAAACATACAAGGAAGAATCTTATTTAATTACCACTCTAGGGAAAATTTATAGGTAAGATAACAAGTGGTAGAAACAGGACAAAGAACAAAAAAACCCACAGGCCTGTCTGCTGATGTGACTTCTTGATGTATCTATGTGAGTTTTTGTGAGATAAGAACCATCTGGCAGTTGTTGGCAGTTGGGTTTAGGATTTTGGTCTTGTTCATCTGTTGCCATTATTGTAGTTCATTTTATGTAGAAAAGCAGCAGCTAGAGTGGACTTTGAGATTTTACTTTTAACATTCTCTTCTAAGACTTTAGAACTTTCACATGGAGGACATAAAGCTGATTTATCATGGGGTTCTAAAAACAGTCAAGAGAGTTGGGTGAATTTGTTTGGTTATTTAAGGCTATTGATACTTCCTTAAAAAAGAAAACCAAACTTAGCCTTAAAACACTTCATGTGACCCAGTGATTCACCTAGAACAACAAATACATTGGTTTGCTGTTTTACAAAATGTTGAGAAGCTAACACCTGCAGGTTCATGTTTGTAAGAGGCTGCAACTTTTCTAAAATTCAAAATATTTCCTTCAGTTATCATTTGTTGCGGAAATTCTTTTTAAAAAGAGTTATTTCTTCCAAACACACAATTCATTTTGTAAAGATGAATCTTTCTAATAGGACTTGATTGGAATCATGAGACCCAGCATTTGCCACTCAGCTTCTCAACCCACTGCCCGCTCCAGGATCTAGTAACATTGATGGGCTTCCGTGGTTTATGTAACAGATGTTTCTTTGTGAAGCATAAACGAAAACTGAAATGCGGGTGGACAAGACTTTGAGTTCACAAGTATCTCCCATCCCCATCTGCTCCCTAGCCAAGAACTTCCACACCAGCTCTGAGTATGTGTTTCTAGAACTTCATATTTACTCCATTTAAAAACAACTCAGAGCAATTGCGCATCGACTTACATCATTTGGTTTTCAAGCAGCCTTCTCAGAGTAAGCTCAAAATCTCCCCCGCAGTCTAAACCAAAAGTTTGCTGCACAAACTTGGGCAAGATTCAAAATATAAATCACAGGTGCTTGTCAAGTTCATGTAAGCACTTGAAGGCTCCCTGGGGACACATGCACAGAAAACCTGCCTAGTCCAAAAGGCAGAAAAAGCCCAGCTCCGGTCAGCGTGTGGGTCCCATTTCCTTCTGCACCTCTCAATCAGTCCGGAGCAAAGCCTGCCTCTCCTTCCTCTTTGTGAGCGGCAGCTGAGTGTGACAGACACAACTTAGGCAAAAACAAGGGCTGTAACCTTGTTCCAGGGACATCTTGGAGCACATCTTGTCTCTGCAGATTCATTCACCTCCACGAAGCCATAAACAAAAGAGTCAGCTGAACCCACAACTCTCAGGAGAGTAATCGCTTCCCCAGGTGCTCCGGGACTCAGCTTCCTGAAATGTAATCGTTTGTCACTGGGCAATGACTGTGGAGGAACAGTCCTACGCAGGAGGACCAGGACCAGCTGCTGGGAAGCATCTAAGAGCCGGGGATGGAGGACCGTTGGGGCTAAGGGACAGCCTGGTAAATCAGGCAAAGAGGGCAGGAATCCTGCAGCTCCACGAGCTGTTGAGGACTCAAGTTCCCCAAATGAAGAGATACTTTGTGGAAAGAAAAATGTGCTGGGGAAAAGGGAGGAGTTTGAAAGAGATCACAGTTAAGATCCATAGAAGTTTCCATGGAGGTTTTTGTCATGTTTAGTCACTATGTGTGACATGAGAACAGGAATGAGTCCTCTCTGTCCTCAACCACATGGAAGCAGAAACAGCCAGAGGAGAGTCAGAAAGTCACCTAGTGGGAAATTCCTAGGGAAAAACCACCTGACACCGCCATGACTGGTGTCAACCACCTCTTTACAAATTAAGACGTCCCCTTTCCCCCCCACATGAACAAGCATTATTTGTAAACTCAGAAAATAAAGGAAAGTCGAAAGAGGAAAATAGAAATGTACAGAAAGATTAAGAGAAGGATGAGAGAGATGAGAGATGCAACCAGGTGTGGGGTTGAGGTTGAGGGACCTGGCATCAAGATTGCTTTTGTTTATCTTTTTATTGAAATACAGTTGATTTACAATGTTGTGTTAATTTCTGCTGTACAGAAAAGTGATTCATTTATATATTCTTTTTCATCTTCTTTTCCATTATGGTTTATCATAGGACGTGGAATATAGTTCCCTGTGCTATACGATAGGACCTTGTTGTTTATCCAGAGATTGCTTCTCTTTAAAAAGAGAACAATAGAATAGCTTCTTTTGGGGAAAGAGTTCTAAGCATGGCGACTATGAAGTTTACTGACACTTGGATGAAGCTGAAGCTGACATTTTTTAATTGAACTACTTTTATTTCTCCAGAATAAGAGAAATCCAAGGAAATAAAAGCCCCTCTTTTGGGCATAAGCTTCAGCACACAACACACAGATGGAAGGTTCACGTGACTTTTCCATAACTCCTTAGAGAAGGAAACAAAGGGACTACCAGTGCTACCAGTCCCTTCACATATGTTATTCCAGTAAATTCTAGTAGCAATTTCTTGACATTGTCAGTATTACTCCTACTTTATACAAAGAAATCAAAACTCAAGAGATTGACTGGGGACTTCACTGGTGGTCCAGTGGTAAAGAATCCGCCTTCCAATGCAGGGGACGCGGGTTCGATCCTTGGTCAGGGAACTAAGATCCCACATGCCACTGAACAACTAAGACCGCGTGCCACAACTACTGAGCTTGCGCGCCTTAGCCTGAGAGAAAACACCCACATGCCACAACTAGAGAGAAGCCCAAGCACTGCAACAAAGAGCCTGCACGCTACAACGAAGAGCTCGTGCACCGCAACAAAAAGATCCCGCATGTCGCAACGAAGATCCTGCATGCCGCAACTAAGACCTGACGCAAACAAAAAAATTTTTTTTTTAAAAAGAGAGAGTTTTTTTTTTTTAATCAATTTATTTATTTTGGCTGTGTTGGGTCTCCGTTACTGCGCTCGGGCTTTCTCTAGTTGCGGCGAGCAGGGGCTGCTCTTTGTTGGGGTGCGTGGGCTTCTCATTGCGGTGGCTTCTCCTGTTGCGGAGCACGGGCTTTAGGCACACGGGCCCCAGTAGTTGTGGCTCGCAGGCTCTAGAGCGCAGGCTCAGTAGTTGTGGCGCATGGGCTTAGTTGCTCCGTGGCATGTGGGATCTTCCTGGACCAGGGCTCGAACCCATGTCCCCTGCATTGGCAGGTGGATTCTTAACCACTGCGTCACCAGGGAAGCCCCAAAAAGAGAGAGATTGATTGAGTAAAGGTCACACTGCTGGAAGAGCAAGGATCTGAACTTGGACCACGTGGCCCTGAAAATCGTGTACGGTCTTTTATCCCACACTGCCTGTGAGCCTGAGCACCTGTATCCCAAGAACACACCTCCTCATTTCTTTTATGAACTGGAAGTTTCATGCAACTTAACAAAGACCTTGAACTCTGGCAACCTCAGCTATTTTAATCTTAACATTAGTACATTACTAAACAAAAAGAATATTGTTTTGTTTTTGCATTCAATGTATTTCTTAGCCAGCTGCTAAATTGCTAATATCAATTTGCTCAACTCAACCCCACTGCTACACTTCAGTCACTCTTGTCAAGGTGACCAGTGGTTCCATCTTGCCAAATCCAGTTGGCAAGACAGCCCTCACTTCACATGACATGGTTGATAGCATTTGACACAGTGGATTATTTCCTCCATTTGAAAGTTTTAGTAACTTGGTTTTCAGAAGATTGCACAGTCCAGTTTTCCTTCTGCCTCAGCTAATGGTCCTCTGCAGTCTCTTGTGCAGGCAGTTTCTCCTCTTCTTCCCTCTTCTTTATCCACATCAACTCCCTAATTTATTTTATCTGCTGCCCCAGCTGAAAATACCATCTAGATACCCCAGCCACTAACTCTGCCATAAGCTTCAGATTTACATTTTGAATTGCCAAGACATCTTCCAATGAATGTCTAACAAGCAGCTCTAACTGCACATACCCAAAACAAAACCCTTGCTTTCCCCTCAAATCATCATCCTTTCTCAATCTTTCCAATTTTAGTAAATGGGACCTTCACTTATTCAGTTGCTCCAGCTAAAAATTCAGGAGTTATCCCTAAGTTCTTTGGCCTCTTACACAGCATATTGAATACAATAGTAATACTTTTGATGTAACCTTAAAAAAAAACTCTGAAATTGCTAAGAGAGTAAAGCTTAAATGTTCTCACCCAAAACAAAACAAACAAACAAAATCCAGTAAATATGTGAATTGATGGATGTGTTAATTAACTCTTTGAGGGGAATCTTTTCACAGTGTATACATATATCAAATCATCACATTGTACACTTTAAATATCTTACAATTTTGTCAAGTGTACCTCAATGAAAAAACTAATAAAATAAAATAATAAATCTCAGGAAAACAATTCTAGAATCCAAACACTTCTCCAGAATCTACTGCCATTTTCCTAATCCCAGATACCATCATCTCTCACCCATACAACTGCAACAACCTCCGCACCACCCCCCCCCAGCTTCCTCTCTTACACTTTCAGAATCTATTCCCAACACACTCAGAATAAAATCCGACTCTTTGTCTACAAGATCTGATCCTGCCTATCGCTATGATCTCATCATCCATTCTTCCCTCTCTCATTCTTTTCACCCCCTTCCCCCTGTCCATCAAACAAACTCATTTCTACCTCAGGACCTTTGCATTTGCTATTCCCTCTGCCTAGAATGCTCTTTCACAAATCTCGTGATTCATCCTCTCATTTCATTCACTTCTTTTCTAAAATGTTATCACCTTAAAAAGGTCTCCCTAACCCCCCAAACCAAAGATGTCTTCCTCCGCCTCTGTCCTGCAGTGCACACTGTATTTGGTTTCACTGGATGTATTCCTAACACACTTTGCTTTGTTTATTATCTGACCCCCTCCCCAAGTTATCAATTCCATTTGGGGAAAGACTTTGCCGCATTTGTTCTAAGTGGTATTTTATAATGTATAGAACAGTGCCGAACACGTATGAGGTCCTCAAAAAATTGTCAAATGAATAAATGAATCAGTTAGTGTCAGGGAATATAGTAAGCAGAAGAAAATTGGTGAGAGAAAACGTGCAGAGGAGACCTGGGTCAAGTGACATTGGCCCTCAAAGGCCACAGGGAGTAGTTTGGATTCTATTCTAAATACAACAGAAAACCTGCATAAGACCTTAAGGAGAGACAAGACATTACTTAAATCAGCGGTCCCCAACATTTTGGCACCAGGGACTGGTTTCGTGGAAGACAGTTTTTCCACGGACCGGGGTGAGGGCTGGGATATGACGGTTCAGGCGATAGTGCGAGCGATGGGGAGCGGCAGATGAAGCTTCGCTCACTCGCCCGCCGCTCACCTCCTGCTGTGCAGCCCGGTTCCTATCATGCCGCAGACCGGTACTGGTCCGCAGTCTGGGGATTGGGGACCCCCGACTTAAATAATGTTTTAAAAGATGACTGACTGCCTTGTGGAGAATGACATGCATGATTTCATGCATTTTTTGGAAAATTTGTGCGCAAATCAGATTTTGGTAAATTGAATAATATTCTCAAGGCATTATAGTAATCTTCAATTTTGTAATATAAAGAATCCATGGGCAATGGAACTGCTGTTTATTTTATGGGAACAGATTTTCCTATTAAGGTGGAATAAGAGCAGAAACAACTCCAGCTATGAAGTATGTAGATTTAAAAGAAAAATATCTTAATATAGAGGAAGAAGAGTTATCTCTCATTTTTATCCCCTGCAACCTTATGGACCAGATCGTTTTTACTGTCTGCTTGAACAAGGAGAAAATTTAATCTCACTGTCAGACTTTTTAAAGTTACTATCACCTCGAGCAGGTAAAAATAACATATGGATATAGATGCAAAGGCATAGTGTGGAAAAAACCAAAACAAGGAATTATAAGGCAAAAAAAAAGTTATCTTCACAAGCTGGACTCATTTAAGCTTATTTTATCTCATCAGAACAATATAACTTCCCCCAGAATAAGAATGGAGGCATGCAGCTGATTAATAAATTCAAAACAAACTTTGAACTACACAGAGGAAATATAAAACATTACACATCCTAGCTCTGTATCGTGGCAACGGGGAGCCATATTTTGTGATATTCCACAATCTCAAGAGTGGTTTAAACAGAAACAGCAACATTCTCTGACAATATTTATGTAGCCCTTTTCTTATCTCCAACATGTATGAAGTAAACAGAGCCATTACTCTAAAGGGAATTCTCAGGATTGGGAAACTAAGGCAAAAGTGTGCCTGAATAGCATAGGATATGCAGCCAATTAGTAATAAAAAGAAGCCTCAGACTTAGGGTCCTAGCCTACCCTTGCACAATTCACATTTCCTTGTGAAATGTTCACATGTAGAAGATGGATTCAATTAAGATAATGGAAGAAACCAGTTCTAACCCCATGAGTTGTGCACACAGAAGTATGAAACAGATGAGAAGTCCATTTGCAGTCAGTTTTATTTCAGGAGAAAGGAAGAGTAACAGCCCCACACAAAAAGGATCGGTGGGTTTGAGGCAGACTTTCTCATTAAGGGCTAACAAACCCAAACCAAAGGTGACACATCCTTCTGTGAAAAAACAAGGGAGTTGGGCAAATATGGGTGGTATGTGAGTTATAAAAAATGAAATTGGAAGGCTTGCACATGTGTTTACACAGACACAAAGTGGAGCAGAGAATGGAGAATGCATTTAAAGAAAGAGGAAAATGGAAAATGAAAATTTGGTTTTTTTGGAATATTATCTCCTCTTCTTCACTCAATACCAATCTCAAAGTTCAATGTTATCGTATTGACGGTAAGCTCCTTGAAGACAGGAACTATGTCTTACCACTTTTTAAAAAATTTCGAATATCAGGAACTCAATGAATGTTAAATAATAATAATTGAAGAGGAGAAGCAGAGGAGGCAGAAGCAAAAGAAAGCGGAGAAAAATAATAAATGCTATTATCAGAGGGCTTATCTCTGATCTTGCAGCAAGAAGTAAACAAGCAAAAACCAGGGTTCACAGAATTTGGGGTTATCTTCATTTAAGTATTTGACCTTAATTGCTGTGTCAAGACCACTCTCTATAGGAAAGACTACTGTCTAAATCAAAGTACACATTCCAAGTGCAGCTTTACAAATTGGCACTGGATCATAATTCCTTTTGGAACTCAACAAAATTGAGATGTTGGTGGGAGATTTGTGGCCTAGGTGAAGGTGGGAGACAGGAAAGGGAACCCCAATCCACTGTGTCTGGCAAGACTTCCCAGGGTCTCTTCCAATGCCCTGGCTTCTCCTTTGGCTTCCCTCTCCACCAGCTCTGCAAGGTGGACAGAAGGGAGTTATCATCATCACCTCTGGAAGCTTGTCACTCACTCCAAAGATGCTTTACATCCTACAAAAAAAATGACCAGAAGGAACTTTTGATCTCTGTAAGAAAAAGACACCCCGATTTTACTGGACCTGCAAATGTACACAGCTGAACTCACGGAGCTGCTGTTTTCAAGCAGGATTTGACACTGTAAATTTCCAGAAGGTAGAATTCGCCTGGCTTCTGCTCTTAAACACAAGTAAGTGTACTCTTCCATGTGTCTCGCAATGCTTTTGATGGTAACGGTCACTCTGAGTGATTTGGTTAAGCTAGAATAATAATTCTATCCAATGAAGCATTTCTCGTGTCAGGAGAGACAGTACTGATCAAAAGATTCTAAAAGTAAGAATCTGCTTCAGTGGGTGAGCCTGGCAGATACTGCAAGTCCAGGCGGGCATGGTTAATATATGAGGAAGAAGGATAGAGCCACACAAGACACCTGAAATGAGTCCTATGAAAACAACGGGACACAATGTTCGGGGCTGACATGCTCAAGAAGGGATTTCCCTCTAAAGGGATTGGATTAAACAAATGTGTTTATCTCTAGCTCCCACCAAGCCCCAAAATTTAGAATGAAGGATAAAAATGATAAAAATTAATAAAAACAAAAAATTATAGATGGGATTATAGGAAACAATATATGTCAATAACATTTTGGAAGATGGAAATTCCAAGGACTAGTTACAACTGATTTAATGGAGCCCAGAAAAGGGTCCTATCTGTCTGAAGTCAAGTCCCACCTCAGATCCCAGTGGGTGATGATGGGATGTGAGAGGGGGCTGATCCAACAGGACTTATTCTAGTCTTTATAAGAAACTGATTTCCAAATCCACTCCCTGACTCTCACAGCCGGGTGACCATATCCTCCAACACAGACATGAGACAGGAGATTTATTCTCTGTGAAGCTGGACCAGAAAGGCTCTGCCAGGAGTGGGGTTGGGGGAGGCCGAGGGTGAAGCACCTCACTGAAAACAGGGGATTGTACTACATTTCACATATTGAATACTTTAATGTTTTGTTGTGTGTGAACAAAAGTTCCCAGGTCTGAGCTTGCAACCTGGTTGTTGGCGGGGGTGGGGAGTGGAGAATAATTTGTAAGAACCAGTAGATATAAATTATCACATGGGCAGAGGGCTCTGTCTCCCTGGGGATCTTATAAGGGAACAATTATACCTCATTTTTCTTAGTCAACAATAAAATGAGAAAAAACAAAATGCAACAATCAAAACTCTTTAGCAAGCAATTTTTTTTCTTTTTTTAAATAAATTTATTTATTTATTTTTGGCCGCATTGGGTCTTCGTTGCTGCGCGCGGGCTCCCTCTAGTTGTGGCGAGCGGGGGCTGCTCTTCGTTGCGGTGCACGGGCTTCTCATTGCAGTGCCTTCTCTTGTTGCGGAGCACGGGCTCTAGGCGCGTGGGCTTCAGTAGTTGTGGCACACGGGCCTCAGTTGTTGTGGCTCGCGGGCTCCAGAGCGCAGGCTCAGTAGTTGTGGCGCACGGACTTAGTTGCTCCACGGCATGTGGGATCTTCCTGGACCAGGGCTCGAACCCGTGTCCCCTGAACTGGCAGGCAGATTCTTAACCACTGCACCACCAGGGAAGCCTGCAAGCAATTTTTTTAATAAACACTTTACTATGGAGAATTTCAACCACATACAAAAGTAGAGAGAATAGTGTAATGAACCCATTACCCACATTCAACAATTATGAACTTCAGCAATTATGAATTTATGACCTATTGTGTTTCACGTTTACTCCCTTTCTTCCCTGGCACTTCCTTCTTTCCCTTATTATTTTGAAGCAAATCCCACACATCATGTCATTTCGTCCATAAAGAGTTCAGTATGTATCTCTAAAAAATAAATATTATAGAACTTTATAGATTTAGAACTAGCATACAGGTTTGCACATTGATCAAAGATCATGTTTATTGGTTAAGTTTTCTATACTCAGTTGTTTTAAATTAAAGAAATAAGAAGAAGGTAGATCTTAGAGTCAGGACATAATGGAGTTGGAAAGCCATTTAGAGATATCATCAAAATGCCCTTAATTAGCTGGCGCAATATCTTAAGGTCAGGGTGTTTAAGTGACTTCCTAAAGGTGACGTGCTGGTTGGAGGTGAAGTCTAAATTGGTGCCCAGGTTTATCTGGAATCAATGAGCTTCAAAGAAATATACATTTATGACTGTATGGATTGTAGGGTTTTGTAAGATCTGCTACTTACTACGGTGGCTTGATGTTGTGTGAGATCAGCTGAGCCAGAAACATGTTTCCTTGAACGATTTGAGTTGGAATTAGCTGAAAGAGCAATGTATTTGAGATTTAGAAGGTGGAAGGGAAGCAGGAGCCATGTTTACACTGGGAAGATTGGCTGAGAGTCAAGCGCTACTGTGGCTCGCATCGCGCACATTGTCCCAGATCTGCTGGGTCACCTTGGAGGTGCAGGGCAATATCCAGGCCTCAGTTCTTTCAGCTCCTCCCGGATCTCCACCTTCAGCTTCTCCATGGCAAAGAGCATCAACAATTTTGCAATTACCCACGCCATCAAAGTAGGAAGCATGGAAGCAGTCAGAGACCACCATGAGTTCCAGTGAGAGACTGACACAAGGCCTAGCTCATCTTGGCGGGTTTCACTTTGTCCTTGACCTCCCACACTTCATGTCCTTCTTCCCTCCAGCTTCTCCCAGCTGACCTAGGCCCAGCGCTAGCCACAAAGGCAGCATATTTACATAATGGCTTAACAAGCTCCCATAATTGCATAAAGTGAGATCTCTATAATAAATCTTTTTTATCACTCTGTGTGGTTCTGCTTCTCTGATCAGACCCTTGCTGAAACAGCTGCATGAAATCGGTTAAACATGTATGGTTTAAACACATTTGAGAAATTGCTATTGGCTACCATTTTTGTATCTAGTACCTTTTAAGATAGCACATTTCTCAAAATCAATAAGACAAGATGTCTCTGAAATGCACATGTAATCTTAATTGGCACAATATTTTAAACCTTCCACAGCCTGCTCAACTTCCATTATTTAATTTGATAAATTGTGAGAATATGTAAGCATTTAGCAGAGGCGGTTTGGGGGCCTTCTTGTTAATAATTGTGGGCAAGCTTAATGGTATGGAAGTTAGAGGAGCTATTTTGTTAGCACTTTAGATGATAGAGCTGTTCAGTTGAGTTTCTTATTTGTCCACAGGGATGAGGTAGATCTTGACTTTAAAGTCGACTTGGGGGTTTTCTGGAAGGTATATGTGAAATATGGGGCCTGGTTGAGAGGATGTGCATAACGATCTCATGGAAATGAAATACTTCCTGGAAGAAGATGAGTGATACAAGAAGAAGTGGAGAAAACTACCTCATTACCTCATTTGTTCCATCAATACTTTGTCCAAAAATATTTACTGAGAGCATACTACTATTCTCTGAATATAAAGTAGTCAACCGGACAAATGAAGTTCTGCCCGCATGGAACTTATTCTTGTTGCATGTGGACATGGATGAATAAATGGATGCATGATAAACAAACCAGCAAGCAAAATGACATAAGCAATACAACATAAATCCAAAGAGTGATAAGTGCTATGAATACAGTAAAATAGGGTGATGGGGAGAGAAAGTGAGTGGACCTGGAGGGTATCTATTTTGCTAGGGTGGTCAGGGAGGACTTCTCTAAGGAGGTGACATTTGTGCTAAGACATGGCTGATAAGATTGTGTCAGCCACACAAAGATCTTCGCGAAGAGCATTCCAGGCAGAGGAATCAGCAATCACAAAGGCCCTGAGGTGGAAATGAGTGTAAAAGTTGGACATGACTAAGGCTTGAGGAGGGTGAAGATTTGCAGGGCCTAATGAGCCCTAATTATTGCTCTGGGAAACCATGAGAGATTTGAATCAAGGAAGAAATCTAATCTGATTTATGCACTGAAGTATCTGTCTGGCTAGAGGGATGAGAGTACACAGAGTAAGACCAGGTACAATCCAGCCATCTTCTTGAAGGCATTCTCCATGATGTGGTGAATCCTTACAAAAATTATAAAGGACCAGATCCCAAAGGATCAGTAGTTTTCCCTCACGGTTGTCCAAACAAAAAGCAAGGTAGCCATCTGTGAGCATCCTTAATGACTAGGTAATGGCTGCTGGGTCAGCCCACCACCATGGAACATCACGTAGCAATTGGGCATCAATGCTAAGCTTCGCTGAATTGGCTCAGCAAGGCAAGTGGACATTCCCCTATTTGGGGACCAGGGACCCTGACGAAAGCCTGTGAGGCCTGGAGTGGCGCTGCGAGCCACAATCGCCACTGAGCATAGGAGTCACAGCTGGAGGGAATTATTAATCTCTGATCACTGTCAGTTGGAGGGTTCAGACTTCTCGCCAACGCTTCTGACCTGAAAGGGGTTGAAAAATCTATTAGGAGCTCAACAGGAAGAACTGGGCTTACAGGCAAGATGCTTAATCACTTGAGAAATAGCTCAGTTGTGACTGATTTATCTCATAAGTGACTTTGTTCTGTTACCCTGTTGATTTCAAATATTTGAAGCTCAAATTTTACTGCTTGGGAAGACTGCAGACAAAATCCTTATGTTCTTACTTGCAAAGCATGCTCGGGCTTCAAAATGGGCTGTCAGAGAAAGGCAACAAGCATGGATCTGCATGGAATGTGCCAGAGAGGCCAACCTAGCTCTGAGGCTAACAATGGCCAGCAGCCCAAAGCACAGTGTCTGAGTTCAAGTGGAGATATGGTTGTGAGCCAGGCTCTTTAACTGCTGAGAGGTCTGAGCCTGTGAGTTAAGTAGGGCACTGGTTCGGATCCCCATGTGGCGGAATCAGGATCCTGGAGCGCTTTGAGTGAGAAAGTGGGAAAACCATTTTTTTTTTTCCTGAATTAATTATTTATTTATTTTTATTTATGGCTGTGTTGGGTCTTCGTTTCTGTGCGAGGGCTTTCTCTAGTTGCGGCAAGTGGGGGCCACTCTTCATCGCGGTGCGCGGGCCTCTCACTATCGCGGCCTCTCTTGTTGCGGAGCACAGGCTCCAGACGCGCAGGCTCAGTAATTGTGGCTCACGGGCCCAGTCGCTCTGCGGCATGTGGGATCTTCCCAGACCAGGGCTCGAACCCGTGTCCCCTGCATTGGCAGGCAGACTCTCAACCACTGCGCCACCAGGGAAGCCCCTGGAAAACCATTTTTGCAGGTATGAGGACAGGTAGGGGTTAAAACGTAGTTGCAACCCTAACTCAGTAGATCATGGTTGGGGCTTTATCCCAATGGGACCATAGAAAGCAAATTTAAGCCCCAGGTAGAGCAAATCCTAGAACTACTCCAGAAACAACCTGCTCGTGGGGTTGAGGCCAAGTTGGTCAGCATTGACCAAGCGCCAAGCAATACTGAGCTGACAGCTGAAAATTCTTCTGCAGCTGAGGAAGGTGAGCGGAGGTAAGTCAGGGAGCCCGCCGGCAGGTAGATTAATGCTGGCTTTTATAGAAATTATCCTTTTCTTGTTCATTATCGTACCTGTCCCTGTGTCAACACTTTTGCCTGTTCATCGTAACCTATTTTGCACAGAACAGGTTGATAAGATGCAGGATTTTAGGTCATGAGATATCAAGTACTAACTAAAAAGTTGACTTATGATCATTGAGATGAAACATTAGGTTTTATCCACTTCTTTTAGGCTCTACTAAGCTTCTAGGCAGAACCGTGATGAAAAATCAATTTACGTTTGAGGGCAAAGCTTTTGCTTCAAACCTCCTATTGTCTACTTCTACTTCATAGTATAAGTCTGGCGGCAGCAAACGTTTTCTGTAAAAGGCCACCTGGGAAACATGTTAGGCTTTGTGGGCCGTGTGGTCTCTGTCACAACTACTTGACTCAGCTACAGACAATATGTAAACAAATGAGCATGGCTGTGATCCATTAAAACTTTATTTACAAAATCAGGTGATGGGTTGGATTTGGTCCACGAGCTGTACTTTCCAACCCCTGGTCTATATCATCACTCGCCAAACATTTCTGATCACACATCTTATGTATATATACAAACACACAGACACACACATATATATACACATGCATGTATTATATATGCAAAAACAATGTACATGATATAGTATTTATAACATGTACACAAAGTAGTAATTTTTAAAAGCTGAGATGAAAATGTAAATGAAAGTTCTAATATTTTCTTCCCATACTTGCAATTGATCAGCCTGGGTACCCGCTGGGGGACACGCACCGCACTGTCCTCTCTGTAAACACAACGAGAGCATGTGAGTGAGTGAATGTGTGTGTCGTGTTTGTGCACGCGGATGCCCTCATTTGCGTTACGATCCATTTCATGGCCCAAACAGTGGATAGTAAGTAGAATAAACGTGGCTTTGAAGTCAAGTACAAACCTGGATTTAAATTCCACCTCCCCCATTTACTAGACGTGACCATGGGGGAAATAAATCTCTCTAAGCTTAGTTTTCTCCTCTAAAAAGATTAACATAATAATATACAATTACGTGTTTGACAAGTGGATTTCAAATTCATTTTCAAGTGTTCAGTGAAGTTCCAAGAACACAGTAAGAGCTCAAAAACTGAATCTCTTTCTCTTCCCTTTCCTCCAAAATCGAAAGTCAAGTCTAGCTGACATGTCACATCTGTAGCCATGAGCAGCAGTAGAGTTTTCCCATCTTCCTCCTCCAAATCATCTCTCTTCTTCCTTCCCCTCACGACCCAACCTGCTACCTGACTCCACCCCTTTGAGTAAACACCATGCAGCCATGCTTCCACTAGAAGAGCTCTGGGATTCCACTCTTCACTTCTGCCTCCTTAGCTCCCACAGAGATCATTCCCTACATCATAATTTGCTACCTACCATCAACAAAGACATTGGCTGATGTCTTTAATTTCTCTGCATTCTTTAGAATCATTTTTCTTGGTGAGGCAGCTGGGCCTGGAGTGTAATCCACAACCACTTGACCACCACTCACCAGCCTAAAGAAGCTATCAAACTTTCATTATAATGTCCAGGGTTTTTTCTTAATCCTTTGGAAGCAATCAAACTGTTTGCTGTGAATCAAAAGATAGTTATCAGAAATTAGGATGTTAATGGCAGAAAGATCTCCCCAGAGTAACAAACACACACTGGGCTGGTCCTCTCTGGCTGTCTGCTTTAATAGCTAACCTGTGATATAAATAATCAGCTCTGATGGGGCTTTGCTGAGCATGCATCCTTGCCTTTTCTTGCCTAGAGAGAGTGACGAACTTGGACCCAATGAGCACATATATCTCATTTTCCTGAATCACCTTGATGCAACTCTCACTACATCTTTCATGCAGAGAATTTTCAAAATGTTGGTTTATAGATAGAAACCATGAAAACCCTCAGAAATTGTAAGGCAGGCACTGAGAGAAAATATGCTATGGCTCTGTCACAGTCAGAAGTATTGAATGCAAGTTCCTTTCAATAAAATCCAAAAGAGAAACACACAGTCATTGTTCTGGACGTTTATCAATCCAGTAATGAGATGAGCCAAATGCAATCCAGACCAGCTTATCTCAGTAGGATTTCCCAGGTCATCTTTCTTAGAACAAAGCCCTTCTGGTTCCATATTGAACAGGACAATCCCGCTGTGATTAGGCAGAGTGGCGCTGGTAATGTGATCTGAATCAGATTCCCAGGACCCCAGCGGGGCGACATGAGGGAATCCGTGTGAACCTGCATTGAGCTGTTCAGAAAGACAACCAAAAGTTCTGTTATTGATATTTTTAGCTGCCTTTGTGTCCCTAGCAGTTGGCTGGATATGCTGGATTGGTACAGGAAGATCAAAGATTATCCTTCCCTTCAAAGAGTCCCCATTTGGGAGAAAATAAAAACCTCCTGGCAGCTGAAGATGAGTTTTGGTTTGCATTTCCACTCCCTCTTGAAGCCTCCCCTTTCCCCCACTGATTTCACAGAGGCACCGCATCAACTAGGCACAATTTAACGAAATGGGGTTTCTGTCTGAAGAGGCTGAGAATGGATAAACTGAGTCTTTTAACAATAATTCTTATCTGAGGCTTACTTTTTAGATGCTTGTACTCATGGGTCTCCTTAATTTTGTGCTTGTATTTCAAAATCACCAAAAGGAACAAAATATAATACGATAGACATCTGTGTACCTAGCCCCCCAATTTAATACGTTTTAACATTTTGCCATTTTGCCTTCAGAATTTTATTTTAAAAAATATGACATTTATAGTTTTAGCTACAATACCAATCCCCCATCTCCTTCCCCTCCTAGACCCTGGAACATCAGTATCCTGAATTGGGGATTTATCCTTCCTTGTAAGTATTTTCAAGTTTTGTTATAAACATATACAAATGATACAATTTATCACTTTGTTTCAAATTAAGTTACATAAATACTATCATTTTGCATAAATCCTTTGCCACTTGCTTTCTTTATTCAAAATCATGTTTTCATTCTATGTCGATCATATTTCAATATAGCTGAAAAGATACTACATTTTCAAGATTTTTCCATGTTATTCTATATACTGTAGCCCATTCAGTTTAACCACCATAGAGCCCTCCACTGTGTCCCATGGTTTTTTTAACCCATATTCCTATTGATGCTCATCTAGATTATTTCCTATCTTTCATTATTATAAAAAATACCTCGGTGAGTGTTCTTATACTTGGATCTTTTTAATACATCATACATAAGCCTTACTTTTTAGTTATTTTAATGCCTCCTTTTAGGTATAGTTATGAAAAAGAAAATAATAAAGGAACTAAACTTAAAGGAGAAATGTTCAACTCACCCCTCTCCCTCATGTTTTCATATGCGTCTGTAACAACCAACCTTCTGTGCCTTCCCAAACACTTAGTCTGAATCAAGAAAAGCTAAGTTTGTTGACAGCAACTAAAGTATCATCTGTGATAGCAGCAAAGCAACCAAGCATTTATTTAGTAACTTTCTGAGGGTTGTTATTTTCTAAGGGTTTGCTTTTCTATGACCAATGACATAAGATCTGCATTCAGAGAAATTCTTCAATTTCCAGAATATGGCTCGTTTCTGGGGTTTAATAATAAGAGAGTTTTTTCCAAGGTATCTTCAAACTGTGGTTTAAAATGGTTGATTCTGGAATTCCCTAACTATGGAAACATATACCATTCTATGTTCCTCACATCAGTGTCCTGACTGCTCTCCTTCAAACAAATGCCTACTTCCATTTCAAGCACTGAAAAGACAGTCTTACCACTGGGGTTGCTCGGACACTCTGAGCCACAGCAACCCTATTGGCCAAGCTCACTTCTGGGAAAGAGGAGAAAATGAGCTCAGGGTGGCTGGGCTGTTCCTGGAAATTGGTCCCTGAGCCTCTGAGGGGATGAGTATTGGTTGTACCTTTTTAGGTTCTAGGACCTGGGAGAGTGTGCGTGACAAGAGGGATGCGATGCTAAAGAATTACAGTGAGGGGTTTTTTTTTGTTTGTTTTGAGGGATTTGGAGTTTTATAATGAGATTTTTAAAAGAGTAAGAAGGGCTTCCTTGGTGGCTCAGTGGTTGAGAGTCTGCGTGCCAATGCAGGGGACACGGGTTCGAGCCCTGGTCTGGGAAGATCCCACATGCCGTGGAGCAACTAGGCCCGTGAGCCACAATTACTGAGCCTGCACGTCTGGAGCCTGTGCTCCGCAACAAGAGAGGCCGCGATAGTGAGAGGCCCGCGCACCGTGATGAAGAGTGGCCCCCGCTTGCCACAACTAGAGAAAGCCCTCGCACAGAAACAAAGACCCAACACAGCCATAAATAAATAAATAAATAAAATTTTTAAAAAAAAATGTTAATCTAAAAGAGTAAGAAAAAGAGCCTGCATTTTGGAGTAAAACTAGAATCAGAAATGCACAGCTCCAGCAACCTTGTAGTTTGGGGGATTGTCCACCAGGCAGTGTGTTACTCCCCCTCTGCTCCGGAATATCAGGCTCCTCCTCTCCATATGCCACTCAGGGTCCAGGTCAAGCGCCCACAATGCAGAGCATGATGCTCTTCCACAGCTGCCGTTCTCAGGGGGCACTTCCTCCCAGCCCCCAAGCAGCCAGCAGGCCTCCTGTGCTGCCTGGTGTTTGTGGCAACTGGAAAAAAGGCCACCAAGCTGAAGGCCTGATGCCTGTCCCTCCCAGAACCAAAGCATCCAGCGGCATGTGCAACCAGTACCCCCAGACCTCTTCAGACTCTTGATGTGTCCACCATTAGCTCAACTTTCCCATCCCCACAGCTTCTTGACCTCATCTCATCCTACCTTGGATGTTGCTTCCATCCAAACACATCTAATCCCCCAGACCGCTGCCATACTGGCCCTTTCTACCTACAGGATCTTGACTACCCACAGTCTGTCTGTCAAGTACCTTGTCTATCAACTCAAAGTCAACAAGAGCATCAGCAGTTATTTTTGACTTCATTCGTACAAAAAGTTTTGTTGTGCACCTACTAGGTGCCTGGCACCACGACAGGTCTAAGAAGAGGGCACAGCCTTGGTCTTGGGGGCTACTGTCTGTTGAGAGAGACCAAGAAGTCAACAGGCACCTATGATGCCAGCTGATGAGGGGCTATGAGACACACCAGCCACAGGCCACCCTTCCCAGAAGTGCTTTCAGTTGACTCCTGAAGCAGGGCATGGAGACAAGGAGAGGGCTGTAGGAACATGAGTTTCAGCAGAGCAGCAACAGAGGGAGAGGCTCAAAGGCAAGAGAAAGCAGGGCAAGTGCAAAAACTCTCCACATGACACACTGGTAAGAAGAAGGGAGATGAAATCCACAAAGGTAGTTGCACTCGATGCCCTTCAGGCCCTTTAAAAATGTGGAAACATGATCTGGTTAACCCAACCTCTCCCAAAATAGAATCATCTGAAACAAATACACACTAAGGGTCAGTGTTATCACCTGTGACAACGCAAGCCTAAGTGAAACAAAAGGCAGGGATTTGTTCCATGCTTAACTAGGATGTCTGGGCCCTCCTGCCTATTTCCTAGTGATTGAGTCACAGGGTAATGTCAAATCAGACCACAATATTAAGGTGAGATCATAGTGGGTCCAAAGTAGAGGCAAGAGAAATAGTACGTTTCCTTCTATATTCAACATTACATTTAAGTCTAAAAGGCCTAACCGTCTAAGAACGTTTATTATATGTGCTGACTCATCTCCAGGCGGGACTCCCCTCTCACACTGGTTAAGAGTGTAATATTGGTCCACACAAGTGATGCAACAAGAGCCACTGCTTAGCACAGGTAGCAAGCCGGTGGTGGAGGTCAAGTTCAGCGTGGAAACTAAGAAAGGGACTTTACAAAGAATCTGAGTAGGCATCGAAAGTTTATTAGTGCATTTCCTCAGGGCCCCATGGTAATTGGGTTTTACATGGACCACCTGTGCAAGAACATGGGCCAGAGACGGAGAGAGAGGACAAAAAAGTAGGGAAAAAGAAAATGGAGTAAGAGAAACGCAAGGGGAAAGAGAATTCAACTGATTCTTTTGGATCAGACCAAAATAAATAAATAAATAAATTGTAGCTCTTTTGGTTTCGACAGGACTGATTCTCAATAGCCAAGCATAAACCACTTTTTGCTTACACTAGTACACTATAAAGAATTCACTTAAAATTCCTATTCACTAGAAAATTGAGCACATTTAAGTTAAACCTAAAATATGCCTAGAACAGATGCTGCCCTCCTGTGGACTGCAGTAGTATTGCTAATTGTCTTGTAATAATTTTTAGAAAACTTTTGAAGATTACACATTTGTTGACCCATCTATAATTTAGTCTATAGTAACTTACAGTATTCAGAAATAATTATTTTTTGTAAATATATTTGAGTGTTTCTTTCTATAAATAAAAATGTTTCAGATTACTAATTAAAATAAAATATGTCCCTTAACACTGTTTTTCCAATCATGCACCATGAAATCAATTTTTGAAATTCATTTTGTGAGTCATGATAAACTTTTTAAAAAGTTATAAAATGGAACAGAAAAGAATAAGTAGAAAATATTAGAAAGGATTGCATAGATCCTTAGCAAGACCAGTGCACACTAAGAAATGGTCATTGTGAGTGTAAGTGGTGCAAGACTCAACTGATGGAACTATGTGACATGCATATCTTAGCTAGGGAAGGTCTTTTGATCTTTTCTTCACTAGTGTCTCACTAGATTTTCTGACCTGCGATAGTTAATTTGGCCGTCAACATAATGGACCAACGTGGAAGACAGAATTCTAAGGTGGCTCCCAAGATTACCGCCCCCTAGTGTACAAACTCTGTATAACTCCCTCTTGAGTGCATTCCCAGCAGGTGCCTAAAATGGAGAATCACTCCTCTGATTAGATTACTAACCTGTTGACTTTTGAGCTAATCAAAAGAGAGATTATCCAGGTGGACCAAATCTAATCAAGTCAGCCCTTAACAGGACCCGGGCCTCCCCTTAAAAGGACGTGGGCCTCTCCTGAAAGGCTGATTTGAGGCAGGAGGGAGCCAGGCAGCAAGGTAGGACCTTTAGGAGCTGAGGCCGACGCCAGGCTGACGGCCACCCGAACAGGGCCTTCGGTGCCACAACTGCAAGGACGTGAATTCAGCCAACAGCACGAATGAGCGCGGAAGAAGACCCCGAGCTTCAGAAAGCAAGGCAGCCCATGAGACGCCTTGATTTCAGCCTTGAGAAGCACTGAGCAGAGAACCCAGTTCAGCTGAACCTGGACTTCAGATCTACACAAACCGTAAGATAATAATCTTGTGCTGTTCCAAGTCACTAAGTTTATGACAATTTATTATGCAGTAATAGAAAAATAATACAGTTAATGTTCCACAATTTAATTTTATACTTAACAATTAATCGTGAAGCAAAATACAGCATAGCTTCATCCTCTGCAAAAATGTCGGGCCTTTCCACGGAGTCTGGGTTATGAACTTTCAATATTACTTCAGGGTGCTTATCGCGTGTTGTGAGTTCTTAACAGTCATAACTGTGTCATTACAATAGTCCAGCTGTCCTTCAAATTGATAAGTTATTAGAAGGTAAAAAGGATTACATGCAAAATACAGAAAGATGATCAATTTCAGGTTTAACTCCTGGATCTAAAAGTATGAATTGTGTATTGTAAGATAAATATTGACTCTAATCAGCAAACTTTAACTTTATCTGCATCTCATTCTAAAAAGAAAAAAGTGCAGGATTTTATAATATTATCTCATATTTGTTTGATTTATTGTGCAATGAAAATAATAAACCAAGCGGTATAATCTTTCAGTCTTAAAAACATTGACACACTTCAAAATTAATGAGACACCTGGAAACACAAAATGTGAATTTATTAATGTCCCTTGAATATTGTTTTTAAAAAAGTAATGAAGCTATTGGAGCTGTTTCTTAGCCATTCTATGACTATTAATTAGCCTCATAATTGTTGTACTTAGAAATATATCATGTAGCAAAGGAAGAGAGAGCAGCTAGCAAAATAAAATCCTTCCTACATGTATAGATGTTTTACCTGACTTTCATGTTAAATAAGCTAATATGTGAAAAACCATATCTCTTTTTTGTTTTTTTTTAACCTTTTGACCCCTTTCACTTATTTCTCTCACACCACACCTCCCCCTTCCCATTTCTGACAACCACCAATCTCTTCTTTATCTAAGAGCTTGATATTTTTTTGATTCCACGTATAAGAGAGAGCATACATTATTTCTCTTTCTTTCTCTGACGTATTTCACTTAACATAATACCTTCGAGGTCTACCCATAATATACCATTATATGTGTGTGTGTGTGTGTGTGTGTGTGTGCATGTATCACATTTCTTTGTCTATTCATACATCCATGGGCACTTAGGTTGTTTCCATATCTTGGCTATTGTAAATAATGGTGCAATGAACATGGGGATGCATATAACTTTTTGAATTAGTGTTTTCATTTTCTTAGGATAAATACCCAGGAGTGAAATTGCTGGATCATATGGTAGTTCTATTTTTAATTTTGGGGGGAACCTCCATACTGTTTCCCATATTGGCTGCACCAATTTACATTCCCAGCAATAGTGCACGAGGGTTCCCTTTTCTCCACATCCTCACCAACACTTGTTATTTCTTGTCTTTTTGCTAATAGCCATTCTGACAGGTGTGAGATACCTCATTGTGGCTGTGATTTGCATTTCCCTGATGATTAGTGATGTTGAGCATGTTTTCATGTACCTGTTGCCCATCTGTGTGTCTTCTATGGAAAAATGTCTATTCAGATCTTCTGCCCACTTTTAAATCAGTTTGGATTTTTGCCATTGAGTTGTATGAGCTCTTCATATATTTTGAATATTAACCCATTTATCAGATAGATGGTTTGTAAACATTTTCTCCCAATCAGTAGGTTGCCTTTTTACTGATGGTTTCCTTTGATATGCAGAAGTCTTTTAGTTTGATGTGGTCCCACTGATTTACTTTTGTTTTTGTTACTTTTACTTTTGTTGTCAGATTCAAAATATCATTGCCAAGACTGATGTCAAGGAGCTGACTTCTTCTAGGAGTTTTATGATTTCAGATCTTATGTTCAAGTGTTTAATCCATTTTAAGTTAATTTTCGTGTTTGGGTAAGATAGTGATCCAGTTTCATTCTTTTGCATGTGGCTTTCTCTTATTGAAGAGACTGTCCTTTCCCCATTGTATATTCTTAGCTCCTTCGTGGTAATATATGTGGGTTTATTTTTGAGCTCTCTATTCTGTACCATTGATCTATGTATTGTTTTTATGCCACTATCATACTGTTTTAATTACAATAGCTTTGTAATAGACTTTGAAATCAGGGGGTGTGATGCCTCCAGCTTTGCTCTTCTTTCTCAAGATTTCTTTGGCTATTCAGGGTTTTTTGTGGTTCCATACAAATTTTGGGATTGTTTGTTCCATTTCCATAATAAAAGCCATTGGAATTTTGATAGAGATTGCATTGAATCTATAGATTGCTTTGGGTAGTATGGACATTTTAACATTAATTCTTCCAATCCATGAGCACAGAATATATTTCCATTTCTTTGTGTCCTCTTCAGTTTTTTTCTTTAATGTCTTGTAGTTTCAGTGTGCAGCTGTTTCACCTCCTTGGTTAATTTTATTCCTAGGTATTTTATTCTTTTTGATGCAATTGTAAATGGAATTTTTAAAATTTCTCTTTCTGACAGTTCATTATTAGTGTATAGAAATGCAACAGGTTTTTAAGTGTTGATTTTGTATCCTACAACAAATTCATTTATTAGTTCTAACAGTTTTAAATGGTGTCTTAAGGGTTTTCTATGTGTAATATCATGTCATCTGCAAATAGTGACAGTTCTACTTCTTCCTTTTCCAATTTGAATGCTTTTATTTCTTTTTCTTGCCTAACTGCCATGGCTAGGACTTCCAATACTGTGTTGAATAAAAGTGGTGAGAGTGGGCATCCTTGTCTTGTTCTTGATCTTAGAGGAAAAGCTTTTAGCTTTTCACCATCGAGTATGATGTTAGCTGTGGGCTTGTCATATTGATATATGGCCCTTATTATGTTGAGGTATGTTTCCTCTATAGCTGCTTTGTTGAAAGTTTTTGTCATAAATGGGTGTTGAATTTTGTCAAATATTTTCTCTGCATCTATTGGAGTGATAATATGATTTTTATCCTTCATTTTGTTAATGTGGTGTATGACATTGATTTGCAGATGTTGAAACAGCCCTGCATCACTGGAATAAATCCCACTTCACCTTGATATATGATAACTTTTAATGTATTGTTGAATTCAGCTTCCTAATTTTTTCCCAGTTTTAGTGAGAAATAATTGACATACATTATTTAAGGCACACAGCATGATGGTTTGATTTACCTGTAATGTGACATGATTACCACATTAGGTTCAGCTACCATCCATCTTCTCAAATAGATACAATTAAAAAAAAAAAGAAAAAAGGAAAAAAATTTCTCCTTGTGATAAGAACTCTTAAGATTTACTCTTTTAGTATATGTATCATATGTCAGTGTCACCTGTAGTCATCATGTTGTATATTACATCCCTAGTACATATTTACCTTAAAACTGGAAGTTTGTAACTTCTGACCAACTTCCTTCAATTTCCCCTCCCCCCACCCTTCACCTCCAGGAACCACAAGTTTGATCTATTTTCCTATGAGTTTGGTGTTTTGGGTTTTTTAAATTCCACACAGTAAGATCATACAGTATTTACCTTTCTCTTGTTTAGTTTGTATAATGCCTTCACTGAGATTCATCCATGTTGTCACAAATGATGATATTTTCTCAATTTTATGGCTGAATAATATATATATATCTCATAACTTTTTTATCCATTCATCCATCTATGGACACTCAGGTTGTTTCCACGTATTGGCTGTTGTAAATAATGCTGCTATGAACATGGGGATGCAGATATCTTTTCAAGTTACTGTTTTTGTTTCCTTTGGATATATTCCCAGAAATGGAATTACTGGATCATATGGGAGTTCTATTTATAATTTTTTAAGGATCCTCCATAGTGTTTTTGACAGTAGCTGTACCGGTTTACAATCCCACCAGCGCACAAGGGTTGCTTTTTCTTCATATTCATGCCTGCATTTGTTGTCTCTTATGGTGGCCATTCTAACAGGTATGAGATGATATCTCATTATGGTTTTAATTTGCATTTCCCTAATGACTAGTGATGTTGAGATTCTTTTCATATACCTGTTTGCCTTTCATATATCTTCTTTGGAGAAATGTCTATTAGGTTCTTTACTCAGCTTTTAATTGGGTTATTTGATTTTTTTTTTTTTTGCTATTCATTTGTATAGGTTCTTTATATATTTTTGATATTAACTCATCAGATATGTGGTTTGCAAATATTTTTACTCATTCTGTAGGGTGTCTTTTCACGTTATTGATGGTTTCTTTTGCTACACAGAAGCTTTTTAGTTTGATGTAGTCCCAATTGTTTATTTCTGATATTGTTGCTTGTGCTTTAGGTGTCCTATCCAAAAAATCATTACCATGATCCATGTCAAGGAACTTTATTTGTATATTTTCTTCTAGGAGTTTTGTGATTTCATGTGTTACATTTAAGTCTTTAATCCATTTTGAGTTTATTTTTGTGAATAGTGTGAGATATGCATCCAGTTTCATTCTTTTACATGTGAATATCCAATTATCCCAGCACCATTTTTTGAAGAGACTGTTTTCTCTACTGAGTTTTCTTGGTTCCCTTGTCAGATATTAGTTGACCGTATACGCTTGGGTTTATTTCTGGGCTCTCCTTTCATTCCATTGGTCTATTTGTCTGTTTTAATGCCAGTACTATAATGTTTTGATGACTATATAGCTAGCTATATGGATAGCTTGAAATCAAGAAGTCAGATGCATTTGCTTTGTTCTTCTTTCTTAAGGTAAGTTTGGTCATCAGGGTCTTTTGTGATTCCATATAAATTTTAGGGGTTTTTATTCTCCTCCTGTAAAAAAAATGCCATTGGAATCTTGATAAGAGTTGCATTGAGTCTATAGATGGTTTTCATAATACTGACTTTTTTTTTTTTAATTATTAGCACCTTTTTAAAATTTTTTATTTATTTATTTTGGGCTGTGTTGCGTCTTCGTTTCTGTGCGAGGGCTTCCTCTAGCTGCGGCAAGTGGGGGCCACTCTTCATTGCAGTGCGCGGGCCTCTCACCATCATGGCCTCTCTTGTTGTGGAACACAGGCTCCAGACGTGCAGGCTCAGCAGTTGTGGCTCACGGGCCTAGTTGCTCCACGGCATGTGGGACCCTCCCAGACCAGGGCTCGAACCTGTGTCCCCTGCATTAGCAGGCAGACCCTCAACCACTGCGCCACCAGGGAAGCCCCAATAATGACATTTTAACAATATCAATTCTTCCAATCCATGAGCATAGGATATATTTCCATTATTTGTGTCTGCTTTGATTTCTTTCATCAGTGTTCTGTAGTTTTCAGAGTAGAGATCTGTCACCTCCTTAGGGAAGTTTATGTCTAAGTATTGTTTTTGATGCTATGTAAGTGGGATCAATTTCCTTATTTTTTTTCAGAAAATTTGTTATTAGTGTATAGAAACATTACTGATTTTTGCATATTAATTTTGTATCCTGAAACTTTACTGAATCTATTGGTTAGACCTAAAAGTGTTTTGGTTGAGTCTTTAGAATTTTCTATGTATAAAACTATATCATCTGCAAATAGAGACAACTTTACATCTTCCTTTTCAATTCTCATGACTTTTATTTCTTTTTTGCCTGATTGCCCTGGCTAGGACTTCCAGTAGTATGTTGAATAGGAGTGGAGAGAGTTGGTGCTCTTGTTCCTCACTTTTAGAGGAAAAGCTTTCAAACTTTCATCATTGAGTATGATGTTAGCTGTGAGTTTGTCATATATGGCCTTTATTATGTTGAGATATGTTCCTTCTATTCCTAATTTGTTAAGAGTTTTTATAATGAATGAATGTTAATTTTTCTTCTGCTTTTTCTGTCTACTGAGATGATCATATGATTCTTTCATTCTATTATTATGTCGTATCGCATTCATTGATTTGTGTATATTGAACTGTCCTTGCATTCCAGGGATAAATCCCACTTGAACATAGTGAGTGATCTTTTCAATGTGCTATTGAATTTGGTTTGCTAATATTTTATTGAAATTTTTACATCTATATTCATCAGGGACATTGTCCTGTAGTTTTCTTTTCTAGTAGTGTCCTTTTCTGGTTTTTCAAGATAATGCTGGCCTTGTAAAATAAGTTTGAGTGTGTTTTCTCCTCTTCAATATTTTGGAAGAGTTTGAAAAGTAGTGTTAATTCTTATTTAAATGTTTGATGAAATTCACCAGTGAAGCCATCTGGTCCTAGGATTTTCTTTGAATCAGTAATCAAAAATCTCCCAACAATCTCCTTGCTAGTAATTGGCCTCTACAGATTTTCTATTTCTTCCTGATTCAGTCTTGGTCAGTTGTATGTTTCTAAGAATATTTCCATTTCTTCTAGGTTGTCCAGTTTGTTGGTATATAGTTCTTAATAATAGTCTCTTATGATCCTTTGAATTTCTGTGGTATCCATTTTAATGTCTCCCTTTTCATCTATAATTTTGTTGATTTTGGTCCTTTCTCTTTTTTTCCTTGGTTAGTCTATCTAAGGGTTTGTTAATTTTCTTTATCTTTTTAAAGAATCAACTCTTAGTTTGGTTAATCTTTTCTATTGTTTTTCTGTTCTCTAGTTCATTCATTTCTGCCCTGATCTTTATAATTTCATTCCTTCTGCTAACTTTGGACTCAGTTTGTTTGTTTTTTCCCTAGTTCCTTAAGGCATAGAGTTAGGTTGATTTTTTGGAATCGTTCTTGCTACTTAATGTTGGCATTTATTACTATGAACTTCCCTCTTAGAACCACTTTTCTTGCATCCCATAAGTTCTGGTAAGTTTTCATTTTCATTTGTCTCAAGAAAAATTTAATTTCTTCTTTGATCCACTGGTGGTTCAGGAGAGTATTTAGTTTCCGTGTGTTTATGAATTTTCCAGTTTTCTGCTTATCGATGATTTCTAGTTTCATTGTGATCAGAGAAGATACTTGGTATGATTTCAATACTCTTGACTTAAGACTTGTTTTGTGACCTAACATATGGTTGTGTGGCCTAACATATGGTCTATCCTAGAAAATGTTCCATGTGTGCTTGAGAAGAATGTGTATTCCACTATTGTTTGATACATTGTTCTGCATGTGTCTGTTAAGTTCATTTGGTCTATATTGTTGTTCCAATCCACTTCCCTTATTCTCTGTTTGGATGATCTGTCCATTGAGAGTGTGGTTAAAGTACCCAACTATTACTGTATTACAGCTTATTTCTCCTCTTAGCTCTATTAGTGTTTCCTTTATATACTTAGATGTTCTGATGTTCAATGCATAAATATTTACAATTATTATATCTTCTTGATGTATTGACCACTTTATCATTATATAAAAACCTTCTTTGTCTCTTTTTGCCATTTTTAGTTTAAAGTCTATTTTGTGTCATATAAGTATAACTATCCCTGCTTTTTTTTTTTGGTTACCATTTGCTTGAAATGACTTTTCCATCCCTTCACTCTCAGTCTATGTGTGTGTTTGAGGCTAAAGTGAGTCTCCTGTAGGCAGCATATTGTTTTTTTTTAAATTGAAGTATAATTGATTTACAATATTGTGTTAGTTTCAGGTGTAAGAAAAGTGAATCACTTATGTGTATGTATTATTTCAGATTATTCCATTATAGGTTATTACAAGATATTGAATATAGTTCTCTATGTTATATAGTAAATCCTTGTTGCTTATCTATTTTATATATAGTAGTTTGTATCTGTTAATCTCATACTCCTAATTTATCCCCCCCTCTTTCTTTCCCCTTTGGTAACCATAGGTTTGTTTTCTATGTCTGTGAGTGTTTCTGTTCTGTATATAGATTCATTTGTATTATTTTTTGGATTCCACATATAAGTGATATCATATAATATTTGTCTTTCTCTGTCTGACTTACTTCACTTAGGGTATGATATTATCTAGGTCTATCCATATTGATGCAAATGGCAATATTTCTAAATATTTCTTTTTTATGGCTGAGTAATATTCCAGTGTGCATATGTGTGTGTGTGTGTGTGTGTGTGTGTGTATATGTACTGTGTCTTCTTAAACTAATCATCTGTTAATGGGCACTTGGTTTGTTTCCATGTCTTGGCTATTGTAAATAGTGCTGCTTTGAACACTGGGGTGCATGTATCTTTTTGGATTAGCGTTTTCATGCTTTTCATCCAGAAAAAGGTGAAGACTCTAGGAGTGGGATTGCTGGATCATATGGTAGCTCTATTTTTCGTTTTTTAAGGAACCTCCATACTGTTCTCCATAGTGACTGCACCAATTTACTTCCCCACCAACAGTGTAGGAGGGTTCCCTTTTCTCCACACCCTCTCTGGAATTTATTACTTATAGACTTTTTGATGATAGCCATTCTGACTAGTGTGAGGTGATATCTCATTGTAATTGTGATTTGCATTTCTCTAATGATTAGTGATGTTAAACATCTTTCCATGTGCCTGTTGGCCATCTGTATGTCTTCTTTGGAGAAATGTCCATTTAGGTCTTCTGCCCATTTTTTGATTGGGTTGTTTTTGTTGTCATTGTTTTTTTGATATTGAGTGGTATGAGCTGTTTATATTTTGGGTATTAACCCCTTGTCAATTGCATTGTTTGCAAATATTTTCTCCTGTTCTGTAGGTTGTCTTTGTTTTATTTATGGTTTCCTTTGTTGTGCAAAAGCTTTTAAGTTTGATTAGGTCTCACTTGTTTATTTTTGCTTTTAATTCTTTTGCCTTGGGAGGCTGATCTAAGAAAATATTGACATGATTTATGTCCAAGAATGTTTTGCCTATGTTCTCTTCTAGTAGTTTTGTGGTGTCATGTCTTATATTTAGGTCTTTGAATCATTTTGAGTTTATTTTTGTATATGGTGTGAGGGAGTGTTCTGATTTCATGGATTTACATGTAGCTGTCCAGCTTTCCCAACACCACTTGGTAAAGAGACTATATTTTCTCCATGTATATTCTTGCCTCCCTTGTCAAATATTAATTTACCATAGGTATGTGGGTTTATTTCTGGGCTCTATTCTGTTCCATTGATCTATATGTATGTTTTTGTGTCATAACACTCTTTTGATTACTGTAGCTTTGTGGTATTGTCTGAAGTTTGGGAGGGTTATGCCTCCAGCTCTGTTCTTTTTCCTCAGGATTGCTTCAGCAATTCTGGGTCTTTTGTGGTTCCTTATAAATTTTAGGATTATTTGTTCCAGTTCTGTGAAAAATGTCATGGGTATTTTGATAGGGATTACATTAAATCTGTAGATCACCTTGTGTAGTATGGCCATTTTAACAATATTAATTCTTCCAAAACAAGAGCATGGGATATCTTTCCATTTCTTTGTATCATCTTCAAGTTTCTTTTTCTGTGTTTTATAGTTTTCAGTGTATAAGCCTTTCACCTTCTTGGTTAAGTTTATTCCTAGGTATATTATTTTCTGACACAATTCTAAATGGGAATTTTTAAATTTTCTCGTTCTGATATTTCATTATTAGTGTAAAGAAATGCAACAGATTTCTGTATTTTAATCTTGTATCCTGCTACCTTGCTGAATTCATTTATTTGTTCTAATAGTTTTTGTGTGGAGTCTTTAGGGTTCTCTATATAGAGTATCATGTCATGTGCAAATAATGACAATTTTAACTCCCCCTTCCAATTAGGATACCTTTTTTTTCTTGTCTGACTTCTGTGGCTAGGACTTCCAGTACTACACTGAATAGAACTGGTGAGAGTGGGTATACTTGTCTTGTTCCTGAATTTAGCATGAAGACTTTTAGCTTTTCACTGTTGAGTATTATGTTGGCTATGGATTTGTCATAAATAGCTTTTATTATGTTAAGATATGTTCCCTTCATACCCACTTTAATGAGAGTTTTTATCATGAATGGATGTTGAATTTTGCATCTGAGATGATCATATGGTTTTGTCTTTTCTTTTGTTAATGTGCTGTGTCATATTGATTGATTTGCCTACGTTGAACCATCCTTGTGACCCCTGCGAATCCGACCTGATCATGGTGTATGATCCCTTTTATGTATCGTTGGATTTGGTTGGCTAATATTTTGTTGAGGATTTTTGCATCTATATTTATCAAAGATATTGGCCTGTAATTTTCTTTCTTTATAGTGTCTTTCACTGGTTTTGGTATCAGGATGATGGTGGCTCCATAGAATGAATTTGGGAGTGTCCCCTCCACTTCAGTCTCTTTGTATGTTTGTTAGAATCCCCCAGTAAAGCCCTCTGGCTCTGGACTTCTGTTTGCAGGGAGTTTTTTAAAATTACAGATTCTATTTCACTTCTAGTGATCAGTCTGTTCAAACTATCTGTTCCTTCTTGACTCAATTTTGGAAGGCTGCATGTTTCTAGAAACTCGTCCATTTCTTCTAGGTTGTCCAATTTGGAATATATCCTTTTGTAGTATTTTCTTATGATTTTTTGTATTTCTGTGGTATCGGTTATTTCTCCTCTTTCATTTCTTACTTTATTTAGATCCTCTCACTTTTCTTCTTGGTGAGCCTGGCTGGAGGTTTGTCGATTTTGTTTATCCTTTCAAAAATCCAGCTCTTGGTTTTATTGATCTTTTCTATTGTTTTCTTAATCTCTATTTTATTTCTTTCCCCTCTGATCTTTATTATTTTCTTCCTTCTGCTCACTTTAGGTTTTGTTTGTTGTCCCTTTTCCAGTTCTTATAGGTGGTAGGTTAGGTTGTTTATTTGAAGTTTTTCTTGTTCCTTGAGGAAGGCCTGTGTTGTTATGAACTTCCCTCTTAGAACTCCTTTTGCTGCATCCCATAAATTTTTTTAAGGATGTGATTTCATTGTCGTTTGCCTCAAGGTATTTTCTGATTCCCTCTTTGATTTCATCATTGACCCACTGGTTTTTTAGTAGCATGTTGTTTAGTCTCCATGTAATTGGTGGGGTTTTTTCTCATTTTTCTTTCTGTTGTTGATTTACAGTTTCATACTACTGTGGTCAGAAAAGATGTTTGAAATGATTTCTATCCTCTTAAATTTGTTGAGACTTGTTTTGTGTCCTAGTGTATGCTCAATCCTACAGAATGTTCTATGCACACTTGAAAAGAATGTGTATTCTGTCTTTCTGAATGTAGCGTCCTGTAGATATCAACTATGTCCAACAGTTCTGTTGTGTCATTTAGGATCTCTGGTGCCTTATTGATCTTCTTTGTGGAAGAGCTGTCCATTGATGTCAGAGGGGTATTAAAGTCTTCTACTCTAATTGTATTCCTGTCAATTTCTCCCTTTATGTCTGTTAGAATGTTTTATATATTTAGGTGCCCCTATATTGGATTCATATATGTTAACGAGTGTAATATTCTTATAATGATCACTTTATCATTATATAGTGTCCTTCTTTGTCTTTCTTTATGGACTTTGTTTTAAAGTCTATTTTGTCTGATACGAGTATTGCTACCCCTGTTTTCTTATAGTTTCCATTTGCATGAAATATCTTTTTCCATCCCTCACTTTCAATCTATGTGTCTTTCAGCCTAAAGTGAGTCTTTTGTAGGCAGCATATTGTAGGTTCTTGTTTTATTATCCAATCTGCCACTCTAAATGCCCCAAACAAAAGACAAAGTCCATTGACTTTTTTACTATAATCTTAAGTATCATTTATTGAAAAATGTTATATTCCTGCTGTGTTTTGTACTTGGTCAAATAACACTTGGACAGTTGTATACATATCTGGACATTACACTTTAAAAAGTGACATTGACACTATGGAACCTGTCCAAAAAAGAGATTAATAGTATTAGAGGACTTAAAATTAGACACAGTTTTCAACGCGTTGTGAAGATGTTCTCCATTCATCCTTTATTCAATTAATATATTTTAGGCAGTCCTGTGCTTTTTTCTTGGAAACAGAAGTGAGCAACAAGACATTTAAAGTTATTATAGATAAGTATGCATTTATTGCCATCTTAAACTTTGTTCTCCAGTTGATTTTGTAGTTCTTCCTTGTTCATTTCTTCTTTTTGGTTTTCCTTTTGTAGTTTGATGGTTTTCTTTTATATTTTGCTTGAATTCCTTTCTTTTTAGTTTTTGCAGATCTATTTTTTGTTTTGTTTTGTGTTTACACTGGTTTTCAAGTATGTTAACCCATGACTATATCTACTTGCTTTAGATAGTTTGTCAAACAAGTTCAAACACATTCTAAAATATCTACATTATTTTTTACTCCCCTCTCCCATATTCTGTGATTTTGATGTCCTATTTTACATCTTCATGTTTATCTTTTTGCTACTAATTGTAGTCATAATCGCTTTTACGAAATATTTTGATTTTTTATTCTATGTACTGGCTTATTTAAGTGATCTTCAATCCTTTTATATATTTGCCTTTTCTACTGTGATTTTTCCCTTTACTATAGATTTTTATTTCTTTTCTACTTAAAGAAATATTGAAAGGTCTTCTCTAGGTGAGGTTTAGTATTGCTGTATTCTTTTAGTTTTTGCTTGTCTGAGAAATTCTTTAACTTTCTTTCTATTCTAAATGACAACATTGCTGGGTAGAATATCCAAGGTTGCAGGTTTTTCCCTTTCAGGACTTTGAATATATTATGCCACTCCACTCCAGCCTACAGAGTTCCTGTAGAGAAAATCAGCTGACTTGCCTTATGGGTGTTCCCTTGTAACTGACTCTTTATTTTTCTTTTGCTGCCTTTGGAATCCTCTGTTTACCTTTAATTTTTGCCATTTTAATTATGATATATCTTGGTGAGGGTCTGTTTCAGTTCATCTTGTTTGGGACCCTCTGTGCTTCCTGTACCTGATATCTGTTTTGTTCTTTTGGTTTGGGAAGTATTCAGCCATAATTTCTTCAAATATATTTTCAATCCCCTTCTCCCTTTCTTCTTATGGAACCCCTATTATGCACAGGTCGGCACACTTTATATTAGCCCACAGATCTTGTATGTTGTGTTCATTTTTTAAAATTTGTCTTTCTGTCTGCTGTTCTGATTGGGTGATTTCCATATTCTATCTTCCAGACCACTTATTCACTTTTCTACATAGTCTGCTATTCATTGCTTTTAGATTGGTTTTTATCTTGGCAATTGAGTTGTCTAATTTTGATTAGTTCCTTTTTATAGTTTATAGTTCCTTGTTACAGTGATATGCATTTCTATCAATAATCTTTCTTAATTCCTTAAGCATTTTTATTAACCTCCTTTTGAACTCATGGTCTAGTACACTAGAAAGGTCTGTTTCATTCTTTCTTCTTTCAGGGGATTTCTCTTATTCTTTTAATTGGTAGTGGTTCCTCTGCTTTTTCATTTTACTTAGATTTCTCTGTCTCTATGAATTTAGGAAAAATGGTTATCTACTGTGGTCTTGAAGGGCTGTTTTTATGTGGGAGGCTTCCTTGTATACTGTGTAAGTCCAATATTTTTGGTGTGAGGGCTGTTTTTGGTATGGATGCCTGCCATGTCTTCCCTCAGAGTGTGCTGCCGATTTTCCCCTGATGGTTGTGTGGCTGGTGCTGTAGTGTCCAGAACCTGCACTGGTTGTTAGGTGGGGCCTCCTCTTTGTTCCATGGCTGTCACAGCCTTGTCGGGGGTTGGGTCTGCTCCCCATTTGTTGGAGTAGAAACCCTGAGGGTCAGGCTCAATAAGACTCAATTGCCCTTAGGTGTGTGCTCCGTCCCCAAGGAGGTGAGCACTGAAGCAAGTGAGGCCCATGTGGTCACAGTGAACATATGTGCCACCTGTGCAGGCGTCTGCAGTTTTGCCCAGAAGCAGCCCAAGGTTGTGTTCCTTCCCCTTGTGTTTGTCCCAGACCTAGTTCTAGGCTGGTGGTTGGGGGCCTGGTGTTGTGGCTGCAGGAATCGAGGTGGTTGTGCTGCTGTCACATGGGACCTGGGCTGCCTCTATGGTAGGCCTCTCCCGGGACCTGTCCTCCCCATATCCAGCTCCAAGCTGTGGTGTAATGTGGGCAGTACTGGAGTGCTCTCACCGGGAAAGGAACCACTGTGTACTCCTCCCCAGGGGCTGTCCACCAGGGACGTGTGATTCTGTGATGGCGCCTGCCACCAAGCATGTGTGCTAACAAAGTACGCCACTGTCAGACCCTCCCCCACTGTGGGAGGGCTGATAATGGGCTCAGATATCAGCCCTGTGCCCTGCTGTGTGCATGCTGACAACGGGGCTCCATCCGTGGACCTGTGCCCTGCCCTGTGCTATGCTGGTAATAGGGCTCCAATGGTGAACCTGTGCCCCATCCCATGAGAGCTAACAATGGCAGCCCGGACCACACTCCAGGCTCTCCAGGCTGTCTCCACGCACCTTGACTGAGTCCTCTCCCAGGGTCCCTCTGCCTGAGTTAGCACCTAGCTGCTACACATACCAGCAGCCCCGCCCAGCACATGTTTTGGGCTGGGAAGTATGGCAGGGGGTCAGCCATCAGCACTGGTTTCACTCTGTCCTGATTCTTTTTTTTTCTTCTTGCTTCTCTGACTGGGTAATTTCTAATGCCCTATCCTCCATACTGCTAATTATTTCTTCTGCATGTTGAGTCTACTTTTGAAGCTCTCTATTGAGTCTTCAGTTATTGTATTCAACTTTAGGGTTTCTGTTTGCTTTTTTTTTTTTTTTTGATGCTTGCTATTTTCTTGTCAAACTTTTCATTTTGTTCATGCATTGTGTTTTTCTATTGTTCACTAAACTTAGGAGGATTATTCTGAATTCTTTGTATAAAACTTTATAGATCTCCATTTTGTTACTGTGAGTTATGAGAGCTTTATTAGTTTCTTTTAGTGTTGTCATATTTACCTGATTTTTTTGTGATCCTTGATTTCTTATAATGGTATCCGTACTTGAGTGATTAGTCTCCTCTTCTATACTTTACAGGTTTGCTTTAGTAGAGAAAGATTTTCACCAGTCAGCTCAGTTTGGGTTTCTGGATATGTCTGTTGGTAATGTCCTAGGGCAAGTTGCACCTGATATTAAGGTCTATTTTTGAGCAAGGCATATGTTCAAGCTCTGAGGATGGGGCTTGGGGGTGTGCCTCTGGTTGACTACAGTGAGATAGGACTTCGACCTTGGTTTCCTACCCAAGTGAGGCTGTAGGATGGGCTCTGCAGTTGCCCAGATTCTCTGGGTAGGCTTACTAAGTGCTTGGGAATGGATACCATATTCAGTCATAGATGGGACTGTCTATAAATTAACTTCCTTGCCCTGGAAAGGCAGCACTGCCAACCCAGGGCCCATACAGCTCATTGTCTGGGGACTTGAGTCAGGCCGGAGTATACACAGAATTCCCTGATCACCAGATTTGCTCTGCAGATGGGAGAAATCATAGGCTATGCTCTCTGTTCAAGTACCACTAAACAAAGGGCTATTAAATGGGCTAAACAGCTTCACATGTGCTTTGGTTAGGTTCCCTAGTTAGACAGGCTGAAGGCTGTATTCAGTGATATGAGTGTGGCTACAAAATCAATTTCCCTGCCTGGGTGCATGGGGAGAAGCAGTTCTAAAGCTGGTAAAGGTCTTTGTTGTCTTAATTCAAGCCAACCTGCACCCAAAGTTCCCTGGCCAAACAGGGCCACGGGCTTTACTTTGCAGACTATTGGCTCTGCCTGTCCTTCTATAGGCTCCAGTACCACTGGGCCCCACAGCTTCCAGAAGTTGTCACCAGCCCTTCTGGTCAGAAGGGGCTGGAAGATACTCTCCATAGTGAGTGGAGCTTTGTCTCAGCTGTCTTGCCGGGACAGGAAGGGGAGGGGCAGCTCCAGGCTACTCTCAGTTTCCCAAACATACTCTCCTATTGGGAAGAGTCAGGAGCTGTCCTCAGCCTTGGCTGTACATTAATCCCCCTGCCCGTGTGTAGCATGGAAACCCTCCACACTCCATACTGGCTTTGCTCTGGGGGCAATCATCTCTGCTCACCCACCTCTTGGCTGGAGCACCATTGTGCCACACAGCTTCCAGAAGTTGTTGCCAGCCCTTCTGGGGCCAGAATACAGTCTCTACAGCAGGTGGGGCTGTGAATCCATTCCTTGCCCAGGAATGAGCAAACCTGACTCTAGGGCCAGCAAAAATCCTCATTTGAGTATACAAATCAGGCAGATCTGCACCCCACCAAGTTCTGTGATCAGAGTGCATCCCTGACTTGGTTCTACTGGTAAGCAAAGCCACTGGTTGTGATTATGACTTGGGCACTGCCGGTATGAACTTGGTCTGCCAAGATTCATATGCTGGTTGTTGAAAGTCCCTCCCCCCTCTCTATTAAAGTCAGTTTCCCAGTGGTCCTACAGATTCCCCTGCAATCCCTTTGGAGTGAGATGAGAGTAGTAGCTCCCACAAAGAGACCCCGGTGCTGATGGGGCTCATTGTCAGGAATGACTTATTTCACCATCTTGGTGAGGTTTGCTAATATTTCATTGAGGATTTTGGCATCTATGTTCACCAGGGATGTTGACCTGTAATTTTCTTTTCCTGTGGCATCCTTGTCTGGTTTTGGTATTAGGGTAATGCTGGCCTCGTGAATTTGGAAGAGTTCCCTCCTCTTCTATTTTTTGGAAGAGTTAAGAAGGATTAACCTTAATTCTTCTTTGAATGTTAGGTAGAATTCACCAGTGAAGCCATCTGGTCCTGGACTTTTGTTTGAGGGGTTTTTGATTCTGATTTGATCTCCCTACCCGTAATTTGTCTGTTCAGATGTTCTATTTCTTCTATTTCAGGCTTGGTATGTTGTATATTTCTAGAAAATTTTCTATTTCTTCTAGGTTGTCAAATTTGTTGGCATATAATCGTTCATAGTAGTCTCTTATGATCCTTTGTATTTCTGTGGTGTCAGTTGTAATACTACTCTTTCATTTCTTATTTGTTTGAATCTTTCTTTTTTTTTCATGGTGAGTCTAGCTAAAGGTTCATCAATTTTGTTTATTTTTTCAAAGAGCCAGCTCTTAGTTTCATTGATCTTTACTATTGTCTTGTTAGTCTTTATTTATTATTTATTTATTTATTTATTTATGGCTGCATTGGGTCTTCATTACTGCATGCAGGCTTTCTCTAGTTGCGGTGAGCAGGGGCTACTCTTGGTGGCTATGCGCGGGCTTCTCATTGCGGTGGCATCTCTTGTTGCAGAGCACAGGCTCTAGGCGCATGGGCTTCAGTAGTTGTGGCATGCGGGCTCAGTAGTTGTGGCTTGCAGGCTCTAGAGCACAGGCTCAGTAGTTGTGGCACATGGGCTTAGTTGCTCTGTGGAATGTGGGATCTTCCCAGACCAGGGCTCGAACTTGTGTCCCCTGCATTGGCCAGCAGATTCTTAACCACTGAGCCACCAGGAAAGTCCTGTCTTGTTAGTCTTTATTTCACTTATTTCTGCTCTAATCTTTGTTATTTCCTTCCTTTTAATAACTTTGGGTTTCGTTTATTCTTTTTTTTTACTTCCTTAAGGTGTAAAATTAGGATGTTTATTTGAGACTTTCTTGTTTCTTGAGGTAATCACTCATCACTATGAACTTCCCTCTTAGAAATGCTTTAGCTGCATTGCATACATCTTGATATTTCATATTTTTATTTTCATTTGTTTCAAAGTATTCTTTTTAGGGCTTTTTTTTTTTTTTTTTTTTTTTTGGGCCACACCGTGTGGCATGCAGGATCTTAGTTCCCCGACCAGGGATCAAACCCATTCCCCTGCAGTGGAAGTTCAGAGTCTTAACCACTGGACCACCAGGGAAGCCCCTTCAAAGTATTCTTTTATTTCTGTTCAGTTTCTAAAATGTGTCCATCTCAATGTACCTTCTTATCTTTTTATTTTTTATTGAGGTATAGTTGATTTACAATATTAAATTAGTTTCAGGTGTACAAATAGTGATTCAAAATTTGTATAGATTATACTACAAAGTTATTATAAAATATTGGCTATATTCCCTGTGCTCTACAATAGATCCTTGTAGCTTATTTATTTTATACATAGTAGTTTGTACCTAGTATACCCTTACCGCTATACACCCCTTCCCTATCCCTAGTTCGTTCTCTATATTTGAGTCTGTTTTTGTTTTGTTATATTCATTTGTTTGTTTAATATTTTAGATTCCATATACCAGTGATAACATAGAGTATTTGTCTTTGTCTGAGTTATTCCACCCTCCAGGTCCATCCATGTTGATGGAAATAGCAAAATTTCATGCTTTCTGATGGCTGAGTCATATTCCATTGTGTTTATATATTGGGTTGTCCAAAAAGTTCATTTGGGTTTTTCTGTAAGAGCATACAGAAAAACCCAAATGAACTTTTTGGGCAACCCAATATATATATGACTCTTTATGTACTCATCTGTTGATGGACGCTTCGGTTGCTTCCATATCTTAGCTATTGTAAATAATGCTACTATGAACATTGGAGTCCATGTATCTTTTTGAATTAGTTATTTCGTTTTCTTCAGAGATATGCACAGGAATGGAATTGCTGAATCATAAAATAGTTTTATTTATACTTTTCTGAGGAACCTCCACACTGTTTTCCATAATGGCTGCACTAATTTACATTCCCACCAACAGTGTACAAGCGTTCCCTTTTCTCCACATCCTTGCAAACATTTGTTATTTGTGGTCTTTTTGATGACAGCCATTCTGACAGGTGTGAGGCAATATCTCATTTTGGTTTTGATTTGCATTTCTCTGATTAATGTTGAACATCTTTTCATGTGCCTGTTGGCCATCTGTATGTCTTTCTTGGGAAAATATCTATTCAGGTCTTCTGCCCATTTTTTAATCAGGTTTTTTTTTTTATATTGACTTGTTTGAGCTGTTTATATACTTTGGATGTTAACCCCTTATTGGTCATATCACTTGCAAATATTTTCTCCCATTCCATATGTTATCTTCTGGTTTGTTGAAGCTTTCCTTTGTTGTGAAAAAGCTTTGAACTTTAATTAGGTCAAATTTGTTTATTTTTAATTTTGTTTCTTTTGCCTTAGGAGACAGATCCAGAAAAATATTGCTACAATTTATGTCAAAGAGTGTTCTGCCTAGGTTTCCTTCTAGGAGTTTTGTGGTTTCAGCTCTTACATTTAGGTCTTTAATCCATCTAGAATGTGTTTTTGTATTTGGTGTGAGAAAATGTTCTAACTTCATTCTTTTACATGTAGCTGTCTAGTTTTCCCAGAACCACTTATTGACAAGACTGGCTTTTCCCCATTGTATATCCTTGCCTCCTTTGTCATAGAGTAATTGACCATAAGTGTGTGAGTTTATTTTTGGGATCTCTATTCCATTCCACTGATTTCTATGTCTGTTTTTGTGCCACTACCATACTGTTTTGATTACTGTAGCTTTGTAGTATAGTCTGAAGTCAGGGAACATGATACCTCCAGTTCTGTTCTTTCTTAAGATTGTTTTGGCAATTTGTGTTGTTTGGCTTTTGTGTTTCCATACAAATTTTAACATTATTTGTTCTAGTTCTTTGACAAATACCATTGCTATTTTGAGAGAGATTGCACTGAATCTGTAGATTCCCTTGGGTAGTATGGTCATTTTAACTATGTTAATTCTTCTAATCCATGAACATTGTATAGCTTTCCATCTGTTTGTGTCATCTTCAATTTCTTTCATCTGTGCCTTATAGTTTTCCAAGCACAGGTCTTTCACCTCCTTAGATTTATTCCTAGGTATTTTATTTTTTTTGATGTGATTGTAAATGAGATTGTTTCCTTAATTGCTCTTTCTGATAGTTCGTTATTAGTTTATAGAAATGTAACAGATTTCTGTATATTAATTTTGTATCCTGCAGTCTTACCTAACTCACTGAGGAGCTCTAGTAGCTTTTTGGTGGTGTCTTTAAGATTTTCTATGTATAGTATTGTGTCATATGCAGACAGTTTTACTTCTTCCTTTCCAATATAGATTCCTTTTATTTCCTTTTCTTATCTGATTGCTGTGGCTAGGACTTCCAATACTATGTTGAATAAAAGTAGCAAGAGTAGGCATTCTTGTCTTGTTCCTGATCTTAGAGAAAATGCTTTTAGTTTTTTACCACTGAGAATAATGTTAGCTGTGGGCTTATCATATATGGTATTTATATGTTGAGGTATGTTTCCTCTTTCCTCTATACCCACTTTGTGGAAAGTTTTTTATCATAAATGGATATTGAATTTCATCACAAACTACTTCTGTATCTATTGAGATGATCATATGATTTTTATTCAGTTTGTTAATGTGGTGTATCATATTGATTGATTTGTGAATATTGAACTATCCTTGCATCCCTAAGTAAACCTCACTTGATCATGGTGTATGATCCTTTTCATATATTCATTGAATTCTGTTTTTTAACATTTTGTTGAGGATTTTTGCATCTATATTCATCAGATATATTAGCCTGTAACTAACTTTATTTATTTATTTATTTATTTATTTTTGTAGTGTCTTTGTCTGATTTTGGTATCAGGGTAATGGTGGACTTGTAGAATAAACTTGGGAGTCTTCCCTCCTCTTCAATTTTTATAATAGTTTGAGAAGGATAAGTATTAGCTATTCTTTGGTAGAAGTCCCCTGTGAAGCCATTAGGTCCTAGACTTTGTTTTCTGGGAGTTTATTACTAATTCAATTTCACTGCTAATGATTGGTCTTTTCAGATTGTCTATTTCTTCCTGGTTCGGTCTCAGAAGGTTGTTTCTAGAAATTTGTTCATTTTTTTCTAGGTTGTCCAATTTGTTGGCATATAACTCTCCATAGTATCCTTTTCTGATTTTTTTGGGGGGTGTGGTATCTCTGTGATATTGGTTGTTATTTCTTCTCTTTCATTTCTTATTTTGTTTATTTGGGTCCTCTTTTTTCCTTCATGAGCCTGGCTAAACGCACATCAATTTTGTTTATCTTTTCAAATGCATGTCAATTTTGTTTATCTTTTCAAAAAAACAGCTCTTGATTTCATTGATTTTTTTTTCTATTGTGTTTTTTTTCTCTATTTTATTTATTTCCTCTCTGATCATTATTATTTCCTTCCTTCTGCTGACTTTGGGTTTTGTTTGTTCTTCTTTTTCTAATTACTAGATGGTAAGTTAGGTTGTTTATTTGAGATTTTTCTTGTTTCTTGAGGTAAGCCTGTCTCACTATTTACCTCCCTCTTAGAACTGGTTTTGCTGCATCCCATAAATTTTGGAAAGGGTTTTTTTTTTTTCTTATTTTTCTTGAGGTATTTTCTGATTTTCATTTTGATTTCTTCATTGACCCATTGGTTTTTTAGTAGCATGTTGTTTATTCTCCACTTGTTTGTGTCTTTGCAATTTTTCTTCCTGTAATTCCAGTTTCATATCATTGTGGTTGGGAAAAAATGCATGATATAATTTCTGTCCTCTTAAATTTGTTGAGACTTGTTTTGTGTCTAGCATTTGATCTACCCTGGAGTACATTCCAAGTGGACTTGAAAATAATGTGTATTTTTCTGTCTTTGGATGGAATGTCCTGTAGATATTAAGTCCAAATGGTCTAATGTGTTATTTAAGACTACCGTTTCCTTATTGATTTTCTGTCTGGATGATCTGTCCATTGATTAAGTGGGGTATTAAAGTCCCTTAGTAATATTGTATTATTGTCAATTTCTCTCTTTATGTCGGATAGTATTTGCTTTGGATATTTAGGTGCTCTTGTAGTAGGTGCATATATGTCAATGAGTGTTATATCCTCTTCTTGTATCGATACATTTATCATTGTATAATACCCTCCTTTGTCTTTTGTTGTAGACCTTGTCTATTTTGTCTGGTGTAAGTATTCCTACCTCAGCTTTCTTGTCATTTCCATTTGCATGAAATATCTTTTTCCATCTTCTCACTGTCAGTCTGTGTATCTTTAGCTCTAAAGTGAGTTTCTTGTAACCAACACATAGATGGGTCTTTTTTTTTTCTTTTTAAATCCAGTCAGCCACCGTATATCTTTTTTTTTTCTTTTTTTTGAATATAGTTGATCTAGTTGATTTACAATGTTGTGTTAGTTTCAGGTACCCAGCAAAGTGAATCAGTTGACCCTACATCTTTTGATTAGAGCATTTAGTCCATTGACTTTTCAACTAGTTATTGGTAGGTATGTACTTATTGCCATTGTGTTACTTTTCTGGTAGTTTTTGTAGTTCTTCTGGTTTTTTTCTTCTTTATTTAGCTTCTTCCCTTATGGTTTGATGATTTTCTTTAGTGGTATGCTTGTGTTCCTTTCTCTCTAGTTTTTGTGTATCTATTATAGGTTTTTGATTTATGGTTACCATGAGTTCATATATGTTGACCTATGTCTATTTGTTTTAAACTGACAGTCATTTAAGTTCAAACACTTTCTAAAATATCTACGTTTTTTATGCCCCTCCCTCATGTTTTGTGTTTTTGATGTCATATTTTACATCTTCATGTTTATCCCTTCACTGTTTATTGTAGTTATAATTGATTTTACAATTTTTTTCTTTCAGTCTTCATACTAGTTTATTTAAGTGGTTTATCTACAGCCTTTACTATACATCTGCCTTTACTACTGGTCTTTTTCCTTCCCTATACTTACTTCTGTTGTGGCCTTTTCTTTTCTACTTAAAGAAGCTCCTTTAACATTTCTTTTAGGGTAGGTTTAGTATTGATGAACTCTTTTAGTTTTGGGTTGCCTGAGAAGTTCTTTATCTCTCCTTGAATTCTAAATGATATTCTTTCTGGGTAGAGTATCCTAGGTTGCAGGCTTTTCCCTTTTAGCAGTTTAAATATATTGTGCCACTCTCTTCTGGCCTACAAAGTTTTTTCAGAGAAATCAGCTGATAGCTTTATGGAGATTCCCTTGTATATGATTCTTTGTTTTTTTCTTGATGCCTATTTCTTAATTTTTAACTTTTGCCATTTTAATTATGATATGTTTTGGTGTGGATCTATTTTGCTTCATCTTGTTTGGGACTCTCTGTGCTGCCTGGAACTGGATATCTGTTTCCTTCTCCAGATTTAGGAAGTTTTCAGCCATAACTTCATCAAATACATTTTTGATTCTTTTCTTTCTCTCTTCTCCTTCTGAGACCCCTATAAAGAGAATGTTGGTACACTTTGATGTTGCCTTAGAGGTCCATAAACTGTTCTCATTTTTTAAATTTCTTTTTTCTCTTTGCTGTTCTGATTGGGTGATTTCCATTATTCTGTCTTCCAGATCACTTCGGCCTTCTTCTGTATCACCTAGTCTGCTGTTAATTCCTTCTAGTGTGTTTTTTTAATTTCAGTTATTGTATTCTTCATTCTGGTTATTTATATTTCCTAGATCCTTGTTAAAATTCTCACTGTGTTCATGTATTCTTTTCTGTAATTCAATTAGCATTCTTGGTAGTAATGCTTTGAACTCTTTTTCTGGTAAATTATCTATTTCTGTTTATTAGTTGTTTTTTTCAGGTGTTTTCCCTTGTTCTTTCATTTGAAGTAAATCCCTCTGTCTTCTCATTTTGCTTAACTTTTTCTGTCTCCTTTCTCTGACTCATGAAGGGGTGTCCTTGTGTGGGACCATTCCTATTTAGTCTGCATGTGCCCAGTGGCTTTGGCGTGAGCTGGACCTTCTCCTCTGCTCAGTGACCAACTGCCCTGGGGGGCAGTGTCCGGTTTGAACTTGCTGGAACAGAAGCCCTGAGTGTTGGAACCAATCTGGCTCTGTGCCCTCTATGTGTGTGGTCTGTCCCCTCCTAGCGCTGGCACCTTTCCCTCAGAGGAGAGCAGTGCTGGAGCAGAGGGGCAGGAGTAGGTGCTTGGTATGGGTTGAGGCACGGGCTGTGGTGGTCCTGGCACCAGAGTCCCAGACTTCTCTTGCACCCTTGTCTTCTTGGGTGCTAGCAATGGCTGCCATTGCTCTGTTCAAATGCCATTCTGGGTCCAATCCAGCTCTGTCCCTCACAACCTCGCATCCCCCTCAGTTGCATCAGCCCTCACCCTAGTGTGGAGCTGTGCCATGGAGCAAGAGGGGTGAGAGCAGGTGTTTGGAGTGGGTTGGGGCATAGGCTGTGTTAATCCCAGCACAGTCAGTGTCCCTGACCCCTCTTGATCTGTTGTCTCCTTAGGTGCCAGCAATGGCCACCCTTGCCCCATTCAGATGTTGTTCTGGGTCAAAGCTGGCTCTGTTCCTCATAACCATTCACTCCTCTCAGCCACAGCAGCCCCTATCCTAGTGCAGAGCTGCACCATGGAATGAGAGGGGTCGCGGGTGACCTCGGCTCAGGCTGGGGCACCTGCCAGGGTTGCAGGAAACTGGTCAGAGGCCTGGGCAGTTTCAATCTGCTTCCTCCACCTTGTTTTGGGAGTAAGCAAGTGTGTTTGTGCTCTTCACAAGTGGAGTCTAGGTTTCTATGGCCTTGCCGTCAGTCCCACTGTTTTTTAAATCAGCTAAGGCGACTTGTTTTCCCAGTGTCAGATCCCAGGGCTGGGGTGCCCAATAGGTGGTTCACACTACTCACTCCCCAAGAAGTATCTCCACACCCATGGCATTCCCTTCTACTCTGTGTCCCCTCCCAGGGGTGCAGATCCCAACCTGATCACATCTCTTCCCTTCCTACCCAATTCCATGTGGATTTTTCTTACAGCCTTGTTTGTGTAAGAGTCTTTCTGCCAGTCTCCAGTTTGTTTTCAGTGAGAATTGCTCTATATGTAGAAATATTTTTGATGTGTTCATGGGAAGAGGTTAGCTCTGTGTCCTCCTACTCCATCTTTATCCCCCTCCTATGTCCTTCAATTTTGAATGTCAGCTTTGCTGGGTAGAGTATTCTTGGTTGGAAGGTTAAGGGAGTGTCATGATATATTCAGTTTCTTCTAAAATGCTGCTGATAGTCTTATGGAGGTTCCCTTGTATATAACAAGTTATTTTTCTCTTGCTGGTTTTAAGATTCTTTCCTTGTTTTTAACTTTAGACATTTTAATTATAATATGTCTTGATGTGGGCCTTTTGGGGTCATCTGATTTGGAACTCTATGGCTGTCCTGGATCTGAATGTCTATTTCCTTCAGTCATTATTTGTTCAAGTATGTTTTCTGCCCCTTTGTCTCTTCCTTCTCCCTCTGGGACCCCTTTAATGTGAATGGTGTTCTGCTTGATGTTGTCCCTTAAGTTATCTTCACCTTTCTTTCTTCTTTTTTCTCTTTTAGCTTCTCTAATTGGTGAGTTCCACTGCCCTGTCTTCAGGTTCACTGATCCTTTCTTTGCGTCATCATCTAGTCTGCTTTTGAACCCCTCCAGTGTATTTTTCAGTTCAGTTATTGTATTTTTCAGTTCTATGACTTCTATTTGGTACTTGTGTTTTCTGTCTCTTTGAAGTTTTCACTGGGTCCCTCCATTCTTCAAAGTTCAGTGAGAATCTTTATGACTGTTTTTTTAACTCTCGGTCAGGTAAATCACTTACCTCCATTTCCTTAAGGACTTTTTCTGAGGCTTTACCTTGCTCTTTGTTTAAAAACTATTCCTCTGTTTCTTCTTTTGCTTGACTGTCTGTGTGTGTTTCTGTGCATTAGATAAAACAGCCATCTCTTCCAGTCTTGAAAGAATGGCCTTGAATAGGAGAGGAACCTTTTTGTTCAACACTGCCCTAGCTCTAGGTTGTCCCTCAAACATTTGTGATTGTCCAAGCAGCCTATTTTATTTTTAGCAGCTCCCAGTAGTTATGGGTCATCAGTGTCCCAAAGAAGAGGATCTAGAAGTGTCCCCCTGGGGGTAGCCACAAGAACCAGGGTGCCAGAGGAATGTACAAGCTCCTTTCTGGAGATACTGGCAAGCTGAAGTGAGGCAGAGGAAGAGTGCAAAGATGATTTCCACCAGCCTTTATTTCCTGAGAGAACCTCAGTAGGCTGCTAGATATGTGCCTGCACCTCATGCCAAAGCTCCAGGAGAAGCAAATAAGCCTCTTTCACAGAAAGACTGGGGGTGTATTTCACTTGCCTGTGTAGTGCCCTGAGGGTGGCAGCTGCCCAAGAACTATGTCTCTGATTGTTACAGTCCCATGGGACCCAGGAATGCAAGCCCTCCAGCCAGCAGAGCTAGGTGATCAAGGGGCATCGCCTCGGTGGCAGCCATAAAAGCTGTGGCACCAGACATAAAAACCAGGGCACCAGGCACGTGTAAAATCTTCCCTCTGGAAGATACTGGCACTCTGGAGCACAGTAGAGGGAAGAGTGTGAAGATGGAACCCAACAGCCTCCTTCCCCAGAGAATACCCCAGCAGGCCCCCAAATGTGTGTTAAATTAGATGCCTGCCCCTCAAGCTGTTGCTTTAAGATAAGCAAATAAGCCTCTTTCACATAAGATCTGTGCACCTCTCAGCCAGCTGCTCTCACACTGGTTCCTGGGGCAAGTCAGTCTGAGCACGTGAGCCCTTTAAGAGCCATCTCTCAGTGCACTGTAGCCTTTTGGGTCTCGTGGACATGAGCCCCATTGGTTTTCAAAACTGGTATTTCGGGGGGTTTTCTCTGAAGTCCAGGTCTTAAGAGTATGGGTGCCCAATGTAGAGTTCAAACCTTTTGTTCCTCAGAGAGAAGCTCCCCAGCCACTGGTGACCACCATCCTCCTTTCTGTCTCGATGTATGTGACTACTCTAGGTACCACATATAAGTAGAATCATACAGTATTTGTCCTTTTGTGTCTGGCTTATTTCACTTAGCATAATGTCCTCAAGGTTTATCCATGTTGTAGAATGTGTCAGAATTACCTTTCTTTTTAAGGCTGAATTCCATTGTATGGAATTTTATTTACCTACAGATGACCACTTGGGTTGCTTTCACTTTTTGGCTCTTGTGAATAAAGGTGCTATGAACATGGGTATACAAATAATCTGATCGAGTCCCTGCTTTCACTTCTTTTGGGAATATACCTAGAGGTGGCATTGCTGGATGTATGATAATTTTATTTTTAATTTTTGGAGGAACCTCCATAATGTTTTCCATAGCAGCTGCACCATTTTACATTCCCATCAGCAGTGCGTAAGAGTTCCAATTTCCTCACATCCTTGCCAACACTTGTTTCATTTTGTGTTGTTTTTATTTAGTTTATAAAAGCCATCCTAATGGGTGTGAAGTGCTATCTCATAGCTTTGATTGCATTTCCCTAATGATTAGTGATGTTGAGCATCTTTTCGTGTGGAGGAGGTTCCAGAAGAAAAATGTCTTCAGGGAAAATGAAGAAAAAATGGGATTAATAGATGGCTGATAGATTTGACTATGTGGGAGAAAAGTATTTTACAGAGCTCTGTGGACTATAAAACACTTAGCCACAGGTTCGAAGAACTCTAAGAAATTTTTGTTTTAAACAAAGCAGTTGTTAACTCCAGGAAAATATAATATATGAAGTGAATAAATATTTAGATTAAAACCTTGTTTAATTATATTGGGAAAATGGAGGGAAGATGCGAAAGAGCGCTGGTAGCTGTGAGCAGTGCTCCCCAATGTTCCCAAATCTCTTCCGCTTCTTGGAGTCAGAATATCATGTTTCATGCTTCCTGTGCAGCTAGAGAGGCCGTGCGGGCAGCTCTGGTCATAGTCTGAGGAGATGGCACGTGCCGCTCTCAGTGTGGAGCACTGAAGGCGTGGTCTCTGATTCTCAGTTCTCTCTCCCTGCTGTGATGAGCCCTGGCGCCCCCTGTTGACATGGCCGTGTTATAGGAAGGGGCAGAGTGACTACCTTTGTAGCAAAACCCTCCTCTGACTCCGTTGGACCCTAGAGTGCACGGGAGAAATGGCTGTTTGTAGCCTGAGATGTGGGGATTCTTTGCTACTGCAAGATAATCTACGTCAGGGGCTAGGAAACTTTTTCCGTAAGGGGTCACAAAGTTAATATTTTAGGCGTTGCCACACATAATCTCTGTTACATATGCTCTTGTTTTTTTTAAACAACTCTAAAAATGTAAAAATCATGATTAGCTCATAAGCTGTATGAAGATTGTACGAAGATGGGCTGTGGGCCAGGTTTGGTAGTTTTCGGACCCTGATCTAGACGACTGTAGTGGGTACCGACCGCAGATCGGCTGAGTCTTTGAAGCTGGGGAAGACAGCTCTGTTGCCCAACACAGAAGGCCAGGAAGTCTGGGGACTTAACACCCACTGACTGATGGGAGCTGGTGAATAAATATCTCAGCTCTGTGTGGGAGACCCTAAGCAGCGTGTTCACACTGTTTCCTAGAATATCCTTATGGGCTTAGGTTCCAGCTACTGGCCAAATAAAGCCCCATTAGTGCCTGCTTTCCCAGTTCTTCCCTGATTCCACTCACTTACAGCATGTCCTGTACCTCCCAGATAAACCGCTGACCTTTGTCTAGAATCTGCCTCTGGGGAAAGTCAAATGAATGTATCTATCCTTAGTAGCACAGCTATTAGTGCAGGAATATAGTGCTTCTGTGCCACTGGCTTAACAGTCAAGCAGTGAAAGATGAGGAAATGGCATCGGAGTGAGAAAAGTGGTGACCCGTGTCTTGCCCATGTTATGGCAACACATCTGTGAGAGCTTCTTGGCTGAGAGGCTGTGGAGAGCGGACCACAGCCCTCACTCGCCTCTAATCATTGGATGCGATGTTCCCTAAAATGAATCTGCCAAGTGCATGTGCTAAATTGGCTTAGCTCTGTTTAAAGTCTTTTTAGTAAGTGACCAAGCCCTGCCTATCTTAGCTTCTCCACGTCTCCCATGTCTTTCCCTTCCGTCTGTCCAATGTCCACGGGGCAAATACATTCATCTCCCCGGTGGATGTGGATATGGTGCTTCGTTGCGGGAAGCTCCCTATACTGCAGAGGACAGAAAGCTAAAACCCTCAAACCTCAGGCTTTCTTGCGGCGAGAATTCCAGATGCAGTCAAGGGTCCACTGATCAGATGCTCTTGCAGGGAAGGGTGACAATTCGGGAACGTCTGACGTTTTGTGGGCAAGCTGTGGAGGCGTTGGCTTTATTCTGTGGCAGCGTTAGCAGAAGTCCCTTATCTGGTCACTACTTTCATGTGTGGGACACATGGGGCCCCCTGTGGTCCATCTGCCTTTTGTTGGTACAGACCTGGAGGGCATGGTGACACAGCCTGGATGCAGCGTCCTGGTCTCTGGACTGTAGCAAGGGCAGCGCGTTAGTGGAGCCAAGGGTTCCGGGGCAGCTTCTCATTCCCCTCTGCCCCATCTCTGGCACCGTTAGCCCATCTCCTGGTCCGCGATGCTGTGTGAGCAGCTGTTCTCAGAGGCCTAGCCTGGGCTGGCCCAGCTGTCGTGCCAATTATCTTATAGGCACTAATTTCTTCCATCAAATCCCTTCTGCTTCAACATAGCTAGAGTAGTTTGCGCCCCGCACTGAACCCGGGCTAACACAGTCTGAGACGGCATTCTTGCCTTCCAGTCTTCCCTTGGAGAGAGCCGGCACCTCTGCCCCGTTCTTACTATGCATGGGTTACAAGGCCCTCCCCAAATTAGCTCCTGCCCATGCCTTCAGCTTAGTTCCCTCCGGCACTCCCTTGCACCCTGCAGGTAGCTGAATGAAACAGTTCACCAGATTGGCCACGCAAGTTAACACCTGTTCTTTGCACACTCCGTTTCCTTGCACATCTTGCCCCCTCTACCAGGAATGCCCACCCCAGCTTTGCGCTTGCTTCCACCCTTGGCTCTCTTTAGTCCTTTCTCCATAGACCATGAGTTTTAACTTCACATTTATTCAAGTTATCTTTTGGTTCAAAGCCAGGGTCAAGATCCCAGCTCTGGCCCCTAATAGCTCTGTGACCATGGGCAAGCTGTTTAACCTCTCTGTACCTGAGTTTCCTCATTTTCAAAATGGGGATAATAGAAAGACAGATACCATATGAGCTCACATATATGTGGAATCTAAAAACCAACAACAAAAATGAGCTCACAGATACAGAGAACTGGTGGTTACCAGGGGCGCAGGGGGTGGGGAGTGGGTGAAATGGGTGAAGGGGGTCAAAAGGTACAAGTTTCCAGGTATAAAATAAATCCTGGGTATGTAGAAAAAATAAAATAAATGGGAATGATGATAGTATTTACTTCAGTGGGTGTTTTAGCTGTGCTTTCTTAGATTTGTTATGTCTGTTTGGCAGCTGTTCATCACAGGGCCAAACTCTCTACCGAAGTGTTGACCTCTTCCCTGTGAGTCGGCCTGCGTGTGCAGACCGGCTGATCCAAGGCCAAGTCCCCCACCCGCTTCTTATCCAGTTCTCACACACCAAAGCAATATTCCCCCTGCCCTAAATCACCCTAGGACCAAGTACTAGGCAACTGGAGACCACCCCTATAGCTCGAAGCCCCCTGGAATTATTCAGATCAGCCAATCCTAGACTGTTTACTCTGCCTTGCCTTGCCTTTCCTGCAGAAACCCCAGCAAAGGCTCTGGCCTAGACTTCCACCTCCTGACCAAAACCTGCCTCCGTGTGCCATGACTTGCCCCTTCCTTTCCGGAAACATGAGTAATAAAAGTCTTCTTTCAGTGGCATCGACCTCTTGATGTCATCACTCAGTCACTTCCACAAATTAAAATCCCACAGGTGTAATTTTAGAACAATAAGATTGTGTGAGGATTAAATTAGTAAAAACTTCTAAAGAACTTAGCTGAGTGTCTGGCACATAGGAAGAGAAGTATGAGTGTTAGTGTTACTATTAATAAATAGCTTCCCATTGAACTTGGAATAAAATTCAAAGCCCTTCCTTACTTGAGGTTCCACAGGCTCATGCCCCTCCCTCTCCCGTGGTCCTGGGACCTGTGCAGTGGCACGTAGGCCTGTGCTCAGAAGGGCCCTGTGATTGGTTTGATGCTGGACTGTTGCCATCCTGAAATTCTTAGTATGTTCTCAAAGTTCATTTCGTACTGGACCCCACAAAGCATGGAGCCAGCTGAGCCACTAACACACTAAGGTCCAGCCCCACCAGCCTTCTTTTGGCCCTTTATACACTCCAAATTCTTCCCTCTCCCTACCTGAAATAATCTTTCCCTTTCTCTTCATTTGATGAATTACCATACATCCTCAGCTTAAATGTCCTCTTCTGAGGCCTTTCGGGAGCATCCTTGGCCCCCTGCTCCCATCCCGTTATTCTGTATCTTAGCTCCTTGCTTCTTCCTTTATAGGAAGGACATGGTATTTGTTAGATTTGAACCTGTCTCTCTTACTAGAATCAAGAATGTCACTTCCATGAAGGTAGAACCACATCTGACTTGTTGGCTGTGATATCCTCCGTGTTTAGCACAAAGCCTGACAAATAGTAGGCTCTCAATAAATATTTGTTGGATGAGTGAACCCAGGACCTGCTTTAAGATCAAATTGCTGACCTCACCAAAGCTGATCATTCCCTTGGTCCCATCACCACTCTTTCTCTAAATATCTTTTAGCATAGTGTTGCATTGTTTACATGGCTAATTCTGATTTCTCTGAATTTTAGACAGCCCAAAAATCTGTATATGGTCTCTTCTCCCTAATCCCTGGCTGAATCATGAATTTAAGGATTAGATGTAGGGAGATTTGGGGGTCCTTCTGTTACCTACGAGGATGATAAAGGTAAATTATTCTTTGACAGGTTAAGGATGCAAATTGTCACTTCTTGGGTAACCACTAAAAGAATAGCAAAGGAGGATTAGGGTATAATTTTCAAACTAATAGGAGAGAAAAGCAGAATTAAAAAAAACAATCTAAAGGAAGACAAAAATGGGGGGAAAAGGAACAGATGTAACAAACGAAGCTCATAAGAAGGTGGTAGATTTATATCTAAATATGTCAGTAATTATTTTATATACCATGGCTTAAATGATCAAGTTCAAGGGCAAAGATTTTCATACTAGGTTTAAAAAACCCTGAACTGTATGTTGTTTAACACAAGAATGATAAAATTTGAAAGCAAAGGTTTAAAAATATATATTATATAAACACTAAAAGAAATATGTAGCTATTGAATATCTGAAAAATAGATTTTTAAAGACATTAAAAAGAAAAATAAAGAAGACTAGTTCCAAGATAACAGGTTCACTTTGCCAGGAAGATAAAAGATATTTAAATATGTATACACCAAATCATGTGGCCTAAAAAGACAAAGCAGAATTTGATAGAACTATGAAGAGTAGAGGAGTATATAGATAATCCACCAATAAAGTAGGAGGTTTAATCATGCTTTTTGGAAGCAGAATAAACACAACATCAGATTTTAAAAACATGACTTGACTGGACTCCAAGCCCCTGTGGCTTTACCAGTGAGATTTATCACATTTTTAAGGGAGAAATAACTCCAATATTAAATAAATCCTCCCAGCTAGAAAAACACATAGTACTCCCCAATTCATTTTATGAGACTAACACTATTTTCATTCCAAAACCTAATAGGGACAGTTTGAGAAAGAAAAATTATAAACCAATTTTATTCAAAAATTGGACAAAACGCCTAAATAAAATATTAGTAAATGAAATCAATCTATTTTAAAAAGGAGTAATGCATCATGACCAAGTTGGATTTATCTCAGTAATTCAAGGTTGAGTCAACATTAGAAAAATCCATCATAAAGTCAGCATATTAACAGATTAAATGAGATAGTCTTATTTTAATAGATGCAGAAAGTTTGTTTAAAATTTACATTCTTTTATGATAAAATACTGTTAGCAAATTTGAAACCTAATGGTAAGAAAAGAGAAAGCTTTCCTTTTGAATTAGCAAAGAGATAGATATCTATTATCATTTATATTTACTACTGCATTGAAGACCATAGGCAAGAAAAAGAAAGAAAAGATATAGGATAGGAAAGAAAGAAAGCTAACATTCATACATTTTGACTGTGTATATAAAGATTCTAAATATAAATTAACATAACATAAATTTAAGGTGGTTGAATAAAACATTTGAAATGAAATTTTTAAAATATCATAAGTATCACATAGCATAAAAAAGTATCACATACCTAGAAGTTAATCTTGCAAAAGGCATTTAAGTCCTCTGGGAAGAACTTGCACAATTTTATTGAGAGAGATTAAAGAATACCTCAATCAATAAAATAAGAGGTAGACCATGTTCATGGATTTTTAAGACTCAGTATGTAAACAGTCAATTTCCAAGATATTGAATTATAAATTCAATGCAATCCAATCAAAATTCCAACAGGATGTTTTTCTGGCTAGTTTGTTTAAAAATACATGTGGAAATGCAAAGGGACAAGAATATCCATGACACTCTTGAAGGAAAAGATAGCAAAACTACTCTATTTAGCAAAATGTAATTATAAGCCTATAGAGATTAAAACAGTATGGTTCTGGTACAGGAATAGACAGTTCTGAAATAGACACATACACACACAAAGACATTTGATTATGACAAAGAACAGTGAGGTAAGGACAAAGTTTTCAGTAAGTGTTACTAGGACAACTATAAATCCACATGAACAATATAAAATATAGGTGAAAAGCAAAATAATAAAACGTTGAGAATACAGGAGATTATATTCACGATTCCAGGGTCGGGAAATACTCTTTAAACAAGACACAAAATGACTAATCTTTTTAAAAAATGGTAAATATGTACTATATTAAAATTAATAATTCTATCAAAATACCTCATTAAAAGAATTAAAAGGTAAGCTATACAGTGTGAAGATATAGTTTTAACACATATAACTGACAAAAGGCTTGTAGCAGACTATATAAATAACTACTACAAATCAGTAAGGAAACCCCAATAGAAAAATGGAGAAAAGACCTGAACAGGAATCCATAAAAGATGATACGCAAATGTTCAATAAACAAATGCAAAGGTATTCTATCTCACTACAACCAAGGAAATGAAAATTAAAACCATGAGACACAACTAGATACCCACAGACTTAAAAGTTAAAGATGTTTTAACAATACCAAATATGTGTAGTAACAGGAATTCTCCTAGCCTCCTGGCAAACATGTACAGTAATACAACTAACGGGAAATTAGACTGGCATTATCTAGTAAAGTGGTTGGCAGTGTTTTGCAGGCAGCTTCTAGGATGGCCCCAATGATCCTTGTCTCCTGGTATTAACATTTTTGTGTAATCCCCTCCCCTTAAATGAGGGCTGGACATAGTGACTTGCTTCCAATGAATAAAACATGGCAAAAATGATGGGCCATCACTTCTAAAAATTAAGTTACAACAGAAAAATTTCCAGCTTTCTGGCTCACGCTCTCCCTTTCCCAACCTCTCTCCCTTCCTCCCTCTCTCTCTCTCTCTCTCTCTCTCGTGTTCATTCTGATGAAGCAAGCCACTATGTTGTAAGCTGCCCAAGGAGAGGTCCATGTGTCAAGAAAGCAATGGTACCTTCTGGTCAATAGCACACAAGGAAGTGAATCGTCCCAACAATCACGTGAGTGATCTTGGAAGCAGATTCTTCCCTAGTGAGTCTCAGGATGACTGCAGCCTTGTGAGAAACCCTGAGCCAGAGGACCCAGCTAGGCTGTGGCCAGGTTCCAGACCCATAGAAACTGAGATAATAATGTTTTAAGCCACTTAGTTTTGTAGTAACTTGTTATGCAGCAATAGCTAACTAATACAAATGTCAGCCAGGCTAGACTGTCTGTGTTAACTCAGCACCATAGTTCCCTTTCATGTTGCAGAACTAAGCATCTCAGGATCACTTTTCCTGTATGAGTCCTGGTTTGTTACAGTGTGAGGAATGCACATGAGATAGAGGGCACAACTTTTTTTTTTTTTTTTGGAATGTGTCACGTGGCTTATGGGATCCTAGTTCCCTTACTAGGGATTGAACCCAGGCCCCGGCAGTGAAAGTGCCGAGTCCTAACCACTGGACGGCCAGGGAACTCCCTAGAGAGCATAACTGAGCTCAGCCAGAATCATGGTTTTCCAGCCTACTCCACCCACAGCTTCCCCGTCTCTGTTGGAGGAACTCCATCCTTTTAGTTGCCAGCCCAAAACACCTGGAGTTTTTCTTTTGGTCTCTAACACAGTATATCCAATCCATAAAGAAATCCTGATAGCTGTAGTTTTAGAAGACAGCCTGAATCTGACCATTTCTATCTCCTCCATTGCTATCTTGCTGGTCCAGTTCCACATCATCTCTTGTCTGGACTAGATAGTTTAATTCACCTTCGCGGCACCTTCATTTCTTATCTGAGTCTATTCTCACCAAATGCGAGTGATGCTTTTAAAAAGTCAAATCATAAACTCTGCTGCTCAAAACCATGAATAGCTCCCATTTCCAGAGAAAAATCAAAAGCCTTATTGTGGCCCACATGCCCTACGTGATCTTTCCCTGTCTCCCTTCGGACCTCATCTCTACTGCTTCCCTCCTTGTTCCCTCTGCTTGCAGCCACAATGGCCTTCTTGCTCTTCCTCAAACACCCCAGGCACACTCTGCCCTAAGCCTTTGCCTAGGCTGCTCCCTCCTTTCCAGCAGCTTTTCTCAAAGGGGGCTCTGTAAATCACCTAGAGGGCTGATTGAATAGGTGTGGGGTGAGCCTGAGGATCTGCATTTTCTAATAAGTTTCCAAGAGATGCTGATACTACTGATGTGGGGACCATACCCTAGGGCATCTATTGATGCAATATACTAAATTCTCTCCTATGCATCTAGAATAAATGTTACATACCATCCTGGGGAGAACTGTGAAAATAATCACCAACACCTTTTTGTCTTTGTTCAGGTGTCACCTTCTTAGTGAGATCTACCCAGATGACCCTACTTAATACTGTGCTCTCTCCCCATCTCCATTTTCTCACCTCCCCCCTTACTTTCATCTCCTTTTCTTTTTTTGCCATAGCATTTAAGACCTAATGTACTGTGATTTACTTACTTGTATGTGGTTTACTGTCTCTCTCCTAACTAGAATGTAAATTCCAAGATACAGGGATCTTTGGTGTTTATTCCAAGGGCTGAACAGACTTTTTTGAATATAAATGAAATACTTGATTTGCAAATGAGTTGAATCCTTTCATCTTCTCAGCAGAATATAAACTCATTTTTTAAAAAAATGTACTAACTGCACTACATATGTTCATAGGAAGAGCACAGTAGTGGCAAAAACAGACTTTTGAGATCAGATACACCTGGATTCAAAAGTCAGCTTCACTATTTACTAGCTAGATATTTACACTAGGTTAATGTCACATCCCTTGGGCTCAGGGTCTTTATTTTTTAAATGGTGGTAATAGGAGGTGATTGTTAAAAATTAGACAAATATATAAAAAATTTCTAGCACAGTCCTTGTCACTAACAAAGTGCTCAATAAATATCACTTCTTTGATACCTCACCTCCTCTAGCCCACATTTCATTTAAAGGACAGGCTAATTAAAAGCCAGTCTTTTAGTTCCCCATGGAACTATGTAGAAAGGCACACTTCTTAAAAATAAAAATCTCTAATGACCTTCGGGAGAACTGTTTTAAAACTTAACATTGAAACCTTTTACCTAACCTTTCCATAGCAACTTCAGGTGACAAGTTTTCCAATGTACATCAAATATAGCGTAGACTAATGATAATACTTCTTTGCTATTTTACTGACACTGAGAAAATAAATACTTCAAGTTCAACCCCCATAAAATATTGGAATCTCCACTGACAGTATTCATCCACAAATGGGTTTCTGGGCAAGAGGCTCCTTGGGTTCTAGTGACCATCCTAAGTGGTACCCAAACCCCACTGCAAAACTAAAACCTCACCTCTCTTATCCCAAGCATTTTAGAGAGAGAAAATTGTTTACAAATGCAAATATTCTGCCTACCCGCCTCAGGTATAAATGCTCTGTACGAGAGCATAACAATGACAATACGTTCACAATCGTGGTGAAACGTAGGCGTGGTATTCGTACTGTTTATGCTGCACATTCATGCGTGACCTGATATTGCTGAAATAGTCTTTATTTCTGAACATTCCAAAACAGCAGTGTACACAGTAACAAATATTAAGTCATATACCATAAGAAAGCATTCATTAGTGCAAATGGATTTTGTAAAAGGTCTATCAAAAAGATTTATTTGCTTTAAAATGCGTTCATTTCCAGAAGCATTATTAATAAAATGTTACAGTTTCATCTTCTGTAAAAGTATTGAAAATCAATTGTAGTACAGTAGCAAACATTGCAGGTATTAAGTGCAATGAGCTTGTGATGCCATTATAAATATGAAACCCACGTATGACAATAAATTAACAATGAAAACGACAAGACCATTTCACTCTGTTGTCTGGCTGTCTCAGTGCTCAATGCTTCAGATTACATTGTGCTCATTCAACACAAAATTATGTCTCTCAAATTGTATGATGGATTTTTGCTGATATATCCCTAGAGCTAAAAAAATAGTACCTTACCACAAAAATATTTTTATGGCACAAAATTTAAGTTGTTCCATAGTGGTTCACGTAGGTGTAAAAAGAAATAGGCACAAAAAATAAAATTCCTGTAAACTATAAAAAAGTAAATTTCAAAGCATACGTTATAGAACCTGGTTGTAAAGATGCAATGTATTAAAATACAGAACATGTAATGAGAAGATGTTTAGAACATGTAAGTAAATTGAACAAGTTACTTTAAGAAACTCAGATGGCAAAGAAAGAAAGCATTATGGATACATCTCAATTCTCTCAAAAAGGATTCAGGTACATATCAGTTCTACAAAAACTTCCTAGCTCTAAGTGTCACAATACTGCAACCATGGATTTGTGAACGCTGCAGTATATCTCAGGCAAATATTTAAGTGCAATAATTAGTCTCTGGTGATTGGTCCATTGAAAAACAATGCAGTTAATATGTTAAAACGCAGAAGGGAAAGAATATCCCGACATCCGCTGTTACCCAGCCAGCTAGGTAACACGACCCTCATTTCCACTTCTTTCCAGCTGTTCAGACGTGCATAGCACTGCATCAGTAGCAACCATCTCTCCAGTTTCCATCCCTCAGAGTGCTGAGTGAAGACAGAGGCTTTGGAGGCTGAAGGAAACTATAAAGGAATGAAAAAAGGACACAGCTTGTAAGTAATCCCATGAGTCCCATCACTTACTTTGATCTACTCTCCGCCACTGCAGCAGTGACAACGTGCTGGCACCTTCCCAAGTGTGCCTTGTATTTCTGGGCCTTCCACATGCTCATCTGATGGAAAGCCCAGGTCTCGGCACATTGCCACGCATATTGTATGTGCACAAGCAGATCTGCAACCTAAGTGGAAAATGATCAATATCCTCCGTGTATAAAGAATATTTTAAAATCAGAAACAGATAGGGCTTCCCTGGTGGCGCAGTGGTTAAGAATCCGCCTGCCAATGCAGGAGACACGGGTTCGAGCCCTGGTCCGGGAAGATCCCACATGCCACAGAGCAACTAAGCCCGTGCACCACAACTACTGAGCTTGTGCCCTAGAGCCTTCGAGCCACAGCTACTGAAGCCCGCGTGCCTAGAGCCCGTGCTCCGCAACAACAGAAGCCACCGCAATGAGAACCCGCACACAGCAACGAAGACCCAATGCAGCCACAAATAAATAAATTTTATAAAAAAAAAAAGAAACAGATAAACTCAAGAGAAAAATGGCCTACAAACATAAGTGGTTACTTCATTGAATACAAATTGAAAATTTCTCCATGTTATTCTGTCTTACAAATAATCAAAGATTCGCCTATTATACTGGCAGAGAATTTAAAAAGAATGGTAATACCCAATGTTTGCCTAAGTTTGTGGAAACAGACAGACCCTCTCATTGTCTGGCAGTGACAGCCCTTCCAAGAGGTTAGTTTGAAGACATATATCCGAGGATAAATGGACTGTCCACAATGACCTACATACATAAAATAATGTGATTCTATTCAGTCACAAATGCAACACAGCCCGGCATTGAACAAACATGCACCAAAATGATTTCTATCTGGATAGTAGGATTATTTACTTTTCTGTGTTTGTTTTACAATAGTTTCTGAATTTGTTTTTGATCTGAGCACCTATTTATCAGAAAATAAAAACTATTTATAGCTACCCGATGCATAAAGAAAAATTACTTGTTCTCAAATCCTTTTCACACTTTTACCATGGTTCCCTCCCTCTCCTCCTCCAAATCCTAATTTCCTGTAAGAGTTGATTTACTGCCTCCATTTTCTCATCTTTTACTCTGTCCTCAACTCGCTTTTATGGAATTGTTTTTAACCATAAGACACTCCAGGAGATCCAGTTCAAGAAGGGCACGCCACAACCATAAGATCATCGAACGGGTGCCCTGCAAGCAGGCTGGAATTTTGAAAGAAAAAAAAAAAAAGTTCTACCTGGAACATACCAAACTTACACCAACATAAGCTAATAAAGTCCCAGTTAAATATCACTAAGATAGGGGCTTCCCTGGTGGTGCAGTGGTTGAGAATCTGCCTGCTAATGCAGGGGACACGGGTTCGAGCCCTGGTCTGGGAAGATCCCACATGCCGCGGAGCAACTAGGCCCGTGAGCCACAACTACTGAGCCTGTGCGTCTGGAGCCTGTGCTCCGCAACAAGAGAGGCCCGCGCACCGCGATGAAGAGTGGCCCCTGCTTGCTGCAACTAGAGAAAGCCCTCGCACAGAAACGAAGACTCAACACAGCCAAAAATAAATAAATTAAAAAAAAATATGGCCTCGAGGCGCCCTCCCAGGAGTGCCAACCCACAAACATTTAAAAAAAAATATCACTAAGATGCTTTTAAAATCGTGACTGTTGGGGGAGAGTGTGTATGTGCATGTGCCTAACGACATTTTTGCCCATTTTGATTAAAAATTGATTAAAAAGGTATTGAACCCAGGGGCAGGAGGTCACGAGTCAGGCCAGAAGGGGCAGAGGGACCTACCAGGGTTAGACAAAGGAAAAGTCAGGATGGTTCCCAGAGAGGTTTCTAATTGCAGACTGCCATCTGATGAACGAGCAAAGGACGAACGTGGCCATGCAGACGAACGAGCAAAGGTTCTTACCTTCTGACAGGCTGTGCAATTTTGCTTCGAGGCAGGTTACTCCCATTTATTGCCAGTGAAGGTCTTGGGAGTGCGCTGCGGCCCGTTATCCCAGAAGCCGCAGCTTTGTTGGGGGCAGGGATCCCCGTGTTGGAGTATAACTGTAAGCCGTTGGATAAAGGCATGTTACTGCTGCCTTGAACGGTTGGACTCACGTAGGCTGTGGCTTTCAGAGGCTGCCGGACAGACACTGGGAAATGTCCCACACTGTGGATTCTGTGTTGAAGCTGCCCTGGTGACGGAACTAGAAGAACAAAGGACACGCACATGAGAGAACACCTACCACTATCTACACGCGTGTTATGTTCAAAGAAGCTGATACTGTTGAAAGGTTTTACATATATAGAAATTTATCTACATATATGCATGTAGATAAATGAAATACGGTTCCAGACTGCATTTAGTATTGGAAAATTCTACTTCTTGACGAGCGTCTCCTTCTCTGTCAATCAGCAGCAACACTTTTGAGTGCCTGACTATATTTAGAAGCCAGCTGGAACAACCACCTTCTTTCCTTTAACAAATCTGAGCATCTCTGAGTTCTCACAGGATTTCTTGCTTGCTGGCCTGGAAGACATTAGGATTTCTTGATGGTTGCACTGGGGATGGTGTCATGAGGATAAAACAAGGGGACAATTTAATAGCAGTAATTATAGTAATTATAGAAGGGAAGACAGGTGGCATCAGTAGGCACAAACAGCTTATTACAGACATATTTCTTAAGTAATTTTCATCATGACATTTATCTCATAGGGTTGGTGGGAAGACTAAATGAGTTAATCCACATAAAGCCTTACAATGGCTGAGTAACCACTCAGCAAGTACTACCTGGATAACAGCAGCAGAATCTGTGAAATGAAGGGCGCTCTCTGGGTAAGAACCCTTAAGAACGTCATCAATATACTGGCCCATCATTGTGCACTATTTCACATTAAAAAACAATGAATGGGCTTCCCTGGTGGCGCAGTGGTTGAGAATCTGCCTGCCAATGCAGGGGACACGGGTTCGAGCCCTGGTCCGGGAAGATCCCACATGCTGCGGAGCGACTAGGCCCGTGAGCCACAACTACTGAACCTGCGCGTCTGGAGCCTGTGCTCCGCAACAAGAGAGGCCGCGATAGTGAGAGGCCCGCGCACCGCGATGAAGAGTGGCCCCCACTTGCCACAACTAGAGAAAGCCCTCGCACAGAAGCAAAGACCCAACACAGCCAAAAATAAATAAATAAAATTTAAAAAATTTAAAAAAATTAAAAAAAAAACAAAACAATGAACCGTTTGGCAGAAATTTTTAAATTTTATAAATCCTTTTCTCCAAGGAAAAAACTAAATCACAAATTTAACATAAACTTATACATACAACATTACCTGTTGTTTACTAACCACTCTAGCCTCTGCTGCCTAGTACACTTGTGATGCGGTTAACACAAACAGACCCTGTTTTCTAAAACAGTTTAACTGATTTTGAACTTAAGCACAGAATATACAATAGATATCTCTCTGATAAAAAGTGAGGAGGAAGACAAAAAACGTCTATGGTTTTATTTAATATCTCGAAAATATTTCCTTACATTAGTTTTGTTCAAGTATACATTTGGTGAAATCTATAGGTAGGAATGCTGATGTATGTGTACAGTAGCCAAAAAATTCGATGAAAAATGAGGTCTCTGTAAGATTCTGCTATAGTTCTGTTTCCATCAAGCTTTAGGGACAGAGTAACCTTGTGCTGGCTGGCAAATCATCTCTAAGATCCTTTCCAACCAATTCTACAGTTCCTTAGTTTAGTAGCTTCTAACTGTGAATGTTCCAACATATTGGCTTATCAACTGTAACAAACATACCCCACTAATGCAAGATGTTAATAACAGAGGAAACTGGAGGAGGGGAAGGGGGACATGCGGGGACATATGGGAACTCTGTACTTCTTGCTCAATTTTTCTGTAAACCTCAAACTGCTCAAAAACAAAGTCTTAATTTTTAAAAAAAACTCAACAGGTGAATTTGGCCCAATTTCTTCTGAAACACAATATACATAAAGTACCTAAATGTTAAGCCTAGAGCGGAATGAAATTTTGAAGTGACACACGCGTGTAACCATATCCACAGCAAGACGTGAACCACTGCCAGCACCTCAGCAGGCTCTCACATACCCTCTCCCAGTCAGTACTCCCCCAAAGTGACTGTTATTTTCACTTTTATCACCACAGACTAGTTATTCCTATGTTGAGCTTCATGTAAATGGAATTATATAGTATGTTCTCTTCTTTGGCTTCTTTGACTCAATATTATGTTTTTGAGATTCATCCATATTTGCATGGCTATGTGGTATTCCATTGAATGAATGTCAAAATCCATTCTCCTGATGATGAAAAGCTTGGTTATTTCTAAGTTTGGGGTTTTATGAACATTCTTGAATATGCGTTGGTGTTCAGATGCATTATGTTATGGGTATATTCCCAATTTATAACTATTAGGATAAATGAAGTTATTAGCAAAGCTGCTGAATACAACATCAAAATACAAAAATCAATTGTATTTCTAAATACCAGCAAACTAGTAGAAACTAAAATTTGAAAAAGATACTATTGATAAAAACATTTTAAAAATAAAATACTTAGGAATAAATTATAGACGTATTAACCTCTATATAGAAAGCTACAAAACTTTGAGAGACAAGATGATCTAAATAAATGAAAGAATGTTCCATGTTAATGCATTAGAAAACTAATATTGTTAAGATACCAATTCTAAAATTTATCTACAGATTCAATAAAACATGTGAATCATTTAGGTACTAGACATGTGTTGGAGGTACACAGGGTAGTCTGTTAGGGCCACCAAGGAGTCTTCTGGGTGCAGACTTAAGACATCTGGTTGATGGCGCTTGGCCACACAGTCTGAACACACTTCAGGCCTCCCGGGTTTGGGCATATCAATACTGGGATTGTGACCTTGGATCTGCCACCCAGGGGTCAGCCTCAGACTTAACCCCAACTACCCCTACAGACAGCATGAGTAGGAGGTGGGGGGGTGCTCTGGAGCCAGCACATCCCCACACAAAGCGGACACACACACACACACACACTAGATTTTACTTTCACCATGCTGCTCATCACTGGGTAAACCGTACAGAGGATGAATGACACGCTGTGGGGCAAACTGAAATGAAGTAGATGAACCTTACTTTAGACACACTAAAATATAGAACTTCATTTGCCAGGGGAAAGCTCTGGACTGGTGAAAAACAAGACCAAAGTAACAGCTACACAGAATAAGTGTGCCTTCCTCAGAGGAAACATATCAAGTACACAGCTAAAAAGAGGCAGATCTGCAAAGAAAACATTTTTGTATGATGAGTAAACAAATCAATCACCATTTAGTGCTTCTACTGCTATCCCTGGGTATAAAGGATTGCATAGAATTTACTAATTATTAATTGGTGACATAGGCACCAGTGAAAATACCACTCAATTGTAATGGTGAAAGACAAAAAAGTGTCACGAGGAGAAAAGTTTCCTGTAGTGTTCTTAAGAGAAAGAAATGAAATAGTAAGATTTTCCTAATGGTGTTACAACTAATTAAAATTACACACAAAAAAATTGTCATACTTACTACAAGACTGTATTCTTGAAATTCCATTTGCAGCTCCATGCAAGCTTGAGTCAAAACTCTGACTATTCCGCACGGTGACTGGAGAACTACCATTGCTACTAACAGCGGTTGTACTTGGCATCCGAGCTAGATTAGGCATACTTCTTCGGAGCTTATCTAGAAAAGAATTTTACTAAGTTAAAAATCACAACTTTTATGCCAGTTAAAACACTAGCTTTCAAAAGTAAATACAAATAGAAATCATATTTTGTTCAATGACAAACAGAAAATATCATGTGTGTTATGAACTCTAGCAAGCTAACTAATTACCCCCGGTAGAGACAAACACAGCCCACGGCTCCAGAAAGGTTCCACCAAACAGACTGCTAAAGGAAAGCACTTGTTCTATAAAAAGAGGGAGGAATTAGGTAATCAATTAGATGTTTGTTCCTATACAACAAGTGGATAAAACTGAATCGAAGTGAGGATAGAAAATAATCTTACAGTTTAAAAAAAAAAAAGCTAGGAATTGTTACATGTTAATAAAAAAAAAAAAACCTAGAAGTGTCAAATCAGCAATTACTGAATCTTTTGCTAGCATATCAAAAAAGGAAGAAATTCTTAAAATTCTAACTTGAGATGTTTTGACATATCCACTCATCACATCAACATGACCACATTAACTTCTGGAAAGTTTTAAGGGTCATGAGTACACCACCAAACCTTTGGAGACTTGAAAAAATGTTTCCCTTTCTTTTTCCTTGCTGAGTACATCTTCCGCCACTAAGGGGCAGCAGAGAGTCAGTCACGCACAGACCTCAGTGCTGCTGAGATTTGAATTCAGCCACAAGAGGGCAACTCTACAATGTAGACAGTTTTCTCTTTAATACGCACACCCCCAAAACTAAAGTACACATACCAGGTCACTCAAGCTCAGAAAACAAAGGATATATCTGAATACTAAGTAAAAAACCATTCAAGTACAAAACCAGATTCGTTTTTCTCCCCTTCACATGCAGCTCCTTCTGCATCACTTAGATCCCTTGATTATAGCCCTACTCATCAAGTCACCTCATCCAAAAAGTGGCAGAATCTTCCAAGTTTCACCTCCCTTCTTCACCCTCGACTCCCAAGTCCTGTCAATTCTGCCTCATAAATATTTAACAAATCTCCCACTACCACGTAGTTTAGACCTCATTATGTGTCATCCACATTTTCACAAAATCCTCTTAATTGGTCTCTGTACACCCTGTCTTGTTCCTCCGCATCTTCCATACAGCCAGTGACTTCTAGCCAGCCACTTCCTAAAACCCTCCGATCACTCTCCCTCCCCTTCCTCTGAAAGCCCAAGCTCCTGGGCTGAGAACAGATCCTTCTAAGATACAGGCTCTGCAGCCATCTCTAGCCTCATCTCCTGCTGCCCTCGCCACACAGCCTACTCGCCAACCGTAGTGGAGAACAGAATTTCCAAATACTTCACACTCTCTTGTACCCGTGGGCGTGCTGGTCCTTTCACTTGGACACCCTTCCCCACTTTGTGGAATGAATGAATGAACGAGTATTTCCTGTGTATATATACTATACAGTGTGTTAGACAAGGGAGTTCCCGACTCTCAGTGGGGTTATAGTCTAGACCACTGTTTCTCAATCTTTTCTTCTGCTATCAATCTTTAGGAATCCTTTAAGGAATAAAGGCAGCAGCCAGTTACCCACCAAACATCTAAATCTAGACTTGCAGTAAATACAGGGTTCAGGGGAGGTCCTCAGCCTAACGCTGGTTACACCATGCCACTGATAACCCCTGCCATACCCTAAAAATCACAGTTAGCAAATGTTCTGCAAGCTTTAATCAATTATCATACCTGGCAAACTATTCAAATACAGTAGCCCTACCCTGCCCCACCTTATGGGCAGGGGATACGTTCCAAGACCCTCAGCGGGTGCCTGTAGCCGCCCATAGTACAGAACCGTATATATACGATGTTCTTCCTATACACGCGCTGACAGGCAGGAAGCACGCACAGCGTGGATACACAGGACAAAGGGATGATTCACGTCCCAGATGGGACAGAGCAGGAAGGCACAAGATTTCCTCATACTACTCACGACAGTGCACAGTTTAAAACTTACGAACTGTTTATTTCTGTAATTTTCCATTTAACATTTTCAGACTGCAGTTGACCATGGGTAACTGAAGTCACAGGTGAGGGTGGACTGCTGTATGCTCCTTTTAACCCTATGATCCCCAGAAATATACCAAGAACTTTTAAGAGCCATCCCTTTGGAAACCAGGCAATGTAGGAGCTATGGAAGTAGTAAGTATTAACATGCACTTCTATTTTATTTTTAATTATTTTCTTCTATCCACATTATTTTAATAATTTAGAAAAATATTTGAGAGATTGGTTTCAAAGTTACAACTCTCATTCCACAATTTTGTTCAAATAATCCTCTGGTAACAAATGAAGGCTCAGATATCTGAGCCACGTTAATAAAAGTTTTAAAAAACAGTGGGGTTGGGGAGACCACCTTTACTTTTTCAGCACTTTGAACTTTTCCAGCATTTTTACTCCAGTCAATGGAATGGTCATTATTTCATTTATTCCTTATGACAAACTTAGGTTAAAGGATTACATGTTACATAAAGGAGAATGTGTACCAGATGATTTGATGTCCAATTATACCTAAGTTTTCTAAGAAAGGGATATTATTTGTCTACATTTTGTAGCCAAATAAATGTGAGCTCAGAGTCATGAGAAGCCTGGGAAAGGTGTAAGTGGTAGGCCAGGAGGGGAACTCAGCACGTACTGGCCTTCAGAGCCTGTGTACTCAGCCATTAAGTTAATCAGTCAGAAGTCCAATCCAGAGAACTGCTGTTGTATTCCATTTTCCTTTGCGTGTGGAGACCAGACCTTTTAGAGAAATAAAACTACCACAGTCAGACACCAGGCTGAGAAATATTTCCACTTTCCTAACAGGAACCATCATAACACAGATTTAGGGAAACCTAACCCTTTTCATAATGGTGTTGAATGTAAGTTAATACCACTTTTCTAAGGTAGGACAATGATCCCACTGACAATACTATTCAAGATGCAGAGGGAGCATCTGCTTGACAGGCAGGATGTGATGCTCTAAGACACTTGACAAAAAAAGCCTTTGCAGAAACAACTCTGTGCCCTCTCCCGCGGTTTTAATGATGCTGTAATTTTCGTTAAGCACATAAAATATTGTCTTTGATATTATGAGCTTTAATAAATTAGTCACTAGTGGCAGTCACTTTACCTGCCATTGTTTTCTTTTAAATTTGAAATCTGAAGGTATTAAAAAGGAGAGAAGTTCTGACTATAAAACCTTAAATATTTTCAAATGGTCTCTCAATTAGCACGAATAATACAAGTACAGAGGAAGAAAAAGTAAACACTAAGTACATGATAGCAGGTGATGACTAGTATGATTTGTATTTGGCCTTGCAATATTTTAAAATAATTTGTTGGATCATTTCTGGGCCCAGGTTTGAGAAATGCTGCTGTAGAATAATTAAAAGCTATAACTCTCTAAATATGGTTGGTTTCTCCATACTCTACAGGATTTGTGTGTGAGGGTCAGACTGATCGTCAGTGCAAAAACATACCAGGCTTAGAATATCACATGATTATTCTCCCTATAGTTCTTGTAAGTCAAGATCTATAACTCCTGGGAGTGGGGAAGGAAGATAAATGATGAAGAGGGAAATAGAAAAAATTACAAGAAAAAAGAATGACACATGTTCCAACCCACCGTGCTGCCATCAGGACAAATCAACTTGCCGTTACCACGCCAAATATCAGCTTCCATAGCCCCACTGCTGCACAGATCTTAATTCTAGATGTCAGGACACCAGAGGGAAAGACACATCCCAAACTTCCCCTAAATCTCGATGTGCACAGCAGCATCCTGTCCAAGCACCAGGGTCCACACTTACCATCCATCACTCTGGGCTAGGAGCAGGCCGTCAGAGATGGGGGGTTTTGAGAAAGATGAGAGAAGATGCAGCTCAGTGCCTCTAACTCCATGGAACTAGGAACTCCTCAACTCCCACAGCCCTGCTGTCCTACAGCTTTACCAGCCACAACATGAAGATGCTCCCCATTTCTGATTCAGTCTGGTACCTCACAATGGTTTTCCTAAAGCTATAAATCTGGGACACGTAATCAGAAGCTGGTCAATTATAGATTTAAATGTACACCAACCAAACTGATAAGGTCTTGAGGATGTACTTAATAAGTCTTGGAAACATTTACCAGTTATTTATATTGACCTTAAAACCATTTCTTGACCATGTATGAAAGATCAAAGCACATCGAATACCAAAGGGGCATACAACTTACCTCCGCTGGTCCTATTTGGTTGCTGATCTGGAGTTTGGGCTTGAGGTGAATAATACTGCTGCTGCTGGTAATTATTCGAAGGAAAATACTGGGAACCGGGGCTCCTCCTACACTCCCGGATGCTGGAGAAAGTCTGTGAATGGGGAATTCCTCTTTGGAAAGGTGAACATCTTGGAAGACGAGGCTGAGGTGGTGGCAGGTGATCAAATTCCTCCTCGTCCTCCAGGCTGAATCGATCGTATTCTTGATCACTACACGTCCCTTTTTTTCCTGAATTCAGTGACACACTGGAACTATGTCTCGACACAGATGCTGAAGTAGAAGCATAATCTTGCCTGAGACCTATGGAACAACAGGAAATAGTATTATCTTATGAGGCGTTTCAATCTGGCTTAATTATTAAGTTCCAATTCATCAAATATTTGAGGAAAATTTGTGTCAAGCAAGTGATTCAAGTGGAGACCCACTATCTTGTTCTTAGTTTATTAAATCCCAAGAAAGCAGACACGTTTACCTACCAAACAGACAGCTAATACTAGACTATTCTGTTCTGGGAAAAGATTGCCCCAATTCCAGTGAAGATAAAATATACCGCTACAGTTCATCAATCAGTATCTGTCATTTTCCCCAAGCCATTCCTTCTGGAATCTGGAGAGATACTTAGGAAGGCTACTTAGGAAAAACTATTCATCATCATGATGAGTAGTTAACTGTGAGTTAGACAATCAAAAAATCAAATCTCTGCCCAAGTAGGAACTCCTCCTGCTACCCATCCCAACTTTCAAAGTCAAAGGAAAGTTCAAAACCTGGGGCACAAGTATTTTCTAACGAGGTCACTTCTCTTGTTCTTTTTTGTTCCTAATATTATCTTTTTCAAAGCATGCTGACACTTCAAAACTTCAATAGTTTTGGGTCATCCTAAATGACAGCCATTTAAAAATAGTCAAACTGGATGTTTCTAGTTATCTCGTTGCCAACCCACAACTTTTTTTTAAAGTAGTCTATGACTGACTGACTACTTAACTTCCGAGACTGACATCCAATCTTTCAGCCATATATTTTTTTAGAAAGAGTTACTGTTAGTGTACTGTTACTAAATAACAATATAAAATAATCATTTTTCCTCTCAAAGTGTATCCTATTAAATCTTGCATAAGCATTACAATGTTTCTCATAGTAGCCTTGCCCAATTCTGAAAGAAGGAAATTGTTATGCTTAAATGATACTTGGCTGTTTCTACTTATGCTGGCCTCAGAAGATAATTCCAAAATAAGCTTAGCCCAGTTCTGTGATCTACATCGTCTTTTGCCTTTTGATACCATTAATACCCTTGAAGTAGTTCACTCTCAGATTAATTGTTGTAACCTTATTGCAGAACCAGTAATAACTCAATGTTATTGGAAATAACATTTCCAATTATCTCTCCTTCAATAATTATGTATCTTGAGAAGTGTAATTTTTATTGAAGTATAGTTGACTTACAATGTTTTGTTAATTTCTGCTGTACAGCAGTTATTCAGTTATACATATATATATATATATATACACATAATTTTTTATATTCTTTTCCATTATGGTTTGTCTCAGGATACTAAATATAGTTCCCTGTGCTATACAGTAGGACCTTGTTGTTTAACCATTCTATATGTAATAATTTGCATCTGAGAATGCATTAATGCATGTTTAATTGAACTTTTATTAAGATAACTACACACTCACATGCAGTTCTGGGAATAATAGAGATCTTTTGTATACTCTGTCCAGTTTCCCTTGATGGTATCATTTTGCAAAATCATAGAATAATAGGACAACTATGATATCGGCACTTATATAAACCCATCTGATTTAGATTTTCCAGTATTACTTTTATATGTGTACATGTGTTAGTATTAAATTCTATACAATTTTATGACCTGTAGGATCATATACCTACCACCACAGTCAAAAACAGAGCAGCTCCCTAAATCCCTCGTGTTGCACTTTTATAACCATATCTACCTCCCTCCTGAGAGCCCACGCCCTATCCCTAAGCCCCGGCAACCACTAATCTGTCATCCATTTCTAAAATGTTGTCATTCCAAAACGTTATATAAATGGAATTATACAGTATGAAATCTCCTGGGATCATCTTTTCCACTCAGCATAATTCCCTGGAGATTCATCCAAGATGGTAATGTCTATCAAAATGTATTCTTTTTTCTTGCTGAGTAGTACTCCACGGTATGGAGGTACCCCCAGCTTGATTAACCACTCACCTACTGAAGGACATCTGAGCTCATTCTGGTTTTTGGCTATTATTATAAATAAAGGTGCTATGAACATTCATATATAGGTTTCTGTGTTTCTGAACACAAGTTTCCACTGCCCTGGGATAAATGCCCAAGAATACAATGTGCTGGGCCTTATGGAAACCGCATGTTTAGTTCTCTAAGAAACTGGCAAACTTGCTTCCACAGTGGCTACACTGGTGATGTTTTACATCAATGTATTTTGCCCAGAGTATGTCCTAATATTTTACAATGGTCATGAGACTGTGAGAAGCATTTAATTGCTCCACCTACAAAGTAGGATGGTATGAGAGAAAGAATAGACTTGCTTGCCCATTACCTGGGGAGAAATGCCTGAAACATCCCCACCCACTTAGGTTTCAAGTAGAAGCCTCTAGTTTAAAACGTTTTCTAGTTTAAAAAGAGGAACCTACTTTCTTCTTGCAGACGAGCCATGATCTGAACATCAGTGAGGTCCTGTAACTTATATCCCATGGAGATAGAATCATCCTCCAGTTCTGAAGTACTCAGCTCACTGTCTATGGATGACTGGGGACTGAGAGGGGAGCCCCTGGATGTGTAACCTAAAAACAAGGGAAACGTGTTTGTTACTTAGTCTAAAGAACTGCTATCTGCATGTGCTTTACAGTTCACATATCAACAGTTAGCACTTCAAGGCATTCTCCAATCAAAAGATACAGAGTGGCTGAATGGATAAAAAAAAAAACAAGACCCATCTGTATTTTTCCTGTTTTCATTAAGTCACCAAAAAACAACCAACACACCACTATGACAGGAGAATGGCAAGACAGTATGCACATCTTCACGTGTTCATAATTCATATATACAAAACCACTTGTTTTGTTTTCTCAAATTCAGTTTTCATAATTCAAAAATCCACTCTGTGCTGTACACTAAAAAAAAATGTTAAAAAGGTAGATTTCAGTAGATTTCATGTTATATGTTTTTTTTTTTTTACCACTGTAAGACAAGAAAAATCAATAATGCTAAATCTGCATCCCATTAGCTTAAGTATATATCTAAAGGCATGGTACAAGAATACATATCCTGTACACTTTCAATGAATAATCAGACATGTTTGTCTCTGGTAGTAATGGATTATATATTTTAAACTAAATTTTAATCTGGTCCATTTTTTAAACAGGTACAAACAGCAGTGCTATAAATGGATAAGAATATCACACATAAAAGGCACACATCCATACAGGGAAGCACATACAAAACCATCATAATTTAGAATCATCACAGGAGACTTGTAGTCACTCATGAAAGTGAGAAAGTAATGGCTTGAGATAAGAAAACCAAGGAAGAAAGGGCTGAGGGGAGAAAATTATAGGGATGGAATCACCAATGCTGAGACAACTATGAGACCGTCATCTCATAAAAAGCTACTATAACTGTTCTTTCTACATAGCCCTGACTTAATAAAAAGCACCAACAATTTTTTAAACAGCAAGATATAATAAAAGTCTGATAATCTTCAATCATAATGCAAATCATAAAGACCTTTATTTTGTTCAACATTTAATTTTAAAAGCACATTATGCATTTGGAAACACATAATTATATATATATGCATTTGATAAACAGTGAAGGCTGCCTGCTATACACAATTGAGAGCAGATTAATGACGTTAAAGTACAAATTAACCCTAGCCTTTGTCATACCCAAAGTAAGTGTGCAGCGACTCCCCACTGTGATAAGTAAGATTACCCTCAAGCTTTTCAATGAAAGGTGGATATTTAAGCTGTGTTTAGGACTGATTTACAAAGCAAGCCGCTAGACGAGAAGTTGAAATATTACCTGTTCTCTCAGGTGTTAGTATTGCTTTATTTGAGGTTTTAGAGAAGCTGGGAGTATTAATGCCATTGCTATAAGGGCTGAGTCTTGCCACAGGGCTATAAGGAAAAGCCAGTGAGACATTTGAAGGGAAGAGACTCCGCCATCGGCTAGCTGTCACAGAAGCAGAAAATAAACAGCAGCAGTTAGCTATACAGAAGCAGACGTTGACTTGTCAAAGGGAGAAAGGGAAGGGGTTAAAAAAATGAAGAGACAAAGCAACTTTTCATTCTTAACTGGCTCTCACTTATCTAAGCGAAAACATACGTAAAAGCGGGCTATTTGTGAAGCAGGGCCCTATTTCTACCTTCATTAAGAACCATTCAATCAGTGCCACCTTGATTACAGTCAGTTATGTCTATATAACAGTGAAAAGTTGTTTTTAATTTCCTCATTACGAATGTTTTCTATTTCTGCACAAAAATTTCACTGTTTTAATAATATAAAATGTTAATGTCAAAAGAAAAACTCAAGGAAACTTATCTTTAGAATTATGGGAAATAGTTCTTAATATTAACTGTTCAGAGTCCTATTTGTTTTCCTAAGGTTTATTTTCAACCCATTTAATATTAATAAATGTTGATCAAAAAATTATTATGGAAATTTGTTCTTGGATTATGGAAGAAACTTAAAATGACTACTGCATCTACTGCATCTCTGCTTGAGTCCAAAACAAGTTTTGTGGAAAAATGATCTACAAAAATCACAGAAGGGTATACATACACCAAAACTTAGTGATAGTTATTTCAGGTGGCAGGCATAGAGGTGATTGATAATCTGCTGGATTTTTTCTTTATAAAAAATATTTTCCAAATTTTCTGCATTGAACATGTGTTATTTATGTAACTTTTAATGGTAGGATTATACCTATTATTAATTTAATACTGTAAAATAAGGAACAAAAAGGAATTTTACCTGCATCGGCAGATGATCTAATTGCACATTATCTCTCCTGTCCTAATTAACATATTTCCCTCCTCCAAAATTACCAGCCCCTTGGATCTTGGGATCATAAAAAGACCCTAAATTGTAAAAAAAAAACTTAAGTCACACCTAAAATCACTTCCTCTCTCTTCATGACATACAAATTACTGTGCGAGTCAAAATCCACTTTTCTAAAAAGCAATCACTTAGTGCTAAAGCAGGACATGAGGGAATAGATGAAAAGTATAAATTAGGTTAAGTTTCACTTTGAGCAATAACTTTGTTACGTTTGCTGGAAATTCGACAAAACTTGAAGAAACAAGTATAAAAAGAACTGCTTTGAAATGCACTTCCAGGACACTTTTAATGAGAGATGCTAATAAGCAAGTAGCTAAAAAGTGTTCAAAAATGGGCAGTGGGGCTGGAGAGGAAGAAACTGTGGGCTGTGGGCAGGCCAAAAAGTAACAAGCTCCAATCCTGAGACTGGTAAGGTCCTTGCATAATAGCACTACGGTTATTTATAAGAGCAAATGCTTCCTGTTACTTCAGCAAGAATTCTTGAGAAACAGCACCATCCCATTCAAACAACTACAGAAGAAATACCTTTTCCTTATGCAGATGGAAGAATTAGCTGAGGAAACTACATTCACAGGGATTCTGCTTTCAGAATCCGCAAGTTTCACGAAGGGGTCACTGCCAGGAAGCCTCGTTCCTAGTTGACACCAGTCACGTCACTTATCCAACATGCAATTCCCAATCTGTGCCAGAGCAGAGACGTGCAGAGCTGGCACTCCCTTCCCTAAACCATCAGATATTGTAAACCTGATCCCAAAACACACTGAGAAGTAGGGGTTAATATGCAACACACACTAGGTAGCTCTTCTCACATCTTCAATCTCTATAACTCAAAGTTTCTCATTAAAAATTCTGTATTAAAAAACAAAAAAACCCCATAGTTCTTTGTGACAGCTAACTTGCTTAACAGTTGATGTTATGTTACACCAATACGATCACTCGCCAGGCAAATTACAGTGACTGCGTGTTCTCAGCCACAGATGCAGGCGACAACGCATCACAACTAACCAGCATTCATTACTCTACACAATAACTACTGTGACCCGGGCCTCCCAACACAATGGCACGGCGATTGTGGCTGTGACAGCAAGATCCCAACGAAGAACACAATTAGCATCTATTGCAAGAAAGAATGCTCTGCATTGTGCTTTGGCATGGAGGCTTTTTAAGAAGAGGGAGGAGAATTTTTGCAGAGGCAAGCTAACAAAAGAACGATGTTATATTAGTGCCCGAGGTTGTGGTGGAGGAGGAGAGGGGAGAGGAGCGGAAGCCATCGCATCCTAGTTATTCTTCACTGTGTCGCTAAAGAATTGTAACAACTGTAACAGGAAGCATTTTCGTAGAGAATAAAAACAAACAAAAAGAACTTTTCATAGGGCAATTTTGTTTTTTCCAATTAATTAATTTAATGGATTTTCTGTATACACGAGGATGTCAAATTTTTTGAGAGGCTTGATGATGATCAAAATGACCCTAAGAAAGGAGCAAGACCACTTTTGATAAAGGAGAAAACGGGTGATGAACTTCTGAACAGCTAAGTTTTCCTATCCTCCTACTCCAAAGTTCTCTCGGTAAGTCAAGGGCTTCTCCAACGTGGATCAAATGTATCATACTTGGCAAGGCTTTCATTCCCAAATACCTAAGTTAAATTCTCTCCCAGAACACTTCTGTCTGCACACTCTCTGTGGTCCTACTGCCACTTCCTTCATCAAGACCTCGCCACCTCTCACTAGATTATCGCAATCTATTCCTCAGCCAAGTTCCGGCCACCAACACTGCCCTCAGAAAGCTTGCTCTGAGCATCGCTACCAAGCTTGTGTTGGTCATTGATTATTTTAACTGTGTTGCTCTCTTCCTTTCTGAAGTAGCACAGTGGCTTTTCATCAAATACTAGATCTCAGGTACTCCAGATCACCTCACTAGGACCCTTATCCACTGCCCTATACCTCACTGCCCACATCTAGAGTGTTTCTAAAGCTTCCTTGTTAAGAATACAATTGGTATTGGTTAAACTTTCAACTTTGCCACCTTCTGTCTAATAAGCATTTTCTATTGAAATAAATGTGACAAAGTACTAAGTTGTGGACAGAGACCTCATCTTTCTGCAAGAAACTAGTCTGAGTGTCCAATGGTCTACTAGGTTATTTTTTTTGTACACCTTCAAAGTTGTCTAACTTAAAAAATAAATTACACTATATCCGTGAAGCTATTTTTTGTACATCATTAAGCAAAGTATAACCCCCCTGCAAAAATCAATTTGATAAATGCTCCAGTGATGATAATATCAAGAAAAATCATAAAGGATAGGTAATGGGATAGGTTTAAGAAAGAATCTAAATTTTTAAAATTTTCCACACTAAAAATTATTCCTAACAAAAAAGTTCCCAGAAACCACGACACTCCTACCATGCCTTGATCATCTTTGCCTACACTTATAGTATATATAGTAACTATTCAAATTTTTGTTGAATATATATATATCCATGCATATAATCAAATATAATTTAAGAATGCAGTATGGCTTAATTCACATAAAAGGAAAAAGAGTAACTGATTTAATATGTAAATCTTAGCGATAATCCTCAAAAGGACAGTACTGCATCTACCTAAAAGAGTTCAAAATAAAGCAACACTCTATTCTGGAAATAATCATTTTCACACTTTCCCCTTGTTATAGACAGAGCCAGTTGAGTACCCAATACAATGTCTGGTACATAGTATATAATCGATAAATGTTGAATGTGGTCAAAATCTTGGCAGGTTCATTAATACTCCCCTATTTCAAACCATTCTACCATTCCTACCTTGACACCTAAATGATTTTGCCAAATTTCTTAAACTTAATATAACTACAATTTAGTATATCTTTGAAGACAAAGGTGAGTCTAGACATTTCAGCCCAGCTTGAGGTCCAGTGAAGAAATATACCTGTAGCAGCACTTCGTGAATACATCCCAGTAACCGCTAAATTGTTGAACTTTATGTGTGTGAATCTTCTGGTTTCGAGCTAAATGATTTTATATCACTAACGGCCAGGTCCCGTGCGGAGTAACTGACGCATCCGGATTAAACAGGCTTCAGCCTAGATGAGCTAGTTCCTACAATGCACAGTTAAAGTGAAGGATTGTGGAACCAGGAACTAGGAACACTAGTTGGCGGTAAACCATGCAAGAAGGCTACAAAGCTTCCTCAAATTGTTGAGATGCCAACATTTCTTAAAATCAAAGAAACCATATACAAAACAGCTGAAAGTGTGTTTAGTGGAATTTCTATACACCCCACTATCAGTGTAGCATCTGAGTTGGTTTGAGTTGTGTGAGTGAGTCCTGGAGGGCTGGACTCTTACTCTGTCTAGTGGCTTCTATCAGTACAGCCACACTTCTAACCAGGTGCTATGGTCTGATTTTTTGTGTCCCCCTAACATTCATATGTTGAAATGCTAAACCCCAAAGATGACGGTATTAGTAGGTGGGGCCTTTGGGAGGTGCTTAAGTCCTGAGGGTGGAGCCCTGAATGGGAGTAGCGCCTTATAAAGAGGCTCCAGAGAGATCTGCCATGTGAAGATACAGGGAGAAATCTGCAACCTGGAGAGGGCCCTCACCAGACCGTGCTGGCACCTGATCTCGGACGTCCGGCCTCCAGAACTGTGAGCACTAAATTTCTGCCATGTATAAGCCACCCAGTCTGTGGTATTGTGTTATAGAGCAGCCTGAACAGGCTAAGGCATGGGAAGTTATTCTAAAAACAAGCCCTACTCTACTTCTCCCATCTTTTTTTTTTCTTTCTCATCCAAGAATAAGACTCTAAAAGTCAAAACTGCAGTTTGCAGAGACCATGGCTCACTAATTTCCCACATCCTGTTACTTGTCTCTCTCACAAAGCAGGTGATCTGGCGCATCACTCCCGAAGGCTGGAATGATCCCAGCAGTGTGAAGAAATCAGTCTAAAGCAGCCCTAGAAATGTTTTCTTTCTGCAGTTTTTAATAAGCCTGATGAAAACTCATTAACAGCAAATCTGAGTTCTGTTCTACTAAAATTCACAGGACTGCCTTCTACATAAGTCATATTTTTGTATCTCCTTGCTCGTGGCTCTTCTCAGCTACCCAAATGTATATTCTCCATCATTCCCTAAACCAGGAGCTGCTTTGAGGAACTGGCCAACTATCTGTGTACTCCTGAGCCAAAAAAACAAAAGAGTCTAGTGCTCCAAAATAATTCAGACACCCAACATTTACAGACCACACCCAGAGTCATTCCTTTATTCAACATTTACCAACAGATACCAAAAACATAAAGGTCAGTCTCCAGGAGCGATCTCTTCCATAGGTACACACAGCACATAGTTCTTTTCCTGCTCAATTCCCACAGTCATTCTGGGAAATCTGCCTGGCCCCTGTGCTCCCACCTGCTTTTCTAAAATTCATTTTTCTATTCATCTGAGTAGGCACCCACCATGGTAGCTCTCCAGTGCCAGATGCTACAGATACTGAGCTGTGTAAAATATGGTACTGTTCTCCCGTCCTTCCCACTTCAATTTCTAAAGACCAGTAGTGCAGAAGACAGGCAAGTAACAGGAGTACAAGCGCCATGACAGCACCATGAAGTGCACGCAGAGCAAAGTGAGGACAATGGTCAACTTTGAGGGAATCCAAAGACTTCACCAGAAGACATGATGTTTAACATGGCCCTTGAAGGTTGAGGAGCTTATCTCCCAGGGTACAATGCCAATCTACATATTCATTCTGGATAACACATGTGAAGTCATGGAGGCATGAACAAGCAGTGCATATTCAGGGAATGGCCGATGTTAGGACTGAAGCATAGGGTATATGTGGAGAAGAGTTAGGGCTGGAGAGCTTGGGAGGATCCGTTTCTGCACTGTCATGTATAGTAGAGGCTTTACTATTCAAGTACTGTCTTGACTTTGAGAAGGAGAAAGTCATGATCAGATATGTATTTTCTGACGACATATAGATGATGGACTGAGTAGAGATTGATGATTGGGAGACCAGTTAGGAGGCTTCACAGTGCAGCTGGTGAGACACCACAAGGTACCAAACTGACGTATTGGCAGAACATTTGGTGAAAACATGTTAAGCCACATCTGAGCTGAAGTGGAAATATCTGGTGAGCCAATGAACAGAGTGGGAGTGGAGAAAAGGAGTAAGGCAAAGCTAACACCATGGATTCTAAGACACAGATGCCATCCGCTAAGACGGGAAACATGAGATAAGCATACTTAAGAAAAAAATGAATTAAATTCGAGATACTTGTAGGACATGCCTATGTGCTCGTGTCCCGTAAGGAGTCAGAATTCAGGAAAGAGGGCAAGAGACAAAGAGATCAGGGTACATCAACAAGTGTTAGATGAAACCGCAGGCACGAGTGAAATCACCCAAGCAGAACGTAAAGAAGGAAAAGAGAAGAGGCCTAAGGAAGGAACATTTAAGAGTGGGTACGGGGAGGATCAGTAGAGGTGGCGGGAGATGAAGGTGGGTTTTGTGGCCTCTAACCTGTAGATTAGAAGGCAATAAACATGCTGAGAAGGCAGAGGCTGGAATAGAGAACCTGGCAAGTATTAACAGTAATGACCAGCCCACCACTGAGACAAGCACACGTTATTACCTAGGTGAGTCTGGAGAGCATATCTCCGTGTTAATACTAATCTCAACAGGCAAGCCTAAACAAAACACTTGAAGATGTTAGCAAGTGTCCTTTTTATGATTCTCTAAAGGGCATTTATGTCCTACTGGTTTAGGTTTAGATAGTTGAAGTGTGGTGGCCATAGTACTCATGGAAATGTCAAAGTGACACCACCTTTGTCATAAATAAGTAAGGGAAAAAAAGCCCTAGTGATAGAAGGTTATTTGCCACTGGGGAATTTTAGAGATCTAGGGTAAGATCTTGGTAAGAAGAGTTAGATGTGGGTCTGGAAGGGCTAGGTGGCTGTATTCAATGCCTATGAAAGTCAGAGATCACAGCAACAGGCCAACACAAGAGTTGGCAAACATTTTCTGTAAAGGGCCAGGCAGTAAACATTTTAGGCTTTGCTGTCCTATGGTCTCTGCTGCCACCACTCAACTCCGCCAACTCTGCCATCACAGCATTAAAGCAACCACAGACAATACATACATGAATGAATATGGCTATGCCCCAACAAAACTTTATTTATATATACCAAGAGCTGAATATCATAGAAATTATGGGTCATGAAATATTACTGTTCTTTTAATTTTTTTCAACCGTTTAAAAATGTGAAAGAGGCCATATAAGAACAGGCAGAAGGCCAGGTATGGCCATAACTTGCCAACCCTTGGACTATTATACATACAGGTTTTGTAATATTCCCTCTGATAAATGCACAGCATTAGAATTCTATTGCAAGGGTACGTCAAGGGTTAAGACATAACAACGATAGCCAATAGCATTCTTCTTTACTGTCATTTTTCATAACATACTGTAATAAGGACCAACAAAAGACTAAAAAGACATTGGACACCAGAGTTCCAGTCTCCATCCTGCCACAAGCTGGTTCTCAGATCTGGAGCAGATCAATGTAACATCCTCGTGTTGCAGCGTTCTCATCGGAAGAGAAGGTATGTTTGTCAGAGGGTAATAAGCAGGGCTGTGGCGAGTATAAGACAAAATTTGCACCATGTATTCACAAACTACAAAGCATTTTTTAAGGAAAACTACTGAAAAGTTACAGCAAGTTGGGGCAAAAACATTTTCTGAATTCTGAGGGAAAATGTTCTGGAAGCTGGGTGGGAGAAAGGAGAGTGCAGAAATGATCCACTCTTCCACTCTTCCCAATACTCAGGCCGTTTAACCTGCCTTCTCAAAACGATGGGCATGCTTTTTACGTTATAGCTCATCTAGACAATTTCACAGGCTTAATCTTTCCTCAGCTGTTAGCAACTCAGAAGCAAAGTACTGGACCTTGAACTTTCAACAGTTTGACCAGGATAGGTCAACAGTTCTCACTTATTTACCCAAAGACTATCTCAGAGGAAACAAACGTCCCAAATTACACATTTTTAAGAAATATGGTTTCTTCCAAACCACAAGCTCCTAAGTCATATCTCTGAGTCTTAAACAATGACGTTCTTTACCACAGAGTCCCGGAAAGTAAAGGAAAAGGAAGCAAGGAGGGATTAACAATCATTCAATCCTTCCGCTTTTATTCTTTCTTTTATACAACAGGTAGGCAGGCCTCAGTTCCAAGCCAAACAATTAGAGGAATTCAACTACATGGCCCTTCACTAACACCAGGTATAGAGTGGTTTAGGATCAGCGAAGCACAGGTGACATCAGCTCTTTTAATACTTTCTGTTCTCCTTATATTGGCAGGAAGTTGTATCCAGACCACAGCATTTTGCTCTAAGCCCACAAACCACCGGGGCAGGAAGACCTCCATTTCACAAACCATCCTCTCCAGAATAAACTTCCTAGGTGATTATATTAGAGCTTTACATACCTACAGCCTACAGAAATGCTTGGACTAAGCTTCAACAAGGGAACTAAGAACCCTAGGAAAGACAGTATTTTATTGGTTCACTCTTACAAACTCTGACTGCACAGACTGAGGTGAAGGTTTTCTAGAGTAAGTTCACAGGAAGTAAGCACTGCTGACTTGGCTCCAACCCGTGCCAGCCCTCTGAAGTAGTAACATATGGCTTGCAGCTTATCTGATCCACTATTTTTACTGGGTGAACTTGAGCAGCATTAATTTCTCCACAGCTCTCCCCGGCCTGATAAATAAGCATATGGGATCTAGGAGGTCCTTCTACTACTCTGAAACAGGTGATCATACTGCTCTTTCCCAGACATACAAAAAGTAAAGAGGATTCAACTATTATGCACATGCCAGTGGATTGATATAAGGAGAAAGGCTAAAGAACTAGTAGATGAGGTCCTTAATTGGTGTAATTGGTATTCTTAGGGGCTATTTAATCAGAGTAAGTTAGTCATCACCCCCAAGTCTCTCAATCTTCAAATTACAGCTAGAAAAACCTACTAAGTTAATTTGAATCTTTTCCCACAGGTTCAGTCCATTCAACCTACAATGACCAATGTAATGATTTAAAATTATATGTTTTATATATATATGATACATATACACCTATGATCCCGGAACACTGTAGATACTCAGTATTTAAACTTCCAGTTATATTCAAAATGTAATAATTTATAAAAACATGACTCACACACCACCTTTAAAAAACATCTAATTAAACAGTTCATTTACGCATATAAATAATACCTAGAGCTAATCAAGAAAGTCACTTTCAACATTAGGATTAAGTTTAATATATTAGGTTTGAAAGTAACTAAAAGATGGTGTATACCCTCAATGATTGGCAGATAAATGTTTAATATTTGTTGAATGAGAGTTACAAAATTTCACCACGAAGGAGTGTTACTTGATAACATTTATTCCATAAGGATCAGAGTTTTATAATTATTCTTGATCTGAATTTCATAGTTAAAGTAATCTAGCTGGTTAAAGTATCTCATCACCATGATTAAGGCATTAGACCTTTTCTACTTCTCAGACTCTAACCAGTCCCGAGACCACATGCCGAATGCTCTTCTCTCCCAGCTACTACTGGATCCTTCTCAGGTCTTCTCTAACCAGGACAATGGTCTAAAAGTAAAGCTGGAAAATGAGACTTGGGAAGGGAAATTCTGTGGATTGTCAACTTGTTTCCACTTAATCACTGGTCAAAACTGAAGATAAGCTGCCAGCTTTAAGCACACATGGACCAAACCCAGTGTTATCCGGGACTGGAGTGATCTCTACGACTTCACAAGTCACCATCGTCATCAGACTTCCCATCTGCAATTAATAGGGGAGATTAAAAATAAATCTAACTTCAGTAGTAATTAGACTTCAAGGCATGTTTAAAAATTCCCTTGTACAGAAGTCATTTCTCCCTTAGGCCTGACTGCTATGGCTTACATCAAATTTAAGGACAGTGAAAATGGCCACAGAATGTGAGAAGAGGGCCTATGTGAAAGTAACAATGTAACCTGCAAAGAACAAGGGAAAAGAGTGACCTAAGAATCTGTCAACCATGCGATGTTGTCATGCGGATTGCAGACGGCTGCTCTCAAGTTAGACTACAGCCACAACGCAAGCGGTGACAGCCGGCTGGAACAACTTCCACATTCTACACGGCAATAATGAGATAAGGAAGATGCTACAGAATCTAATTCTATGAAGAAATAGGCTAGATGATCTCACGTTTGAATATAGTGGGTTCCCCCCAGCGAACACTAAGGATAGACTAGATAACCAATAAGAGTCTTCCTGCCCTTGAACATGTACAGTGTGGTAAGAATCCAAGCCCAGTAGGCTAATAGAAAGCACTAGAAGCTCCTGAATAGAAGAGTGATGGAAATGGAATTTGAACCATCCTTCCTATTTAGCATCTCCTGGGCTAGGGTACTCTTCTGCCAGTAAGGGACACAATGTATGTGGCCTACATTCCAGTGGCAGAAAAGGCCTCTGACCTACTAGTCTTGAGTGGTAGTAGAAAGTAAACATATCAATATAAATAACGGAGTTTGACGAAGCAAAAACTTTTTTTGGCCCTAAAACTAACCACTTCCATGATTTTATTAAAATACCTGCATGGAGAAGAACATTCAAATATACATAAAGGTTATAACAACCAGATCCATTTGGCAGGAGTTTTGCTTTGGAATTTGGGGACAATTATATAATTCGTATGTAAGTGCAACTTTAAGTAGACAAACCGGCACCAGCTTGTTGGTACCTGACTCCCCGTGGTGAAAAGGTTAGACATGTAGTGCATGCTCACCCTCTCTTACCTTCCATTCCACCTCGGTGTGACAGTTCTATCTGGACGCTGTCAAGGTTTATTGTATTTTCGTTCTGTGCGATAGCTGTGCTTCGGACAAGCTTTAAGGTGATCACTGGATGTCAAGCCACATAAACATGGCATTTCAGTGTTTTGGTGTAGTAAGTACCATTAACTGGAGAATTGAGTATTGTGAAAGGACCACAGCAAAGAAAAGTAACTGGCACTAGACCCCAACAACTAGGGGAAGGACATCATAAGCCTTCAGAGTCAACTAATTTTCTTATTTTATCTTTCTTGGTTTCTCCTAGGTCATCTTGGTGACCTAGGGTTTCTAGATCTCATGGATCTCTCTCCTGGTACTTTTCCTGCCATTAAAATAGGGTGCATAAAGTAAAATTTTCTAAATCTTTGCAGATCCAAAAACCTCTCCCACTTGCCTCCACAATTTATTATTTGCCTGGGTACAAAATCACAGTTTGAAAATAATTTCCCCTCAAAACTTTAAAGACAATATTGCCCATCTAGCATCCAATATTACTTATGAAATATCTGAGGTCTGTTACTGTTGTAGATAACCTATTTCTTCCTTTGAACATTTTTAGGATATTGTCCTAAACCCTGGAAAATCTGAATTAAACCAGGATGTCTAGGTGTAGGTCTCTTTTCATCTATCCCAGTTCATGCTGAGGGCGTGTCTTTTTTCAGCTCAAAGAGATCTTCTTCGGTTATTTACTGATTCTTTCTTCCTCTAAACTATCTGTTCCAGCTTCTGAAACTGTTAAAGATTAGAGGTTGCAGATCTGTCCTTCAAGTGCCCTAACTTCTCTCAATTTTCTCTCTTTTGGGGCAATTCCTTTGTCTAATTCAGATAACTAGCTTGGTTCTTAGCCCTCTCCATTTTTATTTCAGTACTTGCAAGAAATTAAAAATGACTAAAAGTAGTAATAATTTGACTACTGCTCTTCCTAGCAATCTGTTCTTGTTTTAAAATTGTATTACTCTCTTGAATCTGAGCACACTGAGCTCTCTAATCCCCTAGATACTTCTTTCCTACAAAGTCAGCTGACCTGTTTATTTTGTTCACGCTATTAGTTTTCGCAAAAAGCAAGTGAGACTTGGTTGCTGGTTCGTATTTATGAATAAAGGCTAAGTTCATCTGAATACAGGTAACTGGCGTGAGTTTCTTCTGCACCAGTATAGGTATTACCCCAACAGGCCTCTAAGGAAACTAACAACAGACAGTATGTAAACAGGTGGAGTATTTCATAAGCAAGTTCCCCATAGGTGCCTGGGCATGCAGCAGCAGAGTGGCTGAGATCCCAACAGCACAAAGGAAGGAGGTCTCTATCCTAGAGGTGGAAGGCAGAAGGCTTCCGAAGTTCATCTAATACTCCTCCCACCCTCTGCTCGGTCTAATATGGACACCTGAAGTCACCTCGAGCTCTGCTTCTCAATCAGATCTCTCTGCCTTCTTTAAAAATAGGTATCTGGTTTGACCCTGAAGATTAGACATCCCCACCACTTGCAGTCATCATCTTTAGCACATGCCAGCAACTCCTACTGCTAGAGTATCCTTTTCCTGAGCCCACTTTCATTATCTAAAAATGCTGTGAAAATGGAAAATCACACACGATTACATTGCATGTGCATATATACACACGTATATGAATACACAGGCACACACAAGATGACTAAAACCTGAATTTCAAAAGATTGATACTTTTACACACACACCCCGTTCACTGAAATACAATCTTACAAGTGGAAAAATACTAAACTCACAAGTACAAAATGACAAGAGCTCCAAAATTCAAACACATGAAACTTGTCATTATATAAAAGTATAAAGCTCCATGTATTATAAATAAATGAGACTATCAAAGCCTTATATTTTCAAAGTAAATTAAGCACCATGAAGTTTGGCCGCATTTTAAACTACTGCTTCTCATAGGAGGTCACGCAATAAATTCAGGATATTAATGAGAGAAGCAGGAGAAAACATTTCCAAGTCTAACTAAGTTAAAGAATCATCCTAAAAAATGCTAAAGCCCAACTGCAACATCCCAAAGAATTTCTAAAATCACTATTTCAACTCTCCAAATTTTGCCAGATTTCAAAAAAGGGTCAGTCTTGTAAGACAATTCAGATAATACCCTGTAGCTTTCCTGTCCAAAGTCATGTCACTCCTTTGCTTAAAACTATTCAAAGGTTTCCCAACCATCTTAAGAGAAAGTCCAGAGTCCTTAACTCTAGTTTCCTTTAGAATCACTCAGCTCAGGTTTTCTGCCTGCCAGTGGTCTGCCAGTTCCTCTCACTTCACGAGTCTCATCCCATCTCAGGGCCTTTCCACATGCTGCTCCTACGGTCTGAGCTGCTCCCCTGCCCTCCTCTCCTACAGAGTTACCTGCTGAACTTTTGCTGACTCTTCAACATGTCACATCCTCAGGAAAGCATTTCCTGGCCACACCCCTCAGACTCAGGTCCATGAACATCATCATGCTTGTTTTAAGGGAAAGGAAGAAAAAAGAACAAGAGTGGCCATCTGTGTCATCTGTTCCCTGTACTAGACTGCTTGCTCCAGAGGCCAGATGCTGAGTTCGTCTTGCCACGGTACCCTTAGTCCTTAGCACTGTGCCTGCACCTAGCAAGTGCTCAATACATTTACTTCATGGTTTAGCATCTGAATCATCTCTCTGGTCAAGGCCCAGTGTCTCAGGAAAGGTGTCTACAAATTCTTGCAGAAATTGACTGTTTTGTAGAGGTCCCAAGAAACAGGTATGAGCACCTACCAAAATAAAATTTTACTGCCATAAAGGCAAGGGTAATCAATCATCAGAGTAGTGTGAAAGCAGGAAACAACTGCTTTGGGAGAATCTCTATCATTTCTTCTCATTGGAGTGGGTAACAAAATAGCATGTCAATTACGTGTTCATTATAACAAACATTATGCACTGTCATAAGTTATTGCTTATTTTGATAAACACCTTTCTAATCATGGTGGAAATGCAAAACAAAAAAACAAATAGAAACACATGCATAATTGGCAAAAGAAAGGAAAGGACAATTGTTTAGGAATATCTGGCAAATACATATCTATGTTGCTGGATATAATGGTATAGAAACTGTGAATTTCATGGGAACACAATCCCTAATTGTTTGTTACTTACTGTACTCAACATCATTCCTAATAATGAAGCAAATACACTGATGCTATTCGGAGCCTAAGAGCAAAGCAAGGATGTGATGGAAGCACACAGACGTGATGCATCTTCAACTTCCAGCGCACAGAGATAACAGCAAATGTCAAGAAACCCTGTTTCTGCACAAAAATTTCAGTGTGATTCCAGATTACTTTTCCAATGAGAAAGGGAATCCTTTACAGAGCTTACCTAAAATGAACCGCACAGACTAAGTTTTAATTTTGTGTTCCAAAATGTGACAGAGCACCTCAAGACTGGAAACACGAGCTGGCGGAGGTAGCATCTTGGGCCCCGCAAGGAGAGACTGGGCAGGCTCCAGGAGACAAGACACTCGATAAGCTTCTTAATGTCTCAGTTCAATCTGTGTGGCTTTTGCAAATGAAAAAGGCCACCTTCAGAGCCCTGGGTTAGTCCACAACTTTCTTCTTCATTGGCTAAATTTAGAGCGAAACACTCCATCATAACAACTGAGACAAGAATGGGAACTGGTGTCATATGAAGATAAGAGAAAAACTCATCTAAGAGGTAATAGCTATTCACATTTGCTTAGTATATAATCCCAGGGGAAATGAGAGATGGTCCCAGGGAAACATGACCCAAGATAGCTAAGTGTGCAGAGCTACACTATTGGTGCAAACTATACCCACACTCCTCAAATGTGACCTGTCCTGATTCAATAGTTATGGACATTCAAGAACCTTAAGGCAAGATAAGCTTTTATTAAATGGCTCCAAATTAACTGAGCCACATATTGGGTGTTTCAAATTACTTAGATAAGCTTTTGGATCATTATTTGGTTATCTAACATCCCAGCCTCATGACATGGACTTCACAAAAGACTCTAGATTAGCCTTATTCCAATTTAGGATATCATGTGAGTTAATGCTACCCATGAAAGTTCTACGGGTATTTGTTATTTACATTCTAAAGGGGTGGAGGAAGTGGGGAAGAAGAAAGAAAAGCATGTCAGAAATGAAATATTAATACATATAGATCCGAGAAGAAGCAGGAGAAAAGGAATAGACCACAGAGGTCCTCTTGAATTTTCTACTATTCTTGAATAAACTACACTCATAAAACTTCAATTTGAGATCCCTAACTCTACCAAGTATCTTTATTTCTAGGGAGAGAACACAGACCCACACCCCCAAAGAAAAAAATACTCTTCGTTTTCTATAAATAGCCAAACTAAGAGGATTCCCTGTATTTTTTTGGTTCAGTCTCTGAATAAAGAACTGCGTATTAGGAATGTGTCCATATATTTACATGGCACTTCACATTTTTCAAACTAATTTCACATTCAACATTTCCTGAAATCTTTGTAACAGCCCTGTGAAATCTGTTAAACGTCCCCACTTATAAGCAAGACATTGGAAACAAGTGACGTGCTCTTAACCACAGAGTCAAGTAGGGCTGAGGCACTAGATCAAAAACCCTTCCCCCAAATTCATTCATTCAACTATCAGCATTTAACGCCTACCAGGTGACAGTGCTGTTCCAGGCACTGGGAGGGTGACAGCCAGGAACAAAACAGACTCAAATCTCTACCCTCAGAGCTAACATTGTAATGAACATGACTACATAATTTTTTTGTGTGTGGCTTTGGCTAACCGGATGCTATTTACAACACCAAATGTTCAATTAGTTTCTTTGCTCTAAGGAATTTAAATGTACTCAAATTAATACATCACAGAAACCAACCATTCAGAGCTTAAAACATGTTTGAAAACTTAGTAAGCACTGGCAATTCAAAAGGAAACTGAGGTACAGGTCCCCCTAGCCTCAGATGCTTAATCTATGTGACAAAAAAGGGATACACATGTTAAAAATTAAATTAAAAGACGTTCACAAAACAGGGTGCTTCCAAATGGAACATAACAAACATTGTTAGGAGCATTTTCAAAAAGGAAAAACCAACCAAGAAAAAGAGGAAATATTAGTTTAGGCTTTCTTAATTTTATACCAATAGATTGTAGATTTAGAAGTCCTGAAAGATTTAACTTTCAGCAATTAGTTATTTTACTTTTAACATTACTTTCTGTACATTACCCAAAAAAGCCATTTATGTTATTCCAATATATTAGGAAAGAGACTGAATATTTAAGCTTTTATTATGTCTCCTTCACAAACATCTTTATTTAACCCCTTACAGCAACTCTATAAAATAAACATAAATGTAGAAGAGGCTGAGAAAGCTTAACTAACTTGCCTGTGCTGACTACTTGATACATAAGACTTTACAAATTATACAATTTGAATATTAAGACCAGTTTGGAAAAGGGAAAAAAAAAGTTTCAGGAGCCACAATAAAGTTGCAATTAATTTAATTAATATTCAGTTAAAATATTAGTTAATATTTTAATTAAAGTCAATTTATATTCCCTATGAGAATTTAAGAGTATTGGATACATATTGATCATCTGTAATATATATACCCTACACCAAAAATAATTATCCTATTGTATTTTGAGTGCACTTAACCAATTAGCAAAATTATAGCTGTGACAACAAAGCTTTTCTTTTAGCAATATCTTACAAGCAGTCATAATGTGGGTGCTCACTCCCTATAAAATTAAATCATATAAAACATTTCTTTTCCATCATTTTCTTCAGAAAAACAAACCTTCTTCAAAGGGCAGGATTTTAATAAGCCTGTTTTCACAACCTCAAGGCAAGACTTGGAACACTTCCCATATATTCTCCCATAATTTACCAAGTTTTGTAATCTAGAACCAGGGTCACAAAGTTGTCAGATATGAATGAAGGTTATTAGAGGACCCTCCCAAATCGAGAAGGTAGGCAACAAGAAGAGAGTTAGGCCCTTCAAGAAGTTATAATCCAGATGAGCTCGTTAGCAACTACACAATTAGAGACAATTCTAGGAGAAATGCTACCCCGTGTACCTGCAGAAACAGAGGTTGACAAACCCTTACTCAGATGTGCTCGGGGATGTGTGGGCCTTAAGCAGAGAAGACAGCTAATTTGCAACCAAGAAAACAGCACAGGCTAAGTTCCTAGGGTACAAGAGGGAATGAGAAAGAAGAGATGTAAGACCAAGGGACCCAAGGGGACATAAGGTCCACCCACTAGATAGACTTTGGCTCCTCATAACTATGGCCCCTCTTCACATGTTCTCAGGGAATTCATCTTTAATTGTTGAGTAATTTTCTTCCCAAAAACATCAGGGTCAGGAAATAAAAACCAAATATCTAAAATACTTGTTCTCTAATAAGCAGCACCTTATCTGAAGTTGCAGGCTAACGTTAAAGAACATTTACCTATCCCTTGGTAAAAGAGTGAGAGAGAGAGAAAGAGACAGAGAAAGAGAGACAGAGAGGATAACTTTACCTTTCTTCAAAGCTCATCTCTAACTGCTCCTTTTCATGGCAGTGGATGGTCTTACTGAACAGTTCTGGGGTGGGGGAATGGCTGGGAGAGGCATGTACAACCACTAATCATTTTGCAACAAAATGCAGTGAGGTAAGTAAAAACCAATTATTTTAAAGTAAACATGCTTGTGAATGGAAAAGCAATGCTACAAGTTGATACTTCAAGTGACGCCAGTCTTTCTTCTGAAAGAAAGAGATGGCTGGTAAGGAAAGTGGTGCAAAGACTTCACCCCATCTTGAAATATTCAAAAGCAAAACTGAAATTATAACAGTAGTAATTGTGACACTGGGTTCATAAAGAATTAAACAAAAATTCATTTATTTTAGCAACAGTGTCTAATACATGTCAGGTTCCCTTCTGTAGCTGGTGTGATCAACAAAACAAAGTCCCTGTCCTTGGGCAATTTATATTCAAATGAAGATACAACCCTGGTCTCAAAGAAAATGCTCAGTGATGTTTGTTACTTGAAGATGCTGAATGTTCAAGAGAAATGAAGTCTAAACAAAATGAAAATGCTTTATTAGAGAGTTACTTGAAACTTCTAAAATACGTGACACACATTATTCCAATTAAACATTTATGCTATAGAATGAATAAAGTTTAAGTTAAAACTGTAATTAACTGATACCAGTTAATTAGCTGTCACTGACAAAGAATCCCTTAACTGGAATCCAGTAAGAATTCTTCGCTATGGAGGACTAAGTATGATTTCTTCTCTCATTTCTACAAAACCACACTAGAATGACAGCTATCTCAAGTCTTCTAAACCTACATGGAATATCGAATAGGAGAGGAGATACTATCAGACTAAGAAGAGTCATTTTATTTAGAAATGAAAAAACAGATAAACATTAGGTGATGGACCCAGTTGGGTTTCGATATTCTCTGCTCTGAGGGTCCACAGTGAGGGATAGGTGAACAAAGACCTGGAAAAGCTCTGAAACTGATGGTGCAGGTACCACAGAGGGAAGGGAGTTCTATGGTGAAACACACACAAGATGACTGCTGCAAAGTCTACGGGAAGAGTACCAAAACCCTCGGGCTCCCTCCCCAGTCCAAGCAGCTGCTCCTCTCCTGCTTTATCAAAGACAGATTTCATCACTTAAAGTGAAGCAGAAAGCTGCTAGATTTAAGATGCCTCACACATACAAGGGTATCTTACAAAAAACAGAAGGATTAAGTGAAAGTTTGCAAACTACATGGTAAACTCAGTGAGGGCAGGGACTTAACGTCTGTTTTGGTTACTGCTGGATCCCCGTTACCTACAATGATTCCTGACACATAGCAGGTACTTAATAAATATGCAGCAAAAGAGTTTAGCAGACGAGTTTTTTAATCTCCAAGAAAGCAGAATGTTCAAAAAAAATCAACAATAAACAAAAGAAGAGAAAAATATGAAATCTGAACATCAATCCAGGAAATTCAGCATCTGACTAAAAGGAGTACCTAGAAAGAAAGAATAGAGAAAACTGGAGGGGAGGGGTGATTACAAAGAAATAATGCATGAAATTTTGCAGAGCTAAAGTTTCCAGGCTGGAAGTGCCCACTGTCTAACACACACACAAACACACACAATATGCAATTTCAAAATACCAGGAAGAAAAGATTCTAAAATATCCAGTGTATTTTAAGCAGAAAGATCAAAAATGAGAATGGTACAGGATTTCAACAGCAATCCTCAAGCTAAAATATAATGCAACACTGCCTTCTAAACTCTGCTGGAAATGGTTTCTAAACTAGAATTCTACATGTAGCCCGAAGAACAATCAAGTGTAAGAGCAAAGGTACAATAAAGACATTTTCAGACATATGACGTTCTCACCACTGACCTCCCACATACCCTCTTTCCACTTCTACTCCCCACAAAAAGCAACAAGAGAATGTATTCTGCTAAACTGGGGAAGATAAGGAAAAGGAAGTCTCTGCGTTTAGGACACAAGGGATACAATGCAAAAGACAGGATGCGGAATTCCCAGGATGAGAGCAAAAGGAAGTCCCACCATGACAGCTGCGCACAGGCCTACAGAGAACAAGGTAAGACTGCAGTAAGAATAGAAGGCACTACCAGGAGGAATGGTTAAACTAAATAAATAAAAACCCTTGGTGGGTGTCTATGTCTAACCATACTGAGGATGTTTCATTTGGAGAGTCTAAGGGTAAATTAATGACAAGGATCAAGAAGATCAAGTGTCTTTTTACAATTAACTCAAGGAAAAGCAGAGTTAAATGAAAAAAGAAACATAATGATAAAATATTGCATGGCTTCGATGTGAGTCTTGCTATCATAATCCATACTGATGTATCCTAAAATTGGTAAAAAGCTACATGACGGAATATGCGGAGAAAAAGTATAGCGGGGTGGGGGGGGGGGGGAGTTAAAAATGAAACCTTCACCACCCAAAGTAGAAAGCCAACCAGTAATGATTTAAATTGATAACTCAGGCAATAGCCATATAAGCCTGGAATTTAAAAAGAGAGGGTAGACAAACAAAACCAGAACAAATAGCTTTTGTTAAGTAACTGCATCTGGGTAATAAAATGGGCATGGGAGAATGGGGTAGGAACTTGCCCTTTTCCTTATAATGTCTGTAAGACTAATGCTTGCTAAACTATAGATGTACTGCTTTATAAAACATGTTAAGTTTCAAAAGTTTTTTTCATCCATTGAACAACCTATTCTAATCCATTACTTCTTATCTCATAATGGGATTATGGATTATGGATCTTTGGAACAAAAGCATTTAGTCTCACAGCAAAAGAGGATTTAGATTTATATACAAATTTAGTAAAAGACTAATTTTGAATTTGAAAAGCTAGTTCTCTGCTCAAACTCTTTTATATGAAATTTAAATAAATTACACTATGAATAAAACTGCAATTCATGTCCTCATGACCTCACAATTTTGCTTCAGCCCCTTGCCAATGAAAGGAAAATTAGATAATAAGGCACTTAGTCTAAAATCTCAAAAGTAACCACCAACTATGATTATTTTTAAATTACATTATGTTACATCACGTTAAATTAACATAGCCTCTCCTCTATTTTTTAAACCAACCTTGTATGTAGATCTACCTTGTGTGCAAATGAACCATAAAGCAGGGGTCGGCAAACGACCTGAGTGGCCCAAATCCAGCCTGCCCCTGTTTTTATAATACCCACCAACTATGAATATTTTAACCATTTTCAAAAAAAGGTAAAAACCAAAATTAAAAGTCGGAATATATTTCTTGACACATGAAAAAAAAGTCACATGAAATTCAAATCTCTGTCCACAGATAAAGATTTACTGGAACACGGCCTTGTTCCTTAATGTTTGCATCTATGGCTGCTTTCTAGTGATGGCAGAGATTGGATGGCCCACAAAGCCTAAAAGATTCACTATCTGGTCCCTTTCATATTGTTGACCCTTGAACTAAAGGATTCTAATTCTGAATTTCATTTGAATTTTATTTTTATTTTATTTCAAATGAAACTGAGCAAAATTCATATATAAAAATATACATATAAAAAGTCCTTGAATCAAGAGGTATTTGAATAAGGAACCTTAGGGATGGCCTATACAACCTTTGAAAGAGAAAATAATGGTCTGCTTAGGGCCACTCAGGGAAATGGGACCAGAATCAAGACCAGAGTCTTGGCTCTGAGATGGCTGTCCTCTTAGACATGCATCTGTCACCAAAGTTTTAATCCTAGTATGCCTCTGTTCCTACTCTACTCTTCAACTTTCTATTACTATATCACGTATTTCATTTTAGTTAAAATGCTAATAAAACATGATAATTTTTAGTTTGGCCTTCCCCACATATTTAAAACAGATTTCTGTTCATATTTACTGTTGACTGTGCCAATAAAGCAGGCTGGAATACTGGTTAAGGACAGTCTTTGGTGTCAGGGAGACCCAGGCCCTGGCTCTGCTTCCAAGGACCACTCTGCCCTCATAATCCTCTCAACTTCTCTAAACTTCACTTTTCTCACCTCTAAAAGTGAGTGTAGTACCTACCTCAGATGAGCAGTTAGAACACAGTGAAAAATGTCAAGAACTTAATGTTCTGACTGTCAGAATTGAGAGCTCGAGAAATGTTACCTATTATACTTTGTCTTAGCATGTCCAAATATTTTATAAGCATTCATTATCCTTGAAGAGTTTTATAGGCAGTGTTCTCAAACCTCAGTGTGCATAAGAATCACACTGGTGACCTTGCCAATGCAGATTCCCTTGGCGCTACTCTCAGCTACCCTGATTCTTTAATCTGGAGGGTTAAGATTAACCCTTAACCCCATTTTCAAGCTCAAGTGTGATTTGGATGCGAGTGATCCATGGAATAAAGTGTACCTAGATAATGAAACAGATACCAAGAGGTTAAGAGACAAGCAAAAGCCTAAATAATTACAGACTTAAGTACTAGTCTACTTTATCAAACTTTATCTACTTTATCTACTTTATCAAAATAGCAAGGAGCTGAGTACTACTTCCTTTTGCTTTTTTTTTCCCCTGCTACAACTATCCTAATTATATTTTTTACTTAAACTTATGTTGGGCTCTATAATTAAATGTCACATACACTATGAAGATTATCTCCTAGTTTGTAAAGGTTAGGACTTCCAGTTATACATCCAAATAAACATTTAGGGAACTCAAAAGGTCAGTGCCCAGGTCCCAGTGGAACCCCAGTTTACTATCTTGGAATTCAGCGACACAACCTTGTAACCATCCCCAGAGAATGTAAGACCGGTCCATTTTATGTACTGGTACATTCATAAACAGAAAGAAAAAAACAGAAAAATAATATGTATTCCTACAACACTAAAAGAAGCTGAAAATCTGGCTAAAAACAAGCACAAAACTAAATATGTTCTATAGTGAGAAACCCTGATGTGTAAACATATGAAGTGAATCACATGCAACAGCTGCACCTCAGGGTAAGGTTTTTCAATTAAGTGTCTATTCCAAAACCAGCAACAAAACAGAGTGGACAGTGGCAGGAGTTTGAGGATGCCGGTGTACGGGTTCGCGGTTACCTTGCTCCAGTCTAAAGCACAGGGAACGCCTTGCTGCTTCCATCTCCGGAGTCGGATTATCTAGGACATGTCTACACCACTGCAAAGGGCTCAGGGATTTCTCTGATGACGGGAATGTCTTTGAAGAGCCAACGTATAACCTTAAAAAAAGAAATCTACATTATAGGGATTATATAGCTACACAGAGATTACCTCTCTTCTACTTGAGAAAACAACATGTATTAACAGTTTCTATCAAAACAGAACTCACATTTGATTACTTCAAACACCAAAATCATTTTTAACAGATAAATATCCCCTGGTAGAATATGACACTTTCTGTAGCTTGGTGGCAAGGAGGACTTCAAAAAACTATGGAACAATGTCTCAGAGAGTCGGAGATCTGGGGCTCTTGCTACTGAACTGACCTGGGGCACTGTGATGATCTGATCAGCTCACTTATATTTCTAGAAGTGAACATTTTCATCTCTCTTTGACAACAGAATCTTATGTGAACTTGGGCTAATATACATAAACATGATGTGGCAAACAAGGCAAGTCTTATTTGCATTTAACAAAAATAAGTCTAAAAACAAAAGTCAGCTGTTTGATTCTCTCAACCCTTAAATAATCAGATATTTCCCCTGTCTTAAATCTATACGAAATTTGATATGTGCTTCTTTCTCATTAAAGCCAAACAGCTTTCAAAGATATGTTTTAGGAAGAGTTCACTTTCAGCATCTACACCATTGCACAATAGTGGGCAGGATTCAAAATAACCACCCTGGGGCACTACAAGTCATAACAAAGGTTTTTCTCTCATTGAGGTACTGTTTTAAGGTAGGTTTTAGAATATTTTCAGTGATAGTGTTATACAAAAAGGTTTACCTTGAGAATTAACCAACAGTTGACAGAAAAAAGAAAGAAAATTATAATCACAGGCTCTAGTAACTGACCTTGCTATATAAAGCTTTATTCTAATTACAAATCTCATTAAAATAATACTACTTCAAGCAAAGTTACCGTAATTCTAATGGGCAGGTATTCTTGAACTAACAGACTTCATTATTCACTTCTACTGTTATCATCCAGTCCACCACCTATTCGAGTCATCTATCCCAGAGGGTCGGAAAATGTAGTATTTAGCAAATTATTCTTACGGTTCAGGGTTGGCAAGCTTTTTCTATAAGGGCCAGCTAGTAAATATATAGGCTTTGTGGCCACATAGTCTCTGTCATAACTACTCAACTCTGCCTCTGCAGCCCCAAAGTATCACCGACGATAAATAATAAGTACGGCTGTGTTCCTATAAACTTTATTTATAGATACTGAAAGTCGAATTTCCCATAATGTTCACGTGTCAAAATAGTATTCTTTTGATTTTTTCAATCATTTAACAATGTAAAAATCTAAGCTGATCAGCTACATAGACCAGGCAGTGGGCCCAATGTGCCCACAGGACACAGTTTGCTGACTCCTGTCAAGAGATGAAGATTCTAAAATCTCTCTTTTAATCAACTTGACAGTAATCTTAATATATCATTCTTCCCTTAGAGTGTGGACCACCGTCCTGCCTTCATTGAGAGTATGTTGGTTAGTTAAAAATTCTTATTCCTAGGTCCCACCTTGGCCTACTGTGTCAAGATTATCACCAATCTATGTAGATCCTTTCCTTTTGCCTTTCCTTGCTGTCAGACCTCTACACTGTTACTGTGTAGCTCTCTCTAGACCCCTGTCCAGGACTGGGTAGCTCACTCTAGACCCCCAAGTAAAGGTTAGTCTAAGCCAGTTGTTCTCAATCTTTGACGTATTAAAATCTCTCAGAGGATTTGTTAAAACACAAATTGCTAACACCTAACTGCAGGCAGCTCTAACCTACCTGATTCAGTAGGTTTGGGGTAAGACCAAAGAATGTGAATGTCTAACAGGTTCCCAGGTGATGCTGATACTGCTATGTGGAGACCACACCTTGAGAGGGAAGCACTGTGCTTAGCCAATCGTGCCAGTTCCATTAATCCCATTTGCCCAATGACTGGTTTAGGCACAAGCCTTGGACACAGTCCTAGACAATAAAAATTGAGGGGAAATATTCTGATGGGCATGTGAGCAAGTTTCTCCTCATGTTTAAAGGGGTCACAAAAGACCCAATTACATGTTGCCTACAACATGGGCACTTTAAATATAAACACACAGGTTAAAAGTAAAAGGACAGACCATTGCAAAGACAAATAAACAAAACCTACCCACAAAGAAAAGCCCAGGCCTAGAAGGTTTCACTACCAAATTCTACCAGATATTTAAAGAAGAATACCAATTCTTCACGAATTCTTCCAAAAAAATAGAAGAGGAGAGAGCACATCCCAACATGGTCTATGAGACCAACATAGCTATGAACCCTGATACCCAAACCAGACACAGACATTACAAGGTAAGAAACTAAAAACCAACACCCCTCATGAACACAGAAGCAAAAGGTCTAAATGTTTTAGCAAATTTGGTACAACCATATATAAAAGGGATACTTCGTCATTACCAAGTGAGGTTTATCCCAGGAATGAAAGGTTGCCTTAACATTCAAATACCAGTGTAACTTATCACATATACTAAAATAGAAACACCATATGATAATCTCAATATACAAAGAAAAAAAAACATATGACATCCATTCCTGATAAAAACTCTCAGCAAATTAAAAAAGGGAGGAAACATCCTGGATCTTATTAAAGGCATCTACAAAAAAGGATCCTTAACAGTGAAAGACTGAACATTTTCCCCCTACTATCAAGAGCAATACAAGGCCTGCAGGTTCTAGCTAGCACAATCAGGCAATAAAGAAAAACATTTGGATTGGAAAGAAACAAGTAAATCTGTCTTTATTCACAGATGACATGATCGTCTATGTAAAAAAATCGTCTATGTATAAAGGAATATATAAAAAAGATACTAGAATGAGTTTAGCAGCAAGACTGTAGGATACCAGATCAAAGTACAAAAGTATTTCTATATTAGCAACAACCAGTATTTTTGAAATTTCACTTCCCATTTACAACAGTATAAGAAAAACCATAAGATGCCTAAGGATAAATCTGACAAAAGATGTCAAAGACCCATACACTGAAAACTACAAAACATTCTGAGAGAAATTTAAAAAGAAACAGAGAAACGGACCATGTACATGGGTCAGAAAACTAAATATTGTTAAGATGTCAATTATCCCTAAATTGATGTATTTAACAAAATTCCAATCAAAATCTCAGCATGCTTTTTGTAGAATGTAAAAGCTAAAATTCATACGGAAATGCAAAGATCCTAGAATAGTCAAAACAATGAAGTTGGAGAGCTACTGCTAACTGATTAAGACTTATTCCAAAGCTACAGTAATAAAGACATTTAGGATGGCATGAAAATAAATAGATCAATGAAACAAAATAGATGGTCCAGGTACAGAAATACTAACATGTGGAATACTGGTTTTTTTGACAAAGTACAGAGACAATTCAATGAAGAAAAGATAGTCTTTTGAACAAATGGTGCTGGAACAAATGGATACACATATACAAAAAGTGAACCTTGATCCATACTTTACACACTATCCAAAGTTAACTCAAAACAGATCACAAAAATATGAAACCTAAACTGTAAAACTTTTAGAAGAAACTACAGATGAAAAACTTTGCCTCCTTGGGTTGGCAGTATTTCTTAGATACATTTTTTTAGACTGAAAGCATGATCCATAAAAGAAAAAAAATGTATCAATTGGACTTCATCGAAACTAAAAACCTTGCACTTTGAAAGAGACTGTTAAGAGAATAAATGACAAACCATGGATTGGGAGAAAATATTTGCAAATCATTTATCTGATAAAGAAACTTATAAGTGGAATATATAAGAAATTCTGCAAACTTAATAAGCAACCCAGTTTTAAAAAACTGGTAAAAGATTTAAACAGATAGTTCACCAAAGATGAGCTATGGATGGTAAACAGGTGTATGACAAGAGGCTAATCATTAGTCATTAGGGAAATGCAAACTAGAACACCAGTGAGATACTATCACACAGCTGTTAGAATGCCTGAAGATAAGATTAGCCATAGCAAGCCTTCGTGAGGACATCGTGCAACTGAAACTCCTAAACTGCCAGCAGAAACATAAAATGCACAACCACTTTGGAAACGATTTTGGCAGCTTCTTTAAAAATTAACGTACGCCTAACTTTCTGTTACAGCCACTCAAAAGTCATTAAGTATTTACCTGAAAGACACAAATGCCATGTGTCTATGCAAAGACTTATCTGTAATAGCCCGAAACTGAAAACAATCCAAACGTTCATGAAAAGATGAATGGATAAAACAAACGATCATTGTGTCCCTACAATCTAAAACCTTCACGATAAAAAGAAATGAACTACCGATTCATGTAACAACAGAGGTGGATTTCAAAATAATTATCTTGATTGAAAGAAGCCAGACCAAACCAAACAAATGAAAGAGTACCTACTATATGATTTCACTGATACAAAAGTATAGAAAACACAAACTAATCTAGATTGACAGAAAACAGATCAGTGGGTGCCTGAGTTGGAAGTAGGCAGGATCAGGACAGGAGGAGATACAAGGGGCCACAAGGAAGCTTAAAGCATTGGGCTATCTCCACTATCTTGTCTGTGATGATGGTTTTATGGGTTACACGTGGGCCCAAATCTATCAAATAGTACATTTTAAATATATGCAATTTATATGGCACTTATACCGTAATGAAGCTTTATGAAAAAGTCACAAGACAGTAAGCAACTGACTGCTTCCCATCCTTCAGTGAGCCTGGAGCTGCCATCCACCAGGCAGCTGAATCACAGAAGCAGGTGCCACAGCCCTGACAGAAAGGAGCCGCAACACTAGGCAACTTGCAACTTCCTTCTCTTTCAGCTTCTTTTAAATTAATACATTTTCCTCACTGTTTAATGCACACACAGGTTCACGCACTCTCTGAGCATCTGCTTGTTTGCAAACCTCTCTCAGCTCCCATGCGAAGCACTGCTCTGCCCATCACCTCCAGCATCCCACGGGACGACCGCTGCTTCCTCCTGCCGCTAGGAACCTCCACCAAGCAGCTTGCCTGGGGATTTCACACACTCCCACCAGTTTGGGGGTTTTTCTGGTACAGCGTTTTGCTTTCTGCTTGCAGGGAACCCCTCAGGAAGATGTCCTTAATCTCTTAGGGCCTGCGTAATATGGTTCTCTCGTTTGACCACGCAGCCTCACAGCACATTCAAAAGCAGCTTCCCAGAGGTACATGTAATGGCTCTGGGACCCACTCTGCCATATTCACGTACAGGGACTTCTCTCTCTTCTCCTCCGCTGTCCCCCCATGCTATCTGCTACTGTGGCTCACCCCAACCCTGCAGTTCACAGAATATGGGGGTGATCATGCAACTGAAAGCAGGGAATTCGGCTGAAAGCCTGCATAAGGAATAGGTGGGACCCCAGATCCCCTGCTCTACTCCACACTGCCCATCCCACCACACCTCCTCCGCCACAACCTAAGACCGGAGGCTTACTATTGACATGTGCGTAAGGCTGACCCGGAGAAGCTCTGACTTCAGCCACACAGAACTTAGCTGAAAGACAGATGAAGTACCCCCACTGAACCAGAGAGGCTGATCGAAAGTCTACTTGCTGAATGGTTAGCACCCTAGCCCCATTTTCCCCTTTACATTCCTAGAATCGACTGCCTTAACTCCTATCTCCCAGAAGGTTTATGTCTGGAGACACAGATGAACCCAAGAGAAGACCTAAAGATACTGAAACCTGAGCTGGCCACCCACCCAATCTCTGGTAAAGTCTACCAGCCAAAGAGTTCCACCCACGCAGAGCCTTAGATCAACTTTGATATCGCCTTTGGGTATGAACAGACAACCCACGACACCAGATATCTGGAATATTCCTTTTAAATAAAACTCTGAGACCAAAAGTATTGATAGAAGGGGAAAAAAGAACTGAGGAGGAAAAACAATGCAGGGAACAGATGAAAAATCCAAGACAATTATAACTGATATCATCCGAGAGAAAATGTTGTATTCACAAGACAAAAACAGGATATTTATAATGGAACAGCTTCTTCTTTCTTGGCAAATGAAACAATTAAACTGTTATAGAAGAAACAAAAAATTCAATAAGTGAGTTTGGAAGATCAAGTTGAAGAAGTCTCCCAGGAGCAACACATAGACAAAGATTAACAACCAGAGGAGAGGGATAAGAAAATTAAATGACTATAATAGGCAGGCCTCCATCTCATTATTATAAGTTCTAAAACACCCATGAAAGTGAAGAGAAAGTTATTTTTTTTAAAGGCAAAAAATTTTCCAAAGTTGAAGGCAGGCCACCAGGTTCTAGAGTGAGGCACCCACAAATGCTCAGTGCAACAAATGAACAGACAGGCCCATACAAGGTACAACGTGACATTTAAGAACCCTAGGGATAAAGAAAGAAACCTAAAGAAAAAGTCACAAAGGATTCAAAATACCCAAATCACAGTGCACTTCAATAGCTGTAAAACAATAAAAACTGGAAAAAAATGGAACAATGTCCTCAAACATGAGGAAAAATAACTGACTTAGACTTTTATACCCAGACCAACCATGAATCTTGTATGAGGATAGAATAAGGACATTTTCAAATACACAGGATTTCAAAGTGTACTTCTCATGCATGTCCCCTTTCTCAGAAAGCTTCCTGAGGCTGCATCCCACCCACAAGAATAAATGAAATTCCAAGACAAAGGATTTATGAAATAGGAGATCCAATATTGGCAAGAAACCCGAAGGAATTCCCATGATAACAGCATTGTGCATCCAGCCTAAGGAGCAACAGTAAAGACTAGAACAATGGGATTAAGCATTCTAGAATGGATGGCGGTACAAAACAAATTTTTAAAAACAGATTTAAGAGATTATCAAATATGTTTGATCTTCTTGAGAGATGTTATGGCTCCAGTATTTACAGAAATAATTAGTAATAAGGGATTAAAGAAAGTGAAGGGGGAAGAGAGAGGCCATTATTAACTCTTGGAGGAACAAAGAGATTAGAGAAAACAAATGCAACATACAATTAACAGGACTCAGCTAATAACAGTGATAACCATAACACAGGTCATTATGATGATTTAAGAGAAGAGTTATAAAAACCATTATGAGAAGGGAAAGAAGATATGGTAGCTGGAGGATGAAGGGAAGAGGCCTTAGTCCTCATTTTCCAAAACAAGTCTATATCTGTTTAAGATCATGTAGTATAAAGACTGTTTAGAAATAAAGAACAAAAGAAACTGCCAAAGGAGTATAAAGTAATATCTACGTGGAGGACTCAGAGGTAGGAAAGAGTTGGGAGAACCGCTGCTTTCTGTAATAAGCCTTGGTATAGAAGAGTTTTTGAACCATTTACATCCTACTTATTGTATTACCTTGATAGAACTTTAGAAGTACTACGCATATATGTGGAATTAAGATAGAAGGGATCATTTTTAAAGTCAGTCTCCAAACAATGTTCCCAGGATAGTTTTGAGCCTACTATTTCTCTGGCTAGGCCTAGAACTGGATTTAGATAGAGAAAAAGGGCAGTTAGTTATGAAGATCACGTAGCTACAAACTCCCTGAGTATAACATGTCTCCAAAATTAGATAAGCAAGGTAAAACCTGTATTTCTCCTAAATGGCTCTTATTTTCTAAAAAGTCATAAAAATCACCTCTTTCATTGTCATTACAATGCCAGCAACATTTACAATATCCTAGTTTGCCATTGTTAATACACATACCTCCTACTAACTGCTCTTTCAACTTCTACCTTTCGTTGACAGTATATTAGAATCTGGCAAGAATATCTGAAAAGCCTTAGTCTAAAACTTGAGAATCCTTCAAATAGTAGAAAAGCTATCATTTAAAATGTCACACTCTAATTTTCCTTCACTTCTCTTCAAAACTTCCAAAAGCACATGACTAGAAACTACTGTCCTTCTCACAGAATCTTTTCTTTTTCATACACTTCATTTTCTGGACCCCCTGACTGCATACATGCACTAACACTGGGAGGTTGGAAATAATACAAAGTCCATCATAATAACCCTGAATGCTTCAAATGAAGTATTTCAAAATGTCTAGAAAAATAGTCTTGGTTATTCTCAACGTTTGGTTCTAAAGTCATCCTTCTACAGATAATACAAAAATAAATGGTACAACAAAAATAATTACAATAAGTCCCCTACATATGAACGAGTTCCATTCCAAGAGCACGTTCATAGGTCCAATTTGTTCGTAAGTCCAACAAAGTTAGCCTCGGTACCCAACTAACACAATCAGGTATATAGTACTGTACTGTAATAGCTTTATAATACTTTTCACACAAATAATACATAAAAAACAAACAAAAAGAAAACATTTGAAAAGTACCGTACAGTGCCAGCTACATCACTGCTGCTTTTATGCTTGCTTCTGGACATCCTGGGCTTGATTGAAATAAAGATGCTGTACTACTGGACTCTATACAGTACTGTACAGTAAAGTACACAAAAGCACAACCACTTGTAGAGGATGCATGCACATGACAAGGTACACCAGACAAGTGAACTAACTTACGCGATTGGACATGTGAACACACATTCGCATCTTTGAAAGTTCACAACTTGAAGTTTCGTTTGTAGGGTACTTACTGTATATGTATATCATAGACCTGTCACTGAAAAGTAATATGTGTCAATTTTCAAACAAGCCATTTTGAGAGCCTTAAATCACCATAAGTTTTATTTTAAGGAAAGGTAAAACACCAGCACTGATTAGCACAATCAATCAATCTTAGTCAGCTTAGATTCGCTAGCATCTGCTAGGGTCAAGCTGGTTAGCTCCTGCAAAAGAAACTTACCCCCAATAAGCTATTGAAAAGATACATGAAGTCTAAATTTTAGTTACTGAAGGTCCTACAGCAGACTCTTCCCCCTCCCTCCACATTTATATCTAAACTCTATTTCAGTGTCTCACTGCAGTGTTTCAAATTTACTCATTTGAAAGACGCATCAGCATAGACTTCAGTCAACTCCACTTGCTCCTAGAAAACACTGCGCACTTTCGATCAGCATTGGCAGAAAGTGAAGCACCCTCTGGTCTTTCCACTGAAAATCAATTACGCAAAAAAACAGCTTAGGTGGTCTAATTTAGCTGTGCGATATGTATAGTACAAGGTGTTCAACAGCTTTGATGAAAAATTGGCAATGACTTTAGCCAGCTGTCCAAGGTCTTGGTGTTACACATGGAAAATGAATATCTCATTCATTAAATTTTCCTTAATTTGTAGATATCACCATTTTCCCCTTGTATCATTAAGAACTTTTCTCCTAGAGTGGCATGGACTAATATATACTACCAAATGGAAAATAGATACCTAGTGGGAAGCAGCCGCATAGCACAGGGAGATCAGCTCGGTGCTGGTGCTTTGTGACCACCTAGAGGGGTGGGATAGGGAGGGTGGGAGGGAGGCGTGGGAGGGAGGAGATATGGGGATATATGTATACATATAGCTGACTCACTTTGTTATAGAGCAGAAACTAACACACCATTGTAAAGCAATTGTATTCCAATAAAGATGTTTAAAAAAAAAAAAAAGAACTCTTCTCCTGTCCTTTCCAGTTGGGCAAGTTAAAATCCCTGCCACATCTCTTTTAAAAATAAATGCCTCGTTTTATAGCTGTATTTTATACCAGTTGGCATGTTTTAATCTTGGCATTGTCTGAATATAGACTCGTCTTCTGGTTGAGGTGAGCAGGTCCTGATTTACCCCAGCACTACACTATCTTCAGGGAGCCATGCTCTTCTACCTGTTTTCTCCAAGTCCGTTTTGCTTTGAACAGTGCAAATTGGAGTTATTCTAACTTCAGCCATAATGCACAAATGCATTAGCTATTTCAACCCAGGACATATACACATAAAACTGAAATAAGTTTAATCAAGACACGTTTGTCTTATAAGATACAATGTACTCTGATCCTGATTTTATATTCCACTGAACTTCATAAAAAATAATACTGAGTCAGTCCACTAAATTGACTTTATAACCTATTAATGGGTCACAACCATGCTTGGAGGAAAAAACATCAGTGGCGCAAACACTTCTGAATCCATATAAATAAGTCTAAATTTGAGTCAATTCTTTCAGTAAATAACTGAAGAAGTTTACCTAAGTTATTTCTCCTTGGCGCTTAACACTGAAATTAGGGAGCAGAAACAGGTCACAGAAAGGTCTAGTATGCAGTTAATGATTTACTGCTCCCATTGCCACTTCATACCAATCTGATTCCCTCTCCTTGTACCCTGATTCTTCTTAGCCTAGTGCTTCTCAGCCTGGTAACACTGGGACAGAGACGTTTAAAACACCCTTCTGTACAGACTGGCAAATCATCCAGTCACACCATGTCCCACATATGCATCAGGACTTTAGCGCTTTTGAACTTTTTTAATTTGCTCCTGATACTTGGTTTCTCCCCTGTACTTTCTGGCCTATGGTCTCCTGGAGAGCTAAGGCTGTCAAATTAGTAGTAAGATAATGGAAGAACTGATACAGCAGGATGTGAAGTTTACTATGGGATTATAATAATTGGACTTAAGAATGAAGGTTCTGAAACCAAAGTCAACTTTAATTTTCTGAGACATTGAATTTTAGCAGCACTGTGCTAAGATAACCAGATTGTATCAAGGCAAAATTACATACTTTAAATTCAACTAAGATAAATATTTGAAGAAATAAGACAATTGTTTTGTTTCAAAGCTTTTCATCAAAACAAAAAGCAGAACACATCATTCTTCTTACATCAAAGTTTTTGTTTTTTTTCCCCGATAAACAGAAGAAACTTATAGGCTAAATAATTGTTTGGAAAAAAGGCCTATGAGACCTAACTGATCATTCATTAACTAATGAACTATCATCAAGCAAATACTCTTCTGTTATTCACTTTTTTCTTTCACACATAACTCTTGAGCCAAGTGCTGTCCAGGCTGTACATTCTAAGATTGTATTAGTAAAAACAGACTTACACGAAAGAACTTCTAAAATATTCAATGATTAACCTACATTTGTGAACTTTCCTTCCTAAGGATCTGACATTTTAGCAGGAAGTGCTATTCTAAATAAATTATTAATTTTGTTTAACCCATTAGGATGAAATCATGATAAAAATGTATGAAAAATTGTAGGTGATACAGTTAAAGTAACATTATTAAGGACCAAGTTACTGTTAACGATGATGCAACTGTTACAGGGAAACAAAGATGTCCAAGATGTGTCCAATGAAAGGTAAGTGTAAAAAAACTGATGTGTATATATTTGCATACTGATTTGTATAACTATGTTTTTACCTTGAAGGATCTACAGAAGGTTAACAGGGTTAACTCCGAGTCATAGTAGTAAATTGAGGACAAGAGGGAAGACTTTAGTGACTTTATATTCACGTCTGTGTTTTGTCTTTTACAATGAAAATGTGTAACTTATTTTAAAATATTTTAAAATAATTTAAAATAATCAGGTACATATTATCCACTTCAGTTGTTTCTTAATAAACAGGGAAGATAAAAATAAGTAGCCTTCCTGCAAACATATCAGGGAAGCCAAATGAAAAGCACTCTATTGATGACGGCACCAGGCAGGGACACGCGGTTTGCAGTGATGAAGGAACATCAGAAGGCTCTGCAAGCATTAACAAATGGGTTTAGCTTTGCAAATTAAACCCTGTTGACTGTTGATGAACAAATAGGCCAACTACTGCAATACAAATATATTTCAATGTGTAAAAATGCTCTGATAGAAAGTTTTCTATAAATCAGGTGCTTACAAAAATTTTAAGGCCATCCCACTAAGATTAATGATCCCTCCTTGTTTTTCCACCTGGGATTCTAACCCTGGGTTTGTTTTGAGGAAGATACCGTATAAACAGTGTGCCATTTGTCTATAGAAACATCTGTAAGGTGTCAAGGCATTGATTTAGTCATTCACAGATATACTTGATGAGTGAAATTAGTAGAACCTGCTGCAAATCAAACCTGGTTAGATTTGCTTCAAACCATCTGAAGTGCTACTAGGCTAATCTCACCAAGTTGGTGATTTTTTTTAGTTATTTTAATGGTGTTTTAACAAAAAATAACTACAAAAGGAAAGCCTAAGATATCAAAATACTAGCAATAGTCGGAGGATAACTAAATATGGTAGAAATCTATTTAATAAAAGAAAATATTACAACTATATTCACTGTGTATGTACTAGCACAAATCTAATACACCTATAAAATAAGTGTATCATGATAAATTTTAAAGTGCTAATAGTTTTAAAGCACAGGATTGATCCTCATCCAAAATACAGCAAGTTTCCTTCTATTATTTAAGTACGTATCTCCAGAAAAGGCCAAGTGGGGACTAAATCAATCTAAAATAATTTGAAAGTGGCATAAGGGCTTACAGTTATTAGTAACAACCTAAGCACCATCATGAGAGCATTTTCTGGTACCATATTCAGGCTGAATCTGAGATCACAACACAGCCTGGACTTTACAAAAATAAAGGTGCAGCTTCTAAAGAATGGCTTAAAGTTCCAGAAAGTGGCGAGTTGTTTTGATTTTTACAACCTGAGTTACCTGCCCAGTTGCCGAAAAGTACTAAGGAGAAGGATGACTATGCCTTATTATAGTTCCCTTTATTTTGATTCTCAGAATCAAACCAATCAGTGTACTTAACAGAGTTCTCAACATTAAAAAGTGCAAGAGAAAAGGACCACCACAGTTCCCAATGGGAAACCAGCAAGGTTCTCCATCTCCCACTCCCTCCTGAGCAATCACTCAACGTAAACACAAAGAAAGTGAGGAAGACCCAGCTTGGAAAACAGGAAGAGGACCTAAGATTAAAAGAACTACAATTACTCTTCATGCTACTGCTAGGTCGAGGTGAATGCTGTTCATTCTCCCTGCGTGAACCTAAGTCCCACCTGATCTGAAGCTTCTATTCATCTGACCACATCACACTACCTCTAATGACTGAGGAAAACATGTGAACCAACCAAAAGAAGTCATGAAGTGACTGCTACCCCATGAGCAAGCACCATTAAAAACAAATAAAAGAATCAGAACCCCCCTCTCCCCCCAACCCCACAAGGTACTCATTGATGGAAAGCAGACAGAGCTAACCAGATTTCAACTGAATAAATGCTGCCAGCCTCAAGTTTTCTGCTAACCAACTTCAAGTTTCTAAAAAATAAAAACAAAGTTTCTCTAATCTCACTTTTCTTCAATCACCAGTTTTTTAAATTAAAGTCAGTTCCTTGGGTCCTAGGTAACAGAGTGCCTTCAAGCTGCTCACTCCATTTCCCGAAAAGCCTTCATTTTTTTTTTTTACGCCGTTACTGATGGGAAAGCCAGTGAGGTCAGCACACTGGAAAAAGCGAGCCTGTTTCTGAAGAGAGAAGCTATCAAAGAAGATGCAGCGAATGAGGACAAACCACTGCACAACTCAAACAGTAAGAACGAATCTCTTAAGGAGAGATGCATCACTAGGCGGCTTGGGGTGCCGAGGAGGCAGGGACAGCACGCAAATCCTGTCCGGCCTTGGTTTGCGACGACAACACGGTAACAGTCGCAGATGGAGGCCAACCCCTACCCATCCCCCGTCACTCCCAAAAAAGACTGAGGAAAAAGAGCACGACTGAGCGACAAAAAGACAAGATAGCATGGATTTTGCAGTTAACGCTAACGAGGAGCTTGGCACCCAATCGTCAGCAAAGACGACAACACAAGGAGAGGAAAAGGACCAGTCCATCCCCACATGGGTCGGCCTGAGCTGTAACAAAATAGGTTTCCACCCTATTTTTCCACAGCCTCCTCTCATCGCCCGGCTCGGCACCTGCCAGGTCACCCCGTCTGGGGGCAGTGGCTGAGGTGCCCCTCTTCCTTCCAGCCCTCGCCCTCCCCGGGCGTCGCAGGCGAGGGTCCCGAGGGAGGGAGCGGAGCTCGGCAATACCAGGTGCAGTCGTCCTCGTCCCGCCAGGCGGCCACGCTCTCCAGGTCCAGCGGCTCCACCTCGTCCAGCAGCGTGGGGGGCGGCGAGGGCGGCGCGGCGGCGGCCCCGGGAGGTGTCCCCGCGCCCCCCGGCTCCGGGCCGCAGCCGCCCGCGCCGAAGAAGCCCGCCGCCGGCTTGAAGTAGACGAAGGGCGCCTCGGGGGGCTGCGCCAGGCTGCAGAGCAGGGAGGGCGCCGCGCCGGGCAGGCAGTAGGTCCCCGGGAACGCGGGGCCAGAGCCGCCGCTGCCGCCCCCGCCTCCGCCCCCAGCGCCCAACGCCAGCCCCAGCCCCAGTCCCCCCGAGGCGGCGGCAGCGGCGGCCGGGGGGCTCCGCGGAGCCAACGGGCTGCAGGCCCCGGCGGGGGGCGGCGCGGCGGGGGGCGGCGGCGGCAGCAGCAGCAGGTGCGGTGCGGCGGCCGCGCTGGCCGCCCGGCTCCGCAGCTGCTCGTTCTGCTTCTCCAGCTTGCGCACCAGCTCCTGCAGCTTCTTCACCTCCAGCTCCGCGTTCACCACCGGCCCGGAGCCCGCTCCGGAGCCGCCCCCCGCCGAGGCGCATTTCACCTGCTCCGCCATCATCGTGGTCCCCGAGGGCGCCGCGGCCGCCGGGAGGGGGGGGCGGGGTGCGCGCCGACGCGCCGGCTCCTCGGGCCGCGGGGAGGCTACGGTTCCTTCCCTACCGCCCCGGCCCGGGGGCCGACTACGCTGGGGCAGAGGCCGAGGCGGCTGTTCGCATCAGCACCGAGCCGCTGCCTCTCGCGGAGGCAGCCGGCGCCGCGCTGCTCTGCACATGCTCAGAGCCTCCCTCCAGTCCCTTGGGCGCCGCGGCGGCTCCGGGTTTTAGCCGCGGCCCCCGGGCGGGGCGGGGCGCGGGGGCCGGGTGGGCGGGGCTGGGGTGTTGGACCAGCCGGGGGGCGAGGCGTTCCCGAGGGGCGGGGCCGGGAGCGCGGGCTGGGGTCCTGGGGCCACCGCCCCCGGCCGCGCTACCCAATCCCAGGTGCCTGATTGGACCTGGCCTGAACTTTCCCGCCACCGGCACTTCCTCCCGCCGCGGGGGAGGGAGCGAACTGAGCTGACTTCGGAGCTAGGGGCGGGGTTCCAGAAAAAGCAGCCGCAGCAGGTGCCTGCCCTGCAGGAGAGCAGCGTTTGCCCGCCGGTTTACTACCTTCCAAAAGCACTTGGGCTTAACCGTATCGTCTACCAGCCACTAGCTAGTTAAACCTATAGAAAACCAAAGGGTCGGGAAACGGTATCTTAAGAACCAGAAAGTAAAAACGTGGAACGGAAAGGCTTTGAGGTGATGCTATTAATTCCTTGATTGGTAATACAAAAACAAAATGGTGGGAGAGAAGAGGCGGAGGAGAAAGAAAATCTCCCTCTCACTAAGAGGGGGGAGAGTGGCGTCCCCCCTACTAAAGAGCCACGTGTTCAGTTTATTCTAAAACTGTCCGGTTTGAACTATTGTATTACCACCAATGTTTGCCGCAATAAAAGAAAAGCATTTTTATACTATATACATTCATTAAACAAAAGATCTTTGAGCACCTAACTCTGTGCCAGATACCATTCGAAGAGCTGGCCATGCATTCAAGTGAACAAAACAGGCAAAAATCATTATGGGAGAAACATGAGTAAAGTTGAATGGTGTTCCATCTGTTAAATAATTTACAAGCTATTAGGTCAGACTTGCTGGCGTGAGGTTGGGGAAGAAAAAGAGAAAACCTCAGAGGTCCGACCCCAATACCCCCAATCTCACCTGCAAACTTGCCTTTTCTTACACCTTCTGGAAATTATTGGTAGATCTGCTTGTAAAAGCGGGGTGAGGGGGTGGCTTAAGCAGAAGAATTGAGTCTTTTCATTCAATTGATATTGGTGTAGCATTTTGGGGTGTTTAACACAGAGAAAAGTCTGAGATTTTATTATGAGAAACTACCACACAACTGGTTCTCATCCTCAGATGATATACTATCTAGTGAAGGTCCCTGCTCTGGGACTTACATACCAATCTTTGTGACAATGTACCACATCCCTCTGGAACTGGTTATTGTATCCGTTGGTTTTAGATACAGCTCCGTGCCTTCCTGCTCAGAAACACTTGTGTCTTGTCAGTTGTCAATCTATATCTCCAACTTCTGTGTGTAGGGTGGGTGATCTGCATTTAAGTTGCTTGGTCTTCTGTAAATTAGATAAATATGTGTGATAACTACCCTGAGCCTTCCTATCTGGTGTCCCAGCTTGCTAGACCACCACCTAACCACCTGTATCACCCATCACCTTTCCAAGTTTCAGTCTATCTTCTAGATATTCTGGTTATTACTAAAACCTGGAGAAGTGGAGTAATACTACTGAAAGTCCTAAGTAAAGAATCTATTGAAGGATTTTCCGCATGCTCAGTGGCAGATGTGGGTAGCAGTATCACTGCAACACAAAGAAAGGGAGACAACAGACACAATGAGAACAAAGAGCTGCTGGGTTCCACGTTAGCAAAAGAAATCGGAACAGGCACACAAGAGCGAAGACAGCAAGAATTAAGACGTAAAGAAAATCAGTCATTTTACTGCGAAATTTATAGTAAACATCCAGCTTCTCCTCCATTTACTCAGTAGGGTCTATAGAATACATCCAAGCAACCAGTAGTCAAGCCTTAGAACTGTGTTTTCTAAGTAACAATTAGTATTGTAAACAATCTTTGTTGTTTCAAAAGAGAGCATTCACTGAAACTTAGACCTAGCCAAGAGGTGAAACATTTTGTCCTAAATTTCTATTCTGCATTCTTCTTCTGAAAAGACAAATTTGCCCTCTTCCTAACTGTGTTTAACCTGTGAAAGGATTCATGTCTAGAGAAATTTAAAATCATCTCTTTCCTATGTCAGTACCTCTTTTTTCCCCTTCTGTGAATTACATATGTACACACAACAGAAACACTCAAAATGTACCCTGATTTTAAGTTGGTATCCCCAGGATGCCTGTCTCTTTAACACATAATTAAAGAGGTTGATGGTGTCAAGGTTTCAATTAAGCAGTCCTGATTTTTTATTTTAATGCAAATTTGTCAGCTTTGTGTTTTGAAAGAAACTGCATGCATAGCTTCTCAATTTTAAAATATTTTTGTTTTAAATGAAATACATGAGGTGATTTCAGAGGTTTACAAAGAAGATATGGAAAATAAAAATGTATGTCTCATTAAAAAATTTATGCTTTAAGGATACATTTGAAACACCATAAATTGATGAGAAATATCCATATATCACACATGCAAAATCAGATAAAGAAATACATATTTCTCCGGTGCTCCTCATTCCTTACACTTCAGAACTATGGTCGCTGGGTCACTCTAGTGAATTTCAAGAGAGAAAATAATTGATTTGTATTTTTCACATATACCTCTAATAGTATCTATGGACGTCAAATTGATCCATCCACAAAACTGGGAAGACAGCACAGTTTCTTCCTGAGTTTGTAAATCTAATTCTCCAGGGAAATCTAGGAACAGTCTGTTATTATCCCAGTTTTACAGTTAAGCTAACAAGGTTAGGTTACTTGCCCAAGTTCAGTCTTGAAAATGACAATAATTCTTAGCACAGTTTCTAGTGGCCCAACCACTCTTCTCTTTATCCCTTTGTCTTAGAGTGAAATTCCTCTTAAGAGTAAGCCCCATATGTTTTAAATGCAGATTTTCCATCACTGCAATAGACATACCCTAATATGACCACTACCTTCATTCAAGTTGATAGATCCAATTACCACAAAAAGAAAAAATCACTAATGTGTTAAACTAAGATCAAAGATCCCCAGCTCTGTTTTCAAATTCATTCAGAGGAACCACAGCGTTTGTTTTTGTTTGTTTGTTTTTGTTTTGTTTTGGGTTTTGTTTTTTTTTTGGCCTCTTAGTTGAGATTCCTGTTTATCCATACAACATACTTGCCTTGAATACTGTGGATCCCCACTGCCTTTGTCCAGTGCCTAGCAAGTGTCTAGCACATAGCAAAAACACATTGAAATTTTTTTAAAGAATACATGGATAAATAAATCCCAAGTTCTAGCTGAAATTTAGACAAGAACCTAATCAGTTACTTCTATAAGCCTCATTTGTCATATGGTAACAACATGGGAGTATTAGAAGGCTTTTTGCAGACTCCATAATAATTCACATCTGACCCAATTAAAAGCTATAAGAATACTTGCTGCATTAATGTGTGGATTTTAGTGTAAGGGAGTAATGCAAAGAGAAACCAAAAATTTATGAAGCCAGAATTTATGTAAATAATTCCCTGTGTGGGTTGCTCCATTCAAACCCCACCCAGCTCTACTCAAATTCAGGCCAACAACCCTTGTAATTATGCCCTGTAAAGGCACATATAGGAGTAGTTATAATAATAATAATAATTCTGCTGATTTGGCAAGGTATCCTTGTCAGAGCCCTTTTTAATAAACACTTATTACATGTCTATTATGTTCGTCACAATGCTAGATGACTTTCTAAAAGTGAGTAAGACAATGTCTCCACCACCAAGACCTTATCTAGTCGGAGAAAAAAGCATATAAACAGTTGATTATCGTTCAAGACATTGTGCTAAGTGTCATGACGAAAATACAAGTCAACAGCTTAGGGAGTGCCCAAGAAGGAACAATTAATTCTGGCTAAAAATTTTCGGAGGACTTCGTGTAGAAAGTGTACATTAGGGGCTTCCCTGGTGGTGCAGCGGTTAAGAATCCGCCTGCCAATGCAGGTGACATGGGTTCGAGCCCTGGTCCGGGAAGATCCCACATGGCGCAGAGCAACTAAGCCTGTGCACCACAACTACTGAGCCTGTGCTCTAGAGCCCGTGAGCCACAACTGCTGAGCCTGCATGCCGCAACTTCTGAAGCCCGAGCACCTAGAGCCTGTGGTCCGCAACAAGAGAAGCCACCGCAATGAGAAGCCCACACAGCGCAACAAAGAGTAGCCCCCGCTCGCCACAACTAGAGAAAGCCCGTGCGCAGCAATGAAGACCCAATGAGGCCAAAAATAAATAAATTAATTAATTTTAAAAAATGGTTCAAATAGTAAATTTAAAAAAAAAGTGTACATTATTTCATTTGGTTCTCCTTATCAAGCTGTGAGGCATTGGCGTGAGTATTGTGATATTCATTTATCAGACAGAATATAGGATGTATCAAAGCAACAATAGAACTAGGATACCGCACCCAGCTCTAATTCCTAGTCAATAGTGTTTACTCCTGTGGTCAATTTGTTTTGTTTTATGAATTGCTCACACATGTACCACGCTCATTAAAATGAAACTTTAAAAATTTACCTTAATAATAGCTATTGGTGCTTATTAAATGCCAGCAACTGTTCTATGCCCTTTACTTGTATTAACTCGTTTAATCATCAAACAGCCCTTTGAGGTAGTTTCTATAATTACTCCTGTTTTATAAATGAGGAAACTGACGCACAGGAAGTCACACAATCTGCCCAAAGCTACCTAGCCACGGAAGTGGCAGAGCCAGGAATTAAAAGCTAGGCAACCCCAGCTCATTCATTGCAGTATCTCTTTTCTGATCTTGAGCAGCACCTAGCAAAATACCCTGCTCTGGTCTTAACGGTTTATCAATAAAAACTATTGACTTATGCAAAATCAATAGCCAAGAATGCCTTGAACAAAGTCTGATTCATTAACAAGCAAATATTACTGGAACTTAAAAAGTCACCAAGCACAGATCAGAAAACAGTAGGTTTCCAAGATCAACAAAGTTGCTGGTGCTGGTACAACATTTCTGACAGTACAAAGGCTATTCATTCAATGCTTATTTCTGCACGGATGACAAAACAGCATAAACTATCACTGCTTTGTTTTGTATTTCTAGCCATTTGGATTCTTCAAATGTCAATATCACTCTTAAGAATACTCAGAAGGAACCAAGTCACAGCCTATGTTGGACCTAAACAGATCCCATGATGATCTTGGATGTATTTAAAATTTCAAAAGTATAAAAATAATTTTTTTTGAAGTTCAGAAACTTACTTCAAAATCTGAAACTTTTTAAACTAAAACAAATAGACATTTTTGAACAAGCTGCTCTTTTTGAAAGAAAGTATGTAAGATTACTTAAACGTTGAAAAAAATAACATCATACTTAAACCTTGAAAAATAAGCATCTTTGCAATTTTCCCCCAATTTTTTAACTTTATAAGAGAAAAATGAATCTGGTATGACTTGAGTCTTGCTGGCAAAAATTGGTACTTTATATTTCCATCACACTGGATGTCTACCCTAGAGCTTTTGAAAGCCTTTGGATTTTGAACAATCTATTTTCTTGTTTTCCTCAAATGTTTCTCTCATCATAAAAGTCAGTGTGGTAGAGTTTTCTTTCTTTAATTCAAAAGAGCTCTTTTTTCTTTGATAATTTCCATAGCTCTTACAAAAAACTTCCTTGCAAAAAATTGGGATCACACTGAAGTGTTACAAACCAAAGTCAGAAATCATTTGAAAGTCTGACACAGCAGGGTTAGAAGTCCTCCTATCACAGTGGATCATTTTAGTTCTCCTTCAAGTTACTGGCATAGCTGCAAGGACATGATGGGAATCTAAGTAAAAGGCAGTGGAAGGCAGCTCACAGAAAATAGTGCAGCATTCTCTCGGGCAAATCATCACATTCTAGAAATTATAAGCCAGCCTCAAAGAAGTCGCGGCAGGTTTACTCAAAACAAACCTCCAGTGAGTGTCTAACCATGGTCTGTGCACATAATGAGCTTTCAGAAAATAGTAATGATTATATCATAACGGGGTTATCTGTGTTTCAACTATAATATTTTGCTCACCCTAGATCCTGCACAGAGACAATGATTATAATCATGTCACTGAAGGATTGTGTCATCAAGATTACAGATATGTTCTTACTTCTTATCTTCAGGAATATTGTTTGTTTGTTTAGTTTCAGAAAGGAAGTGTTGATTAACAGAAAATACTTTATCAAAGACATGGTTGCCTTCATCAAAACAAAATGTAAAAAATCTCAGAGGTGAATTTACTCTGAGAACTAAAGAATAGCAAATGGGTAGGATGGGGGAAATTAACTACTGGACAGTTTTCCAGCTTTATAACCAGTTTAAAGCCTCTGTTTTCAGACTCCAGGCTTTATTTGACAGTAATCGTAAGCACTTTTTATTAGTCCATGGAAAACACTTGTCTGAAAGCTCCCACATGCTATTAAAAACCTGGGAACAGAGAAAACAACAAACAATAAAACATAATTTTAAAAGATCAGGTTCAGTAGGTGATGAGACCAACAGATTACAAATGCAGTTTCAAAGAAGAAAGATCTAAACTAATTCAGCTTGTAGAAGACAGAAATCCAGAGAATAACTGTGGAAACCTAACTTGAGATGGTGGCAATCTGTCCCTAGGATGCTGTTGCATTGCACATGTGGACACACAGGAAGAGAGCCAGGGCGGGGGTCAGAAGACTGTCATCCTTACTCAGGTACCTGGGCTAAGGTAGGCTCCATCTCCATGTTTCTATCATTGCCAAGGTAAAAACAAAGGACCTGGACAACTGCATACTAGCTCGTAAAGCTCCTGCATGAAAGTGGCAAAAATTCCTTCTCACATTTCATTGACCAAAGCAAGTCACGTGGTTACACATAACTTCAAAGCAATAGGAGTATGCAGTGGAGAACTGGAAATATTTAGTGTACAGCACTGCCTACTACAATATACTTTTATGTAAATGTTTCCTGCTACTAAATAAATGGAAGGCTAAGATTTACCTTAAATATTTTGGCTGATTCCCTTAAATTTTGGAATCTCCTGCTTTTGTGGTTGTTTGGCTAGAAATTCATTGAGATTGTGGCTTGAGTTCATTTGTAATTTAAAAATACAACTTTAGTTTGAATATATATATACATATACTTTTCATTATCTTTTACTATTGATTTCTAATTTAATGACATTGTGATTAGAGATCATGGTCTATATAAATCTGATTCATTGACTTTTAAAATTGAAATATAATTGACATATAAGATTATATTAGTTTCAGGTGTTCAACAAAATGATTCAACGTTTGTATGTATTGTGAAATGATGACCATAATAAATCTAGCTAACATCCATCACCACACATATTTACAAATTTTTTTCTTGTGATGAAAACTTTTAAGATCTACTCTCTTAGCAACTTTCAAATATATGTCATTTTAAACTATAGTCATCGTGCTGACTGTTATGTCCCCATGACTTATTCATTTTATAAATGGAAGTTTGTGCCTTTTGACCACCTGCACCCATTTCGTGCACCCTCCCCACACCCTCCCCCCTCTTCTAGAAACCACCAATCTGCTCTCTGTATCCGTGAATTCATTTTTTTTGTTTTTTTGTGTGTTTTGTTTTTAGATTCTACATATAAGTGAGATCATACAGTATTTGTCTTTTTCTGTCTGAGTTATTGATTCATTGCAATTTGATGAGACTTCTTCTGTATCCTAGGACACTGCCAATATTTGGAAATATTCCACGTGTACTTGAATAATATGTGTAATTCTATTTGTTAAGTGCAAGATACACATTACATAATTTATCTAAACTTCTAATACTTATAAAAATATAAAATTTATGTATATTTATTTGAAATCAAGTTGCTTACATTATTCAAATCTTCTATAGTCTTACTAGTTTATCAGTTACAGTTTGAAAAGTGTTTAAATGTCCTATCTTGATATTGTATACATAAACATATATATTTGTTGTGTTGTATATTTTATGCACACATGTTCAGTTCATGATTTATATCTTCTTTGTGGATAATTCAATTTATTATTGTGTAATGTTTCCTTCATCCTTTGTAATGCTTTTTTGCCCTAAGATATATTTCACTTAACATTAATAATATTAATAATGCTATACCAGCTTTCTTTCAAGCAGTATTTTCATTTTTCACTGCGCGGCCTGTGGGATCTTAGTTCCCCAACCAGGGATGGAACCCGTGCTCCCTGTGGAAGCGCGGAGTCTTAACCACTGGACTGCCAGGGAAGTCCCTTAGGTAGTATTTTTAATCTTCTGATCTTACTATGTTGTTTTGTTTTAGAAGTGATTTATATGAGGTATGTATAGTTGGATTTTGTTTTATCATCCAATCTGATGGTCTCTATTATTTATTGAGAACTCATTTATTATGATTATTGATATTTCTAGATTTATTTATACTTTGGACTGAATTATTATAATATTTTGTGTTTTCTGTTCACCATATCTTTCTCCTGTTTTATTTTCCATTCTACTTTTCCTCAGATTTATACATTTCTACAATTTCATTTTTTTTCCTTCTGCTGGTCTAGAGATTATGGATTTTACTTCTATTACTTTGCAGTTACCCTTCAGTTTTTAAAATTCATGTTCAACTATAAATTTTTCTAACAAAATTTCAATTTATTTCCTTGTATGAATAGGACAAAGACTTTAGAATCTATCTGCCACTGCTTCCTTAGAATCCTTGTTACTGGAGCCTAGAGTTTTACTTTCATCTTTTTTCCTAGCACATACTCATGCACATACAAATGTCATTTTAACAGTGGATAGCTGAATTACTCACTTCTCAAAAAATCAGTTTATTCCCTCATTTTTTTTTCTTTTATCTTTCCCTTACCTCTGAATCTGTTTCCTTCTTCTTAAATATGGAATTTTGCCTGTTTTGTTTTATTTTTCAATAAGAGTCCGTGGGAAAATGTATTCCTTCATCCTTGAATGAGCTTTAACTAGATATAAAATTCTGGATAGATAGATTTTCTCTAAGAGCTTTGAAGATAAAATTTTATTTCTTCTGGTACCTACTGGTAATAAGTCTAATTGTAGGCCATCTGGTCTTTTCTCTATGAGTAGATTTTAAGAATATCTTTGTGTTTTGCTCTTTTACTTTAATGTGTCTAGTTGTGCATTTACCTTTAATTATCTGGAGTATATTTTCAATCTGACAGCCTACATCATCAACTCTAAAAATTCTCAGGTTTTATCTTTCTGCTTGTTGCTTCTGCCTTTTCTCCTCTTCTCTTCTGGGATTCCGTGTGTGTGTGTGTGTGTGTGTGTGTGTGTGTGTGTGTTCATTCATTTATTCACTCGTTCATTGATTTTTAATTATCTCCTTATCAATCTATCTCCATATCTCTTAACTGTTCTTTCAAAACATTTTTTTCTCTTTGCCTTTCTGCTATGTTCTGGGTGAATGCCTTAGTATTTCCTCCCATTTCATTCATATTACTTTGATCATTCCAGTTTAGAGTTTATCCAGTTTACTAAGTTTTAAAAAGCATCTTTTTGCATAATTTCTCACTTCTTTGGAATGATGCTATTCCTTTTTGCATCTCTTTGATAACTCTAGATATACTTATCTTAAAGTTTTTTTTAAGGTGGCACATTTATTTTTATTTTGTCTAGAATGATTTCATTTCCCCATATTTGATTTTACTTGGTGTCTTTATTGTGTTAATTTTCTTTTTTGGTTTTGAGGTCCACCTTGAGTTGGTGCTATTTTTCTTTTTCTCTCTCTTCCTCCTTTCTATTAAGAGGTTTTGTGATTGCCTCAGCTCAGCCCCTAGAACCTGTGGTTCAAAACCTGGTCTCCTCTTGATGCTTAAGGTCCTTATTCGACCATGATATTGGGAAGAGTTTAAAGTCAGATGATATGCTGGCTAGACGTGGTCACAAAGGTTGAGTCTGTCCTAGCATCTTCCTTGGCACTCAGACTCTTACAAGCTATAGCTCTGGGCAGGGAACAGCAGCACATTTTTTCTTATTCTTCCCAGGATGGAAAGAGGGAGGAAAGTGTCTTGACACTGCACCTTACTTCTCTGTGGTCCTGGGGAGCTGTATCCCTGCTGTTTCTGCATGCTTGCTGGTGAGAATGGCAGTCCTGTGACTTCAGACCCGCATTTCTCTTCAGTTCCTGGTTTATACTTTTTTTTTTTTTAAGATTTATTTATTTATTTGGTTGTACCGGGTCTTAGTTGCGGCAGGCAGGCTCTTTAGTTGCAGCACGCACGTGGGATCTAGTTCCCTGACCAGGGATCGAACTGGGCCCCCTGCATTGAGAGCACTGAGTCTTAACCACTACACCACCAGGGAAGTCCCAAGACTTATTCCTTTATTTTAATTTATTTATTTTATTTATTTATTTTTGGCTGTGCTGGGTCTGTTGCTGCGCGCGGCCTTTCTCTAGTTGCGGTGAGCGGGGGCTACTCTTCATTGCTGTGGCTTCTCTCGTTGCGGACCACGGGCTCTAGGCACGCAGGCTCAGTAGTTGTGGCGCATGGGCTTAGTTGCTCCGCAGCATGTGGGATCTTCCCGGACCAGGGCTCAAACCCCTGTCCCCTGCATTGGCAGGCGGATTCTTAACCAGTGTGCCACCAGGGAAGCCCTATGCATTTTTTATAATATTTTTTCTCCCACTGTTGTTTGCTTGGATGTGGAGTTTGTCGGTGGCTCAAAGTGTGAACTTTGAATGTCATTTTGATAAGAGGGCTACACTCTTTTATTATCTGCTTAAAAAAAAATCCCCCAACTCAACAGTGCATCCTAACCCCACTCTGGCTGCGCGGGGTAGACGTGTGGCCGCGGACTTCCTCTCTCTGCGCGTTCCAGCTCCCATCAGCCGGGGGCGCCCGGCGCCCGGCACCCCGTTCAACCAGCGCAGCCCGCCCCTGAGCAAAAAATGAGCAGAAGCTGCTGTGATTTTAAACTTCTCTCTCTTATGTAAGGACTGAAAGGTAAATTACATAAACCATCTTCTCGTAAAAATAAAGATGAAAACTGTTCATATTCATTCAGGTATAGTGATAGGATTTCTTGTATAAACTGGGCAGTGGATGCAGCTCACCCCTCTGCTACTCCCTCCTAGAAGTCTTTAGTCTCCTAACTCTATTTTCCACATCCTGGTCATCAGCCAGGGAAAGCTGATAAAATGAGGCATTGCCTTACTAAAAAAACAAAAACAAAAACAAAACAAACAGAAAAACCCACCACCACCAACAAAAACAAACCACTGTTTACTATGGGTTGTAATAGATTTTGAAAACTAGGATAAATGATACTTTTAAAATAAACATCTCAGAATCATACTTGCGACGTTTTTCACCCCTTTTTTGGGAAAGAGTGGAATGGAGATGATGAGGGAGGTTTCATTTAGATTTGTTTTAAAGTTTAAAAAGCTGTTCTTTTAAATTTACCATCTGTTACTTCAGTGCTTGCAAGTGGCTATGGTAACTGTTCGGGGCTACCAGACTGAACCATGGTATAATCCGGTATGGCTTGACCCCTACTGGGCCTTTCTCGTGGAGGGAGACCAACTTATTGTGAGTCTTGTCACATTACAACGGAGTTTCTTTGCAAATATGTTAGCCTTCTGGTTAATGCACAGCAAAGATAAGAATTAGTTATAGACTTTCTTGTGAGTCATTTGAACTACAAGGTGCTAATTCTGTGGAGAAAATTCTGTCATTCTCCTGAGAGAAACTTCTGTACATACCCCAGTATGTCAACATTTTTATACAGATCTTAAATAACACCAAGTAAATATGCTTAAGGCATGCAATTAGTCTTTGCTAAGAAAGAATGATTCACACTGTCAGTTTTCAGTTTCCATCCCTTTCCTAGAGATACTTTTATTTGAGTTGAAGAAATTACTAGAAATATATTGCTGATAGTGGTGTTCATATAGCTATCTGGAGACTGTGATGTGTGCGCTATGATATGGTATATGGGAGAAAGGAGATATTCACTAAGATGAACGAGTTTAACCTTATAACCCTGAATTCAATTAGAATATTAGTGAAGACTTATATTTTTTAGTGAAAAAAATATTTTTCTTTAGCACTATGCACTGAAATTGCCTAGAGATATTGACCGACCCAATAGCAATGAGTTACCCGAGTTCCTAGAATTTGGTCTTTAAATACCATTTTCCAGAAAAAGAGATCTGGGTCCTTGAAAAAGGAGGCTGATGGTAGGTCTAAGGTAGGAAATGTACTAGATAAGTTTGAAACTTTTTATCCAAGGCTAGTAGGATTGTGTGAAAAAGACTCAGGAGCCAACTTGAATAAGCTCCCACTGTATGAAGGTTAGATGACTTAAGTGTCAATAAGGACAATAATTGCCATGGATTGAAACACATCAAATATGTTTAAATCCACGAGTTCAAAATGATATTTAAATACATAGATCATCTTTGGAGAGTATTAGGGCTTTGAGTTATTATTTTGGAAACTGGTAAATAAAGGATAAAATCTTTATCCTGCCTTTTCTATAAATATTCAGAGTAACCAAATTATGGATGAGAGAAAGTGTTTTTCATAGATGTATTCAGGTTATAAATGAAAAAGGGAAAGTAGAATGAAAACATCACATTTTGAAATCCCCAATAAATTGTTAATACCACCAAATGAAAGACAGTATGTGCTTCTGATGAAAGTACCCAATATCACTTATTAAGTAGTCTTCGTATATACACACATACACATACCATCACCACCACCACCACCAAACCTGAATTTAACCACATGTGAAGACAGAGAAATACGAAGGCCAAAAACATGTCTAAAGCAAGACAAACAAAAATATGAACTGTAGGAAACTTTATGAGACAAGTGACTCAGCTTCTCTTTCTCCCCATCCTCTTCTTCTCCCCATCCTCCTCCTCCTCCTTCTTCAACAACAACAAAACTGCAAGAGGAAAAAAGAGATGGAGAAAAAATTCTATAGATTAAGAGCCAAGAGCGTATAAATCCAATGCAAGGGACACAGCTTTTGTAATAGTGATTCAAACAAACTTAGAGAACATTTATAGTATAATTTGGGAAATGGGAGCACTGCCTGGATATTTGAGTAGATTCAAGAATTGCAGCTGATTAGGGAGATACATTGATAATATTGCATCATGTTTTAAAAATGTAAACATAGTAAATTGCTGTATTGAACCAGTCTCCTGAGGCTAGAGGTACGTGGGGATGGAGGAGTGGAGGGGTCATGGAGGTGGGAAAGGAAAGTCTGTTGCCTCCTTTTGCCAAAAGAATAAACTGTAACTTGTATTTCAAATTTGGTTTTAATTCACCCTGAAGCATGTGTATGAGCAGTTTAACAAATGAATCGATGATACTCTTAAGGTACATAGATAGTGGAAAAAGTTTCTTTCTAGCTCATTTTTCTCTACTATGTAGAAGGAAAGTGCATTGAAACTTCATAACAGATTCAAGCATCTCCATATATATTAGAGTTGACAGAATAGAAGTCTCACTACCTAATGAAAGAGTTAAAATATATATATGCCTGCATTTTAGTATTTTGTGTTTGTTAAAATTTGGTAGAATCCTAAGATTTTTTTCCCTTTTCCTCCCTAAATTAATTATCCAATATTGAGCTAGAAGACAACCATAAGAGTAAAAAATAATAAAGAAAGAAAAAGGAAATTTTGAAGCTGAATATTTTGATACTTACATAAACAATTTTTTCCCCTATGGTACATATTTCCTTTACCATAACAAAGTATCATGGAATGATGCACTTCAGCAGTAATTCCTATAGTATTTCTTGAATGACTTTGTCTCCACTTAAAATTGTTGAAAGTTTTCCTAGGTTGTGAGATCTCTGAGAAGGTAACATATTTGATCCAGAAACACATATATGTGAAATGCCTGAAACACAGTTGATGCCTGGTGACTGGAAGTTATAATTATTATGTCAGAAAAAAATAATATTAGCATACGCGTTGATTTTCCCCATTTCCCTGCCTGTCAAAGAAAATCTGCATTGGTGAGCCCAGTTTTCTACCTCTTCCCACATCCTTAAAAAAGGATGGATAATTTTGTGCTGAATTTAAGCCTAAATTAATCTACTAAACAATGTGATAAGAAAGAGGAGAGAGAAAAGAAGGAGGGCAATATTAGGTAGGCTGGGAGTTTAAGAGGGTTTTTTTGGGGGGGGAGGTAGGGTTGGGGATGAGGGAAGAGGAATTTAATAAAAGCGAATGTGGAGTATGTATTTGGATCCTCTTGAATGTCCTTTAAGAGTCACTAGTAAATGATGGAATTCTTCTTAATTACATTTCAAGAGTTGAACTACACTTCTTGAATAAATGTAGCACTGTTATGGGACTGAACCCTGAGTATCTCTGGATTCACAAGGTTTACAATATTATTTACTTGAAAGATGCGTAGTAAAGGATTAACAGTGCCCAAAGAGAAGTTTGTCCTTTGCATTCAACTCCTGGGAGATCCCTGGAATGTCCTGCCTGCTAAGTGTGTCTTTGTTTGCCTGGGGGCCTTGGGCCACTCCAGATATTCTATTCGAACTCTGTGATTTATGGTGAAGGCTTTGGGCCACACAGTATCATCTCTACCTGGGGAGAGGCGGAGTTGGGGGCTATAGACTAAGGTCAACTATGTGAGCAGTCAACCAAGTCTACCTGACTGAACCCCAATAAAAACTCTCGACACCAAGGATGAGATGAGTTTCTCTAGTTGTCACAGCTCGGTGTGTCTTGTCACAGCTCAGTGTGTCTTGTCACACCTAATTGCTGGGAGAAACAGGCATGGTCCACACAAATTCACTGGGAGAGGACAGTTGAAGACTGGTGCTTGGCGTTTCCTGGACACTGTTGTATGTGCTTCTTCCCTTGGCTGGTATTAATCTGTATCCTTTCACAATAATAAACCATAACCATGAGTATGACAGCTTCTGGGAGTCCTTCTAGTGAATTATCAAGCTGGACGGTTGTCTTAGAGACCTCTTGAACTTATGATTGGCATCAGGAGTCTTGGGGACTCACAAACTTTGCAGAAGTGCATGGCAAAATAATATTTCTACACACAAATGTGAAGTGAAAGAATTTATGGAAAATCCTAAAAGTGAAAAAGGGAACTGCATTTAGAAGGGAACAGTCTAAAACTATAGACCAATAAGCTATACTTCCAGAAGAAATATTAAAATACACATTCAAAACAGCAAAATATGGAAAATAAAGCTTTTAAAGGAGTAAATCCTAATCTAACTTTTTTTTACAATAGTGATAAATCTAGTAAATTGGGGGCATATAATGGGTATAATACATATCAACTTTAGTAAAATTGTTATTTGGTCTCAAGGTTTGACTCTTTAAATCATCCCATGTTAAATGGGATCCAAAAGGGCTCATCTAATTAAACTCATCTAATTCAATAGTGACATGTGCACAGTACAAAAAAATAACTCATGAAAGAGGAAATCTATACAAATGCAAGCTAGGACAGAGTGTGTTTTGCACATGTATGGCATAAATTGATCCAGAATCATAAAAATCACAGGTTAAGTAGGAGTTAGCAGTGTGTCATTGTAATTCTAAAAGTTAATAAAATACTGAATTATCTAAATAAGAGAATGGCATGTGAAGCTTAGTCTGTCACTGTGTTCTATTCTGGTGAGATCATTTTTAGATTATTGCATTCATTTTTAAACCCCATGTTTAGTAAAAGAGACTTCAGCATATTGGGTTCCAATCCTAGCTTTGCCACTGACAGACTGGCTCTATAATGGAACTGTTCAGGAACTGAGGTCCCCAGTTCTCCTCAATTCCAGATCCTGTTAATTGAGAGTATTGGGTCAGAAACACACTTAAATGGCCACATAGATCTAAAATCCTTAGTTCATCAAGAAAAGACATTATTGAAAGTGATGGGTGTTGGGAGGTCTAAATCACAATGTCTTTGTATACAAAGACATATAGGAGACCCTGAGTTACCATCATCCACTGATAAGCTCTCACAGGGGACAAGTCAGGAGCCTGAGTTCACAGGGCTCTACAGATGCCAAGACTACAACCTGCTCCCACAATCCATTTCTCTATCTTCCTTTAGTAACAGAAACCTCGACGTGGGTTAGCAGGTGTCTGGCTAGGAGATACGTGTCACAACCTCCCTGCAGTTAAGTGTGGCCAGTTGCATATGAGTGACAGGAGTGGAGGCAGATTCTTCATCACATCCTTTCTTTTACTCTTCCTTCAGGCAGGGGCACAGTTATGAGAGCCAACTTTGATCATGAGATGCTAGAGGATGGCAGTACAATACGCTTTAGATAATTTTGTGGACAGAGCCTCCTTCTGTTTTGCTATGAGAAAGAGAAAAAGAATCTGTCCTATTTGAGCCACTGTATTTTATAGATTCTTTGTTACAGCCACCTTGTTGTGTCCTAACTTATTTAGAAACTGGTACTGGAAATAGGCTGCTATCAAATAAAAGCCTAAAACAAGTATAAGGAATGAGGAAATGTTGCAGGCAGGAAATCTGATGACCCTTGTTATGCCATGGCAAAACATTTGGCAAAGTTCTTGCTTATTTTAGCTATGGAGCCCATGATTCTAGGAGAAGAGATTGAGAAAACTCAGGATACTAGTACATGTTTGCTGTTCCTTACTGCATTTAACAAGATACGAGGTACAGCTTCTGAGAAACATTACTAGGCCTTCCACTAAATGCTCTTCCTCAGACAATGGGAATCAACTCAACTACAAAGATCATTTAGTTGAAGGAGAGAGGGACAGCCAAGCACAGAGGCCAGTAAATAAAAGAGGGGAAGCGGCAGATGAAAGAACTATGACCACCCGAGGCCTTTGCTAATGTTAATTTCATATGGAACTAACTAGAAGCTAATAGACTGAAGCATATTAAGTTTTTGAGCAAATTGTTCTGCTGAAAAACAAAACATAAGCCAGGCTTACGGAAGTCTATGACAGTTTGCCATGCCCCTTCTCACCCTGAAGCAACCCTGGGTCCCCAAATCCATACCTCCAATGTCCACTGCAGATGTGACCATGGTGGACAGCGGACAAGAGGGTGCCTCCCAGAGAACAGACCGGATGAAACCAAGGATCTTAATACCAGAGGGGACTTTCCATAACTGATGCCCAGCAAACGCTGTTCACTGCCATGGACCACTCACTGGTCCCATTCTTCCCTTTTCTGAATGAGAGTTTTACCTGTGATTACCTTGTTCCTACTCCACAATTGTGTATTGGCTGGTTGGGGGATAGATCATGCCCCTTCTGTCTACGGGTCCCTGCACTGGAGAGGTTCGTATCAGGACCTGACACAGGACACTGAGAGTCAACCAGAATTCCTGGCCTCTGAGCTGGATGAGTGATCAAATGGGATTTCAGGATGTACCCCTTTGAGGGGTGTGCTCTGTGTGTGGGAACAAAGGTGCGCCTGGATAATTGAGCAGGAAGCCAGAAGGAGAGATTTGTCATGGATACTAGTTTTATTCTGCCTTCTTCCTTTAGTAATAGAAACCCCTCAGATTTAATTGGCACTCATGGCTAGAGATTACAGTTCATCCTCCTGTGCAATCCACCTAGCCAGGAGTCCCAATTTATTTCAAAAGGGATGCAAGTAGGAGTGTTGTGTGAAAGTTTTGTGCCACATCTTTCAAAAGGAAGGTGGTTGTTTCCACTCTCCCTTCCATGGAGCTGGAAGGCGGAAACAATGCTGGTGAGCCTGCTTTGATCCTGGAGTAAAAGCAGCCCCCTAGGGCATGGCGGAGTAACAGGACAGAAGGAGTCAGCATCCCTGGATTAGACCAGAGCTGCTCTGCTCACCTTTTCTGGACCACAACCAAACCCAGGGCTGTCATGTGGAAGAGAAAGAAATTTCCATGTGTCTGGAACCCTTGTTTTTCTGGATTTCATTGTTTCGAAGCTTAGTCTGTATTCTAACCCCATATCTATCATTTGACAATGTTTACATGCCCAGCATCAGTGAGCTAGAGTAGGGTTTTAATAATAACTTAATTTATTAAAAAATAGTGTACTTTAGAGTTGTTTTAGACTTACTGTAAAATTTTGAAGATAATACAGAGTTCCCATACATCTCACACAGAGTTTCACCTATTATTAACATCCTACATTAGCATGGTAGTTTTGTCACAATTCATGAATCAATTATAAACTAAAGCCTTGGATATGAGGGTGATCTGGCTGCGACATCTGTCACCCTATTGATCGCCAGGATTGATGTGGCTGATCTGGCTGGCTAGGAAGGTGACCTCCCTCCCTCGTTGCTCCATATGTGTCCCTCCCAAAACTGCCCACTTGGTCGGCCTTCCCCGATAGAGGAGGACCGTTCTTGGGTCAAGGGTCTACTAATTGCTGTGCTCCCCTGCTAGAACCTGCACACAAGATCTCAAGGTCCATTTGTAGGAGAACGTAGGGTAGCCAAACTTCCAGGACTCCAGACACATCCTAATGAGTCTGCATGTGGCAGTCTGCCTTTCTTTAAAAAAAAACAAAAAGAAAAGAAAGAAAGAAAAAGCAACACTAGAGCCTATATTTTATTCAGAATTCTTTAGTTTTGACTTAAGGTCCTTTTTTGGTTCCAGGATCTCATCCAGGAACCATATTACATTTAGTTGTCATGTCTCAGGCTCTTTTTTTGCTGTGATGGTGTCTCGGACTTTTAAATTTTTGATGCCTTTGTTAGTTTTGAGGAGTATTGTCTCCTCAATTAAGATGTGTGTTTTTCTCATGATTAGACTGGAGTTCTGGGTTTTGGGGAAGAAGGTTACAGAGATATTGTGCTATTTTTTATCACATCCTATCAAGTACATGCTAGTAATACCATTAATTATTATTGATGTTAATCTTGCTTACCTTTCTGAGGTAGTGTTTGTCAGTCCCTCCTCCATAAAGTTACTCTTTTTTTCCCCATCCCATACTGTGGTCTGGAAGATATGCACTATGCAGCCCACACACAGGAAGTGAAGAGTTATGTTCTACCTCCTTGAGGATGGAGTAGCTATATAAATTATTTGGAATTCTGCATGGGAGATTTGTGTCTCCTCCATTATTTATTTATTCAAATGTTTATTGATGTCAGCACAGACTCACAAATCTTTATTTTATACTTTGGGTTATAATTCAATGCTACATTATTTATTTAGTTGCTGAAATACCAGCTTTGGCCATTGGGAGCGCTTTCAATTGACGCCTATATCCCTTTGACATATCCACATCATTTGTGTGTACATATGTGTGTGCATGTATATGTTTGAGCACTTCCTTATTTCCTGGCACTATAAGATGCTCCGGGTTCATCTTCTCTACATCCTGCCCCAGCCCTAGAACCAGTCATTTCTCCAAGGAGTCTTGGTCACTTTTATTGGAGAATGGTATTAAAAAATCAAGATCTGGATTCATTGCTTCTAGGCTCTGTCAGCTGACAGAGCAAGAAAATATATGTGTGTATACTAACACATGTAAATGCACATACCTTTAGATATTTCTATGTGTAACCATCCATATCTACATTAAACTAAACACGAAATCATACTGATGTCTCTAACTCACTCATTACCACAGGGACCATTCCTGTCTCTTCCCCTCCTTATCTGTAACCTCCCACTCCAACGGTGAGAAATGTGGCTCCCACCAACCACTGTCTATTTACTGAATTATTCAATTCCAGTATATACGTATGTATAGTGGTTTCAGAATTGTTAACCTGTACTCCATGAAAAACAACTTGGTCAACTAGAGTACAGTGATCTGTACAGTTGCTGTGTCTTTAGTCTTACACACTCCACTAATTTCCAAAGTTACTGTTCACTCATTTTCAGAGCTACTAAGGTCAGCCCCTTTTCCCCTCACCCCCTTTACTGAGACCGTTTCATACATTTGCAATACCATCGGATCCTTTTGCAACACTCTGCCTTCCATCCTGGGATCCCTTGCCCCTGAACACCTAAATGAGATTTAAAATTTGCATATATTAAGGTTCATTCTTTGTACTGCTAAGTTCTGTGGGTTTTGACAAGTGCATAGTGTCATGTATTCACCATTGCAATATACAGTATAGTTCGGGTGCACTAAAAAATTCCCCATGCTTCACCTATTCAGCTCTCCATCTCCCCAGGCCCACTCCTCCTGAAGCCCAAGCAATCACCAATCCACTTACTGTCTCTATGGTTTTGCCTTTTCCAGAATGTCACATAAGTGGAATCATATAGTATGGAGCCTTTTTCAGACTGGCTTTTTTCATTTAGCAATATGCATTTAAGAAGTATCCATGTTTCTGCAGATTTGATAGTTCATTTTCATTGCTGAATATTACTCCATTGTATGGATGTACCACAGTTTTGTCAAGACATTTGTTTATTGAAGGGCATCTTGGTTTCTTCCAGTTTTTGATGATTATAAATAGAACTGCTATAAACATTTACATGCAGCTTTTTGTATGGACATAAGTTTTCAAATTAGTTGGGTAAAAACCTAGGAGCACAATTGCTGAATTATGTGAAAGAATATGTTTAGCGTTGTAAGAAACTGCCAAACTGTCTTCCAAAGTGGCTGTATCCTTTTGCATTCCCATCATCAATGAATGAGAGTTCCTGATGCTCTGCATCCTTGCCAGCAATTGGCATTCTGTTTTTAGTTTTTAGCCATTCTAATAGGCATAAAGTAGTACCTTATCCGTGTTTTAATTTGCATTTCCTTAATGAAAAATGATGTTGAGTATCTTTCATATGTTTATTTGCCATCTTCTTTGGTTAGGTGTCTGCTTAGATCTTTTGCCCATTTTTTAAAATAAGTTTTTTGTTTCCTTATTGTTTAGTTTTAAGAGTTCTTTGGTATGGAGGACAAATTCTTTATCAGATATCTACTTTGCAAATATTTTCTCCCAGTCTGTGGCTTATCTTCTCATTCTCTTAACAGTGCCTTTCACAGAGCACAAGTTTTTAATTTTAATAAAGCTGACTGAAATTTCTTTTATAGATTGTGCTTTTGATGTTATATCCAAAAACTCGTCACCAAGTTTAAGGTCATGTTGTTTTTCTCCTACATTTTCTTCTGGAAGTTTTATGGTTTTGCACTTTACATTTAAGTCTATGACCCATTTTGAGTTAATTTTCGTAAAAGATGTAAAGTCTGGGTCTAGGTACTTTTTTTTTTCTTTTTTGCATATGGGTGTCCAATTATTTCAGCACCATTTGTTGAAAAGACTATTCTTTCTCCATTGAATTGTCTTCGTGCTTTTGTCAAAAATCAGTAGACTGTATTTGTCTCAAAATAATTTTAATCTGTTCATGAAACCAATAGTAGTCAATAATATTTTAATGACACAAATTTAAAAGGCATAAATGAATTTTATGAAATGCCACCATTCATTTGATAATCTATATTTTTAATAATCCATTATGAAACAACCATGGCCTGTATCTTGCCTGCTTCTTCAACCTCATCTCTTTGTGTTCATTAATTCCAGCCTCCTGGCAATCTTTCTGTGATTTCTTTAAATCACATCAAAGCTGCACTTGCCTTAGGGACTAAACACTTTCTTGTGGGAGACTTTCAATCCAGTTTGCCTTTGTGGGCCTGAAGGGTCCTTGAAGTTCATGATCTTTCCTTTTCTCTTGGGAAAGGAGATAAAATTAACAAATTGTGCCTGTCAAGAAAGTTATATCAAGATCTAAATGTTCCTTTCCACCAGATACATTATTCATATTGCAACAAAGGACAAGAACATGTAACATTCATAAAATTCCTGTGAGAAGTCTCTTCTAGATCTGAAATTATGCTGTCTAATTGTTTACTGTTTCTATTTGGAAAACAGAAAGGAATTTGATCCTGAGTGCTGCCTCAAATGAGGTGAGGAAACGTCATGCCTGGCCCATTGTTTCCACTTCAGGTGAACGCTGGTTCAGAACCACCTTTGACAAAGTCACTCCTTTATCCAAGTGAGCAACTTCAGCCTGAGGACCAGGACAAAGTAGCCATTTGCTGTAACCCACCCGTTGGCAGAGAGCTGAAAGCTATCTAAGTAATATCTGAATATTGTTTTGCGTGAGGAATAGAGGAAGCTTAAAAATGCTTTGACTATTCTCTGTCTCTTGGCATCTGTGAACTTCTATCTCGTGTTTAAGAGAAGCACGGACTCATTTAGCCCAGAAAGTGGTCTGATTTTGGCTGATCCTAAAACGTCTCCTCCTGGAGTGCTTTGCCCCAGGCTGGTTCCTTCTCATCATTCACCTCTTATTTGAAATATCATCTGACAACATTATTTTTAAATACTACCCCTTGGCCTAGTCGCTGCGTTTTATTTCCTTCCTGGTCTTATTTGCTTTCAGAAATTATTGTGTTTATTTATTTTTTGTCTTTCAAACTGTGCCTCCACCCTTCCTTTAGAATTTAAGTTCCATGAGGGCAGGAGCCTTGGTTATTTTTGTTATCACTCAGATCTGGAACACAGTTTCTAAATGAAGATTTTTAAATTGTTGGATAACAGAACAAATGAAGGAGTGAATGAATGAGTGACAGTAGATTATAAACAATGCAATTTTTCCTACAGAGTCTAGAATGATTGGGCATTTCAATGTACTAATGAGAAGAATGTTTCAAAGAGGCAATGAAGTTAGAAAATCTTTCCCAGATGGCATTTATAAGGCAATGATAATGATCAGTTTCCTCTCTTCTAGTGAAAAAACGGAAACCATTACCTAACTCAGGAGACACTTGAACATTTCAGTACTATCTCAGAAGCCATACTTCTCAAATAGCAGGACAAAGATCCAGTAAACACGATTCAGAATTCACTTTGTGTTGTGACAAAGTTAACATGCAATTCTGCAGCACATTCAAAACATTCACCAACTCTTAGGCATCTAACAAAAGATATAATCTAAGAATGGGGTAAGCAGCAGGAATAGAGTCATAGATTCTTGCAGTGTTTGCGCTGGTGGGTACAATAGCAAGCCAATGTTCTCAATCTCACATTTTAAGTAGCAGGAAATTGACCCATGAGGGAAATGGCCTATCCAAGTTAACACAGATATTTATGGGTGCCTCTGGGAACTGTTGAGTGCTATGGAATAGGTGGAATGCTAAAAACAATTTATTTACATTGTACCAAATAACCAGTATATTCAGTAGTAACAACTACAACAACGAAAAAATCAACATCATCATGGTAAGTTTGCCTCTACGTAGACCAAACGGTCACTTGGTTTGGTAGAGCTCTGAATCAAGCTGAATAGGAAAATGTTCCAAACACTCATGATTTTCTATCATAGTAAACAAGCCAGAGAGTGCCCCAGCCGTGAGAACTGGACCGTCTCATCACTCCTATCTAATTATAGGAGGGATTACAATCAAACAATTAAGGATGCAGAGATTACTTCTTGAATACATTTTTATTTCTTGGCCTTAGTAAAAGGAGAAAAAAGGTTTTTAACAAATTCTATTTCCAAGATTACTAGATATATTTTTGTTTTGCTTTTTGGAAGGATACTCTCATAGTGGAGCAATTAATTATTTTTTAGAGACATCTCTTCATTTGTAATAGAATTCAGGGCCTGGTATTCTGAGATTTAGGCAGTTGTGTCCAGGAAAAGTATGCCAATCATAGCATAATTAGTTAGCTGCAAAAAAAAAAAAAATGAGATCTTACAAACTGTTTTAGGAATCTGTCATTGCTATGGGTGCACGTAATCCCAGACATGAGGAAGAGGACTTGGTAAATCAGAAGCCCTTCTCTCTCCACTCTGTATTTATTCCATTTTTACAACAGCTTTTGGTTTAATTTAATACATTATTGTAGAAGAAAGGGTCCATTAAACAGCTACAGAAAAGTGAGAATTACATTCCTTTTAGGTTTTTTTTTAAATTAAGCATTCAACAGTAGAATCCTTTAAAAATGATATTCAAATGATTTTTAATTACCACAAAGGCATTGAGATGTTAATACACTTTATATAAAAGAGAGGGATACTATTTCATTCGTCCTTTCCTGCCACAAATTCCAACTCTAAGAAAATTATTTCTTTTGATCCACTCTGATAGCATGTAATAAGAGAACAATAAAACATATGGCTCAATTACCACCGCTTCTCATCAAGCATGAATTAATGAATATCAAATTATTATTAATTGTTTTTTCTGGCTCCCTCTCCATAGGACAATGATTACACATTTCTGTATTTTAATAAGCATTAGTGTTTAACACTTTGTGGACCAGTGTCTAAGAGGAACAGATGCTTGAAATCATTATACAGAAGAATAACTCTTTACATTTATCAACATTTAGAAAATACATGATTATCTTTTAATCTCCCTAGTTTGTCAGTTTTTTACAACTGCCTTAAACTCCCTTAGAATTCCACCCTCTCTCAATGTTCCATATGCTTTCCTTTGAGAAGCAATTGCTATGTGCATATAAAGTAGTTTATAAGTGCAATGTCTCAATTTTAATAATAATAATAGTTCCTCACAAGATTATTGAATTTTCAATTCCTTAAGAAAAAGCTCTTTAAAAATCAAAGTTATGGATTGAGCAGTTAAAAAATTAATTTAGGCAGCAGGGCACAGAATATAATAAATTATGATCACTATAATTGACATATCAATGTCAGTGAGTAATATTTATAGACACTGTATAAGAAGATTCTGTATAACTGACAGTTCATTTATTTTTATAAGCCATCTGTAAATATAAAGTGCTATGTAATAGGAATAGATATAGCATGCTAAAGAACATGTCTTTGTAGTCCATAACTTTCATTATTTCTCGTAGATCATTTATGAAACCAGATTTTGAAATGCATGCAAAGAAAACTTGACAAATTATGTAAACACTACATGTCATATGATTTAACCCATTACCCATAAATGCAGGTCTTTCTGTTTTTAAAACACATTCTACAAAACTTATATTGGTGATAAACTGAAGGATGATACCAAGGTTAGATTGTTTAGATATCCTATCTAGTTCAATATGCCTAACAAACACAGATTCAGGTATGTTTCTAAAGAGCAAACAAAAACTTGCTTTAGAATCTGATAATTTTGGAGCAGAAAGCGACCTTAGAAATCATTTTGTCCATTGCCCCTCATGTTACAGATAATAGCACAGAAATCTGAAAAGTTTAAGTGATTTTCTGAGGTCCATACAACTTTATACGTTAACATCTTTCTGCCATACTTTATCTTTCTGCCAAAATTTCTATCAACATTACTTTTGCACATAAAGGAAACACATCTTGCTCCCATGACAGTTTTGTCAAGACTTCAATTACGTCTGTAAATCCAAATTCTTAGGGAAACAAAGGTGAGAAAATGGTAAATTTGTCTATAATGGAAACCGTGACACACAGCCTAATACTGAGCAGAGATGGACCTGGTCAAGGCTGACAATGCTCACTGCCATCAGAAGCATCCTTCCTTTGACGCTGGGAACTAGAACCACTTGAATTTTTGCTCTCTAAATCTAACCAGATACCAGATGGTTCCCTTTATGTATGTGACCTTAGTGGAGGCAATTAGATTATTTATGCAATAGCAGAGTTGTTAATTCTATACCAGAATCAATCTTTGGTGTAAAAGCTTTTCTAGATTATATGTTCTTACAATAAAAATTTTAATTCCTTAGTGAATGCTTTCATCTTGATTTTCATGTGCCAGAATTACTGAATCCACTTTGCTGAAAAATTTAAAGAAAATAAGTTAGATATACAAATTCGGTACAAAAATAAGCCTGTAACTAAAGTTTTAAAAATAATTACTCATCAAGGGGGTAGTGGTGGGTTAAGCATTTTACTTTCACCTCCTACTGCATTCATCACTGTGGCATGGCTTTTCGTCATACCATAAATACAAAGCACCAATGTCCTGTACTCATATTTATGACATGCCTGAGAGTCATGTCTTGACAACTTAAATATACTATAAAGGGCTTCCCTGGTGGCAGCAGTGGTTAAGAATCCACCTGCCAATGCAGGGGACACGGGTTTGAGCCCTGGTCCAGGAAGATCCCACATGCCGCGGAGCAACTAAGCCCGTGCGCCACAACTACTGAGCCTGTGCTCTAGAGCCCGCGAGCCACAACTACTGAAGCCCGTGCGCCTAGAGCCCGTGCTCTGCAACAAGAGAAGTCACCGCAATGAGAAGCCCGCGCACCACAACGAAGAGTAGCCCCCGCTCGCCGCAACTAGAGAAAGTCTGTGCGCAGCAGCGAAGACCCAACACAGCCAAAAATAAAAATAATAAATCAATAAATTAAAATCAATCAATCAATCAATCAATCAATCAATCAATAAACTAACTATAAAAATGCACACAGGGAAGAAAACACAAAGACTTCTGAGTGTTTTGGTAACCACATCTCCTAAACCGTATCATGCACTCCCAGGACTGAAAGTTTTAGAGCTGCACCATGCACATCAAGGCCCCTTGATGTAACAATGGATCCTGATAAGGCTGCTCGAATAGGAAAAGAAAAGAAATATGAGAACTGGCTGGGGAAAGCAGAAAATAGAAGGCAAAGTATGAATATAATTAGCTTTGTTCTTGTCATTGATTCTGCAGTCTGATGGAACATGGTTTTCTGAATATTCTTCAGAGTATTTTCCAGATGTAGCCTCTCAGTACCTCATTAATATCACACATTTGTCATTAAATTCCATATTTTGGATCCCGTGTAAAAATCGCAAATGCTCCTTTTTCATTCACCACCATCAGGAAACTTGCCTTTCACACAGTGCTGTTGACCAGCTCCCCAATATCAAGTAGGTTATTCTACCTACTTACTATTGAAGTAAAAATTAAATGTTGATACTAGCTTTACAATGAAGTTTCATAGGATTTTATATTGCTAGCTTACTGTGCACTGTACACATCTTTTAAATCAACTTTTACAGCTTTCATGCTAAGCTTATTGAAAATATGAGTTAAAAATGCAGACCCTTAATGTTACTTCTCACAACATTTATGCTAATTAGGTGTCCAAATTATAGTAAAGTTGGTCTTAAAGGTAAAAAAAAATACTCAAATGTTATATGCAATATAGAATTGTACACCATTAACTCTAAATTTTCTGTTTAAAAATAACATTAAAAGGCATTTAGTATAATAACCAAATTACGTTGAAAAAAAGTATATTCCAGTGCAAATGTAAAGGTCATTCACAGAAATGCACTTCAATTCCACCGATCAGTAGAGCAAAGAAAACCTGTTTTTGTTTGGAAAAAATGGAAAATTTCCTAAAATAAATGACTTTTGCTTAGTTGTATCTATGTCTGGTCTGACATCAGAAGAAAATATAAACGTTGACTGATTTTTATACCATAAAGTGAAATGCCACCATTGTATCTGCAGCTGAATTTTTAATATAATTAAGAAAATACTTTTTAGTTTTGAAATCTTTCATCAATATCAAAAGTTCATTAATGTTAGTGATGGTTCCTTACAGAGCTTAACACTTACCTACAACTTGAGAGTAGCAAGGTTCACAATGTATTGTCTGTCTATAAATCCAAATACTGTCACCTGCTTGTAGGTTTTCCAAAGGTTGTTTGCATATTTCACACTAAACAGAATGTATAAAGTTTACATTATATATGAAGTTTAGATTCTTGGTGTAACAGGATAAAAAAAAAAAACTTTTACTTTATTCAATACCATCCTTCATAGCAACACTCAGATGAAGCCTCAAGAGAACCCAGAGGGAAAATAAGAGTATACTTACTTGTCTGTGATCCACACACTGAACTTTTCAAATAAATCCTCTCATAAATCCCTCTACTATGGAGGTGTGCATTTCAGGGCATATATACCACTGAAGTTTCTACGTAACTCACAACAGAGTAGATATACATTTTCAGAAATTGGTTATGCCAAAGACAAGATCACCACTGGATATCGCAAACAAAAACACAAAGTGCATTTATTGTTTGCTTACTAAGGGAGAGCTATGCTGTCCGGGTATAGCGTCATTGAGCAAAACGAACTTCTGATCCTATGCAGGGTTTAGGGGGAAGTTTGTTTCAAGTTGTGTTGGTTAAAGAGGAAGGAAAGGGTTGACATCTGCCTTAGACCTGTGCTCACTGGAGCAAGTTCACTGCCAACTGGCTGACTTTCAAGTTCACTGACGCAAATTGTCATAGATCAGTTTGACATGTTTAAGACAGTTCAGATGGTTCTCTATTATTATGGCTATAGAATGATCTGTCTTTTCTTAGGAGTGTGGGGACATTTTTATTCTCAGTAGTATTTTATAATTAAATTGAAAATGGAAATAAATCATCTAAAATATAATAAATGGAAATCATCCAAAATATAATAAAAGCAATAATCAGGAGAATTTCCTTCTTTTAAAAAGTTTTCTGCATAATAATTTTAAATAAGGAGCTATAGACTAACTTTTGTTTTGTTGAGTAAACTTAATAATTAAAAGGAAATTTTACTGTCATAATTAAATAATTATGAAATTTTCAGATTATATTTTAAATAGACTTCTGTATATGATGGCCTAAAATTGGATTTCATTTGCTCAAAATGAGGCATTTCTTCTTGCTTTGTGTCACTTTCTGAAGCTAATTTAAGGAGAAACAATCAATTGTCAAAGTATTACATCTACATGACTGAATTAGATAATTTGTATCAGTCATAGAATATCAGCACTAGAAAGGACCCATAGATTTAGGCTGTGGTTCTTAAACTGGCTGCCTGTTAGATCTATCTAAGGAGATTGTAAAAATACCAATGCCCAGCAATCATCTCTAAGATTCTTGATTTAATTGGGGCTGGTCCCAAGCATTCTATTTTTCCCTAATCTCCCCAGACAATCATAATATGCATCCAGGGTTGAAAACCACTGGTCTAATCAGCTACTTCATTTTACAGATGAGGAAACTGAGGCTAAGCTAATTTAGATGATCGTCCAAAGTCACATGGCCTCAATTAGTGTCAGTTAGAACTCCAGCTCAGGTCTTCAGGTTCCCAGTTAAGTGCTCACCCAGTTACACCAAAAACTATATTGTTGACCTACGCAATGTTTTTGTGAAAAGTGAAAGAAATAGCATATAAAAACACAAACTGTGAAGCATTCTACTATGTACGCTTTATTATTATACTAAGCCACATTTAATTAGAATGAATCACGCTCTCAAAAGCAGACTGAGTTTCAACTATCGTTAAGCACATTGGTCCTAATTTCATGACGTAAGGAGCTGCTAGCTTTCTTCTCAACAATTTCTTGGCCTTTTCAGATTTCATTATATATTTTATGTAATGCATGATTTATGAAAATGCTGCAAAAACTTTTCTAAAGAGAACAAGTGTTTACCTTTTTACAGATTTCAATCTGTAGGGTAAGAGTTATAAATGTGTCAATAATCAACTTTTAAGCCTAAAGCCAAGAGAGTAATTATAAACCTTGGAGGTTTAGGCTGTAGAACTCTGAGAAATGTTTAAATAGTGCATTATTAATGTGCATGACAGTGTTTCTGAAAGCTTTAACTTCATCTCATGTATTTCATTAAATAATTATTTTTATTCCAATCATTATGCAATTTTATATTGAGTTAAGTGCAATAAACATAGCCTTACCTTGAAGCAAGTGGAATGGCAGCAAATTTGTAATTCATTTAAAATCATCTTAGCTTCTGTGCCCAAGGGTTTTCGACAGTAAGTGCACATATCCATTTCAATGACAGACCTATAGAGATGTAAGCAATTAAAAATAAATTTGTCATCATGCAAAAGACAGATGTATTCCCCATAAAGTCATATGGAAATGATATGTTAATTTTGTTGATACTGTAGTAGATTGTGTAAAAATCAAGGAAAGCTGAGGATTTACTTATCCTAGGATAGCAGGATAAGTGATTGATTCTTCTAGTTATTTCAAAATGATATCAAAGAATTAACATGAAGGAAAGTCTCAGATTATTAATTCATTAGCAATCAAAAGTGCATCTGGGCAGGACAAAGATGTTCACAGTTTTCTAACTGAACTAGGTCATAAGTACCCCTTGAAGCTAGAAGAGGGTTTTGAATTATTAATGTACTTATATCATAGAAAAATTATGCTGCAGATTAATATAAAAATTTAACTCTCAAAACGTTCAATAGGACAAAAATAGAAATCCATTCAAGAATGTGTTGGTGAATTCACAAATGATGGATAACCTAGATTCTAGGGTCTAGAGTCACTAAAACGCTCCCCTATGCCACTTCTCTTGGTGTCATTGTAAGACTCAGAATATTGGGGGCCCTTTCATGACAAAAATTCTCCAATATGATATAATCTCACCACAAATTTGATGGGGAAAAAAGAGCTTTGCTATTTACTTTGGAAAAATAATGTTCAATAATAAATAAATGATCAGCAAGTCCAAAAGACCTTGGGTCACGCCAGAGTCTTAAGAAAGGCCAATAACTACTTGATTCTTTTCCTTTTGAAAGGTCTTAGGACAGTCTTAAATAGCACCTTGCAGAGTTTACTAGTCTCAGGGTGTTAGCAAACAAGCCTGAAATTTCCAAAGTAGGATACATACCGGGGTGGTGAAATAAAAATAGCTAATACTTAATAGTGCTAATATGTTTAATATGTGCAGTGCATTTTCCATGCACTTTGCTTATATCAACTCGTTTATTCTTCATAACATCTCTGAGAAGCAGGTACTCTTATTTGTATCATTATTTTACAGAAGAGAAAGCTGAGGCACAGAAGGGTAAGTCATGCAGCCAGTGAGTGGCAGAGGCAGGATTTGAATGAAGGCAGAGCGGCCACAGAGCCCTGTGCTACCTCTGGGCCTGCTTGTGAGATTGACTGGGCTCGCTGGGTTAGAAGAACGAGTCATGCCCAGAAACCACAATCGATCCTGTCTTCAAGCGCAGGACTAGAAGCAGAGAGGAGGGAAAGTTGAGGGGAGGAGGGGGTGAGAGAGGAAAGGGATTGGAGTAGATAAACCTTGTTTCATTTTATACTCTCAGCCATTCTAGTAATCTCTTCTTCCCTTATGTATATAAATAAATATTTCCCTCTTTCAATGATCTCTCTAGGTACTTGCTTACATATTCCGGGCAAATAGTTTCCTATGCATTTTTCACATATATGCATATGTAGGTACCCACACACTTAAATTTCCCATGTTAGACTGTAAGCACTTCCAGAGTAAAAACTGCCACTCTAGCATTCTTCCATTCCAGAGACACTGAGACAGGAGCTGGGAATATAAAGAAGAGTGAGAGAGTCTCCTCCAATGAGAAGCCTTCTTTCCACTAGGGTAGCCAGGTGTGTGATCGGATGATCACCACATATTTATGGGTGTGTGAAAAGAGTTAGGAGAACACAGCCAGTGGAGCAACTAATCCCTGGGGTGAAGCAGGAAAGGCTTGTCGGCATAAGTGCCATCTGAGTTAAAGCTTGAGGGTGAAGGAGCTCTCAAGGGGAGCTCAGTGAGGTGGGGAGGGGCGTGATGGAGGGGTTCCAAGCAGAGTGAACAGGATGTACCAAGGTGCCACACAATGAGGGTGGCTGGAGTGATTGAACATCAGGCAATATTCAGCAGGATCAGGTTCTGAAGGCCCATAAGTCATGTACAGAGGAATTTGGTATTTACCCTGTAAAGGGGCACCGGCCACTTTATGGGATTGATGTGCTTAGGTAAGAACTGTGGGGATGCAGCTAATTTCACACAATGAGCAACAGAAAAAGTTTGCTGGACTAACTGGTTTGAATGGACAATTGACTTTTGCTCTGATGACCAAAAAAATTTCAAGGATCACTTGAGGAATAGGAGTGAAATTCTTCACTTTGAGAGCAATACTTTAATGTAGAATGTTTTTCTTCCTTAACAATAAAAATATGAGCCCAGGGAAAGCTCTGGTGTTGGTGTTATCCTTACTAAGATCATACTTAGTCAGGAATTCTCTGGTGTTCCAGTGGCTAGGACTCCATGCTCTTACTGTCAGGGACCTGGGTTTGAAGCCTGGTCAGGGAACAAAGCTGTGCCTTGTGACCAAAAAAAAAAAAAAAGATCATACTTAGTCAAAGATCTTTTCAGAGCATTATGAAAAACCTAGCTCTGGTGTTTTGGTTATCTAAGCGGTACTTGTGGTGCTCCTGTAGTCACATCAAAGAGGTATGACTTAAAGGCAAGACACTAAGAAGAGCCTTGGTAATAGAAGATCTTACAAAAGTGACAAAAAGAGGATATAATTTTGATGCCTGGCCCACCTATGTTTCCCTTAGTAAATGGAACATAGGTTTGTTTATTCAGGAATAATTTATTGAGTATCTGTTAGGTGCCAAGGACTGCGTTACAAGCTGAGGCTGTGCATAAAAATAAGATATGTCGTGACCCTCGGTGAGCCATATTTCCACCCCCTGCAATAGAGAAATACCATTGATAGAATACCGGACATTTGCCTTACAGCTGGTTTCCAGTGGTTGGATTGAAATGCTAATTATTTTTATTTCCTCCGTTGGAAGTCTGCAGGCCACAGTCTCATGAGTGTCACCTATTTACCCAACTGAGCATAAAATGGTAAAAGAGAGTAATCAAGAGCAAAGGCCTGAGGTCAGTTTACCAGCACTAAATTGATGCTCATCCTAACCCCCTTCCTAGGAACTGAGCACGGGCCCCAGTGGGTCACAGCGGCACATCCACGCAGCTGTTTGTAAGGTGAGCTGGCTTTGGAAAACCACAAGGAGGGAGGGCTGCGGGCACAGTCTGGGGATGCAATGAAGCCTAGATGCTAATAATGTGGCAGTACTGGGGACTCCTGGGGTCACCAACAGCAGAGACACTTGCCTGGGAGGCAGCTGTAAGGCACAGAAAGCTCTAATGGAATAAAGTACATCAAAATCAAAGAACAACAGCCAGAAAGCCAAGGAGCAAATTCCTAGATGCAGAGGTTGCTGTACTTCGTTCCACTCACACAATCACCAATATAACCACTGTCAGGAGTGTCATCTCCAAGTTCAATGGACTGCAAGAATGTGTACATATATATTTCAGTGCTATGTACATAGTGAAGATATGTAAATATATATTATATATAAATACATATACACGTATATAATAAAATGTATATTTATAAAGTGTGTACACACATATTTATCTATAATATATAAAAATACATATGTTTACGTGTGTGTGTGTATATTTTATGTATGGAAATACAGACATACTCACCTATCTGAAGTCGAATAAACGGTTTGTACGTATTTTCCAGAGATACCCTCCTGATATCTATCCTTTGGTGATTTACTAGAAACAAACACACATGGACATGTGAGAATTGGGCTATTTCCCTAGTATTGAAGTATATACCCCTATGCAGGCAAGGAAGCACACACACACCCTCTCACACAGCCTCATTGTTATTATTCGTTGTGATGTTACAAGCCAGGACAATGTACTGACTCTTTTTTTTTTTTTTTTTAATCTGGAGAAGTATTGATATGCAAGGAACCTCCAAGTTGACATAAGTTGACATATTCACCAAGATAAATAAAAAATGGGGCAAGGAGAGTGCAAGAACAAGTGTAAGCAGGAAAAGCAGTTATTGTTTTTCATGAAGTTTATACTTGCACCTCCCTTATTTTTACTAAAAGAAAGCTATCTGTAGCCTCACATAAAGAATATACACAAAGCACGAGCCAGTGCAGGCAAATATAGACAGACACCATTCACGTAGAGAAACACTCCTGAACTTTTAGAGAAAGCTTTGGAAGTTTTTATATTTACTTGAAAACATCCAAGAATCATTTAGAATGAAAGCAAAAATATTGTAACTTTTAAAAGTCCTCTTTGTTCCCTTTCTGCTCCAGTTTGTAAACGTCACTCTCTCCTGGAGGCAAATGAAGTGTGCAGTGCACTAACCAGCTGGCTGTCCATAACTGCTTCCCCAGTACTTACACTACCTGGGAGCATATTAGGACCAGAAGCAATATGTTCCTATTATTTCATACAGAGAAGGATAACTCCATAGCCCTCACTTGGGATTTCTTAATGAGAAATCCTTCTCTCCCTCCAAACTGCCCGTAGGCAGACTGCTGTCAGAAATAGAATCTACTTTACGGAACACGTAGCCCACAATGCTAAATAAAAGTTTGCACATATTTATGCCTGATACATATAAAATTATTCCCATTTTATTGGTCAGAAAATTGAGACTTGAATTGAGACAGGAAACTGAAGTTAAGTAGTTTTGCTGAGGCCACATAGTCAGTAAATAACAAACTAAGATTCAATCCCAACTCTGATTCTAGGGCCTCTGGTTTAATATATACTGCACTGTCTGTGTAGATTTTAGGGAGAATTGGATTAAGCAGCAAAATCAACGTTGAGGTTGCATTTTACAAGGTAACTTACTTTCGGGTTTGAGGAATCCCTTTTGGGGGGAAGGTTGCTCAAATCGAATGCACCTCGAATTTCTGGGAGCCCCGCTCCCATACTCTGCTCTCTGGCCTCTTTGAAATGGGCGATGATTAACACATGCGTGCGTATATCCACATCTGAATGCCCCACCGTTACCCTACCCCACAATTAGGCCAATTCTTGTTTTTATACTCCGCGAAATCGAATGACTTGTGAATCCCTGACCTTGTCTGACATTTTCCTCAACATACATCACATCAAGCAGTGGATTTTGTGGGCCAGAGCTTATTTACTAAAAGTTATACCCCTTATTTCAGATTAGAGGTAAACAATAGTCGATAGAACCATTTAATTAAAGTGTGACTCCAAATTAGCATAGGAATACTTGTGTAATTTTATAAAGCTTAATATGGGCATGTATGTTTATGTGACAACTTTCAAATAACTATCCTGTTATGTATACATGTGTTATATTAAAATATTTTTTAGTCCATTCAATGAAATTGTATGATTATTTGACAACTACTTAATAGTGGAAAGATTATAAAGAATTACACATTTATCTACATAAAGAACTCGATATACTCTTAAACGTTCTGCTATTTGAAAAAAGCAAGCACACCCTAAAATAATGGCATTCCTTCTTAAACACAGATTATTTCAAAATTATAAAATATATATAGCAAAATACTTCAAATAAATTTCCAGTACCTATTCTCCACATACGTCCTTGTGTACACAACAGTATCCTTTGGTCCTGCATGCCTGGTTTCAGCATTGGAGCTGCAATACAAACCATCTTACTTCATGTTTAAAGTTTGTTTACAGGATAATCAAATTAACAAGGCAATTATCCAATCCAGTGAAAACAATAATGCTCATATAGTCCTTCTAAACTATTACCTTTGAAATACGAATGTTAGTGGTATCAATCCATTTCTGCAAAATTTATTTATGTGTCCCATTTTGTCTTAACTTCCAGAAGTGTCTTGGCCTACTTCCAGAATACTATTATGAAAATCGGTCACTCAATATGTCTGTTGTAGAGCACGACGATTATTTTGAATATTCCTGTAACATGTTTTAGTGTCTATTTCCCTGATGTCCCATTCATATTTCCAAACCATTGCTTTCCCCACAAATCTCAAGCAAAAAGTGGACCTTAATTAACGAACATGATAACATCTGATTTAATGAAACCTTTAAATCTACTTAAAGAATGTCAATGCCAATGTCTCAATCATGCTTTTTAAAAAAAATTATAGACTTTTTAAGGAAAAATCACAGTTTACACTCATTATTCATAATTGACAACTTACCAGTGACCAACTTGTTTACTCAACACCTTTGTATAAGCCTGCTTAGCCTCTGGTAAAATTAAAAATTTCTGCATTTCAAAGGAAGGATCAGGTTGTATGTGGATGTTTTCTTTAAAAAACAGAAGGAGAAAAAAAAAACAACAACAGAAGGAGAATAGTCCTGTCAGTTGTTTTATAATTGACCACAGTACCTGAGCGCCTTCCGTGCTTCATAAGAGTAGGCAGTGGTTCTAGAAGATGGGCTGATTAAAGCCTCAGTAGACCCACTAACTTGGCCATCTTGCCTGAGAGAGCAAAGGCAAATATTTGGCACTTAAAATCAAGGCCACCTAGAAGGTTTTTGTTTTATTAAAATTCTGTTCAATGAACTTTTTTTAATATACAGTGAACCTCTTTCTTGTTTGCCTGGCTTCTGCACAGATACACAAATAGAACACATGTATGACTTTACTCATCCACAGAGACCACTAGCTTACCTTTAGGAATCATCTACAGGCATGTGTCACGTTATCTAACGCTAAGACAGAATACTTTTTTACCAAGGGCAGGAACCATCTGAAATTGGTTCCAGTAACATTTTCACAGCAGCAGTGCCATTTTAGAAGTTTTTCATGTGCAATATATCCGACAGTTTATCAGTTTAATGAAAATTATCCAGGGGTTCCTTGGAGAAATTCCAGTTTCCATTTTGTTTTTAATGGAAAGCAGTACTTTGAAGATTGCAAAAGAACTTTGACCTAGATTTCTGCTCATCTAAAAATGTCACTATGCTTAACAAAGTGCAGGCATATTTGCTTTTTCCTATGAGACAGAGGAAAATTTTAATGCTGGAGTAGTGAAAGCTTTAGCTCTTTTTCCTCCCCCGTGTTAGTAAACTCTGATATAGGAGAGACATAAAGACCAAGAGGAGGATTTAGATCTTGATCATGATTTATCATTCTTGACTGGCCTGTTCCTTCCATTTCCAGGTAGCTCTTAAAGAAGAAGAAAACATCTGTTCACATAGTATCAACTCTGGCATACAGAAAACCATCTTCTAGTTTTAAGACAGATGTTTCACAAAACAGATGTTTCACAGCTGAGTTAAAATGACACTAAGTAGTGAGAAAGTAGAAATAATATTATTAGAAGATTTTCTAATACGATCATTAGAATATGTCATTCCAGAAAAATGAACCTAGCTGCGAATTGTTTAGAAATATTCAAATCATATAGTATATAATACAAAACCCAATTTTAGCAAATAGTTTCAAAGGACAAAGGTTGTCAATGAGTGTGAAACGTGTCTGTATTGTCCTCAGAAAGATAAAATCAAATATCACCAATTTGCAAAATCTGCAGATAGGAAAGTGAAATAGTTTGTAAACAGTTCTGATAAGGATTGAACTGTGTCCTGCCAAAATTCTTATGTTGAATTTGGTTTAATTGGTTCGGCGTATGGCCTGGGCATTTGCAGTCTTTTAAACCTCTCCAGTAAGTCTCACGTGCAAGTCAAGATTGAGAACCACTACCTTAGAGGCAGCCCGACATCTTACCCAAAAGAGCACTGGTTCTCAAAGTGTGGGCCCTGGATTAGCAGGTGAGTCTGATGTAAATAAAATTTGAGAACCAGTACAATAGAGGACTCTCCACCAAACTATTCCTTAGATGCCTTGAATAATATTCCTAAAGAAGAACTTATGACTGACAATGTTTTTTGCTTGACGGCTTTATTGTTAAGACATTACTCTTCATTGAAACAAATTGCTGAATTGTAACTTGCAATCAACGGTCACAATTTTGTTTCTTAATTAAATAACTCCATAAACTATAAAACCAAATATTGTGTTGGAACTTACAAAATTCCAAATGGAATTACACTTGAGAAAATGTTTTCTGCAGTGGAAGTTCACCTTGAAAATTTAACTATCTAGAACCTTCATACACTGCTAGTGAGAACATCAAATGGTACAGCTGATTTAAAAAACAGTCTGGCAGTTCCTCAAATGGAGTTACTGTAGGATCCAACAATTTCACTCCCTAGGTATTTACCCAAGAGAAATGAACACACTCTACACAAAAACTTATATATGAATGTTTATAGCGGCATTGTTCATAAGAGTGAATTACAATCCAACAGTGGAAACAATCCAAATGCCCATCAATTGATAAATAGATAAACAAAATGTAGTACATTCACACAGTGGAATATCATTTGGCAATAAAAAGAAATGAAATACTGAGACATGCTACAACATGGGTGAACCTTGAAAACATTATTCTAAGTGAAAAAAGCCAGTCACAAAGGACCACATATTTTATGATTCCATTTATATGAAATGTCCAGAATAGGAAATTTAAAGAGCCAGAAAGTAGCTTAGTAGTCGTCCAGAGCTAAGGGGTTGGGGGAAAATGATGTGTGACTGCTACTGGGCATTGGGTTTCTTTCTGAGGTGATGAAAATGTTGTAAAAGTGATTGTGATGATGGTTGTACAACTCTGTGAATATACTAATCAGAAAGCATATAACTATGTGGACATCCAATTACTATACAAAGTGAATACATTCATAAAGTAAATCAAGTGTCAGTTTAACAGATTGGCCTATGACTCTTATTTAGATTTCCACTGTCCTATTTGACTTAACCTTGGCAACTTGACTTTAAACAGCATAAAATAATTTCAACTGATAAATACCCATGTCACTGCAAACTTTACAAATCTCTTTTGCATGAAGACTAAAAGCTTAGTAAGAGCTTACCATTTTGAACTGTTGTATGTGTTAGGGTTTACTTCTATTAAACTACCAAGGTTTTGAGCTCTTGTAAAAATTACAGATTTTAAATATATAAAAAGAAGTATTCTCATTGGTACCAAAGGGGATAGTGGGGGAGGGGGGCAGGAGATAAATTAGGACTTTGGGATTAACACATACACACTACTGTATATAAAATAGATAATCATCAAGGACCTACTGTATAGCACAGGGAGCTCTACTTAATATCCTGTAATACCTATAATGGAAAAGAATCTGAAAAAGAGTATATTTTATATATATATACATATAACTGAGTCACTTTTCTATACACTTGAAACTAACACAGCATTGTACATTAACTATACTTCAATAAAAATAAATAAAATTTAAAAAAAGAATTCTCCTGTGGAAAAATAAAGAGAGGACTTGAGGCCAGGACACCTCTCTAACTTACTAACTTTCTGCACCTGATCAAGTCTCTTACTCTCTGACCCTCAATTTTCTTTCTGTTAAATTTTTACCCATTTTGAGAGTCAAGTAAACTTTCTTTTCTGTAGCCAGAATATATGGGTGCAAAATTGGGCCCAGAGATTTCTTTTTTCCACTTTTTTTTTTCAAGTGAGAACTTTTATTACAGTTGTTCTTTCAGGGCTGGGGCAGGGCTGGGGCAGTGTCCATTTAATTTGGAGACAGATCCTGTACAGGATTGGGATAGAACTGAAGAAGAATGAATAACATCTGAACACAGACCTCAGGGATGAGTAACTGATTTTGTAGTGGTGGTTAAAGCCTCCAGACATAGTAACTGACTGTGATGATCACCATCCCGCTGGAGAGACAGGGTGCATTTGTGAATGTACGTGTGATTGTTGGGTTATGTTAGGTAAGAGGCACAGATGAAATTGCAGGAAAGTAAAGGAGAGTGTGTGCACGTTACAGCCAGCCACGGTGTTTTCCATCCCACACCCTCTTCTACACAGATGGCCACAACCACACCGCCTTGCTGAAGGAGGCCAGACAGACCTTGGAAAGCTAGAGGAAGGTGAAGTTACGAGGAAGGAGAGGCAGCTAAAGTTCTTGGTTATCAAACAGCTACAGAGCAGAGAATAAGGAAGCCAATAGGTAGAGGGAAGAGCAGGAGAAAAATAGGCAGAAGCCAACAAAGAACTGACAATAACAAAGAACTAAGGTTAACGTCTAGGGATTCCTGATGGAATGTCCTCCGGTCAAGAATGAACAACCTTCCAGTTCAGGCCTCCGTGAAGCCCGGCCATTCTACCATTCCTGCCCTTGAATTTCCATTTCCTCATTAATCTTTCCAATAAAACCCTGTTTCATGAGCAAGCCTAACTCAAACTGAAACGCCTCTCAAGTCATATTCAGTGAAAAGTTCCTTAATTCTACCTCCTCATTTACTTGTCATTTTTTAATCTGGATCATTTCCAAATAATATTTGAATGAGCTTGGTTAATTGTAAGCCCAACACTGTTCCCAAAATAGTGGATCCTATTGAAAATGTATCCTCCCTCATTCTATCAGAGGCTTGCTTGGGATCACAAAAAGAGAAGGCAGAGGACGATTTGGGGAATTAAGGGAACAGAAAGAAACTACCTACCTCTTATATGCAAGAGCCTTTAAGAGATGAAAAACAGACAAAACAGTGAGCCAGCTCTTTTCCTACTTTTCTACTCTCTTCACTTGATATCAACAATATCATTTCTTTACATAAAAGTTTTTTTTTTTTAAACAGAAAAAGCAGCTGTATCTTAGGAAGGTTAAAAATAGAAACTTATTGCTTCTAGGGTCCTCCCATGTGTTGGGAGAAGAATTGCTAAACATGGAAGACTTTTAAAATTCTTTCCTAATTTAAACAATCTGTAACAACAATGAAGTATAGCTTCTATCCTAACCTTTGCTGTAAAAGAAACAAAGTACAACAGTTTTAAAGCTGGTACTCTGTGGTGTAAAGAAATTCCAAAATTAGGTCCTGTTTTGTGGCTGTGATGAATTTGTGCATTCTTTTAGCACTACGTATCCAAGGAAGAGATTCCCAGAGTGCTTTCTGCACCGCTGAAAACCTACCAAGCAACAGTAAGTAAAAATAAATCTTCACAGCCCAAGTGCAGAGCACTGAATTTCCATGATGCCTTTTACAGTAAGCCATTGAACAGCAGGCCCTTAGTCAGAAATTCTAACAGAATTCAAATTTTGCCAACTTTTTTCCAAATCAGTTATTAAGTACCCTGTACATTGTTTTTCATATTCAGATAGTGTTTATATTTAAATATCACAGTACAGTTCAACTTCTCAGAAAATCTTTCAAGGTTATATAATTTATGAAGGCTCATATGGAATTCATAAGAAAAACGTAAATTATAATAAGCCTTATCTTTCATTTTTACTCTTAGACATATTGGAATTTACTTCAATTAAATTTTCTAGGTCCTGGTCTCTATAGGAAAAAATATATATTTTTTACATATATATATATGATGTAGTTACATACAATTTTAGGAAATAAGCATTAGAATAAAAAAATTTTAAATCAGTACAAAATTTTAAACATAGTCATTTGTGGTCTTTAAGAATATGGACATTGAAAATCTGACATCGAATATTTGTCCTATGCAACTCAAGTATGAGCATGGATTACGTTATGAGAGAGAAATAAAGAACTAATTTTTTGGAAGGTTTGAGAAATCTGGTCTGAAAAGAAACAACTGATTGATATTCACATTCGGCTAACTTTGAATGAATACTTACTTTGCATCACAAAGTACTAACTTGTGTATTTCCACGTGGATTATCTCATTCAGATCTCACAAAATCTTGCAGGACAGCATATGGGGCTCAGAAAGGCTAAGTGAATTTTCCAAGGTCAATTGACTAATTTGTAAAAGAGTCAAGGCTTGAGGCTGAGCCACCTGCCCATCTGAAATCAACTCTTAAATATTTAATTAGAGCCTTCATTCCAGCTTTTTGCATGACAGAAATATGAGAAGTCAACCCCAAATTTGAATAAACAATTCATAATGTGGAGGATAAATGGGACAATTACATTCTTAAATCTTGGGCTACAATAATGATTTGACACACCTTCATGAGATACAATGTTCTCTGGTATGTTATGTATATATTAATTATTTATATATTTGCTATAACACTGGTAGTTCTTAATTTTTTTCCATGAGTTTGGAAAAGCCTTGTCACCAATGCTATTGGTTAGCAGGATGGTTTAGGAGGCAGAGCAAGGCCATTTCTTTTCCTACTTTCTTGGGCAAGTTAGTCAACCTTTCTAAGCTTCCTTTTGTAAACTAGGATAATAATATCTAATTTCATAAGGTTGCAGTGAGGATAAATGAGTTAATGTAAGTAAAATTTGTAGGCACAAGGACTACAGTTGTGACTGAACTGAGTAAGAATAAATAAGTGATAATTAACAGAAGTGTAGTGATACAGCACTAGGCACTATGGATTCCAAAATTCTGAGGGACTATATTTTCATTTTTATTTCTGCCCTAACTTTTCACATCTTTAGAGTTAACTCCAGTTTTCATAAATCTCCTTTCTCCAGTCCTGAATAGTAGATTTCAAGTAAGGTTCTTTTACATGGAATCAGTGTAGGGACTCTGACTCACAAAATTAATATTGATAAGGATGAAAAATAACATAAAAGTCCTCATATTTATGTGGGATGAGATTTAATACTCTTTTTATATAACATCCAAGCCATCAATAAGTGATAAATATGCTAATTAAGCAGCATTCCATAGCTACACTTAAACCTCACATTTAAAATACTAGCTGCGGGCCTGGGAGATCAGGAGGCAGGCAGGAGGGGCCCTCCAGGGGGAGCGGGAGAGGAGTGGAGGTTGATTGCCATGCCCAATCGGGCCTGGGGAGCCTGCTGAGCTCCTAGGCCATCCCCTGCCCTCCAAAGCCCCCTCCAGGCTGCGTGGGTCTTTGAGGGCATAGGACAGAGGCTGGGGAGATCAAGAGAGGCAGGCGGCAGATGAAGTCCCCTGCCCTCTGAAATCAGGGGTGGGGGGCACGCCTGGGCCCCTTCTGTTCCTTGAGCCTAAGCCCCACCCACCACAGCCCCCAGGGCCTTTTCCAGCCCTGTGGTTCCTGAGCATTGGCCCCGCCCACCACCCAAACCTTGCCCTTGCTTAGGCCCTCCACAGCCAAGGCCTTTTTTTTTTTTTCTTTTCCCTCTTCCTCTTTTTTACTATTGTGGTATTCATGTACCTTCCTGATGTTGATTCATCTATATTTTAATTTTATATTCTTCCTAACATATCTGTTAGTTTCCTAGTCTAATGTTATTTTTTACTTTGTTTTTTTCTTTTTTTTTTGCTGCCCCAGGTGGCTTGTGGGGTCTTGGTTCACAAGCCTGGGGCCAAAGCTCCTGCAGTGGGAGCTCCGAGTCCAAACCACTAGACTAACAGAGAAAGACCCGAGGGAATATTCATTGGAGTGAGGTCTCACGGAGTTCCACATCTCAGCACCAAGACCCAGCTCTACCCAATAGCCTACAAACTCCAGTGTTGGAAGCCTCAGGCTAAACAACCAGTAAGACAGGAACACAATCCCACTCAAAAAAGAAAAAAGAGACGGTAAAAAAATATGCCATAGATGAAAGAACAAGGTATAAACCTACAAGACCAAATAAATGAAGAGGAAATAGGCAATCTACCTGAAAAAGAATTCAGAGTAATGATATTAAAGATGATCCAGAATCTCATAAATAGAATGGAGGCATGGATTGAGAAAATACAAGAAATGTTTAACAAAGATCTAGAAGAACTAAAGAACAAACAAACAGAGATGAACAACACAATAACTGCAATGAAAAATACACTAGAAGGAATCAATAACAGAATAACTGAGGCAGAAGAATGAATAACTGAGCTGGAAGACAAAATGGTGGAAATAACTGCTGAGGAGCAGAATACAGAAAAAAGAATGAAAAGAATTGAAGACAATCTCAGAGACCTCTGGGACAACACTAAACACACCAACATTCAAATTATAGGGGTCCCAGAAAAAGAGAGAAAAAGAAAGGGTCTGAGAAAATATTTGAAGAGATTATAGTTGAAAAATTCCCTAACATGGGAAAGGAAATAGTCACCCAAGTCCAGGAAGCACAGACAGTCCCACACAGGACAAACCCTAAGAAAAACACACCAAGACACATATTAATCAAACTAACAAAAATTAAATTCAAAGAAAAAATATTAAAAGCAGCAAGGGAAAAGCAACAAATAACATACAAAGGGATCCCCATAAAGTTATCAGCTGATTTTTCAGTGGAAACTCTGCAGGCCAGAAGGGAGTGGCAGGATATACTTAAAGTGATGAAAGAGAAAAACCTACAACTGAGATTACTCTACCCAGCAAGGATCACATTCAGATTCGATGGAGAAATCAAAAGCTTTTCAGACAAGCAAAAGCTAAGAGAATTCAGCACCACCAGACAAGCTTTACAACAAATGCTAAAGGAACTTCTCTAGGTGGGAAACACAGCAGAAGAAAAAGACCCACAAAAACAAACCCAAAACAATTAAGAAAATGGTAATAGGAACATACATATTAAAAATAACCTTGAATGTAAATGGATTAAATGCCCCAACCAAAGGAGAGAGACTGGCTGAATGGATACAAAAACAAGACCCATATATATGCTGTCTACAATAGACCCACTTCAGACCTAGGGACACATACAGACTGAAAGGGAGGGGATGGAAAAAGATATTCCATGCAAATGGAAATCAAAAGAAAACTGGAGTAGCAATACTCGTATCAGATAAAATAGACTTTAAAATAAAGACTGTTACAAGAGATAAGGAGGGACACTACATAATGATCAAAGGATCAATCCAAGAAGAAGATATAACAATTATAAATGTTTATGAACACAAAATAGGAGCACCTCAATACATAAGGCAAATGCTAACAACCATGAAAGGAGAAATCGACAGTAACACAATAATAGTAGGGGACTTTAACACTCCACTTACGCCAATGGACAGATCATCCAAACAGAAAATAAATAAGGAAACACAAGCTTTAAATGACACAATAGACCAGATAGATCTAATTGATATTTATAGAACATTCCACCCAAAAGTGGCAGATTACACTTTCTCTCAATTGCTCATGGAACTTTATCCAGGATAGATCACATCTTGGGTCACAAATCAAGCCTCAGAAAATTTAAGAAAATTGAAATCATATCAAGCATCTTTTCTGACCACAATGCTTTGAGACTGGAAATCAGTTACAGGAAAAAAACTGTAAAAAACACAAATACATGGAGGCTAAACAGTGCGTTACTAAATAACCAAGAGATCACTGAAGAAATCAAAGAAGAAACAAAATAATACATAGAAACAAATGACAACGAAAACACAATGACCCAAAACCTATGGGACACAGCAAAAGCAGTTCTAGAGGGAAGTTTATAGCAATACAATCTCACCTCAAGAAACAAGAAAAATCTCAGATAAACAATGTAACCCTACACTTAAAAGAGAAAGAAGAACAAAGAAAACCCAAAGTCAGTACAAGGAAAGAAATCATAAAGACCAGAGCAGAAATAAATGAAATAGAAATGAAGAAAACAATAGCAAAAATCAATAAAACTAAAAGCTGGTTCTTTGAGAAGATAAACAAAATTGATAAACCCTTAGCCAGACTCATCAAGAAAACAAAGGGAGAAGACTCAAATCAACAGAATTAGAAATGAAAAAGAAGAAGTATGAACTGACACTGCAGAAATACAAAGGATCATGAGAGATTACTACAAACAACTATATGCCGATAAAATGGACAACCTGGAAGAAATGGACAAATTCCTGGAAAGGTACAATTTTCCAAGACTGAACCAGGAAGAATTAGAAAATATAAACAGACCTATCACAAGTAATGAAATTGAAACCATAATTAAAAATCTTACAACAAACAAAAGTTCAGGACCAGATGGCTTCACAGGTGAATTCTATCAAACATTTAGAGAAGAGCTAACACCCATCCTTCTCAAACTCTTCCAAAAAATTGCAGAGGGAGAAACACTCCCAAATTCATTCTACGAAGCCACAATCACCCTGATACCAAAACCAGAAAATGATATCACAAAAAAAGAAAATTATAGACCAATATCACTGATGAACATAGATGCAAAAATTCTGAACAAAATACTAGCAAACAGAATCCAATAGCACATTAAAAGGATCATACACCATGATCAAGTGGGATTTAACCCAGGGATGCAAGAATTCTTCAGTATATGCAAATCAATCAATGTGATACACCACATTAACAAATTAAGGAAAAAAAACCATATGATCATCTCAATAGATGCAGAAAAAGCTTTCGACAAAATTCAACACCAATTTATGATAAAAACTCTCCAGAAAATGGGTATAGAGGGAAGTTACCTAAACATAATAAAGGCCATATATGACAAAGCCACAGCAAGCATCATACTCAATAGTGAAAAACTGAAAGCATTTCCATAAGATCAAGAACAAGATAAGGATGTCCATTCTCGCCACTCTTACTCAACATAGTTTTGGAAGTCCTAGCCACAGCAATCAGAGAAGAAAAAGAAATAAAAGGAATACAAACTGGAAAAGAAGAAGTAAAACTGTCACTGTTTGTCGATGGTACGATACTATACGTAGAAAATCCTAAAGATGCCACCAGAAAACTACTAGAACTAATCAATGAATTTGGTAAGGTTGCAGGATACAAAATTAATGCACAGACATCTCAGGCATTCCTATACACCAACAACGAAAAATCAGAAAGAGAATTTAAGGAAACACTCCCATTTACCATTGCAACAAAAAGAATAAAATACCTAGGAATAAACCTGCCTAAGGAGACAAAAGACCTGTATGCAGAAAACTATAAGACACTGATGAAAGAAATTAAAGATGATACAAACAGATGGAGAGATATACCATGTTCTTAGATTGGAAGAATCAACAATGAGAAAATGACAATACTACCCAAAGCAATCTACAGATTCAATGCAATCCCTATCAAATGACCAATGGCATTCTTCACAGAACTAGAACAAAAAATTTCACAATTTGTATGGAAACACAAAAGACCCTGAATAGCCAAAGCAATCTTGAGAAAGAAAAACAGAGTTGGAGGAATCAGGTCCCCGACTTCAAACTATACCACAAACCTACAGTAATCAAGACAATATGGTACTGGCACAAAAACAGAAATATAGATCAATGGAACAGGATAGAAAGCCCAGAGATAAACCCACACACATACGGTCACCTACTTTATGACAAAGGAGGCACGAACATATGATGGAGAAAAGACAGCCTCTTCAATAGTGGTGTTGGGAAAACAGGACAGTTACATGTAAAAGAATGAAATTAGAACACTACCTAACACCATACACAAAAATAAACTTCAAATGGATTAAAGACTTAAATGTAAGACCAGACACTATAAAACTCTTAGAGGAAAACATAGGAAAAACACTCTTTGACATAAACCACAGCAAGATCTTTTTTGACCCACCTCCTAGAGTAATGGAAATAAAAACAAAAATAAACAAATGGGACTTAATTAAACTTAAAAGCTTTTGCACAGCAAAGGAAACCATAAACAAGACAAAAAAACAACCCGCAGAATGGGAGAAAATATTTGCAAATGAAACAACAGACAAAGGATTAATCTCTAAAATATACAAACAGCTCATGGAGCTCATTATCAAAATACCAAACAATCCAGTTAAAAAATGGGCAGAAGACCTGAATAGACATTTCACCAGGAAGACATACAGATGGCCAAGAGGCATATGAAAAGATGCTCAACATCACTAATTATTAGAGAAATGCAAATCAAAACTACAATGAGGTATCACCTCTACCTGTCAGAATGGCCATTATCAAAAAATCTAGAAACAGTAAATGCTGGAGAGGGTGTGGTGAAAAGGGAACTCTTCTGCACTGTTGGTGGGAATGTAAATTGATGCAACCACTACGGAAAACAGTATGGAGGTTCCTTAACTAAAAATAAAACTACCATATGACCCAGCAATCCCACTACTAGGCATATACCTTGAGAAAACCATAATTCAAAAAGAGTCATGTACCACAGTATTCATTGCAGCACTATTTACAACAGCCAAGACATGGAAGCAACCTAAGTGTCCATCGACAGATGAACAGGTAAAGAAGATGTGGCACATATATACATTGGAATATTACTCAGCCATTAAAAGAAACGAAATTAAGTTATTTGTAGTGAGGTGGGTGGACCTAGAGTCTGTCATACAGAGTGAAGTAAGTCAGAAAGAGAAAAACAAATACTGTATGCTAACACATATATATGGAATCTAAAAAAAAAAAAAATTGGTATTGATAAACTTAGTTGCAGGGCAGGAATAAAGAGGTAGACATAGAGAATGGACTTGGGGACATGGGGTGGGAGGGTGAAGCCGGGGCAAAGTGAGAGTAACATCAACATATATACACTACCAAATGTAAAATAGTTGGCTGGTGGGAAGCAGCAGCATAGCACAGGGAGATCAGCTCGGTGCTTTGTGTCCATCTATAGGGGTGGGATAGGGAGGATGGGAGGGAGGCTCAAGAGGGAGGGGATATGGGGACATGTGTATGCATATGGCTGATTCGCTTTGTAGTGCAACAGAAACTAACACAGTATTGTGAAGCAATTGTACTCCATTAAAGATCTTTTTAAAAAAACAAAATAAAATAAAATACTAGCTGCACATCTTTGAAAATGTAGAAATTAGTTAAATTATTTTTTAATGTGAGTTATAGTAGAAAATATGCCAATTAATATATGTAAAAAGTACAGGATTTCAGAAGTAGCTCAGAAGTATCAAAATCATTTGATTCTGCAGTCTGAATGATGTAAAATTCAAAACTGACTTCTTCAACATAACTACTAGAACTGTGTGAGGAGACCTCCCAGATAGCATCTTTCAAATCTAGAAATAGAGACAGCAGGCTTTGCATTCACCTAACCTGTGACGGTCCTTCCCTATTACTAGAGTCACCTTCTTGACCTCAGGGGTTACCATACTATCTTAATAGCCTGAGCATTAAATGATCCTCCCCTTAACATTTTAAAATACAATAGTACTTTACTAAATACTTGGGGATAATGGGATAAAAATTAAGTGGATTATCATGATCTTCCATAATCCAGTTTCCCAGGAATGCCAAACAGGGACGGTTGGCAATGGCAAACAGTGAGAAATCACCAGGAAATGTGAATTTTGGGGAATTAGAATTCTGTCCCAGGAAGTGATTCTCCCTCCAAAGCTAACCTTGGATGAACTGAGTGACATTTTTTAAGGAAGCTGGTGTTTTTCATTATGACTTGAGAGTAAAATCACATTACCATGGCTAACATGGCCTTGCACGCAGTAGCTGCTCCAAAAATACTTGTGGCATTAAATTAATTTAAATTCTCTTTTTTCTCCTTCTCTGGTGGAAATCTATGCTACCTTACCCAGCTCTGGGAAAAGACCTGAAAGGGACCCCAAGGGAAAGATATTAGACCCTGAACCTTTATGGCAGTCAGCTTTGGCCACATCTAGGTACAGAGTGTGCACAATAACCTCTTAGAAACAGTTCAGAAGAGACGGTGATGGACATTTCACCTCCATTTGCGTCAATCACCTAGAACCTGCCTTATTTCACCCCTGAATTGCACATATTTCTTTCCTTTTTTTCACACAGCTCCCAACCAGGGCTTTGTTTCCTTATTTTGGGACATTTCCTTAGGGGTTGAATTTTGCCCTCCCACCAAATTTATATGTTGAAGTCCTAACGCCAGAAAAAATCGAGTTCAGATGAGGTCATTAGGGTGGGCCGTAATCCAATATGATTGGTATCTTTATAAGTAGAGGAAATTTAGGCTCAGATACACACACAGATGGATAACAATGTGAAGACAGAGGGTAAAGACAGCCCTCTACCAGCCAAGGAGAAAGGCCTGGAATAGATCCTTCCCTCTGGACCTTCAGAAGGAGCCAGCCCTACCGACATACTGATCTTGGATTTCTAGCTTCCAGACGGTGAGAAAATTAATTTCTCTTTTAAGCCACCCAGGCTGTGGTTCTTGTTATGGCAGCCCTAGCAACCAAATACACATTTGCTTCTGCCCTCATGACATGATTATGTTTAGCTTCTCAGCCTGATGCTGGATGCCCTCACCTGCTCTGGCACTTTCCACTCCTGGCTGCTGCAGATACTGCATCTTTGATCTGCCTATACCACCCCACCTCCTCACCCCCAGGACCCAAGTCTTTTGGACCCTAGCTATTGTGAGGGAGAGTGGAAATGGATTTAGATCTAAGCAAGGAGGAAAAACCAGAATCCTGCAAATCCAACCACTGTAGGTAGATAACTCAAAATTGGAACGTATGCTTGCCTTCAAAGAAGCACACTCCCAAAGGGTTGTAATTGTGAATCATTGAGTAAACCATGTTATTAGGGGTTTCATAGAATTTTTGCTGTTTTTATTAAACAGTGCCACATATCAAGTTTGGTAGAGTGGATTATAAGATTTTATTCTGAATATTTTATACTAATATTTAAAGCAAAATTAAAAGTTCCAGATCATGAAAAGTACAAAATGTGGATTTGCTCTGGTTGTTCGCCCTGATTGATGTCATCAGCTAGATTTGGAGATCCAATAAAAGAAGTTCAGATTGCCCATAAACTTCCCAAGTTGAAGAATGTAAAAATAAATTTTCATTCTTTAATTAAGACTACATCTATCTTATCGTGTCTTTTACACTGTGGTAGAAGATGAAGAGCTGTGAGTCAAAGTGTGAAAAATAGATTTTTATAGAAGCCCAGCCAAATGCTCCAGGGTCAAACAAAGGCTTGATTCCAAACCTTTTCTGTGGCAGTTCAGTGGAAGACCTTATAATTTTGTGATTTTATGAACAGTTGGAATTAACTTCAAGAAAAACCACCAATTCTCTGTGGATACAGAGAGAAATGCTAAAAAGAAATTTTGTTAACCATAGCAACTGAAAATGCTTTTCTTTACATAGACTACAGAATGTTTGGGAGAAGATATGAGTTATCTGCTATGTAGAGTCATAGCACACATTTTGAATATGAGCATTTATCTATGTTATAATCATGTAATTTATTTTCTACTGCCCCATTAAGGAATATAATACTCCCTTGCAGAGCAGATTAAAGAAAAAAAATAGAGATTCTGGGGACCAAGGCTTATTATGTCTCTTATAACACAACTTTTCCTAGGATATGCTCTACATGAGAGAAAGTAATCAGCTCACTCCCAACTGCTCTTCCTCTCTTATGAAGGTGTGGGAGGTATTTATCAAATGCTGCAATATGTTTCTCTCTCTCCAGCTCACTTACATCATTTTTGCAGAGTATCAAACACATTTGCAAAATTAAAAACCTCCATATAGAAAATTTACTATGGTACTTCTTTTATGCCAAGAACTAAAACTAAGGCTTTAAGCTTTAGTTCAAAGGAATATTTATCTCTCTGAAGGGAGTGTAGAATACAGTGAGATAACTGCTATAATTCTTCAACTCTATTGAATTTGCAAAATGGTCCCAGCTTTACATATTTTTATAATTTGTTTCAATGAGGGAGTCTTAAAGATTTTATATTAAAGAAATTAACAGGTCCATAGAGAAAATGATCAATTTAGGTATTTTAAATATAAGATGTGACCAAGAATTTCAGTGGCTCTAATTCACCATGGTTCATTGAGATTACGTTTCAAAATAGAGTCATTGGCTTGAGCAAGGAGACCAGTCATAGGATATCAGATCCCTCCAGTCTAGTTTCACTCATGGGGCTCAGAGTGTTAGAGTTATAAGGCAATGGGCTTTGTCTAGTTGGATGATCACAGGTCTTGATTAGTTTTGAAATTTAGCTTGTAACTCAGAGAATATTTATTAAGCACCTAATACGTGTCAAGCATTGTGCCATGAATTGTAGATAAAGACACGAACAAGACAGATCCAATCTTTGCCCTTAAAAAATCCAATAGTTGATGAGAGATTATTAAATAATAATTCCAAGAGACAAATATCATAGGACAGAAAAACAGAGAGCTTGAGAGCATCCAGAAGGACCTGATGCAGAAGTGATAAGTCAGGTTGGGCTTCCCAGAGCCTGAGTAAAAGACACCTAAGCTGACACCTAAAGGATAAGTAGCAGTTATCCATGCAGCAGCGATGACAGAGGAGCGAGGCGTGTTCATGTCAGGGGGTGTGTGGGTGGGCTTTGTTTGTGGGTGGAGCATAGGGAATGGGGTTGGGGAGGCCTGTGGAGGCAACATCATGGCGAGCTTTGGAAACCAGGTTAAGGGGTACACTGTTGTCCAGTGGCAATGGGAAGCCACTGGAGGATTTCATCAGAGGAAGGACAGGATCAGATTTGTGTTTTAAGAAGATCACTCTACAGTGTGGCAGATAGATTGAAGGGCAGAAGGTACCAGAGACAGCAGAGGGACCAGTGAGGAGACTTAACAGTAAGCTGGGCTATAGTAGCAGTTGGGATGATGAAATGTCTCGGTTCCTGAGATAACTAGGAGAAGCACTCAGAGTGACCTACTGATTATGGAGAATTAAGCAATGGAAAGAGTCAAGGTTACCTCCCACCTCCAGCTTTCTGTCTTGAGCAGAAGTATGAGAAATATGCAATAGGAAGATAGGAAGGAAACCTCCTCTTATTGGGATATTAACAAGGTATGTCTTAGCAAATAGGAAGCCCTCATAAAGATGGACGTATAATACTACAAATAGTTCAGAATATTTTTTCTGCTTCAGATGAAGGTTGCCTTTTCTAACTGTAAAGACCTGTATCACTAGATGTTTTTCAATCTTCATGTGGGAGCAGCAGTTTATAGGCTACCGATAATTAAATATGCCACTTTAATGTTGGTTCATGAAAATGTGAAACTGTCATTGCTAAAATTCACAGTTTCTCCCTGAATAAATGAAAATTCTGTACACATCTGCATTTGTTCAAGTTGTTGTCTTCCTAGAAAGAGCTCAGGGACACCTGCTTACATTCTGATCCATGACTGAAATTTATTCCACCCCTAACTGTGAATTAAATATACAGCTGCTGGAAATGTCAGCAAAGTCACATAAAAGGAACTCTGATTCACTGCTGTTATACTATTAAATAATCAGTGCTCCTGTCACATTGAATTGGATGTAAAAGTGCCTTGTGGCTGTTATTCCTACTGGGAGTCATGTTAAAATGCCCCCTCTCTTTACCCATTAAAATCAAGTGGGCCACATAAATACATTGCAGAAACAGGTGACTGAATATATTGAATGAAGTCACTTTTTTCAAATAGGCAGCTTAGTCTTTCCTGTTTTTTCTGCAGTAATTCTTGAATATCCTGGCTGATTATCATCAAATCTGGTGTAACTACTAAAGAATAGTCAGACATCACTTAGGTTAGATTTGTGGATCAAGCTGCCATCTGATATACAGAACAAACTAGTGGTTACCAGTGGGGAGAGGCAAGGGGGAGAGGGGCAATATAGGGGTAGGTAATTGAGAGGTACAAACCATTAGGTATAAAATAAGCTACAAGGATATATTCTATGATATGGAGAATATGGCAAATAGTTTGTAATAACTATAAGTGGAGTATAACCTTTAAAATTGTGAATCACTATATCATATACCTGTAATTTATATCATATTATACATCAACTATACCTCAATAAAAAGTTTAAAAATAAATCCTTAAAAAAGGCTGCCATCTGAAAACAACATGATGGTCAATATTTTTAAATTTCTTTTTTATAGTAATCCTATCTGTATAAGGAAAATGTCCTCTTCTTATAGATACTTTGTTAGGAGTTGCTGAAATACAAATTACTTTTTATGAAATTAGCCTCTTCTAATAAACAAAAGGCAAAACTCTTATGCAAAAGTTACCATTATCTGTCAACATAGTGCATTTGCAGAAGGAGGAAGGGAAGGAGGCAAAAGTAAGAAGAAGGGGAAAGGGAGGGAGGGAGAGGAGGAAGGAGGGAACGGGAGCGGGGCAGAGAGAGAGAGAGAGAGAGAGAGAGGGCGCTACAATTTATGGAAACAGCCACTAAGGGAGAAGTTGGCTACAGTAGCCACTGTTAGTTATTCCATACGTGCTTGTTAAACCTAACCACTTCCAACATGGGTTGGGAACCTCCTAAAACTGTTACTAATAAAAATAAAAATCTGCCCCTACCAGTACCACTCTGAAGAAATGGTTCTACTTATCAAAGATATTTCCATACGCTTACCAGTGGCAGGGTCAGCACCAAAAGTCCGCTATTATTTCAGTTATTAGAAAATCTCTGTAAGACAAACCTTCCTCTCCTCTCTGTCATTTCCACAATAATTTTCTAGAAAAAAAGTGTATCTAATTGTAGTCCTTTAACTGCAGGGGTGGGAGGGGAATTAGAAAGGAAGGGACCATAGGGAGAATAAAGGACAGAAAGAAGGGGTAAATCTGAGCTTTTTTTGCTCCCGATCTTTTGTTCTTCTTCCAGTAGTGACATCAGAAGGACTTAGGTTTAGATCCAGAATGTGTTTTCTTTCTTGAGAAGTTTATTTTATATCTTTGAGCTATAGTTTCCTCTTCTATAAAATAGCATGCATGAATATATTTCTCATGGGGTTGGTGGTTGTGAGGATTAAATGTATATAAATTGCCAGGCACACCAGAGGTGTTCAATAAATACTGCTGTCTAATTAGCAATTGCTCTTCAATTGCCTTGGTACCTTCCTACCTCAGACACCCCAACACCTTGTGATAAAAACACACAAACAGAAAAGGCAAATTAAAACACAAGGATTGACATATATACACTCCCATGTGTAAAATAGATAGCTAGTGGGAGCATGCTATAAAGCACAGGAAGCTCTGTGACAACCTAGATGGGTGGGATGGGGGGGAGGGGTGGGAGGGAGGTCCAAGAGGGAGGGGATATAGGTATACATATAGCTGACTCACTTCATTGTACAGCAGAAATTAACACATTGTAAAGCAATTATACTCCAAAAAAAAAAAAAAAAAGAACCACTAATGTAGAAAACAAAAAGACATAAGATTTAGGCCGATGAGCACATCACACTATCCTCTTTCTCCCCGTGGCTTCAAAGCACTTTCCATATGTTAATTTGCTTTCTTCATCCCAGAATATTGAGACTTTAATTCCCAGCTATATATTTATTATGGCAAAATTTCAGGTCAGCAGAACAATCTGGGCTTCTCATACAACGCACTCTGGTGCATTATCAATAAGCTCTTTTGGTGAAAGATATGACATAAAGATAGTGAATTATAAGATATTTACAAAACTCAAAATGGAAGTTCAAGGTTAAAATCTGCTGGAATATTTTGTGAGCCCACATGAGCTGTGGATCTGTAATTCTGAACACTGAATATCCTTTCCAATGCTCCAATGCTCTGTAGGCACCTGTGTAAACCACCGGTTTGGTCCAGCTTCTCCAAAATATGTTTTCCTCTTATTTAATTTCACTCATTTTTCATATCAGTCCTGATACTCTATTTCCTATAGGCAACAAACCCTAAGTTGTCTTCGTGAAAATAAGAAGTACAAAACTGAGTCCAAAAGAGTGCAATTGATTCCAGAAGAGTGCAGCATGTTCTCGGCTGACAGGAAACACATGGGTTATAAATGTGTGCTCATTTGAACACTCAAGAAAAATGAAAGCCTTCTTTTAAAAAGAGAAGAAAGAAAGCAAGAAAGCGAGCAAGAAAGGAAATTCCTAACCTAGAACCTTGGGAACATGTCAAGATAGTTAGGCAAAGTCATTTACCGCTTAGTATTTCTGAGAGGTGAAGGTTTCACTTTAATAAGATTGTCCAAAGCTTGGCTTTTCAAAAGAGAAAAAGAGAAAAAAATAAACTCCGATTAGTGATAGGTTGTTGTGCTTGTGCTAGGTCTATAAAGCAATATAATAAATCTACTCCACTCAGGGGCAACAGACATGAGAACATGAAATGACTGTTTTTATTTGATTACCTTTGATTGCTTCTGATTACTTCAGGATTCACTTTGATGAGGTTATTGAGATCCTGGTTTCTTTAAAAAGAAAAATAAAAAGGGAGCAGGTTAATTATAAATAAATTCTTTTGGTAAGATCATTAAGGTTATAAATGTGTTTGAAATAATTGTAAAACAAAATATTCTTCCTACCCAAAGCACAAAAATTAATACAGTTCTATTACCTTTGGTTGTTGGAGAGAGTTTCAGGATTCACTTTGATGAGTTTATCAAGATCTTGATTTCTTCAAATGGAAAAACAAATTAAAGCAGCTTGTGTTAGAGATAATACAGGTTTAAGTTGGCTGGAATTGGAAGAAGGGATTAGCTATTTTATCACTTAGTATAAGACATATTGGTTTGGCATAGAACCCCCTTGAAATAAATTTCCAAACCAATCCAGGGAGGACTAATTATGTTGAATCAGGAGAAGAATTATTCTGACTTCACACGCTTACTGTCAGAGCCCATCTACAAGGGCACGCTAACTCAGAGTTCACAGCAAACATCTCATGATTGACCACTTTTACTCTGGAATGTTTTAACAGTATGAAGATACAAACTGATTCTAAGGTCCTTGATATTTTAAAAATCATATTCACCAGCTAAATATACCATTTTTTAAAAAAATAAGAAACTCTCAAACTAGGATTATACTTAAGTCTTGGCAAAGAGAGTTCCAGTAATCCATCAAAATTGTGACTTTTCTTTCCTCTACCATGACTTCCAAAGCTGAAATCATGGTAAATTAGGGACATACTCTGATAACTGTCCACTTCCTAGTTGAAACTCTATCAGTTTCTTTCCTCAGTCGGAGAACAGTATTTCCTCCCACCTGGTTTGCTATCACTCACTGCCTCCGTATAATACTTTGCTTCTAAGGTCTGGAAAATAGTGATTTTTCAATGTGTTCCTCTAAACCGCTTTATAATATTTATTCAAAGAAGAGCCCACAATAGCAAGAAATCTTGGGATTGATAACACCTGCTTTCAGTAAATTTTGGCAGCTACCTGCCTGTACCTCCTTCCCCCCAAAAGTCCTTTTCCCTTATGTAAAAATAAAGTATGGTTTACTCTTCAAAAAGACTGATGCAAGGTTAGGAACTGAAGGAGAGCCACTTAGAGGTTAGTCATCAAAAAGTCTGAGAAAAAGGTCTGCATTTCCTTCCCCAACCCCTAAGCCTTTCCATAGAATTTGCTTCCCAGCTCATGGCTTCACTGAATTTGATCTCTTCATCCTTGTTCTCAGATCTCCATGGTAGACAGAAAGCCCCTAAATGAATGTTTACTGTTTTGAATTATCTTCAATAGTAATATTCTCAATTAAAGATAATCAACTGGTATCTACAAACACTATCAAAGAAATGATAAACATATGAGAACTATCCAAAATAAAATTTTCTTGTATAAATTGATTACAAAAACCTGTTATAAAGTTAAATTGTGCCTGAAAGACGATCTTTAAAATGAGGATAATTTCATACATTAAGAGAATAAAAAGTACAAAAAATAAAACTTTGTAGAGGAAATAATATGTCAAAGGCCACAACCTTTTAATACATAAAATCAATCACAATATTTTAGTGTAACTACATATAATATTCACCAACCAGCATAATTAAGAGTAAGCTGCATAAAAAATGCAAACACAAACATGAGAACTCCCTTTTTTTTTTTTTTTTAAACATCTTTATTGAAGTATAATTGCTTTACAATGGTGTGTTAGCTTCTGCTTTATAACAAAGTGAATCAGCTATACATATACATATGTTCCCATATCTCTTCCCTCTTGCATCTCCCTCCCTCCCACCCTCCCAGAACTCCCGTTTTTACTGTTCTGCTTGGTACAGAAAACTTGGTTCATTCCAAATCTTAGAACTGTGCTATTCAAACTACTACATCATAGAGCTCATTAAAAAATACAATTTACATCACAGCCCAATACTTTCTGTTTTCAGTCAGACACACACACACACACACACACACACACACATAATAAAACATAAATTTCACAAAATAAGACACCCACTACGTAAGAACTCTCATGTTTTCTACTCTATTTCACTCTAGTTAACTGGGAAAAAATGCTGACTGCCGCTCACTAAATTAATTACAAGACCATTTAATGGGATGTGACCCACAATTTGAGAAACACTAACTTAGAAAACATATATATAAACGTGAGCTATGTTGTACCACTTCTCTTAAAAAGACGACACCTTGTGTCAATAAAGCAAGGATCTCAGTAATAGTCCTGAATTGCCTTGACTGAGAGCATCATGCAACTTAATGAATTGAAAACTTATAGACACTTTTTTCAGACCCTGGATCCTACAAGCACAGGAATCTTATATCTAAATTTTATCCAGGAAAAATGTAACATTTTTCCTACTCAAGTTACTGCTTTCATTTATTTTGCTTTAAGGATATAGGGATACATTGAAATATTTAGCTATTATTATTTTCATGTAGTTCAAAAGTTGTAAAGTGTTTTGCGGTCATTGGCATAAATTTGTGCCATTGTCACTTCAAAGACTGTGAAGTAATATTTCAAGTGACCCTGTGAAAGTAGTAGAGAACATCTCCAGGCTGTCCCATGGCAAGAGTAAAAGTCCTAGCTTTATAGTTTCCACTGTTTCCTGAGGTACTGAATCAACTTTCACCTATTTTAAGATCAAAGTCTCCATGCTGTGATTTAAAGACCAGGAGTTGGGCTGGGAGTTGGAAGAACTCACAGAAGATTATGAGACTTTTGCCCCGAATACTTCAGTATTCTCATTTGTAAAATGGGGAGATTGGATTTGTTCATCTCTAAGCCTCTGCCCATCTCTAACATCTTCTACTCCTAGGAATCTATGAATGTGAATTTTACTGCCTGTTGTGTTTATTAAATTAGCTATTTCATGTCTCCTTTTCTTTTTAAATGCAACTCACTGACAATACATTCTATATTCAGCAAGCAGTACATAAGCATACCAAAATGTAATATATTAAATTGACAACCTATTATTGTCTTTGAGTCCCATCTCTTTGCCCCCAGTACATAATTAGCTTTAATCTATGATAATTGCTTGCTGTTAATAAGATTGAGTATGTCTACTGAATTCTCTTTTTGGCATCCACGGCCTATAATTATACCTAATGTGTACCTAATGATACCTAGTTGTAAGCTTCAAACCCAGTAGGTACTCGGTAATTATTCACCACCTAACAGATCACAGAACTACTATTCGTCTTCCACTAGTTTTCTCTGTGACACTGGTCACATCACTTAACCTTTCTGAGTCTTAATTTCCTCTTCTGTAAATAGAATAGGTTTGACTGGAACAGTGGTTTGCAAGTGTTCATAGTAACTGGGCTATGAGTTTTCTGAGGTTCCTTCCTTCCATCTCCAAAATTTTGCAATTTTTGTACGTACCAGCTAAACTCAAAAAAGTGAAATCATAAAAACATTCTTAAATATATATATATACGTACATATATATAATAGTAGTGTATAATGATATAAAAATCTTCATATAACCAGAGACAAAACAGTGAATTCCATTTTCATCATTATAGATACTACTTAAAGAATTATCAAATTTTAGATCCATTACTTTGCTGCGAGCAGCAAACCATCTAAGAAATAATGAACCTCATAAAATTTCCACCGACTACCAGAAAACACCCTCTGAAAACGAGGTGAATGGTATTGCTTATAACTAATGAGGTGTCCAGCTCTTTTCAAAAAATTAACTATCATTAATAAATTTAACCAAATCCAGAGACAAAGGTATTAACATCAATACTACAAAACATAAACAGGGCATAGACTAGCTATGTTTCTACCCCAATCACTCCCTTCAATTGCTTTACTTGAGCTGCCTTTCTTTTTATTAGCAAATAGATATCTAAGTTTTCAGGGACATACAAAAATTGTGATGACTTTTCAAGATTTATATTCAGTTTGCCCATAGAATGATTACAAGTCATTTATATTCAAATTGTACTTAGTTAAGGAGAAACAAAGCAAAGTAAATAAATCACATCCTTCTCTTACCCGGCTGTGTTTTTGACAGCTTTGGGGCTTATGTTAATAAGTTCATCAAGATCTTGTTCACTGCTAAAACAAAATAAAATACAAGGTCAAATTCAGTTGGAAATCAGAAACAATGGCTGGCATTGTTTCTTCTGATGCTTGTGAATCATTCCATGGGATCCTAGACAAAAAGTGATAAATTTACCGAGTTTCTACTTTATATATATTAGTTATATTAGTTATCTTTTTTAAATCCTCAAAACAACTGAGTTAAATATTACCATTCTCTCTTTATAAATAAATTGAGTTTCATAGAAATTAAGACCCTCTTTGGGCCAGATACCTAAGAAATGACTGAGGGTGAACTAGGATTGAAACCATAGCTGGACCCCAAACCACATGCTCCCTTCTGCTAACATCCTTCCTCTCTCTATTCACAATAATTCCTTACATCTGCACAATGCTTTCCACCAACATTATCATCACAATAATCTTGAGAGGTAGCTTGGAGTTACTCTGTCACGCTTTTCTTAACTTTTGCTCCAGTGAATGATGGGTCTTAACTTTTCAAGAAGACAGGAGTATAATCAAAATCATGTAGAAATATTCTAATCAAGTATTAGAATGTTATGTCACCAATTTTCTGAAGAGTCATTTAAAAATTAATCCTTGGGTTTGTGAAAGAGAAGAAAGCCAATATTCTTTGGTTTATTCAGTTTTGTGAACTTATAATTTATTTACTATAAACTTGCAGTAATAACCTACTTATGCTACTTATGCTATCCAATGAATTTCTCAAATAGTCATTAGACAGAATTAGCTTCAATATTACAATTTGAACAATATTATAATGTAATAAATTGAAGCAACACAATAAAAGAAAAAATCTATCTACCATTATTACACATCAACAAATCAATTTGTTCTCATTTTTTTCATGTCCCCTTTCAAATGTCCTTAGCCAAATAATCTTATTCTGGGGCATAAATTGAAGACTTGTTCATGAGTCTTCAATAATCTTAATAAGCTTACCTTTTATTTGCTGAGGGAGTCACTTTGATAAGATTGTTCAGACCTTGGTTCCTAAAAAATGTTGTAAATTTCAATAAGGGGGTAAAATCAAGTCAAATCAATTACAATCTGTACATTTTTTTTCACTATTAATATTGAATCAAGTGATTGTTGTTAATTCAAAACTTCATCTTACTTGAGTTCTTTTTTTAGCCCTCTGTAAAAGCAGGTGGCTACTATCAATTCATTTCTTACACAACTACATATATATGAAAATTTAATTTAGTTTTATTCTTATTTCTTTTAAGACAACTTCAAATTTAAATTGCTCTTAAACTCCTTGTTTTCCAAGAATATTTTTGGAGCTTGTAACGAATAAGAGAAAAATTTAAATTGTTCATCATTTGCACGTGTTCCTTGCTTCCCTCCCCTCAAAACAAAACAAAACAAAAACCTGGGATTTTTTTTAAAAAGAGGCTATTTCCTGATTCTAAAGTATGGAGGTAATATACATAATATGAATATGTAACATTCAGGCTACTCCAAGATATTAACAGTTCAGAATCATGCTTCATGCAATGCTAAGTCAGAACAAGGAAAACTTCAGATTATATAACTTGCTTCTATTCTAAACAAATAGGCAATAATAGCTCTAAAGAGACATTTCTGTTATCGCACTGGGCCTTCATACCAACTCTAACATCAGAAGGCCTGAACAAGATGCCTAATTTGCTATACCTTATTATTGGACAATTTGTTATACATCCTGAAAAGAAAAAAGACTGGAAAGGCTTATATCACTGAACTAATCTTTAGGATTAACCTATAAACTAATTTTATCATGTACATATCCTTCCATGTAAATTATTGCATTCTATTATATTGAACTATATGAAATTGTCCTCTTGTGGATCAAATATTATTGAATGTCAACAATTTCATAAAATTCAACCTAACAGATAATTTCTTTGGTATCTTCTTTGAACTAAGCAATGAGTGGTGCAATGGGGATCCAACAATGAAGAAAAACAGTAACAGTAATAATAATACCAATAGATAATATCTAATAAGCACTTGAGGAATAAGTGCTTCATAAGCTTACTCACATCTAATTTTTCTGGTAATTCATGAAGAAGGTAATTCTTACAATCCCCACTTTACAGATAAAGAAGCTGAGGCTTAAAGGAGGTTAAACGATTTGTCCAAGGTTATACAGCTAATAAGTATTCTCCGAACTCAAAAATTTCACTACCAAGTAGAAAAGATGGACACATGACCTAATGCAATACATGGCAGAGGGTGGGTACTGAAACGAGGCTCACACACTGCACGGGAAAGGTCATATCATTAAGGCCATCTTCACTTTACAAACTAAGTCATCTTGGAAGAGGGACAAGGGATAGCTGTCTTTCATTGACTCTTTTATCTGTAACATGAAGTATTACATGGTCTCTGGATTCAGTACCTGACCCTCAGACAGTGGCAATGCGTTATGCTCTTATTTAGTGAACAAAATCTAAGGACAATTTAGCACTAAATAATCAGATAAAAGAATGATAAAATCTTTGGTCTAACCATAAAGTGAATAAAACAAGATATGCAAGGGAGGCTTTGTTTCGGAAGCTGTTCCAAGTACATTCAGAGTTGATCCTCTTCACTCACCCACATGAAATACTGTTTAGTCCAGGAGTCAGCAAACTATGGTCCTCAAGCTGAATTCAGCCTGTAGTCTTGTTATATAAGTAAAGTTTTATTGGAACACAGCCATGCCCATTCCTTTATGATGTATTATCAATGGTTGCTAGTTGACTAGTTAAAATAGAGACTGTTTTGGTCCCCCAAACCTGAAATATTTACTACCTAGCCCTTTAAGCAAAAGTTTTTGACTCCTGATCTAGTCTAATAAACTTTATATGATATCTACCTACTGTAAAAATAGAATTCCTATACACCAAGTAAGATAGAATATCTATCAGAAAGAAAATATATACCTTGGTATCTTTTATATTTAACTCGCATTCAAACTAGCATAACAATATATATTTATAGATTCGTGGTTTTTTTACATCTCTTTGTTTACTCAACACGACGTACCTTAAAGAAAATTCTCTCTATAAAAGACAAATGTCATCCTTTGTATTCTTTATTATTTCAATAAACTAAGTATAATTTTAAAAAATAACCTCCAAACTTTAGGAATTGTTTGAGTGTAAACATAAGAGAAGAGGGAAAAAATGATGAAGGATAAAGGAAGGAGAATTTTCCTCACATGAAGACCTTCTCTTAGGCTGCTTATGTCTAAGAAATTGTTTGGGGAAGATATTTCATCCCAGGAGGAAACTCGATTCATTTTGAGGAAATCCCAAGCATGGAACACAAATCCCACACTGATAAGAGATTATTCCCATATTTTAAGGAATTCCTCCACAAATATCCACAACCAGGGAGCCCTGAATAAAGACTTGAAGATTAGGTTTCTGGCATAGAGGTATTGATTTTGGGTCCCATTATTGGCTGTCTCTGTGATGGGACAATGAGTTTTATCATATTTTCAAGGTTGAATAGAAGAAAATGGAGAAATAAGTTCCATAAACCTCACCCTTGGTTAGTTCTGTTTGTTTCTGGAGCCACTTTGATGAGATTGTCAAGACTTTGGCCCCTTTAAAACATGGAAGAAATGATCAGAGAAATGGTCAACTTACATCAAGTGGTTGCAAATATTTATTAAAATGGAGAAACATTTTTATTATAGAAATATTTTACTATAAAATATTTATTAAAACAGAGATCATCTCAAGGGGTTGGAGTTTTTCAGTGTTAACTCTGAAAATATATATTTGGACCTAACTATAACTGCATAGAAATAATAAACAACAATTAATGGTTTCAGAAAATTCATGATGTGCCAGGTACTGTTCTAAGTGATTTACGTGATTTATATGATTTAATCCTCACATCAGTCCAATGAAATAGTGTTAAAAAATTAATAAACAGAAACTTCAATGAAATAGAGTTAGGAGACCAGAAGGGGGAGTTCTTGTGCCCTGTGATAATAGCGGAGCCCAAGAGGAAAAAGAATGACTCCTCTTCTTTCCTGGCAGGGACTCAGCCAACGAAAAGCCTTGAACTCTTTGTTTACTGTAGCCCTCCCAACCTCCTTTTCTCCTTCTATAAAAGTGTTCCTCCCTTCCCCTTCAGGGACTTGCATATGGCTCCCCACGGTTGCAGACCCCAAACTGCAATTCTCTGGTGATCCTGAGTAAATCCACCTTGGCTGGAGAAATATCTGGCAGTCTATTTGTTTCAGGTCAACAATGGTAAGTATTGTCATCCTGATTTCACAAAGGGAAAAGCTAAGACACACAAAGATTAAGTTTTTGCCACATGGCTAGTAGTGGCAAGGCTGGAATCTAAAGCTATGTAATCTAACTCCAGGGTGTGTGCACATTCTATAACATCAACCATCTTACTGGAACTTAATAACTGAATTGACATTGGAAGTGATCAGGGAGCATCTGGTCCAATTTCCTCACTGTGAGGATGAAAAAACTGAAGTCCAAACAGGGAGTGTGGCCATGCCCATTTCACACTGCTAGTGAGGATACAGCCAGGCCCAGACCCCCATCTCTGGGCTCTGGTCTGATTCTCTTTCCTCTCTCCTGTGCCATCCCTCTGCTTAAGAAAAATAAATCAACAAACGAAAGTATCCCATCCATTCTGAAAAAACAACTGTGCACCTAATGCATCAAGGCACCTACATTATATTAGAAATCATTTGACCAAAATCTTAAACATTTTACATAAAAGATCATGGGGGTTCCATGGTTTTTCTTGAACTACCATTGATACATTGATACTATAGCAGTGTCAGTCTGCTGAAATGATGATTTAATAACGTTTTTAAGCATTGGTTAATGTGAAACAAAATAGAGGGGCCTATTCAATCTTGCCCTTGCACACTTTTTCCTGTTCTTGGGTTCACTTTGATGAGGTTACTGAGGTCTTTGGAACTTTAAACAAAAAAGCAAACAAAAACATAATAAGTAAAAATGGAATTAAGTCAACTAAGTACTTTGAAGGATATATGTGCTCAAGATGAATTTTGCGATTAGGTTTTGAGAGAAATCAATACCAGTCTATGCCCTTCATTTAAAAGAGTAAAAATTTTGACCTCCATACAAATCATTGGTATACTAGCTCAGTTTCCCATTTACAATCAAAATAAAACCATAAAATTAGGGCAAGATTGAGTTAAAAAGATCAATTCTGGAACTATTTGCCAAAAACTCTCACCTGGCCAACCTCTTTCAGTATTCTACATAATGCTATAGCTATAATTAAACTATATTTTGTTAATAATTTTCATTTGTAGTGCTTTTTTGCTTTAAAGGGATTATTGTACTTGATGCTTAATAATCAAATGACAAAGGTGGAACAGACATTATGATCCTCATTTTATAACTAAAGAAGCCTCAGCTCAGTGTTCGAGGGACTTGCTCCAAGGCACCCAGCCAGTAAGTAATGCAGCTCAGACTTTCTGACTCCACAGATTTTTCAGCATAGCTTCTCTAATGAGAGCCACAAATTGATGCAGAATTTGATGCACAGGCATCAAATTGATGGGAAGGAAGAAAGATACGATATAATCCTCACCCTGGGTTACTTCTGTTTACTTCAGGGGTCACTTTGATGAGATTGTCAAGGCTCTGGCCCCTTTAAAGCATAGAGAACGTGATGAGGTTAATGATAGACTAGAACCAAGTTGATAAAACTATTCATTAAAACTCAGGAACAGTATAAACACTCACTGAGATGATGCCAAAGAGTTGAAGATTGTTAAAGGTACGCAGAAGTATGTAGGGATTTATATATCTCTGAAACACATTGAGACTCAGTGAGACAATATTTTAATCTTGGAGCCATTAGGGCCACTAGCAAATACTGAACTAGGACTCTATTTTGATTCATTGAATGCTATGCTCTTAGCCTTTTCCAGGTGCACTAAACATATTTTGTAATAGTCTGTATACACATTTCATGGAACATTCCACAAGACACAACTCTACCCATCAACTTCCAACATGCTGTGGGAACTTTGGAGAACACATATTTTGTAAAATTGACATTCATTAGCAGATTTTCTATTTAAACACTGGATTTAGATAAGTATACCAATTTGTTAAAGTCCATGATATACAAATCTGGTATCTGCTGCTGGTACTTATAACTGTGTGTTAAAACTACAAATTTTGACTAGTTGTGTTGGCAACAAACAATAGGAAGATTAAACTCTATAAAGTTCTGAAATGTAAGCTATATTTACTATAATATAAAACTCCGTGTAGTCAGTGAAAACACGTCAGTAATTTATGATTACCCTTTAGTATATCTGCTTCTGATTTTAATGGAATTTTGCTTTTCCTATTGCTTCTACATGTGTTTTCCACATTCGCAGTGCCAGCCAAAGTGCCTCTGATCTACAGAGGATACCACATGGGTAAAGAATGTCCACAGAAGGCACTTTTACACCCTGGATCCCCATGCCCTGTGGCCCTGCTAAGATCGATCATGAAATCTCTGAGGTTGCGTCAATGCAACATCAAAGGTATAGATACTTGGAAGCAGCTAGACGTTGACTCAAGTTTTTACTTGTATGCAGATGTCTGAGAATGCGTACAACCCTGCTAAAAGCAGCAATAAAAAATTTGATCCTTTTTCATGCAAATAATGAAACTATTAACCCTGAAAGAGACAACCATTCTACCCCAATACCCTTTGCTGATTTTTTTAACCCTTTGTTGCCTGAATGAAATATGTGGAATTTGAATGCCGGCGACTGAGAAAAAAAATTCCCAGGATTCTGTTTCTAGATTTGAGTACTCAAAAAGAAACCCCATAACATTAAGCACTGCAACTCCTCCCTTGTAATATTTGTGTTGGTTGTGTTGTCAAGACCTTGATCTCTTTAAATATATTAAATAGAGCACATATCAGTATAAGGTTCCCTAAATTTTAAAGTTCATATAGTCAAAAAAGAAGAGTGTGCTATTTAATGTAGTGTAAAATAATATTTTGAGTTCAACTGTGGGAAGCAATGCCTCATAGTGTATATGTCTTCAATATTTATGCATTCTTTCAATCCACAAACAGTTATGGAAGGCCTACTATGGGCCCCAAGTTATGGGACAATACAGATGGGCTTAGCCCTCAAGAAGCTTCCATTCTAACTTGATGAGAGGCAGGCAATATGCAATCAAATGTATAAATGAATGCCACATTTCCAGATAATAATATATGCTATGAAGAAAGTAAAAAAAAGTGCCTGGTGCCTGCAATGCTGGGGTTGAAGGAGGGGGTGGTGACTTAATTATATTCAATGGTCAGAAACGATCTCTTTGAGAAGGTGACAGTATGGGAATAGAGCTTCCCAAAGTGGGAATAGCATACACAGAAGTGTTAAGGCAGAAGTGAGCCTGGAATAGAAAAAAGATCAGTTTGGCTGGACTTTACTGAACATGTGAAAGGCCATCGCTAAAGTTTAGAACTTTATTCTACCTGAAATAAGAGAACATTGAAAGTTTTTAATAAGGGAGGGAGATGATCTTATTTTACTTTTAAGAGATCTACAGAATTTAATTATGCTTGGTAAAGGAAAAAAAAAAAGATGACTACTGTCCCTAAAAGGTCCCAGGAAGCACACACATACACAACCATGAACATAGGTACTCATATACACACAAAAGCACACGAATATACTCACACATATATTTAGGCACACACAAGCATGTGTACACATGTACGCACTCAAACACACATTTTCACTTGTTTGCACAGACACACACCCGTATGCACTCACACATGTAGGCATACACACATGAATGCACACACAAGCATACACACATGAATGCACATATTTGCATGTGTGTATACACATGTGTACACATAGGCACACACACACGCACACCCCAACCTATGAAAAACAATAGGTGATGATTTGAAATACTCTTTTTAATAAAAATTAGAAAGGAAAAACATGAATTTTTCTTGGAGAGTCAAAGTAAATTAAATATTTGAACAGTATCTAAATTATTAAGAAAACAGAATTCATGTGAATCTTTATTATTGCTAAAACTATTCGTATCTACTATGTGCCAGGCATGACAGTATTATGATCCCTATTTTGTAGGTGAGTAAACTGAAGCATGGGGACACAGCTAGCAAGTGACAGAGCCAGAATTTGAACCCGGGTCCTTTAGACTCCCTGCTCCCAACCTCAAGTTACCTCCCTGAAATACCCTGGGAGCCAAGGAGGTCAGTGTTTTCTTCTCAGGCTGTCGGTTGCAAAGTTGTACACGTCTGCAACTCATAGGGTCACTGGGCCTGCAATCACACTGTGCTGCTGAGAACAGGACGGCCTGACAGCACGCACCAGCTTTCAGCCAGCCAGGCTCTGCTGACAGGGCCTGCAGGCATCAGTGACACATTTTAGAATCAACGCATAATAATATGTACTGAGTGAATGGAATGGAAAGGAGTTCAAAAGAAACCACATGGAATTATTTGGTATACTTTTCAGCAACACGCCAACAAGCTCAGTTTCAGATATGTTCCATCTGTTTTTTAAAAAATAAAAAAAAAAAGCAAGAGGACATAAGCTTTCCAGATTTACTTGACAATTCATGGGTAGGGTAATTCGTTTACAAGGTACACTTTGTTAAGCTCTTCATCTTTAAACATACACTGCACTATATACACATACCCACACTACACACAAACATAGTACACATGTACACACACAATTTGTACATAAACACATCCACACACACTACTTACACTCCCACATACACTTGTTTATATATGCTATTTATGCATACATACACATACACACACACTACTTATACATACACACATACATTTATATATATATATGCATTGTGATGGTTAATTTCATGTGTCAGTTTGACTGGGCCACAGAGTGCCCAGATATTTGGTCAAATATTATTCCAGGTGTGTCTGTGAGTGTGTTTTGGGATGAGATTAACATCTGAATCTGTAGACTGAGTAAAGCAGATGGCTGTCCCTAACATGGGTGGGCCATAGCCAATCAGCTGAAAGACTGAATAGAACTAAATGCTGAGTTAAGAAGAGACTTTGCCTGCCTGACTGCTTGACCTAAGACCTTGTTCTCTTGCCCTTGGACTGGAACTTAACCATGGGCTCTGTTGGTCCTCAGGCCTTCAAACTTGAACTGGAACTACTATTGTCTCTGTTGGGTCTCCAGCTTGCCAACGATAGGTCTTGAGACTTCTCAGCCTCCAGAAGGGCATGTGCCAATTCCTTATAATAAATCTCTCTTTCTCTCGCTCTCTCTATATATTCTATTGTTCTGTTTCTCTGGAGAACCCTGATTAATACACATACATACACTTATACCAACACACTTATACATATACACTAATATATACACACATTTATACGTAACACACTATTTACACACGCACATACACATACAGACTCACACACACACACACACACACACACACATACACTTACACACAAAGAAATAAATAGTAGAGAAGGGTAGTCAAATTCCCATTTAATTTCTCAAAATCTACCTTATAGCAAATGTCACCTGAGAATAAAATGCAAGAGGTCACTTCTGTGTATCACTCATATAGAATTGCTTAATATGATGCGTTTGGAAAAAAAGAGTTCAGTTCGGTTTGAATTTCAATTTGCTCTCCTGAATGCAAGCACTCAGAGTTCCGATGTGTTTATAAATGCCAAAGGAGAAATAAAAAGCTTTAAATTACTTACCTCTTGATATTTTTATTTGTTTCAGGATTCACTTTAATAAGCCCATTGAGGGCTTCCCTGGTGGCGCAGTGGTTGAGAATCTGCCTGCCAATGCAGGGGACACGGGTTCGAGCCCTGGTCTGGGAAGATCCCACATGCCACGGAGCAACTGGGCCCGTGAGCCACAACTACTGAGTCTGCGCGTCTGGAGCCTGTGCTCCGCAACAAGAGAGGCCGGGATAGTGAGAGGCCCGCGCACGGGGATGAAGAGTGGCCCCCGCTCACCGCAACTAAAGAAAGCCCTCGCACATAAACGAAGACCCAACACAGCCAAAAATAAATAAATAAATAAATTTATAAAAAAAAATAAGCCCATTGAGGTCTTGTTTCCTTTGAATAAGGAAATGAGTTTTAATGAATGTCATTAAAATAAAACACTAATCAAGTGAACAATGATTGGCAAAATTAAGAAGTGGTAAGTATACACGTTCTCTATCAATGTAATTTTTAAAGCTCTAAATGCAAATGAAAATTCTTCTCTTACATCTTGAGCTGAAGACCATTTAAGTTTCGTAATTTACCAACAAGAAACATATGATGTTTTTGTTTTGTTCTCAAAATGCATAAGTATATGTGAAACTTGTTATTTAACAAAATCAGCTTTGCCCTCAGATACATCTTGTTAGAACACCCCAGATGGGTGGCACTGAAGTAATGTTGAGTTAGATAAAGTTCTATACTGGATCCAGATAGAATGTAAATTTCCATCTAACAAATCAGATATAATTGCCTATTCTGTTTTTAAATAATAAGAATAATATAAAAGATGATAATAGTTTAACAATATGAAAAATAATTTAAAAAATATGTCTTCATATAAACGCAACCATTCCCCCTTTTAAAATATAATTAGATTATGGTGAATTATAAGAGCAAGAAAAAATACCTTACATGGTAGGAAAATTAATGACACTTCTTGGGGAGACACATGTCACCTCCATTAAAATGCACTGAGTAATACCAAAAGGGGCATAGCCCGAAACCAAAGGGGGCAGTAGAGGATGGCAGAGATATCGTGATTGAGTACTGCTGCCTTGTCAACATAGCCCTGAAGAAGAGAAGTGGTGGGGTGTTCTTCCTCTCAGTGTGTGTATCTGCCCAGCCCCTCCCCTGGGCTGCCTTCTGAGACCACCATCCTCAAAGAAGTTGATTTTCAGTAGTTTTAGTCAAGACTCACTCTTGGCTATCTTTGTCATTTTGGAGATCCACTTTTAAAATATTGTCAAGATTGTGCTTTCTTTAGATGCAAACAAATTCAATTCAGTAACTCACCCCTAAAACCAAATCAAAATCTGGGAGAAAAGGCAACTTACTATTAAACATTGGGGCAATTCTTCAAAAATAAGCAATTTTATTGGGAGCAAGGAGGAAAGGTCATGTGGCCTATCATTATCATCCAATTCCATGCCAGTAAAACATATTTCTAAAGTTAAAATGCCAAATCATTTTATCTTATTGTCACTTACAGAAATCAGATTTAAAGATACTAATCAGTCTTACCCAGTGGTGTTTTCACTTTCTTTGGGATTCACTTTGATAACATTATCAAGGTCTTCACCTCTTAAAAAAAATTTAGATCAGTTTCAAAGTATTCCCACAGTATTTTTTATATACACATTCCATATTATTGATGATTAATTCAAGCTTTTGGAGAAGATTATTATACTGGTATTAAATTCATTTTTGTTATGAAAGTTACCTATCAATAATATAGTTAAGTTAATCTCTAGGATTCTATTGGGCTCTAGGTAAATTTAAATTTAGATAGACTCGCCAAAGTAAAGCTCAGGGCAGTAGAGTTCAGACACAGAAGAGAGAAGCCAAACTCAAAGATGTGACCCCCTTCAGTATACTGAGAAGATCACACAATTAACCCAGTAGAAAATAAGCAAGATTTAGAAACATCAAAGCAGTTCTCACCCTCTGCTAGTCTGATCTGTCCTAGCATTTGCTTTGATAACCATTTTGAGATCTTGGATTCTTTGGAAAAAACATGGAGACTTTATGTCAATTAACTTGCATTCAATTTTTTCTGAAAACCATATAAATAAGAATGTCCCTGAAAGAATGTCCCTGAATGGATGTCCCTGAAAGGGCCAACTGACCAGAGAAACTTCAATATAATTATCCCTTAGCTTATCTTTTTAAATTTCCACAGTAGTACTTGGTTTAAATCAGTTTAAAAAATCTTCGCCAACACATCTCTCACTTTGCCATTTTGTCCTTTCTATTTCTTAATTTAAATAGAAAATTTGTCTCATTTTTAAATTATTTAAGAAAATATAGAATAAGAGATTATGCAGTAAGTTTTCCTGCACTTACTTCAGTGCAACTCAAGCATGTGGTCTTATGGAAACAGGATTCATCATATTCTTTGCCTACTATCTCTGATAGGCCCCAAAGTGCAACAGTTCAACTGTGACAGAGGAAAGCATAACACTCCCATTTCCAACAAGGTGTAAAAATCTAACATGAAAAAAGAGAGCCCCATTATGTTAGGCGCTTTACTTTCCCTTTCTCGTTTTTGTCAGTCCTTTGATTAACTTTAATAAGACTTCCAAGGCCTTGGTTTCTTTATAACATTGGAGGGGGCAGGGAGAGCACAGCAACGGAGAGAGAAAGAGAGAGAGAGAGATTCAACAGTAGATTTTTCACAACAGCAGTAAGACGGTATCAGTACCTGAAACATCAGAAGTCTTTAGAAATATTTAATTCAAGTGGCTCTTCTCATGCCAAATGCTGATATGCTAACTATCCTACAGTGAGGACCCAACCATTACTCAGTTATGATTAAACCAATTTAAACGTAAAAGTTCCCCCCACATCTCAGCTTTTGCTTTCTTTACTCTTTGCGGGTGGGCTGGTGAGAAACTAACTTTAATATATGTGTTGAGATATTGTCTTCCTTAAACATGAAAAGCATTCACATCAAGGGTGGAAATCAGATGATCAACATTTTAAATCTAAACATTTTGAAGATTTAGACAAGTCATTTTTAATAAAAAGTAACCTGGGAAAGGTAGAAATAACTCTTTGATGACCCCAGTACTTTATATGAGTTGACCACAACCAATAAAACTTTCACACGCCAATAGCTTAAAACAATTAGGGAATATGAAAGCTAATCTCTCTAAATCCCCCAGTTGTTCAATGCCATTTTCATCTGTCTCTTTCTTTCACTGTGATAAGACTGCTGACATTTGAGGGTCTTTCTGTGTAAGGAAGAAGGAAGGGAGACAGGCAGGGAAGAAGGAAAAGAAACTGTGGGCTCTCCCTACCACACCAAAGAGACCCATCCTTTCTGCATCAAAGCCCAGCTGCTATCAAGTTATACCAGCTTACAAACCCCTTCTCTTTTCTCCTCCTTCCTAGCCCACATGATTAACTTGTGTTCACCCACTTTTCCTAATTTCCACCACTTGTATGGAACTTTCCAAACTTCATTTATTTATTTATCTTTTAATTAATTAATTAAAATTATTTTTAACATCTTTATTGGAGTATAATTGCTTTACAATGGTGTGTTAGTTTCTGCTTTATAACAAAGTGAATCCTATACATATACATATATCCCCATATCTCCTCCCTCTTGTGTCTCCCTCCCACCCTCCCTATCCCACTCCTCTAGGTGGTCACAAAGCACAGAGCTAATCTCCCTGTGTAATGTGTCTGCATCCCACTAGCTATCTATTTTACATTTGTTAGTATATATAAATCCATGCCACTCTCTCACTTTGTCCCACCTTACCCGTCCCCCTCCCCATGTCCTCAAGTCCATTCTCTACGTCTGTGTCTTTATTCCTGCCCTGTCCCTAGGTTCTTCAGGATCATTTTTTTGTTTTTTTTTTAGATTCCATATATATGTGTAAGCATACGATATTTATTTGTCTCTTTCTGACTTACTTCACTCTGTATGACAGTCTCTAGGTCCATCCACCTCACTACAAATAACTCAGTTTCGTTTCTTTTTATGGCCGAGTAATATCCCATTGTATATATATGCCACATCTTCTTTATCCATTCATCTGTCGATGGACACTTAGGTTGTTTCCATGTCCTAGCTACTGTAAATAGAGCTGCAATGAATACTGTAGTACATGTCTCTTTTTGAATTATGGTTTTCTCAAGGTATATGCCCAGTAGAGGGATTGCTGGGTCATATGGTAGTTCTATTTTTAGTTTTTTAAGGAAATTCCATACTGTTCTCCATAGTGGCTGTATCATTTTACATTCTCACCAACAGTGCAAGAGGGTTCCCTTTTCTCCACACCCTCTCCAGCATTTATTGTTTGTAGATTTTGTGATGATGCCCATTCTGACCGGTGTGAGGTGATACCTCATTGTAGTTTTGACTTGCATTTCTCTAATGATTAGTGATGTTGAGCATCCTTTCATGTGTTTGTTGGCAATCTGTATATCTTCTTTGGAGAAATGTCTATTTAGGTCTTCTGCCCATTTTTGGATTGGGTTGTTTGTTTTCTTGATATTGAGCTGTATGAGTTGCTTGTATATTTTGGAGATTAATCCTTTGTCAGTTGCTTCATTTGCAAACATTTTCTCCCATTCTGAGGGTTGTCTTTTCATCTTGTTTATGGTTTCCTTTGCTTTGCAAAAGCTTTTAAGTTATATTAAGTCCCATTTGTTTATTTTTGTTTTTATTTCCATTTCTCTAGGAGGTGGGTCAAAAAGGATCTTGTTGTGATTTATGTCATAGAGTGTTCTGCCTATGTTTTCCTCTGAGGGTTTGATAGTGTCTGGCCTTACATTTAGGTCTTTAATCCATTTTGAGTTTATTTTTGTGTACGGTGTTAGGGAGTGTTCTAATTTCATTCTTTGCATGTAGCTGTCCAGTTTCCCCAGCACCAGTTATTGAAGAGGCTGTCTTTTCTCCATTGCATACTCTTGCCTCCTTTATCAAAGATAAGGTGACCATATGTGCATGGGTTTATCTCTGGGCCTTCTATCCTGTTCCATTGATCTATATTTCTGTTTTTGTGCCAGTACTATACTGTCTTCATTACTGTAGCTTTGCAGTATAGTCTGAAGTCCGGGAGCCTGATTCCTCCAGCTCCGTTTTTCTTTCTCAAGATTGCTTTGGTTATTCGGGGTCTTTTGTGTTTCCATACACATTGTGAAATTTTTTGTTCTAGTTCTGTGAAAAATGCCATTGGTAGTTTGATAGGGATTTCATAGAAGCTTTAGATTGCTTTGGGTAGTATAGTCATTTTCACAATGTTGATACTTCTAATCCAAGAACATGGTATATCTCTCCATCTGTTTGTATCATCTTTAATTTCTTTCATCAGTGTCTTATAGTTTTCTACATACAGGTCTTTGGTCTCCTTAGGTAGGTTTATTCCTAGGTATTTTATTCTTTTTGTTGCAGTGGTAAATGGGAGTGTTTCCTTAATTTCTCTTTCAGATTTTTCATCATTAGTGTATAGGAATGAAAGAGATTTCTGTGCCTTAATTTTGTATTCTGCTACTTTACCAAATTCATTGATTAGCTCCTGTAGTTTTTCTGGTAGCATCTTTAGGATTCTCTATCTAAAGTATCATGTCATCTGCAAACAGTGACAGTTTTACTTCTTCTTTTCTGATTTGGATTCCTTTTATTTCTTTTTCTTCTCTGATTGCTGTGGCTAAAACTTCCAAAACTATGTTGAATAACAGTGGTGAGAGTGGGCAACCTTGTCTTGTTCCTGATCTTACTGGAAATGGTTTCAGATTTTTACCATTGAGAACAATGTTGGCTGTGGGTTTGTCATATATGGCCTTTATTATGTTGAGGTAAGTTCCCTCTATGCCTACTTTCTGGAGGGTTTTTATCATGAACGGTGTTGAATTTTGTCGAAAGCTTTCTCTGCATCTATTGAGATGATCATATGGCTTTTCTCCTTCAATTTGTTAATATGGTTTATCACATTGATTGATTTGCGTATGTTGAAGAATCCTTCCATTCCTGGGATAAACTCCACTTGCTCATGGTGTATGATTCTTTTAATATGCTGTTGGAATCTGTTTGCTAGTATTTTGTTGAGGATTTTTGCATCTATGTTCATCAGTGATATTGGCCTGTAGTTTTCTTTTTTTGTGACATCTTTGGTTTTGGTATCAGGGTGATGGTGGCCTTGTAGAATCAGTTTGGGAGTGTCCCTCCCTCTGCTATATTTTGGAAGAGTTTGAGAAGGATAAGTGTTAGCTCTTCTGTAAATGTTTGATAGAATTCGCCTGTGAAGCCATCTGGTCCTAGGCTTTTGTTTGTTGGAAGATTTTTAATCACAGTCTCAATTTCAGTGCTGTGATTGGTATGTTTATATTTTCTATTTCCTCCTGGTTCAGTCTTGGAAGGTTGTGCTTTTCTAAGAATTTGTTGATTTCTTCCAGGTTGTCCATTTTATTGGCATATAGGTGCTATTAGTAATCTCTCATGATCCTTTGTATTTCTGCAGTGTCAGTTGTTACTTTTCCTTTTTCATTTCTAATTCTGTTGATTTGAGTCTTCTCCCTTTTTTTCTTGATGAATCTGGCTAATGGTTTATCAATTTTGTTTATCTTCTCAAAGAACCAGCTTTTAGTTTTATTGATCTTTGCCATCATTTCCTTCATTTGTTTTTCATTTATTTCTCGTCTGATCTTTATGATTTCCTTCCTTCTGCTAACTTTGGGTTTTCTTTTGCTCTTCTTTCTCTAATTGCTTTAGGTGTAAGGTTAGGTTGTTTATTTGAGATGTTTCTTGTTTCTTGAGGTAGGATTGTATTGCTATAAACTTCCCTCATAGAACTGCTTTTGCTGCATAGGTTTTGGGTCATCATTTTTTCATTGTCATTTGTTTCTAGGTATTTTTTGATTTCCTCTTTGATTTCTTCAGTGATCTCTTGGTTATTAAGTAGTGTATTGTTTAGCCTCCATATGTTTGTATTTTTTACAGTTTTTTTCCTGTAATTGATATCTTGTCTCATAGCGTTGTTGTCAGAAAAGATACTTGATACGATTTCAGTTTTTTTTAATTTACCAAGGCTTGATCTATCCTGGAGAATGTTCCATGAGCACTTGAGAAGAAAGTGTATTCTGTTGTTTTTGGATGGAATGTTCTATAAATATCAATTAAGTCCATCTTGTTTAATGCATCATTTAAAGCTTGTGTTTCCTTATTTACTTTCATTTTGGATGATCTGTCCATTGGTGAAAGTGGGGTGTTAAGTCTCCTACTATGATTGTGTTACTGTCAATTTCCCCTTTTATGGTTGTTAGCATTTGCCTTATGTATTTTGGTGTTCCTATGTTGGGTGCATAAATATTTACGATTGTTATATCTTCTTCTTGGATTGATCCCTTGATCATTATGTAGTGTCCTTCTTTGTCTCTTGTAATAGTCTTTATTTTAAAGTCTATTTTGCCTGCTATGAGAATTGCTACTCCAACTTTCTTTTGATTTCCATTTTGATGGAGCATCATTTTCATCCCCTCACTTTGGTCTGTATGTGTCCCTAGGTCTGAAGTGGGTCTCTTGTAGACAGCATATATACGGGTCTTGTTTCTGTATCCATTCAGCCAGTCTATGTCTTTTGGTTGGAGCATTTAATCCATTTACATTTTAGGTAATTATCAGTATGTATGTTCCTATTACCATTTTCTTAATTGTTTTGGGTTTGTTATTATAGGTCTTTCCCTTCTCTTATGTTTTCTGCCTAGAGAAGTTCCTTTAGCATTTGTTGTAAAGCTGGTTTGGTGGTGCTGAATTCTCTTAGCTTTTGCTTGTCTGTGAAGGTTTTAATTTCTCCATTGAATCTGAATGAGATCCTTGCTGGCTAGAGTAATCTTGGTTGTAGGTTTTTCCCTTTCATCACTTTAAATATGTCCTGCCAATCCCTTCTGGCTTGCAGAGTTTCTGCTGAAAGATCAGCTGTTAACCTTATGGGGATTCCCTTGTATGTTATTTGTTGTTTTTCCCTTGCTGCTTTTAATATTTTTTTTTGTATTTAATTTTTAATAGTTTGATTAGTATGTGTCTTGGCGTGTTTCTCTTTGGATTTATCCTGTATGGGACTCTCTGTGCTTCCTGGATTTGATTGACTATTTCCTTTCCCATAATAGGGACGTTTTCAACTATAATGTCTTTAAATATTTTCTCAGTCCCTCCCTTATTTTCTTCTTCTGGGATCCCTATAATTTGAATGTTGGTGCATTTAATGTTGTCCCAGAGGTCTCTGAGACTCTCCTGAATTCTTTTCATTCTTTTTTCTTTATTCTGCTCTGTGGTAGTTATTTCCACTATTTTATCTTCCAGGTCACTTATCTGTTCCTCTGCCCCAGTTATTCTGCTATTGATTCCTTCTAGAGGATGTTTAATTTCATTTTCCAAAGTTCATTTCTTAAAAAATATGAAATCTCATCTTTTCCTGTAAAACTCATACAACCACTTACAGAGAACTGACTGCTTTCCCACTTCATCTGTTCCCCATTTGGAAAAAAAAATCACCTGTAATAATGTTTGCACATTCACATTATAGTAATATGTTGTTAATAAGTGTTCAGTGTCTGAATGGAGTTTGTGATTGCCCACACTTTTTGTTATATAGACTTTGTTGTTTTCTACATCAGAGAGGGTTAAGAAGGCATACCACCGAGTTTGACTTGGAATGCTAGAATACCCATCTGTGCACAGCTTGGCACAGATCAATGGTTTTTAAAGATAACCAGGACAATAGAAATAATCATCATGTTAGGAAAAGGCAAATGTAATGACACACTGAATACAAGGTAAACAGCCAATCTGGAGAAAAAGCAGTAGAGACCTCAGAAATCTTTACCCTTTGTCATTCTTGATTGTTCTGGGATTTTCTTTAATGACACTGTCAAAAGTTTGATTTCTTTCAACATGAAAAATAATGTCAGTAGTAATTCATTTTCTAGTATATCAGTGTCAGTCTAGAACTATAAGTTAACTTCTTTAAATGCTCTTTAAATTAATGGTTACTGATCATTAATTAATCTTTTTTATGATACAAAATAAATAAAAGCATGGCTTTTGACCTTGAGATGTTTACAAGTGTATCTGAGTGATATACATATGAAGTGACTCAATCAAGATTGCAACTGAAAAATGCCTTAGTCCCTTAGAAAGACTTCAGTGGTGAGGAGCTATCCTCCCAGCATCAAAATGTCCTACAGTGAACATATTTAGTTCATAAACCAGCCTACTGTTCACTACTTGTAATGGTCAGTTTGATTTCTTTCACTTTTATATGTAAAAGGGAAGTTAGAGACCATCTAGATCATACCCTTCATTTTATGGACTGAGGAAACAGAGGTCTCCAGAGGTTAAGCCACTTGTCCAGGGTCACCCAGATTGATGTCGCTGGCAGAGCCAGTACCAAGACACCCACCCATCTCCTGATCCTGATCAAGTGCCTCTTCCACCAGCCTGTCTGACTTTTGTCTTGAACAGGGGGTCTCCCCCAGGAAATGGCATACAGTTTAGGACTCAATCAAAGAAGGCTGTATGAGTCTCAATCAAATCTTACCCTTTGCCATCTTTGTCTGTCTGGGTATTCACAACGATGAGAGTTTCAAGGCTTTTGGGTCTATAAAACACAAAGAAATTCAAATAAAAGACTGCATATTGAAATAAAATTGTGTGGTATCTTGAAAGGTCAGATACAGTAAAAATTTTTCATGAATTGCTCATTTACTCTTACTGAATAGAGCAGCAGAAATCCTTCTGGGCAATCATGTCTGAACTAAATGTACAATACTGAGTGCACTGCCCCATCTGTTAGTACATTTTTATGCCAGAGGACATAACTCCCTTCCCGCTAATAATGTCTGAAAGAATAAAACAAGCAATCTGGGAGATAATATTTTCAGGTTAGAGACAGATGCACTTACATTTTCTCTGTTGGCACTGCCTTAAGATTTGCTCTAAAGAGACCATCAATACCCTGATTTCTTTAAATGTATTGAACAAAAAGGCTCATCAGTGCTAATAATGGATACCTAACTCATAAAAACATAGATCAGTTTACATATAAGACAGGAAAAAAAGCTGGTTAGGAAAGATGAGCTACAATTCTTGAAATCACTTTGTTCCAAACAGGTATCTTCCTAGACTCAAAATTTAAATTGCAGTGGACCTTAAAGAAAAGAAAAGACAAGATACAGACTGGGGATCTACAAGCTGTAATAGGTTCATGGATGTGTTGTTTGGGTTCATGGAGTGTTTTTGTTTTTTATGTGGGCCAATATTTACAAAGCTGGCCATGACATGTAGACATCTGGAGTTTCAGGATCTCCTGAAAGTGTCCTGCAACTTTAGGCTCAAATTCTCACGTGGCAACATCAGCTGGAGCTGAGAAACAGTTGGGCTCTCCCGGACAGGGCGCTCCCTCTACATTACAGAACCAGCTCCCTTCACTCATCTATCCCTGCCTGGTCCCAGTAGGCCGTGAAGTCTGATTCTTAATCTAATGCCACCTCTCTTTATAGATAAGAAAACTGACATTTGCTTTGTTTCTTCTTCACTTTGGTCCCTGCCCGTTTTTTATGTTAGTGTGCCAAGTAACAGAGAGAGAACTAAAATTGCACAGACCTCTAACACAAACCTCAATTAATATGATCTTTAAGTTATGCAATTACAAATGACTCATAATAAGGAGATAATGTTAACTAAGAAAATGAGTGGTTTTTGTAGTGGTTCAACTACAAGCATTCAGTGACCAAACCAAACTGTTTACATACTAATACATTAGTATTTCAGGAAGAGAAATGTGGTTATTTTTATAACTGCCTTACTAAACACTGGTGTGTGAAAATCAAAGACACTTCAAAATTAGTGTCTTTAAATTGTAATAACCATTTATAATAATGATGAAACGATTTCTGCAAGCTTTTTATTCAAGATTTGTAGGACACTTTTGACTAGCCCAGTATATGTGTCCTCATGCTCAAATACTGAAAAATAACAAAGCAAATTCAGTAATAAAGCGAATAAAGAGATGTTTTAAAATCTTATCTATTCAAGCTTTTGTTCATTTTGATGAGATTATCTAATTCTTCACTTTGGGAAGAGAAAAGAATATCTTACATTAGTAAAATCCTGGGGCAGATTCAGCTTAAAACAACTATTTCTGAGTTCTCTGAAGTTCACCGTATGTCCCACATTTATCATCCACGAAAATCCTCTCTATCTTTCAAAGCTCTCCTCAAACACCCCTTTTGCCAAGAAATCTTTCCCAGTCCTTTAACTGAATGGAGTCCCCTACATTTTTGGAAGCCTTGCAGCGTTTTGGATTTTTGTATCTCCTTTACGGTACCTACATTGCTATACTTCGTAATATAGTAATCATACACTTGTCTCATGTTAATGTCTTTGCTTCTACCGATACTAGTGTACATAGAGACACAAACACACACACACACACCACTTAAAATTTTGAAATGTATTTTATATTGGATCCTCTTCAGTGTTTAATATGGGGTTTTTCACACAGTAGATGCTTAATACAGGTTTTACTTGAATCAACAAATACAGGTACGTTGACTAATTATAGATTCTATCTTTGCATAATGTACGTGCACAAAGCAGCTATTGGAAAACACTCGTTTATCAGTAAGTCTGGCTTCTTTCTTGAATTCTACTCTCCCTTATTCCAGTTCAGCTACACTTGCTCTCCTGTTTCCAGACTTGAGAACTGTAAAGACTCTACTGACTGCTTCTTCAGGAGCTACTTGTTTAAGCTAACCCCCTGGGTTCTGGAATATTCCTTAGAACCACAGGAGCTCAGCCTTCTCCCCAAGGAAGGCAGCTGCAGTGGTTTTTCATTCCTGTTTGCTCCTCACAGCATATCCTCTCCTCAACCCTTCTATCCACCCACTTCACCCCTTCTATCCGCCCACTTCACCCCCATTTCTCTTGCCTTCCCCACCCAGTTTTCCAGTTCACAAGTCTTGGTTTTCCCTTCTTCCTGCTCTAGTCTCACATACTTTCCACACTTCCTCAATGTTCCTCTTTCTTCTCAAGTCATCACTGGTGTTGACCAGGAGGCCATGAGGCCAAGTAACTTGGTAGTTAGACATTCAGGTTCCCAAGTCAGGGATACCTGGATTCTAGTCAGGGATTCACCACTTATTAGTTGGTGACTCTGGGTGAGTTACCTAACCTCTTGCTCCCTCAATTTTTTTCATCTGTAAAATAAGAATACTAATTGTACCTACCTCAGAAAAGAACCAATAAGTTAATGAATAGAAAGTGATTAGGATTATACCTGGCATGTCATAAACTCTCAATTAATTTTGGCAATTCTAGTAAACAGTTTCCAGTCAATATTAATTTTTTCATTTAAAAATGCTCATTATATTTATTTTTTAAACTGAATTTAGAGGCACCAAGACTCTGGCTCAGCCTTAGAGAGCTATGGTCGTTGAGTCACTAATGTGCTTAGAAGATGCTTGGCATAGCAGATCACCAGAATAACTACTGGAACAGTTCTCTCAGGGATCTGAAAAACTCATTCAATCAACAGCCATCACAGAGATGAATCGTTTCAAGTAATATTGCATATTCAATGGAAGAATTGAAGGCTGAGAATAAATATAGAAATATGAAAGTTGCTGACCCTGACAAAAAATGGATTAATGTTCTATCCTTGTGTGGGACAAACACTACCCAGTGCCCTGACACAATGCTGCGTTGTCATTTCTTATTTGAAATTCTACCTTCCAACACTGAGGCTATAAATCTGTTCCATGTCCCCAAGGGAAAGAGCAAACTCTGTAAATTTTAGCCCTAGACCTTTCTGACTGGTGAGTCACAATGATGAGATCAGGATTTGGGCTTCCACGAGAAAATTAACATAAATCATGAGAAGACACTCTGTGGGAAATTAAGTGAAATGGGGGCTGCATTCTGAACAAAGGAGTTGAGCTTTCAAAATGGCCTTAAATTGATGAAAGTTTGGATATTAAATTTCACCATTGCATTTACAATAAATTAAATGTTCTTAGTCAGATAAGAGTAAGAGTTCATTTTTCAAAGGAGTATTACAAAGCAACTAAGATAAATACAGCTATATCTCATCCCTCTAGACAGTCCACAGTAACGCTTCTCAGCTATCGATGCAAAAGACATTTCCCCTGGCCCACGTCAAAGCAACAGCTTCTCCCCATGAAGAACGTATCTGGCTGTGGAATTCGTGCATCCTGGTGAGGGAGAGGGGACAGAAAAGTTAAACTAACTGCAGCTCTCACTGTTTTTGTTTGACTTGCGCCAAACCATAAGTGCCCTTCAGCGTCGCTCACCTATCTCTCCCTTAAACACCCACCAAAAAACTATCCAGTCAAAAAAACTGTCCAATCCCTATTAAAAATAAAATATTACCTCAAACAAAAATAAGTCAATAAAATTAGAGATCTAGGCACTTAGACAACAAAGAAATGAAAACATTCAGGATATTTTCGACTATCTCTGTCTGGATCTAGAGCTACTACTTTGTCTATGAGTTTGCAGCGAAGAGCTAAGTGTCACTTCTGTTTCTTCTCTTCAGTTCTTTGACTGAGACTGCAATCCTTAATAACATTCTTAGCACTGCTAAATTCCATTAAACAAGGAAAAATTTTGTAGGCACAGGATTTAAACTATGGAATGTTTATACTCAAGGTTTTCTCACTGCTCATCATTGTTTTACCATTATCTACTATATAAACACTTCTACTTTGCACAAAACATTGTGTCAGACTTTGCAGATGACAGATGGTAAGACAAAATATCTGCTCTAAGAGATTAAAGAGGTAACAAAGATGAGACATTTACATAAATACCATGAAACTATACCAAATATGATTAGTTGTTATATAATATGAGTAATGGGGCTCTAATAGCTTAGAGAGGCAGAAGTCACATCTCACTGGATCACTCAGAGAAGACTTCACAGAGGAGGTGGTATGTGATCTGGATCTTGAAAGATGGGTAGGACTTGGATGGATGGATATGGTGGCCTTGAGGTTGGAAAAGGCCACCATGTGGCTGGAATGGTATAAACAAAGGCAGAGGCTCTGGAAACTACAGAAAGGAAGTGATTAAATTTGAGACTGCATGCAGGATAAATGTAAGGATGAAGTCAGAAATTGCTAAGGAATATTAGGTTGGAGACAGGTTAACAAAGGCATTGAATGAGGTTATATGTAATTGAACAGGCAATGGGCAGCCAGGTGGAGTTATTTTTCCAGCAGAATCGTAGAAAGAAAACGCTGGCAGTGATGGGTAGTAATGGTCTACTGGGGGGAGAGGCGAGGAGTGTAAGTCAATCTGGATACCTATTCTGATAACCTGTGATGGAACCAATGAGGGTTTGAACTGGGGTGAGGTCATGGGGGTGTGCAGGGCATTTTAGACATTTAATCCATATGTGCCTAATACTACACAAAGGGGTCAAGACATGAAAGAATCAAAAATGATTTCGGGCGGGACCTTCAAGATGGCGGAGGAGTAAGATGTGGAGATCACCTTCCTCCCCACATATACATCAAAAATACATCTACATGTGGAACAACTCCTACAGAACACCTACTGAACACTGGCAGAAGACCTCAGACTTCCCAAAAGGCAAGAAACTCCCCACGTACCTGGGTAGGGCAAAAGAAAAAAGAAAAAAGAGACAAAAGAATAGGGATGGGACCTGCACCTCTGGGAGGGAGCTGAAGGAGGAAAAGTTTCCACACACTAGGAAGCTCCTTCACTGGTGGAGACGGGGGTGGGCGGGGGGGCGGGAAGCTTCGGAGCCATGGAGGAGAGCGCAGCAACAGGGGTGCAGAGGGCAAAGCGGAGAGATTCCCGCACAGAGAATCGGTGCCGACCAGCACTCACCAGCATGAGAGACTTGTCTGCTCTCCTGCTGGGGCAGATGGGGGCTGGGAGCTGAGGCTCGGGCTTTGGAGGTCGGATCGCAGGGAGAGGACTGGGGTTGGCGGCGTGAACACAGCCTGAAGGGGGCTAGTGAGCCACAGCTAGCCGGGAGGGAGTCCGGGAAAAAGTCTGGAGCCGCCTAAGAGGCAAGAGGCCATTGTTTCGGGGTACACGAGGAGAGGGGATTCAGAGCACCGCCTAAACGAGCTCCAGAGATGGGCGCGAACCGCGTCTATCAGCGCGGACCCCAGAGACGGGCATGAAACGCTAAGGCTGCTGCTGCTGCCACCAAGAAGCCTATGTGCAAGCACAGGTCACTATCCACACCTCCTCTCCTGGGAGCCTGTGCAGCCCTCCACTGCCAGGGTCCCGTGATCCAGGGACAACTTCCCCAGGAGAACACACGGCGCACCTCAGGCTGGTGCAACGTCATGCCGGTCTCTGCCGCCGCAGGCTCGCCCCGCACTCCGTACCCCTCCCTCCACCCCACCTGAGTGAGCCAGAGCCCCCTAATCAGCTGCTACTTTAATGCTGTCCTGTCTGAGTGAAGAACAGACGTCCTCAGGCGATCTACACGCAGAGACGGGGCCAAATCCAAAGCTGAACCCCAGGAGCTGTGCAAACAAAGACGAGAAAGGGAAATCTCTCCCAGCAGCCTCAGGAGCAGCGGATTATATCTCCACAATCAACTTGATGTACCCTGCATCTGTGGAATACTTTAATAGACAACGAATCATCCCAAAATTGAGGCAATGGACTTTGGGAGCAACTGTAGACTTGGGGTTTGCTTTCTGCATCTAATTTTTTTCTGGTTTTATGTTTACCTCAGTTTAGTATTAAGAGCTTATTATAATTGGTAGATTTGTTTATTGATTTGGTTGCTCTCTTCCTTTATTTTATATATATATATTTTTTTTTTTCTTTTTCTCTTTTTGTGAGTATGTATATGTATGCTTCTTTGTATGATTTTGTCTGTATAGGTTTTCTTTTACCATTTGTCCTAGGGTTCTATCTGTCCTTTTTTTTTTTTTTTTAAGTATAGTTTTTAGTGCTTGTTATCATTGGTGGAATTGTTTATTGGTTTGGTTGCTCATTTCTTTTCTTTTTATTATTACCTTTTAATTTTTTTTATTTTAATAAATAAATATTTTTTTTAATTTTAATTATTTTCTTTCTTTCATGTTTTTCTTTTTTTCTTTGTTTTTTCTCCCTTTTCTTCTGAGCTGTGTGGCTGACAGGGTCTTGGTGCTCCGGCCGGGTGTCAGGCCTGAGTCTCCGAGGTGGGAGAGCCGATTTCAGGATATTGGTCCACCAGAGACCTCCTGGCTCCACGTAATATCAATCAGTGAGAGCTCTCCCAGAGATCTCCATCTCAATACTAAGACCCAGCTCCACTCAACAACCAGTGCTGGACGCCCCATGCCAAACAACTAGCAAGACAGGAAAATAACCCCACCCATTAGCAGAGAGGCTGCCTAAAGTCATACTAAGTTCACAGACACCACAAAACACACCACCGGACACGCTCCTGCCCACCAGAAAGACAAGATCCAGCCTCATCCACCAGAACACAGGCAGCAGTCCCCTGCACCAGGAATCCTACACAACCCAATGAACCAACCTTACCCACTGGGGGCAGACACCAAAAACAACGGGAACTATGAACCTGCAGCCTGTGAAAAGGAGACCCCAAACACAGTAAGTTAAGCAAAATGAGAAGACAGAGAAATACACAGCAGATGAAGGAGCAAGGTAAAAACCCACCAGACCAAACAACTGAAGAGGAAATAGGCAGTCTACCTGAAAAAGAATTCAGAGTAATGATAGTAAAGATGATCCAAAATCTTGGAAATAGAGGGAGAAAATACAAGAAACATTTAACAGGGACCTAGAAGAACTAAAGTGCAAACAAACAATGAGGAACAACACAATAAATGAAATTAAAAATTCTCTGGAAGGAATCAATTGAAGAATAACTGCGGCAGAGGAATAGATAAGTGACCTGGAAGATAAAATAGTGGAAATAACTACCACAGAGCAGAATACAGAAAAAAGAATGAAAAGAATTGAGGACAGTCTCAGAGACCTCTGGGACAACATTAAATGCACCGATATTCGAATTATAGGGGTCCCAGAAGAAGAAGAGAAAAAGAAAGGGACTGAGAAAATATTTGAAGAGATTATAGTTAAAACTTCCATAATATCGGCAAGGAAGTAGTCAATAAGTCCAGGAAGAGCAGAGAGTTCCATACAGGATAAGTCCAAGGAGAAAAACACCAAGGCACATATTAATCAAATTATCAAAAATTAAATACAAAGAAAAAATATTGAACGCAGCAAGGGAAAAACAACAAATAACATACAAGGGAGTCCGCATAAGATAAACAGCTGATCTTTCAGCAGAAACTCTGCAACCCAGAAGGGTGTGGCAGGACATATTTAAAGTGATGAAAGGGAAAAACCTACAACCAAGATTACTCTAGCCAGCAAGGATCTCATTCAGATTCAATGGAGAAATTAAAACCTTTACAGACAAGCAAAAGCTAAGAGAATTCAGCACCACCAAACCAGCTTTACAACAAATACTAAAGGAACTTCTCTAGGCAGGAAACACAAGAGAAGGAAAAGACCTAAAATAACAAACCCAAAACAATTAAGAAAATGGTAATAGGAACATACATATCGATAATTGCCTTAAAGGTAAATGGAATAAATGCTCCAACCAAAAGACATAGACTGGCTGAATGGATGCAAAAACAAGACCCGTATATACGCTGTTTACCAGACACCCACTTCAGACCTAGGGACACATACAGACTGAAAGTGAGGGGATGGAAATAGATATTCCATGCAAGTGGAAATTAAAAGAAAGCTGGAGTAGCAATTCTCATATCAGACAAAAAAAACTTTAAAATAAAGACTATACTATTACAAGAGACAAAGAAGGACACTACATAATGATCAAGGGATCAATCCAAGAGGAAGATATAACAATTGTAAATATTTATGCACCCAACATAGGAGTACCTCAATACAAAAGGCAAATGCTAACAGCCATAAAAGGGGAAATCGACAGCAACACAATCATAGTAGGAGACTTTAACACCCCACTTTCACCAATGGACAGATCATCCAAAATGAAAATAAATAAGGAAACACAAGCTTTAAATGATACATTAAACAAGATGGACTTATTGATATTTATAGCACATTGCATCCAAAAACAACAGAGAACTCTTTCTTCTCAAGTGCTCAGGGAACATTCTCCAGGGTAGATCATATCTTGGGTCACAGTCAAGCCTTGGTAAATTTAACAAAACTGAAATCGTATCAAGTATCCTTTCTGACCAAACCGCTATGAGATTAGAAATCAGTTACAGGGGGAAAAAAAAAGTAAAAAACACAAACACATGGAGGCTAAACAATACATTACTAAATAACCAAGAGATCACTGAAGGAATCAAAGATGAAATCAGAAAGTACCTAGAGACAAATGACAATGAAAACACGACAACCCAAAACCTATGGGATGCAGCAAAAGCAGTTCTATGAGGGAAGTTTATAGCAATACAATCCTACCTCAGAAAACAAGAAACATCTTAAATAAACAACCTAACCTTACACCTAAAGCAATTAGAGAAAGAAGAAAAAAACAAATCCAAAGTTAGTAGAAGGAAAGAAATCATAAAGATCAGATCAGAAATAAATGAAAAAGAAATGAAGGAAATGATAGCAAAGATCAATAAAACTAAAAACCTGGTTATTTGAGAAGATAAACAAAATTGATAAACCATTAGCCATACGCATCAAGAAAAAAAGGGAGAAGACTCAAATCAACAGAATTAGAAATGAAAAAGAAAAAGTAACAACTGACACTGCAGAAATACAAAGGATCATGAGAGATTACTACAAGCAACTCTATGCCAATAAAATGGACAATCTGGAAGAAATGGACACATTCTTCGAAAAGCACAACCTTCCGAGACTGAGCCAGGAAGAAATATAAAATATAAACAGACCAATCACAAGCACTGAAATTGAGACTGTGATTAAAAATCTTCCAAGAAAAAACAGCCTAGGACCAGATGGCTTCACAGGTGAATTCTATCAAACATTTACAGAAGAGCTAACACCTATCCTTCTCAAACTCTTCCAAAATATAGCAGAGGGAGGAACACTCCCAAACTCATTCTACAAGGACACCATCACCCTGATACCAAGATCAGACAAAGATGTTACAAAAAAAGGAAAACTACAGGGCAATATCACTGAGGAACATAGATGCAAAAATCCTCAACAAAATAGTAGCAAACAGAATCCAACAGCACATTAAAAGGATCATACACCATGATCAAGTGGGGTTATCTCAGGAATGCAAGAATTCTTCAACATACGCAAATCAATCAATGTGATAACCCATATTAACAAATTGAAGGAGAAAAACCATATGATTATCTCAATAGATGCAGAAAAAGCTTTCGACAAAATTCAACACCCATTTATGATAAAAACCCTCCAGAAGGTAGGCATAGAGGGAACTTACCTCAACATAATAAAGACCATATATGACAAACCCACAGCCAACATCATTCTCAATGGTGAAAAACTGAAACCATTTTCAGTAAGATCAGGAACAAGACAGGTTGGCCACTCTCACCACTATTATTCAACATTGTTTTGGAAGTTTTAGCCACAACAATCAGAGAAGAAAAAGAAATAAAAGGAATCCAAATCAGAAAAGAAGAAGTAAAACTGTCACTGTTTGTTGATGACATGGTACTATACATAGAGAATCCTAAAGATGTTACCAGAAAACTACTAGAGCTAATCAATCAATGTGGTAAAGTAGCAGGATGCAATATTAATGCACAGAAATCTCTTGCATTCCTATACACTAATGATGAAAAATTTGAAAGAGAAATTAAGGAAACACTCCCATTCACCATTGCAACAAAAAGAATAAAATACCTAGGAATAAACCTATCTAAGGAGACCAAAGACCTGTATGTAGAAAACTATAAGACACTGATGAAAGAAATTAAAGATGATACAAACAGATGGAGAGATGTAACATGTTCTTGGATTGGAAGAATCAACATTGTGAAAATCACTATACTACCCAAAGCAATCTACAGATTCAGTGCAATCCCTATCAAACTACCAATGGCAGTTTTCACAGAACTAGAACTAAAAATTTCACAACGTGTATGGAAACATAAAAGACCCCAAATAGCCAAAGCAATCTTGAGAAAGAAAAACAGAGCTGGAGGAATTAGGCTCCCTGACTTCAGACTATACTACAAAGCTACAGTAATGAAGACAGTATAGTACTGGCACAAAAACAGAAATATAGATCAATGGAACAGGATAGAAGGACCAGAGATAAACCCATGCACATATGGTCACCTTATCTTTGATAAAGGAGGCAAGAGTACACAATGGAGAAAAGACAGCCTCTTCAATAACTGGTGCTGGGGAAACTGGACAGCTACATGAAAAGAATGAAATTAGAACACTCCCTAACACCGTACACAAAAATAAACTCAAAATGGATTAAAGACCTAAATGTAAGGCCAGACAATATAGAACTCTTAGAGGAAAACATAGGAAGAACACTCTATGACATAAATCACAGCAAGATCCTTTTTGACCCACCTCCTAGAGAAATGGAAATAAAAACAAAAATAAACAAATGGGACCTAATGAAACTTAAAAGCTTTTGCACAGCAAAGGAAACCATAAACAGGATGAAAAGACACCCCTCAGAATGGGAGAAAATATTTGCAGACGAAGCAACTGACAGAGGATTAATCTCCAAAATATACAAGCAGCTCATACAGCTCAATATCAAAAAACAAACAACCGAATCCAAAAATGGGCAGAAGACCTGAATGAACATTTCTCCAAAGAAGATATACAGATTGCCAACAAACATATGAAAGGATGCTCAACATCACTAATCATTAGAGAAATGCAAGTCAAAACTACAATGAGGTATCACCTCACACCGGTCAGAATGGGCATCATCACAAAATCTACAAACAATAAATGCTGGAGAGGGTGTGGAGAAAAGGGAACCCTCTTGCACTGTTGGTGAGAATGTAAATTGATACAGCCACTATGGAGAACAGTGTGGAATTTCCTTAAAAAACTAAAAATAGAACTACCATATGACCCAGCAATCCCTCTACTGGGCATATCCCTTGAGAAAACCATAATTCAAAGAGAGACATGTACCACAGTGTTCATTGCAGCTCTATTTACAATAGCCAGGACATGGAAGCACCCTAAGTGTCCATCAACAGATGAATGGATAAAGAAGATGTGGCACATATATACAATGGAATATTACTCAGCCTTAAAAAGAAACAAAATTGAGTTATTTGTAGTGAGGTGGATGGACCTAGAGACTGTCATACAGAGTGAAATGAGTCAGAAAGAGAAAAACAAATACTGTATGCTAACACATATATATGGAATCTAAAAAAAAAAAAAAAAAATGGTACTGAAGTACCTAGGGGCAGAACAGTAATAGAGACGTAGACGTAGAGAATGGACTTGAGGACACGAGGCGGGGGAAGGGTAAGCTGGGACAAAGTGAGAGAGTGGCATGGACATATATACACTACCAAACGTAAAATAGATAGCTAGTGGGAAGTAGTCGCATAGCACAGGGAGATCAGCTCGGTGCTCTGTGACCACCTAGAGGGGTGGGATAGGGAGGGTGGGAGGGAGGGAGATGCAAGAGGGAAGAGATATGGGGATATATGTATACATATAGCTGATTCACTTTGTTATACAGCAGAAACTAACACATCATTGTGAAGCAATTATACTCCAATAAAGATGTTAAAAAAAAAAATGGTTCCAGAAAGGTGATCTTGCCTAAATGAAAGAAAAGAGAGAAGGCAGGAAATAGCACATTTGGGGAGGCAGTTGAAAATAGCCTAGGACATTCTAAATGGGGTTGCTGGGGAGACAAATAAAGATCTGGGTCAGCAACATAAATACAGGCCTGGGGGTTTGGAGTAAGTTCATCACCATGGACAACTACGGTGACCGGGATGAGCATTACTCACCAGAAGAGAAAGCAGAGGATGAAGAGTGTCCATAAATGTTAGTAACACCCATTTCTCAGGGCCGCTAATCTAGAGAGACTGACTGAGTCTTTCTTCTTTGAAATTATATGTGATAAACAGCATTTGAAACAAAAAGAGAAGAAAAATGCAAGTTCAGAAGCTCTTGAGCTCTCACCCCTTGTCAGCTTTCTGAAATGAAGTGTCCACTTTGACGGTGTTTTCAAGATCCTGACTCCTTCAAACAAATAAACTCAAGTCAATGACAGTAGAGCTATCTTAGAAGGAGCTAAAATGTCTTATCTGTGTTCAGTGAAGAAAGCAAAACTCCAAGTGTTATCAGGACTTACTGAGTTTAACTGAATAACAAAATAGTCTGTCATATCAGCTCATGGCATTCACACACACACACACACACACACACACACACACACACCAGTCACTCCACCTGGGCATTGGCTCTGCCATCTACTGCTCACTGAAATAACTACAGTTTCTCCTAAAGTCATATATTGGTTGTACAGAATTTATATTCTTAAAAAGGATGTGGATAAATTGGGAGATTGGGATTGACATATACACACTACTATATATAAAATAGATAACTAATAAGAACCTGCTGTATAGCACAGAGAACTCTACTTAATACTCTGTCATGGCCTATATGGGAAAAGAATCTAAAAAAAAAAGAGTGTATATTAAAAAAATAGGATATGGAAAAGAAAATTCAATTAACTGCAAAAGTAAACACAGAAACATGTTCCGAAGTTTTTCTACCAACCAAGGAGCATTAAGCAACATTAAGCAACATATTCAGATGATCAATTAGTCCCTTATATGAGGTGAAAGTATCTGTCAGATGTTCAATCAAATAACTATATTTCCACCTATTCACTTACACATCAACAACAGCTGTATCATAAACCTTGGGACAAGTGCTGGGAATAAAGAGATGTTTTCCTGTCTTAAGGGGTTTGATCTTATTCTGTTATCATGTTCAGACAATTTTGGTTGCTCATAATGTAATGCTTAGAATAGAAATAAAAGGAATAAAATTCTGTAGGTACATATAAAAACATTTATTACCCACTATTGAAGTCAGCTGGAAAACTGATTTTGTCTATTTTATTATTAATTTTAGGTATGTTTAAGTGTTCCAATAAAGCATACTTTATCATATCTACAATTACACAGATATAGATATATAGATATAGATATAGATCACTGTACCTTATATTTCTTTCAGAAGATCTGTTGGTTTCTGTATATGCACTTGGCTTAGGTGGACATATCTGCCTATATTTTTCAAGTTAAAGATAATGTCTGTTAGGTAAGAAAACACTTCTCTGTTAGATTTAAATTTATGAGAAAACATTTACATTCAAAGAGATGAAAGTGTGTTTGAACAATAGCACTACTGGAGATAAAAATCTTCTAAATATGTTCATGTTCATTTTATTTTAGTTGCCAGTCATCAATAAAGCATTTTTACACTTATCTCTATTAGATAATAATACAATATTTCAAATAATAAGAATTATTTTTTGTTAGGTATCAGAGGGATATTTTTCTCAAAGACTTATCCCGTTTGAATACTATCAAGAAATATGTTTGCTCAGATAAGATGGTAAACACTTTCATATTTCCAGTACACCCACCACATTGAGAAAGACCACATTGAGTTGTTAGAATTAAATTTTACAGTGCTAGGTTCTGTTACAATTTGTGATATAAGACTTTTCTCTGCTCTTTTTCTAAGTATCTGATTGGCCTACTTATACATTCTTGCTTTTTCTCAAGAAATTATATTCAACTATTTTTTGGTACTCCTGAGGACATGTGTTAATTACATAGGAAACACTTCCCTTTCATATTCTTTCATTAAAGTCATCTTGCTGTGATTAAAGTAATCAGGGTTTTAACATGCAAGTTGTCCTCATTTTATATTTAAGATATTTGTGGAAGAAATAAATTAGAGTAGTAAAAATGGATTAGACCAATTCCCATGAAATCTAGCTTCTTTTGAATCTGTACAAGGTCACTGCTCTAGAGTCCCGAGTTTCAGTTTAGAATTTAGGTGGTACTAACACCAACTTTTTTTAGCCCCCTAAAAAATCCTATTCAAATTAAGATTTAGTTGTTCAGTACTATCAAAGTAAAAGGAAAAATAATGTAAGATAGAAAGCCTGAGAAGTTATTTTTAAGAGTATAATTATAACCATTGCACAAATTAAAAATTATAAATCTGGCCTATATTTTAATTAATTCAATGAAGAAGTATTCTCTTAACATTAAAAAAAAGTATCCTCTCCTCCCAAGGACAAAATTTCAAAGGTACTGTGAAGTTTCACTGAATAGAAATTCAGACCTGGGTTTTTAACACGTTAGGTTGAATGCCTAAAGCTACATAGCCCTGCCACCCAATCAGCATTTTCTGGCTGAAGTTACCCTCTTAATAAAGAATAGTTCTCAAATTGTATTGCGTGTTGTCAAAAGAATCACCATCAAAAAGTAAAACTACAAAAGAATCAAAGGCAGGCCATTAAGAGAATCTAATGTAATCAGTCTTCATTGAGATACCATTTTTTAAATCTCTCAATAATAATGGAAATGTGCCATGTAGGTCTTGAAAAACAGTTCGATACGATTAAACTGTTTAACAGGAACACATGGGAAGATGTTCAGATCTCTGAATTTGTTTTTAAGTATTAATTATAGAGCACTGGAGATTCAAAGTAGAAAAGCAAGTCTGTCTCTTTTTCTTGGTTCGGAGACAAGTTAATTAGAACATTTTTTCAAAATTTGTGATAGTTTTGAAATAAATTACAAATGTCTCAATTAAAATAAGACTAAAGAACTACCCACTTCCTGGACATGACTACTGTTTAGTTTCTATATTGAAAGTGTACTTCCATAAGACAAGTAATGGCCATAAGTATCCAACGACAAACATAAATACACGTTTGTGTGGGCAAATAGAATTAGAAAATCTTTCCAAGTGCTTCTTCAGTGAATATGCACACTAAAGATACCCACGCTTTGCACAAAACAAGTCACAATTCATTTGCTTTCATTTCCCTTGAACTTCATTTTGCAAGAAATTCTGGAGTGCTAGGTCTTACCTGTTATCCTGCCTCAGCTGGTTAGGAGATGAAACTGAAGAACTGGGCTTTGGAGGTATTGGAGGGTGAACAGTTGGTTCCCTTCAGAACAGAAACAGCAGTTCATTTCACCATGGAAACACAGTAAATTTTAGCATCTATTCACCAAATGCATTTATTGTCTATATGGAAATATCTCATGCATCTTACAACCCCTGTGCATGAGCTACCTGAAAGGCCAGGATCTTTGGAGCTCTAAACTTTAAATAAGTCAAATTACAGGTATTTTTAAAGTTCATTTAATCAGATTTTTGGAAACCCTGTCTTCCCCAACTATAGTTTGAAACATAATGTGTTCTTTAAACAGCTTAATATTTTACTAGACTGTCTCACTCAAGTTGTGACATTTTGGGTCAGCAGCGCATAGCATAGTAAATGGTTCTTGGGCATTAACATATAAGCTTCCTTAGGAATTATGCCAACTATCAAGCTGCTACGGAAACAGCAAGAAAGGTTTTTAATTCCACAGACCTCAAGGTGAAGTTGATTTGAAGCTCTTAACTAAATTGGACTTAAATATTGTCAGCACAGGCCAGTTTGATGCTGGCAAAGCTTACATACACTGTCAGCCTAAACTTTCCAACAAAGTGCCAAGGCAGCCTCTGAGCTGGCATGATTTGATCACCCAGGAACTAGAGCAGGCAATTATGGGCATATATGGGAGGGAGTCAGAACTTTACCTAGGGCACGTCACTCCCCCACCCTGAAACTCCCACCTCAGTGGTTCCCCATTATCCTCAAGATAAATTCCATAAAAGTATCCCTGTGATCTAGACTCTCTGTACCCCTCTGGCTTCTGCAGCGCCTAAGCAGGGAGTGCTACCTGCAGCTACCTGCAGGGAGCAGGTAGGCTCTGGGGTCAGGCTGCCTGAATTGCCAGCTGTGTGACAATGGCCTAAACTGATTCCATTTCTTCATTTGTAATAACTCTTCCAATGGGATTGTTGGGGTGTTGTCAGGACTGAATGAAATCATGATTTTATTTAACACATTTATTGGTAGCTTTCTATGCACACAGCACTCTACAAAGTGGATGATTCCCCTGTTCTCAAAAGGCTTTCAATACACAAATAAATATATGACAGATGAAGAAAAGTACTAAGAAGAAAATAAAACAGAGTAAGAGAATATAGAGTGATGGTGTGGGAACACCTGTCTGTGAGGTGAAATTTGAGCCAAGACCTGAAGGAAGTGGTAAAATGAGCCATGAGGATATCGGAGGAAGAGCATATAAATATGGGCATCATCAGGTTCGAGATGGCCTCTAACCCTTGAAACTGGATGAGATCACCAAGGAAGTCAGTGCAGGTAGAGACGAAAAGAGGGCCAAGCGACCCCTGACCCCTGCAATGTCCGGACGTCAAGAATATGAGAGGGAAACAGTAAAAGAGTCTGAAAAGAAGTAGCCAAGGAGAAGAGAAATATGAGGGTGTGGTTCCGGGAAGTCAAGTGAGACAAGTGTTTCAAGAAGCATTTGATCTGTCAAGCTGCATTTGGCCATGCCAAATGCTACGGACAGAGCAAATCAAACAAGAGTGGGGAGTTACCATGGTGTTGGCAATATGGTGGTCATTGTTAACCCAGATAAGGGCGGTTTTGATGGAGCAGTGGTGAAAAAACCTTCTAGGAGTGGATTTAAGGCAAAATGGGAGGCAGAGGCATTGATGTAGATACTTCTTTTGAGGCATTTTGCAGTGAAGAGGGAAGAGAAAAATGGGAAGTTACCTGAAGGCTGATAGGTCAAGGAAGGTTACTAGAGTATGTAGATATGTTGATGGGAATGATCCAGTTAAGACAGTAAATTTGATGGTGCAGGAGAGTGAGCAGAAAATTGCTAGACTTGGGAAACCAGGAGACCTAGGGCACAAGGGGGGAGGTTGGTCTTGGATGGAAGCACAGAGAGCTCACTCATTTGATCCTTGCTTCAATCCCAGAGGTAAGTATTCTGCTTCTTCCTATTTTACAGATGAAAAGACTGAGGCACAGAAAGTGAAAATAAATAACCCATGATGATACAGCTGGTAAGGGGCAGAGTGAGAAATCCAAACCAGGAAGTCTGGCTCCATAAGCCCTCCCCCAGCCGTGCTGCCTTTCAAGGACTCTTTGGGCAACACCAATGGCTTAGTTGAGGTTAAGGCTCATGGAATTAAAATAAGGCTAGTAGCCATTGTTTTCTTTTGCCACGTTCAGCAGCTTTAGGAGCAGGAATGGACTAAACAGAGAGTTGGATTTAACGAAGTTTCTAATTCAGCCAAGAAAGTGGAACAAAGAATGATGACAAGGGAAGGGGTACGCAAGGAAGCAATTGCAGCAAGGGACCGTGGGATCTGAGACGGACATGGAGGGAACTGAGGATATGAGGGGAGAGGAGCTGTGAAAAGATGGTAGAATCAATGGATTGGTGGTTGTGGTGGGGCTGGAGAACTGGAATCAGAGGACTAGAGGGACTGAGCTGGATAGAGTAGATAAAATGAGTAGATAGAAAATGGAAGCCAGAAAGGGAAAGCTTTGAAATTGAAGTTTTGTAGTGTGCGTGGTTACTTACAAGGGCAAGATCTACGGGGGGCTGGGGTAGGACAATGGACAAGATCATTGGAGAGAAGATCAAGAAAGTGAAAGGCCAGGATGGGGAAGGATCCACTACATGGATTTGGAAATCACCAGGCATTATGACAGGAGGGGTATTTGTGGGAGACGATGAACCCAGGGCCAAAGTCTCCACAGAGTGAGGGTGAGTGGCTCAGAGACCTTCGGATGACTCCAGTGAGGAAGAGAAGCTCATGATGGCATGGCTTCAAAGAGGATGAGGAGATTTAAGGAGGAGGGAGTTAAAATTGATAGGAAGTAGCAATATGGAGCAAACAGGATCCCGCCTCTTCCTCCAGACCCTGTGATACATGGGATTAGAAGAAAAGCAGCCCTCACTGAGAGACGAGCCTGAAGAGGAGTGAGTTTTGATGATACTGGATGATGCATCCAGGAAGGTTCCGTGGACGGGTTCGAGGGGTTGGGATGCTGTTAGGTTGGGTCATGTTCAGCGATGCACAGAGCTCTGTGGGGATGGTCCAGGTGACAAGAAATGATCTGATCGGGGTTCCCATGGGGATCCATGGCCACAGGGATGGGGGACATGAAGGAATTAGTCCTGAAGCTTTCTGGCAGTGTGGTAGTGAGTTCCTGGGTGATGGGCCGTGGAGAAGCAGACACAGAGCCTGGTGGGTCTTCTGGTTCTTGTGTTGATGGTGGCTTTGAAGCCAGCAGGAGGGCACGTAAAGCATTAGAGCACCTCCTAGCTCAGTTTAAGTGCTGTGGCTGTTGCACTCATCCCATACAAACCCAGCGCTGCAGCTGGGCCAAACCACTTGCACTTCCTAAACCCATCTCACCACAACAGCACATTCTCTCTTCTCTCGGGCATACCTCCTTCTCCCTTTCACCTGGATACTCGCCTTACCCTTCAGACTCTATCTTGGGGATTACTGTCTGTAGTGGTACCCAACGCTGTAGTGAATACATTTCTATGTCTTCCCATAGCACACCTTCTTCACAACCCATACCATGCTGTTCTGAATTACACAGAATTTTTTTGTTTCCACCCTGGCTGCACTGAAAGCCCTAAAAGTATAGTTGTATCCCAAGTACTAGGATTATATATGATGTTGGTGCCCAAGAAAGATGTGTTGAAAGGTGGGGGGATTGGCTGAAATTCTATTTGGTAAGGAGGAAAATGGGTACTGAAGAGCGACCTAAAACTTTTAAAATCTGTTCAAGTTTAGCTGTCCCATAGAAGTCCATTGTCCATTGTTGATTCCACTACCTAATACCTAGTAGGTGCTGGGCGCTCAGATGAGCTATTGAGTAACATGATATGCCTGGGAAAAAATAATTTACAGGAAAATAGCTGCCCCATTCTAACCTAATGTTAGATTTTACAATTAGATGTTATTTTATTTATATTGATTACCATCATCTTCCCTTCTCAAAACATATCCCTGCGTTGGGAATAATGTAATGTCACTCAAGTGATAATGTGTGTTTCATGTATCTGTGTTGATTAGCTGATTATATGCTTCTCTTCCAGGGATAGAGGAAAGGGTAAGAAGGTGGTCAGTCCCAGCTATTAATGAAAAAGCACTGGATATCTGAAAACAGGCAGGAGAGCAGTAACAAGAAGGAAGGGAGGATTACAAAAAAGGAGACAAGGGATGGTGCCCAACTTTGCTTATGCCAGAATCACACTGATAAAAAGCTAAATTTCTTCCATGTAAAGTGGCTAAGCCCTCAAAGAGGTGGGTAAATATTGACTGGGTGTGTCTGAGAGTCAAAGATGAGTAGAGAAGAAGATCTGGGTGCACAGGAAAGAGATGGCTTGGGGAAAGAAAAGGTAGGCGTGCAGTTGTGAAGGCTAGGAAAAGCAGAGGAGCGTATTTATTTCTGAGGGTGATGCATTTACACGCCTGTTGGCCTGGGCCAGGGCAAGTCCACACTGAGGGCAATCCACCTCAAAGGAGCTTTCATTTGCATCCCTGCAGTGACAGCCACAGATGACAGAACCCCGGCCCTGAGGACAATGAGAGGAGTCATTCATGCTGTGCCAGGAGCTCGAGGCCATGCCAAGCAGGGGCATTAGAATGTGAGAGCGAGGCAGGAAGCTGTGGCCCGGAATGTTTTAAAGAGACAAAAACGAGAGACATTCATGTGGAATGATCCTGTTTGAACACCACTTTGAGAAACACTGTTTAAGCTTGGATGAGTCGACCCTGGTTCTCCCCTCTGTCTTTCCCTCAACCCCATAAGACATTTGCAGGGTCAATGACACCACACTAGTGGCTATAATTATAAAGAATAATTTTCAGGAATCAAAAGGCAGCTTTCCCCAGCAACATGTGAAAACTTGCAGATTGTAGCCCAAAGGCCAGAGCTAATAGAAATAACACTGTCAACTTGTTCATATTTCCTCATTTTAATATGCTGCTGCAAACATCACTTTTTTGCATTACGGCTTTTTTGGAAAACATGCTTGGCTCTGTGACTTCTGTTCCAGACTGACTTTGAGAAGAACATTTCTATTACTCAGCACAGGTCAAGGTTGAAAGAATAATTGACTCTAAGAGTTGATGGTGAGTTTTCTTTTCACTTTCCATCATGCTTAGCTTTTGTGTCCCACAAATAGAATTTTTATTCCAACAATGGCAAAGGAGAGGGAAATTATATTTTTTGAGTAACATGTCAACTTGACCAAGTTCTCACATACTTTATTTTATTCAATGCACACATCTATCCTGTGGAGTGTATATGTTTTTTTTTTTTCACTGAGTCTAAAAAAAGGTGAGTAATTTGCCCTGGATCACACTGCTAGTGACTCAGCCAAGGTTTTAACCTAGTCTTTCTCATGTCAAATCCCATGCTTTTTCCTCTATCACACTGTATCAAACCAATACTCTTCCAGGTATGACCAGTGAAAATCTAAGAACAATAGGTTGTCCTGCATTATTTCCTTGCCCAAGAAAGCATCAGTTCAAAAAGCACTTATTCCACAACTGCCCTCGTTATAATGTTAGGACACATAACGTATGAGGCAAAGTTGGGCATTCAAAGACTAGAAAAGGTGTGGTGTGGTCCATGGTCTCAAAGAGCTTACAGAACGCAAGGCATTCTAAACAGTCAAACGAATCTTTAGATTCTTCGCTCAAAAGAATGATTGCTGTAACAATGTCTCACTTTCAGTGGCCAAGGACCATTTCAATGAGCCACACCACAACAATGGAGCATGCACTGGACTAAAATTCCAGAGACCTATGTTTTACACTAGTTTTGCCACTAACTTTGATTTGATCCTGGAAAGAACACTGATCCTCTCTGAAGAATCTGAAGAATGAAGAATTCTTCATTTACAAAAGGATGAGATTGGTCCAGATCTGTGGCTGGTAAACCACTGCATGACCATGGGAAAGCAGAGTGATTTCAAGGAATCCTCAGTTCCACAGAGCCCTGAGGACTTGCTATGGATTAAGTACCTTGAACATTCATATACTGCATTTTCTAAACATGTGTAGATTCATTTGTGGTTAATAAAATGTAAATTAGTACAATTTAGGTTGGATCTATAAGAGCTCAAATAAACTTTAGCTGCCAATAGACACAGAGGGACAGAAATTTTCAAGTATTGCAGAATTCATAGCAGCACGTTCTGAATTAGCTTTCTCCTCATTCTATTCAAACAAGACTTTTCAAAAATAATAAACCTTGACTCAGGTTAATGTTCTAATTACTCTGAATGTCTATAATGTGTATTCTAGGGATTCAGATAAGATTTTTAAATCACTATACTTTGACATTTTACTGAGAGTATTAGACTCCTAATTTTTACATGACAGATTCTAGTTAATACAAGAAGGTTTTTGTTGAGATAGAAATAAATATATAGTATGATTTAATTTAGGGTGACAGCAAACTTTGTAGAAGGTTTGGTACCAATAGAGTTAAAAATGTTGCAGCATAATTAGAAAGGCTACATTTTACCGTTTATAGCTACAGACAGAAAAATATAATTGTCGTGCAAGGTTGCCATGGCAACCCACTTCTCAATCAGGATTTTTTTTCCTCCTTCAAATCTACCAATCAGCTAAGTGGAAGTGAAAACCACTGAAAGAGAAGAGGTTGAAACAAATATGGATGGGAAATTATGAAAGTATGTAGCAAGCATTTAACAATATGATAATTACCTATGTGTGTTTCCACTATTTTAATTTTATCACATATTATATAGTTTCTTTTCTGTCTTTGGAAATGACTGCAGAAAAAAACACATTGGTTTTTTGGTGGTGGTGATGGCTTCACTGTTGCTCCTGAATCACTAGAATGGGTAACATCATAAACATTCATATTGTCTGTTAAACAACTACCTACACTGGGCTTCAGTGAGTTTCTTAAATGAGCTTCATACGCCATTTAAGCACTGCATCTCTAAGTCACCTAAATACAGAATCAGAAGCACTTGAATTTACCATGAACAGAATACCAATATTGAAAGGTGGGTTCTGAAATCAGAAGCAACTTTAATATCAACTTCCTAGAAATGTTGTGTCTATATTTTATTGTGATTTGACTGAGCATCTCTCATGAATGGCACCTATCATCCACACCATTGGCTCAAGCCCTGGCAAATGTTATCACTCTTTTGAAAGACTCGAAGATGAGAAAAAGTTTAAGAACTTGGAAAATTAAGACACACACTAGTGCTTGCTGACAAACTGCTTTGTGTCAGGCTTTCTGATAAATCTTAAAATGAAAAAAGTGGGAAAGGAAAAACTTTCACTGGCTCTGACCTTCTAAATTTCTGTACTGATGACATGTATATTTTCTTTTATACATATTTCAGAATCTTTAGTACACAGAGCTCAAATTACATAAAAGCAAAGCATTACCTCTTAAAATAGAAGCAATCTTCTGAAAAGGTACCTAAGCTTATCACAAATTACAAATATCTACCCATAATGTCTTACACAAAAAGGCATTTTTCTACATGGCATTGAATTTGTAATTATTGGATTTACTGCTCTCACTAAACATAACTGATAATGGATGAGTGCAGAGAATGCCTCTTAGATAGGAATCCCATAGTTCTACACACACGAATAGACGCAAGCATGTGTGAGCTCGCATGTGCACACATGCTCAGAGCCCATGCTCTCTGGCATTAGAACCTTTGCTCCTCCTCTCCTTTCTGCTTGGAATGGCTCCATCCCCACCTCGCCTCTGCACCTGGCTTACTCTTATTTCATTCTTTAAGGTTTACCTCAGGCATGTCCTCTTTTGACCGCACTGTACCCCAAACACATCCTCTATTGCCTCCCTCTCCATGCTCCATATTCTGTGGCTATGTCAACCTCAGTGTTTATCACCCCCCAGGACCCACTCTCAGTCAGGGCCTGCCTTCATGTGTGGCACTCCTGTCTCAAAATGACTCCCTGACAGACTTTGAGTTTCTTGAAATAGGGACTGGATCTTACTCATTTTTGTATTCCTGGCCTCTAGCAAAGTCCTTTGCTAGCACATAGTCAGAGCTCAACAAACGTTTTGGAAAGAGAGAGAAAGAGGGCTGTTTAAACAGTCATCATATCTTAAACACAGAGAATAAAGCCTAATGACAAAGAGACAATAACGGGTCGAGGGAAACTCCTTATCTTGTAAATACTAAGATGTATTGGGCTTCCCTGGTGGTGCAGTGGTTAAGAATCCGCCTGCCAATGCAGGGGACACAGGTTTGAGCCCTGGTCCCGGAAGATCCCACATGCCGCGGAACAACTAAACCCGTGCAACACAACTACTGGAGGACATGCACCTAGAGCCCGTGCTCTGCAACAAGAGTAGCCACCGCAATGAGAAGCCCGCGCACCGCAACGAAGAGTAGCCCCCGCTCACCGCAACGAAGAGTAGCCTCCGCTCACCACAACTAGAGAAAGCCCGCGCGCAGCAACGAAGACCCAACACAGCCAAAAATAAATAAATAGATTTTAAAAGAAGAACCTATTAAGATGTATTAAAATTAATCAATCAATATGTACTTATTGATAAATTACTATGGGTAAATTTATTGATGAGTCAAAGGGTTATAAGATGATGCCATCTAGTTGATGAGTATGCCTGCAAAAAGTAATGTTTCAAGGTAATGCACAATTAATTGCCAAGTGAGGGTGGCAGACAATAAACTAACTTTCTGAGTTCAAAGGATTAAAAACAACCTTTTGGCCTGAGAAAGCTGTGTGGAGGAATTAAGATTCAGACCAGACTCTGAAGGATGGGCTGGTTTTGGATGGTAGAATGCGCCCACCTCCTCTACCTTCACCCTGCCTACCTCTCATCACACCTCACCTTAACCACGTAATTGCACTAGTTATCTTCCGGTTTCTCCTCTACCATTGGATGTGTAGAAACATCATGCTTCAACTTTCATTTTCTTCTCATTTAGTATTTTCTCCATAGGTAACCTCTCTTTGAATATACTACATTTTAAATCTTTGGAATCATTCCCGAATCTGGATCTCAGGCACCAACCTCTCACCTAAACACCTCTCCCGTTTTTCACTGCTTGGAAATTAACCTCCACAAATACATCCTTTCAGTATCCCAGACCACTTGCTCAAACCAATGCACATTCAGCTTCTTACGACCAATTGTGTACTCCCAATTCTGCTCCCATTTCTTCCTACCTCGGTTGGTGGCATCATTATGCTTAAAATCACCCTGAGCTTGAAAACCTGGCATTGTGTAACTCCTCTGCTTCCCCCAAATCCCACACCTCTTTCAGGATCTTTCCCCTGAATCCTCTGTTAGAAGCTCTCCCTACCACATCAGAGCTCCCAGAAAATGTTGATGCTTTTCTCATGATCACATAGCTGATCTTGTGTTATGGTTACCTGTGCATCCATATTATCAACTTTTGGAGCTATAAAATCCTCCAAGCTGCTGCTGCCCTTCAGAGTTCTCTGACCCAGGAACTGCCCACCATGCTGCTGAGCGTTGACACCTAGACATGTAGGCTCCCTCTGTGATCCTTCTCTCTCTCAGGAGTTCCCTTGCCCTCCTCCCCTTTTGGGTTATGGCCCCTGTGCTGTTATCTTTGGAAGGTTTCATGCTGGGAATGACTCCCTCTCCATGCAAACCTGTCAAAGCACTTAGTTTGCTACTGCCCACCCCGCAGTGGTCATATCTTTTTCTTTGATCAGCACCGTGAAGTCCCTGGAATTCACTACAATGACTTTTGAATAAGGGGAGTAAGGGAGACAGTTTTGGTGTTTTAAGTGTGGATGATTGAATGTTTATTTTGTTTTGACACAAGAAAATAATTTTATTTTAAAAGGTAGCATATAATACTTCCCAAAGAGTGGATATGTCATTGTGTATGGTTGTGAGGATGAGATTCTCTGAGGATAGCCTGGGACAGCAAAAGACAACTAAACTACCAGGCATAAGTAATTAATAAGAATTTAGGGGGTGGGGGTTAGAGGGGAGAGAAGAAGAAAGGAAAGTGAAAAAGAGAAAAAGAGAGGTGGAAGAAAGAAGAAGGGGGGCTGCTGAGCAAAATAACAACAGGGTCAGGCTTGTAGAGAAATGTCAACCAATGAGAAATGGTCAATTACAGGAGTGGCCAAAGAACTTACAAACAGGAATCTCTAAAACTACATTTTACATCGTTTGGTCTGGGCTTTTACAATGTATTGCTACTCCCATCATCCTATATCTTTATTTAAACGTTAATGCAAATGGTATTTGGACAAATCAAAGAAAAGAAGCTACCATCCTCAATGTCTGAGTTAATGTGGAGAAGAGACAACAGAACAGAGATCAGTCAGAAGTGCCAATTTGAAGAGAGATCAGATCAAAACATGGCCCCAAGAACATAGTGCCCTGGATGGGGGAGAAGACAGCATACCGGGCAGAGGAAACTTTATATGCTAAGGGTCTGTAGAAGGTGGGAGTATAGCACATTTAACACAGATTAAGTGACTGGAACAGAGGGCAAGGGGGAATGACGAGGGATGGAAGGGAAGTAAAGACAGGCATGCTAAGGATTTGGGTCTTTATTCTAAGAACAATGAAGAGTCATATTTTTATTTTATTTTATTTTTATTTATTTATTTTATTTAGGAGGGTGATATGTTCCAACTATCCTTCTAAAAATATCAGTCTGGCAACTGTGTAGGCAAGAGATTAGGGGAGTGGATATCAGGGTGAATAAAGGGAGAATATTTAGGTAGCTATTGTTGTAGTTCAGGGGAGATATGATGATATAAATGGAGAGAGGTATGTAGATTCAAGAGGCATTTGGGAGGTAAATTGACAGGATTTGCTGATGGATTGGATATTGGTGGTTAAGGAAAGAAAGGTATAAAAAAGACTTCAAGATTTCAAGGACATCAATTGACTGGAGGATAGTGTTATTGAGATAGAGGACAAGGTTAGTGAAGAGAATTATGAATTTCATTTTGAACCTGTTGAGTCTGCAATACTTTTGGGATATTTAAGTGAAGGTGTCAAGTAGGCAGTTGACTAACCAAAGGTAACTCAGAGACAAGGTGTGGAGTGGATATAAACGGAGGAGTCAGGAGCATACAAGTGGCCGCTGAAGTCATGGGCATGGATGACTTGTCAAAAGGCAGAGCACTGAACAAGAAGAGAAGAGAGATATTAAGTCTTTAGGAACATCAACATTTAAGGGCTTGGTAGAGGATGGTGAGGTAGCAAAGGCAGCTGAGATAAAATGGCTAGAGAAATATAGGCACACCTCAGAGATACTGTGGGTTCAATTCCAGATCACTTCAATAAAGTGAATATCGCAATAAAGCAAGTCACAACTAGTTTTTTGATTTCCCAACACATATCAAAGGTATGTTTACACTACACTGTAGTCTATTAAGTGTGCAATAGCATTATGTCTAAAAAAATGATGTACACACCTTAATTAAAAATACTGTATTGCTAAAAAATGCTAACCATCGTCTGAGCCTTCAGCATGTCACAATCTTTTTGTAACAGCAACATCAAAGGTCATTGATCATGGATCACCATAACAAATACAATAATAAAAAAAAGTTTGAAATATTGTGAGAATTATCAAAATGTGACACAGAGACATGAAGTGAGCAAATGCTTTTGGAAAAACGGCACTAATGCACAGGGTCCCCACAAAACTTCAATTTGTAAAAAACACAGTATCTGCAAAGCACAATAAAGCAAAGTGAAATTAAACAAGGTATGCCTGTAAACAACAACAACAAACAACAACAACAAAAAACCCAGGAGTGTGTTGGGGTTTGTGGGAGAAGGATGGTTTCAAAAGACAATGAGAGACAAGATTTTTAAACGCATGAAGAGCCAGTGGCACCTTTTGAAATGTCAGTTAGTCATAGGGACGGATATGTCAACAAGAATGTATCAGCAAGGTCATTAGTGACCTTGAGGAGAGTTGTTTCCATGAACTAATGGTAGGAACCAGAAAATGAAGGTGGCCAGTGTCATCAACTCTTCTGAGAAATTTGACTGTGATGGAGAGACAGGGTGCCAGTTAAACAGATTTATGAGATTAGGCTATTAATTTTTAGAGGTTGTTTTTTAAGATGAAAGGGATTTGAACATGGAAGAGGAGGGGAAACAGTGAAGCAGGGGTTTGATCATATAGGTAGGAGAGACAGATCAATGTAATGAGGAACAACAATTATAACGCTAAAGCTTGATTCAGTCCTGATTAAAATGAAAAGAAATTACAGGTTCTGATGGCATTTGAAAAGATGATTTCAGAGGAAATAATCTTGTTGACACAGGTTGGTCATTCAAAACACTATGTTGGTGGTTTCCCTTCTCAATAAGAGAAGGAAGAGAAGATCAGAGAACATTTACATCCAATGACCAAGGAGCGTGAAATCAGCTAGAAAGAGTTTTATTTAAGCTCAGAACTTTACCTGCTATGTCTTACTATCATGAATTACAGCTTCTCTCTTTAATCTTGTTTTATCAAAAAGGGAGCAAGAGGCTTTCAAGGATATTTGACTTTTAACTTCAAAATCTTGTTTGATCTCCCAGATCTTAACCCTCTTATTGCAAGACTAATGTATTTCATACATAAAATGATACTTGTTTTAAGAAATTGCTTTTTATTGGGGGGGGGTCGGATAAATTGGGAGATTGGGATTGACATACATACACTAATACATATAAAATAGATAACTAATAAAAAAATCCAATTTTAAAATGTGAAAAAAAACTTAACCACAATTATTTTCATTTTTATAAATCCCTCTATCTTTTGTCCCAAGCTTCCATATTTTTATATTACTGTATTTGTGATATGCATTTAATTTTAATTGTTTTTTTTTTAAATTATAACATCATAATTTCCCAAGTTTTTATGTAGTTTGTATAATATAATTTCATAATACTTATTTTGACCTTCTTATAATTCAATTATGTTTCCTGCCCAACCTTTCTAGTAGTGAATTTTATAAGTTTACTACCAACTCAATGAAGTAAAAATTCATTTTATTTGTTGCTCAATCATTAAAAAAAATTGCTTTTTTTTTCTTTAGCTATAAGATATGGTTATTTTAGAAAATTAAATATGCTCATTTAAGCTCTAGTTGAACTCATCAACTTTATGTTAATTATATAGAGAGAATTACACGTAGATATAGTTCTAGATGTAGATGTAGAAATACATATAGACATAAACACAGACTTACAGAGTCATAGGTATAGATATACATATAAATATAGATAACAGTGTGATATCATGGGTTCTTCTGTTGATAAAAAAGCTTAAGACCCTTTGGGTACAGCTTATATCATGCCTGTAATAGATTTTAATCCAAACACAACTAAGTTTGGTTCTTCCACACTATGTAAGTCAAGAAAGGAACAACTGAGGGATGGATGGGATGGTCCATGGTATCAAAGATCATGGAGAGGTCAAGGGGGAACAAAGTTCGGGAAAATGACCCATTCCTGTAATGATTGGGAATGGGTGTGTAGGAGAAAATGAAATCTCTGGGAAAGATTAGGTGATGGAAAAAATGAAGGTTCACAAAATGAAGAACAGAAATGAGAGTGAGAGTGTTGGTATTAAGGGGAAATTCTTTTGCATAAGATAGGAGGGGAGAGGAAGGGAGAAGGAGACCAGTGAATAAGCAAAGGTTGAAGGGAAATAAGCTTAGCATTGAGCTATTAGTGAGTATTAAAAATCGTAGTCCTCCATTTTTATCTGTTTTTGACCTATTTTCATTTTCTTTTTGTTCTTCTGGGGACAAAGATCTCTTTTTGAAGCCTTTGCTTCCTTTCGTCATTTAATAATTGCTTCTATTTTTCAGCTTTTACTAAAAAGGCTATTTCTCAGCCCTGAGAATGCACTGACATTAAAGGTGAGAAACAGAAATTGTACTTTGAGCTCTTCAGAAATCAAAGGCATTGCTATATTGTTATTATTCTCTCCTTCCCCTGAAAGCTCGGCATGACCTTAGCTCTGATCCTTGAAAAGAAGTCTTTCAGTTTAGCCATTATATTAATAATCTGTGACTCTAAAAAAGGAATGGATATCTAAATTCACCAACCTTACCCAATAATCTTCCCTCTCCCTTAGTTCCGGTGCTAGGGATCTGATCCAAGAAGCAGAAATAGGAGCATTGTAACTTATTTTATCTTCCATGTAAATCACATCCAGCTATGAATAAATCGGAAGGGCATATAGCCAAGCACTATCAGTTCTGTGCAAACAGAGATCCACAGCTGAATGGGCATTGAACACATGAGATGTTACCTCATGAATAATCCTTTTGTATCTTTACACAGTTATATAAACAGTTGCTTATTATGATGATGATTTACATTAATAATGGAATAATAAATAGAAGATAAAAATAACAAGTTATTTTGGAAATAAGTGATAAATATTTCTAAGTGTCAGTTACTGTCTATCAAGAAAAAAACGGATGGATCTTACAGTATTATCTTACAATAGTAAATAGCAAAACCCGTAGTTAATATTTTCCCACTTAGGTAGCTCCATGAAAGGTAACACTCATGGAGAAATAGCTAAACACAGCCTGAGGAGAAAGGAGGTTTTAAACTAGAAATATAATCCGTACTTGGCAATTCATATAATTGTAAATCACCCGTAGATGAACAGGTTTTAAAAGAAAATATTTTAAAAGGTGAATGTAATTCCAAGTTGTGATTGTTCAACATGTTCAATAATTTTATATATGTGTTATACACATATAATAAATACATATGTACACACACATACATGCAGATGCAGCCAGAAGTATGAACAAGACAACTTGAGCTCTCTGTGTCTATTAGTCAACTAAAATTTATTTATGTCCTTACAGATTCAACTTAAATTATAAGACATTTATTTCCAAATATTCCTATTATTTGGAATATTCCTATTCCAAATATTCCTATTATTTGGAAACAAAAGAGACATTAAAAGCCTGTGCAACAGATGAAAACTTTTGGAAATAAAACAATCTCATATGAAACAAGCACACTGTTTCATAACTCTTTTCCAGTTGTTGAACTGGGACAATAAAGCCCATTTAAACATGGAAATATTTGGTGAAGATACTCTAGGGGTTGATGACATAAAAACAATTTTGGATACCCTAAAGCAAAACCAGCTTGGAGACCTATTTTCCTTCGAGTGTTAGTGATGACATCGATTATGGGAGTCCTACACTTGTGTCTACTTCTTTGAAGGTTCAAATGCAGGCTCCGTGTTTTGTTCACTGATATTTCCCAAGATCCTAGAACGATATCTGGCATACAGTAATCACTTATTAAATATTTATTAAGTTAAATAGTTGTTGACATTCCCAGCATGGAAATTGTAGAACAAGGTGTCTTCCTCATGCTCTGTAACTATTGCTCTGAACAACAACAAAAAAGTAAAAAAAAAAGCAAAACAAAACAAAAACAAACAAACAAAAAAACCCCACTCATCTGTCATTTAAAGTTTATGAAGAACTTGCCATACCTATTCCCATCCAGACATCTGGGCTTGTCATAGCCAAAAATCGCTGTGCACCAGGAGCCCACACTGGAGCACCACCAACTAGTGTCTGCCTCTGTTCTCTCCTCTGCTACCCTTATGGATTGAATTATGTCCTCTCCAAATTCATGTGTTGGAGTCCTAACCCTCAGTGCCTCAGAATGTGACCTAATTTGGAAATAGGGTCATTGCAGACGTAAGTAGTTAAGTTAGGATGAGATCATACCAGAGGTGGTTGGGCCCCATATCCGATATGACTGGTGTCATTGTAAGAAGGGGAAATTTGGACACAGACACGCACACAGGGAGAACACCAGGTAAAGATGAAGGCAGAGATTGGGATGGTGCTTATACAAACTAGGGAACGCCAAAGATTGCTAGGAAAACACCAGAAGCCAGGAGAAAGGGTGCAACAGATCCCCTCTCACAACCCTCAGAAGGAACCCTGCTGACACCTTGATCTTGGACTTCTAGCCTCCAGAACTGTAAGACAATAAATTTCTTTTAAGCTACCCACTTTATGGTACTTTGTTACAGCAACCCTTAGCAAACTAAAAATACAGGCACTTACTCTTCAAAGCTTGTAAGATTTCCTACCAGGGGCACATGTATCCTGACCTCACTTTCACTGGGCACTGTCTTATTCAGTGCTCAGAGTTCACAAAATTGCCTCCAGTTTATTCCAAAGCATCCACAATTATACATTGTCAATATCTAACAAATTCTTCCATCAAATTACATCTCAATTACCTCTTACACCTTTCCCTTACCTTCCGCTCGCTCCTGTGCTTGGGGAGGCCTTATAACCTGGATGGGGCGGTGGAAACCAGGACTGTCTGTTAAGAAATAACATCAATTATAAACATGGTGCTTGAAAGGCTTGACCCCACCCACATGTCTACCAGGAAAAGCTGAAAATAAATTGACAGTTAAAAAGGCGATAAGATGACTTTCCTACAAGGTCTTGGAAATAAAATGAAACTATTTACTTCCTGCCATAGGAAGTAACTGTCTATATTCCAGGCTATTTGCTCCCCCAAGTAAACCCCTTTTCCCATTTCCTTTGACACTAAACAATGTAGACATTTCTTTAAAAAGAAATCTGGGGAGGAGCTTCAAGATGGCGGAAGAGTAAGATGCGGAGATCACCTTCCTCCCCACAAATACATCTACACGTGGAACAACTCCTACAGAACACCTACTGAACGCTGGCAGAAGACCTCAGACTTCCTAAAAGGCAAGAAACTCCCCACGTACCTGGGTAGGGCAAAAGAAAAAATAAAAAACAGAGACAAATGAATAGGGACGGGACCTGCACCAGTGGGAGGGAGCCATGAAGGAGGAAAGGTTTCCACACACTAGGAAGCCCCTTCGCGGGCGGAGACTGCGGGGGGCGGAGGGGGGAAGCTTCGGAGCCACGGAGGAGAGCGCAGCCACAGGGGTGCGGAGGGCAAAGCGGAGAGATTCCCACACAGAGGCTCGGCGCCAACCAGCACTCACCAGCCCGAGAGGCTTGTCTGCTCCCCCGCCGGGGCGGGCGGGGGCTGGGAGCTGAGGCTCGGGCTTCGGTCGGATCCCAGGGAGAGGACTGGGGTTGGCGGCGTGAACACAGCCTGAAGGGGGCTAGTGCGCCACAGCTAGCCGGGAGGGAGTCCGGGAAAAGGTCTGGAGCTGCCGAAGAGGCAAGAGACCATTGTTTCCTGGTGCGCGAGGAGAGGGGATTAAGAGCGCCGCCTGAACGAGCTCCAGGGACGGCGCGAGCCGCGGCTATCAGCGCGGACCCCAGAGACGGGCATGAGACACTAAGGCTGCTGCTGCCGCCACCATGAAGCCTGTGTGCAAGCACAGGTCACTATCTACACCTGCCCTCCCGGGAACCTGTGCAGCCCGCCACTGCCAGGGTCCCGTGATCCAGGGACAACTTCCCCGGGAGAACACATGGTGCGCCTCAGGCTGGTGCAGTGTCAAACCGGCCTCTGCCACGCAGGCTTTCTCCGTATTCAGTACCTCTCCCTCCCCCCAGCCTGAGTGAGCCAGAGCCCCCTAATCAGATGCTACTTTAACCCCGTCCTCTCTGAGTAGGGAACAGGTACCCTCAGGCGACCTACACGCAGGGGCGGGCTGAAATCCAAAGCTGAACCCCAGGAGCTGTGCAAACAAAGAAGAGAAAGGGAAATCTCTCCCAGCAGCCTCAGGAGCAGCGGATTAAATCTCCACAATCAACTTGATGTACCCTGCAACTGTGGAATACCTGAATAGACAACGAATCATCCCAAATTGAGATGGTGAACTTTGGGAGCAACGATATATATATTTTTTTTTTCCCTTTTTCTCTTTTTCCATGTGGATGACAGGGTCTTGGTGCTCCGAATGGGCGTCAGGTCTGTGCCTCTGAGGTGGGAGAGCCAAGTTCAGGACACTGGTCCACCAGAGACCCCCCCTAGCTCCATGTAATATCAAAAAGCGAAAATCTCCCATAAATCTCCATCTCAACACCAAGACCCAGCTCCACTCAATGACCAGCAAGCTACAGTGCTGGACACCCCATGCCAAACAACTAGCAAGACAGGAACACAACCCCACCCATTAGCAGAGAGGCTGCCTAAAATCATAATAAGGTCACAGACATCCCAAAACACAATACCAGATGCGGACCTGCCCACCAGAAAGACAAGATCCAGCCTCATCCACCAGACCACAGGCACTAGTCCCCTCCAACAGGAAACCTACACAACCCAGTGAACCAACCTTAGCCACTTGGGGCAGACATGAAAAACAATGGGAACTACGAACCTGCAGCCTGTGAAAAGGAGACCCCAAACACAGTAAGTTAAGCAAAATAAGAAGACAGAGAAGCACACAGCAGATGAAGGAGTAAGGTAAAAACCCACCACACCAAACAAATGAAGAGGAAATAGGCAGTCCACCTGAAAAAGAATTCAGAGTAATGATAGTAAAGATGATCCAAAATCTTGGAAATAGAATGGAGAAAATACAAGAAACGTTTAACAAGGACCTAGAAGAACCAAAGAGCAAACAAACAATGATGAACAGCATAATAAATGAAATTAAAAATTCTCTAGAAGGAATCAATAGCAGAATAAATGAGGCAGAAGAACAGATAAGTGACCTGGAAGACAGAATGGTGGAAATAACTACTGCAGAGCAGAATAAAGAAAAAAGAATGAAAAGAATTGAGGACAGTCTCAGAGACTTCTGGGGCAACATTAAATGAACCAACATTCGAATTATAGGGGTCCCAGAAGAAGAAGAGAAAAAGAAAGGGACTGAGAAAATATTTAAAGACATTATAGTTGAAAACTTCCTTAATATGGGAAAGGAAAGAGTTAATCAAGTCCAGGAAGTGCAGAGAGTCCCATACAGGATAAATCCAAGGAGAAACATGCCAAGACACATATTAATCAAATTATCAAAAATTAAATACAAAGAAAAAATATTAAAAGCAGCAAGGGAAAAACAACAAATAACATACAAGAGAATCCCCATAAGGTTAACAGCTGATCTTTCAGCAGAAAATCTGCAAGCCAGAAGGGTGTGGCAGGACATATTTAAAGTGATGAAAGGGAAGAACCAAGATTACCCTACACAGCAAGGATCTCATTCAGATTCGACAGAGAAATTAAAGCTTTATAGACAAGCAAAAGCTAAGAGAATTCAGCACCACCAAACCAGCTTTACAACAAAAGCTAAAGGAACTTCTCTAGGCAGGAAACACAAGAGAAGGAAAATTTTTACCTACAATAAAAACCAAAAACAATTAAGAAAATGGTAATAGGAACATACATATCGATAATTACCTTAAATGTATATGGTTTAATGCTCCAACCAAAAGACACAGACTGGCTGAATGGATACAAAAACAAGACCAGTATATATGCTGTCTACAAGAGACCCACTTCAAACTTAGGGACACATACAGACTGAAAGTGAGGGGATGGAAAAAGATATTCCATGCAAATGGAAATCAAAAGAAAGCTGGAGTAGCAATTCTCACATCAGACAAAATAGACTTTAAAATAAAGACTATTACAAGACTCAAAGAAGGACACTGCATAATGATCAAGGGATCGATCCAAGAAGAAGATATAACAATTGTAAATATTTATGCACCCAACATAGGAGCACCTCAATACATAAGGCAAATGCTAACAGTCATAAAAGGAGAAATCGACAGTAACACAATCATAGTAGGGGACTTAACACCCCACTTTCACCAATGGACAGATCATCCAAAATGAAAATAAATAAGGAAACACAAGCTTTAAATGATGCATTAAACAAGATGGACTTATTTGATATTTATAACAAAAACAACAGAATACAATTTCTTCTCAAGTGCTCATGGAACATTCTCCAGGATAGATCATATCTTGGGTCACAAATCAAGCCTTGGTAAATTTAAGAAAATTGAAATCGTATCAATTATCTTTTCTTACCACAATGCTGTAAGACTAGATATCAATTACAGGAACAAATCTGTAAAAAATACAAACACATGGAGGCTAAACAATACACTACTAAATAACCAAGAGATCACTGAAGAAATCAAAGAGGATATCAAAAAATACCTAGAAACAAATGACAATGAAAACACAGCGACCCAAAACCTACGGGATGCAGCAAAAGCAGTTCTAAGAAGGAAGTTTATAGCAATACAATCCTACCTTAAGAAACAAGAAACTTCTCAAATAAACAACCTAACTGTACACTTAAAGCAATTAGAGAAAGAAGACCAAAAATCCCCAGAGTTAGCAGAAGGAAAGAAATCATAAAGATCAGATGAGAAATAAATGAAAAAGAAATGAAGGAAACAGTAACAAAGATCAATACAACTAAAAGCTGGTTCTTTGAGAAGATAAACAAAATTGATAACCTATTAGCCACACTCATCAAGAAAAAAAGGGAGAAGACTCAAATCAACAGAATTAGACATGAAAAAGGAGAAGTAACAACTGACACTGCAGAAATACAAAGGATCATGAGAGATTACTACAAGCAACAATATGCCAATAAAATGGACAACCTGGAAGAAATGGATAAATTCTTAGAAAAGCACAACCTTCCAAGACTGAATCAGGAAGAAATAGAATATATAAACAGACCAGTCACAAGCACTGAAATTGAAACTGATTAAAAATCTTCCAACAAACAAAAGCCCAGGACCAGATGGCTTCACAGGCAAATTCTATCAAACATTTAGAGAAGAGCTAACACCTATCCTTCTCAAACTCTTCCAAAATATAGCAGAGGGAGGAACATTCCTAAACTCATTCTAAGAGGCCACCATCACCCTGATACCAAAACAACACAAAGATGTCGCAAAGAAAGAAAACTACAGGTCAATATCACTGAGGAACATGGATGCAAAAATCCTCAACAAAATACTCGCAAACAGAACGCAACAGCACATTAAAAGGACCATACACCATGATCAAGTGGGGTTTATCCCAGGAATGCAAGGATTCTTCAATATATGCAAATCAATCAATGTGATAAACAATATTAATAAACTGAAGAATAAAAACCATATGATAATCTCAGTAGAGGCAGAAAAAGCTTTTGACAAAATTCAACACCCATTTATGATAAAAACCCTCCAGAAAGTAGGCATGGAGGGAACTTACCTCAACATAATAAAGGCCATATATGACAAACTCACAGCCAACACCTCCTCAATGGTAAAAAACTGAAACTATTTCCACTAAGATCAGAAACAAGACAAGGTTGCCCACTCTCACTACTATTATTCAACATCGTTTTGGAAGTTTTAGCCACAGCAATCAGAGAAGAAAAAGAAATAAAAGGAATCCAAACAGGAAAAGAAGAAGTAAAGCAGTCACTGTTTGCAGATGACATGATACTATACATAGAGAATCCTAAAGATGCTACAAGAAAACTACTAGAGCTAATCAATGAATTTGGTAAAGTAGCAGGATACAAAATTATGCACACAAATCTCTTGCATTCCTATACACTAATGATGAAAAATCTGAAAGTGAAATTAAGGAAACACTCCCATTTACCATTGCAACAAAAAGAATAAAATACCTAGGAATAAACCTACCTAAGGAGACAAAAGACCTGTATGCAGAAAACTATAAGACACTGATGAAAGAAATTAAAGATGATACAAACAGATGGAGAGATATACCATGTTTCAACATTGTGAAAATGACTATACTACCCAAAGCAATCTACAGATTCAGTGCAATCCCTATCAAACTACCAATGGCATTTTTCAGACCTAGAACAAACCTAGAACAAAAAATTTCACAATTTGTATGGAAACACAAAAGACTCTGAATAGTCAAAGCAACCTTGAGAAAGAAAAACGGAGCTGGAGGAATCAGGCTCCCTGATTTCAGACTATACTATAAAGCCACAGTAATCAAGACAGTATGGTACTGGCACAAAAACAGAAATGTAAATCAATGGAACCGGATAGAAAGCCCAGAGATAAACCCACGCACATATGGTCACCTAATTTTTGGTAAAGGAGGCAAAAATATACAATGGAGAAAAGACAGCCTCTTCAATAATTGGTGCTGGGAAAACTGGACAGCTACATGTAAAAGAATGAAATTAGAACACTCCCTAACACCATATACAAAAATAAACTCAAAATGGATTAAACACCTAAATGTAAGGCCAGACACTATAAAACTCTTAGAGGAAAACATAGGCAGAACACTTTATGAAATAAATCACAGCAAGATCCTTCTTGACCCACCTCCTAGAGAAATGGAAATTAAAACAAAAATAAACAAACGGGACCTAATGAAACTTAAAAGCTTTTGCACAGCAAAGGAAACCATAAACAAGACAAAAAGATAACCCTCAGAATGGGAGAAAATATTTTCAAATGAAGCAACTGACAAAGGATTAATCTCCAAAATTTACAAGCAGCTCATGCAACTCAACATCAAAAAAACAAACAACCCAATCCAAAAATGGGCAGAAGACCTAAATAGACATTTCTCCAAAGAAGATATACAGATTGCCAACAAACACATGAAAGAATGCTCAACATCATTAATCATTAGAGAAATGCAAATCAATACTACAATGAGATATCATCTCACACCAGTCAGAATGGCCATCATCAAAAAATGTACAAACAATACATGCTGGAGAGGGTGTGGAGAAAAGGGAACCCTCTTGCACTGTTGGTGGGAATGTAAATTGATACAGCCACTATGAGAACAGTATGGAGGTTCCTTAAAAAACTAAAAATAGAATTACCATATGACCCAGCAATCCCACTACTGGGCATATACCCTGAGAAAACCGTAATTCAAAAAGAGTCATGTACCACAATGTTCATTGCAGCTCTATTTACAATAGCCAGGACATGGAAGCAACCTAAGTGTCCATCGACAGATGAATGGATAAAGAAGATGTGACACATATATACAATGGAATATTACTCAGCCATAAAAAGAAACGAAATTGAGTTATTTGTAGTGAGGTGGATGGACCTAGAGTCAGTCATACAGAGTGAAGTTAAGTTAGAAAGACAAAAACATATACCGTATGCTAACACATATATATGGAATCAAAAAAAAAATGGTCATGAAGAACCTATGGGCAGGACGGGAATAAGGACGCAGACCTACTAGAGAATGGACTTGAGGACATGGGGAGGGGGAAGGGTAAGCTGGGACAAAGTGAGAGAGTGGCATGGACATGTATACACTACCCAATGTAAAACCGATAGCTAGTGGGAAGCAGCCACATAGCACAGGGAGATCAGCCTGGTGCTTTGTGACCACCTAGAGGGGTGGGATAGGTATGGTGGGAGGGAGGGAGACGCAAGAGGGAAGAGTTATGGGGATATATGTATATGTATAGCTGATTCACTTTGTTATAAAGCAGAAACAAACACACCATTGTAAAGCAATTATACTCCAATAAAGATGTTAAAAAAAAAAAAGTCTGAAGGAAATCTGGAAAATAATAACTTTTGTTGAATCTAGATGGTAAGTTCATGGTTGCTTATCATCAAAACACCTCTCTTTGTCTTTATTTTTCTGCATTTCTGAAACATTTCATAATAAAAATAACAATCTTATGCTCTACTCAAAATACGGTTTTAAAGAAAAACTGTATGATAGGACACTCTGACAAGTAAGAATATTGAAAATATAAATGAACAGCAATGCTAACCTCAATTTTATATAGATGCATATATATATTTATATATATATGTGTGTGTGTGTGTATATATATATACACACACATATATATCCAATTAGAAAGGTGTCTTCACATTACCAGGACATAATTTTAATTGGTAGAGATAGCTAAGGACTCTGTCAAAAAGACTAAGTTAAGGATCAAAAATGAAGCTGTTCAGAGGAGAGTAATATAGCCTAGAGAAGGAAAGTAAGGGATAAGGACAGGAGAGTCCTTTAAATTCTTGAAGCTGATCTATTCTCTGAGGCATCACAGGACTGAACTAAGGTGGGATGGGAGTAAATCAAAGCAGATTTCAGCTCATTGCAATCCCTGAGAGCTAGTCAAGGCATATCACAAAAGTGAGAGTCATATTGCTGGCTTCAGTGGTCCTGAATTATGCCTAACCTGTCAGAGGAAAGATTCTTGCACTGGGTAGGAGATTGAACTAACTGACCTTAAGTTTCCCTTCCAACCTTTCTTAACAGACAAAGAATCGGGTGGGGCGGGGATGTGAAACTTGGGTCTAAGAGAAAGGTGATCATATTTTCTGAGACTGTAGATACAACCAAAATTCCGACTACAGGAGAAAATAGAGAGAATCAGCCATTTCTCTCCAGGAGGACTATAGCAGCACCATAACCGTCAGACAGCCCATCAACAAACACTGAGCAGCTACCCTATACCAGGCATAGTCCTAGGAGCAGGCAAAGAAAATAAGAAAATTTCAAAAGCACTGAGGTTCACGAATGCTTGTTTTCCATCTGCATCGTGATTCACCGGCACAGTGTTCTCTTCAACATGCAAGAATCACTTCCAACATCACATTTTGTCACATGAAGAATATTGCACCACCAAAGGTCTAGCTCCTCCTCCATGCCTACTAGATAAATGGAACTTAGCACAGTGAAAAATAGGAGGCCACACAGGGGAAGCTGAAAGAGGAATGACCACAAGAACACAGACTGAGGCCTCAAGACGAGGCCTTTGACTCTGTACTTGGAAGTAGCACAATGCACAGAGCAGAGGAGGCATCCAAGACGCAGGCTGGTTTCAGGAGCTTGGTGACACTTGGCCACACTGCAGTTATTACACACAGGGCAGGAATTCCCTGTAGTAGGACTCTGTTAAAATGTATTACTTGAAGTAGCTTGCCCTTTAATATCTGAGCTCCGTCATCAAAACATTACCTAGTTATTCAAGACCCTAAGACAGCATACTTGAAAAAGAGATCAGATTTGTGGTTACCAGAGGCAGGGGAATCAGGTGGATTGGAGGAAGGTGGGCAAAAGGTACAAACTTACCTTTTTGGGTTTTTTGCCCTTTAGACCAATTTATTTTATATCCATTTAAAATATCATTCAACAAAGGACAATGGAGTTACAAGATAAATAAGTTCTAGGGATGTAAAGTATAACATGATGACTATAGTTAACACTCCTGTATGATATATAGGAAAGTTGTTAAGAAAATAGATCCTAAGAGTTCTCATCAAAAGGAGAATTTTTTTCTTTTCTTTTTATTGACATAAGGATGTTATATGAGATGATAGGTTGATATCAGTTAAACCTATTGGGGTGATCACAATATATGTAATTCAAACCATCACACTGTACACCTTAAACATACACAGTGTTGTATGTCAGTTATTTCTCAATAAAATTGGGGAAAAAAAGCTGGCATATTTGAAAGGGAGATTGTGGGTGGTAGGGAAAGGACTGAGGTTTGAGGACAGGAGTCGCCAGTAGGCACTGGATCCCTGGGAAGGGGAGGAGGGAATAAGGAGGAAGGGCAGAGCAACTTCTGGACGCTGCCTGGGGGCCTTGGTGGATGATTTGGTTCAGAAATTAATAAAGAATAATCCCTTACGGAACTGCAGCAAGAGGTAGTCCCAACGAGCGCATCATACCTCTTTTTCTTTACAGGAGTAGTAGCAGAGTTGGAAGCTGGGGTGTTGGTGGCATTTGCACTGAACAGACCTCCAGGTTGCCTGTTTCATCACAAGAACAAACAATGATCACATTCCTGAAACTTTTCCACTCTACCCCACCTTTGAAAGGTCTTATAATCTACTCGTATTCCCACCTGCTCTGAATCCATCACAAAATATTTCACTTGAGCATGAAAGAGCAACAACAGAAAAAGTTCTTCCTTAGTTTACCGTTTTACAAATTGCCAGGCTATCATCCAAATAATTAAAACCGAAGGCACTGAATGAAGAAGTCATTCTTTATATGACATGGTGTGTCTGAAACCCAGACCAATCAATTCCAATGTCCTATGGATTCCTACATATATTTTTTGATCCTGTATATGTTGTGACTAACAGAATCATATTGCAATTTTTTGCATTAAAAGCATTAGTTTGTTTAAGAAAACATTTAAAAATCACACCGTTTTAAATCTCTATTTAGCATTTATTAATATATGCAGACCCTCAAAAAAAAAATGGAAGTCACTCAGGCCTTTTTCAACTACTGGAGGTGCAGTCCAGTGTGAAAATTACTTTATTTGTAAATACAAATTTAAAAACCAACTAAGTTTTCAAAAATCTACCTAGTTTGGTAGTTTATAACCACAGTTAGTATAGGGAAAATGTATTTTGTTTACATAGATTGTTAGCAAAGCCATGATTTCATGACTAAGTTGTATTGTAGATACGATGGGTTTTTTGGGAGCAAGTGAAATGTGCAAGAAGAAAGAGCTGCCATAGGAGTAGGGAAAAAATTAAAAGGTTCTAGATTTTAAAAATGAAAAGAAGAAAAAGAATGACTTAAGCTTTGGTGTTCGGTTAGAGGAGAAGTCCTTCTGTGTAAAAGTCCAGACAGAAAACACTTGAAATTTTGTGGAGCATTTCAATATTTCTACTATTCAACTCTGCCAAAGCTATGGGGGCATGGCTGAACTACAATGAAACTTTGGTCTGAGGGCAGTATATCTTGATTTTTCTTGGACACATAGGAAGAAATACACTTTATTCTTAAAATGTAACGTCAGTTAGAAAAGTACATACATCTTTGTCTCTTCTGGTGACTGAAACGTGGACATGTTTCTGGTAAGAAAAAAAGAAGGCAAAGTTTGAGCAGCAACAAAGAATGAATTCTTGCATCAATTTGCAATTGTCCATGAATTTAGAGTTATTATTATTAAAAGTTAACATTATTTGCGAGAAAGAAAAAGAAAGCATCAGTATTTGAATAAATTTGAAAAGTTGATCTCATGATTTTTTTACCTTTTGTGTATTAGATTCCAAAAGAATTTTTTTTTCTTTAGAAAATTCATTATCTTTTAAGCCCCGTGTTTTTGTTTGCTGGGTTCAGTAATTTTCTTTAACAATAGGAATGTCAAATTGACGTTTACACGTATTTCATAATCTTGCCACCAGGATAACTTAAACAGAAACATAAATGTGGTAAGAATGATGGCCTGAAGCAATGAACTCTCTTGACTTTGAAGCCAGAAGTAAGATTTTATTTTTCTTTAACCATGAGCAGGAGTAACGTTTTTATGCCAGAATTATTTGTGTGAAAAAAAAATAGAGGATGAGAATTTACAGAAAGATAGTAAGCAGGATTGAAGAATCCTACTTAATAGCAAGTAAATAAGTAATGCTTAGAAAAATATTGTATTACTTGAGCCTTTCCCAAAGTTAGTAGATACTGGTACCTATTGGTTAGTCGGTTATGAAGGGTATTGGCCTTATATGTTTTAGCAGCATCATTTCTGTCTGAGATCCTTTATAAAGAAATAAGACAAAAGTCTGGATGAACATTTAGATTATTAAACTCCCTTCAGACCTCGTTCATGCTATAATCACTTCACAACAGAAACTTTCTCTGGTAAAAACAATTGCTTTTCAGGTGTTACATGTTAGAAAATTTTGCAATTAAAAAAAAAGCTACTTACAACAAAATCTATTTATGAGGCAATTTTGATACAGTTTGCAACTTTTAAAGTTTATGTTTTACAACTAGCCTTTCTGACTCATTTGAGCATTTAACTCATTAACTATTTCATATTCATTATCGTTTAATAATATATCTAGCCAATGACAGTACTTCCTATGTCGCTAAAAGGAATCAATGGAAGACTTAAGCAATTTTTTTTAATGTTTTGTGGCACAGACAATGCTATATGCTTGTCAAACTCTTTATTTTCCTTCTGAGCACACAGGAAGACCATATTTCCCAATCTTCATTACAATTAAGTTGGGACCATATGATTGCGTTCTAAACTAAAGAATGTGGGCAGAAATATTATTCATGACTCCCAAACCCATCATAAAACCTCTTGTGTGATCCTCCATGCTCTTTCTTCCCCATCTGCTATGGCTTTGACGCCCAAGGGTTGAAGATGGCAGCATTAAAACCTAGGAAACAACCTAGGTCCCTGAGTCATTCCAGGGAACAGGGTCATCCCCTAATTTTCCAGCCAATCTGAGGAGAGTAAGCAGTAATCTTCTATTGGGCTAACCGACCAAGATTTGGAGGCAGGAGAAGGAACTTGTTACAAGAGTTGCTCTACCCGGGCAAATTTGTTTACACTGACTAACAAACACATTTTGTTAATAGGCCCTGCAGACCATCAGAGGTATTAAACCCTCTAAACTCAGGTCTCCACAAGGAGGGTAGTTCTGGAAAAGGTGTGTTTGTCTGTCCTTTGGGTCATAAGACAAATTAGGAATCCTGTAGTCTGCATGCCAGTGGTGGGATCTCACAACTGCAACCCCTGTTCTGTCCCTTCCCGCCAGGAAGAACACACCAGATAGGAAAGCTCTTCCTGAGATGTGGGGCTGTCTCCTGGAGCATTCTGCAGGCTTGCACAAAGCTAGGATGTGGCAAAATTAGGCTCCAGAAAACAAAAGATCAGCAAGATTCTTCTGTTGATCCCATACTATGGGTCTACTATAACTTTCTCTAAACTTTCACTTTTATCATCCACTTTAGTACAGGGCTTTATAAACTGTTCCTGGGAAGAAGGACACTAACCTTGCCTTGTTCTAAAAAAAAAAAAAAATCATGATAGAAAAATATGGCTTAATTGTCATAGCTTTAAAATGATTTCAATTCCTAGATGTCACTTTGACATGTGTAACTAAAACATTGGGTAAATAACTCTAATCGTTAAAATTCTACGAGTCAACCCCAAATAGTTTCTGTTTATGGTACGCAATGCCACAAACTGATAATTCTTGAATGTAAAAAGGAAGAAAGGTTGGAATCCTCCAGAGCTCCATATTCTCAATAGACTGTTCACAATACAGGTATTAACTTGTACAGAATGAATCCAAGTATTAAAAACTCATGATGATCTCTCAGGTGATCATTAGGTCAAAGACTATAAGTATATTCCCTGCACTAATTGCTACTGAGCCTCTGATGTGTTTATATTTAAAGGGCTCTGCAGTAAACCACTGTGAAAACCATAAGATGTCAGGTAATCCTAAATCTTAAATGTTCTGTGGAAACTACTCAGCGTTTATAGCTGTCTGTGAGATCCTCATATAAGATAAAAATAATTTTGGGAAATAGCTACTCTGGTACACTGAAAATGACAATCTGTCTAAAGAAAACAGAGCGTTAATTTCAAACACCTTCAAGGTTTAAATAAAGGAGAGTTCTGAGGTTACAATTAAATGAAGTTAATCAAAATTCTACTGTGTTGATCTATGTGGGCAATACTGCATGTAATAATAAAAATAGCTACTTACTACTCTTTGCCACTCATCTTATACAATTTCCTCTACTCTTCAGAACATCTTTACAAGGTAGGTGTAATTATTTTCGCTTTATAGATGAAGAAATGGAGTCTCAGAGAAGGTGGGTGGCTTTCTCTTGGCCACACAGCCAGGAAGTAGTCTATCTCCAAAGTCTTCCCAGTAGGCCCCAATGTCGTACACCTGGTTCTGTAGTGTAATTGTTCCAACACTCATGATCAACATGTCTTTCTTCAGTTGTTATTTTTCACCTCCACTATCTCTTTCACTCCACTAGGGGAATCAGTGCATAAACAATATTGGAGAGAACTCTAAACCATCATTCCAATGCATTCATCAATTTCTTATTACTTAGGGAGATTAACTTTGTACTTCTCTTAGAAACTAATTTTCTGCCAAGTTGTGATATGAGATTAATAGGAGTCAGTCTTAGAGACAGGAAATACCTAAACAATATAACTAGCAGCAGGATCCAAACAACCAAAGGAAAAGTAACACTTCCATAACCTAACACTAGAGGGCTCCTTAACCTAGGTTTTCCAAATTAGTCAAGAAACCACCTTCAGGGTTTGCACCATAGTGTATGCATGTACACAATTATTTACTTATATTTCTTTAGAACACTTCATATTTTTACCAACAGATGTACATTTTAAAAGGGAACTCTTCAAATGTAAAGTGAGTACTTTTCTCCTACTCATTTATTATATGTGTTAGTATTGAAATGGCACACATACTCGCACACCTGATACATTTGATCATCTACCTCCCAAAATTATTTCACCTCTTGCACTTGGAGTGGCCTGCATGATAGGAGTCTGACTCCTGTTATGAGGACTTGCCTTTCTTTACCGACTCCTGTGTTCTCTCCCTCACATCTGTTTCCACACTTACAGAGATGTAGCTCACTCTTGGGAGACAGACACTACCTGTGGAAGGAGCTGACCAGGATATTTCTTCCAAACACGCGCCGCTAAACCTCTGTGTAAATAAAGCAGGGAATCTCTGGCCTCATTTTCTAGTTTACAAAATGAAGGTTTGGGCTAGGTTGGTGGCTCTGAATTTTGGCTGCACATCAGAATCACTTTCTAAGCTTTAAAAAATGTCCGAGTCCTACCTCAGACTAATTAAATTAGAATTTGGGGGATGAGAGCTGGTGGGACCAAGGTATCAGCAGCTAAAAAGCTCTCTAGGAAATTCTAATTTGTCGCTGAGGCTGAGAATGACTCAATTAGCTTGCCTGTGAGGCCTGGTCTAGTGTATCGCTAAGTTCCAAGGCTCTATCTTGACTGGCCTGAAAAGCTTTCAGACACACAGCCTACAAAGGTTTAGGTCTCCCACATATTTACCTTTCTTGAGACATAATTATCTCACTTGCAAATACATTCCTAGAAGTAGGGTTTCCGTCCTCAATTAGCAGTGTAATAGGACAGCCTGCAAGGCCAAGGTGAATGGGCAGAGGTACTATGACTCCTCTCACAAACTGATTTTTGTCAAGGTTGTTAATTACAAGAGAGAAGTCACCTCCTTAGGGATACCAGGGCTGATTGTCTGCTATTCTGGAGATTGACTTAAAAAGCTATGAAGAAGCTACTGTTGTTCCAAGACTGTTGGTTTTCAAGGCTACCATGGAGCTGGGGGAGAGGAATAGGTGAATAGGAAGCTTTAAAATGTGGCAATTCTTGCCGTTCTTACTGACTGCCAACTCTTTTTCTTCAATAAACACTTAGCAAATTGTTTCAAGCCTTTGGTTAATTTCCAGAGTTCTGAAAAAGTTGATTTTGACAGTTTTTTCCAGTGTTAATACTTTTCTGGAGGAGTGGATTTTTGGAGGTCCTTACTCTGCCGTTTGGAAGTGCTTCTCTCTTATTTGCAGAGTTCTTTATAAACTCTGGATACAAGTGTGTTTTTTTTTTTATCAGATATATGATTTGCAAATGTTTTCTCCTTGTCTTTGGTTTGATTTTTATCTCTTAACAGTATCTTTAAAAAGTAGAGGCTATTAATTTTGATGGATTTCAATAAATCAATTAAATTATTTTTTTAAAAAAGCTATGAAGAGCGCAGAAGTGCATGCATTTGCTGTATTAATTGGCATAGGCATGGTGTGAATATAGAATCTATTAGATGCCATAAGTTTCAGCATATGTGCCTCAATTGTAGCGGGTGGCATGTTTGTCTCCAAAAGCAGCACATCTTTAGCTACAGGGAGTGGCTTCAACTCTAAATGGCCTCAGGTATTCACTATGTCTAGATTCCAAATAACATGTTAACTTTGCTCTTTACTTATGCCTAATAAGCACCTCTACCAAATATAAAATTAAAATGTGACTTGTAGCATTTACACTTCAACTTGAATAGATATTCCTCAGTTTTCTATATAGGGATGAGCCCTTCTTTTCCCTCTAAGACTGAGCCAATAACAGGCACAACACAATGACTCATTCCACAGCCATATGGTGACTCCACTGCCGAAAGAGTAGTTTCACTTTCTAAAGTAAAGAGCTAACGTCTTTATCCTAGAGCAGAGCAAAACTACTGTATTATTAAAATGTACAGTCTCTCCATAAGGTAATTATACAGAAACTGCTGTTTCTCTGCCTCTGGGATGGAAAGACTAAAGTTAGAACAAGAACTAGCTACTCACACACAAAAAAACTATATTCTCCATTTAAAGCTGAACAGACCACATGCAGTGCCCACTCCACCTATATTCAAACCAGTTTCTTCCGAATTTTTCCTATTGATCTACTACTAGCAAGATTTTAGGAAAATGGCATATCAGGTCAAGATTTTGTGAGTTTTGAAGAAGAAGGTAATTCAATCTTTATAGTCCTTCTGTCCCTGGAGATAAAATATCATGGTTCAAAACGTACTTTGGTAAACATTTAAATGTCTCATGCTTTATAAGAAACTGGATTTAACATACGTTACGCATCCCACTTGCGTGGTTCAAAACACCTTACCTGTCCAAAGTGTCATCAGATCTGTACCAACTGATTGTGGCTTTTGGCTCATCCCTCTCGTTTGTTTTCCTGTAGCAAAAAATAATTATAGAAAGATCAAATAAATTACAAAAAATAGTTTATAAAACTTATCATTGATTTGGTAAAATTTTGTCCTATTCGGGTAGGAGATGTACATGTTACAGATTTGGAGTACCGAAATCTTCCCAGGCTTTGACTTGGATAGGATAAAATATAGCAAACCGAATTCCCCATGCTAATAAAAGAATTCTTCTCTAGGTCCAATTATTCTAATTACAATGTAACACATTCACATTGGTGATAAGGATACGTGAAACAAGCAACACAACATGCAAAATGGTGAATAACTAATATGTAGTGTTTTCAATGTTGTTGATTTTTACGTAATAGGAACTCAGTCCCTTATAATCAGCTATATTTTGTTTGCAGAGTTTCAGCAGAGCCATAAGCCAGCACAACAGCTACATACAAGTTGCTTTATTATAAGTTCAGCACCGTGGACAGGGTTGAGAGAAGAGACCTTGCTGGCAGAAAAGAGGGAGGGAGAGAGAAGAAAAGAAGGAAAAGAGAAAAACAGGAGACACTGGAAAGAAATGAAAAGAAGACAGTGGGGGAATAGAGAAAGGATGGATGGGAAGGATAGGAGAAGAGAGGGGAGACCGGGAGAAGAAGGGAGAGGAGAGACAGAGGCAGAGAGTTAAGGCGGACAGATAAGTAGGAAAAAAAATGGAGTGGGGAGAAGACAAGAAAATAAGGGAAAAGAAGATAGAAGGCCCAACAGTAGGAACGATGATCATCAAAGCAGTGGAGATATCTTGATCAGACTGATCAATCAGCAAAAAAAAAAAGCCTTTAATGCTTTATATAACCCTGTGATACAGGGAAAGCAAGCTCTCTGGAGAATTATACCATGATTTACAGTTTGCATTTCAAAGCATCACTTGAAGCTGACAGATCAAACATATTGAATCAGAAAAAGTACTAAAACAGTATACTATTTAACATGTAATTTTTAACTTGATGTAGTATATCTTTATTAAGCAAATATTTGGAGGTAAACGATATACTGTGCTGATGACTGTGAGGAAGTCGAGAATGAATTATTTATAACCCCTACATACACAGAGCTAGAGGGACAAATCAGACATACGTCCAAGTGCAACAAGTGGTCAATGTCGTAGAAAAAAGTTCAGGTCAAGTGCAAGGAAGTTTGAAGCTGAGCTTATTTGTAGAGGTGGGGATCACAGAAGGCTTTCTGGATAAGGTGCAGGTCGAGCTGGATCTTGGAGGATAAATAGACAGGAACAAACAGAGGTAGAAGGAATAGTGTCGGTTAAAGCAAGAATAAGGTTTAAAAAAAGCCTAATGCAATTCCCCACATTTTTTTTTAAATTATTTGCTTTATTTAATTTATTTTTTTATTTTATTTATTTTATTTATTTATTTATGGCTGTGTTGGGTCTTCGTTTCTGTGCGAGGGCTTTCTCTAGTTCCGGCAAGTGGGGGCCACTCTTCATCGCGGTGCGCGGGCCTCTCACTATCGCGGCCTCTCTTGTTGCGGAGCACAGGCTCCAGACGCGCAGGCTCAGCAATTGTGGCTCACGGGGCTAGTCACTCCACGGCATGTGGGATCTTCCCAGACCAGGGCTCGAACCCGTGTCCCCTGCATTGGCAGGCAGACTCTCAACCACTGCGCCACCAGGGAAGCCCCAATTCCCCACATTTTTAAAGAAACTTAGAGTGAAATCATAGTGTGGTTCACCAGCGGGTGTAATACATGAGTGCAGATAGGTGCTGCAGGGCCATCTGACCCCCTTCCAGAAAACAGCCCCTTTTGCAGATGCTATTGTTTTATGTCTCATTAGCAGCTTTATTCTTCCAGGCACTTATCACCACATGACATATTATATTGTGTTTGTTTATTTTCAGTCTCTCCCTCCTCCACCTTCAACTAGGAAGCAAGTTCTAGGAAAGCAGGGATTTTGTTTTGTCCCCAGACTTTAGAATAGTGACTGGCTCACATAGGGCATATCCACAGGTACTATTTTTGCCTTCTGCCTCACGTGACATGTTTTAATGATCGGGCAGAGGAAGGACAGTAAAATGTCCTAGTTTGTGCACACTAGGAAGCTTGTTTTCTAGGGTGATGAGACTATTATTTATTTTCCTTTTCCTGTATTTTCAGTCTCTGCTCGTGTGGAACTCTTGGACATATTATTGTTTCTGCTGGAAGCGCCTCTTAATGACCACTTCCTCAGTGAGGTCTCCCACTCATTCAGGCAAAGTTAGCCACTCCCTCCGCTCCTTCCCATAGCACTGGCACACACTTCCACAAGCACTTTCCACGGTAAATTTGAGTATTTGTGCTTATGTATTCATCTTTTTCCATGAAATGTGAGAGTTCCTTAAGGTCAAGGCTGGTGTCTTATGCATCTTTGTGTTCCCAGCACCCGGCACAATGTCAGCACACAGTAGGTGCTCCAACGTGGTATTGGGTGAACATCAAAGTGGACACAGCCTCTGCAGAAGGGTAGAAAAGTGTCACATGGGCATCCATTTGAGCAAATGCAAGGAGAAAAATAACCTACACTACCTTTTAGGAAGATGTCGTTTGAGACGCAAGTCAAGGGGTCAAAGGGGAAATGTCTCAAGCTTGCAGATTTTTGTTACTTAGGATAAAAGCTCGATGTGCTTTAGCCAAAATGCTGTCCAGTAACAGGAAGGGTTCAGGTAACCAAGAGAGTTTAAAATATAAAGTAAGCATAGACGGCATTAAGGTCCCGTTATTCTGAAACACACTTAAGAGCACGAAGCTTAGTTTGCCTGGTCACACTTCACAACAAGTATGTTTGTTCTTTAATAGTTGCAGAGAAAGGCAAATAAAATGGAGGGGGCATTTTTCACTGATGCCTGGATTCAGATGATTAGGTTCCCTTTGTTTGGTGAGTTGAGGGCCAACAGAGAACAAGGATGTAAGCTTCAAAATCATGAAGACCAAGGAGAGGGCATGGAGAGAGCCTGCCAAATCACAGAACAGTCAATTGGGTGAGCTAAGGCTGGAAACCCAAAAACCAATCAGATACTTTGTGTAGAGGGGGGTAAACTCAGGACCCTGAGAACATATCAAAATTATGAACAATTTTTAAACGGTTCAGAAAAATTCACAGATAAAAATTCCAAAATAGACATATTCAAAGTGTCTACTTAACTTTTTAAAGTCCCCACCATGAAAGACAATCACTAAGTATGTCTTGGTGGAAGACACTGGCTACTGGACCAGATAAAACTTGTGTCTGAGAAATAGTTAAGTTCTTCTGATGGGTGTGGTTGTTTGTATGTGTGTGACTGTAAATGTACTTTAGTAAGAATATTATCTATTTATTTCATCAATATTAGATTATTTACATCATTGCGCTTACGAGTTTTGTTTGAATTTTCCTACTAATTTGCATTTGTCAGTCTATTTGCCACTGGGTATCATTTAGTGGTTTTCCACAAGCCTAGGAGTTTTTGAAAAGAAATGTACTGTCCCATAAAGCAAGTGAACTTAGCTGTTGTTTTGCTTTTAGGGTTCCTTTCTCTAAGGCTCAGAAATATCCTATGTTTCTGTGGGAGCCCTTTCCCTTTCCTGTCAGGAGGGCCACCTTGGTAGGGTAGGCAGTGGATTGATTATTCTACACCTCCAAGGTGTATTCTGAAAGCATAAAGCTGGAAAAGCACAGTTTGCCCTGTAAATACCCCTGATGATATCACAGATTCTCCTTCACGTGCCCAGAATGTCAGGGAAAGCCTGAGGCTAGCCACAAATATTCAGCCTGTCTTGAACAAATCTACTTTCAAAAATGACTGTCTTTGTGTTTCTGCTAATGAGTAACTCATCTGAAACACCCACCTGTCTGAGGCATCATGGGAGTTACATCTATGGAGTACCACCCTACCAGAATTTTCATCTCTGCAGAGAAAGAACAAAATCAAGTCACATGAGAAGTTATCACAGTATTTAGTAAGCATTAAATAAGGCAGACATGAAAGAGCTCACAATGTTTGGCAAGGTTAATTCATTTTACTTTGGGCGTAAAAACACAACTATGCATTTACTTTAACCAGTCACCACTTGAAAGAGCATGGTGAAAAGAAGAAAGTTTGTCAGTACAAACAATCATTATTCCAATTTACCCCATGAGATTTCCATGTGATTCAACAATGGCATGAATGTTTGTTATTTGGTTTTTTGGTTTTGGGTTTTCTTCAGCAGTGTGGGAACATGCAGCCATCTACTTTGCATATATTAGAAAAGTCCTTTTCTGCAGGAAGGCAAACGTTTTTTCAACATGTTTTAAATTTAATTAAGCCCAGGCTACAGGATCTTTGGTGGGGCTATTGGAGGACTCTGGGAGGGCTCATGACAAAGACTGCTTCCAAGACCTTTTGCTGTCAGTGTCCTTGTCCCCATGGTCAGCCACAACTGGCCCCCACCTCTGCAGCAGACCAACACTAGCAGGGTCTGGATGTTCTGGTCAGGTGTCAGGCCTGAGCCTCTGAAGTGGGAGAGCTGACGTCAGGACACTGGTACACCAGAGACCTCCCGGCCCCTTGTAATATCAATTGGCAAGAGTTCTCCAAGAGATCTCCATCTCAACGCTAAGACCCAGCTCCACTCAACGACCACCAAGCTCCAGTGCTGGACACCCCATGCCAAACAACTAGCAAGACAGGAACACAACCCCACCCATTAGCAAAGAGGCTGCCTAAATCATAATAAGGTCACAGAAACCGCAAAACACACCACCAGACATGGTCCTGTCCACCAGAAGGACAAGAGCCAGCCTCATCCATCAGAATACAGGCAGCAGTCCCCTGCACCAGGAATCCTACACAACCCACTGAACCAACCTTACCCACTGGGGGCAGACACCGAAAACAACAGGAACTACGAACCTGCAGCCTGTGAAAAGGAGACCCCAAAAACAGTAAGTTAAGCAAAATGAGAAGACAGAGAAATATGCAGCAGATGAAGGAGAAAGGTAAAAACCCATCAGACCAAACAAATAAAGAGGAAATAGACAGTCTACCTGAAAAAGATTTCAGAGTAATGATAGTAAAGATGATCCAAAATCTTGGAAATAGAATGGACAAAATACAACAAATGTTTAACAAGGACCTAGAAGAACTAAAGAGCAAACAAAAAATGACAAACAACACAATAAATGAAATTTAAAATTCTCTAGAAGGAATCAATAGCAGAATAAATGAGGCAGAAGAACGGATAAGTGACCTGGAAGATAAAATAGTGGAAATAACTACTGCAGAGGAGAACACAGAAAAAAGAATGAAAAGAATTGAGGACAGTCTCAGAGACCTCTGGGACAATATTAAACGCACCAACATTCAAATTATAGGGGCCTCAGAAGAAGAAGAGAAAAAGAAAGGGACTGAGAAAATATTTGAAGAGATTATAGTTGAAAACTTCCCTAATATGAGAAAGGAAATAGTTAATCAAGTCCAGGAAGTGCAGAGAGTCCCATACAGGATAAATCCTAGGAGAAAGACACCAAGACACATATTAATCAAACTATCAAAAATTAAATACAAAGAAAAAATATTAAAAGCAGAAAGGGTAAAGCAACAAATAACATACAAGGGAATCCCCATAAGGTTAACAGCTGATCTTTCAGCAGAAACTCTGCAATCCAGAAGGGTGTGGCAGGACATATTTAAAGTGATGAAAGGGGAAAACCTACAACTGAGATTACTCTACCCAGCAGATCTCATTCAGATTCGATGGAGAAATTAAAACCTTCACAGACAAGCAAAAGCTAAGAGAATTCAGCACCACCAAACCAGCTTTAAAACAAATACTAAAGGAACTTCTCTAGGCATGAAACGCAAGAGAAGGAAAAGACCTACAATAACAAACCCAAAACAATTATGAAAATGGTAATAGGAACATACATATCGATAATTACCTTAAATGTAAATGGATAAAATGCTCCAACCAAAAGACATACACTGGCTGAATGGATACAAAAACAAGACCTGTATATATGCTGTCTACAAGAGACCCAATTCAGACCTAGGGACACATGCAGACTGAAAGTGAGGGCATGGAAAAAGATATTCCATGCAAATGGAAATCTAAAGAAAGCTGGAGTAGCAATTCTCATAGTAGGCAAAATAGACTTTAAAATAAAGACTATTACAAGTGACAAAGAAGGACACTACATAATGATCAAGGGATCAATCCAACAAGAAGATATAACAATTGTAAATATTTATGCACCCAACATAGGAACACCTCAATACATAATGCAAATGCTAACAGTCATAAAAGGGGAAATCGACAGAAACACAATCATAGTAGGGGACTTTAACACCCCACTTTCACCAATGGACAGATCATCCAAAATGAAAATAAATAAGGAAACACAAGCTTTAAATGATAAATTAAACAAGATGGACTTAATTGATATTTTTAGGACATTACATCCAAAAACAACAGAATACAAGTGGGGTTTATCCCAGGAATGCAAGGATTCTTCAATATATGCAAATCAATCAATGTGATAAACAATATTAAAAAATTAAAGGATAAAAACCATATGATAATCTCAGTAGATGCAGAAAAAGCTTTTGACAAAATTCAACATCCATTTATGATAAAAGCCAACCAGAAAGCAGGCATAGAGGGAACTTACCTCAACATAATAAAGGCCCTATATGACAAACCCACAGCCAACATCATTCTCAGTGGTGAAAAACTGAAACCATTTCCACTAAGATCAGGAAAAAGACAAGGTTGCCCACTCTCACTACTATTATTCAGCATAGTTTTGGAAGTTTTAGCCACAGCAATCAGAGAAGAAAAAGAAATAAAAAGGAATCCAAATTGGAAAAGAAGTAAAACTGTCACTGTTTGCAAACTACATACTACACATAGAGAATCCTAAAGATGCTACAAGAAAACTACTAGAGCTAATCAATGAATCTGGTAAAGTAGCAGGACACAAAATTAATGCAAACAAATCTTTTGCATTCCTAAACACTAATGATGAAAAATCTGAAAGAGAAATTAAGGAAACACTCCCATTTACCACTGCAACAAAAAGAATAAAATACCTAGGAATAAACCTACCTAAGGAGACAAAAGACCTGTATGCAGAAAACTATAAGACACTGATGAAAGAAATTAAAGATGATACAAACAGATGGAGAGATATACCATGTTCCTGGACTGGAAGAGCCAACATTGTGAAAATGACTATACTACCCAATGCAATCTACAGATTCAATGCAATCCCTATCAAACCACCAATGGCATTTTTCACAGAACTAGAACAAAAAATTTCACAGTTTGTATGGAAACACAAAAGACCATGAATAGTCAAAGCAATCTTGAGAAAGGAAAATGGAGCTGGAGGAATCAAGCTCCCTGACCTCAGACTATACTACAAAGCTACAGTAGTCAAGACAGTATGGTACTGGCACAAAAACAGAAATATAGATCAATGGAACAGGATAGAAAGCCCAGAGGTAAACCCATGCACATATGGTCACCTTATTTTAGATAAAGGAGGCAAGAGTATACAATGGAGAAAAGACAGCCTCTTCAATAAGTGATGCTGGGAAAACTGGACAGCTACATGTAAAAGAATGAAATTAGAACACTCCCTAACACCATACACAAAAATAAACTCAAAATGGATTAGAGACCTAAATGTAAGCCCAGACACTATCAAACTCCTAGAGAAAACATAGGCAGAACACTCTATGACATAAATCACAGCAAGATCCTTTTTGACCCACATCCTAAAGAGAGGGAAATAAAAACAAAAATAAACAAATGGGACCTAATGAAACTTAGAAGCTTTTGCACAGCAAAGGAAACCATAAACAAGACGAAAAGACAACCCTCAGAATGGGAGAAAATATTTGCAAATGAAGCAACTGACAAAGGATTAATCTCCAAAATTTACAAGCAGCTCATGCAGCTCAAAATCAAAAAAGCAAACAACCTAATCCAAAAATGGACAGAAGACCTAAATAGACATTTCTCCAGAGAAGATATACAGATTGTCAACAAACACATGAAAGGATGCTCAACATCACTAATCATTAGAGAAATGCAAATCAAAACTACAATGTGTTGGGCTTCCCTGGTGGCGCAGTGGTTAAGAATCTGCCTGCCAATGCAGGGGACACGGGTTCGAGCCCTGGTCTGGGAAGATCCCACATGCCGCCGAGCAACTAAGCCCGTGAGGCACAACTACTGAGCCTGCGCATCTAGAGCCTGTGCTCCGCAACAAGAGAAGCCACGACAATGAGAAGCCCGCGCACCGCGATGAAGAGTAGCCCCTGCTCGCCGCAGCTAGAGAAAGCCCGTGCACAGAAACGAAAACCCAACACAGCCAAAAATAAATAAATAAATAAATAAATTTATTAAAAAAAAAAAACCTACAATGTGTTATCACCTCACACCGGTCAGAATGGGCATCATCACAAAATCTACAAACAATAATGCTGGAGAGGGTGTGGAGAAAAGGGAACCCTCATGCACTGTTGGTGGGAATGTAAATTGATACAGCCACTCTGGAAAACAGTATGGAGGTTCCTTAAAAAACTAAAAATAGAGCTACCATACGACCCAGCAATCCCATACTGGGCATATACCCTGAGAAAAGCATAATTCAAAAAGAGTCATGTACCACAATGTTCATTGCAGCTCTATTTACAATAGCCAGGACATGGCAGCAACCTAAGTGTCCATCGACAGATGAATGGATAATGGCACATACATACAATGGAATATTACTCAGCCTTAAAAAGAAACAAAATTGAGTTATTCGTAGTGAGGTGGATGGACCTAGAGTCAGTCATACAGAGTGAAGTAAATCAGAAAGAGAAAAACATATACCATTTCCTAACACATACATATGGAATCTAAAAAAAAAAACAAAGGTCATGAAGAACCTATGGGCAGGACGGGAATAAAGACGCAGACCTACTAGAGAATGTACTTGAGGACATGGGGATGGGGAAGGGTAAGCTGGGACGAAGTGAGAGAGTGGCACTGACATATATACACTACCAAATGCAAAATAGATAGCTAGTGGGAAGCAGCCGCATAGCACAGGGAGATTAGCGCGGTGCTTTGTGACCACCTAGAGGGGCGGGATAGGGAGGGTGGGAGGGAGATGCAAGAGGGAGGGGATATGGGGATATATGTATACTTATAGCTGATTCACTTTGTGATACAGCAGAAACTAACACACCATTGTAAAGCAATTATACTCCAATAAAGTTATTAAATTTAATTAAGCCCATTATATCTGAAATTTTTCCACTTGTTGGTCTTGATAGTTTCCCTTGACGAAGTGTAGGAAAATAAGTACCAATATTTGTGGTTAAGAAGGTTTATTTTTCACAGATTTAGCCTATTTTTGAACCATGAGATTATATAGTTTGCTCTGTTTGGTCCTTAAAATAACCCTATAAATTAGGCAGGGGATGCACTCATATCCAGTTCACAGATGAGAAAATTGATCAGGGATTCTGTGGCTTTCCTAAGGCTAAAAAGTTAACAAGTGACAAGGGTGATCTTTTTATTCCAAACTTTTCCTTTTCCTACTGGTCAACCCTGCAATAGAACTTCATACATAAGATCCTGAAGCTATGTCTTCCTTACTTTGTATAGTGGACCTGAAAGTGCAGGCAATTTTAGGAAATGTCAAAACATGTAGTAGAGACTTTGGCCTTGAGCCAAAGCAGAGAGTAAGTATCAGAACCTTTTCATGTCAACCCAACCAAACCTGAAATACCACATTTCTCCTGGTTCTGATTACTCAACACTCTGGAACCACTTACAATAAAGCTATAAAAGAACTGCAGTAGATAATTAAAGAAAGATGAACAGTGAAACTGAAACAATTCCAGCGAATATATACCCTCGAAGATGCCAAGAGAACTTCTCCATCTCCCTGGGATCCCCTCCCTAAACTTGTGGGAGAGTAGCAGACACCAGACGCATTTTTGCCTGAAGAAAAATACATAGCATGTAGCCCACTACTGGGCCAGCGGGCGTGGGGAAAGCATCAGAGCCAATTTCCCCTTCACTCAGCAGCTGTCATGCCAGCCAAGCTGGCTTCCCCGGGCCTTTTTAAGGAAGCATGTCTGGCATAAAACCATCACTCCTACTGACTATAAATTGTCTTAGACATCTCTATCGCCCCACATCTGTGCAAATCTGTGCAACCCAAAATTTGTGATCTACCCTTGATATCATTCTACCACCATGGAAAAATAGAAATGCCATATTAGCTTCCAACAGAAGCAGTAAATGTTGCTTTATAGAAGGAAATGATTGTTTTCTAAGAATGCTAACTCCAAAACTTAGTGTGAGTCTCCAAATAACCCTATAGTTCCTTAACATAATAAGATTTAATAACAGAATTTAATGGACATTTTTGTTTAACAGTTACAAGTACACTCCTCAAACAACCATGTATGGACAGTTTAGTAGAAAGCTTAGAGAAAGTATCCTGTAATGCAGGGATTCCCAACTTCAGTGCTGTTGACATTACGGGTTTGATAATTTTTTGTTGTGAGGAGTGTCCTCTGCCTTGTAGGTTGTTTAGCGGCATTCCTGGTCTCTACTGACTAGATGTCAGGAGTACCCCCCCAATTTTGACATTTAAAAATGTCTCCTGACCTTGCCAAACATCCCCTGGGAACAAAATTGTCCCTGACTGAGGACCATTGGTGTAATGGAAAGATAATGGGTCATGTTACTCTCAGCTCCACCTCTTAATAGCTGTGTGCTCTTGAACATGTTACCTAACTTCTCTGAGTCTCAGATTCCTCCTCTGTAAAAATGAGGATGTAATACCTACCTTGTGTGATTGTTATGAGATTTAGTGATGCTTTATACGTAAAGTACCTAGTATCTAGCTGGACACATAAGAGGGAATCAAAGACATATGCAAATGTGTATATGTGTATATACATATATATACACAATTTATAATAAATATATCTGGGCTGGACAAATGCCTATTATAAATCTATGTTGGCAATGAGGTGATATGCTTAGGGTAATAGTCTTCAATCTTAAACATATAGCTAATAGAAACAATGCTTAAAGCAGACAATACTTTCTTGATGGTTAAGTGTTTTCTCTTACAAAGTGATACTGCATTTACCACCTTTCCACACCTAGAGGTATATGACCAGTGGGGGCTAAAATGAGTTGAGAATTGATCGGTTTTACTTGCACATAAGGAAATTTTAGATAAATTATTATTAAATTTGTAAACTTGGAATCATACTTGTGTTTGTTTCAACTGACATCAGGCACCAGGAATCTCGCTACCATGGATTAAATATTACCTTTTTGGAAACTGGAATGTCTTTTTTTTTTTTTTTTTTTCAGATTATCAAGTAGGCACCAATGTCTATGCTATTTATAACAGTAAAATCCTACTTTTTTCTCACTAATAACTCATATTCTTTTAGGTATATGAATATTAAAAATGGTAGAGATATTCTTAAAAATCTGATGTAACCAATTTATGCTTACTAAATCTTACCAAACATGAGGCCAAGCAACAAAGTGTTTTAGAAGGAAAGTTTCTAAATTTCCACATGGCCATTAGTTTCCCAAATGGAGAATGGCTCTTTCTACTCACCCACCCACCCCCCAGCCCCCCCACACCCTCTTACTTTTCTTCTTCAGGACGTTCCTTTATCCAGCTGTTATCCTGTAAGAAAGTCCTTCTTTTGTTCACCTCGTGAAAACCCTGTTGCTTCAGTGTAGTCCCCTGAGCGGTACTCTTCATATCTATCAACAGAAAAATAAAACATCAAGAGATGTAGTTGCATGGAGTTGAGTGTGTGTTTATTAACTTGGAAATCTTGAGAGGAGCATCTGACTGGCCAGCATCAATCTTCTAGGCTGGTAAATCCAGTACTGATTCAAAGTAGGATGCACCGGCAAGAAAGAACAAATCCCACACCCCATCATCAAAGATAACTTATAAAACTGCTCAAGTGCCAACTGAAACTGCTCGTGCACATCATGAAGCCCTGCCCCACACCTGGGAACGTAGAACCACAGGCCTGGGAAAAACCAATACCGGGTTTAGTGGGTTGGCCATTTTGCTCAAAAAGAAATGTGCCTCAGAAGGACACACGAGACTGTTTTAGAAGTACCTAGTGAACAACAGTCAGTAAGTCCTGGTGCTTCTGATTATAAATAACTTAATTCTTTGATCTCACGGGAGCCAGAAGCACAGAAGGTCACACACACTTGATTTTTAAAAGAAATCTTTGAATTGCAATTAGATGAGTAAAATCTACAGCACTCTTACTTTTTTCTTAAGCCTAACTTTGGCCATGTTAATTAAATTAGACTGTTGCTTCTAAGAATTTCATAGCTACATGAAAAAAAGTAAGACCTGTGAGTTGTTTTTCCCAGATTTTTAAGTTCTCTGAGTAAGAGAAACATCATCTACATTACCATTTCCTGTGGGAGATGTTTTTCTCAAGGTAAGATTGGACATGCTGCCTTCCAGTAAGGATCTAAAAGAAAAATGGGGATGGGGAAAACACAGTAATGACTCGACAAAGAATCGACAAGGGACTCATTCATTGCTAACGAGACACATTTTTCAATGACATTGGCAGCCACATAATCTGGTATAATGAATACATGATATAAAGTGACCCCTAAGAACCTGAGAGTTCATCTATTCCAATGCATTTATTTTACAGATGAGGAAACTGAAGCCAGGAGTATTTAGTGTCCCCTGTGTTATAGGACAAGCAATTGGCTGAATCAGGCCATCAATTAACTCATGTATTCAATGAAAAAATATGCATTGAGTGCTTGACACTGAGCCAGGAGCTGGAGACCAAAAAAGACAAGTAAGACGAGTATCGGGTCAGGTCAACAGGGAGACAGAGACATGGAGTTTACAGCACAATATGCAGAAGGGCTCATCAGCTCCTTCTTTGGCGAAGCCAAAGTGAACCCAGGCAACTGATACGTGTTTAGAAGGGAAGCAGCCAGAGCATGGAAATCACAGATCTTGGGAAGCACTGGTGGTTTTAGGTAATCCCTGTGTGGGAAAGCCCTAAGATTCTCAGCTGTGACGAACTGCTACTGCCAAGCTGCTAAGGGACTGAGGTGATTCTCAGTCCCAGTTTGCCCGGGATGATGGTGCGTTCAGGGCTGCATTATGACACTGAGTCTTAGGCACTTTTGCTGTCGATGGCCTCTTCCTTCACACACAAGCACATGCACACACATGCATACACATACAAAATTAAAAATTATATTTTATGACTGTGTCAGTATAATGATGAATAACAATCCAGGCTGGCTTTGTTAATACATATTCATTATTGTTATAGTATTCGTTTTTTTCTTCTGCTGTTAAAAGGAATTAAAATTAGGACCCTTTTGTGGGCCCCTAAAAGTATTGTGGGTCCTAGGTGTGGCCTTCTCTGCTTAACAGATAAGTCAGCCCTGAGTTTCCCTGAATGTGGGACTTTCAGTTTTTAAACTGGAAAAGTCCTGGGCAAACAGGACTGGGCTGGTCACCCTAGGTGGGGCATTATGTTTTTTGCAGATTTCATCCCACCAGACAGTGTACGGAATGTTGGAGGGGCCCTCCATCTCAAGTCAGAAGCAAGCCCTAGGTCCAGCTTTATGACATCCAAGTTCTGCGATTGAACCACTTAATCTCTCTGTAAAATGGGCTAATGAAACCTGCCATCTACTTCATAAGGTTGTGATGATCAAATGAATAATGTACACAAAAATCACTTTGTTAAACTATAAATGCTGTTGAGACTTACAGCTGTATCATCAGACAGCAGTTTATAGGTATAACGTGGAGATTCTAAAGCCCTCATCTCCCACCCTCTGGTCCAAAAGTATCTCCTACAGTAACTTGCCATAGGACTTGAAGTGGTAAAGATGCATTCCTCGGGATTAACGCATGGTTTCCCTAGGATCTTCATTTAGAATATCAATGCTCCTAGAGTCGGTGAGAAGTGGCAGCTGCTGGTGACTTTACCAGCCTGGTGCTCGGCACTATGGGCTCACGGCTGCACCTCATCTGGGGAATTGCCCTTACTTGGTGGGGCTGCCAGTTACACACCCTCCTCATCCACTAAACCTGCAGCCAGCGAGTGAGTGACCTGGAACGTAGAGCCAGTCCTGCAGGTGACTGGTGCTTCAGCACTCACCATGGCAGAAGCTAGGCTAGCAGGGGGCGCATCGTTGCTCAGCTCCTTCCCCTCCTCCCCTCCCTGCTTCCCTTTCTCCTTTCTTCTGAGTGAATACCCTTCATACATCACAGGCACCCAAAGTCCTCCCAGGCACTGCTTCTAGGGGACCCAATCTAAGACTAACAACCAGCCTAAGACCAGCCGCTGTTCGCTCCACTGAGTCTGAAGGTCTTAGTGAAATTAGAAAGACCTGCATGTAAAGTGTGCTATTTACTGACTGTGTCACCTTGGGGATGCTACAGTTCAGCTCCCTTATCTGTAAAATGAGGTGAATTGGGACTGTTTTGAGGATCAAGTTCGATGACATATGTAAAGTGTCTGATTATTGCCCAACACAGAGTTAAGTGCTCAATAATTCTTAACTTCATGCTTCTATCACCTTGGAAAGCGTTAAGCGTAAAGATGAGGTGTGGTCAGGTGTGGGGAGGAGATGGAATAGCCTTGCATTTGCGCCCTGGGCATGCAGGGAGTGTGGGGTAGCCACTGTCTCACTGTATTTGGAGGTCCCTAAAACTTTGGCAGAAATGGGAGGAAAAGAGCCATGCAAACTTCAATCTGAACTACTTGTTCACTTCACCTCAGTCTGGCCTTGATTCTCTGGGTTCTTGGCTAACCTACTTCCTGTTTCTAAATGGGCTCTGATAAACTCTTTTCCTGAACTGGTAAAGACCTGGAAGGTTCGTAGCTGATTGTACTGGGATTCTGAGGTGGGCAGAATGCTGAGTGTATATCTGGTGATACACTTGCAGAGATTGCAAACTCAGTGGTGAAACACAGGGAAGGGTCAATGGAGAAAAGTCATTTTGCAATTATCTGCTTATTTGTCTCTCACAAAAGACCGAGTGTCCTGTGAGCCAGACTTAAGACTGTCCCTTCTCTATTTCCAGTGTGTGGGACAGAGTAGATGCTCCCTAGGTGCTTACTATGTGCTGAATTAGGTCCCTCTCAAAATTCCTAACACCTCAGTACCTCAGAATGTGACTATAGTTGGAGGCAAGGCTTTTAAAGAAGTGATTAAGTTAAAATGAGGCCATTAGGGTGAGGTCTAATCCAATCTGTCCCATGACCTTATAAGAAGAGGAATTTGGACACACAGAGACACCAGGGATATGTCTGCATAGAGGAAAGGACATGAGAGGACGCAGAGAGAAAGAAGGTTGCCATCTGCTAACTGAGGAGAGAGGCCTCAGGAGAAAACAAAACTCATGACACCTTGATCTTAGACTTCCAGCCTCCAGACCTATGAGACAACAAACTTCTGTTATTGAAGTCAATCAGCCCGTGGTCCTTTGCTTTGGCAGCCCTAGCAAACTAATAGAGTGCTTATGGGAAAAGTGGTTTAAACATTTCTAAAATAGTTAAGTCATTCAAAGAGCTTTGTGTTACCCTGTCTCTGACCTGTGCCCTTTGTCTTTAATTGCCCTACTGCCCGGGGCAATTGCCAATAGCCATAGTACCTGCTCTCAACAGGATACCTCACAGGCATTATCTCATCCTCACATAAACTCTGCACAGCAGCTATTACCTCCATCTCCCAGATAAGACACCTGCCTGAAGCTCAGGGAGAGGATGTAACCTGCCAAAGTGGCAACAAGCAGAATCTGGCTTCTAAACCAAAGCCAACTCGTTCCTCAACAACCAGCAGTAATGTTTGTCATGAGTCACTGTAAGACGGGACCGGTAACCTGGCATTAGAGTGAAAGAGGGAAGGTACACAGCAGGGCCTGCCTGACTTGACATCTCTGGAAGTCCCATGAGCTCTGCCCCCACTGCCTGGCAGCAGGAGAACCAGGACAACTTCTCAAGGAATCATTGCAGCAGACAAACCCTCACAGAGCAGCCTTCTCTGTGTATTTCCTGATATTTCCTTGCTTATAAACGTATGTCCATACAAAAAGGTATACATGAATGGTCATAGCAGCATTATTCAAAATAGCCAAAAAGTGGAAACAACCCAAATGTCCATCAGTGGATGAATGGATACACAACATGTGGCAGATCCATACAATGGAATATTACTTGGCAATAAAAAAGAATGAAGCATTGATACATATTACAACATGGATGAAGCTTGAAACATGCTAAGTGAAAGAAGCCAGACATAAAAGATGACATATTTAGGATTCTACATGGATGCTGTCTTTTAGATTTTCCTTGGTATCCTCAATACTCCTCCCAAGCCAGGCTTCTGCTGCCCCTTTAGGCTCTGTTGGGTAAGGAGGAGAGCTCAGACAATACTAATTCCTTAGATGATTTTATAGTAATTATAATATATCTCATTTCATTTCCAAGGCTATGTTCTAAGAGTATAATCCCTACTTAGCAGAGACATGGCTCGAGAAGCAGCTGAGTGGGAAAGTTGGGACTCCACCTGAGGCTTTCTAGCTCAAGGCTCATCGTCTTTTCCTCTCTGCCAGGGACTCCCAGATTGATAGCACTTCCTGCAGTTGTAGAGAGAAAAGCAGGTATCTCTTCTTTACCTTATATTTAGGGCTGGCTCTAATCAGATCCAGCACCCTGCTAAAGGGTCTGATATTTTCATGCCTTTGGTAGCCGGGTATTCTCCAGAAGGAGTCATAAGATAAGATATCCAAACAAGCTCAGGGCCCTTACCGCTTTCTCCCTGCCAATACCTAGCCTCAGGTATCCTATAAACACCTCACTGGCTCCACCCCAGTGTCTCTGGGATACTATCTAGGGATAGTTGCCAGTGAACTCACTTGCTTTCTCTGGGACACCCAAGCTTTATCTTGTTGCCTCTTTCATGAAAGTCCCTGGGAAGAACCAGGCTTTTTGTGCTTCACCCTTTCCACCTCTGAAAGTAGGCTGCCAGGCAGAAGGTAAGAGCAGCCATCTTTGGACCATGAACTAACCTCGGGACTAAAGTCACACACTAAGAATGGCAAAGCAGGAAGTTAGAAGGAGCCTGCTTCCTCATGGAGCTGCCAAATAGCCCCAAATAGCTGCCAGAAAGTTGAGATGATCTACCGCAACTTTTGGCAAGAGGAAAATAAACCTAGTTTCTTCATGAGATTACTCTTTCATACTTTTGTTACTCAAGCTTAATACTTTTCCTACCTGTTACAAGATCATCGTGGAGCAAACAGAAGGTCTAAAAGCCCATGGTGGTCTACAAAATATAAGATACTAGTGACTTTTTTATTAGTAAAACACTATTTCTTGCAACATGCCTCTGTGTTCAATGTTCCTAGCAAGAAGGATCATGTGTTCAGTTCCTACTATTGCTTCACATCGTGCCACAAGCTTAGTGCTCATTAGCTTATTTAATCCTTCCAGGTGAGTATTATTACCTCTAATTATAGGAACTCAAAACTCAGTTTAAATAACCTGGCTAAGGTCACACAGGGGGTGACAGTCAGGAACTGCAATTAGGTCTATATGACGGCAATGCCAGGGTCTTTTCAGCAAACGATACTACATGTTGGTCAAAGTACCATGTGATATAGCCAACTCCAGACACGCAGGGAAAAGCCCGGGAGTTCCGAGAGATGGAAGATAATGGGAGAGGAGCTTGAAGGAGAAGAAGTAATAAACAGCTGCTCCATCACCCCTGGGAAGCTCAGCCTCGAGCCTCACCCCTCCCGTGGCCACACTGAAGCCATGAGTGGCCTGGCACTACTCCTACTGGACTCCTTCTCTGGATCTATCTCCCTACTAGATGGCTTGATAATGTTTTATATTCTTTCCTAGCTCCATGCTGTCCACTGGCACAAGGTAAATGAGACAGCAAAATATAATGTATTCTATTTTCAAATTATAATAGTTTAATAAGTATGCAGGAGTTTTTTTTTTTAATGAAAATGACTAATAGTGTGGGAAAATAAAATTTTTTCACCAAATCTACAGGTTTCACTTCCATCTCCTGCACAACCTCCCTCAGCACCACCTACTCCTCTTTTTTCCTTAGGACCCATTGGCCATGTCACCCTAACCATCTCCATATGTCAGCCCATTTGGTGGCCCCAGAACCATTTCTAGAAACTCCAATCTAAAACATTTAAGGTGCAAGCCCCACTCTCATCAACCCCTAATTCCACTGAAATTTTACTGCAGTGGAACACTTGCCATCCTGAACAGAATATAAACCAACTTTTTTTATATATGGATATTTTCTATACTGTTAATAAAAATGGATCAACAATATATGTCCCTGTGAATAATGCTCTTGTTAACAAATACCCTATTGTAGAGTGGATTAGAGATTAGAAACCTTTCAAATTGGTAATGTCGCGAAATACATGCAGCAAAATCTCAGTTTTATATTATTTTTTAAAGAAATTACTTATTTCAGGGACTGAGGTTATCCTCAGTTTCATATCTACTCAACACCCAAATAATGACACTTTAATAGTTTCGGTTCAGCCAATTAGATTTATTTCTAAGTGCTGTCCTTCAGTTTCCTTCCAATCAAGTTTTAAACTTCTCACGAGAAAGATGAAACTCTCATCTTGGCTCCTCAAAATGCTGTTACTGGTACATATACCAAATAATGGCAGACACCAGCAACTATATTTTTTTCCAGCAATTGTATTTTAAATGTATAATACTGTAGGGAAAGATGTATAAAAAGATGTGTCCCTATTATGCTGGGAACTACAAAAACCTTTCCCTTTTAAAGCACCAAATTCATCAGTTGAAAACTCTGATGTGAAATCATGATGTCAGAAGTCAGTATGAAAACAGGAAAAAAAAAATCCTTTTCAACTTCTGGCCCCTCTTTCATTTCCTCTTTGTGGCCAAACACCAGAAAGTGCTAGTTTTTACCCAATGCCTACAGCCTCTGCCCAAAGACATGTCTTTAGGTTTTAGATGAAATTATTCTCCTTAAATTCTGAATCACAAAACCAGTCAAGTTTCATGGTTTTCTTTGGATGCATTTGAAACTATCAAACATCTCCTATTTCTTAAATGTATCCCTGTTCAGATCCTCTTCATCTCCCTATGTCCTTCTCAATTTCTATTTTGAATAATAGCACTTCCCCAAGAGCATTTAGGTCCACTAGGTAATCTGCTCCCCTAGCCAGTCAGCCCCAGCTCTTCCTGTCCCAACTCCAAGACCACCTCCCAACTAAGCTGCAGTCTTCCCCATCTTTTGGGTCCTCTTGACAAAAAGATTTTGTGGACCTTGTTTATCTATTTTATTTTTTACAAGGTCCTATGTTTAGCACATGGAACTATATTCAATATGTTGTAATAAATCATAATGGAAAAGAATATGAAAAAGAATATGTATATATATATGTGTGAGTGTGTATAACTGAATCACTTTGCTGTATACCAGAAACTAACACAACATTGTAAATCAACTATACTTCAATAAAAATTAAAAAAAAAAAAAGGTCTTTGTGGATCTCTCTTCCCCTTCCCACCCAAGGACAAAATGCCTCTCGACTTACCTAATAAGTGCTATGTTATTACCACTCACTGCTAACTCTCCTTAAGAAAGATGGTGTGAGCAAAGAAACTGGAATGAGGTGGTGCAGAGATGAAAGAGAATAGGAAGAGTAAGACAGAAGAGAAAAAAATGCAGAGCAGAAAATAGGATAACAAAATAGAGGATGAGAGAAAAAAAGAGAAAAAACCAGCGAAAAGAATTCACTGCTGGTATTTGGTCGTGTGATAGTGTTAGCCATATTGAGCTTAGATTTTACATGTATTATCACATTTAAGACCCACATAATGCCTTAAGGCTGATACTATGATTATCCTCCTTCTATACCTAAGTGAAACTTTATAATGAATGATTTCAATGAAGTCAGAGTCCTTTTTCAGAAGGTAGGGCACGAGTTGGAAATGTGGACAGTGGGTAAAATTAGTTCTTTCTGGAAAGAGGTTTTAGGATGAGTAGTTTGCCTAAGGCTACACAGCCAGTGCACAGTTGGGATTCCAGCCCAAATCGACCTGACATCAAAGTTCCTGTCCCAGAAGCCCAGGAAACAAAAAGGGTTCAACAGGTAGAAAGTTACCAGGTTAAAAGAAAGGGTGAGAAGAATGACATTTCCTTTGCAATAGAAATCTGTGATGGACCTCAACCAAGAGTGAGATTTGGAGCAGACTTTCTCTGATCATTTTACCAAAGTATCATGAGATCAGCACAGAGTGATAGTTGGATACTTTAATGGCTCCAAAATCTCCCAGTTAATTTATCAAGCTTCTAATAGACTTATCTAAATTGATATCTTTATGGAAAAGACCAAATATGAATAGTTACCTAAAAGAAACCTCTATAGTGATAGAAAGTATAAAAAAGCAGACATAGAATAAGGAAATAAATACAGCAAAAATGTCTAGAATGACATATGTAGCTTGGTGGTATTCACTTTCGTATATGAAAAAGTCTTCATGGCTCGATAATACCTACTAGTACTTGTTTCCCAGAAATCACTGGTAACAGGGAAAAAATCCTAGAAGCTGAAAAAGGACAAATGCTATTAAACCATTTTCAACAGAAGAATAAGAGAGGCTCTATAATCACAAGTCAATAAACAGCAGCATTATCTTCTGTAAGGTAAATACAACAAACCACCAAACAATTATCACCTAAAAGAACATGAAATATTATGTAAGGATAAAATAAACAGGGCTTCACAAAGTGTAAACGTTAACAAATGCATTTAAATTAATGGACTATTTTCAGCCTTCACACACAGTGTATAAGGAAATCCAATAATTATTGGGCTGGGAAAGACTCACTTATCCTGCTGTGATGGTTAGAAATTTGCTATTTCTTTAGTCACACAGCCTCCCAGTCTCCACTTAGCATTAGAAAACTTGCTTACTGATGGTGAAACAGTTTATAATGTAGCACAAATAAAATCTTGTAGCCAGACAGTTGTCTATATGCTATGAATTTTGAGTCCAATAACCATCGACCATAAAAAGTTCTTACTGTTTGTTCTCGGTTTTAGTATGAGCCCTCACTTGCCCTTGTTTCCACCACCAATCTTTTCTGCAGAATGATAGATAATGTCAAGTTTTAGCATGAAGAGTCGTACTCTCTGGGACAATGATCAATTTCATTTTATTAAAGACACTGGTCTAATATTCATTAATAAAAATGCTATGTAATAAAAATTATCTATTGCTTGAACCTCTCATGGACTATTTTTAGTTCTAGCTGAAAACATTTGTTAAATGAGTAGAAGCCCAAATTTTGACCACGAATTATGAACCAAAACTCTGTTACCTTAAGTTCTTTATCATATTCGCTGCAGCTCATGTCATGTCACTCTTTATCCCAATTTTACACAGTAAAATCTTTCTCCTTATATTATGAAAGTGGAATCATTTTGACTCAAATGCATATTTTTATAATTTTATTGGTTATTTTATTTCTTATTTTGTGAATTATCCATTGATTAATATTATGGATTTCTTATTGTTTTCTTACTTTCTTTATATATCAGAAATATTTATTTTTACTTTCCCAGTTTTCACTTAGCGTCTGACTCTGATTTTTTTTTTTTGATCAGCAGCTTCCAATTTTGTAATTCTCTTTCTTTCCCCTTATTAATTCTTTCACTCGTTAGAAATCCATGTAGACCATCCATGAAACTTCTTTCTGACCTCAAAATCCAAGCAATCACCAAGTCCTACAACTCTGCTCCTACATCACTCTTTTTTTTTTTTCCCCCAACAGTTAGAGATGCTACATTGCAGTCCTTCCGGGTTACTTTTATTTTTTATTTATTTATTTATTTTTAAATTTATGGCTGTGTTGGGTCTTCGTTTCTGTGCGAGGGCTTTCTCTAGCTGCGGCGAGCAGGGGCTACTCTTCATCGCGGTGCGCGGGCTTCTCATTGTCGTGGCTTCTCTTGTTGCGGAGCTCAGGCTCCAGACGCGCAGGCTCAGTAATTGTGGCTCACGGGCTCAGTTGCTCCACGGCATGTGGGATCCTCCCAGACCAGGGCTCGAACCCGTGTCCCCTGCATCGGCAGGCAGGCTCCCAACCACTGCGCCACCAGGGAAGCCCCCTACATCACTCTTGATTGTCTTTCTGTCCATATTCAAACTACCAATTCAAGCTGCCATAATCTTACTATTTTAACAGCTTCCTACCTATATTCCCAAGCTCTAGACTTACTCTCCTAATCCATTCTCACGAGTGCCAAAGTAGTCACCACCTTGCTTAAAACTCTTCAATGGCCCTTCATTTCTGTCAGGATAAAATCCAAATTGTTATCAAAACTTACAAGTCCATACCCGCCTGCCTCCTTTCTCCCCACTCCCCATGCCTCACTCAAACTCTAGCTTCAGCTAGACTAAGTCATTCCAATTCCTGAGGGCTCCATCCTTTTCATCACCTTTAGGCTGTTGCTCACTCCACGCTTTATGCCTAAAGCATTCTTCTTTCTGAGCCTCCTCGCACCCTTACTCTCCCTTCAGGAAAGACTTACATGCATTTTTCAGGTCACTCATTACATATCCTCCTGGATGCATTCAGTGATACCATCACAACCTGTCTTCACCTCCACCTCCCCAGGCTGAGCCCTATGAAGCGCTCAGATAGCAAAGAGTACCTCTCCATAACAACGGTACAATACAAACTGCCTTTTGTGTGGCTGAAGTTTTTTTCCATCCCCAACACACACGCACAGACACAGACACATTGTAAATCTTGAGGGTTGTAACCAAGACCGTCTTCTCTACAGTTGTATTTCCAAATACTGTTATTATATCTGGCACATAATAAGCTCTAGAGGAACATTTGTTGGACAAATGAGATTACTAAATATTTTCATGTTTTCTTCTAAGTTTAAAAAATGTATTTTATTGTTACATGGAAACTCTAATCCATATGGATTTACTTTAGTAATGGTGGAATCCCTTTCCCATTGATATATGATTTTTCCTTTGTCACATAAAGAAATCTTATATATTCTAGAATGTGCTTCATGGCTGTCTCTTCTGTTCCATAGATCTGCCTTTAGTTTCTTGCAATAGAAACAAACTATTTTAGTTATTGTCTTTTTCTAATACATTTTAATATCTAATGAAAGCACGCTTCATTAATTTCTCTTGTAGAAATTCTATCAGCTATTCTAACTTATTCATTTCTTTAAGATAAACTTTAAAATTATTTTCTCTGGTTTCAAAACAAATATTCTATTAGAACTTTTGATTGGAATTGCATGAATACTATAAAATAGTTTGGGAAGAGCTGACATGGATGATATTCAATCTGTCCATCTAGGAATAGTACTCAAAGAAGCTTTTACTCAAGAAAGTCTTTAGGTCTTAACAGTAAACATCTGTGATTTTCTTAATCTAGGTCCCACATTTTTCTTATGGAAATTTTTTTCTTGATGTTTTACATCTCTTTGCACTATTGTAAAAGAAATGGTAATATATGTCATATTATGTTGTTATATATATGTATAATTCAGTAGGAATCCTAAATTTTCTTTTTATTTGCTGGTTCTGTGAGATAAGTATTATCATACAAGTGACATTTGGTCAAATTGGGGGTCATAATTATATCCAGGTCTATCTGGATTCCAGCCTCCTATGGTTTTTTCTGTATGGATTCCTTTCAAATATTTACCTAATGACAAAAGGGAGCACACTGGGAAGGAGGGCAGAGGAGGGTAGGCTGTAGGGGGGCAGTTTTCTCTGAAATATTTAAAATTAATTCTCAGTGTAGAGGTACCATGCATATCCTGTGGCTTCTGAGTGTTCTCTGGAATACTGCCACAGTCTCCTGGGATGTGTGTATTTTAGTTTAAAAAGCATGGTCTATATAGTTCATTACTTTCTCCCAGAAGGTTCCATACAAAGGAAACAATCACATTTTAGGTCGGGGAAACTTGGGTCTAGAAACACAGAATGAATTATTTAGATGCTTAGAGCTCTCAAGTATACAATTACAATGAGTATTCAGAACTAGAAGTAAGCCAGTTGCTGTTTAATGGATACCTATAAAAAGCACTCTTCCAATTAATAATCACAATAAAAGGATGATTCATATCCTTAAAAAATTTAGCAACATAAAATGCAAATCTAATAAATGTAGCTGTCATTTGACAAAGCATGCATTTGAGAAAGGGCCTTTCCCAAATTCACAGTCACATGGATTTTTACAATGGTAAACTAGAAACCCTTAAGAAATATATTTGATAAAGACTTTTGATTAAAAAGTAAAGTTCAAACAACTGCAGACAAATATCCAGTAATTAATACATAAAACCCTTATTTCAAAGTTCTCAGCAAGAGAAAAGGAAACATGATCAACAAATACCCTAGGAACAGGATAATGTCAGAAGACAAACTGTGTGGGACCAACAAAGCTTTCCCCTGGACCACTGGCTGGCCAAGGATTCTATCACTCTTAAAGAATGCTTAGAGTTAACGCCCGAATCATAGGGACACTATCAGTTAAATCATGTTTGCTTAAGTTGACTGCTTAGTGAATTATATGCAGCTCATTCCACAGTCTGAGTTTCGTTGTTCAAAACATCTCCTCTTTGCTTTGTTTGCAAAGTCTCCAGGAAAATGAATCTCTCAGCTGTTTCAGTCAAGATTCCAGTGGTTAGAGGAGACAGCCGGTAAGCAGCCCCTATGGATTGGTAGCCGAGGTGAGGCTGTCTCCGATTGAATGTCTCACACCCTACAATCTACAACCTACACACACACCACCTCGCCTTCCTACAAAGGGGCTGACCGCTTCTGAGGTTAAAAACTAGGAATATAATAAATAACAAGACTGACTCCACAAACCACAAATTTAAAATGTATCTCTTCACGTCATAGTCATTCTATACGCACTGTAATAACATTCTCAAGTATTACTGGATAAGGAAATTCTTATTTCCGGATCATTTCTAGTTCTTTTGTAAAGCCAGAGGGAACCTCATTTATTGCTACCACATATTTTATGTGAAAGAAATTTGAAAAATCATTGAGAAAATTCAGTAAGACCAAAATCAGGTGATCTGGCTCCTCATCTGGTTCTAACTATCATCCTGGCAAGTTGCTTAACATGTATACATTTTGTTGTCCTCACCTAGAAAATTAGTGAGTTAGACTACATAAGTCTACGCTCCATTCCAATTGAAAATTTAGGTCAGTTGAATCTAAGATTTACATGAAGCTAAAAGTTTAATAAAAATCCTGGCCTTTTATCTGCATTCTCTGTCTACCTGACATTTAGAATCAAGCAAATGTTTTACTAAAAATTTTACTGATGTAATATCACAGTTTTCTCAAATTGATTTTCCCAATACTTTAATTCTGGAATACAGCAAATATCAGAAAGACCATTTCTGTATTATAAACTGTGGAAGAGAAAGCTGGTTTTAAATTTGATCACATTTTACGACATGTAAAATAATAATCCACAAATGGTATAATTTAGCTTTCTGATTACTATAAATGTTTGAAAGCCACATTATTATAAAATTCCTCAGTAACCTTTGGGAACTGAGCTCTAAAAGCCTCCGAGACAGCACATGACCTGCTCAGCAATGGGAAGCAATGAAAGCTCTAGAATTGAAAGCAGAGCCAGGTACACTGTGGGAAGCGCCTTTCTGGAGGACAGAGAGCGCTGGTTGCAAGTGTGAGTAGCTCCTGGGTTTGATTCCCACAGCTCTGCATCTCAGATGCAAATGGTAGAGAAAAAACACAGGTCAGACAAGTCAGCTTAGCTATTAATCATAAAGGAAAGCCTGGTTAAAATAACTTTTCTGTTCTTATCAAAGTGTTTCCAAAACTGGCTTTTCAGGACTAGGATATGAATAGAGGTTGAAAATTGCCCCTATGTACATTAATCAATATGTAGGTTAGAACTCAGGATATAACACAGCAAAGTTGGCCAAATGCACACGAATCCCTGTGGGAAACTGCGCACCCTCAGTTAGCCCTGCCCTGCTTTATTCCTTGGTATATTCACTCAAGAAATGTGATTTTCTTATTTGGGGAAGATAGGGTGGGGGACTGGGCATCTCTCTCTCACAGCTCAGTGACTTGCAATGCTTGCAGCAGTCAAGAAAAACAAAGACTTCTTATCTATAAAAGAGTAGAGTTCACCATTTCAGTAAAAGCATCATTTGTGAAGACAGGGAGCTCCTTTTAAAAAATGTTTTTATAGTCACTTGAGAAAGTAGACCAGTGAGTGCTGGTCTCTCGACTTAAAGAATTTGCTATCCTTATGTGTGACCAGATTCACCAGCTGACAGCTCCTACGTGGAAACTCAAATAGGCTTTCATTTCTCTGCTGCCCGGAAAAGTGTAAAATTGCGGAGAATTTAAAAGCAATGCCATCTAAAATCACAACAAAGAGCAGCAGAACTGTCGACAAGTAGAACAGCCCGTTGGAAGCTGTTAAAATTTCACTGGGAAAAAGACAAAGTTAAGAGAGTAAGTTCTAATTTTAATCACTTGCAAAGAAAACAGGGAAAGTTATGCAATAAAGCAGAGATATTTACATTTGCAAATATAATTCAACTTACCTTTCTTGAGCAGATAAACCGGGACTTCTTGTCTAAACAGTCTGCAGTGATTCTCCAGGTGGATCCAGCTGAAACTAATGGGTACCTGGAGTTTACTGAGTGCAGTTTCCACCTCCACCTGCCTGTGTTAATGAACAGATCAGAGGCTTCTCCCTCAGTGGCTGAGTCACACAGGGAGGAGATGGGTGGTGTGAAAGAGGGTGTCACCTTGTACAAGTACCAATTCAATTGAAACAGCTCACTCATGGACCTGCTGTCTTTGGTGAATTCTTTGTGTAATTTACGGCCTTGGTAGACCAAAAATATGTACTCCTGTTATCACCCCTTTAACTGACATCAACAATACCCGCAACTCTATCCCTCACGAGGTGCCACAGTATCCAACCTAGTTTGGATTCTCTTTTAAAAAACAAAACACAAAACTTAAGGTAGGAGGAATCTCTATCTGGCCCATGGTACCTGGAAGGCTGGGGCCCAGATACACACACAGGAAATGTACTGCTGGTAGGAATCAAGATCCTTAGGAGAGAAAAGTCCTTTGGAGCCCTGAGATCAGGAACTATGAAAGGAATCTATTACACAAATTCTACACATGGAATTTTGGTAAAACTATCAAAGGAAAAGTACATCCTGAAATATAAGAATTTTGAGCTTTTTGTGATTTCATCACCTATAAAAATGTGAAAAGGATGCTGGAAACTTCTTTCACATCTGAGGGCAGCAGTAGACTCCAGTGTCAACACCTGCTTCTGGTGAGGAAGGAACAGTGTAGAAGAGCCATGCTACGTGCAGGTTCCTATTACAGGTTCTGAAATGTACCTTCCATGGCAGCCAGGGAGGCTTTAAAGAAGCTTAGCGAATCTGGAACATTGCTGAGAGGAGTGAGTCATTAGAATTTCCTGGGTCATCTTTATTCATCTGTCACACCAATAATTAACCAAATCCTCCCCATTTCAAGACAGCTCCTGAAAAATCACAGTCCAGCTGAGCTCTAGTCACAGAAGGGACTATAAGAAGATGTAGAAACATTCAGATTAGAAGGTTCAGGCAATTGCCGGACGCAGTCACGGACTGGGACATCCCTTTCTTAATGTGCCCTTATTCTGGGCTGAGGAGTTTGAAAATCTAAAATGGAAAATGTTCTCTAAAAGTAGTATATATATATATATATATATATATATATATATATATATGTTTATTCAGTGCTTTCATAGAATTATATGTGTGCAAGATATTTTAGAAATACTTTTTAAATTTCTGTGATGCCCATAAATGTCAGTTGGACTGAGGTTGGATATTAATATTACAGATGAGAAAGTTGAAAAACCAAGATGTGACTTGTCTCATCTCAAAAAATAAGTAAATTAGAAGTATTATATTCAGGATCATTCAGCATTCATTTAGCTGAATGAAGGGCTAAAACAGTTTCAGAGCTAGCTTGTAGGGACAAGTAGTAACTTATATTAAACTTATAGAATGCTTAAATGTATGTTTTCATCCTTCATAAAATATAGAACCAGAAAATAATTTTCTACTTTGCAATGAAGAAAAATATACTGCCCAAAATACATTTAAACCTTTTGAGCTACCAAACAATTATTTCTGCACGGAATTGAGGGTTTCTTTTATTTTATATACTGGAACCCATACCACTAAGCCACGTCAGTGTCTTTCCATTTAGAACTAAATCTTTGATTCAGAAAAGGGCTAATTCTAAACACCTGGGCAAAATTCAGACTTCCTCATTGCTGAACAAACATTCAGCCAAAAGACTGCTGAAAATTAAGAATCTCAAAGTTCAAAGAGGTCAGTCAAGAATGTGCACGGGGGTGGAGGTGGCCAAATAGGTTTGGCCTTAGTTTCACTCAGGCCTTGAGCAGGGGAGCCTTGAGCATGCTTAGAATAACTTGGCTTTACCACGCCTATTTCACTGTGAGTGGCGGAGTTCTTGAGGTCTCTTTAGAATGTAAGCTCTTAGGCTGTGATGGCAAATGTTTTATCGTGGGTGCCAATGCGACTGCTTGACGCTGGCTGCCTGGGGCGATATGATGAGGTTTGTAAGGCAACTTTGAACTTGCACAGGAGAGAGCCACGATTGATTAGCAATGTCTGCCACAGGTCTCAGATGGGGGGAGGGTTTGCTGAACCTATCTCCCAAAACAGCACAGTGCTTTTTCTCTGTGTTATATCCAATGAAACAACCAGCCAGAAACGAGCACTTATTACCACATAATAATGAAAATAGCAAATACTTATATAGCACTGTTCATGTGCCAGGCATTGTTCTAAGAACTTGTCATACATTCATTTAAGAATTGCTATTAAAAGACTGTCACTTCCTGTTATACAGTCTGAATGTTTGTGTCCCCTCAAGACTGTTATGTGAAATCCTAACCTGCAAAGAAAAATGATGGTGTTGGGAAGTGGGGCCCTTGGGAAGTGCTTAGGTCATGAGTGTGGAGCCTTCATAAATGGGATTATTGTTCTTATAAAAGAGACCCACCCCCCAGAGCTTTCTAGCTCCTTCCACCACGTAAGGACACAGTGAGAAGACGCAGGCTATGAACCAGGAAGAGGAGCCTCACCCAACCATGCTGGCAGCCTAATCTCAGACTTCCCAGCCTCCAGAACTGGGAGAATCAAATTCCTGTTGTTTATAAACTGCCCAGTCTGTGTAATTTTGTTATAGCAGCCTAAACAGACTAAGATACCTCCTCATCCCAGAGAGATTCAAAAAGTGATGCTGAAAATGCAAAAAAATACAAACAGGACAAATCAGCATCTCAAAGCTCTCTAATCTGTCATGCAGGGACTTTGAGAGGTTGAAAGATAGAGGGCTCCCCACTTTCCTCCCAGATGGAGAAAATAAATGTTATGTACATGTTGAAACAAAAGCGGTAACAGTAGAGTGATAATTACAGAGCCAATTTCTCTTTGGCTGGGAGTAGACAGATGCCAGAATTAATGAATTACTGCCTTACTGCCAGTGCTGCAAGAGCGGGTGCATTGCTTAATACGCACTGATGGTGCCAGCATGGTGCAGACCCACAGAGAGCCCAGGAGAGACCCCACGGGAGCCTGTGTTCCATCATCTCTGCAGATCCACTATTCACTATGGGCAATCACTTCATCCTCAGGTCCACGTCTTTCTTGCTGCAGGGAGATGGATGGGATCAGCCTCTTTACCACCTGGACAGGTCACAGTGAAGAGATCAGGACTCCATACCTGCACTCTATAGACAACGTCATGAGGCACCAGGAGGGCTCAGCCCTGAGTTCCTGAGGCTTTCTGACTCTTCTTCATGCTCCAACAGGCAACTACCCTTGCCCAGAGAAACCAGAAGAGATTAGGCAAGGCTGATGATGATTATAATGATGATGATAAAAGCAACAACGACAGTAGTTTAAGTGTGGGCCAGTCATTGCTTAGTGCTTTACGTATGTTATTTCATTTAATCCTCACAAAAACCTTACACTATAGGAACCATAGAAACTGCTGTTAGGTCATGATAGAGAGCAGAAAACAAAAGCCTAAGATCACACAGTTGGGAATTAGACATGTCCAGAATTCCAATATAGGCAGGCTGACTGCAGAGCCCACATTCTTGGATATGAAGGTCCACTGTCTCTCCAAAGTGCCAGAAAGGAGATGGGCACTTTACCCAAGAGACCATCGCTGGATTACAGGGTGAGCTAAATTTACAGTGGGTCTGAGCCCTGAATAACAGGTGACAGAAAAGTACAATGGCTTTTAGCAGGAAATGTGTATATATACGCATGTATGTAGGCGCTTGTATCACTCATAGCATCAAAAAGAATAAACCACAGCCCACATGTGTTAGGTAAAAATATCAGACAGGAGAATGGCCAGCAGTTGCTACAGAATCTAGGTCCTTTAATGATGGTGTAAATCTAACTCACCAGTTTTCTTTTCTTTTTTCCTTTCAAATAGACTACTTTTAGAGCAGTTTTAGGGTCACAGCAAAATTGAGAGCAAGGTACACAAAAATACCATATACCCCCTTCCCCCAGATACATAGCTTCCCCTGTTTATCAACATCCCTCACCAGTGTGGTACCTTTTTTACAATTGATGAACCTATACTGACACATCATCATCACTCAAAGTCTGTAATTTACATTAGCACATCACTCTTGGTGCTGAACATTTTATGGGTTTTGATGAATGTATAATGACATGTAGCCACCATTATCATACAGAATAGTTTCACTGCCCTAAAAATCCTCTGTTCTCAACCTAATCATCCCTCCTTCCCCACAACCCCTGGAAACCACTGACCCTTTTACCGTCTACGTTAGTGGTCCCCAATCTTTTTGGCACCAGGGACTGGTTTGGTGGAAGACAATTTTTCCACGGACCGGGTCGGGGGGTGGCTCAGGCAGTAATGCCAGCGATGGGGGAGCGGCAAAGGAAGCTTTGCTCGCTTACCTGCCGCCTGCATCCTGCTGTGCAGCCAGGTTCCTAACGGGCCGTGGAGCCATGCTGCGTTCCTATAGGTAGAGCTCTTGCACCAGGCCATCCTGTGGCTTCCGGTAAGCCAGACGAGGACAGTTTTGCACAGACACCTACCCCATCTCAATCAGCTGTGACCAAAGCAATATCACTGCACGGAACAAGGCACTGCTCCCCTAGGCCTTGTAACTACTCGGAAGTGGGCTACAGGCGGAGCACGCAGCAAGTCAGAACTTTCTCCCCAGTAAAGATACATCATCCCTTAACATTATTTTTCCAGAACAGATGCAATCATGTCACTCTCCAGCTTCAAACCCATCATAAGTTCCCCATGTCCCATCATTTGAATTAGTACCTTAGATTCATATAAGACGGTGTTGTCCAATGCAGCAGCCACTAGCCATGTGTGGTTATTTAAATTTAAATTAATCAAATTAAATAAAATTTAAAATTAGGTTCTTCAGTTGCACTAGCCACATTTGAAGTACCATATTGGCCTGGGCAGATAGCACAAGCAGAAAGTTGGTCTAGATGCCTTTTTTAAGTGACTTCCTCTCCCAACACTTGCCCCCATGCACCCTAAGCTCTAACCTCATCAAAATCCTTGCTTTGCCCAAACATACTGTATATTTCAGGCCTTTAACATTTGTCCTAATTCCATTCCTGTGACCAGAAATATCCTTGCTTCTTGTGTATCTGGTAATGTTTATTCACCTTTAAAGGCCCAGCAAATACCTAACCTGCTCTGTGAAGATTTTCCTACCATCCCATTCCCTAAACACAGGCAGGCTCCCTCTTTCCTCTCTGCTCCAAGGGAACTCTGTATATGCCTTCATTACAGTACTTAAACACATTATATGATAAACTACGTGTACCCAGCATACCACATACACCCCTAGGAGACCTCAGTAGCAGAGGCAGTACGGCTAGTGCTTAAGAGCACAGTCTCAGGTGTCAGATAGACTCTGCCAGTGACTGCTTGTGTAACCTGGTGCTAGTCATTTAGCTCCTCTTGTCTCAGTTTCCTCATTTGTGCAGTGTTCAGTGTAGCATTCCGTAATTCCCTTCTCTTAGATGACAACTTGCTCTTGTATTTGATTGGCTTGGCATTTCTCTCTTTTTGTCCTCATTTTTCTTCTCTTTCCTCAGTATCCCATATCCATCATGGCAGAGTTTCATTTCTTTTTTGAAATCTATTTTATCTTTCCTCTAATAATTTACTATTGTATTAGTTTCCTATTGCTGCTATAACAAATTACCACAAATTTAGTGGCTTAAAAACAACATAATTTATTACTTTCCAGTTCTGGAGATCAGAAGTCTAAAGTCAGTGTGTTAGCAGGGTTGGTTCCTTTTGGAGTATAAAAGGGAAGAATCCATGTCCACCTTTTTCAGATTCTAGAGGCTGCCTGCACCCCTTGGTTCACGACTCCTTCCTTGCATCATTCTAACCTCTTGCTCTGTCATTCCATCTCCTATGTCTGACTCTGATCCTCTGTCTCTGTTTCATAAGGACCCATGATTACATTGATCCCACCCAGATAATCTAGGATAATCTCCCCATCTCAAGACCCTTAATTTAGTCATATCAGCAAAGTTCCTTTTGCCATGCAAGGTAACATATTCACCGGCTCCGGGGATTAGAACGTGGATGCCTTTGCAGGAACATTATTCAGTCTACCACAACTATCATATTTTTGCACTTTCTCAAGGTTCTCTATAATTTCATATATTTTTACAATTTTAAAAAACTAAAAATTGTATTCAGCAAACAAAAGTTCAAATGCATACAGTTATTTGATTTAGTAAATAAATACCCCAAAATCTATACTCTTAAAAATTGGTGATATCTTTAGGATTGCATCAAAAATTTTATATTTAAAAATTTTGTAAACAAACGCCAGAAACACATGCAATTTTTTAAACAGTCATTTTCTACGTTCCACTCGTGAGTAACATAAACAATGTTAACTTAGGCATGTTTTCAAATAATCACTAGATGCTTGAGTATTGGCTGCAATGATCATGTGAAATCTGTTCCCAGCTGAATCTTTGAGAAAAACATGTGTAAGCTGTATATATTACCTATGCAAACACACATACATACCTACATATATTCATATTTACACACATATGATTCATATATTATAGTTGTACATGTAGCTCATATATATTAGATTTATAAATGTACAGCACTTATATATTAGGTTTATGCATATTTACACACACAAACGTACACGTCAATAACTCTACCTGTGTTTGTCTTTCCTACTAGAACGAAGGATCTTGAGGGTAGGAGCCCAAGCTTATTTATCTTTGAATCCTTAGTGTCCACAATGAGCCTGACCTAGACAGTTCTTAGCGATTGTTTCTTAATTGAGTATATTTGCATTGCCATGTGACACATGGGAAAATGGAATAGAAGCTGCCTGAGAAAAAAATGAAATCCCCAGACCCTCTTTTCTCCTGGGTCTTCCTTCTCAGTAACTCAGCCTTCAATAGACTAGACTAGAGAAATGTGGTTCAAACTGTTTTCCTCAGTCATGCTTAGGTTTCTGTTGCTATTTTCCTCTTACACATTCCGATTGACTGAGTCTCTCAAACCACCTGGTTTTCCCAAATTGTGTCTTTGTTCCCTCCCTACACACAATATCTGAAAGACCCCCACTTACCATACTTCAGCCTCTCCTACTCACGTCCTCCTCCTCTCCTTCCTCCTCACAATTCAGCTTTAAATTATCTCCCACTTCCTTGACTGTACATAACCAAAGGATAAATCCTGCAGAAAAGAGCAGAGAATCCTAGAAAAAATTTAATTTCCAAATATTTTTGTAAACTAGTGGGTTATCTATCACTGAAACAAAATTTTTGATAGTGTAAATGATGTCCCTAGAAAACAGTGATTCTCAAATATTTTGGAATTGGTGCTTCTTATTGCTTTGATTTTACAGTACCCCCTGCCAAGACCCCGTTCTTCTCCTAACCCCAAGTCATTTAAATTAAAAGTTATTAAAAATAGTTGGTCTCAATAATTTGGGAATGTGTGTGTGTGTGTGAGGGAGAGGGAGAGAGAAAACTTGAGGTTTTAGGTGATTGAGAATACTATGAGGTAATTTGCTTTTTTTTTTTAGTTTGAAAAAGTCTATTTACTGAGGATTTTTTTTTTAATTGAAACAATTCATAGATGTGAAAATCCTTATGGTTTTCAAGGCACTTTGTAGTTTACAAAACACTTTCATATCCATTATCTCAACCAATCATCTTTGCAACCCTGAACATAAGTTGGAACTCTGATTTTATGCCTTCTCCATCATCCTCCCCATTTTACTCACTATATGTCCTTACACACCAAACATACTGGACTTCTCCCCATTCTCAGATCATGATTTATACTTGGACTCTTTCTTGTTCCATACCTTTGCTCAAGCTGTTCCCTCTGATTGGAATGCCCTCTTTTTCCTAGTCCCCCAAATCTACTTTTAAAAGTCCTATTCATTCATCAAGGCCTAACTTGAGCCCTTTCTCTTCCAAAATCCTCCCCAGTTCCTTTTAGCAAATGTCTACAGAGGACAACAGTAACTTTTACCTGTTTAGTATCCTTTCTTTCTTCTTATGGTATCAATAAACTTCGCCAAATGGTTTTAGTGGGAAAGTAAAATGCAATGCCCACTTTTCCCTCTCTTTGCCCTCCCAAGCTCTATATCACCACTACACACAAGCACCAAAGTTGGACATGTGATCCAAGCCAAGCAAAAAGGCTCTCTGCTGAGAATGCAAATTTGAGTCATAGGGCAGAAGGCTGTTCAGTTGTGAGCTCTTGAGTGTTCAGTTGTGAGCTCTTGAGTCTTCAGTTATTCCAGAAGCAGAATCTTAAAGATATTCTATTTCTGTCTTTCCAAGACCTTGTCATTATCAACTCTTCCTTCCATTCTGAGAACCATCCAGTTTCCCTCAATAAATTTTCCATCTTATTGATTCAAGTTTCTGTTGTAAGCAAACAAGGAAATGGAACTGTTATAGTTTCTCAAATATTTCCAGAGTTCTTTCTTGGTCACCCTATTCTAATCCTCCCATTTCTGCTTTAGATAGAAGTTGTTGAGACATGCTCCTGCCTCTCCCATTGAATTATATGCTCCTCACTATGGTCTGTATCTCCTTCAGTTCTTACTACTGTCACTTACACACCTCAGTCCTCAAGAAATGTTAATTGAATTGAAGTTGAGAAAACATATATTTTCTTTAGATTGAAAACTGATTTGAATCCTCCTACATTACTTAGTTCCAAAAGAAAAAATTTCTCAAATGCTTGGGTTAATTGAATCTTAGGACTGGAAGAGACCAATAAGTTTGATAGTTGTGATTTGATTTTTTTAGTTTTTTTATTTTTAATAAGGTTCGCATTTCTTACTTTTTTAAAAACATCTTTATTGGAGTATAATTGCTTTACAATGTTGTGTTAGTTTCTGTTGTATAACAAAGTGAATCAGCTATACGTATACATATATCCCCCTATCTCCTCCCTCTTGCATCTCCCTCCCACCCTCCCTATCCCACCCCTCCAGGTGGTCACCTCTAGGTGCTTTTTTATTTCATGCATTTCACGCTCTTTTAAATTTTTTTTTCCTGTTGGCTTCCTTTTTATTTTCCATTTTCTCTACTTAGTATTCAGTTCTTTTAGGAAGAAAGAAATTATATATGTGTATTCATTCAGATGTCTTCCATAAAAACAAATCTAGACTTTGTCAATTCTACTACTAATAGCCAAAGAAGAGTAAAGAAAGTGAGGGAATTTTAAACTAACAAACCAACCAAATTCCCAAGGCAGGCTAAAAAGTAATCTAAAGACTTGATTAAATGCATTTTTATATGTGAAAGGCACAATACTGACCTATGATTCCAAAGTTATTATCTGTTTAAATTATGACACTTACCAAAAAAAAGTACATCTTATGAAACATTTCTTCTCAATCAGGGGAAATTTCCAAGAAACCATCAGATTCTTGTTCACAAACCTTGCATTAGCAAATAAAATATGATACTTCTTGGCTTTAAGCACAGATAGAGACAAAGTCTGGTATGAAGTCATCAAACAAAATAAAAATGCTATGACAGCTTTCACTCTTAATGTAACTGACACAACTCAGAATCAGCCCTCCTTATTGCTCTTGGTCTATGGCCAGAGGTCAGCCATCTTTTTCTTAAAGAGCCAGATAGTAAATCTTTTATTTTAGGCTTCGTGGGCCACACCCCAAATCTCAGCTCTGCTGTGGCAGCAGAAGGCAGCTGTAGACAATATGGCCAAGGAACAGGCATGGGCAGAATGGTCTGTAGCAGCCAGAACTGTCAGTGCTGGGCCCCCCTCTGCTCCCTGCTAGCCAGCGCTATGGGAAAAGCATGCCTTTTCTTTTTCGTCCTCTCCCTGTGGAGGGGGAATCCTAAATGAGAAAAAGATCATAAACGCTTAGTCAAAGCCTCATTTTCAACACAAGAATACTGAGGTTCTGAATGATCAGGTGACTTGCCAAAGATCCAACAACTTCATTTACGTGGAAGTGAGACCAGGGCCCATTCAAAATAATGGAACACTTCTTGACAACCTACTATGTCAGGTAAGCTTCGAAGCACTTACACCTTATCCGACTTCACCCTCGGAACAACTTTCTAAAGTACTATTATCATCTTCATTTCACAGATGAAGAAACTGAGATTCAGAGACGTTAAGCAACATGCTTAGAGTTTCACAGCAGACAGTGGTACGGGGAAGAGCCGGGGTTTTTAACCCTCTGCTCCTTGCTGCTGTTACTCCTGCTGCTGCAACATGCCCCCCACTCCATTTTCCACTGCATACTGTTCCATGATGCTCTCGAGAAGAAGCCGTTTCATTTGAGTGCATGTATTTTCTGTCCTTGGAAGCCAACACCAGACTTTCCACCATCGCCTCTGACTCAAGCTGGTTAGGATTTTTTTCCCCTCAGAAACAACTCACACAACCAGACTTGCCTATCCAGTATAACTATAATTCTGCAACACAGAAACAGGGAGTGGGCCTGAAGTTTACAGGCCCGTGGCCAACCCCATGTAGAAAGGCTGAGAATGTCAGGGCTTGACCTTTGTTTGCACAATCCCAACTTGAGAAAACCCACATAAGTATCCCTCCTACTCTGTTAGAAGCCTGGAGCAGCTCTGGGGCTCATTCCCCTGTTCACAGTCACTGGGGGTCCACGGAAGGCCCCCTGAAAACCCAGACTGGGGTTCCCCTTCATTTCACAGTGAAAATGTGTGAATCTCTTGGAAAGTTGGGCTTTCCTGGCACCCTAACATCACCCTAAGCATCGCCCACTTTGCCTACTTTGTTTTTCCAAAAGCCCTGTCGAACAAGTAGGTACCGAAAATGTAGGAAGGAATAAAGAGACATTCAGTGCACACTTCTTTTCTGAATAAATGGATTTCCTTATGAACATTTGGCAAGCGTCACATCTAAAGCCTCCACCAAATAAAAGCCATCACAAGCTAAATGGCAAGATAGGAGCTGAAAAGAAAAGGTTTTATGAGTTGATGTGTTCATGTTACAGAATCAAATATTCTTCATGTGTCCTCTGCATGAATGGGGGTCACTTATCCAGGTGCTTAAGGAGAAGTTATGTGGTCTACGTACTTTTATTTTCATCCCAGACTCTAGAAAGGGGCACATATAAAATGCATTATCCTCTGATGACTGAAACCTATAAGCATATACTCCCTCTCTGCCTTTCCTCCCAATCAAGCCCCATTTTGTCTCTGCTAAAATAGGTAGGTTCAAATGAAAAAACTAAATGGGAGCGAACTTCTATCTTGCAGCAAGAGTAATTCCTAGTGGGTTTCTAATGAAGCTACTTGATAGTCTACTGTCCTTTACTCTTTCATCCAAATCCTTATTTCTCCAACAGTAAGGGAAAGCAAAACAAAACGGAGCACTGGGGTTAAATTGGTAAGGCAGCCCATAGGAGTCTCCAGTGAAGTAAAAGACTGGAGTAGTAAAGCAATGGGTCATGTTATAAAAGAGCAGCATTAAACTTCTCTCCCTTTCACTCCCTTCTCTCCCTTTCACTCACTCTGCAGAGTCCATGGCCGAGAGAAACAGTGTGCGGGGATGGGGGAGGGTTTCTTCTTTCGGGGACCTCCTGAGTTGACTACAAAGGTTAGAAGGAAAGAAAGCCAACATATTTCACATAACTGTGTGATTTGCCAGCATGGCAGAGGCATATCAAGAAATGTTAAGAATTATGTCATTGACGTCATTTAGTGAAGGTAACCAGAGTTACTTAAAAATAACAACAAAAAATTACCGCGGAGAGGATCTCACTGAAGCACTTCAGATATTTCTGGGCAAACACCTAACCACAGAAGAAAATTCTAATGTTGCACGTCAAGTTCCCACTGCCATGTGAGTGGCTGAGCAGCTTCCTGGATCTCCCAGGAAAGGTATGCAGCCCGCCCATGTGCTGACCCACCCTTCACAGCCAAATCTGACAAGGTCCCAGTAAATACACTCTCAAAAGCAAGGACATTCTTTGGGGATTGTGCAGAGGAATTTGGCAGCTGTGTCTTCCTCATGAGGCACGGCATAAAGAACAAGATCCTCAGCCAGGGGCATGGGGTTAGCTACAGCCTCCCTAGAAGAAATCCTACTACTAAATTGTCTTTATCTAGAAGTCCACATTGACATTACAATGCCTGTAGCCTTCTTCTGCTACTGATACTTTTAAAATATTAAAACATAACAAAACAAAACTTACCCTGGCAAATGTTACTTGCACTGAACCAAGTGAAGAATGGAACTAATACAGGATGCTACGCACAAATACCATTTCTACTTTTCTATTTTCTCCCCTCCTTCCTTCCATGGAATACCACTGAAACAGCTCCTGACATTCATGGTAGATTCTGGGAACCCAGTAAGGGAGACTCTAATATCTCATACATCCCAGGAGGGATGACAGGCCTCGGACCCAGAACCAGCCCTGCATAGGGTCCTTTTTCAATCCCAAAGGGCACTGCGCATGCAGAGAAATACTAATATCCTTTTTACTATAACCTTGTTTCCACAGGCCACGTCCATCATGGGAAAAGTCAAAGGCTTGAGAGGAATGAGGTTCCAGCTCCCACCTTTTTATCTCAAGGATTCCTACTAGACCCAACCTGAGGTCAGCATCTTCCTATTTTTGATGGGTGGCTCTGCTTGCTTTGGACAGAATACAATATTCGGTGGTAAAGGTTTTGTTATTCTGTTGGCTTGCAAAGGGGTAAAACTACTTCTCTGTTGGAGGGGAGGAATTCTATGCTGAGTGGGAGAATCAGGGGAAACTGCAGAGGTGAGCTGAGCTGTCACCCTGGGCTGAGGGCTGAGTCCCTTGTTGATTCTCAATGAGAGTCAATTTTCACAGCCCTGTGAATCATTTGTGAACTAGGCATGAACCTCCTGAATGCCAGCATTGAGTGGGTGGAGCACTGAAGGGTTTTTTGTTGTTGTTATTTAGTTTTTTGCAATAAGGAAGACTCTCTGACTTGTCCATGGGAAAGGGTAGATGGAATAATAGGCCAGTTCCTAGAGGCCAGAAAGACAAACTAAAAAACAAGAAGGATGCTGGGAGAAAAACATCATACCAAATGTCTGTGGGATGTTATCAGCCCTTTGGGACTAAACCAGAGTTACCTCAGGACAGAAAGCTGTGCTGTCTGTGATCATTTCTTCTTGTGTGTGCTAGAGCAAGAACTATTAATGAATAATGGTTTATAGCCTTTCCCTCTCCCCAGCCCCTATTAGAACATTTTGCCCATTCAGCTGTACCCTCTACAGCCCATGTTTTCTAGGTCAATCTTAAGGAGGAAAGTACTCATAGTCAAAGAAAAACTATACACCATAGGACCTGCCAAGATGGAAGAGAAGGAAATCGGTGTGTCTTAAAAGTCTACTGGATGGTGAGGAAGGAAGTGATCAAAAAGCAAGATGGCGGGGAGAAGGACTGTGAATTAGAGAGACTGTAATTGGAAGATAAGAGTGAGAGACTCGCTAGAATTGATGGGCACTAGAGAAGTACTATCCAAAAAAACTGATCTCATACCCCTACCAGGAAAAATGTATTTTGAGCACATACCACCTATATTGACTTCTTTTTTTTACTTTTGTGTATCTTGTGTTGTGCGGATTATCTGTGGGTAACCCAGCACTATTCACCTTCCAAGATCTCTTATTCACAAGGGCTAGAAGACTAGGAACTACATTTCTCAGAATCCTTGTTAGCAGGGTTTTGCATCGTATTAGCCTGTGAGAGATACTCACATGAGCCTTGGAAGGTGGGAGAGAAGCAGAAACCAATCTATTGTTCCTGTGCCACCAGGAGGCATGTCATGGGCTTTGGCAGATGGCTGATTAAAGATGTTTCTAGAAGCGGACTTCCCTGGTGGCGCAGTGGTTAAAAATCCGCCTGCTAATGCAGAGGACATGGGTTCGAGCCCGGGTCCAGGAAGATCCCACATGCTGTGGAGCAACTAAGCCCATGCGCCACAACTACTGAGCCTGCGCTCTAGAGCCCGCGAGCCACAACTACTGAGCCCACATGCCGCAACTGCTGAAGCCCACGTGCCTAGAGCCTGTGCTCTACAACAAGAGAAGCCACTGCAATGAGAAGCCCGGGCACAGCAACAAAGAGTAGCCCCCGCTCGCGGCAACTAGAGAAAGCCTACGAGCAGCAACAAAAGACACAACGTAGCCAAAAATAAATAAATAAATTTATTGAAAAAAAACAAAAACATGTTTCCAGAAGCTTCTGGTATTCCTCCTGTGAATTATTTCATTTCAGTGAACAGGTAGCTGAATCATGGTCAGCCATTTCCTGTAATTCCTGATTTCCTGAAAGCCATTAGCAGCTTTGCTTAAGCTTAATCCTCCCAGCCTTTCTGTTTCCTTAGCTGAAATTTAACTGACACATATGCTTTATAAAGCATAACATACATAATAGAAATAAAAAAAGAGTAACATAAATACTATTTTAATTATTTTATTTTATAAATAAATTTAAAACTTTTTTCAATAAAAATATTAGTCTATAATTCTTTTCAATTAATTGGCATATAATTTGAATGTCTGGATCTACACTTATTTTATTTCAATATTTAGTTTTAATAGCTATAAGAGCTAAAAAAATGATAGCTTACAAAAACATATAGGTTAGTAAGGAAGATGCACCTGATTAGCCACACTTACTACATTGTGATATGCAAGAAAATTATGATAAGCAGAAAATTACGAAACTTTCTGAAAGGGCGTTAAATAATATCTAAATAAAATGGAGACAGATCTTGTGTTCTCGGGTAGGAAGATTTAATATTATAAAGACAGTAATTTACCCCCAAATAGGCTATAGATTTAATGTAGTTCCAATCAAAACGTCAACAGAGCTCTCCATGGAAGTCAGTGAGTTGATTCTAGAACTTATCAATACATAGATGAAGGAGACTACCCAAGAACTTTCTGTAAAAGAAGGCTGTGGTGGGGTGCAGAACTTGTCTCACCAGATGTGAGAACTTGTTATAGAGCTGAAGTGATTAATCCAGTGCTGTATAGGAATAGATAAATTGATTAATTGATTAACTGGACAAATACCAAAGAAGGAAACCCACACAAATGTTTAACTTTGATATACAACAGAGTTGTATGTATTAAGCCACACAATCTGTGGTCCTTTGTTATGGCAGCCCAGCTAACTAATACAGTCTCCAGACCAGACTCTCCACTTCGCCCCTCTCCTCCATATTTCCAGGTTTGCATGAGAGCACAGTACAGCCCGAAACATGCTAACACCTTCAGTGGAATGACTTCTGTGTAGCTACTTTGGCATTATTACAGAAAAAAGAAAACTGATAAACATTATTCAATTCTAAACTCTCTCAGCAAATACTCTTCTGATCTTATGATTACAAGATTAAGTGTCACATGATTGCCACAAATGTGTGACTCAATCCTGTGTTTTGCTCTTTTGGGGGATTATCACATATTAGCGTTTATTTTATTGACAACATTCCACACGCCTGCCATTATTATTAGCTAAATAATATTCCTTTAGGTTCATAAAATCTATAAAATGGCCAACATGAAAAGGTTATGCTGCTGTTACCAGAAATGGTTGCCAGGGAAAGGCTGTGAATCACAGGACTACAAGAGGACCAACCTGGAAACCATCCTTCCCATCAAAGCCAGTCCATCTAGGCTGCTACTCTCTTCCATTCAAAGCTGAGAGAAACTAAGAGCAGAACATCGAGGCAGCCAAGCAAACAGGACAGGCAGCCCCAGAGCACAGCTGTACAGCTGTACTCAGAATGAGAGAGGTCATTCTCCAAGTGATGAGTAACTGGCACAAGAATTTGGCTGAGGACCTTAGAGTAAATGGACCTCAACTTAATGTAGGGGATCAAGATCACTGTCCTAAAGAGGCAGAGAAAGTGAATCCTTTGCCCCGATAGAAAACATGACCCACGTGTCAGAGCAACACAAGTTTGCTCCCTGAGCAGTATTTTCTGTGTCTTCCCAGTTGTCGGGCCCAGGAGTGTGGCTGCTACTCCACAGTTAGAAAGCCAGGAGGCTCAGGAAGAGCAGCCTCCACCATGAAAGCTCAACTTAGGAGCTGGCTAGACAGAGCTCAGTTTCAGTGGGCTGGCCACTGAAGACAGTCCAGAAAATCTTCTCAGCCTTGTAACTGCCAGGGGGGGTGCACAGTGCAGAAGGAAACTAGGTAATTCCAATAGGGTCTGCCTTAGCACAACTGAGAGTTTATTTTAAAGTTGGCTCAAAGATCACTCATTGAAAGCCAAAATAAAATATAATTTCTACCTTTAAAAGATCTCCAAATGTATTACAACTCCTAAAAAACAAAAACAAATGATCAAAAACAACAACAAAAAAACCTTTGCCAATATTTAGGTCAGCTTCTTGGGTGAAAAATTAATTGACTGTGCTGGGTGTGTTTTAAAGCTCACAATAATATAGGCTCTCTGTTTCTTTAGTTGAGTTTTTCTAGATTTGAAACTTGCTATTTTTTAATTAATAGACTTTATTTTTTAGAGAGGTTTTAGTTTTATAGAAAAATTAGGCAGAAAATACAGAGTTCCTATATACCCCCTTTTCCTCCTCCCGGGTCTCCTCTATTACTAACCTCTTGCATTAGTGTGGTACATTTGCTACAGTTGATGAGCTAATATTGATTATTATTAACTAAAGTCCATAGTTTACATTAGGGTACACTCTTTGTGTTGTACCACTCTATGGATTTGGACAAATGCCTAATGTCTTACATCTACCATTACACATCAGACAGAATAGTTTCACTCTCCTAAAAATCCCCTGTGCACCACCTCTTTACTCCCCCTCTCCTGGCCAAACCCCTGGCAACCATTGATTTTTTTACTTTTCCTATAGTTTTGCCTCTTTCAGAGTGGCATATAGTTGGAATCATAGTATATAGCCTTTTCAAACTGGCTTCTTTCACTTAGCAATATGCATTTAAGGTGCAACTGCCTATTTTTCTTTATGGGGTGGTGAAAAAATCAAAAGGATAAAGAGAACACAGTCAATTTTAAAAGAAATACTAGTGCTTTGCCAATAATTCTCTCTCTCTCTCCCTCTCTCTCTCACACACACACACACACACACACACACACACACCAGTCCTTAGCTTCAATGACTCTTCCCTTTATAGGCTCTGAATGCTGAGAGTGCCTTCATTTATTAAACGTTATAGAACTTTTAATGTTAGATATATTTCTGACCCCGTTTAACCAATCAGTAAGAAAGTAGGTTCAGAAGCAATTTCATTGGCACATTCAACAATGAGCGTGAGCACAGGAAACAGGAAGCAAGGGATGTCGGATTTCTGAGGGATGCTTCATCTTCTCAAGCATACCATACACTGAAGAACCCAACTGATCTTCAGAAAAGAGCAAAGGGCCACTAAGTTGGAAAGAATTTTCATGCACAGAAAAAAAATTTAAAAACCTTAACACCCAAGTAGTCACAGAATATATTTGGAATTTTACTATGTGTCAGGCCATTTGCTAGACATGAAAGGCAGAATGGCATAAAAGAAAGAAAAACTTAATTTCATAGTCTTTAGCCTCAGAGAGTTCTCTCAGCTAGTACGTGGTAGAGCATGGTTTCAGCTTCAGTCTTGTGTACTTCCAAAACTCATGCACCTTAGTCATGGCATGCGGGGTCTTTAGTTGCAGCATGCGGGATCTTTAGTTGTGGCATGCAAACTCTTAGTTGCAGCATGTGGGATCTAGTTCCCTGACCAGGGATCGAACTGGGACCCCCTGTATTGGGAGTGTGGACTCAGCCACTGGACTGCAGCTAAAAGATGCCGTGTGCCACAACTAAGACCCTGTGCAGCCAAATAAACAACTAAATATTAAAAAAAAAAACAAACCTCATGCACTTGGCTGCTATATTTTTACATTAAGAATTAGCTTATCTTGAATATTTCCTTCTTAAATTTTGGGTTTATACTCAAGTGATAGTTGAAGATACTAAATTATTGCCTTTCATACTTGTTCTTTCATGTAAAAAGTGAAGTTGGTGGTAATGGGTAAGAGAATTGAAATATTTTTATGTAAAATAAAATATTCATTGTTATTTTATTTTTAAAGTCTCACTTCACTGAGTTCTGCACAAATGAGTTAACCAAAATTTTGCAGTGTTCAGATTGTTTTATGGTTGTCTCAACATAACAACCAACATTTTGAACGGCAAGGCAATAATCTGGATATTATTTTTCTAACTGATGCCAAAAATTCAAATTACCCAAAGTTTTCCCTAAATTGCCTAGATAATTTGGAACTGTAAGCAGCCTCAGCATAGCTGTCAGGGATATCAGATTAAATATGACCCAAAACAAAAGGTGGGGCTCCAGAAGAAGTAAAACAAAAGCCATGCCAAAACACATAAACACACACCCTCCTTGAAGATTATTGCCAAGTGTCTTTAAGATAAAGTCAATGAAAACTTCTCATCCAGGTTTACTTCATCTTAATCTCTCCTGTTCTAATTCTAAATACCCAGGATGTTGCTTCCAGCACCACAGTTCTACCTTGACCTTTAAAAACATATTAGTGGACTGATTGGCTGAAATCTGAGCGATGCCATTTTATTGTTTCACCTGATTTTATCATCTGCTGGAGAAGAGGCAAGGAGAATGAAGTTGAGGCATCTGGCCATATATGTGAGACCACAAAAGGTGAGGGTTTGACAAGCTCGCAGTGTGTCTGCGTGTTTCCCTGCTGGCCTGTCCAGTACCTTCTTTACTGAGAAGAGGACAAATGTATCCCTGACTGGTTGTCACGCCTAGATTCTCTGATTAATGGACCTGTCAGTGTGGGAAGTTGTCCAGTCTAAACTGTGAAATCATCAAACCCTAGAAGAACTGCAAAAATATCGTTTGGCCTCCTGCCAAAAGGAATATTAAGTGGCTCTGAATCACAGTTACAGAGCACCAACCCAGAGTAACCGCAAAGCATAGTCTTCCTCATTTAGAATACCAACAAGTTAGTAATTCTCCCCCCAAAGTACTAGCTCTTGCTATGGTACTGATCATTTTTCTCTTTTTTAAGACAGGGGGAAAGACAGACATCTATTACCTCAGATGCTCAAGAATGATCAGAAATATGATCAGAAATATGATCAGAAAGAATGATCAGAAATATGACAAGGATAGTTGTCTTTGGGTCAAAAATGGAGTACTTGATGTCTGGAATCCAAATATTAATCCAATTAATCCAATTCCCCTTTTAAAAAATTACTATAGGGCTTCCCTGGTGGCGCAGTGGTTGAGAATCTGCCTGCCAATGCAGGGGACACGGGTTCGAGCCCTGGTCTGGGACGATCCCACATGCCGCGGAGCAGCTGGGCCTGTGAGCCACAATTGCTGAGCCTGCGCGTCTGGAGCCTGTGCTCCGCGACAGGAGAGGCCGCGATAGTGAGAGGCCCGCGCACCGCGATGAGGAGTGGCCCCCACTTGCCGCAACTAGCGAAAGCCCTCGCACAGAAACGAAGACCCAGCACAGCCATAAATAAATAAATAAAATTAAAAAAAAATTACTATAATGTTATAGCATTATAAAGTGAAAATTTGACTGTATTAAGGCTATAAAGTAATTTGATTTTATTAACCTATAAGATAAAAATTGTTCCAACTTGAGCTTAATACCTGCACATCATTATAATTTGTAGCATTACCAAATTCAGACAAAATACCAGCACCAGGTAGAAGATGTAGAAACAAACATAATCATATGTTTGATCTCTTGAAACCTGAGTATTAGCAGGACAACAGGTGTTCAGTAGTTGGTGAGTTAGGGAAATAGAGGGAATTCAAGACTATGGTCCAGGGACTTCCCTGGTGGCGCAGTGGTTAAGAATCCACCTGCCAATGCAGGGGACAGGGGTTCAGTCACTCACCTGGAAAGATCCCACATGCCACAGAGCAACTAGGCCCGTGAGCCACAACTACTGAGCCTGCACACACAACTACTGAAGCCCGCGCACCCTAGCCGGCATGCTGCAACTACTGAAGCCCGCGCACCTAGAGCCCGTGCTCCACAACAAGAGAAGCCACCACAATGAGAAGCCCGCGCACCGCAACGAAGAGTAGCCTCTGCTCGCCAAAAATAGAGAAAGCCCACGCGCAGCAACGAAGACCCAACACAGCCAAAAATAAAATTAAATTTAAAAATAATTAAATAAATAAAATACCAACAGGGGAAAAAAAGTAACTTTCAAAAACAAAGACTATGGTCCACACATCAACCTAAAAGTGGCAATAGCACCTAACTTTTAAAAGAAACCATGAGAGTCCATCTTCCCAATTCCTTTTTTTTTTTTTTAACATCCTTATTGGAGTATAACTGCTTTACAATCGTGTGTTAGTTTCTGCTTTATAACGAAGTGAATCAGTTATACATATACATATATCCCCATATCGCTTCCCTCTTGCGTGTCCCTCCCTCCTACTCTCCCTATCCCACCCCTCTAGGTGGCCACAAAGCACTGAGCTGATCTCCTTGTGCTATGCAGCTGCTTCCCACTAGCTATCTATTTTACATTTGGTAGTGTATATATGTCCATGCCACTCTCTCACTTTGTCCCAGCTTACCCTTCCACCTCCCCGTGTCCTCAAGTCCATTCTCTTATTAGGTCTGCATCTTTATTCCCATGTTGCCCCTAGGTTCTTCATGACCTTTTTTTTTTTTTTTTAGATTCCAAATATATGTGTTAGCATATGGTATTTGTTTTTCTCTTTCTGACTTACTTCACTCTGTATGACTGACTCTAGGTCCATCCACCTCACTACAAATAACTCAATTTCGTTTCTTTTTTATGGCTGAGTAATATTCCATTGTATATATGTGCCACATCTTCTTTACCCATTCATCTGTCGATGGACACTTAGGTTGCTGCCATGTCCTGGCTATTGTAAATAGAGCTGCAATGAACATTGTGGTACATGAATCTTTTTGAATTATGGTTTTCTCAGGGTATATGCCCAGTAGTGGGATTGCTGGGTCATATGGTAGTTCTATATTTAGTTTTTTAAGGAACCTCCATACTGTTCACCATAGTGGCTGTATCATTTTACACTCCCACCAACAGTGCAAGAGGGGTTCCTTTGCTACACACCCTCTCCAGCAATTATTGTTTGTAGATTTTGTAATGATGGCCATTCTGACCGGTGTGAGGTGATATCTCATTGTAGTTTTGATTTGCATTTCTCTAATTATTAATGGTGTTGAGCATTGTTTCATGTGTTTGTTGGTCATCTGTATATCTTCTTTGGAGAAATGTCTATTTAGGTCTTCTGCCCATTTTTGGATTGGGTTGTTTGTTTTTTTGATATTGAGCTGCATGAGCTGCTTGTAAATTTTGGAGATTAATCCTTTGTCCGTTGCTTCATTTGCAAATATTTTCTCCCATTCTGAGGGTTGTCTTTTTGTCTGGTTTATGGTTTTGTTTGCTGTACAAAAGCTTTGAAGTTTCATTAGGTCCCATTGGTATATTTTTGTTTTTATTTACATTACTCTAGGAGGTGGATCAAAAAAGATCTTGCTGTGATTTATGTCAAAGAGTGTTCTTCCTATGTTTTCCTCTAGGAGTTTGATAGTGTCCAGTCTTACATTTAGGTCTTGAATCCATTTTGAGTTTATTTTTGTGTATGGTGTTAGGGAGTGTTCTAACCTCATTCTTTTACATGTAGGTGTCCAGTTTTCCCAGCACCACTTATTGAAGAGACTGTCTTTTCTCCATTGCATATCCTTGCCTCCTTTGTCATAGATTAGTTGACCATAGGTGCGTGGGTTTATCTCTGGGCTTTCTATCCTGTTCCTTTCTATCCTGTTCCATATGTTTCTGTTTTTGTGCCAGTACCATACTGTCTTGGTTACTGTAGCTTTGTAGTATAGTCTGAAGTCAGGGAGTCTGATTCCTCCAGCTCCGTTTTTTTCCCTCAAAACTGCTTTGGCTATTCGGGTCTTTTGTGTCTCCAAACAAATTTTAAGATTTTTTGTTCTAGTTCCGTAAAAAATGCCATTGGTAATTTGATAGGGATTGCATGGAATCTGTAGATTACTCTTGGTAGTATAGTCATTTTCACAATATTCATTCTTCCAAACCAAGAACATGGTATATCTCTCCATCTGTTGGTATCATCTTTAATTTCTTTCATCAGTGTCTTATAGTTTTCTGCATACAGGTATTTTGTCTCCCTAGGTAGGTTTATTCCTAGGTATTTTATTCTTTTTGTTGCAATGGTAAATGGGAGTGTGTCCTTAATTTCTCTTTCAGATTTTTCATCATTAGTGTATAGGAATGCAAGAGATTGGTGTGCATTAATTTTGTATCCTGCTACTTTACCAAATTCATTGAGTAGCTCTAGTAGTTTTCTGGTGGCATCTTTAGGATTCTCTATGTATAGTGCCATGTCATCCGCAAACAGTGATAGTTTTACTTCTTTTCCAATTTGTATTCCTTTTATTTCTTTTTCTTCTCTGATTGCCATGGCTAGGACTTCCAAAACTATGTTGAATAATAGTGGTGAGGGTGGACATCCTTGTCTCGTTCCTGATCTTAGAGGAAAAGCTTTCAATTTTTCACCATTGACAGTGATTTTTGCTGTGGGCTTGTCGTATATGGCCTTTATTATGTTGAGGTAGGTTCCCCCATGCCCACTTTCTGGAGAGTTTTTATCATAAATGGGTGTTGAATTTTGTCAAAAGCTTTCTCTGCATCAATTGAGATGATCATACGGTTTTTATTCTTCAATTTGTTAATATGGTGTATCACATTGTTTGATTTATGTATATTGAAGAATCCTTGCATCCCTGGGGTAAATCCCACTTGATCATGGTGTATGATCCTTTTAATGTGTTGTTGGATTCTGTTTGCTAGTATTTTGTTCAGAATTTTTGCATCTATATTCATCAGTGATATTGGTCTGTAATTTTCTTTTTTTGTAGTATCTTTGTCTGGTTTTGGTATCAGGGTGATGGTGGCCTCATAGAATGAGTTTCGGAGTGTTCCTTCCTCTGCAATTTTTTGGAAGAGTTTGAGAAGGATGGGTGTTAGCTCTTCTCTAAATGTTTGATAGAATTCACCTGTGAAGCCATCTGGTCCTGGACTTTTGTTCGTTGGAAGATTTTTAATCACAGTTTCAATGTCATTCCTTGTGATTGGTCTGTTCATATATTCTATTTCTTCTTGGTTCAGTCTTGGAAGGTTGTACTTTTCTAAGAATTTGTCCATTTCTTCCAGGTTGTCCATTTTATTGGCATAGAGTTGCTTGTAGTAGTCTCTTATGATGCTTTGTATTTCTGCGGTGTCTGTTGTAGCTTCTCCTTTTTCATTTCTAGTTTTATTGATTTGAGTCCTCTCCCACTTTTTCTTGATGAGTCTGGCTAATGGTTTATCAATTTTATTTATCTTCTCAAAGAACCAGCTTTTAGTTTTATTGATCCTTGCTATTGTTTTCTTTGTTTCTATTTCATTTATTTCTGCTCTCATCTTTAAGATTTCTTTCCTTCTGCTAACTTTGGGTTTTGTTTGTTCTTTTTTCTCTAGTTCCTTTAGGTGTAAGGTTAGATCGTTTATTTGAGATTTTTCTTGTTTCTTGAGGTAGGCTTGTATAGCTATAAACATCCCTCTTAGAACTGCTTTTGCTGCATCCCATAGGTTTTGGATTGTCGTGTTTTCATTGTCATTTGTCCTGGGTATTTTCTGATTTCCTCTTTGATTTCTTCAGTGATCTCTTGGATATTTAGTAACGTATTGTTTAACCTCCATGTGTTTGTGTTTTTTACGGTTTTTTCCCTGTAATTCATTTCTAATCTCATAGCATTGTGGTCAGAAAAGATGCTTGAAATGATCTCAATTTTCTTAAAGTTACTGTGGCTTGATTTGTGACCCAAGATGTGATCTATCCTGGAGAATGTTCCATGCACACTTGAGAAGAAAGTGTAATCTGCTGTTTCTGGATGGAATGTCCTATAAATATCAATTAAATCTATCTGGTCTATTGTGTCATTTAAAGCTTCTGTTCCCTTATTTATTTTCATTTTGGATGATCTGTCCATTGGTGTAAGTGAGGTGTTAAAGTCCCCCACTATTATTGTTTTACCTTCGATTTCCTCTTTTATAGTTGTTAGCAGTTGCCTTATGTATTGAGGTGCTCCTATGTTGGGTGCATATATATTTATAATTGTTGTATCTTCTTCTTGGATTGATCCCTTGATCATTATGTAGTGTTCTTCCTTGTCTCTTGTAACATTCTTTATTTTAAAGTCTATTTTATCTGATATGAGTATTGCTACTCCAGCTTTCTTTTGATTTCCATTTGCATGGAATATCTTTTTCCATCCCCTCACTTTCAGCCTGTATGTGTCCCTAGGTCTGAAGTGGGTCTCTTGTAGACAGTATATAGATTTGTCTTATTTTTGTATGCATTCAGCAAGACTGTGTCTTTTGGTTGGAGCATTTAATCCGTTCACATTTAAGGTAATTATCAATATGTATGTTCCTGTGACCATTTTCTTAATTGTTTTGTGTTTGTTTTTGTAGGTCCTTTTCTTCTCTTGTGTTTCCCACTTAGAGAAGTTCCTTTAGCATTTGTTGTAGAACTGGTTTGGTGGTGCTGAATTCTCTTAGCTTTTGCTTGTCTGTAAAGCTTTTGATTTCTGCATCGAATCTGAATGAGATCCTTGCCAGGTAGAGTAATCTTGGTTGTAGGTTCTTCCCTTTCATCATTTTAAGTGTATCATGACACTCCCTTATGGCTTGTAGAGTTTCTGCTGAGAAATCAGTTGTTAACCTTATGGGAGTTCCCTTGTGTGTTATTTGTCGTTTTTCCCTCGCTGCTTTCAATAATTTTTCTTTGTCTTTAATTTTTGCCAGTTTGATTACTATGTGTCTTGGCGTGTTTCTCCTTGGGTTTATCCTATATGGGACTCTCTGTGCTTCCTGGACTTGGGTGGCTATTTCCTTTCCCACGTTAGGGAAGTTTTCGACTATAATCTCTTCAAATATTTTCTCGGGTCCTTTCTCTCTCTCTTCTCCTTCTGGGACCCCTATAATGCGAATGTTGTTGCATTTAATGTTGTCCCAGAGGTCTCTTAGGCTGTCTTCATTTCTTTTCATTCTTTTTTCTTTATTCTGTTCCGCAGCAGTGAATTCCACCATTCTGTCTTCCAGGTCACTTATCCGTTCTTCTGTTTCAGTTATTCTGCTATTGATTCCTTCTAGTGTAGTTTTCATTTCAGTTATTGTATTGTCCATCTCTGTTTGTTTGTTCTTTAATTCTTCTAGGTCTTTGTTAAACATTTCTTGCATCTTTTCGATCTTTGCCTCCATTCTTTTTCCGAGGTCCTGGATCATCTTCACTATCATTATTCTAAATTCTTTTTCTGGAAGGTTGCCTATCTCCACTTCATTCAGTTGTTTTTCTAGCGTTTTATCTTGTTCCTTCATCTGGTACATAGCCCTCTGCCTTTTCATCTTGTCTATCTTTCTGTGAATGTGGTTTTTGTTCCACAGGCTGCAGGATTGTAGTTCTTGCTTCTGCTGTCTGCCCTCTGGTGGATGAGGCTATCTAAGAGGCTTGTGCAAGTTCCCTGATGGGAGGGACTGGTGGTGGGTAGAGCTGACTGTTGCTCTGGTGGGCAGAGCTCAGTAAAACTTTAATCCGCTTGACTGCTGATGGGTGGGGCTGGGTTCCCTCCCTGTTGGTTGTTTGGCCTGAGGCAACCCAACACTGGAGCCTACCTGCGCTCTTTGGTGGGGCTAATGGCAGACTCTGGGAGGGCTCACGCCAAGTAGTACTTCCCAGAACTTCTGCTGCCAGTGTCCCTGTCCCAACGGTGAGCCACAGCCACCGCCCGCCTCTGCAGGAGACCCTTCAACACTAGCAGGTTCAGTCTCCCCTGGGGTCACTGCTCCTTCCCCTGGGTCCCGATGTGCACACTACTTTGTGTGTACCCTCCAAGAGTGGAGTCTCTGTTTCCCCCAGTCCTGTACCAATTCCTTTTTAATTGAACAAATTCCTTTGAGTTGGATATCTTCCTAGAAAAATCCCCCTGCACTTTTCACTTTGGGCACTAGAGAGAGACAAAGTAAGAAAAATGATGAGGTCTAATTAAGCAATTAAAAACACTTCATTATATTAATGCATTCTTCTGCTACTTTAGGAGAAAAAAAAGTTTGCATATAGTGGCCTGGTTTCAAAATATACTGGTTTGGATTTTATTTCACAATATTTCAATCCTACTTCTCAGGAATAAATCTACAGCTGAACTTCAGAAGATCCATTAACTCCCATGAAGGCAGAAAAAAAAAGTGAAGCTCTAAGTCAGGTTCAAGAAGGTTCGAGAATAACAAGCTTATTATTAAAGACCTACTTAAATTCTTTTCAGGAAATTACTTCCCAAATTACATGTAGTAGCACATTTTCCAGTGTTATTAAGAACAGGAGGCAACAACCCATTTCTGACTTGGCTTTCAAGTACACCAATAGGAAGGTCATGGCTTTCAGAAACAAAGAGAAAGAAGTATTACAATTTAGTGCATACGCTTCATCACCATTATCCCATAAAGAAAATGTGTCTGGGATTTTCATTGTTGATAATAAAAAGTGTCATTAAGCCCTTTGGGGAGTTCCCAGGCTTGAACCCTTCCATCTGCTGTCCACCTCCATCTTCAAATGGAGCAAAATTTCAGGTGAAGGAAGCCTCATCTTCTAAGTGCTACCCCAGTGATCAGTTATAATCATGTTTTACATATGGAAAAATTTTAGAATTAGTTTGATATTGAGATATAATGATAATGTTTGAACTTGAACTTGTAACTGGCCTCTTCCAACAAAACTTCAAACATTGGGTACCAGTAAATTTACTCAAAGTAATTGGTGAAGTAATACTTGATTTTTAAATGTATACATGTAATATGTGTGTATTATAGTTAAGAGCCAGCCATTGTTAGAATAGAAAAAACAAAGTGATAAATGCCAATTTTTTTACGTATTTGAATAATCTTTGTGAAAACCAAATATATGTACTTTAAGTGCTGGTGCACATTTGGTTTTTATTTGCAGGGCTGAATGAGTATAAATTTAGTCAGTCTTTTCTGGGTCCTTAAAATCTGCGGGAGTATAAGTTCAATAGTGTTTGATGCCTCTAAATTGTTCCATATAGTAATAGAATGACCTTGAAAAAGTAACATTACACTTGTGTTTTATTTATCCCTGAGTTTCAAAACTTAACAGCTCTCATAAATCCTATGGATGATGAAGATAATAATAATAACAATGGCAGCATTTTTTAATCTTTTTATCTTCAAGTTTAGTGTTTTGTGATGCTCAAATAAAAGTTGTAGAAATGCAGGGAGCCATGCCTTATGGAAATTTGTCTGAAACAGAAAGGGAAAGTGAATGTCATAATAAAATCTTGCAAACACATTTACAGTTTGCAGTTATGTCTAGAATGTAAGCTCCATGAGAGTAGTGGCTGCCATTGCCTTGCCCAGTATGGTGTCCTTGTCACTAGGGCAGGGCTGAGTACATGCAGGGCACTCAGTCTTGGTTGAATCTATATAACTTGGGTTTGAGCAATGAAAATTGAAAATTTTGCCTTCATCTTAAAAACTGAAATCAACAGGAGAGTTTAAATTGCATAAATTCTAAATATTCTGACTCACGTATAGGCTAACCTGAGCTAGCCGCTCAGGGTTCCTTAGGAAATGTACTGATCACACAGAGCCTTGTATCTGACACCAAAGCTGTGACAGTCATTGACAGATGAAATGGGGAAAGAACCATTTAATATTATGCCCATTATAGATGAGAAAACTGATTTACTCTAGTTTTCACAGAGGTAAATTGGCGAAGACGGAACTTAATCTCCATCTCTCTGAACCCAAGGTTTGTGGGCTTTACTTCTATTCCAGCTCAAGCCAAGATGAGGGGCAAAGTATGGGGAATAGTAATTTAAACAGTGATTTTACTTTCTCACTAAAGCCAAGACAAAAGGTCATGACTAATGAATGGGAGAGAAGGCAGAATTAGGGAACACACAATTTTTAACAAATTAGTTGAAACAGATAGTGAAGTCCATCACTCTGGTATAACTATTTCTAAAATGTAAACGAAATGCATGATGATAAATATTCTTCACCTCAATGCCTCTGGGGATTTTGCAGCAGCATGGGTGGACCTAGAGAATATCATACTAAGTGAAGTAAGTCAGATAGAGAAAGACAAATATTATATATCATTTATGTGTGGAATCTAAAAAAATAATACAAATGAATCTATATACAAAACAGAAACAGACTCACAGACATAGAAGACAAACTTATGGTTACCAAAGGGGAAAAGAAGGGAGAGGGATAAATTAGGACTATGGGATTAACAGATACAAACTACTATACATAAAATAGATAAGTAACAAGGATTTACTATATAGAACAGGGAATTGTATTCAGTATCTTGTAATAACCTGGAATGGAAAATAGACTGAAAAATATATATATATATATAACTGAATCACTTTGCTGTATACCTGAAACTAACACAATACTGTGAATCAACTATACTTCAATTAAAAAAAAGAAAAAAGAAAGAAAGCAGATTCTAAGTCAGCTGGCTTGGGGTGGGGCTGAAGACTCAGCATTTCTAAAGTCTTGGAGGATGCAGATCTATGGGTCCACAGACAGCTCTGTGCATGGCAATGCTTTACCTGATACCTGTTTGAAATACCAGGTAAGAACTACATCTCTCTGCTTCGTCAAATGAAGCAAGACCTTTTCAGGTTTCACCAGCTTGAAACAGGTATGGTAATAGCCAGTTGTACCAGAAATCAAAGCAATCACAACAGGCTTAAAGCAAGATTTTGGAGATTAGAACTGGGGTTTAGGTGGAATAATAATTGTGCAAATATTCCAGAACACCTCCCTCCGGTTTCTTTATTGAACCTGGTGTATTCCCTCAACTTCTCACCACTCATAAAACTAGAATATAAACACCACAGTATTGGAGTTTAGTACAGTATAATGGTAGAACATGCTAAGAATCATATTTCCAAGGGATCAGATTTGTGGTTACCAGAGGCAGGGGTTCAGAGAAGAAGGAATTGGAGGAAGGTGGTCAAAATGTACGAAGTTCCAGTTACAAGATAAATTAGTACCAGGGATGTCATGTACAACATGATAACTATAGTTAACACTGCTTAACGTTACATATGAAAGTTAAGAGAGTAGATCTTAAGAGTTCTCATCACAAGAAAAAAATTTTTTTTCTTTTTCTTTTATTTCTTTGTATCTATATGAGATTATGGATGTTAACTAAACTTATTGTGGTAATGGTTTCATGATATATATAAGTCAAATCATTATGCTGTACACTTCAAACTTATACAGAGGTGTATGTCAATTATATCTCGATAAAACTTGGGGGGGGAGCATTATGATTTTCCATGTCATCTTAGAGTGCGATGAAGGATCATACTATTTTTTTAAATTTAATGTGTGGTTCCCCACCTGCTCATTTTAAAGACAGCAATGAAGTTACAGTGGGGTCTTTCCTGGTTTTTTAAGCTGATATTTATTAAAGGCATACAATGCCTAGATAGTATACTAAATATTTAAATGAATTATTTCCTTTCTCTACACAATAATTGCATAAGTACTACTATTATACCCATTTTAGAGATGAGAAAACTGAGGTTTGAGGAGATAATGCAGGTTTCCCAAAGTAACATAGCTGGCTACTGAGAGAGTCAGGATTCCCTGAGATCTGCCAGAATGCAAAGCCAAAGCTCTTATTCACTATGCCCTGAGAGATCATTTTCTGAAAGAAAGGAGTACATTTTCTTTTGAATATTTGTAAAGAGCAAGTTAGAGGATTCTTTTCATAAGCCATTGTCAAGCCAAGAAGGCATTTCTGGCTTGTTGGGGGAAGTGATGCTGCTTGTCCTGGTCTGGATCACCAATAATCTTAAGTGTACCTGATTTTCATTTACATGATGGTGGATTCTGGCAGTGTCCATGTTTGCTCCTGTGGGGAATTCTTTTACACTGTGCATCTCTCAGCTCCAAATTTAATGTGTAGCTGCAGCTACCCTAAGCAGTGTCCTCTCACTGCTAACTCTTCCATCTTGGCCTGTGTCTCTACAATGACAAGTATATAAGTACTTAAGTTTTGTTTTGTTTTTACATCATGCAAATAGGACTTTAGAACGAGTCATGAAGCCTTTCACTTTCCATCTGGATCATTAGGCATATGAAGACATAGGCTTTCTGGAAGGGGCTAGAATAAGGAAGCAGAAACCTATAGGATAAAGACACTCCAGTGGGAAAAGCAGTCCAGAAAGCTCCAGGCAGTGCCCAGAAGCCCAGAGTGGCATAATGGTTCGGCAGTGAGTGTCTCAGCACCAGGCCCACAGTACTGGGAACTCTAGTGAACACAGAGCTGCATGTGGTTGACACTGGGGACAGATGCTGATACGACCTCAGAGAAAGGCTTAGGGCAACTGCCCCCCAAAGGAATGATGAGAACTTTGGTCCTACAGGACCCACTTAGTGAAGTTCAAGGCAAGGGCTTGTTCCTTTTTTAAAAAAGTCACAGTTTAGAATCAAGTAAAGGTCTAAGAGGGAAAGTCACAACATGTGACCTGATACTGAGCGTCCATGCCATTTCCCTAATTTTCTTCCCTAATTTTCTTCTAGCTCAGAATGAAATTAATCCTCAGTCAGGCACACACCTGATCCTGTGGGGAATCCACTATGGGAGTTAACAAATATGGGTTTAGGAAACCAAGCAGATCATTAAAATTATATCTTCCTTGCTTGAATTTCTAATTCACTGATTGAAATAAAAGAGCTTCTTTCACGATAATTAATTAAATACTATATTTTAAGAAACCGAGCAATTGGAGATGTCTCTGAAATACTCAGATGAACATTTAAGTGCATGTTACATTGTATCTTATTTTACAGGTTGACTCATAGTCAGCCTAGACCAAGGATGGCAAAGGCTGCTATTTGTCCCAAAATAACTGGTCACCCTTCTTCCTGGGCACATCACTCTACAGAATAAAGAGTGTAGCTCTCAGTTTCCCTTACAGATAGGCGTAGCCCTGTGACTAAGTCTGGCCAATGGGATGTGAACAGAATACTTTATGAAGCACCAGGAAGTGTCCTTAAATGATGGGAACATGCCCTTCTCCAATTCCTCATCCCCAGTGTCTGGGTGGGGACATGGTGGCACGACTTGAGAAATGGAGACCCTGGATGGAGGAGCATCAAGATAGAAGCCTGGGTCCTTGGGCACTTCAAGAAGCAGACAGCCTGCCATCACAGCCATGGAATGCCTACATCCAGGCATTAATGGGAGAGAGAAATGAACTTTCTTTATTAAAGCACTTGAGTTTGATTGACAGTAGAAACCAAACCCAACTCTAAGTAATTCGCTTTGTTGCTGTCATCTCTGTAAAAGTCACATCAAGAAAAAAGTACTAATGCTAAGTGGTTACAGTAATTATCAACATATAAAATGGTAGAAATGAGGGGGAAACCTGTGGGAAATCAGTTGTCAGATGATCTGTTTCAGCCATTTAACATTCTGCCTCATGGAATATACAAGTTGAGTGGTGAAATTAACATTCCCAGATTACTTCCGTCACTATTTCTTTGCGAAACTTCCACAGTCACCAGATTTTCTTACATAGACATAAGATAGACATTGAACAACCTGCATACTCCTATTGCTTAGTGCAAAATGTTTTGTTACGTTAGTGGGACTGAAATCGGAAAATAAATAACTAGGAACCAGAAAACTCCCCTACTGACAAACAAAAGCGTTACTGGACCATATGATGAGAGAGAAAGTTTATACTAATCTCTCTTTGGCAGCCACAGTGGTAAAGGTGCTTTAATCAGTGACTGGATGATTCTCTGAAAAGTTGTGAGAGAAGGAAAATTAATAATTGACACCCAGCACCCTTCTGGGTGGTCTCTTCATATTATTTTCTAACACTTTCACTATTTTCAGTGCAATGTTCTTATGATGTCTTTTGGATGCTCCCTACACATACACACACACAGACACACACAGACACACACACATCCTTACTAAGATATGATTCCATTTTCCACACCTTTTCTTTCATCTCATTAACATAATAGGAGTTGATACTTATACAGTTTTTTTATATTTGCTCATTCAAACTTATGAAGTACGTGGTTACAAGGTACCCTTATTATCCTAGTAAATTTTGGAGCTGGAATCCAAACACAGGCAGTCTGGCTCAATGTGAATTTGTTCTACAAATATATTCCATTTCCTCAGGAATATTTGTGAAATGAAAATTGTTGGCATTTCTCAGATAATTACATCTTCCACAAAACGTCACTCCTTAGCCTAGCTAAAATGTGTCTTCTCAAGGAAAATCAATAATACAGAACTGATCAGTCTATTGGAAGAGTATTTTGGGAAGGGGGGCTATTTGTATCACCCAAATCACTCTCTTTGGACACTCAACCAGTTCGTACAAGCTGGTCTTCCATCAGAATCCTATGTGTGACTATGCTTGAGCTACTAACATACAATATGAACATGAGAAAGTAAGTTAATTTTGCAATTTTAAAAATGAGATTGGTAAGAGAGAGCCCTGCTATACCTGAGCCAATAATATATTCAAAACTTTCGAAATGGTTTCCTTTTCTCTTTTATGAGGCCCAAGTTTTTGATCTAAGGAAACTTCTGGAATTTTATTATTCCCTGCTTAGTATTGAGCTGCTATTCTTCCATATCATTTATATTTCATTATTTTCTTCACTCTACCACTGATTTTTTTCCTCTGTGCTTCTAGCCTTTTGAATCTGACAAATACAGACATTAAAAAAGATTTTTTATCTATTGTGATCATGACATGCTTTATATTTCTGAGTTCTGATGCTGAGTCTTTCAGAAAGGCATTATCAACAGAAGCTACTCCTTGTAAAGTGGTATATTTATAACAATAATTGATATTTTACATTCTGTGAGGTGGATTTTTTGGTCCCTGTTTGCAGATGAAGAAAGTGATGCTCAGGGAGATATCATGCATTTCCCAGGACTAACCAGTGGGTGAGGGCAGGAACCAGAACTCATTCAGATCTCCTGACTCCAAATTTTTTGCTCCTTCTATAACACTGTGGTGTCATGCCTTTACTAGAATTAAAGGGTCCATGTTATAATGGTAAGATGAAGTCCATGAGTTATATCTTTAAGATTATAGAGTCAATGAAAATCATGATTCAATTTCTAAAAACTCACTAAAAATTCAAGCAATATTTCCATAAACACATTCACTTACATCTTTGGCCAATGCAAGTTTTATGGTGTCCATTGCCCACCCTCTCTTCTGTTGGAAACTGGAAAACTGATTGACCATACCTGGTGAGAGACAGCAGCCATATTGTGTACATGGATTCCACCCCCATCCCCTGTACATGGGATTGGACCAGAGCAAGGCATTTGCCTGAAAGGCAGCCAATCTACTGGCCTGCTAGGAACCAATGCCAATGTGGCCCCGCTTAAAAAGATGAACCGAGCCAAAGAGATTCCTCCCTTGAGAATGTGGGACTGAGTTAGCAGCAGGGTCAGAGCTATCTTGTAGAAAGTATCAGGACAGCCATGACGGTTCACTGGCAAGCTGAAGTTCTGAGGAAATGAAGATCAAATGTATAAATAATAAGAGCCACCGTTTATATGGTACTTACTATGTGTTGCATACTCTTAGTTTATTTACCCTATGAAGTTATTACTGTGGTTAACAATTCCCCACCACCACCATTTTACTGATGAGAATACCAAGGCTCACAGCAATTAAGAAACTTGTCCAAGATCACATACTAGTGAGACTACTAGCTGGGAGAGCAAGACTGAAACCCAGGCCATATGGCCTTGCAGCCAAATTTGATTTCACATAAAGGCAGCTTAGTGTACAGACATAGAGAAGATAATAAATGGCAACACACATGCAAAGGGAAGCAGAAAGTCACAAGAGACAAAGACTTGGAAACAGGAGTGGAGAGCATGTGATGCACAAGAGGCATCCAGGACCCAGCTATAGTTTACTCCTCTTCTCAGACTCCCATGAAATCCCTGATTATGTCCTTACGTAGGACAGCTTAGTGCATCTGTTCCTTGTAAATGAGACATTCCTAAATAAAATAATACTACTCATTTCGGTACTTTGTAAATATAGTACCTAAAGGTACTAAAATTTATACTACTGTGTATTTCTTGTTTGAGGTAAAAAGAACCTGTGTAGAGCAAGTATATTGGTGCCATTTTTCAAAGAGCATTTGCTCACTCTTTGGTAATTCTTGCAATATTTCAAACTTTTTTATTATTATTATATTTGTGTGGTGATCTGTGATCAGTGATCTTTGATGTTAACATTCTGTTTGGAGGGCACCACGAACTGCACCCATATAAGATGGCAAACTTAATCGATAAATGTGTGTTCTGACTGCTCCATCGACCAGGCATTCCCCATCTTTCTCCCTCTCCTCAGGCCTCCCTATTCCCTGAGACAAAACAACATTGAAATGAGAGCAATTGATAACCCTACAGTGGCCTCTAAGCGTTCAAGTGAAAGGAAGAGTTGCATGTCACTCACTTTAAATCAAAAGCTAGATGATTGGGCTTCCCTGGTGGCACAGTGGTTAAGAATCCGCCTGCCAATGCAGGGGACACGGGTTCAAGCCCTGGTCCGGGAAGATCTCACATGCTGTGGAGCAACTAAGCCCTTGCACCACAACTACTGAGCCTGTGCTCTAGAGCCTGCGAGCCACAACTACTGAGCCCTCGTGCCGCAACTACTGAAGGCCGCGTGCCTAGAGCCCATGCTCTGCAACAAGAGAAGCCACCGCAATGAGAAGCCCATGCACCACAACAAAGAGTAGCCCCCGCTCGCTGCAACTAGAGAAGGGCTGCGTGCAGCAACAAAGACCCAAGGCAGCCAAAAGTAAATAAATAAAATAAATAAATTTATTTTAAAAATATTAAAAAAAAAAAAAGCTAGATGATTAAGCTTAGTGAGGAAGGCATGTCAGAAGCCAAAATAGGACAAAAGCTAGGCCTTTTATGTCAGTTAGCCAAGTTGTGAAAGCAAAGGAAAAGTTCTTGAAGGAAATTAAATGTGCTACTCCAATGAACACACAAATGATAAGAAACAGCCTATTGCTGATACAGAGAGAGTTTTAATGGCCTGGGTAGAAGATCAAACCAGCCACAACATTCCCTTAAGCCAAAGCCTAATCCAGCGCAAGGCCCTAAGTGTTCAGATCTATGTAGACTGAGAGAGGTGAGGAAGCTGCAGGAGGAAATTTGAAGCCAGCAAAGGTTGGTTCATGAGGTTTAAGGAAAGAAGCCATCTTCATAACATCAAATTGCAAGATGAAGCAGCAAGGGCTGGTGTAGAAGCTGCAGCGAGTTATCCAGAATTGCTAGCTAAGATAACTAATGAAGATAATTAATGACAGATTTTCAATGTAGATGAAACAGCCTTCTATCGGAAGAAGATGCCATCTAGGACTTTCATAGCTAGAGGGGAGAAGTCAATGCCTGGCTTCAAAGCTTCCAAGGACAGGCTGACTCTCTTGTTAGGGACTAATGCAGCTGATGACCTGAAGTTGAAGCCAATGCTCATTTCCCATTCTGAAAATCCTACGGCCCTTAGATTTATGCTAAATCTACTCTGCTTGTGCTATATAAATGGAACAATAAAGTCTGGATGACAGCACATCTGTTTTCAACATGGTTTATTGAATATTTTAAGCTCACTGTTGAGACCGACTACTCAGAAGAAAAGATTCCTTTCAAAATACTACTGCTCATTGACAAGGCACCTGCTCACCCAAGAGCTCTGATGGACATGTACAATGAGATTAATGTTGTTTTCATGTCTGCTAACACAACATCCATTCTGTAGCCCAAGGATCAAGGAGTAATTTTTACTTTCAAGTCTTATTATTTAAGAAATACATTTCATAAGGCTACGGCTGCAATATATAGTGATTTCTCTGATGGATCTAGGCAAAATAAATTGAAAAGCTCCTGGAAAGGATTCACCATTCTAGATGCCATGAAGAACATTTCATGATTCATGGAAAGAGGTCAAAATATCCACATTTACGGGAGTTCGGAAGAAGTTGAGTCCAACCCTCATGGATGACTTTGAGGGGCTCAAGACTTCAGTGGAGGAAGTAACTGCAGATGTGGTGGAAATAGCAAGAGAACTAGAATTAGAAGTGGACCCTGAAGATGGGACTGAATTGCTGCCATCGCTGATAAAACTTTTTTTTAAATTTCCTTTTACTTAAAAAAATTTTTTTTTATTTGAGTATATTTGCTTTACAATGTTGTGTTAGTTTCTACTGTACAGCAAAGTGAATCAGCCATACGTATACATATATCCCCTCTTTTTTGGATTTCCTTCCCATTTAGGTCACTATTAACACATATATATGGAATCTGAAAAAATGTGTATAGACGATCTTATTCGCTGATAAAACTTTAATGGCTGAGGAGAACTTCCTATGGATGAGCAAAGAAAGTGGTTTCTTGTGATGAAATCTACTTCTGGTGAAGATGCTGTGAAGACTGTTGAAATGACAACAAAGGATTTAGAATATTACATAAACTTAGTTGATAAAGCAGTGGCAGGGTTTGAGAGGATTGACTCCAATATTGAAAGAAGTTCTACTGTGGGTAAACTGCTATCAAACAGCATTGCATGTGACAGAGAGATTGTTCATGAAAGAGTCAATCGATGTGTATAGTTCATTGCTGTCTTATTTCAAGAAATTGCCACAGACACCCCAACCTTCAGTAACCACCACCCTGATCATCCGCAGCCATCAGCATCGAGGCAAGATCCTCTACCAGCAAAAAGATTACAACTTGCTGAAGGCTCAGATGATGTTTAGCATTTTTTAGCAATAAAGTATTTTTAAATTAAGGTATATACATGAGTTTCTTTAGACAATGCTATTGCACACTTAATAGACTACAGTAGAGTGTAGACTTTTATAACTTTTATACACGCTGGGAAACCCCAAAATACATGTGATTTGCTTTATTGTGATATTCACTTTATTGTGAACAAATAAAGCAATAATGGTCTAGAACCAAACCCACAATATCTCTGAGGTATGCCTGTACATATGCAAATTCACTAGGAAAAATATTTTGAGAACCTAATAGATTCATGGCAAAGAGATGACTAGGCACTTCAAAAAACAAAACAGCACTTGTTATCAAATATTTGGGAAAGTGATCAACCTCATGAGTAATCAAATGATGCCAAAAGCAGTATGGTACTACTATAGTTCATCCAAAACTTTACCTCGTACAGAGGCTTTTAGGAAACCATACACAACTATGGGTACAGTGCTATGAAACCAGGACTTTCCCATATCGGGTCCCTTCCTGACAGGACCACGACCTGTATAATTCTTTTAGAAGCAATTTGACGACCTGTACTTTGGTGGGTGTGGTGGATTGGTGCTCAGCAGCCACTCCTACCTCCTTCACTAAAATGGCTCCATAACCTGCTAAACTGCCAAAGCTGGAAAACTGAAAATTCATTTTCCAGATTCCCTCATAGCTGTGATTCTAATATGATTTAAGTTGGTACAAGTCTATGCCCTTGGTAAGATTTGGAAAGCAGACATGAGGCAGTGGCCATCCTTGGCTGCTTCGGCATTTTTGTTTTTTGATTGAAGTATAATTGACTTACAATGTTGTGTTAGTTTCAGGTGTACAGCACAGTGATTCAGTTATACATATATATATATATATATATTCTTTTTCAGATTCTTTTCCCTTATAGGTTATTACAAAATACTGAGTATAATTCCTTGTGCTATACAGTAGGTCCTTGTTGGTTACCTATTTTGTATATAGCAGTGTGTATATGTTAATCCCAACCTCCTAGTTTATCCCTCTCCCTGCTTTCCCTTTGGTAACCATAAGTTTGTTTTCTATGTCTGTGGGTCTATTTCTCTTTTGTAAATAAGTTCTTTTGTATCTTTTTTTTTTTTTTTTTTTAGATTCCGTGTACAAGTGATAGCATATGGTATTTGTCTTTCTTTTGCTTGGTATGATAATCACGAGGTCCATCCATGTTGCTGTAGATGGCGTTATTTCATGCTTTTTTATGGCTGAGTAATATTCCATTGTATATATGCACCACATCTTCTTTATCCATTCATCTTTCAATGGACATTTAGGTTGCTTCCGCATTTCTTTTGGCAAGCATAGATGTGGAGGCATTTGGGTTTACAAATGTGACAGCATGAAGAGAGTTGTTAGTGTTCCTTCACTTCCTTTACGGGTGTCAAATATGGGGCATCCATTTGCTGGCTTGGGTTTCAGCTGGCGCAGTGTGGTTTTGCTTATGGCAACTGTGGTAGCTTCCTGGCCATTCCTAGAAGAGGCATCAGTCCCCTTGCTAGCCTGGTTCTGAGTGTGGAATTGAGAATTATTCCCGGAAGCTCAACGTAGACCCTCCCCACAAATTCTGTAAGCCTTTTAATTTCTTATTATAAACCTTTTTCACTATTCTCTGTGGTTCTGTTCTCTAACTGAACCCTGGTTCAGATACACTCATCAAATGTCTCTAAAATGCTCATATTATTGTCCCAATCATTCCACTTCTGGACTCCAGTCTATTTAAATAATACTTAAGAAGTATAAGATTTATAAGCAAAAGTATGCATAGTTGTATAATAGAAATTTTAAACTAAATAATCAACAATGGGGACTAATTAATTATAGGACATTCATTCAGTACGGAGGAAAAATGCTAATGCTAATAATAATAATAATAGCTCTGCTCTCCTGTCTCTAGAATTTTGCTCATACTCTGTACTTTTCAGAAAACACCATCTCTGGCACTCCAGTCCCCTGTCCCTATGGCTTCCTCTCCTTTGTCTAATTACTGTGGTTCTTACTTATCTTTCAAATATTTATTGATTGCCTACCATGTGCCAGACAACCATCTAGACACTGCATGTACAGCAGCAAAAAAAAAAAAAAAAAAAAAAAAAAAACAGACAAAAATCCATGAATCCATGAAGCTTAAGTTCTAGATAAGGAAACAGCCAACAAAAAAATTTTAGAGTAATATATATGGCATATGATATGCCATATATTTCTCCTTTAGGAAACCTCCTATGACTCCTCAAAACCGGGTTTGGTATCTATCCCTCCCTTAGCAATCTCAGTTCATACTACAAGTTATATACATCATACTATATTGAAATTGCCTTTTTCCCGGCAAGACACTTTTTGACAATAAGCTCTTTGAAGGCAGGGCCTTATCTCTTTTGTTTAGTAGTCTACCCTAGTATATAGTCAACATTCAATAAATACGCTAACTCCATAAATAGATGAATGATGTTTTGAAGATTTTTCACTAAATCGAGAAAATTGCTATAACGATATACTAATGATAAAGGAGTAAACTTCAAAATGTTATGCACTGCAGAATGATGATAATGTTGAAGCTGGGTGATGGGTTCATAGGAATTTAGTCTTCTTTTTATTATACTTTTGTGTATATTTGAAACTTTCAATAATATAAAGCTTAGAAAAATGTTATGCAAAATTTAATACCACTTATGTAAAGAACACTTTACACACACACACACACACACACACACACACAAAACACAGGAAAGAAATACCTTAAAATTTTGAGTTTGTTATTATAGATTGTTTGAATATTTTTGCTGTGGTTGGCAGAATTCTAAGATGACCCGTGATTTTAGTCGTCTCCCCTTGAGTGTTAGCTGGACCTGTGAATATGATGGGATACCTCACTCATGATTAAGTTACATCATATGGCAAAGGTGAAGAGATTTTGCAGTGATAATCAAAGCCCCTTACCAGTGAGTTGAGTTCATCAAAAGGAAGATGATCCTGGGTGGGCCTGGCCTAATCAGGTGAGCCCTTTGAAAGCCGGCCCAGATCTTCCCTGAAAGGAGAAACTCCTGGGGCTTAAAGAAGTAAGCTACAATGAGTTCTACAGCTGCAGAAAATGAATTTTTGCCAACAACCACTTGGGTTTGGAATCATACCATAAACCTCAGATGAGACTACAGTCCCTAGTGACACCATGAAGGCAGCCTCTGAGCAGAGGACCCAGCTGAGCTGTGCCCAGACTCCTGACCCACAGAAACTGTGAGATAATAAATGTATGTTGTTTCAAGCTACTAAGCTTGTGGTAAATTGTCATGCAATTAAATTTTCGATAGAAAATGAGTACATTTCCTTCCCACTTTTCTGAAGTTTCCAGATTTTTTATAATAAATATATTTATTTTATAACAGAAGAAAAAACTTTCTATAACAAAAATAAAACTAGCATAGATAATTTAAGTCAGCCAAGTCATACTTTGCAGAAAAGTGAACTGACATTATTTTTCTTAATGTTGTTAGCAAAGAACTACATTAAAGAGAAGGAAATCTTCTCTTTGTACTTTGATGTTTGGGATCAACTCCAAAGTTACCCAGCTCAAGGACAAAAGCTTCACTCTATATAATCAAACTGAGTGGGTTCTGAAAATGAATGTGCTGAAAGATAAACCTCTGCATAAATCATTCTTCTCTTACTGTACTAAGCTTCCATGAAACCATCCTGAACAAACAGATTTTAATTTCAGTTTAGACAGCAACACCCAGCAGGTTACCCCACTGATTAATGATGATAAAACAGTGGAAAAGGAAGCCATTCATGAAACAATATAACAATCAATCAAGCTATGGCTGATAGTATTCAAACACTGTCAAATATTATACTTGACTCTCTAGCACCACTCCATGGAGACCAGCTGAGCTGCCAAACACTTTAACTCTTATAAAGCAGAAACTAACACACCACTGTAAAGCAACTATACTCCAATAAAGATGTTAAAAAAAGATTAATAGCAAATGTATCAATGCAAACGTTCACAGTATCAAGCAGGATGATAACTCAAAGATATAACATGGTATTGACTGATCACCCACGATGAGCTGGATTCGCTATGTTGCATTCTTAACTTAAATCCTGTTAGAAAAACATACGTTTTCCTCCAACACCAATCTGCCACCTGCATCTGCCACAATGACACATTTAACATGGAGATGGGATAGGGAATCATCACCCTTGCATCTTTCAAGTCCCTGCTGGTGATTTTGTGATTCCTTCCACCATGTGAAATTGGTTTTTTTTATTTATTATTTTTTGGATTTTGTATCATGTATTATTTCATTATTCTCTCAATCTGTGTTTACACTGGTCACCTCAAGAGGTCCAGGACCTCCACAATAGCTCCCAATCCCTCAATTCTAACCCTAATTGGCTCTGTGAGAAATGAAGCAATCCCTCCCCCCCAACCCCAAACCCAATTTATTTTTTCCATGGCACTACCTGACATACCATATATTTCACTTATTAATTTGTGTTCTTCCTCCAGGACTTTTACTCCATCAAGGCAGAAATTTTTGTTTGTTTTGTTCACTAATGACCACTGCATAGTGTCTGACATAGAGTAGGCAATCAGTACAAATTGTTTAATGAGTGAATTAAGTATTTTTTGAAAACCATTAGGAAGAATTCCAGGGGCGTCCACTGGCCTCTTTTTATCATATTAACCTGTTTTCCATGTGTCAGGGTCAACAAAGGGATTTTGTAGTTGCTGAGGGTTTTCATTCCAATCATAAAATCAGGAACAGAGCAAAGTAACAGAGATGAGTCCAGGTTCTACTGATGTAGATTCAGCTCAAAACTCCATTTATTACTTGATCTCCATAAACTCTCACACTGACCGATAGGTCACAGCAGGGTTCTGGACCCTCAGGAACTAGTTGCTCAGAGCAACTGTTGTACTAAAACTGAAAGATCTAGGCATTTCCCTTTCCCAATGTCCAGTCATCCCAATAGCTGAAGGTCCCTTTGCAGAAGACGCTGGAAGAGATACACACTTGAAAAAGTAAATTCTTTTTCAAGACTACATAGCCTTCCTTTTAGTACCGAGAATTTAAGTTTGGAAATTGGGTAAAAAGGCCAACACTTTCTTATGTGGTAGTTCAAGTTGGACCTCTGATTACCGTACCTAGAGTGTTGGGGGTTTAGTTGATGTAGGTATTATTTTACAAATCAAATACTCTCTCGGTGTGCTGTACGTATAGTTCATTTCTAGAATGCCCATGAGTGTTTAGCAAATACCAGAGATCTCTGGGGATAGGACCACCCTGATTACCACATTGACTCAGCCTCTCCTTCCTCTCCCAGCTATCCAAACCCCAGCTGCCTCCATGGCTGCTACATGGCTTCTGCCACTCTGGGATTCTGGTATCAAAGTAAAATCAGAGAGCTCATTTCAACTGTGTCTCCTCTCACTGCATTCTAGGTCCACAGAGAACAGCCTCTATAGCGATTTTCTTAAAGGCTTGGATGAATTTCTCAACGTATGGCTCCGTGGAAAGGACTTGGGGCCACAGTTGGGAGTTATGGGAATGGATTGCACACAGGAAACTCACTCCCATCTCTAAGTCTTAATTTCTTCTTCTTTATATTATACCAGGAATGTCTAGGCTACCTTTGAGCCCAAATTTCGCCACTAAAGTAACTAAAGTAACTTTAATCACTGCCAGCTGAATATAGAATTGCACATAGGTGCATGCACAAACTGTGAAACATTCTGCTTCATCGAAATCGTGTTCCTTCATCCTTGGTTAACAGCCCTCGGAATTCAGTCCCATGTGTATCAGCCAGATTTTTGCAAATATAAGTGAACAAAATCTTGCAGTTCTTTTAGGTTGTCTTTGCAAAAGCCCCTGGGGCGTGCTCACACTGGTGGGGTCAGAATGGATTTGCAGTGGCATTAACGGTTTGAATGCTGAGCAACCCAGCTCCTCTCACAGGTCTCCACCCAATGTTGGGACCTCTGCTTAGTCTCCTATGTTAGTTGAAGGTGGAATTTCTACATAAGAGACAAGGGAAGGTTATAAAATTCATGTAAGCAACTTGGAGGCTAAATCTTTGAGTGCACATTTCAACTGTGGCTGACAGAGATTATTCATTTAGCACTACTTTAGAAAGTGACTGGTTTTCAGTGGTGCCTTGAGCTGAGAGTTAAGAACTTTGAGTTTGTGATTTTTTGCTACCAAACTGTCCCACACTGTTATTATACTGTCCCACTGTTATTCCCACAGCTTTACCCACACATATGCAGTTAATAAATGAACTAATATCCCAGACCTCATAAATCAAAATAGCAATGTTTCATTCTATAGCAGTAAGTCAAAGACTATGTAAGTACAGGGTATATCACACTCTAACTTTGAAGGAGATTCCTAGAGAGTCTCCTCTGATGACTACAAAGTGACAGGTACGTTAATTAGTACATATTATATAGGGCTCTAAAAGAGCACTGAGCATGAATGATACCAAACAGGTCATCACTATTATAAGCAACTCAAAAGTTTCAACTATCTAAATCAAGTCAACTCAAGGAGAAACGTATGGCCATATCTGGAAATAATATGATAGTAGAAAAGGTAATATATTTCTTGTACACATCCAAAATGTGAATCATGCCAAAAGAACTGGCTTGAATTAATTTAAAAAAAAAAAAACAGTGAAAAGGTTTTTATAGATACAGTGTTTTAAGTCACTTATAGTACTGAAGAATACTCCTGCTAGAATAACTTCCTAAAGTATAAATCTGATCATTTCATTGTCTGCCTCAAATTCCTCACTGATCCTCAAAATAGGCCCTACATCTCTTGGAATGGAGATTTTACATGAAGAACAGGTAAATAAAATCTGATTTAAACTTTAAAAAAATTCCTCCTCCACTTACCCAGTGCTAGAGAATAGAGTTTTTCAACTGTCTCTACCAGATATCAGTGATTCTATAATGATTTAACTGAGGGGAGGAAATACGGCCTCCTATTGCTATTCCCACATCATGGCCTTGGCAAGTCATTTGGCCTCTTTAAGTTCAGTTTCCACATTTGCAAAATGAAGAAATTGAGCAATGTTCTTTCCAGCCCTAAAAGATTGTCAGCTCTCCTTGGCAAAGTCCACTTGCCCATGCTCTGCTCCCACCTAAAATGGGCTCTGTTTCCATTTGGCTTGATTAATCAAGGTAATCAGCCAAAGATGATAAAACAAAATTGTAAAATTGCCAAGTCTAAGTCACATAAGCAAAAAATAATCTGGTTATTTGGCATTCTCATAATGCTTTATTATGTTTTCAAACAATGTTTGGCCATAAATACAAATTGTACTTAAAAAGACCCAGAGACCCAGAGATGAAAGAAACTGTCATTGACAAAATGGATCCAACAAGTCAAAAGCAGAGAAAGTGACATTTTAAATGGGTGAATGAATGATCCCATGAGTGACTGGATGAGCCACACGTATTTTTGGTATGGGTCTCACATAGGCAAGGGATGACACAATTCGGATTGAGCCCTACTTCTTGGGTCCTTGTCCCTTCTCTATTCCACTCATCCTGCCTCACCTGGAGCTGGGATGATGACTCTCCCACCTGACACCAGCGACCACTATTCTGACACTCCCATTCATCCCTCCTTGTTACAATTACATAATTCATCCAACCTTCCCCAAGCATTTGTTAGACATACCAATGTTTCACAAAACTCCCCAAATAAATAAATTATCAAAATCTTTCTCCCTCATCCTCATTGCCTTTCTAGCCTCTGCTCTGTCCCTTGTTCTGCTCCAGTCACACTGGACTCTCTTCCCCCTCACACATGGCGGATGCCTCCGAGTGTCCTCCCCTTCCTCCCTCCTCCTCCCTGGACTACTCCCACCCATCATATGTCTCTCCAGCTCCATCTCTGTCTCACCTGCTCCTCTGGCCCTACTTCTCCCCCTCACGGCTCCCCGAACCCGGAGCTTTATCTTGGAATGTGTGCTTTATCCCAAGCTTCAACCTAGTAATCCCCAGACACATTTCCCTCCCCTCATTCAAATTTCAACCAGATTAGAAGTGATACATTGAACAGTGACTGAACCTTCATTTTTGGTAAGGAAGTAAGTTGTGGAATTTCAGAATAAAACTTTTACTCTTAAATAGTAATTACTCATTGGGAATGACATCTCTGAAAATCAATAATTAAGTTTTTTGGTGAAAACATAATGGAATCATACTTTATTCAACAAACATATTGAGTGCCTAATATTCTACGGATAAAAAGACGAAAAAGATATATTCTTGAGCTTAAAAAGTACATCGCCTACTAAGAGAGGTAGACATGCAAATAACTAGATTACAATGGCAAAATTGCTGCAATAGACATATGATTTAGGTGGAAGAAAATGCAAAGCAAAGTGCTATCATGGTTTTTACTGGAATATATCAATATTAAAATTGTGTGTTTACTTCTTTGATTCTCCCTTTAGATTATAGGCTGTTGAGCAACCAGACTATGTCTTTGACATCTTTGATATTTCTAGCATCTAGAAAAATACTATATCTTGCATATAGAAGTCATACAATAAGTGTTGACCTGAATTATTAGTTCCACGTGGGGCAAGGGGAAAATTCATGGATGGATTTGCAGAGAAGGTAACATCTACCTTACCTCAGAAGGTAACATCTGAGCTGGATCTTGAAAGGTGAGTTGGAATTTCCTATGAAGATATAGGAATAGAATTGCATTTGAAAAATCACGGGAGATATAAAATAGTAATAACAACAGCTAACATATAAGGTACCATGAACTATGCTAAGCATATGAATTGTCACTTTATTGTTATTTCAACTAAATGACGTAGGTACAATTTTTACCAATGAGGAAAGTGAGGATACAGTGATTAAAAAACATGTCCAAGGTCACCCAATGGTGAAGCTGGGATTTGAATCTCAGGGACACCCATGATTCTCTGACTCCAAAGCCTAAGAGCTAGGAAACACTACATGCTTTTCTAGAATCGAGCCAGTTCCAGTGTCCCAAGCAACCCAGGACCTATGGTCACCAGTTGTCTCACCACCTCCTGAGAGTGGACACCAATATATCCCATCTACCCTCGTGAGTCTACCATTTTCATGATATGACTTCTTTATGCCCCACCAGCTCTTTGAGTCTATCTCATCTTTGCTTCTCTCTGCTATTGCTTCTCTCTTTCTACTGCTTTCTGCTTCTCTGTTATGTGTGTCTCCTATTCATGCTCTTCAGGAGAGCATCTCATTGTGTAACAGAAAAGAACAAACGTGACTCCCTATTGGATCTATTCCTTTAGCTGTAACCTCTGTGCTCTGTTGCCTGTGCTTAGTCACACTGGCTCTGCACCTTTGTAAAAGAATGTTGCCTCTAGCCTGAAGTATACAGCATAGCCCATTTTCAGGGCTCTGACCCTTAAAGGTATAACACTTTTCCATTCATAGAGAGAGAAAAAAATCGCAGAACAGAGAATAGCATTTGTCTTGTTGGAGGTTTATAGAAACACTGTGACCAGACCTACTTGGACGGCTGCAAGAACAAAGGATTCCGGCACCAAGAAGTCTTCAGCAAGCAGCCACACTCCCACCCCTTTTAGTATAAAAGAAGCCTGAATCCCAACTTGAGTAAGACGGTTCTTTGGGACACTAGTCCACCATCTTCTCTGTCTTTATTTTCCGAAGAAAGTCCTAGTCCTTGCCCCAACGACGTCATCTCTCAGTTTATTGGCCTGTTATGCAGTGAGCAGTTCAAGCTTGGACTCGGTAACAACTGTGTGGGAGAACGATCTCTAGTCGCCAGTTGTTGGTTTTGGCTGTCCAGCACCAGACTCCTGGGAGCAATCCAATCTCCTTTTGGGGGAAATCTCCTACCGTGTGTAGCTGTAGGGATGGAACCCACTTCCCACACAGTAGCCAATGAGCCAATGCACTCTCTCCCCACCCAGCCCAGTTATGGAGCAAGCCTGTCCTCGGCCTAAACCAGTCAGAAAAATGTAGGCACGGCTGCAGACCACCCCCGCAAAGGAGCGGCAGCTGAGTGGCCACACTGCTCTTCCTGTATCACTTGCTGCGCTCCTCACAGCAGAGCTCTTCAGAGCGCCTCGGCTTTTGTCTCTTTTCTCACGCAGGTCCTCTAGGCCCCTATAGATACGTGAGCCATGGACATCCTTCCAGTGAGCAACCTGCTGAGGTTAAATTAGGCAGCATCATTTTCTATTGCGTGCCAACAAGAATTCACACAGGACTCAGACACCATGTAGTTTTGGCTCTCACATCAGAGATGCCTTTGGCTATAGCCCCCATCATAATGCAGTCCCCTGAGGCCAGGGTGGCAGGGCCACAGAACTGAAAACATGGCAGCTTCTGTCACAGGAGCCACCTGTGGCCTCTGTGTTCAGGAGGGAGCTGGGAGCTGTCGCTTGGACTCTCATGGACCCTAAGTCAATACTCTGGGAGAGATCGTGTCAGGTTTATATGCTGAGAGAATTGAGTCAGTGACGAGTAGGAGAGTGAAGATACATGGGAGAGAAGAGACCAGGATGGAGCAGGAGCCCCAAGGAGACAGGAGTGAGGTGGAGGGATGCGTCTTGGAAAACCAGGGGAGTCTCCTTGCCCTTCTCCCCAGCCTCACTCCTGAGACTGCAGAGGTAGGTGTCTTTGTTCAGTGGAAGGGACTTGAAGGAGTTACTGTAAATAGTGTCTATTTCCTCCGTGAGGTAACAGCCAAGGTAACCTGCTGATGGTGAGTAGGGAGTTCGGGGGAGGATTTGAAGAGAGGGATGAAGATTTGGAAAAATGACAGTAGGGAAGTGGGTAGAGGGGCCTCCTGGGAACTGGCAAAAGGACCGCTGTGCTGCATGGAGGCAACTGTTTGTATTTGCATTTGCTAATAGCAATTACCCACTTCATAGACGTGTTCTGAACAAGGACCCAGACAAAGGAAAACACAGCTTTCTCTGAAACTTTTTCAATACAAAACCAGGGACTTGGCAAAATCTAGCAAATTTCACAGAACAGAAGACCTTTAACCTAGCTTCTCAATTTTGCAATTTTGCAGCTTCGGGACTTTTCAGAATGACCTCTCTTGCTGGCCCAGAGGGCAAACATTATTGGACCAAAAAAGAAAGTTTGAAACAAGAGAATTTTTTTTCTTAAGGCATCTGGATTCTGTCTGATTCAGTTCTTTTTGAGATTAAGAAATGGGTCCACTTTGTACACAAAAGTATAAAAGAAAATTTAGACCAAAGACTTTTAGGGTCCTTACAGAAATAGTAAGTAGTAGTGTTATTCATGTTGACTAATTATTCAAAATGATCTTTATTATAATTGGTGAAAAACGTAACTACCAAGATGATCCTCATTGAAATTCAAATGGACAGTGAAAAGCTAATATTTAAAGTCTCTGAAAAATAACAGAGCTTGGGTGTGGTTACGTTTGGCGATTCGGTACGCTGAATTAAATCTTAAAATGCCCTGTCGCTCGTTCTGGTAAGCAACTGAACTGATACATAAATTGTAGACTTCGCATTGGATTGTTGGTTAGATTCATAAAGTAAAAATGTGCTTCTGACATGTCATAAGAAAATGAACAGTTGCTCTGCATCAGTTGGCACGAACTAAAAGAAGACAGCTTCTGGATAAAATTCAACATGCAATTTTAGCTTTTGTCCCATTTTGAATAAAAATAGTTGGCTGAAAAACTACCTATTTAAATTATTGAAAGCTGGTGATTACAAATAAGCATCCTGGCTGATAATTAGAGGGACAGCAGAAATCATTTAGAGTATGAAGAGCTTGGATGGGATTCCAAAAGTAGTTTTCCCTTAAACTGAGTGGCACAGACAAAAGCAGTTTGTTCGTCAAAGAATGACTATTCTTAAACTATCGCATTCACTGATGGAAGCTGCACAGACATGGGTTAATTTACTTAACACTTCAGAGGTTTGGGGTTTTCAAACTGCAGCAAAGGTAAGGCAAAATAGAGATTAAAATTCATCCTATATTCTTTTGTTCTTTTCAAAGAGGAAAGCATCGCATTCTTCAAGGACAGCACCCAGCACACAGGTTTTTATCTGAGACACTGTAAAGAAGCAAGACAAATTCTCTTTTTGAAAGATATTCAAAGCAGCCACTAGGGGACAGTAAAAACACTGGGTAATGTTTTACCAGTGGATCAGTGCCTTGATCCAGCAAGGCAAGTCCCTGGATCAGAACCTTACAATGAAAGCTGTTTTGCAGGATTTTAGAAGCATTTGATTGTTTAGCGGGGGTGGGGAGAGAACAAAGTGTCTCCTTGATTGCATTAATGTAACGTTAATGGGAAACAGCAATACAAATATCATACAAGCCTGCAAGGATTTTTACTGGCACACATTTCCACGGCAGTGTGACAACAGTTTGAAGTCTGCCCTGTGCCTTAGGGACAACAGTTGTAGGACAGTGAATCAGCACATATGATGCAATGAGGTCAGTCCCCCAATACCCTCTGATTTAACACTGCTTCCAAAACAGCAAGAGATCAAGGATAACACACCAAAACAGAAGTCACTGGCATCAGCCTTATGGAACAATCAGAGGCAGCTGTATTGGTGGATCATTTGCTGTCTATGTGTGTTTTCAATGTAAGTGATGTCTTTTTAGATTCCGAAGTCAGAATTATTACTTTAAAAAAAAATTCCTATAGCTCCATTTAGCCCACACTATTTGTGGGAGGTGAGGAAAAAATGACTCACAAAATTGCTAAAATGCTTGTGAAAATGCAGATAAAATGGTGACAGACACTGAAGCACTCAGTTCTTATTCTTTAAAAATCTTTCCAAAAGGAGAATTGGGCTAGGAGTGGGGAGGGTATGAACAGGAATTAATTCTAAGCATTATGTAGAATCCTAGACGTTACAGATAAAAAGTATTTTAAGGTCCTCAGCATAGAATATTTTCCTTTACTTCCAGTCTATAATTTTTCTCTTAGCCATTTTAAAGTAGAAAAAAAAATCTGTATACCGTGATATCTCATGCAAGAGGCTTTTCCCAAATCAGCTTCTGTTCAATTGACCATGGAACTGTGGTTATAAATACAGTTTGCAAAGGTTAAAAGTAACTAAACTGTCTTTAGGGATTCTAGGCATGAATGTAATGAATAAGGACAGAACACATTTGATTTCCTCAAGCAGAGCTCAGCCAGCCGGTGTTGGGACTTCCCTGAACAGCACCCTGGCTCCTTGGGGGAAAAAGTTTTAGGCACTTCAAGCTGAGACAATGGGAAATAACCTCATCCTTGTTCTTTCAGGGTGAGATGACTAATCCTAACTTGTTGGCAGTAAAAAGGAATAAGTGTGATAGTTAGGTCTAAGACAGTTTCTCTAACCATTTGTCTAAAACATAGCTGCAATTCATACATTGAACATGTTTACTTATATTTTTGTCAGGAAATATGTATTTTTCATATGAATGCATAGAAAAGCAAATCATTTGGTCTAATGTAAACCATTTTACAATGATTCTTCTGACTGTATTTTATTCTAAACTCCTCTCTATCTATGTGACCTTGGGTTTGCCTTTCCTTTTCCTTCTGCAGAGCAGATTTGCAAGGGATCAGTAGAATCAGGCATGCCTTAAATATTTGGCCACTTGGAATCACTGGAGTCATTCTACTTACTGTAAGAGACAGGGGAATCTGGAGTAGTGATTCCTAAGATTCCTGAAGAGGCCTTCATAAGCTACACGGGTTCTTAGCACCAAAGGGGTTTTGTATATCAGGTTCTACTGCAGGCAAAGAATATAGCCTACACTATGTAAATTTCAGGGCAGGTTGTAAAATAAATTAGTCATATGTAAGGGTAAAAGTTCAGATCCTAAAGTGCCTGCAAGTTTGAGACTTGGGGCACCCAGTTAAAATGCAGTGGAATAGATTCTAGAGATTCCTCTCTGAAGCTTCTTTAATCTCACCAGGAGAGATATGCAACCCTGTAGTTTCTAACTGTATCTTTCAGATGGCCCTGTGCATTTAGGACTGTAAAGTCCTAAAACGCCAAGTGGTGTCTCATGCACCGCTCAATTGTCTGGACTGTCTTGCACATTTGTAATTCAATGAATGTTGACCCGATGAATGAGATTGCAAAGACAGAAGGTAAGCAAGGGATGGGACTCACCCAACACACTTCCCTGGCCGCTTCGCTTGTTGTGCAATTTAAACCTCCATCCGGAGGCAAGACCCAGAGTTTCCAGACATGGTCTCCACCTTGTTCACAGGTGTTGGTGTTGCCTCAGGCTATGGCGTCTTGAAGCATGACTTATTCAACCTCTGCACCAATGATAGTCAACCTCCTGGTTCTTGAGCTGCTGGACAATATTAACTGATACTCCACCATAGGATGTATGGACTGGGTCATGTCTAGCACAGCATCTCTCATATTGGAGGTACTCTCTACAAGAGGAACGAAGGAAAGAATGACTATATGGAAAGACATTAAGCTCTAGTTTCTTGAATATATACAGAATTTTCAAAACCTAATCTGCCGGAGCTAGTGCAGACCCCTTGTTGTTCTACTCTGAAGCCCTTCCTGCCTCTTCCATCTTCACACTTGGTAATGCCACTGGAATGGGCCATGTAGCTCCCATGAGGATAGTTTTATAAAGTTGGATGTTTTAGGAAAAAGTTGGACTCTTTGATCTTTTATCTGGTTTGTAGCTATATTTCTACTTATTCTCTCCAGGCTCTGCTTTTCTTCCCAAACCTCCTCCAGGTTATTGTGTTTGTGAAATTGCTTGCGCTTTCATCATTTTTAATATGTACTCTACCCAGAAGCTCATAGCACTCCTGTATTAGGACTGAATGCTGATAGACGTAGGGATAATCTGGTATAACCAGAAGAAAAGAAAAATTATTAAACCAGTGCCAAAACAAACACTGAAATAAACTTCTGCCTGTTTTTCACAGTTGGCAGGAAAATCTCAAAATTTAACGGGATCAATTGTTTAACAAAACGGCACAGGAAATGGTCATATAAAATAAGTGTGGGGATGTTTATACACTAAGCATGATTTTCCCGTTTAGTACGTAAGGAAAATTCTCCCTTCCCTCTTCCTCTCTCTTTCATTTGTTCATTCATTCTTTCATGGTCACACACGTAAGCAGATAAAACAAAGGAGCTTTTCGTCTTTTGAAAATATGAAAAATGAGACAAATGGGAAGGGGTCAAACACCCTGCAAAAATGGCAAAGTGTGACTCAACTGTCTTCAGTGTACACTAAAATACTGATCATTGTTTTGCCATGGGGAAAATGGAATATATTGGCAGAGTTACAATTCTGCTATGTCAACCATATATATTATAACCTTCAATATACTTTCATATATTTAACTCCATTTCCATAACGCAACATGTCAAAGTATAATGGTTTCCCAACTGAAAGAATCTTTGAGGACTTTGTATATACCCTTTGAGGCTGCAGTATTTTTTCTTAGCTTTTAGTTAGAGCCATTTGTAATTAATAGAAACAGACTCACTCACAGCATCTGTGCTAACAACTAGTTAGTTGTTCACCAAATGAATTTTTCTTTCTTCCCAAGCACACTTTTGGGCAACATGTCATAGCTGGCTTTGCCATTGGATGTAGCCCTGCGACTGGGTGTTGGTCAATGGAATATGAATAGAACAAACAGTGTATGAATAGTAACATATATGTATTCCAGGGCTCACACACACAATACTCTCTCTTTTCCCCCCTTGCACCCATTGAATGGAGAAGTCTAAGAATAAAGAAAAGGATCTAGAGCCTACATTGCTGCTTGGAGTAAAGCTGCCCAGTAGAGCCAGCCAACCAGGTGAAGGCTGTAATATGTGTGACAAGTAAACTTTATTTTGGATTTCTAATCCATATTTGAAACTTTGAAACTTTAAAGTTCTGTATTAGAGCAGTTGGCCTGTCCCAACTAATACGCCAGTCTGAGAAAGTTAATGTTCTTCTATAGATCTTCATCAGTGTGAGCTGAAATGGGATACCAAGCTGCTAGGAACTGGTGTGAATACAGAGACCTACTGTTTTCTCCCTTTTCCTGTCACTCATTCACAAAGCTCCAGACTAACATAAGATAGCCCTGGCAAAGCTACTGTGAATACTCAATTCAAAAAAACATTTAGTAAGCAAAGCTATGAGCCAGAAACCAACAGGAAGTCTTCCTTTGGTTAATCACTAGATGGGAGTGGTAAATAGTTCTTAACAAAAAGGGTGGAGACCCAGAAAATGCACAGCTTAATAAAACAATTAACTAAAGGCTTGGGTAGGGAGAAACAAACCACGTGTGAAGAAATGGGGGAGAAAGGGAGGACGAAGACAAGAAGAAGCAGGTTCAGGATGGGAGTAGGAAGCAGGGCTTGGAGAGATTCCTTGAGCCATTCCAGAGGATTTTCAAAGGGACCTTGAGGTCCTGCCCAGGGATGAGGAGAAAACAGGAACAAGCACCAGTCTTGGATCTGATCCCTTCAGCCTTCTCATCATCACTCCCCATCTTCTTCAATTTTCCCTCATAAATCTTATTTTCTAACCATTTAATCGTCATTTTGTTCCCTTAGCTCTCTTTTAAAATAGATAGTCTATTTCCTGGTTTTGTATAGACAATGTCAATTATAGTCCCCTAAACTGGATACAAGCTGAAAGACTAATCAGGAGAAGTAGCTCCCCATACTTTCCCAAGCCATGCTCCATAGTTACAGGTCAAGGTACACCCCAGGTATCTTGTCAGAATCTTGAGGGGACTGTCACACCAATCAAGCAATAGCAATTTCTGGATCCTTTTCTGCCACAGTGAAGCACAGACCATTGTGCAGAGCCTTCAGTTTCTATGCAGTACTTTTGGTAAGACATGAAAAAAAAAAAAAAATCCTGCCCTCATTTTTGTGATTCTCTGGAGCTGGCTGCCACCAAACAAGGTTGAGCAATCTATTTCTCTGAAGGCAGCCCCCATCTTCCTGGGAAAATTTGGGCACATTCCTTCCTAGAAAAGAAGGGAGGGAATATGTGAACTTTGGCAGACTTTTAAACCTAACTGTCTAAAAAAATGACATTTCACAATGATGACATGGTAGGGTCATGAAAATTTTGATTTGGTATTGCCCACTCTCTTCAAACCATTCACAGCGCCTTTGCACATACATCACTTAGTTCTAAGATAATAGGGCTAGTAATAGCCTCACTTGCAGAGCCAGGTAGATTACTTTGTCCAAGGCTTCCAAGAGACTACTGTAGGCCTAGAACTAGTGCTTTTGTTCAAAGAATAACTAGAAAGAGGCTGGAATCTTAATGTTATCCCTTTTGAGTCAAATGTGCTTGAGTAGCCTAGGTAACTCTGCCCTCTGGATCTTTATCTCTGAAACGGGAGTAGTACCTGGACCAGGTTCCTTTCCCCTTCACTCCTTTTGCTAGGAATAGAGTAGGATAGTTGCACAGGTGGTTTTAGAAGTCCCACTAGGGGATTATAGATAGAGACGGAAATTTAGGGAACTTGCGGAGACCACTGTAAGTTAATGATGGCTCAAGAAAGCTATTGGAACATCATGGAAGGAAGCAGGCTTACTTAACTATAAAGCCATCCATAAAAGCATGAGATATGCCCCAGGTCATTAAGTGAAAAAAATGAGGCCTGCATCCTGCTGGGCAAGTTCAGCAAGATAATGATCCTCAGAACCAAGGACAGGAATATAAGGGAAAGGTAACATTCCAAAGTAGGAGATCCTCATTATACTGAAACCTGAGATGATTTAACATATTTTAGTATATGTTACCACCCTTCTGCTGATTTGAATAAGCATCATGACAGTCTTAGTTTGACTTCGTAGGGTCAAACACTCTCCTGCCCGATGTGAAGGAGGAGCTAGTAATATAAGCCTGATGTCTACTCAAAGAATGAGGAAGCTTCCCTGGTGGCGCAGTGGTTGAGAATCTGCCTGCCAATGCAGGGGACACGGGTTCGAGCCCTGGTCTGTGAAGATCCCACATGCCGCGGAGCAACTAGGCCCGTGAGCCACAAATACTGAGCCTGCGCATCTGGAGCCTGTGCTCCGCAACAAGAGAGGCTGCGATAGTGAGAGGCCCGCGCACCGCGATGAAGAGTGGCCCCCGCTTGCCGCAACTGGAGAAAGCCCTCGCACAGGAACTAAGACCCAACACAGCCATAAATAAAAAAAAAAAAAAAAGAAGGAATGAAGAAGAAGGTGGTCTTTTACCCCCTCCCCACTTTCCTCTGATTATAAGAACAGAGCCTGCTAGTTCTCGGGACAGAGGTCCCTCGCCTGCCCGCTTGTATTCCTCACAAGCGTCCTATATTAATAAATCTACTCTTGCCTACCATTTTGCCTCTCGCTGAATTCCTTCTGTGCTGAGACACAAAGAATCTGAACCTCAGTAGTCCAGACACCAGGTGAATGATTCTAATTAAAAGACCCTGGGTTCAAGTCCCAATCTGAGGTGCACCGTTTCACTTAGACTTTTCTCATTTCATCCCGTGGGGCAAGGCGGGCTCTCTTTGCTTCCATCTTCACCCTCAGTAGAGAGGGGTCTTTTAGCGTAATATTGAGAACTTTCCTGACTTTCTAGTTTAAAGGAAACATTCAGTTCTCTATTACAATGCCCTGATTTATTTTTTTCATAGAATTCATCATTACCCGAAATTATCTTTTTAAAAAAACGTATTGGTTCACTTGCCAGCCATTTGCGCCCCCCATCCATACGTATATATTAGAACATAATCTCCATGTCTGCTTGTTCACCACTATATATCAATAGTATAGTACCTAGCACACAGTAGTCACTTAATAATTAAGTGAATAAATCCAAGATGTGCTGTGAGAAGTGATCAACAATAGCTTTTGTTGGTCTTATGGGTGCTTCCCAAGAATGGGAAAATACAATACAAAGAGAACTTAACTAAGGTAAGTAAAGTAGCACAGTGACATAAAGTCAGGACTGAGGGACAGGGCAGAGGACCAGGTGGAAATGAGGGTGAGACTGTGTGAGCCCTGCTGAGAGCAAACTTGGCAGTGACTGGAAGGCAAGCAAAGGCAGCAGCAGAGGAGCATCTCACTTTACTTTGTACTCAAGGATATTTCTAATAGATATGACTAAGCCTGGGACCATTCTTATTAGACTTCCTAGCCATTTGGAATGTAACAAGTTGTTACAATTGTGATACTTATTCCTAGTGGTGTTGTGAGGATTAAAATGGATTGAAGTGTATAAAACCCTTAGTACCCTTATACAGAATAAGTAGTAGCCTCATTTCCTTGGATTTCTCCTCTCCCAGGCATCTTCTGCATCTGCTTTACTTCTTCAAACGTGCACTCATAGCTCCATCTTCTTCTTTTTTTTTTTTAATGTCTGTGGTTGTATTCCAGTAACGTGCATTTACAAGAACAGATTTGGCCTGAGGGCCAGAGTTTGCCGACCCCTGATGCGGGTCATTCCATGCCTGAAGCCATCACCATCTCCAGACTCTCCAGCTCAAGCCAAACCCTTTTTTACTATTTGCTTAAGCGGTCATCATAAATTCCCGATTAAGATCTACCATCTCAAGCTCCCATAGCTCCATCTTCTAAATCATCTCTGTCCCTGCCTCTATCTCTGTCATTTTGTTTCTGCTTCTGAAAAGAACTCCCCACCCCATCACTGGTTGGCCTACTACAATCCAGGTACATAAGTGCTCTTGCTGAGACCACCAATAACCCCTTGCAGTCACAAACAAGGAGCTTGTTTAGACCCTTCCCTACTACCGCTTTGCAGCATTCAAAATTCTTAAGCGTTTGCTTCTTGAAACCTCCTTTCTCCCAGCTTTTTTGACGTCACACTCACCAAGCTCCTCTCCCAATGGCCAGGCCACTCCTTCTCACTCCCCATTGCTCCCTTTTCCTCTTGTACCTGATTTTTAAATGTGGAAATTCCTCAACAGTGCAGAAGATCAGCCTTTGACCTCCTTCTGTATCTTCATTCTTTAAATATTTTTATCCATTCCTATGTTTTAAATCCATCTATATTCCAACTTCCAAACGAATAGCCTCCAAATGCAGATCTCAGCTCCAGATCTGTGTAGCCAAATGTCTCCTTGACATGTCCACTTGGATATCCTCCAGACATCACAAACTTAACATGTCCAAAACAGAACTCTTGCCCTCCCCTCACCCCAGTCGTAGCCAACACACTCTTCTTCCGGTCTTCTCCATCTTGGCAAATGAGACCTCCATTCACTCAGAAAAGAGCAAGTCTCTTCCTCAACCAAGTAATGGCCAATTCATTACTAAGCCCTGCCAATCTTCTCTCCAAATTAAATTTTGACTCTTTTCTCTTCACCTCTACTTCCTTTATGCTGGTCTTACCTCCAACATCTGTCATCTGAATTTTTTTTCCTTAAAATTTTGTGCATCTTCAATTCATTCTGAGAATTCCTATGATATCCTAGAATGATAATTTAAAAATTAAATTTGATCATATCACTCACCAGCATATAGAATAAAATTTGTCTTTTCCATGGCCCATTCAAATAATCCAGCCTCTGCCTACTTCTAAAGCTTCATCTCATCTCAGTTTCTCATCCCTTGCCATGAACCAAGTACATGGTATTCTTCCACTCTTTACAGTTGCCAAGATGCTTCCTACCCCTGCAACTTTGCACAACCCATTTCTTCTGGATAGAATGTTTTTCCCATCCCCTTTACCTGCCTCCTCTGAGTAACCGTGCAGATTTCCATTCAAATATTTTCTTGATTCACCAATCTAAACTAGAACCTCCCCCAGTTTTTCCTGAACTCTATTTAGCACAATTGGTAATTATTTAGCTGTACATGTGATTATCTATAATAGTTACCTATAATTATCTATAATATAAATTAATATATTTAATATTGATATATACAATATTATATGTAATTATATATAATTATATATTTATTTATATTTTTATATATGTAAAATTACATATATGTAATTATATGTCTGATATAATTATATATCAATATACACATACATATATATGTATCTGTAATTATATGGCTGTACATGTGATTGTCTCCTCAACTAGACATCAGGGACTATATATGTTTTCCTTGCTATTATATATCCTGCACTTAGCGCAGTGCTTGGCACATAATGTGCATACAATAAATATTTATTTCATAAAAGATTATCATTACTTAGTAGTAGTAATAAAAATGTTTATAGTAGTATAGACCTAAATCCCTTTTTTGAAAGCCTTTGAGCCAGAAGTGTCTGGGAATTCAGAAATGTTCTGATTTTTGGAGTAACATGGTGCACATACTACATTATGGAAGAATCCTGGCAGGATCTGGGGTAGCAACTGTAATCAAACACTAATATTTCCACAGCTAAATGTACAAATGTTTATAATAAGTAGAACCAGTTAAAACTACGAATAGCCCCACATCAAGTCAGGTCCAAATTTATCACCAGTGGAGCTATGAAAACAAAGTCTTTGAGTTTTCAGAAGAGTTTGGATTGCGAATTGCCCATAAAGGATTGAGGAGTTGCCCCATCCCTGCCACGATATCTGGCTTTCATAAGAGGTGCCACAGAAGAGCTCACTTTACCCATGTGATAAAACACTTGACATTTACTCAGACCGACCCAAAATAAATTCAAACCACTCACAAGGAAATAACTGACTCTCAGTGGACTCCAGTTACATGGACTTTTCACCATGAAATTCACTCTCACTGAACTAACCACCTGCTGGGAGCACTTGAAACTCTCCATTTTGCAACAGATGATTTGGGAGGAAAAAATAATTAAGGAATCTGTCCAAAGCCAGGATCAACGTTGCCTGAGAAGCATTTAACAATAAAAGTTCTGCATATACATATAACCACTCTTTTTTAGATTCTTTTCTCATATAGACCATTACAGAGTATTGAGTAGAGTTCCCTGTGCTATACAGTAGGTCCTTACTAGTTATCTATTTAATATATAGTAGTGTGTATATGTCAATCCCAATCTTCCAATTTATCCCTCCCTCCCTTTACCCCCTGGTAACCATAAATTTATTTTCTACATCTGTAACTCTGTTTCTGTTTTGTAAATAAGTTCATTGGTTCCCCTTTTTTAGATTTCACATATAAGTGATATCATATGCTATTTGTCTTTCTCTGTCTGACCTACTTCACTCAGTATGATAATCTCTAGGTCCATCCATGTTGCTGCAAATGGCGTTATTTCGTTCTTTTTTATGGCTGTACACCTGAAACTAACACAACATTGTAAATCAACTATACTCCAATAAAAATTAAAAAAACAAATTAAAAAATTTTTAAATAAAAAATAAATTAAAAAAACAATAAAAGTCCTGCCTCACCCATCCCTGCCCTTGCCCCCGCTCATGGCTTATTCGCCTTCTACACTAATAACTTTCCTGAAACTTCCAAGTGTGTTTGTGCTTGCATTATAAATGCTTTCACCTTTAAATTCAACACAATGCTACACGTTATTGATTATTCTTTGTAATTACTGTTTTATTTTAAATTATTTTATCCATAAGAGAATTAAGCATTTATGAATTTTTCTGTCAAAACTTAACAATAGACTTATAATAAAAATGGACTAATTAAGGGGGGAAATTCAAGATGCTTTATATTCTGTCAAAATATGTCTAGGTTCTTGGAGTCATGTCTTCTTGACTTTTACCACCATCCTGTGAGGGAAAACAACTCTTCTAAAATAAACCTCATGCAAGTTTTTGGATGAAAATCTGAATTTTAAAACACCTGATAAATTACTGTGACTCTACTTTAAAAAATGGAAAAATCATTCTCACTATAGTGTTACTGGCATGAATCTTTGACACATAAAGGTATTTACGATAGTTTATTATGTCAGAAAATAAACAAATTTTGAAGGCATCACTAGCCTACTTTAAGTAAGTAGGCTACTTTAGCCTATTAGCCTACTTTTAAAAAGCCTTCTATTAGCCTACTTCAAAAAAATAAAAGAACAGTAAGATTCAGTCAAATATTCATAAGGGAACAAGAAGAATATCATCAATAGGTGGGGTTAACTTTCACAAATAAGAAAGTATTTTATAAATATCTTTAACTTGATGCCCAAATGTACATTTTAAATATGTTCAATAGTAAAAAGACATGATAATATCCCATCTTTAATGTTAACCATCATGTACACTATCTCCAAAAAAGCAATTTTCTAAGACAACAACATTATTTTTCTTAATTTTCCTTCCATATTTGTAATTGTAAAATAAATGCTAGATGCAACTTTATTTTATCTGAAGTCAGAGCCACATAGATATGTCTTAGAGCTGGTGGCCTACCAAGAGATATATATTAAAAGAGGCAAAAGAACTGCTGGTGACATTTTATTCAGCCTTAAATCAGGAGAGACACAGAATTTTAGAGAAGTGTAACTTATACCCCTCTTAAACTAGGAAAAGGGATAAACATGGAGATGCAGCTAGAGTCATTTTAAACTTTTTTTCTTTTTAAGTTTATTTTTTAAATTGTGATAAAATATACATAACATAAAAGTTGCCATTTTAAGTGCATAGTTCTGTGACTTTAAAGTACATTCATGTTGTTATGCGATCATCACCTTTATCCATCTCCAGCACTTTTTTATCTTCCCAAACTGAAACTCTGTACCCATTAAACACTAACTCCCATCCCCCACTCCCCCAGCCCCTAGCAATCACTATTCTACTTTACGTCTCTGTGAACTGAACTATTCTAGGTACCTCATACAAGTGGAATCATACAATATTTGTCCTTTTGTGACCGGCTTATTCCACTTAGCATAATATCCTCAACATTCATCTATGTCGTAGCATGTGTCAGAATTCCGTTGCTTTCTAAGGCTGACTAATAGTCCACTGTATGTATACACCACATTTCCTTCAACCATTTATCCGTCTATGGGCACTTGGGCTGCTTCCATTTTTTGGCTATTGTGAATTATGCTGTTTAAACACTTTTTAAAAAACATGTCTTGTAAAAGGAAACGTTTCTTGTACAATACTGGCTAGAAAAATTTCTCAACAAGAGAAAACTGACACCCTATGCTTCAAGTGAAAACCTATTCAGTTATTCAGTAATCCTACAATCACCTTCCCTCAAGTTAAGGGTTGTTTCATTAGATGAAAAGTATACTATCCTCTTAGCCAACTTCCCTCCAGATCACCAAACAGTTTTAGAATTCATGTGGTATAGAGATTGTAATAAAACATCCTCCTATTGTTACTAAATTTGTGCCACTGAAAAGACAATCATTTGCCAAATTCACCAAGATAGTAACAAGAACAGAGAAAAAAATCCTTGTCTTCCAATTTTCCAGGGAATTGGGTTGACATCAACTCTGTGGATACATGTAAGCTTCAGAATCAAAACAGTCCAAATACCAAGTAGATTTTAGGATGAATTTAGGTCTATCCTAAACCCCACATTGGGAGGTTTATTATTAAGACTTCACTTTAATATGGTCCCTTGCAATGAACTTTTAAATGAATGAGTCCCCAAATTTTCTCATAAAAGGTGTAATATGGAAGACACCTAGAGATTATCCTGGACAATTCGTCATTTTACATCAGGCCAAGATGGAGTATTTTCCCATTATATCATATAGCCCGTTGCCTTAAATCATTTTAGGAATAACAAGGGAGATGAGTTAATTAGTAACATCCTATGTCTCCTTTTATGTCTAAAAGGATGATTCTAGCATACTTTGATGGTTTTCAAGGCAGCACACTAGGAAGTTATCATATCATATTTTCAGGCTGCAGAGATTGAGTGCCATGAAGTTGAAAGTATCCAAACCTTTCATCTCAGGAACTGCTATTAAAGTGGATGTGTTTATCAATGGCCAGATCTTGTTGATAGCTCACCTGATCGAATGCTTCTTGGAGATGAACTATTCATCTGGGAGAACCATCACATTGCTCAGTAATACATGCAATTCCCTTCTCGCAAGTCTAGTGCTGTTTCCTTAGATGAAAATTACAGTCCTGCCCTCCTCACACTCGCCCTTCCTCCCAATCAGTGTCCTAATTTGCCTCTCAGTGTGATTTTATCACTAAGGCACAGAGGAATAACTTCGGAGTTTTTTCATACTATAAAGAAATCGTAATAAAACACTCCACTGTTGCTTCTAAATTTGTGCCACTCAAAGCTGACATCTTGTCATCTGTTTAAAAATACTGTGCTCTGTCTCTCAAACAATGTCACATAAAAAGCAAGCTAAAGGCAAAGAAAAGTCATGTACTTTTTTGTCTAACAATGGATTCAATCTTCGCAGCAAATGCTGAACAAACAGGTATTTTTTTGTTTTAAGTCGGGGCATGGGGGTGGAAAGCAACTTTTCATACTTCCAAATTTATAAAATCAATAAATTAGGGAAATTATTATTTATATCGCAAAGGAATTTTTATGTTTTTCATATATGGACTCACTAAGCCTCGATTCAGCCTTTGAAATCTTGCATGAGTTCATTTCATTGACAATATGAATTACACCCACAACAGCAAAAGCAAAGGAGTCTGGGAAATAAGATTCTCAGGCTTCCAGTCCTGTGATACAAGGGAGAGCATAAAAGTGTGGAAATAAATGCTGACTTTATGTATATATATATATATATATATATATATATATATATATACTTGGAGGGAGAGAGTCATAATATAGAATATATTCATCACACACACACACACACACACACACACACACATCTGCCAAGTTGGGTATGTATGATCTCGGAGACACAGCAGTGAGCGGTCCTGAAGAGAGAGCTTAGTTCCCTGCCCAGGAATTGGACCTGGGTAGCCTGGATGAAAACCAGGAATCCTAGCCACTAGACCACCAGGGGCTACAGGCTAGAAGCAAAATGGCCCTGGCTCTTGCCCCCGTTTGAAAGCAAGAAATATTTCAAGGAGGCAAAACCTGTAAAAACAGGTACGAAGTTTATTATTATTAGAGACACAGCACAACAAGTGGGAGAGCACACAGAGAAACAGCTTGTTTATTTGAGACTGAAGCAAGGCAGAGATACACACCCGGAGAGAAAGGATGTGGAGAGAAAGGATGTGGACGTCCCCCCTAATGAGGAGGAGTGCAGTAAAGAGGTGATTTAAATCACTTATATAGGACAGTTCTGCTGGGTCTCTGTTTACCTTTGGCCAATTAATCTTCTTTTTTCACAACTGACCTGCCCTAGGACCCTCTCCGACATGCGTGCGCAACGTTTTGCTAAGATGGATTCCACCGCAGAGGCCTGTGGGGGTCTTGGCATCACCTGTTATGGGGTGGCACCCTCTCCCTTTGACCCCCAAAGGGTCTTTCTGTGAAGTCGGGGAAGTCTCCTTGACCTCAGGAGTGGTCATCTTATCTCTTTATTCCAGCAGAGCTCAGCTTCTGCCACTAGCTTTGTCCTTGGAGTGTCTGGGAGAAAACAAAGCTTCAGTTTTACTCCACTTGCAAACACCAGCTGTCCAGCCCAGGGGCCCATCTATCTCCTACCTCAGGTAAAGGGTTTCCCTTTCTCACTTATCAACTGTGCTAGCCTGAGGTCACACCATCCATACAGATGGCTTCCTACATGGAACCATCTCTAGGCTCTTCCACAGAGATGGTTATAACACTGCTTTGTGAACTGTCACCCCCTTATTTTACTCTTATATGCTCTTCTTAATGTTGTCACAGTTATACAGCAATGCAGAGTTAAAAAATAATTTTTTAAAAAAAGCCAGTTAAGCCTGGTAATTCCATTTATGAATTAGATGAAGAAAGCTTTCTTCCTAAGACTTTGTCTAGAGCAGCCAGCTGGCTTGCATTTATAAGCCAGTTTCAGCATTTGCTCTTGTGTTTGCATCTGAGTAGTTCTTATTTGGCAACATTTCTTGAATATCCACCCTAAAGCGAAACAAAGAGAAACCACAGACATTTCCCTGGATGAACACACATTCTACTTAGTTTCCTGAGGACTTACTGAGCAGTAGAAACTTTACATACATTTATGTACATCATTAAATAAATGTGCAAGGCAAATATTATTATCCTAATTTTCCAAAAAAAAAAATTAAATGAAAAGGAGAAACGAAATATCTTGCAAAACCCCAACTCCAATCTAATTACTGCTAACATAGAAACATGTAAGAAGTAGTATATCAACAAGCCCACCTGAAGTGCAGAAGTACTGAAAGGATGCAGAACCAAGCAGAGGGGGAGATAAGTACACGGAAAAACACAGGTTACTGAAGAAAATCAATTACCCCAGGTCCCTCTTAAAAAGCAAAAACAAAACACTTATACAAAACTCTTGCACTAACTCCTTATGACACTTAAAACAGCATGTTTTAAATTTACAACAACATTGCTAATTTAGCATTCACTTTTGCTTTCTAACATGTCAATTTTCTCTTAACAATGGAAAGTATTATGCACTAAATTTTGACACCATACACATAAAAGCTCCAATTTAATTAAGAATCTATGACTGTACAATCACTTCCAATGAAAATCTGATGTCTAAGCGTGGCTGTATATTAACAAGTATAATGAGATATGACCAGAGTTCACAGGATTTAGCTACAGCAAAGATAAAGTTCACCTTGCCTGGCATAGGTACTAATAGTCCCAGGCTCCTGCCATTCATTGAGTTTATAGACTGGCCTCAATAAATCACTGGTCATAGTTTTAGCCTCTCCAGTTCTGCCATCCTGTGAGTGGACCCAGTCAAAACAAAGACGAACATGAACAATAATCTAGTAAATAAAACAACTAATTTGGAAAATTTAGGCCAAAACAACTTTCTTGCAAGTAGGACTTCTGTACTGCCTCAGCTGCCCTCTTCATGTCAGCCATATGTTCTCAGTCTTACTGTCCTTCATGGCCTTTAATTCTTTGAGACACACATAATAGTAAACATAAGACATTGCCTTAGAAATAAGTTTCTGGAATGAAAAAAGATCAACTTAACAAATGAGGCTATTTTTTGAGGTTATTTTTAAAAGCAAAAAATTGTTTCTTGCTTGGAAATCACATTAACACCCCAATTTTTTTTAAGGATAAAACTTTTGACTTAGCTTGTCCAAGCAATAGTCTATTATCCAAATTTCAAAAGACTTAGACTACTTCTTTTCCTAAAGAATGGTATTTGGTATTACTGGGTTCATGTAGTTCAGACATTCATGTCCTAAGCAAATCAAAGATTTAGTTATGCCAGCCAATCAGTCTTCCTGCTTCTGTTTGTCACCACAGGGCTCCAGCAGGACTCGCAGCCACAGAACAGTCTTCCATGGTCTCTTCAGTTCATCACAATAGTCATTTCCAAGATGAAAAGTTTGGCTTAAATTTTCCTTAAAGTTCTTTTCAGCCTTTAATGTTGACTAATTTTCAACATGGATTTGACTACCAAGACTTTATGTAGCCAAAATAACAAACCCAGGCAAGTAAAAAGCAAATAGGCAGTTATTTTGGTGTCATATGGATACAATTTTAAAGGCTGACCATCTCCCAACAAGATTGGAATTACCATAATTAAATTTTATTGTCCACCCAAAACCACCAAGCACACTTTCAAGTGGAATAAAGCATGGCTTGGTTAAGAGCAGCAAGTGGATGCAGGTCTCACGACCCAAGGTAGTGGTTCTCAAATAATCCTCATTTCTGCCCTGGCTCCAGCCATTTGAATCCCAACCCAACCTCAATCACATGCATAGAAAGTAATTTTTAATCCTCTGAGGTGAAGAAATAGCAACTCTACATTGATCGAATGATAAGATTTTTCCCATAGCTACAATCTAAGTCAACTTGTGTTGGGTAGACAAAAGCAAGAGATGATCACAAAGCCTTGTCACAAATCTAATCACATCTTCTACTGAAGGACCAGACTAAAGCTACCTGAGTCAACTCCAACAAAATTGTTCATGATTACAACATATGTTTAAAGGAGAATTTTTCTTAAAATGGGAATTTCTTAGCAGTCACTCAAGAAGCACTCTAAAGTCCCTTACTCTTCCCTCTTTCCCAGTAACTAAGTCTTAATGTAATTAGCACCTTACAACTATAGGTAACTGTCTATGTATCTCTGAGATTTAATCACTTACATTATTTTCGTACCATGATTAATTGTTATGGACCTGCCTGTCATCTCTCTTCATCAAGAGTGAGAACTTTGATTTTTTTCTTTCCCCCCTGACCTATGTCTTCCACACTCTTTTGGGGTATAAACACTCAAAGGTATTTTATAAACAAAAATCCCCCAAGTCAAAAAAACATATTTCAATTGTTTTTACTTCTTTTCTAATCTCTGAAATACCAGTTTTAATGTTCCATTCATTAATAGCACCAACTTAATATGACATTAAGAAGAAATATGTAAGCAATTAAAATTTTTTTCAAATTAGAAATTTTATTTTGACATGTATTATAACTGTCAACCTCCTCTGTTCCAAATATGAACTTAAGCAAGTGACATTTACCTCCAGCTCCTGAGGAAATATCTTTGCTTGCATGTTTAAAGTCTGAATGTCATCTACTAAAAAAACTTGGGTCACCGTTATTTAATTTTCTGATGGGAGTCTTGACCCCACAGATTGCTAAGTCTCTCTTCTGTGTATGCTCTCTTTCTTATAAACTATGGTTTCCTCAAGGACAGGAGTAACATTTTATTCCTATGAACACACAGGAACTGGCAGACTAAATGATGTTTACTGATGATTTACTGTAGCTTATAAACCATTCTGGTCTAAAATTCACATCAACAGAATAATGGTAATTACATCATCTCAGTGATTAAAATCCATATCTTCTATTCCAAAGAGAATATTGTAAAATGTTCCTCTACTTTCCCTGGGAAAAAGAAAAAGAGGTACAAAGACATAGGGACAAAAGTTGGAAAGTATTATAGTACCCAAAATAGCATTCATACATCATTACTAAAATCATACAGTTGTGTGAAACAAGTAGTAAAAGTGCCAAAATATAAAGTGACTTTTTCCAGAGTCAAGTTCATTTTTAGCACCCTAAAATGTACATTACCTACCTACATACACACATAAAGAATTCATTCTGGTCTATAATGTAATATACTCGTCCACAGAAGTATTACATCAGGTGTTCTTCTACTGGACTTAAGGCAGAGAAGATATGCCAAGCACTTGGGCCAAGACTTAGAGTCAGAATCTGGGTTAGATGCAGGTACGCTTTCAACCAAAAAGGATAAAGAACCTTATTTTTTAAGAGCCCATTAGATGTGTGGTAAGCAGAAGAATGACCTCTTCAATTATATCCATGTCTTCATCCTGGGGTCAGTGAATATATTGTCTTACATGGCAAAAGAGATTTAGAAAATGGGATTAAATTAAGGATCTTGAGCTGGGGAGATAATCCTGGATTATCCAGGCGAGTCCAATGTAATCACAAGTGTGCTTATAAGTGAAAGAGGGAAACAAGAGTTTAAGAGTCAGAGAAGGAGATATGGTGAGGGAAACAAAGTCAGAGTGATAAGCATGAGAAAGACTTGATTGGCCATCGTTGGCTTTGAAGATGGAAGAGCCACCATTGAAGGAATGCAGGCAGTCTCTAGAAGCAGGAAAAGGCAAAAGGAAGAGTTCTCTCCCAGAGTTTCTAAAAGGAACACAGCCCTGATGAGACCTTGATTTTAGCCCCATGAGGCCCATTCCATACTTCTCACCTCCAGAAATGTAAATAATAAAATTATATTGTTTTAAGTCACTAAATTTGTGGTCATTTGTTACAGCAACAGTAAGAACCTAATACAAGGTCATTAAGCCCTCAAAACTCTGGCCCTAACACTTGATAACCACACCATAATAAAAATGTTGAAAGAATTAGTGCACAAGTTATACCTAGAGAAAATCAATGTGGAAGGAAAGAAGGAAGGAAGGAAGGGAGGAAGGAAGGAAGAGAGGGAGGGAGGGAAGGAAGGAAGGAAGGGAGGGAGGGAGGGAGGGAAGGAAGGAAAGAAGTAAATCTAATTTAGCAAGTTCACAAAAACACTAGGGTTGCTCAAAATTCAAAGCCTATGGCATTTTGAAGAAATGGGCTACTGAGAGGAGAAAAGTTAGGAAGCCCAGTAAGTAATTAAAATGTTTAAAACTGAAAAAAAAGTTTAAGAAAAATTTGTGGGATCTAAAAATTGAACTTATTTACAAAACAGACTCACAGACTTCGAAAACAAATTTATGGTTACTAAAGGGGAAAGGTTGAGGGGAGGGATAAATTAGGAGTTTGGGATTAACACATACACACTGCTATAAATAAAATAGATACTCAACAAGGACCTATTGTATATCACAGGGTACTCTACTCAATAGTCTGTAATAACCTATAGGGGAAAAGAATCTGATAAAGAATGGATATACGTATATGTATAATTGAATCACTTTGCTATACACCTGAAACTAACACAACATTGTAAATCAAGTATACGCCAATATAAAATAAAACAAATTAAATTTTTAAAATTTAACGGGAATGAGATGAAAAAGGGGTACAGATAAACGGCATTGCTCAATAGATCTAAGCATTGCAATAGTGGACTGAGATCTCTTTGGGGACATGTCTCAAGTTTTATTCATTTTTCTATACTCTTACCCTACCATAGTACCTAACACTGGCACTTAATAAGTGCCAGTGGCACTTATAAAGTGAAGCTGGCTCTTAATAAGTATTTGCTTCATAAATAAATATAGGCTCTAGAGAAGTAGGATCTAGAGAGAGAGAGAGAGCAATACAAAATAAAAAGTCATTCATTCATTCATTCAACATATTTGTTCAGTGCCGATTTTGTGCCATGTGAAAGAGTAATGAGAAAAATACAGTCCCTGCTGACATAGAGCTTCAAAAATTCCTCTGCCTACAAATACCCTCCAACCTTTAAGCATCTGTGACATCAGTTTCCCAGGGAGATACAGCTTTAATTTCATAAATTGCTATTTCACTTTGTCAGGTTTTTATATTCTCAAGAATCTGAATTATTTGAAGCCAGGATTTACTTACTTCCCAGCTTGTGCCAATGGAGCCAAGTTATTTTAAAGAGCATTTTTCATACTCTATTTAAAAGAAAAAAAATGGATCAAGCTCCACAGTCTACCAAGTCCTCAAGGGAATCCTCTGCCTCTAGCTCTAGACTTTCCATCACCCCCAAGTGGTTGAAACAAGTTGAGAAAACCCAGGCAATACAGTGAGAATGGATGCTCCAAGCACAAAGAAAATGGAAAGTATTTTAAAATGAAAGTAAGAAAAGTTATTGAATTTTATTGAACATCATGGATGGGAGTGACTGAATTTAGAGAACATATTCTCACATGCCCTCGGTGTAGCCGGAATTTTGCTACATTCACAGGATGCCCCAGTGCAGCGGAGAGTGCTACAGAGTGTACATGCTTAATAAATGAATGAATGCCTGATGGTCAGGGCTGGAGCCAAATTCTTCTTCCCAGAGACAAACCTGTCTTCTGGTTTAATAAATAGTATATCCACTGGGAGCCCTAGAGAATAGGAGCGCTCTAATCCGTTTCCGGTTTGAATGCTGATGGAGAAGGCTAGCAGAGTTAAGCATTTGGTTAATAGTTTAGTCATTTCTTCTTTAGTTTACCAACCTGGGCCCTGGCAACGCTCACTCAGAGCCAACTCCAACTCAGAGCCAGGAAGGTCAGGCCTTCAGGCCTGTGGCAATTTTAAGCAAGGAGATGAGCGGAAAGTTGCAGTGTTGTACAGATTTGAAGAAAAGCAAATGGGGAACTGCTTCTTGAATCTCGTGACTTTGGCTAGACTAAACTTTTTTAAGAGCACTTTTTTTTTAAAATTAGAAAATGGTTTGAGTGTCAGCCCAAAGAAGTTTTATGAAGTGGACAAAATATGTTTGATCCTCTTAAGCCTCGTCTTGGCTTCCCTGTCCTCTCGCCTTGCTCAGCTGAGAGAGGCTCTCCCTGCACTGGCTTCCAGTATCAAATCTGGCTGCTAAGGGCCTTCCCTCATTGGGAGTACTGGCTCCATGAAGTCCCAGCTGACTAGAAAATATTTTGCTCCCCAGCTCCATCCTCAACTGTGCTGTTAGCAGCCTAAGGTATTCCTCCTAAGAAATCCTACCCTTTAACACGGAGTGTATGGAAACATTTCCTTGGCCTCCAGAAATGCAGCTTAGCACACATGATATTCATCAAAAAGGCTTCTCATCCAGCTGAAGTCTTATTGTAAGTTTGATAATGGACACCCCTCAGGAAGTCCTGTCCATGTGAATATAACACTCCAGGAGTCAGACAAATAGCATCACAGCATGCAGAGATCAAACCCTGCGCTAAAAGGTTCTATTGGCTGGCAAATGAACAAGATGAGAGAGGAAGAGAGTGAACCTTATTGCTACGTCACATGCAGTTCTAGTGTGTTCCTGTATATCAGGTTCAATTTTGGAATATCCAACAAACATCCCAAAGGTGAGTCACGCTTCTGTAAAATTATTTTCCTTCTTACAACGATGTTCTTTTGTCCTTGGAAAGTAATCTAATAGAATTTAACTGTATTATGAATGTGGTGCTCCAAGGACAATGGTGCTTCAAGGGCAAAGGACCATGACGATGAACAGCTTGGCCAAGGGTGTATTTTTAGTTTCCTTTAGAGGCTTTAGTATATATCTATACCGGAACCATCATATTCTTAAATAGATTACATGCAGTCTGCGTGTGTGTGTGTGTGTATGTGTTTAGGAAGTGATACTGTTTTCAAAAAGATATAAACTGTATAAATTTTGCTGCTACACATAATGTTATGCTGATCTAAGACATACCAGTTAATAGAAAATTCACCTTGGAAAATAATTTCTGTAAAATACACAGTACCATCTTCCTTACAGCTGTTAGGGTAGCAACAGCACATGTGGCCTGAAGTTGATTCTCCAAGCCCTGGGAAAAGGTTCATTACTGCAATAGGGTTGTTTAGGTGGGTGGTTTGTCAATATGTCTAAAGTGGTGTATATAGTAATCATTTTTATGACCACAAGCACTAGAGAGGTTATTATAAAATTACAGCTGGGGAAAGATAAAAACACGGACTCTAATCATTGTGGTTGTTGCCTGTCATTTTAGATCTATTCTTTTGTTGGTTGCCACTAGCAACAAGAAAATCAAGCTGAAGAAATTTTAATCAAATAAATACTGCTCTTTACCTCCCTGATCATATACCATGTTGCCCTGAAAAGTAAGCAAGTTCAGTAGAAATCAATAATCTGAGATATGAATTTTTTGGAGGGAACTTTAAAAAAATCTTAAAAACAGCAAGCATCAATCATAAAGATTCGGTTCTTGGAGCCATGAAAAATAACCTCCACTGAGCCCATGAGCATCTTTCTACTCTGCAGCATGTGGAACAATGAGATTTCTTCTCTAGTCCCCATAAACAGAGGCAGAGAGCAACTTAAATATCCAGTATCTGACCCAGAAATTGATCTGAGCTCTAGCATTGCTGATCGTAATCCTGAGGGCTTCAATCTTTAAAATAGAAAGTGCCTTAAAAAAAAAGCAATAAAAAATCTTAATAGCACAAAAATAATATAGCTGAAGCTACTCTTAATTGAGCATTTATTATGCCAAGCACAATGCTAGATGTTTACAGATCATAACTCATTTAATTTTCATGTATCTGCAGACGCAGTCTTTTTCTTTTAATACATGGGGAAACAGAAGCTCAACGAGGTTAAATAATTTGCTTAAAGTCGCTTGTGGTCAAGGAGTGACAAAGGAGAATAAGGATGGTTTTGTGCAACTTCAAAGGCCCCGCTCGTTCCACTCTGCCATACTTGCTCTCTGAAAATGCAGAAAGCTACGATTTCTTAGCAGTACAGGTATATAATGTGGGTCAAGGAGGTAAGAAAACAGAGGACCCCCTGTGTTCCAGGCACTTTCCATACATTACCTCCTCGAAAGCACACTGCAACATTGTGAAGTAAGAATACTGACATTCAAACCCATTAAGGGACATAATCAAGATTACAGAAATACTAGGTGGCACAGCTAGTACTCGAAATCAGGTTTGTCTAACTCAAACGCATGTTCTTTCTGCTTTACCTTCCCACCTCCTACAAAGTGAAGCCTTTAGATAATGTTGGTATTTATGGATTGAATAAATACCATCTTAGATTAGAATTTTTAAATTGAATATAGTTATTTTCAGAGGATAATATTTGACCTATGGTGTGGCCAAATCTGTATACATCACAAATTGCTCTATGACAAAGTTCTCCTCTATTTTCTAGTTTTCATTAGAGGCCACACCTCTCATTTAAACTATGTATTTTTTTCTTATTCTACTTGTATGGAGAAAAAAAAAGAAAGAAAGGAAAGGCACAATGGAGCAAAAGAATGTTATGGTCAAATAGCATAAGAATAAAATGCTATTGCTTATGCATAACCTATTTAAACTTTTATTGCTTTATGAATGTCATTTAAGAAACAAAAGTAAACAAAAAATCCAAATTCAAATGGAAATTAACAGCAAAAATTTATCGATTGAATGACCATTTCCTATAAACTAAATTGTAACTTGCATTCTTACAAATGCCCATAGCATTTGCAAATTTCAACAACCTGTTAAACTGAAGCAAGAACAGGTAGCTCTCTCTTCCAGAGGTTGTTCTCCTGGAGACCCAGCCCTACTGGCACTGTGTCTTGAATGAAATCTCCACAGGTTTGTATATTGCTTCCAGCAAGCAAAGGCAATGGTGTGAGAAATAAAGAGGTTCTTGTCAACCGTGCTGAATGGCAGAAACTGGAAGCACAGGAAAGTGGCAGGCACTGCCTTCATTTTGAACATAAGATGATGCTAATATTTTAAATCTCAAAATGCTGTTAAAAATAATACCTGCTTCCCAACACTATTTGTACTCAGGCAAAACGATGGTGTCAGCAAGACCCCTCACGTGACCGGGTGATTCTACAAAGACTTGATAACACTGTGGGGCAATCTCCCCTCTCAGACCCCTCATCCTCACAGTTGGCAACCCCAGACCACTTAGCTTCTTTCCCTCTGAACTTTGGTTTTGTTAAATTTCTATACTGGTTTTTTTTTTCAATTTCATTGATTTCTGCTCTTATCTTTGTTATTTCTTTCCTTCTATGTATTTTCACTTTACATTGCTTTGCTTTTCATTTCCAACCTTCTTAAGATGGAACATGAGATCATTGATTTTAGACCTTTCTTCTTCCCTAAAATAAACATTTAAAAATTTAAATTTCTCAACACTCTATGACATAAATCACAGCAAGATCCTTTTTGACCCACCTCTTAGAGTAATGGAAATAAAAACAAAAATAAACAAATGGGACCTAATGAGACAAAAGCTTTTGCACAGCAAAGGAAACCATAAACAAGACTAAAAGACAACCCTCAGAATGGGAGAAAATATTTGCAGACGAAGAAACTGACAAAGGATTAATCTCCAAAATATGCAAGCAGCTCATGCAGCTCAATATCAAAAAAACAAAAAACCCAATCCAAAAATGGGCAGAAGACCTAAATAGACATTTCCCCAAAGAAGATATACAGATTGCCAACAAACACATGAAAGGATGCTCAACCTCACTAATCATTAGAGAAATGCAAATCAAAACCACAATGAGGTATCGCCTCACACCGGTCAGAATGGCCATCATCAAAAAATCTACAAACAATAAATGTTGGAGAGGGTGTGGAGAAAAGGGACCCCTCTTGCACTGTTGGTGGGAATGTAAATTGATACAGCCACTATGGAGAACAGTATGGAGGTTCCTTAAAAAACTAAAAATAGAACTACCATATGACCCAGCAATCCCACTACTGAGCATATACCCTGAGAAAACCATAATTCAAAAAGAGTCATGTACCACAATGTTCATTGCAGCACTATTTACAATAGCCAGGACATGGAAGCAACCTAAGTGTCCATCGACAGATGAATGGATAAAGAAGATATGGCACATATACACAATGGAATATTACTCAGTCATAAAAAGAAACAAAATTGAGTTATTTGTAGTGAGGTGGATGGACTTACAGTCTGTCTTACAGAGTGAAGTAAGTCAGGAAGAGAAAAACAAATACTGTATGCTAATACATATATATATGGAATCTAAAAAAAAAAAAATGGTTCTGATGAACCTAGTGGCAGGATGGGAATAAAGACGCAGATGTAGAGAATGGACTTGAGGACATGGTGGGAGGAAGCTGGGACGAAGTGAGAGCGTAGCATTGACATATATACACTACCAAATGTAAAATAGATAGCTAGTGGGAAGCAGCTGTATAGCACAGGGAGATCAGCTCGGTGCTTTGTGATCACCTAGAGGGGTGGGATAGGGAGGGTGGGAGGGAGGGGATATGGGGATATATGTATACATAGAGCTGATTCACTTTGTTATTCAGCAGAAACTAACGCAGCATTGTAAAGCAATTATACTCCAATAAAGATGTAAAAAACCAACAAATGAACAAAAAAAATCCATTCCTACTCCATAACTAAAAGAAAAACTCTAAATACTCTTTTGCACTCTACTTTTATGATGTTTCTTGAAGATCTTGCCATATTCATATTTATAGAGCTTTACTCATTTCACTTCACAGTATTTCTCTGTATGGATCTACTATCATTTATTAACCATCCACTGTTAGTGGACTATTAGTGATTACTGTTATTTTTTGTTATTATAAATAATGTGCCAATAAATATCCTCAAAGAAAATTTAAATTTCTCTGTTAAGTGCTGCCTTTGCTTCATTCCACACATTTTGACACATTGTCATTTTGTTATCATTCAGTTTGAAATATTTCCTAATTTCTTTTATTACTTTTTTGATCCATAAGTTATTTAAAGTCCAAAATACCAAAAATTTGGGATTTTCCTTGACATGTCATTATTGATTCCTAATTTAATTGTCGTGGTTCGAAATCATACTCTTTTTGTGAAAATTAAAAAACAGAAACCTCAATTAAAATACAGTCGTGAGGCCAGAAGGGGGAGCCCTCACACCCTATGATGACAGCAAACCCCAACAGGAAGAAGGAAGACTTCCTCTTCTTACCTGGCAGGAGTTCAGCCAATGAGAGACTGTCACAATTTAGCCAGGGAAAAGCCACTATGCTTTGAACTCTCAGTTCCTCCAATGGACTCTTTGTTTACTGTAGCCCTCTCATAACTTCATTTTCCCCTCTATAAAAGATGTCTCCTTCCCTTGCTGTTTGGGGACTTGCACCATGGCTCACCATGATTGCAGACCCTGAAGTGCCATTCTTTATTGATCCCAAGGAAACCCTGTTTTGCTGTAGAAATAACTGGCAGTCTATTTGTTTTAGGTCAACAATTTTAATCCTTTCAAATTTATTGAGGCTCGTTTCATTGCCTAGCATAGTGTAAGTATCATATACATTTTTAAAGACTATGTATTTTGCAGTTTTTGGGTGTAGTGTCCTATAAATATCAGGTAGATTATGATGGTTGATAGTGTTGCCCATTTTATCTATGTCCCTGCTGATTCCTTTGTCTAGTCTATGAATTAATGAGAGAGGAATATTTAAAACTCAAAATATGATTGGGAATTGTCAATTTCTCCCATTAATTCTGTTAATTTTGCTTCATATATTTGGAGACACAGTTATTAACCATTGTGGTATAATAAAAAAGAAATATTTGGGTTTTGTCCCTGGTTCCTAGCTCAGAGCTCCTAGAACCCCTGGAATTTACTGTCTTTTGTATGCTAATGAGATAACTCATGGGAGGGCCCTACGTAGTTTTAGGATGGGGGTGCGCCACCAGAAAAACCAAATGATTAGAGGAATCAGACCTCAGGGAGAGGAGACAACTGGAGATTGAGTTCAGTCATCAATAAACCAGCGATTTAATGAATGGTATCTACATAGTAAAACTTTCATTAAAAAAAAAACCTAAAAGACCAGGTTAGGGGAGCTCCTGGGCTGGTGAACACGCTAATGTGCTCGGAGGGTGATGTACTCAGAATGAACAGGGATGCTCTGTACCCCTTCCCCCTATACCTTGCCCTATACGTGTTTTCCATTTGCCTGTTCTGAGTTGTAGTCTTTATAATAAACCAGTAATTGTAAGTAAAGTGCTTTCCTGAGTTCTGTGATTCATTTTAGCAAATTATTGATTCTGAGGGAGGGTCATGAGAACCTTTAAATTTGTGATCAGTCTGGCAGAAGTATAAGTCTCCTGGGAACACCATTTGTGGCTGGTGTCTAAAGGTGGGGCAGTCTTCTAGGATTCAGCCCTTAACTTGTATGATTTGGACCAAGTCTGAGTAGTTAGCATCAGAACTGAATCGATTGAATTGAACTGTAGGACACATAGTTGGTGTCAGAGACTAAGAGAATAGGTTGGTTTCAAGAAAAAAAACACATAGGCATATAAACATTTATAACTGTTATGGTTTCCTGATGAATTGATCCCTTTATCATTATGAAATATTCCCATGTGTCTCTAATAAAACTCTTCATCTTGAAACATGTTTATCCGACATTTGTATAGTATATATTTTTGTATCTTTACATTTAATGTGTATCTCTTGTAAAATGCAAATCATAACTACAATGAGATACCACCTCACACTGGTCGGAATGACCATCATTAAAAAGTCTACAAATAACAAATGCTGGAGAGGGTGTGGAAAAAAGGGAACACTCCTACACTGTTGGTGGGAATGTAAGCTGGTGCAGCCACTATGGAAAACAGTATGGAGGTTCTTTAAAAAGAGAGTTGCCATATGATGCATCAATCCCACTCCTGGGCATATATCCAGACAAAACTATAATTCAAAAAGATACATGCACCCCTATGTTCATAGCAGCACTATTCACAATAGCCAAGACATGTAAACAACCTAAATATCCACTGACAGATGAATGGATAAAGAAGACGTGGTACATATATACAATGGAATACTACCCAGCCATAAAAAAGAATGAAATAATGCCATTTGCAGCAACATGAATGGACCTAGAGATTATCAGATTAAGTGAAGTAAGTCAGAAAGAGAAAGACAAATATATGATATCACTTACAGGTGGAATCTACAATCTGACACAGATGAACTTAACCATGAAACAGAAACAGTCTCACAGACATAGAAAACAGACTTGTGGTTGCCAAGGGGGAGGGATGGAGTGGGAGTCTGGAGTTAGCAGATGCAAACTAGTATATATAGAATGGATAAACAACAAGGTCCTACTGTATAGCACAGGGAACTATATTCAATATCCTGTGATAAACCATAATGGAAAAGAATATTTATATATATAAAAGAGTTTTTATATATATATAAAAGAATGTTTATGTACAACTGAATCACTTTGCTGTACAGCAGAAATTAACACAGCATTGTAAATCAACTATATTTCAATATAAATAAATAAATGAATAGTATCTCTTGTAGACAAGATGTAATTTTTTAAAATTCATTTTGACCTTCTCCGTTTCCAACATTGTCTAGTAGAACTTTCTAGAAATGCTCTACCTCTGTAGTATATAATATGGTAGCCACTATCCACGTGTAGCTATTGAGCACTTAAGATCTGGCTAATACACTGAGAAACTGAATTTTTAATTATATTTAATTTAATTTAATTAATTTAAAATTAGCCACATATGGCAGTGGCAGCCATATTAAACAGCACGTGTTTAGTTCATTAACATTTAAAGTAATTGCTGATACTGTTGGATGCAGGTCTACATTTTGTTTATTTTCTGTTTTCTGTCCCTCTTGGATGATTTCTATTGCTCTATTTCCAAGCTGCCTGACACTTCACTTTGACATATGAGCTTTAACGCGTCTGCACACTCCTTTCTTCTCCTCCATCATTTGGAAGCACACACTCACTGTTCAATACTCAGTTAAGTGCTTTTTAACTCTTTGAAGAATTTCCTGAATTCCATAAGTGGGACCATTACCCTCCTTGTTGCCCCTACTGTATTGTACATATTTCTCTCTCCTGGTACCTTTAATCTTATTGTTAGCTCTGTCTCTTTCTTATAAGCAGTCTATGTCTTACTCATCTTCAATCTGTTCTCCTAACACTGATCTGTTCTCTCTGTATTGATTCTTCTTTCTTTTACATCATTTTTCAAATCTCATGATAAGATCCACTAGAAGTAAAACTATTCCCTGCAATAGAATTTTTCTCTGCCATGGACTGGACAGATATGAATAATGTTGTCCTCAGATTCATCTGACTGAAAACTTTATGAAAGAATTGCATCTCAGAAAAACCCCTAACAACAGCACATCCTTTGTCAAGAGGGGGACTTGTTGCTATTAGACTGAATTGAAATCCACATCAATGGAAATAATTTAATCAGCTAAAGGGATTCTGGATTCTAGCAAAGAAGAGGATGTAGGATTCCCTCAGAGATTGTGAAATTGGCAGCAAAATATTTAGTATTCACAAAGGAGACAAAACCACCTGCTGATTATCGCTCGCTGTAATTGGAAGGACAAATTTCCCAGACCTTTTGGCATACTCTCTGAGCATACAGCAGGTGTAGTAGAAAGAACAAAGGCTCTGGAGTAAAACAAACCTGGTTTTGAATCCCAGGTCTTCTGTTTACTAGCTGTGCAGCCTTTGAGATATTCTTTAATCTCTCTGAGCCTCTGATTTATCTATAAAATATGAAAAATGATACTTAATTTGTGCCATTGTTATAAGTACTTAAAATTGTATATTTAAAGTCCCTGGAAAATAAAGTTTGCATTGAACAAATAGAAATCTTTAATGTTATTATCTTTACAAGCTTTATCATTATTATTTTTATTTATAGTATATATCTAGTCAAGTTCATTGGAAACAATTTAAGGCATATTACTGCTAATTTGGTAGCTACTCTTGGTAATATATTTTATTTTGCACAAATTTAAAAGTCTCCAAAATTTTATTTTATTTTAGCTATTCCTAGGACTTATAATTCAACCTCTGAGAAATTTCACACCAAAAGAGATTCTCCAGGATCATACGTCAACTGCAGAAAAAGCTGTCACTTACTAAGAACTAAGTGCCAGGTACTGTAAGTGCTTTACCTGTATTATCTAACCTAATCCTACAAGAATCGTTTAAGGTAGCGGCCGTTGCAAAGGAAGAAAACAAAGCCTTTTAGAGGTTAAACACTTTGCCCAAGCTCATTGAGTAAGATGCAAGATGGGATTCAAAGCCATGTCTCTAAAATCCTTGCTCTTTACCACTCAAAACTGCATTCCAGCTGATCCAAACCCTCTGTTTTCCAGGCCTGCTGGCTCACTTAGAGGCCAGTCTAGGGTGTGCACTTTCTTAATGGTAAAGCCAATGGTAAAACCAACATGAACCAGAAAAGAAAGTGCTTTGACATCAGGAAACCACATCATTTTAAATGTGCTACAAATGAATGTTTCTATTAAAGCAGGGGGTAACCGGTATTGGTAGGCAGTAGCAATCCTAACACCAGGATTAGCTTTTCTTCCAAACACTTATCTATGTTTTTCCCTAATGCTCACAAGGGTTCTCCTGACGGAGTTGGCTCTGCCCTGCTTACCAATGGGGAAAGCAGAGCCTACTTCTATCCAGACACCGCCCGCACAAGAGTCAATCACCCTCAGAGGTGGTGAAGTTCTCTTCATCATCATCAAGATTTTTCCCACTTTGTTGCTTCAGCTTAATGAATGAGAAACTTAAAGGAGAAGATGAGGATTAAAAGGACAACAACAGATACTAAGATCCATCCACAGAGATCACATTTCTAAATGTATTTGGGGACAGGAAATCAATATTCTAACCTGAAGACTTGCAAACTGAATTGAAACATTCTCTTCCCCTCACAATGTCTAAAACTGAAGAATGATTCTGTAGTCCTTATTAAAAGTAAATACAAATATCACTCTTAAAAGGCATGCTATAGCAGAGCTATAATCAAGGCCAAAAGGGCTTTAATTGGCCTTTCCTTTGGTCAAGAAAGGAATGTTGGTTTTAATTCCTTAATTTTGGGAGTGTGCGTATGTCTAAGTGAGATGAAATGGAGTTTTAAGACTTCGGCTTTAATAAATTCCTCTTGAGGAACTATCACTATGATGATCACTTGCAATTAACTGGAGCTGTTCAGAGAGCCACTAATTCCAGCAGAATTCCTGTGTTTCTTGCTATGACTCACGTTGCCTAAATCCTACCTAGCACAGAAAAGCTGTGTGCATGTGTCTGGAAGAGAGAAAAAATGATTTTAAGTTTTTTAGACTCTGGCTTTAGCTAATTTTTGTTTTTTCTAGTGGCTCATCTAACACAAAATAAGAAGAATGCACAAGAAAATCAGAAAATTCATTGAATTTTCCATTACTAAAATATCCAGGTTCAGGGCTCAATGTTTTTGGTTTTCAAAATCTCAAAATATCTTATTAAAATTATTTATAGATTACAATATTAGAAGGGAAGGAACTAATCTACCTAATGCACTTTCCTTGAAAAATAAAGAATGACGTGGATGTTTAATAAGGTATAAATCAATAGAATGTAATCATTTTACATCTTTTCAAACTAGGCAGGCTAGTACTTTCTCAATTAAGAAATACAAAAGGATGCTTGCCCTCCCCCCCAAAAAAAATCAAAGAGAAGATGAGATAAACTAGAGCATCCCATACAGCTGTATATTTTGTGCACTGCTTAAACACACATGACCAAGGCGGGGGCAAATGAGTTTGGAAATCTAAGCTCTGTTTACCTAGCTGGACTCCATGGCTCTCCAGGGGAGGTTTTCCGTGGCGGGGATGGGGGGGTGGCAAGGCAGGAAGAACACATCTACCCAGTGGATGCCTTTTTCTAATTTACCCAACCAGAGGGAGCACTCTTTCTAATTTGTAAAAGGTAGAGCCTGGTTGTCATCTGGTGGAAAGACCACATTCTTCATGATATGCATTTTCTTTGTTTAACTCTAAAATTGCTAGTGCTCAATTTCGTATGTGGTTCATTCATTCAACAGTCCCTTAGCTGTTTCAGACACTGATATACCCAGGAACAAACCATAGCACCTGACCACAAGGAGCTTTTGGTCTAGGTACATGGAGACAATACCCAAAGATTACAATGCATAGTTACTTTTAGGCTTTTGTGGGATTATGTTCCTAAAATTACCATGACTATCAAAACTGAAGCTGGCAAAATAACATGTGGCAGAAAACAGGGAATATGGAAGGAAATAGCTCATTTCCACAGCAAACCAGATTCCCCCATGTTAAAAACCTTGCTTCAACAGCAAACATTTCTCTTGAGCAATTTTCTCCAATTATTCAGAAAAAATTACTGCATCCTTGTGATCTGGGAAACTATAGAATTTCCTACCAGTTCATGATCTGTGAACTCTCTAGGTCTAATACAAACTCCATCCTTTATTAGTGTATGAACTGGGCATGTTCTGTGCCTCAGTTCTTCACTTGTTAAGTATGGATTATAATAATATAGAACTGTTATAGAATTGTTAAGAAGATTAAATGAGATAAATCATATAAAGTGACTGGATTCTGTATTTTATGCATTTATTTTAAAGTTTATAAATCTAATGTTACTGGCAAGTTTGAATTTAATGGGTGGTATTTTGTTTTGATTTGGGGAGGGTTTTTTTTTTTTTAGTTTTTATTCTATATTGGAGTATAGTTGATTAACAATGTTGTGATAGTTTCAGGTGTACAGCAAAGTGATTCAGTTATACATATACATGTATCTATTCTTTTTCAAATTATTTTCCCATTTAGGTTGTTACATAATACTGAGCAGAGTTCCCTGTGTTATACAGTAGGCCCTTGTTGGTTATCCATTTTAAATATAGCAGTGTGTACATGTCAATCCCGAACTCCCTAACTATCCCTTCCCCTCACCCTTTTCCCTGGTAGTCTGTTTCTGTTTTGTAAATAATTTCATTTGTATCATTTCTTTTTAGATCCCGCATATAAGAAATACCATATGATATTTCTCTTTCTCTGTCTGACTTACTTCACTCAGTATGACAATCTCTAGGTCCATCCATGTTGATGCAAATGGCATTATTTCATTCTTTTTAATGGCTGAGTAATATTCCATTGTATATATGTACCACATCTTCTTTATACATTCCTCTGTCGATAGACATTTAGGTTGCTCCCATGTCTTGGTTACTGTAAACAGTGCTGCAATGAACATTGGGGTGCATGTATACTTTTGGACCATGTTTTTCTCCGGATATGTGCCCAGGAGTGGGATTGCAGGATCACATGGTAGCTTTATTTTTAGTTTTTTAAGGAACCTCCATACTGTTCTCCATAGCGGCTATACCAATTTACATTCCCACCAACAGTGTAGGAGGGTTCCCTTCTCTCCACACCCTCTCCAGCCTTTGTTGTTTGTGGATTTTTTGATGATAGCCATTTTGACTGGTGTGAGATGATATCTCATTGTAGTTTTGATTTGCATTTCTCTAATAATTAGCAATGTTGAATATCTTTTCATGTGCCTCTTGGCCATCTATTTGTCTCCTTTGGAGAAATTTAGGTCTTCTGCCTATTTTTTGATTGGGTTGTTTGTTTTGATGATATTAAGCCCCATGAGCTCTTTGTAAATTGTGGATGGGAGAGATTTTTTATATTTTCCTTTGGTTTTATATTTTTCCCATTTTCACAATTGTCAATAAAATTTTTATTTACCTCATGAGGCTTTCACAAGTATCTTGGTAGTTGAAGACTGATTTTCTGAATTGTAAGAGCAAAGAATAATAGTAAAAGTATTGGTTCTGAAGCCATACAGTCCTGAGTTCAAACTTGCCTCTGACACTCCTCAATTCGAATGCATCTGACATCAGGATCATCTTAGAATTACTGTGTGTATATAAGGCCATATTTCTTTCTCTCCCTGAAAAGCTATTGTTAAACCAATAGTGTTTTGGCTTTTGTTTTGAGTTTTTGGTGTTTGGGGCTTTCTTGGCCTTGCTTTGTTTTATTTATACAACCTATAGTGTCTTAACATTTAGGAAATGGTAATTTGTGTAATGGTAAGCAATTTATTTAAACTCCTTAAGTCACTGTTTCTTCATCTGTAAACCTATTTTACTCATAAACCTGTTCCTTAAAGTCAATATGAGAAATAAATGATAATGCATATAGGGTACCTGGCATTGTGCCTGGCATGTACTGAATGATTTATACATGTTAGCCATTAATAATTTGTATCCACATTTTGCATTGAGAGGATGAAATATAAATAGATTCTCTTTCTCTTCAGTAAACCATAAAGTTGCTCCCAGAAGGGTCTACTGGAAGAGTCATTATAACTGTCTTTTTTAAGGGAAACATATTAGACGATTAGAGATCTCAAATTTTGGCATTTATGTGTGAGTAGGGGATTGCTGTATTGTCGTGGCTATTTTGACAGGATGATTAGAGTCCAGAGACATTCACAGATCAGCCCCCTGGAGATCACCTGTGGAAATCATTCTGGGGGAAGTGACTTCTAGGCTGAGACCTGAAGGATGAGCAGGAGTTAGGTGGGTAAGCACAGAGGAGAAAGAGATCTGCAGGTACAGGATGTGCCAAGTCCTGAAGGTGAGAAAGAGCAGGGTGTGTTAGACACTAATCAGTGCTATTCATAAAGCTTTACTGTATTTACAAAACATAGTGCGTATTTGACCATAAGTAATGAACACACTTCTTTCAAGATTTAGGGGATCATTCCTAAATCATAAACCCTCTCCTTTTTGAGATAAAGAAACCAAAGTTTAGAGACGAATGACAGGAAAGAGGGGGAGATAGAAGGTAACTAACATGGTGGGCACCTATTGTGTGCCAGACAAATGACATTATGCATATATAATAGATGAGGAGGCTGAGACGTAAAGATGTTAATTAAGTCACTCAAAGCCATAGCTTTAACAAGAGCAGAGCCATACATGTGTTTCCCTACATCTGTGTCTCTATTTCTGCCCTGCAAACTGGTTCATCTGTACCATTTTTCTAGGTTACACACAAACGTATGGACACCAAGGGGAGAAAGTGGCGGGGGTGGTGGGGGTGGTGGGATGAATTGGGAGATTGGGATTGACATATATACACTAATATGTATAAAATAGATAACTAATAAGAACCTGCTGTAAAAAAAATAAATAAAATAAAATTCAAAAAAAAAAACCCAAGAGCAGAGCCAGAATTCAATCCCCAATATACAGTCCCTCTAGAATCTAGGATCATTTCCACTACACTGCCTGGAACTTGTATGAGACTACCACATGTGAAATTATCCTCACAATGGCATTGTAATTGTTTATTTGTGTATTTATTTCTGCACTAGTCTGTAAGCTTCTTGGGAATTGTTTTGTATTTGTAAGCACATTTCCTGGAAGATAGATGAATCCAACAAGCTATCAGATGACTGGATGGATGGATGGATGGATGCATGGATGGATGGATGGATGGATAAATGAGCATTTGAGAGATTACTTGAATGGATTTTTCCAAGGGTCTATCCAATTACCTTTCAAGTGAATTGTGATATTCTCAAACATATTTCTAAATCTAATTAATCATATACATTTTAAAAAGTCAATAAGAAATCTACCATAATTTTAAATTTAACAAATATAAACTGAATGGTTCTGAATAAAGTAATAAGTGACAGATTCATGAATAGAAGCCCTACATAGTGAGTTCCTTGCAGACACAGTCCATGACCAATTCATCCTTTTGTCCCTATTATCTGGCCTCTGAGCATATTTGGCAAACATATATTGAAAGTCTAATCAGTCAACAGTTCTGATTAGAGTCATGCATGACTGGCCTTTTAAGTAACAGAAACAGTCCAATTCTGAAAATAACATTTTCTGGTGCACAAATAATTCTAGACTGATCCTTAAAGGAAGAGGAGAGGTAATGTTTTACCACACAAAATATCTACATTTACTACCTTCATAATGAGATTCCAATGATGCTATCAGATGTCAAATTAAATGTAGATTATGGGCAGGAATGACATGAACATATCTAACCACTGGTACATATAAGTACCAACTAGTCAGAACGGACATCATGACCCAGCCGAAGGATGCCTCAATAGGTAAGAACAGACACCAGTATAATTTACCAGTGAAATGCATTGTGTAGGGCATAAATAACAGCCCTGCTCATAGGTCCTTGGAGATGAGGAGTAGAGATGTGGTTGATGAGGAGCAGAGAGAGATAGAAGAGGAAAGAGGACCACAGAACAGGCTATAATGTGAAGACTTGTTTTGAGGAATAGGATAGAGCACAGTTTGCTAACCTCATAACCCATATCAGTCTTGTAGCAAGGCACAAGTGTTACTAAAAAGGCTGAGCACAGATCAGATACTTGCATATTTGGTGCTGGATAACCCAAGTATTGACCTAGAGGTACTGACAAAGGATGGGATTTGTCCAGTGGTCTCTGGGGTTAAATAGAACCTGCAGGTGATTACTCGGTTCAGCTGTGGGGAAAGGAGAAAACCACTCAGACTTCAAAATGAATATCATATGTGTTTGTAGGAGCAGGAACCTTTCCTCCTTCCTCCTTTTGTTTCTCTTCTGTTTGAATTAGATAGCATCAGTTCCTATTGCTTGCAATCAAAGAATAACTGCTACATAAAATACTTTGCCTTATTTCTGACACAATATCCCTAGTAATTCTTTCTAAGCTCATTAGCTCTTTGAAAAACCAACTGCTTACTCATTAGGTATTTCTACAGATGTTCATGTAATTTGGGGTTTAGCTCTAAAATATTCTGATGCAAGATACTGGACAAGAACAACTTGAGTAAGATTTAGCAGTATAAGTAACAGGCTTTTTCCCCATGATTTTATATTGAAGAAGCTATCATTGGTTACTGACCACTGCTAAGTTCCAACACTCTCTCTCCACAGCCCTTGGTTCATGTTACTTTTTCTCCTAGAAATGCCCTTCCTACCGTCTTCACCTGTAGAAAACATATTTATCTTCAAAAGGCTGATTTAAATATCAGCTCTGCGAAGCCTTCCCTATTTCCCAAGATAGAACTAATCGCTCCACATCTGTGATTCCTGGCAACGTCACCTTGGTTGGAGCAGTGCCCTGGTGTGCCTTGAACTGCAGATAACTGGACTCCTCAAAGAATTCATCTGAGGTTACCCAGGGCTACAACAAATGTTAAAAGTTATACTTATGACTCATTGGTATAAAGATGAATATATTAATATTTATACTAAAACATTTTCTTTGACCTAAAAGTTCATTTTTCTTTCTGCCAGTTTCAAAAGAGAGTAAAACATTTTCATTGACCTTTAAAAGTAGAGTGGACCCTTGGCACTGTGCCCACTTTGTCTAATGAGTAAGCTGTCCCTGTGTATCTGTGCTCTCATTTAAACATTTTTCTCACTTATATAATCCACAGCCTAAAGGGGCTTCTCTGAAGGAAGACAGGTTTGGTTTCAGAATGTGGGGATAGAACCAAACTTGAGGTAAGGGTAAAATGATTCCGTCTCAAGGGGGTTCTCTTAAAGGAGGCTTATATATTTTTTCTAATTGAATGATTCAAGTATATAATAATTCTTTTAAAAAAGATTTTTAAACCCATGGACAATTTGCTAATTAAAAATTTTCTCCAAAGAAAAAAAAATTTTAAGAGAACCAGGGATACAACGGGCATTAGCAGTCATTTGTTTTGTTTGGGGACATACCAATTTAGAGCAATATTTGAATTAATCTGAAATAAAATAACTAGCCTTTGCATTATGCTTTATGACTTATAAAGCACTTTCACACATTTGATCTGCACAGCCAACCTAAAAGTTTGGTATCTTTTATTTCTCATTTGATAGGCAAGAAAAACAAGCCTCAGATGGATTCAGTGACTTACCCAAGGTCACACAGCTGGTAGTGCAGAGTCTGGGACTCATGCCCAGTTTTTCTAATTCCAGAATCTCGTATTCTTTCCACTACATCATGCTGCCTATAGATAAAAAGCATCTATGTAAACACAAGCTTAAAAATATGGATCTCACACTTCTAAGTAGATTGATGTTCCTTTAGAAAATGTAACGGCAGTTCTCGAGACGTAATTGTGTTGTGGGTTTGGTTCTAAAACATTTTAACAAAAGATGATTGACAAAATTTAGTTTCGATGAAAGTCAAAATTAACTGAACAATATTTTGAACTTACATGAAATCTTATGGACAGTGAACTTTGGTCAAAATTATGATTAAATATGTCAGGAATGTATAGGTAAGTATATTTTTTATTTCAAATTTCACGTCTTTGTTCTTTGGGTTGTTAGATTTATTTTTTCTTCCTTTCTTTTCTCAGTCACTTAAGCCTCCCCTTGGAGATGGACTCCTTTCATACTCTCTTTTGGTAAACCTAAAACAGACTTGATTGTGAGAGTTATCTTTTATCAACTCCTTTGCTCCTGAAAGGGGTAATTTCTTCACAAAGGAAACAAATGGAAGGAAGGAAGGAAATGGCATTGAACAAGTCTGATCTTGAAAAAGGCAAAACTCTGCAAAGCATGAAGACTAACTCACACATTATCTGGGAAAAAAGAGGAGGGGGTGTTAAAATTAGTCAGGAATTCACTCTTCACAAGAAAACTGGGAAAAACAAAGAATGAGATTTCAGAAGGACATGTTGACCCAATGCCATACAATACACAAATTGACTCTTTCAAGTATAAATCCAGTAGTTTCACAGTTCTAGGAACTAGTCTGGCTGAAAAGAAATTATATTAAGCCAAGTTTGCAAGGTCAGGCAGTGAATAATTGAATGACTGAATGTGAATATGTCATTTTGATTACCCACAGAAGAAGGATCAGGAAATAGTGATTAAGATTTTTCTGGAATGCATTTCTGAAGTTCAAAAATATTTGTGTGTTATTCTATTCAGAAATAAAAGTCCAATTGATTTCACAAATGTCTTGATTTTACATGTCTTACTACTTGTTATTCTCTTCATTTGCAGTAATGAATACAAATAATTATACTGTACGTTTTTAAAATACACATCCTAATTTCATCTTACATTCTACATTCGTCAACTTTTTGGTTTCTGGGTCACAAAACAGAATGTATAATTCAGGTGCAGCCTCATGAAGTTAGCACTGCACAGATTGGTTTATCTATAGCAGACATTCTAACCAGAAAGTCAGCAACTCACCCAAATGTGCATTACAACCCAGCTCAACGCAGCAATGAAGTACTTGAAGCAATGTTTGCACAGTGTGTGTTCCTGGTACTCAGGCAATTATTGCCATAGTAGTGAATGTCATTTGGAAGCCTAAGAACAATATTTACTCCCCCATATTTTACTGATTGCTACATGGAATTGTCCCCAAAATTTGAACAAACATTATTGGAACTAAGAGGAAACAGTTAATACAGATGGAACACTTCACAGAGCAGCTGGGCTTTGGGGGATACTTTCAATAACAATTTTATGGAAGGTCTGCTATGGGTCAGGCATGTGTCAAGCACTAGGCATACAGGATGAAAAAGACATAACCCCTAACCTTAAAGAGCTCAAAGGGACTATCTTTATCTTATCTCCAAAATATAGCACATTGATTGGCACATACTAGATGCTCAATAAATCTTGGGTGAATCCCTGGAAGGCCTGATTATTATTGCAAAAAGCCTGCTGCAATCACAGATAAATACACAACAGAAGCTCCAAGCCAGAGGGTCAGAGGAAATAAAAGAAGGAGTAACAAATGAAATGAAAAGGATAATAATAGGTATGGCTGGTATTAGACAACATGGAAGAGAAATGTGGTGTGAAAAAAATTAATCTTAAAGTGAAAAATGTAAGTGAATTTTATCAGAAAGGAAAAGAGAAGCTAAACACTAGAAAACCAAAATATGTACAATAAAAAATTTATACTAGAAAACCAAAAGTTACTTTGAAACCAAAAAGAACTTCATTGATAAATATACAATTTTAGGTCAACTTAAAGTATAAATTTTAAAAGAAATTTTGGAGACTTTAATCATGACTTGCCATTTACAAAATCATCGTTTTAAACCTTCCATTTTTTCCAACTATTTGAGTTCCTATGCTAAATAATAATAGATTGTTAACCATTATTTTTCCATAGTATTCCTTATGTTTTTAAATTTGTTTTGAAATGTAGGAAAAGAATGTTGTACTATAGATTTGGTGATGGAAATTGTCAAAAATAAAATTAGTAAAGGGCAACTTTAGGAAAAACTAGCACTCACATAATTTACAGTTACCCACAAAATTCTTAATTTTTTTTTCAATTTTACTTTTAATAAAATTATACAGAGCAATAACTGGTAATGATTTCCATAAGTTTAGTGAAGATAATTTTTTCATCTTCACAAAGCACTTTTCATCCACGTAAATTAACGGGACTGGAATCAGAAATTTAAGGAAGTCATCAACTTGACTTGTTGAAATTTGCCAGGGTTCAGGGAGCAACTGGCAAATCAGACAAAGCAGTGAAGGCAAGAATTTGATATTTCAGATCTCAGTGCCATTTTGGCTATGGGAGGTTTTTGAATTGGAAAACATGATAAATCTTGAAAGAACAATTTCCACCTAGGCTTTATGAAGATAGGCAGTGTTGACAAATTAATATATGATTCTGACAAAGATATCTTCATTCTTCATACGGCTAAAATGTAGCCAACTATTAAGGAGTTATCTGCTGCTAAGACAGTTCTTAGTCTTTGTGAGTCTTTGTTATGCCGACAGAGACTTTTCTAGTCTAAAAGACCAACAATGTTCAAAACATTTTCAAGTAAGTCCTGACTTCCCAATAAGATATATTTATGCTTTCTTTATGCCGTAAAGTAATGCAGGCATGACCCACTTTTCCCCAAAGACCTGCATAATACTAAATACATTTATTTAATTTAAAATTTTTTCATTAACCAAAATATTCTGAATTACAAAAGACAAATTTGACCTGCTCAGTGATATTGTATAGTGATAAATGGTTTACATTTTATTTACTATTATATAATTTGGTCTTCCAACTGCTTAGCTACTTAGACATTAGTCAGGTAAGACTTACAGTGTCCCAAGCATTTCACAGAATAATATATGAATTTTTCAGATTACTGAAATAAAATATAGATTTGCTTTAAATCTATACCTACTCTTTTCTTGTGAAAGCTAGTGATAAAATACATATGCCAGTAGCATAATATTGCAGACCAATTGTTAAGAAAATCTGGCCAAGTTTGATTCTATTCAAGAACAAAGTTTCATTTTCAAAAAATATAACGGCACTTATCAAAATTATTAAAACATCCTATATACACATTAAAGCAGTTTTACTCTGCTTTAAAAAAAATAGATCCAGACCTATCAATTCACTCTGAAAATAAAGGAATTAATTCCGTTAGAAACAAAAAGAGCAGTACCTGAAACAAGGACCTTTCCACTGGAAGCAAAGCAAGTTTTTTTCCATGGTAATGGGAAGAGAGTATAAGATGCCAATGTTCTGAAGACATAAAGGGAAGTCTACCCAAGAACAAATGACCTGCAGAATCATCCTCCCAATACACACTCAAAATAATGTTTGACCGTGTCTGGGCATCTCATGGCCCAGGCAAATTGACATATAAAATTAATCATCACAAATGACATCTTTAAAGTACTGAAAGAAAACTCTGTTTTTCAGGGAAAATGTTCTTTGTAAGTTATCCCAAAATTCATTTACAGACAAACAAAAACTTAAAGATTTAATTTCCAGTAAACCACACTAAAAGAAGTACTGAAGGAAGTTCTTCAGGCATAAGAAAAATAATCCCAGATTAAAAGTATGAAAATTCAGGGAAGAATAAAAAGTCATAAAAAGGGGAAATTTGTTGATAAATCTAAGTTAATATTGAATCATTTAAAAATATTTTCTGGGGCCTAAATACATAACAGCATTTGCCAAAAAAAAAAAAAAAAAAAGTTAGGCTCTAATATGTCAAGGATGCATGTTATAACCTCTAGAGTAACTATGAAAAGAATGAAAAAGAACGTGCACACAGCTAATAGCTGAGGGAGAACAGAATGCTGATTAATGAATGAATAAAAGAATGAATGAATTGTAATTTCTTGTCAACAACAACAACAACAAAAAAGAGAGTGGAAAAGGAAGCTAGATCAGGGAGAAAATGAGAAAACAATACTAATGTAGTAAATTTAAGCTCAAATATGCCACTATTTGCATTAGAGTTAAATGGACTAAATATACTAATTAAAGGACAGAGTGGATTTTTTAAAATAAGAGCTATAACTTAAGTATAAGGACATAAAAATATTGAAACTAAAAGAATGGGGAAGATATCACAAACAAAACAATAAAAAAAAAACTGTAATAGCTATGATAATTAGACAAATAGGCCTCAAGGCAAGAAGCATTCCTAGAGATAGAGTGTTCCTACTGTTAAAAGTGACGATTGACAAGAAAGATACAAAAAAGCTAAATTTGTATGTATCAAATAACATAGCTTCAAACTATATAAACAGAAATTTGCAGAACTAAAAGGAGAATAAAACAAATCCACAGAGTGTGATACTTAAACACAACTCTCTTAGTTACTAATAGAATAATTGTGGGAAAGTATTAATAGAGACAGAGGTGATTTGAACAACACAATAAATTTGACCTAATTGACATATTTAAAGCATTGGATTCAACAAATAAAAATATACATGCTTTTGAAGTGCACATCGAACATGCAGAATTGATGTTATGCTGGGCCATATAGCAAACCACAGTAATGTTCTCTGACTACAGTGGAATTAAGCAAGAAATGAATAAAAAAAAAAAACTATTCAACCCTAAACTATTTATTATCTCCAAAACTTCTAAATAACTAGTGGGTCAAGGAAAAAATCACAGTAAGTATTAGATAATATTTTAAACTATGTGATAATTAAAATGAAATGTATCAAAAATATGTGAAATGCATTAGAGCAATTATTAGAGGAAATTTTATAGCCTTAAATACATATTTAGAAAAAAAAGACTGAAATCAATGATACCTATACCAATATCAAGAATTTAGAAAAATAACAAAAAATAAACAAATAAAAAGGAAAAATATTTTAAAGACAGAGGTTAATAAAAATTTTTTTAAAGTCAAACATTTCTTTGAAAAAAATAAAATTTGTGAACCTCTAGCACAGCTAATTAAGAAAATGAGAAAAAAGTCACAAATAATCACTACAGGAATGAAAATGGGGACATCAGTACAAATGCTAGCATCATTAATAAGATAATAAGAGGATATTACTAAGAACTTTTGTCAATGAATTTGAAAATTTACATGAAGTGGTCAAATCCTACAAAAACACAATATACCAAAACTGATTCAAGAAGAAATAGAATAGAGTCCTATATGTATTAAAGAAATTGAACCCAAAATTAAGAACCCTTCCAAGAAAACAAAAGACAAAAACACCTCCAGGTTCAAACAGCCTAACAAGTAAAGTTAAGAAAGAAATAGCACCAAGCTTATACAAACTCTTCCAGGGAATCAATAAAAGGGGGAACAAGTAGCAACTCATCTATGAAGCCATCACAACTTTTATGCAAAAACCTGACAAGGACGTTGTAAGAAAGAAAATTACAGGTGAATCTCTCTCAGAAACACAGATGTAAAAGTTTAAACAAAGTATTATAAAATAGTAACCAATATATAAAAAGTATTATACATCATGACCAAGATGGGTTTTTTCCTTAGGAATTCAAAGGTGGTTTCACATTTGAAAACCAATAAATGTAATTTACTGTATTACAGACCAAAGAAGAAAAAGAATGTTACAGTAGATTCAGAAAAAAAGTTGATAATTTTCAGTACCCATTGGTGATTTAAATAAATAGTAATTTTAAAAAATTTAACAAGCCAAAAATAGAAGACATCTCTTTGTCTTGAATCTGGGCTGGTCTTTGTGACTTTCTTGACCAATAGAAGATGATAGAAGTGACATTCTGGGACTTCTAGGATTGATCATAAGACGACTTGAAACTTCCACCCAAGCTTTTCTGAACCCTGCCATCTATCTAAAGTTAACTATCCTGAGACTACCATGCTGGAGAGGACATAGGTGTGTGCTGTGGTGAATTCTCCCAAATGAGCCCAGCCTTCCAGCCATCCCCACCAAGAAGATACATGTGAGAGAAGCCATCCACCAGCTGAATACCTCAAAGTTACCTCCTTCAATATCATATGAAACAAAAGAATTTCTGAGGGTTATGTTCACTAAAAATATAGCAATTGATGAAAAGTCAAGTACATCTTGTATTTAAATAGGATGGGGTGACAAATGTTACCAATTATTTTCTGATTAGCTGTGGAAGATCTGAGATGTCAGAAACTGCTACAATTACACAATTCTTCTATTTCCTTCACTAGAACAGGAGTTGGCAAACATTTTGTGCAAAGTCTCAGACAGTAAATATTTTAGACTTTGTGAGTCAAGAGGCCACAAAGGATATTATATATAAATTACATAAGTGAGAAAACAAACTTATAAAAATTTTTATTCAGAATTCAAAGTATGGGAATTCCCTGGCGGTCCAGTGGTTAGGACTCTGTGCTTCCACTGCTGAGGGCCCAAGTTTCGGTCCCTGGTCGGGGGATCTAAGGTGCTGTGAGCCGTGTGGAGTGACCAAAAAAAAAAAAAAAATATATATATATATATATATAATATAATAATCATAATGGAGTATAATTTTTTGTAATACAGGTCTTCTAATGAGATGAATGGAATTATTCTGGCAATGACTGCTGAGTTGGGGGTCAAAATTAGTGTGCCTATCATCAAATAAATTGCAAATGTTCGTCTATAGAAAACGTTCTTATCTCGCAGGCCATACAAAAACAGGCAGCAGGCCAGATTTGGCTCACAGGCTGTATTTTGCCAACCCCTGCACTGCAGTATAAAAAAGCTGAGTACTTTCCTTGAAGCTTCTCTGCAATTAGGTGAAAGCACAAGGTCATTTTGTTGCTGTTTTATATGCTCTTCTGTTGGCTTGGGGCAGAGCAGGGCAAATCCACAAACATTGGCTGGGTACTTTTATGTGATTACTGAGATATATGGGTAAGGCAACAAGAAGATCTGCCCTTCAGGCTTTTCTTTACTTTTTTTCACATTTCTTCACTTTCCTTAAGACCTCCTTCAGAAAGCCTCCCCACCTCTCTGGCATAGAATCTTAGAATTGACTCTAACCCCTTAAAACAATAATTTGGGCCTTAAGACTCAGGTGAATCATTCTCCAACTATAATATCTCTAACCAAGTTTAGGTATCTTTACTGTAAAAAAAATTTTGTTTTCCAATCTCAATCATTTAAGTTGTGGTTTAAATTGCTTTGAATTTAATTAAAATAGAGAACAGTTACTTCTATGCATGTATCCTCTCATTACCTTCAGGATAGCCCTAGATATCCATTTCCATCTCTTCCTCTAAGTGTGTGACAATGTCTCCTTGACTACAGGAAGTGTGTTGCTAAGAAGCACATTGTTGTACTGGATCTAAGACAAAAACCAACACCATCAATGAAATAGTTACTGCATATAGCTATTTCCTACCTGCAATTAGCCATGGGGTTTTTGTTAAAACCCAACAGACTCCATCTGGAAAACAATGTGATTTGAGATGAATCAACATTCTTAGAAAACGTCCAGTAACTCCTACTAAAAATTGTACACTATCATTAAATCAATTCATGTGCTGCTAGCAAACACTCTTTAGACAACTGAATTTAGGTACTTTACAACGGAAACAGAACTATATTAGAAAAAACAGCCTTTTAACTGTCATTACTAAGCATCCTCCCATTCTCCCACTTTATTTCTTTGCAGGAAAACATTCATTTTGCCCCACTCTTACTATTATTTGGGATTTGAGAACTAAGTTGTTTTCAAAATTTCTAGGTCACAATTTTTTCTGAAATGATAGAGTACGGTGATGTATAAGATACAGAAAAGTTTAAGGTACAAAATTATCAAATATTTATGCAAATGAATAACCTAAAAGTGGAATTTCTTCATTTTTTTTCTATGCCCAGAAATTCAAAGGTGCTCATATCTATTTTTCCTTCAGACTCTCTACATAGTGTTTTATCATATATTATGACCTTCTAATGAGTGAGTTATCTTATGTGCACATCTTATCTCCCTTACCAGGGACCTTCCCCATCCCGTGTCCACATTTTTCCATATGCAGCACTAGAATAATGATGGGTCAAATTAGGTTGATTAAATCACCAGCTCCAGTGAGTTCCCACCAACCTGAGCATTTTCGCTCTGCTGATAAGGCAATGAAAATATTGCTATGAACATTGTCTGCTTTCATAACAGGATTACATCTTGGCTGCAGCTGACTATACCTTAACTTTGGGGTGGGCCTTTTCTTTGGAACATATCAGTTAGGACTCCAAGGAACAAAGCGTGCTTTACTCACCTAACATGTTAATATGTCATCCTCTTTTTGCTGGAACATGTTCTCTCATGAGAACAATAAGCTTTTCAAAATGTTTTCTTGTGGATTTTTTGTTTTTGTTTGTTTGTTGGCTTGTTTTCGTCTCAGCGAAGATGCATTCATATGTGTAAGCCTAGGCACGATAGTTCCTAAGAGCACAACAGAATTTGTTTACTTCTAAAGGGCCGATTCATCATTGCTAGCTGCTGGCTTTGTTTGTCACCTGGGAATGGAATTCAGGAACTGCACAATTATGAGTGTTTTCATGAAAGGACACATACATGTTCTACAATTTTATTTACCATTTCCATATTACTTCGTCAGGATTGTTCCATTTGCCTCTGTGTGCTCTGGGAGGGATGGCTCAGTCTTAAAAGTAATCATACATGGCAAGGAGTTCTTTGCTAATCATTTGATTTTTAAGTGAATTTCATTTGCAGTATCTGGACTATCTCACTCTGCTCTGAATTTTCCCAGAGCAATTTATTTGCATCTCTTTTATGACCTTTAGTATGTGTTGTGGGCTGAATTATGTTCCCTCAAAATTCATATGTTGATGCAGATGGCCAATAGGCACATGAAAAGATGCTCAATATCCCTAATTATTAGAGAAATGCAAATCAAAACTACAATGAGGTATCACCTCACACTGCTCAGAATAGCCATCATCAAAAAGTCTACAAACAATAAATGCTGGAGAGGGTGTGGAGAAAAGGGAACACTCCTACACTGTTGGTGGGAATGTAAATTGGTGCAGCCACTATTGAGAACAGTATGGAGGTTCCTTAAAAAACTAAAAATAGAGTTACCATATGATCCAGCAATTCCACTCCTGGGCATATATTCAGAGAAAACTCTAATTTGAAAAGATACTTGCACCCCAATGTTCATAGCAGCACTATTTACAATAGCCAAGACATGGAAACAACCTAAATATCCATCAACAGATGAATGGATAAAGAAGATATGGTGTATGTATGTGTGTATATATATATATATATATATATATAGATATATATAGATATATAGATATATATATCTATATATAATGGAATATTACTCAGCCATTAAAAAAGAATGAAATAATGCCATTTGCAGCAACATGGATGGACCTAGAGATTATCATATTAAGTGAAGTAAGTCAGACACAGAAAGACAAATATCATATGGTATCACCTATATGTGAAATCTAAGAAAATGATACAAATGAACTTATTTACAAAACAAAAATAGACTCATGGATATAGAAAACAAACTTATGGTTACCAAAGGGGATAACAGTGTGTGTGGGGGGGTAAATTAGGAGTTTGGGATTAACAAATGCACACTACTATATATAAAATAGATAATCAACAAGAACTTACTGTATAGCACAGGGAACTGTACTCAATATCTTGCAATAACCTACTATGGAAAAGAATCTGGAAAATAACATATATATATATATATATATATATATATATATATATATAAAGCAGAATCACTTTGCTGTACACTTGAAAACTAATACAACATTGTAAATTAACTATACGTCAATAAAAAAAATTCATATGTTGAAGTCCAAATCTCTAGCACCTCAAATTATGGCTGTATTTGGAGACAGGGTCTTTAAAGAGCTAATTAAGGTAAAATGCAGTCATTAGGGTGGGCCTTAATTTAATATGACTGGGGTCCCTATTAGAACAGATTAGGATGCAGGCATGCAGAGAAGGAAGGCCATGTGAAGACACAGGTAGAAGGCTACCATCTGTAAGCCAAGGAAAGAGGCCTCAGAAGAAACAAACTCTGTCAACACCTTGAGCTCAGACTTCTAGCCTCCAGAACTGTAAAAAAATAATTTCTTTGCTTAAGCTGCCCAGTCTATGGTACTTTGTTATGGCAGCCCTGGAAAACAAATATAGTATGCCACCTTGGGCAACAGTTATTTATGCATATATACTAGCTCCTAGATATTAACCTTATAAATTCTTTGGAATCAAAGTCCATGTCATAAACATTCATGTCCTCTACAGTGCACTCCTTTGCAGACAGTACATATTTAATAAATATAAACTGAGTGAATACATTTATTAATTAATTATAAAATATGGAAATGGTACAAGATTTATCTACAAAACTATTTTGAAACAAGCTTAGAAATACACCTTTAAAAAGACATTTATTTAAATACAGTACTAAGGAAAAGGATTTAAAGGTATTATTACCTTTGCAATGAATAATACCTATTATCATGTTATGATCTTGAGAGGGATTTAATATATGTGATTATTATATTAGTTTCCTATTGCTGCAACAAAATAGTGGCTTAAAACAACATGAATTTATTCTCTTACAGTTCAAGAAGCAGAAGTCTAAAATCAAGGTGTTGGCAGGACCAGTTCTTTATGGAGTCTTTAGGAGAGGGTCTGTTTTCTTCCCTTTGCCGTCTGCATTCTTAGGCTTCCAGCTCCTTCCTCCATGTGCAAAGGGTATCACTCTGACCTCTGGTTCTGCCATCACATCTCCTTTTTCTGATTTTGGTCCTCCTACCTCCCTCTTATAAAAATTCTTGTGATTACATTGGGCCCACCCAGATAAGCCATTATAATCTCTCCAGCTCAAAATCTTTAATTTAATCATATCTGCTATGTTTCTTTTACCATGTAAGGTAACATATTCATAGGTCCTAGGAATTATGCGTGTACATCTTTGGAGGACCATTAGTCAGCCTGCCACAAACTTGGGCAGGCTCTGGGGCTAGTAATGCTGTAATAGAGGTAAGTAAAGAGGCCAAGACAGCCTCAGGGACTGCACAGAAAAGGAAGGGGAGAAGGGAAATTACTATGAAGTAAGTACCAGGAAAGGCAGCTGGGCAGGCTGAGGGCCAGTGTGTAAAAAGACATGTCAAGCTCAGGTGTGATCTAACCATACGGAAGTAAAGATTACTCTCAGTTTCCATCAGGCTCTCTATCACAGTAAATTAACTTTTAATTTATTTAGTGGGATGGAGATGTGGAAAGTATGTGTCTGCTAAATTTGAAAATTAATTCCATTCGGACTATGAATTCTGGCAATCATTCCAGGTCAATGTCCTAAAAAGCATTTAACTGTACAGAGATATCATTTTAAAAACACTATTTGATGTAGCTTTATCACTTTTAATAGAGCTGCTGAGAAATTACACCATTAAATTTCAGAGATCTTTATATAATAATTGTATCTTTGTAGGAAGCATAAAGTTTAATAATTAATTCAGAGACCATGATCAATTAGGTATTCTAGGTGGGATGTTATGCAAATACAAAACAAATACAAATAAGTAAAAACCAAAGCAATATTGGTTTTGGGAAAAAATGGTGAATTTGGTTTTTTTGTTGTTGCTTTGTTTTGTTTTGTTACAATTTCCCCGATCCATTCTCTTCCTCATTAAGTCCAACCTTATAGCCATAGGAAGTGAACATACTTTATGAATCTCTTTGATCTTTTTACCAGTATTTATTTACCAACTATAGAGTTTTAAGTTTCTTATTAAATATAAAATTAAACCATATACTTATGACCTAGAGAATGTTAAATCTACTAAAAAGTGGGCATCTGAATAACTTTGAAACCCTTAAAGTATAACATGTATACCAAACATCACCAGAACTTTTTAAAACAGTCATTATTATATATATATACACACATATATATGAATAAATAGACAAAATTCAATATTCTATATCACTGGGTAGAGTAGCAAATAGGAGTTCTTTTCCCAGTTTTTTTAAAGTCTTTATTAAATTTGTTATAATACCGCTTCTGTTTTATGTTTTGGTTTTTTGGCCATGAGGCATGTGGGATCTTAGCTCCCCGACCAGGGATCAAACCTGTACCCCCTGCATTGGAAGGTGAAGTCTTAACTACTGGACCATCAGGGAAGTCCCTCTTTTCCCAGTTTTAACTCTTTAATAGATGAATAACCATAAACAGCTCATATAACTGCTCTAAGCCTTAGTTTCCTCCTCTGAAAAATGAAGGGATTGAATTAGGGGATTGCATCAATCACTCTGACTCTTGAGTTCTATGATTTTAAGTCTGTGTGTCCTCATCACCCACATAGTAAAATCCCATTGTGGTGAATTTCATATAAGCTTTACAATTTTTAGTCAAAATAAAATGTTAGATGGGAATTCAATACTAGAATTCACATATTGTTCCTATAGAACCTAGAGACTAAACAGCCAAAAGAGATAGATTATTAAGAGAAAAGAAAGTCTTGGAGCCCTTTATTAAAAAGGAAGGAACATCAATTTCCTTCTATCCCAATCTGTCTTCTTACAAGCTCCTGGATGCTGCCTGTGTAGTGCGTACTCTGGGAATTCAAGCATATTTTTTCAGTAAGAGTTGAAATATAAGTGAGGCAAGAAAGCAAAAATGGAAGAATGGTTGTTAGTTGACATTTTTGACAAAAGAATTCGAGAACTACATATGAGTGTGATATTAGTTTTACAATGCAAACAGCACACAAACAAGCTATTTTGACCATGTGTGACAAAGACCAAGAAAAGCATTTATAAAGAAGCAGTCAGGGACTTCCCTGCTAGCGCAGTGGTTGGGAACCCGCCTGCCAGTGCAGGAGACACGTGTTCGATCCCTGGTCCAGGAGGATCTCACATGCCTGCTGAGGAGCAACTAGGTCCGTGTGCCACAGCTACTGAGCCCAAGTGCCGCAACTACTGAAGCCTGCGTGGCTAGAGCCCGTGTTCCGCAACAAGAGAAGCCACCACAATGAGAAGCCCGTGCACCACAACGAAGAGTAGCCCCCGCTCGCCGCAACTAGAGAAAGACTGTGTGCAGCAACGAAGACCCAATGCAGCCAAAAATTAAAAACTTAAAAAAAAAAAAAAGCAGAAGCATTGAGAGTATAGAGCCCGCAGAAGACTGTGAGCCATTAGCAGAGGCAGACAAATTCTGTTATGGCAAACTCTTTTTTGTAATTGTTTTCTTATAATTACACATTTAACTATAAATGCTCCCTTACCTGGCTGAGACATGCCTGGCTTGGCCACCTGCACTGGGTACCCCTAGCACCCACCGGCTGTGTGTTGAAAAGACCAAAGCATGTTTGCAGAGAAGAACAGATGGGTGCATATGCCCGTAGGCAGTTCTGTCTTCCCAGAAGAACCAGCTTGTTCTGGCAGAAGGGTTTAGAAAATGAGCTGAAGGAATCACTATTCAGACAAAGCAAGACATCACCAATTTCCCCTTTCACATGCATAACTGCGAGCTATATCCTTTAGTCCTCTTAATTACAAAAAGCCAGTAAACATATCTACAGCATATCTACCGTTTTCTATAACCAACTGAGAATGACTTTCATTAGATTTCATAGTTAATGAACTGGGTGTCTGGGAATTAGGGTGGGGGAAGGCATCTTTATTTCACTCAAGAATGTCTAAAATAAAACAAATTTGGCCACGGATGCTACTAAAGGCCTATTAAAAATAAAATATCCCCTGACCACTAACCAAAGTTTGACCCATGATGAAGACCATGGTTTTACAGACAAAACAAATGCAAAATTTGAGCTATTACCTAATTATTTTTATCAAAAGCATCATCTGAGCTGCTTAGACCACAAATATTTGCTTTTTTCCTCTCTAAATCAGGTACATAATGTGGAAAATCTAGGTAATTTCCATTATCACATAGTAGGAAGTCTACCGTTTTTCAGGAAAAACCACATTCTCTAGTGAGCTCCGAATAAGAAAATGTCATTCATTCATTCATTCATTTTTCTGACTTGTTACTCATCACCTCATCACTGACCTCAGGGACAAGTGTGGCACATTTACTAATGGATAGGTATTCTTCCTGAGACCTGGTGTGCCAATTACAAGGGAAGCTAGAGAATATAAAACCAAAAGAACATAGGCAATCAGTCCTGAACATAGCTGCTCAGAATCTGCTAAAGGCAAGCTGAGAGATACAGGCAGAAGTTCAAGTTGGCCCAAACTCTTTTGCAGCTTTGCAGTATCATAGAACTTTAGGTCTCAAAAGGTAGGCTGATATCCCAACACCCAAGTGTGAAGCACTCACAAGGGGCAAGATCCAACTCTCTCATGGCCTGGTTTGCCCCAGTGGTGAGGCTTACAGTGTCCATGAAGAGGGATAAATGGCACATCCTGCAGGCAATTGCATACCTATGAATATTAGATATTCATATATCTCTGGATATCATTCCTTTAGACAGTTTTAAATATTAGATATTCACATTATTAATTTTGTTCTTCTGAATGCAGTTTTTGAAAATGATTGAGAAGTAGGGTCTTCAAGGTTAAAAATTTTATAGTAGGAAACCTGAGTATGGCTAGGTTATGTTTCTAACTAAGGGCAGATCAATAGGCTTTCAAATCAACTGAAACTAGTGATGATCTTCTATGAGTGCTGAAGAGCTGACCTAGGACTCATGGCTACCAGATATCTGTATGAAGGAACAATGAAGCCTAGGTCCCCAAACTTTTGGGCACCAGGAACTGGTTTTGTGGAAGACAATTTTTCCAAGGACCAGTGGTGGGGGGATGGTTTTGGGATGATTCAAGAGCATTACATTTATTGTGCACTTTATTTCTGTTATAATAATAATATATCATAATATATCATAATACATTGTAATATACATTATATATTATAATATAATATATTATATAATGAAATAATTATACAACTCACCATAATGCAGAATCAGTGGGAACCCTGAGCTTGTTTTCCTGCAACTAGATGGTCCCATCCGGGGGCGATGGGAGACAGTGACACCCAAAGTGTGTTGCTTAGGTCCAGTCTACTCCGTAATCTCATTTTGGTTGCTGTCACTGCAGAAAACCCTGCTTCACAAAGATAGGATGTTGGAAATGGAAGCAGGCTTTTCAGTGCTGTTGTGGCAATCTCAGGATATTCCACCTTGACTTTAATCCAGAACACATGGAGATTTGAAGTTGTCTCACACATACTTTTAAGGCCACCGTCATTTGCGATCTCAAGCAGTTGATCCTCTTCTAGCACGGACAGAGTCGATTCCCCTGGCTTATTCCGAAATGGGTTGCAGATCCATTCCTTCCCAGTTCCAGGGTCTTTTGTGGTTGGGAAGTAATGCTCAAACTCCTTTGAAAGCTGAGACAGGTGATTATGCACCAGCTAGGAGAAAGAAGGCCCTGGCTCAGTCCCTTTCAAAATCTCTGCAAATGTTTGAAACGTCAAATATCCCAGTGTTCACTCTTCGCCCTCATAATTCCAGTTTGGCTTTGAATGCAGCTAGTTCATTGAACAGGTTGAATAGGTCACACAAGTAAGCACGTTTTTTATCTTTTATTATTTTTAATTTTTATTTTTTTGGCTGCATTAGGTCTTTGTTGCTGCACGCAGGCTTTCTCTAGTTGTGGCGAGCGGGGGCTACTCTTCATTGTGAACTGCGGGCTTCTCATTGCTATGGCTTCTCTTGTTGCAGAGCACAGGCTCTAGGCACGAGGGCTTCAGTAGTTGTGGCTCGCGGGCTCAGTAGTTGTGGCTTGAGGGCTCTAGAGTGCAAGCTCAGTAGTTGTGGCATACGGGCTTAGTTGCTCTGCGATATGTGGGATCTTCCTGGACCAAGGATCGAACCTGTGTCGCCTGGATTGGCAGGCAGATTCTTAACCACTGCACCACCAGGGAAGTCCAAGTAAGCAAGTTTTGCAACCCATTCTGTGTCACTGAAATGTGCTGCCGGTGGTGACTTTTTCTAAAATAAATCTTTGGAGCAGCTCTCGTAACTCAAAAACTCTGGCCAGTGATCTGCCTTTAGAAAGCCATCTCACTTCTGTGTATAAGAGAAGACATGTGTGATCTGTGTCCATCTCCTCACAGAGCTGCACAAACAGATGTGAGTTCAGGGCATGTACTTTAAAGTGGTTGATAATTTTAATCACATCCTGCAAAACATTGTTAAGTTCAGGTGTCATTTTTCGTCTAGCCAGCATTTCTCTATGGATGACACAGTGCGTAGACTCACATTCAGAAGTGACCTCTTTGACCCGAGTAGTGAAATCAGAAAGCTGTCCAGTCATGGTAGCTGCTCCATCTGTGCATATACCAACACAAAATGACTAGTTCGGTTTTCCTGATATGTAATCATTCAAAGAGTTGAATAGTTCTGTAGCTGTGGTGTTGGTTGGCAACAAAAGTGCACATAACATATCCTCATGCACATACTCCTGAAAAATATATCACACAAAAACAAGCATTGTTGCCTTGTTGTCAACATCGGTAGACTTGTCAACCTGGATTGCATACCACAGTGACACATTAATCCCCTCTAACAACTGTGCCTCAATATCCTCTATTTCATCAACTTGTCTAGTTATGGTGCTATCTGAAAGAGGAACACGTGCCACCTTTTGAACTGCAGCCTCTCCTGAAAGTTCACAACAAATGTCCTTAGCAGCAGGCAGGATCAACTCTTCACCAATAGTAAAGGGCTTCCTAGCTTTAGCAATGTGGTCAGCCACTAAGAATGATGCTCTCAGTGCAGACACATTTGATGAAGTGGTGGCCTTCAATAATTGCTTATGTTCTTCGTGTTCATGTTTTTTCTTTTGAAAAATTCCAAAGGCTTGTCTTTTAATGCAGGGTGCTTGGTCTCCATGTGGCGAAGCAGTTTTGAAGGTTTCATGGCTTCATTGGATAGCTGGTCGCCACATATTATACAAAGCGGGCTTGGAGAATGTGAATCACCTGTTGCAATGGACCCGTAATTTAAGTAGGACTCCTGGTATTTTCTTTTAAATGCAGCTTTCTTTTTGTTGGCAGTCTTAGAGTCTTCTGCTGTCTCATCATAGGGTCTTTCCCTTTTTTCAAAGAAGCTCTCCAGTGACGTTTGTTTTTTACTCATCTTCGCTAGGGTTAGCTTGTGGGCTTACCAAAACTGTGACTGAGACAAGTGCGCAGGATGGGAAAGAGGCGCAGCCGGAAGTGGTAAATAAAATAATGCGCGGGCCACACGTGGACTAAAATACGTGTGGGATTCTGACCTAAAGCCTGCCACCAGATGCAGCTGTACGATTGAAATATATCAACTTACTTGCCACTATAAAGCCTGCCACCAGACGCAGCTTAATTGTCACTTGCCACTCACTGATAGGGTTTTGATGTGAGTCTGCAAGCAATTGATTTATTATGGTCTCTGTGCAGTCAAACCTGTCTGCTAATGATATCTGTATTTTCAGCCACTCCCCAGCGCTAGCATCACCGCCTCAGCTCCACCTCAGATCATCAGGCATTAGATTCTCATAAGGAGTGCGCAACCTTGATCCCTCGCATGCCACTTCACAGTACAGTTTGAGCTCTTATGAGAATCTAATGCCACCACTGATCTGACAAGAGGCAAAGCTCAGGCGGTGAGGCAGAGCTCAGGCGGTATTGTGAGCGATGGGGAGTGGCTGTAAATTCAGATGAAGCTTCACTCACTCACCCACTACTCACCTCTTGCTGTGTGTCCCAGTTCCTAACAGGCCACAGACAGGTACCGGTCCACGGCCCGGGGGTTGGGGACCCCTGCAATAAAGCACTGTCATATTGGAGGTCACCCACCTTCAAGCTACCAGTTAAGCTTCACCCTCGACGTAGCATATTACTCAAACAGAAAAAGTTTTAATAATATTTCATCCTTGCTTTTTAGTTTTCTTTAAAATGGATTGAAATTTCCCAGTTATGTTATTCCATTTTGCGTGTGTGTGTATGCATGTGTGTGTACCGGAAAAACTGAGTCCAGAAAGGTAACAGAGAGATTGAAGTAGAAATAATTTCTTCATTCCCAAACTGCTCTCCAAGATGCCTAAGCAACTAAAAACTTCCGTTAAAACCAGTGATTGAGATCAGGGAGGACAAACAACTGATTAAATTTTCATCCAGTTTCATGCTTCTGCTTAAAAAAGCTACCAGTAAATAGTCTCAACTATCTCATATGCAAAATGGTACAAGTCTCAAGGTGCAATTTCAAAATTCCTTCTAAAGATAAGCCATTGAGCAACAAAATCAACAAATTATCTGCTGCTAAAAGACGGGCAAAAATTACATTTTCTTCCATGTGACATCAGACAGAAATCACTCAAATTCAAAATAAGACATTAGCTCTGTGAAGTAACCAGATTAGATGTTTGTCTATTGCATTAGAGAAGCAAAGCAGCAGGACTGCTGTTGCATGTTCGTAGGTCAGTATGCAACTCCTTGGAGATGTTGATCTGGAAATGTAATAATTTAAAATCAGAAAGATTATCCAACCTTTTACTGGAGAAGAAAAAAGGACAATGCTTTTTCTCTAGAATACCGGTTCAGTTCTTAGATATATTTTAAATTTTATTCAAAATTTTCTGTAAAATGTTTATATGTAGTACTCCATATAATATACCCATAAAATAAATAAAGATTCAAGGTAATAGTGCACTAATGAGCTTTAAAGAAACAACCAAAGGTATTTTCTATTCAAATACATGAAAGCTTTTGTTAACATTGTACTTGTTTTCATAGAAATGCTAGAAAAGCTTTTCTACCAAATTCCCCTTTTCAACATACAATTTGCCTCTACTCTTGTAACATGAGCTTTCCCTGTTATGCTGCAAGAACCAAAGGTCCAATCGGTGAAAAGATTTCACAATATTTAAGCAGATGTTTAAACATCTGCTTCTGAGTAAACAAACAACAAGTGAGCAGGCCTTTCAGAGAGGTTCCCCACGTGAAGTTAGTTTCCATCATGTGACATTGCTTACTCTGTGCTGAGCAGTCACTTATGCATATTGGAAGGTATGGCCAGAGGCCTGAAATAACTCAAAGGTGAGACATGCTTTGGCCACAGACAACAATGTTCACGATGACTATGTAGAGCAACTGACAATGCTGGGGTCAGAGCAGACTGCAGGTGGGTTAAGTCTCGTGTTTATGAGCATGACTTAGTAAAAAGGAACCAGAAGATTTTACTACAGGCTGAGCAGACTACATACAACAAACGTCAGGGTCAAGCAGAGTGAAGGAAGGAAAGCTGGCTTCCCTGGAGACAGCCTGAGAGCTGCTTGCCAGTCCCTGAAGAGGAGGCTGATGCAATGATGTATAACCTTCAGATCACTGAGCTGCAGAGAACAGCCCAAGGGGCCCTTGGCAAAGATGCTGTTGCTTTCATTTGGTCTCAGGTGGAAACATGTAAGTGGGAAATCAGAACTGAAATGGTTGGCTACTTAGGAACAAGACAACCTGGGTGTCGTTATCTGCTGTAAGTGTGCTCTGGGTGTGCCCATGCCCATGTTCTGATCCTTGAAGGTCTCAGTGTGGCGCCAGTGTGGTTAATGGGACCTTTCATGGCTCCAGGAAAGAGCTCCTGACTGGGAGTTCGAGACATATAATAACTCACCTGTGAGCCAGACCCCACCTCTCCACTCAAGTTCCATCTCCCAGAGTCTCACCTCAGCCCTTCATTCTCAACCCCTTTGTCTCGGCACTGGGCCAGGTGCTCACGTCCTTCCCAAGGTCATTCAAGGTCTCCTAAATTATCTTCCTGTCTCTGGTCTCTCATCTTTTCATTCCATCCTTCAAGAATTATCCTTTCAAGGTTATATTTGGTTTTTGAATACAAAAGTAATACATGTAATACATGTCTGTAATAGAAGAGATGTTAAATATAAAAAAAGAAAATCGCTCATAATCCCACTGTTATCTTTTAATGTATGTGAAATAAGTGAAACTCCTTCCTTCTCTCCTTTCTCTTTAGCATCCAGCTCTGTAGCCACCATCAAGAGATCATTTTATATTCTTCCAGATTTCATTCTATGCTTATAGGAATATATATTTTTGTTGGTTTTTTCCCCAAATGAAAATAGAATCAGGTTATGAATATGGTTTTGCAATGTGCTTTTTGTTTTACTTATAATGAATAGTTTTGCAAGTCCATACATATGAATCTACAACTTTCTTTTTAATTGCTATATGAATTTCCTTTAATGAATCTTCTATATTGACTTAAACATTTTCCTATTAATTGAGAATTCTGCTTGTTTTTGGCTAATAAACAACACTCCAATAAGCACCCATGGACATTTATTTTGTGTGTAATTAAGCTAGTACTTCTGTAGGATAGACCCCTAGAAGTAGAATTTCTAGTAAAATTTCTGGGTCAAATGTCATGCATATTTTACTCTTGATAGCTAATGTTAATTTGCCTTACAAAAAGCTATACCTGATGGAGGAGCTTCAAGACGGCGGAAGAGTAACACACGGAGATCACCTCCCTCCCCGCAAATACATCAGAATTACATCTACATGTGGAACAACTCCTACAGAACACCTACTGAACGCTGGCAGAAGACCTCAGACTTCCCAAAAGGCAAGAAACTCCCCACGTACCTGGGTAGGGCAAAAGAAAAAAGAAAAAACAGAGACAAAAGAATAGGGACGGGACCTGCACCAGTGGGAGGGAGCTGTGAAGGAGGAAAAGTTTCCTCACACTAGGGAGGCCCTTCGCGGGCGGAGACTGCGGGTGGCGGAGGGGGGAAGCTTCGGGCCGCGGAGGAGAGCGCAGCCACAGGGGTGCGGAGGGCAAAGCGGAGAGATTCCCGCACAGAGGCTCGGCGCCGAGCAGCACTCACCAGCCCGAGAGGCTTGTCTGCTCACCCGCCGGGGCGGGCGGGGGCTGGGAGCTGGGGCTCGGGCTTCGGAGGTTGGATCCCAGGGAGAGGACTGGGGTTGGTGGCGTGAACACAGCCTGAACGGCTAGTGCGCCACAGCTAGCCGGGAGGAACTCCAGGAAAAAGTCTGGAGCTGCCGAAGAGGCAAGAGACTTTTTCTTGCCTCTTTGTTTCTTGGTGTGCTAGGAGAGGGGATTAAGAGCGCCGCTTAAAGGAGCTCCAGAGACGGGCACGAGCCGCGGCTATCAGCGCGGACCCCAGAGACGGGCGTGAGATGCTAAGGCTGCTGCTGCCGCCACCAAGAAGCCTGTGTGCAAGCCCAGGTCACTCTCTACACCTCCCCTCCCAGGAGCCTGTGCAGCCCGCCACTGCCAGGGTCCCGTGATCCAGGGACAACTTCCCCGGGAGGACGCACGGCACGCCTCAGGCTGGTGCAACGTCACGCCTGCCTCTGCCGCCACAGGCTCACCCCGCATCCGTACCCCTCCCTCCCCCCGGCCTCAGTGAGCCAGAGCCCCCGAATCAGCTGCTCCTTTAACCCCGTCCTGTCTAGCGAAGAACAGACGCCCTCAGGCGACCTACACGCAGAGGCGGGTCCAAATCTAAAGCTGAAACCCGGGAGCTGTGCGAACAAAGAAGAGAAAGGGAAATCTCTCCCAGCAGCCTCAGGAGCAGCGGATTAAATCTCCACAATCAACTTGATGTACGCTGCATCTGTGGAATACCTGAATAGACAACGAATCATCCCAAATTGAGGAGGTGGACTTTGGGAGCAACGATATATATATATATTTTCCCTTTTTCTCTTTTTGTGAGTGTGTATGTATGTGTATGCTTCTGTGTGTGATTTTGTCTATATAGCTTTGCTTTTACCATTTGTCCTACGGTTCTGTCTGTCCATTTTTTGTTTGTATTTTTTTTATTAAAAATTTTTTTTCTTAAAACTTTTTAAAATAAATTTATTTTATTTTATTTTATTTTGCCTTCTTCTTTCTTTCTTTCTTTTTTTTTCCTCCCTTTTATTCTGAGCCGTGCGTGTGGAAGACAGGCTCTTGGTGCTCCAGCCAGGCGTCAGGGCTGTGCCTCTGAGGTGGGAGAGCCAAGTTCAGGACACTGGTCCACAAGAGACCTCCCAGCTCCATGTAATATCAAATGGCGAAAATCTCCCAGAGATCTCCATCTCAACGCCAAGACCCAGCTCCACTCAACGACCAGCAAGCTACAGTGCAGGACACCCTATGCCAAACAACTAGCAAGACAGGAACAAAACCCCATCCATTAGCACAGAGGCTGCCTAAAATCATAATAAGGCCACAGACACCCCAAAACACACCACCAGACGTGGACCTGCCCACCAGAAAGACAAGATCCAGGCTCATCCACCAGAACACAGGCACTAGTGCCCTCCACCAGGAAGCCTACACAACCCATTGAACCAACCTTAGCCACTGGGGACAGACACCAAAAACAATGGAAACTACGAACCTGCAGCCTGTGAAAAGGAGACCCCAAACACAGTAAGTTAAGCAAAATGAGAAGACAGAGAAGCACACAGCAGATGAAGGAGCAAGGCAAAAACCCACCAGACCAAACAAATGAAGAGGAAATAGGCAGTCTACCTGAAAATAATTCAGAATAATGATAGTAAAGATGATCCAAAATCTTGGAAATAGAATGGCAAAAATACAAGAAACATTTAACAAGGACCTAGAAGAACTAAAGAGCAAACAAACAGGGATGAACAACACAATAAATGAAATTTAAAATTCTCTAGAAGGGATCAATAGCAGAATAACTGAGGCAGAAGAACGGATAAGTGACCTGGAAGATAAAATAGTGGAAATATCTACTGCAGAGCAGAGTAAAGAAAAAAGAATGAAAAGAATTGAGGACAGACTCAGAGACCTCTGGGACAACATTAAACGCACCAACATTCAAATTATAGGGGTCCCAGAAGAAGAAGAGAAAAAGAAAGGGACTGAGAAAATATATGAAGAGATTATAGTTGAAAACTTCCGTAATATGAGAAAGGAAATAGTTAATCAAGTCAAGGAAGCACAGAAAGTCCCATACAGGATAAATCCAAGGAGAAACACGCCAAGACACATATTAATCAAACTATCAAAAATTAAATACAAAGAACAAATATTAAAAGCAGCAAGGGAAAAACAACAAATAACACATAAGGGAATCCCCATGAGGTTAGCAGGTGATGTTTCAGCAGAAACTCTGCAAGCCAGATGGGAGTGGCAGGACATATTTAAAGTGATGAAGGAGAAAAACCTACAACCAAGATTACTCTCCCCAGCAAGGATCTCATTCAGATTCGAAGGAGAAATTAAAACCTTTACAGACAAGCAAAAGCTAAGAGAATTCAGCACCACCAAACCAGCTTTACAACAAATGCTAAAGGAACTTCTCTAGGCAGGAAACACAAGAGAAGGAAAAGACCTACAATAATAAAGCCAAAACAATTCAGAAAATGGTAATAGGAACATATCTATTGATAATTACCTTAAATGTAAATGGAATAAATGCTCCAACCAAAAGACATAGACTGGCTGAATGGATACAAAAACAAGACCCGTATATATGCTGTCTACAAGAGACCCACTTCAGACCTAGGGACACATACAGACTGAAAGAGAAGGGATGGAAAAAGATATTCCATGCAAATGGAAATCAAAAGAAAGCTGGAGTAGCAATTCTCATATCAGACAAAATAGACTTTAAAACAAAGACTATTACAAGAGACAAAGAAGGCCACTACATAATGATCAAGGGATCAATCCATGAAGAAGATATAACAATTTTAAGTATTTATGCACCCAACATAGGAGCACCTCAATACATAAGGCAAATACTAAAAGCCATAAAAGGGGAAATCGACAGTAACACAATCATAGTAGGGGACTTTAACACCACACTTTCACCAATGGACAGATCATCCAAAATGAAAATCAATAAGGAAATACAAGCTTTAAATGATACATTAAACAAGATGGACTTAATTGATATTTATAGGACATTCCATCCAAAAACAACAGAATACACATTCTTCTGAAGTGCTCATGGAACATTCTCCAGGATAGATCATACCTTGGGTCACAAATCAAGCCTTGGTAAATTTAAGAAAATTGAAAACATATCAAGTATCTTTTGTGACCACAACGCTATGAGACTAGATATCAATTACAGGAAAAAATTTGTAAGAAATACAAACACATGGAGGCTAAACAACACACTACTTAATAACCAAGAGATCACTGAAGAATTCAAAGAGGAAATCAAAAAATACCTAGAAACAAATGACAATGAAAACACAACGACCCAAAATCTATGGGATGCAGCAAAAGCAGTTCTAAGAGGGAAGTTTATAGCAATACAATCCTACCTTAAGAAACAAGAAGCATCTCAAATAAACAACCTAACCTTACGGCTAAAGCAATTAGAGAAAGAAGAACAAAAAAACCCCAGAGTTAGCAGAAGGAAAGAAATCATAAAGATCAGATCAGAAATAAATGAAAAAGAAATGAAGGAAACGATAGTAAAGATCAATAAAACTAAAAGCTGGTTCTTTGAGAAGATAAACAAAATTGATAGACCATTATCCAGACTTATCAAGAAAAAATGGGAGAAGACTCAAATCAATAGAATTAGAAATGGAAAAGGAGAAGTAACAACTGACACTGCAGAAATACAAAGGATCATGAGAGATTACTACAAGCAACTATATGCGAATAAAATGGACAACCTGGAAGAAATGCAAATTCTAGAAATGTACAACCTTCCGAGACTGAACCAGGAAGAAATAGAAAATATGAACAGACCAATCACAAGCACTGAAATTGAAACTGTGATTAAAAATCTTCCAACAAACAAAAGCCCAGGACCAGATGGCTTCACAGGCGAATTCTATCAAACATTTACAGAAGAGCTAACACCTATCCTTCTCAAACTCTTCCAAAATATTGCAGAGGGAGGAACACTCCCCAACTCATTCTACGAGGCCACCATCACTCTGATACCAAAATCAGACAAAGACGTCACAAAGAAAGAAAACTACAGGCCAATAACACTGATGAACATAGATGCAAAAATCCGCAACAAAATACTAGCAAACAGAATCCAACAGCACATTAAAAGGATCATACACTCTGATCAAGTGGGGTTTATCCCAGGGATGCAAGGATTCTTCAATATACGCAAATCAAACAACGTGATACACCATATTAACAAATTGAAGGAGAAAAACCATATGATCATCTCAATAGATGCAGAGAAAGCTTTCGACAAAATTCAACACCCATTTATGATAAAAACTCTCCAGAAAGTAGGCATAGAGGGAACTTTCCTCAAGATTATAAAGGCCATATATGACAAACCCACAGCCAACATCATCCTCAATGGTGAAAAACTGAAACCATTTCCACTAAGATCAGGAACGAGACAAGGTTGCCCACTCTCACCACTATTATTCAACATAGTTTTGGAAGTTTTAGCCACAGCAATCAGAGAAGAAAAAGAAATAAAAGGAGTCCAAATTGGAAAAGAAGAAGTAAAGCTGTCACTGTTTGCAGATGACATGATACTATACATAGAGAATCCTAAAGATGCTACAAGAAAACTACTAGAGCTAATCAATGAATTGGTAAAGTAGCAGGATACAAAATTAATGCACAGTAATCTCTTGCATTCCTATACACTAATGATGAAAAATCTGAAAGTGAAATTAAGAAAACACTCCCATTTACCACTGCAACAAAAAGAATAAAATACCTAGGAATAAACCTACCTAAGGAGACAAAAGACTTGTATGCCAAAAATTATAAGACACTGATGAAAGAAATTAAAGATGATATAAATAGATGGAGAGACATACCATGTTCTTGGATTGGAAGAATCAACATTGTGAAAATGACTCTATTACCCAAAGCAATCTACAGATTCAATGCAATCCCTATGAAACTACCACTGGCATTTTTCAGAGAACTAGAACAAAAAATTTCACAATGTGTATGGATACACAAAAGACCCCGAATAGCCAAAGCAATCTTGAGAAAGAAAAATGGAGCTGGAGGAATCAGTCTCCCTGACTTCAGACTATACTACAAAGCTACAGTAATCAGGAGAGTATGGTACTGGCACAAAACAGAAATATAGATCAATGGAACAGGATAGAAAGCCCAGAGATAAACCCACACACATATAATCACCTTATCTTTGATAAAGGAGGCAAGAATATACAGTGGAGAAAAGACAGCCTCTTCAACAAGTGGGCTGGGAAAACTGGACAGCTACATGTAAAAGAATGAAATTACAACACTCCCTAACACCATACACAAAAGTAAACTCAAAATGGATTAAAGACCTAAATGTAAGGCCAGACACCATCAAACTCTTAGAGGAAAACATAGGCAGAACACTCTATGACATAAATCAGAGCAAGATCCTTTTTGACCCACCTCCTAAAGAAATGGAAATAAAAACAAAAATAAACAAATGGGACCTAATGAAACTTAAAAGCTTTTGCACAGCAAAGGAAACCATAAACAAGATGAAAAGGCAACCCTCAGAATGGGAGAAAATATTTGCAAACGAAGCAACTGACAAAGGATTAATCTCCAAAATTCACAAACAGCTCATGCAGCTCAATATCAAAAAAACAAACAACCCAGTCCAAAAATGGGCAGAAGACCTAAATAGACATTTCTCCAAAGAAGAGATACAGGTTGCTAACAAACACATGAAAGATTTCTCAACATCATTAATCATTAGAGAAATGCAAATCAAAACTACAATGAGGTATCATCTCACACCGGTCGCAATGGCCATCATCAAAAAATCTACAAAGAATACATGCTGGAGAGGGTGTGGAGAAAAGGGACCCCTCTTGCACTGTTGGTGGGAATGTAAATTGATACAGCCACTATGGAGAACAGTATGGAAGTTCCTTAAAAAACTAAAAATAGAACTACCATACGACCCAGCAATCCCACTACTGGGCATATACCCTGAGAAAACCATAATTCAAAAAGAGTCATGTACCAAAATGTTCATTGCAGCTCTATTTATAATAGCCAGGACATGGAAGCAACCTAAGTGTCCATCAACAGATGAATGGATAAAGAAGATGTGGCACATATATAAAATGGAATAATCCTCAGCCATAAAAAGGAACGAAACTGAGTTATTTGTAGTGAGGTGGATGGACCTAGAGACTGTCATTCAGAGTGAAGTAAGTCAGAAAGAGAAAAACAAATACCGTATGCTAACACATACATATGGAATCTAAAAAAAAAAAAAAAAAAATGGTCATGAAGAAACTAGGGGCAAAATGGGAATAAAGATGCAGACCTACTAGAGAATGGACTTGAGGATACGGGGAGGGGGAAGGGTAAGCTGGGACAAAGTGAGAGAGTGGCATGGACATATATACACTACCAAATGTAAAATAGATAGCTAGTGGGGAGCAGCCGCATAGCACAGGGAGATCAGCTCGGTGCTTTGTGACCCCTTAGAGGGGTGGGATAGAGAGGGTGGGAGGGAGGGAGATGCAAGAGGGAAGAGATATGGGGACATATGTATATGTATAAGTGATTCACTTTGTTATAAAGCAGAAACTAACACACCGTTGTAAAGCAATTATACTCCAATAAAGATGTTAAAAAAAAAAAAAGCTATACCTATATTCACTCCCATCAATACAATTATGAGAGTGCCCATTTTCCCTCACTAAAGATACATGTTATCAATCTGTTGAAATGTTGCCAATCAAGTGGGTGAAAAATATATTTTGTTATTTTTAAATTTTCATTTATTTAATACTTATTGAAATGGGGCACTTTTTCATAAGTTTTTGGACATTTATACCCCTTCTCTCATTAAAGGAACTCTGTTTGAGTTCTTTGTCAATTTTCTATTTGGCTGATTGTCTTTTTCATATTTATTAGTAGAATGTTAGTAAGATAATCTGGATATTAATCTTTTGTCTTTACATACATTGCATATATTTTTCTCCCAACCTCTCACTTATCTTTTACATTTACTTTTATCTTTTCAAATAAAATTTTTATTATGTTGATTTTCTTTATGGTTTTTAGGTTTACATCATGCTGAGATAGCCCTTCCTCATCCCACAATTATAAACCTATGTTTCATTCCTTTTCTTCTAGCATTCTTCTAGTTTGAGGTTTTTTTTAGTGTCTATACCTTTAACTATTTGGAATGTATTTTTGTGAAAGGTGTGGTATAGAGATCTAAACTAGATTACCAAGTATCTTAACATCATTTGGAATAATTATTTTGCCTATTATTTCTGAAATCCCACAATTGTTATTATACTAAATTTCCATGTGTTAGTGGTTAATATAAACAAAGTGTGTGTGTGTGTGTGTGTGTGTGTGTGGAGTTACATATATACACGTTTTAATATGTCTATGGCCTATAGGACATAATAAATGAACTTATAATTCACAATAAATGAAATTATGCTTAAGAAACTCTGATGTACTTATTAAAAATGATGCTATTCAAAAGCACACATACAACGCTTTTTAATTAGTTCTTTTAAAATATTGCAAAATATGCAGCTTAAATTAATGTGTAAATAGTACTGCAAAGAGTATTCCTTTTTTAAACATTATCTCACAGTCTAGTTGGGGAAAAAAAGCTTTTAAAAAGAGCAGAGAATTTTCTGTCATCTCTTTAAGCTGAGAGTAAATTATTGCTCCCACATTTTACAGTTCATGTCATGACATAGCTTCAATTAGGAAACCATTTATTCTGTCCAATGAGACAGAATAAATGGTTCGCAGTGGCAGTCCATTTTGCCATTGCCAGGTCTCTAGTACAAAAGAAATAGAATTTTTTCACAGGGGGGTAATTCCCAAGGGATCAAGTCTCTGGAATCTTCCCTTAAAGTCTACATTTTAAAAAAATCTTTGTTTTGACCCAGGATAAACAATTTTGCACCAAAGTATAGAAAAGAAACTTAAAAAAAATTATTTAACAACCTAGACAGACATGGCATGAAGGGTATCAATGAGGGGTTGCTAAAGGCATAAGGCACTAATAAACTCTACCACTTTTTCAGCTCCACTGAATGTTCACTGTTGCTGAAGCCACAGATATTCTAAAAGAGCCCGGGGTTGTGGGGAAGCATGGGGACAGGGAGGCAAAAAGACACCACAAGAGCATGTCTCCAACCCAAGAGGCAGGTCTTCCCAACTCCGCCATCCCTGCACCATTGTTTTGCAGTGTAAACATCTTCTCAAGGAGAATGAATGGAAATGTATACAAACCACTGAATTATTAATGTTCTTCACGCTGTGAAGCTAAGGGATGAAATGTTCCCTAAATTAGCTTGACATGAAAATGTGGATTTTGCCATCAGCTAGGCTGTCTTTGTAGCTGCGAAGAACGTTCAGGCAAAGGTCATGCATAGTGAAATACAGTTTAAGAAAAGGTCTTCTGCTACCTTGTTCTTAAAGAATGTAACATCGTTTTAAATCAGTGAATCCTCCCTACCTCCGCCCCAATAAAAAGACATAGATTAAGTGCTCCCAACGGAGTAGGGCATGTGTCTGCACACCTGAGTGTCTGTTCCTTCAAATTGATAGAGATAATTAAGCCAGGAATAATTTGCATCTTGAGTATATAATTATTCTTTATCTTAGCCAAGGATAAAAAACTAAGATCATGTCATTATTATTAAAACTGCTTTCTTGTCCTTTAAAGGCTGTATTGGCTACCCTGTTCTGTGCCCATGTCTACGTGCCATTGTCTTAATCTTTCCACACTAGGGCCAGGACTATGCTTTACTCATTTTTATATCCCTTATAGCATATTGACTTGCACATAGTAGGTGTTCAGTAGACTTAGTGGGTGAACTACATGAAGCATCAAATATTCTCTAGAATAGTATGATCTAGGTGGGAACCTGGTCCAATCTGATTTATATAAAAAGTTAGTACTCATTTGAAAATATAATATTCACTCTAAGGTTTAAAGATATAGTTACCAGATATTTAAAAACCACTATAAAGACATACAGTTTGCAGATATAAATTGTGAATCAGTTAGGTCTCAGATGCTTTCAGATTAATAACAGCTCTTGTGTTACAAACCAGAAGAAGGAAATGCACATCTAACTCCTTAAACATATACTTGCCTGTTCGTCTACATATTAAGAATTTAATAAATGGTTACTACACTAGATGTGTTCTTATGTATATTTCCTTATACACCCCTCAGAATTAAGAAGGAAGTAACATTTCAAACACCTCAAAGAAAGGTAACAAACTCCAGGTCAATTAATCTGATATGGATACTCAGGTGGCCCTCCTTAGAGCCACAGCCATATCAGCTTTGTGGTTCTGAACCAGTCTTATGCCCTTCTCAGGGTTCTAGCAAGAATTCCCAGGAAAGGGGTTGAAAAGGCTTAGGAAGAACATAGGGTCCCAGACAAGAGGCTGAAGTTAGAAGCATAACAGCCATTCTGAAGGTGATACTGGAGTACAGAAAAGGAAGTCATGGTAAGAATTTTTTCTTAAGACTGTGTTGAACACAATGGAGGGAGAGGAGGACAGTGGTTGAGGGGGTGGTGCATAGGAATATGCTACTCAATTTATATTCACTCCAGATCCCATCATCAGGTATGTATGATTCCAGTGATATATTGTTGCCTCGGACAGGATGAGTTCAAAATCCAGGCAGGAGAGGAGCCTGGCGTAGGGAAGACCCTCTGTATCTGTAGCTGAACGGGACTGGGATAGGCAGAAATGGACCAAAGCATTAGCTTCATTAATGGACCATGTTCTCTCCCCACTACCCCACTCATACCCAGTGACCATCTCCTCAGGATAATTTAGTGTTGTGTGAACAAGTTCCAACACAGTTATGCTGCTTTTAAAATATTTATTTTGAATAATTATTGTCAACACCACCACCATCATCTTTTGAAAATGGTAGAAGTTGATGAGGATTAACAAGGAGAATAGGTGGAAAGAGGAAAATGTTTAAAAATATCTGTAAAACTGGTTTTATGTTTTTTAATTACTACCATAATACAATGTGCATCAACTTTATAAACAAGTGTATGAAATGGATATCAGTATAACACTTCCCTTGGGGCCTATTCTATGAAATTAATTTTCTGTAAGCTAATTTATTAGCTTACAGGGAAACTCCCAATAACGATTCCACATCAGAAGGCCAGAACAACATAATAAAGTCATAGTTAAATTAAGACGGTCTTTGGGCTCTCATTCATTACAGAGAATTCTAAGGCTTTGGGTTCATAGGCAAGACATGGCTGAGAAGCAGATGCAGGACAACACATTATTCTCCTTATCAGACACAGGCTGGCTGGTCAGCCCCAAAGTAGTCTAAATAGTAAATGAACTTGAAACTTAAAAAAAAAAAAAAAGCTATATCCAAAGCATTTTATGAAAGCATATTAGAAAAGCTTTCAGTGAAATCTTATCCGTACTTAACCAATCTTATCTGCCACCACTCTCCACCGTGAGCCCACAAAACAGATTTATTCATGACTCCCGAACATGCCTTGTGTTTTCCTACCTATACACCTTTTGCAGCGATTCCCCCAATCAAACAAAGCCCTCTATCATACCCCCATTTACCCAAGCTTTCTTCATCCAATAAGACCAATTCAAATCCCACACCTCTCATGAGGTCTTTTTCATTTATCCCACATTGAATTGATTTCCCACAACCCTGAACTCTCACTGGACCCTTCATATATATTTCCCTGCATTATTAATTTTATTTTCCTGTTCCTATAATTAACTGGATTGCTAGCTCTTTGAGAAGGCAGTGATTGTATCTTATCACCTCTGGATCCCTACTCTACATTAAAATGCTCAATAAAGATTTACAGAACTGAACTTGAAGTCAGAGGCCTTGTCTTACAGTATATATCTCTGTATCTCTCCAGCCCTAACAGCCCCAGCATATGCCTTGTTATAAACCTAAACAACTCAAAATAGTACCTGGTACCGGCTCTGATTGGTTAAAAAACAAATACATTTTAAATTTTCTCTTTCTCTTCCTCTCTTTTTTTTTTTTTTTTTTGCCAGTATATTTTATCTTTTCTAAAGCAACATCATATTGCTAGAATTTGAAATTTCTCTGCTAAATGGAATTAGACCAAAACTATAAAACTACAGAGGAAAAAGTAAAAATCACATTGTAGTGATATTATTTCCTTATTTCCCAAATCATACATAATCATTAAAGAAAAATTAGAAAATAGAGAAACACAAAAAGAAAAATACATATTTTTCAAATCATTTATAGTTTTCTGGTGCCTAATCTTTCCTTGGTAAAATTACTTTATGCTGCCTATCTGCCTAGGTCATTCTAAATGAAATTACCCTATCCACACCCTCTACCTTATGAAACTTACCATACCAGCGCATCACCCCAGCTGCAGGTAGATATCTCCCCAAAGGAACAGATTGTCCAGCAATAAATATAGACCAACAAAATAAGCTAAGCAACAGGCTCTATCTTGAGAATTTAAATTGTGTACATGAGATACTAAATGTCTTCTACAGTTTTTAAATTGCTATCCCCAGATGACAATTAATCATTAAAAATATACCCACTGAAATGGTGGTTATGAAATGGACACAAAATAAATCCACTGAAATGGTGATTTCTATACACTCACAAATTAAACAAAAGCTTGCTAAGCTATATCCAGACTCATATTATGCAATTATAGTATACAATTGCAGCATTTTTATTACTTGTGGAAAGAGAGCAATTTATTTTCTCCTTGGTAAGGTCAGTGATAGTAGTACAACAAACCAAGTGATGTGAATAACTCTGATTTTCTCATTTGTTTTAGATTTATCAAATGAAGTGGTCAGAGTATTTTTCTCTCTTGAAAAACTCGCTGAAGCTATACTTAAACCAAAGTCTTTATTAGTTTGCTATGGTCTTTTCCTCTTTCTTGAAAGAGAAGATATTTCACTGAGATAAAATGATCACCTATGAAAACTTTGATATTTTTTGTTAGTCTGCGCTTAAACCACCTGAAAAAAAGTTCATCAGTGCATTTATATAGCTCCATGCACCATTTTTAATGATATTGACAGTGACTTCCTGAAACTGAGTTACAGTTACTGTTTGATGAACATACTATTTGATTACTTTCATTTGAAATGTTCTTGCATATCTTAGTAATGTGTGGCCCACAATTTCATTCTGGATTATCACTATGGCCAAAAATATATAACCAATTCAAACAGAATGTAGATATTTTTTCCGCTCTTAGAGCCTTTAGGGCAGTCTTGTCAAGGTTCCCTACTTAAAAATGCCATGGAAATGTTTGATAATTAATGACTATATACTGATCATGAGAAGAGAGGGGTGCATGATAATCACATTCCCTTCTCAAAATATAAATAAAGAAGCCAAGACTAACCTCAGCATCCCCATCCATAAAATGAAATGAATGCCTACTTCATAGTTTTTTTAATTACTAAATGAAAAAAATATGTGAAATAATTCAGTTAGCCTGGTATGTGGCACATAAGTGTTCAGTTACTGTTTTTTGCATGAGTCTGATTTAGCCATCTGCAAGAGCACTGCTTTTGGTCCAGCTTAAAGCCTATGAAATTTCCCAAGAATTCGTGACAGACTTTACAGAAGTAATTCTCATTATATAATCCTCAGAAAAAAGATGGTTTAAAAATATCAAATTCTAAGAAAAAGTCAAATAGGTTTTCTACTCACACTCACTCCATAGTAATGAAAACAACCAAAAGAGAACCCCCAAAGTTATATAATTTGTGTTATTTCTAACATATTCTAAGTTCGGATACAGTAGATCAGATTTATTTATGTTAACCAGATGGTGTTGAAAAATAAACAGGTTATATGAATATCATTTTAGCTTTAAATAAAACGAGAAAAAGGATTTTTAAATAAGCTAGTAGAACAAACACAGAAGAGACTAGGTTTTGAAGAATGTCCAATGGAACTTGATTAATTAGACAGGGAGGAGTCCTGACAGTGGGGTGCCTGAGCTGGCTAAGACTGGCTTGCAAGAGCCAATTGTTCAATTTTCAGGAATTTTGCAGGCCAGTTGTTAAAGATGGTTATTATTAAAAATTAATTACATAAACTTACAATTAAATATTATATTAAATTGAAAGTTGGTAAATAGTCAAAACTGATCACTTCCTAATTATTTTACTAAATTTTGGTGTTATCCAGTCTCTTGAGATTATTTAGGCCTATTATACGTGTGTGGTAGAAATACTATATATACAAATGCGTGCTACTGTACATCTCTTCCTAACTCCATGTTCAGTGGTCCTATTGGTAGTTTAAAATCAGCCATGGTAGGAATGTTTGCACCATGGAAATCAGCAAATGCTACAAATTAGTGCTTTTTTTCTTTTCAGAGAACCAGTTGTTAAACATCTGTCAGCACACCAGTGAGTATTGGTCTTAGTTTTGCTTTCAGAAAGACACAAATTCTGGTCAACTCCTGGCTTTGGGAAAGAGCTAGGTCCTATATATAAACTTGTTGGGAGACAATTCTCCATGAGTCTCTCATGATTCTACACCTCTTGTGAAACAAGGCACTGTCATTCATTCTGAACTATCTCTTCAAGGATTTAGTACAGCAAACAGCCTTGAAGGTTATAGGCATGCTTGTTGCCCATTATAAAAAAAATTCAGGTTCCCTAAGCTTAGGGTTCCTCTCCTGTAACTCAAGTCACTTCCGTGAAGTCATCCATCTGAGCCTATCTGTGTTGCCTACATGGAGCTTGGAGGCAAAGGGAACAAAGACAAGTATGTGCTGATGCTCAGACTATTTGCTGTGCTGTATTTTTGTTACTCTCAGGCCCAGGATTTTTGTGTTTTCTACCAGACTCCATCAAACTGTGGCAGGCTTGCTTGTTAGCTGGCAGAAAGGGTAAAAGTTTGGACCTTTGTAGTTCTTGATAACTCTTTCTGAAAGAGTAATCTAATAGTTTAGTATAGCCACGATTAAGCTAAAAAGAGCCAGAAAGTTTTTTTTTTTCTTAATATTGCAACGCGTTACTTTTCTTAGATTCAATTCCAAGGATTTTAGTTGCTAAATACTTCCCTAGACCCTTATCTACTTGCCAGAATCTTCATATTGTCTCAATTCCAGACTAGGTCCCTTCCATTTCTTTTCCACAACACAAGCAAAAAAAGTATATTTTCAAGAGAATGACAGAGAAATGATAAGAGGAAAAATAATAGCTTAGAAGGAAAGAGAGATATTTTTCTTTTTCAACAGTGAAAATTAAGATGCCAGTAGAAATTTTTAAAATCTTAAGACTGTTTGAAAAATAAGGAATTTTTTAAAAAAAAAACCTGTTTTAAGGAAATGGCAGTTGATATCAAAATAATAAAGTCACCTAGGGAAAACAGTATCTGAAAGTTCTAAGAAGGTATGACTATGACACACTTATTGTTATTATGATTTTGATATAATACTATACCCATTTTAGAAATATTCTTGTCCTCAAACAATGCAAAAATCTTATTTTGTATGGGATTGTGGTGTCTGGAGCAAGTACCCTCTTAGCCAACCCAAATATATCTAATACGCCATTTTCCTCTTTAGTTACTCTAACTGGCTCTGGGCACTAAAGGCCACTGTGAAAGTCACCAGAATGAAGATTTGTGAAAGTCGAGTTCTGTGTCACTAAAGCAATGCCTGCCCCAGGTGGCACATGCTTGGAGCACCGCCAGCTCTGTTTATGACAATTAGATTGCATCTGTTCACAAAGAAATGGATAATAGCATTTACAGGCTACCACCCTTAATAGTATGTTCTAATACAAAATCTCTTTAGTTTATCATTTTCAAGTCACTGGCTTTGTCTTATTTCTCAAAAACAGGGACTTCCCTGGCGGTCCAGTGGTTAAGACTCCACGCTTCCAACATAAGGGGCATGGGTTTGATCCCTGGTCAGGGAACTAAGATCCCACATGCCGTGCAGCCAAAAAAAAAAAAAAAAAACCAAAAAACAAATGACAAAGGCATAGCAGTAGAAAAATAATCAATTATACAGCAACAGAACTTAAAGTAGACAATATTTTTCTAAATCACGTCCTCTGCACTCTTAACCATTTACAGACCTGAGAGAGTTTTAGAATTAATTAGCACTTAGAAATCACAGCAAAGTTTTCATCATTTAAAAATAGTCAAGAATAGCAGGAAAATAATTATTGTGCCAAACAATAGGCCTTTTTTATAAAGATATGTTGATTAGTAGTTGATTTTATCATCTTTTTTTCTTTCTTTTATCTCATTAAACTGGACTCAAAATTAAAATAAAAGTATTTTAAATTAACCTAATCAAGATATGTTGCCCATATTTCACCATATAACACCCACCTAGAGAATAGAATTAAGGTGCACTGATAGCAACAACCTATATTTCTTCTGACTTTGTCCCCTAAGCATAATTTTGGGATGTCCAGACTCATTCAAAATCCCTGCAGTTTTACCTGGGAGTCCCCAGGAGCAGATCCATTCTGCCTCCACTACCTGCATGGAGACTTGGCATCTGCAGGACCCAGCCTTCATGATGCTAAATGTGACAAGCTCTCTAGAAAATTATATGTGCCAAAGCCATGCTGTGTTCCCTCCATAAAAAGGAAAATGCACCTCTTACTTTTTGACTTTGTGTCTAGAGACCAAATTAGAGATGCTTAGTGTCCTCATGTCTTAGAGTGAGGGTGTGGACACTTGTATACTCAACTCCTATTTAGGTCTGTAAGACCTATGTGGAGCTGGATCAGGGACACTGGCTGAGAGTCTGACAAGGTGGTACACATAAAATCAAGGCTCCCTTTGAGGCCTGAGGCACTTGTTAAGCTAAGTCTTCCCTGTCTGACTTTTCCTTCTTAAGCATGAGTTCTTTCCCAGGAAGCTTCATGTATTCATGTAAATAGATCTCTTGCAGGCCCACTCAACCAGCCAGCCAGACATGCTTGAATCCTAGAAGGAAAATACAGCTTACACTGTAGTGGTGCTCCCAGTGGGCTCAGAAAGAACTGTAAAAGTTGGCAGCAATCCTCAATTATTGTTATATACCCAGCGTGAGATAAAAGGCTAACAATGGTCTGGTGAATTGAGAATGTAGAAGGTAAAGTGAGTTTTTCACAATCATTTAGGAAAATCCCTTTGCCTCTATTATTTAGAATATCAGCGCAAGGAATATTTATCTACTTATAAATATGCTCTTAAAAGATGGACTCACAAGATGATTGTTATATATAATGCAAAAAAACCCCTAAAGCTAACATAATACTTAGTGATGAAAGACCAAACACATTCTCCCTAAGATCATGATCAAGGCAAGGGTGTCTACATTCAGGACTTTATTCAACATTAAACTGGGGATTCTAGCCAGTGCAAAAGGGCAAGAAAAAGAAATGAACTCCTCAATACTGGAAAAGAAAATCTGTCTTTATTCAGAGCAGACATACATAATTATTTATGTAGAAAATCCTATGGAATCTCAAAAATATGCTACTAAAACTAATAGGTGAGTTTCACAAGGTTGTGGGATACAAGATTGACATAGAAAAATCTATCTTATTTCTATATACCAGCAACAATCAGAAATTAAAATTGAAATGAGAATACCATTTACAATAGCATAAAAAAGTGAAATACTTAGGGATAAGTCTGACAAAAGATATGCATGACATGTTGAAAACTATCGAACATAGCTCAGAGAAACTAAGAAAGACCTAAATAAATTGAGAGGTAGACCATGTTCATAGGTTGAAAACTTCAGTGTTGTTAAGATGTCTGTTTTCCTGATTGATCTATAGATTCAAAAGAGCTCCAATCAAAAAAAGGAGGTTTTGTATAGAAATTGACAAGATTCTAAAATTTATATGGAAATGCAAAGGACTTTAGAATAGTCAAAACAACTTTGAAAAAGAAAAGCAAACTTGGAGGACTAACACTACCTGATTTTAATACTTATGATAAGTCTACAATCAAGACAGTGATATTGGTACAAGGTAGATAAATAGATTAATAGGGCAGAATAGAGATTCCAAAAGTAGATCCATACACATACAGACAGCTGATTTTTTAACAGATGTGCACAGGTAATTCAATAAGAAAGGACAGTCTTTTAATAAATGGTTCTGAAATAAATGGATATTAATATACAAAAAAACTGAACTGCAATCCATATCTCAAACCATATATACAAATTAATTTAAAATGCACCAAAGGTCTAAATGTAAAATCTAAAACTATAGAACTTCTAGGCAAAGACATAGGAGAAACTATTTGTGACCTTCAGGTAGGCAAATATTTCTTAGCTATGCCACTAAAAGCACAATCAATGACAACAACAAAAAAAGATAAATTGGCTTTGTCAAATTTTAAAACTTCTGCTCTTAAAAAGACATGGTTAAGTGAAAAAAAAGCAACCTACTAGGAAAAAATATTAAAATTCAAACTTTCAAAATTCAACAGTAATAAAAACTAATATAATTATTTTAAAATGGTCAGAATATTTGAACAGACACTTCACCAAAGAAGATATATGTATGGCAAATAAGTATATAAAAAATAGTCAACCATTTTAGTCATTAGGAAAATGCAAATTAAAACTACAATGAGGGGCTTCGCTGGTGGCGCAGTGGTTGAGAGTCTGCCTGCCAATGCAGGGGACACGGGTTTGAGCCCTGGTCTGGGAGGATCCCACATGCCGCGGAGCAACTAGGCCCATGAGCCACAGTTGCTGAGCTTGCGCGTCTGGAGCCTGTGCTCCGCAACAAGAGAGGCCGCGATGGTGAGAGGCCCATGCACCGCGATGAAGAGTGGCCCCCACTTGCCGCAACTAGAGAAAGCCCTCGCACAGAAACGAAGACCCAACACAGCCATAAATAAATAAATAAATTAAATTAAATTAAAAAAAAAAAACTACAATAAGATGCTACTACACAACTATTAGAGTGGCTAACATGAAAAAGACTGACCGAGTGTCAGGGGAAGCACTTCCACACAAGGCCCAGCCCACCAAGCTGAGGTGTCAATGCAGCCATTTTGCACTAAGCACTCTGATCTGAAGTGCCAGGTGCGAGGCCTCTGCATGAAGCACCCTGTGAACAAGAGAATCTAGACGAAGCACAAAGGAAAAGAAAAAAAAACGCAAGCTGCAAACCCTCTGAAAAAAATGTCTCTGCACCTCTAGCTCTTGCGGAGGTTGGCGTCTTTAGTGGAGTCTCCTATTGCAGGGCAACCTTCAAGATGGCGGAGAAGTAAGACATAGAGATCACCTTCCTCCCCACAAATACATCAAAAAAATATCTACAGCTGAAAAGTTGGAGTGAGAACAGCACCTCTTGACCAGTTTTGCTTCACTGACTCAGCTGTGGGAAAAGGAGCAGCACTGGGTCCAGCTGGAAGTGGAGGCTTGCCTTCTAGCTGACAGGATCTTGGTGCCCCAGCCTGGTGTCAGGCCTGAGCCTCTGAGGTGGGAGAGCCGAGTTCAGGAGATTGGACCACCAGAGGCCTCCCGACACCATGTAATATCAATTGGCGAGAGCTCTCCCAGAGATCTCCGTTGCAATGTTAACACCCAGGTCCACCCAATGGCCAGCAAGATCCAGTGCCGGATGCCCCATGCCAAACAACTAGCAAGACAGGAACACAATCCCACCCATTAGCAGAGAGGCTGCCAAAAATCATACTAAGTTCACAGACACACCAAAACACACCGTCAGACGTGGACCTGCCCACCAGAAAGACAAGATCCAGCCCCACAAACCAGAACACAGGCGCCAGTCCCCTCCACCAGGAAGCCTACACAAGCTACTGAACCAACCTCACTCACTGGGGACAGACACCAAAAACAATGGGAAGTATGAACCTGCAGGCTGCAAACGGAAGCCTGAAACAAAGTAAGCTAAACAAAATGAGAAGACAGAGAAATACACAGCAGACGAAGGAGCAAGGTAAAAACCCACCAGACCAAACAAATGAAGAGGAAATAGGCAGTCTACCTGAAAAATAATTCAGAGTAATGATAGTAAAGATGATCCAAAATCTTGGAAATAGAATGGAGAAAATACAAGAAACATTTATCAAGGACCTAGAAGAACTAAAGGGCAAACAAACAATGATGAACAACACAATAAATGAAATTAAAAATTCTCTAGAAGGAATCAATAGCAGAATAACTGAGGCAGAAGAACGGATAAGTGACCGGGAAGATAAAATAGTGGAAATAACTACTGCAGAGCTGAATAAAGAAAAAAGAATGAAAAGAATTGAGGACAGTCTCAGAGAGGTCGGGGACAATAATAAACACACCAACATTTGAATTATAGGGGTACCAAAAGAAGAGAACAAGAAAGGGACTGAGAAAATATTTGAAGAGATTATAGTTGAAAACTTCCCTAATATGGGAAAGGAAATAGTCAGTCAAGTCCAGGAAGTGCAGAGAGTCCCATACAGGATAAATCCAAGGAGAAACACGCCAAGACACATATTAATCAAACTACCAAAAATTAAATACAAAGAAAAAATATTAAAAGCAGCAAGGGAAAAGCAACAAATAACATACAAGGGAATCCCCATAAGGTTAACAGCTGATCTTTCAGCAGAAGATCTGCAAGCCAGAAGGAAGTGGCATGATATACTTAAAGTGATGAAAGGAAAAACCTACAACCAAGATTACTCTCCCCAGCAAGGATCTCATTCAGATTCGATGGAGAAATTAAAACCTTTACAGACAAGCAAAAGCTAAGAGAATTCAGCACCACCAAACCAGCTTTACAACAAATGCTAAAGGAACTTCCCTAGACAGGAAACACAAGAGAAGGAAAAGACCTACAATAACAAACCCAAAACAATTAAGAAAATGGTAATAGGAACATACATACCGATAATAACCTTAAATGTAAACAGCTTAAATGCTCCAACCAAAACACATACACTGGCTGAATGGATACAAAAACAAGACCCATATATATGCTGTCTATAAGAGACCCACTTCAGACCTAGGGACACGTACAGACTGAAACTGATGGGATGCAAAAATATATTCCATGCAAATGGAAATCAAAAGAAAGCTGGAGTAGCAATGCTCATATCAGACAAAATAGACTTTAAAGTAAAGACTATTACAAGAGACAAAGAAGGACACTACATAATGATCAAAGGATTGATCCAAGAAGAAGATATAACAATTGTAAATATCTATGCACCCAACATAGGAGCACCTCAATACATAAGGCAAATGCTAACAGCCATAAAAAGGGAAATCGACAGTAACACAATAATAGTAGGGGACTTTAACATCCCATTTTCACCAATGTACAGATCATCCAAAATGAAAATAAATAAGGAAACACAAGCTTTAAATGACACATTAGACAAGATGGACTTAATTGGACTTAATTGATATTTTTAGGACATTCCATCCAAAAACAACAGAATACACATTCTTCTCAAGTGCTCATGGAACATTCTCCAGGATAGATCATATCTTGGGTCACAAATCAAACCTTGGTAAATTTAAGAAAATTGAAATCATATCAAGTATCTTTTCCGAACACAACACTATGAGGCTAGATATCAATTACAGGAGAAAATCTGTAAAAAATACAAACACATGGAGGCTAAACAGTACGCTACTAAATAGCCAGGAGATCACTGAAGAAATCAAAGAGGAAATCAAAAAATACCTAGAAACAAATGACAATGAAAACACGACGACCCCAAACCCTATGGGATGCAGCAAAAGCTGTTCTAAGAGGAGGGAAGGTTATAGCAATACAATCCTACCTCAAAAAACAGGAAAAATCTCAAATAAACAACTCAAACTTACACCTAAAGCAATTAGAAGAAGAAGACCAAAAACCCCAAAGTTAGCAGAAGGAAAGAAATAATAAAGATCAGATCAGGAATAAATGAAAAAGAAATGAAGGAAACAACAGCTAAGGTCAATAAAACTAAAACCTGGTTCTTTGAGAAGATAAATAAAATTGATAAACCATTAGCCAGACTCATCAAGAAAAAAAGGGAGAAGACTAAAATCAACAGAATTACAAATGAAAAAGGAGAAGTAAAAACTGACACTGCAGAAATATAAAGGATCATGAGAGATTACTACAAGCAACTATATGTCAATAAAATGGACAACCTGGAAGAAATGGACAAATTCTTAGAAAAGCACAACCTTCCGAGACTGAACCAGGAAGAAATAGAAAATATAGACAGACCATCACAAGCACTGAAATTGAAACACTGACTAAAAATCTTCCAACAAACAAAATCCCAGGACCAGATGTCTTCACAGATGAATTCTATCAAACATGTAGAGAAGAGCTAACACCTATCCTTCTCAAACTCTTCCAAAATATAGCAGAGGGAGGAACACTCCCAAACTCATTCTACGAGGCCTCCATCACCCTGATTCCAAAACCAGACAAAGATGTCACAAAAAAAGAAAACTACAGGCTAATATCACTGATGAGCATAGATGCAAAAATCCTCAACAAAGTACTAGCAAACAGAATCCAACAGCACATTAAAAGGATCATACACCATGAACAAGTGGGGGTTATCCCAGGAATGCAAGGATTCTTCAATATATGCAAATCAGTCAATGTGATGCACCATATTAACAAATTGAAAGATAAAAACATACGATCATCTCAATAGATGCAGAAAAAGATTTCAACAAAATTCAACACCCATTTATGATAAAAACTCTCCAGAAAGTAGGCATAGAGGGAACCTACCTCAGCATAATAAAGGCCGTATATGACAAACCCACAGCCAACATCATTCTCAATGGTGAAAAACTGAAAGCATTTCCACTAAGATGAGGAACAAGACAAGGTTGCCCACTCTCACCACTATTATTCAACATAGTTTTGGAAGTTTTAGCCACAGCAATCAGAGACGAAAAAGAAATAAAAGGGGTCCAAATAGGAAAAGAAGAAGTAAAGCTGTCACTGTTTGCAGATGACATGATACTATACATAGAGAATCCTAAAGATGCTACAAGAAAACTACTAGAGCTAATCAATGAATTGGTAAAGTAGCAGGATACAAAATTAATGCACACCAATCTCTTGCATTCCTATACACTAATGATGAAAAATGTGAAAGAGAAATTAAGGAAACACTCCCATTTACCATTGCAACAACAACAAAAAAATACCTAGGAATAAACCCACCTAAGGAGACAAAAGACCTGTATGCAGAAAACTATAAGACACTAATGAAATAAATTAAAGATGATACAAACAGATGGAGAGATATACCATGATCTTGGATTGGAAGAATCAACTTTGTGAAAATGACTATACTACCCAAAGCAATCTACAGATTCAATGCAATCCCTATCAAACTACCAATGGCATTTTTCACAGAACTAGAACAAAAAATTTCACAATTTGTATGGAAACACAATAGACCACGAATAGCCAAAGCAATCTTGAGAAAGAAAAATGGAGCTGGAGGAATCAGGCTCCTGGACTTCAGCTATACTACAAAGCTACAGTAATCAAGACAGTATGGTACTGGAACAAAAACAGAAATATAGATCAATGGAACAGGATAGAAAGCCCAGAGATAAACCCATGCACATATGGTCACCTTATCTTTGATAAAAGAGGCAAGAATATACAGTGGAGAAAAGACAGCCTCTTCAGTAAGTGGTGCTGGAAAAACTGGACAGCTACATGTAAAAGAATGAAATTACAACACTCCCTAACATCATATACAAAAATAAACTCAAAATGGATTAAAGACCTAAATGTAAGGCCAGACACTATAAAACTCTTACAGGAAAACACAGGCAGAACACTCTATGACATAAATCATAGCAAGATCCTTTTTGACTCACCTCCTAGAGTAATGGAAATAAAAACAAAAATAAACAAATGGGACCTCATGAAACTTAAAAGCTTTTGCACAGCAAAGGAAACCATAAACAAGACGAAAAGACAACCCTCAGAATGGGAGAAAATATTTGCAAACGAAGCAACTGACAAAGGATTAATCTCCAAAATATATAAGCAGCTCATGAAGCTCAATATCAAAAAAAATATACAACCCAATCCAAAAATAGGCAGAAGACCTAAATAGATATTTCTCCAAAGAGATATACAGATGGCCAACAAGCACATGAAAGGATGCTCATCATCACTAATCATTAGAGAAATGCAAATCAAAACTACAATGACGTATCACCTCACACTGGTCAGAATGGCCATCATCAAAAAATCTACAAACGATAAATGCGGGAGGGCTTCCCTGGTGGCGCAGTGGTTGAGAGTCTGCCTGCTAACGCGGGGGACACGGGTTCGAGCCCTGGTCTGGGAGGATCCCACATGCCGCGGAGCAACTAGGCCCGTGAGCCACAATTACTGAGCCTGCGCGTCCGGAGCCTGTGCTCCGCAACAAGAGAGGCCGCGACAGTGAGAGGCCCGCGCACCGCGATGAAGAGTGGCCCCCACTTGCCGCAACTAGAGAAAGCCCTCGCACAGAAACGAAGACCCAACACAGCCATAAATAAATAAATAAATAAATAAATAACAAAAGTGATTGTTTAAAAAAAAAAAAAAAATGCTGGAGAGGGTGTGGAGAAAAGGGAACCCTCTTGCCCTGTTGGTGGGAGTGTAAATTGATACAGCCACTATGGAGAAGAGTATGGAGGTCCCTTAAAAAACTAAAAATAGAACTACCATATGACCAAGCAATCCCATTACTGGGCGTATACCCCGAGAAAACCAGAATTCAAAAAGAGACATGTACCACAATGTTCATTGCAGCACTATTTACAATAGTCAGGACATGGAAGCAACCTAAGTGTCCATCAACAGATGAATGGATAAAGAAGATGTGGCACATATATACAATGGAATTTTACTCAGCCATAAAAAGAAATGAAATTGAGTTATTTGTAGTGAGATGGATGGGCCTAGAGTCTATCATACAGAGTGAAGTAAGTCAGAAAGAAAAAAACAAATACTGTATGCTAACACATATATATGGAATCTAAAAAACAAAAAATGGTTCTGATAAACCTAGGGGCATGACAGGAATAAAGACACACATGTAGAGAATGCACTTGAGGACAGGGGGAGGGGGAAGGGTAAGCTGGGACGAAGTGAGAGCGTTGCATTGACATATATACACTACCAAATGTAAAATAGATAGCTAGTGGGAAGCAGCTGCATAGCACAGGGAGATCAACTCGGTGCTTTGTGACCACCTAGAGGTGTAGGATAAGGAGGGTAGGAAGGAGACACAAGAGGGAGGGGATATGGGGATATATGTATACATATAGCTAATTCACTTTGTTATACAGCAGAAACTATCATAACATTGTAAAGCAATTATACTCCAATAAAGAAGTTAAAAAAGAGTGGCCATCCCAAATGTTTGCAGGACACCTACACCTCCTATCCAACTGTAATTAGGAATGTAAAATGGATTGGAAAACAGTTTGGCAAGTTTTGAAAAGCTGAACAAAGACTTACCATATGATCCTACTATTCCACTCCTAAATATTTACCTAGAGAAATGAAAGTGCATGTCCATACAAAGATTTATATAAGGATGTTCATAGTGGCTTTACTGTAATAGCCCAAACTGGAAACAACCCAAATGTCCATCAACAGGTTAATGAATAAAGAAATTGTAGTAAATCCATATAATGGAATATTACTCAGTATAACAATGAATGAACTATTGATACACACAACATAGATGAATCCAAAATAATTATGCTGAGTGAAAGAGGATAGACAAAAAAAGAGTACATACTACACAATTCCTTTTACATTAAATTCTAAAACATCCAAACTAATCTAGAGTGACAGAAAAGAAATCAGTGATTTCTTGAGGAGAAAGGGGAGAGAGGATAGGTATTAAGAGGGGCACAAGTAACCTTCTGGGTATGATGCGTGTGTTTGCTCTCATGATGGTGGTGACATTTTCTGAGGTGTATAAATAAGCTAAAACATCACATTTTACTCTTTAAATACATGCAATTCATTGTATGACAATTATACCTCAATAATACTCGTAAAAACAAAACACACGAAAAATACTTTCCCCAGCTTATCGAATGGGAAATATCACTTGAAGCTTCAAACTTGGCACCAACAGCAAGAATTACTAACATTCATATCAACTTCCTACCTTCTAAACAGTCTGCAAATAAATGGACATTTACCAAAAGTCTGAAATAAATGGATATTTGGAATTACAATACTTTAAGTCACTAATAGTCTTATTTTGCACCACAGTGACACAGTAAAAAGTTAAATTACTACTCTTTTTGAAGCAGTGAAATGTTAAATTAGTACTCTTTAACATGAAAGACTCGAATTGATTTGAGAAGGACTATATGTAGGGATCCTGGAGTAGGAGTCCACTTTCCCTGAAGTTTTAGCTTAAACGCATGGAACACAGTGCATTTCAGTGGGCCCTGCTAGTAACCGCAACCTCTGGTGGTGTTAAACCACCATTAGGTACCTAGCATTCTAGCCATTCAGTGGGTAAAGACATCCGTTGACTTAGTAGGATGATAACACTTTTATCAAATCTATATTACAGGCTGTTCACTGTACTATGTGCCAGGCTTTCTATGTATACCAGGCATACAAGAGCAATTATAAGGTCTTAAGGGACTCATAGTTTAGTATTATCTTGATATCAACAAGCATTACTATTGTGTCATGAACATAATTTACCAGACATAGTAATGCTAAAGAATAAGATGTAACTCTCTAACTGCAGAAATAATTACACTGAATTTATAGGGAATATGGCTTTATGCCCATGGAAGAATAAGAGTACTGCATTATGGTTGTGATTTGTGAACACCCTATGAATCAGACACTGACACAAAAGAGATCAAGCACAGTGCATGTCTGGGTACAAAGAAAGAGGGAAAATATAACACTGTGTAGCAAATTATCTGTTCACTAGGCCTAAATTATCTTTAATTTGAATTTATTCTTGTCAAATATGAAGGCTGCTGTTTCCTTCTAGACTTTCTTTTGACATCTGTAGGCTGTTTCCAGGTTGATTCATTACCTTGGTGATAGACTTCAAATTCTATTTTCAGGCTTTTTTTTTTTTTTTTTTGGCAAATTCCAGAATCAAGATTAACTGCCTGTGTGATCATTTCTCAAATAAGAAATTGTTTTGCATCATTCACTTAGATGTGTCCTAGATTGTGGTTAGCAAGTTTAAGTAAACAAATGCAGAGAGTGGGTGCAGTACAAGTATAGTGACTATAATTAGGTAGGCACTTCCCTATCATTAGTTTGTAACCTTTCACAATAACCCTCACTCTTATTAATAAGCTATTATTTTTTATGAACTTAACCCTGCTTCTGGAACTTGATTTAAATTCTAATATGCTCTGCCTATATCTACACAACAGAAAGTAAAATGAAGATCTAGGGAAGTTAAGCTGGATACAGTAGATCGAATAATTCCCATCTATATTGCTAACCTAGGAAAGCAAAATCACTGTTTAGTTCTAAATTTGTCTCTTTCACTAGAAGTAAAATATTTGATTCAGTTAATACTAACGGGAAAGAATTATGCATTATTATGTACTGTAGCTCTGGTTAACATGCCCAAGCTTAATTAAAAGGGCTTTGGTGAAGTTGTTGAGGAGTCTCAGCTCATTCTACAATTTCAGATTTTCCACCAAATAATATAAAAAGAAAGTACAATAGTAAAATTATATTCTGAATTTAGTAATACAAAATAACCTATTATTTTGAGACTAAGACTAGTTGGGCTAGCCTAGATGATCATACTCCTAAAAAGTTCTTAAAGAATTTGTTTCACTCTTCTCATTCTCCTTAGGCAACATTAATTACAGCAAGCACAGTGATGCTGCAAAAACTTACTTCTACCATCAAGAAACAAAGTTAAATCAATACATGCTGATTTAACTTTCTGGAGTATACTCTTAATATAAACAGACATCAACTTGACTTCAGTTTTCCAACTGTTTTCAACTTGCTAATGCACTGAATACATGGTATACTATTTTCAACTGGCTTATAAACTGAATGTATGGTGCTGCTCAATGAATTTTTGTAATATCACAGTAATATAATTAAGCAAATTTTATGGTATTGAAGTGAGTGAATAACAGAATGTGAGCCTCCTCTGGGAATTTCTAGAAGGCATACTCTAACATCAACAAGAAACATGAAAACAAAACCTAGTTTTCATGATTCTGTTCCCTTCTAGATATTCCTTCACTAAGAATACAGCAATGCTAGTTTTTCTCTTTCCAAAATAAAGACAGAATGTTCTAAACAGGAACTGATCTGTGCAGGGTTGCACACAGAACTACAAACAGTACATTTATTTCTCCTCCAGTGTTCTCTGCCCTCTTAATTATGTATTTCAATTGCATTAACATTATTTCTCTTGGGAATTTTCCATTAACTGATCAATCTGTCCATTAGGTTATTTTCCTTGAAATAATATTGAGCTCCTGCTCTCATTTGCTATTTTCCTCACATTAGTGCTAATTAGATCCCCTTGGATCAGGGAGAATAATACTGTTCCATCTTGGCATTCTCTCTCAAATGCTGTTGACAATGAGGCACAGCTTTATTTATTATGCATTGAATACTTTTAAATTGTCCTGAATAATTCTGCCTGAGATTGTAATTATGTTGACTTGGCCTTCTTTGAAAGTTCTCAAACTTTCTGATCTTTTCAAAGGTAAGGTATTTAAAATTCACTAGAATATTAAAGAAAATGTCAGCACCCACACCCATGACTTCTGATTATATCTAGAGAAGAGAGACAGAGAGAAGGAGAGAGACAGAGACAGAGAAGAAGAGAGAGGAAGAGAGAGAAGAAAAAAGTGTGATTTACCAAAGAACATTAAAGTGGAATTTAACACAAAATACATTTATGGCCATTTTAACTATGATATTGACTAACCCAATTTCTAATATAAAGCAAAACTATCAGAACTTTAAAATTAGTCCAGTTGTTATGTTTAATGAGCTTAAAAATTTGATGACTTTGTCTTTTTTCCTTTTGTATTTCTCCTCTCCTCTACTGTTATTCTCTCAAAATGTCTTTTGCTTGACATCTTAGACATTCAGCAAATACTGGTTAATTGAGAAGTACAATATTGATGGACGATGGGAGGAAGAAATACAAATAGGATTAAAATGTCTTATTTCCATAGGATTTAATGTGTGACATGGGTTGCCACCTGATTTAAGTAGCTGTGGGAATCCCTGTTTGAATTCTTTTAAAATTACTAAATTACAAGTCAATGGTGTGAAAAAAATAAGTGAGGGACAGTGTTCCAAGTTAAAAGAGTCAAAAACAATGTACTAATTAAATATAATGTGAGAACCTAATTTGGATCCTGTTTTAAACAAACCAACTGTAAAAAGACATTTTTGAGACAATTGGGACAATCTGATTATGGCCTGGGTGTTACATGATACCAAGGAATTATTGTCAATTTGTGAGGTATGATAATGGCGCTGTGGTTGTGAAATAAAATTTCTATAATTCTTATTGACGCATACTGAGTTAGGAGTGAAATGGTATGCTGTCTGAGATTTGCTGTAAGGCATTTTAGCAAAGTAAAAAGAGGTGGGGAATACATGCAGTAAGTAAGGTAAAACCCTGATAATTGTTGGCTGTACTAGATGGTACATATATGGAGATTCATTATTCTATCTTCTACTTCTGTGTATGTTTAAATCTTTTAAAATAAAAATATTCTAAGAAATAAAAACGTAACACATATTCAATATGTAAAAGTACAAATAATATGACATGTGTAATTTAAAATGCAGAAGTCCTCCCTCACCACCACCCATAAATCTTGCTCACAGAGGAAACCACTATTAACAATTTGGTGTGTATACCAATATGGACATTTCTATCTACATATATACCTATATATATACATATTAAATTTTTTTTACCAAAATGCTTTTTAACCTTTTTTTTATTAAAACTGTATCTTGGACACTTTTCCATGTCAGTAAGTTTAGACCTACCTTATTCTTACTAACTAATGCAGATAATTCCATTGCTTGGATATTTTGCATGGATGACTTTATTTCTACAATCCCATATAGATGAGTATTTCATTTGTTCCCAGTTTTTAACTATTACAAGCAAAATTACAAGGGAACTTTTTGTACATGTCTCTTTGTACATTTGTGTGACCACGTCAGTAGAATAAAGTTTTAGGAGTAGGGTTGAGAGGCAGTCTAGATTAGTGGGCAAGGGTGTGCACACTGCAGTCAGCATCCTTGGGTCCTAATTTCAGTGCTGTCACTGACAATCTGAGTGATCTTGGGCACTCACAATGTCAGTTTGTCTTCTGAAAATAGGATTAATAATAATCATACTCACTTGATAACATTATTGTGAGAATAAATAACATATAAAGTATTTAGAATAGCTGTGAAATAATAAGAAATATATATATTGGTCTCTGTCCCTGGTTCCTGCTATTTATATACTTATATTTGGTGTTTGACCCCATTTCCTGACACAGAGCTCCTACAATCCTTGTAATTTCCTGAGTGAAAGGAGTGGCTGACACAGAGCTCCTAAATCCTCTGGAATTTCCTGGGTAATAGAAGCTTCTTTTGTTCTCATGAGGTGACTCCTGTTGGGCTCCTGGATGGGGCCACGACATGATTAGAAGCTTGGAAATTTTAGTCCTACTCTCCATTCTCTGGAAAGGGGACAGGAGCTGAAAACTGAGTGTATTATCCATCATGTCTACATAATGAAACCTCCATAAAAATCCCTAAAGCACAGGGTCTGAAGAGCTTCCGGGCTGATGAACACATCATGTGTGGGAAGGGCTGTACACCCCAACTCCATGGGGACAGAAGCTCCTGTACTTGAGATCTATCCAGACCTCACCTATGTATATCTTTTTCTGGGCGTTCATCTGTATCCTTTATTACGTCTTTCATTATAAACTGGTAAATGTAAATAAGTATTTCCCTGAGTTCTGTGAGCCATTCTAGAAACTATCAAACCCAAGGAGGGGGTCATGGGAACCTCCAGTTTATAGCCAATTGGTCAGAACTAGAGGTGAGAACCTGGGACTTGCTATTGATGTCTGAAGCGGGGGCAGTCTTGTGGGACTGAGCCTTCAACCTGTGGGATCCAATGCTAACTTCAGGTTAATAGTGTCAGAACTAACTGAATTGTAGGACACCTAGCTGGTGTCAGAGAACTGGTTAGTGTGGGAAAAAATCCACACAGCAGGTCACAGAAGTATTCTGTGTGAATGCAGTGAGTAGGAAAAAATAGTTTTTCTTCAGTTGGTGTAGAGAGTTTTTTCCTTCCTATAAAACAGCTCATGACACACATAGGAAGCTCTCAATAAATGTCAGTTATCATTACTGTTAATGTAGATTGGGTTGATTTACATTCCCACCAACAGCAAGAAAATAATTTTTTTAATCTGAGGAAGGAAAATCATCTCATTGTTTCAATTTCCATTTTCTTAATATTTGTTGAGGTTGAACATTTGTTTACAGATTTCCTGGCCACTTTTATATTATTTCTTTTATATTAACTTTTATATTAATGAGTGTCCTTTACCCATTTTCCCACTGAAATAAAACTTAGTAATGGCACATTCTAGGGAGATGAACAACCACCTACGAGTTCTGATCAGACTGAATTTCCAGGTAAGAGAATCTGCATATTCTAGCTTTAACCTGACTTAAAGGAATCTAGAGGACATCCACCCCCAACTATGTATCAGACCAACACTCTCACCAAGAAGCTGGGTCAAATCCTATAAAAGAAATCAGCTATTTGAAGGCACTCAAGAGCAACGCTTAAAGGGGCAAGATCACAGAGAGAAGAGAAGCACACAAATGTGAATTTAACATTCTCCTCCACTTTGCCTCTTGAGAAATTTGCCAATACTTAAGCAACACTGGGCTTAGTGGCCAAGCAGAGAGTTCACCTTTCAAGCTCAGAGATTTCAGCATGTTCACAGGGATGAAAAGAGAAAAACTGACGCTTAAGAACCATCAAGGTAAACACCTTTGCTTTGCATTAGACTCCAGAAAGGCTATGTCCCAGGACTGAGGACAAATCAAAATATACCAGACCTTACATAGACTGAAATTCCATCACAAATCATCTTAATTGTGATTAAATCAAAGACATCTACCCTTATACAAACTGCATACCAACAGAAAGAATACCTCCTCTGGAAGGAATATAAGATCATCTGAACATCTATAATTTTTATGCCTTCAGTCAAATTTTATGCCTTCAGTCAAAAATTACTAAGCATGCCAGGAGACAAGGCCATATTACCAACCACCAAAAGCCTAAACAACAACAAAAATGTAGACAACAGGAATGTATCTACAGATAATCAAATAATGGAGTTACCATTTATGGCAAAGAAAACAAAAAACATTTCCTTCAAATAAGCAACAATAATACTGACAGCTGTCTTTTTATCATAAATGTTGAAAGAAAATAACTGTCAAGCTATATTTCCATAGCCCCCCAAAATAACCATCAAAAGTGAAGAAGTTTTGCAAGATGAAAAAGTTCTAGAGATTGATTGCATGACAGTGTGAATGTACGTAACATTATTGAACTATACACTTAAAATGGTTAACTATACACTTAATGGTTAATTTAATGATAAATTTTATGTTGTATATTTTACCACAATTTTTTAAAAAGTAAAGGAGAGAGGAAAAAATAAAGTGAAGAAGAAAGTGACTTTTGTGGTATGTAAATTGTACCCTAATAAAGCTATGTTTTTAATGTGAGGAAACAAAGACATTTTAAAACAAAACAGAGAGAATTCATCATTGGCAGATCAGTATTAAAAGGAATATTAAAGGTAGCTCTTCAGACAGAAGAAAAATAACCCCAGGTAGAACACAGAAATGTAAGACAGAATGAAAAGCAATAGAAAGGAACTCTAAATAATTGTAACAGCAGAAAACAATAATAATACTAGTGGAAGGGGCTAAATATATATATATGAAAATGTAAGAAAAAAGGCAGAAGTGTAGCATATGGAGTCGGTGTTCAAATGTCTTGACATTGTTAGGAAGTGGTAAAAGTACTAAGTTGTGTAGACTCTAGTAAGTCACGAATGCATGTTGTAATGTCTATGGTAATTACTAGAAAATATTATGAAATAACATATAATCAACAGTTCATAGAGGACAAAATAGATTTATAAAAATATTTCATCAATTCAAAGGAGGTAAGAAAGGGAAAGAAAGAACATAGAAACAAGTAGGAAACAACAAAATGACAGATCTGAAAATAAAAATATCAGCAATTTGGATGAAATTCTCCAATTAAAGAGACCATCAGAGGGACTTCCCTGGTGGCACAGTGGTTAAGAATCCTCCTGCCAATACAAGGGACACGGGTTCGATCCCTCCACCGGGAAGATCCCACATGTCGCGGAGCAACTAAGCCCGTGCGCCACAACTACTCAGCCTGCACTCTAGAGCCCGTGAGCCACAACTACTGAGCCCGCATGCCACAACTACTGAAGCCTGCGTGCCTAGAGCCCGTGCTCCACAAGAGAAGCCACCGCAATGAGAAGCCCGCGCACCGCAACGAAAAGTAACCCCCACTTGCCGCAACTAGAGAAAGCCCACAGCAACAAAGACCCAACACAGCCAAAAATATATAAATAAAATAAATAAATTTATTAAAAAAAAGAGACCATCAGACTAGATTTTAAAGTAAAACTCAATTATATATCCTTAAAAGAGACACACCTTAAACATAAGGACATGGAGGCATTAAAAACAAAATATTGGAGAAATGTATACAATGCAATAACAAAAAAAAGTTGCTAGAGCTGTACTAATATCAGGGGGAAAAAAGGCATTACTAGAGGTAGCAAATATATGATCAAGATAAAAGGGTCAATCCACTAAATTGACTTAATGATTATAAATGTGTGTACTTCTAATAACAGAGCCTCAAAAGAAGCAAAATTTGACAGAACCAAAGGAAAAATGGATGAATCACGATTAGATTTGAAGACTTGAATGCATCACTCTCAGCAAAGAACAAGCAAAAAAAATAATCATAGGATTTAGAAGATTTTAACAAACATGATTAATGAGCCTCATTTGACTGGTATGTACAGCAGCATACATGTTTTTTTCAAGTGTACATAAACCACTCGCCAAAATTAACCAAGTGTTGGACCATAAATCAAGACTCAACAAATTTCAAAGAATTTAAATCATTAATCTTATGAAATGAGGCTGGAAATCAACTATTAAAAGTAACTAGAAGAAGTCCAAACGTTTGGGGGAAAAAGCCATACACTTCTAAAAAAAACCCATTGGTCAAAGAATCGTTCACAATAAAAACTTTGAACTGAATTATAACAGAAAATGTGAAATATCAAATGTGTAAGATGCAACTAAAACTGTGCGTAGGGTGAAATTTAGAGCTTTAAATGCTGACACTAAGGAAACAGAGGGCTACAGTTCACTGATCTAAGTATCCATCTCAATAAATATATACTTTTGATCTGAGCAGTTTTCAGTATGAATGTTCTACTTCAATTTTTAAAAGTTTACTTAAAATCTTTTTTTAAGAAAAAGAAACTTCACAAGGTCCATTTCCTGATTCTACAAGTACTCAGTGGATCTCAAAGTCTGTGAATGTGCTTCATAAGCCAGTCAGCTCTAGCCCCTCTTGAGCATGTATTTAAAATCCTATGCATATCTTAATCTCCCAGGGTTTTGACAGGTTTTTTGGTGAGGTTTTTTTTTTTCCATTTTGCATATGCTCTAATGTCAGATTAGTCTCTTTAGAACCACTCTGCAGCAGAAAAGAATACCCAAACACGCTGTGGTTCAGACTCACCCTTCCAGAAACAGGCAGACACAAGCCTCTGGGTGGACAGAAAAAACCAGTTACTCTGCAGGATTTACCACACCCATTCAGCAAGAACTATCTGTTCCACATATGTGTTTATCACACTAGCCTCAAAACAGGATTTGCTAAGTACAAAATTACACAGGCAGTATTTTCAAAAAGTTTCTGACCTCCTTTCATAACATCATAAAATACAAAGTTAAAACTCATTCATTGCACTTGTTAAATTATTAAGCAGCAGACATTTCATTACTATCATCTATTGCTATTGGCATGATTCCTGTCCCTTATTCATGAAACTTAATATTGTTTTGAGAAAACAATGAATTTAGTATTTTAGTTCTAGAACTTAATAACTAATGTACTGAAAGAGAGTTTTCATAATGTACTTATGAATTTTCATTTGAAAAAGTATTTTGGGAGTGGGTGTGTATATATTGTAAAGGTATTCAAATTTATTCCCCCCATAAATAGAATTAGATGATTTGTGAGCACTAATTAGAAAGACTTCATTGAAAACATCAGATTAACATATTATCAATATGATATAATTCCCGGCCACACTAAATATTCAAGGGCTTTAAAATTTCCTTGTTTCCTTCTCAAACACTAGTGTGACACTGGTCCATTTATATAGTTTTAGTAAATGAAATGATTAATTTCATTTCGTGGTCTCCTACTTATAGAAATATTATGAGAAATGATACTCTTGATAAATCTGAGGTCAATCCTCTTCATTGAGTGTAAGTAATGTACTTCCTTGAGCACAGAAGGACAAAGCAACCACACCCTGCCCTGCACCTAGTTCCTGTGGCAGCAGGTTGCCTCTGCAGCCACTAATATGACTCCTTCTCTGGTCAGGGCAGGAAAATCAGAAAAAAGAAGAAAAAAGAAGAAGAAGTCTCTGCCATTTCTTCTTGGGAGGTTTCCAAGCCCCAAGTCCATGTCCACTGCCTTGCGAGTGACTGTGAGTGATATGCCTTCTGCCCACAAAAACACCCAGGGGATTCCCTCCAGAGGTGTGTGACAGAGGGAGATGTGCCCCTGGCAAGCAGGGAGGATGACTGGATAGGAGGAGCTTGGGGCAGATGTTTAATCCTAGACATGGATGGCTGCCAAAGGGAAGATCTGTACCCTTTCTGCAATGCTTGTATATTGAGCACCACCCTTTGTTGAAAGATAATGAGCATCTTGCAGATCTTTCTCCACCTCCACGTGTTTCCTCATGTCTCATCTCCCTTTGCACATTTAAAGTATTAGAACAGGCATTCTGCTCAGTCCTACTGATCTGGACTGCTTCCTGTCTGAATTCTGCACACCCATTTTTAATGCACCCTTGGAAATTACCAATACTTTTCTCTCAGTCAAAGCTAAACCTCTCTTTTAAAGCAATTATCTTTCCAAAAATTGCTACCTATTTCACTGTTCCTACAGCAAAATATGTTGAATTATGGAATCAAATATCTGCCAGTTTGCAAGTAGAGCCCTAAATAAAGATAGAGAAAAGAACCCTAAATGTTATTCAATGCACTGAGATGCTATGAAAAAACAGTCTTGTATAACTGATTCACAGCAGAGACTAACACAACATTGTAAATCAACTATACTCAAAAAAAAATTAATTAAAAAACACAGTCCTAAATGACATTTTATCAGTTCTTAAAAATGTATTTGTCCACATTTCATTAAAGTGTCTTTAATACCATGGTCACTCATTTCTGGTTAAAAGATAACCAGTAAATGCTTTTTTCAGAAAGCTAGACAAGGAGCAAGTCAATTAAGAACATCTTATGTTTGTATACCATCCTAGTGACACTTCATTTTCACATACCTTCTGTGATTTAATCTTTCAAATAACCACATGAGGTGGACAAGGCAAGACTCATTACTTGCAGTCTAGCACTGGAACCATCAGAACCTTGTGGCTGATACAGCATTCTAGTACTTTCACTTTAACACACACACTCTGCCTCTTCAAGCATTCATAGCAACTCAGATATTCATAGCAACAATCCATCACCATAGATAATATCTAAACAAACATGACATTTTCATTTTCTGTAACATCTTTGAAACAGAAAGGAAGATGCTAAATATGAATTCATCCCAAGGACTGTAGGACCTAAAGGTAAAAATTCCTCCCAGGAAAAAAGGCCCAAAGATTGTCATAAGCGCATGCCCCAGAGCCTGCTATTTGTTTGGATCGGCATAGGTCCATATTCCTCTGCTAGAGGGAGGGTTTATGGAAGAAGTCACCCTGGGTTGACCTGGGTATGCTGGTCTATAACTTCATTCCAAAGATTTAAGGGGGAAGAGTACTAGAATCTCAGCATGTGGGTCTATGTGCAATAAAGAGGTCATTTCTTCTCTCCCTCTCCACCCCACCCCCCAGTCTTTGAAGAGAGAGGTTAGACTCTATTCTCTAATGAGAGGGAATCCCAGCAAGGCAGCACTTGCCTAGAGAAGGACTTAAAGATAATTAAGAGAACACTGTCACCCATGATTGGAGCTGGTCTGAGAGACCTAAAAGTGAATGTTAGAGTTCCTCCACTTCTGTAGAGAAATCGTGATGCACAAGGTGCTCTTTATGGCTTTCCAGCCTCAGCTACCCTGAAATTTTGAAGGTTCCTGAAGGCATCATGCTCTCTTTCAATTTACAGGATTTGCACAAACCTCAGTTGGGAACAATCCTCACCTTTACCTGCCTACGGTCTACTCGCCCTTTTTGACACAGCTCAATCATCACCTCCTCCAGAAAGCCATCTTTCACAATCTGCACTCCATACCACTGCCTTGTATGCTCCTGGAGAGTCCTGTGCTTATCTTTATTTGTGGTTCTGATCACACTTGATTGTAATCAGTTTGTCTAGTTCACCTACAAGACTCTAAATTATACCTTTTCATCTTTGTATTCCCCAAATCTATCATAGAGCCTGGCACACTGAATGAATGAAGGAAAGAAGGACTGTTTATCCCTGACCCCATCCCAGAACTTCTGATACCGTCTGGCCCATTAGTTTGGTAGTGTGTACAAATCTCCTCTCTGAATACTTCATCTAGCTTTGGTTCTACCCCTGCTAACTAAATCTCACCCAGGATTTAGTTGAGAGACTCTTGACCAAAAGAAGCCTGGTAGGATTCTCCCAGTCAGGGAAACTTTGTTCCCCAGCCAAAGGAAAGAGATACAAATGGTCCCATTCTTATTCTAGTTGCTCCTACATCACAGCCTTTATCAGGCATAGTTCCATCCGAGCCCAGAACTGGATGATAGCTTAGCAGGTTATTAGTAGCTCCCTTTCCATCTAGTTTGCTTTGTTAAAATAGTCTGGTCAGACACTCATTGTCTGGCGCTTTGTTTTGCTATATAGTTATATGACCTACCCTGAGATGCCACTATGCTTGAATAATCCATATTCACTTTTCCCAGTCTCTCTGTCATCAAGCTAAACTTCTCTTTTGCTTTCCTGCACTTCCAGTCAGGTGGTCTTCCCTCTTAACAAGCTCTTCCTGAAATCCAATGTGGCCCAGAATTCCTGATGCCGTCGCTTTCTACCAGCTTCTCTTGGATTGCCCTCCAACTTTGCCCTTCATTTTCCACACCTCCTTTTGAACCTGGTTCTGTTCTGGGACCTGTACTTTGCTTGGGATTTTTCTCACTTGTGTTTGCCTTTTTTTTTTTTTTTTTTTTATAAATAGTAACATTTTTTATTTTATTTTTTTATAAATGTATTTACTTATTTATTTTTGGGTGTGTTGGGTCTTCATTTCTGTGCGAGGGCTCCCTCCAGTTGTGGCGAGCGGGGGCCACTCTTCATCGTGGTGCGCGGGCCTCTCACTGTCGCGGCCTCGCTTGTTGCGGAGCACAGGCTCCAGACGCGCAGGCTCAGCAGTTGTGGCTCACGGGCCCAGCTGCTCCGCGGCATGCGGGATCCTCCCAGACCAGGGCTCGAACCCGTGTCCCCTGCACTGGCAGGCAGATTCCCAACCACTGCGCCACAAGGGAAGCCCATGTTTGCCTTTTTTATTCCAAGTTCAACATCCAGAAGCACGTTCCCCACTGAAGATAAGGATAAGCAAGCTGAAGGGCAACATAGGACATTATACACTTCTAAACTACTTAAACTGCTCCTAAGTGTTTCCCTTAAGGTAATAAAAATTTTTATGTTTTGTAGATCCTGCCAATAACTTCGATAGAATAGCTGATCAACCATTTAGAAGGGCACTATAAATTGGGCCAAAGTTAAGAATCCGAAAGAACTATAGTCTCCACAAACTTTCATGGAATCGCACCATGTCCATTGCATTTTATGGTATATCCACTTTTATAAGTCTATTTATGAGTACAAAGAGGCTTAGCCACCACTGCTCTAGCTTGCCAGCTTGGACTGACTGCTGCTATTTTAACCACATTCGCCTCTAGAAAGAGCACAGCCAACAGTTCCAAATTCCTGAGGGAACCATAACTGTTTATACTGAGAAAACTGAATGACACATCGTTTGGAAATTTGTTATTATTTAAGCCACTATCAACTTGGGTTTTGTTTGTCCAGAGTGATCTCTTATGGCCCAAAGTGCCATATTTCTACCTAGCCCTCGAGAGAGACTGGTCCCAGGAGCAGAAAACTGTCTTGGAGAGAGCTTAGACAACAGACACCAGGAACCAACACACCCTAAAAAACACACCCTAAAAAAAGGAAGGTCTCAGGGCTCAGCCAATGTTCTCCTCAGGTAAGGTTCCCCCTTACCTCTTAAGTCCCACGGGAGTTACATGGAGCAGCCAAGGTAGATGCTGCTCATGCAATGCGTTTGCATCACAGCTGAAAAACTCTGGGCTTAAGAAACACTGATCTTTTATCATAAAAAATGGACAAGAAAACCTGTCTAAAGTTACTTCAGAGAGAGACTTATTTTTATTATACTGGACAGCAGAAGAACTTGCCCTCTGCTCCAGAGGGAGATACCATCTCTATCTTCTATTCACTATCAAACATCTTTGAAAAGATCATCCAGAACTAAAGACTATCTCAGTACCTTTGCTCACAAGATGTTGAGAAACACGTGAAAAATTGTCGCTTAACAGGAAGCTGAAAAAGTCAGTGAATAAATGAATGAATGACACAATTTACAGACAGCTTAGAGAAAGAGGCAAAGTAATGAGTACTCGATACAAATAGTTCATCAATTCTCTACTCTAAATAAGCACACAAGCATATGTCAGCAAAGGTCATTTCTGCTCGCCAAGGAAGATTCTCATTTTATTAATTTAAATGTACGTCGCTCTTTCAAATAATTGGCACTCCTTTGAATAAATCCAACAAAACTTAACAAGTGACACTTTTAAACTTACCAAATGCTGTCTACTTGATGGAACCAGTTTCTTTCAAATATCATTGCATCACTTTACACGTAAACTATTGTACATATCTCTTGATTCTAAAAATCTTTAGCCCAAAGACAAAAATGCAAATGACACAGAATTTTGAGACTGAAATTAGTCAAAATAAAGAAATAAAGAAAACTGTGTATAAAGTCTGTGCTTCTAACTTCATTACACAGTAGATCACAGGCCTTGGAGGGCACATAGACATAGGTTTAAGTCACAGAAATAGTTTACAAGTCATCCCTATCTTCTGTGGCTTCCTTCTTATAAATGCCTTGGTATATCTTTTTGATGATGGGGCTTTTTCTAAACAAACTGTTATTCCGGTCAGAAATGGCATGAGCAGCATTCAAGGAATTCCAAGCATTATGATGGTTAAGCAGCATTTTGCAAACTGTATTCTGGGGAACACAAGTGCCCTTTATGATGTTAATAAATATTCTGCCACCTAAAAATTACTTAGGCAAGTAAGTTTGGTAAGCTATAAACTGCAAAATTTTTCAGAGACTCTAATTGGGCTAATGTAGATCTTAGACCAATGAGGTCCATTTATCATTGAACGTCCAATAGGTGGATTAGGAATATGGTATGAAACATTTCCCACACTTATTTCACCATGCAAAATTTTTAACATAAGATGTTTTGTATTAGAGATACTAGATGCTTCAGGAATACTAGAGTTCCATAGACCACGGTTAGAAAAACTCTGGGCCACAACCCAGGCTAGATATGGGACAAGAACAATGAAGGTATTGAGATAGTTGGGAGTTAGTTTTGCAAAGGACCTTGAATTGTATGCTGCTATTTGAACTTTTTTATGTAAGCAGTGGGGACATATCCTGTTGACATTCTTTATATTTTTTGGTATGTTTAGATGTGGTCATTTTAGTCAGAAACATATTAAAAGGTCCTAGGATCTTTCAATTTTGTAATAGATTCCTCCATAGATGAAGAAATCTACAGAAGAGAATAACCTTTGTAAATACCCAAGTTCAAACCTTAATAGCATTCACTCTTAGGAAAGTCCTCTGTATGCCTAAGAATTCCTATGTAGTAGCTCAAATTAATTTACTTTTTTTCTGTTCTGTGTTCCTTGTACTTCCTCTTCACCGAATTCCAACTCTAGAACTCAGCCTTGCAACAGAGACAGACGGAGACACCAGATCCATTCACGGATTGTCCCAGTCTGAATAAAATCACTCCCCAAGTTTCTATCATGCAGCTTATTTTCCAACATTTCCATCATAGTCAGGATTATCTTGGATGCTCCAACCAAGCTTTCTTTGTTCTGTCATTCAAGGAATATTTAATGAGCACTATCTGATGAAGGCATTGTAGTAAGTGCTGAGAGACATAAAAGGAAGATTTAGATATATTTCCCCTTGAGGCCTGTGTATACTTTGAGTATTTTGCTTTAAGATCAAATCAACAATTTCTTTCAAGCTTTGATTGATTTGTGCCGCTAATAAAGGCCAATTATATAAAGAACAGTTCAATCCATCAGTCAGTGAATATTTATTGAGCCTTTGCTATATGCCAAACAACAATGTTAGGTGCTGGGTATGCAGCAATGAGCAAGATAGGCCTAGTTCCTGCCCTCAAAGAGCTTATAAATCTAGTTGTAGCTAAAGACAATAGCATGACTGTGAAATCTGTATTTGTTATCTAAACTCTTTTTAAAATGTTATTAGTTATAAAGGGGAGTAAAACATATATGGCAAAATGTTAATTAATCTCGGAGAAGAGTATATGGATATTCATTTAACTATTCTTTTGATGTTTCTGTTGAGTTGATATTTTTCAAAATAAAATGGTGGAGGAAAGTTTAATAAGAACAAATCAGTAAAAATTTAAACATTTGAAGTCATATTTCTTTCATAATCTAATACTTTTTTGCTTAGTTGTAATATTTCAGTGTTCTATGACTTTCAATTCACTTATTTCCATATTAGAACTCCCAATGCAGAAATCAAAAACATTACTTTAAGAATAACAGCAAGACTTGGTTTGCGTTTTCCCTACCACAGAATGTCCCGCCCAAAGGGAGCACTGTGGCTCTTGAATGTGGTGAGCATTTTTGTTAAACTCTCTATAAAATATGTCAGCATACTTAGTTTTTGGCTAAGTAAATAAGGAGAATTACAATGTCCAGACTTGTTATTTGCTGTCATTCATTTGGCATTTCTTAAGCTATTTTCTAAGGCAAGTATATATGTTTTAATGATTATAATAACTTATAATAATCAATAAACTCAATGTATTTGCTGTATATATGCTAAGATGTACAAGATAGAACCTCTTTGTTCTACTAGTGGCGGGACAGAAATGACACCACCTATGGTGTATCCAAATAAAACATTGGGTGTTAAGAGAAAGCATGGATGGATTTAAGTGGCTTTTAACAATGTCTTCCTATGACTCTTAACCCCAGACTCACCAAATATTATCATTGTTTGCATTTTTATTTTCTCACCATTTCAAGTTGCCAGATACATCTTTGTCTCTGATACATGATATATCTGTATTTTCAGAAAGAAATGCATATAGGAGAAAATCAAGGGCATAAAAGTGAGAGCCAGTGATCAAAAGTGAAAAGGAGCATGAAAAAAAATTATGTAGCAAATAATATGACATCAAAGACCTGCTACAGGTATTCCTAAAGAAAAGAAATACAGGTATCCCCTGCTTTTTGGAAGTTCCCTTTAGGCTCACTTGGCTTTTATGAAAGACTTAACATTAGTAGCTGTTTTTTGATAACCAAAAATGATCTGAAGAGGATTTTCATTTTTATGGAAAAGAGCAAAAAAGCAAAAGTAGCATTCAGTGTTGGTTTTGCAGTGACCCAGTTATAGAGGCAGAGCGTACCCCGAGCAGTGAGAGTGGCACTGCCAAGCTCCTTCTCTGGGAACTACACTCGGCATCTCAGACTCAAGCCGCCATAGCTTTGAACAGTGTCTGTGAGCATCTGTGCTTTATCTTGATTTATTTTGTGTATTTGTTAGCAAGATGTGTCCTAAGGTAATTGCTTCTTTGCTTTACCCCATTTTGGCTTAGGAACTTTCAGATAGTGGGGAAAACCTGTACAGGTTAACAGGTAAGTGACATTTCCCCTCCATTCATTCAAAAAAATGTGTTGCATGTCTGCTATGTTCCAGACACTATGCTAGTGGAGATAAAAGAATACAGTATAGTCTCCACTTTCAGAAAACTTGCCAGACATGCATGATGGAATAAGAGAGGTGATAGGTATAGTGGAAACAAGCAATGTAGGTCTTGGACTCAAACTCACATTAAGTCTCTGTCATTTATAAACTATAGGCATACCCCAGGGATATGGCAGGGAGGGTTCCAGACCACAAATAAAGTGAATATTGCAAAAAAGTGAGTCAAACAAGTTTTTTGGTTTCCCAGTGCATATAAAAGTTGTGTTTATGCTACACTGTAGTTTTTTAAATGTGCAATAGCATTATATCTAAAAAAATAATATGCATACCTTCATTTAAAATATACCATATTGCTAAAAAAATGCTAACCATAATCTGAGCCTTCAGCAATTCATAATCTTTTTGCAATATTAACATCAAAGATCACTGATCATAGATCACCATAACAAATATAATAATAATTAAAAAGTCTGAAATATTATGAATATTATGAGAATTACTGAAATGTGACAGAGACATGAAGTGAGCAAATGCTGTTGGAAAGATGATGTCAATAGACTTGCTTGAGGCAGGTCCTCCACAAATCTTCAATTTGTAAAAACTGCCATATCTGAGAAGTGTAATAAAGCAAAGCGCAACAAAACAAGATATGCCCATTGCCTTGGACACATGATCTGACCTCTCTGAGCTTCAAGTTCCTCATCTATAAAGTTCAAATAATAATACCTACCTTGCCCTATAGTCATAAGAATTAGGATTAAGGTATGTAAACTGGCAGGCACACACAACTACTCAAAAAATCTTTACTACAAATAAATACTTCAATAGAGGCACGTGTATAATGATTAAAAACCACAAAATTTGCCCCTCCTAAAATTTTACCACTCAAAGAATTTTGAAAATTATGCTATCAATCAGTGTCCTAAAGGAAACTGAGATTTTGAGTAGAATTTAATGAAGGGACTCTATACACGGATGGGGGCAGGGTTAGTAGGGGACCCAACAAGGATACTGAATCCCCCAGGGGCCATTACACTCCTAGGCCTGACCCCAGTGGTAGAAGAGACTTGGAAGTGGATCATCCACTCTACAAACACGGAGATGACAGCTCAGACTCTCAGAGTCTGATGTCATCAAAGATAACTAATACCCTCACTCACTAATCAGCAGGTTGATTACAATTTCATTTTTCCACTTAGGTTGCCTGCAAGAACAGAAGTTGCTAGCCAGTTAACACAACAGTTTACACTGCTCATTGAAAAATAAAAAATAATGAGTTGACAGTAAGTGTACATAAATATTCAGACAACTAAATAATTTAAATAAGCCCACTGCTCCAGAGGTGGGTTAAACCCAGCAGAATACAGTGGCACCACTTTCTGGCTATTTTGCCTCTATTAATTTAGGTTACCTATATTAGCCACCATGCAGCCTACAATGAAAATTCTTAGGTCTTTTTGCTCTTGAAATGCTGTTAAGCTATGATTCTGTAGTAGATTTTTTAATCTAAATTTCACATTTGACCTTTGTCCCTGTTAAGATAGTTTTACTTCAGTACTTCAACATATTAAGATATTTATACATTCCATCTAAATTAGCAGCTTTATATCATCTAAAAATTCGATAAGCATGTCTTTCTATGTCTTTTTTTAAGTTGCTGATAAAAAGATTGAATGCGGTAAGGACAAGATCAGAGCCATTTGTATGCATTCATTTAAAAAATTGAGCATCTTATATGTAGTGGGCTCCGTGTTAATTTCTGGGGATGCAGATAATGCAGAATGAAGTAATAAAATTTTGGTTAGAGATAAATGCTACCAAGAAGCAAAATATAGTATTAAACTAGTGCCTAGATAGGGTATAGGCAACTTTAGATAAGGGGACCAGGGAGGCCTCACTGAGTTCTAACTGATGGCAGTTTGACTGCCCTGTGCATACTCAATAGAAAAGTGTTCAGAAAGAGAGAAATAGGAAGTGCAAAGGTCCTGAAACTGGAACAAGCTTGACAGATTGGCAGAAAAGAAAGAAAGACAATTTGGGTGGAACAGTAAGCAAGGGGAAGAATAATACATGATGAGTTAAGAGAGGTAGACAAAGATCAGATCATGCAGGGAGCTGTAGTCTCTAGCAAGGAGTTTGAATGTTACCTGAAGTGTAATGCCACCTCCTTTTAAGTTGGCACTGACCCCACTGATCTATTTATGAATATAGCTTTAGAACAGTAACTTTACTGTACTAACAATTAGCATAGCTAAAATCAAGAACTAAGACATCATTCATGGGGACACAAACAATGAAATATTTTCTGCCAAACAAGAATTTAATCTGCCTGAGAAACCTATTCATTTCTTTTTTTAAAATTTTATTTTATTTTTGGCTGTGTTGGGTCTTTGTTGCAGCAGGTGGGCTCTTCTCTGGTTGTGGCGAGCAGGGGCTACTCTTCGTTGTGGTGTGCGGACTTCTCATTGTGGTGGCTTCTCTTGTTGTGGAGCATGGGCTCTAGGCATGCGGGCTTCAGTAGTTGTGGCACACGGGCTTCAGTAGTTGTGCCTCACAGGCTCTAGAGCGCAGGTTCAGTAGTTGTGGTGCACAGGCTTAGTTGCTCCGCAGCATGTGGGATCCTCCCAGACCAGGGCTCGAACCTAACTTCACTCCTTCTGCCCTTCAGATTTCCTTCCAGTGCCTCGTATTGTCTGAACCCAGTAGAAGCCAGAGGGCAAGGGAGAAAATTAATACAATCCATAAAGATCAGCCAGAATAGGTAGAGAGTGGGTCTAGAAGGGCATTGGGAAATATCCAACACACATTCCCTTCCACCACTGTAATTCCAGTTTCATTAGCCTTACATATTTTTCAGCAGTTTCTCTCATCCTCATGATGGGCAAGTCAAGAAGCATCTAATAGGTATTCAGGAAACTCAAACTTTCTAGATAGATCTCTCTAGATTCTAGGACTATATTAAAATCTTATAGAAAAACATAGAGGGGTGGGATGAACTGGGAGACTGGGATTGACATATATACACTAATATGTATAAAATAGATAACTAATGAGAACCTGCTGTATAGCACAGAGAAATCCACTTCGCTGTACAGTAGAAACTAACACAACATTGTAAAACAACTATACCCCAATTTAAAAAAAAGAAGCCTAATAACTAGAAAATATATATATATATAAAGAAGTTCAAGACACGGATTCTTCCCCCAAGATAAAGACTGGAATAAATGGGAACAAGATAATATAGACAACAAGTTGTAGATCATAGAAAATATTGAAGATTTGGCTTCAGGAAAGACCAGTTACCTCCTCTAAGGCAGGTTGTATGTGTGAGTTGCAGTTTTTATAATTTTTATAAACAATGTAGGAAAAGAAAGTTGAAGAGTACAGATGTTTTTTGAGGGAATGACAGTAACCTAACATCCTTAGAAACACTCTGTTAGCAACCTGGAACTTTACTCAGCCTATTTTGCTAGGTAACCTGTTCCAGGAGAGAAAAGGAGGCTAAAGAAACAGAAGTTGTTTATTCTTTTCATCCTCTTAACATGTACATTTCTCTAAAGAGCAAAGACTGACAGTTATCATAATAGCTGTTTTCAACATTTGTACGGCTGTTGCCTAAAAGCCAAACCCAACATCAACTGGTGAAGGCTAGTCCCTCTGCCTAAAATGTTTTCCTCACTTCCTCGTCGTGCAAACTCCTGTTAATTCTTCAAGACTCCACTCAAACATGGACTCTGCTTAGCATTTTCTGAGTATTCTAGGCAAAGCCAGACCCTTCTCTGAACTTTAACCTCTAAAATGATTAAAAAGAGTTACTTTTCAATAGTATCCTGGTTTGTATAATTACTTTTGAAGAAGCTACCTAATATTTGCTTTTACTACTTCATTCCAGTATAAAAATTTCATAAAAGACACATATGGCTAGCTTTGTTCAGGATCAAAAGCGTTGCCCAGAGAGATCTTTTCATGGTTAATAAAATTTACTGAAAGAAAAGAACTTGCAATAACTATTGTAACTTCTAAGACAATAACTCTAAACTCGAATGTATGAAAACTTTTAATACAGCATTGAAAGAAAAACCCTCTTTTCCCATTAAATATCTCATCCTTTGTTGAATAAAAAGCTATTACCCAACCATCACCCATTTATCTTTTATGGATTTTTCATAGCAATAATTAAGATTGTCATTTTTTTTGTTCTCTACGCATACCTATGAGATCAAATGACTTAACAAGCAATCGTTGAGCCCGGCTAATTTTAAGAGAGAAAACAGAAGTACTTATACATATTCAATAGATACCTTTTTTTTTTTTTAATTATGAAACTTTTATTATAGTATAAAGTACATACAAAAAGGGAACACATCAAAAGTGCACAGTTCTATCAATTTTGCACAAATGAAACACACCCCTGCAACCAGCCCCTAGATCAAGGGACAAGCATTACCACCTCTCAGAAGGCCACTCCTGTTTCCTTCCAGCCACCGCCTACAAAGTCAAAGTGTCATAACTTCCTTCATCCTCCTGACATCTAGCAGCCTAAATTCATTTTGTTGGTTCTGCAACTTTATATAATCACACATATACATTTTCCAGTCTGGCTTCGTTTGGTGACCATTGTATTTATGAGCTTCACCAACACTGTTCCAATGTAGTTGTATTTGTCTTTTTTTTTTTTTTAATCAGTCATCAATTTTATACACATCACTGTATACATGTCAATCCCAATCGCCAAATTCAGCACACCACCATCCCCACCCCACCACAGTTTTCCCCCCTTGGTGTCCATACGTTAGTTCTCTACATCTGTGTCTCAACTTCTGCCCTGCAACCCGGTTCAACTGTACCATTTTTCTAGGTTCCACATAAATGAGTTAATATACGATATTTGTTTTTCTCTTTCTGACTTACTTCACTCTGTATGACAGTCTCTGATCCATCCACGTCTCAACAAATGACTCAATTTCGTTCCTTTTTATGGCTGAGTAATATTCCATTGTATATATGTACCACATCTTCTTTATCCATTCGTCTGTCGATGGGAATTTAGGTTGCTTCCATGACCTGGCTATTGTAAATAGTGCTGCAATGAACGTTGGGGTGCATGTGTCTTTTTGAATTATGGTTTTCTCTGGGTATATGCCCAGTAGTGGGATTGCTGGGTCATATGGTAATTCTATTTTTAGTTTTTTAAGGAACCTCCATATTGTTCTCCATAGTGGCTGTATCAATTTACATTCCCACCAACAGTGCAAGAGGGTTCCCTTTTCTCCACACCCTCTCCAGCATTTGTTGTTTGTAGATTTTCTGATGATGCCCATTCTAACTGGTGTGAGGTGATACCTCATTGTCATTTTGATTTGCATTTCTCTAATAATTAGGGATGTTGAGCATCTTTTCATGTGCTTTGTGGCCGCCTGTATGTCTTCTTTGGAGAAATGTCTATTTAGGTCTTCTGCCCATTTTTGGATTGGGTTGTTTGTTTCTTTAATATTGAGCTGAATGAGCTGTTTATATATTTTGGAGATTAATCCTTTGTCCATTGATTCATTTGCAAATATTTTCTCCCATTCTGAGGGTTGTCTTTTCGTCTTGTTTATGGTTTCCTTTGCTGTGCAAAAGCTTTTAAGTTTCATGAGGTCCCATTTGTTTATTTTCGTTTTTATTTCCATTACTCTAGGAGGTGGATCAAAAAAGATCTTGCTGTGATTTATGTCAAAGAGTGTTCTTCCTATGTTTTCCTCTAAGAGTTTTATAGTGTCCAGTCTTACATTTAGGTCTCTAACCCATTTTGAGTTTATTTTTGTGTGTGGTGTTAGGGAGTATTCTAATTTCATTCTTTTACATGTAGCTGTCCAGTTTTCCCAGCACCACTTATTGAAGAGACTGTCTTTTCTCCATTGTATATCCTTGCCTCCTTTGTCATAGATTAGTTGACCATAGGTGCGTGGGTTTATCTCTGGCCTTTCTATCCTGTTCCATTGATCTATGTTTCTGTTTTTGTGCCAGTACCATATTGTCTTGAGTACTGTAGCTTTGTAGTATAGTCTGAAGTCAGGGAGTCTGATTCCTCCAGCTCAATTTTTTCCCCTCAAGACTGCTTTGGCTATTCGGGGTCTTTTGTGTCTCCATACAAATTTTAAGATGATTTGTTCTAGTTCCGTAAAAAATGCCCTTGGTAATTTGATAGGGATTGCACTGAATCTGTGGATTGCTTTGGGTAGTATAGTCATTTTCACAATATTGATTCTTCCAATCCAAGAACATGGTATATCTCTCCATCTGTTGGTATCATCTTTAATTTCTTTCCTCAGTGTCTTAGAGTTTTCTGCATACAGGTCTTTTGTCTCCTTAGGTGGGTTTATTCCTAGGTATTTTATTCTTTTTGTTGCAATGGTAAATGGGAGTGTTTCCTTAATTTCTCTTTCAGACTTTTTGTCGTTAGTGTATAGGAATGCAAGGGATTTCTGTGCATTCATTTTGTATCCTGCTACTTTACCAAATTCATTAATTAGCTCTAGTAGTTTTCTGGTGGCAGTTTTAGGATTCTCTATGTATAGTATCATGTCATCTGCAAACAGTGACAGTTTTACTTCTTCTTTTCCAATTTGTATTCCTTTTATTTCTTTTTCTTCTCTGATTGCCGTGGCTAGGACTTCCAAAACTATGTTAAATAATAGTGGTGAGAGTGGACATCCTTGTCTTGTTCCTGATCTTAGAGGAAATGCTTTCAGTTTTTCACCATTGAGAATGATGTTTACTGTGGGTTTGTCGTATATGGCCTTTATTATGTTGAGGTAGGTTCCCTCTATGCCCACTTTCTGGAGAGTTTTATCATAAATGGGTGTTGAATTTTGTCAAAAGCTTTTTCTGCATCTATTGAGATGATCATATGGTTTTTATTCTTCAATTTGTTAATATGGTGTATCACATTGATTGATTTGCATATATTGAAGAATCCTTGCATCCCTGGGATAAATCCCACTTGATCGTGGTGTATGATCCTTTTAATGTGTTGTTGGATTCTGTTTGCTAGTATTTTGTTGAGGATTTTTGCATCTATATTCATCAGTGATATTGGTCTGTAATTTTCTTTTTTTTGTAGTATCTTTGTCTGGTTTTGGTATCAGAGTGATGGTGGCCTCATAGAATGAGTTTCAGAGTGTTCCTTCCTCTGCAATTTTTTGGAAGAGTTTGAGAAGGATGGGTGTTAGCTCTTCTCTAAATGTTTGATAGAATTCACCTGTGAAGCCATCTGGTCCTGGACTTTTGTTTGTTGGAAGATTTTTAATCACAGTTTCAATTTCATTACTTGTGATTGGTCTGTTCATATTTTCTGTTTCTTCCTGGTTCAGTCTTGGAAGGTTATACCTTTCTAAGAATTTGTCCATTTCTTCCAGGTTGTCCATTTTATTGGCATAGAGTTGCTTGTAGTAGTCTCTTAAGATGCTTTGTATTTCTGCAGTGTCTGTTGTAACTTCTCCTTTTTCATTTCTGATTTTATTGATTTGAGTCCTCTCCCTCTTTTTCTTGATGAGTCTGGCTAATGGCTTATCAATTTTATTTATCTTCTCAAAGAACCAGCTTTTAGTTTTATTGATCTTTGCTATTGTTTTCTTTGTTTCTATTTCATTTATTTCCGCTCTGATCTTTATGATTTCTTTCCTTCTGCTAACTTTGGGTTTTGTTTGTTCTTCTTTCTCTAGTTTCTTTAGGTGTAAGGTTAGATTGTTTACTTGAGATTTTTCTTGTTTCTTGAGGTAGGCTTGTATAGCTATAAACTTCCCTCTTAGAACTGCTTTTGCTGCATCCCATAGGTTTTAGGTCATCGTGTTTTCATTGTCATTTGTCTCTAGGTATTTTTTGATTTCCTCTTTGATTTCTTCAGTGATCTCTTGGTTATTTAGTAACGTATTGTTTAGCCTCCATGTGTTTGTGTTTTTTACGTTTTTTTTCCTGTAATTCATTTCTAATCTCGTAGTGTTGTGGTCAGAAAAGATGCTTGATATGATTTCAATTTTCTTAAATTTACTGAGGCTTGATTTGTGACCCAAGATGTGATCTATCCTGGAGAATGTTCCGTGTGCACTTGAGAAGAAAGTGTAATCTGCTGTTTTTGGATGGAATGTCCTATAAATATCAATTAAATCTATCTGGTCTATTGTGTCATTTAAAGCTTCTGTTTCCTTATTTATTTTCATTTTGGATGATCTGTCCATTGGTGTAAGTGAGGTGTTAAAGTCCCCTACTATTATTGTGTTACTGTCGATTTCCTCTTTTATAGCTGTTAGCAGTTGCCTTATGTATTGAGGTGCTCCTATGTTGGGTGCATATATATTTATAATTGTTATATCTTCTTCTTGGATTGATCCCTTGATCATTATGTAGTGTCCTTCCTTGTCTCTTGTAACATTCTTTATTTTAAAGTCTATTTTATCTGATATGAGTATAGCTACTCCAGCTTTCTTTTGATTTCCATTTGCATGGAATATCTTTTTCCATCCCCTCACTTTCAATCTGTATGTGTCCCTAGGTCTGAAATGGGTCTCTTGTAGACAGCATATATATGGGTCTTGTTTTTGTATCCATTCAGCAAGACTGTGTCTTTTGGTTGGAGCATTTAATCCGTTCACGTTTAAGGTAATTATTGATATGTATGTTCCTATGACCATTTTCTTAATTATTTTGGGTTTGTTTTTGTAGGTCCTTTTCTTCTCTTGTGTTTCCCACTCAGAGAAGTTCCTTTAGCATTTGTTGTAGAGCTGGTTTGGTGGTGCTGAATTCTCTTAGCTTTTGCTTGTCTGTAAAGCTTTTGATTTCTCCATCAAATCTAAATGAGATCCTTGCCGGGTAGAGTAATCTTGGTTGTAGGTTCTTCCCTTTCATCACTTGAAGTATATCATGCCACTCCCTTCTGGCTTGTAGAATTTCTGCTGAAATCAGCTGTTAACCTTATGGGAGTTCCCTTGTATGTTATTTGTCATTTTTCCCTTGCTGCTTTCAATAATTTTTCTTTGTCTTTAATTTTTGCCAATTTGATTACTATGTGTCTCGGCATGTTTCTCCTTGGGTGTATCCTGTATGGGTTCTCTGCACTTCCTGGACTTGGTTCCTGGACGTGGGTGGCTATTTCCTTTCCCATGTTAGGGAAGTTTTCGACTATAATCTCTTCAAATATTTTCTCAGGTCCTTTCTCTCTCTCTTCTCCTTCTGGGACCCCTATAATGCGAATGTTATTGTGTTTAATGTTGTCCCAGAGGTCTCTTAGGCTGTCTTCATTTCTTTTCATTCTTTTTTCTTTAGTCTGTTCTGCAGCAGTGAATTCCACCATTCTGTCTTCCAGGTCACTTATCCGTTCTTCTGCCTCAGTTATTCTGCTATTGATTCCTTCTAGTGTAGTTTTCATTTCAGTTATTGTATTGGTCATCTCCGTTTGTTCTTTAATTCTTCTAGGTCTTTGTTAATCATTTCTTGCATCTTCTCAATCTTTGTCACCACTCTTATTCCGAGGTCCTGGATCATCTTCACTATCATTATTCTGAATTCTTTTTCTGGAAGGTTGCCTATCTCCACTTCATTTAGTTGTGTTTCTGGGGTTTTTTCTTGTTCCTTCATCTGGTATATAGCCCTCTGCCTTTTCATCTTGTCTATCTTTCTGTGAATGTGGTTTTTGTTCCACAGGCTGCAGGATTGTAGTTTTTCTTGCTTCTGCTCAATAGATACCTTTTCATTTGAAAAATTATTTGAAAACTAACCATGATGAAACTGAGGAAAGACTGCTCTGGAACTTCATGGAACAGAATAATCTAAATGGAATGAAACGCTAAATAAAAGGGGTACAAACATGAGAAGCAGTATCTTTTTTTTTTCAATTTATAAAATTTTATAATAAAGGAACATCTGACACCACAGTTTTCTACTTTTGCATACATCATTTTTTGTATATCATTACCTTAACTGCTCCTCCTGATAATGTAGACTTTTTATTTTTTTTTTTATAAATTTACTTATTTATTTATTTATTTTTGGCTCTGGTGGGTCTTCACTGCTGTGCACTGGCTTTCTCTAGTTGCGGTGAGTCGGAGCTACTCTTCGTTGTGGTGCGCGGGCTTCTCACTGCAGTGTCTTCTCTTGTTGTGGAGCACAGGCTCTAGAAGCGTGGGCCTCAGTTGTGGCGCATGGGCTAAGTAGTTGTGGCTCGCGGGCTCTAGAGCACAGGCTCAGTAGTTGTGGCACAAGGGCTTTGTGGCTCTGCAGCATGTGGGATCTTCTGGGACCAGGGCTCGAACCTGTGTCCCCTGCAATGGCAGGTGGATTCTTCTTGTTTTTGTTTTTTAACATCTTTATTGGAGTATAATTGCTTTCAATGTTGTGTTAGTTTCAGAAGAAGTATCTTTCATTTTAAATTTCTATTAAGGATTCTAAAATGTATGACCATTTGGAATCCAAAACAAGTTGGAGATGACGGAGAAGGTGAGATAGCTGTAACCTCATCCAATTTTCCATTTGAATCGGACACATGTCTGACGAATACAGAACTGTTCACTTAAGGCAGGCACAAAGCCACAACTTCTAAAAAAAATTGGAAAGAAATCACAGCTATTCATTCATTCATCAAAGATTTATTGAGTGCCTGGTCTAGGCCAGACACTGTGCTGTGTCTATCTGCCTGTCTGTCTGTCTCTCTCTCTGCTAGTATAACATAGTGGGCAATGTAAACATATTGTTAAAATTATACATGTTACATGCTGAAAGGGGAAGTCAGGAGTTAACATTTATTAATGGGCCAGGCACAATGTATATAGAGTCTGATTTAATCTTCACAATGACCCTATGAGATTGGTATTATTCAACCAATTTTACAAATGGGAAACTAAAGCCATGGATACTCAATGAGTCACCAAGTTTACCCTGCTAATGAGGGGTGGGGTTTAAATGCCAACTAAGATCTGACTCCAGAGTTTATTTTCTTTTCTCTCCACAATGAGAGGTAAACCTTGAGGCACATGAGGAGAATTTTGAGGCACCTCTGCATAAGTACCTTAGAGTGTATGCAGTGTGAAAAACTACTGCTGGACACCAGGCCTGAGGTTGGCAGTAGAGTGTGGTGGGAACACGAGCTAGGAATGATGGATTCTTTGTGGTGGAGCCAGGTCTGTCTTCACAAAAAAAAGCACAAAGAACAGAATTGGGCAGGCTAAGAAGGTGAAGGGAATTCCAGGGAAAGGAAGAAGAGTGGCACCCACTTTTGACAAACATTAAAGACCATAGCTAATTTGGGTACTGTGGAGAAGACCAATCTCTGGCTAAAGCATAGGAGGAAGTGGCAGCTGGTACAAATGGAAAGTGAGGTGAGGTCAAACTGTAAAAATTTAAGAGGGATTTTCATAGGTATGCTGGCAAGAAACATGATGGTATATTATGTACTCAAATTCAGATTTCAGAAAATAATGGAAAGATCACAAAATATTAAGATAAAAATATTGATGTGTCTTACAGAGACCAAATCTTTCACTTAAAGAAAACCAAATAACAAGCTTCTCTAATGCCAAGGAAGCTATTGTTATGCAAATAGCTGTTGTGTTTCTGTTAATTACAGTTTGTTCTCAGTGAAAGAGGAGAAAAGTTTTTATCTTCAAAAATGGAAATTAAACCAATTTTAAACTATACAATGAAACTCAAAAAAAATTACAAAGTCTTTTTTCTATAATTAACACTTTCCAGTGACCCCATTTTCTATGTTGTCAATAGACAGTTGTCTCACAATTTGTATTGTTATTTTTTTTGTCATTCAGTAATATTCAGTAATTTAGTAATTTTTGTCTTTCAGTAATAATAAATATCCCATTATTGGTTAAAACTTGTACAAAAAGCAAACAAAAGTCCACATGCAAGATGAATAAGCATTTAACGCTTTTAGAAATTCCTCCCAAGCTGAAATGCAAGGCTAGGATTAAAAAAAAAAACCCTAGCTCATTGGATCTAGAGTTAGCTCTGGAACCTAAGCTTGGTACTTAGGACAAATTTTGGGAATCTCTAACCCCTAAAATGAGATTTTCCTTATGCTCAACAATATCATTCTAGTCTCTGTGGCTACTACTCAAAACATTTTTGCAATGGGGATAACTTTAATCACTAACATTACACTTTTTTTCTTGGTATATTTACAAGGTTGTACAGTATCACCACTATTCCTTACCTGTCACTCTCCAGCCCCTCCTTCTCCTAGCCTCTGGCAACCACTAGTCTACTTTCTGTATCTATGGATTTGCCTATTCTGGACATTTCATATAAATGGAATCATACAATACATGACCTTTTGTGTCTAACTTCTTTCCCTCAGCATAATGTTTTCAAGGTTCATCCATAATGTATCAACAGCACGAATCAGTACTTCATTCCTTTTTATGGCTGAATAATATTTCATTGTGGGGATATACCACATTCGGCTTATCCATTCATCAGTTGATAGACACCTGGATTGTTTCTACTTTTTGGAATTATGAACAATTTTGCTATGAACAGTTGTGTACAAGCTTTTTTGTGAACATATGTTTTCAATTCCCTTAGGTATATACCTAGGAATGGAATTGCTGGGTCATGTGGTAGCTCTACAGTTAACTTTCTGAGGACTATCAAACTGTTTTCCAAAGTGGCTATACCATTTTACATTCCTACCAGCAACATATGAGGGGCACAATTTCTTTACATTCTCACTGACACTTGTTACTTTTTAAAAATTATTATTATAGTTATTCTAGTACATATGAAGTGGTTTTGATTTGTATTCTCTGGTGACTAATGATGTCATTTAAAATAATAACAATAAAAATTAGGAAAGTGTTATTTCTATGAAAAAATAGCAATAGTAAATGCATTGTATGTTAACATAAATAACATATTTTCCAAAACTGGAAAATGAGAAGAGTCGTATTGTTTTACATTTTGGCAAATCTGCTTAATATCTGGCTTAAAAGAGAAAAGAGCTGGATTCTCATGTCTGCTTCTACATTTAATCGGCTATGATATGTTGTGGTTGAAGTAGATGAAGAAAATCCAGTTTTAGCTATGTGATTGGAAAAGGGAGGAGTATTTTAATAGCCTTTTCAGATAATTACAGATATTGTTCAATTGATAAATGGGCAGTGGTAGTTTTTAAGAGGTTAGATGCAATATGGAATTTAAAACCATACCAGTGAATTTTTTATTCTCTGTTACATTAAATCTATTGGTCTATCTTGCACTTTGAATAGATTTCTTGCCCATGATTTTGTAACATCCTGAATTGGCCATTTGGCACTTATTCGCTCACTGAGTTATACAGATCTTCCAAATGTTGACTCAGTTCATGACATAATATTTTTAAAAAATCACATCCATTAATTTAACCAACAATCTCATTAGAAAAATCCTTAGGTGTTAGGAAGCTGTCAAGTTTATGGTGGCAGATACAAGTTTTACAAAACACTAATTTTATCATTGGCAAAAAAACCTATTGTTTTCCTGAAGTGACAGACTCATTTCATTTACTTTCAAGAAAATATCTGCCAAATAGCTAAGGCCCCCCAAAATCACAGTTTGTCTGTCAATTTGTTCTTTCAAGTAAAAATGATGTGCTACAGGGTAGTGGGGGTGTGAGGGGCTGGTTCGGCTTGTAATTCAAACAATCATGCAAAGTTTTTCCTTGGATGAACTAGGCATTTTGATATGTAGAAGTGTTTTATAGGTATTTCCCATTTCATCACACTGATTATTAAAAACTGTGTACTTAAGGATCAAGATTTAATAAAATTAATACCTTTTACTGCATTATCAAAGATATTCTTAAGTGAGAATGACTATTTTTTTGCTTGACACAAATATGCAGATACAATGATGACTATATACTACCGATACAGTTCAGTGCCACTGCCTTGATTCCTGTTAAGGAGCCGTTTTAGCCACTATTGCTCTTGTACCATCAGTGCAAACGTTACCATAGTGGAAAAGGCAAATAACACCTTAGTATTACTATGAAAATAGTTTTAACCTTGCAGAACTGCTGCAAGGGTCTCAGGAACCAGAGCTGTCCATACTCTGAGGACTACTACTTAGTTCACATTGGAATACTTTTTTTTTTTTTTTTTTTTGGCCACACAGTGCAGCATGTGGGATCTTAGTTCCCTGACCAGGGATCGAAACTGTGCCCCCTGCAGTGGAAGTGCGGAGTCTTAACCACTGGACTGCCATGGAAGTCCCTGGAATAGAATACTTCTGAATAAGATGTTGGTATTTATGCTATCGAGAAAATTGGAAAGAAGTGGGTTCTTTTAGGGAGCTCTAGAATTTTATCTCTACAATCCTCTCACCTATTCTTTCACTTGCATTGCTACAGACACTAACCGAGATCAGGCATGTATCGCTTTATATACAGATAACTCCCTGGACTGCTCATTGGTTTCTGTCTCCAAAATCTCCTCTCTCCAAATGTTCTTCTGTGCTAACTGCTGCAGATTAATATTCCTAAAGCCCACTTTGATCCCTTTGTGCAGGCATTTCCAGTGACTTTTTCTGCCTAACAAATAAAGTCTAAATACCTTCATTTGATTTCCAGGTTCCCCTTGTTCTGGGTCCAACTTCCAGAGTTTTTCCCCCACTTTTTCTCCATGCTTTCCAACCTCAGAACATACATAGCATTTCCCAACTTGTAGTGTATTTGTCTGAACCCCCTTTTCATGTTTGGGGCACTTCCCCACCTTTTGAATCTTCATAGATGGCAGAGTCTACCTCTCAGTAAAGAGGCTGAAAAGGATGGATCCTTGCTTTCCCAGGAAGTGTGGTAGTTAGAATATGGCACATGAGCAAGGCTCAGACAATTATCAGGATCAGACTCTTCAGGATTTTGAATCTGGAGCTAGTGACATAAAGTTCTAGGGAGGTGGTAGATTCATCTGGCAGTGTCAGGGGCAGGACAAGGAGCCACATGGGGAGCTGGGGTAGCAACCAGTATTCAGTGGCCACAGCAGCACCTGGGAATACCTAGCAGTGTCATTGGCATTGGAGCTGGAAGCTGTGGAGCCCAGCTCTTCACATCCCCTAGGTGAACTTGGTACAGTGACTGGTCATGACTAAGAGGAAATAGGGTTTGCTGCTGCACAGGAAAGTCAAGTGGCAAAATCAACATGCTCAAAATAAATTTTTATTCACTTTTGCCATGTAAGAGAGAAAATATTGGAAGAGTGTAGAACAGACTTTTCTTCGGTCAGTTATTTTGGGGTAGTAGAGCTTGAACTAATGAAACCATGGTCACTATTTCACAGGCCAAAAAGGTAAATCAGCTGTTCTGTGTTTTTTGGTCACATACCATTGGTTAGAAGACAGAGGTGGAAAGTGATCATACTATAGTCCCAGGAAATTACAATATTTGTGTCAATGTCAATATTAAGATCATACTCTAAATGCACAGTTCTGTGTATCAGTTTCAGTGTCTTCACGTACACAAACTAGAGTCCATTGACTAATTCTGTCCCTCAAATCTAATCTGGCAGAAAATCTCATTTATTTCATGGAATTTGAATTGGCACTTACTACCTAGCTACTTATATCAGTACACTAGGAGGGAAGAAGAAACATTTCCCTCTATTAGGCTCACAGGATGAGTAACAGAAAAGATACTACATTAAACAAACTTCTGGTACTTGATTTTTTTTTCCAGAGGGCTGATAGGGGTGGTTATCTAGTCTTTACTAATTTCTTTCATGTCCTAAGTTTGTTATTGTTTTCATGATTCCCTTAACCTCTGGATGCCACAAGCATACAAATGATTTAAAACTGTGCAAACAACAATGTATTAGTCAGAACTTTGGTAAAGTTCTCTATGGCAATTTTGAGAAATTCCACTACAAAGGACAGATATAATTCAAAGTTCGGTAGTAAGGAGTGTAAGTTAAAAAGTTGAATTTTATATGACCTGAAGTTTAGAAGGTTTAAGAGAGACTGACTCTCATTTTTGAGTACGAAAAGGGTTCCTACATAAAAGATAGAAAACAATTACTCTCAGTGCCATGTGGCAGATGGAAATTACAGCAGGGAGGATTTAAACTAGAAATTAGAAGAGCTCTAAGGATTATGAAATGTGGGTATATATTGTCACAGGATTATAGAGTTTTATTTTTTTTAAACAGAGTAGAGTTGATAGTTATTTTCAAGTAATTTTAACACAAACTAAAAACAGGATGACTTAAATTCACATCAAGATTCTTTGCAGGGATGGAGTGATATAGGAAGACACATTTCTGCCCTCTGAGAGTTACAATATTGAAAGAGGGTGAACAGATTTAGCCAAATATAAAAGTAACTGCAAAATAAAGTAAAGTATAACTGATAAATACAAAAACAAAATTCTATATTTCTGCAGAGCATATCACTGTAATGACAATTTATCAGATTATATCACTGATGACATAAACTAAGATTCAGATGTCTCAGCCCATAGGCTGTGTTTGCTCCTCAAAGTGGAACTGAGCATTGGTTGAGTAACCATAAGATGGACTAACTATAGAAAATAAAAAGAAGTTGCCATTTGGCTACGCGATATAGCAATATTATTGAACACAATTTGGTAAACAGAGTTGAACATTACTAGTTTTTACATCTTTGACCAAGTGTACAAGGAGGGAAAGGTTTTAAGTTAGGAAAACTTGCAGAAGGAAGAAAATGTGCTTAAAGAAGGATCTTTACAGTTCAAAAATTTCAATTTCAAAACAGACCTAGAATATTTATAATTTTAAAGTTTCTACAGTATGTCCATGTATATACTCTGGTAGTTGAAAGCATGACCATATAAAAAATACCATAAGAAAATTTCTACACAATCATTGAGTAAAAATGAAAGAAGGGTTTTAAAACTTACTTCATGTTTAGTGCTATGCTCTGGATACTTGGTAAATACATTCATATTTATTTCTTAAATATTTATTAAAATCAAATATCCACTTATAAATGGCATTGATTTTTAAATCACTTAGCCTGTCTGATTCTCATACATATGTGCTAGAAATAAGCTTTCTGGAAATAAGATGCAGAGAAACACTGTTTTCACATTTCCCAGTGTCCTACTAATGCTAGCAGGACCATGGCATCCCTAGTAAAACAGCCTTCTTCAAAAGTCAAACTGTAAAAAATAACCTGCAGTAAAATATAACCTGATTTATGGTCATTCAACATTCATCAAGAAAATGCTGAAACTGCAGTAGAGAAATTGGCAATGGCATGACCAAAACAATTTACCAAAAAAAAAAAAAAAAGTTTAATTGAAATGAAAAAATATAATCAAAGAAACACAAATAAAACATTTTCTTATAATATTCAGAAATGAGTTTTAATTATAATGATCAGCACTGAGGAATGTGATATTTAAGTGAACACTTGCAAACACAGCTTGTGTAAATGGAACTTGGTACAATCTTTATAGACAGCTAGCCAGAAATTCAGATCATAAGCCTTAAGAAGGTTTATAACATTGACCAAGTTTTCTACTTTCAAGAATTTACACTAAAGGTGCAACCACTACAGAAAACAGTATAGAGGTTCCTCAAGAAATTATAAATGGAACTACCATATGATCCAGCAATCTTACATTGGGGTATACATCTAAAAGAAATGAAAACAGGATTTCAAAGAGATATCTGCACCCCCTTGTTCATTACAGTATTATTCACAATACCCAAGATATGGGAACAACCTAAGTGCCCATCAGTGGATGAAAGGACAAAGAACATACATACAATGGAATATCATTCAGTCATGAGAAAGAAGGACATCTTGCTCTTTGTGATAATATAAATGGACCTTGAGGGCATTATGCTAAGTGAAATAAGTCAGACAGAGAAAGACAAATACTACATGATCTCACTTATATGTGGAATCTATAACAGCCAATCTCATAGAAACAGAGTCTAGATGGTAGTTATCAGGGGCTGGAGGGTGGGGGAAAGGGGAGATGTTGGGCAAAGAGTATGAACTTCCAGTTAAAGATGAATAAGTTCTGGGGATCTAAGGTACAACATAGTGATTGTATTACACACTTGAAAGTTGCTAAGAGACTAGATTTTAAATGTTCTCACCACAAAAAAGAAATGGTAATTATGTGATGTGTTGCAAATGTTAGCTAGTGCTATGGTATAGTCACTTTGCAACGTGTAAGCGTATCAAATAAACATTGTTGACTACCTTAAATTAATATGTCAATTATATCTCAATAAAGGTCCAGGGTGGGGGGAGAACCTACCTTAAGGAGAAAGATATATAGTCAACAATATTCACTATTTATAATAGTGAAAAGTTGGCCCCATTAGTCTTCCGTGGGGAAGGCAACCATGAGAATCCTTTGCTAGGATCACCTTTGTCTGCACTGTAATGACTACACAAGAAACAGCAATAAATATGCTAATCAATGTTTTTCAGCTTGTGTAATTCAGAGCAGAGGGTCATTTTTCCTAAGAAAATGTCTGGCAATATGTGAGAAATTTGGTAGGACTGGGGGTGGGACAAAGGGTTCTATAATACTTAGAAAACTATGTATTAGTCTTCTCAAGCCGCCATAGCAAAATGTCATAGACTGGGTGGCTTAAACAACAGAAATTTATTTTCTTACAGTCCTGGAGGCTGGACATCTGAGATCAGGGTGCCAGTATGGTCAGTGTCTAGTAAGGGTTCTCTTCCTGGCTTACAGATGGCTATCTTCATTCTGAGACCTCAACATGATGGGGAAAGAGAGAGACAGGGTCTCTGGTATCTCTTTTCATAAAAGCACTAATCCCATTATGGGGTCCCCACCTTCATGACCTCATCTACACCTAATTATCTTCAAAGGCTCCATCTCCAAATACCATCACATTTGGCGGTTAGGGCTTCAACATACGAATTTTGGGGTGATACAATTCAGTCCATACCACTATAATAAAGAATAATCTTTCAAAGTCAGTCTGACTATACAGTGGTTCTAATAAATGATAATTATGTTAAATTTAATCCATTTATATTGGCTAAAGATCTATCACCTTGATGCAATTCTTTAAAAAAAGGGGGGGGTACTGAAAAAATTTCCTATTAGTATGACAGTATTAGAAAATAAGATTCTGAAATAAATGACTGCTAAAACCACCAAGTAGAAGGCTGCTGGGAGATAGGATAACCCCACAGTGCCCAAGTATCACTTTTCAGATTACTTATTAATTCTCCAACATAGAGACCTGGCAGTTACAATCTGAACTTAATGACGACACTTAGCATCACTAGTAGTGGGACAACCTGACATTATATATCTCCTAATTAGATGTGAAGTCACAACATTACTGTGTTGTGAATGAAGTACTCTTCACAAATATGCTTAACCTGATTTTAATCAAATCCAGATCTCAACTTCAGTCTACATAAAATAAAGGGAACAGAGGAACTGGTTAAATAACATCATGAGAAACAATCAGAGTATAGAATAAACTATATAAGACAACTGGCCTAGACTCTTCAAAAAGTCAATGTCATAAAAAAATGGTCAAAATCGTTCTGGTTTAAAAGAGACAACCATCAAGTTCAATATGTCAAATTCAATACATTCAAATATATATATATGTATGGTATCTGGAGACAATTGGAAGAATTTGTATATGGAGTGGATATTAAATAACATTATGAAATTATTAAAATTTTTCTTGGATGTAATAATGGCATTGGGATTAAGTAGAACATTCTTGGAAGTTGTATGATGAAGTATATTAAGGAGGGAAGTTTCATATATCTGCAAATGACTTTCAAATATTTCCACAAGAAAATAAATTTACACATGTATATAGACAAATATTTAAAAATTTGGTAACGTTAAAAATTGTTGAACTTACTGGGGATATATGAATGCTTTTTTGTATCATCCTTTCACCATTTCTGCATATCTGATATTTTAAAATAAAAAGTTGTCAGAAAGGCAAATTAAATGTTGTTTCATTAAAAAATAAATAATTCTAAATAATATATTGAGTAAAGATGTAAGTTATAAAACATAATATAATAAATACCCATAAATATACCACCCAAGATCTAGAACACTAGCAATATCAATAAATCTACATATATGCCCTTCTTCATCCTATCTTCCAAACTCCTCCCCAACTATCTTGATATTTTTAAGATTCATTATGGAAATATTCAAGTATACACAAAAGCTCTAGCCCCAGATTTGCAGTTCTGTTTTCGTATTTTAGTGGTTTATCCTTAGAGAATTCCCTTACCATTTGCAAAAACAGAAACGCCTCCAAGGTGTATACTGTCCAGAAGTTTAAAATTCTGTAAGGGAAGATACTTTCAGAGATATTAAACCAATATAATATCAGAAGGAGAAATCCTTAATGCAATTCTTAACCTTTCTGAGGATACACTCTTATTTCAGTTGGGACCAGTTCTAAAAAACAGCATTATTTTGGATATAATATTTCTTTCTGTACAAAACCAAATAGATTTTTAATATGAAATACAAAATATCTTTTATAACTAGCATCACCTTGAAGAATCTGTTCTGGTACTTCATTCAGTTTAATTCATTGCTATTGTGAAATGAGCTGGTAAAACAGAAATGCAACTTAGTTCTCTGTCCTGAGGACCAGTTGAATGGAAAGCACGTATACCAATCAGAAGACTAACAGTCTTTGAATTTGATAATTAAAGTAGCTAACACTCAGGACTTCGCTGGTGGTGCAGTGGTTAAGAATTCGCCTGCCAATGCAGTGGACATAGGTTTGAGCCCTGGTCTGGGAAGATCCCACATGCCGCGGAGCAACTAAGCCCGTGCGCCACAACTGCTGAGCCTACGCTCTAGAGCCCGTGAGCCACAACTACTGAGCCCGTGTGCCACAACTACTGAAGCCCGTGCACCTAGAGCCCGTGCTCTGCAACAAGAGAAACCACTGCAATGAGAAGGCCGCACACTGCAGTGAAGAGTAGCCCCTGCTCGCCACAACTAGAGAAAGCCCGCACACAGCACAAAGACCCAACGCAGCCAAAAATAAATAAATAAATAAATTTTAAAATAAATAAATAAATAAATAAAGTAGCTAACACTCAAGGATGAAGAAAGTATTTTAGTTACTAAATGGAGTGAACCTAGCAGAACACTGAATGATTAAGAACAAGAAGCTTTTTAAAAAAAAACGAGAAAAAAAGAAAAGAGAAGAAAGACTTGAGTCAAAGTTTATAGTACTGTTAAAGAGGAAATAAGAAAAGGAAGTGGTTTATAGAGTGAGGGTTTTTATATACTAACTTGAGTTTTACCTATAATGGCGGGAAATATAAGAGCCACCATTAAAAAAAAAACAAGAACAGAAAAGCTAATACATTATGGGATGAAACTGTTAAAGCATAAGGTAATTATACTTTCCCATTAATCAGTTCTCCATTGTGTATCTAGATGCTCTCTCGTGGTCTGATTTTAAACGATGATAGAATGTTGTACACCTGTTAAGTGCTGGATTATCTCATGTATCTTCTAATTCTCATAGTAACCTCAGAAGACTAGAATCATCCTTTCCATTTTATAACTGAGTTAACTGAGGCTCGGAGAAGTTAAGTATGGATACAGATCACAGAACTACTAAATGATAAAAATACATTTTGAACTCGGGTTTCCCTGGCTCCAACTTAATGCTTTTCATTTGCTAGGCTAAACCACATCAACAGCCTAAATAGGTGTTCATAAGTGAAGCCTACCTTCATAAGACATGGGATTTCTGAACTGTTAACAAGTATACGATTAGACAACTTGATTACTATTTAATCAAATCTGAAAACTAGAACTTAACAAACTTTTAAGCATTGTCAGTGGTGGTTAGAAAAGGAAAGAACAAACAGTTCCCAGAAGATAAAGTACAAAAAAATTTATATGTGTGTGTGTATATATATATATATGTGTGTATATATATATATACACACACACATACACACACATAAACACTTTAAATATATATGTGTATATATATATACACACATGCATTTAAAAAATAGAACTCTAGTAAGCAAAAATGATGAAAACAATCATACATTTATTTTGCCTATCGGCTTGGTAACTTTATTTTAATGCTAGCAAGAGTACTATGACACAGGTCTAATACAATTGTTCTTGGAGTTAAGACTGACATTATCTTTCTTGAAAGCGATGTACAGTATGTAAAAGTTTTAAAAAGAAAACCTGTTCATCTGGTATGTCTGCTGCTAGAAATCTAGCCCAACAGAAAAAAAAATGGTGATAATCACAGATTTTTGTATAGAATGATGTACAACTCCACATTATTTATAAGGGTGAAAGAATGGAAACGACTGAATAACAAAAAGGGAATTATTGAATAATGCATGGTACTTTCCTATGTTGCTTAGTATGTAGTCATTAAAATGAATTTCTCAATTATTAATTATACAAAAAGTACTACAACATAATTCTAAGTAAAAAAGTAAGATAGAATGCTGGATATACAGTATAATCTTAAAATATCTTTAGAAGTATATGCACACATAGAGAAGAAATATTAAATGAAAATATACCAAAATACTAACAGGTATTATTTCCAGGTTTTATGATTATGGGTTAGTTTTCTTTTTTTTCTTTTTTCTTTTTTTGTCTGTACCGCGCTGCTTGCGGGGTCTCAGTTCCCTAACCAGGGATTGAACCCGGGTCCTCTCTCTTCTTTCCTTGGTTAGTCCAGCTAAGGGTTTGTCAATTTTATCTTTTCAAAGAACCAACTCTTAGTTTGGTTCATCTTTTCTATTGTTTTTCTGTTCTTTATTTCATTTATTTCTGCTCTAATCTTTATTATTTTCTTCCTTCTGCTAACTTTGAGCTTAGTCTGTTCTTTTTCTAGTTCCTTAATGCATAGAGTTAGGCTGTTTATTTGGGATCTTTCTTGCTTCTTAATGTAGGTCTTTACTGCTTTAAACTTCCCTCTTAGAACTGCTTTTGCTGCACCCCTTAAGTTCTGGTAAGTTGTATTTGCATTTTTGTTTGTCTCAAGAAACTTTAAAATTTCCCTTTTAACTTCTTCTTTGATCCACTGGTTTCTCAGAGCCCCAGTTATTTACCCTCCTTTTATCCTTGCCCTTTAACATAAACTTGCATATTCTTTCACTAAAGTCATAGAGTCTATTTCTTTATCCTTGAATCTGGACTTGCCTTGGGATTTCTTTGTCTCAAAATTATTTTATTTTCTTTAATCAATGTTGTTTCTGGGTTGTTCTTTGGCCAATGGGTAATTAGCAAACGTGGCACAAGGAGGAACTTGAAAAGTATTGGTACAATTGGGCTTTCCATGCTCTTGCATGTTGCCTTCACCATGAGAAGTCCATGTTTGTGTCGACCAACTGATCCCAGGATCTGAAATGCCAAAGCCATCCTAGATAAAGCCATTCTAGGTTATTCAAGAATCATCAACCCCCAGAAAATTAGTGAACTCAGCCCAAATCAGCTGAATATCTTAAACTTTTGAGTGAAATAAATATTAGTTAAATAAAATTTCATTGTTGTTTGTTGTATGACATTATTTGGCAAGAGATAACTTGTATACTCCATTCAATGGTGGTTATGCTGAAGCTAGTCTATTAAATTTCTTTCTTCGGTCTTGCCATCTTTCTCTGATTTCCTTTTCCTATGCTCAAATAAGCACAAGGGAAGAGCAATATACATCCACTGCCTAAGCAGATTGTCAAGAACAGTGAAGAGTCTGAGACTTTACCTTGCTTGCAAGCTAACAACTTAGCCTGCCAGTTTCAAGGATGTTGGTAGAAAACACAAGACCCTTACATCAGAGAAGAGTAGTAGTTTCTTACTCACAGCAAGAGTGTAGCCACAGTATCATTAATTTTGTGCTGCTTCCCCAAGCCTCAATTCCCACAGGGAGTGACGAAGAGGGCCAGATGATACCTGCATATGAAATGGGTTGTATTTCAGGAGAGGAATTTCGAGTTTAGGGAACCCAAATCTCTTAAGACAGGTACTTGTTGAGCCTGACGTTTGCTCCAGAAGGAGACATCTTCATTATATTAGACAGCAAGCATTCTTGCCCTTTGCTCGGGAGGGAAACACTATCCCTGACTTCTAAGGTTGTGTGCTATATAAACATTCTTGAAAAGATAGGCCAGAACAAAGTGTAGTCCATGCTTCACTTGTGAGACAAGCAGATATGTAAGAGACTCATGAAGAATGGGAAGAATTTCTTCCAATAGAGACAGATGTCTACCAGGAAAGAGAATTGAAGTCTCTTCTTCTAGCCAGTTATTCCCCATTTTTAGAAGAGTTTCTCTTGGTCCCTCTCCTCCCCACCACTTCCACCAGGCTGACAATTCCCAACTGCCTTTCATTATCTTGACTCTCAGACTTATTATGTAGACTGAGAAAGGGTGTCAGGCATCAGTTATTTCAGAGCCAGTTCTGTGGCTGCTATGCAATCTTGAGCCTAATTCTCAGGCAACAAGAAAAGTCCCCATTCTGTTACAAATGAACCGTATTGCTCAGTGTGTGGACGCTCAGTTGAGCCGTATGCTCAATCAGTATTTCCTAGGAAATAATGCAAGCTGGCAGCAGAAATGTGAAAACATTTCACAGCCACACAAATTTCTATGTGCAGCATAGACGTGTATTACTGGAACTTGGCAGCAGATGCCATATGAACAAGTCTCACACCAATCTTAGATGGAGAAGTTCTTTTGAGAATGTACCAGATTCCACATAATATTATGCAACCTCTGAGGCAAAGAAGACTTACAAGGGGATTCAGCAAATGACACATATTCTTTTTGTCAATGACATCTCAAAGTTAATAGGCAAGTCATGAATATTTGCAATACTGCAACCAATTAGTCCTTTATTGCAACGAATAAAGGATTAATATTTAAAATATAGAGTAAAAGTCCCCTACATACGAACGAGTTCCATTCAGAGAGCACATTTGTAAGTCCAATTTGTTCATAAGTCCAACAAAGTTAGCCTAGGTACCCAACTAACCAATCAGCTAAATAGTACTATACTGTAATAGGTTTATAATACTTTTCACACAAATAATACATAAAAAACAAACACAAAAGATCAAACACATAGTATGCTATGGTTCTCGTTACCATCATATTGTGGTGCTTTATTATTTAAATTATATTTTGGAAATTGTGTTTAATACAAATATGAGATATTAATATTCACTCATGTGCTACAAAAGTGGAATTTAAAAAAATAGAATAGCTATAAAGTACAATTTAGAAAATCCTAAATTTGGAGGCATGCAATAAATAAAGCCAAATATCAACTTAAAATTTATTTTAGCCGATTATTTTCATTCTTCCTAAGCTATGTATTTATGCACGCATGCATGCATGTGTGTATACATGAAGATTTGTAAGTAAATATGCATTTCATCAGAGCTGGTTATAAGAGTTTAAATGTCACAGCCTTCCAAGTTCACTCTCTTGGGAAGGGAACAGTAACAGTGAATCAGCTTATTGAGGTTCTTTTTGAGAAATAATTTACCATATTCATAAAGGACAGGATGACATTGTTATGATTTTTGTGCAGAATGGAAGAGGAAGAACAAGAATGGAAAGTTCTCACTGATTCTGCAAAATCCTGCTAACCCTCTAGTTATCTTTATGCCCCATCCTCTCACATTTTATCTTTCCAATCCAATTATTTCACTTTAGGAACTAGGGCTGTTTTCCTTTTGAATATTAGCCATATTAAAGTAGTCAAATAAACAGTACAATGGCCCCAGAAGTATTCTGGCTTTTAAAATTTATTAATAGAGTTACACTATGATCCTCCGTGGTATAAATTCATTTCATATAAGACAAACCGTTACTGTGGTATTCTACAACTGTTATGTCCTATCACCGATTATATAAAGTATGGAATCAGAGCAGTGGGGTTTACAGAGTTTACAATAGTTTATTCAATAGTTATCAGATTTGTACAACTCTGAAAAAGTAATAACTCTAATAAGTGAAAATTTCATAAAATAACCCTATTATTTTGAACACTGCAATTGTAATACTACCACTACTAACTAATGTGTTTATTATTTTTAAATGTGTCTCATGGTATACTTTGAATTGGGGGATGCAGTTTTCTTGGGCAGAATAAGAAGTTGTTCTTTCCTTTGTACTATTTTATGCTTTGATGTCCGAGTAAAGAAAGAAATTTAGGGGTTGTGCTCAGTTCTGTGCTTGTGGCTAGAAAATGGATTCATGGGGCAAGATACTGGGCACACACACACATACACACACACACTTTGAGGCAATGCTTCTGTTTGTCAACAGAAATAACTTTCTCTTGCATTCTGTAAACATCCTTAGGACAGGCCAATGTTCATTTTTAGAACCTTATATTACTTTGAAATGAGAGTAAATTAAAGAATGTAAGCGATGATATTAACCCAAATAGACTATGCACCTGTATTATAAACAATAGTGGTGGGTTGACTTTTAAAATTTACTATTATGTGGTATTCTTGTTATACTTTCCTTGGTGCAAAGATTGTTAACTTTTTACCCACTGAAGAAAGACTCTATGATTTGTGCTGGAAGAAAACAGGGTGACAAAGAAGATGAGTATGTCAAAAAAAATATTTGTAATACCTTTTAATACTGTATGTTGCCAGTTTTTAAAAAATTAACCGTTAAACCAGTCACTGTTTGCACTTAGGAGTCATACTCATTTTTCTCTTGCCACTTTAGAATTGAGGCTGACCTAGTTCCCCAAATCAAAACTGAAGTAGACACAGTGGTTGGCTGAGAGTGGGGATTTTCTCTCTGTGGTCAAATATTCATGGGGTTCCCACACGAGTCTTTAGTTTTATAAAGCATGTAGATAGAGCTTGATGTGAAGCTAGATTTCTCTTGTCCCTCCTTAAAATAAAGAAGGAAAATGATAATGTTCACTTGAGCCTACTGTAGCAACAGCAGTTAAGTAATTGTGTCTCTTACATCCTTTCCATGATATACTTCTCAGGGGCCATTCGTACCTTATACCAGTGGTAATGAACAGAGAATCATTTACTGTTTCCTGAGCAGAAGCTGAATGATGATTTATAGGACTGTTTTAATTTGAGACCTTGTTTCTCTGCTGCCTTACCAGACCAGAAGGGCAACATCTGTCTACTAGACCAGGAAAGTAGCATCTGTCTATTAAATAAGAAAGTAGCATGCGTTGACCAGACCAGGAGGGGAGAATCTGCTGACCGGTCCACGAGAGTAGCATCTACCAGATCAGGAGGGTATGACCTGCCTACTAGATCAAGAGGATGGTATTTGTCTACCAGAACCCGAAGTTTTGTCTATCCAAGAGCCAGGAGGGTAGCCTCTGCTGACCAGACCAGGAGAGTAGCATTTTTCAGAGCTTAACTGAATTTATCTGGTTTTTATATTTGTTTACTTGTTTTAAAAATCATATTATGGGAAATGCTGATGATTTAATAATCAAAGACCCATTTATATACTTTGGTATAAAAGTAAAAATATTAGAAAACAAACTCTTGGGTGCAGAGTAATGAATTACTACACTTGTATAAGCAGTAAGAGGTCACAGGAACAGATTATCAGTACTTACAGCTCTACAGAATTTAGTTTCAAATGGTGAATATATTCTAAGTACAGTATTTTAAGGAAAGCTATGGGATAAATACATTTGTGCATAGGCTGGCTTCACTAAAAGGTCTAATGATTTTTTTTTTCTTGAGATCATAATATGAGGTGAAGCACTTTGCAATGTCAAATTTAAAATAGTTATATAAAATTTCAGTTTTATTCCAAAAACATGATTATGTAGTAGATAAATTTTAAAAATTTTCATAGTAAGGTACTCATATCAGTAAAATATGAGTGTTACTATAACACATATGTAGACATTCTTACTAACCTGGTTCAAACTAGAAAATAACAGAATTATTTCTGTGGGAGAAAGTCATTTTTAAAGATAAGTGCTATATATTCTATAAGAATTATACATTTTAATAATTGGAGAAAACACAGAACTAGCTATTTAGTCATTCATTTATTTATATTCCCCATGTTATTGCTCAGAGATTTGAGCTGATCTGTGTCTAGAGTACATATTTTCAGTTAACAAAATTTAAATCAAAGTCGAAAATTAAGATCAAGGAGAAGACAAACATGGAAACCAAAAGGAAATGCCAGAGTATCAGTTCAGTTTACACAGACCAGTGATTTTTCAACTCAATTACCAAACCTCTTCCTTATAGTAAATATTGTGTAACAACTACTTTACTATCCTGATATTAAATTAATAATATAACTCATCTTCATATGTACTAAAAAAATACAATGCCTTTATATAAAGGAAAACTAAAATGAAATTTTTAATTTATCTATCCTGTCAATATTTTGGTGTTTTATATATATATTTAATAAATAAAATGCACATATAAATATATTTAAATATACTTTCTAAATATTTTATAATTATTTTAATATACTTGAATATATAAATATGCTTAAACTAAAATGAAACACATGTACATATGTTTACATCTATGTAGTATATATATATATACATGTATATACTACATATTTATAAATACTTTGGTAAGATTTCACTAGAAGATATAAAGAAGCAATCAGACACGTGAATCTAAATGTTGACTCACCATGAATGGGATAACTACAAAGACAGACTGATGCAGGTGTGTTATATTGGTGACTCAAATATAATGAATAAAATTCCAAACATAAGAAAGGTTAAATTTCCCTTGGTTTATACCTTTGCTGTATTTCTGGAAAATTCTTAGAACTAGACAACGATCACTTAGTGTCTGAGGTAGCTACTCTCTGGAGATGGCCCTCAATGCTCCTCTCCTCCCTGTATGGGCAAGCTGCTTCTCACAAAAGGCAGAGTTTCTCTGTCCTCACCTTAAGTCTGGATGGGTCTTTACCAATAGAAAGCAGCCCAAATGCTGTTCTGGGACTTCTAAGCCCAAACCTGAAGAGCAACAGCGGCTTTCACTTACCACCTTCTGGAACCCAGTTACTATGTTAGGAGAGCCCAAGCCATGTGAAGAGGCCACATGAAGGAGGTCTGAGGTGCTCCAACTGACAGCTCCAGATCAACTCCCACCCAAGGACCAGCAGTGTGAGTGAGCCATCTTGGATGTTCAAGCTCAGCTGAGCCCAGCTGACTGCAGCAAGAGTCGACATCACCTGGAACAGAACAGCCTGGTTGAGGCAGTCATCCATAGGATCTTAGGAAATAATAAACTTCTATTGTTTTCAGCCTCTAAGTTTTGGGTTGTTTACTATACAGCAGTAGATAATTAAAACAGCATTTATATATAAAGCTGAATGAGGTTCTAGGCTTAGGTTGCTATGAATAGATTTTTCATCTATTTGAAAATCTAGTGGGACATCTGAAAGTGTTGCAGGAAAGAGAATAGTTCTTTATTATGAGGGACTGTCCTATATAATGCAGGATGTTCATTATCTCTAGCCTCTGCCCGAAATGTCAGTAGTGTCCTGGTTATTATGACAACCAAAAACACTTCTACAAATTTTCAAAATGCTCTCTAGATGCTGACTCTGCTAAGAACAACTAACTAAAATAATTATTTGTATAGTGACTACATGATAGATACTGGAAAAGGTAGAAATGAAATACAATCCATGCCTTCAAGAGACTCACAGTTCAACTGACGAGAAATGAATGAGATAACACAAAATGATAAACATTATGATGGAGTTGTTTTCCTGGCACTGTGGTAGTACAGAGACCTGGTAGTTAAATCAGCCTTAGGAAGGGTCAGGGTAAGTTTCCTGGAGGAGTTAATTATTGAGCCGAGTTTTGAAGTGAAGCCAGGTAGAGAAGAGGGAGAATAGAAACTCAAGCAGAGGAAACAGCTTGTGCAAAGCACAGCGTGGGGCACTAGCAGCCATAAAGGTAGTAAGGTGGGCTGGGCCCAGATGGTGGTGTATTTTTTATGCCCTGTTAAAGAGTCCATTTAAACCTGAAGGCGATTTTGTAATTCTATCCAGAGATAATGTCACATGTTCACCACACCACTAATCCCAGCCTCCCTCACAGTTAGCTTGTGGCCCTGTGACTTGTTCTCAGCAAAGAATGTGGGTGGAATGGATGTAAGCCACTTCCAGGGCTGGCCCTTGATAGCAGCCCCTACAATCTTCCAATTCACTCTTTTCCTGCCTTGTGTTGGAGGCCACATGGTTCAGATGGCAAAGCTTCAAGATGAAAGAAGGCTATTTGACTTGTATCAAATGTGTAAGGAGTAAGCTTTTACTGTCCTAATCCATCAAGGTTTGGGGAGTATCAATCAGAATTCTGTCAGAAAACAAATCACCCCAGATGGTTCAAATGAAGAGACTTTAACGAAGGAAATCCTTTCAGAGGTGCGGGCAGGGTAAGGGAAGAAACACGGGAGGCAGGAAGCTGTTTCATTCCTAGAACTGAAGGGGCGGAGAGGAAAAGAGTTATGAGAGCCCTGGGAGCTGGTGCCAAGCAGGAGGAGTAGCCCAGCAGGAACTCTAGTCATGAAGCGATACAGCCACTGCCAGAAGAAGGGGGAGAGCTGGGGAAAAAATATCCTGACCTCCTCTTCTCCTGTGCTCCAGTCTCCTGAGAGGGCATCCCCATTGGCCAAGCCCAATCAGAATGCAGCCTCAAGGGAGCCCAGGTGATGCGGTGCACAGGACCTAGCCTCCAGGCGCACAAAGCAGTTCAGTGAAGGGAGGAGAATGGCTCTGGGGGTAAAAAGAACAAGCAGTTCACGAGGTTTGTCTGGTGTGGCAGCTAGCTTTAATTACTCTAATACAAAATCACTGACGGATTTTCAGCAGATTTTAAAAATAAGTTTCATTAAAAAATAATTTACATTCCATAAAATTCAACCTTTTAAAGTATAAAATTCAATAGTTTTTAGTATATTAAAAGTTGTGCAATCATCTATACTATCTAATTCTAGAACAATTTCATCACATTCCCCATCCCCCCCAAAAAAATCCCATACCCACCAGCAGTCTCTCTCCATCCCCCACTTCCCCAGCCACTGGCAACCACAAATCTACTTTCTGTTTCAATGGATTTGCATATTCTGGACGCTACACATAAATGGAACCACACAATACGTGGCCTCTTTTGTCTGGCTTCTTTCGTTTAGCATAATATTTTCAAGGTTCACCCATGTGGTAGCATGTATTCCTTTTTATTGCTGGATAATATTTCATTGCATATGATACAATTTTCAAAGATGACAGCTGTGTAGAAAATAGGTTGGGGTAAGCCAAAAATCAATGGCAGAGGAATGTGTATAAGTTGGGGAGTGATCGCACTCTCTAAAAACATTCTCTCAAATTATTTTCAAAGCAAGAAACAGAGAAGGTAAACAGCACTTTTCATCTCCCATCCTGAAACAGCCTTCTTTCCCTGGATTCCATTTCAATGAATGACACCACTGTCCACACAGAATCTGGGAGTGACATTAGGATCCTCCATTTCCCTCGCCCTTCACGTTAGATCACTTTTTTCCTGCGGGTCTTACCTCTTGAATGATCCTCTCCCCTCCATGCTGACTGCCTTAGTTGAGGCCCTCAGCGGGTCATGCTGAACTACAACAATAACTGCCTAACTAATGTCCTTTGTTCCTGGTGCCCAGCTACGTCTATCACCGGGAGGAGCAACCATGACAGAAGATGGATGAACGATGAATGGGGGAGGTGCAGTGCCTTATCTCACTGATGAGTTAGGAAGCAGAAATACATAGGTGTTTATAGCTTGGCCCCTTCCTCTTTTCATCCAATTGGAAGTTAGGTGCCCTCAGGGAGCACGCGCTCTCTTCCCAACAGCATAATGAGGACTGCCCTGCCAGTTTTAAAGGGGGTGTGTGGCTAAAACTGTTAACATCTGGGGTTCAGAGAACAGAGCTTCTTTGGCTTTACATTGAGGTCTGTCTTCTCACTTACCCATTACTATAATAAAGATGAATTTTTGCTTCCATTTGCTACAAACCTTTTTTACAGCTTTTTTTTCAGAACTTGAGAGAAAGGACTGCAGCAAATATTATGTTTACTGTTTTGCAGTAGCCGAATGTAAGGGGAATTGTGACCAATGATGTAACTTTTATTAATAAAAAGGAAAAGAACAGTAAAACCTGTTTTTCTGAGTACTTAATTGTAAAATCAGATTTGGAACATGGCATGATGTCATGAATAATGTCATCAATATTTCAAGCAAATACAAGGACACATTTTATGTCTTCTAATCACAGTAATTGTCTTGGTTTAAGTTTCCCAGGAAACCAGCTCTGAAATAAAAGCTTGCATGCAGAAGTTTATTATGGAGTACACTAAGAAACAAAACCTGTAAGGAAATGAGGGAAGCAGGATTACGTAAAGGGAGAAGTTGAACAGAGATCAGTTAAAAAGAGATGCATCAGCCAAATCTACAAAGAACTCTGAAATTGAGATGTCCTTAGCGTTGCACCCAAATTAAGGCAATTGGGCTAGACCCCTGTACCACCACAATGTTAAGTCATTTGATGCAAACTGCACCTCAGGGAGGGGACATAACATAACCATGGTCCAGGCAGCAACCCTCCACTGACTTCTGAGCTCAATCCTCAGAGAAGAGCGCAGCTGTGAGTTGTCAGCCGCCAACACTTCTGACCACTGGGAAATAAGTGACTCAATCCCGAAGGGGCAATGAATCTGGGCAAGAACCTTATAGTATCTAAGACAGTCCACCTGCAGCATTGCTCAGATTCACTTGCTTCTCTAGAGAGTTCACCCCATATCCAGGATTCTGGATAGTCTTTTTTTTTTTTCTGCAGAAAACTAAAACTGGAAGATAAGTGGGGTGAGCCACAGCCCTTGTTACTGCTGGTCTCGATGCTACAACTGAAATTCATAATGACCCTCCTCCACATCTGTCCTAGACTGCCTTAACTTCAGCTAGAATCTCTGCTAGTCTAGGTGGACCACCTGGTAAGACCACCCACATACTCATCCCTGAGGTCCTAGTCACCATGCCCTTCTTGGGCCATGGGGACTGTACTTGCTCATTTAACATCAATACTTTGTTAGGAGTACCAAGAGACACACCCGTGGCTCACCTATACATACTCTTCCCTGCTCCCATGTGTAACAGCAGCCCTATCTACTCCTGATGATAGGGGTCAGTTACTCCTGCCAGCATAGGGACTCCTTTCTTGGTCTGCTAGTCTCCTGGACCAAGGAACCTGAAATGACTAAGAGCAACCCAAGTCCAATGGGGCTCTTACTGGGCCCTCTCGTGGAAGTATTACATCTTTGGGAACCAGGAGCTCTAGAGCTACAGAGCCCAAGCAGGACAGAAAGCTTGTATTCTCTAAGGGGTTATTGGGAGTAGGGCCACTACTGCTTCTGCTCTGGGCTCCTGAACTCATATATTCTATCTGCTGGGGACACAGCACCATGCAATAGCTGTTAAAGTACATTATGTGCAGCTTATGCCCCAACTTCACCTTCGAAAGACCACACCATCATTCTATTGATATTAACAGCAGGTTCTGGGTGGCATTTTATATGATAGGATAAGTGGATCCAATGGATAGTGTATTGGTTTCCTTTTGCTGCTGTAACAAATGTACTGGGTTAAAACAAACCAAATTTATTATCTTACACTTTTGGTGGACAGAAGTCCTAAAAGTCAAGGTGTCAGCTGGGCTATATTTCTTCTGGAGGCTCTGGAGAAGGATTTGTTTCCTTTCCTTTTCCAGCTTCTAGAGGTCATATGCATTTCTTGGCTCACAGCCCTCCTTCCACCATCAAAGCCAGCAGCATAGCATCTTCAAATTTCTTTTTCTCTGTCTTCTCTGCTTTTGCCATCACCTCTTCTCTGACTCTGCTTCCATTGACACATTCCCTTCTCTCACTCTGACTCTCTTGCTTCCCCCTTATAAGAACTCTTGTGATTCTATTAGTCCCACCTGGATAATCCAGAATGCTCTTCTCATCTGAAGATCCTTAATTTAATCATGTCTGCAACACCCCTTTGTACTGTAACATAGTCACAGGTTTTGAGGATTATAAGGTGGACAATTTTGGAGGGGCATCATTATTCAGTCTAACACAGACATATACCATTTACTATAAAGTGGGCACCTTGGTGTGAGACAATGCTTTTCAGCATCCCATATCTGTGAAACAGAACTCAGTAAGCTTTCAGATAATGGCACTGGCCAGTGTGGGCAGGGAACGCAAATCCATACCAAAATATGCATCAGTCCCAGGCAAGTTGAATCACTGACCCTTCCAGGATAAAATGTAATCAACTATCCAGCAAGTGGCTGGTTGGTTTCCTTGAAGTACTGTGCTTAATCTTGCTGGCAGACTGCACATTCTGCAGCAGCTAGATCAGCATTGTTAAGGGAGAGCCTTCCCTGTAAGTTCCATGCGTAACCTCCATCCTTGCCACCACACATAACCTCCATCTCTGCACCATGGCTATTCTGTCCATGTGCCCTTTGTGTCCCTATTGGGTAGACAAAAAACAGAGGCTAACTGATATCAACTGGTGGAGTCATCGTATCTACACGGTCATTTACTGTCTCTTCCATGGTGGGATATTCTCTGAGGGGCATCACCATGTGATTCAAAGATAGTCACACTTTGTGCTTACTCCCAGAGGTTCATTCACATGCCTCTTCCATAGACCTTCTTCTCCCCAATCCTCCAATCTTTCTACTTCCAGGCCCCTACCAAACTGCCAAGCCATCTGTTACTACCCATTAGTCTTACATATTCTTACTTCAGGCCACTTCTCCTTATATGCAAAATGGATGACTATGTGCAATGCATGAAGTTTGAACCACTGGGAGGATTTTCCCTCATCATTATCTATCAGATCATAGTATAGCAGCAGTTCATGTCAACTTGCACTTACTTACCAAGTCATCTTATGCTTGAACCAAGCTCAGCCTTTTTCCTCTTCTACAGCAATCATACGGGACCCTTCGGTCCCATGCAGCCACATGTCTGAGCTTAGAGGCAGGTACCAGTGCAATAATGGTTGATGACATCTGGCCACACACTCATGCAGCTTACTTGTTCTCTGGCCCTGTTCATGCCCAGTCCTGGGTATATCACCTCCATCTTACCATAGGTTTTTGCTGGGCCCACTGGACCTTATAAGTTGGTGGATCTGACAAAACCTAGCTCCTGTTGGGCAATTCTAGCCACCTGACATCTCATGGCGAGGTGCTCTGTCATTATCCTGGCCCAAATAGGGTGCCAGGAGCTATTTTTCAATAGTTTATGATTTTTTATTCTAAAGATTACATACGTGGCCTTGCTCCAGAACCCTTGGATTTCTCTTTGTGATTTTCCCACTGAAACTTTCCATTCATTCCACAGCATCTTTCCCCACCACTAATACATTAATATCGTACACTCTGTCATGCTGTATGTTCCAAGTGCTTGCCCCACACTTAAGAGATGATGTAGAGCCCTTTTCTGCTCTGGGCACCACTTAAAACTGGCAGCCATATGTGTCATTCAGGAAATGTGTCATTAAATATTCTCAAGTAAACATTACACCTGCAGAACTCAGAGAAGCCTAGCAGGTGTTGTCTCTCCTTTGTGTAGCAAGTGCAAGATGTGATAACCTATCCTTTACTTTGTAGGAGGTATCTGGCATGCTTCAGACCACTGGACCCCTAACTCAGCATTTCATTGTCTTTCTACAGTGCCATATTACCACAAACCTAGTGGCTTAAATGACACACATTATTATCACGGCTTAGCTCTGTCCTCTGCAAGGCTGTAATCAAGGTGTCAGCTAGGGCTACAGTCTCATCTAAGACTCAGCTGGGAAAGGAACCACTCCCACATTCAGTTTTTGGCAGAATTAGGCTCCTTGTAGGCTGCTGGACTGAAAGACTCAGTCCTTGTTGGCTGTTGGCCAGAGTCTACCATCAGCTCCCTGCCATGTGGACCTCTCCATACAGTGGCTCACAACATGGTAGCTTGAGTCTTCAAAGTCAGCAAAAAAGAGAGGGTCTCAGCAAGATGGGAGTTGTAATATTATGTAACTTAGTCACATATATGTAATCATGTACATCCTGTCACTGTGCCATATTCTATTGGTTGAAAGGAATTTGCAGGTCCTACCCACACACAAGGGGAGAGGTTTATACCATAATCTTACATTTATACCAGGGATATTAGGAGACAGAGATCATGGGGTCACCTTAGAAACTGTCCACCACAGATGGGGTCCTCATTGCCACCCTACCAGTGGATGATCTAGCTCCAAAATCCCATTTTAGAGTCTGCTTCTTCGGACCACTATCCATACCAACTGACAGGTCAGGCTCCCTAGGAAACAGACTCAGGGATGGAGACTTGCATGAAGAAAGTTTATCGATAAGTCCTTTCAACAATACTGCCTGTGAATGAGTGAGGAAAGCAGGTGAGAAAGAGAAACTGATGCAATGCAGTTGGAACGAAGGCCTTAGCTAATGCAGAGTTCTGAGCTAGCATGGCTCTTCAGAGTCATCCTGAAGTATGGTCAGAAGGCCAGGTCTTTGTACACCACATTGAGCAATTAATGGATGCGGGATCCCCCTGGGGAGGGGCTGGAACCTTGGAATCTTGGACAGCTCCCTAAGGTCAAGAGTAACTTATGAGAAGGGGCTGAGCTGTGATCAGCTAGCAGTCAATACTTCCAGCAGCTGGGTGGAATAAGTGCCTCAGACCTGGAGGATACCTGAGAGGCACACCTGTAGAAATCATTAATAAACCCAAAAGGAATGACATAAAATACAATTCAGTGAACTTTATGATGTTTGACTTGAATAAAGCAAGGAAGGGTTCCCCCCTCACCATAAAAATAAGTTTGAAACTTTGTTCAGTGGTTCCACAATGTCAAGGATGATGTCAGTGATGCCCTTGGCATTTATCTCATGACTACAAACATCAGCCATTCTGACCATCTTTGAGGTGGAAAGAGAGAAAGACAAGAGAGCAGTACCAGAAGATTTCCCTTCATCCTGCTGGCCTGAATTGTGTCCCAAAGCCACCCTAAGATGTAGGAGAGTCTCACAGAGAGAATACTTCATTATTTCCTGTCTCTAGAGCACAGGCAGGCATGGAATAAGGGGATTTGGAATGGGTGCAGTGAGTCAGTCAATACTGTTTTCAAAGTAGGTTTCTGCTTTGCTAATTGAGGTCAGATCTACAAGCTTTAAAGACCAAATGAAAGATGATGACATGCCATCATTTGGCTGAGGAGCCAATTCAGGTCTATTATGTGGATGGGAGACTATCTGCCTCACTCCAAGTCCAATCAGGAAAACAAACAAGTGCATGCCAGGTCTTTAAGAGAGGGGACTGAATACGGGGAACTAACTGCAAGGGTACTGAAGGAGCTGAAAAGCCAAAGAAGGGATAGAGATATCTCAAGGATTAATATCAGCAGGAAGCTACTCTTAATCCCTAGGGTTGGAGATCCCAAAGGAGGAGACACTGTTACAAGATTCCAGGATCTGGAGCTGCCCAGCGAGAACGGTTTCTGCAACAGCGGGTACCTGGCTGGAGCTGGATCATGGAAGGAGAAGCTGTCCAGCAGAAGCTGGAATCACAGAGGAGATGTTGCCCAAAATAGAGCAGGGAGGGTGGGGGATGGGAGAGGCACAGTTTCTCCTCCTTCCCACTTTCCAATCACCCATCTCATCGCACAGGCTAGCTGGCAACAGAGCCTGGAAAATGAAGTTTGCGGGGCTCTTTCCCTTGTTGTACAGAGCAGGGCAGGGAAATGGAGAGGAATGGACTCAAGAGCAAACAAGCAAATTACTGGCACACCATCCCACCTGCACGTGGAGATGGACGTTAGGAGTACCTGCAGGGAAGCCACAGCTTTTCTCAGGAAGCAGTGTTGTCTTTGCTCCACCACATAAATAATCTAGTTCCCAATATCTGACATCATACAGATAAGATTATTCGATCTGAACTAAGAAAATAGCGTTACTCACCACAAATTAATTTAGGAAAAGCGTGAACTATTTTTCATGAAATACATGTTCTAAAAACTTTTTAAACAGCTTCTGGCCCAGTTTGAGGACAAACCTGACATGACAGGCTCAAGAGGGAGGGGATATGGGGATATATGTATCCATGTAGCTCATTCACTTTGTTGTACAGCAGGAACTAACGCAACATTGTAAAGCAATTATACTCCAATAAAGATATTTAAAAAAACCCTGACATGATAAAGAACGAGCAAAATATTTTTAAGAGAATTATTTATGAAGAACTAGCAAATCAATTCCTTTTTACTTTCAAAATGTAAAAGTAAAAATACTGATCAAAACAGGAAGTTGAACTAGGTGGGACTAAGATTTTGATGTTAATTACAGATAAATTAACAGAGAATGTGAGCCACGGATGATTTATAACATTTGACCCTAGAAGTGTACCAGTGCCACCAGCCACTTGAGAAGAAACTATAATGTGTTGACTATTACGTGTCAAATATATAGCCATCAGTTAAAATTCCAAAAACTCACTGAATTTATGAAAGTAAGCAATACGTTTTGTTGAAGTAACAAATCATCCAAGGGTATTTTAGGGAAATGAATAGTCTTAAGATTCTATTCTTCTTGTCATATCAAGATATAGTAAATCTGTATTTGTGGAGAGAACTCTGTAAAAAAACAAACTTCTAAATCCAAGTGTATAAAACTCAAACTGTATAACTATTTTGTTACTTCCTCTAGCATAAGATTGGGACACACCTCAAATAAAGCACCACACATAATAATAATAGTTATTGCCTGCCAGATAATGTGCTAAGCAAGTCCTTCATACATATTATTTAACTTAATTCTCAAAGAATCTAATGAAGTAGGTGCTATTATTACCTTCATTCTACTGATGAGAAAACTTAGCCTGAGGGAGGCTAAATGTCTTTAAAATAAGAGCATGCCTAGTATAATCAGTTTAGAGCCATTTAGATATATCCTGATAGCTGGATTAGCCAAGAACCCTATTAAAAATAATATATTTCAAGGAAACTTAGACATTGTAAAATTTCTATTCTATAAAAATTTCAATAGTCCTTTAGGGTTTGAGGAAATATGATTTAATTATTAAACTATTTAACCTTAGTAATAAAGACCAACCTAATAACGTATAAACTATATTGAAGTTTTCAAGATTAAAATTCTGTGGTTCTTACATTTCTCTCTTTCAGAGTTATACTTTATATGACTTTCTGTATCAGTTGTGAAAGCTTCTTCTGGGCTAAAACACTAAATGAGATTTTTAAAACTGTGATTTGCATTCAAGTATATGTTATTGAATTTACATACTTCAAAGAATATTCTCATTAACAGATACTTTAGAATAATTTTTCAGGGAGAAAAATTTAACTCAGGGGCCCTAGAATCTGAATTTTTTATTTGTAGGAAAATTTGCACATAAAATTTGTATCTTCTAAAACTAATATGAATAAAAAAGGAAAAATCATTAACTCTTCATGCCTACAAATTACTGACTCTTCCAAGGCTCTAAAAATAGTTGTTTAAAGGAAGAGGTCAAGGTATCTAGGGGATCCTATATGTAATTTTTGTTTAAAAGAATTTCAATTGCCATGTTGACTTTTTCTGTTCAGTGTGCAGTATTAAATATATGAAATATATTTCATTTTAAAGTGCAATATATCACATTTGTCAAGAAAGCAGAATCCTGTGGTCCTTAGAAAGCGGCTACTGAAGAGTGAAGCTGGAGCATTTTTTTCCTTCCAAATTGTTCTCAGCGACCAAGCTTGTTTTAAGATGCTCTCAGCCACCAATTTTGTTGTTGACATGCATTATCATACAAATCCGGGAAACAAACTCAGACTCTTGACTTTGATCACATTTTCAGCAGTCTTGATGTTTCTGATAATGTACATGCTTCCTGTGTTTGTAGTCTTGTATAGCATTAGTACAATATTAACCTTTTAAATGAAACTAACAATATCAATCATTGTCCTCTTACATACACTTTATGGTTTCTGCCTGTTATTTGCTACACCAGTGCTGATGGCTTCCTTTAAAAAAAAAAAAATCTACTTAAAGATAGAGAGTAGAAAAAATGTAAATCTGATAAGAGTTCAGAAAATTGTAGTCCCAGGTTTGCAATTTCAAGTGAAGAGCGGCAAAATCTGTGATCATAGGGATAAAAGATGAAGCCATGGTCTTATATGGTCATAGAGAAGAGAGATGCTTTTGAGAAATGAGCATGATATCAACCACAAAGACTAAAAAATACTATGCATGTGTTTCACGAATAAAATGGGCAAAGTCAGGATTTGCCGTAGTTCAATGTTATTATTTCAGGGTGACTGTGTCCTCAACTTCTGTCTAGCCAATTCTGACACCCAACCCGCCCAATGCTCCCGCCACTCTCCTCCACGCCAATTGCCCTCCCTCCCAACACGAACGCACGCACACACACACCCAGCCCGGCCAGAAGATAAAGCTAAGATGGCAGCGCGGAAAGTACTGGAGCCGCGCTCAATGTGGCCGGAAAAACAAAAGCAAAGGCCTCTACATATTTCTTCATTCTGCACATTTCTCTGAATAATAAGAGCCCCCTGCCCCACTGCCCAACACAAGGCATTCTGCAGTAGTGCGCGCAGTATTGGCGGCAGGGGACGCTTGCTTTTGCACATTTCGAGAAATCCACTTCTCCCGTTTGCAGCGGTGGTTCAGGTGACCCTCGCGACCTGCCTTGGGGACCACCCTCCCCTTCAAGTCCCCTGGACAGTGGAATCAAGGGTGAGTCCAAGCGCCCTCTCCTTCCCGGCTTGCGCCCCATTCCCTGCCACCCCAGGGAGCCTTCCAAGGTGCCCAGCTGCCAAAGCAGAGGAGTAGCAGTCGCAGTGACCCGGGAGCGCACAGTGCGGAGGCAGGAAGAGGAGGAGGAGGAGAAAAAACGCTGCATTGGCTACAATTTAGAGTAAAGCGGCCGCTACCGCTGCCGTGGAAGGAAACGCTGCCAACCGCAACAGAAACGCCACCCTCGGATACCTAAGTGAGCATGTGTGTGCCTCTGCGCACGCCTAGTTGCGCCCCTCAATGACAACGGGTTCCTTAGAAATTTATCCAGCTACCGGGTTTTGTGTGTACCCAGAAGGCTCGGGAAGGGGCCTGTCTGGGACTGAAGGGTATGGAAAGGACCAAAGGGGAATTCAGGACTGGGTAAGGGGGGGACTTGGGGAGACAAGTGCTCCAGGTCAGTGTCCCCTAGAAACTCTAAACGGGCAGTGACTGCACATGCCACCACCTAAGCCTGAGCTGGAAATGTTTCTCTGTGCCGGCAACATTTATTCATTGACATATTCATTCATTCAACCAGTATCTATTTCCCTCCTGCTTAGGGCAAGAGTCTGTGCTAGGAGTTGGGAACGTGATGGGGGAACAGACACAAGCATGATTCCAGTCCTCATGGAAAAGTCTAGTATGTTTTGCTTTGTGTGTAACCATCTGTGAAAAGCCGTGTGACAAGGTGGCTGTCCTAGACGCTTGAAGCCCTCCCACAGTCCCCTGAAGTATTATTTTGACCATTTTTCAGAGGATGAAACTTGCCCAAAGACATACAAGTAGCAGAGTCGGGATCCAAACCCCTCCTCCTTTTGGGGGCCTCTCTGGCTCATGCAACAGCTACAGCCCTTAGAGCTGCTAAGAGTTCAGGCCTTTAACTCCACCAGCCTTTAGCGGCCTCCATACCTGTGTCTTGGCTCTGGTCCCGGAGTTGGGGGAGCGGGGAGCGGGGAGGGGGGAGGGGGGAGGGGGAGCGGGGGCGGGGCGGTTTCTCTTCGACACAGGTGTGTAACTGTGCTGAAGCATCAGGATAGGAATTTCGCCCAACAAATACTTACTGGCTATCTACCATACAGGAGGTTCTAGACAGGGGCTGAGGAAGACACCAAGATAAACAAGAAGCTCCGAAGCAGCTTACAAGATAGTTGGGGAACAAGTTTCCTTGTCTTTAAAAAAGACAACTTTTTAAAATAAAAATGACATCCACTTATTATTCAAAGCCCCAGATAAATGCACTCCTTCAGCACTCTCTCCCCGCAAAAACTAGAATTAGTTTAATTTACTTCCCCACTCCTTGTCTGTCTTCTCTAAACAGTAAACAGGTCTTGATTTTTTTTTTTTTTCCCCCTAAAGCAGGACATTCAAAGAGGCTTAAGAGCCAGTAGGTATATAAAGGATATAGCACTGGGATGATAGGACTTAAAAATGATTTTGCCAGGACTATTAGGCAAACTCTTCAAATTGAGAATAAAAAGGATAAAACTTAATAGGAATCAGGGTGCACTGGCGCATACATTTCTACGGTATCTACTTAGAAGGAGTTGGTAGAATAGCTTGGAACACGGGACTCAGCAAATATTACATTTTTATGGATAACAATGATAAGATCTTTGATAGATATGGCATTTTCAGATGTTACACAGTCAGTCACAACTAGTTTCAGGTCATATTCAAGAGTTATCTTTAGTAATGTAAGTCTGGGAGGAAAAAGATAAGCCATGAAGTGACCACTGTCAAGAGATAAGAGTGCCCTCTTAGGGTGAGCGTGGAGTCAAAAAAAAAAAAAAAAGAATATTTAAGAAAAGTACTGTTGCATTAAGATTTAGCGCTGATATAAACGTTACAAACAAGAATTTTGGAATGCCTCTGACTTGTGAATACTCTCATATCTGGGAATTCTACTTTCACAGAAAAAAAAAAAAAAGGAATGCGATAAATGACTCCCTGTCTTTCTTAAGTAAAAACTATTTTAAACAGACTAAATCCTAATGACAAAAATTCCAAACTAAGATCGCCAAAGGGGCTTCTAATTCGCCGGGCCTCCTCTGCCTCGAATTCTGAGGTCAACCAGCGCCATTCACAGGACATCTTCCCGCTGGCAGCACACACTCTGGGGAACGGTAGCAGGAGTGCGTACGGTCAACCTCTGGCGGTGGGCACGGGGCCTCTATCTTTCAGGTCCCAGTTCTCCCACCTGGAGGGAACCCAGTACCTGAAGCCGACTGGTTGTAGCTGACAGCCTCCCCAGCACTTTCCTTACTCTTCCTCAAGCTGCTAGTAAAACCCGGAGAAGCGGCCTGCTTTCAGATCCCGCCCAACTCTCAGGCCTCACACCCAAAGGCCTGAGGCAGAGGGAGTGGTGGCGGAGAGGGGGTGGGGAGGGAGCGGGGCCGGAGTGACTGAGCATGTGCGAGGAGGGGCGCATGCCCAGTGCGGTCGGCAGCTTCCCACTGCGGGTGGCTCCGGCGGTGGCAGCGGTGGCGGCGGCGGCGGCGGCGGCAGCAGCGGCGGCACCGCCTCCTCCTCATACTCCCGGGGTGGCGAGGTTAGATGAGCGGCCCCAGTAGTGGCGAGGGCGGCGCGGGGGGGAGGAGGAGAAGAAGGAGGAGGAGGAGGTCTCTGTCTTTGTAGTCTCCCTGCTGCGGGAGCGAGAGGCCGCCGCCGGAGCCGTCGTCGTTGGAAAAGGGCTGTGTGTGCGCGCGCGTGTCTGCCTGCCCGTCCCGCGGGGACGAGGCGGCGGCGGCTGCGAGGATGATGATGTGCGCAGCGACTGCCTCTCCCGCCGCCGCCTCCTCGGGGGCCGGCGGGGACGGATTCTTCCCTGCCGCCACCGTCTCTTCTTCCCCGGCGCCGGGGGCGCTGTTCATGCCGGTTTCCGAGGGCTCCTTGGCGGCCGCGGGGCTGGGGCTCGGGCTGCCGGCCGCGGACTCCCGGGGTCACTACCAGCTGCTGCTGTCAGGCCGGGCCCTGGCCGACCGCTACCGGAGGATTTACACAGCTGCGCTCAGTGACAGGGACCAGGGGGGTAGCAGCGCTGGACACCCGGCCTCCAGGTGCGTCTCCGGGTGCCCTTCGTTGCGCCACATGCTGCATGTGCGCCCGTGTGTGTGTGTGTGTGTGTGTGTGTCTGTCTGTCTGTCTCTACATACTGAGCTGTCTTTCAGCAAGCGCTTGATGCTAGATTGTAGAATCACTTATTGAGATAGGAGGGTGCGGTGGCGGCAGTTTCTGTTCTAAGTGTGTGTAACTGTTTTTGTAGGGGGCAAGAGAGGGTGGGAGGGGAGCTTGTGATGCTAGAAAAGGTGGTGGTGCGGGTCGGTTATGACACGTGTATGTGTATTGTTGAAGAAGGAGGAGGGATGAGCAGAGGGTAATGCACCAAGAGAATTTGCAAGAGCGACGAGGGAAGTGTCGTTCCCAGTGTCTCTGCCGCAATGGTATTTGCACGTATTTCTCATACCCCTCCCCCCCACCCCTTCATGACATTCCATCCTCACCTTTCCGCCTCCCTTAAAAAAAAATCTGCCTTTCACTGAGGGGGGGGTGATGGTATCGGTTAAGGATAATGTCATATATATAGGACGAGTTTTAGATAATCAGCCTGTAGGATAAGGCATGGGGTTTCAATTTAAGAGATTTATGCGAAAAGGATGCAGTTGGAGGTTTAGGTGGCTGTGAAAGGTGTCTGATACAGATTTTTAGAGCTGTACTTGGATAAGTGAACCTTTTGGTCCTCTAGAGATGTGGCTGCAGCAGTGCTTGTGTTCTGTTGTCCCATCGGCCATTTCCCTTCATCTTCTATTTCCTCTGTCACTTTTCGGCTTTAGAGTGCGGGGGGGGGGCGGTGGTTTATGGGGAAAAGGGGAAACCTGAAGAACTTCAAAATATGACAGCTGCTGTAGTGATCAACTGACACCAACTGGAAAATTTGAGTAGCTCCTAGATCTCTTCCTAGGCTTGGTACACCTTCAGCTCCCGTGATGGAGATGTTAAACCACTTTCATTTTCTTTTTCTTAAAATGAGGGTGTCTTTTTGCTTAGGGCTTTCCTGTTGTTTTCCTTTCCATGCTCTTACATGCCACATACCTTGAAGGATGGTGACTGACTTGTTTCACCAGCTTGGCTTTGGCAGTGGTAATTGGGAGTTGGCTTCATCTTTTTTTTCCTCACACCTTCTTGCAATACATAGGGAAAGCATAGTAGGATTTTGTCAAATAAGTTACAGAGTTTACTGTATGTATTGAATATGTAGTTTGTTCGGTAATAACCAGATGCCATTTTCTCTCATTATGAGAGGGGCTAGGCTGTGAGTCAGGTATCTGTGGTTGACCAGTATGTACTGTGGCTCTTATCCACTGCAGAGAGTTGTAAGATGGAGCTTTCCTCACACATTTTCTGGGTAAACCACTCTTCTCATGTGTATAATTGTTTACAGGATTGGGACTTGAGTAGTTTTATCATACTGATATAAATGTGTGTAACTAACTACCCTTTGCTATGTAAACTGAAGGCCACAATGGCACGTCTGTTTCTTGCTGATGCTTTTGAAAATAGCACAGAATCTAAATAGACAGTTTGCTCTAATGATTAGGTATAAATTGGAGCTGTGAGTCTGTGTATTATGGCACCGTAGGTACATCTTTACAAACCCCTCTCAAAGAATTTGAATTTATTTTGTATGTTGTTTCCAGACTTATGCAATAATTTGTGACCGGTATGTTCCCTGTTTTAACTTTGTACTCCTATACTTGTGTAATAATACAGTTTCTGTGTATTTAGAACTGTATAAACAGTTTTAGACAAAATTAATATAGATTAACGACATACATAAAGTCTATGAATGATTTTTAGTCTTTGGTCAATTTTTGTACAAACTGTCAATTAAAATTAGTGAAGAATTAGTTCAAGTACTGTATTTCAAGAAGTACTGATGGAAACGAGCCTTAAGTTGTAAGTTGTGTGATATTGCCTTCTAGTGCTTGTTCAGAACATGATTGTTTATTATAGTTCACATTATTTTTTCTAAGTCTTGGCCTGCAACTATTCTTTATTGAGGGTTTGCTTAAGAATTCAGTCACATTTCTTATTAACTATGAATGGGGAAATTGGAGCTGGGATTTAGGTTCTGAATGAATGATGTAATTATTTGTATGGGGCACTAGTTGAGTTAGAGGAGAAGATGAAATGTTTCAGAGACAGAGAATGGAGCAAGAATAGAGGGTGAAGTTCTAGTGAGAATCAAGTTTAAAGCTGTGAGAGAAAGGAGACAGTGAAGGAAGCTGAAAAAAGATTTAAAAAATTAAGAAGAGAACTGTGGGACAGTAGCACCTCCGGTCCTAAGAAAGTGGATTGAAAGTAGTCGACAGGGATAAATGTTGAAGAAAGTGAGAACACTTTCCAGGTCGCTGATGACTTTTGAGGAAGTGGTCAAGATTCTGTGGAAGAGAGATGTGGCTGAGGAGCCAGTGGGATATTTGGGGTAATGGGGAGATGGTTGAGGGAAGGATATTTGAGTATGCGAGGGTGGGTGGGAAACATTCAGTAAGTGGAGAGGGAGAAATTAAAGAAGTTAGAGAGGGGATAAATGACGGTGAGAAGTCTAAGGGAGATCTCAGGGACAGATTTAACATGACAGGTGGAGAAGTTAGCCACTAAAAAACGTTAGGAGCTAGTCATCCTTTAATATAAAAGGGGAGGAGGTAAGTATTTATAAATCTAAAGACTAGGAGTTTATTAAGAACTGTATCCTATTCGTTTTGGTAACCCCAGTGTCTAGCACAATTTTTGGCATCTGTTCTGTAAATATCCAGTGCCTACTGTGTGCCAGGCACTGTTTTAGGTGCTGAAGCTGTAACAGTGAGCAGGATAGACTAGGTCTCTACTCTCTTTGGAACTTCCACTCCAGTGGGGAGAAATAAGCAACTGATCATTTCAGGCAGTGATAAGTAACCATGAAGGAAATGAACCCAGTTGCATGTGATAGATGATTTGTAGTTGGCGGGGGCTGGGGGTGTATTTTAGGTAGGGTGGTCAGGATTGGTCTCTTTGCGAGTTGACATTTAAGTTGTCATAATGATTGGAAGGCAGAACTAGAGGAATGGTGTTCTAGGAAAATATAGTCTCTGACGCAGAAACAAGGTTGTGTTCAAGGAACAAAAACAAGGCAAGTGAGTTATCAGTGTTGAATAAATTAATTACTGTGGATTATGTTTTAGGTGTAGGTAGAGAAGTTAAGGGATGGCAGCCTAATGGTGTCAGTGACTTTGATGGCATTTTAGTGAATGCTTGGATTCTGAAGCTGGACTGGTTTTAGATCCTGGCTTTGCCACTTTCTAGCTGTGTGACCTTGGGTGCATTACATAACTCCTATACCTCAGTTTTTGGCTTAAAAAATATTTTTGAAATATAATTGGCATATAACATTCTATCAGTTGTAGGTGTACAACATAACCATTCCATATTTTGAGAAATGACTACAACATAAAGTCAAGTTAACATCCACCATCACACATTGTTGAAAAATTTTTTTTCTTGAGGTGAGAACTTTTAAGATCTACTCTCTTAGCAACTTTCAAATATACAGTCTAGTATTACTAACTATAGTCACCATGCTGTACATTACATCCCTATGACTTACTTATTTTATAACTGGAAGTTTTTCTTTGTACCTTTCAACTCCCTTCGCCCATTTTGCCCATCTCCCACCCCCTGCCTCTGGCAACCATGAATCTCTCCTCTGTATCTATGAGTTCAGTTTTGTTTTTGTGTTTTTTTTTTTAGATTTCACTTATAAGTGAGATCATATGGTATATTTGTCTTTCTCTGTCTGACTTATTTCACTTACCATAATGCCCTCAAGATCCATTCCTGCTGTTGCAAATGGCAAGATTTCCCTCTTTTTTATGGCTGAATAATATCCCATTTATTATATATATCACACCTTCTTTATTCATCCATCAGTGGACATTTAGGTGGCTTCTTGGCTATTGTAAATAATGCTGCAGTGAGCATAGGGGTGCAGATATCTTTTCAAGTTAGTGTTTCGTTTCCTTTGAGTATATTCTCAGAAGTGAAATTGCTGGATCATATGGTAGTTATATTTTTAATTTTTTGAAGATCCTCCGTATTGTTTTCCGTAGTGGCTGCATCAATTTACATTCCCACCAACAGTGCATAAGGGTTCCCTTCTCTCCATATCCTTGCCAGTACTTTTTATTTCTTGTCTTTTTGATAATAGTCATTCTAACAGTGTGAAGTGATATTTCATTGTAGTTTTGATTTGCATTTTCCTAGTGATTAGTGATGTTGAGCATCTTTTCATGTACCTGTTGGCCATTCATATATCTTTTTTTGGAAAAACGTTTATTCAGAGCCTCTTTCCATTTTCTGAATTGGATTGTTTGTGTTCTTTTGTTTGTTTTTTGTTGTTGTTTTTTGATATTGAGGTGTGTGAGTTCTTAATTTTAGATACTGACTCCTTACCAGTATTATATGGTTTGCGAGTATTTTCTCCCATTTGGTAGGTTGCCTTTTCATTCTTGTTGCTTTCCTTTGCTGTGCAGAAGCTTTTTAGTTTGATATAGTCCCACTTGTTTGTTTTTGCTTTTCTTTATGCCTCAGTTTTCTTCTGTGTAGAATGGGAATAATAATAATGAGGATCGTATTGTAGATTGAATGAATCTGTATATGTAAAGTGCTTGGCACATTAAGTGCTAATAAATATTAATTAATGATTTCTGCTGAGAGTGAAGGGGCAGATGGAGTTTGGGGACTTAAAGAGAAGGCAGAGATCATGTCTTACTCTTTTATTTTTGGTCTCAATGACTGTGTTGAATGTGGGAATAACTATTTCATTTATTCAGTGACTGAATAAATATATTTTTGTAGGAATGAATCAATCAAAGTTGGAACATTTGCTTGAGGAAAGGGATTGTTAGGAAATGAATAAAGAAATGTTTGATCAGTTCTTAGTGGAATGGTAGTACAGCATTGATTGCATTTGTGAAGAACCATAGCACAGTGGCTAAATCTGCTCTGGAGTCAGACCGTCTTAGTATTTCAGTTCTGCTTTTTTCTGTCTTAAAATGGGCAAGTTAATTAGCATTTCTGTTAATTAGCGTGTCTGTTTCTTTACTTGTATCCTTATAGGGTTATTGAAAGGACATCGTGCCTGAACATTGTTAAGTGCTCATTAAATGTTAGCTGCTGTTGTTGGTGGTCCTAGTATTACTACTACTACTACTACTACTACTACTGTTATTAAAATCACATATTTAAAATTCCAATCAGCATGATGTTGTAAGCTTTTCCACTCAAAAGAGAAATGAAAAAAACTGCTAGTTGATTCAAGGTTGAAGTGTGCCTGGAGGTCTAAGAAAAAAGGAAAGTGAAGGTTTTTGGTGACAAAGATTGAACATATGGTAAAAAGGAAAGTGATGCCAGGAGGGAACTGATAGACTGGGAGATAAAGACAGTCAGGGTATCTGGGTTGAAGTGGTAGAAGAACAGTGTTAGTGGAAACAATAGGGGAGACTGTGGTTAAAATGGGAAATTGCTTTTCTTCTCCAAGCTAAACCCACTTACTTCCTTCAGCTTCTTTATCTCTTTCTTGTTAGAAATGCTATTTGAGCCCATCCTTCAGACGCATGGGATTTCGGTTAGAAGAGGTTAATCCATCAAAGATTCCGGGATTAATACTTGGTGCTAACCATTGGCCTTATAAAGATTTGTAAGACAGTTTCTACCTTGAGTTTATTGTCTGGATGGGTGTGAAAGGTACAAAGGCAGGTACTTACAAAAGTGTTAAATGAAATGACTAAGAAAGCATAGCCTATTATGACAAAGGGATGGCATTCTGAGCTGGTACAAAAGCATGAGCAAGAGGTGAGAAAGCACAGTTTGTGTGTAGGTAATGGTAAGAATTCTGTTAGAGCTAGAATGTAGGTGTTATGAGGGAGAGCAACGGGAATTCATTCTGGAAGTGGAGGCTTTGGTCAGAGGGTATGGCAGCTTGAACTACCAGGTAAGAGTTAGATTTTATTCAGTAGACACTGATAGTTTTGAGCTATGAAGAGACATTATTGTAGGAGTGTTTTAGTAAGTGATATGGGATTGAATCAGTATATTTGTGGATAGGTAGTAATTTGCTTCATATAGCTGTTACATCTATGGAATCCTATATAAACACATGTTAAGGCAAAAATTGCTCTGTTGGCATATTAGCAAGTAGAAATATGAAATGAATTCGTTTCCTAGATCAAGATAAAAGAAGATCTTGCCTTTGGGCTTAAAAAGAAAATAAAAATGTTAATTTAAAAATAGTTTTGCATTTTAAGGTATTTATTTTAAAAAATCAACAGAATAGAATAGTCTCACTTTTTCATTCAAGAATAGATTAAATATTCAGATTTTGGGGGGAGGGGACAGGTTAATCAAGGTTTAATTTACATATAATAAAATTCACCCTTTTTAAGTGTCCATTTGAAGAGTCTCAGAACCATCACAGTCAAGTATAGAATATTTCCATCATTCTAAAAAGTTTCTTTAGTTAACTCCCTTTTCCTACCACTAGCCACTGGCCACCACAGACCAGTTTTCTGTCACTAATACTTTACCTTTTCTAGAATGTCTTATGAATCTAGCTCCTTAAGGACAGGACCCCAGATACTGTTCCCCTTTATGTAATCTATCCCCATATTTTCTATAAATGGAAGTTAGGCTTTAAAGCTTCAATAGGTTTCGGTTAAACATTTTTTGGCAAGAATATTTTGTATATAATGCTGAGTACTGCACATTGCATCCCATCCAGAGATTTTCAGGTTGTCTCATTGTTTAATAATGCTCAGTCTAGTTACTTGAATTACTTGGATAAGACGGTACCCACTAGGTCTCTTTTCTGTAAATGTATGCTTCTTCCATTTGCATTAGGCAGGTAATCGTGAGTAATAACTTTGGGACACTGAATATCTTCCACTAATGGTTTTAGCATCTTTTGATAATCCTTGACTGAGTCAATAATTTCATTAGGGGCTTCAAAATGATGATTTTTATATTTCTGTTAAAATAGAATTTAGTAGCTGATGCTCTTCTGCAAAGAAGAGTTTTCCCTTATCAACTGGTGGTAAACTTAGTTCCTCCTAAGAAAGCAGGGTAAATGATTCATTTTCTCCCCTCATTAGCCCATTTGGTATAATAGTCCAGCAGTGGTGTGGTGGTTGCTCTAGTTCATCACCCATGTCCCTCCGTTCAGTTACAAGTTCCCCTAGCCATTGAGAATATTGGCAGCTAAAACTGATTGCAACTGAGTCTCTCCAGGCATTGCTGTGAGCCAACAGACCTGCTTCCCTCAAAGTCTTGCGTTTTCTTCAGGATCAGCCTGCATCCAATGCCTATTCTGTATGGGGGTGTGAATGCCTGGCCCTTTTGCCCTAAGGTAGGACAACTTTGAAGATCCATCGCAACTCCAGAGCTCCCCATGGATTGGCTGAGGCCTTCCTGTGACTGCATTTCAATTCAACTCCTTCCTCTGTTTAGTCTCGCTTCCTTTACTCTCCCACAGGTGTTGATTTGGAGGGCATTCCCCAGTACTTTGGTTGTACACCTCTTCATTTCAGAGTCTTTTTTCTTCCAAGACAGTTGTGGTACCAGCAATGGTCTGAGGAAGTAGTCTTCAGAATGGAAGTTTGGAGCTAGATTATCTGCTGGCTGGCTAGCAGGAAGAACCCCGCTACTGGTTGTAGATGGAGCACTGATACTGATAACCCTTTGCATGCACTGTAGCTGTGCACCTGTTAAAACTTTCACTGGTGGCGAATTGGAATGGCATTCCTGTAGAAGAGCAAGTATTTGTGGGTACAGTGTCTTAGGCTTTTGAGACATTTAGGGAAGTTATTAATTATATGCACGGTGTAGTCAGATGGCTGTTTGGTGAGTGACATAGATTGGAGAAAGACAATGAAAGGCTGAAGGTAATTGGGGGCAAAATGAGAAAGTTAGGTAATTTCTTTCTTTGGTATCATGTAAAGAAACTCATCTTCTGCAGTAGGAGGAAAGAAAAAGCTAAGGATTAGGCCCAAGATTTAATTTCAAGGGTAGCAGAGCTCCAGGGCAGGTTGATTTCTCAGCAAGTCTGCTAAACCAGCGTGTCTGTGCTCTGATTAGGAAGGAATGAGACCCTGGCTTTTAAGATGGGACATCTGAGTTGATGCACTGGAAAACCTTGAAACCCCAAATTCCTCTGAACCCTCTGAGCCTACAGAAGTTACCTTCTTCTCCTGGCTAGAAGGTAGTTACTTGAAGATTATGCTGCCCCAGCTACCCCCATCTGTTCTCCTCTCCCCTGCTGTCTATCACCAAACCAATAACTAACTAGAGTTAAGTCACAACAAAGCCTACTGGGAGGTGCTGGGTCTGCTGAGGGAGGAGAGGGACTGCGGTGCACACGCACGCACGCACACACAGATTGATTCCCAAACTGCACTGAGGCACCCCCAAACACCCCAGCAGACACACAAGAATACCATGGGATATTTCAGAATTTTAAAGGAAACACAGAAACGTCTGTCACAAACTACTAACTTGATGTAGTTCACGGTTTTTACATTAGATCCTGTTGCACTCCTTTTGATGATGTCGTATCTTTTTAAAGTTGAATTTTTGGTTGTTGCTGTGATACAACAAAGCACTGCACAAAAATCAGTGTGGAACAGAAGAGGAGGGTGACATGTTTAATCTGCACAAGTTTGAGAAGTTGTGCAGTACTCAGAATGTGCAGTGTCCTATTATTAAGTAATTGTGGTTATTTAAGATGAAATATTTTTCTTTAAGTTTATGTGTATTATTTTTTCAGATGGCTACTAAGTTGTTAGAATGTAAATTCTTAATTATTTGGATCTCATTACATAATAAGCTCTACTGTTAGGTATTCCATTTGGCCTACAAGGGTTATGGAAAAATTACTGATGATGGCTATGCAAGGACCCAGTAATGGATTTATGTTCATCAGTGCTGATCTAGCAACTGAACTGATGAATGTCCAGCCTGACAGTAGCAGAGACTAACTTTCCTTCAAGGATACCAACCAGTCCTTGTGCCTTGGAAAGGACCGTGATTCATTTTGACTGGATTTGATGCATATTCTGTGTATGAGTTTCCCTTTGCAACTTGCTGGGGCTCAACCAGTGCCCATATTTGAGGGCTTATAGAGTGATCCATCAGCACAGGGTGCCACATAACATCGTTTCAGAGTAAGGGACCCACTTTATAGCAAATGAATCCCACAGATCCATTTGTCCTATTGTGCACCATAACTGCCCAGAAGCTGCTGACCTGATAGATAGTAAGACAGTCTTTTGATGGCACAACTGATGATGAGCGTAAGGTCCTATCCTTCAGTGTTCCTAGTAGGAAGAACACATGGAAATTAGGATGCCTCCACTTAGCATCACTGTCAGTGATCCACTGGGGACTTTATGCTTCCCATCTCTGTAGCTCTGAGCACTGGGGGTTAAAAGGTCCTGGTTCTCCGAAGGGAAACATTTTCAACAGAGACACTGTAAGAGTCCTGTTATACTTTAAGACACTGCTACTGGTAGGATTTGGTGCTGCTTTTCCAAGATAAGGAGTCACCATTTTGACAGGGCTAATGTACCTGATCATCTGAAGGAGGTAGGGCTGCCGTTACGCAATGGAGCATGGAGTTTGGCACACAGGTGATCTACTGGGTGTCTATTGGTACTTTCTTTTCCAACTTTAATGGTAAATGGACATGAGAAAGGCCTGATGGCCACCTCACAGGATCAGCCAACTGGGCCAGCAGAAATTCTAGCCAAAGATGAAGGGAATCCAGAATGACTAGCAGAGAAGAGGTTGTGACTATAAGTTTTGGCCTTGAAACCATCTGAAACCAGTGGTGGAGGCTGTAGTTTGTCCTACTTTACTTCCTCTGGAAAGTTTCTCCAGGAAATGAGACTAACCAGAATTCTGCAGAACATTGTCCAGAATTTATTTGAAGCAAGTGAATGCTAGTAGTATAATAGGTGACCTGTAGTGAATGCTGTGGGTTAATTTTAACTGTTTTATAGATTCTCTGGGATGTTCTGTATAATCATATCATCATTCTTCCTGATCTCCAGATACCCCTGTGCTCCCCCAACCTTTATTCCAATGACAAGAACCTTTCTACTTCTGTTCAGTGTTGAATAGAAGTGGTAAAAGTTGCATCCTGCCTTGTTCCTAATGTGAGGGAGAAACAATGACAAATTAGTCTCTCTGTCTTTCACTATTAGCTGTAGATGTTTTGATGGTCTTTGCCAATTTGAGGAAGTTCTTTACTATTCCTATTTTGCTTATGGTTTTTATCATAAATGTGTATTGAATTTTGTCAAATGCTTTTTCTGCATTTATCAATATGATCATATAGTAAGAGAATAAAAGGAAAAATTAAATTAATTAATTTTGAATGGTAAGTCAACCTTGCATTCCTGGGATAAAACCTCGTATGTGATGTATTGTTGACTTTGATTTGCTTTTGTTTGTTAAGAATTTTGGAGTTTATATTCACAAAGGATATTGGTCTATAATCTTTTTTTTTGGTAATGTCTTTGTCAGGTTTTGGTATTACAGTTATCCTTGTTTCGTAAAATGAGTTGGTTAGTAATCTCTTCTGTATTTTTAAAAAGTTTGCATGAGATTGGTCTTATTTCTTCTTGAATATTTGACAGAACTCACTGGGGGTACCATCTGGTCCTAGAGTTTTCTTTGGGAGAGGCTTTTGACAGATTCATTTTCTTTAATAGATACAGGGATATTCAGATTTTTTTTGTTATTTCTCATGTGAATTTTGGTAACTTTTTTTTTTTTTTGAGAAATTTGTCCTTTCATTTAAATTGTTGAAATTTTTGGCATAAAGTTGTTCATAGCATTCTTTTTATTATCCTCTAATGTCTTTGGGGGTCTGTGGGGATAATCCTTTTTTCATTCTTCATGTTTGTGTTTTCTCTTTTTTCCTTGATTAGCTGGAAGTTTGTCATTTTTGTTTATAAGTTCAAAGAATCAACTTTTGGCATTATTGATTTTCTCTAATATTGGTTTATTTTCTATTTCATTGACTTTCCTCTTATTATAATTTACTTCTTTTTTACTTTGCTCTGTTTCTCCTTTTTTAGTTTTTTAAGATGGAATCTTAGGTCATTGATTTTAGATTTTTCTTGTCTTCTAATGTAAGTATTTAAAGTGATGGATTTTCATCTAAGCACTTCTTTAGTTGCATCCCACAAATTTTGATATTCAGTATATTCTTTGTCATTCAGCTTAAAATATTGTCTAATTTTCTTTGTAATTTCATCTTTGATTCATGCCTTGCTTAGAATTATTTTATTTAACCCTCATATATTTGATTTTTTTATGTATTTTATTGTTATTACTTTCCACTGGACATTTTATGTAATTTCAGTCTTTTAAAATTTATTGAGATACGCATTATCTCCCAGGATATGGTCTACCTTCGTGATTAGACCATGTGCACTTGAAAAGAATATGTGTTCTGCCATTTTTGCATGCAGAGTTCTATTAATGTCATATAGTTAAAGTTGGTTGATAGTGTTGTTTGGCTCTTTTATGTCTACACTCATTTTTTGTCTAGTTTTATTAGTTGCTGAAAAGGGGTATTAAAAATATCCCATTGTAACTGTGGATTTGTCTTTGTCCCTGTAATTTTGTCAGTTTTAGCTTCATATATTTGGGGCTTTGCTATTATGTACATGTATTTGTGTAACTGTTAAAACCTCCTGATAAATTATTCTTTTATTTCATTATGATACATGTTTCTTTATCTCCAGTAATACTCTTTGTCTTGAACTTACTTTATCTGATATTAAAATAGCCTGTTCAGACTTCTTAGGCTTACTATTTGCCTGGTAAATTTTTTTCTGTCCATTTACTTTTGATCTATCTATGTTTTTATATTTAAAGTTTCTCTCCTTTGTGCAGTACACATAGGATTTTGCTTTTGTTTTTTTTTTTAATCCATTCTGTCAATCTCTGCCTCTTATTCGGAGAGTTTAGACCATTAATATTTAATGTAATTAATTATTGATATGGTTGACTTTAGGTCTACCATTTTATTGTCTTCTGTTTCCCTCTTTGTTTTTCATTCCTCTTTTACTCCTTTTCTACCTTCTTTTAGATTATTCTTTAGTATTCCATTTTAATGTAGCTATTGGACTTTTTGGCTATATCTTTTTGTATTAATTTTTAATGCCCTAGGGATTACAATATAGATACCTACCCTTTCACAACCTACTTAGAGTTACTATTGTACTGCTTCACTTAAAATGGAGAAACCTTACAAACATACAGATGCTTTTTTTTCCCCTCTGCTACATCTCACTCCCTCCTTTATGTTACAGTTCTTATATATGTTATGGCTGCACACTTTGAAAACCTCACTATGCAATGTTATAATTTTTGCTGTCAACAGTCATACATATTTTAAAGAAATTAAAGGAAAAAAGTGTTTTATGTTTACCGATATATTTATTATTTCTGTTATTCCTCCTTCATTCCTGAAGATGCTACATTTCCTTTCAGCTTAAAGGACTTACTTTAGCATTTCTTGTAAAGTAGTCTACTGCGGATAAACTCTCTTTTTTTTCCTTCATCTGAGAATGTCTTTGTTTTGCTTTCATTTTTAAAGGATATTTTAGGGGAACATAGAATTCTGAGTAAAAGCTTATTTCTTTTTAGCATTTTCATGATGTTGTTCCACTGTCTTTTCACCATTATGATTTCTGATGACAAACCTTTGGTAATTCAAATTTTATTTCCCTTTATGTAGTATGTCATTTTTCTTTATCTGCTTTCAAGAATTTTTTTGTTTTTGTTTTTCAGCAGTTAAATTTGATGTATCTAGTCTTTATTTTCTTTGAGTTTCTCCTCTTTGGAAAATGCTCAGCTTCTTGAATCTGTAAATTTGTCTTTTACCAAATTTGGGATGCTTTCTGCCATTGTTTCTTAAAATATTCTGCTCTAGTTTCTTTTTTCCTGCTAAGATTCCAATGACAAAACTTTTGAGATTGTCCCACAAGTCTCTGACTATTTTTTCTATTGTCAATTTTTTTCCTCTTTGTTCTTCAGATTGGATAATTTTTATTGATCCATTTTCAAGTTCACAGACTCTTTTCTCTCTCATCTTCATTCATTTATTGAGCCGATCCAGGTGAATTTTATTTCACATACTGCATTGTTCGGTTTTTAAATTTACATTTGGCTCATTTTTAAAATAATTTCTCTTTGTCTTCTGAGAATTTTTTCCTGTTCAGTTCAACTGTGTTTGCCTTTACTTCATGGAGCATATTTATAATAGTTGCTTTAAAGGTATTGTTGGATATTTATAACATGTGGATCATCTCAGGGTTGGCATCTGTTAATTGTTTCTTCCCTTGAAATTTATCACATTTTCTTTTTGCATTGCAAACATTTTGGATTGTATCTTGGACACTGTGAGTGTTTGTTTTGAAAACTCTGGGTCTTACCATAATTCTCTGGAGTGTTGATCTTTGTTGTTGTTTCTTTTAGCCGACTATCAACCTGTTTAGCTTCAGATTGCAAATTTGGTCTTGCCTTTTGTGGGTGGTGGTTTTTAATTCTCAGAGACTTTGCTATGTTGGTATGGGTTTGTCTCATACCTGCGCAGCTCCAGAGCAAGCCTAAGACTTACGTGGGCTTATAGGCAGGATTAGAGAATCCATTTCTCCAATCTTTCTCCCTTCCAGGATTTTCTCCACATTCTCCAGCATGCAGGAGCCCCTTTCCCCAATTCCTGTGGCCAGAAAGATAGGGTTTCTCTTGGAGTTTTAACTTCTCTGTTGCTGCTCTCTGTATGCAGTGATTGCTTCCTGGCCTTAGAGCAAAGCTGTTAGAGAAAGGAGAAGAAAATAGCCGAGCTGGGACGCTCACTATCCTGTGGGTCATTTTTCCAAGTTTGACTCTCCTCCACAATATACTTTTGTTTCCTTTTCAGAGTCCTCAAATAATTTTTTTCTTTCTTTCTTTTTTTTTTTTTTTTTTTTTTGTATTTTGCCCAAAGTTTATAGTTGTAAACAGTGTGAAAGATAGACTGTATTTGGTTTATGCCACCATACTGGAATCAAAATTCCTCCTCTGGTTGCTTTTAAGATTTTTCTGTTTATTTTTGATTTTTAGCAATTTGACCATGCTCTTCCTAAATATGTTTTTTCTTAGTGTGTGTTTATCATGTGTTTGGTGTTCATTGAACTCCTTAGATATGTGTGATATAATTTTTGTTTAATTTCACACATTATGCCTTTACTTCCTCCAATATTATTTCAAACCTAGTCTCTCTCATTTCCTTCTGGGAATCCACTTATACACACATGAGGCTGCTTGATGTTGTCCCATGTTTGAAGGGTCAGCAAACTTGTTCTGTAATGGACCAGATAGTAAATACTTTAGGCTTTGCAGGCTCTCTAGTCTCCCTTGCGATTATTGCAACTCTGTTGTTACAGCTTGAAAGCAGCCATAGGTAATATTTAAACAAGTGAGCATGACTGTGTTCCAGTATAATTGTATTTACAAAAATAGGTGGCGGGCTAGATTTGGACTGGAGGCCATAGTTTGCTGACTCCTGAGGTGTAGACAGTAATAGTTGCCGGAACTACGTTGTGAATATAGAGGTAAAATCAAAGAAGCGTAAAACACAGATATTGGCAATAACTAAAATGTGGGGGAACTGGACGAATGAGAATAAAGGTGTAGGAGAAGAGACTGAAAGATGTGTTAGGACTGGATTACTATGTTCCTGTATTGCTTTATTTGAGGACAGAAGTGATAGAGTTAAACTCTCAATTTATAAAAATGTCTATAGCAGCGCTGTAAGGGATGAAAAGACATAGATCCCCAAAGCAGGGGTTCCTTTAAAGAAGCAATTGCAGTAGTTCTGACAAGTGATAATAAAACCTGAGAGAAGGCAATGGGAATAGATGAAATAGAACAGATTTGAGAGACATTTTGGTGTTAGAAGGATGATGAAAGAATGACAGGTATAGCAAGTGACTTGATGTCAAATACAGAAATAATAATGCCTTTCCTCTAGGTATTAAGGGAGGGAGGAAGAACTAGTTTCTCAGGAGGCCAGTTTTGACACCTTTCTCTCTACATTTTCTTTGTCGGTTATTTCAGTCAGTCCTGTGATTTCAGTAATTACCTAATTGTTTTGGACTTCCTGGTCTGTGGTTTGTAGCTAAAACCTTTCTCTTGGTCTCTAGACCTGTATTTTGAAAAGTCTCCTGTTAGGAGTCTCTCAATCCTGTCTCAAATACATTATGTACAATATATTCAGAGGCTCCTCATGAGCATACTATCACTTACATACTGACTCTTTTCCTATAGGTCAGCTAAACAGAAGTCTGAGACATCATCTTGAAGTTGACATTAAGAGATGATAATGACCTAACACTCACTCACCCCCACTTCCTTTTTTCGGAAGGCTGAGAAAAGTCACATTCAGTGGGAAAGTGAATTGAGGTTAGATGGAGAAGGGAGTACAGCATTTAGAAATTAGTGTTTAGAGGGAAAGAAGGAAGATGGTAGCTTGAGGAAGGGGACAAAGAATTAATCTGTCTTTTGGATAAGAGACACTGTAGCAGATGTTCTTAGTGTCCTAGCCATATTTCTTTGGCTTTCATCTCTATATTGTCTACTTACATTTATGAATTTCTGCCTGAGAACTTTCTTACTGGCCATAGAGACATGCTTGGCCTGTGTGCAGGGCAAGCCAGAAATGCCAGGGAGTTAACACTGTCAGAAAGGCTTTCAGCCACTGATGGATGGGGATGTGGTGGATAAATACCTCGTTTTCACATCTCTCCTTTGGGGTAACTGAGCCGTGTTCTATACCATCCATTAGAGTTCTCCAGTAGGATCACACTCTGGTTGCCCATCAGGGTAACTGGCTTAATAATACACTCTTTCTTGACTGCCTTCCCTTCCCTATTTCACTTCTGATTTCCCCTATCAGTGTTTTTCCTGGATCACCTCTCAAACAACTACTTGTACTTGAATCCTTAAATCATGTCTGCTTTTGGGGAAACCCAAACCACAGTAGACACTTTAGCATGGTAATAAAAAGAAATAAAATTTGTTTAGCACTTATTAATAGTAAGCATAACTGTAAGTGCCTCATAATCTAATGGGATAAGTACTCTTTTCATCCTGTTTTACAGATGAGCCAACTGAGGCACAGAGCAGTTGATTAACTTTCCCAAGATCACAGAGCTAATAAATGACAGAGCCTGCATTTGAACCTATGCCGTATGTCTCTAAATTCTGTCCTCGTAAGCTGGTAGGCTAAGGGAGAAGAGCAGGAATAATGAGCAAAAAAGAGAGAGTGAGGACAATTAATGGAGTAAGGCCCTCGTAGAGATTATTTTGAGGTGGGTGAAAGGAAAGTAAAGGAAGTAGTACATTCTAAATGATGTCCCTTTCAGCAGTTAAGTAGAGGGTTAGATTATGTGCTCTGAGCTAAATGGGTAGTGGTGGGATTTTGAAGTGGCTTGAAAGGTGGTAGATTTTCATGGTGGATGTACCTTTATTGCCAGAGAACATAACTGGCTCTAGACCAGCATTCTGATGATGCTTGTGAACTCTCAGTAGCTATTATTAAGGTTGTTATAGCTTATTGAAAACAATGTAAGTTACCAATATAGAAATAAATATAAATTATGAACAGATGACTCTCTTGAGAAGTAATATATGTGCTAAAGATTTAAGCGACAGGAAAAGGAAGAAAAAGGAGCTAATAAAGAAGACTGAGAAAGAATCATCATCAAGGGAGATGGAACACTAAAATAGAGGTTCTTCTAGAAGCTGAGGGTGGGGAGTATTTAAAGAAGTAGACCGTTTGATAGTACTCATATGTAGAAGAATATAAAGGATGAAACTGCAGGTAAGGAATTCAGTAAGCAACAAGATAGTTTGTGATGTTGAGAAGTCTCATACACTTGTAGGAGCTTGATCGTAGGGGATTGAAAAAGTTTGAGACAGTTGTTCCTCAAGAAGTTTAGTGATGAAGAGGGCAGAGGGCTAGAGAATCATTTAAACTCTTTTTTTAAATTGGAGGAGGCCAGTAGGCCTCTAGGGTTAGAAGCCATAGAAGACAGAGATAAAAGAGTGAACAAAGAAAGGGTGTAAGTGGTTGAGCAAAATCCCAAGGATGGTGAATGAGATGGGGTCCAGTGTATGGTAGGAAGGGTATACTTGGATACGGTAAGTGCTGTCTCTCTTGGGATGGAGGGACTTGAAGGAGGAGATTTAAGTTTTGGAAGAGGTCTCAGGGGCATATTTTCACCCTTTTCATCTTTCTGAATTCTAGTAATTTTTTCTGATCTCTTCGAATTCTCTCTTCACCGTGTCTAATGCTGTAAACTCACCTACTGAGTCTTTAGTTGCAGTTATATTTTTCATGTCTAGAAGTGGGATTTGATTCTTTTTCAGATGTGCTATATTCCCCATACCCTGCAGATATTTTAAAGCTAGTCTTTTTTTTTTTTCTGTAAAGTTGGTAGCCATAGTTGTGTCTGAAAAATTTATCTGGAGTCTGTTTGTCCTTCTGTTTTCTTTTTCTGCTAGTTCTCACTCATGGTGCCTTGTATCTTTGTGTGCCTGGTTGTTTGACTGCTAACTCTCATTACCCTTCTGGTGGCTCCCTTAGTCCTAGGATAAATGGACTGTCTTCAGAAAGTTTTATAGTTGCTCCATGGCTTGAGTTTTGCTTGGCCACCTAGGCTCTGTGTACCTAGATTATAAATCTGCATGAGGCATGGTCTAATAAAGTCATAACTTTCCAGAGTCTTTTCCTCCCCTCACTCTCTACTCCCAGTCTCTCCCCCACTCTCTTTTTATTATGCTGCTCTGCCCACTGCCAAGGTAACTTTATTTATAGTCCTTACCACTCCCACACCCTCCCATTCCTATCCCCAACCTAAAGACTTCCAAATAAAATCAAGGGACTGAAGATATATAGGAAATTGTTTGCCTCTCTCTCCCAGATCAACTTGAACTGTTAAAATCTCTGTTCTTATTACTAATTATCAGCCTAGGTTAAGTAAATAAAAGTTTTCTACTTAGTAATCAGACTACTATCCCTCCCTAATTTATTCAGTGTTGCATGAACACAGTGAGAGTATCATTACATTAATTACACAGGAGAAATGTCTGGCTTCTATAGAAAAACTTCAGTTTACATATAGTGTTTTATAAATTAGTTGATTTTTTAAAATTGGTCTTCTATTTACTGACCTTGATAATTTATTTATTAATTATTTGTGGATTATTTTGCATTTCCTATAAATATGGTTATGTTGTCTACAAATAAAAATGCTTTACTTTTTCCTTTTCAACAATTATGACTTTTATTTCTTTTGCTTGACTTACTGACTTCCTGTGCAGTATTAAGTAGAAGTGGTGACAGTGTAAGTTCTTGTGTTTTTTCCCATTCTTAGTGGAAGTATTTAATTTTTCATCGAGTATAATTAAGTATAATGTTAGCTGTAGGGTTTTTGTTGATAATCTTAATTAGATTAAGTAGCTTCTCTTCTTTTCCTACTTAATGCGGCATTTCATCACAAATGATTGTTGAGTTGTATAAAATAACGTTTCTGCTTCTGTTGAAATACTAATATTTTTCTGCTTATTCCTCTTATTCAGAATAAGGGGAAACATTTAAAAAATGAATTTTGCATTTTATTTATTATCCTTTTTATATGTTGATGGACACTGAAATTATTTTTAGGTCAATGGCTTTTTTTCCTCATAATTTTTGTATTGAGATATGAAATTCACATACCATAAAATAGACCTTTTCAAAGTATATCATTCAATTATTTTTAATATATTCACAACTTTGTGCAACCAGAACATTTTTATTCACCCCCAAAATAAATCCTGTATCCTCTTGTAGTCACTTTCCGTCTCCTTTCCGTCAGCCCCTAGCAACCAGTAATCAGCTTCCTGTTTCTATGGATTTGCCTATCTGGACATTCATATAAATGTAATCATACGATCTGTGATCTTTTGTGGAGTTTGCTTCTTTCACTTAGCATAATGTTTTCAAGGTTTATCCATATTGTAGCATGTGTCTACTGCATTCTTTTTTATGACTGAATAATATTCTGTTATATGGATGTGCCACTCTTTGTTTAATCCATTCATCAGTTCATGAACATTTGGGTTGTTTCTACTTTTTGCCTATGTAGTATTTTTGTTTCTATGTTCATGGGAGATACTGGCCTGAAATTTTTTTATTTTGAAATATCCTTTTCAGACTTTGGTATCAGAATTATGCTAACCTCACAAAATGGGTTGGGAAGTGTTTCTTCTTTTTATATTCTCTGGAAGAGTTAGTCTAAGACTGATATTGTTTGAAAGACTGTACCAGTGAATTCTTTAAGTGTTTGAAGGAATTCTCTGGTAAAGCCATCTGAGTCTAGAGTTTTTTTTTGTGGGAAGGTTTTGACTAGGGATTCAATTTCTTTAACAGATATGACTACTCAGATATTGTGTTTTTTCCTTGTTTAGTGTCGAGAAGTTATATTTTTACAAGGAATTTGTCCTTTTATTTAAGTTGTGAAATTTTTGGGCAGTGTCTGTAATTATGCCCCCTTTCTAATTTATTTCTCATATGGGTAACTTGTGGTATTATTTTTTCCTGACCAATCTTTCTAGAGGTTTATTAGATTTATTAATCTTTTCAGAGAATCCGTTTTGACTCCTTGATTTCCTCTATTGAATGTCTGCTTTCTGTTTCATTGATATCTGCTCTTATTTTTATTTCTCTCCTTCTACTTTCTTTTTTTATTTTTAATATTTATTTATTTATTTGGCTGTGCCGGGTCTTAGTTGCGGCATGCAGGATCTTTAGTTGCAGCATGTGGACTCTTTAGTTGCGACATGCAAACTCTTAGTTGCAACATGTGGGATCTAGTTCCCTGACCAGGGATCGAACCTGGGCCCCTGCATTAGGAGCATGGACTCTTAGCCACTGGACCATCAGGGAAGTCCCATCTCCTTCTATGTTCTTTACATTGAATTTGCTCTCTTCTTTCTAGCTTAAGTTGTAAGCCTACATCATTTACTTTCAAGCTTTCTTTTTTCATTGTATGCATTTGTATGCAGAAAGCTATATATTTCCCCAAAGTACTGCTTCAACGACATGCCACAAGTTTTGATATGTCATATTTAATTTTTATTCCATTGAAAATATTTTCTAATTTCCATTGTAAGTCTCTATTATAGCTCTTTGACCGATAGGTTATTTAGAAATCTGTTTTTTTAGATTTTCAAACATTTGAGAATTTCTTAGTTTTCTTTCTGTTGTTGGTTTATAGTTTAATTTTTCTGTGATCATTGTCCTTGGAAATATGTTGAGACTTGGTCTGTTGTCCAGCATATCGTCTATTTTGGTAAATAGTCTATCTGCCTTAAAAAAGAATGTGTATTCTGCAGTTGTTGGATGTGGTTTTCTATGTATGTCAGTTAGATCAAGTTGATTAATCATGTTTTTACATTTTCCTGCATCCATGCTGTTTTGTCCTCTACTTGTTATATCAGTTAGATAGACGTATGTTAAAATCTGATTTTTTTGACTGTGGATTTGTCTTTTCTTTTTTTACTTCTCTCAGTTTTGCTTTATATATGTTGAAGCTATGCTGTTGTTATTAGATGCATTCGCATTTAGGATTTTTGTGTCTTCCTATTGAATTGACCCTTTCAGCATTATGAAATGTTCTGCTCATCTCTAATAACACTTCTAGCCTTAAAAATTACTTTGTCAAATATTAATATAGCCACACCAGCTTTTTTTGGGAGGCCAGTGAGTGTGTACAAGATACATCTTCTGCAATCCTTTTACTTTTAGTCTGTGTCCTTTCATTTAAAATTTTGACATAGCAATTTTTAAAGGAAGACCTTTCTTTGGTATTTCTTGTAGTGTTGGTATATTGACAAGGAATTGTGTCAACGTTTGTGGATCTAAAGTTATCTCTATTTTTGTCTTCATTTAAAAAAAATTTTTTTTTTTAATGTGGACCATTTTTAAAGTCTTTATTGAATTTGTTACAATATTGCTTCTGTTTTTATATTTTGGTTTTTTGGCTGCGAGGCATGTGGGATCTTAGCTCCCCGACCAGGGATCAAACCCTCACCCCCTGCATTGGAAGGCAAAGTCTTAACCACTGGACTGCCAGAGAAGGCCCTGTCTTCATTTTTAAAGGATATATTTGATAGATATATAATTCTAGGTTGCTAATCCCCCGTATTCTCCAGCCCTCTGCGCTTTCAACACAAAGAATGGAAGCTGTCAATCTTATTGTTTCTTCAAATGTATCTTTTTTTGTCTGGCTGCTTTTAAAATTTTCTTTCTGTCCTTTGTTTCAGCAATTTGACTGTGCCAAGCATTTGGTGTGCCTAGGTGTGGTTTTCTTTGCATTTTCCTGCTTGAGAGTTCCCTGAATTTCTTGAATCTCTGGGTTGACTTCTTTCCTTACTTTTGTAAAATTATCATCAATTATTTCCTCACCTGTTGCTTTTGTTCCGTTCTCATTTTCTCTCTCTTTCTGAGATTACAGTTACATGAATATGAGACGATTTGACTGTGTCCTACATGTTTCATACTCTCTTTTTTGTTCATCACATTATTTTCTCTGTGGTGGAGTTTGGATATTTTTTCTTGGCCTGTCTGCAAGTCAGTCAATTCTGTTTTCCTCTGGCCTATTCTGCTCTTAGAGTCTTCTGACAAGTTCTTAATTTCAGATATTGATTTTTCTGTTCTGGGAAATACACTTGGCTTTTAAAAAATTTTTTTTTGTTGAAAATTACATCATTTCATCCATTTTGTTCAACTTTGCATCTATGTCAGGTCCTTGCCTCCTAATGTCAGTGTCTGGGTTATCTTGAGTCTGCCGGATTGTCTGGTTTTCTCTTGATTATCTGTCTATCACATTATTTTGCTTCTTTGGATGTCTCTTAATATGTTTATTTTATGCCTAACATTATGTGTAAAAGAACAGTTAATTTATTTCAGATGATATTTTCTTCCAGAAAGGTTTGTTCTTTATTGTGTTAGACAGATAGCGTGAAGTGTTGGCTACCTCAGTCCAAATCAGAGATAAAGTCGATTCCTCCATCTACTGAGATTCTATCTTCTAAAACTGGGCAACTATGGGAAATCGACCCTGCCCTTTTGGCCCAGCCTCCCTATCTTTCTTCAGTGCCCCATCACTAAGCAGATGTACTATTAGATGTCCTGGCCACATATTCGGAGCTATTCTAGATTCCAGTCTGTCATTCCAGCCCATGCAGACATCTATAAAGCACCCGAGTTTTTGGTTTCCTTTAGTGAGCTCAATCCTCACTTGTACCCAAACTCTGCAGATGCCCTCATGCAAGAAAATGCCAGTGATCTCAGCTCACCTTGGAAGTGCTCTTCCATCTCTGGACTTTTACTTCATCCAGTCCTCAGTTGCTTCCAGACCTTTCTATGTTAGTCTAGTTTTTGGAGGAAAAACAATGGCTTGCTCCTGTCTGGTATCTTACTTTAGTAAAATAAAAGTGAAAGTCAGGAGTTTATCTTTGCAGAAAGAAAGGCAGATAATTTTAAGGGTGCTTATTGATATAAGCATAGTGATATTCTGAATATTTTTATCTGTGTTGCATACTAATATTTTTTTCCTTCTGATATGAGCCTGTCTATCAAAATATACTCTAGGCCAAGGGTCGACAAACTGTGGTCCACAGACCAAATCCGACTCAGTTCCTTTTTTTGTATGGCCTGTGAACTAAGAATGGTTCTTACATTTTTAAAATACATACATACGTACATACATAAATAGCTATATAAATAAATAAATAAAAGGAGAAAAATATTTTGTGACACATGAAAATTGTATGAAATTCAAATTTCAATATCCAGAAATTACAATCGGATTGTAATACAACCACATTCATCTGTTTTTGTGTTGTCTATGGCTGCTTTCATGCTAACAGATGAGTAATTGCAACAGAGATCTTATGGCCCACAAAGTATAAAATATCTATTATCTGTCCCTTTACAGAAAAAAAATTTGCCTATTCCTGTCTTAGATCATAGACTCAGGAATTTTTCATTTCTCATTTCTAAGGGAAATTGAACAAAAGACTGAAACCTTCTTATTCCATAAGTTCTTTGAATTTTGAGTTATTTAAATACTAGCATTTTAGAGTTGGAAGGAACCTCAGAGATAATCTCCTTTATCTCTTTATTTTGCAAATGAAGAAACAGATTTAGAGTCAGAGAAGTTTTAAATTAAATTATGGCTAATTTTTGTTTCGTTAGAAAATAGACTCAGTAATAAGCTGATATAGAAACTAATGATCTATATCACAGAACAACTTGCAAAATTCATTTGTTCTTATTGCAGAAGTATTTGGTTTTACTAAACAGTGGTAGCTATTAAGAGAATTTCTTCTTTGGAATTTTTAAAGTAAATATTTTAAAATAAATATTTAGAGCATGTTAATAACCTTTGCCTTTCATTACCACCCAAAATTCTTTCAAATCTCATGGGTATGAGGTTTTTTTTTATGAGAAGACTAAAAATCTTCTAGGACCAATTCCAGACATTCTTCACTAAGCTCCTATTGATTTAGGATTTAAAGTCCTAAATCATCAGAAATTCCACGGTGAAATGTTAATGTGTAAGACTTGTTTCTAGTTATCTCTCCATCCTCAGATACCATGAAAAGTTTATTTAAGCTTAGTTCTGAAATGCAGTCATATAGTGGGATGTTATATTACTAAAAAATAGCATTTTTATTTTCTAATGTTGAATACAGATTTTCTACATATAATTTTTAGCTTATTACTAGCTCTTTTGGATAACCCTCTACTTCTAAAACAAGCCAAATCAACAAAAAACACAGTAAAATCAATTTGTGGGGATTTGGGGAAAGCTGATTTTTCAACTGATCTATATGCAGGATTTGGTGGGTCCAGCTTCATTAAAATTGTGCCAAATTAAATTAATTTTAATTAAATTTTAATTAAACTAATTAAATGCCAAATGCATAAAAAGAAATATTTTAGGAATATGTATAAAGTCATTTGAACTTTAAGAAGGTCTGTTAAACAAAACAGACAAAAGTATTGGTATATGCTTTGGAAAATTTAAGTCCGTGATAAGTAGCCTTCAGGAAATTCATCTTAATTTATATTTATATATTCTGTTTCTCTGAAGATTGGTTTTGAATGAACCTTCATGCTTTTCTGAGTTGTATAGAAAGGGCTAACCTTTTAGCATTTACATATTCCTTTTGCTCAAATAACTGATTTCACTTAAGTAAACTTTAGTGTAAAGGAAAGTTGGTGTCCTAAACCACACATGAAAAATACTCATTGCTTTTCATCAACTTGTTTATTCACCTGATATTTCTTGAACATCCATGATGTGTCAGGCACTGACGCAGGTGCTGAAAGGGAAAATGTTGAAATAAATATTTTTTGCTCATAGTTGAATAGATTGTGTGAGGAGGTATATCTGTTCATGTGTAGCATTTGATACTATTACTCTCTTTCTCTTTTCTTTTGTAGCATGCTATCTTGGGGAAATCCCGTCTACATACATGATTTTCATTACCTCCTTTGCACCAAAATCTGAGTAAAATACTCCCATGGATAATTCCTTAATGGACATTTCTGGCTGGATATCCTTTAAATGTATTGATGTATCTATGGGTCCATCCTTGGCCCTCTGCTTATTTTCCTCTCTAAGTAAGGCTGGTAGCTATAGCTCTGAACTTCCTTCTTTTCTCCCTGTCCTCTCTCCTTCCTCCCATTTTCTCTGTCTCTCAAAGTACTGTTGAGTACTTTGTTTCAGGTACTTTTCTGAGCACAGAGGCTGGAGCAGTGAACAAGAACGATATGGCCTCTGCATTCTTGGAGCTTACAGCTTGGTGAGAGTGATGCATTAAACAAGTAATTCCAAACATACAGTTGTAGGTTACACAATGAGACACAAGTATAAGATGAAATGAGAATGGATGTTAGGGAAACTAGCCTAGTCTGGGACACTCCTGAGTAAGTGACACTTATACTGGGACCTCAAAGATGAATAGGGGTTAGCAAGAGATGTGGGATAGGATTCCAGGAAGAGGGAGAAAAAGCCCCTAAGAGAAAGCCACTAAGGAGCTCATTAGCAGGTTCAAACAACTGAATGAATAGTCCTTGTGGCTGGAATGTGATGAACAAGTTGGAGAAGGATGCAAAACGAGGTGGGAGAGACTGGTGGAGGTCAGATCTTGGTGGAGGATCTTTTAAACCACGTCAGTGCTTTTGGTCTTTATCTAAGAGAATTGAGAATATATTAATAGAGTTTGTAGTGGGAGAATTACCTATTCATTTGTTTTTTTTAAAAAGTTGACTTGAGTGCTTATATGAAAAATGGATTGAAGGGGGCAGACGTGGATGTGCAGAAATGAAGCTTTTTTATGAAGCTTTCGCAGTGGTCCAGGCAGGAGGTAGGGGTTACTTACATTGTTAGCATATCAGCAGTAGAGGTGATGTAGATAGATTCAAGAACTGTTTACGAGATATAGTTGATAAGATTTTGTGATTATTTCAGTTTAAAGTATGAAGCTGAAGGCAGTGTCAAGGATAAATTTTTCATATGCTAGTGTCTTGAAGTCAAACATTTTCAAAATCGAACTCATTTTTTCCTTTTGCAAACTAATTCTTCCCCTTGACTTCTCTGTTTTGTGAATGACATCCCTACCTCAAGTGACCTAGCCTTGCGACCTTTTTATTTGGTCACAGCTTCCACTACATTAGTTACCAAGTGTTAAGGACCTGACCTCGGTAGCATCTAGAGTCTCTCCCTTCTCCTCCTCCTCATCTCCTTCCCTTTTCCTCTTCTTCCTCCTCCTCCTCTTCACCTTTTGTCTTTGTTATAGCAGTAGCATCCTTTTGCTGGATCATTAAACTATGCTTTTCATTCAGGTCTCTGAGCTCCTGAGGAAAAGAACTGTCCTTTTCATCTTATGTCTTTAGTACCTAGCAGTGTGCACTTCAGCAGGGTAGATGTAAAAAAATATTAAATGAGATGAAAATACATTTTCCTTGATTTGGGTTTCTTCCATTAATTCTTATTCTTTGCCACATTAAAAATTTCTTTTCTCAAAGTCATTCAGGGGCTTCTTTTGCTTAAAGAATAATTTGGTCTTAGGGCTGTGATGTTATGAAAAACTGGCTGCTGGATATGAGAAGTGTATGAGTTTGGGTTTTCCTGTAGTAATTTAGTAAAAATGGACTCCTGACCCTTTTTGCACTGTAGCCCTCACTACTACAAAGAGCAGATTTTTCTGGGAAGGGAACATAACTGGTATTTATTAGCAGCCCCACTGTTGAATAAAGTTTTAAAAATTTCATTTGATGCCTTTTTACAATTTTTAAATTTTATAAAAGTATTTGCAGAATTCACATTTAAAAAATAATTTAATGTGTATTTCTTAGCTATCCAGTATTTTGCTGTCATGTCAATAGCTATATTGTATGTTAGTACCTTATATGTACATCTAGAGTATATTGTTTCATAGAAGGTTTATACAAGAATTATTCATCTATTTTGGAAATACCTATTTTTAATAGCTTTATATGTTCTAAAATATGAACTTCCATAATTCTTTTATTCTACTTTTTTTTTTTTTACATTTTTAGGAATAAGAAAATTTTAAATAAGAAGAAGTTGAAAAGAAAACAGAAGAGCAAATCAAAAGTGAAGACAAGAAGCAAGGTAAAACTGTTAGCAATTTATAGGGAATAAGGACTTTTTTATTAATTTGAATAAAAATGCCAAAATTAAAAAGGTAATTTTAATTTTGGTAAGAGGTAAGAGGTACAAACTACTATATAAAATAAACAAGCTGCAAGGATAATATAGTACAATACAGGGAATATAGCCAATATTTTATAATAACTATAAATGGAATATAACCTTTAAAAATTGTGAATCACTGTGTTGTATACCTGAAACTTGTATAATATTGTACATCAACTATACCTCAATAAAAAAAATAAGGTATGAGTGTAATTAGCAAACCATTTTATTTCTGTGTGCTGAAGTAATTTTAAAAAACCCCTTATTATTTGGTCACACTGTTTAGTTTCATCTTTTTGGCATTTTTTTGACCAGCAACCTGGAAGTTATTATCTGGGTGCTGAAAATTATTTATTATTTATTCTTGTTTTCTTTGATCAGTTCTTTGGGGGAAGATATCCATTTCTCTTCTCTTTTTTCACTCTGACTACATGTACTGGAAATTGAGTAAAATTGGCTTGTGAGTTGGGACTTGGATTTGGGTTTGTCTCATACCTATGCATACATTATGAATTAGAGAGTATTCTAATTGGTGCGTCTGTAGACTTTTGACTGTTCTCAGCTTCTTTAGACTGTTGGTGGCTGTACAAAAAAAAAAGGCAATAGAGAATATTTGAATTAGATGGTACCTTAGAGATCAAGGATCTGTTCTTCTACCCAGTGCAGATATCTTCTCTATAAAATCCATCTAGTTTTTTCTTAAACATTTTCAGGGACCAGATACTGCTTTTTGTAAAAGAATCTCTTTTCTAATGAACAGTAGTAAGAAGCTTAGACAGGAGGAAGAGAGCAATCATACTTGTGATTTCTGAAGAGCTCCACTTTTGGTTATAGAAACAGTCACTTAGCTTGGGTTGTATATCATATTTAAGTTCTAGAGACAATTGTTTCCTGCACTTTTTAATGAGTATTTTTGCTCTTGTAACTGAGAGAAATTTACTTTAAAGTAGTGAACCAAAAATAGAAGGATGAGGGATGGAATTGATCAGTTGGACCCGGGGATTATAATAATGTCATCAAATCTTCTTGCTTCTCTTTTCCTCTGAGTGTGGGTTTATTGACTGTGGCTGAGGACTAAGGCTGCTGGCAGCTCCAGCTTTATTTTCTTTAAGCAAAAGGCGATTTCTTCTCCTAGTTGTGGCAGAAAATCTTGGATAGGGTTTTTGATTGACCTGCATCATTCACTTTGACCTGGAAGATGGGGTACTTTGATTGGTTAGGCTGAGTTTTGTTTGTAACCTTGTGATGGACTATAGATGAGCACCTTGATTAGCAGGCTGTGTGGAATGGCAAGGGTGGTTGCCCTAAGGGAAATGTTGCTAGGTGGGCAGATAAATAATATATGTTCACTATATCACATCTTACTACTGTTTTTGGGACAGAAGAGGGAAGTGGAAAGCATTCTTACTATACTTAGTATGTGAAAACCTTTAACAAGTAAATAGTCATTCAGATTTACAACTTCTACCCATTTTCCACTTTTTGGTGCTGTGTGAAGAGTTGGAATATGGGAATATTGAAAATCTTTTAAAGCCCTTTTTAAGGTTTCATTTGTTGATTTTCCTAAAAGTGGTGGCATGTGATATCCAGGAAGATATGGGAAGTCAAGCTCTTTCTTCTACTTCAATTCTGTCTCTAACTAGCTTTGCTCCCTTCATAATTCATCTTTCTTCCGTTGGCCTTCAGGTTTAATATCTGCTTTTTTAGGAGCAGCTTGTGATAAGAGTGATATAAAAAAACTTCATTTACACCTCAGACTTCAATTGCACACTGACTCTGTGCAGGCCTTGTGCTCGGTATTTGGGATGCAAAGATGAATAAGAAACATTTACTGCTCATAAAATGGTGGTGTTAGTCTCTTTGCCCTCTATTACTGTTTTTGGAGTATTTTTTATCCACTCTCTTTTTATAAAAGTTATTTTTAAAATGCCATTTAGCTATACTTCTTCATCTCCTTCTTTATTGCTGTCATTGACCCCTCTATTTCTCCATTAGCCATCCCCTTCATTTACTTTCCTTCTTATCCAGTATAGATACTACAGTATTTTTAGAAAAATTCTTGCTTAATCTACTGTATTAGTTCTTTATGGCTGCTGTAACAAATTACACAAACTTTATGGTGGCTTAAAACAATACAAATTATCTTATGGTTCTAGAAGTCTGAAGTCTAAAATGGATCTCACTGGGCTAAAATCAAAGTGTCAGCAAGGCTGTATTCTTCCTGGAGGCTCTAGAAGAGAATTCATTGTCTTGCCTTGTCTGGCTTCTAGAGCCTGCCTGCATTCCTTGGGTTGTGCTTCCTTCCATCTTGCCACCCTCTCCCATTTATAAGGACCCTTGGGATTACATTGGGCCTACCTAGATAATCCATAATAATCCCCCATCTCAAAATTCTTAATTTAATCATATCTGCAGGCTCCCTTTTGCCATGTAAGGTGACATGTACTCAGGTTCTAGGGATTAGGGGGTAGATATTTTTGGATGCCATTATTCTGCCTACCACATCTTCCTTTCCCTCATGTACATTTGTTGGATTTATCTGACAAAACTCAGTCCTGTACAAATCCAGCCATCTTTCCCTCTTTCCCTGCAGGTGAGTACCATGTACTGCTAAAAGGAGTTAAACAAGAGTTTATTGATACCAGTACAGTTTTATGATTACCAGTATCAAATGGACCATCCATAGCCAGACTGTCTTCTTGTTATTTCTGGTCAGATAGTTCTTCCGTTTTTCCTGTGGCTATTTCAGACCTTTGCCACTCTCCTCAAACTTCTGATAAATTCTGCTCTCCAGCAAATGACTTCACTTCCTTATAAGAGAAGTCAAATCCATTACACAGGAAACTTCCTCAGCATCCTGCTACCAAATGTATCTGTCTTAGATCAGGTTCCTTAATAGTAGAACCTGAGACAGGGATATAAAGTGTACAATTCAGTGAGTTTTGAAAGACACATCAAGGTTTAGAAATTTTCCATCATCCCCAAGGCTTTCCTCATCCTCTGCTGCATTCCATCCCTCCTTACAGCCCTAGCTCTACACAACCACAGGTATACTTTCTGTCATTATAGATTATTTTTCATTTTCTAGAATTTCATATAAATGAGATCATACTGGGTATACTCTTTATCTGGCTTCTTTCCCTCAGCATAATGATTTTGAGTTGTGTTGATATAGTTGTATATATTAATAGTCTTTCCTTTTTTTTTTTCTGATTAGTATCCCATTGTTTGGATATATCCCAATTTGTTAATCTATTCATCTGTTGATGGACATTTTGGTGTTGTTTCCAGTTTCTGTCCCTTGCAAATAAAACAGCTATGAACAATTTGTGTACTAGTCTTTGTGTGGGTATAAGTTTTTGTTTTTTGGGGAGGGTAAATACCTAGGAGTGGGATGATTAAGTGATGTTTTCTTCGATGATTTGCTAGAAGGACTCATAAGACTCGAAAGCAATTTATACTAATGGCTAAGATTTATTACAACAAAAAGTACAGAGTAAACAGCAGGAAAAATAAATGTGTTGGTGGTTAGGGAGTAATGGCCTAGGCCTTCTGGCCCTTCGTTGTGTGAGCACGCAGGACATGCTTTCTCGCTGGGGGTGAGCTGCAGGAATATCTGTGGAACGTTTCTGTCCAGGGAAGCCCATTTGAGTCTTAGGATCTGAGACTTTTATGGGGATCTGGTTACATAGACACATCCTGATATGCAGCCAGCCATAGCAAGTGAAACTTGGGTTCACATCGTCAGTCATGATGTTTCTGCAAAGCAGTTGGACAAGCCAGTGGGTATGGTTGCTCTAGGAGTATGTAACAAAATCATCGATACCTAATATAAAGGAAACTCTAAAGACCACATTCCTAAGTACTGGCCAGGGGGCAGTGATGGTTCCCTTGGAGAAATACAAGGCGTAAGCAGTGTTAACTCAGTGTTAACTCTTCTTCACAGGTGGCATAGTAGATGAATGTTTAGCTTTTTGAGAAACTGAAAACTGTTTCCAAAGTGATTATTCCATTTTACTGTTCCACCAGTAGTGTATGAGAAGTCCAGTTGCTTCACATCTGTACAAACACATGATCTTGTTAGCTTTTCAAATTTTAGTCATTCTTTTTTTTTTTTAATACATTAATTTTATTCTTTTGTAAAAGAAAGGGGCATTTAGAATCATAGATGAAAATGAATGATTTTAAAGCAGTTAAAATTATTTCCTAGGGAATAATTATGGTCAAAGTTTGTATGCTAGGAAAAAAAAATACTCCTGAAAAGATATCCCTGTTTTTCACTCTGTAAGAGTGTTACACGAAATTTTAGTCATTCTGATAAGTATATAGGGGTATCTCACTGGTGTTTTACTGTGCTTTTCTCTCATGACTAATGTTGTGAGCATCATAATCATCGTGTGATGTGCCTTTCACCAATTATGTCTTTTTATTGTGAAATCTCTTCAACTTGTCTCCACTTTTTATAATTGTCTTCTTATTGAATTCTCAGAGTACTTTATATATTTTAGATGAAAGTACTTTGTCAGCTGTGTTGCAAATAATTTCTCCTCTTCTATGGTTTGCCTTTTTTGTTTTTGTAGAGTGCTTTATAAGAGCAAAGGTGTTTAAGTTTTATAAATTTAACGAATTGATTTTTTTTTTATGATTCATGTGTTGTTAAGTCTTTGTCTACCCCTTTGTCGCAAAGATTTTCTTCTATATTTTCTTCTACAGATTTTATAGTTTTAGCTGTTACTTGTAGGTCTGTGATCCATTTCAAGTTAATTTTTGTGTATGGTATGAGATAAAGGTTGATGTTCATTTGTTCACATGTTGGTATTCAGTTGATCCAGTATCATTTCTTAAAAAGACATCTTTTTCCATTGAATTATCCTGGCATCTTTGTAAAAAATCAAGTGACTATATTTGTTTAAGCCGATTTCTGGAATTTATTTTGTTTAATTAATCTATATGTTTACCTTTATACCAGTACTGTACTGTCTTCATTACAGTGGTTTTGAAATAGGTCATATGTTTTTAACTGTGGTCTTTTTAAAAAAAAATGCTATAGTTAATTTAGGTTCTTTACGTTTCTATATATAAATTTTAGAATCAACTTGTAAATTTCCATTTTTAAAAAGCCTCTGGAATTTTTATTGGGATTGCACTGAATATAGGTTTGGGGAAGAATTGCCATTTTAATGATATGGAATCTTCTCATTGATGAACATGGTCTCTCTCTCCATTTATTTGTCTTCTTTAATTTCTCTCAGCAACATTATTTTGGTTATCAGTGAACAGAGATTGTACATAATTTTATTAAATTTAACTAATAATTATATATTTTCGATGTTATTGTGAATGCTATTATTTAAAAATTTTGTTTTAATTTTGAGATTGTAATGTGCATGCAGTTGTAGGAAATAATACAGAGAGATCCTGTGTACGCTTTACCCATTTTCTCCCATTGGTAAGGTATAGCGTAACTATAGTAAATATCACTACTAGGAAATCAACATTGATACAACCTACAGATCTTAGTTAGATTTCACCAGTTTTACATGCACTCATTTGTTTGTGTGTATTTAGTTTTATGCAGTTTTATCATGTGTGGATCTTTGTGACCATTACTACAGTGAAGGTGTAGAACAGTTCCATCAGAAGGATCCACTGCACTACTTTTATATAAATGAACACATCTCCAAACCTCACCCTCTCCCTAGCCTCTGAGAACCACAAATCTGTTCTCCATCTCTGCAATTTGTCATTTCAAGAATGTTATATAAAGGGACTCATGCAGTATGTAACCTTTTGGAATTGGCTCTTTTCCACTTAGCATAATTTCCTTGAGATACATCCAAGTTGTTGCATATACCAAGTTTGCACCTTTTATTGCTGAGTAAGCATTCCATGGCATGGATATACCACAGTTTGCTTAACCCTTCATTCATTACATGACATCTGAGTTGTTTCCAGTTTTGATTATTTTGAATAAAGCTTCTATGAACGTTCATGTGCTGCTGATGTGTGAACATAAGTTTTCATTTCTCTGGTATAAATGCCTAAGAGTGCAATTGCTGGATTATACTATAAGTACATGTTTAATTTTCTAAGAAAAAGCTGTACTTTTTCTAGTCTCTGTATCATTTTACATTCCCATCAGCAATGTATGAGAGATCCAGTTTCTCCACATCTTCACCAGTATTTTTTGGTGTCACTATTTTTCACTCTAGCCTTTCTGATAGGTGTGTACTAATCTCATTTTATTTTAATTTGTATTTCCCTAATGGCTCATGTTATTGAACTTTTTTTAATGTGCTTATCTGCCTTCTGTATATCTTCAGTGACATGTCTGTTCATGTCTTTTGCCCATTTTCTAATTGGGCTGCTTGCTTGTTTGTTTTCTACTCTCTGAGTTTTGAGAATTCTTTATATATGCTGGATGCTAGTCATTTGTCAGATACGTGGTTTGCAAACATTTTCTCCCAGTCTGTAACTTTACTGCTACTAGTTTTAAAACTACATATTTTAATTGTTTACTCCTAGGATATAGATACATTATTCATTTTTATAGATTTATTTGGTACCCTGTGACTTTGCTAAATCCACACATTATTACTAGTGACTTTTTTTTTGCAGACTTAAGATTCTTTTTTATGTCTCCTACAAATAAACACATTTGATTTCTAGGAGATAATTTTTTCTTTCTAACTATACCTTTTATTTCTTTTTCTTGGGTTACTGCATTGGATAGCATATCTAGCACAATGTTGAGTCTGATTGCTGAGAGTAGATATCTTTCCCTTGTTTGCAATCTAAGGTGAAGGCATTCAATCTTTTACTGTGTTAGCTGTGTGTTTTTCATACGTATGCTTAATCCAGTTTTGGAATTCTCTTCTGTTCCTAATTTACTTAGGCTTTTGTCATGAATGGGTATTTGATTTTTGTCAAATGCTTCTTCCATGTTTATTTGCAGTGTCTTATTTTTTTTTCTCTTACTTTTGTTGGTGTGGATTTTGGATTGCTTTTCCAGTGTTGTACATCCTTGTTTTTGAGTTGATCATGATGTATCATCTTTTTAAGAGTATATTGTTGGATTTGAATTATTAATATTTGTTTGCTTTTAATATCTCTGGAAGACATATTTACATGTTATATGTCAGTTAACTTTAGTATACTTTGATTTAACAAGAAGTACTCCATTTTTTTCCTAATTATTTATGGAAGAAGGGTAGAATTTTGAGACTAAGTGTTCTTGGTACTCAAAGTGTCATTTTATTTATCTTGGATACTTCTTGGACATACTCTAATTGTTGGAATTTGCATTTGTAGACTATCTTAAACTAGTTCTGTATATTTATTATGTAAATGTTGATCTCAAAAATGTGGTTGGAGTCTGATGAATAAAATGCTGGACCAAAATAGAAATTGAGTATTTAGTTGTTTTTTGTTTGTTTGTTTGTTTGGCTGCGTTGGGTCTTCATTGCTGTGCACGGGCTTTTTCTAGCTGCGGCGAGTGGGGGCTACTCTTCTTTGCGGTGTACAGCTTCTCATTGCGGTGGCTTCTCTTGTTGTGGAGCACAGGCCCTAGGCGTGTGGGCTTCAGTAGTTGCAGCACGCAGGCCCTAGAGTACTTGGGCTTCAGTAGTTGTGGTGCACGGGCTTAATTGCTCCGCAGCATGTGGCATCTTCCCGGACCAGGGATTGAACCCGTGTCCCCTGCCTTGGCAGGCGGATTCTTAACCACTGCGCCACCAGGGAAGTCCCGAGCATTGAGTTTTAACACTTAAAGTACCAAACATGTGATTTGTAGTACTTATTAAGACAGATAGCTAAGAGAGAGCTTTCAGAAAGCATATGCCCATAGTCTGTAGTTTTCTTAGCATTACCATTATTTGAATGAGAATGAAATTAGAATTGACTAAAGTTAAGGGTTTAGTTTTTTTTTTTCTTTTTTAGTCCTAATTTCTGCTTAAGGCCCTATATCTACTTTTGAAAGAAATCAAAATGTAATTCAACATTTGTAGTAGGCCTTTGAGACTCTGCAGTACATCTGGTGTCCCTTAGAAAAGCAACAAATGAATATCCTTTGAATCCAGCAGTTAAGCTTTGTTGGCTCTTTTCCTATTGTGGGGTAAAAGGGTAGTCCTGATGAGTTCTTTGCTGGTGTCTTTCCAGCCCTTATCAGGTTGGTTATTGCTGTGTCACCTATGTGACTTCTACAAATCATCTAGCCTAATATTTAATTTTTTTAAAAAAATGAGAATTGATGATGATGGAAAGGAATATAAAATTGAAATATTATATCCTGTATTTCAGTCTGAAAACTTGGAGAATACAGTAATCATACCAGATATCAAACTACATAGCAATCCTTCGGCGTTTAATATTTATTGCAATGTACGCCATTGCGTTCTGGAATGGCAGAAAAAGGAAACATCGTTGGCAGCTGCATCTAAGAACTCTGTGCAGAGTGGAGAATCAGATAGTGATGAAGAGGAGGAATCCAAAGAGCCCCCTATCAAGCTTCCAAAGGTAAGTCACTAAGATCCACTTAGATGCATAACCTACAGGTGTTTGGGCTTTAATACATATGTTTGCATTGCTAAAATGCCTTGCTTTTAATAAAATTGCACACTGAAAATAACAGAGCCTGTGGGTAAAAATAGGTTTGAGCTAGATCAGGAAAACTGTATGCAACTTTATAATTGGAGTGCTAACAAAGTCAATAATTGGTACCTCAGTGGGGAGTATTTGGAAAGCCCAGGCAGGGAGCTCAGTGGCTTGGAGTGTGTTACAGGGGCTGTTAAAAATGTACAAAAGCAGTAGAGGGGAAATGGTGGCTTGCGGGCACTGAGCCATTGCAGATGGAAGTGGAACTCTGAGCCAGTGAGCTGCTATTAAGGTGGGCACAAGAGGAAGTGCAAATTACTACAAGCCAAGAGCCACGAAAAGCTGGGGGCACATCCCTCCCTCTGGGTACAGGTATACATTTTAATTTTTCTTGAAATAGAGCTAGAAATGCTCCTGGTTGTGCAGCAGCTGAGCTGAGAGCTTTTGCCTTTTCTGTCTAAGGTTAATTGTACTCTTGGCTACCCTGGCTCCCTTTGCCTAGGAATAAAATTACATATGAACCAGTAAAACTTCTGCATTGTTCTGATATCACTCCCATATTTACCAGAGGCATATAATCTCATTGGTGTTATAGAAACATGTATTGAAGTAGAACAAACTGTTCTTAAGGTACTCTGTTCTATATAAGCATTAGTATATTTCAAGACTATAATGTTACTTTATATATGTATTTTTCTATATAGTATGTGTAGTTAGTATTTCTAACAAAAGAATGGGTAAAAATATAAACATTTAAAAATGGTACCTTTATCATAAATGATTTATGCATTTGTTTTTTTCTAAATACAGACATTTTGAAATGATTTCCTTTATCATAAATGATTCGTGTATATTGTCTTTTTACTAAATGGATACCTTAAAATTGTGCCTTGAAAACTTCTTTATATGCATACATAATATATCATGTAAATACTACTTTACTACTTGGAAATAGCAGCCAGATAGAGGCTGTGTTCCTGATCTGATTTATTTTGTACATTTCATGGTGGCTCTTCATAAGTTCACCACTGTCCTTTATCATTACTGTGAGGTTCTTCTCACCTTATTCTCAGCAGTTGACTTGCTTCCTGTTTCATAGAGTAGTAGAGGTTTTGTGAAGTTCCTCAGCCTCTTAATCAGCCACCTTCAAATGTCCTTATCTCCTCTTGGGACCCTTTTCCCCTTGGTCGTTTTCTCTCCAGTGTCCTTAACTGTACCTTCTCTACTAGCTTCTTTCTTCAACTTAAAACAAACAGGCCCATCTTTTCCATATAAGTCTCTCCAGGTAAAGAGCATGGTCTCTAATTCTCATTTCTTTTGCTTAATTAGGGGAGGTTGAGGAAAAATACGTTGTTAAGTTAGGATATGGGGATATGAAGGAATCAAGTATACTTTTGTTATAAGAATTCCATTCTGTGTGTGGGTGAGTCCCACTGTACTATAGTAATCACTCAGCTTAGATTCAACATTAGGAAGGAAAATAAAGACCCAGAGAAACCTTTCACACAGGTATGCAGATTTTGAATAATAAACTATAGTCAATTTAAAAGATACTGCACAATCAAGAACAACTGATTCTTAGGCTGTTTTAAAACATCAGGATGAATGAGTATTAAAGAAATAAAATATCAGGCATTCTTAAGACAGTGAATTTTTAGCATGATTAACAGAGTTAAAAGATGCAGAGTCAAAAAGGGATCTTTAAAAGAAAAGTAGAAGAAAAGCAAATAGCTCAAGTAATTAATATTGAGTTTTCCATCAAGTACTGACCTGTCAGGAAACAGGGTATAGTGATGAATATGGGAAGTAGAGTCAAACTGCCTGAGTTCAAACACTTGCCATTAAAAATACTAGCTGTGTGATGCTGCGAAAGTTGTTTGACCTCTCTCTGCCTCAGTTTTGTCATCTATGAAATGGGGATAATGCCTATCTCGTAGGTAGTAGTGAGGATTCAGAGTTAATAAACGCACGTGTGCTCAATAAATGATAGCTGTAGTTCTAAGTATCAGGTGCAAACAGGAAAATGTGTAGGTCCAAATGAATTTCATTAGTTTTCAGGGAACTCATCAATTTATTAAGAAATACTTCATATCCAAGGAAATGAAACCTCTAGACAATCAGTGAGATCAGAGATTCACATGCCTTTATGCAGAGGTAGTCAGAATGCCATGGGTGGGGGCAGGGCAGGGAGTGAAACTTTCAGGTCTTAGGCAGCAGTTTGCAGGGCACGAAAGAAGAGATGAAGTCTTTAGGGTTTGAGGTGATGGGAGCGTGAGGGCAGGTGAGAAATGTTGACTGTTTCTTTTCCTTTTGACCATTTCTGTGCCTCTGCTCCAGATGCTCTTTCATGTCAGTTCCTCCCTTTTCTTTGTTGTTTCTCTCTTGCTCCTCCTGAATGTGTGGCTGTCACTTTCCTTTTTCTTGCAGATGTTTCTTTCTCTCCTGCTTCTTTTTTCTTTCACATAATGAAGACAGTTTTTATTTGTTGTCAAGGTATCATTTTGATGCAATTCTGTGTTTTCCCTTCTTGACTTTTAAAAGTTAGTTAAATTGTTTTTGACTCTGATGTAGACCTTGCTTGTCAGATTTTTTTGCTTTTTGTTTTTTGCATATCAGTAATCATTTAAAATAGTACTTTCTTACCCCCACCTGCTTAAAAGTATACCTTTCTTACCAAAAACAGTTTTTACCCAGCTCAAACTGCCTTTCAGTATCTGATTTCCAGATCTTCTAAAGTGCTCCAAATTTCATAGCTACTTAATTTTTTAATAGTAATATTTAGGATTCATACTTCCCATCCAAACTTATTTGAGGCTAGTCATGCCTCATATTTTGTTAAAAGATGTGGATGTACACAGATTCATTTATATACTTCTTAATTCAGTAAATTCAGTTTATAGCAGGCATTCTATTAGGCCCTGAGAACAAAATGATGAGACACGATCCCCACCCTAAAGAAAGTTATGTCTAGCAGGCATGTCCAGTGCCCTAAGGATTGATAGGGGTGTGCAAGGTGTAGTGGAGCCCGGTGGAGTAAGGATGCAGCACTGACTGAAGATGCACCTGCAGGCAGGGAGAATGGCATCGTTGCAAAAGCACAAGCGGTCAGCTTTGGCTAGAGTGGACTGGCTGAATAGGGCAAGAGTAGAGAACAGGATCATGGGCCTTAAATGTCATGCAACCATTTTCAGATTTTGTCTTGTAAATTGGAAATATGAAAGATTTTAAGCAAAAGACTATGATCAGACTTGTATTTTATTAAAGTTACTCAGGTGCTGGAAAGGCAGATCCACTAGAGGGTGGGGAGACTAGAGCAGAGGGACCAGTGAGGCAGTTACTGCAGTCGTCTCAAGTGTTCATGGGGGGTGCAACTAGGGTAGTAGCAGTGTTTGGCATAAAAGAAATATTAAGGAAGTAGAATTGTCAGGAATTGTTAATTAGTTGGTTATGAAGGCTGAAAGAGAAAGTAGAATGTAAACATATTTCTGAAGTTTCTAGGTGGTGATGCCATTTACTTAAAGAGGAAGAACTGGAGGAGAAACAGTGCTTTGTTGGAACGATGATTAAGTTTAGTTCTGGCCGTACTGAGTGTGAAGTAGCTGTGAGATGTCCGGTGCTCACTATGTAAGATTGAAGTTCAAAAGAAAGGTCCCAGCTAGGCATACAGTTTTGGGAGTTAGTGTGGTGACAGAAGTTGACACAAAATTCTGTTAGAGATGGAACAGTAGGTGGGATCAAGAACATTGTTTAAAAACTAAATTAGCTTTGAAAAGTTGTAAGAGCACTTTTTCCTCTGGGTGTGAAGAGAAGGGAAGAAGGTGGTAGAAGTCGTAGATAAATTTGTGTGTTAGAGGCTAGGAGGTTAGACATTTCACACCTGGATCTTCTGAGGAGCAGAATTCTTCTCCTCTTCCCCCCCACCTCCTCCTCTGCTGCGTCTGTTGCTGTTGCCTCTTCTTCCTCCCTTCTCTCACGCCTCTCTAGATTTTTATTTTTTATTATTTGTAAATGATGTCTCTACCAAATATTTACTTTAGAGAAGAAAATTTTAAAGACAGTATACTTCACTCTGTAGTAGTATGTAAATCTACTTCTGATTTCCTTTTGCGCTCGTGCAAATGTTTTCTGTAAGTCTTAGAACTGATACTAGGACTTTTTAATAGAAGATATAATTTCTAATGGCAAAGAGTTTATTAATATTAAATCTAAATATGATGTATCTAAACGCTTATGTTATTGTTTGTTAGTGAAATAATAATGCCACCTTTGGAAATACGTGATTCGAGGAGAGAAAAATAAAACCTCAAAAGACTCTTTTTTTCTTTTTTTTGGCCAAATATGTTTTTGCCTCACTTTTCTCAACAGTGACATTGGACTGGCTGTACCAGTTAATTATTTGGGTTTTGTGTTCCTTCAAGTATAACAGAGAGCTTTCAGGATTTAATTGTTTGAAAGCAACAATAAAGATAATATTCAGTAAATTTACAAAAGACTATTTTCTGAAGAGAAGTGGAAGACCGTGTTTTTGGTGGTTAGTTATAGTTTATCGTGGAACGTATAGAGTGCTTAGTGTGTTATCTTATTATAATGAACAATTCTATTTAGCAGTCAAACTTATTAATCATTTATTTTGCTATTTATAAAGGCAGTACATAATCAATGTAGATAATTTGAAAAAATAGAGAACATTTTTATAAAGAGGAAAAGAAAATTTTACATTAGAAGTTATTTCTAAAATCCTGTTAACCAAAAATACCCACTGTAAACATTTTTGTATATGCACATTAAAAATATATTTATTTCTGCACAAATGAAATCATATTGTATTTGCAGTACTATATTTTTTTTTGTCCTTGTACTCTTCCTTCCTAATATTGAGGGAGGAGGACATACAGTGTGTTCTCAGTGACTGTAAGACAGGCTTCAAAGTGTAAAGTGCAATTTCAAAGTTTGTACATACAGTAAAATACTCTCAGCCAAACCTCAGAAAAAAGTCTTAATTCACAACATGTTGTGCTCCTTTGCTCAGTGATTCAAAGCTAAATATGATTGGAAAACTTGAGGTTGATTTTTATTTTGTTGTATATTGAATACATATCACAGTTCTGGAAATGAATGTTTTCTCCCTTATTAAAAAAAAAAATCCACACCGAACTAAGATACAGATAATAAGCGAGAATCACAGTGGTTAACCTAGACAGATGGGTAATTCCTTGTCTTGATCGTTTTGACTAACGTTTTATGAGTGTTTTTCACGAAAGCCATCTAGTGCTCTGCTCCTGGGCAGCCCACCTGAGTTACCTGTTGTCATACATTTGTTATTATACCTTAAACTTATTAGAGAGACAGCTTGGGAATATGTTCAGTAAGTAGCCTTACTGCTTTTGGAAAGGTTCAATACTTTCTCTGTTGCTATAGGAATCTACTTATAAAAAGAAACCCTAGCCAAAAATGTCATCCGTGAAGAATCCTTTGAATTATGAAAAGTCATGATTGATAGTGGTAGAGTAAGCAATCTTCAAGACTGATGGATAGAGTAGTCTCCTACTGGCCTGAGAATAGAGCCCTACTTTTGTATTGTACTCAGGAGATCTTTGACTTCAGATTTGTTTCCTGTACGGACATAAACAGATGGAAATCTTGGACAGCATGTTTTTATTTTCTAGTCTGTTTCAGGAAAATAAACTATGTGAAATGGCAAGTTTTCATTTCCATTTAATTAATTGAAACTCTATACAGGCACTTCTGTAATCTTAGCTATAATCAAGTATTCTAGGATTTTAGATAACTTCTCTAAAGACAATCCTATTAGTTATTTTGACTTCTCAGTCATATCTGTATTCTTCAGAAACCTTGCAGATGGTAGTCAGAACTGCAACTGACTTGCCTGCAATTGATGTAACCCTTGTCGGACAAGTTGCAGTGGTTCTTAGCACACAGCTGAGAGAGTAAATAAATATTTGTTGTCTGCCTATCATGTGCAGGCAGTGGGATAGTCATGGGAGATATTAGTTAAGACATACTCTGTGTCCACAAGGAGATCCCAGTTTAGTTGGGAAAATGGAAACAAAAATAGTCAGTTACACTATAACATAATAAGTGCTATAAAAGAGGTCTGGACTGGGTAAGCATTATATATAAGATTCATTTACTCTGTTAGATTATAAACTCTTAGAGAACAAGGTCTAGTATAATATATCTCGTATCTCCTGTAGCAAGTTGTACAAAGTAAGTACTTAAAATGTTTATGTAATATATGAATTAATGTACAGATCTCAGCAGAGAGACTATCTTCTGTTTTGCTCAATAGGATTAATAATGCTTTGATGCATTTCTAGTAATTCATCTAGTTTTAACTTCTTCTGTTACTTACTTCTTCTCCAAATAATTTAACACTTCTTGAGAAGATCTTACACATTTCCTTTTTAAAATGTTGGCATTGACTGAGAAATGGAATTGCATTGTTTATTGTTCTGTCAGCCCTCTGAAGGTATTTCCTTATACGAGTTCATCACATTTGCTGTCTCAGTCTTTAGTTACAGATTTATCTATCTTTTGCTAGATACTGAGTTATATTTTTCTTGGTCCTGATGAGGAATAAGATAATTAAAGTAAAAATAGCCATGATATTTTAGCTAGGCAGTTTTTAATTCTTTTTGTGATAAATCCTACAAGAATAAGGAACACCATCTACAAATAATAATATGGTGATTGTGCCATATAGGAAAGGCTAAGATGAAAAGTTCCTTTTTTAATCTTTTCACCATATGTACTATATTGCCTTCTTTTCTGGTATAGGTAATAATTAACGTAACAGAAGAGCGCCAGTTTTGACTTGAGAACAGCCAAATGAACTTTGTAAATTAATAGTTTATTTTTTTCTGAGTGAATGCAGTCTAGTACCTAGTTCACTGTTAAACCATTTTCATGGTGTTTTATTATGGCTTCATTATCCTGAAACTACTTTTTAAGTAGTGCCACTATTTTTTAACCTTCTGTGTTACGAGATGATTTTCTAAATCTTGAAATTAAACACACTGGGTTTTATTCTTTTTTATGTGATGACTTTTTTGCCTTTAAAATATTGTACCATTACTCATTTGCTGTGGAAGTAAGCTGTACCGATTTTACTGCCTGAGAAGTGTTACTAGCTCACATGCTATAAAGTATAATTTTTTTTTTCATCTTAAATAGATCATTGAGGTTGGACTCTGTGAAGTTTTTGAATTGATCAAGGAGACGCGATTTTCTCATCCATCCCTGTGCCTCAGGAGTCTCCAAGCCCTGCTTAACGTGCTTCAGGGTCAGCAGCCAGAAGGCCTCCAGTCAGAGCCACCCGAGGTCCTAGGTAAGAGCTTAGGCACATTGAATGAAGCCTTTAAATGTAAAGAGCTTCTCTTATGGAGCACATACAGCAGCCTGTAATTCAGTCTCTGTTTGTTTATGATGCTGAAACAGCAGGGGTATAAATTTTAAGTTACTTTGCTGTGTTCCCCTGGTGTTATGATTTAAGAGTTATAGGTCGTGCACAGTCATTTCCTGATTATTATGATGGGGAAAAGCAAAATATAAATTCTTGGAACCCAGAAAAAATCCTCAAGCCTTATAGTCACTATGAACTTAAATCATTCTTAATAAACCTTTGGCCAAAATAGCTAACATCGACTTTGTCTAACTTTATGTTACTTTGGAGAGTTAAAAAAGTAGGAAAAGAGGGAACAAATACTACCAACCCAAAACAACACAATTAGTTTCTAAACAGAGAGGGCATTTCTTTTGTGTTCATGATAAATAAAAATTTATTTTTGTTAAAGATAAAGCTTTTGAATTAGTAGCAACTTCCATTGAGTAAAAATGTTTGCTTTTTGTAAAGTGCATTTGAATTTTATGAATGCCTGCCTTTCATGCCCGTGACCTAGGCTCAACACATAATCCTGTAAGCAGGATGGGGACTCTTAAGGAAGAGAAGTAGAGATGGAAGCTTAATTTTGAAGGCTAATTGCTTTTCTCTGATGCTAACTGGGGGCCTTCAAAGAGTCTAGTTTTCTAAATCTCAAGCATTAGCTTGTTTCAGTCATATATGTGGGTCCTAAGTGTGGAGTATCTGATTCAGTAGATTTGGGATGGGACCTGCGAATTTGCATTTGGAGTAAGTTTCTGGGTAATGCTGATGCTGATGCTGCTGGTCTGGGGACCACACTGCTGGTTTGGATTAGAGTTTGGTCCTTTTTCTCTACTTGGCTATTTGGATTATGTTAGACCCACATGTGAGAACCTAATTACATGGTTTTAATTTACATGTCAGATTGTTATTTTTTTGGTCATGTATTGTGATTAGTTTTTGTGTTCCATTTGTTTTGTTACTGCTTTGTTTTAGTCGGTGGGGGGAGAACTGGCCATGAAAATAAGCTGAGGATTTTTAAAAACAACAACAGCCCCCCAATCCACCATGTTATGAAATGCTACTACCAAATAAAGCTGCATATGTTAAGAAGCAGGCACCTTGTTTATTGTCACTGTAGCACCAGTGATCATATTGCTATTATGATGTACTACTTGACTTCATGGCATTTTATTGAAGATTTAATTAAATTAATTCATTTTATTTAAGAATATTTTGCTAGTTAACCTTAGCTCTGGTTTGTAAATTAGCAAATAATTGAAGTATTTAAAATATCCACTAAAACAGTATATCCTATATCTTACTTTGAACAACACGCTAATCCTCGCTTTCCTCCTAGATCTTCTGCCATTTTGTTGTCTTCTATCACTTGTTGTATACTTTCTCTTATATTCAGTTTATACATAAATACTCCCTCTCCTTTATTCTTTTCAAAATAGATCTTCTTAATACTGGGTTTTAAAATGATAATATGTGCTTTAGCTTAATCATCTTCTTTCTGTCAAAACTTAGGTCTCCTGATTAATTTGTTTTTATTTTCTTACTAACAGTTTCAAATGCTGCTATACTGTCTTTGGTCTCTCTTCTATCCTTCCAATGCTTACTTTTCTGATCTCTTCACTGCTTTGACTTATTTTTCTGTTCAGGCATTTATCAACACTTCATACTTTTTATTTTGTTTAATTGGCACAAAGGTGTAAGTAGTAATTTGGTTCTTTAAATCGAAATTTGTATTGAAATCTGTCTCTTTTTTCCTTTGATTTAATATCATAATTACATTAGTTACACTTTTTCCACATTGTTTTTTTTCATGTTACTCATGAAAATATATGTATATTTGTATCTCTTTTATTGTTGGGATAGCTTGATGATTATTATACATCAGACTTCTCTTTGCAGATGGATTTGATTTACAAATTGTCCAGTTTTTTAAAAAAATCCTTCCCTTATATCTATCTTTCTGTTCAGTTTAAGGTTAGAATATATGTTCTCAATTATTCACTTAAATGTAATAGCGCCTTCTATGTTCTGTGCTAAGAGTGTATAATATAGGGGTGATCAATATAAACATTGTTGCTGTTATTATGGAATTTAGCATCAGACAGTTGGACACATGTATGATTACAAATGTGAATAAATAGTATGGGGGAAAGAGGGAGTTCTGGGGTTTATAACAGGCTTCCCTGAAGATGTGACATATGAGATTTGAAGGATGAGTGAGAAGGAGTTAACTAAGTTTCCAGGCAGAAAGGAGAGCATGTAGTAAGGCTCTGAGGTAGGAAGGAGAATGACTGGAAAAAGGCTGTATGACTAGAGTGTGGAGAGTGAGGGGATGGAAAAGGCAGGGAGTAGATCATGTGGAGCTTGATAGGCCAGTTCAAGGAGGATGGTCATTGTTCTACGAGAAATTGAACATCACTGTCTCCTTATGGTTTTTAAAAAATTCTTTATAGTCTTATACTGTTTTCTTTAATTTGAATCTAACTTTTTTGATGGCAGGGACATTCTTTGTCTTTGTCAATGTACTGCCCCAACCTAGAATAGTTCCTGATGTACAGGAAGAATTCAGGAAATATTGGCTGAATAATTATAAGATGAATGGGCAGAAGGGTAATGATAGAGGAGGGATGGACAAACAAGAAAGATAGATGAAAGGGTAGAGGGAAGGTTAGATGGCATAAAGGAAAGACTGAAGGATATAGAGGGAAGTGAAGAAGGCAGGGAGAAAGGAAAGAAGGAAGAGGAGCAGGAGGGAATTAACAAAGGAGTGAGTGGATTTTAAATAGAAAACCAGATTTTTGGTTTAAAAATTCTCTTTGGCTATAAGGGTGCAAAAGTGTATGATAGGAGCTAATTTATGAACACCTTTTAGTAGTCTAATTAAGAGATGGTGATAGGTAGCATGGATTGGGGAGATGCTGATGAGATGCAAAAAAGTGGAGGAATTAATTAGGAAGTAAAATTGACAGGACTTAATTAGGGATTAGATATGGAAGATGGGGACTAGATAGAGGAAGCCTAGGTTTCTATGAGCTAACAAATAAAACACAGATGGCCTTTTAGTTTGCAGAGAATTACAGTACATCAATTCTCTCTCTTGCTTTCCTCCTTCCTTCCCCTTTCCCTCTCTCTCTTTCCACCTTTCTCAATTTTTCTGTTTCTCTCTTTTTCTGACTCTCTGTTTTTTTCTTTCTCTCTGTGTCTCCGAGTATGCACTTCTAAAGGATTTTCAAATCCTCCTTCCCTTCTACGTAAGAAATACCCAGAAGTTTATTGATTTAATCTTGAGTGGAGTTTTGTGTGGAGACCTCTGATGGCCATAGAACATTCTTGTGTTATTTTTCCATCTTTGCCTCTATCTGGCTTTATGATTTAGGGAAAATCTCTTAACCTCCCCGTGTCTCAATTTCATTATCCATGAAAAGGGGATATCTGTCCTATTGACTTGCAGGTTTTTTTCTAGAGTATAAAATGAATTACAAGTGTGAACTGCTGTTATGTTCATGATAAAGCCAATTTTATATTAAACAAATTATTGCATATGTTTTGTGTATTCTGTTGTTGTTTTGCAAACGAATACATAATTTTCTGGACACTTAACATTTTAAGATGCCCATATTTTTCCCAATCTAAACGGTAAAAATAAGTGCAATGAGTAGTCTGTTACTACTTGATAGGCTTCTTCTTGAATACTGTGAGTGCCTCAAAGCAAGTTTCTTTTAAATGATCTTGGATAGATTCCATTTTTTCATTTACAAAAATAAGGAGTTCACTAAATATTCTCCAAGGTCATTTTTATATAAATATTCTAACTTTTGGGGGGAAAGGGTAACTAGAAAGGAACTAATGCAAGGTAAGTGTTGTAACTGCCTTAAATATTTTTTTATAATGAGGCAAGGTATAAGCAGACAGACAGATACCATATAATGTTCTTTATGTTAAATGAATATAATTGAGTTCTGTTTTATCCACAGAGTCTCTCTTCCAGCTCCTTTTGGAAATCACTGTTCGAAGTACTGGAATGAATGACAGCACAGGACAGTCTCTGACAGCACTTTCCTGTGCTTGTCTCTTTAGTCTGGTGGCTTCTTGGGGAGAAACAGGAAGGACACTTCAGGCCATCTCTGCTATCCTCACCAACAATGGCAGCCATGCTTGCCAAACTATTCAGGTATTTCATATCTCTAGCTGCTTAGAAATTGATAGGATGCCAAGTTGCAATTTCACCTCAGTTTCTGTCAGAGCAGTGTCTGCTTTTTCTCACTCAGTATAGTGGTTTGATCTGTTCAAGGTTGATATATAAATAATCTAAGCTATTTGAGCTAAGCTACATGTGTTTAACTCTGTGACATTAAAGGTAATAAAGTGAAATTTGGCAAAAGCTTAAATCTTTAACCTGGTCTTTGTGTCAGCACTACAGCCTCCTTTTTCATTGCATTGTCTTGCTCTCTGCCTTCCCCCACCTCCCATCTTGCCCTGAATTTTCAAGTATGGAATTCCTTCATAGTTTCTAAATATCTTTTCTGTATTGAAAGAAAAGGATATATCATTTTTACTGTATTTTTGATTGGTTGATTATAGTTTTTCATGAATTGATTTGTTTCTGAACTACTTCAGCTTCACGTATAGCATTTTGATATGCAGTTGTGGAATAAGCCCCTCATCCTTGTTAGTAGTGGGAATTATAACCCTACTTATAGGCAAACTTGATTTAATTCTTTTGGACTGTTCTGGAAATTGAGTAAGAAGTTACAGTTTTAAGTCTCTGGTATGTGCTTTTCTCTGGCCCCTTGGATGACCTCCAGAACACAAGGAAGGGATGCCTCAATCCCGTTATTAGCGGGCCAAAGTTAGCAAAAGGGGTAAATGGGCTATTTTCTGTGACTTACTCAGCGATTTTGAACTTCCCTTGTCAAATTCGAGCAGCCTCCTTACTCTAGGCTTCTATTCTTATTCTTTTCCCTCTTTTTGTCCTGCCTGAAGTCCTCTTTTCCCTTTTTATGGTCCTTACTTATTTTGAAGTCCCTCTAATTCAGTGATTTCCGAATTGTTCTGCAGCTGTGCTTTGAGGGTTCAGCAAAATTTTAGTTTAAATATATGCTTAAAATATACAAATACTTTCAAAATTTTAATAGAATAAACACAAACATTCAAATATCAATGCCAAATTTTAAAAGTATAGTGACCATAAACACATGTACCTACTAGAATCCAGTGATTTATTTTTATGCAGATTTATTCCAGAGGCTATGACATGAGATCTAAACAGTGAGTTGAGACTAGCCAGTGCAGAGGGAGGAGGTGTTGGTATTGGTGGTGTGGAGAGAGAATGTTCTTGGTATCCATGTGCTAAAGCATGAAAATATGAGTAAGAGTGGAATACTGAAGGCTGGAAGAAGTTTAGTGTAGTTATAGTGTAGCGAGCTGTCATATAGCAGAGACAGGACTTGAACGCATATCTATCTGACTGCAATATTATGCTCAAGCACTAGACTGCACAAAACTACTTGATCCCCTGAACCAACAGCCGAGGTTCTCTGTAGACCTGTCCCGTCGCTACATACCCAACTCCAGGCCAAACGCCATATTAAAACCTGTTATCTTAACATGGCATATAATGTTCTTCATGATTTGGCCCCATTCCACCTACCTACTTCATTTCACAAAACTCTCTTGGCCAGGCTATGACTGGGGGGAGAAAAGTCTGAAAATGTATAACTGTAACATCTCAAATTATTTTGGGATCCAAATGCATATTACTTATCTTGTTCCAAAAAGCTTAAGCTGAGAGTTTAAAGTAAGGTAGGGCTGGTAGTAGTACTGTAAGGTGCCTTATTGAAGGAAACTAAAATCCGTCCTGGAGGGATGAACCCCCTACTTCAGAGGCCTCCCACAAACACAGCTCTGCTGTATCTGAACTCACAAACAGAAAGGACAGAGAAAAAAGGCACCGTCATTGAGAGTTAGTAGAAAGAAATATAGCGGAATCAATCTTGCCAAGTCTATATATATTGAAATTACTTGATATAGAGTATAAAATCTATGTGTATATATATTCAATATAGTTAAAGTATTATTATTAAGTATCAAAAGTATTATTAAGGAATAAGGATATAAAAAGTAATCAGATCAGAAAACGAACCAAATAGAACTCCTGGAAATGAAAAACCAAATACTTACAATTAGAAACTTAAAGGATGAGTTAACCAGTGGATAATACAGTTGAAGATAGAAGCAGTGAACTGAAAGATAAAGAGGAAGAAATTATTCAGAATGCGGCACAGAGAGACAAAATATGAAAAATAAGAAACATGGATAGAGAATGAGAAAGTCTAAAGTATCAGTACAACCTGAGTTCCACAAGGCAGTAGTAGATTTGTGGAGAGGCAGTATTTGAAATAATGGCTAAGATTTTCCAGAATTGGTGAATGACTTGGAATCCTCAGTTTAAGGAAGTCTGGTTTATCAGAATAAATTCTCTAGGTCCTGCCACAGTGTTGGTGAGAGAAAATCAATAGGATAGGAAAAGGGGTATATCTGAGACTTCTGATTGTAGCACTGGGTTTCCTTAAAACTTTAATACCCTGTTAGAAAGCATGAGAGAAACAGAGCCATGTTGAAGACACTTTAGTTTCTGCTCTCCCCTCCATCCCTGCAGTTTACACTATGATTATAATAAAGGATTTTTTTAAAGTATAAACTTTTAAGAATGGGACACATTTTTAGAAGATAAATATTGGGGAGAGCTTAAGCTTCTCAAGAGGCTAGTGCCCATAGAAAGTAATTTGATTTTCACATAAAACTATAGATAGGATTTAGAATTGGAAGTAATAAATACCTGGAAAGTGGTGGTGAGGGGAAGAGCTAAAAATTGATTGGAAGTCTGTGTAATGAAAGCTCGAGAACACCGGAGCCCTTCCTCTACGCTTCCCAGCCAGTCAGCTGTCCTTCTCTCATACCCCTAAGAGTTAGGTTTGCTGTCTAAAGAAATTGAGCCAGAGAGGCCGGGGGAAACCAGGCATAGTTGAGAGTGGAATTGAGGAGCCAGGCTGAAGATGGAGATTAAGTGACAGTCTCCGTATTGATGGTGAAATTTCTTAATCCTCACTGAGTTCCCAGTACACTGGGAGTGAGACTTATAGCTTCTAGGAAAAAGACTGGCAGATGCTTCTTTGGAGAAAAAGTGAGAAAAGACGTATAGATGCAGACATTTGGCAGGGGCGGGGTGGGGGGGTGTATGGGAGATCCTCCAATGAAACTGCTAGACTTAGTGTGATCATTTTGAGGTGCGCTCACTATCTTTCAGACCCTATCCATTCACAGCAGCTTCCTATCAGTTTTTTAGTCGCTTACTCTTTAAAAATAAGTGTACAGCCAAGTATCACTAGACTAACATGAAAGACAGAATCCCCCAAATCAGTAAAAATAGTAATAATAATAATAATAATAAAAGAAACTTTGATGAAAAGAGTATAGGGAACAGAAAAGCTCTAAGAAAACTGTAATTAGTATTTTGAAGAGGGATGAGAAAATTATTTACATTAAACAGCAGTATTTTTTAAAAAACTCAGAACAAAGAGTTTTTACAAGTTAAAAAAATAAGATAGCAGCAGTAAAATCAGTAGAAGGGTTAGAAGTTCAGATTAAAGAGGTACCCAGACAATAGAAAAAAGAAAGAGAAAGAAAGAAAGAAAGAAAGAAAATAGGTGATATAAAGTAAAATTAGAGCATCCTTCCAGAAAATCCAATATCTAATAAGTATTCAAGCAGAGAGGAGGAAATTACCTAAGCTTTGTAAGGAAAATTCCCATCCGCCAAAGATACACGTTTTCAGATTGACAGAACACACCCTCAGTGCCCAACACAATGAATGGCAAAAGACTCACACCAGGTATAACTTTGCAAAATCATAACACACAATAAAGAGACAATAAATGTTCCGGAGTGCAAGGACAGGTTATGTACCAAAGATTAGTCAGAATGCCATTGGACTGCTCAAAAGCAACATTGGCATAGAAAATAACAAACAGTGCCTTCAAAGTTCTGAGGGAAAATGATGTCACTATATCTAGCTCAACTGTCAGTCATGTTTGAGGGAAGATAAAGATGCTTTTGAACACGCAAGGCATGGAACATTTTTAACCTCTGTGTCTGCCCTTGTCCTTAGTCTAGACTGGAGCAGGGCCTCTTGAGGGATGTTGCCAAGGGGAAAAAGTAGAAATGATGTGTTTGACTCTGTTGAGAGGAGTATGAGGAACAATTAGAGGTAGGTATAGAAAAAACTTAGCAAATGCAAAAATAGGGCAATTGTTGACTCGATGAAGAAAAAGAAAAGTTATATAAGGGAAATGTAGTATGTAATACAGTTGGCTCAGTTCTGAACCATGATCACACAGACATAGTGAAATGACCTCTGACTACTGGTTTAACCAGAAATTATTGTACAGCTCAATTCTGAGGATTTGGGAAGAGAGGAGCAGCATCATCTTTCATAACAGACCCAACAGAAAGTATCTGAAACAAAAACCAAAAAATTGAAAGTGAAGCTTTGACATATTATATAAGGATATCGATTCTAGATAAAACAGTTTTAAGTTTAACGTAGTTGCTTCTAGGGAGAAAATTTGTAGTATTCAACCATATACATAAATAAAAGTTTTATAAAAGTAAGAGTTCCATATTTTGATTGGGTCAGAGGCCTTAGAACTCGAAGGGGAAGAGAATATATCTGTGAACAGTGGGTTAGTTATCCCTCTGAAATCTCTACCCTCTAGAACAGTACTGTCCAATAGTAATATAATGTAACCCACATATGTAATTTAAATGTTTCTATTAGCCACATTCAAATGATAGAAACAGATGAAGTTAATTTTAATAATAGATTTTTCTCAATATATCCAGAAAATAATTTCAACATGTAATCAATATAAAATTATTAAGAAAATTTATACTCTTGTTTTTAATGCTAAGTTTTCAAAATGCAGTGTGTATTTTATATTTCAAGCACATCTCAAGTCACACTAACCCCATTTCAGGAGCTCAGTAGTCACATGTGGCTAGTGGCTGCCGTATTGGACAGTGCAGCTGGAGAACTGGGGCTGGTACAGTGCCCTAGGGTCTTGCCCTGCAGTCAGATGTGTGGCAGCCATCCTTGGGCAGTGAAAGAGAGGCAAAAAATGAGGAGCAGGGAGTTTTCTCTGGTGGCCGAGTGTTGGTCCCATGCTGGTAACTTTTGAGGACTCCTTTACAACAAACAATAGATATTTGATAAATATTGGTTAAATGAATGCTGAATGAATACACAATTCATACAATTAAGTTTTTGTATCATGGAAAATTGTTGATGTTAATGGGTATTAGGCGTAATAAAGAAGCAAAGTGGAAGAGAAATACTGGAAATTTTGTTTCATCTGTAGAAGCAGCCGTATTTCTCTTACGCTTAATTTTGCACTTCATTATCATGAAGTATATTAATGGATATACATATCATACCAAAGATATCATTTTGGCTTGAGTGCACTGTAATACAAAAAATATATGTCAGTATTCATACTTTTTACTAATCTAGTATGTTTTATTTTATGAAACTTAAAATCACAGGTAGTACTGGTTGCCTGGTGTTTTGGAGAAAGATGCATATTTCAGTGTTTTTGGTCACAAATACAAATTAATATGCTTTGGATTTACATTTTTATTTTGTCCTGCTTGAGAATTGTTTCTTACAGATTTTCTAGTTGGTACTTTTTGCTGACAAGCTAAACATGATCATTCTGAATAATTTTTTTCTTATAAATGATGATATATTATTAAATATCTTTATTTTGTCTGTTTTGTGTTTGAGACATTTAAAAATGTCTTTTTGTGTTTTTCTTCTCTTGACTAGGTGCCAATGATACTAAATTCACTACAGAGAAGTGTACAGGCAGTGTTGGTGGGAAAAATTCAAATTCAAGACTGGTTTAGCAATGGCATTAAGAAAGCAGCTTTAATGCACAAGTGGCCATTAAAAGAAATATCTGTTGATGAAGATGATCAATGTCTACTTCAGAATGATGGATTTTTTCTTTATCTGTTATGCAAAGACGGATTATACAAAATAGGCTCTGGATACAGTGGAACAGTTAGGGTAGGTGATTCCTTACAGCTCTTAATCATAGTGGAAGTTATGTCTAATACTGAATTGTGTTCTATTTGCTTCTTGCTTTATTTTTAGAGTACCATCTAATTTTGATGTAATATTACTTCTTTGAAAATCAAAATGGAACATACATATTAAATGTCATTCATCCATTTATGTTATTTTTCACTGATTATTAATTATGAAATTGTTGATAGAACTAACTTCTGTTGTTTCACAGGGCCATATATATAATTCTACATCTCGCATCAGAAACAGAAAAGAAAAAAAGTCTTGGTTAGGGTATGCTCAGGTAGGAGAATATCCACAATAAACCAAACTTTTCTTTCTTATCTTTTAAAATATGTGGTCCATATTTGTTTAATCAATAAATAATATCACTTCTATTTAAACAGATGGAGCATATTTTTTAATAATATGACTATAACAATGGTATGGTGTAGTATAAAGAACATTGACTTAGAATTCATGAGAGATTTACTTCTAGGTCTGGCCCTGCTTCTTACTAGCTGTGTGTCTGTGGACAACTCAGCGAATTTATTTGATCCTGTGTGATTTAGCTGTAAAATGGGAATAAGTATGTCTTCTGTTGGAGTTCTTGTTTAAGAGAGCCTCTAGTTAAGAAGCAAAGACCACCTTTATCATTTGCAAATCTGAATCAGGAATGTTACTGTGACCCAAAGCTAAATTAGAGCTTTTTACCACAAATTCCTTCATTCTAAGTCTAGATCAGTACGCTCCAGGGAACAGTGTGTGGCCTGCCCAGTAGATAGCTGCCTGCATGGAGGATCATGCAGAGTATCCCCAATGAGAGAAAAGAGCTAGGCCCATATTGCTCTCTTAATGCTGTGATCTCATCACCTGACTGACACGGCCAAATGGGTGTCAGCAGTTGGATGCATGAAGCAAACGAATGATGAAGCAAATGAATGATGGTCAGAGGGCCAGAAGTGTTTATTTCTATACTATCCTTTCCTGAGAAGTGAAGCCCAAGTTTCCTTGTGGAAGAATATAGAATAAAGATGTCCCTGCACTCCTGTCTTGCCTAGCTCAAAGTTTGTTGTCAGCATCAGATGAAAAAAGATATTTGAAAGCATTCTGAAAATTAAAAAAATTATTGTTGCATGAAAAATAATCTTACTCAACTTTTGGGGAGATTTTGAATTTAAATATCAAATTAATTACTTAGTAATTGTCTGTTAAAACATAACCTGGTTTAAAATATCAAATTTTTATTTGCCACTACTGTATTTTATCTAACAAATAATAACATGGGAAATACATTTACAGAAATATGTTCCAATGACATATCATTCTATCTAAAACCACTACTGATTTTTAAATATTAACCTAAATATTTGTAAAGGAAACAGCAGTCATTTCTATTATTTACTTGGCAAGTGATATGATAATTTTGACCAAAATAACCAAAATGTTTTTACTGTCTTGTGTGGTGTATCTAATATGTGTATCTGAGAATTAATAGGTTAAATTGATACTCAGTGGTGTATAATACCTCCTCTTATTAAAGTATCAATATACTCAGGTTCTTCTATTTTAAATCTTTAGTTTATTTTAGACATCAATATTGTTGTATTATTGTACCTCAAAAAAATGTAATACAGACCTCTATGGCTACTTTTTCTACTAAGTGGTTAATGAAAAAATATTTTAACATATAACATAGCAAAATTTTTTGTTGTTATCAGGGTTATTTATTGTATAGAGATATGAATAACCACAGCATGACAGCCATAAGAATAAGCCCTGAAACACTGGAACAGGATGGTACTGTAATGTTACCAGGTATGTTACTCAACTAGTCATCTGTTTTCTTCACAGGTGATTTTAAGAGATGTGCATGTTAGGCCACTGAGACATATAAAGAATGGTTAGCAAGGAATAGTGCTTGCTTACAAATGGGTTAAAGAAATCTTGACGTGCAAAACATTTTACAGTCTATATAAAATTAATGCATCTGAGAAAAACAGATACCATAAATATAGTATGAAGTGTTTTAATACTTGTTTTCAAATTCTTGCCCAGATTCTGTAGCCTGACCCCCCACCCTTACCCCACCATGACTGTTTCAACTCCTCAGTTAGTGGGGAGATGTTGCTTTGTTGCTCTTAATAAATCCACGACTCTGGCTCTCAAATAACCTTGATGTAAAGAACCTTCTGTTTATTTTGACTTTACCAACAGTGTACTTTGGGTTTTCCTCTTTATTTTAAAGGGTTTTCAGAGACAGATTTTAGGGTGGGTCAGGAATTTTAAAAATTCTATCATTTATACTTTTTAATAATACTCTGATAAGCCACTTTGGACAGAATTAATTTTGCTTTAATTTTGAGGTTGTACGTATGTATTTATCCTTCAGATCACTCACTGTGCTGTCTAAGTTCTTAGGCAGTGAATCTTAAATTTTATGGAACACCGGGCAAATGCATAGTATATTCTCCATTGTAAGGTATTTGAATTTGCTTATATCTTTAATATATTCTAAAGGAGCTTGTTTATACTAAAATCTTGAATGTTTAATGTGTCTACCAACAATTTCATGGTAAACAGCAATATTACTTCAAGGCACGTGGCCATCTGAAAATGACTGAGAATTTCTGAAGAACACATTGAAAAGGATAATTGTTCCCTGGCTGCTTGTTAATTTTTAAGATATTTTTATAACTTCATCAAACATTTATTTGAATATTGCTATGTCTACATATATCCAAATTAGTGTACCTGACACCATGTTAAGGTAAATGTCACATTTCATGTGTGTTTCATAAATAAAGCTACTTTGGAAAACAGATAACTTATTAAAGCCATTTTGTAAATAACTGTCTGTTTTCAAATATGTCTACAGGGTTTTATTTGTTTTTTGTTTGTTTATTTGTTTGTTTTTTAATCGTCACAAGTTCCGGGCCATGTCTCTGGTCCTAATGATGATGCTGATGATTATGATAATAACAATAATAATAATAAAAATATTTTGGAATAATAACTTGTACCCCCATATATATACATATATTAAAAGTAATCATATTTATTGTACAAGTATTGTATAAGCAAAACAAAATAAAAATTAATTGTAACCCCACTTCCCATCTATAAACACTACCAACATATCAGTGAATATCCTTCCTGTCTTTTTCCTGTGTATATTATGCACATACTTGTACAAAAGTGATTGTATGCTACATATTGCTTTTTTAACCTACCCCTTTCACTTAATATTCTGAATATATTTCCAGGCCATTAAATAGTCTTCTGTAACATCATTTTAATGTTATAAAATATATTCCATTGATTAATATTTGAAATGGAGATCCCATCTAATTTTTTGCAATGTATAATAAATTTCACTGCAATGAGCATCCCTGTCGCTCTGTCTTTGTGCAAGTCATTTTAGGATGTCTTGGAAGAAAAAATTGTTAATTCCCCCATGACCCCCTGCCCAACAGATGAATACTAATATAAAGGGTTTACTTCTGAAAAACCCTGATCATTCAACAGAGATTGTGACTGAGAAAGACCATTTGAAAATGGTCTACCTACAGCCCTTTTATTTATTCCATCATGGTAAGAAATGACTTGTTAATGTTTCAGTTTAAATCCCTCTACTTCATTTAACATATGAAATGCACCTTTTAACAATACAAATAGTGGCTTTCTGTGTTTCACAAATATGTACCATATTCATGGTGAAGAAGGAACCAGACTGGGGGAGGATAGTCCCATGTTGTGTATCTTGATATTTTCCCGAAGATGCTGTCTTATAACGTTACATGAAGGATACAGAAAGGATAAAGAGAAAAATCTTTTTGAAGTCATGCAGCAGGAAGACTTGCCTTCAAGCCTGAAGAAGCCTGTTGTCATTTTTCCCTTTCTTTGACCTGGGAGGCAGTTTCTTTAATAGTCCTTTTTTCCCTAGCTAGAGGCAACTCTGCTCTGTAGCTTTCCCATCAAGAAGGAGCAGAAGTGAACTGTCAGGTTTATAGATGGTAATGAATACCACGTTTACAATTGACAGAAATCTGGTAATTCCTTGAGCTTCATGTTCCAACTTGTCTTATAGACTAGTTTATAAATAAGTTATTTTCAACCCGGCACTGATGAGCTGAAAACATACTTTTTTTCCCCCTATTGTCATTTAGCCTTGATATGTTGGCATACCTTTTATATTGTATCCCTGTGTCGTTTACTCTTCATGTCTGGTGACAGGTTGCCTCAGATCATGAGGGTTTTTGCTACTCTTCTTGCGCCGCTTCACTCCTCACCCCTGCGTTTATCTGAAATTATAATGAGTTTTTCTTCTTTGCTTTTTAGTTTAAAATCTTACAGCTTAGAGCTTGAGAAGCATCTTTCTTGCGCCTCTTTGTATTCTGTACAGTGGACTAGGAACTCTTTCTTTCGATTTCTCCTCTCTTTGATTACCAAGTCTCTTGGGCTACCAGTGGGCCTTGTCTCCCAGTTTCTATTTCCAGTTTGTGATCACTGAATTCTCTATTTGGTAAGGGTCTGCCTGTGTTTTGCATATTTATAATAAGGAAGTATGCTAGTATGAAGCTCCTGGGCAAAGATATAGAGTAATTCAGCTTATTTGGGTGGGCTCCATTCCTGCATTCCAAAACCAGAATTTTATGTTTTGCTGATTCAGGTGCAAATAGAAATGAAATATTATTTTTTGGTATTGTAATTAATGGAGAGATTCATCCTAGTTCTCTGCAGTTATTTTGGGAAATGTGTGTGCTTTTAGACTTGCTTGCTGAACATTTGTTTTTCCAAAAGGATACAGTTTATACTTATTGAGTTGCTTGTCCTTTCACGTTATTTAGTAGCAATCACTAACACACGTCCCACTGGTCCTTCTGTAATACTGGTATCCCTTGTTGCAATTGCACTTGTGCATTATTTTGATCAAAGTATATAGCGCACTGTTCCACAGAGGTATATACAGTATTGATGAAATATGGCATTTCAGCCAAAATACGTGAAAACTTTCAGACAAAAAGAAACACATAACCATAGATTTGTTCTATGAAGGGTGAACATTTAAAAAGTGTATAGCATGCTAAATGCTAAAAATACTGGGAATAAGCATTAAACCTAAGTGGAAACTGTACAGCCAGTTCTATATTATAAAGCAAGGGATATCTGTAGTTGGACACCATAGACCTCAAATGCAGAAGCTTCAGGTCTATCTGTATTTTTCTGTGACACTAATGACTGTGAAGTATGTCTGAAGGTAGAGTGTTGCCTACCTCGCATGTGATTGTATTGAATTGATTATAACCACATTATAGTTTGTTCATTGTGGTGCATGTTTATGATCAGACTATATCTAATACTAGTTCATTTTGAAATTAGGTGGGCTCTCAGGTCCTTGATTATGGAAGATTTATAAATGTAAGCACAAAATGTAATGCGTATTTTTAGTTGAATTGTTTAGTTTCTGCTAATTTGTAACTCTTTATTAAAAAGCACAGTCTCCCTTTGAGTTTAAATTACCTTTATTGTGTGGAGAACTCTCATTCTGACTTCAACAGAGGAGTAAAGTCATTTTGTGAGGTGTTTATTTATATCGTAATGTAATTGCTGTTTCTTCCTCTTGCACAGATTGCCACACTGAAGGTCAAAATATTTTATTCACTGATGGAGAATATATTAATCAGATAGCTGCTTCCAGAGATGTAAGTATTCTGAGTCATGAGAAGCTGGTATAAATGGAATCTTTTTCTCGTAAATTATTTGATTTTTATTAGATGGAAAGTAGAGCCTTAGAAGATCAATTCATGTAACAAAAGACTGTGGATGTTTTATTTCTCTTAGGATGGCTTTGTTGTCAGAATATTTGCCACAAGCACTGAGCCTGTGCTACAACAAGAATTACAACTTAAGCTGGCCAGAAAATGCTTGCATGCCTGTGGTATCTCACTATTTGATCTGGAAAAGGACTTGCATATTATAAGTAAGATGGTCAAAAAAACCTTTCTCCCACATTTTAATTTTCAGATTCTTTTTTCTTTAGAAAACTAACATTGTGTTTTCAACATTGTAGCTTATATTAGGTAGCTATTTTGCTGTCTGTTACTATGAAGCACACTTAACGAATTAATATGTACAAATAACTAGGAGTAACTTGAAGCCTTTGATTTTTATTTGAACAGCCTTTCAGGATAGTCATAGAATGGTCCCGTAGATTGTGAAAATGGTAATTGGCCTAACATTTGATTTAAGAATCTTTCATTTGGATACAGAAATGCAGACGTCCACAGAATATTTCCTGGACTTAGTATACTTACTCTTGCAGTGTCATAGTAGTAGTTAGGATTACTAGTTTCCATGAGGGTCTCAATTTTGGTTTGCCATACTGTTCCTGGTTTAATAATTCCATTTATTAACTTGTGGGATTCCTTGCAAGACCCAACTTTTTTGACTGTTATCTTATTAAATTTATTAAACTTCATTAGTGATTTACTTTGCATTTGTGTAGTATTTTTGTTTTTCCATAGAAAAATATTGTATTAAACTCGTAGTTTTTAGATTTCAAAATCCCATAAACTCATTAGTAGTTTGTATAATTGGACAAACTCATAAAATGTGCTATATAATTATTTACTCATAGTTTCACAATTTGAAAATGTACTTAAGGGTTTTTGTGTATATGTGCACACATATGTATTCAAATTCATGGAGTAGCTACATGAAATGTTCTTCTATAGAAAAAAGCTTGGAACAGGGAATCTGAAATACCTTAATTCAAATATCTGAATGGCATTGTTCAAGCCCAGACGCTTCATGTCAGGACTTACTTCACCATGCTTTATATATTTGCTCATTTGTAAGCCAAGCAGTATAGTTGTGAGGATCAAATAGGAAAAGGCTCATGCATTCTATAATGCCTGATAGCTAATAGATGCCCAATAAAAATTAGTTCATTCATTCATTCAAGAAATATGGCTGACATTGATTTAAACAATTTTTTTAACATTAAAAAAATAATTTGGCACTAATTTGATACAAATTAAGAAGCTTATGGTAACTTTATCTTTCCTTGGAGTAGTGTGGCTACTGTTAATATTTTTTTAAATTGAGGCATATGACATACCCTGTCATCCTTGTTTTTGAGTGATATTAATTGAATTGACTTTTTCATCACTCAAACTAACACAAGTTGTGCTTGAAATTATTCATATTAAAAATGTAACAGTATTTATTAAGTCTTGTTGTATTATCAGGTACTGGATTTGATGAGGAGTCAGCAATTCTTGGTGCAGGCCGAGAGTTTGCACTAATGAAAACAGCAAATGGAAAGGTAAATTATTCTTTTAGGATTAAAAATTACATTATCTGCTTTAAGAGATAGTTGGTATAATCAGTTGATTAGCTTACATAGTTCACATGTTTAAACATAATCATATTTTAAAGTTTGATTAAAATTTTTTTGTATAGTAAACTTTTATTCATGTTGAAATAATGTAAAAGAAAATTGTAACATTTGAGTATAAAACTTCATAAACTTTATAAAATGTTACCTTTTTACAGATATTTAATTATGGAGCTCTTTGTGTAATTTTTTGAGCTGGGGTGAATTCACATTTGGGTTTATTTTGAATAGGTTATCCCTTGCCAATTTTTGTAAATGTGCAGACATATATAGACTACAAGCTGGGGAAAGTAGGAGCATGTACAATTAAGTTATAGATTGTAGAGATCTATTTATAGAGATGGAAGATTTTTTTCTTATCTGGTGGGTGCGAGGATAAAGTAAGGTAATTAAAAGAATGCTGAAAATTAAAATTATGAGGCATATACAGTATGTTTGTATGTAAGCCTTTTTTCACTGGGAAAAATGAATTGACAGTTTTATGAATTTCCTTCTGTTGTATGTTTGGAGTATATTTATGGCATATATTTATTCATACCTATTCAGGATACTTATGAAAGATGATAAGTATCCTGAGTAGATATGAAAAAACTATTGTGAACTGTATATTTTTGGAAAAATATGCCTATTTCTTTCCTGCTCAGCTCTCAGAAGTTGAATAGTAGTAAAGAAAGAGTTTGAGTTCTTGTTATTTTTATTTTCAATAAAGTATGGAGGTTGTTTTCTCTCATGTGAAACCTGGTGCACTACTTCAAAAGGCACTATAATTCCTTTTTTTTTTTTTTTTTAATGTGTTAAGATATATTACACTGGCAAATACCAGAGTCTCGGAATCAAACAAGGGGGTCCTTCAGCAGGAAAATGGGTTGAGCTACCAATTACGAAATCCCCAAAGATTGTGCACTTCTCAGTTGGACATGATGGCTCTCATGCCCTGTTAGTTGCAGAAGATGGAAGCATATTCTTTACAGGATCTGCTAGTAAAGGAGAAGATGGAGAGTCAAGTGAGTTGACTATTCAGTAAAAATACTGTGGAATTTATTAACATAAGGTATATCAATTTCAACAGCACTAACCTTCCCAAGTTAATAGAAGATTTTATATTGAGGAATATTCAGTTAATGGTTGTGGTGTACTGTTCATTAAAGAACTATGATTGCTGATTTCATACTAGAGTTCCTATTCATGAATTTTTATATGCCTTATGCATTGCATACATGGCTATTTATCTGTTTTGTCAGTTGGTGTTATTTTAAAAAACTTATTTATTCCAATATATTATTTTAGAAAGAATATTTTGGAAGTAATATATTGGAAATTTTGGAAAGAGTGTATATTTCACAATGAGGTAAACCTTATGTAAATTGTATAATAGTGTCAGTTATGAAACACTGTTCTTGGTGTTATTTCATTGTGATAAAATTCCTAAGCAATGAAAAATTAAACGATTTTTATCATTTATCTCTTAGCTTTCCTATGCTTCTGTTCAGTCTTCCTCAAAGATCATTTTTCTGTTTTTGTAACTTCTCTTGTACATTATACATTGTAGTAGTTGGGGTAGCATCTTATGAGGATTAGGTTTGAAGTCAACATCTAATGTAGAAATCATGCGTAAATAAATGTTATCCTGAAAAAAATCCCTTCAAATAGCTATGAAGTGTATTACCATACCTCAGAAACTTCAGCTCAGCCAGTTTTTCCTTCTAGCATTTGGAGGACATCATTCTTCCTTTGCTTAAGCACCAGATAACTTAGTTGTTGTATATAAGTATATAGATCATGTTATAAGAAAAGATATAGTGGTATTTTAATCCCAGAATTGTATCCAACACAGCAATATGTTTTTAATCAGAAAGGTATGCAAAAACTGCAATTGACTAAGGGAACAAAAGATTGGTATTTCCCATCTTTTGCTCAATTCAGGGATTTAGTTTTTGAGAGCAGAGGCTGCTTAAATCATCTACGTTTAAATTTGTTTGCTCTCCCTCCATATGCATATTTCCTTTCAATCTCTGACTAGGTGTAGCTGCTTAATAAATATGTGTTGAATGAATGAGGAACTGATTTTACTTTCCAGGATCTATTGGACGAATACATGTGTGATAGAGTTTGAGAGTAAAGGGATTAAAAAAAAATTATATATACATATATATATTATATATATTTATAATATATATATATAACTTTATATATTTATATTATATATAAATATAATACATATATATGATAATGGAATGGTATTGATAATATAAGTGCTAATCTAGAGATTGGGCTCCCCAGAAGTTTGGTAGAAAATTGGTGTTTCTCATTGGGAATTTCAGTGTGCTACAAAGAAGAGGATCTGATAGCAATAGCCTAATAGACATTTAACGAGATGAGGCTTTCAGATTGACTCATTTAATTGACATGTTGGGAAGCCCAGGCCTTTGTGAAAATAAATAAATAAAGTGTATGATAAATGCAAATGATATATTTTTCCTTGGGCTTTATATACAAATCATTATTTTTATTTGTACATAGATGCCTTAAATTAATTTTTTTTTTTGTTTTAAGCTAAGAGCAGACGGCAATCAAAACCTTATAAACCTAAAAAGATAATTAAGATGGAAGGAAAGATTGTGGTGTATACAGCCTGCAATAATGGAAGTAGTTCTGTTATTTCTAAAGATGGAGAGCTATACATGTTTGGAAAAGATGCCATTTACTCTGATAGTTCAAGTAAGTTAAACTTAAACACCGTTTCACTTTTATGCACAGAAAGTCCTATACTAGACTTTATGTATTACAAAGATATATCTAGAAAATTAACATTTGTAGCATGCTTTCTCTACATTTTTCACATTTCTTTCTAAGTACAGTGTTTTGTTCTTCCTTCCTGCCTTATTGCTGGGAACAGTGTCACTAGTTTCCTGCAGAGCTAATCATGGGGCTTGACTAGTGCAGCTCTACCTTAGCTGTTACTTTCTCTGGAAAGCTCTCCCTAGGCTCGGTTAGACGCTCACGTGACATGTTCCTGGTGGTACCCTGGGGACATGATTTTCATAACTTAGCGAATTTATAACTGATGGATTATTTATCTCCCCCTATTCTTAGGTAGTTAGAGAAAGGCCGTCTCTCTCTTATTTCCTATTATATCCCCAGTGCCCAGCGCAGTGTCTGGTGCATGGTCGGGTCTCAGGAATTACTTGTTAAGTGACTGAGTGACTGATAACTACAAGTAGTGGATATGAGGGATAGAACTAGCCAAATAAAGGGTTTTATATTTATAAACTGTAATCTCAAAAACTTGTCATATTTGGTTGTTATATTTTCTTTCTAGCATTTAGAAATGAGTAAAATGATTGTGGCAACCCACTTGGAAGGATTTTATATGAAGTAAATATGTAAAGCCTATAAATTTCTCTGTAAAAAGGAAATCAGAATTAACGAAGTTTCTGATTAGAAGCTTAGTTGATTGTCTCATGCGGGGGAAATGACATATATCAAACGTTTATAACTGTCCATTATTAATTTGAACTGTGCTCAGGTGACTTATGAGACGGTTTAATGTGGTAATATCTAGAGTCTCAATTGGCCTCAACTGTCAGAGTGAATCAAAATTTGGAGGTGGGCTCATGTATAGTTTAAAAATAATATTCAATGTAACTATTGCTTGCTAAAATCCTCTTGGCTAAGGCTTATGGAAACTTGTGCATTTATTCAGCATATATTTATTGAGAACTAACAATATGTCAGGGCTTGGTGGACCAGACAGACATGGTCCCTTTCCCTTTGAGGCTCTGAGAGACAGTTGGCCATTACAGAACTTAAATGTTAGAGATCTGTGGTCTAATGGTTATGGATATAGAATCAGACCCTGGCATGGCCACTTTTTATTTGGCTAACTAGCTTAAATTACATAACTTTTCAGAGCTTTTCTTAACTTTTCATTTTTTTTCCACCTGTAAAAGGGAGCTAATGATAATACCTGCTTCCTATGGTTCTTATAAGGTTATAGGAGATAATGCTTATGAAATGCTTAGAACAGAGCCTGGCACATGTAAGGGCTCAAGACATGTCAGCTAATACTGTTAATAATAGTAAATACTATTTCTGTATATACATATCTTTTTCAAGTATGCTAAATACTAACAATGGGAGTTTTTGAGGTATGCTTAACCAAAAGACTTAAGTTAGTATAGGGTGAAAGGGAAGGTCACCTTAAGGAAGTGGTATCTGAACTAATAATATAGAACAGTTTTGCCAAAGTGTGGTATGAGAATTATATTATTTGTGATTTAAATAAAACAAATACTTCAACTTTTAAAAAATGTTTATATTTTAGTGTATGTTATAAATACTCAACAATCTTTGATTTTTACTGTTATTAGTACTGGATAAGGTTAAAATGCTTTAGTCAAATTTAAAATTGATGCAAAAAATATTAAGATAATATGAGTGGCACTTGAATATGGCAACTATAATGAATGCAATATGTGAATAAGTGAAATTTAGGAACTAGCTGTACGTTGGATTGTGGAAGAAAGCATTGTAGATTAAAAATGATCGAAAAATACTGCTTTGGAAAATCTCGCAGGTTTCTACAAAAACAATGTTATTTCAGAATACTCTGGTGAGTATTTTACTCTGTTTTGCTGAGGCAGGTCAAAGCAAGTAAAGTACATGATTCAAAGGTTCCTTTGTTCTTGGGTCAGGAAAGTTTGAAATCTAGTGACCCTTCTGAGAATTGTTGAGAGGTGCTGCCACTTAGAGCAAGCGTTCAGGAGAAGCAGGCTTGAGCTAATGCCGGAGTAAAGATTTGTCCCAAGTCTAGATGATAGCATTTTAAGAGTTTGAAGCTTCATTACAAAATTATAAAATTAATTTACTGATACCCTGCCCATCTTTTGGCTACTATTTCCCATCTTGGTGGGTTATTTTATCCCAGAAATGAAAAGTTCTGCGTTGAAGTGGTCCTTTTACGTTACTGATGGCTTACTAGGCCCAGAAAGGCTTTTTTGTTGTTTCTTACCAAGTTTGTATCTTTCCTGTAGGTTTGGTAACAGATTTGAAGGGCCATTTTGTAACTCAGGTAGCTATGGGCAAAGCTCATACTTGTGTTTTAATGAAGAATGGAGAAGTTTGGACATTTGGTGTGAATAATAAAGGACAATGTGGACGAGACACTGGTGCCATGAACCAAGGTGGGAAAGGTAGGTGTTTAATGTGTGGATATTAAATTTTGTGTTGTTTTTTTCAATAGTTTTTCAGAACACCGTGGTGAAGAATCTTACTCTTTAAAAAACAAGTGGCTTTTTGATTTCATACTTAAAAATTATGAAAACTACTAAATTTCTTATTTATTTGTCAGTCTATCACTCACTGGAATAATCAGTATACTTTAGACTTCTAATTTCTGAGCAAATGAGCTTGCTTACTTGTATTTTTTTCTTACTTTTATATGAAATGTAATAGCACTTCTTTGATTTAGCATTTTTAGTGGTTGAATTATCCCAGAAAAGTGCATTTTTGAAACTCTTTGTTATTCGGTCCTTTCATACCCCATGTTTTAGTTATAACAATTTTTGGCAGCGGTCTATCTGCAAATATTATCTTCCTGTTTAACAGCATGTACTACCTGTAATTTAATCAGTTCTTGACAACTAAGAGTGATCTGTAAGAATACTTGACCCTTTATCAAGAGTGAAATTGTAGATGCACCTTATATACTGTATCCTTTGCCCCAACACTCAGGCTGTTGAAGAAGGATGAGAGGGGTTAATCCTTTGCCATGTTTGTTGTGGGTTTTTTGTTTGTTTGTTTGTTTTTTGGTCATAGTTGTATCTACCTCATTCTTACTCTCAGTTTTTACTTCTAGCTGCTATCAGTGTTGTCCTATACCCTTCACTCCAATTTCAGGTTTTCTCTTTTTAATTTTGTATGGATGGAGAATAGGAAATAGAGACATATTATTAGAATTAAGCACTAAACTGTGTTTAAAGCATGAATGGGTTTGAGGATTAATATTTGTATAAATTAACAAAAACAAGTTTAGTTTTTTTGGGGCCTTCTTGATGGCAGGCTCATCTGGATATCAGGAGCCCTCTATTTTTTTTCTTCACCTTATTTATATTTGTGTGTATTTAAAATACTTTAATTTTTAAAAGAGCAAGTCTATTAGAGCATATTGATTTTAAAGAAGAGGGAAGAACAAAATGAAATGAATTACTCCAAAATGGAAATTTTTTTTCTTCTTGCTGAACTAGTGAGCCATGGATTTGGATAACACCTACTAGGCATAAAGGAGAGAAGCAGCTTAGTTTTCTATATATAGTATAAATATAGATTCAAATTATATTTTATAAGAGTTCTGAACTGAATAAAACTGTTCTTTATTATCCTGAAACTATGTTTACACCTATGTTCTGGATTCTTAAGGTAAATTTTGTAATAACCAAAATGAAATTGTTAAAAGTTGTTTTTACTTAATATAAGTCACACCCACTCTGTTAGTAAGTAATGCATTAGAAAGCAAACTGGTAGCGTAAGACACATAATGAATACAGGTTGCAGAGTTGCAAAGAAATAAAGGATTTTTTAAAAGATGTTTTTAAAAAGAAAACAGGAAAAGTACAGAAACTAATATTGCAATGTAAAAAAATTGTGTATCTACCACCACGTCTTAACCATTTTTCAGTAAAAAAATATATAGATAAGATTCAAGTGTCCCACATTCCCCTTCTAAGGCTTATTATTGTACTCCATCTCTCTCCAGAATTAGTCACAATCATGACTTTGATTAATATCCTTTCGGTCATGTTCCTGTATTTGTACTTGTTTTTATATATTTTGTATATTATATGCTCATATTTTACACATAAAAAGAAGATTTTTATAAGTGCTAATCTATTTATATTTTTCTGTAAATTTTTTTTTTAATCTCACCATTGTGTTTGAAATATAGTGACACTGGTACATATAAATCTGGATGACTCATGTTAACTGCTGTGTAATAAACCGTGCGACTAACATATCACAGTTTATCCATTCTCCTGCTGATAGATGAGTTATTTCCAGTTTTTCACTATTATAAATAATTTTAAAACCTCCTTTATTCATGTTTCCTGGCAGACGTGTGTGAGACTTTTCTCTAGTGTTGTAGATTTCAGCTTTGCTAGATTTTTCTTGAAAGAGGTTGTACCAATGGATATTCTTAGAAGTAAAGTCTGATTTTCCATATCACACTAATAGTATTGACAGACTGATTTTTGTCATTTTGATGGCTATGACATGGTTTTTCATTGTAATTTTTTGTTATATTGAAGTATGACATACATGCAGAAAAGTACACATAGCATAAGTGCCCATCTTGATGAATTGTCACAAAATGAACAACACATTCATGTAATCAGCACCAAGATCAGGAATATTACCAGCATCCCAGGAAGCTCCCCTTTATGTGCCTCTCCAGTTACTGTCTACCTCTCCACTTAACACTATAAATTAGTTTTGCATGCATTTGTACTTTATATAAATGGAATCATGTAGTATGAGTTCTTTCGTGTCTAGTTTCTTTTCATTCAGCTTTATGAGATTCATCCATATTGTTACCAGCTAGTTATATATTGTTCATTCTCATCATTGTATAGTATTAAATTGTGTGAATACACCACAGTTTTAAAATCTTTTCTAGTATTATGGACATTGGGGTAGTTTCTAGTTTGGCTTATGTTAGTGTTGCTGTGAACATTCTAGTAAATGTTGGTGAAGATATGAGTGCCCTTTTTTTGGGTATTTAACTAGGAGTAGAATTACTGAGTCTCTCTTGTAATTTGCATTCCCTTGACTATTAATAGTGAGTTAGATTCTCTTCAAACTTTTCTTATTTGCTTGCCTTTTTTCCTATTGATTTGTAGGAATTTTTTGTATACTGTACTGTATGCCTTGCAAATATCTTTGACCAACCTGTGGCTTATCTTTTACATTTATTTATGGTTTCATTTGTTGTATATAATTTTTAAATTTTGACAAGTTCGTCATTGTTTTTCTTTATAAATTTTTGCTTTATGTAGTCAGGTTGGGGCCTTTATTTTCCATGTGCATTAGAATCAGTTTTTTTACTTGTCACTGTGGTTGGGATTGCTTTGAATTTAGAGATTAATTTGAGCATGATAGTTATAGTACTGTTGGGATGAGTAAATGAGTTATACGTGTAGAGCCAGTTACAAGTAAATGCTCGATGTGGTTTAGCTATTGTTGTTAAAAATATGACTTATGCCTTCTTAAGGATTGCTTTATTCTAACTCTTGACATAGTTATCCAATACTTGGTCATCTATCTAATTTCTCAACCTGTCCACAGATTAGAATTGGCAAAAATAAAAAAGATTATGTATCCTATGAGTTCATTTTTTGATTAGACAGACTTGTACTGAGTCTGTTACAAGTGTAAGTGGTCAGAGAATAAGGCTGACTAAGAATAAGTGATGAAGTGAGTAAGATAGAACCTTGTCTTTGAGGATCTAGGTCTGCTATGAAAGACAAACATAAAAAATAATTACTTGATTCCCACAGATTTGCTCTTTCATTATATGGACTTGTAGCACTGTATGTTCTTCATAATTCTGTCACAGTTGTATGTTTATACTTTTCAGTATGGTTATTTGATTCATGTCAGTTTTTCTTACTAGCTTGCAAGCTTTATAATTGCTCATTATCACAGTCCTCAGTGCCTAGAGCAGAGATTTGCAAACCGTAATCTGATGCCTTATCTTCTCAGGGGCCTGTTTCTGTATGGCCCTTCAAGCTAAGAATGTATATTATATTTATAAAGGGTTATTTTTTTTTAAATGTGACATAGACTTATGTGGCCCCCAAAGCCTAAATTATTTACAGTCTAGCCCTTTACAAAAAAGTTTGCTGACTCTGACATAAAGGAATGCCTGGGGCATAGTTGGTGTTCAATTAAAAAAAAAATAGTTGAATGAATTATAACACAATTAAATAAGTTGTAATTGAGGTATAAACAGGCTTTGAAGAGATAATCACTTACCCTGGAAAAAACTGTAAGTGCTTTCATAGGAAATGACCTCCGAGTTGAGTTTTTGAAGGCTGAAAAGGAGTTTCTCTGGTAGATGAGATAGGAAGAGGCATCCGATAAATGAGGCAGAGAGATACAGGTGGAGCAGGAATGAGCAAAGGCCCTGAGCATGTGAAAGGACACAGGATGTTTGTAAAGCAGAGGGAATTTAGGTTCAGCTGGAATATAGTTTGCATGGAGGAAGTGAGGTTGGAGAAAATCGGGAGCCATGTTGTGACTGACTGTATCTTGCCAAGAAGTTTTGTTCTTTTGAAGACCTTTGAAAGACATGGGAGGTTTGTAAATTGTGAAGTCATAGGATCAAATACATATTTTAAGAAGCTGATTTCCGGGCTTCCCTGGTGGCGCAGTGGTTAAGAATCCAGCTGCCAATGCAGGGGACACAGGTTCGGGTCCTGGTCCAGGAAGCTTCCACGTGCCACGGAGCAACTAAGCCTGTGTGCCACAACTACTGAGCCTGCGCTCTAGAGCCTGTGCTCTTCAACAAGAGAAGCCACCGCAATGAGAAGCCCGCACACTGCCACAAAGAGTAGCCCCTGCTCACCGCAGCTAGAGAAATCCTGCATGCAACAATGAAGACGCAACGCAGCCAAAAATAAATAATAAATTAAATAAATTTATTTTTAAAAAAAAGCTAATTTCCAACAATGAGAGGATGTTCTAGAGTGGAGGAACTCTTGGCTTTTAGAATGTGGTTAGGAGACTTTCTTTGGTCTGTTGAACAAAAGTATTGGCAGTGAGGATGGAAAGTAGGGACTAAAATCAGAAAAAATTAGAAGTACGAGTGATAGAAAGTAACAGCTATGAGATACTCCTGCCATCACTGCCTCTTTTTGCAGAAAGGAAATGGAGAGAGCATTTATTAGTGGTCCCTAAACTAAATTTTACTTTTGTTCCTCTAATATTTTATCATTCTTGTGTATATTCATTGGGATTAGTATGTGTTCTACATTTTTTAAATTGGGAAATAAAATTACCAGTTTTTTAGACATGGGAATAATCTAGATGAAAATTATAAACTGATCTTTCAAATAGGGTTTGGAGTTGAAAATATGGCAACAGCAATGGATGAGGACCTGGAAGAAGAGCTAGATGATAAAGACGAGAAGTCCATGATGTGTCCTCCAGGCATGCACAAGTGGAAGCTGGAGCAGTGCATGGTGTGCACCGTGTGTGGAGACTGTACCGGTTATGGAGCCAGCTGTGTCAGCAGTGGGCGTCCGGACAGAGTCCCTGGAGGGTAAGAGAATGATTAATACTCAAGATACAATAACAGAAATTACGCAAAACACATTTCTTTTCAAAGTTATTCTAGAGCTCATTCTGTTGTGTTGTTCTTAAAGGCACACTGGCATATAATTATAATTCATATAATTGTTTTCTATCATAATTTACTTCTTTGGTGTTATTTTATTTAATGTGCTTTTCTTTCATTTGATTTGTTTAAACCTTGTACTTTATTTTATTTTATTTATTTATTTTTTAACATCTTTATTGGAGTATAATTGCTTTACAATCGTGTGTTAGTTTCTGCTTTATAACAAAGTGAATCAGCTATACATATACATAAATCCCCATATCTCCTCCCTCCCACCCTCCCTATCCCACCCCCCTATCCCACCCCTCTAGGTGGTCACAAGCACCGAGCTGATCTCCCTGTCCTATGCGGATGCTTCCCGCTATCTATTTTACGTTTGGTAGTGTATATATGTCAGTGCTACTCTCTCACTTCGTCCCAGCTTACCCTTCCCCCTCCCCGTATCCTCAAGTCCATTCTCTACATCTGCAGCTTTATGCCTGTCCTGCCCCTAGGTTCATCAGAACCATTTTTTTTTTTTTTTTTTTTTTTTAGATTCCATATATACGTGTTACCATATTGTATTTGTTTTTCTCTTTCTGACTTACTTCACTCTGTATGACAGACTCTAGGTCCATCCACCTCACTACAAATAACTCAATTTCGGGTTTTTTTAATGACTGAGTAATATTCCATTGTATATATGTGCCACATCTTCTTTATCCATTCATCTGTCGATGGACATTTAGGTTGCTTCCACGTCCTGGCTACTGTAAATAGAGCTGCAGTGAACATTGTGGTGCATGACTCTTTTTGAATTATGGTTTTCTCAGGGTATAGGCCCAGTAGTGGGATTGCTGGGTCGTATGGTAGTTCTATTTTTAGTTTTTTAAGGAACCTCCATACTGTTCTCCATAGTGGCTGTATCAATTTACATTCCCACCAACAGTGCAAGAGGGTTCCCTTTTCTCCACACCCTCTCCAGCATTTATTGTTTGTAGATTTTTTGATGATGGCCATTCTGACTGGTGTGAGGTGATACCTCACTGTAGTTTTGATTTGCATTTCTCTAATGATTAGTGATGTTGAGCATTCTTTCATGTGTTTGTTGGCAACCTGTATCTCTTCTTTGGAGAAATGTCTATTTAGGTCTTCTGCCCATTTTTGGGTTGGGTTGTTTGGTTTTTTGATATTGAGCTGCATGAGCTGCTTGTAAATTTTGGAGATTAATCCTTTGTCAGCTGCTTCATTTGCAAATATTTTCTCCCATTCAGAGGGTTGTCTTTTCGTCTTGTTTATGGTTTCTTTTGCTGTGCAAAAGCTTTTAAGTTTCATTAGGTCCGATTTGTTCATTTTTGTTTTTATTTCCAATTCTCTAGGAGGTGCGTCAACAAGGATCTTGCTGTGATTTATGTCATAGAATGTTCTGCCTATGCTTTCCTCTAAGAGTTTTATAGTGTCTGGCCTTACATTTAGGTCTTTAATCCACTTTGAGTTTATTTTTGTGTATGGTGTTAATGTTCTAATTTAATTATTTTACATGTAGCTGTCCGGTTTTCCCAGCACCAGTTATTGAAGAGGCTGTCTTTTCTCCATTGTATATTCTTGCCTCCTTTATCAAAAATAAGGTGACCATATGTGTGTGGGTTTACCTCTGGGCTTTCTATCCTGTTCCATTGATCTATATTTCTGTCTTTGTGCCAGTACCATACTGTCTTGATTATTGTAACTTAGAGGTATAGTCGGAAGTCAGGGAGCCTGATTCCTCCAGCTCCGTTTTTCTTTCTCAAGATTACCTTGGCTATTCGAGGTCTTTTGTGTTTCCATACAAATTGTGAACTTTTTTGTTCCGGTTCTGTGAAAAATGCCATTGGTAGTTTGATAGGGAATGCATTGAATCTGTAGATTGCTTTGGGTAGTATAGTCATTTTCACAATGTTGATTCTTCCAATCCAGGAACATGGTATATCTCTCCATCTGTTTGTATCGTCTTTAATTTCTTTCATCAGTGTCTTATAGTTTTCTGCATACAGGTCTTTTGTTTCCTTAGGTAGGTTTATTCCTAGGTATTTTATTCTTTTTGTTGCAGTGGTAAATGGGAGTGTTTCCTTAATTTCTCTTTCAGATTTTTCATCATTAGTGTATAGGAATACAAGAGATTTCTGTGCATTAATTTTGTATCCTGCTACTTTACCAAATTCATTGATTAACTCTAGTAGTTTTCTGGTAGCATCTTTAAAATTCTCTGTGTAGTATCATGTCATCTGCAAGCAGTGACAGCTTTACTTCTTCCTTTCCAATTTGGATTCCTTTTATTTCTTTTTCTTTTCTGATTGCTGTGGCTAAAACTTCCAAAACTATGTTGAATAATAGTGGTGAGAGTGGGCAACCTTGTCTTGTTCCTCCTCTTAGTGGAAATGGTTTCAGTTTTTCACCATTGAGAACGATGTTGGCTGTGGGTTTGTCATATATGGCCTTTATTATGTTGAGGTAAGTTCCTTCTATGCCTACTTTCTGGAGGGTTTTTATCATAAACGGGTGTTGAATTTTGTCAAAAGCTTTTTCTGCATCTATTGAGATGATCATATGGTTTTTATCCTTCAATTTTTTAATATGGTTTTTATCCTTCAATTGATTGATTTGCGTATATTGAAGAATCCTTGCATTACTGGGGTAAACTGCACTTGATCATGGTGTATGATGCTTTTAATGTGCTGTTGGATTCTGTTTGCTAGTATTTTGCTGAGGATTTTTGCATCTATGTTTATCAGTGATATTGGGCTGTATACAGGTTTCTTTCTTTGTGACATCTTTGGTTTTGGTATCAGGGTGATGGTGGCCTCATAGAATAAGTTTGGGAGTGTTCCTCCCTCTGCTATATTTTGGAAGAGTTTGAGAAGGATAGGTGTTAGCTCTTCTCTAAATGTTTGATAGAATTCGCCTGTGAAGCCATCTGGTCCTGGGCTTTTGTTTGTTGGAAGATTTTTAATCAGAGTCTCAATTTCAGTGCTTGTGTTTGGTCTGTTTGTGTTTTCTGTTTCTTCCTGGTTCAGTCTCAGAAGGTTGTGCTTTTCTAAGAATTTGTCCATTTCTTCCAGGTTGTCCATTTTATTGGCATATAGGTGCTTGTAGTAATCTCTCATGATCCTTTGTATTTCTGCAGTGTCAGTTGTTACTTCTTTTTCATTTCTGATTCTATTGATTTGAGTCTTCTCCCTTTTTTTCTTGATGAGTCTGGCTAATGGTTTATCAATTTTGTTTATCTTCTCAAAGAACCAGCTTTTAGTTTTATTGATCTTTGCTATCTTTTCCTTCATTTCCTTTTCGTTTATTTTCTGATCTGATCTTTAAGATTTCTTTCCTTCTGCTAACTTTGGGGGTTTTTTGTTCTTCTTTCTCTAACTGCTTTAGGTGTAAGTTTAGGTTGTTTATTTGGGATGTTTCTTGTTTCTTGAGGTAGGATTGTATTGCTATAAACTTCCCTCTTAGAACTGCTTTTGCTGCATCCCATAGGTATTGGGTCATTGTGTTTTCATTGTCATTTGTTTCTAGGTATTTTTTGATTTCCTCTTTGATTTCTTCAGTAATCTCTTGGTTTTTAAGTAGTGTATTGTTTAGCCTCCATGTGTTTGTATGTTTTCAGATTTTTTCCCTGTAACTGATATCTAGTGTCATAGCGTTGTGTTCAGAAAAGATACTTGATACGATTTCAATTTTATTAAATTTACCAAGGCTTGATTTGTGACCCAAGATATGATCTATCCTGGAGAATGTTCCATGAGCACTTCAGAAGAAAGTGTATTCTGTTGTTTTTGGATGGAATGTCCTATAAATATCTATTAAGTCCATCTTGTTTAATGTATCATTTAAAGGTTGTGTTTCCTTATTTATTTTTATTTTGGATGATGTATCCATTGGTGAAAGGGGTGTGTTAAAGCCCCCTTCTATGGTTGTATTACTGTCGATTCCCCCTTTTATGGCTGTTAGCATTTGCCTTATGTATTGAGGTGCTCCTATGTTGGGTGCATAAATATTTATGATTGATCCCTTGATCATTATGTAGTGTCCTTCTTTGTCTCTTGTAGTAGTCTTTATTTTAAAGTCTATTTTGTCTGATATGAGAATTGCTACTCCAGCTTTCTTTTGGTTTACATTTGCATGGAATATCTTTATTCATCTCCTCACTTTCAGTCTGTATGTGTCCGTAGGTCTGAAGTTGGTGTCTTATAGACAGCATATATACGGGTCTTGTTTTTGTATCCATTCATCCAGTCTGTGTCTTTTGGTTGGGACATTTAAACCATTTACATTTAAGATTATTATCGATATGTATGTTCCTATTACCATTTTCTTAATTGTTTTGGGTTTGTTATTGTAGTCTTTTCCTTCTCTTGTGTTTCCTTCCTAGAGAAGTTCCTTTAGCATTTGTTGTAAAGCTTGTTTGGTGGTGCTGAATTCTGTTAACTTTTGCTTGTCTGTAAAGGTGTTAATTTCTCTGTCGAATCTGAATGAGATCCTAGGTGAGAAGAGTAATCTTGGTTGTAGGTTTTTCCCTTTCATCACTTTAAATATGTCCTGCCACTCCCTTCTGGCTTGCAGAGTTTCTGCTGAAAGATCAGCTTTTAACCTTATGGGGAGTCCCTTGTATGTTGTTTGTTGTTTTTCTCTTGCTGCTTTTAATACTTTTTCTTTGTATTTACTTTTTGATAGTTTGATTAATGTGTGTCTTGATGTGTTTCTCCCTGGATTTATCCTATATGGGACTCTCTGTGCTTCCTGGACTTGAGTAACTATTTCCTTTTCCATATTAGAGAAGTTTTCAACTATAATCTCTTCAAATATTTTTTCAGTCCCTTTCTTTTTCTCTTCTTATTCTGAGACCCCCATAATTCAAATGTTGGTGCATGTAATATTGTCCCAGAGGTCTCTAAGACTGTCCTCAATTCTTTTCAATCTTTTTTCTTTATTCTGCTCTGCAGTAGTTATTTCCACTATTTTATCTTCCAGGTCACTTATCCATTCTTGTGCCTCAGTTATTCTGCTATTGATTCCTTCTAGAGAATTTTTAGTTTCATTTATTGTGTTACTCATCATTGTTTGTTTGCTCTTTAGTTATTCTAGGTCGTTGTTAAACGTTTTTTCTGTTTTCTCCATTCTATTTCCAAGATTTTGGATCGTCTTTACTATCATTACTCTGAATTCTTTTTCAGGAAGACTGCCTATTTCCTCTTCATTTGTTTGGTCTGGTGGGTTTTTACCTTGCTCCTTCATCTGCTTTGTGTTTCTCTGTCTTCTCATTTTGCTTAACTTACTGTGTTTGGGGTCTCCTTTTCTCAGGCTGCAAGTTCGTAGTTCCCCTTTGTTTTTGGTGTCTGCCCCCGGTGGCTAAGGTTGGTTCAGTGGGTTTTGTAGGCTTCCTGGTGGAAGGGACTAGTGCCTGTGTTCTGGCATATGAGGCTTGATATTGTCTTTCTGGTTGGCAGGGCCACATCTGGTCATGTGTTTTGGGATGTCTGTGACCTTATTATGATTTTAGGCAGCCTCTTTAGTAATGGGTGGGTTTGTGTTCCAGTCTTGCTAGTTGTTTGGCATAGGATGTCCAGCACTGTAGCTTGCTGGTCATTGAGTGGAGCTGGGTTTAGCATTGAGATGGAGATCTCTGGGAGAGCTTTGGCCGAATGATATTATGTGGAGCTGGAAGGTCTCTGGTGGACCAGTGTCCTGAACTCGGCTCTCCCACCTGAGATGCACAGGCCTGACACCCGGGCAGAGCACCAAGGCCCTGTTAGCCATATGGCTCAGAAGGAAAGGGAGAAAAAGAGAAAGAAAGAAAGAAAAAAATAATAATAAAATAAAATAAAGTTGTTAAAATAAAAAATAATAAAATAATTATTAAAAATAAAAAAATTAAAAAGTAATTAAAAAAAGCAAAAAGAAAAAGAAAGAAAGAAGAGAGCAGCCAAACCAAAAAACAAATCCACCAATGATAACAAGTGCTAAAAACTATACTAAAAACAAAAAAAACAGACAGACAGAACCCTAGGACAAATGGTAAAAGCAAAGCTATACAGACAAAGTCACACAAAGAAGCATAAGGATACACACTCACAAAAAGAGAAAAAGGAAAAAATATATATATATATCGTTTCTCCCAAAGTCCACTGCCTCAGTTTTGGGATGATTCGTTGTCTATTCAGGTATTCCACAGATGCAGAGTACGTCAGGTTGATTGTGGAGATTTCATCCGCTGCTTCTGAGGCTGCTGGGGGAAATTTCCCTTTCTCTTCCTTGTTCGCACAGCTCCCATGGTTCAGCTTTGGATTTGGCCCCACCTCTGCATGTAGGTCGCCTGAGGGCCTCTGTTCTTTGCTCACACAGGGCGGGGTTAAAGGAGCAGCTGATTCGGGGGCTCTGGCTCACTCAGGCCCTGGGGGAGGGAGGGGGACGGATGCGGGGCGAGCCTGCAGCGGCAGAGGCCAGCATGACGTTGCACCAGCCTGAGGCGCGCCGTGCGTTCTCCCGGGGAAGCTGTCCCTGGATCACGGGCTGCACAGGCTCCTGGGAGGGGCGGTGTGGAGAGTGACCTGGGCTTGCACACAGGTTTCTTGGTGGCTGCAGCAGCAGCCTTAGCGTTTTATGCCCGTCTCTGGGGTCCGTGCTGATAGCCGCGGCTCGCGCCCATTTCTCGTTTAAGCGGTGCTCTGAATCCCCTCTACTCGTGCACCAGGAAACAATGGTCTCTTGCCTCTTCGGCAGCTCCAGACTTTTTCCCGGACTCCCTCCTGGCTAGCTGTGGCGCACTAGCCCCCTTCAGGCTGTGTTCACGCAGCCAACCCCAGTCCTCTCCCTGAGATCCGACCTCCGAAGCCTGAGCCTCAGCTCCCTGCCCCCATCCGCCCCGGCGGGAGAGCAGACAAGCCTCTCGGGCTGGTGAGTGCTGGTTGGCACCGATCCTCCATGCGGGAATCTCTCCGCTTTGCCCTCTGCACCCCTGTTGCTGCGCTCTCCTCCGCGGCTCCGAAGCTTCCCCCCTGCCCATCCCCATCTCTGCCAGTGAAGGGGCTTTCTCGTGTGTGGAAACCTTTCCTCCTTCACAGCTCCCTCCCACTGGTGCAGGTCCCGTCCCTATTCTTTTGTCTCTGTTTTTTCTTTTTTCTTTTGCCCTACCCAGGTACGTGGGGAGTTTCTTGCCTTTTGGGAGGTCTGAGGTCTTCTGCCAGCGTTCAGTAGGTGTTCTGTAGGAGTTGTTCCACATGTAGATGTATTTCTGATGTATTTGTGGGGAGGAAGGTGATCTCCACGTCTTACTCCTCTGCCGTCTTGAAGGTCTCATTTTATTTTTTTTTCCTCAAGTTCCTCAGTTCATTTTATTACTTAAATTTTTATTTCGCAAAAAAATGTACTTGTACATATATTGTGTTTTTATGTATTGGTGAATCTATTTCTATGGAGTGTATTTCCTGGACTGTTACTGCTTGCTTAAAAAGTATTGGTTTTTGTTATTTGTTTTGCTTATGGTGGTTAATGTTTTTAAAAAATGAAGGGTTTCTGTTTTCACTAACAGCAGAAAAAAGGCAGTTACTTTTGAAATACTGCCAGTAGCAGATCATATAATTCTTTAATTTCTGTCAACTCAGTGAATGTGAAGTGATATCTCATCATTATTTTCATATATATTTCCATGACTCACATTTTTCCTGGATATTTAAATATACTCTTCTGTGAGTTTTCTCTTAAAAACCTTTGCCGGTATTGTTTTTATCCTTAAAAATTGAAAGATGTTCTCTGAATATTCTTTATATTAACTGTTTTCTGTCTTCTCTACAAATAGTGTTTCCCAATTTACTTATCATATAACTAAATTAGGTTATATTCTGTTACGCAAAAGCACTTAACATTTTTTATAAGCAAATATGTATTTCTTTGAAATTTTTGAATTTTCTATCTAGACTAGAAAGGTTTCTCAGTTTCTAGCTGATTATATGATATCTTAAATATTCTTCAAAAAGCGTGTTTTATTTCTTTTTACATTAATACATTTTAAAGCCAGTGGATGATTATTGTTCTGATGTGGGGTAGACATCTAACTTTATTTTCTTACAGATGTGTAGCCAGTTGTACAGTCATTACGTGTGAAATGGCTACCAGATTTATCATTTATTATATTCCCTTATATATCAGAATCTATTTTCTGGGCCTTCCATTATTTTCCTGACTTACTGATCTAGTCTTATGCTAATATTATGTGGTTTATGTTTTGTATGGTATTTTAACATTTAATAAGGTTAGCTACTCTCAGTGTCTGTCTTTTTTAATCATTTGGGGGACTATTCTTAGTATTTAATTAAAACAAAATATAATTTTAATTGAAATTGCATTTAATTTATCTATTAGTTTTAGAAGAATTGATTTTTATGGTATTAAATATTCCCACTCAGTAACAGGATGTGTCTTTCCATTTATTCAGATTCTGTTTTTGTTTTGAATTTTATTGGGATATAGTTGATTTACAATGTTGTGTTAGTTTCAGGTGTATAGCAAAGTGAATTAGTTACACATATACATATATCCACTCTTTTTTAGATTCTTTTCCCATATAGGCCATTACAGAGTATTGAGTAGAGTTCCCTGTGCTATACAGTAGGTCCTTATTAGTTATCTGTTTTATATACAGTAGTGTGTATGTGTCAATCCCAATCTTCCAATTTATCCCTCCTCCCCTTGTTACCCCCCAGTAAGCATAAGTTTATTTTCTACATCTTAACTCTATTTCTAGTGATATTTTGTAGATAAGTTCATTTGTAGCCTTTTTTTAGATTCTACATATAAGCGATATCATATGATATTTGTCTTTCTCTGTCTGACTTAAGCCATTATTTTAAAACAGGTCATAAATTTCCTTAATGCTTGGGTCTGTGCCTTCATTTGTAGTCTTTTCGTAAGACTGCTTTAATGCCAGAGATCTGTTCATTTGTGTTGAACATGAATTTTTTCGGTGTGGAATTATCAAACATCACATAGAATACTCAATTAGGGGTATATAATTTTCTTTTGAATTGATAAATTATTTGCAACTTTAGGAGTTCGAGGAGCTGTCACTTCTAAAGTTGCATTATTCCTGTTATAATTATCCTTTTCATTCTTGTTGGACTACTTTTTTTCCCCCAGGGTTCTGTGTTATTATCACTTTAAAGTTAATATGTGAGTTTGGCAGAATCAGAATGCAGGTTTTCCCCTAGAATCTTGGAGAGAATTTCAAGTCCTGTTTTTGTGTTGCCGTTTATAGCTAATATAATATAATGGGGTATCCTTTGGGAGATCAAATTAATTATCATACATCTTTGTATTATGATAGATCTGATCTTTGTAAGATCAGATTATTTACGATAATTAGCCAGCTTTGGGAAGTAGGGGGAATCTTGTCAAAAAAAACTCTGAGCGAGACCACCCACCTCCTCATCTCTGGCTCCCCTGTTTGACACCTCGTTAGTATGCAGGTGCTTCTTCCCAAATAATGTCTGGATTTCCTATGAGTATATTTCTGGGTTTATACTTGGCCTAACATAGTTAAATAGATCATATATAATAGGGCTTTTCTTTCAGGCTGTTGGAATATTATGATTTTTTAACAATAAATTTTCTTTGCATTTTTAGCCTGTTAAAAAATATTTTGGCTCTCTTTATCAAAGGATAGTATTTCTTCTAGAAAGCTATATATTTGGCTCTGTTTAGTGTATTTAAGCCCCTAACTTGTTTATTTTAAAGTTTAATTTGGATTAAAGAAAGATTCTGTGATTTTTTAAAAAACAACATTGGAGTTGAAGTTTATCTTTTTGGATCTCTCCCAAGCTATTTCCATTTAAAATTAAGTGTTCCCAATCTCTGAACTTAAGCCATTGATAAATATCATAAGTGAATTTCTAAAGTCTTTGGTCCTTTCTGAAATTAATTCTTCTTTTCTTTTTTCCCCAGAGATATACTATCAGTTTCCAATAAGTATTTACAGATTTAAATGGATAGTACCTAACCAAGTACAGTAATTTCTTTATTAGTGAAGCAGAAATAAACACACGAATAAAGTCAACTTAGGAATAAATATGGAGGACACTAAGCACTATTACAGATGACTTAAATATTATAAAATTGTGACTACATATCTTAGAATAAATTTAGAATTAAACGTTATTTTTAAAATAGTGCCCATGGCCAATTCAGTAGGGCATATTATTTTATCAGTTTGTTACTGTTGTAGTAAGTGATCTTCCAAATTGTCACTAATACTTGCTGTTGAAAGCCAGGAGTTTCACAGGGCACCTGGCTATGTGTTTCAAAACTGTTGCCAGGTAGATCCTTTGTCTTGTGTCTCCACAAATCTGGATAACCAGGAAGAGGCTCAGTGAGGCTGTCACAAGTTTTTCAGGACTGATCCAACAAATAACTTTAAAGATGGGACTCCTGCAGAATATGTGACTAAGAAATTAGTGTTCACCGACCCTCTAGCCAACTCCTGGGAGTGTTCTTGTTTTCTTTTATGTTATAATCAAAGGCCATATGCTTAGTTCACAAATGCTAGGAAAAGGACAAAGAAGAGGAAAAATAACAGGTAATTGGATGCAGTGAAAGAGAATGGGAGATGATGGCATGTAAAGGAGAGGGAGGGGTAAGGAGACAGAATTCATGAAGCTGGCAAGCTGAGCTTACTCATTGAAGGCTGCCCACATCTCCCTTATCTGGGAGATAGCCATGTTGTTTGTTTGCTAACCTTTTAATACTAAAGCTGCTGGTGCCTCACTAATTGTGAAACCTTTTTAAAGACGTTATTAATAATGGCTTTGAAGATAGCAGAATCCATTTGTATTTTCTGTAGAAATATACCAATTATGCCTATTAGGAGTGTATAATATCTATTCATACCTTTTAATTATTCATCTCTTCATACCTTTTCTTTAAAATTGACAAATCCTGATCTGAAGGGGTGATTTCATTGCTGATTCATTTAAGTTAATCTTAAAAGTGCAGAAAAGATGTTATGGAGTTTTAAGGAAAGAGAAGGATTTCACTTAATAATTTATTTGTTTATTTTTAGGATCTGTGGTTGTGGTTCTGGAGAATCTGGCTGTGCTGTATGTGGATGTTGCAAGGCTTGTGCAAGAGAATTGGATGGTCAAGAGGCAAGACAAAGAGGGATTCTTGATGCAGTGAAGGAGATGATACCTTTAGACCTTCTGTTAGGTAGTATTTCTGATAGTCTAAATAATTCCTTTTAGATATGTGTTAAAAAATTAAGCTAATAGTTGATTATGCAGTACTCCGTGTTTGGTAACTGACAGTGTGTCGTTGATTAAGGGATGAGATTCTTTTCCTCTTTTTTGCTAAGATCCTTGCAGTAAAAATCATTTGTGTTTTAGACAGTGTTTTTGCTAGCTTTTACTTTCTTGAATTTCGTATAGTTCTATCATATCTATTATAAAACTAATTGACTGATTGACTGTCAATCATCTAGCTGTCCCAGTACCCGGGGTTAACATTGAAGAACACCTCCAGTTACGACAAGAAGAAAAACGGCAACGTGTAATCAGGAGACACAGATTAGATGAAGGAAGAGGTAAGATGTAGCTGCAGAGAAAATGTATATGAAAATACATTTTCTTACCCTATACTGAGACCAGTTAAAAGTTTACAGAATAGGCTGATTTGGTAAGAAATTAAAATTAGTAACATTCTAGTAACTCATGAAAGTATTATGAAAATATTCAGGGTATTACAATTGTGCTAATAATAACATACATTTAATTCGTTAGTGTGTTTATGGCATAAGTCAACCATATTAAAAATTGTGCCGTATGCCAAGCATCAAAAACTATTAGCAATGGCAATCTTTAAAAAAATACAAATTCGAAGAACTGTCCTTCACCCATATTTTGACTCATCTACTTAACTATGAACACCAAATTAGTTTAGTATTTTAAGTTCTGATTTCTTACTCATTTACAATTATTATCATTTGGGCATAGTCTCACCGCCCTTCCTTCCAATTTAGTGCATAATTATGCTTTTATGTATCTTTCCGGAAAAAGCTTATTCTGGTTATGTACAAGAAGGGTAAGTTGGAGGGTCTGCAGGTTTTAATTGCAAAGATAGATTTATTATCTATCTTTTCCTCATTGTTTATGACCATTTCTCAGCCTAAAAACTACATTTAACAGTGATTATAGTATTTTAGTATATATCCAACAAGCAGAGATAAATATAAGTATTACTAAAGTTATTCTTGCCCAATAGAATCTTTTCTTTGTAGGATTAAGACAGATTGTTACAAAAGTCTGTAATTTTATTCCTCTGCTAGGCAAAATTTTGATTCGAAATATTTAGTGATATTGTATATTTTAATACTTATTAAAATGGCATGGTATTTGATACAGGAGATAAAACCTATTACTCATTTAACCATCATTACAGACTTTTTTAGGCATTCCTTTTTTTAATATAAAATGGAGTAAGTATTGAATATAAAATATATAGCACACATGGTAATTCTGTTTTTATTAAACTTAGGTCATAAAACATCTGCTTAGAACTTGAAGATTGTTTCTATAGTGTCTAATAAGCAATGTTGAGGAATTAATACAGTGAATATTTGCTGTTAATTTGGCTTTGTTTACATAAAATCATTGCCTTTAAATGATATTTTAATGAGATTAATGTATCTACTCTTATTTATATTATATAAATGTATGAGAAAATTGCATATTAAATGTTTTGTAGAGAATAGGGTAAAATTTAAGTTCTGGGTCTTTATGACACATGGTAATTAAGTGATAATTCCTTTTATATTAATAGTATGATTTGCTTAAGGTTAATTACTAGTGATACTTTTACTACCTGGTTTTTTTTTTTTTTTTAAATATTAGGTTGAATCATATGAAATGACCTACAAAAACCAGCAATTTCATATGTTTCTACCAAAGTATAGCAAATCCTTGTGATGACATTTAATTACTTGCCTAACGCTATATATCTTATTTTTTTCTCTCCCTTTATAAAAAGCTATTCTTCTCTAGGTATAGTATATATTTCTGTATATCAGAAGTAAAAGAACATTGATGATGCACTGGTTATTCAACAAAACTTTGTGATAGCAGAATATTCTTTTGCCTTTTATTTTAAAATGTATCATAGACCTTTAAAACATAAACTCTAACCCTTTAAAAGTTAAAAAAACCTCCATTATTTAAATATTTATGGAAATTAGATTATTGTATCTGTGCTTTAACAAGCTTTCCCGGCGATTCTGAGGGTGCTGAAGTGTGAGAACCACTGCTCTAGGGCAGTGATGTTCAAAGTTTGTTACATGGGCCTTCTACATCAGAGTCACCTGGGCCTCATGCTTCAGCATTTCTGCCTGAGGGTCCTCGATACAGATTTGAGTCACATGCACAGTGTTCTAGGGCTTTCGTTTGGTACCATGCTAGCGAGGATTGTTAGTCTCGTTTTGTCCTCATGAGGAACAGGAATGTCAAATAAATTTTTAGTGTTCCAACTGCCACACATACATACTTGTCTTTTCTCCACCCCCCTGCCCCCCGCCCCCCTTGGCTTCTGCTTGGTATTTTTTAGATAACTAACAGCAGTCTGTTGGTAATTATGCTTATTAGTAATTGGCTTTACCTGTGTTGAAATTTCAGCCTTTCAGTATTAGATTAAGTTAAATTATTTTACTTGATTTATCTGTCTCATCCTGTTTACCAAGTTTGTGTTATTTGTTTTAAAGTTGATCAAAATTTTAGGACCTAGCTCTTGTATTAAAGCCTTGCTCATCAACCTCAGGCCTATTGATGTAGTTCAGCTGCTGTTTATGACACAGATTCTTCTGTTGCTGTTGAAACCCCCAAAAGTAGTGTGGTTACTACTTTTTGATAAAGTTGGAACTTTAATTTTTTTATGCTATTAGTCTTCCAGATAATACTTTTCTTACATATATATTCTTAGGTACCAATAGTATTCATTTACAGATTTTATTTCAGTGGTGTTTGTGATCATTTTTAGTTTGTTTTTAGATTAGACAGAGTTGATTGATATATAAGTTCTCTGAGACTTGTATTAACTTTACAAGTGGAGTGCTTGTTCAGTGGGATTTTTAAGTAGAACTCTTTAAGTCATCAGGACTCCTGGGTGATTGTATCAATGTTCTTATCTTTATATTCCTTCTCAGCGCTCTGTTTTAAGGAAAACTAAGCCCAAATAATGTTGCCTATTTTTCCTTCTTTCTTTTTCCCCTAAATGTCAAATCAAAATTCCGTGATTGTGAGCTGTCGATGGGGTGAGTTACGTCCTGGTTTCCCTGGGACAGTCCCATTTTATGCCTACTGTTCGGACGTATTTCTTACAGTGCCCCCTTTTGCTCTCGGTAGAGAGTCTCATTTGGATAATAAGTTATATAGTTAGCATAGCTGTATAGCATGGTGGTTGAAAATATGGGTTCTGAAGTTAGACTTTGGTTCATATCCCGGCTTCTTAAGTTTTACTTGGAGTATAACCACTCTGAACCTCAGTTTCCCTACCTTTAAAATGAAGATTACAACTGTACCTACGTTAAGTAGGGGTGAGGATTAAGTGACTTGCATGAAAATGCCTGACATATACTAAGCCCTGGGTAAATGGTGATGATGGCGATGGTGATGATGAGGATGCTAGTGGTGGTGGTGGGCTGTTTAGTCAACTGCTGTTCTCTTTGGATTTGATTCTTTTCCAGCTCTGGCCTCTACTTGATTGCTTTTCTCGCAACATTGGGATGCTCATCACAAAATTTTGATTATTATTAATAAAACCCCCTACATCATCTGTAGAATAAAATGATTCTATTTTGATAGAAAAAAAATCAGTTTCCCATAGTCACAAATTAGAATGTAAAAACAAGTTTATTATAGTCTCTCCAGTTTCAAAGTGATTGAGAAGTTATTGGTATTGATTTTTAAGCCTCGAAAACCATTAAGTTTTCTTGATTTGACATGTCAAATCCAGTATTAGCTGATCTTCCAATACTACATTGAAGTCTCCTTTTAAAGTAAAATATTATATGAAGCACATGGAAAACATAAGTAAGAAAAAAATATCAATGTAATTCTCATCCAAAGATAACCACTATAGAATTTTGGTATACTTTCTTAAAGGTTTTCTATGCATACTTTTTTGTTTAGACATTTTACATCATTTCATACTGTGATATATATCGGTGTACTGTTTTTTCTCCTTAATAGTTATATCATACATTTTTTGTGCCTTATTGCAATACCATATTAAAGTAATACAGGAATTTAGGTTAAAGGTTTTCCACAAACCTATCCTTTAATTAAATTATTACTTTTATTTATTTCATCGGTATCTTCTAATTGAGTTTTATACATTTCCAGTTATATTACTGACTGAATCTTTTTTTTTATATATAAATTTATTTATTTATTTATTTATTTATTTTTTGGCTGTGTTGGGTCTTCGTTGCTGCACGCAGGCTTTCGCTAGTTGCGGCGAGTGGGAGCTACTCTTTGTTGCAGTGTGTAGGCTTCTCATTGCGGTGACTTCGCTTCTCTTGTTTGGAGCATGGCCTCTAGGCGCGCGGGCTTCAGTAGTTGTGGCTCACGGGCTCTAGAGCACAGGCTCAGTAGTTGTGGTGCACGGGCTTAGTTGCTCCGCGGCATGTGGGATCTTCTCGGACCAGGGCTCAAACCCATGTCCCCTGCATTGGCAAGCGGATTCTTAACCACTGTGCCACCAGGAAGTCCCTCACTGACTGAATCTTATATTTCATATATTTGCTTAATGTTATAGTATGTACATTTTAAAAAATTTTCCAGCAGTTTTTTCCTTGCCTTCCCATTCTCTTTTACCAAGCAAATGAGGTTTAGTCTAATAGGTATATTTCTGTATCTTACTCCATTAAAATATAATCATGTGCAGATATCTATACATATGTGAGCATGTAGGCATATGTTTATTTACAGAAGGGATATTGTATTAAATATACAGTTGTTTGCAACACCTTTTTCCCATTTTACAGTACAACATGAACACATACTAGTGAATATGGATCTATCACATTCTATTTAATAGCTACATAACAATTCATAATATGTCTGTATCACAGTTTATTCAGCCATTATTTTGTTAATGGTCATTAAGGTTATTTTCAGGGTTTTGTAGATTTTGCTCTAATAATATATTCTTAAACTTGTAGCCATATGTAGTGGAATTTTTGTTTATATAGTAGAGCTTCCCAGAAATAGCATATTTGGGCCAGAGAGTGTGTACGTTTTAAATTTTAACAGATATTTCAAATTTTTAAAAAAATGTTATAGGAATTTATCTTCCTAAGACTAACATATGAGAGTGGTGTTTTCCTGTAGCACCACCTGTATTAGGTATTATTATTATTTTTAATTTTTGTAAAACGTTGGTGAACGATGTTATGTCCTTGCTAATTTAAATAGCACAGAAGTACTTTTTCTTTATAAATCTTGTTTTAATGGCTGATTATTATTCCAGTGAGAAAATATACCATAGTTTTTTATTAACTGTTCTTCTTTTTGGATTGTTTTAATTTTTCATTACCATTAATAAGGTTATAATAACGCCTTTGAGCTGAAATCTTTTAAAAAATATTTCAGTTTTCCTTAGAACAGATTTCTGTATGTATAATTACTGGGCCAAAGGATAATAATAATTTTTAGGTTCTTGAAATGTATCACCAATGACTTTCAGAAAGTAACTCCGTACTTTCCCACCCTCAGGTTTTGCCAGCTGCCCCTCCAGTGTGCTTAATTTTGTCATAGCACACTGTCATAATTTCTTCTTGAGTTTTATGTAACTTTCCCTCAACCATTAGACTGTGAGCTTCTTGAGTCAGAGATGGGGCCTTGTTTATCCAAGTGTTCCTAGAACCTTGCATGGTGCCTGAAATTGGTCAGTACTTAATATGTGCTTGTTGACTAACTGAAAACATTTCATGGACTTCTCATCGCCTCTACAATGAAGTGTAATGGTATCAAAAGACATTAATTATCTCTTTTGTATATTCATCTCCAAACTCATATCCCACTACTTTCTGCCTCATAACCTTATATTCCATCCATTTCAACTATGTTTGTGTGTTTTTTTTTTCCCTCTCATCCCATTTATTAAAGAAACAGTAAGACAAGATACACTGCAGGAAAACACCAACCATCCTTTCACATCAGGCTGAACGAAGCACAGTGATTTCTCCCCTTCATTCCCCCCACCCCCACCCCAGTTCGCCTAACCCCATCCACATCAGTTTAATTTTGAGGTTCTTTGATTGGGAGTACCAGTGGAGAGGGAGTGGGATGAGCAGTGGAGCCTTGATCCTGGCCTCCTCTAAGTAAGTCCCAGGAGAAGGGAGCTGCAGGCCCAGTCAGGCAAGCAGAAATTGTATTTGGTGGCTCTCTGAAGTGGTTGCACTTCCCTGTTCTGTGTTCCAGCCCCCAGGGGAAGGTATGGCAGTAGAGGGTGGCCAGGTCAGTGCTGCTGAAGCGTGGTCCGCTCACCAACGCGACATTTCTAGAGAGCAGTGAGCTGATTCCCCAGTGGTGAGCAGGGGACCGCATATGAATTGGGACCTGCAGGCCAATGTATCCCTGAGGAAAAGTCCACAAGAACAATTCAAGAAACTAGTAAGAAACAAGGGGCAGAAAGCTGTGGGACAGAAGCACAGCAGGCTTCTGGAAGGCTGGAGATTCCTTCTCGCAAGGCGGGATCATTCCCACCTGCCAAAGTCCATGTCCCACAGATAACATTTCACCTTCAGTCAAGAAAGACGCAGAGGGGGGAAAAAGGCTCATTTGAACTTGAGCCCCAGCTATGTACTTCAGACTGTAGCTCCATAACTACCCTTTCACCCAAAACACAACCCCTGCCCAGAACCACAGTGTCTGGAAACCAAGGTGGTCCTGGAGAGAAAATGGTGTCTAAGGGGGTAACATTCCATTTGGGTACATTGCAGCCATTGGAGCCCCTGGTCTGGGGAAAGCAGCTGGGTTTGTGCCGGGGAGGCTCCCCACTCTAGGAAATGGGACCAAAGTCTTGCTTGCAGGGCCATTCATCCCTGGAAAGGAAGCTGGGTTTAGACCCAGGGTCCCAGCTGGCCTTGCGAAAGGAGCTGGGTTGATACCCACAGGGCCTGCTGGTGAAGAGCCTTGGGAGCTGACCTGGGGGAATTAACCTGACCAGGGCCTAATGGACCAGTAGACCTTGGGAAGTTAGCTGGGTTGGAGCCTAGTGACCCAGAGGCTCTTGGGAAAATTGCTGGACTTGAGCCCTGGAGGCCAGCAGACCCCTGGAAGTTAACTGAGTTTGAAGCCAATGTGTTAGAAGACTGAGAGAAAGCAGCTGGGTTCAATTCCCCTGAACCTGTCCCTCTTGGAAAAGGATTAGCCTTTACTCCCATGGGGCCAGCGGGCTTGAAAAATGAGCTGAATTAGGGCCAATGGGGCCAGGAGCCCTCGACATGGGGGATGGATTTCGCCCTTGAAGGCCAGTTCCCCGAGAGCCAGGACCCGAGTTTGGGCCTGTGGGGCCAGGTGTGCTGGCCGTGGAAGATGGGCTTGTGCCCACGTTTCCAGAAGCTTGTGAGAAAGCAGCTGAATTTGCTCCTAGAAGACCAGCTGCTCTTAGAATGGGGGCAAGATCTAGGCTTTGAGGTCCAGCCATTCTTAAGACCAGATCCTGTGCCCAAGAGGCCACCCGCTCTGGTGTCCAAATTAGGGCTTGGGCCCAGGCCACCTGCCCTTGGATTAGGCCCAAGGCCTCGGCCCAGGCCACTTGATCTTGGGTTGGGCGCAAGGCCAGGGCCTGGAAACGTACCTGACCTCGGGGCAGGGTTTGTACCTACAAAGCCTGATCTCAGATTGGGACTTGGTCCGGGGCCCAGGCCAACAGGTCTAGGATTGGGAGGACCATCCCCAGATGTCAACAGGACACCTGTTCTCAGGTTGGGTCCAGATCCAGGGCCCATGGGGCCACCACTTCTGGGGTCAGGACCTGTTCTCAGAACACCACCTGGCCTTGGGTTGGACATAGGACCTGGCCCTGGGAGACTCCCTAACCTTGGGTTAGACAGAGGCCCTGGGCCTGGAAGAGCCCCTGCTCCAGGATTTAGAGCTGACCCTGGGCTTGGGCCCAGGAGACCACCCGGCCTTGGGAAAGAAACTGCACCTGTGCCAGTGGGATTCATCCCTCTTGGAAAAGAAGCCATGCTTGGGTCACGAGCACCAGCGGGGAAAGGTGCTGGATTTGAAGCCAGTGAACCTGATGAAGTTGGAAAAGGAGATGGGTTCCTTGGAAATGGGGCCAAATTTCCACCAAGAGAGCCTGTTGCCATAAGGAAGGGATCTGAGTTCATACCCAGTGGGTGGCCTATGTTTAAAACAGGACCCCCTTGTGGTCCCAGGGAACTATCCATCTGTCCTTGAGGTGGCAACGGAGCATGAGTCCAAGGAGTTGGCCTCTCTCTAGGAAAATCTGGGGTTCTTTCATACTTTCTTGGGGACATTGGTGATAATGGGCTTGGGGCGAGTTTTGAAAAGGATCTTGTTTTTGATGAGTGCTGTCACCAGGTACGGGGTGCCATTCTCGCAGCCAAGATCATCACAATCTTGCTCCCCCCCGGGAGTGTGTTTAACAAGGACGGCATAGGGTTTCTCCAGGTGGATGATTTTCCCATACAGGATATGATGCCCCACGATCAGCACAGGGATTCCCTCAGTGGTGCAGGTCTCCCAGGAGGTTTCCAGCTAACCCAGTGCTGTAGCGAACCTCGATCTCCCCCTGTAGCTCCATCAGCACCCATTCTGCCAGGCCTCCAGCCCCAGCACTGGAAATAACCATCTGCACCATGAGCTTTCCGTCTTTAAAAAGCAACTGAAAATAAGCTGCAATGGCCGCCGCTGAGCGCAGCGCCGCGCAGCCAACGGGTGACAACCAAACCTCCTGCCGCTGTTGCCATCGCCGCTCTAAACACTCGTGTGTGTTTTTAATGACCATACAGTAACGTTGTTTATGTCTTCATGCTTTTATAAATCCTATTCCTTTTACCTGGAATGCCCTCTCTTCTCTTCTTTCTCTCTTGGCAAACATTTTCTCATTTTTTGAAATCTCTTTTTTTCTTTATTTTTGGCTGCATTGGGTCTTCGTTGCTGTGCGTAGGCTTTCGCTAGTTGTGGAGAGCAGGGGCTACTCTTCGTTGCAGTGCGCGGGCTTCTCATTGCGGTGGCTTCTCTTGTTGCGGAGCACAGGCTCTAGGTGCACAGGCTTCAGTAGTTCTGGCCTGCGGGCTCCAGAGCACAGGCTCAGTAGTTGTGGCACACGGCCTTAGTTGCTCCGCGGCATGTGGGATCTTCCTGGACCCGGGCTCGAACCCGTGTCCCCTGCATTAGCAGGTGGATTCTTAACCACTGCACCACCAGGGAAGTCCCTCTTTGAAACCTCTTGGAGTCACTCAAGTTGATTTGATCACTTTTCATCCTTCAGGATATGATGTGTACAGATTTACTTTATAACATTTATTAGAACATATTGCAATTCTTTGTTTTTATTCTGTCTTCCCTGGTGGACTGAATTTGAATGAGATCTGTGTCTTTGTCATTATATCTATGATACCTAGCATCTGTTACATTAAAGATAATCAAAAATGTTTGGTGAATAAATGAATGACTTAACTATGTAAGAAAAATTATTTTAGTCCATGGGATACAAGAGTATTTTAGAACCTGGTAACTTGATATTATAAATGGTAACTTAAGTTGAGCTCGAGTGATGTACTTTCTATGTGTGATTGCCAGTGGGCCTTCTGTATTTATGTATAGAAAGGACTCTGAAAAGATTGAATTTATGAGAGGCTAAATAACTCTGAATATTATGGGTATAATATTTTTATGGAAAGAAATAGTATCTCAGGCAGGCCACAGAAATTAGAAAATGGTAATGCAGCTTAATATTATCGTTATTTTAATATTTACATTTCTTGGTGTAGTTGGAAAGTGTCTTACACTTTTTAGACTGATTTATATTACCTGCTTTAGTAAATCAATTGAAAAATAGGGCAAGTTGAAGAAATGACATGTGTTCATATTTGAAATGTATCTCATTTTATTATATTTTAAAGATGAAGCTTAATTTATATAATCTTAGTTTGAAAATGATTGATACTGTGTTACTGGAAAATAATATTTAATTCTTCTATTAACATTAACTTAGCATATTTCTACCTGTAGTAATCATAGAATATGTTATTCTTGGTTTTTCATAGAATTGATGCTGCTTGTGTTTTTTTCTATATCTAGAGACATAATTTAAATATATATTTTTCTACCCATTTTTTAATGTTTAATGCAGGGTACTTTGGTATTTAATATGACATTTGTCAAATTTTATTACAGAGTAGTAGTTTCATTTTGTCGCATTGTTAGAAAAATTAGTTATAGCTGAAGATCTATAGAGAATCACAGAAATTTAATTAAAAATGTTCAGTGCATATATACTGTCAATTTCCTTTTCAAATACTGGTAACTTCTTAACTGTCAAATTTAGTGTTTTGAAATTTGTAAGCATTTTTGATATTGCTAAAACTCAAGGAAGCTGTGGTTCTGTTCTGTAAGAAAAGAACTAAAATTTTAAGGTATAATTTAAAGTTTTCTTTTCAAGCTAAACAGTAATGGGGAAACAGTTTTTAAATTTTATTGAAATTAATTTGGCTACAGATTTTTTTCTTAAATACTATATAAATAGAAATGACTGTAATCTGTGTCAGTGTATATTTATGTATATATGTATATGTACATAGAGGAGCTTCAGAAAGAAATTGTTTTATGAGAGAACCGTTAATGTTCTAAAAATGTTACTGGGTTTAAAGTCCCCTCTTCATCATCAGTATGAAATTCAGCTTATCCTTGTGTCTGATTTTGTGTATGTGGTTAAAATCATAAAGTTAGATTTATCTTTTTTAGAAAATCAAATCAAATGCAGCTTATACAATTTTGTCTTTATAAAGCAGTGATTATATATATATACATATACATGTATATATGTGTGTATGTTGTATGTATGTATGTATATGTATGTATATAAATGTGTATGTATATAAATATGTATATCGCAGATCATAGTAATTTTTTGTTTTTGACCACCTTGTTTTCTTACCTCTATGACAGAATGTAGTTGTCAGTAACATCTTGGTTTTGTATCAAGATTGATGTGGATATTAAATCTTGAAGACCTTGTTAAAATTTAATCATTAATTTAAAACTTTGTTGGTGTTTGGTATTTTAAAAGGAAAGATATTTGTTTTTAATGAATGTGTGGTTTACCAAGTTTGAATATATATGATATTAAAAGATGTGTAAGATAATTTGATTTATTCTATTTGAACTCTCTGATTATCTATTTGAGACTATTAGTAACTACTTAATAATTTTATAAGTTTAAAAGATCAGAATGTTTACTTTATTAACTATATTTAAGATAATAAAACTTGTGTGTAGAATGGTGAATAGGTTATGGTTGGGAGTGGGAGGTTAACGGGGGGGGATTTGGGAGAAAAGTATCATGTCCAAAACTTTAATTTCCATGCTTTTTAGTTTGAATTAGTTTTGTTCATTGTAGTGTTTTCATTTTGTGAGCTTTTCTATGCACATACAAAATGTTTCTCCTCAGGCCCCCTTGTATTTGCTGGTCCTATTTTTATGAACCATCGAGAACAGGCTCTAGCCAGACTCAGATCCCATCCAGCACAGCTAAAGCATAAACGGGACAAGCACAAAGGTATTTGGTCTTCCTTATCAACTAGGTGGGATACTTTCCCAATTTCTTCCACTTATTCGAATTTTGTCTCTGGGAAAATGCACAAACCTAATTCTTCTACTTTGCTTCTATCATTATTATATAGCCTGAGGAGAAAGAACATGCTGAAAGTGTACTGTTTGTCAGTAACTGTCAATCTTATTTTATTGTATTTTTTTGGTTAACTTTAATAAAAAGAAGACATTTTACAGTATATCTTTTTCTTTTCCATTTCTTTTCAAATTTCCTAAAGTTAAGGGAAGGTGGAAAAAATAATTATTGCTCTCTATTTTATATACTTTATTATCTGCTCTTAGATCACTGCCGTCTGGCATTTTGCAGTCCTTTTCTCTTTTTTTAATTCTGTTTATTTGCTTTAGAATTAACAGAATTGCTAAATTCAGTGTATAAAGTAATAATGAGTTGACTGCTACAGCGCTTCCATTGTTTTAATATAAAAGTTTATATTCACAATACACATGATTTATTTGATGTTTGATATATTCCTAAAGCAAGATTATTTTTCCTTAAACCACAGATTATGGGTCAACTAAGATCAGGAAAGAATTTAATGCAGAGAACTTATAAATTTATGTATAAATTCTGCCTTGAATTCTGGCATGGGAACCAAGCACTCTTTGAGTAGTACAACTTAGACCTACTATTTTCTTAAATGCCTGAAATAAACCCTGCAAAATAGAAGATTTTAAAAACACATATTCCATGCAAATTACTCTAACTAATGTTTTGTCTTTTTTGGGGGCTGCAAAACTGTTATAGACTAATTTTATTTTTAAACTTTCATATGCCATATATTATAATCAACTTTATTTTTCTTTGCCTGTTTCAATCTATCAGTTTGTCACTCAAAGCAAAAATGCAAAACAAAACAGACAAAAACCCCTGTTTTTAGTAAAAACACAAATAGAGCACTACTCAAGTTATATTCTGCAGAAATAAAAATTGAGAGTATTTTAAGTCTAGTGTGATTAACTGTAGTAAAATTTGTGATTGCTTTATTTACTGGGTGCTCTAACAATGCCATTAATATTTAAATCTAAGGAATAATATTTGGGGTGTGCTATGTAAATTATTTTGGTTATTGCTAGAATCTCTGATCTCACATTTTCTACTCTGCCAGTATTAGAACAGATTTTATCAAGTGTCTTTTTCTTGCCAATTATATGAAAGTGGACTTCTTCCAGTACTTTACCGGAGGTTAACTATTCACATTTCAATAAACAGTTTTAAAACTTTTTCAGCTCCACGTTAGTATCATATAGACAGTCATCTTTGTTTTTTTCCAGAATTTGAAAATGAAATGCTAAAGAAAACCAAGGTTGCAAATTTAAAATAGACTTTTTACAATGTCACACTGATTAGCTATAGAAATTACTCAACAATAGCAAGCCTTACTTCCATCTTGTCTGCCACAGGGTAACCTCTTTGGAAGGACTTACTTTGTAGTATTACAGTATAAGGCCATTTTATTTTTAATCATCAGATTGTATGGTTTTATAGAGTGGAATAGTTTCATCTCTTTACCACCAAAATGAATTTAAAGTGTAAGTAATACTTTATCAGATGGTGTCCCATTTTATCTAGAGAGTATTAACTTACCACTCACTGTACATCCACAGATTCGCTTTCTGTTACTCCCTTTGCATTCGCTGTTCCTGTCATTTAATCCCCTTGCCAGTCACTGCTTTTACTCCTGCTACATATAGACATAGTCTTTTAATAAATTATTTTTCCTACGTACATTTTTTTTCTCTTTTGTGTTACCGTGTTTATCTTGCACTGACAAATTCACTGTATTAATTGCTGTGTTCTATCTTACATTTAATTATGTTGGTGGTACACCATTGTAGGATAATAATGATTTAAATTTTCTAGACTATGACTTTTTTGTAGGGGTGTGTGGAGGGTAAGAACTGTGGATTTATTGTTAACAGGAGTGAGTTCTAAGATGGAAAGTTGGAGAGCTTCTGGCTGATTGGAAAGAATTCAGAGAAGGTCACAGAATCTATCCTATACAGGCAAATTTTGACCAGAGGCAAAATAGTGTGTAAGACGGAATCAGTTATGTATAACATATAATCCATATACCATATAGTATTTAAAGAATGTAACTGTAGACTGTATTTTAAACAGTTATCTGAATTAACATTTGTTTCAACTATTCAGTGCCTTACATAGAAAAAAAAGATTTTAATGTACTACTCCTAGTTAGGAACATTAGAATTATTCTGGAGATAGTCTTGAAGTGACTGATGTGAAAATCTGAAGGTGCACTCAAAAACATCTGTGTGTATTGTGGCGTAATGGAAATACAGCCTTTGGAATTAGGCCTCAGTTTTAATCCTGTTTTTCATTTACTAGAACTGTGTGGCCGTTCATAAATTTCTTAATCTCTTTGGTTTCAGTTTCCTTCTTTAAAAAATAAGAATGATAATTCCTAACTGAATATGTTGATATGAAGATTAAATTAAGATATGTGTGTGTGTGTGTATATGTATATACTTTGCAAATAAAAATTCTCCATGAATACTAGCTTGAATTCTTTGAATTCCTTGCATCCTCTTTTAGAATTATCTTAAAGGTACAAAATTTGAGATTTGTTAAATGTGTAATTATTTTTACAAAAGATTTAAGATGTCAGCCATTTGGTGGTGGTAAAATGCGTGAGCCTTATTTTTGATCAATTTCTAAAACTGCTCTACCATTTATTACTTTGGGCTGGCTACTTAACCCCTCTAAAGCCTTGGTTTTCCCAACTGCAAAATGGAATAACAATACCCTTATCATCGGATTATTGTATTGATTAAGGAGAGCAACAATAGTGAATATTGACTGAACACTTTTCATACATTGTTGCACTTATTTCTCATAAGTACCTTGTGAGGTAATGTACCATTATTCCTATCTTATAGATGGGAAAGCTAAAACTCAAAAAGATCCAGTGTCCAGTTATCGTAAAACTAGCAAATAGTAGAGCCAGGATTCCAATCCAAGTCTCTTAGGCTCCAGTGCTCAAAAGCACTATCCACTGTGCTATTTCAATTTTCAGTGTTTAGCGCAGAGGTGTTTAGCAAATTGCAATTACTACTGCTTTGCTGTTTTCTTTTAGTGATTTCGTTCAAAGTACTCACTGTGTTCTGTGATACATTCAGTGATATGCATGCTTATAAGATTACCCAAAAAGTATAGATTTAAATAAAAATTAAAAGTTAGAGTCCTTTAGATACTGAATCCTCTTTTCTCTGTGTGTGTACACAGATATGCATAAATAATGTATATATACATACAATACTTTAGTTATATATCTGTCAAACCTTATAGCTATCACAGTTTCAATATCATATGATACATGTATGAACATATTCAATTAGGGAAAATACAGATATACCTAAATGGCCAATTATAAGAATATTTAGGCCTAACTTTCCTAAAAATGTGAGATTAATTTTATTGCTGCTCATTGACACTTTACTGAGTAATGAGCTTGAGGAGAATTTATCTTGCTGAATTTCGCTTGCTAGTTCTTGAATTTACACTAGATTCTTGACTATTTATTAGGTATCTTTTTTCTTTGATAAACTTTTGTAAATTTCTAAATTATTAGAATCGTACTTAATTTTTTGAACTGACATAAAATTCCAGATACAGATGTATATTTAAAAAATTCTGTCACTGCTGCTACTAGTGATCAAGAACCTTATCCCTGTTTTTTTCTTATAATAACAATATTTTCACCATCTATAATAATTGAAAAATTATTTTATATAGATAAAGGTTTGTTTAGATGCACTTGAACAAAATGTTTCTAGTATTATTTTTTACCTCTAAATAATAGCTAGTACTCTTTTAATCACTATGATTTTAATCAGTAAATTACTAGGCTTTTTCTTCCTCCTTCCCTGATGCTTTGTCTCTATTGTGGGCTTTGTATCTATATTTAATCTCTGACTGGAGGGAGAGGGCAGAATGCCAGATTCAAAGGTAAAAGCTTTAACTAGGCATCAGTACATTTATATAAACTGAAATTAAGGTGTAGCATTGAATTTAGTTAGGTCTGGCACAATCAAATGAACACAATTTGTTTTCTATATTAAATCAGATTTGGTTTTAATAATTAGATATTTTTACCAATTGAGATAAAGCTGTAAAATTTTTATATATCTGTCATCTTATTTAAATAGTCTTTGGAAGATACTTATTCCTTTATGGGTAAGCCCTTGTTTCTACTTAACCATTTCACTGCCTTTCCAAGATGAGGAGTCTTTGAACTAAGAGTATATTGCATTTTGGATGGAGTAAAACTAAATGTTGTGTTTTTTTTTTTTTTAGCCCATCCATTCTTGCAGATTTAATTTGGCAAACCCACATTAGATAATTTAGCAAAAGAAGAATCATATTCTTTTTCCTTTCATAGTAAAACCTCTCACTAATTCAAAATTTATGGTACTTCAGATACAGTATTTGTGATCTTTTTTGAGTAAAAAATTCAAAATAACTTCTTCCTCTGAATTTTCAGGGTCATACTTATAAGGGGAAACCTGTCTAAAATCACTAGCTTTTCAAACCAAGGGCTCAAGAAATGAAGGATTCCTTCAACGTGCCTTCAACCTCTGGGTCCAGCAATTAATTCTTGTATGTTAAAGGACTTTTATGTTTATGGTACATTTTTATGTAATATAGGCCTATTTTGAATTATAATGTAGGTAACCACATTTTATTTATTGTATCAATAGCATTTAGTTTAATCTATAATCTGTACTGTTTGAAGGTAATAAAACTGAACTTTTACTTAAACATTCTATAATTAAGACCTTTTCAGTAAGTTATATAGGCCAGCCCATTCTGTGTTATTCCGAATCAGTGAGGTTTTACTGTCCTAATGTTGTAAAGAGTTTAAAACTTTTTGAAATGCTAGAGTCATTTAGTTATAGAAATGGAACTCATAATTTAGGCCAATTTTGTCTTACCTGGATAGTACTAAAGGTTAGAAATATTAGATAGAAAAAGAAAGGATAATGGGAACATGAAATGATTTGATGTTATTCTGCTTAGTATTCTAAAATGGGTAATGAAAATACAGAATTATTTTAAAATGTGTGTAGACCCACATGTGTATCTGAATATTATACACACTTGTTTAGATTTACTGTATCACAAAGCAGTTAGCTTAGACTAGTTGACCTGAAATTCCATCCAGATTTACATTTATTCCATGTGTAAGGAATTTGAATCTTGATGACATAGAGGTCGTATTTTAGTTGATGTACAGTATTAGACTAGGAAAATGTAAGTTGCCTTTCTTATTTACACATTCCGGAGGAGTAGAGGGTAAGTTGTTTAAATTCTGGAATGTGTTTTTAAAATTTGTATGGTTAAAATGCTCAAATATTTTCTATGTCTCTTATATTATATTTTATCATTTGTTGCCTGTTTAGGGGGAGGGCCTTAAAGCAATCTTATGGTAGGAAATTATAAAAAGAACGGAGGAGGAAAGAAGGAATAAAAGCAGAGGGTTTGGTTCAGAGTTGTGTTTGGGGGCCAGAAGAAGACTGCAGAGCTGACTGGCTGAGGGTCAAGGTGGGACAGACAAAATGAACGACAGGAAACCATTGAACTGCAATACATTGGATAAAGCTATTTGGTCTTTATAAATTTATTAAAGTTCAGTTGAGTTTAGCAATACTGGCGGACAGAGTAGCCTTTCTAGATGTGTCTGGGAAATCTAAGTCATTTGCGAGTCAGCTAGAAATTTTTTTTAAATGGCTAGCACTAACACTATCACTAAGTTTAAAACAATTAAATGACTTTGCATGCAGTTATTTTTATGTAAACTAAATTTTCCCATATAAACTATTACATTTAGATTTTTGTTATTTCTACAACTTAATGACCCATTTACGTTACATAACTGATTAGATTAATAGACTTTATCTGTAACCAGACCTTATCTGTGTTTTTACTGATTTAGTGATATTTGCAAACAGAAGTATATAGTATATCTTTTCAAAATTGCTTCTTTGCAGGTAGAGTCTTGATCTATCACTTCTAACAGCTACAGATTCTTCTTGCTTGTTCCTTTTAACATTTTCTCTTGTTTTTCCATAGTAAACTGATTTTAAATTTTATTTTGAAGATGAATAATGGCTTAATTACAAATTGTAACACTTACAGATGGAAGTGGAGAACGAGGAGAAAAGGATGCAAGCAAAATCACAACATATCCTCCAGGCTCTGTGCGATTTGACTGTGAGCTCCGGGCAGTACAAGTCAGCTGTGGATTTCACCATTCAGGTAGCGGCTGGAACTTTAGGGTATAACTGCATTTTTACAATTGTGCTGAATAACCTATTTGTTTAGTTTTGACAAATGTAGTCTGTTAACTGTGTTTAAAAGCTATAGTGTGACAGTATCTCTCAAATATGTGAAAGCATATTTATTACAGAATCTCTTTTAAGCTATAAAATGATTGTCTAGAGATCTGACTTCTCTCTTTTTCTTTTTTTAACATCTTTATTGGAGTATAATAGCTTTACAATGTTATGTTAGTTTCTGCCGTATAACAAAGTGAATCAGCTATACGTATACATATATCCCCATATCCCCTCCCTCTTGTGTCTCTCTTCCACCCTCCCTATACCACCCTTCTAGGTGATCACAGAGCACCGAGCTGATCTCCCTGTGCTATGCGGCTGCTTCCCGCTAGCTATCTATTTTACATTTGGTAGCGTATATATGTCAGTGCTACTCTCTCACTTCGTCCCAGCTTACCCTTCCCCCTCCCCGTGTCCTCAAGTCCATTCTCTACATCTGCAGCTTTATTCCTGTCCTGCCCCTAGGTTCATCAGAACCATTCTTTTTTTTTTTTAGATTCCATATATATGTGTTAGCATACAGTATTTGTTTTTCTCTTTCTGACTTACTTCACTCTGTATAACAGACTCTAGGTCCATCCACCTCACTACAAATAGTTCAATTTCGTTTCTTTTTATGACTGAGTAATATTCCATTGTATATATGTGCCACATCTTCTTTATCCGTTCATCTGTCGATGGACACTTAGGTTGCTTCCATGTCCTGGCTATTGTAAATAGTGCTGCAATGAACATTGTGGTACATGTAGAGATCTGACTTCTAATCTGTCTTCTGATGGACTTATTTTATAATTCAATTCATGAAATTCCTGAAGATAAAATAATCCCTGAAATCCCTTTGAACTCTACAATTCTGTGATTTTTATAATCTGGTCACAAACTTTGTTACTGTTCAGTGAGAGATGTGCATCAACAAATTTCTATATTTTTTTAAAAAGTAGAAATTTCAATTCCTAGTAAATAATTGACATTTGGATTATATAGCTTAGGTTGTACTCTTCAACCTAAACATAAAAAATGTCACATTCTTTCTTTTGATACTCAATATATTTCCTTATTTGATAAGACATTGACAAATACTAAAGTTCTGACAGACATATTGATGTTGTACGTAACTGTGCAGAGCTCAAACCCATCTACCTATATAATTATCCTAGATGTGAGAGAACATTTTCTATGTAGTTACTCATTATAAAAAGACTTTACAGCTGACCCAAAGCAATGTTTTATTAAATATTGTTATTAAATGGCATTTATAAGAATTTTAAAGTGTATATTATGAAAACATACATTTTTATAACCTACAAAAATATTTTACAGAACTGAAATTATATTTATTTCTCATTAAATATAAATTTGTCGATGCTTCAATTGCCTGTTTTTAATGGCTCTACAAATTTTAAATAGTGAAAATTGCACTGCCTTCAGTATAGTTGTGATAGAAATATGAAATGCATACAATGAAAAAATAAAGCTCTGGATTTTGGTTTCAGTGGTTTTAATGGAGAATGGCGATGTCTACACATTTGGGTACGGGCAGCATGGGCAGCTCGGACATGGAGATGTCAATTCCAGGTACTTTAACTTTTTGTGTGAAGATGCTGAGTGGTTTTTTTTTCTCTTTCTTTCTTCCTTTCTTTCTTTCCTTTTTTCTTTCTAAATATATATTTCTACACTTGAAAAAGTATTTATAACACTGTTTTGCAAAATGTGGCCCATAAATTATTGTTTATTCTTGATTTTGTGGTTGAGTGCTTTTGTGGGGATAGATGATTTTGTAGTTTCGGGAGAAAAATTGATTTACATTTTATACGTTTAAAATGTGAGAGTGATTATGATTATCACGAAATCTTACTGCATTCTTAAGAATTAATATCTTTTTAAAGGCTGTTCATGGCAATGGATAAGACAGTGACTATCCCCAAATGGCATTTTAACAAATCAGCAATAGATTTATTCATATTCCTTGATGTTACCGTTTTTAAATTTTGGTCTAATATTAACATGAAGTCATTGAAGCTTTTCCATAATTTTCAAACAAAATCTAGTGGTCACTCAGAGAAACTGTTTTGACTTACCCAGAATAGTGAAGAACTAATTGTGGTAGAGACTACTAGACATTTTTTAATATCCATTCTTCCCTACTTCCTTTGGTAATAGAGTTTTAGTTGGTGACAAGACCATGAAGCTAAAGACTTCATTTTCCCGCCTCCATTGCAGCAAGATATGGCCGAGTAAACTAAAGTGATATGTGCAGCTTTGGGATCATGCTGTTAAAGGGAAGGGGGATACCCTTCCATTTCTCCCTCTTCCCTCCCAGCTTGCTGCCTGGAGTCCATGCCTGGCGGCAGGAGCTGGAAAAGTCATCATAGCGATCATAAGTTGGAAACTGTGTATTGAGAATGGCAGAGCCACAAGTTAGGAATAGTCTGGGTCCCCGACACCATGGAACTGCCACATCAGCTCCTTATAATTGGGTGCTTACCTGAAAGAGAAGTAAACTTCTGTCTTGTTTAATTCCCTGTTACTTTGCTTTCATTACAGCAGCTGATTCCACTTCTGCTTAATACAGTGAGAGTGCTTTTGGTCAAAAGTATAGAAAATCCATCTTTGTTAGCTCAGGTCTTCCAGGAAGAAGATGCTAAGATAGGATTAGATGTGCAAAGGGTTTATTGGTAGAAAACTGCTGTGAAAGATAAAAGGGAAAAGAGCAGGAATAGGCCCGATGTAGATCTGACCCCTGTGAAGGGAAAGAAGGAAGAAGAATGGGGTAGGAAGAGTTAGGTTACCGTGCAGTTCTGATTGGGTTTTAGCCAGGCCAGTGGGGTGTCCTCAAGCCAAGGTTGCCTTTGGAAGAGTCCCAAAGTGGGCAGGATGGGCCAGCATGCATACCTTCACAGTGCTCAGTCACAGGCTGGTAGCTTCCCAGGGGAAGAATGGCCTCGTGGGCCCAAAGGAACAGCATCTGAGGCTGTCAGTCATTTATGTTCCCTGCAGCAGGTGGTCTTCAAGATCTGAGTGGTCCACGTGTGTGGCTGCCCCACCACTGAAACCAGGTTTATTTATAAGTCTGGGGATATATAGGGCAGCTTCAGGCTAGACCTGACTCACCAATTCAGTTTGCCACAGAACCTCCTTTCTTTTTGTCTCTCTACTCTTGCCTGATTCTTCCTATAGTCACAAGATACCTGCCAGAAGGAATTGGAACTATATGGTTTCTCATTCACATACAGTGAATCACTCCAGTCATTAAATAAAATCCATAATTTTCACTTTATTCTGAAATCACTTCATTACTGTGGCAGGGATGATGCCATTTACATGGTAAAGACCCGTGATTCTTAATCCTGCCTGCACGGTAGAATTACTTGGGGAACTTCAAAAATGCCATGCCTGGACCCCAAATCTAGACTTTTTACGAGGTGTGTGTTGGGAGATGGGCGTTGGGGATGGGAGATGGAGGCAGCAAGGGTTGGATAGGATGCCAGCATCAGTTCTTTCCTAAAAGCTCTCCACAGTCTACTGTGCATCTGGGATTAAGAAACGCCGTCCATCCCTAAAAGGCAGGGTCAGGTCCATTTGCAGTGCACAGAAAATGAGGATGAAAGGAATGTCCTCAGTTACTTCGATGACCGTTGTTACTGATGAAAAGAGATGATTTGAGATACCACTGAGTTGAACTTCTCACCAAAAACACAAGTGCAACATACGTTTGACACTTGTTAAGACGTTTATAAAACTATCACAATCTTAAGGACAAATATTGTGCTTGGAAAGAGAGCAAAAGGTCTTTGACAGATTACTGTATCAAATGTCACCAGGTATGGCATTTGTATATCGGACATTGGAAATTTCAGAATATCAGTGGCTTTGCAGGGTTGAGCAATTACTGTCACAGGTATTAGAAGGCAGCAGGTACTTTGCAGGGTTGAACGATTACTGTTACAGGTATTAGAAGGCAGCAGGTACTTTGCGTCGCAATTGAACGACATCACTCGTATGCAGAGACTGAGACAGGGCTTGTAATATGCATGGAGAAGAATTTGGAAACTTTTTGTTCTGTTTCTCACGGAAGACTCATGACACAGAAGAGAATTTATTATTATCGTCATCATCATCATTATTGCTGTTGTTATTTAGCTGGAGGTTATTTTGTGAGTCATGACATAACCTGGGGAAGGTGCATTACAGTTAGACATGACGGAGCGTCAGTCATGTGTGCCGCGAGGGGCGCTTTCTCACAAATCAGACTCTGTACTTGTATATCATTCCACGGAAGAGATTTAGCAAATGTATGTGTTTCCTGGTCTTGACTGAGTGGGAGGGAAATAGTGGAAATCATATCTATAATCAAATCACAGCCCTAAGGTGCCTGCACAGTGTGAAGAATGAACAGCATAAGCCCAAGTCCTGCCACCCCACGTTGAGGTGTAACGGCTGTAGAACGGGAAGGATCTCAAGCCAGCTCTTAAAATGAAGAGGCTACCTAAAAACATTGCCTCCTGGTCCTGATTATCAACCAGGGAGCACCGTACCTTGACTTGCAGTGACTTGCTCAGGTGACAGTATCATGGCAATATGCTAAGTATTTTTAATAGTTTCGAATATATCTTCATGAAGTAGGATAGCTTTTAATGTTGAAAATTAAATAGTTAGGGTTTTTTAAGGAGATTAAACTCTGGTGGGATTTCTTTCAACTGCCCAAAGTTGTTTTTTTCCAACATGTGAATTTTCACTGCTGGTTCCATCGATTGAGTTGTAACTGGAAGGCTGATCCCATGGGGGTTGGGAGCACCAGGCTGGGTGACACAGTGAAATAACGTCTACACGCTGTGCCTGGTGGATTAAACGAAAACCAGCCAGAACCGTCTGTGCTGGAAACACTCCAGTGACCCTGTTTGTCTGGATTTATCTGGGACTTGGAAGGCAGGAGTCAGGAACTGTTACGAATTCCAAAAGGAATTGACCGTGTATATGGAGGAACAATCCCTGGAGGAACAAAGCCTCAATAGCATACATATTAACTAACTACCACGAAGCAAAACATTTATAGATATTTCGTTGAAATAAAGTTGGAAGGTATTTTTTTTTTAAGTTTCTAGTAATCAAGCACTTTTAACTGAAATTTATTGTATAGCACACATTAATAATGTGTGATTAATGTAAGATAAATATTGTAGTGTGCATGTGCTAAAGGTAGAAACGTGTTATTGTTATTCTCTTTATTTAATGTGTTGTCTTGCCAGGATGACTGAGTCTGATTATATCACTTGGTGCCCATGTGACCTTGACCAAATTACTTAACTTTCCTGTGTCTCAGTTTCTTCCTTTTGAATGGGAATAAGTATCTTTCTCTCGGAAGGTTGTTGTTCAGTGAGATGATAACGTGTTGTTTACTTAGCACAGGGCCTAGCCTGTAGTAGATGCTCAATAAATGTTGGCTGTTACTGTTGCTGCTTTTAAAAGTGAATGTCAAAAAGCTTCTGAGGGCTGTAATACATTCACTCATGACATGAGTCTACCAACCCTCTTTTTCGTTTATTTTCTTCAGTATGCTCCTAAATCTCTGAATTCCAAATTCTTTTACTCTTTTCAGTAAACTTAAACCTGGATGTTGGGAAAGGGACTATAGCGTTTAGATGCTTTTATTCTCCTTTTTTCAGTAGAATTTGGATAATTCTTATAATGTTTCTGAGTTTCATCTTTTTCTTGCTATATCCTCCTTCTGCATTAATATGCTACACAGTCATGGTGTCTGGAACCATTTAGACAAGGTTCATATCTTTGATTCATCTCTTACCAGCTATGTGACTATAATTTACTAAGCCTTAGTTTAAATATCCCATAGCGTTGTTAAAGAATTAATATAGTGTCTGTAAAATGCCTGGCATGCATACACATACACATATAATTTTTCTTTTCTGTTCTTCCTGTGTTTACCAAATAATTTAATAAATGGGCTCTAGTATCATGAAAAGAGTTTATTAGAAGAATTGCCACTAACTCTGGGAAAATCCTTTTTAAAGGGCTTCAGATCTACCCATAGAGTTATTTTGATAACCAGTGATACATTTTATATGAAAATGCTTTGTAAACTGCAGACAAGTAAACAGTTTTAGGTACTTTCCCTTTAATCCTTTGTTTGAATCGAACTGGACATTTCTGTGAGGACATTAGTTCGCCATACAGCCCTTTGACCTGGTAATTGTTTATTGCCAAAACTCCCAGTACCTCAGATTTGAGAACCACTTAACTTTCACTGCTGTTCCTAGCCATATTATTGTATCCTCAAGTAAAAACTACTCTTTTGAGGCAGGGCCATTCTGCTCTCCTCCCTTTTGGTTACTACCTACCTACGTTTTAGTCACTGCCTTTCATTCACTGAAAATTTAGTATCTGGCTCACAATGTTTTCCCAGTCTGAGTCTTGTCACACTCGTGAATGGTCCCATACAATACAGTTACCTTGACACCGTGAGATCTAGTGAACTTTACTTCCACATTCATGGTGGTCATTCCCAGGACCCATTATGGATCTAGCATAGCTTCAACTCTGAATTTTTAAGTTTAAACAACCCATGATCTGATGACAATTTCTTCTTCTGTTACTTAGCATTACTTTACTTGGTCTTTGACTTTATCAGTACTTCATTCTGTACAGCCCTCTACTTGCTTAGTGTCTATCGCCTGTTTCAGTTTTTTTCCGACCCACCTTAGAGACTGTCATTTATTCTCTTCACCTGTACTCTTACTATTATCCTCAGTTTTGTCACCCTCTTGGGTCTTGATGCTAAGGCATGGCAAAACTTCAAGCATGCATCGGTCTACCTGTATTTTCTATGTCTAACTTAGGCTTCTGGAAAAAAATAAATCACCATACTTATACAGATTGTTATGATTTGTAGATTGGACCAATCCTTCTACAATAGGCAGTGATCCTCCTGGTTTGTAGTTTTGAACTATTTGATTTAAGACCTTTTGAGAATGTGATGAACGACATAGGCTGTCTCTTCAGAAAAACAGACATTAGAATATACACTTAAAAGTTGGCTTCCAGATTTAGAAGATTCACAGATCCCCTGAAGCTCACATTCAGACTTGCTAGAAGTCATTTGGATCTGGGTTAAAAACTTCTGGTCTAGGTTTTTATTTTTTCCATTCACCACCGTACCCTTTCCGTAATCTTTAAATTCTCTCCTCACCCATTTGCTTCTTCCTCTCAGCACTTGACCTCTGCTCACATCACAGCAAAAATAAAAACATTAGGTGGGAAATTCTTCAGTCCAGCAACTCTGCCAACCTGCCTGCGTCCCTACTACTTCTTTCGTCCTTCTTCATGTTACACTGAAAGTGGGGCCTGTTCTTGTCCGTGCCGTGAAGCCTCTCTGCCTTTTCCATAGGGATCTGGTTCTGTTTCTTGTCTCCCCTCTGAACCATATGTCCTTATCTTTAGTCACTCTTTTAAACTTCTGCAGATTCTTAAAAAGGACAGAGCTTCCCCTTCAGCTCCATTTTCCCTCTAGCTGTTGCTTCTCCATTTTCCCTTTTGTGCTGAGGTTTTTGAAGGGGTTTTGCATTAGTCTCTGACCCCACTGTTAACTCTTCCTTTGCTACATAGTGTTGTGCCTACTCCACCAAAGAGACTTCCTTCTTGCAAAATCAGGTGGTCATTTGCGTCTGTCTCTAGAGCATTCAGCATGTACATTATTTCCCTATTCTTGAAATGACCGTCTACGTACCACATTTTCCCAGAGTTCATTCTTTGTTACGTCCTAGATTTTATGAGCTCTTCTTCTTCCTCTGTTCATACCTAAATGTTAGAGAGACTTACAATGAAAACTATCTTTTCTCTCTTCGTCTTCCTAGCTCTCATTCATTCTCATAGCTTAAGTGAATGTTACCACTATCTACCTTGTTACTTAAGCAGAAAACCTTCATTGCCCCATGTCAATCATTGCCAGAGTCTAGTCAGTTCTCTTCCTTACAGAGCTGTCAAATCCATTCATTCCTTTCAGTCCACACTGTTCCTATTTCAGACCTTCACCATAACTCACCCAGATTATTGTGACATTTTCTTAACTAGGTTTCCAGCTGCTAGTATTGCCTCTTCCCAGTTCATTTTTCATTGCAGCCTGAATAATCATTAAAAAATATATGTAATTTTAAAAAATTTAAAGTATTATAATTACATTGTCTCAAAAACAGAGCTCTCCTATTATGTGTGGACTATTTCTATAGTGTGATTATTCTCATTATAGATGATGATTACTGAAAGTGGTAAATAAAGTGATATAAGGATGGTTACAAGGATAGATGCGATGAATACAGGGATGCCATTTATCATAATAGTTACCATTTATTAGTTTTTAACTGTGTACCAGACACTGATCCAAGCCCTTGACATATGTGAGCTTCTTTATTCATAGGAACCCTATGGGGTAAATACTGTTTAGTATTATCTCCATGTAATAGAAGAGAAAACTGAAATACGAAAAGGATGAGTAACTTGTTCAAAGTCATGGTACATTGCTACTATGTGGTGGAGCCAGGATTCACACCCAGGCAGTCTACATCTAGAGCCTGAGCTTGTAGCCACTGCTGCGGTGCCTCTCATGATACCGTATTCTAATTCATTAACTACTGTATGTGTTAAAATCTAAAATTACAGTTCAGTGAAAAAACGGTAGAAAAGAAGACATAAAAATAATTGACAGTTCAGTGGAAAAAAGTAGAAAAGAAGACATAAATTTAATTGTTTTGTATGGTTCTTGGATTGAGTTCCTGTTAAATCAGCACATGATTTTTATTTCATCCGACAAATATTTATAGAGCTCTCTAACTTGCCATTCACTATATAAGGTAACATTTTTTTTTCTTTTAAAACAAAGGTAGCACCAGTCTTTCAGAAAAAATAAAAATTATGTGTCCATAGTTAGGGTAGTAAACTCAAGAAATCTTTTTAATAATCTCCTTAAAGTCAGTGATTATGTCTTTTTCATCTTTGTGTACCTAACACGTAGGATGGAGAGAGGCATATAGTACCTAAATAAGTGTTTGCGGAATATTCTTATTAGTGCCTTTTATCTCTTCTATTTTTTATTGCATTGTTTATCGTTTTTTATTTCAGTTGGGTCTTGTAAGAAATTGACTTAATTTTTTTTTTTTTTTTTTTAACCTAGGGGATGTCCCACTCTTGTTCAAGCATTGCCAGGCCCTAGCACACAAGTTACTGCAGGCAGCAACCACACGGCAGTACTTTTAATGGATGGACAGGTCTTCACATTTGGAAGTTTTTCTGTAAGAAATTTTTTAAGCATTAATAATATTGCATTGTACCATTGCCTTGCAATTTGTCTACGTTAGCTATTTTTTCTGGTTTCAGTGAAATTCTTGTACTATAATTATTGCATATGCGTATTTCCTGTCTCCACATCCAACATACACAAAACCTAACAGACTTTACTTTGAAATGATTTTCTTCTCTAGTGTAGCATTAGAATTTATTAAATTTAACAGCTGTGTTAGAATATTGGACATATTTATTCCAGGTCAGAATCTGGTAAGCATTCAGTAGAGCTAATTCTGTCACTGAAAACTTATTTCCCAACTAGTTTGTAAAGAATCATTTTTCTTAACATGTAGAATTATTTTTATTTTAGAACTTTTTAAAGGCCTGGTTTTCTTGTTAGATTTGTTTAGAATTATAGTTTACTTTTTCCTCTCCCTCTCTGTGTCTCTGTCTGTTTGCCTGTCTGTTTTGCTCTTTCTCTTTTTTGCCAAAGCTTGAAAAGAGTGAAGATGCTCTGAGAATTTTGTATAGTTTGGGCATAGTAGAGCTGAAGGAAAAGCTTAATAAGACTGTGCTAATAAACCTGTACCATCTGTGATGTGGATAAATATTCAGAACCCTATAACCTAAGTCTCTGGGATGTAATTTGCAACTCTTGATTTTTTAAAAAATGTAAATGTGAACTTAAAAAAATCTCTTATTTGGAAATGATTTTAAGCTTACAGAAAGGTTCCCAAAAATAAGAATAGTACATAGAGTGCCCATATATTCTTGAATCAGATTCACCTATTGGTAACATTTTGATTTGTTTACTTTATCATTTGTACATTCATGCTCTCATTCTCTCACGTACTCTGTATGCATGTGTGTATAAAACTTTTTTTTCTTGTCCTTTAAGAATAACTTGCATACATTATGATCCTTTACTCCTTAAATAGTTTGTGTTTTGTCAGTTGATCTGGTAATTCTTTTCTGGCATTTTTCCCCTCCAGTCTAGGATCAGGCATTGTATTTATTTCTCATGTCTCTTTAGTCTCCTTTAATCTGTAACATTTTTGCACCTTTTCTTTGTTTATTATGACATTGACATTTTTGAAGAATATGGTACTTCTTTTTTTTAACAAAAGTTTCCTCATTTTTGTTTCTCTAATATTTCCTCATGTTTAGATTCAGGTTGTGCATTCCAGACTAAAATACCATGTAAGTGATATTGTGTCCTTCTGAGGGCATCACATTTCAAGGCACAAAATGCCCACCTGCCCTTTATTGGTGATGTAAATTTTGATCACCTGTAAAATTTTGTTTGCTTTCACTACTGCAGAGTTAGAATTTTTTCACTTGAAACTAATAAGCAGTCTTTGGGTTGACACTGTTAAGTTTTAAGATACCTGCTTCTCATCAAAATTTCTCTCTAGATTTCGCATCTGTTGATTGTTCTTGCCTGAGCCAGTCTTTACTATAATGGCTGCAGAAATGATGATTTTTCCAACCCCAGCACCTCCTCACATTCACCTGTCAGCCCTTTGCGTTCTACTCTAAGCAAGAGCCCATTTAATATTTGTTTGTTTGCCTGTATACTTATTATTGGTGTAGACACATTTCTCTTTTTTCGTCATTACTGTACTTGATTATTTGGGTGCTTATATTGTCTCAGATTTCGCCAGTGGGAGTCCCTTCACGCTGACTTCTGTGTTCTGGTGACATGCCTCTTCGTTTTCTTGAGTACTTCCTTACTTCCTGGCATAACAAGTTGTTCCAGGCTTATCTGTATGAGTCCTAGAATCAGCTATTTCTCTAAAAAACCTAGGTTGTTTTTAGTGGGGAATAGTACTAGACACCAGCTGAGCACTAGGTGTATTCATTGCATCCCCAGTACACATCTGTGTGCATATATACATACATACGTGTATTTTAGAAATAATAAGTCCGCACTGATACCTCTTAATTCCAGCCCGTTCCCATAGGGTTCTTTCTTACCTTGTCTCATTCCATGTTTATGTCCCTTCTTCCACAGTAAGAATCCTGGCTCCCAACAATATCAATACATTTATTTCTCATTCACTCAGTCCTAAACTATGTCTAAAATAGTTTTATATTTGCTTTGCCCACACTGCTATAAAAACAAACTCCCTAAGAAGAGTTCAGGATTTGTTTATCACTCTTGCTTCTGCCCCCCTCTCTCCCCCTCTCGCCCCCTCTGGCCTGTGTCCTACCCCAAGACCGAAGGTATAGAGTCAAATAGTGTGTTCATAAGTTACTTGGATTCTTTCTTCCCACCCCCTTTCAGTGGGATTATGTTATTCCTTTGGAATAGAGTTGGGTTCATTTGTTTTAGTTTTCTTTTTCTTTAAACTTTATTTAATATGGATAAAAATAGGTAGAACTAACAGATTCTTTGTAAAAAGTGACAACAGCCAAGGATCACCTTCCTTCCCTTGTTCCTGAAAACGGGCCCTTTTACCAGGTACACTTTGTCTCACCCTGTCCTGGGACAGGGGTTCATCTCCGTAAAGTGAGTAAGATCTGATCTCGGGTGGGGGAGAAAGAGGGATGACCTTTCAGCATGGAGATAACTTTGGCCTTGAACAGTGAATGAGGCTCCAGAGGAATGCCAAAGGTAGGGCAGAAAAGGGACGGATTAAAGGAATGTCACTGAGTGGGGTTCCTCTTCTCCCTCTTGTAACAGTCTTCCTGGCCCTTTGTAGGAAGACATGGTTTAACTGCTGACCTCTACCATGTCCTGCCGACTTGGAGCTCTCAGACTTCCAAGGAGAGTGGTTTGTGGTCCAGTGTGCTGTTCCAGTTTGCTTTTAAGTTTAAGGGTCCCTCCTCCCACATCCTCAGATGGAGTTTTATTTTTTGAATGTGTAGAACCTTAACATGTTTCCAAAAGTTAAGTTACACAAAAATGGTATACTCACCCAAGTGTCATTCCCTCTCCCATCTCTGGCATCCCTACTTCCCACCCCTTCACGCCGTGCTTGTAGGTTCTGAAGTTCATTGTTTTCCAGTTTCTCCTTACTGTGTTTATTCTTTTAAAGATTAATACATAAATAACCACACACACCGTCTGTCTATATCTGCATTGATATAGGTATAAATATGGTATGTATATATTTACATATATATAATTATTTCCCCATCTTTATTTTTCAAAATGTAGCATTTTATATATGCTCTTCTGTACTTTGTCTTTACACTTTACTGTATCTCCTAGAAATCATTCCTTATCAGTTCATAGAGATCTTCCCAATTCATATTTTACATCTGCATAGTACAATTGTGTATATATCTTGTAGTTTATTAAATCAATTTCTTGTGCTTGGAATAAGAAGTATTTTCTAATATTTTGCACCAGTAACAATGAATACTGTTAGAGGTGTACCTTTGAGGTAAATTTTTCGAAGTAAGATTGCTGGGTTGAAGGCTGATGATGCCTGTGTAGTTTCGTGAGATATTAACAATTCCCCTCTATTTTGCATTCTCACCAGCAGTGTACGAGAGTGCCTGTTTCTCCACAGCCTTGCCAGCAGCATGTGTTGTCCCTCATACCTTTTAATTTGTGTCAGCCTGATGGGTGAGCAGTCGTCCTGCATACTTTGAAGGCTTTTTCCTGTGGCTGGCACTGTGAACCTTCAAACCCTTGCCTGTATCTGGCATTTTCACGCTGAGGTTCGGGTTTTCCCTTGGGGGATGATTTCGCCAGTTCTTCCCTCTGTTCCCGTCTTGAGCCTCCACTTCTGTGCCTGGCACCCCACCTCCACCCCACCTTGGAATTCGGTCGCTCTGGTTTCAGGCACCTTAAAAGTCCTGAGGTCCATTATTTCCTGATACTGCTGAAGGCTTGAGTCATGTGTGGTTTTCTTTGCTCTGTGTGGATTTTTTTTTTTTAATTTATTTATTTTATTGATTTTATTTTTGGCTGAGTTGGGTCTTCATTGCTGCGCACAGGTTTTCTCTAGTTGTGGCGAGCGGGGGCTGCTCTTCGTTGCGGTGCGCGGGCTTCTTATTGCGGTGGCTTCTCTTTGTTGCGGAGCACGGGCTCTAGGCACGTGGGCTTCAGTAGTTGTGGCACGTGGGCTCAGTAGTTGTGGCTCACGGGCTCTAGAGCGCAGGCTCAGTAGTTGTGGTGCACGGGCTTAGTTGCTCTGCGGCATGTGGGATCTTCCTGGACCAGGGCTCGAACCCGTGTCCCCTGCATTGGTGGGCGGATTCTTAACCACTGCGCCACCAGGGAAGCCCGCTCTGTGTGGATTTTATGTTGTTTTGGAGGGAATGTAAATGGTAATGTTTAGAATCAGACAATCATCATTGTCCTCTAGCCCCAGAAGCCGTAGCTGTGAAACTCTATGTATTTAAATGTGGCTTATTTATAACCACGTTCTGAATCCCATGGGGCTGTCCAGGCATCTATCATATTTTTAGACAGCTTTTCTTCACATTAGTTGATTGATAGGGGAATAGATATTTATTTCATAGTCAATGAAAAATAATTTATTTCTTTTCCTCCAAAAGCATAATATACCCCTCAGTATGACATACACATTTTTATGCTGTTGTTGTTGTTTTGTCAAAACATAAGGACAGACCTTGAAAGAAGCTGAGATAAACATTGAAATTTCTTGGCTGCTTCTCTAATCATGTGCTTGCCACTTTTCCCTCCATTGGTTCAACCCAGGGATTGAAGCTCTGTTGCTTTTGCAGTCAGTTTGTGGCTGTGTTTGTTTGCAGTGCTCCCAGCTCCCTTATGCTTTGGGTGTTTTGCTGTGATTTCCCATTCCCATTACTTGCAGTAAACCCTGGCTGCCGTGGTGCAGCATTGTCTGCCTTCCAGGGGGTTGTGGAAGGGGAATGCTAGGAGAGAGAGAGAGAGAGAACTCCTGAGCCACGGGTGGGTGAATATTTCCCAATCCAACATTAACATTCTTTTACAGCTACTCTCTTAGTAGTGAGAAACTTCCTATTACTCTTACCTAACCAGGTACCTAGAGACAGCCATACTTTTTAAGTGAGTTCACAGTTACTTACTTAAGACATCATAATGATTCTGCTCTCTATCTTGAAAACTAAATGAAATAACTTACTAACACATGATCATGTGAAAAATATGTAATTTCCTAATTGTACTCACAGTGGCAGTATTCATTATTTTGGCCTTTTACCCAAATATTTTTAGACTCTGTGAGTTCGAGAGTGACATTTTATTGTACTGTCAACTTAAAATATCAAAGTGATTTTTTAAACGAACAATTTGTATTACCAATTTTTTAACATATTGTGTATTTATTATACTTTTCATTTAAATGTTGGTGAAGACAATCACAGTATTTCAGGGAGATTTCTTACATGGAGAAATATTTCAACTGTATTATTATTTTTTTAATCATGTACTTTGTGGTTTATTAGGAGGAGAATTCCTAAGAATAATAGAAATTATTTTACTCCTTTGTAAATGTTTGGTCCAAATTTCACATGAATCTCATTTATTAAAAAATACAGCTAACAACTGATGAAGAATAATGTCTCATAGAGCTATTTTTGTCTACTGTTTCCTTAACTTTATAAAATATTATAAATTGTTTATCCAGTAATATTGTTAATACGATTTATTTAATCTTTTAGAAAGGACAACTGGGCAGACCAATTTTGGATGTGCCATATTGGAATGCAAAACCAGCTCCCATGCCTAACATTGGATCAAAATATGGAAGAAAAGCTACCTGGATAGGTGCAAGTGGGGACCAGACTTTCTTACGAATTGATGAAGCACTTATTAATTCTCATGTGCTCGCTACATCAGAAATTTTTGCCAGTAAACACATCATAGGTAATACCCCAAACAAGCAAATGTCCCTCCAAAAAATCCTTGATAGTAAACATTCATCTTTCCCTATTATGAGATGTAGTCCTGTAGCTTTTTGTTTTCTTCTGTTTGAAGAAGTTTAAAAGAAGCTTCTAAGTGTCTATGTTTATGTGTATCTATGTGCCGGAAGAATGAAATAACTAGGAAAGTAGAAACCAAAGTACTTATAAGCTAGAGAGTGGTAGAAATACGAGCTCAATTGTAGTGGTATAAAACCTGTACAGTGTATTGGAAAGAGGAATTTTTCTATGTTGGTTCTTGTCAAATAAATGATGGAAATTAGTTTTATGGAAGGTTACATAAATCAAACTTTGACGTTTCATCGAGACCAGGGTGTCAATTTATACTTGTGTCCATGGTATCATGAATAATTATATAATAGAGTAGTATTGTGTAGAAATTAAGGGCATGTGTTGTGGACTTAGACAGCCTGAGGTTTTAGTCCAAATTCTGCTACTTAAAGGTTTTTAGTTACTTAAATCCCTCAGTCTCAGTGTCTTCTTCTGTAAAATGGAGATAGTAATAATACTTACCTTATAGGAAATGCTTATCTTATAAGTTGGGAGAATATAAAAAGGTAATGCATCCTTAAAATATATAAATACTTTTTCCTAAGGCTTGGTACCTGCTTCTATATCAGAACCTCCTCCATTTAAGTGTCTTCTGATAAATAAAGTGGATGGTAGTTGTAAAACGTTTAATGACTCTGAACAAGAGGATCTGCAAGGATTTGGTGTGTGTCTTGATCCTGTGTATGATGTCATTTGGAGGTAAGCTTCTCTGTTTATAAAATAGAGTAATAAATAAGTTTGGATCAAATTGTACTTTTGTGGAATATAAAAGTCATGTATAAGGCAGACTTTTCATAGATGAGAACTCTCCTATTTAACTGTTAACTACACTTCTATCTCAGTGACTCTTGGGGACCTTTACCCTTGCTACCTTTAGTGTAGTGGTTAAAAGCATGAATTCTGAGCCAGACTGCCTAGGTTTATCCCAGCTGCACACTTTGCTTTCTGTGTCGCTGTGGAGAAGTCACTTTGACTCTGTGTGCCTTAGTTTTGTCATTTATAAAATAGGTATAATAATGGTACCTTATAGGCTGTTATGAGAACTTAGGGTAGAGGCACATAGTAGGTGCTGTAGAAGGCTTTGCTACTCTCATTATAATAAAAAATTTTACTCTCAAGAGTTCTCTTGTTAATTATTTTTAGTCTGTCAGCATTCTTGTCTGTATTGTATAGAATTCACTCTATTTCCTGGTCCCGTAAATATCTAATCATTACCAGCTATGTAGAAGAAATTATGCCAAAGACAATACAGAATAAATATGATCAATGAGCTTGCCCTTTAGGAATGTATGTAACAAAATCCCCATATTAGTAGAGAAATATACAGGGTTATCAAACTCTGGAAATTATAAAAATGTAGAGATGGATACAGGTACACAGGCGATTCAAGAAATTATATTGTACTTGTTTAAAATTTATTATGGTGCTTTATATACATAATGAGTAAAGGAAAGAGTTATCCTCAGATTTGTAGCTTTGAACGCTAATAGGGGGTGTACACTGCCTTTACCAGAGTGGCTCATCACAGGACTTAACCTTTTTTTCCCCCTTGCATTGTTTATTTGGCCAGCCTTAGTAGGAATCCAGGTAAGTTGAAAGGTTGAAGTGGCATGAATGAGGAGAGGGAAGACTTTCTCTGTCTTCTTTCTTCTGCCCATTCCTGCTTTCATTTCCACCAGCCATCCAAGTCTTAAAAGGCCATGTTTTCTATCAGTCCTGAGGCCTGATTCCTAGTGAAGGAATTATAGTGCTTCCCAGGTTGCTGACAAGCTTGCTATCTCATTTGGGCATTTTGTGGGAAGACTTGGAGGCCAGAATTGAGTTGAGTAGTGCTTTTAGATCTCCCTAGCGGCAATATACAGTGTAGATTAGATAACAAGAGGCTAGAGGTGGGTACTCTTATAGTGATTCTTATGAAGACATGAGATACTGAGAACCAGAACTAGAGTGGTCACAGTGGAACGGAGGGGATAGAGAAGCAAATGATGTAAAGATAGAATTGTCCTCAATTATTTACTGATTGGAAGTCAATGTACAAGAGACTTAGTTACCAAAGAGCAAGCTCTGGTTTGGACCTCGGTTTAAATTGATGTTTGATTTTCTATGATCCTTATATGTTTTATTTTTAAATGAAGTAAATTTGCATTAACAAAATAAAGTAAAAACTGGCAGTATGGAATTTGTTTCTGGATACATTTACTTAATTAGAAATGCATTCTCTAAATTAGAGATAACAGTAGAAGTAGATTCTAACAGTATAACTAGAATCATTTCCCTGGGGTCTTAACAGAACTCCAAAGTGCAGTATCCGATTACTTGAACCTTGCCTTTTTCACATGTGGTAGCAGTGGGGACAGATGATCTCAAATGCTTGCCAGGTCCTTGATCATTTACCCTTTATTCTAAAACAGAGATTAAAAGATGAAGGGCAGTCTCCTCCTATGTTTGAGTAAAACAGCTGGAAGGTGGAGAGTTTGTTCAGTTATCCTGACTTCTGGCTGCTTTGTGTCCTTTGTGTTTTTCAGTAGGGTACGTGCATTTTACAGCTATCACAGACATTGCAGATTCAGTGTTAGCTTACTTTGACTTTCCTTCTGGCCTGAGTCTGCCTCCTTTTGTATTCTTAACAATAACTTCTCCTGAATAATTAGAAACTTTAACATCTGAAAAGAGCAGATAAATGTTAATAGCAATTTTATTTCCCATTACAAAATTTACAAAACTAACACATAGATCTGTGTTGTTATTTTTTAAAAAGCAAAGCAAAAATACAAACAGGAAAAAGGATGTGGTCCTTCTCCAAGTCTTTTTCTACTCCCGTACCAAATCCCACTAACCTTCTCTATGGGTCACAAGTATTAGGTTTGGTTTATATTGTTTGATACCTTTTAAAATGCATGTATTTTGTTTTTTATGTAAATAAGAATACAAGTAACACTTAGATTGATAGATTAAATTAAAAAGCAATAAACCAATAATATTAATGCTACTAATTATAGCAGCTATTTTCATAGGATTTATTCTGTGTGAAGTATTATTTTTAAGTGTTTTTTAAAAATAATTTAAAAATTTTTAATTGTGGTAAAAATAACATAACATTTACCATCTTAACCATTTTTAAATGTACAATTCCGTAGCATTAAATATAGTCACATTGTTGAACAGCATCTCTCCAGAACATTTTCATTTTGTAAAACTTAAACTTATGCAAAGAACAGCTCATTTCTCCCTCCCTCTCACTCCTGGCAACCACCGTTCTACTTTCTGTTCCTTTGCATTTGCCTACTTTAGATATATAAGTGAAATCATACATAGTTTGCCATTTTGTGACTAGCTTGTTTCACTTAGCATAACGTCTTCAAGGTTCATCCACATTGTAGCCCGTGACATGATGGATTTCTTTCTTTTTTTTTTTTTTTTAAGCTGAATGGTATTTCATTGTATGTTTCTACCACATTTTCTTTATCCCTTCATCCATCGAAGGATGTTTGGGTTGCTTCCACCTCTTGGCTATTGTGGATGATGCTGCTATGAACATGGGTGTGCAAATATCTCTTCAAGATCCTGCTTTCAGTTCTTTTGGATATGTACCCAAAGTGGGATTGCTGGATATAAGTGTTTTTATATTTAGTAAATTTGGATCATCAAGTGCCATTGATTGAGAAGACCAGACTTAAGTAATATACTATTTTGATACAAACATTTGAAAAATCATAAAGAAAAGCAAGAAAAGAATAAACTTTTGAAATTCAAGATAATCGTTACCTTTGAAAGGGAAAGGAAAGGAACTGAGTAGGGAGGGAGACACAGAGTACTTAATAGATAATGGTAATGTTCTTTTTACTAGTGTACATTGTGTCATTATTCTTCATACTTTATTTTGAAAATATTTTCTTACTGTTCTTTTGTGTGTACTCAATAGTTGATAAAAACAACTTTTCCAAAAAGAATTTATAGAATAAAAGAGGTAAAGAAGTGGAGACTGCTCTTTGAGAATTTTGTTATGAAAGAGATAAAAGGAATGAGATAATGGCAGGAGGGCATTGTGGGTTCCTCACGGTTTTTGTGATGCTTTACTGTTTATTAGTAAGATTCAGCATCTGCATACATTCTATTTTTGCTTCCTTTCTAAGAACAGCATTCCATGTCCTTTGCCCACTTTCGATATGGGATTGATTATCTCTTACAGGCTTGCGGGAGCTCTTCTACGTTATGGATATTGTAGTTTTGTCTCACATGTTTGTTTCATGTATTTTCTTTTGACTTATCTTTTGTCTTTACACTTTTTTATGGAGTTTTTGCTGTACATTTTGCTTTACATTTGTAAGTACACATTATACTTTTAAGTATACTGTTGCTTTGTTATTCATGAAATGTGATCTATATTACTGTTTTGTTCAAATTATTTCAGTTATAGTGACATAATCACTTTATTTATATCTTTAGCTCAGATATGGAAAGTCATGAGCTACGTTTTGTCCTGTTTAAGCTGGCTGTATTATTCTCTTTGTATTGTCAATTATACTTAACAGGTTTTTTTTTAAATGAAACCATATGTTGAGGTGCTGTAATTATTCTTTCTTGAAAGGTTTCGACCAAACACTAGAGAGCTGTGGTGTTACAATGCAGTGGTTGCTGATGCCCGACTTCCCTCTGCAGCAGACATGCAGTCCCGATGTAGTATTCTAAGTCCTGAGCTTGCCTTACCGACGGGGTCAAGGGCTCTCACCACCCGGTCTCATGCAGCTTTGCACATTCTAGGTAGGGTTGGTATTTGATGATCAGCTAATTTTCATTAATGTGTGCTGAGGATTTCTTTTTAAGAGTACTTAAATTTGTATATCATTCTGTCATGTTTGTTAAACAATAATACGCTAGGTGCAAAATAAGTTAGATCCTCTAACTTTAAGAGGTTTACCCTACAGAAAACAGTACATCAGACTTACACCAACACCCTGAAAGATTCATATATGCCCAAATATAAAGCAGCCCTGAATATAATTTTCCTAATAGGTATCTTGTAAAATAATGTGTTTTTTTTGTTTTTTTTTCTTTGTTTTTTTTTTGTTTTTTTTTAACATCTTTATTGGAGTATAATTGCTTTACAATGGTGTGTTAGTTTCTGCTTTATAACAAAGTGAATCAGTTATACATATACATATATTCCCATATCTCTTTAAAATAATGTTTTTGCTTAACTTGAATATATAAACTTTAGTGATGTAGGTTAAATATTCAAATGTATAATTATAATATTTAATTTTTATACATTATTTAAAATAAATTCTATAAAATATGATATGAATTTGATAGTTACCACTTCTGTTTCTTCTTACATAATAGTTTTCCACAGCACATCAACTTCACTTCTAATTAATTAATTTGAGATATAGCACTTTTACGTCTGGTAGCCATCGTAAACATCCAAAACTAGCACCGATTAAGGTTATCCCAGGCTACTATGTCTTCCTCAAATAGTACTTTAAGAATCAGTCTAAAGTGATTCAGAGAGTTTGATAAAAGGAAGAACCTTGTAAGGACTCAAAGATTAAGCGATTCCAACTTTTCAGAGAGATAGTTTTGTGTGAAACATTGTCATATGGCTTATGTTTAAATATGATAATTACCCAGGCAGAGGATAATTTTTATTGGTTGTAAGTATCTTCCATGAAATGTTAAAGCTTGGCATAAATTTGTTGAGCACATTCAGAATTTATTGTTTTAATTTATCGCCTCCAGCATCTCATATTATAAGTACTCGGGGAAATTTTAATTTCAAGGAGTTGAATTTTTGTTTGTTTGCTTTTAGGTTGTCTTGATACCTTGGCAACTATGCAGGATTTAAAAATGGGTGTTGCGAGTACAGAGGAGGAGACTCAAGCAGTAATGAAGGTTTATTCCAAAGAAGATTATAGTGTAGTAAACAGGTTTGAAAGTATGTATATTTATGTTTAGGAAATATTGTCTTATAAATGAAATATATGGATACTTTAAAACATAAGTTATCATTTGCATCTTTTAGGTCATGGAGGGGGCTGGGGTTACTCTGCTCACTCGGTAGAAGCGATACGTTTTAGTGCTGACACAGACATTTTACTTGGTGGTCTCGGTCTGTTTGGAGGTAGAGGAGAATATACCGCTAAAATTAAGGTAAGCAGTTCATTCGCACTGTTGCCTTTTGTGTTTGAAGTTAAGTATTTTGACTTAGTTTATTATTTTATATAAGGCACCTTTGTATGTGCCTACTTTCTTGTAGCCGTTTTAATGATAAGATGCAGGGGCATTTTGATGTAGCTTTAAAAAGTTTTTAGCATTTTTACTGCCAAATACTGTGTAAACAGACATCATCACCACAGGCGTGGGGACCAGGGATGAAGTGAGTAAGGGGATGGATTCCATCTGGTAGAGAGTCAAAAAGCAATCAAAAGTCCTAAGTTTACTGCACTATTCATCTCAGAAAGGGCAACAGTTATACCAAGCAAAGGATGTGCTCAGTCTTTGAAAATTCACTCATAGCTTGAATTTTCTGTTGTCACATTATCTGATTGTGCTCTTAAAGTGAGAGAGACGACTACAGTTTACGCCTTAATTTCAATAGCAGGCTTCTTAAAAAATTCTCAGTTAAATACTACTGTAGTCTCAGTCCTTACCTTCCTTAACGAGTCTACAGAATTTAATCCAGTCGAGCTCTTCTTCGATATAGTTTCTTCACGTGGCTCCCAGGACACCACACTTCATTTTCCTCCCATCTCGCTGGCTGCTCTTCTTAGTCTCCTGCTGGTCACTCATCGTCTTCCCGACCTCTAAACGCTGGAGTGCCGGAACTCAGTCTTGGACATCTTTTTAAAGTCTACTCACCCCCTCAGTGATCCAGCCTCATGGCTTTAAGTATTTCTTCTCTTATCGCTCTCACACTTAATAGACCTCCAAAGATACATATACAGCTGCCTACTCTGCATCTCCATGTGGATAGCTAACAGGTATTTGGGATGTAACGTACTCAAAACTAGGCTTCTGACCATCTCTCTAAACCTGCTGTTCTTTTGTCCTTCCGCATCCCAGTTGACTGACTCAGAATGGAGTTAACTTCATTCTTCCAGTTGCTTAGGCCAAAAATCTTGGAGTCATCCTTGCCTTGCCTCTTTCTTTCACAATCCACATCCACTCTCGCAGCAAATATTGTTGGCTGCACTTTGAAAATAAATCCAGGATCTAACCACTTCTAAAAACTGCCCCTGGTACCAAGTTGGTCCAAACCACAGCTGCTTGGGAGCATTACAGTAGCCTCCCGATTTGTATCTGCTTCTGTCCTTGCTCCCTTCAGTCTGTTCTCAACATAGCAGAGTGATTCTCTTAGAATGTACACCAGAGTATGCCACTCCTCTGTTCAGATTCCTGCAATGTCTTCTAGTATTAGAATAAAAACCAGAGGCCTCACAAGGGCCTGAAAAACACCATCAGAACTGACTTCCATCACCACTCTGACCTTATGTTATACTAGTTGCTTCACTCTAACCTAGCCATACTGACCGGCCCTTGTTCCTCAGACATGCCAGGCATAGTCAAACCTCAGGACCTTCACACTTGCTACTTACTCCCTCTGACGGCAGCTCTTCACTACGATAACCTGCATGGCTCACTTCCTCTTTACCTTAAGATCCTCTCCCTTACCACAGACTTACTTCCAGTAGCCCCCCGCCCGTTTTTTTTGTTTGCATTGTTCACCCCTGTATGCCCGGTTCTTAGAACCCTGCCTGGCACACAGTATGTGTTCAGAATTATTTGTTGAACATAAACGGGGGAGCCAAGTTAGGGGCAAATCATTAAGGACCTTTATATCATGCTACAAAGAAGAAGAGAAACCACTGAAGACTTTTAGATTAAGGAAGTATTCTAATCAGATACTCATTTTAAAAAGACTGCTGTGGGTTATTCAAGGAAAGCAAAAACCCTTAACTTTGTGGAATATGGGTTAGAGCAAGGAGAGAATGGAGAGAAGAACTAATTAGTTCATATTGAACTCTTCCAGCTAGTAACACTGCTAACACTGGTTGCACTGACAAGCTTTGGTACCAGCAATAGTAGAGATACAGTGCTGGTGGAGAGATTTGGAAAAAAGGATTATCCCAGGTTTTTTAATCTGAGTAAGTAGGTGAATGATAGTGCCTTAATCAGAGCAGGGAAGGCAGGAGGCAGGAGAGATGAGTCACTTTACAACTGGTGAGATTGAGCTGCCCGGGGGAATCCCAGGTGCAGACTAGGATCTGAGGTGGAGACAGATTTTTAAACTTATTAGCATATATAGTTGAAAAATGGAGACGTCTAACAGAGTAATTGTCCAGTAAGTTTTAATGTCCCCGTCTCTTCCTTCTTAGTCTTTTACTCACCTTTCTTGTAGTTCACCTACTATAATCATCAAGAGAAATAAGGGTTTTAAAAATATGTATTGGTCCATTGTTTTTTAAAAAAAGATCTCTTCCTCATAATTCTCATTTATTTTCACTTAATTTCATAACTTTTCCTATTTGATATCTTCTCTTTTATTCTTTTCCTGTACTCTGCAGTCCTCCCCCTTTTTTATAACATTTTTTCCCCCTCACTCTATCTATCTCCTTTTCCCATGCCATTTGAGCTATTTTTTGTTACCTGTTTTCTTAAGGATCCTTTCCTTCTATTATTCCTCAGCTAATATTTTTCTAGCCTTTTTTTTTTTTTTTGCTGGGTATTTTTCTAAGTGTTCCACAAGTATCGTTTCACTTAATTCTCACAATTACAATGAAGTAGGCACTGCTAGTGTCCATCTCCCTTTAATGGATGAGGAAACTGGGTCCTAGGATCTCACAGCTAGTTATGTGTTGAAGCAAAATTCTACTACATGTGGAAGCTCACTTAGAACTTGGAGTTCTCTCACCTTCAGATGTTTATATCTGGTACAGAACATTTTTGGAGCATTTGCTATAAGTAGACGAATATATAAAATAAGGAAAACTGAGGTTAATACAGACCATAAGACATATGTTTCTTAATTTAGATATATAGATTTGTACATTTCACTGAATAACATTTTTTTAAAAGCAGGTACTCTTTTACATTCTGTAGTGTCCAGCATATACTGGAGACACGAAATTATAAACATATTATTCAGCAGATTTGCATGACTGAGTGACTGGGCACAATATGTTTTTCTCCTCTCCCCAGCTGTTTGAGTTAGGTCCTGATGGAGGAGATCATGAAACTGATGGAGACCTTCTTGCAGAGACTGATGTGTTGGCTTATGACTGTGCTGCTAGGTAAAGATTTCTTCAGTATTCAGTGTAATCCTTGCATACTTAATATGACATATTTATTATAAGTGAGCAACGCAACTTAAAGAGAAAGTTTTAAATAATCTGTGATCAGATGCTTAAGAAACTAAATTATATACTAGGTAACATAACTGTTGCTTTTAACAATGCTACATTAAAACTAATAGTATCCTTCATATTTGTATTTCACAAGATAAATTGACTGTTTCTATATTGAAGATGGAAATATACATATATTTTGCACACATATTTTCATGCATCACTTAGAGAACACCAGATATGCTAGTGTTCTAGTAATGCAGTACAATTATTTACTACCGGTAGCGTTATGTATACTGTGTCAAATAGTCATAGTGGGTCATACTTCAAATCACCTATATGCTCTGACACCAAGCCTGTAGTATTTGCTTGATTATAACACGCTTGGAGAGGTGGCCAGCTTTACTGAAACTTCTCAGGAGCTAACCAGAATCAGGATGTTTATTTATGAAGGTTCGTTAAATAATAAAGAGACTTAGATTTTATTAGTCTTCTCTGTGTAAACCTAAGAATTATCTCAAGACTGTCATGACAAGTTAGTGATTTGAATCAGGGAATATTATGATGAGAAAAAGAACGGATTTGGACTTCATGATAATGGTAGTATACTGTCTTTCCCAATGATAACTACGTTAAGAAAACCTTCTGCGGCATTCATAAGCTTATTGTTAATGAAAATGTATATTTTCTGAAAATGGTAGTAAGGCATTGAGTTTACTTTTAACAGATAAATACTTTTGAGAACAAAGTAGTAAACCTAAAGAAAATTTTGACTGTTTCTTCACTTTAGGCATTAACCAATATCAGGAGATACTATTTCAGTAATTTCTTAATGTTATACACAAATGAAGATTAGGGAAATTTCAGGAAAGTTAATTGATTAATTAATTTTTAACAAAGCCTTAAGGTGCCATTGTTATCATTTTTTTGAGCATATGATTGTGAGTCAAAAATACAGTGTATGGTTTTATGTACAGAGAATCATCTAGATTTTCTTCATTTGCCTACTAACAAAGCCCAGATTCCTAAGGCTGGTATTAAAGGCTTCCACAATCTTTCACAGCATCTTTTTAAATTTCTACCTACTACTTTTCTGTATCTGTCTCAGTGCTTTAACCTAACTGGACACCTTGCCACTTCCAGACCCCGTTTTGTACTTTCAGACTCCTGCCAATCTGTTCATGACAGTCTTCCCCTTCCTCAATACCTTTATTCTTCTCTCTGTCCCAGGTACAACCAATATGCACTCCTTCCACTCTATTACCTAGAACTTTGTAACTTGGGTATATCTTTATCAGATGCCCTTATTTGTATACATGTGTTTTCTCTCCTCCTAATTTAATAAACTTTTTGTGTAGTGACTGTGTGACAGGCTCAGTTCCAAACACTTTGTCTAAACTCAATTCCCAGAACAATCCTATCCTATGAGCTAGATATTGTTTTTATCCCTATTTTCAGATGACGAAACTTAAGTTGCAAAGAAGATGTAGTTACTTGCCCAAGGTCATGCAGCTAGCAAGTTACAAAGTCAGGCCTTGAACTCAGGCCATCTGACTCCAGAACTCTCGAAAGACTTTAATTGAATACATGAACTTTAAAGTTCAAAGTTTTCCAACAAAGCTGGCATGTTTTTTTTAACAACAGTTAAAAAGAAATTGTCTTATTTTAGTATGAAAACTTTATAACATTTAAGCAAGTTTTAGAACTCAAATGAGGAGGAAGAAATGTAATGCCATCACTGTAGCACCAGTAACTATTATTTGTGTTCTTGTCCAGACTTTTTAAAATAGAGGGTCTTTAATGTTGTTTGACAAGAATCTTATAATAATACAGTGTATTTCATGTTTTGTTTATAAAGGATTTTAAAAAATAAATGTACGTAACAGAGAAGTACAAAGGCATTGTCTCTGACACATTAATTTTCCTCTTAGAGAAAAATATGCAATGATGTTTGATGAACCAGTCCTCCTGCAAGCTGGCTGGTGGTATGTAGCCTGGGCTCGAGTGTCAGGACCCAGCAGTGACTGTGGATCTCATGGACAAGCTTCTATTACCACAGATGATGGGTAAGCAGAATGTTTAAGTATTCCTTAAGCAATTCCCATTTTTGTTAGTGGAATATTGTTTTGAAAGCTCAGAGGTCTTTTAGTAGAGTAAAAAATCTTTGCAGGTCTAGAGCATAATATGACCTGCTAAAAATTAAATTCGTATAATCGCATGCCAAATTAAAGTAAGACAGAATGTGGAGATAATAGAACTGCTATTCTTTGCTCTTGTCAGTTGGCATTCGTGTGTATTTCTGGATGTTACCTTGTTTAAAAGCTTGTTTGCAAAATTAGAAATTATACAGAGGAAAATGACAAGGATAGGGAGTTTGGAAACCATGAAAATGAAATATATACATCCTATAAAATTTGACCGTGCTTATGAAAATACTTTATAAATTGCAAAGCCTTAATGACATGAGATGCTACAGTTTTAATAAAATGTAAAGGGAAATTTACCGTTTAAATTTCAAGTATGGAGTACTTCCCAGTTTATAAGATACTTTCATTTATATTATCTTGTTTGATGCCCTCAGTAACTTTGTAAAGTGGTTATTAGCCCCATTTCTATACTCGGGAATAGAGAGACAAAAGGTGAAACGATTTGCGTCAAATTGTATGGCTACTGTGTGGCAGAACCAAATCTGGACCTGGAGTTTCTTGACTCTTGAGTCCAGCCTTCTCTATACTCTACTCTGATTCATGTGAAAGGACCATCATTTATAAGAGAAATTCAATTTATTCTTTATTATTCTTGAGCATAAACTGTTTGAAATGGGTAGAAGTTATGTAATCATATATTTCATATAGTTTCATTCAACTCATAAGAGAGCTGACCAGAAAAAGAGCAGACTGATTTATGAGGTGAATTCTATGTTCCTGAATGTTCAAGTAGAATGCTGAAGATAAATTAAGTCTACTGTTGTAACATATCCTTTTCAGCTTTCCTCTAAGATTGTATGGTAGGACTGGGGAGACTGCTTTGATCCTGGACTGTATGATTCCCATATACAGTTCATTCAACCTTGGAACATCATAGCATTTTGAAGCTAAAGTTTATGTTATATCTATTTAAGCAGATTTTAAACCGTAAGTTGAAATACTTTGTTAAAAGCTTATTGTTCTGGTTAAAGTTGAGCTTTAACCAGGAGGGAGGGAGCAGAGCAGCTACTCACCTAGGAGCTCCCAATCAGGTTCAACTCTTTCATTTAACCCATTAAGGCATTCAGAGCTAGAATTATAATCAGAGGTGTCTTTTTACGTGTATTTTTGTCCTTAAAGAATGAATCTCTCTTCAGTAATGTAAGATTTGAAACCATGATTGTTAAACTTTTCATTTCCTTCCATGAATCTTGAATCGTGTTGTTTTTGGTTACATTGTTATTTTTTCTCTTCTTAGGGTTGTTTTCCAATTTAAGAGTTCAAAGAAATCAAATAATGGTACAGATGTTAACGCTGGTCAGATACCTCAATTATTATACAGGTATTTAGCGTACTTACAATTAACATGGTTTATTCTTTTAATATAATGAGCTAGGATCACTATAAAATATATGGCATAATAAGGGAGAAATTATTTGAAGCATTTAGCTACATTTAATAAAAATATTTAATTTATGTTTTGTATATTTTTAAACTTTTTTTTTACCTCAAGTTAATTTTAATAAAATATCTCTAATGACTCAGATTATCTGTATTATGCCTATAACAATATTTTAATAACTTATTTTTTAAATCTATTGATTTTCTTACCAATTTCAGAATGTTTTAAACTTTAATAAAATTTGTCTTAGAGAAATGAAATCTGAGTGTTAGGTGGGGATTTTAGATGTAGGCCTGGTTGATTTGTTCTACAGTTTTATATTTCTTGTTTATCTTGTGATGGAATGAATTGGAAAATCCCTTACTGCTGAAAAATTTCCACCTTTAATTAAAATATCAAACAATAACTTGCTCATATGATAATACTATTATATTTTAACATTATTTAAGAATTTTAATTACTTCGTGGTAATTGAGACATATATGGGAACAATGCCTATGTGTGTGCCCATCTATATCTAGGTGATTACTGCAATAATTTTTAGATTAAAGAATTTAAATAGATATAAACCCTCACTAAAAAATGGCATTCTTACTTTAAATAGTAAAAATCAAAGGCAATACCTTTAGAACAGTGATTCTCTGTCTTCTATATCTTTTATACTAATATCTTCAAGAATCTAGATGTGGTATAACCTCACTTTTTCCAAGAGGATATTTTTGTTTGTTATTATGCAATCTGCTATAGTCAGTATTTGTAATATGTAGCATTATGAACATAGCAAGTTGCTTGGACTACTCCTGGGTACAGTGGTTGAGTAACTCTTTAATGGTAGCATTTAATAGTAACATTACTAGAGAACATAAGTTACATAACGTTGTCTAGTAAGAGAAGAGAGTTTCTACTACCCAGTCTTACAAAGGTGAGATTTGGAAGATGAGGTACTTACGTGCTAAAAATTTTGCTTAGCATTGGAAAATGTTTGTAAAAAGCCCCATATTGGGATTTTGCCTAACAAAAATGCTTAAATGTTTAATTTGTTTTGCCATTGCAAAAATGTATATTTGAGAAGAAAAATGTCGGTGGACTTTCCAACATAAATTTCTGTGTGTATGCTACCTTCAGACTTCCAACCAGTGATGGCAGCGCTTCAAAAGGCAAACAGCAAACCAGTGAACCTGTACATATTTTAAAGAGATCTTTTGCAAGAACTGTCTCAGTGGTAAGCCATTTTTAAAAATTTCAGCTTTTCTGTCCAGTGCTCAATTTTGTTTTGATGTTTAGCACTTAGCCACTTTTCTAAGAGTTTATCTTAGCATAGCTTTGTAATTCAGATTTGTTTATATTAGCTTTGACATCCCAGGCCAAAGAATATGCACATTAAATAATGGAAAATAGAGATGTTGACTGATTTTAACATACCTTGCTATTTCTGAAATAAATGGTGAATTTTCTTATAAATTATGTATGAACACATATGCTGAAGGAGTTAGAAAGTGAAGAAAAAGTTGAGTGATATTAACCAAGAATGTTACTTTAATGCTAAAGCATTAAGTAGAAGGGTCGTATATCTAACTAGGGACTTTGTTGAATTACCTGACCATCCCCTTCGTACATTTAAAGACATGATGCCATTGGGGTTACCAGTGTAGAATGGAAAGCCAATAAGATGTAATTGAAATACCATGGTGCTTCAGCTCAGGAAGTCTGGGTTAAATACTTGCTCTTTTATTTGTTAGTTGAGGACTCTTAGGAAGGTAATCTCGACTATATCATAGCATCATTATGAATTTCTGAGTTAAGTGATATAAAAATTCTTTTTAATTTGTAAGGCTCTATATGAATATGATTTATTAATGTAGCTGATAGTCTGTCATATTAGTAAAATGAATAGGGAGAATGCATTTTTTTCCTTTTTTCCTTAGTTTGTTTTTTAAACCACAAAACTAATACACGTCCCTGGTGGGAATAGGGTTAAAACTATACTAAAATTATATTGAAGTTCTTTTCCCATCACCCTTTTATCACCATATATAACTGCTATTTCCATTCGGATGTATATTCTTCCAGACTATTTTTTGTACATAAACAAATTTATTAGTCTCTGTTTACTGTGTGCTGTACAGTCCTGTTTGTTTTTGATCACGCTTAAAGTTCTGCATATTACTTTCTAAAAATTTCTTTTTTTTAAAGGTGGTAGTAAAACACTTCACAAATGACATGATTTTTCTTTTATTCATTTTTTTATTCAATTATAGTTGATTTACAATGCTGTGTTAGTTTCAGATGTAGAGCAAAGTGATTCAGTTTTATATATATATATATATATTTTTTTTTTTTAGATTCTTTTCCCTTATAGGTTATTACAAAATATTGAGTATAATTCCCTGTGCTATACACAGGGTCTTTGTTGGTTATTTTATATATAGTAGTGTGTATATGCTAATCCCAAACTCCTAATTTATCCCTCTCCCCTTTTCCCTTTTGGTAACCATAAGTTTGTTTTCTATGTCTATGGGTCTGTTTCTGTTTTGTATATAAGTTCATTTGTATCATTTTTTTTTTTTTAGATTCCACATATAAGCAATATCATATGATATTTGTCTTTCTCTGTCTGACTTCAGTTAGTGTGGTAATCTCTAGGTCCATCCATGTTGCTGCAAATGGCATTATTTCATTCTTTTTTATGGCTGAGTAATATTTCATTCCATTCCATTCCATTCTATTCCATTCCTTCTTTATCCGTTCATCTGTAATAGCAGCACTAGTGCTGCTGTGAACATTGGGGTACATATATCTTTTCAAATTATGGTTTTCTCTGGATTAATGATAAAAATTTCATCAAATACACTACAGATATGTTCCATGTTAATACATTTGGCTCTATCTGAATTTTTTTAATGTTTGCTTAGTATTCTGTAGAATGGTGTACTCTAATTTATCCAGTTCTGTTCCTACCAGAGGACTGTTTGTTTCTCATTTTTCACTATTACAGTTGTCCCTTGGTGTTTGAGGGGGAATTGGTTCCAGGATCCCCCCCCAGAGATACCAAAATTCCTGGATGCTCAAGTCCATTATATAAAATAGCACAGTGCTTGCATATAACCTACACGCATCCTCCTGTGTACTTTAAATCATCTCCAGCTTACATATAATACCTAATACAATGTAAATGCTATGTAAATAGCTGGCAGTGATTCAAGTTTTGCTTTTCGGAACTTTCTGGAATTTTTTCTTTTCTGAATATTTTCGATCCCTGGTTGGTTGAATCTGCAGATGCAAAACCTGTGAATACAGAGGACCGACTGTATATCCATATCTGTACATATGTGTCTTTGATACTTGCATACTTCTGTGAATATTTCTACTGGAGGTGGGCTCATTTAAATTTTGATATATCATGTCAAATTCATCTTCCAACAGAGGGTGTGCTTTGAATAAGAGGCTCTTAAGAGTTTTGGCTCCTTGGTACCTTGGCATCCTTTTAGTATTAAGATCAGTTTGGTATCTTTTGATCCAAATAAGTATCTTTGCCTCTGTTTTGTCTTTTTCAGTGATCTCTTTTATCTGTGCATAGTAATTCTTTTATATTTATGTCTAAGTGATTTTGTGGTCATTAGGTAATTGTAATCTTTGATAAGAAACTTATTCATTTCTTTACAATGTTAAAATACAAACCTTTATTCTTGGTTTTGCCACACCAGAGGACTGATATTTGGTGGAGATGAGGGAATAAGTGCTTTACTTTGAGATTCATCAAGTATCTGTTATCATAAGCATGATAAAACCCACAGGCCAACTAGAATGGCAAGGGATGCTCACCACCCTAAACTCATATTCTAGAATTTTTAAAGATCCAAATAAGTGTGTTTTTGTGTTTTCTAGTCAATTTTAATCTTCTGTTACCTTGTTTATCAAGATTTGGCTATAGTTTGTATTGTAAAATTTAATATGTAGACAAAAAATAACTTATTATTGTCACTGATATCTAATACTGGAATACTTTATTATATTCAAAGATTATTAAAATGCTTAAAATACTTTTAGTTTATATACATAATACTACATTGACAATATAGAGTTTAATTTTTCTTTCAAGTAAACATGTTTATAAGTGTTTTTCTTTTTTTTCTTTATTTATATGATAAACTAGATAGGTTGGTAGCAACTTAAAACTTAAAAAGTTTTTTAACTTTTTTAACTTAAAAATGTATTTTTAAATAGGTAAATATTGAAGAATGTTGTTTTTATAGATGCCTAACTACTTTACCTTTTTTGTCAAAGATATTCCTAATGGTAATGTAATGAATGAACTAATAGAATGTCTATTATTTGGGCTACCAAAACTCAGTACAAACTTCAAGGTAAACTTTTCAAGTTGAATGTCATCTTTCCATTTGATTCAACCTGTGGTACCATTTGAACTAATTGTTATCTATTTTTTCATATTCTGGATTAGGAATGTTTTGAGTCATTGTTGAGTATTCTTCACTGGAGCTGGACCACCTTAGTCTTAGGAGTCGAAGAACTAAGAGGATTAAAAGGATTCCAGTTTACAGCTACACTTCTAGATTTAGAAAGACTACGCTTTGTGGGTACCTGTTGTCTGAGGTTATTGCGTGTCTATACCTGTGAAATTTACCCAGTGTCAGGTATGATGCATTTTTTAAATGACTTTTGAGGAGAAAATGTTTTGAGACATTGAGAAGGTTTATATAGGGATTACCAAAAGTTTAAGATCCCCAGCTGCCTTTATTTATCCTGCTCCTGAATTGAGGGGAGAAACTTGGCTTGCTGTGATGCTTATATATTTACTTATAAATAATATAATAGATTACATGTCATTCTGATAACAAAAAGCCATGTTAGACTAAAGTTAAATACTCTGATAAGGTATTGTTATAAACAGATTCTGTCAGAAATATTTTGAACGACTGATTTGGATTTAAATGCTGAAACCTGTGCAGGTTTTTTGTTTTTTGTTTTTTTTCCTATTTAGAGTCCTATTTAAAAAGAAATCCTTTTGGACCACACATAATCTCTATATTGTTTCATTTCTAGGTTATGAATACTTATGATTTTTAGCCATATAGGAAATTACTTGAATTGTACTGAATGTTTTCATACATGTTTATTATTCTGTTTAATTAGCAATCTGCTTTGTTCTCTTAAAGCTGCAGGAAAAGCTGTTGTAGAAGAAACTAGCAAATTAGCAGAATGTATTGGAAAAACCAGAACTTTGCTAAGAAAAATTTTGTCAGAAGGGGTTGATCACTGCATGGTGAAGTTGGATAATGATCCCCAAGGATATCTCAGTCAACCCTTGAGTCTCCTAGAAGCTGTCCTTCAGGAGTGTCATAATACCTTTACTGCCTGTTTTCATTCTTTCTACCCGACTCCTGCCTTACAGTGGGCTTGCCTTTGTGATCTACTGAATTGTTTGGATCAGGTAATTTAAGTTTGTAAAATGTCAGTTGAAAATATGTTATGCTACTTAATACTTTTCAAGAAAATATATTTCAGTTGCCTCAGTCTTTTTAACTTGTATAAAAGGTAAATTAAGAAATCAGTTTGGTATATGTGAGTTAAATAATTAAAGTTAGGGGCTTCCCCTGGTGGCGCAGTGGTTGAGAATCTGCCTGCCAATGCGGGGGATGCGGGTTCGAGCCCTGGTCTGGGAAGATCCCACATGCCGCGGAGCAACTAGGCCTGTGAGCCACAGCTACTGAGCCTGTGCGTCTGGAGCTTGTGCTCCGCAGCAAGAGAGGCCGCGACAGTGAGAGGCCCGCGCACCGCGATGAAGAGTGGCCCCCACTCGCCGCAACTAGAGAAAGCCCCCGCACAGAAACCCAACTCGCACAGAAGACCCAACACAGCCAAAAATAAATAAATAAATATTTTTTTAAAAAATTTAAGTTAAAAAAACTTTTTCTGTTTGCTTTATCATTTCTTAATTATAAAATTGGCAGGCACATTGTATAGCTGCTGGGTTGTTCTTTGAATCTATAAGTGAGAGCAAGGACAGCTCATGGTAGCCCCTGCCACTCCCATATCTCCAAAACAGTCAGGAGAGAGAGCTGCGAATGAATTTGCATGCTAACATCATTCATTTACTCATGAGGAAAGAAACTGCAACCCTCATGAATGTGTATGCCCCAAATCAGTTTCAAAACCCCTGAGCAAAATACTGGCAGAACTAAAGGGAGAAGTAGACAAATTCACGTTGAGAGTTGGTGACTATCAGTAATTAATAGAACGTAGAACTCTTTCAGTAATTAATAGAACAACTAGACAAAACATATCAGTTGGGATACAGAAGATTTGAACAACACTATCCACCACTTTGCCCTAACTGACATTTATGGAAAAGAATGTGCAAGTTCAGTATACATTTTTGTTTCAAGTATACATATTATGTTCACAAAGGTATATTACATGCCAGGTCATAAAATAAATCTTAGTAAATTTCACAAGATTAAAATCTTAAAGAAAGTGTTTTCAGACCACAATAGAAGTAAATTAAAAATTAAATGCAAAATATATCAAGGAAAACACCAAATATTCGGAAAATAGACAACACTTCTGAGTAACCAGTGAATCAAAGAAGAATTCCAAAGGAAATTAGAAATTTTTCACACTGAAGATAAAAATATATCAAAATTTATGAGAAGTAGCCAATGTGTTGCTTAGAGAAAAAAATTGTATTTTTAAATGCTTATACTACTAGCAAAGAAGAAAAGTTTAAAATCAGTGATCTAAATTTCTACCTTAAGAAGCCAGAAGAAGAGCAAATCAAACCCAATGTAAGAAGAAAGTAATAAGGAAAGGATCAAAATAATCAAGAGTCAAAATCAATGAAATAGAAAATAGATAATATTAGCAACGTCAAAAGTTGGTTCTTCGAAAATAAAACAAAAATTTTAAAACTCCTAGGAAGTCTGATTGAGAGATAAGAGAGAAGGAAAAAACACAAAATACCATTATCAGGAATGAAATAGGAAAGATCACTATAGATCCAACAGACATTGAAATATTATAAGGGAATATTATAAACAACTTTATACCAATAAATTATAACTTTAGATAAAGTAGACAAATATCTTGAAAAATACAACTTAACCAAAACTGGTACAACAAGAAATAAAATAATCGGAATGTCCTTATCTCTGTTAAAAAAATTGAATTCATTATTAAAACCTTTACCACAAAGAAAACTCCAGACCCAGATATTGTCATTGGTGAATTCTGTTAAACATAAAAGAAAGAAGTAATATCAATGTTTTACACACTCTTTCAGAAAATATAGGAGGCAACACATCCAAACTAATTATCAGGTTAGCCTTATCCTGATACCAAAACCTGACACAGATAGTAAAAGAAAAATATTATTATAGACAAATATTACTCAGAAAGATGGATGCAAAAATTCTTAACAATATTATCAAATCTAATCCACCAAAGTAAAATATGTATTATACCAAGTGGAGTATATCTTAGAAATGCAATGTTAGTTTTACATTTAAAAATTAATGTAATTGATATTTGAATTGCTATTATAACCACATTAACTGAATAGAGAGGGAAAACTGTATGATCCTCTCAATAGATACAGAAAAAATATTTGACAAAATTAGCACTTACTCAGTGATGAAAACTCAGCAAATTAAGATTTAAGGAAACTTTCTCAACCTAATAAAAGATATCTACAAAAAAAATGTACAACTAATATCACGCTTAATGGTGAAATATTGATTGCTCCCCTAAGTTTGAGAACAAGGCACAAGGTGTCCGTTCTCACAATTTCTGTTGAACATTGTACTGGAAGTTCTCACACCACCAACCCCTGCCCTCCACACCACCACCAAAAAATTCACTGTTAGAAGGTAACTCCAATAACCTTTCCCAGCCGAGTGGAAAGGTTATTGCAGTAATGACATCCAGATAGGCAACTTTGTTTTTATTATTTTTTTGAGCTATTTGCACACTGAGTTTATTTTTCCTGGCATTTAAAAAAATTTTATTTCATTGTTGTGAGAACACCTAACATGAGATGTCTCCTCCTAACACATTTTGAATGTACTATTTGATGAACTAAGTAAAGTGTACGTGATTTTTGTGAATTAGGATATCCTGTGTTGATAAGTTTTTAATACTTTGTTATGAAATCTTACCAAGTGTGGTACTAAATTTTCTGAATAAACTGTGTAACGTGATGACATAATTTTGTGACTGTAGTAAAATGCTGTTGTAGTAGCATAATAACATTATGCTACATTAACAGAGAAATGTCTTCTTGTAGTAGCACAGACTTACAATTTAAATCATTTATTATTTGAAGAAAATAGTTTTAGTGCTTGTTACTGGAAATGACTTTAATGTATACTAATTGGGGCCTTTTTGATGTCACTCTTTGAGAATCAAGCTAGAGATGACTGTGATTCTGAGGATATATGAACACATATATAGTACAGGAGGCTGATTTTTCTTGACCATATTTGGTAATTTTCCATCTTCACTGGGTAGTAACTTAACTGTGTTTAAAAGTGTTGATATAATATTATCCTGTAACAAGACAATTAAAGTGACTGAGTGCTAGAAAAGTTTGTTATAAAAGGTTGTTTATCTTTTATATATCCAAAAACTTGGATTATATTGATGCAGTATTTCTTTAGTGGGGTATGTATTTTTGTTTTTAAAAGGATATTCAAGAGGCAAACTTCAAGACATCAAGTAGCCGGCTCCTTGCAGCTGTGATGTCAGCTCTGTGTCACACTTCTGTTAAGCTGACTTCTATCTTCCCTATTGCATATGATGGAGAAGTACTGCTACGATCAATTGTTAAACAAGTTAGCACAGAGAATGACTCAACACTGGTTCACCGCTTTCCCCTTCTGGTAGCACACATGGAAAAACTCAGCCAGGTAGGTCTTTTTCTGAAATATCTTTTATATTGAAGCAATAAAACTGTAAATGGAGACATACCTAGCTTGGTGCTTATTCTTCTGTATCAGTACGTATATTTACCAAATAATTATGAGTTTTACGAGAAGAGTTAAAATTAAGAAAAAACATTTTCTCTGTTTACCTGTAAATGAGCGATCTTCTTTCTCTTATTTTTCATTTTAAATGACCCCTAACCTATAAAGAACTTGATAGAGTTATGCAATAAATTCCTGTATGTTTGGTTTTTGCTGAACCATTTAAAAAATTGCAGATACTATAAGCAAACGTTTATATTCTAATATAGTATTTTAGATTGCCAAGATAGAATTTTAGGGAAATAAATAATTTTTAAAATATTTTTTTTCTATAACATTTTGGTATGTTAAGATAAGTATTATAAAACAATAGTCATAGGAAACATTGTTTAGTAACTGCTTCTGGTTTACTAGAAAGCATTGTGGAGAAAAATTAAATACACATGAAAACCATATATAATTACTAACAAGTTTGATGAGAAGTAATCTTTAAAATTAAAGCCAAAAAAAAGAGTAGAAAATAGAACAGTTATCCCAGTTAGTGTACAGCAGCAATGTTCTGTTGACTGAAGAAACAGAAAAATTATGAGAAAAATTTCAATGACATACAGAAACAAAACAGGACAATAGCAGAATGGGAAGAAAATTTGCAGTTAATATAATACCTTTGTAGAATCCCAGTAGAAATAATAAAAGTAAATATAAGAGGGAATTTAGAGAGTAAGACAGCATGGGAAAATTTTCAGCCTTACTAGTAATTAAATGTGGGTGAAAGTTCTATCAAGGTATCAGTATATTTGTAAAAAGTTAGGACAAATAAATTTTTTCTCTTATGAAGTCCTGTGCTGGTGAGACTATGAGGAGAAAACCTACTAACCTTGTTTAAGTGAAATAGTTGAATTTGGATATATCAACTTGATAGAATATGGTTCTATCAGCCATGAAAAATAACTACATTTACATTTAATATCAAAGCAGATGTTTTTAAGTTTTTAAAATAAAAAGTCAGAAACCAAAGTATATATATACACTATGATGACAAACTATGTAAAATATGTATGCAAAAACCTGCATATTTTGAAAGAGAATATTGGAAGTAAAAATAATATTTAGGTGATAAAGTTATGGATAATCTGTGTTTTTGTTTTCAAATTCTTAGTGTTGCAGTGTTTTCCTTAAAAATACAGTAAAAGTTCAAAATATTAAAAAAAATTTTTTTGAGAACTGCTAACATTTGGTAATTATTAAAATTAATAATTGCATATTTGCATGTCTGTATTATTCTGTGAAGATATATCCTGGTTATTATATATTCTACCCTCTTTTTAGTGGATAATATAGAATTCTACCATTTGGATGTAGCATAATATAGTCAACCAATCCTTTCTCTATATATATTTTTAGATTTTCCCAATATTTCAGTATTTTAATGCAGCTGAAAATATCATTGACTATATTTTTATGTGTATACACAGTGATTTTTCCAGAATAAATCTTCAGGAGTGGAAAATTCTTAAGTCAAAGGAGAACACGTTAAGACTTTGCTAAAATTGCCAAAATGCCCTCCAGAAAGCTAATATCAGGTTGCATTCCCCACCACTAGTGAATAAGAGTTCCTTTTGCTAAAATTTTAGTGGCAGTAATGTGCTTATATATATATATATATATATATATATATAGTTTTTTTTTTTTTTTTGGCCCTTTAACTAAAACATATTGGCACTCTTGATTCCATATTAAGATTTTATGGGAAGCTTCTCGTATTAATCTTTTAATTACTAGTTAGAAACTTAAGTGGACGTAACTGGATAAATGCACTCCACACACACCCCTATGCCCCACCCCCCAAAGAAAGCCCTTCTAGATTACTGATTATGGAGTACACTTGGGGATTAAGTTTCATCCAAAGCTAATTTTCTGAGATGTTCCAAAAAGTAAAGTTTTTGGAGAATGAAAGTGATGTAAAGGATAGAAGAATTGTAATTTTAACAGAATCAAGAATTGATTATTTTAAAGCCAGGAAGACTAATTACATAGGATACTGACCTAAATGTTATGGAAATTTTATTCAAAGATAGTAGAAATAACTTAAAGATTGAAGATTATCTCTAAGTAACTTTGTATTTTCAGCCTAAGATTGGACATTAAGAAAATATGAGAGATTGTACACATTGTTGGGTGATTCATAATGATGCTCATGATGATTTTAACTGAAAAGTTACTTAATTTTTTCTAATGGATTGAAAGTACACTCATTTATATATTTGGGTTGTGTCGGGGAGAGTGATTTAAGACCATTTTCCACCTCGAGATTTTTATGACTTTATGAAATCTGTTGAGCCTGCGATATCTTGTAATGCAATATGGAATGTAAGTATTATGGAAGGACTTGCTTGCTCAGGGGCAACAAAGTGTTTTTTGATAACGTACTCATAGCAGATGGTTCCCCCGATTTTACAGATGAGGTTGAGGCACTATGAAAAAACTGGAACTAGATCCCAAATTGTTTGATTCCCTAGTCCACGGGATAGCTGAAAGGGTCATTGGTCACGACTGGCCCTCTGATGAAACTGAATGCATCTTGTTCTCTGTTCACAGTGAGCTAAAAGATATTGAGGATGGTAAAAGAGATAAAGAGTGTTCATGCTGGATATCAGTTAAATTACTCATCTTTTCCCCTTTTTGTTTCTGGAAAAAAAAGTATTTTCCCACTGGTCTTTGATGGGACTCTGTAATTTCTTATTTTGAAAGTTTTTCATTGGTAGGGGTTGGAATTTCTTATCTTCACTTCTGAAATCAAGTACAATAGGAATTGTAAAGCTGCACAGAAGTATTTATTGAACAATTCCATATTTTTGTTACATGCATGTACAGAAAGAATTTTATTAGAAAACAGATTTGTATAGACTATTTCTCAGTTGCTTTGCCTTTAAATCAGAAATCATTATATTATTTCATACCAGAAATTATTTCATACCAGAAATAATTATCTCAGTTTGGAATTTTGTCCTATAGAAATAGCTTTTTAAATAGGAAGAGTTTTTTTCTGTCATATATGATTCTTACTGAAAAGTTAAATAAGAAGGTAGGTGGAAATGACCCTAGGTTAATAAAAACACAAATACCTTGTAAATGTGTGGTACTTTTATGATGCCCAGGGACTGATAACTTAAAAAAGAACTTCTATGGGAAAAGTAGCTATAGTGACTCCACATACAACTGGATAGATACAAAGACATAGACTCAAGGCTGAATTTTAAAGGTGTCATCTAGAAAGACAAGATTTTGCAATTGAGTACTCATGTGAAGGAAAATAAAGCAGTATCTTAGAACGTTTTATTTTCACGTATCATAGAATGAAGAGAATATCTCAGGGATGACAAGCTTCCGTGAAGTTCTGGAGAAAATGCTGGTCATTGTCGTGCTCCCAGTCAGGAACAGCCTGAGGAGAGAAAACGAGCTCTTCTCCTCCCACCTGGTCTCCAACACTTGTGGATTACTGGCCAGTATTGTCAGCGAACTGACAGCATCAGCCCTGGGATCTGAAGTAATGTTACATTTTGATATTGGATAATGAGCACATGTTTAAACTCTCCACATTGTTTCTTTTTTCATATATTTTGGCTTTGTAGAAACTAATTTTTGTTAAGAAAAAACATTGAAGCTAGGCTGTTTTGGGGGTTTTGTTTTTTGTTTTTTTCTCTCCCTTCCTTATACCTCTTCTCTGCTCTTCTTTGCTTCCTCTCTCTCACCAGTTTACCCAGGATGTTGCAGTAATACAAAGCATACATTTTCCCCTCAACTGCCCCATTGCACAACCCACCACCATGTCCCAATAAAAGTAAAAATAGTTCTCACTGCTGGGTAATGAGAAATAGAAGTAAGACTACTAATGAATATGCGGTGTGGAAAAGGTAAAAGAGGTTCAAACCTTAGCTCTGCCAACTTGATTGACCCTAGACAAACACATATGTAAAATGGGAATAATAATTTTTATCTCACCTATATCACAAAGGTTTTTCTTTAATTGTCGTAAATTAGGTAACAAAAATTTTATCATTCTAATCATGTTTATGTGTATAGTTCAGTGGCATTAAGTACATCCACGTTGTTGTACAGCTGTTATTACAGAGTTTTAAAAGGATCAAATATTAATATGTTTGAGGAAACCACTTTGAAACATTTTAAAGTGCCTTTACATTTTTGTAAAGTAATTATTTTTCACCAGTTCACTGCCCTGCTCACTCTGTTTTATAATATATCTAAATGTTTTGACTGAATTTGGTGAATATTTCTATTTTTTTCCTGAAAAAGTAGATGGTAGATTGGTTTTGAAAATCATGTCATAATGTGAAATATCTTATATCATTCAAATGAATGTTTAATAACCAGGATGTACTGATTGACCCCAGGTCTCTCGTTTCTTGCAAAGGAACTTCTATTTTACTTTTATAATTCCTAGTCTTTGCTTTTACTTACTTAAACAGATTTATTTCAGAATCTATTCTCAATTAATCCATTCAGTCTACACTCATTACTGATTCATAGTGAGAGTTTAGCCTTTAGGATTTCTAAATGATTACACATACCTGAACAGATTTTAGTATCTCACCCTGGCCTAGGAGGTGAAGCCCTGGTCAGAACATTTTAATTTTCTTTTTCACTTATTCATTCAGCCTATAATATGCTTCCCTCTTGTACTAGACCGTGGAGGAGAAAGTTTATAATGCCTCAGTCCCCGTCAGAAATTTGCTATGTAGTAATCCCCTGTGAACTTACTTTTCTAATGAAAAGGAATGCCCCAAATTGCAAGTGCCTAATATACAACCTTGGGAGTTTCTAAAGGTCCTGTCTTAGATTTCCATATTTTTTTTTTCTCAGAGGAGTTTGTCATTCTTGCTAGAATCATAAACTTCAATTTTTTTTTTTTTTGGTACCCTTATGGAAAATCATCCATCTAATACATTCTTTTTTTTTTTTTTAACATCTTTATTGGAGTATAATTGCTTTACAATGGTGTGTTAGTTTCTGCTTTATAACAAAGTGAATCAGTTATACATATACATATGTTCCCATATCTCTTCCCTCTTGCATCTCCCTCCCTCCCGCCCTCCCTATCCCACCCCTCTAGGTGGTCACAAAGCACAGAGCTGATCTCCTTGTGCTATGCGGTTGCTTCCCACTAGCTATCTATTTTACGTTTGGTAGTGTATATATGTCCATGCCACTCTCTCTCTTTGTCACATCTTACCCTTCCCCCTCCCCGTATCCTCAAGTCCATTCTATAGTAGGTCTGTGTCTTAATTCCCGTCTTGCCACTAGGTTCTTCCTGACATTTTTTTTTTCCTTAGATTCCATATATATGTGTTAGCATACTGTATTTGTTTTTCTCTTTCTGACTTACTTCCGTCTGTATGACAGACTCTAACTCCATCCATCTCACTACAAATAACTCCATTTCGTTTCTTTTTATGGCTGAGTAATATTCCATTGTATATATGTGCCACATCTTCTTTATCCATTCATCCGATGATGGACACTTAGGTTGCTTCCACATCCTGGCTGTTGTAAATAGAGCTGCAATGAACATTTTGGTACATGACTCTTTTTGAATTATGGTTTTCTCAGGGTATATGCCCAGTACTGGGACTGCTGGGTTGTATGGTAGTTCTATTTTTACTTTTTTAATGAACCTCCATACTGTTCTCCATAGTGGCTGTATCAATTTACATTCCCACCAACAGTGCAAGAGTGTTCCCTTTTCTCCACACCCTCTCCAGCATTTATTGTTTCTAGATTTTTTGATGATGGCCATTCTGACTGGTGTGAGATGATACCTCATTGTAGTTTTGATTTGCATTTCTCTAATGATTAATGATGTTGAGCATTCTTTCATGTGTTTGTTGGCAACCTGTATATCTTCTTTGGAGAAATGTCTATTTAGGTCTTCTGCCCATTCTCGGATTGGGTTGTTTGTTTTTTTGTTATTGAGCTGCATGAGCTGCTTGTAAATCTTGGAGATTAATCCTTTGTCAGTTGCTTCATTTGCAAATATTTTCTCCCATTCTGAGGGTTGTCTTTTGGTCTTGTTTATGGTTTCCTTTGCTGTACAAAAGCTTTTAAGTTTCATTAGGTCCCATTTGTTTATTTTTGTTTTTATTTCCATTTCTCTGGGAGCTGGGTCAAAAAGGATCTTGCTGTGATTTATGTCATAGAGTGTTCTGCCTATGTTTTCTTCTAAGAGTTTGAATTTTTAACTCTTGTAGGTCTTTCAGACTTCTGCAGCCAACTTAGATAAGAAGCAGGCTCTATAATTAAAAAGATAGTTTCGAACCAAAATAAGTGCTCTGATCCTCTCTAATCAAAGTCTGTAATTAATGATGTTGTACTTGTGTGTGTGTGTGTATTTTCACATATTGACTGCCAAGTTACCATAACATACATTAGTGATATTCAGACTTAAGGCACAGAACATTTTCTGCAATGACGTCTTAGCTTGAAAACTCACAGATAAGAGGAAGGATGGTCTGACTGAAGAGGGGAACCTTGAGTCCGCCTCTTTCTTGAATATCCATCTGTCCAGCATTCCTAGTGTTCTATGTGTAGCATAGTTTGAAAACTATTGGTCTATAAACTATTGATGAAATTTTTGGTATCTCTTTGCAAAGTGAATGATAATTCATGCATATGTTATGACTGTGATAACTTACAAGTTTATAGTTCTGACATAAATTAAGTGAAAAGTATAGTTTAATATGACTAAAAAAATATACTGTCACATGATACTGATTTGTGAATGTAGAATAATAAAATCTGATTTTATTCTTTGTTAATCTCTTATTGGAATGTACCTTTAGGAAGGTTTAAACCCTCTTGTTAAAGGTAGGTTATTTTAGTGAACTTCCTAGAAACCTTTGGATAGTTTTGTTAAAGGTATATTAGTAACGCTCAAGTCCAGACTACTGATGTAGTTGCTTTCGTTGTTCACAGGTTGATGGGCTTAATTCTCTCCACTCCGTTAAAGCCAGTGCTAACCGATTCACAAAGACAAGTCAGGGGAGAAGTTGGAACACTGGGAATGGGTCCCCAGATGCAATCTGTTTTTCAGTAGACAAACCTGGAATAGTTGTGGTTGGTTTTTCTGTCTATGGAGGAGGTGGAATTCATGAATATGAATTAGAGGTGTTGGTTGATGATGTGAGTACCACTCTTACAGTGTTCCTCTTGCTGTGTGGGTTGTGTGTCAGGACATATCATCATTATAATGTACAGTACAGTGGTCCACATCCTTGAGGGCTTAGCAGATTAGTCATAGATGGAGGACATTAGAGAAATTGAAAGGAAGCGATTCTACATGATTGCTCATGTGCCATTTTGGATCGCTCTTGCCTCATGTTTTTTGCACTTCCTGGGAGGATTTTAAATGAAAAAAACTAGAAATTATATAGCTAAGCCTCTGATTATAAATCTTGAGTAAATTTTTTGCTTTTGTAGTATTTCAGAAAACAAGAACAATATTCAGACTGGTATTATTACCTGTATCAGTGATTAAGCAATTTTGTCAGAGTGCCAGTGGATGAGTCTTAGTAAAGATAGCGGTACTGACTGAATTAGCAGTATCTTGCTGTATCCACTATAAATTTTTTAAAGTGCCTGAGTTTTACAAAGTTTTATTAAAATGAGACAGACAGGTAGCGTATAAATAATTTGCTGGTAAATAACATTATATCTGTATTTTGCTTCTTTTGAGCAATTAATTTGAATTATTTCCTTACCTCATTAGGCTCTATAATTAGATATAGCATCCTTATGAAGAAGGGGGAATCATTTTAAGACAGATGAAAAAGCCTATTTATATGATATAATTTGTAGATGCCTCAGGAAATCAGATAAAAATGAACAGTTTTAGAGGACCAAAAATGTTTTCTTTAGTATGTATGGATAAATGCTAATGGATAATTTTATATGCAAGGAAATAAACTCTTAAAAACAATCATTGATAAGTCAGAATTGTTCATTTAATGAAATTAAGAGCATGTGGGTTTTGTTTTAATTAGAGTGAACATGCAGGGGATTCAACTCATTCTCACAGATGGACATCTCTAGAATTAGTCAAAGGAACTTATACAACAGATGATTCACCCAGTGATATAGCTGAAATCAGACTTGACAAAGTTGTTCCTTTAAAGGTAATTTTAACAGTATGTTTCTTTTGTAAATAGGATGTATTATTATGAGTTTACTTAAAAAATAGTGAAAAGTATTCCTATATGTAGTCCTTTAAATGTTTCTAGAGTACCAGCTATATTCCTGATACTGTACTGTATTATATTCTATTTTTGCAAAAGGTCTCTTCAAGTCTGGTATAGTGGAAAGTATCCATAGGTTCTGGAGTCCAACAAACCTGGCTTCAGATACCTGCTCCTCCAAATATTAGCTCTAAGACATTGGATATGTCATCATTTGCCCACTCTGAGGCTGACTTGTACATTGGGAAGGATAATACCTCCATTGCAGTGTTGTTCAGATTAAACTAAGGAATGGAATAAGGTACTTGCCTCCATGTCTAGCACAATATATTAGAAACTCAATAAATATTAGTTCCTGTTTTTCTTCTCCTGTTGTGCCAAAGCTCATGTAGAGAGCCAGTGGTCTTAACAGATCGTATTAAATAACTATTCAAGTTATTATTATTTTATATAACTTGACTGTCTCGCAGAAAATAACTATTTAGCAAAACAAATTTTACTTAACATTAAAGTAATAATTAATAGGGTAATTCTGAATCCAACTATAATAATTTTTATTATACAGCAGAACTTTGGATGAGGTAAGTTCATCAGTTACTTCATCAAAAGCATAAACGATACCAAAAAACAAACAAAAAGAAACCCATCATTATGAAGTTTATGTCATGGATCATTAGGCGCCAGTATCTATGTCTCACATTTTCTATATACAGTGAATCTTGTTTTGGACAACTTTTTCTTACGGATATTTTTTTTCCATGTCTGTGTGCCGGTCTATTTCTGTCTCTGAATGTCTCTCTTAAAATAAAAATATAATGGATTCACCATTATTATTTCCCATATTTAAAACTGTTTGAAAAGTTAAACTCATCAAAGGAAAATATTAATTCATGTATTTAAAATCTTTTATTATGGCTAATATTTTTTACAGTGTGATTAAGAACTAGAGGCAGGAACTAGAGCCCCACGGCCTGTATTTAAATCCTAGTTTCATCACTTACTAGCTGTGTGACTTTGGGCAAGTAACTTAACTTCTCTGTGCCGCAGAGTCCTCATCTGTAAAATAGGGATAATAATGGCACTTAACCTTATGAGGTCATTTTAAGGATTAATTTAATTAAAGTAAATTACAGAAAGTACTCAGGACAGTTTCTGTTAAATAATAAACATCAATAAGTGTTAGTTATCACCCTGTTTGATTCGTTAAAAAAACTCATTTAACCAAATTGTCTATAAATATGACAAATTCATTATACAGTTGACCCCGGAACAACGTGGGGATTAGGGGTGCTGACCCTCCTCGCAGTGGAAAATCCAAGTATAACTTATAGTCAGCCCTTTTTATACCTCCCTATACTGGTTCCGCATGTGTGGATTCAACCAGCCTCGGGTCGGGTAGTACCGTAATATCTACTGTTGGAAAAAATCCCGTATAAGTAAACCCAGGCAGTTGAAACCTGTGGTGCTCAAGGCTCAACTGTATTTGCCCAGTTTGCTGCTAGAGCTCGTTTTATATATCCTCTGTACATTATGAATAAATATAAACATGCCTTACATCTTTATCGTGAAGGAAAATGTTAAATATGCTGTGCGCTTGAGGAACTATGGAAGCCGCACAGCAAACGGAGATGGAGGAATGACCACGGTTCAGTGCCCTGATGGCGTGACGTTTACATTCAGCACGTGCAGCTTGAGTAGTAACGGCACAAATCAAACCAGAGGACAGATTCCACAGATCCTCTACTACAGGTAGGTGTGTGTATAGAGATCAGGGAGTTTATTCTACAGTGGTAGAACACGTGCAATTTACTACCAAGGTACAAAACGCTAAATGGGCAGTGATAATTGAATTATACAGCGTATCTTCATTGCACTTGCTAATTTGTATAAAAAGATCTCATTTTCATATGTAAATTCAGTGTTTACTTTAAAATGTTCTTTGTCATTATTTATTTAATATCTTTGAAATATTTATGTACTGGGCATATGTGCTGTTTGTTGTCACTTTTATAGTTTTGTGGTCTGCATTTTCAAATTTTAATGGAATTTATTCTTTTTTTTTTTAAATACCAAAAGTTAATGATCAAATTATCTCTACCAAAGTATTGTTGTTACCTTGAACCAGTTATCCAGTCTGCAAAATATTTTGGTGTCTGTGAATCTAGTCCTTGGAGCCCTAGAATATATAATGATGTGTTTCTAATATTTTTAACTAAAGCCATTCCTTAGGTAAACAGTAGAAAACAAAGAATTACAACAATTTTGAGTTAAAAAAACACTTTTAAGTATACATTTCTCACTGAGTCTGAATTTTTCTTTTAGCAACTTAGCTGGAATCGTAGGTAGTAGTGAGTACCGTTCACCACATTGGTCCTCAACCTGACTTGACATCAAATCACTGAAGTTGCATATCACTTTCAGAGGCTTACTGCTTCCTCTGTTTCCTTCGTAAACAGTCAAGAGGACACTGCCTAGGCAGTTAGTACAAAATGTTTTTCCCTAGATGTAGATGATCTGCTTTCTTTCTCCATGTAAAATAGAATAGAAATAGTAGGCATTAAATAGCTACATAGTGGCATGTTGCTGCTGAGATACAAAAACTTTCTAATCTTTTTACCCTAATGAAAAACCTTTTCTGTTATATAGCCCCACAGTAAACAGTACATTATTTGCTTTCTCAAAATGTAGATTGGAAACCATATCAGGCACAAAAGAAGAGTTACGTGTTTCGAAAAGCTGAAGAGCCCCTTAAAAGCATCTGCTGTCCAGACTTTATATCTTACACAAAATACAGTGTTTTTGATATTTCAGTATTTTCCACCAAGGTTTAAATATCTTCAGCTTTAAATTTTAATTAATTAAGTTTTAAAAGATTCAAATCACTTGACTATAAAAACCATGCTACTCTGATGGCTCCCAAGTTTATATCTCTAGCTTCCATCTCCTCTGAGCCCTGGAATGAATATCCAGTTCCCTCTGATATCTTCATCTGAGTGACAGTAATGGAGATGATGATGAGAGTTCCTGTGTACTGAGCACTTCCTTTATGCCACGCCGTGCTCTGAAGGCATTCCTTGTCTTAGCTCAGTCAGTCCTCACAGGAACTCCTGTGAGGTGGGCAGTTTCCTATCCCTCCTTTACAGATGAGTGGCTCAACATCCTGCCTGAAGTCTCACTCATAGTAAATTATGGTCCTGGGGTCTGTAGGCAGGAAATTGGACTCCAGATGAACTGCCTTTAACCACTGTACCACACACACATCCTCTTTACGGTTGGCTAATAGACGTCTTAGTGGTACTCGTCCACAGTGCTCCTCCCCATCCACAGGTACAGCAAACACCTTGGGGGCATTCGTGACATCCCTCTTTCCCTCACACTTTACGTCAGTAAGTCTTGGCAGCTGTACTTTTAAAATGTCCTACATCTGACCTTTTCTACCGCTCCCATAATTAACAGTCTAGACCAAACCATCACGCCGACCTGGGTAACTACCCGGATAACTGGATCTTAGAGGAAAGAGCTTCCAAACAAGTCTCCCTCCTTTCACTGCTGCTCTCCTACAGTCTGTCCTCCACCGCACAGCCAGAGTGACCTTAGAGAAATGTAAATCGTATCAAGTTCTGCCCTTGCTCACATTTCCCTCATAGCTTCCCCTTCCCATTCCAGGATAAAATGTAGTCTTTACTGTGGTGTTTAAACCTCATGTGATCTGACTCCTGTTTACCTTGCCCACCTGTCACCCTTCACTCTTTCTTCTTTCATTCTAGTCACACACACTCTTTCTCCTTTCATTCCAGCTCAAGGAACTCACAAGATGGGTGAGTTCAAGGAATAGGGTGAAGACATTCTATGTCTTCACCCTATTCCTTGAACTCACCCATCTTGTTCCTGTCTGAACCTTTATCTTACTGTTCTTTTTTTTATCTTACTGTTCTTTTCTCTCAGCTCAGATCTTTTTTTAACACAATTCAGGCCTTTGTTTAAATAGCAGTTCCATCATGATCTTATTTAAAATAACTTTGTGCCCTTATCGGGCTTTATTTTTCTTTGAAGCCCTATTACTCCTTAAAACTATATAGCTCTATATTTACTTTTTTTAACTTTAACTTTTTTAACTTAAGTGAGCTGTGATCCAGATATGATTCCTAGAGTTAGATCGTGTTTTACCCACGATGTAAAACGATCTCATGTGTTACTCATGTTATAGGAGTGAATTCGATGGAGATTTACAATCTCAACTTCTGAGTAAAGCCAATGAAGAAGATAAAAACTGTAGCAGAGCTCTCTCTGTGGTAAGCACTGTTGTTCGAGCTGCAAAAGACCTCTTGCACAGAGCTCTTGCCGTGGATGGTAAGACTTTTCTTTTACTTCCTTAATAGTGATATTTTAGATTCTTTATTCCCCAACTTATGCACAGAGCTACTGAAGAAGAACCATCTTGTAGAATCCCAGAGGGTTTTATTCATTATAGATCTACACATATACGTACATTAATTTGGGATCAGCCATACTCTCCATACACTAATGCAGAATTTTTTAGAATGTTCAGAAGTAATTATTTTATACTGTAGTTTTCTTAGTTAGCCCATTAAGAGAAAAACTCTTGATTAAACTGAGTCTTTGCTTCTTTTAGTAGTCTAAAAAAGCATTTTGTTTTCTCCTTTAGACCTGTTTTTCCTTCTGTGTGTTCTGTTTCTAGTAATAGTATCACCATTCATCCAAAGGTCTGGGTAATCCCAAACATCTCCCCAGATTCACTTGTCTCATTTGAGTTCTGTAAATTCTTCCACTGGAAGCTCTCCAGTTTGTATTCTCCTCTCTATCTGTTCTCCCATAGTTCAAGCTGCCATGGTTCAAGCACATGTCCTCTTTTTCATGGGTTGATAACATCCTAATAATCTCCCTGCCACCTTTCCCCCACTCCCCATCTAGTTATCTAGTCATCTTCCACACTGGCAGCAGAGTTACATTTACAAAAACATTACTGTTAGCTATAACATTTGTTCCTAAATGTAGTTGCACATCAGAATCACCTGAGAAACTTGCTGAAAATAAAGAATATTTGGTCCATCCAAACTAGGGGTTTAGGCTGAACTAAGAAACTATTGCCCAGCCTACTCTGATGCAACAGCAGATCTAGAAACAAGTATTTGGAAATAATTGGCCTTCAGTATAAAGGTCTTCATAACATAGATTCAACTTATCTTCCCAGCACCATGTTCGTGGAGAAATAATTAAAATGTCCATCAGCAAAGTGCTTTTTCCTTGGAAAAAATAGAAGGCAATATAGCTAATAACAGCAAACATTTTTGGAGTACTTAATATGTGCAGGCATTGTTCTAAGCATTTTACATGTATTAACTCACTGAATCACCACAACATCCAGTGAGGGAAGTATTGTTATCCTCTTTTACAGATGAGTAACCTGCACGCAAAGATTACGTAGTTTGCCTAATGACAGAAATATAGCTATGTGTTGCACCAAGATTAGTGGTTTAAAATCATGACTGTTACCCTAAGTTCTAATTCTGGCTCTGTCATCTTACAGGTGTATGATTTTGGATAATATACTTAAACACTGTGTGCCTTGGTTTCCACTTCTAAAAAGGGGCGATAATAAAAGTACCTTATTGTAAGGATTAATTGAGATAATGTACGTAAAGCCCTTAGAATAGTGCCAGGTCCTTTATAAGCACTCAGTCAATGTCAACTATAATTTTACTCCAGAGACTAGAATACAGGCTTAGTACAGCAATATATACATTACAATGAAATTACCTTCTAACTATAGTTTTAATGCCTTTTTTAGCTGATGACATTCCAGAACTGCTTAGCTCTTCCAGTCTGTTTTCCATGCTGCTTCCCCTTATTATAGCCTACATAGGACCAGTAGCTGCTGCTATTCCCAAGGTGTGTGATTTAATTCTCTAACTTTGAATCTTTTTTGTAAATATAATTTTATTTAGACTTTGTATCTTTCCTTTAAAAATACTTTAATATTTGAGGCATCTGGGTTACAGGTAACAAGCAGGTAGACATGTAAATGGTAGAAGTTATTAGTTAAATAACTAATTCTCTGATCTTAGTATTGTTTACTGGATTACCATGCTTACTTATTGGCTTTACATTTGAAGGACTTGGGAATAGGAAATATATTTTAGAATATGATATGTAAGGAAAGCTCAAGTTCACTGAGATCTTTAAAAGTTATAATGTCGATGCCAAATCTCCATTTTGAATAAAAATAACAATGTTAAAGGATAGGAGTGTTGTAAAATTGTGAAATATTCAAGACATGGAAGAAATTATAAACTACTGATTCTTTGGCGTAATTAAATTTGAGTAAAACCTAGTTTACTGCAGGTCCCAAAAAGGCAGAAGGGTTTAAAACTATGGACTAGGCTATATGTAACACCTAAGATAAATTTAAGATAAGTCTTTTTTTTTTTTTTCCATAGAACAAATTTCTCTTTGAACGAAAACTTAGCTAGAAGAAACTCTAAATAGAAATTCTGAATAATAAGTATAACCAACAATTATAGTAATTAATCATTTTAAAGCAACTTTCACACTTATCTCATTTAATCATTTTTTTTTTTATACTAGGTGGCTGTAGAAGTCTTTGGCCTTGTCCAACAGTTGCTTCCTTCAGTTGCCATTCTGAATCAGAAGTATGCACCCCCTGCATTCAATCCTAATCAGTCAACAGATAGCACCACAGGAAACCAGCCTGAACAAGGCCTCTCTGCCTGTACAACCTCTAATCACTATGCTGTCATAGAGAGCGAGCACCCCTATAAGCCTGCATGTGTGATGCACTACAAGGTGGGCACCAATTCCTAGGGACAGTTTAAACTTAAAACTTGATTTGATGTTCTATACTGATACCTTAAAGGATACTTGGTCTCTGTTCAAGTATAACTTCTATATGTAGATAAAGAGAATCAGCAGGTGGTTAGACACTGTCAAATACACACCAGGGTTTAAGACAGTTTTTACTGTTAAAGAGTATAGTTTTATAGGGTTTAGGAAAGTTGTTCTCATATCTTTTTGTAAGTATAGGGTCATGTGTAATGTTCAACTGCAAATAATATATTGTAATAGTGGATATCAGCATTAAAATTTAAAAATCACTTCTTTTGAACTGATATTATTTGTACCACAGCCTGAGCTCTGAAAATTTACATACCCAGTGTAGGATTTAAAATACTATACATAATGTTAAAATGTACCTATAAAATATTTGTAAGTATAATGTTGTTATTATAGAGTATTCAAAATCCTATTCGTTGCTTTCTAAATTGTATCACTTAAATTAAGGGAGAGAAAGAAAATTTGTCCACTTAAATTAATTATAAGTTTAAGTTTTATGTGCTTGTAAAATATTCAGCTTTTTATTGTAGAATATGGTAAACATATGAAAGGTCAGCCTAGTACAGTTTACCCCTTTTCTCCATCATCCCAGATTCAGCTGTTATCAACTCTTGGTCAAACCTCTTTCATTTATTCCCCACCCTCTTTGTCCCTTCCACATTCATGGATTTTTCATTATGTATCTCAAAATGTAAGGACCTGTAAAAAATAACCATGTTATTATCACACTTAAAAAAACGAATAATTCCTTTAGGTTATCAAATGTGCACATTTTAAACTCTTTGAATTAGAATCCAAATAAGATTCATGCATTGGGATTGGTTATGTCTCTTAAGTCTCTTTTAATCTGTTGATCCCCCTCCATCTCTCTCTTTTTTGTTTCCTTGAATTTTATTTAAGAAACTGGATCGTGTGTTTTTCTGATAGGATCCTCTTCAGCTTGACTCCTGAGTCCTTTAGACACACCCCTTGTAGTCATTCATAACATCCTCACTCTCTGGTGTAAGATGTTATAAGATGTTACAGCCTCTGGTATAAGACGTTATAAGAGCTTACACATTTCCTGCCTCAAATCTGAAACCCACCATCTTTTTCAAAGTGCCGTGATTCCTTTAAATGGTAATGAGTCTTTAAAAGCCAAATTATGGCACTGGGAATGCTCATTTCTCCTGGGTTGTCATTGTTTCTAGATATTTATAGTGTATAGAACTAGTACATACACTCACACATAAACACACATGTATTTATATACACAGGCATATATTATTTGTATATATATTTATGTATGTGGGTGTATTTATGAACAGACACATTTATGTGTATACGTATTTTTTGAATGATAAAATACCTCATGAGTTTGTACTGATGATACTCATTCAAAATAAGGACCACAGGATGTTACACCTGAATCTCATTTCTTGTAAACCGAAAGTTCCTGTTCTCGATGGCACTGGGAATATTAGAATTAGAAAATCCCTTAATTATTCATTCACTCTTTGTGTGTGTGTGTGTGTGTGTGTGTGTGTGTGTGTGTTTTGTCTTTTGGGCATATTCCCAACTAGGAAGTACAGAGAAATGACCATGTTTTCAAAGTAAGTGGGTATGGTCAACTACTGTGTTTTAAAGTAAATTGGAATAATCCCTCTCTCTGTGATTATGCCGCTAATTGGACGTACATTTGGCATCATTTATTTTATTTTATTCTAGATTTTTAGGAATTGCTTTTTAAGTTTTGTTTGATAATAGTTCAATTACATAGTTGTAAGTCAAATCTGTAGAACAAAGTGTATTCAAAGAAATCTAGCTTTTATTATCTCTGTCCCCTCATTCTGTTCCCTTCTTCCCTGTCATGTCTTCTTCTCAGATAACATTTCGTATTATTATAATTTTGTTGTTTAGCCTTCCATTATTTCTTTTAATGTAAGCATAGACACACAAATACAGATGCAGATGTGTATGTGTATTCATTCCTCATGTTTTTCAACTTTTTATTTCGAAGAATTTCAAACCTGTATAAAAAAGTAATAAGATTTGTGCAGTGAACACCCCCCTATGCCCTTGACTTGGCTTCATTAGTTAACATTTTGCCATGATTGTTTTATTTATCTATATTTATTATTGTCAGACCATTTAAGAGTAGGTTGCAAACATCATGACCCCTCACCTTGTTCCTAAGAACAGTGAAGTTTCCTGTATAACCCTAATGTACCAATCGAATTTAGGAAATTTAACATTGAAACGGGGTTATTACCATGATAAAGAGTAGTAGTATATCATGTTATAAGCTAAACGTTTTGCCTTTTTTCCCAACAATGGTGTTCATAGAATCTTTTTAAACCCAGACCGGGATCCTATCGGGTTCAAACATTGCATTTAGTTGTCAGGCCTCTTTGATCTCTTTTTCTGCAGTAGTTCCTCAGCCTTCCTTCGTCTTTTATGACATTGGCATTTTTGAAGAACACAATCAGTGGTTTTGTAAAAATATCCTTCTTATTTGGATGTAATTGATTGTTTTTTAATGATTAGATTCACGTTGTGCATTTTGGGTGGCAACACCACGTAAGCGATGTCCTGTTCTCCTCAGTGCATCCCATCAGGAAGTACTTAGTCACTTGATTAAGGTGATAGCTCCACCAAAAAAGCATCTTTTTTTCCCTTTGAAAATGTCTATGGGTAGATATTTATGGGTTAGAGACTGTGTAAAAAATACTGTCTTTCAACAAATTTTAGTATCCATTGGTTATTCTTACCCAAATCATTCATTACTATAAAGACGGTGGCTTTCTAATTCTGTTATTCCTCCCAGCTGGTGTTCTGTTGTAAAGGAGAATTTTCCTATCCCTTCCCCTTTAAAAATCTATTTACTTATTTATTTTATGTGTTTATATCAATATGGACTCAAAGCTTCTCTTTTTTGCTCAGTGTTCTAATCCTTTGCTGTCATTCAGTTTGATGCTCAAATTTTAATTGATTTGGCCAGGGAAAATCTGTTCAAGCTGGATTCTGTGTCCTTTTTCTGTGTTTTCATTAGATTTTGAGCACTTCTTCTTAGTTCCAGTCTACACCATTGAGGTCTTTTCTTTATACCCTTTTCATTTACGTATGCCACTGTGAATAATAAAAATATTGAATACTATATAAAATTAACAGTTTCTTTGCAAAAATTTTGTCTTTTGTTAATCCCACTGACATTAGGATAATCAAAGTACTTTATTCAGAAGTTGCTTGGGGTAGTTCATTTTATGTATATGTGTAAGTGGGTATATGATCAGTTTAATATAAAGTTAGGCTTATTTGTTTATTTGTACTTAATTTTTATGAGTCTTTTTCCTATCCTAGTTGATTTAATTTTACTTTTAAAATATGTGAAATATTAATATGGCTCCAGAAATAAAATTATACAAAATAACATACTCAGAATTGTAAGTCCTTTTCCTTCTCTGCTTCTCACTTACTCCAGTAAGTGTCCTGGTGTATCCTTCCTGCTTTCTTTTTTGGAAAAAATCAGAACGATAGGTAGATTGATTTAGTTGTAGTATTATTTTCCGTCTTTATTTTAAAAAGGTAGCACACTATGTATACTACTTTGTACTTTGCTTTTTAAATTTAACACTGTGTATAGAAATCTCTCCATATCCATTTAAAGAGACTATGCTCATTCCTTTTTTACAGACTCATAGTTCTCCACTGTAAAGACCTATCATAGTTTATTCAGCCAATCTTATGTGTGTGAGCATCTGGGGTGTTTTCATTTTTTTTGCAATGAATAACTTTGTGCCTGTGTTTGGGGGTTTTTGTTTGTTTTTTTGTTTCCGTATTGTTAGAAGCATATCTTCAAAGTAAACTCCTAGAAGTGGGATGGCTGGGTTAAACAAATACAGAATGAGGAGCCTTGTGCTAGATAGATCTGGGATGGCTGATTCAGAGGGTGAATGCATATGTAGCTTTGCTAGATGTTGACAGTTCCCTTCCATAGAAGTTATGTCTTTTTGTGTCCCACCAACAATGTATGAGAGTGCTTGTTTTCTCACAGCCTCCCCAAAAGAGTATGTGGTTAAATTTTGGGCCTTTTGCCAATATAATGGAAGGAATGGTGGGAAAATGGTGTCTCAGTTTAGTTTTAATTTACATTTATGTTATCATGAACAAAGTTGAGCTTTTTATTTAAATAGAGATTGTAAAAAATCCTATTTTGCCATTGTCCGAGGTAATTTTTTTTTAGATTAATATAATATTTGGGAAATTTCTTAAGGTTTATATCATGTCCTACAACCAGTTCATAGTTTACTACTTGACATGGTCCTACTTAACTGTAATTTGACTACCATTACAGCATTCCTTCTACCATAATGGTGACAGAAGCTTAAAAGTGGCCTTAAAAATATATATAATTATGTGCCATCATAATCTCATATATACAGTAAAATTTCAGGTTAGGAAAATATAAAAATCTAGGCTTTTATCAAGTGTATAAGTGTGTGTGTGTTTATATTTATTCTCATAATATATGAAGTTACAAAGTTTTTTTGTTAATGAAAAGAAACATTTGTAGTAGATACTATGAATGGTAGATAACCTAAAAGTGACTAAAACCTTACATGTTAATGATTTATTAATTTCCATCAATGTATCTTTATATTATACCTATCAAATTATGTTGTCAGTTACCGACTTATATTCCTTAAATGTGTACTGACTGAAATGGAAAATTTATTATATAAACTCTTCCATAGGAAAGTCAGATAGCTGAATGTTTATGGAAATTAAGCAGCTTTGTAATTGTTTTTCTAATGATATCAGTGTGTACTTAAAAACATTAATGCAAATATTAGCTCGAAAGCAATAGATATTTCAAGTGAGGAGTCAAGACAATTGATACTGACCATTAATACCTTGATTTCTGATCACTTAATTCCTTACTTAAAATTTATTTTACAGTATGTTGAAGGCATCATCTTTACAGTATGATGTCCTGTTTCTAAACTAGACAAAACGCTAAAATCTGATTCATCTTATGCGAGTGACTTCTTGCCTGTTGACCTCAGGTGACATTCCCGGAGTGTGTACGGTGGATGACAATCGAGTTTGACCCTCAGTGTGGTACTGCACAGTCAGAAGATGTCCTCCGGTTGTTGATTCCTGTCAGAACTGTTCAGAATTCAGGATATGGACCAAAATTGACATCTGTCCATGAAAATCTTAATTCCTGGATAGAATTAAAGAAATTTTCAGGATCCTCTGGGTGGCCTACCATGGTTTTAGTGTTGCCAGGTAAGTTATTTTTTTCTTTTTTGTTTTATATGGTAAAATATATGCATTTATGATAATTATGTTTAGTAAGGATACATCATTGAAAATGTTTATTTAATTTTTAGAAGAATTTCTTCAAGACCTACTCAGTGTCTGGATTGCAGTTGGGTAGTAAAGAAGACTCTCTGGGCATGGGGCACAACATGACCAAGTTTTAGGGAAGAGAATGTTTTGAGGATCTTGTGAGAAGAGATTAGCTTGACAAAAGCAGAGAGTTAATACTGAGGAGTAGCTGTCTGTATAGTTGGGGCCAAACTATAGAAAAAAGTGGATTAGGTGTTTTATTTTCCCAGTAAGTGCTAAATTTTGAGAAGTTACCAAGGACTTCTTCCTTTCAAGAGAACTGGTGAACCACCGAACCCACTGAGTTATGTGAAGTTATTGTTTTTGAGCTTGAGGGTGTATGTGGCCGGGTGGGTGGAGGCACTTTTGCTATTACAGTCTGTTGTTTTTTTTAACCAATTAACAATAACTACTCTTGTGATCTCTCAAACTAATAGCCAATTTGAATTTAGAAACTTCTTTCTTCTAGTCTGACCTGCCTTGTTTGTTTGTGAAGAAATCAGACAAAGCCAGATTTTAGCCTGGAGAGGATTGCTCACTCTGAAACAGAAGAGGCTAACCTGGGTCACCTTAGTAATTGACGGATAATTGACAATGATCCCTCATGTAACTTAACTTAGGACATGTGATTAAGGAGAATTAGATCATAAAGAAAAATAACAACTGGCATGGTTTTATTGTTTCTACTGTCCTTTTTAAGCACAGCTTTGTTCAAGTAGATATAGGGACCCCAAAAAAGACTCGATTTTTTTAGTACCTGATTTGTATTGCTACCTATCTTGAGATAGATAAAAGTAAGGAAATTTTGATAAAGTTGTTTCAGATTTTGAACTCAATGTTAGCTTTCTTCTTAGGAAATGAGGCCCTTTTTTCACTGGAGACGGCATCAGATTATGTGAAAGATGACAAAGCTTCTTTCTATGGTTTCAAATGTTTTGCAATTGGATATGAGTTTAGCCCTGGACCTGATGAGGTGAGAATGAATTATCTTCTCATTCTGTTAAGGAAGATTGTGTTTCTAAGGGCTGCTGTTGCCTTAAATTGTGTTTGCTTTCTGTATTCAAGAAGTCTGAAATTTATTTTAAGCTAGAGTGTATAATTTAAAATATTCTGTAGTTTAATTTTGTGCAGTGGTCTGGTTTTGCTACTTTTAATATGTGAAGAGAATGGAGTCTGTGCAACATGACCCAGCCTTTAAAGACTTAGTATAGTTGTGCCTGTTCCAAACCAGCTCTGGTAGCTATACCTTTCTAAGTAAATTATAGAACCTAATTTCACCATGGGACTAACTTAGTATCTCTTCTAAATGTTTCAAATTGTACAATAAAAAAAAAGTCAAGGTGAAAGACTGATCATGTTCCTTCAAAATAATGAATGAAAAATCTTTGGACAATGAACCTGTCGGTCTGAAACTTAACAACCAGCATGAGACATAATATTAAATCTCTTACACTCTTAATTAACCATTAGCTCCTAACATATGCTTCCTTTTAGTTTCAAACATTACACTTGAATGCAAGTCACGCTTTTTTTGATAATCCACATCACTTTTCAAAAATTTCATCTTCCAAACATTTTTTAAAGCATCTGATTTTGTTTTTGCAATTCTCCAGGGAGTCATCCAGTTGGAAAAAGAACTAGCCAATCTTGGCGGGGTTTGTGCAGCAGCTTTGATGAAAAAGGATCTAGCACTTCCTATTGGTAAGTGTGGTCAAGTACTAGGTGTTTGTTTATGATTTAAAAAAATTTTTAAGAGTAGAATATGTTCATTGCAGAACATTCTGAAAATAGATTAGCAAAATGAATTCAGTAGTCACATACATTCATGAGCAACTGCTTAATATACTGGTTGTTTGGGTTTTTTAAATGGAGACTGAAGAGTATCTCTCTAGTTTTTTTATTCACACACATATATGCATACAAGCACTTTCTTATGTGCATACATGCTATGTGCCAGGCCCTGGGTTAAGCACTGGAAATAGAGTACTGAACCAAAGCTTGAGATATCTCTCAGAAATCCTAGTGGACATATCAAATAGGCGATTGGATGCTTATTGTCTGGAGCTCAGGGGACAAGTCAATAGAAATGTCATTTGAACGTAGTTGGCATTTAAAGACCATATGAAAGAACCATATGAAAGATGAGCTAGGAAGAGAATGCAAATGAGAAAGAGAAAATAGCCAAGGGTCAAAGCTGGGACTTGTCAAAATTTCAAAGACAGATGGAACAGGAGGAAGAGGCTGCAGAAAAGACTGAAGCAGCAGCCAATGAGGTAGATGTAAAACCTCAGGAGAGTGGATATTGGTGGGATTTTTTAATGAAACTGAGAAATCAATTAAAATTTGTCATTGGGTTAAACTTGTTGGCTATTTATATACTCAAGAAGAAATATATATATATATCAGTAAAATGAGAGAAATATAAGGACTTTCAGAGTGGGGTGAGAGAATGGAAAGTCAGGAGGGGGAGTCAGGTTGAACGTAGATGGCTCTTTAGAAGAGTTTTCATGTGATGCACAACAGAGAAATGAGGCAATGGCCAAAGAGTACCTATTTCTAGGATACAGAATTGTGTGATACATGAGTTGATTTATTATCAGAATTGTAAAGATGAAAATAAGGTGTAAAATATTTACTAATTCCATGATGTTTATCCATGGTCAAACATTTTATTTTTACAGTAGTTGGGAATAAAAGGCATTATTATTGTATTTCCCCAGTTCTCACCTCCAAAAGTCCATCTGTATCTCTTCCCTCTGGGGCTACCCTTCCCACTTTATTCTTTCTTTCCTCCCTTCTCTTTCTTTACTCCTTTCTTCCTTGTCTAATCCCTTTCCTCTTCCTGCTGCCTTCCACCCTTCTCTGTTCCCTTGTTCCTGCTTCATGTTGACACATGATGAGGAAATGAGACAATGAGACATCTGTGTTCTATACATAGGAGGGAAAATGGCACAGCCTCTTTGAAGGAGATGTGTCAACAGCTATTCAAATTTTACATGCATGTAGCTTTTGATGTAGCAATTTTTTATGCATACTTGCACAAATGCTCAAAAAAGGTATGTTGTAAGGTAGATTAATATAGCAGTATTTGTGATTATAAAACCTAGAAGCAACCAAAATGTCTGTCAGTTGGGAACTGGTTCAATAAGCAATGGTAAGTAAGTCCATACAGTAGGAATGTATGCAGCCTGTTAAAAAACTGCAACAAAAAAGTAGACCTCTATGTCCTGGCCAAGGAAGATGTCCAAGTTATATTAATTAAGAAAAGCAAGCTGCGGAAGAGGGTCCCATTTTTGTGAACATTATATTGTAAGTATATAAATATATGTGTATGTACCCACATGTGTGTACGTTGACACATATGTACATACACTTTATTTGCACACAAAATTTCTAGAACAATACGTAAGAAACTGTTGACACTCTTTATCTTTGGAAGGGGGTGGTAGCAGAATTTTTCGTTCTACACTTCTGCATACTTTGAATATTTCCCTTTGAATATGTATTACTTTAGTAGTAATATTTTATGAATTAATTAAACTATCAAAGAAAATTCAATAAATAAAATATATTCTACATCAAGCAGTAAAGGAGAAAATGGCTAGAGAATACAGTCACTATCTTACATTTTCCTCTAAGTAACTGTTGTTTACTAAAGGTAAAGCTCTTCTACAATATAACCAAACAAGAAAGGCTCGGATTCTGAAAAATCAGTTCCCTCATTTTTCTTTTTTTTTTTTTTTTGGTCAAAAAGTAAGTACACTAAAGTCAAAAATACACATTTGTGTACATAAATATAGTATATATCTTTTGAAAATCACTTGATGATTGCTTTTTGCATATTGTCTTGAGAATTACAGCTTATATTCACACTGAAAATAGCATTTGAAAATTTAAACCACTGAGATTTATCCAGAACGATAATAGTTCTCTTCAATTTGGAATATCAAATTTGTGGGAAAGATGTCATGAGTGCAAAAGACTAGAAAGATAAACTAAGGATGAATATATTTTAGTAAACCTTTTCATTTACACAACAGGTAATGAATTAGAGGAAGACCTTGAAATTCTTGAAGAGGCTGCATTACAGGTATTGTCCTGATAATTGTAAGGGTAAACTTTGCACATTAATTTTAAGCAGAATTTCCACTCAGATCAACCTTATTTTTCTTGAACATAGCACTCATTCATTAAGTATTTCATGCCATAATTGGCAGTTATAGAGATAAATAGCTCATAATTTCTCCCCTTGATGGGAGAGACCCACCACATGAGCCCTTGTTGTACTGTGTGGTGGGTGTTAACTCTGGAGTGAGATGAAAGCCCTGCTGGAGGAAGAAGAGCTACCAAGTGCCAAGGGTCCAGGGGAAGGCTTTGCCCAGCGGTGGACATTTAAACTGGATCTTGAAAGAAGTTTTATTGACCAGTTAGAAAAAGAGGAAAAAAGCTGTTAGTAATAGTAATTTAAATAACATCTGTAGAGCACGTTATAGTTTACCATGTCTTTGACATTATCTGTCTATTTCTGCAATTACACTTTTGAGGTCAGTATTTTCTCTTGTATCTTACAATTATAATAACTTCAGTTCAGAGACATTTTGTGATTTGTCTAAGAATTCAGCTTACTGGGAGATAAAGTCTAATATCCAGGTCTTCAAATATCAATACTTAGAGTTAGTGGTTTACATTTTATTTATTTTCTGAAATGAATTGATCACAGCAGTAATAATAAAAACAAACATTTATTTGATCTTAACTTTATCAATTACTATTCCAAACACTTTTCGTATTTTTAACTCATTTAGTCCTCACAGCAACCCTATGAATTAGAGACTCTTATTTATAGATAAGGGAACTGAGGCGCAGAGAACTTAAGTAACTGGCCCAGAATCACACAGCTAGTAAGCAGCTGGGTAGAATTTGCCCTCTGGCAGTTTGGTGACAAAGTCCATGATCTTGATCACTATGCTCTAATCATAGGGAGTCATGGTGTCCTCAATAATGTTAAGAAACTTCTGTGTCTTAAAAACCCACCAGCTTTTGTTTTTGTTTTTTCTTTTAAAAAAGTTAAATCTCTGTATCTTAAGATACAAAAATAAAAATTAATTTAAAAAATATTTAATAAACATACTATGCGTCAGATAACATTCTAGCTAAGGAAAACCATCAAGTAGCTCATATTATCATTACAGGGATTATTACGGCTTATAGAATGTCATTTAGGCCAGATATAAAGAGGTCTTTATCGTACTGCTGTAAAGAGAAAAGTGATTTCCCAAATTACCCACCGTTTTGGCATGTAAGGTCGTCACTGTGATGGTCTAACACCTACTGCTTGTTAGGCAGGTGGTGGGCATTTAAATGTGTTATTTAATTTAAATTTTATAATAACCACGGAAGAGATATCATTTGATCACCAGTTTATACATTTCACTGATTCAGGAATGGTCGGTAACTTGTTAGCTCAAGAGCACACAGCAATAACTTATCCAGAGTCAGGATTTGACCTCAAGTCTGTTTGACTTTAAAGATTACGACTTTGAAATTGCATGGCTTATAGAATGCAGAAGTTACTTGTTGTAGAAATTGATAGAAATGGAAATATAATGCTTCTCTATGAAAAATAGTATGTTTTGAAATGTATTATATGGTCATTAAAAATTTTCTAGAGTTTTAGCCCTTAAAGCAAGTCTTTCCAAAATATAAGGCTTGCTTCTCATATAGGTGAGAACTAAAATTTCAGTTTTATCTGCCTTTTTTTCTTAACTTTAATAAGGCTTACACAGGCTAATGCAGTATATGTGCAGCCACAGTCAGACTTCCATCTACTTTTTGCCCAAGTCAAGACCTTGGTACCCACCTGCCCAAGAGAACAGACACAGTGTACCCATGATAGCTGCCAGTAATGGAGACACAAAAAGAGGGAGACCTTTACAGCTGTCTTCAAAAGGGAGCCCTGGCCCTGACAAATAGGGATGTGGCACATGTAGAAAGCTAGAGTGGGAGGGGATGCACCATTGCATCTAGCATGCAGATCTCTGATAAATCACTTCTTTTTTGTGGGAAGAAAGACGCTGGAAATATTATCCCAAGTTTTTCCCTCCTGAAAGTTTTCTACTTTATAGGCTAAAGGAGCACTAGGGCATGGGAAGGAAATTATTTCCCCCAAAAGGCCTATCTAAACTTGGGTGCAAATACAAAAAAATTCATGTAATTAAAGTTTTATATTTTAAAATATACAAATGTCAGATAGCCTCATCCACCAGAGGGCAGACAGCAGAATCAAGAAGAACTACAGTCGTGCACCTGTGGAATGAAAACCACATTCACAGAAAGATAGACAAAATGTAAAGGCAGAAGGCTAGGTACCAGATGAAGGAACAAGATGAAACCCCAGAAAAACAACTAAATGAAGTGGAGATAGGAAACCTTCCAGAAAAAGAATTCAGAATAACGATAGTGAAGATGATCCAGGACCTCGGAAAAAGAATGGAGGCAAAGATCGAAAAGATGCAAGAAATGTTTAACAAAGACCCAGAAGAATTAAAGGACAAACAAACAGAGATGAACAATACAATAACTGAAATGAAAAATACACTAGAAGGAATCAGTAGCAGAATAACTGAGTCAGAAGAACAGATAAGTGACCTGGAAGACAGAATGGTGGAATTCACTGTCACGGCACAGAATAAAGAGAAAAGAATGAAAAGAAATGAAGACAGCCTAAGAGACCTCTGGGACAACATTAAATGCACCAGCATTCGCATTATAGGGGTCCCAGAAGGAGAAGACAGAGAGAAAGGACCCGAGAAAATATTTGAAGAGATTATAGTTGAAAACTTCCCTAACATGGGAAGGAAATAGCCACCCAAGTCCAGGAAGCACAGAGAGTCCCAGGTAGGATAAACCCAAGGAGGAGCATGCGGAGACACACAGTAATCAAACTGACAAATATTAAAGACAAAGAAAAATTATTAAAAGCAACAAGGGAAAAACAACAAATAACATACAAGGGAACTCCCATAAGGTTAACCCATAAGGTTAACAGCTGATTTCTCAGCAGAAACTCTACAAGACAGAAGGCAGTGACACGATATATTTAAAGTGATGAAAGGGAAGAACCCACAACCAAGATTACTCTGTCCAGCAAGGATCTCATTCAGATTCGATGGAGAAATCAAAAGCTTTATAGACGAGCAAAAGCTAAGAGAATTCAGCACCACCAAACCAGCTCTACAACAAATGATACAGGAACTTCTCTAAGTGGGAAGCACAAGAGAAGAAAAGGACCTACAAAAACAAACCCATAACAATTAAGAAAATGATAATAGGAACATACATATCAATAATTACCTTAAATGTGAGTGGATTAAATGCTCTAAACAAAAGACACAGGCTCGCTGAATGGATACAAAAACAAGACCCATGTATATGCTGTCTACAAGAGACCCACTTCAGACCTAGGGACACATACAGACTGAAAGTGAGGGGATGGACAAAGATATTCCATGCAAATGGAAACCAAAGCTGGAGTAGCAATACTCATATCAGATAAAATAGACTTTAAAATAAAGAATGTTACAAGAGACAAGGAAGGACACTACATAATGATCAAGGGATCAATCCAAGAAGAAGATATAACAATTATAAATATATATGCACCCAACATAGGAGCACCTCAGTACATAAAGCAAGTGCTAACAGCTGTAAAAGAGGAAATCGACAGTAACACAGTAATAGTGGGGACTCTAACAGCGCACTTACACCAACGAACAGATCATCCAGACAGAAAATTTATAAAACTCAAGCTTTAAATGACCCAATAAACCAGATAGATTTAATTGATATTTACAGGACATTCCATCCGAAAACAACAGATTACACTTTCTTCTCAAGGGCACACAGAACATTCTCCAGGATAGATCACATCTTGGGTCACAAATCAAGCCTTGGTAATTTTAAGAAAATTGAAATCCTATCAACCATCTTTTCCAACCACAACACTATGAGATTAGACATCAGTTACAGGGAAAAAAACGTAAAAAACACAAACACATGGAGGCTAAACAATGCATTACTAAATAACCAAGAGATCACTGAAGAAATCAAAGAGGAAATCAAAAATTACCTAGAGACAAATGACAACGAAAACATGATCCAAAACCTATGGGATGCACCAAAAGCAGTTCTAAGAGGGAAGTTTATAGCAATACAGTCGTACCTCAAGAAAGAAGAAAAATCTCAAATAAACAATCTAACCTTATACCTAAAGGAACTAGAGAAAGAAGAGCAAACAAAACCCAAAGTTAGTAGAAGGAAAGAAATCATAAAGATCAGAGCAGAAATAAATGAAATAGAAACAAAGAAAACAATAGCAAAGATCAATAAAACTAAAAGCTGGTTCTTTGAGAAGGTAAACAAAATTGATAAACCTTTAGCCAGACTCATCAAGAAAAAGAGGGAGAGGACTCAAATCAATAAAATTAGAAGTGAAAAAGGAGAAATCACAAGGGACACCACAGAAATACAAAGCATCCTAAGAGACTACTACAGGCAACTCTATGCCAATAAAATGGACAACCTGGAAGAAATGGACAATTTCTTAGAAAAGTATAAACTTCCAAGACTGAACCAGGAAGAAATAGAAAATATGAGCAGACCAATCACAGGTAATGAAATTGAAACTGGGATTAAAAATCTTACAACCAACAGAAGTCCAGGACCAGGTGGCTTCACAGGTGAATTCTATCAAACATTTAGAGAAGAGCTAACAGCCATCCTTCTTAAACTCTTCCAAAAAATTGCAGAGGAAGGAGTACTCCCAGACTCATTCTACCATCACCATGATACCAAAACCAGACAAAGATACTTCAAAAAAAGAAAATTACAGACCAGTATCACTGATGAATACAGATGCAAAAAACCTCAACAAAATACTAGCAGATAGAATCCAACAACACATTAAAAGGATCATACACCATGATCAAGTGGGATTTATCCCAGCGATGCAAGGATTCTTCAATATATGCAAATCAATCAATGTGAAACACCGTAGTCACAAATTGAGGGATGAAAACCATATGATCATCTCAATAGATGCAGAAAAATCTTTTGACAAAATTCAACACTGATTTATGATGAAAACTCTCCAGAAAGTGGGCATAGAGGGAACCTACCTCAACATAATAAAGGCCATATATGACAAACCCACAGCAACCATCATTCTCAATGGTGAAAAACTGAAAGCATTTCCTCTAAGATCAGGAACAAGACAAGGATGTCCACTCTCGCCACTATATTCAACATAGTTTTGGAAGTCCTAGCCACGGCAATCAGAGAAGAAAAAGAAATAAAAGGAATAAAACCTGGAAAAAAAGAAAAACTGTCACTGTTTGCAGATGACATGATACTGTACATAGAGAATCCTAAAGATGCCACCAGAAAACTACTAGAGCTAATCAATGAATTTGGTAAAGTTCCAGGATACAAAATTAATGCACAGAAATCTCTTGCATTCCTATACACTAAGAACAAAAGATCAGAAAGGGAAATTAAGGAAACAATCCCATTCACCACTGCAACAAAAAGAATTAAATACCTAGGAATAAACATACCTAAGGAAGTAAAAGACCTGTACTCAGAAAACTACAAGATACTGATGAAAGAAATCAAAGGTGACACAAACAGATGGAGAGATATACCATGTTCTTGCATTGGAAGAATCAACATTGGGAAAATGACTATACTACCCAAAGCAATCTACAGATCCAGTGCAATCTGAATCAAATTACCAATGGCATTTTTTATAGAACTAGAACAAAAAAATCTTCAAATTTGTATGGAGACACAAAATACCCTGAATAGCCAAAGCAATCTTGAGGGAAAAAAACTGAGCTGGAGGAATCAGATTCCCTGACTTCAGACTATACTACAGAGCTGCAGTAATCAAGACAGTATGGTACTGGCACAAAAAACGGAAATCTAGATCAATGGAGCAGGATAGAAAGCCCAGAGATAAACCAGCACACCTATGGTCAACTAATCTATGACAAAGGAGGCAAGGATATACAATGGAGAAAAGACAGTCTCTTCAATAAGTGGTGCTGGGAAAACTGGACAGCTACATGTAAAAGAATGAAATTAGAACACTCCCTAACACCATACACAAAAATAAACTAAAGATGGATTAAAGAATTAAATATAAGACCACAGGAAGAACACTCTTTGCCATAAATCACAGCAAGATCTCTTTAGACCCACCTCCTAGAGTAATGGAAATAAAAACAAAAATAAACAAATGGGACCTAATGAAACTTAAAAGCTCTTCCACAGCAAAGGAAACTATAAACAAGACGAAAAGACAACCCTTAGAATGGGAGAAAATATTTGCAAACGAATCAACGGACAAAGGATTAATCTCCAAAATATATAAACAGCTCATGCAGCTCAATATTAAAAAAAGAAAACCCAATACAAAAACGGGCAGAAGACCTAAATAGACATTTCTCCAAAGAAGACATACAGATGGCCAAGAGGCACATGAAAAGCTGCTCAACATCCCTAATTATTAGAGAAATGCAAATCAAAACTACAGTTAGGTATCACCTCACACCGGTTAGAGTGGGCATCATCAGACAGTCTACAAACAGCAAATGCTCTTGGGTGTGGAGAAAAGGGAACCCTCTTGCACTGTTGGTGGGAATGTAAATTGATACAGCCACTATGGAGAACAGTATGGAGGTTCCTTAAAAAACTAAAAATCGAATTACCATATGACCCAGCAATCCCACTACTGGGCATATACGCAGAGAAAACCATCATTCAAAAAGACACATGCACCCCAGTGTTCATTGCAGCACCATTTACAATAGCCAGGTCATGGAAGCAACCTAAATGCCCATCGACAAGACGAATGGATAAAGAAGATGTGGTACTTATATACAGTGGAGTATTAGCCATAAAAAGGAATGAAATTGGATCATTTGTAGAGACATAGATGGACCTAGAGACTGTCATACAGAGTGAAGTAAGTCAGAAAGAGAAAAACAAATATTGTGTATTAACACATATATGTGGAATCTAGAAAAATGGTACAGATGAACCAGCCTGCAAGGCAGAATTAGAGACACAGAACAAACGTATGGACACCAAGCGGGGAAAGCGGGGTTGTGGGGAGGTGGTGGTGGGATGAATTGGGAGACTGGGACTGACGTATATACACTAACATGTAAAAAATAGATAACTAGTAAGAACCTGCTGTATAAAAAATAAAATTCAAAAAAAAAGTCTGTTATATGATATATATATATAAAAAATAAATTAAAAAAATAAAATATACAAATGTTCTCTTTTGCCCAACAGGTGTGCAAAACCCATTCTGGTATTCTTGGAAAGGGTTTAGCGCTTTCTCATTCACCAACTATATTGGAGGCACTAGAAGGAAACTTACCACTTCAAATCCAAAGCAATGAACAGTCCTTTCTGGATGATTTTATTGCTTGTGTTCCAGGATCAAGTGGTGGAAGGCTTGCGAGGTAATGTATATTAAGTACTGCAATGACTTCCTTTCAGGGCTTGCCTCAGTCTTCATTTCTGAAGAGAAATGAGAGGGGAGTCGTTAGGATGTGACAGTGCTGCCTAAGATAATCTAGTTTATGTGTTTTGGACTCGCCAAAATATGAAATGGTAGTTAATATTTCAAAATATTTTAAAAATATATAATAGTTGTTAAAAATATGTAGAACACCTGGTAAAATTGAGAAGTCTGGGTACTTGATGGTAGTATTTAATATGTGTACTAAACTCCTAAATTTATCACTATATTTATTTTAATATGAGGTTTTTTCCAAATCTACAATTAATGCAAATATAAATTTAGAATTTAAATTAAATCATTTGAGGTTGTGGAGTTCTCATTTATTTTGTTGCTATCTGCTTTTTTGAGAAGATGAAAAGAACAAATATGCTGACTTGTGATTTTACTGGTAAATATAGAAATCTGACTTCTTTCTGTCTTTAATTTTAAAACTACAGAGATTACTCTTTCGGTTTTTGGGGTTTTTTTTAAATAGTTTTTAGTTGTTTTTTTTTTTTTTTTTATAAATTTATTTATTTATTTTTGGCTGTGTTGGGTCTTCGTTTCTGTGCGAGGGCTTTCTCCAGTTGCGGCGAGTGGGGGCCAGTCTTCATCACGGTGCGCGGGCCTCTCACTGTCGCGGAGCACAGGCTCCAGACGTGCAGGCTCAGTAGTTGTGGCTCACGGGCTTAGTTGCTCCGCAGCACGTGGGATCTTCCCAGACCAGGGCTCGAACCCGTGTCCCCTGCATTGGCAGGCAGATTCTTAACCACTGTACCACCAAGGAAGCCCTACGCTTTAGTTTTTAAAAACCAAAATGGTGATTGGAGAAGAATAGAAAATCTTTTAAGTCAGCCTCAGTGCTATCTTTATGGACTTTTTATGTAATGCATGGCAGAATTACTCATTACTCATCTCACAGGACAACTTGAATGTAGATCATGGATATGATGATCATGAATTCAGGCATGGATATCACAAAGTACAGAAAATAGGCCAAATTTACATGGAAGGGAGGGTAGTGAGGGAAGATAGTTAAGAAATTGTGTGAAGGGAAGCAGCCGCATAGCACAGGGAGATCAGCTCGGTGCTTTGTGACCACCTAGAGGGGTGGGATAGGGAGGATGGGAGGGAGACGCAAGAGGGAGGGCATATGGGGATATCTGTATACGTATAGCTGATTCACTTTGTTATACAGCAGAAACTAACACACCATTGTAAAGCAATTATACTCCAATAAAGATGTTAAAAAAAAAAGAGAAGATAGACAACGTATCTTTAACCTGCTTGCTCTCCAGCAAGCAGAATGTCACTTCTGTCCCTGCTTTGACCCTGCTCTTTCCCAGGCTTTCAGGTTGGCAAATTCAGCAGGCCTCCCTTAAAGAGTGTATTTGGGACTTCAAAGTATATGCAACCTAAATTCATCTTCTTGCTTATTTTAAATCAGCTATAGTTAAAATTTCAAATTTCCTGATTTTAAAATTATTTCTATTTTATTTGTAATCATCAGAAATCTTATATGCTTCAGCATATTTTTTAATGAATTTGTCATTAACTATTTACAAGGGAGACACTGTGGCCATTATCACTGAATCAGAAATGAAGATACCATTTTAGCATTTTGTTTGATATAAGTTTTACTCATTTGGCTTAGTTTCATGTTAATCATTGAAGATGTTGATGAATGTTTGGTTTTTTGTTTACTTGTTTTTTTCATTATTGCTAGGTGGCTTCAGCCAGACTCTTATGCTGATCCTCAGAAAACATCTTTGATTCTGAATAAGGATGATATTCGTTGTGGTTGGCCTACCACCATCACTGTTCAAACAAAAGACCAGTATGGGGATGTGGTACACGTCCCCAATATGAAGGTAATTATATTGGGATTGTATTAGTAGACAACTATGCACTGACTATTGTAACTAATAAAATTTTAGAAATGGCAAGTGCTTAAGAGTCCACATGCAGTACCCTCTTTAGATATACGTAATGAAGGAAGCCAAAAAATTGTTGAAATGGCTTGTTTATATTAATCAGTACTCAACTTTCCAAGGTATATATTTTTTGGTTTGTTTTTTTACATTTTGCTAGGTGCTGTGGTGATTCAAAGGAAGGATAAGAAAGTGTCCGTACAAAGAGTGCTAAGCACACAGAGGGAAGGCCATTAATACATAAGTGATTGAATAAATCAATGAAAGAATACATTTTAAAATTTTGTACCTATCTTTTAAAAGACTCAAATACATTTTGCATTTGGTACTGTTGAAACAAGCTTTAAAATATAATATTGATACTTATTAAATAAATTAGAAATACATAAATTTGGATTGTAAAAGAATGAGGGTTGGAACTAGTCATGTGCTATATTGAAGGATATAGTTCTTTGGATACCTTTTCCCTGAAACATGAATTAATAATGACATTTTAGAGCATATTGTAATGGATGATATTAAGTCCTTTGTGATATCTATTAATTATATATCTTATTTTAAACTTTTATTATATTTCTGAAAATAGTCAATATTGAACGAAAATTTGTATAGGCAATCCCTAGCCGCCCCTGCCCCCCAAAGTTGTATTACAAAGTGATTTGGTTGTTTGGAACTTAGAGTTGATTAAGCCACAAAATCTTTTTTACTCACAGAGCAGCTGATTTTACCTCAATATTACTTTTTTTTTTTTAAGACTTTTGATGTGGACCATTTCTTTTTTCCTTCTTTTTTTTAAAATAAATAAATAAATTTATTTATTTATGGCTGCATTGGGTCTTCGTTGCTGCACGCAAGCTTTCTCTAGTTGCGGCAAGCGGGGGCTACTCTTCACTGCAATGCGTGGGCTTCTCATCGCAGTGGCTTCTCTTGTTTCAGAGCACGGGCTCTAGTGCTTGGGCTTCAGTAGTTGTGGCACACGGGCTTAGTTGCTCTGCAGCATGTGGGATCTTCCCAGACCAGGGCTCGAACCCGTGTCCCCTGCATTGGCAGGCAGATTCTTAACCACTGCACCACCAGGGAAGTCCCAGAACTATTTCAACTACTTGATTTATACCATGAAGAAGCACAGTGCCACTGGAGCCTCTAACTTGACTCATAGTAAAAAAAGACAGGAGACATATAGTTCACATGTCTTAAGACCAGTAAGTAAAACTGAATGGAAAAGTATTTGACCCTGATACTAAACAAAAATCAGGCTCTTTACCAGTGGCTTTCAAAGTTTTGGCCATGACCCCCAGCAAGGATTTGCATTATGACTCAAACGTACATATATAGAGTGGAAGAGTATGTACTCTTAGTTACATACAATATACATAATACACATTCATACAGTATGCTGCACTCTTATATTTTCCCTTATATCTTACTTTTTAAAGGAAGATCACACCCCATCAAAGCGATTTCAGGCCCGCTAAGAATTACTCTTTAGAATGCAAAAAGCATCACAGATTATAAGAAAAAAATTGAACAGAGAAAAAAGTAATTCTGAAAGTGATACAAAAAATCACTCCACTCAAGGACAGAGTTTTGATCACAATACAATATACATTAATATGTTGAGGGGTTTGTGTATTCACTGATGAATTTCTCACTTAAGTGTATGTAGTGAGTTGTTAAATCCAGTCTTTGAGCCCACAGTAAGTTCCTTATTCATGTGACTATGTTGTAGTTACCATTTTCCAGCTAGGCATAACATTTCATTTCTTTTTAATGTTCATACTGTTATGCCTATAGTATATCTTCAGCTGTATTTTCCTGTGTTTCCACCTTGCTTTGTTGTCTCTTACTCCATTCTGGTACCTGGGTTGTTTACATCTTACATTTCAGAGTCAGACTTTATGCTTTATCTTTTGTTCTCCTCTTTGGGTTCTTTTTTTAGCCACATGATCTGTCTCTCTTTCTTTACTTCCTCTTTTTTTTTGCTACATATTTTGCCTCTTGAGGGCGAAAAGCCCTAAATCTCTTACTCAGTATGCTCAAGTTCATATCAGATTTATGTCAAATTTAGAAACCGTATCTATGAAACTCCAGTAAATACTATTTAGGAAAAGTGATTTGCATACCTCTTGATGTTTAATTTATTATATCACGTTATCATATTAGCTGAAAACAAAAGTAGTTCAATCTGTTTTGTTTTCAGCCTGATAGCACATGAAGTTTTAGGAGCATTTTAGACTTCTCAGAAACTATTGAAGTATCCTTATGTAGTAATAACCAATTATTTGGAACATAAAAGTTGGTTTGCAGGTAATATTTCAGTGAGATCCAAAATCCTTTTTAAAGCAGCAAGTGTTATTGGTTTTTTTTTTTAACTTATAAAATGATTATTCCAAGGAAATCTTATTTAATGAAAAGAGAAAGTTGTGTAGGAAATAAAAGAGTAACAAATTTTACAAAGAAGCACAGTTTATGAAAGAAAGCAGAATGGTTATCATTTTATATCTCAGTACTCCTAGAGTATGAAATTATTCAGTGATTTACTTCAAGGTTCGTAGTACATAGGCAGATGTACTTCTACTGTTAATTTACTTAGGGTAAATGTAGTTGTTTAAAGAAAGATTAAATCAAAATAGTACGTATAAAAATAGTGGCTATAATTTAAAATCAAACGTCTTAGAATTTGGAAGCATTTGCTTTTTTTTCCTTTTTATTACATTTAAGTTTAAAGCTTTTAATGCTGGCAATGTATATGAGCTGAAGAATTTTACCATGTATCTTTAAACTTCTGTGTTTTAAATGTAAGATGGGTTTTTAATATTTCCAGAGCATTATATCAATCCAAATACTGATTTGTCATAACCCCAACTAAAGATTGTGGTTATTTAATGGAATGTATTTGCTAGCTACACTTAACTTTATATATAGACACTGAGAGTCTCAAACTACTGACTCCCTAGAATGGCATTAATAAGAATAATACCCGTTAAAGACATTCCACATTTCTGGGGTATCTCTCAATTACTTAAGTAATATTGTCACTTTCTTTTATGCAATCCTTTCTACTTCTGTGAAGAGCTTGTTGTTGAATTACCTGTTCTTGCCAACCACAAAAGTAGTGTCTGAAAAGAACACAAGAAATTTTGGGTGACCCTCAGAATGATAAAGAGCTAAAGTGGTATTTAAATTGTTTGTAACTTTGTGGTTGCCTAGAGATTGAGTGTTTTTTGCCAATGCATAAACAAATAAATAACAATAAAATGTTTTGTTATAATTCCTGGAAAGTATTTCTGAGTATTGTTTATGAGACAATTTATACTTTCAGTGTTTTAAAATGCCTTAGGAAGTCTGTTCTTTGCATCTCTACAGTGAAGTATAGATAAAAGATATCACCATATTATTGTTGAAGAAGCTGAGTTGGAAAGTTTAGTTATCGATAGGTTGCTTAGCTCTAATAGTTCATGTTGGTGACAAAACTAATAATACTCTTTTTGCAGAGTAAATAAACATCGTGAAGTTTTAGGTATAAGATTTGTTTTATTAGCTGTTAATTTCTAAGATACCTATCAATGGAATACTTTTTCTTCTGCAAAACAGTATAGCTAAAATTGATATCAGTGCTTTAAAATATGTGAAGATTCCTGGCAAGTATTTATACCTGAATTACCGGATAAAATAATTTAATGTTAGTCCCTGCAAGAATGTAGATTCGTTTGACTATCCTTTCCTGGACTTTGTTAATGGCGGCATTTGTTTTTATTTTGTGTTTTGATATTTATGATTATTTATTCCCAAAAACAAGGCCTCTCTTTTACACTGTGTTCAGGATCCCTATTGAGGTGGAACCATCTTGATCATTCTGACAATGTTAAACAATCTTTGAAAAGAATGCCCAAGAGGGATGAGTGGTAACATAAAATGTATAGAATTGTGAGTTTATAACTGTGTAAATTGCTTCTTTTGATGTGTTACGAACAGTTATATAATAATAGCATTTGGTTTTTATAATATCATGGTTAGGTGGAAGTGAAAGCCGTTCCTGTTTCTCAGAAAAAAACATCTTTACAACAAGAGCAAGTAAAGAAACCTCAAAGGATTCCTGGCAGTCCTGCAGTAACAACTGCACCTTCTAATACTGACATGACTTTTGGTGGGCTGGCATCACCAAAGCTGGATGTTTCATATGAACCAATGATAGTGAAGGAGGCTCGATATATTGCCATAACAATGATGAAGGTAATTTATTTTACTTACCAGAAAAATTTTATTTTTTCACCGTCCATTCATTTAACAGACATTTCAGTGATTCAAACTCAGATACAAATCACAGGTCTAGAGAACTGTTGATAGATGTCAAACTTGCAATGTTTTTTTAAGGGTAATGTTATTTTCCTACAAAGAGGATTTTCATTCGTTTCTGGCAGAAGTCTAGAGAGGTTTCCAGTTGTAAATCAAGTTAATTCAATCAGAGATTGAGATGTTTGGAAACTGGATTTCATTTCCTGCAAAAATACTTGTCTATTTTCAATTTACCAGTACTCCTAGGACATAGCCCTTCAGGGATTCAGAGTTTACCTAGGCCCCCTTTAACTTTGGGTTCTTCCAAATGCCAGGCTCATCTCTTTGGGTTTCTTACTTCTTTAGGCTTTTTAGCTCTTTGGTGCCTTTAGACAGATTTCAAAAAAAAAATTTTTTTGTCCAGCTTTTTTAGTTATCTTTAGAGGCAATGTTAGTCTAAATTATCAAGATGGTTGTTATTTGAAATAGAAGTTAGGAATTATGCTATTTTCAGAGAGCAGTGGTGAGCCATTGAAGGCTTTCAGTTGGAGGAATGGCATGATTACATTTGTGTTTTATAAAGATCATGGTGGAATATGGAGAATGCAGTTGGGAGGATAATCAAGAGACATGGTTTGGTTTAAGTCTCTTTAGGAGACTGTTGACTTAATCTGGTGAGATATACTGATCCCTTGGACGAGTGAGTTGTCAGTTAGGGTAGATTCAAGAGATATTTAGGATAGATAAGACTTAGTGGCTAATGGGTATGAGGTAAAGAGAAAGAGGTAGGAAATAAAAAATGGAGTTCACATTTTGGGCTTGAGTAGTGAGATTGATAATGTTGGAGAAGGGGCAGAGGTTGGTTGAGGAAGATAACAGATTCAGCTTTTGATGTGATGAGTTTTAGATATCTCTGAAATATCCATGTGAAGATATATAAAAAGAAGTTGGAACTACAAACCTGAAGTGATCACAGTCTTACCTCAAGAAAAGAATTGGAGAGTCATCAGTACTTGTATTACTCATGAAATTATGGAAACAGATGATTTCTATCTAACGTGGCAAGAGGAGAGGGAAGTTCCAGGACCGGGTCCTGAGGAACATCAATATTGGTGATTCTCAAACATTTGTCCACATCAGAATCATCTGGAGCTCTTATTTATTTATTTTTATTTTTATTTTTTTAAAATAAATTTATTTATTTTTGGCTGTGTTGGGTCTTCGTTTCTGTGCGAGGGCTTTCTCTAGTTGCGGCGAGCGGGGGCCACTCTTCATCGTGGTGTGCAGGCCTCTCACTATTGCGGCCTGTGTTGTTGCGGAGCACAGGCTCCAGACGCGCAGGCTCAGTAGTTGTGGCTCACGGGCCCAGTTGCTCCGTGGCATGTGGGATCCTCCCAGACCAGGGCTCGAACCTGTGTCCCCTGCATTGGCAGGCGGATTCTCAACCACTGCACCACCAGGGAAGCCCCTATTTTTCTTTTTAAAATAAATTTATTTATTTATTTTTGGCTGCATTGGGTCTTCATTGCTGCGCGCGGGCTTTCTCTAGTTGCGGCGAGCGGGGGCTACTCTTCATTGCGGTACATGGGCTTCTCATTGCAGTGGCTTCTCTTGTTGTGGAGCACGGGCTCTAGGCATGCGGGCTTCAGTAGTTGTGGCACGCAGGCTCAGTAGTTGTGACTCGTGGGCTCTAGAGCACAGGCTCAGTAGTTGTGGTGCACGGGCTTAGTTGCTACGCGCCATGTGGGGTCTTACCACACCAGGGCTCGAACCCACGTCCCCTGCATTGGCAGGCGGATTCTTAACCACTGCGCCGCCAGGGAAACCCTGTGGAGCACTTATTTAAAATGGAGATTTTCCTACCATCCAAAGATTTAGATTCAGTAGGTCTGAAAAGAGGTTCCAAAATTCACATATAAAACAGATATGCAGAATGATTCAGGTTCAAAAGCTATACTTTGAGAAATATTGATTTACAAGATAGATATATTAAAAAAAAAAGAAAGAAATGAAAATGGAAACAACATTGGCAAGAATACGAGCCAAAGGGCTAGTACAAACTAGGACACCAGCTCTTACCTTTGCCACTTTTCCCACCATGTTGCATATGGCAACTCATTTCATCCTCATAACAACCCTATGAATGACTCTTTCTTATTCCCATGTTACACATGTGGAAACTGAAGCACAGAGAGGTTGAATAACTTGCCCAAGGGCACACAGTGACAGAGAGTCTGATTCCAGATTTGATTTTCCTACTTCCCCCAACTACCTTATGCCATGTCCTGAAAGTCACAGAAAGCTGTTTAAGACGGGTTAACAATGTTATGCTGCAGAGTGAAGTCTTGAAAAGGATCTAGCAGTGATCAGTGATCTTGGCAGGAGCAGCTTTAGAGGCATAGTCAGTTGATTAATTTGTCGATGAAGAGGGAGTGAAGTTATGGAGGCAGAGAAAGGAGCAGGCCATTTTATTTTGATATCAGAGATTGAACAGTTCTGAGTAACATCACAGGTCTGTGACTTCTGGTACGAATGGCTGAAACAAAGTTGAAGTTGAGATTATTGAGGTTGAAGAAATAAAAGAACTGAAAAGCTAGAGTTTTGGATGAGTTGTCCACGATTAAAGAATTTGAAGCTAAATATTCTCATTCATTTCAACTTTTTTTTAAGAGATCTAGTTTCTGGACTCCTTACCTCCCTAATTATTCTTTTAGTTTCCTATGAACATACTTAGGTTTGTATAATTTCTTTTGAAAATCTAGTTACCAGAACTGAATTCAGTATTTCAGGAATGTTCTGAGAGACCCAGGTTAAGGCAATTACAGAATACCATTCCCAAACTGTCTCTTTGAGATATTAATTCACGTTCCAGGAAAGGGGATTCTCTTATATCAACCATTCACAGATACCGTGTGCTACCCAGTAGTGAACTAAATATGGTGGAGGATGTAAAAGTGAGATATGATCTATTCTTTCATTATTAAATAGAATAATATGTATTTGAGGGAAATTGGTGGAGTAGAAAACCCATTGTACTGTGAATCTGGAAACTTGCGCTTTCCTGCTGTTAACACCGTTGTAATCTTGTTAGACTTACCCTTAAATTGCATTCTCCTCATTTGTAACTTTTTAGTAGGTGACAGAAGCTAGGTCATTTCTAAATCACTTTCATGAAAATAGCAAGGGTGGGGCGAAGGAAGGGGGCTTGTGAGTGGTGTGTGTGTGCTTCTCTTTGCTGTAAGTATAGTAGTAGTTAGAAATGAATGAGCAATTGGAGAACTTTACCTGAACCTTGAAAGGTTAATTTGGAATTGCTGCAGGAATATAAAAGTATTGGAAATAATGCGACAAGTTTCATGTACCTTCACCCCATTTTTATCTTTACCAAACTTTTTCAGATCTTTTTGTTATTTCTGTTAAGAAACAGATTGTTAACAGTACAGTTGCAACCCTCTGTAAACCCTTCTCCCTGGACCCATTCCCATGCCTTCCCTAGAGGTAACCACTGTCCTGAAGGTAATTAATGGTTCTTCTTCCCCAGATACATTTTTTGTATTTTACTGAGTACAAATTAATCTATAAGGAATATAGTATTTAGAATTTTGTGTATTTTTCAGAAGTTTATAAAAATGGTATCATATGCATCTGTCACTTTGCCAGTGTTTGTCCAACATTGTTTTTAAGATTTAGTCATGTAGCTGTAGTGCATTCAATTTATCTGCTTTGAAGTATTCCAGTGTATTACTGTTCCATAATTTGTTCATTCCCCTACTGATGGGCATTTAGGTTGTTTCTAGTTTTTTTCACTACTGTGAATTATATTGAAATAAACATCTTTGTATATGTCCCCTTTGGTACATGAGCAAGAGTTTTTCTAAGATATATATCCAGAAGTGGAACTGCTGGATAGTAAGACATACCTGTCTTCAGCTATATTAAATATTGCCAAAATTTATATGCCCATGAGCAATGTATCAAAATGCTAGGTACTTCATGTTCTCACCAGCATTTGGTTCTTAGCAACACAACTTGATGACTGTGATAGGATCATCTTGTTGTTTTAATTTGCATTTTCTTGATCCCCAGTCTAGTTGAATAACTTTTCAAATGTTTATTGGCCTTTCAGATTTCCCTCTTCAGTGACTTGCCTTTACTCACTTTTCTTTTGTGTTGTTTCTGTCTTTTGTATTGATTTGTTCTGTATTATTATGGATTCATATCCCGTTAAGGTTAAATGAATTACGAATCCCCTTCTCCCAGGTGAAGGCTTAACTTTGCCATTTCTTTATAGTGTCATTGTTTTGGAGAAATTTAAAATTTTAATGTGCTCAAAACATATTATCTTTTTTTTCTTCTGAATTTGTTGATGTTTTATTTGTTACATCTAGGTCTTTAACACACCTAGAATTTATTTTTGTAAATGGTGTGATGTAGGTAATTGAGTTTTTTCTTTTTCTCCGGTATGGATAACCAGTTGTCTCAGCACCGTTTATTGAATGTTCTATCAGTGCGGTAGTTAACAATATTTCTAATGATTTTGTGATTCTTGCTCATCTCTTTCTTAAAGGTTTATGAAAATTACTCATTTGAAGAACTGCGTTTTGCATCACCGACTCCTAAGAGGTGAGGATCATTTTCTCAAAGCGTAGCCAAAACATGTGTTGCCAGCTGCTTATAACTAAGATCACCCTGCATTCCAACTTTGTTTTCTATAAATAAATATTTTATAGGATTTAAAAATTCCTAGTAGAGATTTTTTTTTTTTTAACATCCTTATTGGAGTATAATTGCTTTACAATGTTGTGTTAATTTCTGCTGTATAACAAAGTGAATCAGCTATATGTATACACATATCCCCATATCCCCTGGTAGAGATTTACGACAGGTTTTATAATGTGTAGATTCACAGGTAGAATGTATTTATATTGAACTGTGGTACTGCCAATATGTTACAGAATACTAAGGTAATAAAGAAATAGCTAGTATCTAAAAGTATATAAATTGGCTTGTAAAGCATTGGTTAGTTTGTTTTTTCTCTTTTTGTTTCCCTCTCTCCTTCACCTAATGAGTGGCGGAGCGATTTCAGTGTATGTTGTATTTGTATTTTCAGTTATGAAGTCTTTTATTTTTAAGCCCCTGGGTAATTCTTTTAACTCCAGATTGAAGCAGATTTTCTGAAACAGATTTTTTGGCTTACTATTTTATTTGCTTGTTAGGAGAAGTACTTTTTAAAACACTTGCTTGGAAAAACTTATTAGATGGATTGTACTTTAGACAGACCACCTCCATAGAATTTAGAAAAAGCTCCGAAGTGAATCTGAAACAGCATAAGTACTTGTATTTATCATATATCAATGACTTATTAGAAATTAACAGGTTACTATGACTTTACTCTGATATGTATGCAAAGTAGAGTTTTAATGCACAATCTAGAAAGTGTTCTGTCAAAATAGCGAAGTTTTGAGAATGTATCTTTGTATAGGAATAAGGAAGTAGCATTTTGTCTCTGGCTTAGTTTTAGTTACAAAATGTCCATTCAGTGGAAGCATATGATTTTTGTAAACTAAATATGGACTCTGTAGGTTTATAGCATGTTAAATAAGAACAAATTGGCCATTTGCCAGTATATAGGTTTTTCTATGCATTGGGCATTTTAAACTTAATTTTAAAAGTCTCTTGTCAAAGTGAATGCCTTTATTAATTCAGCAAATACTATTAGGCATCTACTCTATGGAAGACACTGGGATACTTCTATGAACAAGATAGAGAAGGTGCTGGTTGTCATGGCAGATACATTCCTGTGGAGAAACAAACTATAAATAAGTAAACTACATAGTAATAATAAATAAGGGTATTTGATAGAGAGTGATGGGGAGGGGATAGGTCACCAAAGTATTGGATGACAGGGGAGGGCTGTTTGAGGAGACGTTATTTGAGTGGAGAGCGAGATGGTAGTTGGTTGTGTAAAGATTTGGGGAAGTTCAATCTAGGAAGAGAAAATCTGGGGTAGATGGAGCTTGATGTCTTTGAGGAACAGAAAGCGGGGCTGGAGAATAGTGAGCAGGAAAGAAGATGGTGGAAGATGAGATCAGAGAACCAGATGATGGCCGTATTACACAGGGACTGGTGAGCTGTGTTAAGGTTGAGTTTTCTTGGAAGAGATTTCTTTGGAGGGCTTTTAGTGGGAGAGTGATAGAATCTGATTTATAGTTTTAAAAAGATCATTGCGGCTGCTCTCTGGAGAATGAATTTCAGGGGAGCAAGAGTGGGAATAGAGAGATGAGTTAGAGACTCTAAGGTGGCTTGGACTAGCGGTGGAAGGGCCTTAGCGGTAGAAATGAAGAGGGGTGGATGGATTTGGGATACACTTAGAAGGTGAAGCCAACAGCCTGCTGCTACAATGAAATGGGAGGTGAAGGAAAGAGAAGATCCAAGAGTGAATGTAGGTTTCTTCCGCTTCAGCAGCAGGATAGATTATCCAGCAGAAGAGGGGTTTGCCAAGGTTGGCCGGCAGACCCAACCAGGCATGTGTTTGTAAAGTTATATTAGAACCCAGCCTTGCTCATGAGCTTATGTATCGTCTGTGGCTGTTTTTACACTACAGTGACAGAGTTAAAAAGTGGTGACAAAGACTGCTTGGCGCAATAGACTAAAATACCGTTACAGAAAATGTTACCCCTGGTATCATGATTTTTATGAGGATCAAAAAGTCTGAGAAATGAGCAAGAGTTTTTTGTTTTGCTGGATGCTGGGGTGAGGAGGGAATAATAATTCTTCTTTGGGTATATTAAAATTGAGATACCAAGATGCCTCTTACTTATGCAAGTGGGGATATTTCCAGGGCAGCGGGAAATACCAGTTCGAAATTCAGGGGAGAAATAAATGTTTGAGTCATCTTTATACATACGGTATTTAAAACTGAGGAATGGATGACTGATCAACTAGAGAGATGACACTGAAAGAAAAAAGAAGATCTAGACCCAAATCCTGGGGCATTCCATAAGTTAAAGGGTGCTCAGAAAAGGGAGAGCCAACAAAACACTGAGAAAGAATGGCCGGTGAGGTACAAGAAAAACCAGAAAAATGTTGCAGAAGCGAAAAGAAGGTTTTTCAAGAAAGGAGGAGTTGTCGGTTGTTATCAAATGCTACTGAGAGATTGCCAAGGACGAAGAAGCAATGATTGGATTTGGGGACGTGGTGGTCATTGGTGACTGTGACATAATCAATTGCAATGAAGTGTTGGGAGCAAAAGCCTAGTGAGGATAATAAGCTTTGGAAGAGAATTGGAAATGAGGAAATGGAGAGTGATTGTAGGTAATTCTTTAGATAAATTTTGCTGTAAATGGGAAAAAAGATATGAGACCATATTAGGGAAGGCTGTAATATCAAGGGGAGGTGTTTAAGATGGAAGATTCTGAGTTTGTTTGTATAGAAATAGAAATGATCCAGTAAAAGTGGGAGAAATTGACGATGAATGAGAGAGAGCAAGATAATTGCATCACAGAAGTGCTGACGGAATGAGATTCACAGCACAAATGGAGGGGCTGGCTTTGGACAAGACCCAGGACACTCTTTCCATTGTAACAGGAGGTAGAGGAAAATAAGTTTAATCTGATTGCAACTTTGAGGTTGTATCTGATTGCTTCTGTTTTTCACTGAAGAAAGTGATGAGGTCATGATCAGCTGAGAGTGAGGAAGAGTGGTGCTAGAGGTTTGAGGTGAGGAGGAAAAAGTAAATTCAATCATGGAGAGTAGGAAAACATGCTGTGACAGTAGGATTGCTATTCATTGTGATAATACAATCAGAAATTTTATGTTTGCTGATACATGTTAATGATGATGTCACCTGTGTAACCAAAAGTAAATGTTGCAGTACTCATCTTATTTCCTTTCAGACCCAGTGAGAATATGCTGATTCGTGTCAATAACGATGGCACTTACTGTGCAAACTGGACTCCGGGGGCTATTGGACTCTACACCATTCATGTTACAATCGATGGCATTGAAATAGGTATTTTTTTTTTTTAAGTTGTGAGTTACTTAGTGCAAAGAACTAGAATCAAAATCCTCTTTCTGTTCTAGTTTGCCCTTTAACATGTATCACAGACATGGACAGATTTCATAACTTTTAGGGGGGCTTCATATCCTCCTTTATAATGAGTACTTAATTCGTGCATTCTTAAGGTCTTAAAATGTTGTAATAATTTATGGGTCATTGTAGCCCTCATGATTCCTTCCCTGCATTCCCTGATGTGGCTGGTCAGGTTCGATCTCCTCCACGCTGCCCTGTAACCGTGTGCATGCCTCATCTCCCTACCCCGTGGTATGTCTGTCTTCCCTTCCTGGCTGTGAGCAGACACCTCTTTCATCTTTGGATCTCCCAGTCTGGCTCAGTGCCTGGCGCATGATGGCTGCTCAATAAATACTTGCCAAAAGGATGAATTTTTTTTACCTACCACTAACTTTGAAAAATATATTGCTTTTCCTTTGGGCATTAATCTTTCTATTTATTTTTAAACTATCCGTATAATAGGACAACAGTAGGACAACAAAGCTCTAATAAGTGTTAATCAATATGAATTCCTTATAACACTGTCTTTCCTAATGCTCCTCAAGCAAAAGGGTTCCTATGATCAGGCAGATTTAGAAAGCCCAATATATTGTAGTCTCATCTTAGACATCAATACAATTCATATTATCATATTTGGGATTCAAAGAAATCTTGAAATTAAGAATCCCTCTAAATTTGTTTAATCCTTATCAGGAGACCCTTACGTGTAGGGAAGAGGAGATAAAAGTAATACTGATTAACATTCCACCAAAATACCCTCTGGGAAACTTTTAAGTAGTTTCTTTTTACAGTGAAGATAAAGAGGTACTTTACATTGTTGTAACCATAGATGTATAGACCATACATTAATGTAAGTATAGGATCAGATATATTAGATTCATCTATACCATCCTAGAGACCTTTAGTGGCAGCCTTTGCTACACTCTTTTATTTCAGCATATCTTTAAAGCCTTTAGTTCAGCAAACTTTCGTTGGTTCTGGGCAAAACATTGTTCTAGGTATGACAGTTCCTGGCAAGTGTTGACAACTTACGGATGATTGCAAGATAAAACAGGCAAACAAAATCACCTGAAGTAGAATATAAGTAGTGATGTGCAAGGGGCACAAATTACAGCAGTTCAAAAGTGGAGATAGTCAAGAATGGTTTCTTCTTGGCTAATAGCGGGTAAAGGAAACTGATACAAAGTAGATAAGAAAAATCCACTTACATTTGTTTTCTGGAAAGACACTGAAGAAAAAGATCCATAGTTACTTAGAATCATTCATTTTCTTCCCCACCTTCTTAACTTAGCTTTCTCCAAAGGTGACCAAACTGTTAGTAGACTAGGATCTTGCTTGACTGCAGTCAAGGACAGATAATAATTCATTAGCATAAGGAGGATGATAATAGCATTTAATATATATCTAAAAATTTTTATACACACCTTATATATTTTATATATATTTTTAAAATCATTTCATTCTCACAGCATCTCAGTGAGATAGGTGCTATTCTCATCCCTATTTTATAGATTAAAAAAATGAGGCACAGAGAGTCAAACAGTTGGTGGCAGATGTGGGAACAGCCAAGTCTCACATGAGAAGCCCAGCTCTTAGACACCATGCTGTGCTGCCTGTTACTCATGAGATGATTGGTATAGATGATGAGTAGTGTTCTGATTGGTTGTTATGAGATAACGTTTGATCACACGAGGGTTTCTTTTTTATTATTTTGAATTTTTCAGTATTATTTTACATATTCTACAGCCCGTCCTCTTTTCCTTGAACCCCTGAGACACCCCTTTGGAATCTTAAGGTCATTTTTCAGATATTTCTCTCTTAGCTATTAAATATTAATCACCTTAAAGTGACAGAATTCAGATATTTGTTTTAATTGTTTAAAATAGCCTGTGAGTGTATATTAAGTTAGGTTTAAGGGTCCTCCTTCCCTTGTGTTCTCAAATGTTACAGTTCCCTTCCTTTTCTTACAGATGCTGGCCTAGAAGTAAAAGTAAAAGACCCACCAAAAGGGATGATACCACCAGGAACTCAGCTGGTCAAACCAAAGACTGAGCCTCAACCAAATAAGGTTAGGGTAGAATGAAATCAGAACATGAATTGGTCTGAGATTTATTAATTTTCTTCATTGATGCTTCAAGGTAGCCATCAAACACCTCATATTTTACTTTATTTCAGTATTCGAATTCTAAGTATTCCTAAATGAACTTGAAGAATAGTTCGTGGTTAATTCTAATCATTTCTCAATTGTAGAACCTGTACTTTTTTGGTTTCTTTGTATAATGCTATAGTAATTTATAGGCCTTGTGTACTTTCTGTTATTGAAAGTTTACAATTGGGACTTCCCTGGTGGTCCAGTGGTTAAGACTCCGCACTGCCAATGCAGGGGTTCTGGTTTCGATCCCTGGTCAGGGAACTAGATCCTGCATGCCGCAACGAAAGATCCCGCGTGCCGCAACGAAAGATCCCGCGTGCCGCAACTGAGACTTGGCGCAGCCAAATGAATAAATAAAAGCTACCCTTTAAAAAAAAAAAAAAGGAAATAAAGTTTACAATTCACAAAATGTCTACTGAAATTAAGTGTATAAAGTTGACAAGGTTAAAGTATCCTGTGCTGTTAAAAGAAAAAATTCATTTCCTAACATCTAAAGAGTAAGTACTGTAGGAATTTTAGTAAACTACTTACTAAAAAAGAAACATGGATAATAGAATTTATATACCTTCCTGAAAGGAAAAAAATGGGTCTTTTCTCCTTTTTATCATATGTCTTCAAAGTTTGGAGAAGAAATTATAAACGTATATTAATAACTTTCTGTTTTTTTCAATAATTTACATTTTTATACATTTTAAAAAACAACATTTTTTTTTAAATGTTGTTTTTATAAATGTTTTCTCTTGTTGTTTTTATGAATTAACCACTGTTATTTGCACAAGGAAACCAGCTACAAATAATTTTGGAAACTTTCTCAGAATTATACTTTCAAATCTGTTTAATTTTCTCTCTTACCACTTACTTATAAGGTCTCTGTTCCGTGATTTCCCCTGTCTCATCTGTCTGTCTTTGCCTTTCTCAGGTTCGAAGATTTGTGGCCAAGGACAGTGCAGGGCTCCGTATCCGAAGCCACCCTTCCCTTCAGAGTGAGCAGATAGGCATAGTGAAGGTCAATGGAACCATCACTTTCATTGATGAGGTAATTTGTAAGGAAACACTTGGTAATAAATTTTGGACAGAAAGTTTTTGCATTGTTTGCACAATATAAGTTTACTAAATTGTTAGAATGTGTTTTAAGCAGTTTGGGTAGTGTTTGGGAAATCATTTCACAGAATTTCAAAATTCTGTTCATTGAGTTTCAAACATTGCATTCATTTTTCTTTATCAATAGAAAAAGTAACTAAAATTATATTTTTAGCATAAAAGGAGTTCAGTTAACATGGTAGTCAGAACCTGTACAAGGATTCAATGAAAATGAGTACAGTTTTTCTTGAATTTTTTAAATGTAGTTTGTTTTCGAATGTGTTTATTATATTGCCTTAACTTTGGACAGTACATTTTTCTAATAATACAGTCAAGTAACTTCCAATTATGAAAATCTAAATTGAGGGGAAGGAAGTCTTAAGTTCTTTTGGGAAACATCTGATTTTATGTTTGAAATATTTATCTTAAAGTGTGATTTTTTTGTGTGCTTTTACTCCTGAGTGACATTGTTTTTTACAATCTCACCATGTGAATTATCATATTGCTTGGCATTCCTTGCTGGTTTTTTCCTTAAAGCTTCTCTCATTCTTCCCTTCTGCAAAAACTAGATGCTTAATCTCCACGTCCAGCATTATTTGCCTGCTTTGTAGCCTTTCGGACCTTGCTGCCCTCATAGGAGTTACAGGAGGGCGTGGCTTGTTTCTGTTGTTTATACTCCATAGATCCACAATGATGATGGTGTGTGGCTGAGGCTGAACGATGAGACGATAAAGAAGTATGTTCCTAACATGAATGGTTACACTGAAGCCTGGTGCCTCTCTTTTAATCAGCATCTTGGGAAGAGTCTTCTGGTCCCTGTTGACGTAAGTGAAAGGTGGTTTTAGAAAGCTTTCTAGGTATACTCTGTCCTCATTACAGGGCTTTCTTTAATTAAGGCTTCTCAGTTCTGAGGTAAACCACAACTAAATAACTTTAAGTGCTTGAAATCTGAGAGCTTCTGTGTAATAAAGAAGGAGTTTGGCAAGGCTAAGGACCTTAATACTTACTATGGTCCATCACAAGCAGGAGGTAGTAAATTAAAACTAGGCCTGCTGAATTCCTTTCACAGAGGTAGGGAACGAGAGCGGTTACAGTTTTTTTTCCCCTTTCTTATTCACACTACTGTTTGGAATGAATTCCAAACGAAAATTTAAGAATTCAGTGTTACTATTCATTTCAGAAATATGTATAATGTATTTTTTTATGTTGGCATTTTGTAATTCTGTGTTGTCTAAGTTGGAATCTTTTCTTTCTTGGCATGTGATACTGCTGTATTAAAATAAGGTGGATTTTTAGACTTGTGGTGCTGTAGTGTTCTAGTTGAAGTTAAATCTTAGTGTCTGAGAAAATTCACTGAGCCTCTTTGACAGATGCAGTAGAATACTTAGAGTGTTCAAAAGTTTGCTCTATCACTAAATATGACAGGAACCCACAGCTCTTTTTATAATTTAAACAGAAATATATGATTTTTTTCTTTTTCGTCTCCATCAAATGTATTCCTTATGACACTGCTAATAAATAGAACAGGTAAATTTTTATTTTAAAAAAGCCTTAGTATTTTAAACAGTTGAATTTCTTAAAAATCAGTGTGTAAAACTAGCTCTTTATATCAAATCATTTAATATATTGTTTGTTTTTCTCCTTAATAGTTCAGAGTAATGTTCTCCAAAGGGGTGTATACAAGATGATTCTTTGGGAAAGAAAATAACAGAACTTCTATTTAAATTTATTGATTTCATTCTTTTCTCTATTCCTTTGTATATGTTTTATAATAGTACAGTGGGGAGAGATATATCTATCTATATACTTTTTTACAAATAGATGCGTGATAAAGTTCGGAGAGTGTTGGTCTACTGCTTTTTTGATTTTTTGATTTTTTTCATCTGTGGCTCGAAAGTTGGCCCTAAATGGTTTGAACCCATCTCTCATTATGGTAACCAAATATTCTTCAGGATTACGAAAATGATATATTAAATGAGATAATATATAATAGCCATTATAATAGCCATTATAATAGCCATTATAATAGCCATTTTGTTTATGTCACTAACAGCATATTTTTAAAATTTTGACCAATTTAGAGTTTTGTGTATTTTAAGGCCCTAATAAGGCATTATATTAGATTATATTATCTTTACTACCTTCCCCACTTCAAAATTTTCTTCCTAATTCCTTTGTTTGCTCATTTGAGGGGATGGTTTTGGAAGAGGAAGATATTCACACAGATAGAGCAAGAGAATAAACAAAGGTAGAAAGGAAGAGCAAGAAGTGTGCTGTGTGCTGAAGTTCTGAATCCCATGGCTTCATTTTGGACCACTGGTGTTCTGTTATTTGATGCTTTTAAACTCTAGCCAAGAGACAGTTTTTAGTAGACAGTCTTGAGGTCAGAGAGAGAGGACATAATAAAGGTTAGAGGGAACGCTAAATGGAGTGAGCCGTACAAATACTCGTTGATGGCTTTTCACTGGTATGTGAATGAGGAGATTATCACTGACTTATTTGAAAAATCTAGATGAAGAATATTGGCGATAGAAAGTAAAATGAAGTAGCTTTTGATATTTTCTAGCTTGTCTTTATGTTGAAGAATGACATGAGTTCTCTTTTAACGTTAAGCAACTCAGAGTATCTGCTATCATTAAGAAGGCTGAGGTTTTTCTGGTTCCTTTATTTTAAGGACGGTAGTGACTTGAGATCCTTATAAATTAAAGGAAAGATGCCAGTAGAAAAGGGAGACACTAAAGATGTAGATAAGAAATCTGAAGGCTGAAAGAGGAGGAGAAAATAGAATTGAGGGCACATTGGAGAGTTGTTTCTGTGAAGGATGAGGGGGTATGTATGGCAGTGGGTAAGTTTTTAGGGTTGACGGAGGAAGGGAAGAGGTTGAAGGAAACCGTGATTTCCATATAGAAGGGAGAAAAGTCATCAGTTGAGATTGAAACAATTGAGTTAAGCTAGAGAGTTTAGAAATGCCATAAAGATTTGGAGTAATGTTTGAGAGAAATAGGAGTGGGATCTGACCAAAAAACTACTTGTTTGAGGATTATTGGGCCACTAAGGACCCAGTGGGACCACTGGATAGATCCATTCTGGATACCCTTCCTCTCCCATGGCCCTAACTATCCAGCATTAAAGGAGCCAGGAAAACAGATGATAGCATTGGCTGGAATTTCCTGGGCTGCTATGACAGGAAAATAGGGACAAAAAGGAATTTCAGATGCTGATGAAAGAGCAATTGAGATCACCAACTGTGGGATCCAGCCTAACTTAGAAATGTGGAAGGACAAATGGACGGTCCAAGGGACTTGGAGGACTTAATAAAATAGAACAATATAGTGAGTGCGCTATACTTGAAGAGCTGGAAGGAGATAGGCAATTTTTGTGATAACATAGCATATTTGGATTTGATTTCATACTTAGAGCATTTTATTGAATGAAATGGCTCATTAATGTGGCCGTGAGAGGGCAGCTGAAGTATGTTGGAAGTAAAGGTCATTGGAACTGCCCAAGTCTAAGAACTAAAAGGCTAGGCAGTTGGATGATATCCACATCGACACAAAGACGTACCTGTGATGGCAACACTGTGACCCGCAAGGTTTGAAAGAGAGTTTGTTTACCGTTGGAGGAAGAGTCCCGTTAGATACAATATAAAGTCATGGGACAAATGGGAATAATTAGATGTTGGATCAGGAAGAAGCCTAGAGTAGTTTTGGTATAAAAAGAGAACAGGTAGATGACATAAGGAGGGTTTATATTTTATGTGGTGACCAAAGAGGACAGAGGGGATGTGTGACAACTGGCCTAGGGCTTCAAACAGATCTGGTATAAAGTTGCTTCAATGAGGGTGTTATATGAGGACCCACAGAGTCAGAGCCCGGCATAGGCAAGAACAGGCTAGTTTTCCAAGGTTTTGATTTTAAGGACCAGGACAGGCCTCTTATACAGTCAATAAGTTTTTAATGAGTACCTTACTCTACAGGGCAGAGCATGATAGGGCATAGAGGGGATAATGATTCCATCTCATCTCCTCAAGGAACTAATAGAGCTAAATAAACGCATCTTGCTGCTTCTTCCCTTTGCATCTCTTACTTCATTTACTACTAGAAAAATGTTTGCCACCTAGTCTCCCTTTTTATACTTCAGTTCGTTTGTGAGTAAATCAACTATAAATTATGGCTAACCATTGTGAAACACTACTCAATTAAAAAAAGAAAGCTAGGAGATTTGAAATAAAATTAGAAATTATCGAGGACTAATGCCACTAACTTAAAGAGACGCAAAAGTACCAGAAAGTTGCCTTGAGCAGCCCTTACATCAACCTCTTCAGCCTTTTCTAGTTACAACAATTTTGTATTCACATGAATGCGTGTACCCTGTTTGGAGCCTGACTCAAACAAACTGTTGGAGAGAATGGGGGTAGGGATTGGAAATTGAACACTGACTAAATATTTGATGAACTATTTTTTATAAAAAGATTACCATAAATAGTCATATTTAGAATAAGCTTTAAAATGATTTTTGTTGCACTGTCTTGTTTATTTACTCATTTTGTAGAACTATCATTTTCATTGTAGATAAGTACTTTAGCTAAATTTTGGCCTACCTAGCAGTAGTTCTATTTAAACATCATTACTAAGAAATAATGACATCCTAACTTAGTTCAAATATGACTTTAACTGTGTTTTAGTACTTTAGTAATGCTCTAGTTTAGAGATTAAATAGCATTAGACATCCATATTATGACTATGTCTTTTTTAGAATTTTTTTTTTTTATTAATTAATTTCTTTTTATATATATTTATTTTTGGCTGTGTTGGGTCTTCGTTTCTGTGCGAGGGCTTTCTCTAGTTGTGGCAAGTGGGGGCCACTCTTCATCGCGGTGCGCGGGCCTCGCACTATCGCGGCCGCTCTTGCTGCGGAGCACAGGCTCCAGACGCGCAGGCTCAGTAGTTGTGGCTCACGGGCCTAGTTGCTCCGCGGCATGTGGGATCTTCCCAGACCAGGGCTCGAACCCGTGTTCCCTGCACTGGCAGGCAGATTCTCAACCACTGTGCCACCAGGGAAGCCCTAGAATATTTTTAAATCAAAAAAAATGTTTTTAAATCAGTGGGAAGAATAGGGATAAATATGAAGAGTGCAGATCCTTTTTTGTGAGGTGCTCACGGTCTGTTAGAACTTGTTGCCCCTTTTAGAACACACTGTTTAATTTTACATCTTAGAGTCTTTGTTTATGTTGTTTCATTTGTCTAAAATGCTTTTGCTTCCATTTTTTTTTTCTAACTTTTCTAATATTTTCCTAATTGGCCAGGCTCAAAAATTTCTGTCAACGTTTCTCATCCCTGTACATCCCAATAACGCTGTAGTTATTAATTCATTAATTGTTCACTCAGCATATATTTATTGAGTCCTTATTATGTACCAGACACTAAGCTGGGAAGTAGGTGTTGGGTGGAGAGGCAAAGGGGAGGGATACAGAATAAGTAAGAGTGCAGTTCTTGATCTTGGGGTACTCACTATGTAATGGGATAGACATACAATATTCAGACAATTAAGTTGCATTGTGGTAAGTTACAGAGTGACTTTACTTAGGAGGTGACATTTGAGGAAATCTTAAAGAAAAATTGCCAGGACAAAGTAAAGTAATTTCACATTAGAGAGTCAGATGTCCAAAGTTATGGAGGCATGCTATGTATGGTAAAAAATAGTTGATACGGGTGAAGCAGAATTGAGGGTAAAAAGCATATAAGTACTGGGGAAATTAGCTTTTTCTCTCCTTTCTCAGGTAGCACTTTGTCTGTAAAAGCAGAAAAGGCTTATAATGTCTTTCTCCAACTACCCATAATGTTTAGTTTGGATTTTTTTGGCCTTTAGCCCATTTGTATTTATATACCTCTTATTTCTGTTAAGCTCCTCAAGGGTTAGGACTCATTTAGGATCCCTTCTTATATTTTTTCTTCCGGAGTGTTAAATATTACATTTTGCTCATGGTAGGCTTTCAACATTTGTTAAATACTAAATTTTAGTTCTTGGCATTTGGTAGGATCATACTGCTTAAAATAATTTCTGACCCTCTCTTATGCTCCATACCTTAATTCTCTCATTTAATTCTCATTGTGCCCCTTTGATGTTAAGTTTTTATCATTCTCATTTTTCCAGTGACAGAAGAGAGCTATTCTCCCAAGATCATAAGTAGTAAGTAGTGGAGCTAGCTCTGGAACTCCAGTTGGTGTGATTCCAAAGCCCATTTTTTTATGTTTAGTCTACCTTAATCTAGTGGAGCCATAAGGATAAATAGTTATAAAAGGATAAAGTAAATATAGCTATAAGAATCATATTACTTTGGCTAGAACTCCACAATTAAATAAATATGAATACTGATAACCTTAATGGTTGAATGAGGATGAATATCGTGATGTATGTTGAAGGTATACCTGGGGAAGGCTGATTTTAAATTAAAATTCTTAAGATTTAAAAACTACAAATGTAAGCCAACAGAATGTTTCAGATACCAGGGAAAATATGTTTAAAAAGAGAGAGAAAATCAGTTATGCACATGACGTGGGAGACATTTGACTGCCTATAATAGAGCCTAAATTTTTTGGAAAGCAAGTTTACTTCTAAAATAGGAGATATTACTGATCTGAAACTTATAGGCCCAGTTCTTTGGATTCTTTGTCAAAAATGAGGTCTTTTCACATTGTGAATGAGGTTGAGTGGTAGAGAAAGTTTATATCAAGGAAAGTAGATGATACCTCATTAGAAGTATTCAAAGATACCTTTATAATGCCCATATTATCCAGATTCTTGCAGAAGCAACTTGAGTCTCCGAACACACCGTGCAATTATACAAACCACTTTCTACCTACTTAGACTGATTGGTGTTCACATATAGAAAGTAGGTTGATTTTTCTGAATTTGGGGGCTCTGAAGATTTGGGGGAGAGATGAAGGAAAAATATCATTTGGTATTCTCTCTTATAACATTACTCAGGGTAATTGGTAAAATTAGCAAATGTTTCTTGCATTTTATGTCAGTTTCATTCTTTCGGGATACCTAATGATGCCTGATAGTCACAGCTTTAATATACCCCAAATTTCTTGATTTTGTCTCATTAATAAATTTGTGTGTATATGTATGCGTAACCTGTTTTTCAGTCCTACTAAATACTAAGTATTTACTTAATACACCATTAGTAAATATGCTGTCCTTAGATAGTTATCAAAAGCTTCATTTCATACTTTAGTTTGATGTTTAAGTTTCCTAAACAGAATGGAATTAAGGCTTAAATTCCATTTAAGCCTTAATTTAAGCCTCTATTAAAATAACACTATAATTGTTTGTATATACGCTGTGTTTAATTTCCCTGAGATATTTTATCTTTTTCACTTTAAAAGTGGCAATTTTTAACTCTGTGATCATTCAGCACAATGAAACAACTACTTTTTTTTTTTCCTCTCTTTTTTTCTTTTGCGTGAGCATTTGGCATGTTTGGTCATGTATTTCTCCATGAAAATTGTTCGCTTATTTGGTCTCTTCTATGCCTTGAAAGATTATTGTCTTAGAGATGCAATTTGGTGCTCATCAATTTAGTTAGGTTTTTAGCATGCTCCAGTTTCTAATTTTCTTGACAGAACTTTTTTGCCTTTACAATAGTCTTTGAGAATAGAATGATTTTGATTATTGTAGATATGTGTGTATTTGTATATGTGTGTGTGTGTGTATATATATATATACATATATACACACTTTTACATACATATATAGTGGTGCTCATATTATTCTATAAAATTATACAATATGAAAGCTAATTTATATATTTTAATAGTGAGAAATTGAGACTTTGGAGAGATTAATATTTTCATGCATGTTCATATCTTTAGACTAACCTTTCCTAAATTTTCAAAAGAAAACTATGCAAGTACATTTTATTTTTAAACTCCAGCTTTCTATCTGGTGCTTTTTTGATACTTGATAAATGCAATTTTATTAGGATAACACATTTTAAAAATAATCTTATAGTAAACCAGTGTAGACTAAGAATTTTCTACAAATGCAGAACAAAAGCAAAAAAGAGTCAAATTTGAATCCACATATAATCAACATGTACAAAATTGATTTTATTGGCAATTTGTTACCATGGTTAGCAGTTACATCACTTTAAGGTATCACTGTATATGTTAACTCATGTCCTCAGACTGAGGAAACACTTGAGTTTGCACATTGAAATAAGAGAGGGAATTCCCTGGCAGGCCAGTGGTTAGGACTCCGCGCTTTCACTGTCGAGGGTGCGGGTTCAATCCCTGGTTGGGGAACTAAGATCCCACAAGCTGCATGGCACAGCAAAAATTTTAAAAAAATAAAAATAAAAGAGAGATACAAGCTTTAAAATTGTCAGTCACCACATTGCTTCTTTATTCCTAACTCATCTGCATTGCTTTTTACAACGCTTTTCACATTGCTTTTGATGCTAGAAAAATTTATGCTAAAAAATAGAATATGCTAAAAAATATTAATATTGTTTTATGTCAAAGGTTTGCACCACTATTCTCTGCAAAGGAGAAAAACCATTGAGCAAATACTCCACAAATTCTTACATACATGGATGAACCAGTAAGGACATCTTTTTCCCCCCAAAATAGTATTTCAAAATACTTTGCAACATGTTTCCACTTCACCTAAAGAGAAAGTGCCCTGTCTGCTGTCTATTTTTAAATGTGAAGGGGGCTTTGGTTTTTTGTTTTTTTCTTTTGTTTTGCATTTATCTGTAGGCACACTAATAGAAGCTCATTTTTTTTCTGGCTTTTATATGTTTTATATTTCTGTATTAGCATATATGTATGTATATGGGTCTGTATCTACATCTGTCCATACATGTACATACATGAGGAAAATAGAACTGGAGAATATTAAATAAATTCTCGTTATCTAAAATGGCTTACAGTTGGTTGGGAATTGTGTTGTTTCTTTTGTGCTGAAGTCTTGGATAATGACAACTTTCATTAACATTTTGAATGTCCTCTTTTTTTGTATTTATATAAGCAGTAAAATTGTGTAATTACTGGTTTCTGGAAGGATTTTAATTTCAGATCAAATAAATATGTTCAATAGGATGATATGTCTATGTAAATGTATTATCATTTTAATTTTTATGAAAACATTTTGTGAAAATGCTGATTTTTCTGGGACCATGTTGCTGTGAATTGGTTGTTCTGTAACAAAATATTTTTAGACTCTAAAGTAGAGATCCTAAATGCTCTGTGCATTTCCTAAACTTTGAGATGGAGAAAACTAGGTCTGCCTTTTGATAAAAGTTCAGATTGTATGTTTTTTCTCTGTGCTTAACAAATTTGCTAACAGCTTTCAGTAACATTTCCAAGCGACTTTTTTCTCATTTATAGAAGAGAGCAAAATTGAAAAATGACTTAAATTTTTTTTTCTTTTTGGTTTTTTTTGTACTTTAAACAGAGATAACTATTTCACATATACTACATGCCATTTTATTCACAATAATAGTTGCTCTATCTATACAATCTGTGTTAGTCACATTTTCTTTATAAAACAGCAGACTGTTTTCTGTCATAAAACAAATCTGGCTTGTACTGGAATAGACACGTCATCATTTAAAGGAGTTTGAAGGTGTCCTTCTTGCACTGACTGTCTTAAGATTTAAATCAATGTCTGGCTCTTAATTGTAGTAAATGGCATGACACACTATATCCATGGAGAGCTTTTGACAAAAACTTATGTATCGGAATTTCTTTGCTGTGTGGTTTACTCAGGTGGCTTCAGTTTCCCTTTAGTGAAATAATATTCCTGTGCTGGTGCTAGAGTATAGAACATTGTTGTTACTGTGAACGCATCTTCTGCAGATGATATCCTGTTCCCTTTCTTTGTTGATATTTTTCTTTCTTAAACTTTGTTGCTCAGAATATCTTTAATGCTAGCCAAGGAGTCAGGGATTTGGACGTATTTTCATGGACTTCCAAAGCTTTTTTCCCCCAGGTGAGTTAACTGTAAGGAACAGTCATACATTATTCAGGTATTTCAGCTTGTATAACAAATTTTACATTGTATCTTTGAAGCCTTTACTTAAGATTAATTTAAAAAAATTTCTTTTTACCAAAAACGATCTATACAGAGTTCTGCAATTGAGTTTCCCCATAAACCTTTCCCCTCTATTTCTGCCAAAGACTGTATTACTAGTTTAAGTTAAACTTTTACTTGACTTCAAATTTGCTATATTTAACTTTATGACTAGCTTCTCCAACAATTATATACAGGTCTAGCTTTTTCAGAACTTACTTTTTTAGGTGGGAGAGTTCCAACCCTATGGCTCTTCTGTTTTTTTCCTAGCCTTGCACAGTGGTCTTTTGAATGTTGGGGTGGGATTGCAGGGAGCAAAAATTAACATTGCAGTTCATCAATTTCATATGCTGGTGCCCAGGTCTTAAATTTCTGTATAGAATAAAACATGCATTTTAGGATTTCTTGAGAATAACAGACACAGTTCTGTGATTTTAGGTCTATCAGTTCTTTTTATACTGTTTAGTATTAAGAAAAAGGATAGACTTTGCTGTACATTTATTAATTTATATAGTTTCTTTAACTAATCAATAAAATATTAAATATTTTAGGACAGTTCTCCTATGTTGCCTTTCAGTGAATAACTTGCAATTATTATAATTATTATTAGTGTTTGCCAAGACTTTTCTCTCACTGTTACCCTGAGTGGTCAAATTGGAAATATTGTTATAACTTAATTAAATGCTCGAGATGTATCATTAAAGACCAGTGAAATTTTATTTTCACTAAATCTATGAATATTTGTTTAGTTTTTACATCATGCCATGTAATTTTTAAAAGATCATTTGTACATATGACTAATTTGACTCTTCCATCTATGAAATAGCATCATGTATTTGCTAAAATTGATCATTCACAATGACATTTTAAAATATTTACTGAAAATCTCATGAGTAAAATAGCACAATTTAAAGTTTAGACCTTACTCTCCATTTTTATTTTGAGTGCTCTCTTTGTATTCATATAGTTGTACACATATATAAATATTTACAAATATGCATGCATGGGTATATAAAATGCATATTTTATTTTAGATTGTAAATCTAAATTTTTCAAGTACTTAAAATTCTCATTTCCATTAAATTGCCAATATATAAATAAGGAATGTTGGACAAATATGGTACAGTAATTATAGTAAATGTAAATAAATACCGTCCATAGTACGTATTTGTATAAGTAAAAATTGATGATTATTCATCACCACAATGAAATTTACAAGATATTATGTGCAGGTTAATAATGGATTTAAAATTTTTTCTGACCAATCATATATTAAAGTCACAGGTACGGAGAATTCTTGAATCCACATTTTTTAACCTTACGACTTTATTTTTAATTTTCCACTATATAATGGACATGTCTTTTGGAATGAGACTACTCATAGGGGTAGAGCTATTCAGTAATATTTTATCTTGCATAATATGTTAGTGGGTTTTTTCATTTTTATCCTATTTATAACATAACTAAATATTAATTTAATTTTAACCTAATGTTTGAGTAAGTGTCCCATTATGATCTTTTACTGTATTTGAATAAAGCAATTTGTAGAGTCTATATTGCTGTATTTAAAAATGCAGTTTAAGTCTGTTTTAAAGAAGTAATAATGACAGTGGAAGAATTTCCAGTGTAGAACTTTCCTTTACATTTAATTGGGAAAAAGAGCAAAAATGGGAAGGTTATTATTTCTCTTTATTGCATTCACGTAGGAAGTAATTTCATCACAGCATTCAGATTCAACAGGAAATTTAGGGTATGTTCCTTTCTTTCATTTTAGAAGTGACTGTTTTATATCCAAATGTATTATATTTATATAAAACCACATCTTTAATGTTAATCTCTCCTCTCTGCTAAAATATAATCATCTTTTTCTGTTAAAAGCATTAATATATCACTGTTTAACAATGGTCTAGCAAATCTAACAAGGCATTTTTATTTGTACTGTATTAAGAAAGTGTGAGTTGTTAAAATCTTATAAGCATTCTTATTTCATTCATAACTAGTAAATATTAACATGTAGCTATATTTCATGCACATTTTTTCATCATTGTTATCTCTGTTTATAGATAAGTCTCCAGAATCTTCATACCTAGTTTCTCTATTTATTAATAATTATAAACAAAAGTACAAGGAAATGGAGATTTAGACTTTTTAACCCATACTGACAGGCAGTAATAATGATTCAAAATTATTCAGTTGTGGTTCATATAGTAAATTATTTTTGTTTATCCTACTGTTAAATATTTCACTAAAAGATAAAAGTAAAATCAGGTACTACTGTGTTTCTCAAATTATGGTGGACAGAAGCTAGAGGTTCAGTTCCTCTCCTGCTATCTTTTCTTCTCTTCAACTCTATTTTCGATATTATTCAGAATTGAATAACTGAAAGATTCTTTAATAGTAGTATTAACCAACACTTGAGCTATCTTTGGATATGTGTTCTTTTTCTTAATTGATGCATTATGGACTTGCTGTAAAAGCAATTAAGAAGGATGTTGAAAGTGATAATAGATTGTATTTTGTTTACTTTTTTTTCCTATTCAAATTTTCAGGAACCTAAAACTAATACTGATGACTTTTTCAAAGACATAAACTCCTGCTGCCCACAGGAAGCAACAATGCAAGAGCAGGATATGCCGTTCTTGCGAGGAGGGCCAGGCATGTACAAGGTAGTGAAGACGGGACCTTCCGGTCACAACATCAGAAGCTGCCCTAACCTTAGAGGTATCCCAATTGGAATGTTAGTTCTGGGAAACAAAGTCAAAGCAGTGGGAGAGGTATGGATTCTTGTAGCTTCATGACTTCTAAGATATTCGTTTTTAATATAATACAACCAAAGCATCTCTTTCTTCCAAAGGTTGCCATTTCCATCCCAGGTTTTTAAATGTTAATGTTCTTTATCTTTACCTGTATTGAAAATACTAATGCAATTTTTCTGTGCTTCTTTTTTAATAATTTTATTCTCATAATTATCCTTGTGAAAACAATATTTATATAACAAAGTGATTTGTATTGTATATATAAATGTTCGGTATTTGCAAATATCTTTTCATTATTGCAAATGTGTACTGTACTGTCATGGATGAACAGCACTTTGAAATATTTGCTATGAATCAGTTTGGAGATGTGTTATATTCAAAGGGTTTCATTTCTTCGTTCCCATATATGGGTGTCACTGAAGTCCTGAGCAAATAACATTACTCTTTAGTCAACTGTGGCATTTGCCTCAGCTGATGAGCTTAAAGATGTAGTGTGTCATGCTATTTCTCAGTGTCAGGGTTATCTTCAAGTTGCATTTTAGTCACTACCACCCTAAATAACAGAGAGTATGCTGTGTTAGGACATTTCAGGTGCCAAACAAAGAGCCGTGTGTTTTGGGGTACCATTTAAAATTATCAAGGGATTATTCTGTGCCTTAAAAAAATATTGTTTTTACTGAAGTCATCAGTGAGCATTATTTTACAAGACTGTTTATTGATTTCTGTCTTACCTCAGGCTGTGGTCTTAATTTCAGAAACTAATTTGATGATAGAGATTTATTGGAATAATTACTCACTTAAACTTTTTGCTGGTTTTCAGCCTGAATGCCCTGAAAGAATCAAGCCAATCAATCATGCTTTTTGTTATGTACTAGGTAACCAATTCTGAAGGTACATGGGTGCAGCTGGATAAGAACAGCATGGTAGAGTTCTGTGAGAGTGATGAAGGAGAGGCATGGTCCTTAGCTAGAGACAGAGGCGGAAACCGGTACCTCCGACATGAAGATGGCAAGTTGGCTTAAATTTGTGATTTATTCCGATTTACCTTTGCAGTGCAGAAGTTTAAAGTGTACTGTATTTCTTTTGTTGTAAAGAGCTTTTCTGTGTGTTTATTTTTTAAGTAAAATCAAAACTAAAGGTTTAAAAATCTTGCAATTGTTAAAATTCCTATGTAAAATACATAGGTACTAAATGAATACACATAAAAGAAGAGAATTAGAAGGAAATGTGAAACATATGAATTGATCTTTGTAAAACATGCTTTTTATTTCATTAATATGAATTTAAATGATAATTCTTCTGTGCCAGTTCGGGACTAAACCTTTTACTCTTTCTACCACTAAATGGAAGTTCAGTTTTCAAACCACTGATTGTAGTACTTCCCCCAGGCAATTTCATTCTATTGAATGCTGTCTCAGGAAAGGAGCATTGAATATATGCTTAGCTTCTTCTGGGGGTTTCCTATTTTGTTATTAGAGTTTCAGCTTTAAACTTTATTTTACCGTTTTTCAACAATGATCTCCTTTAATAAAAGATTTTCCTTTTTGTCCTCTTCTCTTCATTCTCCTGGTGGCGAAATCTTGTTCAGACCATGACATCACTTAGGTGAAGCTTTAACTGATTCTCACAGAGCGAAGAGTTACCTCTCATCCTAAAGAACTGAATTCACCACTAGAACAAAACTGATATTATATTGAAGTTAATTTTTATTTCTTCGTACCCAGATTGTGAGTCCCTTGTGGACAGGCACAGGTTTTTTATCTTTGTATTCCTAGTTCTAAAGCAGTTTTCACACATACTAGTTGCTCACTAAGTTTTCTAAATATACAAGTTGAGTCACAAAAGTATTAGTTAGGACATCAAAATAAGTGGATAGGCCCAACATAGACTTTTCTACCAAATCCCAGAATTTATAGGAGAGGGTCAGACAATTAAATGAATATGCTTCTTTATCCAAAAGAGTATAAAGTTATAATAACTATTATCCAAGAGGTAATATGGCCATAGTATATAAATAGATTCAAGAAAGGTTTGGAATTTGTGTGAATGACAGAGTACGTTTAGATATATTAACATGGTACATTAAACATTCTCCCCTTTTTCCCCGCAGCAAGCCTTTGAGATCGGTTATATAATCTTCATTTTACATTTCTAAGCTCATAGAATTTAAAATGACTTGCCTATGGTTATACCACTGGAAACAGGGCAGGTGAAAGACTTGAGCCAGAATCTTCATTCATATTTCAAATGCTGTGCTCATTACACCACACTGCATCAGTAATCCACTGAACCCAATTTGAGAACCTACTTCCTCCCTTGTCTTTACAGACCAGTGTTTCTTAGTCATAGATGTTGTCATCATAAAATAATGTCCTGAGATGGTAGAACTATTCTTCATTATGTTTTGAAAAGCAAAAGTCTTCATTTCATGTAAATCAGACATTTTACAAAATAACTGTCCCATTTACAGTATACTTACTACATATATAATTATCACATATTCATAAATTCTTAAACATTTTCATTATATAGGGATATTCAGATATAAATGAAAATAACCTAAAGCGAGATCAGGTTTATATAAGACATAATTAAATAATCTGAGAATGGTTTAAGTGACCGTCAGGGTGTTTCTAGCTTAGTAATCATTTTAACTAGCAATGAGCATAATGTGCAAGAGTAGACTCTGGGACTGGACTGCCAGGGTACGAATGCCAGCTCTTAACTTTTCAGTTGTATGACCTTGGCCAAATTACCTAATATCTCTGTGCCTTGGTTTTCTCATTTACAAAGTGAAGATACTTTGTGAGTTCTATATGAAAGCTAAGTGAAGAAATAACAAAGCTATCAGATGGTAAGGTTAGCTATTATTGTTAAAATGTAAAATGCTTTCTATACTAAGGAGTGAGTTTTACCATGGGAAATTGTATTCCCATATACTTAGAAGGTAGAAGGTTCTTTTTAGATAAAATGCTTCTTAAATTAGGATATCGTTTCTACTAAGATATATACTCAACCCGAAAAGAGGTGTAAGAGAAGTTTAAATTTCTCTGTGATCACTTAATGATTTTTTGCCATATATATATGGTACAATAAAAGCAAAAAAAAAGCAATAATAGCAAATGTTAATAGCACAATAAAAGCAAATTGACTCCATAAGAGCATATCCCATTTCTAAATATTATAGTGATTTTGATTGATGAAAACAAAGATTTTGTCGTATACTTTGTTGGTATCAGTGACCTAATTGGTAGACCTATTATCAAATCTAAATGTGAGGTTATTTTAAAATTTAGCCATCATAAAAATCTTTCTTGCAATTTTCTCTCTTTATAAATGGGGAATAGCACATAAGAAACTAATTTTATAGATGTTCCTTTTATTGTAGAACAAGTTCTTCTGGATCAAAATTCCCAAACTCCTCCTCCAAGCCCTTTCTCAGTACAAGCTTTTAATAAAGGGGCAAGTTGCAGTGCCCAAGGATTTGATTATGGACTCGGAAATAATAAAGGTAAGTGTTTTAAGTGAGTCTTTTACTTACCTAACTGTAATATTTTTATTACCTTCTCTTATAACCATTTTTATTACTGTTCACCCACAAAACTTTAAGTTTGTTCCTAGAAAACTAACAATCAAAATGTTTACGACGGTGTTCTTTTTACAGTATTGGTTTTAGCCATTTTAGCTTAAGTTTATAGTTCTTGCTTACCTGTTCTTATTTTGTAGACACTCATTTTGAATTCACATCATAAAGATTCTGTGTCACTATATCCAGTAGAAGAACTTTTCTTTATCATCCAGTTATTATTAAATGTTAATGAGCAAAAAAGAACTTTCCAAAATGATCCATTTAAAATCAAAATATTTTAAGTAATATTTTTAAGTAATATTGCACATCAGCTTTATTAAACATGTGTGGTTTTCAATGTCTAATCAAGTTATCTTAGTTAATTTTGAATTACATGAGATGATAGCTTTGGGTTTGGTATGTATAATGAAACCAAAAAATTGTAAAAAGAAAAACAAAACCCCTAAGCCATATGGATATAAAATGTATACAACTTGTTTCGGTTGCATTAATAGAAGAGACCAGCATCATGGGCAGTCCAAATAATAATTATTTTGGAGTAATTTATGCTCGAATTTCATCCAAAATTCCATTTGTATGTAAATTTGGACACATTCACATGCTTTCTTATGAACCTGATCCTAACTCTTAGCTTCAAAATCGACGATATTGTCAGAAGGTAGCATACAACTGGACAAAGGGTAGGAAGGAGAAGATAGCCTACATGGAAATACTTCTACTTTAAAATGTTATTTAAACTAATTCATGAGATTTGATTTCCAGACACAAATACAGTTGTTTTAATACCTGACTTGCAGAGCAAGTGAAATAATGAAATAGTCAACAAGATACAGAATTACATCAGTATAGAGGAAATATTCAATTTAAAATAAAACCACTTTCTGTTTGCTACCTTTATTACTTTCCACAAAGTATTTTTATTAAGAAGGAAGCCTTAGCTACAAGATTTCTTTTTGGCTCTTCCTCCTACATTGGGTTGCTCTATCCTACAGGCTTGGGTACTATCTGCTTGCTCATTTCTGGTAGCTCAGATTTCAACTAACTTAAACTAGACCTTCACGCTTAAGTAGGGTAAATGCTTTGTGGTGTTTCCTTCATGTCCCTTTCCTTCTGCCGCTCCCAGTCCTTAAGTTAAAATCTCAGTGTTTACTTACCACTATGTACTTGTACAGTAATCTGTTGTAAAGCCATGTTTAATTCAAATTGTATGCTTTCAGTCTCTAAAATGTCTGAATTGTACTGGTGGCTGTCACATTAAATCAGTCTTTAAAACAGAATTTGTTAAAACATCATAAGAATAAAAATCAACTTTCAATAGAGACAAACATTGCTGAGAACATCTGTTATTAATTAGAAATAATGTATTACTTTTTAAAAGTGATTTTGCTAATATTGTTCAAAAATAGCACTTCTTAAATGTACTTCTTAATAGGCTTTTAAAATATTTAGATGGAGTGAAGAAATATTAAGAAACTTTCATCTGATTAAATATATCTAATCTTTATTTATTATCTTACCTTTAATTGTAGTTCCCATTTTCTTTAACTCTTTATGCTATCCAACATCAAGCAATTGTTTTTTGCAAAAATTCTTTTTCCTTACAACAATTTTATAAAATTCTTCATCACCTCTAAAATCCTCTTCTAATCTGCAGCATTAATTTTTTTAAGTAAAGATATGTAGCTTGTGTGCACAGTTCTTTCCATATTAATCTGTTTCTTGTTGGTGTTTCATTTAAATTTTTATTTATGGAACTTTATTATATCTAGAGAATATGCCTGGAAAGGTACTGATTTCTGGTTTCTGCATCAGCTAGTCTGGATATGGTTCTCCCCCCACCCCCACCCTTCTTCTTCAGCATCATTTAAACTATTTAATATTTATATTCTCATAAATAAGGAGCTATCATCCATCCAATTATATCATTTCATATTTTTAAAAGTATTTTTCTGTTAATGTCCTTTGTATTTAATTTTGAAGAAAATATCAGAATTCATGTTTGAGATACTATTCAAATAAGGTACCTCATATTCCTTTTTTTCTTATAGGTCTTTTATAAATTTTTACTTTGCCTATCCAAGCAAAAGAGTTCATGCTTTTAAAAATGTATAATTTCTTTGGCAATAACAACTTTAAAAAAGAAAATACTAATTTATAACTGTAATATAAATGTATTACTAAGTTAATAACATATACTTTGCCTCCCTTCAGTCCTACATTGAACTGTTCATATTATTTGCATATTTTCTGCATGAAGTGTACTGCGTATGAGGCAGGGTGACAATAGTCAATGTCAGGTACTGCACAGAAGACATCATTGACTTAGATCTTCCTTTATACTTGTATGGTATTGAATCAACTTATCATACTTACTTCATAGACTCTGTATTCTCTCATGCTGCTGCTAGATGTTGTATATGAATTTAAATGGATTTGTTTTTGTAGGTGGGCCATTATATAAAATTTGTTGGGGTGCTTCCATTATTAAAACAACATACAACATTCGATCCCTAATTTGAGAATAACAGTCACCAACTTCCACAACAGTTCTGAATTGGCATTGTTTTATTTAGTGTTTAACTTTATCTGAATGTCATAAAGCACCATTTACTTTGCCATTTTGGATGTTAATTAATAACAAGTTGTAGTTTTGACTGTTTTGCCCACTGCAGGTGACCAACTGAGTGCCATATTGAATTCCATTCAGTCACGGCCCAATCTCCCAGCTCCTTCCATCTTTGATCAAGCTGCAAAACCTCCCTCTTCCCTAGTCCACAGCCCATTTGTGTTCGGACAGCCCCTTTCCTTCCAGCAGCCTCAGCTTCAGAGTAAGTCTTGTCAGCCTTAACCTGCCTCATCAAACCATTTCTGAAGCTTTGTTCTGAGTTGTTTATCAGTTACTAATTATTTATCAACTCACCTAACTGGTTTTATTTAATGAGGATGTTATCCCTTCCCACATTTTTGAAGCACTTAAGCTATTCTGACCTAAGACATTCTGCAGCTAAGACATTTGTTTTTAATCACATTTTTTTATTAAGTGTAGTTATTAAAATATGACTTTTATGTTTTCTATTCTAATTCCAGAATAAGCAAATCATACTATAAAATATATTAAGAAAACATTGACTAAAAAAAAATTTTATAATATGCACGACTATGGTAAGCATCAGTTATAAGGATAACTTTCATTGTTTTACACTGAATTTTTGTTACTTAGAGATGCCCCAAGAGAATGAACCTATTTCAGTATACCAGTGGGTGGAGGAGAGGCTGTACTGGGCAGGTTTGTTTGTTTCTTTTAAGTGAATTTGGTGTCTGTGAAATGTATAGCAACTTAGGTTTCCAAATGTTCTCACATTGTTGTTTCTTCTCTTGCTTTTTGTTGTTGTTGTTGTTGTTCTTGTTCTTAATAAGTTAAACCAATCAGTTGATTCCAGTTCTGCCTTCTAGGATTGTTCTAGCCCTTTATCCATGATAGTAGTTCATACTGATCTGGAAAACAGACCCAAAACAAATTACATTTACCTGAGTCTTCTTTTTTCTTAATAAGTTCCTGAGGCTTCCCCATAAACTTCTCAAGCCTCCTAGTATGACAACAATATGCTCTTCTTGGCCTTCAGTTCACATATTGGCTATACAGTATATAAACACACTCACTGAATTGAGAGAGTTTTTGGAAGTCTCAGCTTGTACACCCATTTGTTTGAATTCAAATGCATGACCTCTTTGCTTTACTTTAATAAAATACATCCACACTTAGACCTAAGTTATTTTTCTACAAAAATACTTTTATAGCTATTATTAGGATTACTTAAGAGAATGCCAGCTGTTTTAGTTTTTATTAGGAACCAGGGTGGTGTATAGTTAGCAAATGATATTATTATCTATCTTAGGAAAAGAGTATACAAGAGTATAAACTTTTTTAGGTTTGCACTATACATTAGGCAAGTTCAATTAATGAAATTAGTTTGTAAATATAAGTAGTATCAATTTCTAGCTAATCATCTCTATTCATGTGTAATATTCACTTTAATGTCTCTTAAAAGAAGAATTTCAAGGAAACATAATAGTGTCATGTGTGTGAAATAGTTTTTTCTTCCTTGATAAGCATTATAGAAGAATGAAAGAGAAGTGAAGACTTAGTTTACCCATTTAATGGAGTGACAGACACTTTACATTTAGATGTACCCAGGTTGCAGGAAGTTTTAAAGGTAAGGACAAGGAAATCAAATGGAAAAAACCCATCATAACCAGGCAGAAAATTCATATTAAATATAAAATTGTAAAAGAGAAATTACCCTGATAATGTCATAGTGGCAGCAGACAAGAGAACTAAGGAATAAGAACCGTTTTGTTCTACCTAAAGGGTTATTGCAAGTCTTCTCAAAAACTTCTCTAAAAAAAAGTATAATTACTGTTTTTATTTTACCAAATTACTTAATAAAATATTGTAAAACAAAATGTAAAGACCATAAGGAAATCAGATTTGCCTCTTTTAAAGGATAATAGGTTTCTAACTGACATTGTGTCAATATAATTTTGTTCATATTGTGTCTAGGTGTTATCAGTACCACCACTTCCTTTACCACCATCTTGGAGCAAATTTGAAATCCTGGCCTAGAAATGTCTCAAAATTACCAGTTTTCTGAATCATTACTTGCGTGTACTCCAATGATACAGACTTCTTATTCTCAGCAGAATATCACTGAAGTTTGACTACCCAATTCCAGAAACCAAAAGGCTTAATCTTTAGCACAACTAAAAACAAGTATGGAATCTAAAAATAGTTCAATGTTTTATAGATATATTAGAATTGTAGTAATTACATCATAGGAAAATTAAATATGGCAGAGTTAAAACTACCTGAGTAAGCTATTCTTTCCTGAATTTCACTGCCGTCCATCACACTAGCATTTCATCTTGCTTTAAAAGATGGCTTATTTATACTGAACTTCCCTTTACTAATTAGTAAAATGAGAATCGTTTTTGTCTTACACTTTTGTGATTCTAAAATATTGAATAAAATATTATGTATAGAAGACTGTATTTACTAGTTCTTGCTTATTCTGATAAGTCACCACTATGTACTTACTACTGTCCTTGAGCACTTTAATACATCCTCATTTGAGATAATGTCTCCATTTTACAGTTAAGGAAACGGAGGCTTAAAGAGGATAAATGATATGCCCTAGAAGCATACATAGTAAATGGTAGAGTCAGAACATGAGCCCAGTTCTCCTGACTACAAAGGAAGCCATGTTTTTAAATATCTAGCTTTGCCTACTAATAAATAATGTAAAAATCTGTTCTTTAATATATAGTTTTTAAATTTCTGTTTCCATTTGGTTCTAGCATCCAGAGTATTAGCTTTGTTTGGATTGGTTATTTTCCCTTTCATAGTTTAAGAATGTAGCATGGTTTAAAAGGAAAAGGTTTCCTAAATACTGTAACTCAAGTTCCCAGCTAAGTAGATGACATACGTAAAGTAGGGACATACATAAACTGCTCCACATGTCAACTTTATGAGCATTATTAATCAGTATTTCTTTAGGTTTTTTTTTTCCCCTGAAACATAGGGGTTTTTTAAAATTAATCTTTGGAATTGAAAATAATCTGGCACATTAAATTCATTTGGTAATTTTTTTAAGTTGCAAAATTATTTTATACATGCACACATACATATATACATACGAATTACTTCAACTGTTATTCTAGTGAAATAGAATAATTATAGAAATAAAAGTCACACATTTTCCTTGTCTTACCATATTTATATGTGTGCAAAGGCATGAGAGAGAAGAGAGATGTGTATATAAACTTTTCCTTTACTGTTCCATAATTTACTTTTTTATTTCAAAAGTATTTATGTAGGTTTTAGAATTGGTAAGCAACTTGGCAGTAAGTTTCTAGTGGACTGAGGTGGGGAATGATATAGGTGCCCGCTTTCTTTTAAGAATATTACATTCTATATTTTCATTATCTTTCCTCATTTCTTTTGAAAGCATCATTTTATTTAAGTCCCATATCCTCTGACAATATCTTACACATCATAAGCATTCAGGGAGTATTTATTGACTGTAAATGCCTAAGATGATCATTTCTTCAGTGTAAACTATGAGTTTAAGATCATGTGTTTCTTGTTATCTTATGATTGATATTCCTGTATTTACTTAGAGTACATCTTCAAAATAGAGGAAGAATACTTCAGTAGTAATTAAATTTAACTATATGTGATGATGTGATATCTAATAATTCTGAGTTTATACTGATGGAATTTTGCGAAAGATCCTCCAATTGAAAAACTGTATTTCACGTGACTGTGTTTAATATAAACATTTTCTAGCTACTGTCCAAGGAGCTACATAATTTGCTTTTATTTTTTTTGTAGAAAAAAATGGTAAATAGAACATTAAGACAGTTAACGATTCTCCCAGAGATTTTAAATATGTAACATATAATATATATATCAAAGTATGTTGTACTTTCAAGCCCAGATATGAGAGCTCTAGGTTACTTTGCAACGAGTTTTTCTGTTATACCCATAATCACATTCTCAAATGAGACAAAACTTTTGCTAAATGTGACAAAAGAGTCCGCCTGAGTATCTGCATGCATATTGGTTTGTGTTCAAGAATACTAACATATATTAAAGCACTGTGTTTACTTACTTAGCTTATAAAGATGTAGTGATGGAAAGACGTTAAGCTCAAATTTCCTCTCCAGCCACTTATTTAGTTAAGTTACTTGATGCATCTGAGCCCTTTTTACCTCATCCATAAAATGAGGTGCCTAATAAACATTATCTGTTGATATTGATATTGCCTTTTGATGCAAACATTTAACATCTCTCATGCTCCAAGGAAAAGTGGAGGAAATCACAGTCTCAGAGAGAGCAGTCTATTCTCTGTGGAGTGAGGTGCAGGAAAGGCACAAATGAGGTTTCCTAGCTACTCCTCAGTACATTTTCACAGCTTAACTTCATTATTTGCTTTGAGATTAATTCTTCATATGGTAACACTACATTCAGATGTTAGTATGAATATCAGTATAAAAGCCAGGTTTTTTTCTAAGACTTAGACTTCATTTTTATCCTGGATTATAATCCCAGCCCAGAATTTGTCTACTTATTTGCTTGCCTGGTGTGAGCTGTGGCATGGATGGAGCCCTTGACTTGGGAAGGAGACCTGTGTTTTAATCTCTGTTCTTCTCCCTCCAGTTAGTTTTGTGACACTAAGCTGATTTCTCAGACCCTTTTCCTCTTTGTAATTTTTGTTAAGGAAAATTAAAGGATGATATCAACAAAGATTTCATAAAATCAAATAGTCAAGTGCAGTAAAATTTTTCATACTTGAACCGATAGCATCTGTCACAATGGCCAATATATTTATTTCAGTTTGGGCTGTAACATGTCTAGCATCCCTACAAATCCTTGTCACTTCAGTCATGGGCCAGAATTTATCTTCACTCAGTGTCTCCATCTTCTCTGTGGTAGGAAAGCTTTGACCCATGTTCCTTTCCCTCTTCATCAGCCCTCACTTCATCCTAGGAATTTAGACCACAGAGAACGCTGCTGTTGTTTATAAGACAGTGTGCCCGAGTGCATCTGTTTGCTTTCTCCTGACCAGATCTGACCTTTTGTCTCTCCCTTTGCTCCCATCTCCTTATTGGCTACTAAATTTATTCCACCCTTTATTACCATTTTTCTTCGGATGGGTCATTTATTCTTCCATCATCTATTTACCTGCGTTTGTTAAATGTGTAGTCTATGCTAGGCTATAGGGAGCAATAACGTAAAGAAAATATTATCACTGATCTTGAAGAGCTTTTGGAATACTGAGGAAAGCAGCCATGTTGAAAAAAATGATGGCATTATTTTAAGTCTGGAGGAGCAATATTCACAGGATGCATTGGAAACATAGGAGGAAAAGCTGCTGACTCAGCTAGGAAAGGTTAGAGAAGGCATTAGACAAAGAGGTGGCCCCTAAGCAGAGTGTTGAAGGACTCATAGGAATTTATCAGGCAGCAGTGGGGGTGGGGAAGGAGGTTACAGGTGTATTTCCTCTCTAAGAATAGCATGAGCTAAGTTTTCGGGATCCATTGACTCAAAAATATTTATTGACCACCATCTACACGTCAGGCACTCTTCTAAGTACTGGTCATGCAAAGAGTCCAGTTTGGGAGGCTCTCACAGTAATCCAGGTGAGATATGATGGTGGCTTTACCAGAGTAGTAGCCGAAGGGATGGTATTAAATCATGGAATACTGGATATATTTTGAAGGGGAATCAACAGGATTTGCCTAAAGATTGCATAAGCAATGAGAATACCAAAATAGTGGAGGGCAAATCTAAGATTTTTGCCTAGGCATTGGGAAGAATGTAATTTCCATTTAATATGGGGACTGTAGGAGAACTAGGTCTGGGGGGCAATAATAAAGGCTTAATTTTGGACATTATATTGGTAAGCTACTGTTGCATAACAAACCACCCCAAAACTTAATGACTTAAAACAAGCACTCTTTAGCTCACAATTCTGTGTGTTAGCAGAGTAGGCTGGGTTCAGCTGGGCAGTTGTTGTGATCTTGCCTGGGATCCTTCATGCATCTGTAGGTCAGCCAGGTATTTTTTCCTTGGGGATTGGCTGGCGTGAAAAGGGTGACTAGGCCAAATATCTCTTGTCATTCAGTGGGCTAACCTGGGTTTGTTTGCGTGGACATTGCAGGATTCTGCAAACACAAAAGCATGCACAGTCTTTTGAGGCTTAGGCTTGAAACTGACACAGCATCGCATATGCCATACTCTGTTGGTCAAAGCAAGACACTTATGTTCAAGGACGGAGACATGGACTTCACTTCTTGATTAGAGTTGCTGCAAAGGGGCATGGTACAGGGATAGGAATAATTGTCACCGTGTTTGCAAATGATCAGATACGTTAAGTTTGAGGTTCCTTTTAAGTCCAGTGGAGATATCAAGTTGAGATCAATGTAAGACCCTGGAGTTCAAGGGAACTGTCTGGGAAGGACACATAAGTTGGGAGTTCACTGGCTTATAGCAGAATAATTTGAGAGTTGCCCTAAGGGTGGATTAAAGCAGCAGGAAAATAGGTATAGGGAGAAAAGAGAAGATGCCTAAAGACTGAGCCCTGGGGCACTTCAGGGAAGAGACTGACAAGTGGCCATAGAAACAGGAGGAAAACCAAGTCAGTGTGGTGTTTCTGGAAGCCAAGTGAAGAAAGTATTTCAAGGAAATAGTGACAGGCTGTATCAGATGTTGCTGATGGGTCAGGTAAAGTGAGGATTGAGAATGGACCATTGGATTTAGCAACGTGGAGGTCACTGATGATCTTGATGAGAGCAACTCTAGTCGGATGAGATGCCAAAGCTCGATTAGAGTGGGTTCAAGCGAAAGGGGGGAAGAGAAATTGGAGACAGTTATTATAGATAAATTTGTCAAGTTTTACTGTAAAGGGAAGGAAAACACATAAAGTGAAACCAGGGCAGAGGATGTGAGATCTAGAGAGATTTTTGTTTGGTTTGGTTTTTAATGGGGAAAAGGTAACATCAGGGTTGTTTTTTAATGAGAATGATCCAATAGAGAGAAAAATTGCCGATGCAGGAGAGAGGGGAGGATTGCTGGAACAGTATTCATCCGTGGGAGAGGGGATGGGATGTAGCGCAAAGGGGAAAGATTGGCCAAGTAGGAGCAGAAATAGGTGATCCATCATAACAGGAGAGGAAAGAATGTGTAGTGTTAGCAGCTTGAGAATGTTGTCCATTTGTTTTATGTTTTGTTTGTTTTCTCAGTAAAATAGGAAGCCATCATCAGCTCAGAGTTAGCATGGGGAAAGTGTTGGTGGTTTGAGGAAAGAGAAGATGTGGTAATCGCTAACACATGGCAGTCATTTACCACATAACAGGCACCATTTTAACCACTTCAAATGAATCAACTCATTTGATTATGTTAGGAAACATGATTCACTTGAGAAACTTCACGCGTTTGTAGCTTAGAGTGTTAGTGTCTTAGTGGCGGTTTCTTACACTAGAGAGGGCGGGGCCACATCATGAAGGGTCTTGTAAGCCACTCTTAGTAGTTTAGACTTTATCCTGTGAGTAAAGTGAGTAAAATGGAGGGAGCAGATGAAGGCATATATAGTTCTGCAGAATTTTAAACAAAAAGAATGATATGATCAGTCTTACATTTTTGAAAGATAACTAAAAATATTATGAAAAAGGTTCTGGGGAAAGGGAGAGCGTTAGAGGCAGGGATTCCAGAGAAGAGCTGAGTAGGGCTTATACTAAGGTAAATTACAGTGGACGTATAGAAGAAGGAACAAGTTTAGAAACACGTAGGCAGTAAAATTGTACAGGACTTGCTAATCACAGTTGAAGGAGCCAGTCTAGAATGGCGTCCAGTTTTCTGTCTTTGTTTTGAAAGATTATATGCTTACCTAATGCCAATACACAGAATAAAAAGCAGATTTTAAGAAAAAATGAGTTCAGTTGGGTAACTTAGCCTCCAGTAAGCTGTAATATAATTCGAATGTGGGAAACATACTTAGCATTTACATAACTGAAGATGGCATTGTTGACTGACAATTTGAAAATACATCATTACAGATTTTCATCCATCTTCCTTTCTGCATTTGTATCATATGGATGAATGCTATATTCTAGTGAAAAGCTTATTTCTATTTTAGCCTTAAGTTGGAAATTTTTAAGCTTAAGCTGTCATTCTTTTATAATTCATTTAGTATACTAACATTTATATAAGTAAATTTTAGTTCCTATTCTGTGTCTTAAGCTCTTTTTCTTCTAATACATTTAGTAGGATTCCACATTCTGTTAGTGTTTATACATATCTACATTTATGTGTGTATATATTTTTTAAGATATAGAAAGAAACCTAATTCTATAGATCCTTCACAAACAATGATAATAACATTTTGTCAAGTTTACAGTAGAATGACAGGAACAGTGTTTCTGACTTTCTTCACTCAATTTAAACCCTGGTAATTGTACATTTGCATTCTTCTCTGAATAGTACTACAGATATTTTGACAAATAGACTCTTAACACAGGCAGTAAATGGTTAAGCTTAACTTATAATTCAGATATTCTGGAAATTACTTATTTTAAAACTATTTATTTTAAAAAATATAAAAAACTAGTTTATTGGTTATTGAGGAGACAATATATAAACTATACCTTCAACCTGGCCAAAAGATGTGAGCAACCAAACAACATGCAGATAAGAAATAAGTACAATTAAGTATAAGTATTATTCCCACGTCTGTCTATTGATGTTTTGGAGGATTTAGAATAAGGTGATAGTGATGATAATTACATACTCTAGCCAGCAGCTGCCTGGACTGACAGCTTTAAATGCAAATTCACTGGGTATAATCCAAAGAAAAGGAAAACACTTACTCGAAAAGATACACGCACTCCAGTGTTCATAGCAGCATTGTTTATAATTGCCAAGGTATGGAAACAACCTAAGTACCATCAACAGATGAATGGATGAAGAAGATCATTACTTCATTGTTGACTCAAACCTGAAAGAGTATACGCCCCTTTCTAAATCTCAGAACTGCAGTTTTGTGTACTGCCACCAGATGGTGACAGGTGTCTTGATTCTTCCAGTGTATTGTCCCAATAACAAGGTCAAGGTCCTGATACAGCAAAACCACAATTTGTCTTTGTCCAACTGAAATGAGAATGCTTTCCTTATTAAAAAGAAAAGTTATACTGTTTTATTATTATCATTAGCCTAGGGAGTAATTTTTTAAAATACAATTTACAATGAGCTCAGAGTTTCTATGACCAGAGGATGAATGAAGTACCCCAGGGAACTTGATACTCGGGATTTAAAACAAAGAAAACAAAGAATAAATGACATGTAAAGAACCGTGTTGTTAATAAGGGGATACTTTATACCAAACAAACAACGTTGACTTCAAATGTGTACTGGAGGAAAAAATCCAGCTTTTTATATTGTTTTAAACATTATTCTCCTTAGTTAACTATATTATGACAAAAAAATCAAAATTCTACAGACATTAATTTAATAATTGATTGTTTTATCTATAAAGCAAGGTAAAAAGCGTGATTAATCTTCATCAGATGTCTAAAAGTTGATCAGTTTTTTCTTCTGTGCATAGATAGCAAAGTATCTCCTAAGGATTACTTACCTTTTTAAATTGAAAGATATAAATCTTTTAAAAAGTTAACTATTTCAAAGTATTTTAAACATGAGCTTGTGAAAATTAAATGTCTAGAACAACTGTTGTGTGAAATCACAGCTTACTGTATTTAGGCGTTTAACAGTAACCTTTTGTAGACTTTCAAAAGATGTTTCTTTCATCTTATTCACTCTGAATCATACCTAGGAATCCAGTCTCTTTAGGTTTTGTAGCATATTGGAAAGACTTCAAGGATGATTTGGCTTCAAAACTTTTTCCAGGAGTTTGTCCTTAAACCTCTAACATCTTATCTAATAAGTGTCCATGTAGTTTTGTACATTTATGTTACGGGTGCTTTTAATTAAGATAGTATTCTGATTTCCTGCTCCTGTGTCCTCCTGCTAAACCCAGTCTTCACAGATTTTAGTGACCAAACTACGAGACTGTATCCTTACATTGGCAGTTTGAATCGTCCTTGAATTCCAATCAAAAGCTGGCACTCTCCTAACTGACATTTTCAGTGAGAGTTGCAGAGTAAGTATTATATGAGATTGAAATAGCATAAGACCTCATTTTGCAGTTCCTGGTGCCTTTGAGTTTTACACACTTTAAAAAGAAGAATGCTCAAAAATATTAAAATATTAACATTTCTTTAACTTAGAGGAACATGACTTGTTGGCATGTGTCTCCATCCCTCCATCCACTCCTACCATTCTCTCTTGAACCAACTACAGGGGGTGTTTGCAGTTGTCCTTATCCACAGAAATTGCTCTATTCAGTTTTTGACTTTTGTTTTGCTAAGTTCAACTGTCAGTTCTAAGATTTCATTTTACTTGCTCTGTTGGCAGTGTTTGACAGGATTGATCTTTCTCTTTTCCTTGAAATGCCTTCTTCCTTTGCCTGCTGGATATCATCTCCTACCTCAGCTGTTCATGTCCAGTCTCTTTTCTACATCCTCCTCTATTCTGTATTCCTAGGACTGTCCCAGGGGTTTGGTCTCTTCTAGGCCTTGCTACCTAAGTTGTCTTATCCAGGCATGGCGTATTACCCAACATCTGCGTGCTTATGACTCTCAGGTTTATCACCGCTCCATCTAGGGTGTATTTGTTCATTGTCTCTCTCCTTTTACTGGAAAATAAGCTCCATAAGAGTAGGGACTTCATTTCTGTTCATCATTTTATGCTCAATTCCTAGGACAATGTCTGACACATAATACATACTCAGTACGTTATATGGCAGGATTCTTGGTTTTATGAATAGTTCATCTTTAATCTTGGCCATAATAATGAATCAGTCAACTATTACTTTTTCTGTTTTGAGAAAAGTGTGTGTTGTATTCATTTTTTTAATTTCAATAATATTAAGAAAGTTATCTCCTTATTACCTGAATTTATTTCAGCTCACTTGATTACATTTATTTTCATTGCCATGAGTTAAAATTTTAAATAGTGGATTTATTTTCAGATTTAGATAGAGATTTTTTTTTTTAGCATACTGCTTTTGAAAGACCACTTGAAAGGTTCTGTTAATTTTTTGAAAAAAGGTAATTTTTTTTAATTTTAAGTACTTCATTTTCTGCATGGTGAATCATTAATGTGTCTAACATTTTCAGTGACTTGTAAATCTTTTTTGCTTTGTTTGTGTTGTGAGACTTTTTATAAACAGAATTTGGTATCTCAGTAATATGATTGACAAAACAAACACTAAATATTAGGATTAGCACTAACATTTTTTACTGAGGATGGACTCAGAAAAGTAGTTGACCATAAATGTCAACTTGGGTCCATTCTGAGATACATACTGGAAAAATTATAGTCATGTGTCCATACAGAAAACCAGGTGACAATAGGTTAAACTGTAAGTAACATCTCTTTATCTCCCACTATTTACAAAAAAAATTACTTATAAACTTTCATTTATAAGTAAGTGAGCACCAAATTAAAGAAAATTGAGTTAAAGAAATATTAGTCTGAAAAGAAATGCTCAAATTTGATTTACCAGTGCTATGAATGTTATTTAACTTTTAGCCTAACACATTTGGTGCTGTCGTTATTAGTCTAAATTAATTAATTTGACCTTTGTATTCAGTTTTTAATTTTAGAGAAATAATAAACTTGCTGGAAAATTTAGCAGAATATAAACTTTTTAATAAGTTAGTAGTCACGCATACCATTTGAAATGCTTTGTTTCTGCTTGTGTTCTCTGCTAAATTTTTTTTCCATTGAATCTGTGCTGCTTCTTTGCCAATGTTTTCCACTGTAGAATCTCCATCTCGCAACCTTGCTTCTCGTGAGCGCATTTACAAAAATTATGGTGTAGCTGGGCCTGCCTCTGCTCTCTCATCTCTGTCTCACAAACTGAAGGGTGGGTATGCGTGCCTTCACGGATGGGCCATTCTTAATAAACCTAGGAGGTTTCAAGAAAGAAGTTTTAGTTCACCTCAGTCATTTTCATCTCATTCCATTTAAGGTTAAAGTTTATAATTTTATTTAAAATTTGATATTTTGGGGTAATTTGTGATATATCTGTTCAATATTGTATTGATTATCCTAATCGATATGCCTGTTTACTATCTGTAGGTTAAATAGAACTCTGGCTTAATTTCAAACCTATATGAGATCTTAAATAAAATAAGTATGTAGAAATAGATGCCTTTGGGGAATTGTAACACCATTATTACCAGAACAAGGTGGTATATGTGTAAGCCGTAAAGCACATTGTGATCTATAAGAATATAGTATCTCATGTGACAGGTTAGTCTTAGACTCATTTTTTCTGTTAGGTAATGTAAAAATCATTTTTCTGTTTTAGTTTTTTTATGAGAAACAGTTTGATAATTATATTCTTTAGTTTACCTTAGTTTTCAGGGCTGTCCTGTCTGGCATGAGTCTTCCTTATAGTGTTTTCTTAGCTGCTTTGTTTTAATACTTTAAACTTAGAAATGTTTAAACTATTGACAATTGATAAAATGCCAGATGATTTTAAAATATGCTCTGGTCTTATAAAATACTGTAGATACCTAATCACATATTTTTGTCTTAGTGTAATAATGTTTAATTAAACTTTTAAAATCTTGTATTCCTAGAAATGAGTAAAACGGTTTTACATTTCTCCTTTGTACAGTTGACAGTGATACTATATAATATTGTAGTATAATTATAGAACCTGATCTCTGTAGTATATAGTCTTGTGTAACCTGATATATAGTATATACTATGGCATATCATATTACAGTAGAGTATTATATTATGATTATATTATATTATGGGGTGGTATTATATAACCTTTTATTTATAAGTTTGGCATAAAAATATGCAGGTTATTAATGAATACCTGATATTTAATATTTTCACTAATCTGTTTGAGTGTACTAAATTTTTATCCTGTCCTGTATTATTTTTTCTTTAGACTCTTTTGAGATTAAAAAAAGTGTCCATTATTGCTTAAACTTACATATGATAAACATTAAACAAAATTAAGTGATGAATGTGAAAGTATTTATGATCTAAAGCTTTTTAACAAATTGTGTTGATACTTATTGATACTTAAAGCAGCCACATGACCATTTTTAATAATACTTACTGCATGCCTCAAAACTTTTGAAACCCAGATGAAGAAGATAAACATCAGTTAGTTAGTATGTGGGTTTACCACACTTAACTAACTTGACGTATTTGTTTTTTAAAAATATATGAAATATATTTTGGAAAAGTAAATTTTTTCAGCGGGATGTAATTGTAATCTGACATCTTGGGAAGAAATAATGGTGCATTATTTATGTGCCTAGACTCCAACAGGTATTCAGCTGTCACCACTTATAGATCTTAAAAAAATATTCACCGTTACTTGAAGCATAGAAATAAGGTATACAGCTGCCCATACTCTCTGACCCTCTCTATATAACAAACATTTTTGCTAGCATATGACAAGTGGTGTTCCTGATATTTGGAAGATTCAATTGTTTAGCCAGTCACAGTGGAGATTTCCTTTATGAGGAATTGTGCATCATTAATTACAAAGCAAGCCTCTTTCAATTCACGAATTAATCTTCTAGAGAGAGGCGTGCCAAATATTAAAGATTTACTGTTTATTTGTCTAGATTCAGCATTATGTAAGGTTCAGTTCATGAAATAAATGTGATGACGAAGGCATTTCCAGCTGTCAGAGTAATAAAAAAAAAACTAGTGCTCCAGACATCAGTCACTCCAAATTAGTGGCAGGGACTAAGCTGATGCTTGATTCTACCAAATACAGTATATTGGTTTATAAAATCTGACCCTCACACAACAATGGCTCCTGTCGCCTCTGCCCTGTGGCCGTGGGAGCCATAAAAGTAAAAAGTGAGTTTTTAGAGAATCTGAAGATTTGTGACTAGCAGAAGGGAAAGAAACTAAGAAAATAAGAATTTGTTTGCTCATTTAACAAAATCACTTACTATGCTGACCCATTCTTGACATGACCTCAGTGGAGAGTAGTAATGAGCAAAAATACCAGCCCTTGCAGGCCTTCCATGAGGAGGCAGATGCCATGGCAAAGCTCTCTTGACATTTAGATAACTAGGCTGTGACTCTACACACACACATTGCAAGCAAGCCCCAAAACACGTTTCTACTTTATCCAAACTTGTTCATATCCCTTTAAAAAGGAAAAAGAAAGAACTACAGTGTAACCTGAGTCATCTCAATTTACTAAGTATCCCTTTTTCAAAAAATATAAATGCTTCTAGCAAGGTTTATGGATTTTCAGTTTTTCATGTCACTTGAATCACTTCAGTCAGGTTCCTTTCCTCCTAACAATGAACTAGTATCACTTGCACTGAGGGTAGAAGTTTTGATTTTAGGGAGGAAAGATAATCTTGAAGGTTGTACCACGGACTGACAGCAAAGACGGCCTGGCTCTAATGCCTCAAAGGAAAAGCATGAAGCAGTAGGAAGGAGAGACACTGAATGAGGGCCAGGATGCCAAAAACAAGTGGTGCTCATGTAGAAACATCTAGTGCTTTGCCTAGGAAAGAGCGAGATTATTTTTCTTTTTATCCTTTTTTTTTCTGTTATTCTCCTGACTCCTTGTTGAAAGGCCCCAGAATTCAGACTTGTAATTCTAATTCTGAGGATCCCACCATTTTTCTTCTTCAAGCTCTGAGTTCTAACCAGCTAAGCTTATGAACTAAATAAGCTTTTAGAATATAACCTCTTTACAAATAACAGACTGCCTGCATTACATGTAATTAAATAATAGCTTTAGGGCATTCATACATTGATTATAAATTATTCTAATCCAAACATTAGAATATTAGAATTATAAAATGATGTAATAGAAATTTGACGAGAATTCCCCCTTTTTTCTTTATTCTTGAAGTATTTTTGTCTGTGACAAGCAATACAAATTTTTTTTAGCTATGTTTTTTTATTTCATTGTTTAGTGGCTAAATCATCAGTAAGTTATAATTATATTAACAAGTTTCACTATGAAATGGACCATACAGGTGACCGAGGAACTATCTCAACATCTTCTAGACCAGTCTGTACATCAGGAAAATCAGAACTGCCCTCCAAACACAGCAGAACACTTAAACCCGATGGACGTATGAGCCGGACTACCGCTGACCAGAAGAAGCAGAGGGGTACAGAAGGACTATCGGCTAGTGAATCTCTCATGTTGAAATCCGATGCTGCAAAGCTGAGGTCAGATTCTCACAGTAGGTCATTATCCCCCAACCATAACACCTTGCAGACACTGAAATCTGATGGGAAGATGTCTTCTAGCTTCAGAGCTGAATCCCCAGGACCAGGTTCTCGGTCATCATCTCCTAAGCCAAAGACTCTCCCAGCCAGTAGGTCTAGCCCATCCGGTGCTAGCTCTGCACGCTCTTCCTCACCGCACGATAAAAGTCTACCTCAGAAGAGCACTGCTCCTGTTAAGACGAAACTTGATCCTCCTCGGGAACGTTCCAAATCAGACTCTTACACCCTCGATCCAGATACCCTCCGCAAGAAGAAAATGCCCCTCACAGAACCATTAAGGGGACGATCAACATCACCGAAACCAAAACCAGTACCAAAGGATTCTAAAGACTCCCCTGGATCCGAAAATAGAGCTCCTTCTCCCCACGTGGTACAAGAAAACCTCCACAGTGAGGTGGTTGAAGTCTGCACTTCAAGTACTTTAAAAACGAATAGCCTAACAGACAGCACCTGTGACGAAAGCAGTGAATTTAAGGGTGTGGATGAAGGTCCAAATAAAGTTCATTTCAGCATAGGAAAAGCACCACTGAAAGATGAACAGGAAACGAGAGCGTCCCCCAAGACAAGTCGGAAATGTGCTAATAGGCACACCAGGCCCAAGAAGGAAAAATCTAGCTTTCTCTTCAAAGGAGATGGATCCAAACCTTTAGAGCCAGCCAAGCAAGCCATGTCCCCTTCCGTGGCTGAGTGTGCCAGAGCCGTCTTTGCCTCTTTCCTGTGGCACGAAGGCATAGTACACGATGCGATGGCTTGTTCTTCTTTCTTAAAATTTAATCCTGAACTTTCCAAAGAACATGCTCCTATAAGAAGTAGTTTAAGCAGCCAGCAGCCTACAGAAGAAAAGGAAACCAAATTAAAAAATAGACACTCATTGGAAATATCATCTGCACTGAATATGTTTAATATTGCACCTCATGGACCAGACATATCTAAAATGGGTAGTATCAACAAAAATAAGGTATTGTCTATGCTTAAGGAACCTCCTCTGCATGAAAAATGTGAAGACGGGAAAACTGAGGCCACTTTTGAAATGTCCATGCATCACCCAATGAAGTCTAAGTCTCCTCTTCCCCTGACTCTGCAACATTTAGTGGCTTTTTGGGAGGACATCTCTTTGGCTACTATCAAAGCAGCTTCCCAGAATATGATTTTTCCAAGTCCTGGTTCTTGTGCAGTCCTTAAAAAGAAGGAGTGTGAGAAAGAGAATAAAAAGGCCAAAAAGGAAAAAAAGAAAAAAGAAAAGACAGAAGTTCGGCCCAGAGGTAATTTGTTTGGTGAAATGGCCCAGCTGGCGGTAGGAGGACCAGAGAAAGATACCATCTGTGAGCTCTGTGGAGAGTCACATCCATACCCAGTGACCTACCACATGAGACAGGCTCACCCAGGTAAGTGATGTTATTGAATATATGTAAGTACTTTGTGTAAGAAAAACAAATTAGGTCACTTTGACTTAAGCTGTTCCATGAATTATGTTAAAGTACAGGGAAACTTTTGCCCAGAATTTATAGTGTCTTACAATGTAATTTTTAAAGTGCTTTATCAGTACAGTATAGGGTTTATGAAAAATAGGTAAAGAAATCTAATAGTATGGTGGTAAGGCAATCTAGTACTATTTCATTTTAATGTATCACATTCTGAGATATTGTTAACTTTTTAAGTATTTTATGTGTTACCCAAAAGATGCTGTTAAGGTGTCTCACACAATAGAAATAAGGACATGTCCATACACACAGGAAAGGTCGCAACATTAGGTCTCCTTTGATTGTATTGTTTTCCTGTTCAGAATTGCAAATTAAATTAGATTATACTGATTTCTTTGGGCATTTTCCTGTGGAAGAGATTAACTGTTTCATCAGAAGACAGTTTTATGTTTTAGGTAAATGTAACAATTTCTGTAACAATTAATATTCCAAAATTCACTTACTATGAATTTGGGTAAATGTTTTTCTCTTCCTACATATTACACTGCAACCTTTTGTAAAATACATGATTTGTAAAATATATTATTCTCACAGAGTGTTTTATACCTAATACCTGTCTTCTCCAATTTTTTTAGCATACTTCAATAAATCTAAATGTACCCATATCTTAACATTTCTTTTCATCTGCCTGTATAGAGTATCGTCAGTATTTTAGGCATCGTTTAATTGATTACTTTTGGTTACACCTGCAATTTTGCTGATATAATTAACAGCCCAGGTCGGGGTTAGATATTTGCTTCAGTATTTTGCTTACTTTGAGAAGGAAAAGCTGTCATTTATGTACAGATGGCAAGGAGCAGACTATTAAGGACACTTAAAGTGTTAAATTTTTATTTATGTTCTTACTTCAAGGTTGTGGCCGGTATGCTGGTGGACAAGGTTACAATAGCATTGGGCATTTTTGTGGAGGATGGGCTGGTAACTGTGGTGACGGTGGCATAGGGGGAAGCACGTGGTACCTGGTGTGTGATCGCTGTAGAGAAAAATACCTCCGTGAAAAACAGGCTGCTGCAAGGGAGAAGGTATTTTTATTTTGTTCTGGCTACACTGTTAGTGATAAGGATAAACCTTATAAAAATCTCTTTTTATGATCATATTATCAGACAACTCCACATAATTGATATTAAAGATCAGCCTTCATAACAGGAATAATATATAAATTTAATTTATGTACCAGGTCAGCTGTTTTTAATTACAAAAACAAATTATATCTTGGGATAACACAAAACAACTCTCCTGTAGCATACATACCTTACTGACAGATGTTTACTGCATAATTTTTTATTATTAATTTGTCTGCTATTCTACACATATATATAGCTTTCCCTCTTCACCTTTATCTCTCTTAACTCTCTCCTTCTCTTTTTCCTTTTCTTTTTCTACTCTTCATCTCCTCTCTCTTTTTCTTAATCCCTAATTATGTTGAGGACTCATGGAAAGTCAGGATCATTCACACTAGTGACACACCTAGCTAAAAACATTTGCCAAATATACACACACACGCACGCACACACAGATTATTTACTCTCTTATTTAGATAACTACATTTAGATTTTACTACTTAGGTTTTTTAACTTTCCCAAGGAAAGAGAAAAATATAGTTTGCATTTGATATAAATTAGTTTTAATAAGTTCAGGAGAAGCATGAAGTGAATGTTGCTTTTGGGAATCACTATTATTATTTGAAAGCAGTTCTACAGTGTTCAATAATTTTTATTGGAAATTCGAAATATTTAGATTAAGAAATTTAAAATTTGAGTATAAGTAGGAAAAGATCCCTACAAATTTTCTTTCCAGGTCAAACAATCTAGGAGGAAGCCAATGCAAGTCAAGACTCCTCGTGCCTTGCCCACTATGGAAGCTCACCAAGTGATTAAAGCAAACGCCCTCTTCCTGCTGTCCCTGAGCAGCGCGGCCGAACCAAGCATTCTGTGTTACCATCCTACAAAGCCATTCCAGTCTCAACTTCCCAGCGTGAAAGAGGGCATTTCTGAGGATCTTCCGGTTAAAATGCCTTGTCTCTACCTGCAGACATTAGCTAGGTAATATAACTCGGCTGTTGTTTTTTTAAATCACTTTGGATTAACAGCTACTGTTTAATATCATGCCCTGAATTTCCACACTACAGTACAGATTGTATACAGTAAAGTGACCTCCAGGAATTTATTTTCTGAGTTGCCTTAACTCAGAAATATGACTGGTAGAGGTATAAACTTTAGAGTAGTAGGTATTTGAAAAAATATGTAAATACTATGTTGATTTGTATTATTAATACACAGTATGTCTTAGTAAGACTTCAGCTATCATTTACTCTTTGCTAGGCAGACGTCAGTGTGTTAATAGTGGGAAATGCTAAAATGGAAATAAACTGATATTTGCTATCCAAAATCTTTCATTTTTCAAATTATTAATTCTGTTAGCATTTAAATGTTGGTTAGCTGAGTACCAGCTTTGTGTTACACTAAGGTGAATATAATAAAATCCTGACTTCGTGTGTTCAGACTCCGGTGGAGACAGATATGTAAAGGAAACATTTAAAATGTTACGTGAGGAGTACTTATGATAGAAGTGTGTATAGAATACTGTCATAGCGTAAAAGGTAGAGAGTACCTGAATCTTCCCAAGGAAATAAGGAAGGGTTTCCCAGAGGATATGACATTTTAGCAGTCTTGAAGGATAACTAGAAATCAATCAAGCAGGAAATGAGAGGAAAGCATTTCCTGACATAAAACACATATGTGAGGACACAAATGAAATAGCATTACACATTTAAGGAATACAGGCTTATTAAAGTATTGGTTACCAGGAGAAATATATGAAGTGTTGTTTCCCAAGACCAGGTAATGCGTGTGGCTCTGTAGCCCATGCTAAGGTTGGATTTTATCCCATAGAGGAAACAGTGGATAAAGAAGAATTTTAAACAAGGAAATGCGTGAACTGGTTTGCAGTTGGGAGATCACTCTGCTGCTAATGTGGAAACCGGATCAAAGGGCATAAGTGAAGATGGAGAGAAGCCTGTTAGCAGTGTACTGTTTTTCCTATATTGGACTTTGCTGGTGCAACCCATATGTTCATGCATTGTACACTGATACTCTAAAACAGCCTTTCATAGGCCAAATTCAGATTTTTTTCATCGGCAGACAAATGAAGATTTCTAGAAATTGCCTGCTGCCGTGGCTCACCAACCAACAGTTCCATTTTGAGAAGCAGAGTTATGTATTTTGTTTGTTTGTTTTTGTACTTATTATTCAATAAAATGAGTGGGAAACAAAAATGAAAATGTGAGACTAAGTACATTTGGGACTGCGGAGGAAATCATCAGGAATGCCAAGTACAGCAAGCCTTCAGCTTCAGTCACCTGTTTACTGTACTTAGGCTAGTACCTCTCTGTTCCAATTTGAAAGGATAGAATCAAATGGTAAAACACGTAAAAAATGCTGGCATACTCTAATTATGGATTTTATATTTTTAGCCCTTTGGGGAATAGATATCCCTCTAACCCTTGGAACATTTCATATATCTAATCTTTTTCAAATTTCACTCTTGAAAAAAACGGTCACCGCCTGTGCTTTAGTAGTCCATGCAAGAAATGTCATGAGCCTGAAGCAAGGCAGTGATGATGGGGAACAAGAAGGGGAATAGTGAGAGGGAACCTGGTATCCACAGGCCTAAGTGACTGGTCGTGGTCGAGGGCTGAGCCTGCTGTGACACCGAGATACTTTAGTGTAAGGCACCTGGATAGCTTGTGGGATCACTCACTAAAGCTAGAAGATGGAAACGTTCTAAAAAGGAAAGAAAATAAATTCAGTTTTGGATTTGAAATGTTTATGGTACCAGGAATATCTATGTGTAAAATTATCAGACTTTTATCTCCTTTCGCTTACATCTACAACTATTTTAATACTTTAATCCTCAGTTACAGACTTAATGGGTTGCTTTTACTTTTACGAAGGAGATTAAAAATAGAAAGTTATCTGTATTGCCATCATACTTTAAGTTATTGGGTTTGATCTGATGCAGGCATCATCATGAAAATTTTGTGGTTTATCAAGATGACAACCTATTCCAGGATGAGATGAGATACCTGCGTTCAACATCTGTACCTGCCCCGTACATATCAGTAACTCCTGATGCGAGTCCTAATGTATTTGAAGAGCCAGAGAGCAACATGAAGTCCATGCCACCCAGGTATTTGAGTTATTGTCTTTCTGTTGAGTCCAGTGTTTGGTGGAAGAAAGACTGTAAGCTAGAAGAGAATGCTCTAGAAGATCTTTCATATATACCTCCATCTTGGGAAGAAAGTTGTGTCAACTCTGCTAACTGTTAGAGCAGTAAGAAAAAGCATGCATTCATGAATCAGGTAAGGTCCTTGATAGCAGAGGCAGATCCAGTTGGAGAGAAAAGATCAACTAGTGAAGTAATAAAGGATTCCATTTCCATTGTATATTATATCATTTAATGCTGTAGTAAATCAGACTAGAGGAAGGTCACTTTGAGGCAGTACTTTGAGAAGGTTTCATGGGAGAAGTAGCACTGAAAGTAGATCTTGAGCTTCTTGGATTATTACTTGCAGTGCTCCCCCCGGCCCCACCCTACCCCCTTATAGTATCAGAGTAAAGGGCTTCTTGAAAACTGAAGAGAAGCATATAAATATAATGCAGAAGGAAACAGGGTACCACTGAGAGTTTTTAGAGGAGGAATGACATGGTACAAATGCAAAAATAGTCTCACAGTGTCAACTGAGAAGCTGAACATTTCAATCAAAGATTACAGCTGTGTGTGTGGAATTGGATGGTGCTGGCAATGGTTGTTAAAGACAGATGGGTAAAGGAAATATTTTGGAGGAAAAATCAGTGTGACTTGTTGAGTGACTGGATAATGAAAAGGATCAGTTTAGGATAGCATCAAGAGTTCAGGCATGAGTAACTGTGAACATGATGTCATTAGAAAGGAAACCTTTGGGTTTTCTTGTGTTGCTTGAGTTTCTTCACAAGCTTGATCAATTTTGTAAGAACAAGTCATTATTTTTTAGGTTGTACAACAATTTTTTACGTTGATAGATAAACTTCCTCTAAAAGCAGAAAAGATGTCTTGTGCTTTATAGTAACACCATATATACAGTGAATTAAATTAACATATCCCTATATTCTGGTCATTCTGGAGCCAAACAGTGGAAACTGACATCCAGGCACCTTTACTCCAGTTAGTTATGTACAACATTTATCATCTGTTCAAACAAGAATGTGCACACACTTAGGCAGTGAGGAAAGAAAACGGCCAGGGAGTTAGCTAACACTTAACTAGAAAGTATATAAGCTTTACTGAGGGACATAGGATTTTAAACCTGCCTTGAACGATGGAAAAGAAACAACTCTAGAACTCAGGGTGAGAGCAAAAATAGCCCAATATGGAATGAGGTGACAGAGAAAAGAACACATGAAAAGAATAGTTTATAAATTTGCCTTAGAAAGTGAAGAAAGGTATTTCTCTTTTTTATAAAATGTCTCAATAAAGGAAATTATATAACCATCTTAATACTTTTTCAAGTGTTTTTTAATGCCGCCGTAGTAAATAGAAAATTGTTGGTTTCCTAAAGCCCGCATGAAAACCATTGAGTTCTCATATGGATGTAAGTATAATATAACTGACACTGGAATTCAGTTTGTCACCTCTCAGTACACTTTGGTGCAGCCATGCTCTGGACAGGGCTTTGGGCAGCACCCCCAAAGAATGAGAAACCTCACAGAACACTCAGCACCAAAGGAAAATTGCGTCCTTTCACTTTCCATTTTATTAGGTCTCTGTAGGTACATATCCATTTTCTTTCTATTCAGTGCTGTTATGAATATATCTGCCTGATTTTCCTGAATATCATGACACATGTCTTCCACCACGGTGCTTTTGATTCTGAAAGGAGCTTAGAACATTTGAAGCCTTTTCTTCTTTTTCATTTGAAATGCAAAGCAGATTTAAGAAAACTAAAAGTTTTAAGATGCAGTTCTGAAATCAGTCAAAATGTGGCTACATTTGGAAAGATCAAATTATGATTTAAAGAGAGAGTGTCAAGTTGGCTTTGAATTTGTATTCTTCCACATGAAATACAGGTTCCCATATTTGACTACACTATTGAAAACTAAATAAATATAGTATCACGTCATTCACTTTTTCTCTTGAGTTTTTATCTGTCATCTTGTTCTATCTGCAGTTTGGAAACTAGTCCCATAACTGATACTGATCTTGCCAAGAGAACTGTCTTCCAAAGATCATACTCAGTTGTTGCTTCTGAGTATGATAAACAACACTCCATCTTACCTGCACGAGTTAAAGCCATTCCTAGAAGAAGAGTTAACAGTGGAGACACTGGTAAGTATAAAGATAAAAAAGAAGATTGAGTGATCCAAATGGTTTTATTTGTAGATATTTTTTAAAATCTAATTTTTGAAGGCAGAGGAATGGATTAATTTTAAATTGTGGTAGACATTCCTTTTATGTGACTTAGCCATAAATGTGCCTCTCTAAATTTCACATCTCAGTTGGAAGAGGCACCCAGAGATCATCCAGTGTTATTTAAGAATAAATTGATCTTTCAAGTGCATTACTTGTTAGATATCTAAGCCAAATATTGCTACCATTCTCCCTTCCACTAAGCTTCAGTGAACCAGCAGTTCCAATGACTTAACACTTTCACAGTGATCTTCCCACTTGCGTTGAAGCTTGTAACACCTGTAGCTACTACCACTCAAATAGATAATAAAAACTGGGGATATGGCTAGCTCTTAATCAGTAAAAATGTTAGATAATCTGGACCAATTGGTATCAACAGCCTCAAACTGGGGCTGATTGATTCTGTCTCAAGAATAAAGAAACCCAAGAAAAAAAAAGGATAATATGTTAATGATTTATCAGGCTGACCACTTACTAAATGAAGATCTGACCTAATATTTATAGGTAAATGATTATGGATCTTATTGAAGATCTTCAAGGAAAATATTATTGAGGATAAAGCAAATATTAATGATTTATAGGTTCATTCAACAAGTATTTTTGAGCTCTTATTGAGGTACCATTTGTTATAAAGCAGTCCTGTAGAAAATGATGGGGGTAAGATGTAGATTCCATTTAGGGAGAAAATAAATCACTTCGTGTTTAGTGTTTTAGAAAGCATGGACTTTAGATTCAGACCTGTAAAAATAAAAACAAAAAAACTGCAAAGACTCTAAAGTGAATAAGCTAGATACTATTCATTAATATCATCTTAAATACACTAATCATATGTATTACCTATAAAAATTAATAATTTTTTTTTTTTTTTTTTTTTTCCTTTAAATAGAAGTCGGTTCTTCCCTCTTGAGACATCCATCTCCTGAGCTTTCCCGGCTAATCTCAGCCCACAGCTCTCTTTCCAAAGGAGAACGAAATTTCCAGTGGCCAGTTTTAGCCTTTGTTATACAGCATCATGATCTGGAAGGTCTTGAAATAGCAATGAAACAGGCCTTAAGGAAATCTGCTTGTCGAGTTTTTGCTATGGAGGTAAGAATACATTAATAGGATTATTGATTCATTCATCATACAATTCATGTGATGATTCTATTTAATGATGTCACTTTTCTACCGAACAGAAATTGTGACAAATTAAGAGACTTCAGTGAATAGAAAATATCGTGTTCGCAACAAAATTAAACTCAAGTTTATGAATATAAATGAATTTAGAGTTTCATAGTTAAGCGCTCTAAAAAACTTTATTTCTGCATTGCTTCATTATTTGAATCCTGATAATATCTTTTTTAAAAAGCTTTTTGTAATCACAGAGTCTTTTCAGTTAGAATAATCCTGCAAAGGGGATGAAAAGTGGGCTTTTGAGTTGTAAATTTAACAGTAATAACTTATCTGAGTCTCTGTAAATGGATTGCTATATATCATAGACTTGTATATAATAAACTTTTTTTCTTTATCATGGGTAGGAGGTAACCTGCCATTTCATCAATGGGAGCAATATGAGTTTATTTAAGTAAATGGTAGCTTGTGTAGAACTTAAGAAACATTCTGTGTTGATCCTGAATGCAAGTTGGAAAAAAAATGTGCATGGGTAAATTAATATGAAGACAAATATTTGAAATAAAAAGTATTTTGGGAAAGTATTTTGGTATTGCATTTCATAGGTATTATTTTCCCTATTATTATTAAGTTTTTAATTAGGCCCAAAATTATTGACTGTGTAAGTTCAGTGTACTTTCAGGGAAATGAAGATCAGACTTCCTAGTATCTTTCCTTAAAAGACTTAGTCCAGGAAGGTTCTTTGTTTCCGAATAAGAAAAGTCCTGCTATGTTCACTCGTATATTTTCTTTTTATCTTGGACTTATTTAACCATCATTTATTCAGGCTTTCAACTGGCTTCTGTGTAATGTCATCCAAACAAATTCTCTCCATGATATTCTGTGGCATTTTGTGGCATCACTGACTCCTGCTCCAGTGGAACCAGAAGAAGAAGAGGATGAGGAAAATAAAACAAACAAAGAAAATGCAGAACAAGTAAGTGAGCTTCTTGGTTTTTTAATTGTCCATATTTTTATAGAAGAGTAGAACTACTTTCAGATAATGCAATAATTTTCATGAGGTCATTCACAGATTATATAACCTAAAGGCAGGAATAAAATTTCAGTGCTATGAGCAACATATTAACTATGCTGAGTGAAAGTTTTCTGTCTCCAAAAACGCTGTCAGTCAATTCTGATTTCTCACTAGCCATCACTGTCTCGAAGCAATCAACTGCAAGATAAACACTATCACAGTGCAGTATAAGACAGATAAACAGGGCAACATTATTACAGAGAAGATCAGTCTACTTTACAACATTACTGTAAGGTACAGAGAGTGAAAATGATACTGTGTAGGGACATGAAATTCAGAAATCTTTGGCTAGAAGGGACTTGTATTTTATAGGAGGCAGCCTGTATAATGGAAAAGCATTGAACTTGGACCCTGGAAGCCTGGATTCCAGCCCCATTTCCACCTCTGTAGCTGTGACTTGTGGGCCACATTTCTATTTCTAGAATAAAAAAAGTAGAGGACTAAATCCTCCATTTAAAAGACTGTCAGAATAGGCAGAAAAAAACAAAAGCTAGATACTGTTTATAAGCATCACATCTAAAACACAAGGACAGAGGAAGATTAAAAGTAGAAAAAGATATACTGGGTAAATACCAACCAAAATTAGGTTGCTACAGCTAGTTTAACATCAGAAAAAAACAGACTTCAAGACAGAATTATCAGTAGGGGTAAAGAGGCTTTCTACAAAATGATAAGAGTAGTTCTGTGTAGTTAATGTATGTTTGTAGTTAATAATATAGCCTTTAAAGAAGTAAAAATCAACAGAGCTGCAAGGAAAAACAGAAAAAAAAATCCACAATTACAATGTGAGATTATCACACATTCATGAGAGCTCTCTATTCCTGTGTAACAAACCACCCCAAAACCCAGTGGATGAAAACACTTGCTTATTGGCTTACAGCTCTGTGGATCAGCAATTTGGGTGAGGCTCAGCCGAAGGGAACGGCTCATTTCTGCTAGTAGATTAGTGAGTACACTGGAATTGATACTCATATGTGACATTTATTTGTTTGGTGATTTTATTTATAGGTGACCTTATCACTTTTTCCTTTAAAATAATACAGACATAATTAGTTAATCTTAATGGATGTCTTGGGTATGGTTTGATTTTGTTTACATTTCTGTTACATGAGTACCCTTAAAGTATACATTTTTTTGTGTGGGGAAAATTCCTTCCAGCAGACAGATGGATCAACTTGCCTTCAATTTCTGTCTTAGGAGAAAGATACAAGAGTCTGTGAACATCCACTCTCAGATATAGTGATTGCAGGGGAAGCTGCTCATCCATTACCACATACATTTCACCGCTTACTTCAAACCATCTCTGATCTTATGATGTCTCTCCCCAGTGGCAGTTCGTTACAGCAAATGGCCCTGAGGTAATCTCATATCTAAGTATTGTAGGTACCCTGGAAAAAGGATTTTGTGGAGTAGTCAAAGCACAAAATGCTTGAAAGACCTCTTTAAATAGTAAGATAGAAAGAATATCTGCATTATGTGAATGGTGCCTCCCTCATGACTGTCATAATTTAGAAGGGTCCTTCTTCTTAGTTCATGCCTGTTGGCCCCTCTGTAAAATGTGGATAATATACTACTTAGTCCTCTAAATTATCATAGTCTGTAGCAGTCTTCCTCACTTTCCCCTCTCTTCTACCCGCAATCACGTGTCTCAGTGCTACGCAACAGTAGAGTCTTAAATGTCACAAAAAGGGAGAGGGGGAAAAAGAAAAAAAAAAAGGGAGAGGGAATGAAATCTCAAAAACAGAAATCAAAATAGAATTTTGAATTGAAAAGAATATCAGGAGAAATAGAGCCTAGTCATATGCAGCCAATCCTAAAACTACATTGAAGAGCATCGCCTCCTTTTAAGTCCAAACCTGCTGAGATTCAGCATTACTTTTACATTGTGGACCTTGTCATTAGAGCCATGTACTAGATTACACATATAAATAAATCCTCCACTGATTTTTATAAGAAATAGGTTGAAGGAGTGATTTTGGCTACCCACATCCCTAACGATAAGACCAGCAGAGAGGAGATTTTGTTTCCTCCTCACAAGATTTTTGAAGTACAAAGTGTGTTATACTCTGATGGATTATTACGGAATTGTAAGACTAATACATTTAAGAGGCTCTTATAGTTGGGGTAACACTTGTCTACAAAACTGATTTATTACCTTTTTTGCTTCTGTAGCCTTGACCTTCATGTATCCAGTTTGAAAACGGGTGAACTTTCCTTAGAATTTATATTGTTCGAAAGAAATGACCTTTATTTCTCAAAAAAAAAAAAAAAAAAGAATAAAAGCCAGTAGAAATAATTTTGTTTCTTGAATTTTTAAAATTTGTATTTTTTGTACCTAGAGCATTAAGATTTCTTGAAATATTAGCTGTAGAGTGCTTTTTTCCAGGAATTCCTTAGAGGTTCCCGAAAAAGAATTTTTTAATGTATTACTTATGCCTTTTTAGATGCTGGAGTCTGAAATTCAAGCAATCTGATCACCAGTTCCTCCATCAGAGCAACGTCTTTCATCACATTAACAATATTTTGTCAAAATCAGATGATGGAGACAGTGAAGAGAGTTTCAGCATCAGCATACAGTCTGGCTTTGAAGCTATGAGTCAGGTTAGTCATTTAGCATTGTTAATACTCAACAATGTATTGAAGGAGAAACTGAAAATTACTTCTAAATAATTTGATTCTTACTGCTATTTCTTATCTCTTGTCTGTTCGTTTTATTGTCATGGAAGATGCCCATTTGAGTGTTATAATTATGTATATTTGTTTCTGGTAGGAATTATGCATTGTAATGTGCTTAAAGGACTTAACCAGCATTGTTGACATAAAAACTTCTAGCCGACCTGCCATGATTGGCAGTTTGACAGATGGTTCCACAGAAACCTTCTGGGAATCAGGAGATGAGGATAAAAACAAAACTAAGAACATCACCATCAACTGTGTGAAAGGAATCAATGCCCGCTATGTATCTGTTCATGTGGACAATTCCCGAGATCTTGGGGTAAGAAAGGAAACTTAATTAGTGGTTCGTTAGTTCTTTTCAGACCTTTATTTATCATGCAGTCTCATTTCTGAGTTTTAGCAAAAAGACTTTCATCTGGAATTCACCAACCAAACTATATTTTTATAGTTCTAAAATAAATCTTAAGTCTAAAAACAGGTTAATATGACTGGGAGCACTGTGGAATACCAATTCTAAGAAAAGGTCTGATTACAAATATACCATGGCTATAGCTAAGCAATATAAATATCCCATGATTTTTTTACCTCCATGCCCCTGTTCAAGCTATTTCCTTGGCCTGGAAGTCCTCTCCTTAAACTCTGCTTTTCATATCCTTCCCAAATCTAAGACCCGACAGACAAATCCTCTCCCAGTACCTCATCTATAAAAATTACTCTTTCTCTCCTCTGGGTTCTTTTTTATATTACTCTGATGGCACTTAATACACTTTGACCGATAGCGTAATTAGCTTTCAGTTTTTAATCCTCCCCCCCGGCCATCATGAGGGAATTGGGGGAAGTTCCTGGACTAACCTAAGTCATCATACTTTATATTCTCCCTAGCTCTAGCCTGTCTACACGTTTCCACTGAATTGAGCACTCTTCTACAAAAAGCACTGAACAGGAAAAAGCATCCTATTTACTTGAGTGTTCAGAGCCGAGAAAAAAGTAGCACCAGCTACCAAACTCCCACGCTTTTACCCCATTCCTGGGGAAGAATACTTCTTGGGATTTTTTTCCCTCTGAATGGAAGTGGCTTGCTAGCAGATATAGTATTAATAAGTCCCCTTGGGCCATTGCCAAGCTGCTGTGGTCCCATTTGTGTGTTTCCTTTCCCAGGGACAGCCAAAGTGATGGGCTTGGGTCTCCTGTGTGGGGAACGCCAACCACGGAAGTTCAGTGTGCAGTCAGAGCACTCCTTGCCGTCCACGGTCACCCCAGCTTCTGTCCATCAGCTCAGATTGAATAAGGAATAAAGGCTTAGCTAGTATATCACTAGCTTACCTCCTCTTGAGACCCAGCAGTTCAGTTGGTACAACTACTTTATCTTACTTGAAAGTCAAGTATAACAAATCAAAACATTTTTCTGTCAGGAACTCACTGCTCAGTACAGTGTTATCTTTGATTCATGTTGTAAGCTAGGACACACTTTCCCTCAAAACAATGGTTGCACTCAATTTGACATTTTTGTCTTTTATGAGAGATAATCATGATAATATTCATTTTTAAAAGCCCCAGTATGTATGCTGACATCAGCTTTTCTTTTAGGAAACCTCCTCTAATTTATATGCATCATTAAGACTTACATACCTCTGTGTCCCCCCAGCCTGCCCACCACACTGCCGTAAACACAGCACTTGTTGATTTGAATTGCATCAGCCTATAGCACTTAAAGTATGCAGCTCTCCAAGGAATTAGTATGTCAGTCTCTTTCTTGATGTGCTTGGCATAAAACTTACTCAGACTTAAGGTCTCTGGCTCTAGTACCATTGTAACTCTTTTCAGTACTTAAAGGTATTGAATTTCTTTTGATATTTTACTTTATGTGTTAATGTTCCTTCCCTAGTTTGACAAGGATCTCGAGGGGATAGAACCTATCCCTCTCATATATCCTTCTCCAAGTCCCTAAGGCCGTCTGGGTCCATCGTGATGCTCACAAGTATTTGTTGCCTAAGCTACGTGTCTTCCTCCTTTTTACAGCCAGAAACAATGAGAATAATGTGATAAAAATGGGACATGAGTAGCAAGGCAAGTTGCTGAAAGGCTTCATGATAAAGATAGAATTTAAATGATTAGACTTTGGATGAAAAGAGGGAATGCCAACCTCCTCTCTCAGAGCCCATAGAGAAGGGCTGAAATGTGAGATTCAAGATGGAGTTTGTGAGAAAAAGAAAAGACTGGAGTTGTAGGAACTGTCGTTGGTTGGACAGATGGAATGAAGTCAGTTAGGAAGGACCGTAAAAGACAGGCAGAAGAGTTGATGTTATATTGATAGGCTGTACGAAATCACTGTCAGTTCTGGAGCCAGGAACATGGCATAGTAACTATTTTGAATTGTTTATTTCAGAATAAAGTTACCTCAATGACCTTCTTAACTGGCAAAGCAGTAGAAGATTTGTGCAGAATAAAGCAGGTAATTAAAACTTTGTCATTAAATGTTTTACTGCCCAGGGAGAAATTTCTTCTTCTCATTCTCCACTGTTGAGTTCTAATTTTGGCATGCCACCCAAGTATTATAGGAAATCGTCTATTTACAAAATACTAAATTGGCAAATGGTCCATGTATAGGAATAGTTACAACCATCTCTGTTTTAAACATCTTACCCATTATTTCCCTAAATTTCTCTAGTGATGAGCAAGTATACCGTGCCTATAGCCCTCCACCCTGACTCCTGCTCCCCTGCAGAGATTCAGGGTGCCTTAAAATTCATCATAGATCTGATTCACAACTGTCACCTTAATTCACCCACACTTCAGGTTGGAATGTAGGTTGTTGTCCTGTAGCTTGAAAGTCTTTCAGTTATAACACTGCGACTATATCCAGGTTGAAAGTCAATTTACAAACCAACTCTAGAAACAGGTTAAGTTCTGTTTGGGCATGTGACCGAGATTCTGTATAAACTCACTTACTTGTGAGTGAATAGTGTCAAAAACCATTTTACAGTACACTGAAATATAATCCTTGAAAAAAAGTTGTATTCTCAATGAAATATACTGAAATAAGTAATGACCAATGTGAATTTACATATTATATAATTTTTCTTCAAAAGTAAAATATATTAAGTAACTGCACAGCAAAAATCCTTCCTTTAAATGTGCTTTCATGTGAAGATGCACAAAACAGGACTTCATTGCTGATCATGTGAGTATTTCTACTTACAGTCAGTGTAGGTACAGTCGTGTAAATTGTTTGCAGTGGTTTCACTTATGTAACTTGTGCTCAGAAGCCATATAGTAAGCAGACCTGCATTTGAATTCTCAACTCCATCACTTACTAGACGTCTGCCATCTGTGTTAACCTCACTTTCTTCGTCTGTAGCTACTATAGTGTTGTATTGTCCTCACAAGGTTTAAATAAGATAATCAGTGTGAAATAATCTAATAAACTTTTCTATGGGTACAATTATTTGTTATTTGAGCTTGCTGTTATTAATGCAAAGTCTAGGACAGTGATAAAATAGTAGTACACCTGTATCAGGTTTCTATCCCTTTTCTCCTCTCCTAGGTTGATCTGGATTCCAGGCACATTGGTTGGGTAACAAGTGAACTTCCAGGAGGGGATAATCACATCATCAAAATTGAATTAAAGGGCCCAGAAAATACACTGAGAGTTCGACAAGTTAAGGTTCTGGGCTGGAAGGATGGCGAAAGCACAAAAATTGCTGGCCAGATTTCAGCCAGCGTGGCCCAGCAAAGGAACTGTGAAGCTGAGACTCTACGAGTGTTCAGACTTATTACATCACAGGTGAGTGTCCTTACTACACATTTTCTAACACAGGATAAATTGAAATAATATACTACTTCAACAGTAATATCAAGAGGTTAACAAAATATTTTGGAAAGCTTGTTAGAGGTTGCTGGCTACAAACATGGCCCGTTTTTTTCTTCTCATAGCCCTGAATTCTTGTATTTCATTTTGCATTCATCTCCTGCAGAGTAGAGGTGTGCAGTAGGAATAGCCTAGTAGCATAAAGCCCACAGAGCCAGCTACTGACTCCTCTAGCCTTCTCAGAGGAGGTTCTGCCATTGAGTTGTTCTCACCTCCCTCTCTTCTCCACCAGGTATTTGGAAAGCTCATCTCTGGAGATGCTGAACCCACACCAGAACAAGAGGAAAAAGCACTATTGTCATCACCTGAAGGAGAAGAAAAAGTATACAATGTATTTATTTATATTCTAAAAATATTTATTTCCCTTTTTCACTTTGTTACTTTTGTTCACTGAAATAATCCATGTATTGCTGTGTATTTTAATGTATATGTGATACTAGTTTCTGTATCTTTAACTAAAACTAAAGTTAATAGTTTTTACTTTAGTTAGAAAGAAGATGAAGGAACTGTCAGAAGATATTCACTTTTTGTTCATGTATGATCTAGCTAGTATTTTAAGTAGCAACAAAATTTACTCTAAACGTTGGGCTGTTGTGTCCAAATGTTGACATTTGTAAAATCAGCTTCGTCATTGACTGTGATGTGCGCCTTCCTCCATCTTCTCTGTCCTTCACGGTTCAGCTCAAAAATACCGTCTTCTCCGTGAGCCTCCTTTATGATTGTTCAGGGGAAATCATAAAGAAGGTCATGGAGAAGACACAAAGTAGTATGTCCTCTGCTAAGCTTCATAGTAATTTCTGTGTCTCTTCTTGGTTTCTCTCTTGTTAGGTTTATTTGTATACATGTTTTATATCTTCTACTTAATTATACCTTCTTAAAGACAAAGTACATGTCTGGTTTGTCTTTATATCCACCATGGCATAAACACACATGTGTTCAGTAAATTTTTATTGGAATAACCTGTTCTTTATACTGTTCTTGAAATTTCTTCTAAAATGCATTTGCCTAACTTATTTGGTCTAAACTAAAGCACTATATCTAAGAGGAGAACCTCATCCATTTTCAAAAAGAGAGGTCAACTCTGACTAGTCTTCATATTCTTGTGTCTTTAGATGCTGTAAATAATCAACTTGACAGCCCTTTGAAAGATAATTTCAAGGACTTACCTAGGCTAACCCTGTGCCTTCTGATACACTAGCATCTAGATCATCCCCATTTTTCTATTTGGGTTCTGTAAAAAAAAAAAAAAAACGGGATTTCATAAACTCTGGTAATTTTTTTCAGCATCTTTAGGAGATATTTGCACAACTGCAAGACTGAGTAACTAATCATTAAATCAGCTGAATTTTAACAAATGTCAGTTCTTTGCTAAATAACCTTACGAGCTGGTAACAAGCCCTCAAAAAGCTTACCTTCTGTTCTTAGATGTGAACAGTCCATCCCCTCCCTCCCAAAAACAGATCAACAGGAATACTCTACAGTATATAATCTACTTATTAAATGTGTGAAAAATTACATGTCAGTTGCATGTCAGGATTTCAGAGTACATTGAGGTTATTGTGCCCTGGAGTGGTCAGAGAAGGCTTCTTGGGGGATATTAGAAGCAGTTAGACCTGAAAGAGAATGGATGACAGTCAGATTAATAGGATGGGAACAAGGGCTCCTTGAAGAGGCTGGCCTAACTGTAGGAGAGTGTATGCTGAGGCATTAAGATTGAATAGGAAAGGTTATGCTAGTGGTTCAATGCTGGTGAGATAACATAACATTTAAGGGAATCATTTTATAAGTCAGGTTTTTGAAGTAAAATTTACATACAAAAAATTCATCTTTTTAAACTGCATCGTTTCAAATTTTGACCAATGTATACAGTGGTGAAATCATTACAAGCAAGTTTAAAAACACATCTCTCCCAGAATTGCCCCATTGTTCCTTTGGATTCAATCCCCTCATCTCATTCCTAGCCCCTGGCAACCACTGAGCTAGTTTCTGCCCCTATAGTGTTGCCTTTTCCCAGGTGTTATTTAATGGAACCCCCTGTAGAAAGTAGCCTTTTTATTTTTTTATTATTTTTTTTAATATGGTCTTTTTTTTTAACATCTTTATTGGAGTATAATTGCTTTACAATGGTGTGTTAGTTTCTGCTTTATAACAAAGTGAATCAGCTATACGTATACATATATCCCCATATCTCCTCCCTCTTGCATCTCCCTCCCACCCTCCCTATCCCACCCCTCTAGGTGGTCACAGAGCACGAAGCTGATCTCCCTGTGCTATGCAGCTGCTTCCCACTAGCTATCTATTTTACATTTGGTAGTGTATATATATCCATGCCACTCTCTCACTTTGTCCCAGCTTACCCTTCCCCCTCCCCGTGTCCTCAAGTCCATTCTCTACGTCTGTGTCTTTATTTATTCCTGTCCTGCCCCTAGGTTCTTCAGAACCTTTTTTTTTTTTTTTTTTAGATTCCATAAATATGTGTTAGCGTACAGTATTTGTTTTTCTCTTTCTGACTGACTTCCCTCTGTATGACAGTCTCTGGGTCCATCCACCTCACTACAAATAACTCAATTTCATGTGTTTGTTGGCAATCTATATCTTCTTTGGAGAAATGTCTATTTAGGTCTTCTGCCCATTTTTGGACTGGGTTGTTTGTTTGGTTTTTTTTTTTATGTTGACCTGCATGAGCTGCTTGTAAATTTTGGAGATTAATCCTTTGTCAGTTGCTTTGTTTGCAAATATTTTCTCCCATTCTGAGGGCCGTCTTTTCATCTTGTTTATGGTTTCCTTTGCTATGCGAAAGCTTTTAAGTTTCATTAGGTCCCATTTGTTTATTTTTGTTTCTATTTCCATTTCTCTAGGAGGTGGGTCAAAAAGGATCTTGCTGTGATTTATGTCCTAAGACTGTTCTGCCTATGTTTTCCTCGAAAAGTTTTATAGTGTCTGGCCTTACATTTACGTCTTTAATCCATTTTGAGTGTATTTTTGTGTATGGTGTTAGGGAGTGTTCTAATTTCATTCTTTTACCTGTAGCTGTCCAGTTTTCCCAGCACCACTTATTGAAGAGACTGTCTTTTCTCCATTTTATATTCTTGCCTCCTTTGTCAAAGATAAGGTGACCATATGTGCGTGTGTTTACCTCTGGGCTTTCTGTCCTGTTCCATTGATCTATATTTCTGTTTTTGTGCAAGTACCATACTGTCTTGATTACTGTAGCTTTGTAGTATAGTCTGAAGTCCGGGAGCCTGATTCCTCCAGCTCCATTTTTCTTTCTCAAGATTGCTTTGGCTATTCGGGGTCTTTTGTGTTTCCATACACATTGTGAAATTTTTTGTTCCAGTTCTGTGAAAAATTCCGTTGGTAGTTTGATAGGGATTGCATTGAATCTGTGGATTCCTTTGGGTAGTATAGTCATTTTCACAATGTTGATTCTTCCAATCCAAGAACATGGTATATCTCTCCATCTGTTGGTGTCCTTTTTAATTTCTTTCATCAGTGTCTTAGTTTTCTGCATACAAGTCTTTTGTCTCCTTAGATAGGTTTATTCCTAGGTATTTTCATTCTTTTCGTTGCAGTGGTAAATGGGAGTGTTTCCTTAATTTCTCTTTCAGATTTTTCATCATTAGTGTATAGGAATGCAAGAGATTTCTGTGCATTAATTTTGTATCCTGTTACTTTGCCAAATTCATTGATTAGCTCTAGTAGTTTTCTGGTAGCATCTTTAGGATTCTCTATGTATAGTATCATGTCATCTGCAAATAGTGACAGTTTTACTTCTTTTCCGATTTCGATTCCTTTTATTTCTTTTTTGTCTCCGATTGCTGTAGCTAAAACTTCCAAAACTCTGTTGAATAATAGTGGTGAGAGTGGGCCACCTTGTCTTGTTCCTGATCTTAGTGGAAATGGTTTTAGTTTTTCACCATTGAGAACGATGTTGGCTGTGGGTTTGTCATATATGGCCTTTATTATGTTGAGGTAAGTTCCCTCTATGCCTACTTTCTGGAGGGTTTTTATCATAAATCAGTGTTGAATTTTGTCAGAAGCTTTTTCGGCATGTATTGAGATGATCATATTGTTTTTATCCTTCACCTGGTTGATATGGTGTATCACATTGATTGATTTGCGTACGTTGAAGAATCCTTGCATTCCTGGGATGAACCCCACTTGGTCATGATGTATGATCCTTTTAAGATGCTGTTGGATTCTGTTTGCTAGTATTTTGTTGAGGATTTTTTCAGCTATGTTCATCAGTGATATTGGCCAGTCGTTTTCTTTTTTTGTGACATCTTTGTCTGGTTTTGGTATCAGGGTGATGGTGGCCTCGTAGAATGAGTTTGGGAGTGTTCCTCCCTCTGCTATATTTTGGAAGAGTTTGAGAAGGATAGGTGTTAGCTCTTCTCTACATGTTTGATAGAATTCACCTGTGAAGAAGCCATCTGGTCCTGGGCTTTTGTTTGTTGGAAGACTTTTAATCACAGTTTCAATTTCAGTGCTTGTGATTGGTCTGTTTATATTTTCTATTTCTTCCTGGTTCAGTCTTGGAAGGTTGTGCTTTTCTAAGAATTTGTCCATTTCTTCCAAGTTATCCATTTTATTGGCATATAGTTGCTTGTAGTAATCTCTCATGATCCTTTGTATTTCTGCAGTGTCTGTTGTAACTTCTCCTTTTTCATTTCTAATTCTATTGATTTGAGTTTTCTCCCTTTTTTTCTTGATGAGTCTGGCTAATGGTTTATCAATTTTGTTTATCTTCTCAAAGAACCAGCTTTTAGTTTTATTGATCTTTGCTATCGTTTCCTTCATTTCCTGTTCATTTATTTATGATCTGATCTTTATGATTTCTCTCCTTCTGCTAATTAATTTTTGGGGTTTTTTTGTTCTTCTTTCTCTAATTGCTTTAGGTGTAAGGTTAGGTTGTTTATTTGAGATGTTTCTTGTTTCTTGAGGTAGGATTGTATTGCTATAAACTTCCCTCTTAAACTGCTTTTGCTGCATCCCATAGGTTTTGGGTCGTCATGTTTTCATTGTCATTTGTTTCTAGGTATTTTTTGATTTCCCCTTTGATTTCTTCAGTGATCTCTTGGTTATTTAGTAGCGTGTTGTTTAGCCTCCATGTGTTTGTATTTTTTACAGACTTTTTTCCTGTAATTGATACCTGGTTTCATACCGTTGTGGTCAGAAAAGATAATTGATACGATTTCAGTTTTCTTAAATTTACCAAGGCTTGATTTGCGACCCAAGATATGATCTATCCTGGAGAGTGTCCATGAGCACTTGAGAAGAAAGTGTATTCTGTTGTTTTCGGATGGAATATCTTATAAGTATCAATTAAGTCCTTCTTGTTTAATGTATCATTTAAAGCTTGTGTTTCCTCATTTATTTTCATTTTGGGTGATCTGTCCGTTGGTGAAAGTGGGGTGTTAAAGTCCCCTACTATGATTGTGTTACTGTCGATTTCCCCTTTTATGGCTGTTAGCATTTGCCTTATGTATTGAGGTGCTCCTGTGTTGGGTGCCTAAATATTTACAATTGTTATATCTTCTTCTTGGATTGATCCCTTGATCATTATGCAGTGTCCTTCTTTGTCTCTTGTAATAGTCTTTATTTTAAAGTCTATTTTGTCTGATATGAGAATTGCTACTCCAACTTTCTTTTGATTTCCATTTGCATGGAGAATATCTTCTTCCATCCCCTCACTTTCAGTCTGTATGTGTCCCTAGGTCTGAAGTGGGTCTCTTGTAGACAGCATATATATGGGTCTTGTTTTTGTATCCATTCAGCCAGTCTATATATTTTGGTTGGAGCACTTAATCCATTTGCATTTAAGGTAGTTTCGATACGTATGTTCCTATTACCATTTTCTTAATTGTTTTGGGTTTGTTATTGTAGGTCTTTTCCTTCTCTTGTGTTTCCTGCCTAGAGAAGTTCCTTTAGCATTTGTTGTAAAGCTGGTTTGGTGGTGCTGAATTCTCTTAGCTTTTGCTTGTCTGTAAAGGTTTTAATTTCTCCATCGAATCTGAATGAGATCCTTGCTGGGGAGAATAATCTTGGTTGTAGGTTTTTCCCTTTCATCACTTTAAATATGTCCTGCCACTCCCTTCTGGGTTGCAGAGTTTCTGCTGAAAGATCAGCTGTTAAGCTTATGGGGATTCCCTTGTATGTTATTTATTGTTTTTCCCTTGCTGCTTTCAATATTTTTTCTTTGTATTTAATTTTTGATAGTTTGATTAATATGTGTCTTGGCGTGTTTCTCCTTGGATTTATGCTGTATGGGACTGTCTGCACTTCCTGGACTTGATTGACTATTTCCTTTCCCATATTAGGGAAGTTTTCAACTATAATCTCTTCAAATATTTTCTCAGTCCGTTTCTTTTTCTTTTCTTCTGGGACCCCTATAATTCGAACGTTTGTGTGTTTAATGTTGTCCCAGAGGTCTCTGAGACTGTCCTCAATTCTCTTCATTTTTTTTTTTTTTATTCTGTTCTGAGGTAGTTTTTAATTTTGATAAAGTCCAATTTATCTATTTTTTTAAATGACTCATGATTTTTGTGTCTTATCTAATTAAGGTCACAAAGATTTTCTCCTGTTTTCTTCTAGAAACCTTAGAACTTTAGTTCTTTTATTTAGAACTATGTGCATTTCAAGTTTTTCTATACAGTATGAGCTAAGGGTTGAGGTTCATTTTTTTGGCATGTATATGTTCAATTCTTCTACTACCATTTGATGAAAAGACTATCCTGTATCAATAATCAATTCACTGTAAATGTGTAGGTCTGTTTCTGGACCCTATTCTGTTGCATTAATCTACACGTATATTCTTACACCAGCATCAGGCTGTCTTGATTACTGTAGCTTTATAGAGAATCATGAGATAAGATTCCAACCAAGTTCTTTTTCAAAGTTGTTTTGGCTATTCCAGGTCCTTTCCATTTCCATAGAAAGCTTAAAATCAGATTGTCAATTTCTTCCTCCCCAACAAATAAATAAATAAATCAATAAACAGAAACCTACTGGAATATTGATTGGAATTGCACCAAAGTGCTAAGTCGGTTTGGGGAGAATTGACATCTTAATATTGAGTGTTCTTGTCCGTGAATATGATACTTATTTAGATCTGTCCATTTATTTAGATCTTCTTTAATTTCTGCCAGCAGTGTTTTATAGTTCAGTTCTGTGTACCTGTCTTACACATTTTATTAAATTGATCCCTAAACATTTCATGGTTTTGATGCTATTGTAAATGATATTTTTATTTCACTTTCCAGTTATTCATTTCTAGTATATAAAAATACAACTGACTTTTTGTATTAAACCTATATCCTATGGTCTCCTTAAATTCACTTATTAGTTCTGGAAGCTTTTTTGTAGTATCTTTGGGATTTTCTTCATAGATAATCATGTAGTCTTCAAAGAAAGTCAGTTTTACTTCTTCCTTTCCAATCTTATGTTATTGCACTGGCTAAGACCTTCAGTACCATGTTGAATAAAAGTAGTGAGATTAGTCTTCCTTTTTTAGATAGTAAAAGGAAAGTATTCAGTCTTTCACCATAGATTTTTTTAACTGCTCTCAATCAGTTTGAGGAGGTTCCTTCTGTTTCTAGTTTGCTGAGAATTTTTATCAGAATGGATTTCTTATGTATTTTTCTTTTTTCATTTTCTTTTATTAAGTAAAATAATCCATATATTGCTATGTATGTTAATGGATATGCTGTATTTGCTTATATGCAGTTTATTTTTCTTTAATAAAAAAGAAGGTTAACTAGAGGCCTGATAGCTGAATGGCACAGTGTTTCTTTTTGGGGTGATGAAAATGCTCTAAAATTGACTGTGGTGATGGTTGCACTGATTTGTGCATGTATAATATATAAACCATTGAACTGTACACTTTAAATGAATGAATAGTATGGTATGTCAAAAAAGCAAAGTGAATTATGAAAGAAGTTAAAAGGCCGTCCTATCTAAAAGGAATTCATTTGTTAATGTATAATCTACTAGTATTTTAAGTAGCAAAAAAAAAAAAATTTATTCTACAAATTTACTTTCCTTAGTAGATACAGGAATATTGCAGTTACCCATTCTTTTTGAGTGAGCTTTGGTAGTTGTGTCTTCCAAGTAATTTGCCCATTTCATCTAAGTTGCTGAATTTATTGGCATAAGTTGTTCATAATATACTCTTATTATCCTTAGACTCTATAGTGATGTATCTTCTTTTATTATATCTTTCCATCTGTTTGCTCTGGATTTGGTTCGTTCTTTTTCTGGTTTCCTAAGGTCCTAATATGATGACTCGAGACCTTTCTTTTCTCATATAAGTAATGCTGTAATCTTCTTCTAAGCACTGCTTTAGTGTCACACATTTGGGTGCATTGTTTTTTTCATTTCATTAAATTCAAAATATTTTCTGACTTCTGTTTTGATTTCTTCCTTGACCCCTGCGTAATTAATTTCTAAATATTTGGGAGATTTCCTGATAGCTTTGTATTATTGATTTCTAGTTTAACTCTATCACAGTAAAAAATATATATAAACTTCATATAATTTCATCCCTTTTAAAACTGTTAAGACCTGAATTCTGGCTCATAATATGGTATAGTTTAGTGAATGTCCATGTACACTGGAAAAGAATATGAACTCTGCTGTTGTTCTGTGAAGGGTTCTATAAATATTGATTAATTCATTTGGCTGATAGTTTTGTTCAGGTCTGTAAGAACCTTGCTGATTTTTTTTTCTTTGCTCATTTTCTTGTTCTGTCAGGTACAGAAAGAATTTCGAAGTGTCCAACTATATGCATTTGTCTATTTAGATTTCAGTTCACCTGGTTGTCCATCTCAGCTCTCTGATGGGCACCCAAAAAGTTATGGTTTTGTAGATTATCAGCTTTTCTCATTGTTAAGGTGGGAGTGACATTCTCTTGTGGCTTTCTCTATCCTAAGAAAGGTGAAACCAAGAGTTATTTTTAATTCTAATACAAGGGTGGTTTGCCTCAGTTTTCTTACCTGTAAAATAGGCAGAATATCAGATCTTACCTTATGGGGTTTTTGTGAAGATTAAATAAGATTGTGTATTTATATGTTTGCATATTTATCCACCACTTGAGAGAGTGCCATACACATGCTAAGCACTATAAAACTTCAACCTTCATTTTTCTTCTCATGATATGCTTCTTTGTTTACTGTTGGTGTTGGAGTAGCTTTATTTAAGGCCACCGTTATCAGAGAGTTTTCTTAAGACACTTTCCTTTTAACCAAATGTCATTTTCCTGAGTTGCTCTTCTAATAACCAAATGTAGGATATGAGCTAATAATGTTCAAAGTTCAGAAATAGATTGAATCAAAATGACACAGATTGACTAGATTAAAGAAATCCATGAAGTATACTTCTCTGGATTTCTTAAATTGAGAAATTTTGTCCTTTTTATAGCCACCTTAGCCAACAGTGATTTCTTCAAACTTTTTATCCTTTGTCCCAGTATTATAGATCTCCATTTAAAATAAATTCACCTTGTAAAAATACCTGCATAATTATTTCTCAAGATGCTTCAAAATGTCAAATATGCAAACTTTATTGAAAGAGCCCGCTTCCTTTTTTTCCTTTTTGCTGTATAAAGGCAACTTCAGATGCTGACCTGAAAGAACATATGGTTGGAATCATATTCAGCAGGAGTAAACTGACTAACCTACAAAAACAGGTTGGTTAACAGCCATTTCATTGTCTTCATCACTTTTTGTTTGTTTGTTTTTAGGGTGTAAAGCATTTTCCAAAATTTATGGAGGCTTTTCTATGCTGACTCTTTGATAGGTCCTGCAGAATGTGTCTGCCTTTTTCTAGAGAGGAAGGAGTATATTGGCATACCTGCATCACTTCAAAGATTTTGTTATGAATGTTAACTTTCTTACCTTGCTGCTCTCTGTTTTTCTCATTTTTAGGTAGCTTGTTTCATTTTGGTGTCAAGTACCCAGCTATATCAGATTTCATTTGCATCTCCTGTGTTCCTTTCCCCCCTGTTTTTTTGTTTGTTGGTTGATTTTTTTAAATTATTTTGCTGAGCAATTATAATGTTAACTAAACCAGTGTTAATATTTTTAACTATCAGGAGATGGGGGAGTAGCAGTAGATCATTCATATAATGGGGGTTCATTTAGGTGTGCCTAAATAACAAAATTAGCCCTTCCGAAGTCAAATAAAATATTGACTTTTGAATTAGGTTTTAAATTGGCCATTATTTTAACTTTCAACACCATTAAATCTTTTAAATAAATCACATAAATTTATGTGTGCTTTATCTTTTTAACAGCATTTTATTGAATCTTAGAAGCTACCAATTGTAAAATGTGCTGTTATTTTATGTATTGCTAAAAAAATTTACTGCCAATTAAATTATGAATTGCATCAATTATAAAGCGCATTATGAATAGAAATGTTAGCATGTGGGGGGAAATGTGCCTTAGAAGTGATTAAATATGGTGATTTGTTTTCATTTCATGTCTTAAACCACAGGCAGGGGAATTGGTAACTAGTATATAATTTGTTTCTATACTAGTTGATTTAAGTACTCAGATTTTTAATCATGGTTTGCCTGGTTTTCCTTAATTGTTTTTAAGATGAGTTAAGAGAATGGTATGATGGAGAATTAACTGGGAGGAAGAGTATTAAATTGAGTATCAACTAATATTCTTGTTTTGTTTTTTTTTTGACTAGGCCTTACAAATAATGTTTTTACATTTTCTTTATGTTGCCCTCAAATAGGTGTGTGCTCACATCGTCCAGGCTATTCGCATGGAAGCCACCAGAGTTCGTGAAGAATGGGAACATGCCATATCAAGTAAAGAAAATGCCAATTCACAGCCCAACGATGAAGATGCCTCCTCCGATGCCTACTGCTTTGAGCTGCTCTCCATGGTGTTAGCCTTGAGTGGCTCCAACGTGGGCCGGCAGTATCTGGCCCAGCAGCTGACTCTGCTCCAGGACCTCTTTTCACTGCTCCACACCGCCTCTCCACGCGTCCAGAGACAGGTGACTGATCACATCACTTACCTGTAGGCTTATTTTGTTACTTGAAACATTGTTAAAAATTACTCTAGCAAAGAGAATCAGGGGTTTTTGTTTGGTTTTTTTTTTTGGTTATGTTTTGGTTTTTGGATTGTATTTTAACCGCATGTTTTTCTTCTTGACTCATTATAATGAGAATATGGAAGAACAAAATATGTTCCATTTTAGTAATGTGTTATTGTGATAAAAGAGTATTCTGCTACTGAATATCTTATTCATGAGGTATATAATTTATATAATGACCAAGTTAAGAGACATGTTTTTTTTTTCTTGCTGCCCTGGAGTGGTAGTTACCACTTGAGAAATTAAATCATGTTTAAATCATTTCTCTGTCCTTCTCAAAACTTTTGAAGTCATAGAACAGCAGCTAGACTCATTAAAAAAGATGAAAACTTTAAAACACCGATCTTTTTTTTTTAATTTTTATTTTATATTGGTGTATAGTTGATTAACAATGTTGTGTTAGTTTCAGGTATACAACAAAGTGATTCAGTTATACATATATATGTATCTATTCTTTTTCAAGTTCTTTTCCCATTTAGATTATTATAGAATATTGAGGAGAGTTCCCTGTGCTGTACAGTAGGTTCTTGTTGGTTATCTGTTTTAAATATAGCAGTGTGTATATGTTAATCCCAAATCTTTAAATAAGATTCTTTTATTTTTTGTACCAGGTGACCTCCTTACTAAGGCGAGTTTTGCCTGAAGTCACCCCTAATCGTCTGGCCAGCATTATAGGAGTGAAATCCCTCCCCCCAGCAGATATCAGTGATATTATTCATTCAACAGAGAAAGGAGATTGGAATAAGCTAGGTATCTTGGACATGTTTCTAGGATGCATTGCCAAAGCACTCACAGTACAGCTAAAAGCCAAAGGAACCACCATCACAGGAACAGCTGGTACCTCCGTGGGCAAAGGAGTTACAACAGTTACCCTTCCAATGATTTTCAATTCCAGGTTGGTCATTGCATATGTTTTGGTACAAAAATAGAACAGAGTAAGCTACTGTTTGAAGAATTCAGACCTTTCAAATTCCATCTTGTTTGCTTATTTACCAGAAATAGAAGCCGTAAATGACTGGCCCATGTATGAAAGAGAATGCTGTGTATAATAAAAGTGCCTTTTCAAATTAGGGAGGAGGGACTTCCCAGGTGGTCCAGTGGTTAAGACTCCGCCTTCCAGTGCATGGGGCGTGGGTTCTATCCCTGGTCTGGGAACTAAGATCCCACATGCTGTGCAGCGCAGCCAAAAATTTTAAAAAATTAAAAAAAAAAATTAGTGGGGAAAGGAAAATCTGCTGATTATATGATGTTAGAGTACTTCCCAAATACAAAAGAAAAAAGAAAACAAACTGTAGGCCCTCACACCATTACAAAATAAACTTGAGATCAATTAAAGGTTTGTATATTTTTGTTTTTACACTCTAGTGGGACAAATTATAGAAGAATATTTTTGTAATCTTCAATTTGGGAAGACGTCCTTAAGTAAAACACAGAACCCAAAAGTAACAGGGGAAAAGGCTCAGAGATTTGGCTACATAAAAGTGAAAATTAACTGATAGACAATACTTTTAAAATACAAACAACTGACTTGGAAAAAAATATTTAACACTTATATAGTAGGCAATGAATTATTAGTCATAATATTAGAAGAATGACTATAAATCAATGAAAAAAAAAGACAAACAACTGATACAAAAATAAATGCCAAGAGTAGTCACTTCAGAGAAGAAAAGTTACAAATGCCAATAAGTAAATGAAAAGATACCTCACTGCTATTCAGAGAAATGTAGATTAAAACAACAGTAAAATATCTTTGCATTGGCATAATTATGAAGAAACAGACAGTTTTATGACATCTAATGTAAATTGCCATAACCTTTTTGGATGTCAGTTTGATAACATATCATATTTAAAATATGCATATCCTTTGACCTACCAATTCTACTTCTGTAGAACTGTTTCTCTCAAACATGTTCATACATGTGCAGAAGGATATATATACAGGGCTGTTTGTTACAGAATTGTGTGTAACAGCAGAAGATTAGAGACATCTGGAATAATGCTAGTCAAAGAGCCAATTCATAACATTAAGCAAATAGCACTAGAATGTAAATAAGTATATTGCTTCCTTCATCTGGATAGTTTTCCTAGGGGAAAAAAATGTGAGCTGAACTAAACAGTAGTACAGTAAGTCCCCTACATACAAATGAGTTCCGTTCCAAGAGCGCGTTTGTAAGTCCAGTTTGTTCGTTAAGTCCAACAAAGTTAGCCTAGGTACCCAACTAACACAATCGGCTATATAGTACTGTACTGTAATAGGTTTATAATACTTTTCACACAAATAATACATAAAAAACAAGCAAACAAAAAAATAAACATTTTTAATCTTACTGGGTACAGTACCCTGAAAATTACAGTAGTACAGTACAACAGCTGGCATACTGGGACTGGCATCGAGTGAACAGGCAAGAAGAGTTACTGACAGGAGGAGGGAGAGGAGGTGGGAGATGGTAGAGCTGAAGGATTGTCAGCAATAGGAGAGGGCAAGCTGCAATTGCACTCACGCCTGACGTTGATGGCACAGGTTCTGGTTCCTTGCTGGAACCAGATGCACGTTTGCATCTTTCAAAGTTTGTCACTTGAAGGCTTGTATGTAGGGGACTTGCTGTATGCTCAGTGATATAGTTGACATATTCTGGTGCAAGCTCTTTGTGTGGGCTGGTAACAAATAGTTTGTGTTCTATTGATATATTTTGAATAGTACTGTTCTAAAAGATGCATACAAAAATAATATGTAAACAGTGAAATATTTGAAAGGGAACACATATCAGAATAGCTACTCCCTTGGGGTTGAAGAGATGGATTACGAATAATGTTGTCATTAATTTTCTTTTAAAATGTCCTGACTGGTTGAATCATTTTAAAAATTAAAATGCTGCATGCTGAGATAACAGTTTTCATCTTACTCATTTGTAACTCTCACTGATTGGTTTACAAACGCTGACTTTTCTTGTAGTTATATCCGACGAGGTGAGAGTCATTGGTGGATGAAGGGCTCAACTCCTACCCAGATCTCAGAGATCATCATTAAACTTGTTAAGGATATGGCGGCAGTAAGTTCCCATCCTCCTGATCGTTAACGTCAGTGAAGTACAGTAGAAACCTGATTAACAAAACGAGTAGCATAATCTTTCTGCTGAATTGATAGGAGAACATTCGTGTTATTTTGCTTTGCTTACAAGGTCCATTTCGTAGGTTCACTATCGCACGATTTGTCTTTCCAGCTGGTGATAAATTTGCCCTTTGTGTAAACTATGTTCATTTCAAGCTTCCCAATTAATTTACTTGAGAATTATTACATAAGTCTTCCAAGACTTTAAAACTTAAAAAAAAAAAAAAAGTATACTCTTTGAACCCTAAAAAAAAACAGCCTGAGCCCAAGAGCCTAAAGGAAAAAAAGGGCTTTTCAGAGCAAAGGTTTCTCGCTGTCTTTTAGTTCTCACAGTTCATGAACGTCCTGTACCGCTGTCTTTAGGTGTTGCTTTTGCAGGGAGATCCCAGAGTGCGGAGGAAAGGGAATTACTTCTCAGAGTGCCTGGCTCTCACTGCCTGCTCCATGTTAGTTTCCTCACATCCCATTGTATTTCCAGGAGTTCAGCCCGAGGAGGGCAGGACACTGTGGATGACAGGTTCCTGAGAGGTAGAGTAGGTGACAAGCATTTTGGAAGAGGAGGAATTGGAATTTGAACTGTCCCTTTAAAGATTGATAGCGTGTGGGTATGAGACGAGTAAGGATATTCTGGGGAAATATGAAGTTCTGTCACTTTTGGCAACAGTGTGGACATTTCCTCAATCAGAGAAATGGAGAATTTTTTCCATGCTCAAATAGGCTTTCTGAGTATGTTCACTGGATGTAAATATTTATGAAAGATGTTTAGGAACACTGAAATTCTCTAGAAGTAACATGTTGGTGTTCAGTAAAAATCAAGTTAGCAAATTAAGGTAGTTGTCATTTGAACCCATTTATGCTCTCAGGTTCCAGTTATACTCTTCTAAAGCGCTTAGCTTAGCTGTATGAGCTCCGTGTTAAATAACAGGGTTTCATGATCAGAATTTCTCAGTCATAGACAGCCTAGTATTTGTTATGTTTTTATCTACATGTAAGATGAAATGCCCTTGAACTCTATAAGAGTATTGAGAACTTAAATTTTTATTTTCTTTTCTTTTGAATCATCAAAATAGTAAGTAAAAGTTGAATTTTTAATATAGTTGTGAAGGATTTTTATATTAAAGTATGCCCCTTGATCTAAGATTCCACTAGCAAATAAATTTTCCTTTTTGGTGAGAGATGTTCAGAGAACAGAATCTGCTCCTTTGATTATACCTTTCTGGTTGTTTATTAAGTTATTCTGTCCTGCTCATTAGGGTCATTTGTCAGAAGCGTGGTCCCGAGTGACAAAAAATGCCATTGCAGAAACCATCATTGCCTTGACCAAGATGGAGGAAGAATTTAGATCTCCAGTGAGATGTATTGCAACAACTAGGGTAGGTTTCCTTTCATTTGGTCTATATTGCTGCATGTTCTTTTTCAGTAATAGATTTGAACAAATTTAAATCAATAAGCCAGCTTAGTTTACTTTTCTAAAAAATTTATTTTATTGAAGTATAGTTGATTTATAATGTTGTGTTAATTCCTATTGTACAGCAAAGTGATTCAGTTATCTATCTATCTATCTATCTATCTATATACATATATATATATATATACATTCTTTTTCATATTCTTTTCCATTATGGTTCATCCCAGGACATTGAATGTAGTTCCCTGTACTTTACAGTAGGACCTTGTTGTTTGTCAGTTCTCTGTATAATAGTTTGTATCTGCTAATCCCAAACTCCCAATCCATCCCTCCCCTACTGACCTCACTTTTTTTTCTTACCAAATATTGTATTTATTGAAAAAGTATGAAGGGCTTTTTTGAATTATAAGCTAAGCCTGGTAATTTTTAATGTTCACTGTTATGTGTTCTTTATCACTTGCTTTTGTTATTATTTAGGGAGCTAAGGATATACTCATTAAAAAAGGCTAAATTACCTATATGTCCGTGTACTGTCTTTCTAATGATGTATTTACTGTTAATTTTAGTGTCAGCATGATGTTGTGATAGACTGAAGGTCCTTTAAAGACAAGGCCCCTGCCTACTCCTTCTGTAATAACTCAGTTGTCCTAAAATAGAGTCCTATAGCCTACTTACTGAATGTGTAGGCCTTACTTTTCAAAAGCAGAAAGTGTGTGCCCAGGGCACAATGAGGCAGAATCTCTTAGGAAGTGAGATTGCATCCTTCAGATGAGATGCAAGCTGTTGTAAATTTTAACCTACCAAATTTTATGTCTCATATACTTCCAAAAGAGATTTGAGATTTCCTTGAAGCAGGGCAGTTGTGACAGCATTAGGAAGAAGTCAAAGCTCGTAGAAATTGCTTAAGTTAATCCTCAGAAGTCTGAAAAAGAAGATACATTGTATCTCCCTTGGGCAGAAAAAGCCAGTTTATGCCATGTTGCCAGTGAGTGTGACTCTGAATCAGCTGCTCTGACAGTCACCCTTTCCCACCACGTATATGCTGCACTCGTTCTTCAGTCGGCTCTCCCCTTTCTCCTTGCATAACTTTAATTTTCTTCTGGTTTCTCTTTTCCTGTTTTATTTCCCCCTTACTCTTCATGTCCAGTGATACTCGCATGCACTTCTCAGAGTTGAGACGGTTAAGTATTATTTTCTATTTTTCAGTAATGAAGAGATATATTATTCTATGTAAAAATGAAGCTTGCTCTTTAAGCCTCAGAAAGTTTTAAACTATTTTTGAGGACAATCTTCTAACGCTTGTAAGACGTTTACTTATTTCTGACAAAGTGTACCCCGCATAGTGCTAGACTGTTAGAGGCATACAGATTTCCTTGGAATTTAATGCCTCAGGCAGATATTAGATGGAAAATGTGTAGAAGGCATTGGTATATTAAATATGTACATTTATGTATTGATATGTAGTTTACATATCAGAATAATAAAGGTTGATTTTATATGTCAGGTAGACAACAGAATGGTTCATCAGAGCAACAGTCATTTACCCAGTATGTATTTGAGTGCCTACTGTGTGCATGGCACACACAGTAGAGGGCGTGGGTGCCTGGTACCACACCAGGAAGACTTGAGTGCCACTGGGGATCTACGTCTTTTCAAGTGCAGCTGGCATTCACTGAGCTGTGGCGGTGGGTGCTCTGTAACGCGTAACCCCATGCTCTGTAGTGTAACAGCCTTTCCCCTCGGCAGCTCTGGCTTGCCCTGGCGTCGCTGTGTGTTCTCGACCAGGACCACGTGGATCGCCTCTCCTCAGGGAGATGGATGGGAAAGGATGGGCAACAGAAACAAATGGTAAGATCAAAGTTACTTTATAAAAATTTAGCTTGTTTTTCTTTACAGTAAGCTTTGGCTTAGCTTTAAAAGAAGGACTCTACGTGTCAAAATACACAGTTAGTGGAACTCTTGAAAAATTGTGTCATATTGCCCAAGTTCATCTCACAAGTCTATTTCACTTAGGGTTCCCTCTTCATAGTATATTAGGGGATTTAATTACATAAAAAAACTGTTCCCTTCTTCTCTGAGTCATGTTTGCATCATATCAGAGTTTGGTTTCAGCCAGACTCTGATTCTATATCTAGATTTTGTACTGAAATGTAATCAGTTTTATGATAAGAAGGAAATAAAGTAGTAAGAGAACAACATGATATACCATTTATTCACAGATGTACTTAAAGTGGGTTTGATAAGTATCCCTCGCTTCACTGGAAGGAAAAACTTTATACAGGCCCTTTCAACATTTTCTTTTTAACATCCAAGTTTCGAAAATGCATTATTTATTCATTTAGCATACAGAATGTTTGAATATAATGGGAGAAATTTTCTTAAGTCGCTAAGAAAAGTATACATGTTTATTTTGTTAATCATTGAATGCCCATAGCACATTAATCATTGATTTGGGGATTTTGAGGCCTTTTTTAAAATATATATAAATTTATTTTACTTTATTTATTTATTTTTGGCTGCGTTGGGTCTTCGTTGCAGTGCGCAGGCTTCTCATTGCGGTGGCTTCTCTTGTTGCGGAGCGCGGGCTCTAGGTGTACGGGCTTCAGTAGTTGTGTGGCACGCAGGCTTAGTTGCTCCGCGGCATGCGGGATCTCCCCGGACCAGGGCTCGAACCCGTGTCCCCTGCATTGGCAGGCGGATTCTTAATCACTGCGCCACCACCAGGGAAGCCCGAGGGCTTTTTATAGTTAAGTACACTTGCCATAATTCTGTTTAATGTTCAGATTCTAAATTCTTATTCGAGTTCAGAGTAACAGTCTGTTCCTGTTGTAAATAAATCACATTCAATTTGTATGAGTATTTAAGACTTTCTTGTTAATCTTTTGTAACGTATGGAAATGTCCTGTTCTAGCCTATGTGTGATAACCATGATGATGGTGAAACTGCAGCAATCATTTTGTGCAACGTATGTGGAAACTTATGTACTGACTGTGACAGATTCCTTCATCTTCATCGGCGAACCAAAACTCATCAAAGACAGGTGAAGATTTCTGCATTTACATGCAGAATAGTATCTGTAACATAAAATATATTCAGTAAGAAATAAATGTGGGAAGGAGACTTGGTGTAATGGGAGAAAAATGAACCTTGGAATCAAAGACCTTGGTGGAGTTCCCAGCTGTCTCATTTACCAGCTGTGTAAATCAAGCCTGTTGTTTAACCTCTGAGACTTGGTTTCCACATTTATAAAAATGGGGCTGTTGTGAAGATTAAAGAGAAGACTAGAAATATCTGGAATTTCTTAGAGTGCTTAATAAATAAAAGCCGTTTTCATTATTGAATAATTAAAATTTATACTTCTTTCAGAGTGATATATTTTCCCCTTTTCTTTAATGATACAATAGGTCTTCAAAGAAGAAGAAGAAGCTATAAAGGTTGACCTTCATGAAGGTTGTGGTAGAACCAAATTGTTCTGGTTGATGGCACTAGCAGATTCTAAAACCATGAAGGCAATGGTGGAATTCCGAGAACACACAGGTAGAAGGATTTAAGATTGAACCGTGCCTGACAAATAGATTGAACCATCCCTACTGATTACGATTAAACTAGATGTTAGTTTAATTTAATTATTTAATGTGAATAATTTTGAGTGTTTTCTATTAAGTGATTATGAGATCATTGATCACTGTCTGTATTTTTATATTTACTAGACAGTGTTCAGTGTTCTATTGTAGAACATTAGATTAAAAGTCAGGAAAGTTGGTTTGCCATGAACTAGCTGTGTGACCTTGGGCAAGTCATTTTATCTCCAAAATATGCATTTTTCATTTTGATTTTTTTCTAAAGTCTGGTGTATTCCCAGCTTAAAGGTACATTGAATCTTACAGATTCTCAATTTTCAGCACCTCTGTAGTCTGCCATTTACCTGACACAAATTTCTGATTTTGGTATTAGATGTAAATCTGACAAATTTAAATATGAATAACTTTTCATGCTGCAAGAGCGTGGTCTTTTCTTTTCTCACAGCTGATTTTTTTTTCTCCTATTTTCCCTCCATACCATATTACATTAATGAATGTTCTAGTGTTTGAACCATCATTGTATTTATGACCTAAACTATCCTTTTTAAAAAACATTTTCTGTAAATATTGCTAAGTTCACTTATCATATTTAGAATTTTGTACCTGTGTTTTAAAATGAGCTTGGTCTGTATTTTTCAAATCTTGTTCTTTGTTTTATTGATTCCATTCCTCCTTTAACTATTTCAAACATATTTAAATTCCTTTTCAAATTTTTCTATTATCTTTAGTTCCCTGGGTGGGAATTCTTCTGTTATTCACGTTTCATATTCTCTGCTGATAGGTTTTCTCCTATACCTTGTAATGTTGTCATTGGGAAAGGTACCTAATGATTTCCCTTTCTTCTATGTATCTTTATTTAATTTTTGTTGTTATATTTTGTCTGGCATTGTGCTTTTGTAATGAGGGGGCTTACCATAGCTGCTCGACCTGCTATCTTGCCTAGAAGCCTAGTCTGTTTCTGTGTACTGAAGAAGTATAAATAAATCAGTTAATAATTTATTTGGCTTCAGGTAGCTCTTCAGTCTCTTATCCTTTTTTGTGTGTGATTATTTACTTTATAATTAGGGCAGCTTACAACCCTTCAGCTGCAAAACTGCCAGGCTGATTTCTCAGTGATAGCAACTGATACATATCCTTGCTTGCTTGATTTGTTTTCTTCAGTTAGTTATATTAAAATATGTAGAAAACATATACTTAAGGAGGATTTTTCTTTTCTGCTTGAACCTAGGTAAACCCACCACAAGTAGCTCGGAAGCATGCCGTTTCTGTGGTTCCAGGAGTGGAACAGAGTTGTCTGCTGTTGGCAGTGTTTGTTCTGATGCAGATTGCCAGGTGCGTGTATAGTTAGTTAGGCCATCATGTAAGGAATAGCATGTGTTCCCTCATGACACCTTCACTTCATATAAATAGGAGTCTGAGCTCAGCATCACTTTTGTTTTCTAAATTAGTGTATTACCCATGTCAAGAGTTAAATGCTTTATCAAAGCTGGAGAATGGATCAGTTAAAGCTCTCAAACCCAAATCAGTCTCTTTTGTGTGTTTCCCAACTACCACCATCATATATATTTAGCACTTACTTCCGTGCTAGAAGCAGATAAAAAGCTATGGGCTGCCTTTCCTTTGCTTCTTACACATTTTATTCACTTGTTTGCTTAAAGTTGTTTATGCTTGAACATCTGTACACATTCCATGCTATCCAAATATTTTTGATTCCTCAATTTAGTTAACAAGCATTTAGATAGTGTCCAGATAGTGAAGGATACCTGTATTTTTTTTTAATCCCCATTTTGGTGAGAGGTAGGTGGCGATTGGATGATTATATGTCAGGAATTTTTTTTGCTTCGTGGCTATGCATGATAACAAATAGATTAAAATTGCAGCTCACTTTTTAATCAGCATTCCCTTTATGTGGAGTGAAATTTTTTTAAATCACATTAGACTTTGTTAATAATCCTAAGTTATATGAAAACAAAGAATAAAAATAACTTTACTTTGTGGTTACTTAGCCTTATATCTATTTCCCATGGGAAAGTATCTTGGAAAATTAATATAATGTATGTAATTACCAGGATGTGTGCCTTTTTTGATATTTTCTGTGCCGTTGTAATTCATCTTTAACAGGAATATGCTAAGATAGCCTGTAGCAAGACGCATCCTTGTGGCCATCCATGCGGAGGTGTTAAAAACGAAGAGCGCTGTCTGCCCTGTCTACACGGCTGTGATAAAAATGCCGCGACCCTGAAGCAGGATGCTGACGACATGTGCATGATCTGTTTCACAGAAGCGCTCTCCGCAGCACCGGCCATTCAGGTTGTCTCCGCTTTTAACGTGTTAAGTGTGCCTAGATTTTTCAATAGGAAATATAAATATACATGTCAAATAAACAAACGACTGAGTCTTTCTTATACCATTGGGAGAAAATATCCCACTAATATCCACCAGTTTATTAAAGAGCAAATGCTGTCTCTTTATGTTCTGTCTCCATTTTGTGCAGTGAGCTTTAATCTGTGATTTGTGTGAGCCTGTATAATCAATTGAATGTATAAGATGTTCATAAGGGAGAAAAAAATAATTAGATTATCCAATAGCTTCTCTCTTCTTAATATCCAGAATCCAGCATGGCCTTTTATAGCATTATGTAATTGATCTATGCATGATGATACATACCTCTATATGTAATATATATACATATATCTATAATGTTAGTAATGTTATAGAAGTTACAATTTGCTAAATAAGTTTTTTTTAACATTTACTGGTTGTTTGTTTATATTTTCAGTTCTTGTGATTCCAAGACAATAAATATTCTGAAAAATAAATTTTAAATCTTTAAATCAGTAGTTTCCTCTTCTTCCTATGAGATACAAAATTGAATAATTTCACACTTCTCCCTAGCCCAGCTTACTCTCTATAAGGTGGCGTTAATACATGAATGGTAAAAATTGGGAGAAGCTGAAGATCTAGTTCATAATGTCCCATGAATAACAGAGAAGTGCTGAAGTTTCAGTGTACTGAATTTCTAGATTTTTCTCTTACCTGCCCTAAGTAGCACCTTACATTGACTAATCTGCCAGTTACTCGTGTTTATTGTTATCACATTGGCTTATGTCCTTCTCTTTTCTTTATTTAAGCTGGATTGTAGTCACATATTCCACTTACAGTGCTGTCGACGAGTTTTGGAAAACAGATGGCTTGGTCCAAGGATAACATTTGGATTTATATCTTGTCCCATTTGCAAGGTATGGAAAGAATCAGAAATTATCTGCTTTCTATTAATTTTCATCTTTGTCTTCATCTTTCATCTTTCAAAATAAACATGGCAGCATCTCTCAGTGTCCTTCTTAGTCTACTTTGTACCACCAGCCCCCATCAGTTTCTGCTCTCTTCACCCAGGTAGTACCTGAGAATAAGATCTTTCTATCTATTATACTACATTTCAAGACATTAATTGTCCATTAAAAGCTGATTAAATTAAACTGTTGCATCAGAAAATTCATTTAGATATCATCGTGCATTGAAGGGCACGCATCACTGCTTTCAGACCCCCTGAGAGTTCAGGCCATGTAACTTGTCAGTGGGTGACTAAAAAAGAAGAATGAGCCTGTGGTGCTCATATCAGTAGGTACTGATACCTGCCATGAAAGAGTGAAACCTGAACTTTTTAAGTGCCATCAGGACAGATTCTTTAGAGCTCGGGTAAAACAAGGAGAAAATTCTTGAGATTTTGACACGTCTCTGCAAAGATAGTAACCAAAGTAGCAGGTTATTTTGGCAAGCTAATAATGTTTAACAAAAAACTTTTGTTTAAGAATGTACTGCCAGACTGGTGCTTAGGGTGTAACATGGACTTAGCACACTCATTGCTTAGACTGAGCAATATTCAAAAAGATGATAGTATTTTCTCTCCCTTCTCATTTGTTGCCACAAAGAAAAGTCACATTCAGGAAATGATAGATGAAAGTGATACAGAAACTACTACTTGTTCATTTCTATTATCTAACATTCTGCCCCACCCCCAAGGAACCAAAACACACACAGAGGGATATTTGTGGCAGCAGGGTAACCTTTTATTCCCAGAACAGCTAAGGCAGCAGGAGATATATTTCCTACTCAGGAATATGAAGCTAATCAAATGGAATTTTCGTGTTCTGTGCCCCACTTGCCGCCACTTTCCCTGCTCTTGGGAAACTATAGGCTTGTGAGGACTTTACAGGATTATTATTATTATTATTATTATTTTGGGGGGCTGTGTTGGGTCTTCGTTTCTGTGCGAGGGCTTTCTCTAGTTGCGGCGAGTGAGGGCCACTCTTCATCGCGGTGCACGGGCCTCTCACTATCGCGGCCTCTCACGTTGCGGAGCACAGGCTCCAGGCGCGCAGGCTCGGTAGTTGTGGCTCATGGGCCTAGTTGCTCCGCGGCATGTGGGATCTTCCCAGACTAGGGCTCGAACCCGTGTCCCCTGCCTTGGCAGGCGGATTCTCAACCACTGCACCACCAGGGAAGCCCCTACAGGATTATTTTTAAATGGCATTTTATTTAGGAAATGTTTGGTTATCTCCTGTCCTAGCAGGGTGCTTGGCACTTGGGTGAATACTAAGTGTTTGTTGAATTAATAAATAAATGATTCTGTTAAAGAATGTTCATTTTTCAAAATTTCAGAACAAAATAAATCATATCGTGTTAAAAGACCTGCTTGATCCTATAAAAGAGCTCTATGAGGATGTCAGAAGAAAAGCCCTAATGAGATTGGAATATGAAGGTCTGCATAAGAGCGAAGCTATCACAACCCCTGGTGTGAGATTTTATAATGACCCCGCTGGCTATGCCATGAATAGATATGCATATTATGTCTGCTACAAATGCAGAAAGGTATGCTGTTAATCATACTACGAATTATTAAGATTACCTGTGTGATTAAGAAGTTGAATTGTATAGTGATGTCTAATTATTCTTAGGTTTTAAGTCTAAAGTTAAAAATGAGAAAGTTTGGTGCTGTGCTTCAAGTAGAATTTATTTTCTTAATTTGTTTTGGGACTTTTTTTTTTAACATATACAGACTATTTCCAAAACCAACATGAAGTATTTCTCTACACAAGCTATTTCCCATCAGCAGTCCCCTCTTGTTTTCCAAATCCAGTTGACTCTGGAATAAACTTCTTTTGCTTAACTCTTTTGACCATTCCCTTCTTAAAATTCTTACCTCCTTGGCTTCCAGGACAAGACTCTCTTTGGTATCTTCCTTCCTTTCTGGTCACTTGTCTTTAACCCCCTCACAGAGTTCCTTTTTATTCATCTACTCCTTACATATTTGTTTCCCCAGCCCTCCATTCTTGCCTAATCATACCTCCTCACCTTTGGTGACCTGTATACCCATGCCTTTGCCTACCACCTGTATTGTTCTGACCCTCCAAAATTTTTGAGATCTGGATACAAATACCCAACTGTCTACCAGACATTTAGATTTCTCACAGATACTTCTGACTCTGTCAATCTCCAGTCTGTATTAACAAATGAACAAAGTCAATTCTGCCTCCAAATCTCTCTTGAGTTCTTTTTTCTTTCTATTATTCTATCTTTAGCAACCCTAATCATTTTCTTTGGTAATCATAGTAGCCTTCTTACTGGGCTCCTTGTTTGGAGCCCCTGACCTCTCCATTCCATGCTTTACACTTACAATTCCACTAGCAGATGAACATTTCTAGATCCCAGATCTGATCGTGTCACTGTTTGGCTTCTAATCCTCCATCTCTCTAGTCGCATCTCCCAGCAGGCCACCACTTGTGCCCCGTGCAGCGAAACACCGAACAGCGTGCAGTGCCCCCAACTGGGTCGTGTTGGCTCACTCACCCACACCTCCCCGCTGTGGCCGGGGCTCTTCTGTCCATGGAATGCTCTTCTCTGCCTCCTACTCTGCATCTTACTCTCACTTGCCACCCACGCACACGCACACGCTCGTAGGCACGGCCAGATCTGTGCAATCACACTTCCAGATTCGGCTCCGGTTTCGCCTCCTCTGCAGCTTGCCCCGACCTCCCCACCACCGCCGCGCCATTTTGACGTCTCGCATGCGTCCGGCTAAGCGCTCATTATTCTGCGTTATGGTGACTGGTTCACGTGTCTCTCTGTCCCCCTTGATAAGTTCCATGAGGACGGAGACTATGTTTCTTAAGTTCTCTATCTCTAGTACTTGGCACTTACTAGACACTAAGTTAATTGGAGAATGAATAAATGAAGGAAGGAATCAATATATGAAAGATGCATAGTCTCCCAAAGTAACAGAAAGAAAATACAGATAATGAATGGAAGGCTAAATAGATAGATGGTAGCCAGAAAGGCAGACAAATACACACACCCAAGGAAAGACCAGTGGTGTACATTTGTGAAACTTGAATTGTTACAAATAATAAAATACTATTTCTGTGTGTTTAATGTACTGAACCTCATAAATGAATACTGTGCTACCACACAGATGACAGTCAGATGTCCAGGAAGCCACGCAGGGAATCTAGAAAAGTAAAACAGCTGGAATAGGCCCCCAGGACAAATGAAATACTTCTGAGGCGTGATTTAGCTGGTGGATGACCATTTAGAGCCTCTTTATCGATGAAGCCTGTCTTTCAGCTTGTTTTTCTAGTACAAATAATAGATTTCTATTGACTTATTTATACCCAATTATGGATATAGTTTTTTTGGCTATGAGACATGTTATATATTGCAGAATGCCCCAGTTATAATTGGTCTAATTTATTTTGTGCCCAGAGCAAATAGAGAGGAATTACCCATGATGATAACTTCATATATTCAAGTGTCTGTATTAGATACTGTTGAGTTCCTACATGTAGTGTAGCTCTGTAAGTATGAGCAATGTTCTGAACAGAATATCCAAATTTGCCTTTCCTTTTTAAGAATTTTTATATGATCAAAATTGATTTTTTTTCTTTCCCATTAGCCTCAGGATTATAATTTTATACTAATATTTATTTTAGGCATTTTTTGAGAGTAGTAGAAGGGAATATGTTATTTAATATTTCAAAAAGAGAAAAACTATTCAAACTTTGCCCTGGAAAATCATAGCTTCTCTTTACTACTTAATATCCTATTCTTGATATTTATTTGGAATATTATACATTCTTTTGTTATTTTGCTTTGACAGTACAATGTTTGAACTTTCTACTGTAAGTATGGATCCATTCCAGAACTGAAGTAGCTTTATTTCATACCCTGATCTATTTCTTACAGGCAGCAATATGGGTATCCACTTGGCATTACAAGGGAATGTCAATAGACAATAGTATTTCCTGAGACCTCTCGATCTCACTTCCATTGCACCCACACTGAACCTCCCATGGCAGAGTTTTCTGTTTCCTGCTGTGATCTGAATGCATTCCCTCCTTAGGCATATTTCGGTGGCGAAGCTCGCTGCGATGCTGAGGCTGGACAGGGAGATGATTATGATCCCAGAGAGCTCATTTGCGGTGCCTGTTCTGATGTGTCCAGGGCTCAGGTGGGCAGAACATTTTATTAGAAAGGACAGTTTAGAAATGTTAAACTTCTACGTTTTTAAAATAATAATATAACGAATATGATGGGGATAGTATAGTATGTTATTTTCCCCAGTGCTTTCTTATGTTTGTAGGGCAGTGTATAATTTTCCAGATCATTTTGTATATATTATTTCTTTTGGATGGTATTTGCATTTTATAATTTTGTCTCCCATAAGATAATCACCATATTTCAACAAGTAATAAATTTACTTATTTCATTTTCTTAAACCTGCAGTCACACTTTTAGGTTTTCCCGTGTTCAGTGAAATCTTAACAATACATCTATGAGATTGAGAGATAGAAGAAATATTATTAATTTTTCAATTTGGCTGACCAAGAAACATTCACAAGGAAATTAAATGGCTAGCTTATTAAATAATATTGGTTATTATGGAGCTGGGATTTAAACTTGGGGCTTCGTCCAAACCTTTTGGGCCAAGCCACATATTTATTCAATATTTTAATGTGTGTATCATCAGTTTTTCAGTCAGTTTTGAGAGCTGTGTGTACTCTCAAAATATGAATCACTGAGTTATGTGTATGATTTTCTTAAGTATAGTTGAAATAGACTCGCCATAATCTTGTATTTATTTTCTTTTGCTGTAGATGTGTCCGAAACATGGCACAGACTTTTTGGAATATAAATGTCGCTACTGCTGTTCAGTGGCAGTCTTTTTCTGTTTTGGGACAACGCATTTTTGTAATGCTTGTCATGATGATTTTCAGAGAATGACTAGCATTCCTAAGGAAGAACTACCACACTGTCCTGCAGGTATGCTTTTAATATTTATAAATATGGTTATAATGTATATGGTATCTCATTTTATTTAATGATCACATGAGAACACTTTGTTTCAAGTGGCAGAAACCCAGTTCAAACTATCCTAAAGAAACAAAGGGAATTCCTCGGCCCTTGTAAGCTTCTGACTTTACGAGTGGAGTAAAAAGTAAGATGACCATCATGAATGAGGGGCTCAAAGCTGTAAGAAGCAATTGTGTGGGGACTGAGAAGGAAGTAAGCTAAGGATTAGTAGAAGGATTGCTGCTCTGCACTAAAGGGCCATGAGAAGTTTGAAATTATAAATTGATAATAGAACCATTTAAAAGGATTTTGTGATTTTTTTTTTTTTTTTGGTCACACATCTGCCTTTATTGTGAGCAGCTATGATATTTTTTAAGAACCCTGGAACCAGCACCATAAAATGGACAAGTGATTTGATCTAGAATGGCTGGGAATGGGCAGCATAGTGAGCATCAGAAAGCCAAGGGAATTGAAGAAGCCACTGAGAATACAGGAGAGATGATTGTCTACGGAGGTCAGGCTGAGAAAAAGTGAATATGAAACCAAAAAGAGACAGAAAATTGGAAGAGGTCAGGAGGCTGGTGATCACAGTGGGGTGGAATACCAGGCTTAACAGAAGTGAGAAGAGTGGAAGGAGAGGTAAATGTGACCACAGAAGAAACAGATCTGAAACGAGTGGAAATACATGCAAGAGCACATCCACCACAATGTACAACGTTGTTAAAGCTGGGAAACACACATTCTCATCCATTGCTTATCAGAGTGCAAAGGGCAGAACCCTGCGGTGCCTCTCAAAATTGCCAATATACCTGCCCTTCAACAATCCCACTTCTGGGGCTACACCCACATATGTGAGAAAAATAAAAAAGAGCAGATATGAAGGTTATTCATTGCATCATTGTTTACAATAATACAAATTTGTAAACAATGCAAGTCTCCAGTAAGAGGTTGGTTAAACACTAAATACTACACACTATTAAAAAAGGAAGGTGACTGAGGATGGAGTTTCTGTGTACTAATATGGAAAGATCTCTAGCAGATGCTGTTCAATGAAAAATCAAGTTACTGAACAGTGTGTACAGTATGCCGCCTTTTGTAAGAAAGGGGGAAATGAGAATATATACTCATATGCATTTAAAAAAAAACACTGGGGAGATTGACAAGAAACTAATAAAACTGATTAACTATTGGGGAAAACAGGGAAAAATGGGATAAAAATGGGGGGAAGGTGACTTCTTTTTGTATGTAATTTTTTTTAATATTTTGATTTTTAAACCATGTGAAATATATTATCTGTTCAAAAAGAAGGATACTAAGATGAATAGGTTTTTTTTAAGTATGGCTACTCTTTGCTATTTGCTTATGTCAAGTAAAATTTGTTATACTATTCTTCCTCTACTTCCTTTACAGTAGAAGTACTTTAGGACTTTTAAAGAAGCAAGATGAGAATAATGTGAGGCTAGAGTGTTTAGGAGAATGGTCAGAATAGAGACGTGAGCCACGATGAGCAGGAGGAGGGTGGTGAGCTGGAGGTCAGCGAATGAAGGGAGTGAAAAGGGGGCAGTGTTGTATGGATGAGGACAGGAGTCCAGATTAAGAAGCTGAAGTAGATAATCCTTCTGGACTGGGATAGGGACCCTATCCCTTCCTGTTGCATGCATGTGGTATGTTGAATTTTTTATAGTGAATGTTTTTATTTTTGTGGTTAGAAGAAAATAATTTTTTAATTTTATATTTAATTTTATATTTGCATAACCACAGTCACATTATTTCTCTAAGTAACTTATGGGTGATTAATATTTACATTAGGTTTGCATGTGTGTGTGTGTTTTAATTATATTTTTTTGCCTCCTTCAAAATTTATACAGGTCCCAAAGGCAAACAGTTAGAAGGAACTGAATGTCCTCTCCATGTTGTGCATCCACCCACTGGAGAAGAGTTTGCCCTGGGTTGTGGAGTGTGCAGAAATGCTCACACTTTTTAGAACACTCAGATTCCTTTGTCTACAGAGAGAAAAGTTGCCTTCATCCCCCAAGCGGATGTGGTGAAGTTTAAACTCTGCTCAGGATAAGGACGGGACCATTTTTACATCCATGAAAATGAACCATTCACAGTGCAAGAAGGATGCCAAATACCATGTACATAATTCTTGCTATGGAAAGTTTCCCCATTATTTCAGTTTATCTTCTTTTGAACCACGACATCAAACTTGTGAGGTGTTTGCATGTGGCCATTATCGTCATTGGCCTGTGAAGCATTGGACATTTATAGATAATTGATATCAAAGAATTGCCATGCCCATGGACTAAGAATGATGCTGGCTTTCAAGCAAAAGAGAAAAATTATCATTGTTTATTGTATACTGCCTTTTTGTAATCCTGTACAATTGCATCACGGGTGGGGATAAAAAGAGGAATATTCTGGTTTATTTCCTAGACTGTTATTTAAAAAAAAAAATTGTGTTAGGACGGCATATAAATGTAATAAGTATCACACTGTATATAAAGATATCAATGTTTGTCCTGTATAAGAATTACTAAATTACAAATGCAGTTTCATTTAAACTTCTAGGTTAAGTTTGAGCCTGAAATTTTAATGAAGTGCAATACTGAGTGTGCCTCATTATCTTGCAGCTGTAAACATATTGGAATGTACATGTCAATAAACCACTGTACATTTTTATACAGTGATAAAGTCTAACAAGTGTGTAAGGTGTTGCTTGAGAAACAAAATTTAAATACCTAAGGTCTAAAACTCCATCCAGTTTTCCTTGGTAAGAAATTTACTAACATAGCACAATCATAACCTTCAAAACTGTTTGTTTGTTAGGGAAAATAAGAGTAGTAATGAAGTACAATGTTGGAATCTTAACACTGGAGAGATGGCTAGATAGATATTCATAAACAGACATAGGCGAAAGATAGAAGAAAATATTTAGGAAATTCACCAACCCCTCCACCTTATTAACCAGCACCTTTTTCAACGTGTATAACAATCAACAGAATCACTAGTCTTTTCTTTACCTATTATAGACTGTGTGTTTTAGTAGATGTTTTTTACAGTTAACTCATGAAATTGATGAATTGTTGACTTACGATGAGTCATAAATCAGATTATATTTATTTCATGAGACTGATCAAAAGTTTTGATCAGTTTTGTTCTAAATTCCCACTGTTGAAAATAGATAATTTGTCAATAACCATTATTTTAATGACTTTGTTAAGCATTTGTGAGAAATTCAAAATAACCTTTGCCTTGAAGGAACTTAAAATATAAAGAAAAGATCAAGCCTGAGCAGAGATAACTATTTAGAGAATCTTCTAATAAATTGCATAGAAATGTCCACACCAAATGCTTCAGGGTTTAGGAAAGATGGTTATTAGTGGTTTTTTGTTTTTGTTATTGTTGTTGGGAGGGGGGCGGTTAGCTAAGAGGCCCCTTAAGCTTCCCCTTGAAAAATAAGTAGCATGTCAAGGGTGGAGATGTAGAGAAAGGCAGGAGGAAAAAAGTATGTGTGTAGAAAATTCTAGAATGTGATTGATAGAACAGTGTGAATAGTCCAACTTTCCTTGTGTTGGAGACCTTACTGCAAAAAAACAAAAAAATCTGAAGATCACAAAGACTGATCTCTTCATGAGGATCCACTGTATGTACAGGCGCGGGGCCTTCCTGAGCAAGAAAGGACTTTTGAAACAGTACAGAGGTCCCTCTTCATCTAAATAAGATACATCTGAACCATCACTGAAAAAGTAATGATAACACTTTCTTTTAAAATCTCTCAAGAGAAGGACATTATGCAAACTTCCTTTGTTATTAGTGACAATGCCCCAGAGTTGCAAGCAATTTTTAACTGCCCAATGGGTTCAAAAGCGAGGGGAGTGATTTGTTGTTACTGAGGGCACTTCTGGGTGGTCCCAAGTCAAGCTGAAAGGGTTGCAGGCAGGGCTAGTTCAATTTCAACCTCCAGAATACTTTGGATTTATGATTCGGGAAGAAGCAGAAAAGGGTCCTAAAGGCACTCGCGTGTTTATATCCCCCCCCCCACCCGCCCCCGAACACACACACATTTCTCTTTCTGACAGAGGGCTAGCTGGGATTCTCTACCTATGTTCAAAAGAGGTTCCAGAACCTTCAGGGCAACACAGTTGTTTTCTTCAAAGCGATCATTCTACCATGAGGATGTTGGGCAACAGGCATCAGGAAGGGATGGTGACACTGCGCCCAGACAACCCCTCAGCCCCAGCTTCTACCTCTCAGCACCTGCTCGCAAAGCTCTGCCTTTCACAGTAATCTCGTTTCATGCCCAGGCCTGTGGGAGAACACTGAGGGCACAGATTCAGGATTGGCTTTCAGTGTTTCCCAAAAACACAAAGTAGGTCAGAGACAGAAGCAGTTCGTAGGTTTACCCCAGAAAACCAGATGTGATGAGGCCACGGTGACCATATCTGACTTAAGTTCATCGGCCACAGTAATGAAACTAACCTTGACAATGCCATGCAGATAGGAGGCATCATGGACACTTGAGAAATGTAAGCTGCAGTGTGTAAATGGGAAGGAAAAAGAAAGGGAAACAATGGAGACTGCTTGACAGTCATGAGCCGTCTCAAATTAATACGCTGGTAATAGAAGGGATAAAAACCACAAAGTCCTAAAACATTCTCACAACGACTCCAGCTTATCTTCGTTTATGAGGAAGCAGCTAGTTTTAGTCATATTCCAAGCATCTCAAAACCAGAAAAGCATTTTATGAATAAATACGTTCTGACAAAGCACAGAAGGCAGATGGCTTTGGCATACGTTTGGCTCAAGCATACTGTGCACGAAGGTTTCAAATGCTATGCAGGATACCAGGCAGGAAACAGAAAGCAGAATCATGAGAGCAGGTGTTGGGGAATCTGGAAACAAACTCTTTTCCTGTTATATTTTCAGGCCTGGAAAAAGCCATTTTTCTTAAGCAGTTTTCTGGCCAGTCTGTTTAGGTCTAAAACCTCCTTACTCCATCAGTAAGCATATTTGAAAAATATACACTTCACTATTAACTTCTCATATACAACGATTACTTATTCACCTTCTTTTTCAGGTTTTTCAGCCCAGCATTTCTCCCTGGCCACTTTGTCACTGAATTCCACCAGTACCTAGCCACACGTGTTTCTGACAGATGGAACACCGCCTCTTGTTTTCCTGAAAACTGCCAACAGTACATGAACGGTGCTGAAACAGAAGCCTGGGGACTTGGGTTCAAGCCCTGACTCTGCCTCGGTTTTGGCTGTGTGACCTTCAGTCGGCCACTAATTCCTTTCCGTCACAACTTCTTGGAAATAATAATACCTAATCTAAATCAGCTGAGGAAGCATTTACAAAAGTGCTTTATCCCACGTAAAGCATTATTTGAAAGTGAAGAGTAAAGGAGAGAAGAACATTTACTCAACGCCTCCTCAACAGCAGCCACTGAATTATAAGCATTTTATTTAATCCTCCCAGCAACTCTGTTGCTTCCCCCAAAAGAGCTGCTAGGCAGACAACTGAGTAGGTAAAACGTTATTAAGTCTCATTTCAGCAGATGACTTTAATCTCATTTCAGCTGCTTAAAGAAGTTAAAGAACTTGCATTAGATGCCAGCTGATCTAATACAGATTTGGCTAGAAAAAAACCTGTGATGTGAATCCAGATCTTTCTGTGTCTCAAACCCAAGTTCTTCCTACCCCATCAGGCTATTACTATTACATTACCAACTGGTCCTATGAAAAGAAGTAACTCATGAAACGGTAACTGGACACCGGTAATATGGGCAAGATTGCGAAGGGAACAAGACAGGCTTTGCCTCAAGGACTGTGCAGGGTAGATCCAGAGGGACCCAGCGCCCACCTCCTTCATGGCGGGTGTGGGCAAGGGGTCAGCTGCCAGCCCGCACCTGCCCCACCTAGGGGATCCGCCACAGCATTTGATCCAAAGCCACACTCTTCCCCTGCAGCCCTGGCCAGTGACAGAGCATGGCAGGGTACCAGGGCCTGGCCATTTCTGCCCAAAGAAGCGCTCCTTTGTGGGCCATCTGTACACCAGGACTCGGGCTAGCCCAGCTGAGAGAGATTCCTTGGAGCCGTGCTGCAGTCAGAGCCTTTCCCTGCCCAGCACTCCTTCCCCCGTCCTTGGGCAGATGCCAAGCCTGCGTGGCAGTCTGAACGCTCCCTTGCCTCCTCCTGCTCCCTCACACCTTGATCTTCCAGAGGCACCACTCCCAACAGATTTCTTGCACTTCTAACTTTATCTTGGCATAGAGGACTTGGCTGAGTGAAACAGAGGGATAATACGTTTTAAATGACTGACTTAACGGCTGCTTCATTTCACAAGTGACATAAGGGAGCTAAGAAAAAAAAATGCATAGGCTATAAAAGAAATACTGGAGGGAGTTACAGTGAAGAAAAATTATGAAACAAAATCAAAGCCGAGGTTAGAGGAGAGTGTCCAGTAAGTGACTGTATAAACTATGGTTACACAGTCTTACATAGTTTCTAGAGAGAAGGCCATCAACTTCACAATATGTTAGTTAACAAAGCAGGACAAGAAACATGTTCGCTTATGACTTACAAGGTCCATTTCCTCAAAAAGAGCAAAGCTGGTATTTCAGCCCAGTCTTGCAGGATGGATAAGTTTTGAGAGGCACAAGAGAAAAAGGCATTCCAGGGAGAGAGTGTGGTGAAAACTAAGGTGTTGGTGTATTCCTCCAAAGTGGAAGTAAGCCGTTTTGCTTCATCAATTCATTTAATAAATAGTTGAGCACCTGTTCTGTTTCCACTTGACAGTACATGCTCACAAGGATGGGAACTGAGTGCCCACTTGCTTAGTAACCATGAGTTACACACAGAAGTTGCCTGATAAGTGAACTGTACCAGTTAGTAAATACAGGCAGCACTGGGCCAGGTGCTAGGGATGAGATGGCCACAGAACACAAATACGGAACCATGTAAGTAACACAATGTTATTAAGAACTATAATCAAAGTTTTCTAAGAATAAGAGAGAGCATTTGTTGAGGGCTTACAGTGGCCGATCTCTGTGTAATGCCTGGGTATGGCAGGCAGAATAACAGCCCCCCAAATATGGCCACATCCTAATCCCCAGTGGGTGTGAATATGTCGCTTTACATGGCAAAAGGGACTTTGCAGATGTAATTGAGGGTACAGATTTTGAGATGGGGAGATTTTCCTGGATTAACCTGGTGAGCTCGATGGGATCACAAGAGTCCTAACATGGGAAAGAGGAGGCAAGAAGGTCAAAGTCACGGAAGGAGATGTGGTGACAGAAGCAGAGCTCAGAGATAGAGACTTGAAGACCCTACACTGTTGGCTTTGAAGCTGGAGGAAGGGGCCAGGAACCAGGGAATGCAGGCAGCCTCTAGAAGCTGGAAAAGACAAGGAAACATTTTCACGCAGAGCCTCCAGAAGGAATGCAGCTCTGCCATCACCTTGATTTGAGCCCATTTGGACTTCTGACCCGCTGAACTGTGCAATAATAAAGTTGTGTTACTTCAAGCCACTAAGTCTGTGGTAATAAGAAACAAACACAATGGGCTTCACATGCATTATAACATTTTCATCTTCCCACAAACCTATTAACTCTTATTTTCCTTTTGCAGATGGGGCAATTCCAGTCTCACAGAGGTTAAATAACTAGCCCAAGGCTTTGTAAAGACTTGGTATCAAAAGACAAAGTATTTAAAATATCTCAATAATTTTTTAAATTGCTTACATATTGAACTGGTGATATTTTGGATATACTGAGTTAAACAAAATATTTAATATTAAAATTAATTTCACCTATTGCTTTTTAGCTTTTTTAAAATGTGGATTCTAGAAATTTTAAGTTATATGTATATGGCTTGCATATATTTCTAAATGAACTATCCTGGCCTAGAATCTCCTTCTCAACTGTTTGGATTTTATCACGCATCTTTGGATTTTTTTGAGAAAGAGACAGGGGCTTTAGGAAGGTAACGCAGGAAGCGGGTTAGGTGGTCTGAAAGACACTGCCCTTGGAGAAGTCTCAGGAAGAGTTGATAAAGGTTCTTGTCACAGGTTCTTAAAACAGACTTCTTTCCTTTGAGGAGTCTACAGCCTAGCCCTAGATAGAGTTAAAATTCCAAGAGACAGCCTAAAATGAAGTAGTTTCATTGGGCTAATCTGCCTGAGAGGGAGAGGTATGCTGGCGTAACTCAGAGGAGAGAAGTGGGGTTGCTGAGGTAAGATGCCACGGAGGCGTGAATGTCCTCATTTGTGGAGTTGGAGTGGTGATAATAAGAGCAACGTAGCTAACACTCACTGGGCGTTGACTACGTGCCTGCGACTGACGTATGTGCTTCACGTACGTTAACCCATTCAATTCTAATGGCAACTCTATGTGGTACATACAAAATAATAATAATAACATTATTATTATTATTCCATTTTATAATTATTAATAACATTATCATTATCCCATTATTATTATTATTATTATTCCATTTTACAGATGAGGAAACTGAAGCACAAAGAAATTCAGTAACTTGTCCCTGCTTGCATATCCAGTAAAGGCAGACGAGGATCAAAACCTAAGCCCCCGACTCAGGTGCCAGACCCTCTCCATCCCACTCTGGAGCAGCTTCGACTGAGCAGTGGAGACTTACGGCTCTCAAGTTTGCAGGACCCCGGAAAGGCCTGAGGAGACGCGCGTTCCTCCTCTTGCGGGTAAACGCCAAACTGGGGGACCTGAAAGGAAAGAGCTTCAGAGAAAGGAGAGGAATTGGGGAAAGAGAAAAAGAGGTCAAAGAGTAGGAAAGAACCTGTGAGCATCCTCCTTATAAAACCATACATCTACAAGGCCCTTCCCTTGTGTGAGTCAAAGGGATGACTAAGTTAACACTAAAGGTTCTGTCCCTCCCCAACTCAACTGCTCCCTGGAGAGCTACCTGACCTCAGAAGAGAACTCCATGCATCTTTCTCATACAAGATCTTGGCTGAGCTGCCCACTTGGAAGGCAGGAAATCCTGCAAAAAGAGGCAGTCGTCAGGCCCACTCATTTTCCTAGAACTCCATCCGAGAGGAGCGTACCCCCAGCCGCCACCCCTGTGTTACTAGGCAGAATCATGCTTGGTTAATGGCAGCTATGGAGAGATGCCACCCCTAGCCCCACTCCCAGACACAGGACACAGCGGGAACAAATTCCATGATCACCCTTCAGTTAAAAGGAAACATTGAAGAACCAAGGAGGAGCCTTTCCAGGTCAAGTTCGCACTGGTAAGGAGTTTTGGTTGCAAGCAAAAGAAAGCAAATGCAGAGGAACTTCAGCAAGCCAGAAAAAAGGCAATCGCTGGGATACCGCCGGGTCTTGAGAATAGAGTAGGACCAGCGCTCGGGCTATGGTTTCGTCTCTCCTCTAGGTCCTCTCTCTGCATCTATCTTGCTCTTCTTCCTTCTCACTGCAGACCACTCTTCTCTGCTTTCCAGACCATGTGGTAGAAAGTGACCACCTATAACCCCTGTGTCTGTATGTTCCCAGTCCAAACACCCAAGGAAGAGACTACTCTCTTTCCTTCCGTATTAATTCCAAATTCCCAGAGGGGAGGACTGTCTTAACTTGAATGACGTGTCCATTTCTGGACCAATCAACTGTGGACAGGGCCTAGGTTCACGTGCTACAGGAAACCACTACGAAAACCAAGCAGATGGGGAGGGGCTTCTCCCCAAAAGAGCTACTAGGAGACAACTAAGTGTTCACTACAGATTTCAGTCTTGGGCAGTAGTTGAACACAATGACCTTCTAATTATGATTCTATCATCTTACCAAATCCTGGCCTTGTGCTTCCCTTGCCACTTGGATAGACTGCCTGCCTCTCTTCTGCCTAATTTCATTATTTTCTTCAAGGTTCGATTCAAAACTGACCTTGATCAACGAATGAGCTCTGCCCATCTATCCCTATTCTACTCTGCATCTCGTGCCCTCAGCACTCTTGTATACTACATTATTAGGAACTTATGAATACCTCGCTGTACAAGTGTTTTCTGTTTCATTGGTGGATGCTATCCCTTTAGACAGCTATAGAAGGACACAGACCTTGTCCCTTTCCTCCTCTGTCACACCAAGCACTTTGTAGACAGTGGAGGAAAAAGAGGAGGAAGAGGGGGACCACGATAGTTACAGTTTCTTTCTCCTGTTCTATTAACAGATTTCCTGTTTTCTGTGAGGAGGCTCCCCGTTCCTTGTGGGACTTGTGATACTGGTGAATCACAAAAGCACAGGGTTCCTTGTACGATTTGGAGCCTCTGATCCATAATCAAACTCACTTATCCCCATTTACCTTTTAGGATTCTCCCTCTCCCGCAACACCTATCTGCCCATCTACTCCCCACGACGGATTTATTTTAGTTGCAACATGGCTCAAATCCGGGACACTACACCATGTAATACAAACAGAAGCCCCATCCTGTCATGTTCTTTCACTCTTCAGAGAAACACTTACCGAGCCAGGAACTGTTCCGGGAGCCTGATCTGCGAACAAACCAAACTAAGACTCATGTTGTCATGGTGCTTATTATAACCGAGTTGGGACATTACATAACAGACATACAATATATAATATGCTAGGAGGTGATAACATGCTGTGATAAAGGAAAAAGAGGTCAAGGGGGCTCCGGAGTGTTATTGTCACTGTTTTGTCCTGGTTTTGTTTATTTTTTGCTTTTGGTAGTACATTGTTGAATTTGATTACCTAATATTTCTTTTTGAATTTTTGCACCTATTTTCATAAGAGAAATGGGGCTTCGGTTTTCCTTTCTTTTCCATATTCGGTTTGGGAGCGATGATTATACTAGCTTCATAAAATGACCTGGGCAGCTTTTCTTCTTCAACCTTTTTCTCAAACAACTTGTAGAAGAAAGGATTAACTCTTACTTGGGAGTCTGGTAGGGCTCACTTATAATTCCCTCCGGGTCTAGGGTTATTTGGGAGGAAAGGGCTTTGCCAATTACATCAATGTTTATTGATCTAGTCAAATTCTCTACTTCTTCCTGCCAATTTTGGCATTTTATATTTTTCTAGGACTTGCTTTATCTAGGTTTTCAATTTTATTAGCTAATAATTATTTACAACATACTTTTATTGTTTTAAATACCTATGGTGGCTATATTTGTTCCCCCTTCAAAAACTTTTGTATTTTGTTAACTTGCAACTTTTTTCCTAATCAATCTGACTAGAGTTGTATCTACTTTATTCACTTTTATTTGAACCATCTTTTGTTTTTGATAATCTCTATTTTTTTTTTTCCTATTTTGTTGATTCCTGTCCTTGTCTTTATTATTTAATTCTCTTCCAGTTATCTACTACTGCATGACAAACCACTTAACGCCTTACTGGACTGAAACGGGTATTTATTATTGTCTCTTGGAGTTCACTGAGCATTGCACTGTGACGCTTTGTTTTCTTCTGACATGGTGGCTGGTTCTTCTGGCACACTGTCTGAAGAGTAAGCATCCCAAGAGACCCAAATAAAAGCTGTAAGGTTTCTTAACACCTAGCCTCAGAAGTTTTAAAATGTCACTTCTGCCTCAGGCTACTGGTGAAACAAATCACCAGGGCAAGCCAGGTTCAAGGGCAAGGGAACTGGACTTCATCTCTCCTTTTTTTTTTTTTTTTGGCCGTGCCATGTGGCTTGCAGGATCTTAGTTCCCCAACCAGGGATCGAATCCACACCCTCCGCAGTACAAGCGCAGAGTCCTAACCACCGGACCGCCAGGGAATTCCCTGGACTTCATCACTTAATGTGAGAAGCAGCATTCGATCCTACGCAAGGGAAGAATAGGTGGTAGCCATCTTGTGAACAACATTATACTATCCCTGATGCTTTGGATTTTTTCTGTTGCTTTTTCTTTTGATTTATTGAGTTAAATATTTGGCTTTTGTTGAATTGTACTTGTTTCTGAGTAACTATATTTAAAATTATGAATTTCACTCTAAGAGTTAGCATAGATGTTTTTCACAAATTCTGATATATATGGTATTTTCATTGTCATACAAGAAAAATTTTCTTAATCTCTGCATTGGCAATTCTGGCAACCCTGTCCAACAGGGCTGGTAACAAAATATTCTTCGCTGTTGGACCACACTCCTCCACCGCCACCCTCTCTCCCTTCCCTCCAGACTGATATTGACTAACACAACAGGTAAACTTAAATAAGTATTGCATGATTTTAAAATAAGCACAAGTTGCTTTTTTCAAAAATGTAAAATAAAATCTTTCAATAACAAAAACAGGAAAGAAAAGGAAGCGTTAGATAGGTAAGGTGTGCCAAGATCCCATGCTTGCCTTCTTTAGGGAGAGGATAGACTGTAATGAGGAATTAAAAGGGGACTACAATTAGAGTGTGCAAATTTTAGTGTGATGTAATATATACTAGTTATGTTTGCTGATTTGGTTTAATTTGTTTTGCTGATCATTTATTCTGTTAACCCAGTTTTAAATAAATGGGCTTGTATTTGACTTGTTTTTTCTTCCTCTTATAATTATCACGGCCTGTCTTCCTATTGTCCTTCAGCATCCAGTCACGGAGGAACCTAAAAAGTGTTGCAGTGCAGGTACACATTATTATGTTGCTGGAGACTTTGTTCCTTGTGACCCGATGATCAGAGAGCCAGGCCCTAACGAAGAACAGTGGCATCTTGCCGCGTTGAATCTTGCTGTCATTTCACACATGGCTTCCTAGCTCACTTTTGTGGAGGGCTGCCTGGGCTTCACTGCCTTCCAGTCTCTTCCACATGGGTCAGATCCTTGAAAAGACATCTATGTTTGGATGAAAAATTACTTTCTTTTTATTTTTGAGGGAGGGAAGCTGCATGATTCAAGTTATGATTTTGCACCTAAGGACAGTTCTAACTTTAAGAAAACCCAGTATCCCCAAAATCCAAACTTTTAAAACAAGCTAACCAGGTAGCAGTTACAAAGATGCCTCTACTTACAAAAGGCTTCACCAGAGTTTTCTTTTAAACAGCCATCTACTCCCTTACACCTTCCTCATTGTGTTTCAGAAAGCAACTTACAAATTTCAGGAGTCTACTTCATAAAGGCAATTTTTAAAAAATCACCTGTAATCCCAGCGTTAACACTGTCACCATTCTGCTTTAATTCCCTGCAGTTTTAAAAGACACCTTATGCATACATGATGCATATTATCATGCTATACCTGTCATGGTCTATATGGTGCGTATTATTACAAGCTGTATTTTACCCCGTCGGGTTACATGGCGCAGGTGTGGCCGTCGGAGTTCCCGCCTCGCGCGCGGAGGTGTGTCCGCTGCAGCAGCTACTGTTTATCCTTCGGACCGAACCAGCTGCTGGGTTACAGCCGGCTCCAGAGACTCGCCCTTCTTTCTTCTCGCTGCTCCACCTCCCTAAACTTCCAGTTTCCACCGCAGAGAGTCTCTTAGGCATCTAGCTGGCTCCAGCCCTCCCAACTTCGGTTTCAAGACGAAAAACCCCGAAAAGCCGCAGTCACGTCTCCGGGAGGAAAGCGGCAGACCCTCCATCCTGAACCAGGCGACTGAGGCCCCCGGCCGCGCGGGGCGGAGCGCGCTCCCGCGTGGGCGCGGCCTCCTCCCGCCCCCCGCCTCGCCCTCCGCGGACGCGCCGCGGCGGAGACGCGCCCGCCCCCCTCAGCGGAGACGCGCCGGGGGAAGCGCGCGGCCGCGAGCCCGGGCGCCATTTTGGACTCGGTGTCTGGCCCGCGGCGCTGGGGACCTACACGGTGGCTGCGGCTCGGTGAAGGCGTCTCTCGAGCGGCGACGAGAGAACCTGGGAGAAGGACGCGGACGGCGCGGGACTGAGAAGGGCGGCTTCTCCCTGGGCAGCCAGAACCAGAGCCGCAAAGGCGGAGCCGCGTTGGCGCCCGCCCCGGGACCAGCGCCTCGGATGCGGGTGGAGCGCGGGGGGCCGCGGCGGCGGGAGCGCAAGGCGCGGGGCCTCATGTGAGAGCCGCGAGCCAAGCCGCCCCCAGAGCCCGGGGTGGAGTGTGGGGGAAGCCGCCCCCAGCAGCAGGTAACAGCGGAGGGCCCGAGCCCCGGGGCGTAGGCGGGGCCGGGGAGGGTCGCCGACGTGGGCGGGCGGCGGGGCGGGCCGCGGGGCCCCGGGTGCGCGCGCCGCTCCTCGGGAGCGCGGGGCGCGGCGCGGCGCCCGGACCGCGGACCCTGCTCCGGGGCATTTCCCCGCTGAGCCTGCTTCAAAACATGTCAACAAGGCGTGGTGCGTTCGCGGCGGCGGCCTGCAGCCTCCCCGCGACACCGCCGAGCCTGTCGCCCGGCTTTGTTAACCCTCGGCGGGGGCTGGTGACCGACACCGTTGAGCTTGCGCTCTGCCGGGCTCCTCCCGGTGTCGGCTACGGCCGTGCTTGCAGCTTGAGAAATGAGAGGCATTAAGATGTCAAAACAGACTGCCCGGGGTAGGGCGCAGCAGAAATGTCAGGGAAAGCCAATCGGTGGAGCTGGCGCGGGAGGAGAGGACGCCCGGGCCGCGCGTAGCCACGTGGAAAAGTTGGTCAACTTGTGATGAGCAGCTTCGCTCCTGCTTTGAGCAAGAGCACCCCTTTCAGGGGGGGTTGCGGACAGGGATCAGGAAAACAGCCTGTGAAATGATTGGCCTGTATCTCCAAGCTAAGAGGTGAGCTATTTTGTTGCTCATCATGTCCAATCGAACGGCCCAGGTCTTTTTAATTAGAGTCGTCTTCTACTCCTGAAATCTTTATAAAAACGCCATCAACTTCTAGTATCTACAGATGATCGCTAAGCAGATTCTCTCCACCACACTCTCTGATACCATCTGGTCCTGAGTTAAGCTCTTTGCGCTGTTTTAGTCTTGTGTTCCAGCCAAAGAATGCATACTAATTGTGATATTAGTCAAAGAAGAACATAAATGGAAAGGAAATATGTTGCCCAAAACAGGCTTTTTAGGGCCAACTACAAATGGGCTTTTAAAATTACTACCAGCGCAATGTACTAAAAATAATACAACGAGGGGCACACGGCTAAGTGTTTTCTTCTGCTACTCTTCATCTGATGGGCAAGTGGACTGCTCCTTTCAGAGTGTATGGAAATGTGAAGAGTAAGTTGCACAACTCCCTGTGCTGCTCAACGAGGCTGGAGTCTTTCCTCATTAGTTTGCTTTTTGATGCTTCGTAGTAGTATAAGTCCCTCACCAGATGCTTTTAGAGGTCTAAGTTGCATCGATTGTTTGGGGCCTCGAAAAGTTACAGTTTGAACTGAACTGCCCGAGTCATGAAGAGGCCTAGTTCGGGTGCTCTGCAAAATCTAAGATGTTGATCATCCAGCTTCTCCTCTGCACTCCTGTTAAGTGTGAGAGGTATTTTCACTCTGACTAAAAGTAAGAGATAAGTAATCCATTGAAGTAAATTCTTTGCAGACTGGTGGATGCTCTCAATTGTTTAACTTTCTGTATAGCAGAGCTTCATGTGTAAATAGATTTAATAAAATACTTTTGAAAGCAATGTAAATTTTTGCATGAATAAATGAGATCATCGTGGGAAAAAATTAGACATTAAAATTTTTTCTTAGGTGCCCACTATGAGCTCACATTTTTATGCATAAATGAGGATAATACAGAGACATTCATATTGGCATTTGGTCTTACATTTTTTCTATTGCTTAATATACTGTAATTCTGACATATTACAGTCATATATGACAATTCACAGACTAGTTCAGCTAGTCATAGACTAGTAAGTGCTTAAAATATACTTTGGTGATCATATAGTGTTATATATCTAGACCAAGAGATATTTTTCCTCAATGTTGCATACTTCTTTTTAATATGTCAACTTTTTTCTCTCCTCAACTTGGAAAGGTATTGAAATATATTTAAAACAAGGCTGCAACAGACAAAAGAAGGTATTTGTTAGGATCGGCAAAGATAATTGTGTAAAAAAGACTGTCATTTTGTTTGTGTTTATATGTCCACATACTTTAAAGTAAAATGAATCATTCTATCTTTAAGTTGAATAGTTCTGTTTTAGAAGACTTTTCTCCAGAAATAGATCAGCATTCTATAATAAGGAGTAGAAATTATAAAGATAACTTCATTATTTTTTGAATCTCTGTATCTCAAAATTCTGAGTAGTTTTAGGTAGTCAGAAGAGAAATTTTAAGCCCCGAGTAGCAAACTCTTTGTTCTTTGACCCAGATTTTATATGCTAAAATTAAAGTAAGCCTTCAGGATAAGTTAAAGCAGAAAAATGGGTCATAATGACAGTGTTATCTCAACCTCTAGTGAGAATTATTCCTAGGAGAGACTTTTTTTTAATATTAAAGATGACATTGTAGATTATACTGCCTTTTCTCTAAACACATTTTAAAAATGTATTCTTAGATTCAGATGTAAGTTTTAGTCTTCTATAAAACTACCCTCTTGCTATCACCTCTGTCATTCTGTTTTCTCCCTTCCTCTCCCCCTGCACAGTATTATTATACATCATTTAATTTACTTAACTTAGAGTTGGAAGTAGGAGTAATGAGGAATAGGTGGTTTACTGCACATGTAATAAGACCTCCTGGGCTGATTTTAATGGCATGAAAGCCAGGGTCCTCTGCCATTTTCCTCCAGCCCCTAATCCTCCTTCAGAATTTTAGCTAGCTTCTAGAGAGAGAGTCTGCAGAGACATATTTGGTTAAGAGCCATGCTTGTGTACATTTGTCCCACACAGGAGTCAGAATTCTTACATGCTGATGTGCCAGAAGAAGGGAGCTGGAGCTACAAGCCATCCTTTGTGAAAAAGTTGTGACTCTAAATCCAAACCATACCCTGCCAGAACTGCTCTCTAGAGACAAAAGTATTGCAGGCTCTAAACTAAACAGGGATACCAGTGATTGGTCTGCAGTTACCCCCATTTAGTTAGAGCCTGCAATATTTATTTTTCCAAATAAATCAAACTGAGACCTTTTATCTGATTACAGTGTAATTCATTGACATTAAAAGAAACGTGTAAAATATAGGGAAGCATACTGGCAAAAAAAAAAATCACCTGTAATCCCACCACTATTATTGTCCCACTATTATAATATTATATAATTTCACTATTATAGTTACTATATTGTGGTAATCTACTTCCAATGTATGTTTCTCATACATAAGCTTGCGTTCTCATACTCTCTCATACACACTTCATTTTAAAACAAATCTAGGATCATTCTTTGCCTTCTGGTTGGTAACCTCTGTTTCTACTTGTGTTGCACTTTAATGTCCTTAATACTAGACTGCTTTCCTATACCTGAGTTCAGCAATCATCGATATCTCCTTTCAAAAGCCCTAATAACTGTTTAATTCCTAACAAGAACCCTGTGTATTTCTGTTATTCCCAGTTCACAAACTGAAGCACAGGAAAGTCAAGTAATTTGTTCAAGGCCACATAACCGGTGAGAGGCAGAGCCAGGAATTAAACCAGGGAGCTTGATTCCGGAACCCATTCTCTTTAACCGTACTACTATTTTACACAACAACAACAAAACTACTTTCAAAAAATCAAATGGAATGAAGGTTGTACAAACAGAATAAACACTTAACTCTCATTCAAAAATACAACTTGGATAAAACATTGCAACAGCAAGTGATGTGTTGGAAGAAGCAGCCACATTCCAGACCAAATATGCACAGTGGGGATGAGTTTGCTCATTTTAAGCAGAGATTGGGTCTGGCAGTAACACATATCACAGGCTACCCAGTGTGGAGAGATCTGTTGATTACTTAATTCAGGTCTTCTCTGGAGGTTCCTGGGACTCTGCCATGAATTCCGGAATTCAAATATAGTAGGTATCCTTAGATGACTTTTAAGAAATCTTGAGAAAGTGTCACTGTAGGTTCTCTTTTATATTCCTTCTAGTTGACTGCAACTTTTGAAATATAAATTCTTGGTTTAGCTTCAAAATTATGATCAACTTCTCCCCCCAGGTAGTACAGTACAAATGTTTAAAAGCACCTGCCAAAGACATAAGTTTGTAAAACGACAGTTGGTCTCTGCTGGTGTTTTTCATTATATTTTGTTTTGACATTCTTCTCCTTGAATTACTGATCCAGTTCTTCCTGCATGTTTCTGTTGGTATTTGTAAGCACATGTATACACATCTCAGTGACAGAAGAATGAATTTTGGATTTATTTCTATTGAAAACTTAAGTATTAAAAAAATGGTGCATTTTTTCTGAATAGGATGAAACGAGGAGGAGGAAGAGATAGTGACCATAATTCATCAGAAGAAGGTACTGCAGAGAAATCCAAGAAACTGAGGACTACAAATGAGCATTCTCAGACTTGTGATTGGGGTAATCTCCTTCAGGACATTATTCTCCAAGTGTTTAAGTATTTGCCTCTTCTTGACCGGGCTCATGCTTCACAAGTTTGCCGCAACTGGAACCAGGTATTTCACATGCCTGACTTGTGGAGATGTTTTGAATTTGAACTGAATCAGCCAGCTACATCTTATTTGAAAGCAACACATCCAGAGCTGATCAAACAGATTATTAAAAGACATTCAAACCATCTACAATATGTCAGCTTCAAGGTAATACTTTAAATCCTTCTTTTAAAAATAAAGCATATTTAGTGGCTTTTGTGTCCTAAACCAATACATCTTCTCATGTCTTTAAACTATTGCCTTTTTAGGGAAAGTGCTGAAAGATTTAGAGTAATTGTGTACCTTAGAGGCTATCACAAATAACTATATTGAGCTAAATTATTCCATTTTATTATAAATTTTACTAATTTCTTAAAAGAGTGGAAGCAACCATTAAATAAACATAATCATATACCAAAGCTGTCACATTGAATTATTGTGAACAAATTTGAACCAAAAGAAATAATACAGTAAAATAAATAAAAGATGTGGAAATTTTCACTAAAACTTAATTGTTATTTTTATCTAATAGGACTGAGTTTTGCTTATTGATGGCTTTGTGATATTGAATCTTTAAAGAAAAAAGAGATACAGAAACTCTATGTAAAAGGTTTGGATGAATATATTTTAGACAGAAATAGAAAAAGGTACATGGAAGAATGCCAGAGAGAACTGTTTGTTTCTTTTCATTGCCAGCAGGGACATACTGGAAATTAGGCAGTGATGAGATAAATGAAGAGGGGTGGCTTTTTGAGATGTCCAGAATAGTTTAAGGAATCATAGTGGTTTGTATGAGTACAGAGGCTTGTAGCGTTTTGTTTTGGGGTTGAATAATGAAATGTGGGTATGTTCACTAAATCCTTAATACACCTGATAATTATTGTTGAAAAGTAACACATGAATACCTGATTTGCCATATGCAGCTGTTGTTAAACACGTTACGTTAAACCCATATATAGCAATGGTTCTTAACCCAGAGATCCTTGCCAAAACTAAAGTCTTGTCTGCTTCCAAGACTGTCATTCCTTTTAAGATGGGGATTACCTGTTTATTCTCCCATATGTGTCACAAGAGGAGAGAGACCTGGTGTTGGGAATGGTTGGGTGTATTATGGCTGTCTTTCCAGAAAAATGCACGAAGGCACTTAGGCCACCAAGTGTAGGATTGCTAGATTTAGCAAATAAAAATAGGGGATGCCTAGTTAAATTTGAATTTCAGATAATCAATGGATAATTTTTAGTGTAAGTATCCCTTGCATTATTTGGGACATACTTAATACTTACTTAATTGGATGTCCTGGATGTTATGTTGCATCCGTAACTGAGGGCAAGGGTGGGGGAATAGTGGGAGGATAGAACAAACAAAAATCCAGGGACTCCTTATGTGTTGTCCCTCTCCGCCTGCCCATGAGGAAACCTGAAGAGCCTTCCCCTCGGTTTCAGTCATCTTTGAGTTGTCTAAAAGTGTTCTTATGGTAAATCCTATAAAAAGATGGGTATAATACATTAATCTCCTAGGTCTGAAGACCAGTTCCATCCAGTGGATTGGCTGGGTCAGTGTTAACCTGTGACACAATTCAGCTTATCCAACATGTGTAACCTTCACAAAACCATTTGTCCTATAAGTTTAAACATTTTTATTAGGGATTGTTTATTTTTCTGAGGAAATTTCTGATTTGTAGAAAGAGCCACATCCCAGGATTCTTCTGAGCTCTCCTGATAATATTTGTGTTTAATTCATCACTGACCATAGGCCAGAGTCTTTTTTTTTTTTTTTTTTTAATTTTATTTATTTATTTTTGGCTGTGTTGGGTCTTTGTTGCTGCGCGCGGGGCTTTCTCTAGTTGCGTTGAGCGGGGGCCACTCTTCGTTGCGGTGCGCGGGCTTCTCATTGCGGTGGCTTCTCTCGCTGTGGAGCACGGGCTCTAGGCGCGCGCGCTTCAGCAGCCGCGGCACGTGGGCTCAGCAGTTGTGGCTCACGGGCTCTAGAGCACAGGCTCAGTAGTTGTGGTGCACGGTCCTAGTTGCTCCACGGCATGTGGGATCTTCCCGGACCAGGGATCGAACCCGTGTCCCCTGCATTGGCAGGTGTATTCTCAACCACTGCACCACCAGGGAAGCCCAGGCCAGAGTCTTATAGTCAGAGTTATTAATGTAGAACAGTGGTTCTCAAATTTTATGTGCATCAGAAATGCCTGGAGTGCTTATTACTAAGACAAAGATTGCTGGGTTCCAGTGCTCCGTTACTGATCCGGATAGTCTGCATTGGGCGTGAGAATGTGCCTTTCTCACAAGTCCCCAGCTGACGCTGCTGGTCCAGAACCACAGCAGTTCTCAAAAGAACCGCTGGTGTAGAGAAACTTAGCCAAAGGGTGGGATTGAAAATAGTTCTGAAACTGTGTAATGTAAACTGGTATATCAGTTTTACAACGAGCTCTTCAGGACATTTTTGGGTTAAGGTAATGTACGTCAATCTGGAAATTAAAGGAATATTACTTTTAATTAAGATGCTTTTTAGCCCAGGGAACAGCTTCCTTTTTGATAGAAGAGCTCCTTCTTATATCCTTAAGGAGTTTTTTGGCCATATTTCCCTTCCCCCAGGAAATGTCTATGCAAAAGAGTGCATGGGAGCAGCCACTTCTCATTTGGTTCAGATTTTCATGCTTGACTAGTTGGAGGCCCTCATTTTACTTCACATTCATCTTTCAATTAATAACATCAATGGTAAATCCCAGGTTGTGATTCACTGGAACCTTCTGAGTAAATACTCATTCAGTTTGTTTTGAAGCATTTGTACCATAGCCACTGTATTTACATGTATGATCTGATCCACTGCCAAATATATAATTATTTTTCAAAGATTGTAAGTTCATATTTCCATTAGGTTATATAGTCCGTTTGGAATAAATCAACTTAAAAGCCAAGTCTTTTTAACATTAAATAGATATCTTATCATAGTGAAAGTTAAGTCTTGACAGTTGCCCTTACAATTTTTCAGGGAGATTCAGAGAAGGTTGACATTGTATGTGAGGGTAGGTGATTGAAAGGATAAATATTAATTCTTTAAATTATAATGCAATAAACTAATAACTGTATTTCTTGCTTTTGTAAAGTTAAAATATGCACAGAGAAATGCGACCATATTCATGTGTAAAGGATGTTTTCTTTTCCCAGGTGGACAGCAGCAAAGAATCAGCTGAAGCAGCTTGTGATATATTATCACAACTTGTGAATTGCTCTTTAAAAACACTTGGACTTATTTCAACTGCTCGGCCAAGCTTTATGGATTTACCAAAGGTATCTGCTTGTTTTGTTTTATTAGCTTTTACTGAGAAATCCAGTGAAACCCTACCCATTTCTTGTACTGATAATGAGAATGTAAGAAAAGTGGTATGTAAAATGGAAAACCAGTTACTATTTAGAATGTTAAGTATTATGATTTTTTTTTAGAGCACTTTTCCTTTTTTTTAAACTTTGTGTTTCTTTATGGGTAATGTTAAAGAGTGAGTGAATTTGCAGAGGATTCTATAGGAAGCACTGAAAGAGACTAAGTAGAACTGAGAAATAAGCGTGTTAGAAAAAAAGAGACATACAGATGCTCCCTTTTGGACTTTCAGAGCAGATTGGTGAGATTATAATCAAAGAAAAATAGACAGTGCCAGTATTAAGAGCAGGTAGAGCTCGCTTAGAAAATCTTCTGGTAAGTGTGTAAAGATTTGTTCTTGAGCAGAGTTAGTATAAGTACAGCTTAGATTAATTTACAGATTTTATTTAAAGAAAACTTTTTTGGTGAAATTTATATTTATATAAATTTTATATTCATATATATGTTCTAACATGATCCTGCATGTAATTCGAGATAGTCTCTTTCTCTAATAACTATTCTCTTAAAATAGAAAAATAAGAAGTGTGCATTTTTAGAAAGGCAACTGATAAAATCCCTGTGTGTGTTAGCTCATGTTCAGTTAGGTTAGTATCCAGCAGTAATCTGTAAGATTTTATCAGAATAGCCACAAACTAAAATATAGACACCCCTTTAAACACCTAATTGTTTAATTTACTAGAATGATTCAGGAAGAAATATACCTCCTTTTATTGCACTTCACTTTATTGCAGCACTTCACAAATAATGCAGTTTTTACAAATTGAAGGTTTGTGGCGAGTCAGGCAAGACACTTGGCACCATTTTTCCAACAGCATTTGCTCACTTCATGTCTCTGTGTCACATTTTGGTAATTCTTGCAGTATTTCAGACTTTTTCATTATTTTACTTGTTATGGTGATCTGTGATCAGTGATCTTTGACGTTACTTTTGCAAAAAGATGACAACTTGCTGAAGCCTCAGGTGATGATTAGCATATTTTAGCAGTAAAGTATTTTTTTTATAGAACTTGCTACTTTTTTTTTTTTTTAATTTGTGTCATGCTTTATTTATTTATTTATTTATTTATGGCTGTGTTGGGTCTTCGTTTCTGTGCGAGGGCTTTCTCTAGTTGTGGCAAGTGGCGGCCACCCTTCATCGCGGTGCGCAGGCCTCTCACTATCGCGGCCTCTCTTGTTGCGGAGCACAGGCTCCAGACGCGCAGGCTCAGTAATTGTGGCTCACGGGCCCAGCTGCTCTGCGGCATGTGGGATCCTCCCAGACCAGGGCTCGAACCCGTGTCCCCTGCATTGGCAGGCAGACTCTCAACCACTGCGCCACCAGGGAAGCCCCAATAAAGTATTTTTTAATGTATATACATTGTGTTTTTAAATATAATGCTATTGCATAGTTAATAGACTACAGTGTAGTGTAAACATTACTTTTATATGAACTGGGAAACTAGAAAACTTGTGTGACTAGCTTTATTTTAACAGTCGCTTTATTGTGGTAGTCTGGAACCAATTCCTGCACTATCTCCGAGGTACGTCTGTATTACTAAATTGAATTTATATTATAACCCAGGCTGTTCAATGGAATATCAGTAACAAATGTATCACCACTTGATTTCAGTCTTAATTGATTTTTTAAAAGGTTCATTAAATACATACATTTGAGATAAATTGTTTTCCTCATGTGTAACATAAGGGAAATCAGCAAGAGTCTGTTCATGTCAACATTTTAAGGTTCTAAGTATAGGAGTTCAATCACTGTGGTTCTCAAACTTAATATGCATAAAAATCATCTGAGGAACTTCTAAATTTTGGGTATCCTTCTTCAAAATTTCCTTTTTCTAAGAGCAGTCCAGGTCGTTCTGATTAAGATGGTTCATGGCCCTCTAAGAAGCACTGAGTTATGTGGTATAGTAGTGCCTTGTTCAAGCTTCATATGGGAAATGAAATATTTTGAATTGATATTTCTGTGTACATATTGTAGTTTAAAAAGTACACATACAGTATGTAAAAGATACCATAGTAAAAGGTATGTTGAACATAATTTCCTTCTTTTTTTATTACTCAGGATGATCATTATGCATATCTAATACTAGTATTATACTTACATGCAGTCATTTTGGTTTTGGGAACTATGGGTGTATCTGGGACTCTTCCTTCCTTATTAAATGGGCCTAGGATGTTTATGCTGTTTTTCTTTCTTTTCCTATTATGGCTTTAGTAGAATATTGAAATAGGCTGTTGCTATATCTTGGAAACCCTGGGAGAACTGAAGAGAACGTGAAAGAACTGTATTTGACCAGAGCTAACTCTGAGGGAAATGGGAAAAAGAAGGCAGTGATGGAGTCATGCATATACTAATACAGATATAGTTGAATTTGATATGGAAATATTAGGAGAAAGATGTTAACATTTAAGTTGTTAAACAGATACTTAATCAAAATTTAAGTAGTTATTTAATCACAGTAGGAAAGAAGTAATTTAGGGAATGTGACCAAGAAGATAATGTTTCATTGTACTTTCTTGGCTACTAGCCTGCCCTCATCCGTTTCACTGCTGTAGTGAGTCCATTGGTTATGGCTTATTAGCTCTGATCCAGAGTCCCATACTTTGTGCTTTAATTCCTATTTCCTACAATGGTTTCTTTAGGTCAGATTCTGTGTCCAACAGAATATTATATATATAGATAATTGTAGATAATTTAGCATATTTAAAGGAGTTTTGAAGTATTTATTTATTTATTTATTTATTTATTTATTTATTTATTTGGCTGCTCCAGCCCTTAGCTGCGGCACACAGGATCTTTAGTTGCGGCATGCAAACTTAGTTGCAGCATGTGGGATCTAGTTCCCTGACCCGGGATCAAACCTGGGCCCCCTGCATTGGGAGCACGGAGTCTTAGCCACTGAACCACCAGGGAAGTCCCTAAAGGAGTTTTAAGTTTGGAATTTTATTTAGTTATGATTTTTATTATTTTAGAATCAAATTTTGTGTGAGCTTCCATATTCCAAATAAGTCTTTCATAGCTTCTAAGTTGATTGTTTTAATTTTTGATGATTTTGCTAATAGTTATTAACTATTTTAGTGGTCATTACTATCACCAAAAAAGAATGCAGTTCAGTGTTACAATACACTGGAGTAGGGTTTCCAGATACGGTGATGTGAAGTGTCTGAGAGGTATTCTCATTCTGGGTTCCAGAGTTCCTCTTTTTACTTACCAGTGACTGTTGTGATTCAGAGACACCCATCCTGAGGTTTGAAATCTTTTTCCCCCCACGTAAAAAGGTCGTTCTCAAAGATGGTGGGAAGTCACCTCTCTTTTTTACCATATTCCCACAACAGAGTGAGGGGCTGCTACCCCAAAACAGTTGTGAAATATATTAGGGTTCAGATGAACTATGTGTGTATTATATGAAAACCCCTCAATTCTCATTTGTAAAAATTGAAACAGTGTTTTAATTTTTTTGTTTTTCAGTCTCACTTTATCTCTGCACTGACGGTTGTGTTTGTAAACTCCAAATCCTTGTCCTCCCTTAAGATAGATGACACCCCAGTAGATGACCCATCCCTCAAAGTACTAGTGGCCAACAACAGTGATACACTCAAGTTGCTAAAAATGAGCAGCTGTCCTCACGTCTCTCCAGCAGGTATGTGTTGCTTTTGCCAGATAATATTTTAGTAAAATGTATTGATGTGTTTATCAAATTAAGGAGAATTATGATCATTAACCTTGAAGGTGAGTTCATATGATTATTTCCTCTCTATTGCATAAAAATATTTTTATTGTTATAATACAATAGCATAAATTCTGTAGCATTCCTAGCTTAGACACTTACTTTCAACTTATTTTCTAATCTTTTTATTTGGCAATGTGTGTCCAACCTGTGCTAGAAAATGGATAAATTAAAAAAATAAAAGGAAAGGACACTGCGAGGTCAGCCTGAGATGGCCCTTTAGGTAAAGGAGAATTTTCTCTAATCGTGGTTGCGCTATCAGAGTAGGTTTTGAGTCAGAGAGATCTCACAGTTGCTTTTTGTCGCACTATGTAGAGGGAGAGGAGTTGTGCTGAAGTTATCGCCTTACATTTTGCAAAATAGTCCTTTTCCTAAGTTGAGTTTTAGAGCTGAGTGCATCAAATGGAGGAGTAGCATTATTAAAGCTCTTTCCAGCTTTTCTTGTATAGACTAAGCATTACTAGATTATTCACTTTGAGAGCATTTAAATTCCAAATGGTTTGTATTATAAAGCAGTTATAAACCTACACTTTGTGTTAGTCTGATGCTTCATTCCTGACTTGCCCTCCAACCGTTGACATCTCTCCCAACCCTTTGGCTGTGTTACTTTGGAAAACCTGTTTTGATCTCTTTACAGAACACCTCCCACCTTGTTGCCATAACTAAAGCCTGGCCTTCCCCCAAGAAAATGATTCCCTCTTGGATGGAGATTACTTTCTATCCTCCCATGTCTCCCACACGGAGGGTCTGGTGATGGGAATGGTGAGGTCTATTGCAGTGTTTTCCTATCTTTTTCTGCCGCTTCTAGATTATCATTGAAGGTGATAATCTAAATAAAATAGAAGTTAAGAAGATCGGGCATTGGCAGCTCCTTATGTGACCTTGGTCACATTTTACTGTCTACCGTATATAGGTTCCTATGAGAGTATGGGCTATACTTCATAGCTTCATAGTGTACAAAGATCTTTGTATCCTGACCCCCACCTCTCTCTTTAATCTTGTTTGCTTTTTACTCACGTGTAGCTTTTATTTGAGCCCTGTGTAACAACAGTTCTTTGTATGTGTGTGTGGTCAGTACACTGTACCTTGGAGAATGCCTCTAAAAAAATTTTTTTTTCACTTCTTCACCTGGCTAACTCCAGTCCAGCCTTCAAAATTTAGTTCAGCTGTTCCAGTTTCTTCCTCCTCCCGTCTGGTTTAGAAGCCCCACTTGCTGTTTCCATAGCATTCTCAACATAGCTTGTAGCACTTACCACACTGTATGAGAACCTTTGGGTCTCTGGTTCCTCTGTGAAACTGAGCTCATTATTCTCTTTATCCTGGTACATCTCAAGCTCATTTATTTTTATTAAATATACATATCAATGCTCATAATATAGTATAAGCTTGCTTGGTCTTACTGAGCTTTAATGGCGTTTGGATTAGTTGTTGGGAAGGGAAGAGAAAGAGCACTGTAATACTTTTTAATTTAAGAGTATAAACACAGGATTTAATTTAAAATTTAACACTTGTGTATTTTTTTTTCCATCCATATTTTGTATATTTAGATAGTTTCTTTCTCTAAGTTGTAATTAAGGGCAATTTTCTATGCCTTTTTCTTCACTGGACAGTTTTTCAGTTCAATTTTTTTTTTTTAATTTATTTACTTTATTTATTTTTGACTGTGTTGGGTCTTCGTTGCTGTGCGCGGGCTTTCTCCAGTTGCGGCGAGCGGGGTCCACTCTCCGTTGCGGTGCGCGGGCCTCTCACTGCGGTGGCTTCTCCTGTTGCGGAGCATGGGCTCTAGGCGTGTGACCTCAGCAGTTGCGGCTCACGGACTCTAGAGCGCAGGCTCAGTAGTGGCGCACGGGCTTAGTTGCTCCGCGGCATGTGGGATCCTCCCGGACCAGGGCTCGAACCCGTGTCCCCTGCATTGGCAGGCGGATTCTCCCCCACTGCGCCACCAGGGAAGCCCTCAGTTCAATTTTTATCAAAACATTTTTCCCATTTCATATAGTCCTTATAATTGTCTATTACTGGACCTCTAAGCACCATTTGACACTAGTGACTTGATTTTCCTCCTTCCTCTCTGATTGTTCCTACTGTGTTTCCTCTGATAGTTTCTCTTTTCATTCCTTAAATTTTGGTGTTTCACTGTGTTCTGTACTGGGCCCTTTATTGTTTTATTCTGTAAACTCTGGGCTGTGTCATCTTCATCAATGGCTTCAGTTATGTTCTGTATGTTAACACCTCCTCCTTTTAGTGTTTTTGGAACTCCAGAGCTATGTGTTGAGCTGCTGATGGCCTAGTGCCTCTAGAATGTCTCACTGGTACGTCAGATTAATGAACTTCCTTTTCCCCCTACTGAAATCTCTTGCTTCTCCCTTTTTACTGTCTCAGTGAATGGTACTGCTTGTTTGGTTGTCAGGGACCGAACAGATATCCTTGATTTCTTCTACCCTTACTTTCTACATCCCTTTAGTCACTGAGGTCTAGTGACTCCATCACTGATACATGCTTTGAATCTCTATGCTATTTACTGAATGTTGGTGGTGTTCTCCTCCACCCCTCACCCACTGCCCCAGTTCACATGTTGAAGCCCTACTCCCCAGTGTTTGAAAGTGGGTTGGGAGGTATTTAGGTCATAAGGGAGAAATCCTCATAAATGGGATTAGTGCCCTTCTAAGAAGGGATAGGAAAGATGATCTGATCTCTCTTTCTGCCATGTGAAGACACAGCAAGAAGCCAGAAAGAGTTCTGGCCCTCACCAGAACCCAACCTTGCTGGCACCCGATCTTGGACTTCCAGCCTCCAGAACTGTGAGAAATAAATGTTTATGGTTTAAGCCACCCAGTCTGTGGTATTCTGTTAAGCAGCTGAAACTAATACACTCTACCTTTCTTCATGTCCACTCTAATCTAGCCCTGTAATCTTTGTGAGTACCCTCTTAACTGATTTCCTAACTTGCAGCCTTGCTCTTCTCTAATTTGATTTCCATGGTATAGCCAGAGTAATCTTTCTAACATATAAATCTGATTTTTTTCCCTCCAATTCCCTTCAAAACTTCTCACTATACTTTAGGTAAGATCCAGACTCCTTACTGAGGCTGACAAGGTCCCATATGATCTGGTCCTTGCCTGTCTACTGGATTTCGGCCTTTAAGATAGTCTCTTACTTACATACTGTATGTTGAGCTCCCTTCATTTCTTACAGTGCTTGTGTTTTCGTCCATGTCTGAGTATTCGCACAGAAATACTATTCTCTTTCCTTCTCTACTCGCCTTTTGCCCTAGCTTGATCCTTCTAAATTCTGTAGGTCTGTGTTAGTTCTGGAAATTCTTCCCTGATTTCCTTGCTGTGACTCCCAGAGCATTCTTGTTTAATTATCTGCTGGCTTCTGTTAGGATAAGGATGTCTTGTTTCTGTTGACTCTTTACCATCCTAGCACCAGTTGTTAACATATAAGACACACATTAATTATCAGCTGAACTAACGAACATTTAGCTACTTAGTTTTCTGTCTTGTTGATAGGCCAACATTTGCCTCATAGTTCTTTTACGGTTGAACACTTAACTTGTTTCTACTATTTGCTGTGATTTAAAAAATGAACTACTTTAGCATATAGTTTGCTTCTGTTAATTTCTTCTTTTGGACAAATTACTAAGAAGTGGAAGATCTAGGTCAAAGGGTTTAGATTTTTTTAATGCTTCTTGCTGTGTTTTTTTCCAACATGAGTTGTATGAGTTTATACACCACCACCAATGGATTTCTGTACCAGTTTTATAACAGCTTTACTGAGATATAATTCATATATCATACAGTTTACAGTGTATTGACTTTTAGTGTATTGACAGAGTAGTGCATCCATCACTACAGTGAATTTCAGAACACTTTTACTATCCCCAAAAGGTCCCATGTACCTCTTAGCTGTCACCCCCCAAAACCCTCATTCCAACCAGCCCTACGCAATCACTAATCTACTTTCTGTCTCTGTAGATGTACCTATTTTGGACATTTCATGTAAATGGAATCGTATGTGGTCCTTTGTGACTGGCTTCTTTCACTTAGTGCGATGTTTTCAAGGTTCATCCATGTTGTAGCATGTATCAGTATTTCTTTTCTTCTTATTGCCAAATAATATTCCATTTATGGATAATACCACATTTTTCTGTTGATCAGTTGATGAATATTTGGGTTGTTTCTACCTTTTGACGATTATGAATAATGCTATGAAAATTTATATGCAAGTTTTTGTGTGGACACTTTAATTTCTCTTGGGTGTATAACAAGGATTAGAATTGCTGAATCATATAGTAACTCTGTTTAACCATTTGAGGAACTGCTAGACTGTTTTCCAAAGCAGCTGCATCATTTTACATTTCCACTAGCAGTGTTCGAGGGCTCCAACTTTTTCACATCCTCATCAACACTTATTTGTCTTTTTGATTATAGCCATCCCAGTGAATGTAAACTGGTATCTTGTTGTGGTTTTGATTTGTATTTTCTTGAAGACTCAAACGTCTTTTCATATGCTTATTGATCACTGGTGTATCTTCCTTGGAGAGATGTCTATTCAGATTCTTTGCCTATGTTTTAATTAGGTTACTTGTCTTTGTATTATTGAGTTGTAATAGTTTACCAGTTTTATCTTTGTCACTATTTCGTGTTAAGTATTTAAGCACTTGTAACTGTGTGTTTTCTACTGCTGCATAACCAACAGCTACAAATTTAGCAGCTTTAACCATCACCCATTTATTAGCATCCTAGTTCTTTAGGTCAGAGCTAGAGGCATGGCTCAGCAGGCTTCTCTGTTTAGCTAGAGAAGCTCTGAATCTGACTTCCTCTTCTGCAACCAGCCAGAGAAAACGGTGTTTATAGGGTTCATGTGATTAGATTAGCATCGCCTGGCTAATCATACTTTAAAGCTAACTGTGCTGTCTATAGCATAACAAAAATCATGGGAGTGATCATCTTATCACATTCACAGGTTCTGGAGGTTAGGGCATGGAATCTTGAGGACAACTTTTAGAATTATGCCTGCCACAACTGTTTTAGTAGTTATTAAATGATACCTCAAAGTTTCTTTTATTTGCATCTTTGGTTACCATTTCCCATGTGTTTATTTTTTTATATCAGGCTTTATGAGATTGCGAAGAACAGAGATGTGTCCAGGTTACCTTGGGTGATCAGGGTTTATTTCAAAGTATATCCATACCTTGTGGAGAACAGAAATTTTGCAGTGGCTGAATAGTGAAGCACAGATGTCTTTTACTCCCTCTTCTGGTGACTCTTTTAAACTGGTGATTCAGTTTATCACGTCATTGATTCTGTTGCATATATTCTCCTCCCACAGCTGTATAAAGCTTTGGCTTATTGGTGACCTCCGTCTTGTTACTTCTTAGGCAGTAGGTGAACACATGCACTTAAGAGTCACTCAGTCTGTGTTTGAATTCCAGCTTTGCTATCTTTAGCTAGCTGACTCAACTTCAAACTAGAAAAGACACTTATTTTTTAGATTTTTTTTGAGTATTTGTGGGATAACATATCTAGAACTTAACATATCATACTTGTACAATAAATAGTAGATAATATGATGTCTGTTTTGTTGTTCCTATCCTTGTTTCTAAACACAGAAAAGAAATGGTTTGAGTGGGTCATTTATCAAGTTATAGTATCAGGGTGTGTCTGTTTGGGGCAGAGTTCTTACACTAGACCACTTTGGAGATCAGATACTGACCTTTGGTAAAACCTGCTCCTGCGCTAGGGGTTTTGGGCAGTTTTGAAGCATAGTGCCCGAAGTATAAGGAACCATATAAGGAATTGCTTTCTGAGAATGTTAGAGCTTTAAAACTCATAATGTATATTTCCATTAATGTGAATTGAGCAGTTATCTTTTGATTCATCTATCTAGTTGATATCTCGGTATTTTTTTCTTAGAAATTTGACAGGCTTGTTACATTATTATTAGCAGTTAAAGTCTTTGCTCATTTGATGGAAATCTTTTTTTTTTAATTTTTCAAATGTCTTATTTAGTAGCATAAGTCACATTTTATCTGGTTTTACCTTATTTTTTTCATTAAGATTAGATTTTGAATTTCAAAAAAATGTCTTTTAGCCTCTGTCACAATGATCATGTGATTTTTCTTGCTTAACCTATAAACTTAGTGTTAGTCATCAGTTTTTTAAAAAATATGACACTGTGCATTACTGGGATAAGTCTTATTTAGTCATGGTATATTTTTAAATGATAGTGAATAATTTATGATTTTTCTGAGTTGGTAAGTGAGCTTCATTTCTTTTAAGGTATCATATTTAGAATTGGTCTCATTTTCTTATGGACAGAATTGGTAATAGATTTTTAAATGTGTGTGACTTCCTGCTGGTTTAGTCAGTACAACTAGATTTTAAATTGTATAGCTCTGTGGTAAGTGAAGCGTGGTAAAATTTTATTGTAGGCCATGTACTTGATCAAATTCTTGGAGATGGTGGACTTGTAGAAAACTTTATAAATAATTGGGTCTTCCTTCTTCCAAGGTGTCCTTTGTGTGGCGGATCGGTGTCATGGCTTACGTGAACTGGCCCTGAATTACCACTTGCTAAGCGATGAGTTGCTGCTTGCTCTATCTTCTGAAAAACACGTTCGATTAGAACATTTGCGCATTGACGTGGTCAGTGAGAATCCTGGACAGACACACTTCCATGCTATTCAGAAGAGCAGCTGGGATGCTTTCATCAGACATTCACCCAAAGTGAACTTAGTAATGTATTTTTTTTTATATGAAGAGGAATTTGATCCATTCTTTCGGTATGAAATACCTGCCACCCATCTTTACTTTGGAAGATCAGTAAGCAAAGATGTGCTTGGCCGTGTGGGAATGACATGCCCTAGACTAGTTGAGCTAGTGGTGTGTGCTAATGGATTACGGCCACTTGATGAAGAGTTAATTCGCATTGCAGAACGTTGCAAAAATCTGTCGGCTATTGGACTAGGGGAATGCGAAGTCTCATGCAGTGCCTTTGTTGAGTTTGTGAAGATGTGTGGTGGCCGCCTGTCTCAGTTATCCATTATGGAAGAAGTATTAATTCCTGACCAAAAGTATAGTTTGGAGCAGATTCACTGGGAAGTGTCTAAGCATCTTGGTAGAGTGTGGTTTCCAGACATGATGCCCACTTGGTAAAGACCAGATGACATAGGGCATGATGAATAATAGCACCTTAATTTTAAGCATATTGTATTATAATAAAAGTTTATTTCCTGTAGGTCTGATATAATTCTACTATTTTGTGGCACAGAAATTTGATATCTTCATTGAGTATATAAGGATTGTTTTTTGGAAGACTCATGGACCAGTTTTGGTCAGAAAACTTCATCTATTTCTTTAGCCTAATAGCAGTTAATCTCAGAAAATTAAAAAAGTGATTCAGATCTGAAAGTAATAACCAGTAATAAAGATTAAACATTTTACAGTCTGAAGGAAGCAAAACATATATATTGTAATATCTAATAAGTGAGTACTAATAGGTTTTCCAAAATGTTATGTTCTCTATGCATTTTTTAAAAATGTAAACTTGACATTTTAGGGTCTTCAGTTATACATACACCTGTTATAAGGTGTTCAATATAGCTCAGGAAAGTGAGCATTTTGTGAGAAAAATGTAGGATATATTGTATCTAATGAAAAAGTTTGGTTGAATGTTCTAAAATGTTACAAAGCTGTTTAAAGAAGTATATACAATTGGAACACTTAAAAAAACTGATAAATGTCACACAGTGGTTATTATAGAAAGATAATAAATAGAGCCAAGATCAAATTAAAAGAAAATGAGTGGAATAGAAGGGAGGCAGTTTTAGCTTTGTATAAACTTCTAGGATTGCTCTATAATCTGCTAAACTATATATATTCTTTTCTGTGATACATTACTATGTATGTGGCACTTGGGGCATCATATGTAAAGTAAGGAATGCTTTTACTAGTTCTTCTTGGGTTTATCTTTGTTTAAACTAGTTTTGAAGTATTACACAATAATTGAAATGAGAAGTTTATCTATTTTAAAAAGCCAAATTGAAATAAAGGTAGAACTTTAAAATGTTTATAAGTTGTTTCCATGAAAGAATATTAGTCTCCAGTGAATTTTAGTGATGGTTTATTTTTACATTTTGGAATTATATAGTTATGTAAGTATAATTTTCAAAAATCATAAAAGCACCAATGTACAGTTCAGCATAAACAGTAAATTTAAAAGAGCATATATTTAAGTTCATAATAATATTTTTGAGTAAATATTGCTCAGTGGACTGGAAAATTTTAATAGAAAAATGTCTGCAGTTTTGTGATTGTTAATTTCGTTAAACTGATATTTTATATTATTTAAGTTAGGCAGCATTTTTATTACTTTCATATGAATAAAGGTAATCCATACATTGTAGAAACTGTAAAAATATTAAGTTTGGGGCTATATTTAGTTTTCTTTAGATATTATATAAACTTGATTCTGAGCACTAGTGCTAGTAGATATTACCCTCCTAAGGGAAATTAGAAGTGATTTACCGCCAGTGGGATATATTAGTGCTTGAAATTTAGAAAGCATCTTGGTAGATATGGAAGCTAACAGTCTTACGGGTCTAATCTATTTTTTATATAGATTACCTTCCTAAGAATCAAGTAAAAAGGTGATTTTCTACATAATTTATGCTTTCAAAAGTGATGGTATTCTGAGCACATAAATGAGAAGAAAAAAGGCTGGTCCAGACATGGAAATCAAAAGCAATTACTGTAATATTCATCCCTCTTACTAAACAGTGAAAAACTTTGTACAAGAAATACCTGTGTTAGTGGATGAAACTTTTTTCTTTGAACAACTTTGGAAAATGGATTTGACAGTATGTAATCAGTTCTAATAACCAAAGCTTTATTTGGAAATTTACTTTCTGCACAAATTGAATTATATAATGCTTGAAAAACTTTAAGTCACTTCTTAAGCAAAATGCATAGCACTTAATTTGTTTATACTATAAAGTATATGTTAAATGCTTTTATCAATTTTAGAATAAAGATAGTTACTAATGCTGTTGTATTATTTTTTAAAACTACCCTAACAAATGTACTTATTTGACTTTAAAACAAGTTAAACTTACAGATTTATGGTTTTAGTTTCAAATCCATATCTGATGGATGTAATGTTTAATATTAAATATTTATGATAGAGTGGCTTTTTTGAAGATACAAGATTAGGCATTTAGAATAAGAATTTAAAAAACAGATTGTTTAGAAATAGAATTCTTAGTCAGGATCCTTGAAACCAGCTAGCATTTTTAGAAAGAAACACCTTTATATAAATCCATACAATCAGAATAATTTTTAAACTATTGAAATTATTTTCATCTCCAGCTTCCATAAAATAACTTCAGTTTACCTTGGTAATCTTAATCTGGGCTATTTTATTAACAATATTATCGGTAAAAAGGCATGACTAAAGATTAGGTCAATTTACTGCAATCAAAGGAGAATTTTTTATATTTATGGAAAAGCTTAGGATAGAAGGGAAGGGTTGGTATGAAGAAGGCTCAGGCCTGAACTAGGTCCTTTAATAAGCTGTAATCTCTACCCCATACACAGCTGGGCACAATCTTTGCACAGATTCCAGCTCAGTTTATCTGTGGGGCTGGTTTTTAAATGTTACCAAGCAGCCAGAAAAATTTTACCTACTTGCTGATACCCAACTTTCCTTTAAAAAAAAGGACATATCATATGATATATAAAAAAGAACACAAAGCCTTTTACTCCAAGGTGAATTAAGAGCTTATCCTTAGAATAATCAGTCCAGTAAAAGAATATATGATTAACATGCTATCTTGTTTTAAATAGGGGAGAGAAAATGTAGGTTTAAGGAGCAGGATGCTATTTGGACAATAAAGGGTAAATATGAGGAAGATGCTGGAAACAAACTTTGGCCAACTCATTTGCTGTGAGGGGGAAAAGCGTGTGTGGGGTTTGGGAACGTTGCTGTTTCTGTAACATACCAACAATTTCTTTAAAAAAAAAAAGTCGTCTTCTTAAAGGAAATAAATACACTCCTAGAGAATTCGTTAAGTGTCACCAGAGCAGATTATAAAACTGGATGAGACTTCCTAAGACTTTTTATTTATTTTTCTGATTTCTAATAAGGAGCCAGTATTGATTGAGGGTTCCAAATATTTACAGTTTAAGAGTTATTTTCACCTTTTGCCTATTTTCCTGTACCTACAAATGATGACACACTGTGGGTATACTTACCTAATATGGAGCCAGAATTAATAAGTTATTAATAAGATTATTCTAAAGCCCTAATATAACTTAGACTTCAACTAATGGTTTCTCGTAGAGGAAATTTTATACATTTACAGCTTAACGAGAAAAACAGAAATCACATTTAAGTTAGTTATATAGAAGTTCAAAGGACTGCAAAATTTAATTGGCAAATTCCTGCCTGGCTTGTGTTTCGGTTTTCCAGCTACCATTTTAAAAGCTTTTTCCTGAATCATCTCTGCTTCAAAGCCCTACTTCAACTTGTAAGTAAGTGTAGTTGATAGGTTTGATAAATTCTTAAGAAGTACTTACTTATATGAATGCTACACACTCTGTTTGTTATAGTATCCTGAGTCTATATGTCAAATTCTCAGTAGAATTTCTTCACTTATCAGTATTCTTAGGAGCAGTGGAAAATCATGAATGCTTTTTAATGTAACTAGTAGATTCTTGCTTTAATATTCAAGTTCCATGTACGATGTCCTCATTTGTCGTTGCCGTGGAACCAAGTTCTGTGATTGACAGTTAATACAAACTTGGCATAGGAGTTTCTGCTTGTTACCCCAATGCAGTTCTGGAAATCCAAAACACTGTTTTTCCAGAGCAATTTTCCTGAGAATCCGTAGAGGTTGACATTGCCCGATTTTAGCCACTAGATGGTGCTAGTGCAAAGATCCAAGTTTTCTTGTGACATATTCTGAAGACAACTAGCAGGTTAAAGAGGCTAAAGTAATCAGGAATGATTGGCGCTATTAACATGAGTAGACGAGGCTAAACTGTAGGCAGTGAAAGCCAGTTCTCCCTGTGCTCGAGGGTGAGACATCCTCCGTGCAGCAGGCATCATCATAATGGTGCAGTTCTTCTTAAGCTATCTGTGCTGAAGGGCGGGGTTTTTATTTTTAGACTGCGTTTTAGTGCCTATAGTTTTGAAGAAGACAATAATAAATTCCTAGACAAATGAAATAAAAGTAAAGTACAAGCCCCCGTTTTTTTTTTTTTTTTTAATTAGATTCAACAGAAACAAAATTAGTCCAACAAGTTGCTTTAAGAGTACCTCCTCACAGACCAGAACATATGGTGTTTGTTAGTAACTTATGGTCCAGGCACTGGTCTAAGGACCACACTTTGAGCAGCGCTGAAAAACTTGCTTGATGGTGCATCCCATTCAGTCAGCAGAACCTGGTTCAAAATGAGGCTCCATTTACCACTAGGTGGGTAGCTGTGGAAAGGTCACGTACCCTTTCTAAGTCTCAATTTACTCATTTGAATCACGTAAAGAGTACCTACGCTTAGGCTTTTTATGCGAGCTCAATGTACTAACCTCTTAGGAAGCACTCAAATGTGGGCAGAAACTGAATAGAATTGGTACATTTACATATTAAATACAGACTGTTTTCTCTGATCTCTGCCTCATCATTTTCCTGACTGACTGGTATTTTTTCCATGAATAGAAACAAGGTGTTCAGTTATCAGACACTTAAAGGACCTTGAAACCTTGTCTGATGGCCCTAATGGAAGCACGGCTACTTGGAGATCCTTGACAAAAACCTGCCCTCTCTCTGGGAAGTGTACCTTCTTCCACTGCTGGCAGCTTTAGTGGGCGGCGGAGGGACTGTGTGAAGCAGTGAAGGAGTGAGTTAGAGGGTGCCTGTTCACCCAGATGTACCTGCAGTCAGATACTTCCATGTTCCATATGTGTGAAGAACCGCAGAAGCACCATGCTGCCAGCTCAAAGTCTAGGTGATTACTACAAAAGCAGGAAAGGTTGGCATGTAAACCACATTAGGCAAGATCAATGATGGCAGTTTGTTCTTTGATTAATCGTTATAGTTACCACTTATTGTGACCTTACTAGGCCAAACTATACATGGCTTCAATCTTTACAACAATCATGACAGATGAATCATTTTCGAGATAAGGAAACTAAGGTTTGGAAATGATAAGTTGCTTAAATCACAAAATGCCAGTTACTGGCTAGTTCTAAAATGCTAGCCAGAAACTTGTGCTCTTTATCACTGATTTTACCACATCTGGAAGCACGACCACTCCAGCTGTGGTGTCCAAATTACTCTTTAAGGTTAAGTGAATAGAACAAAATCAAACTACTAGGACTGGCTCTAGAAGTTACAAAGGCTGTAAAGTCAGTCAAAACTATCAGAAAGTACCTAAATGAGAAAGTGTAACTACCGTATCTGAAAAAAGCTCCCACCATGACAATGTCACTGACAGTATTTTTAAAGTTTTGGCACACCATATCCACAATTTCACATTCTGAGGAGTCCAAAGATACTGTATATCTGATGATATAATTCTCCATATTAACAAAGCCTTGGAGATTGAAATCAAGATCACCTAATGGGTTCACTTTGGCCAACACAATCAGAGTTTTCAGCTTCTTTCCAAAAAAATTCCTGAGATATTATTATGCAGCAATTCTGCCCATGTGTATTTTACCTTTCTGTCCCAAGGAAGAAAGGTCTAAGAAATCCACACATGTAAAACCACTCCTTGAAAAACTGATGTGCTGGTAGAAAAAAAAAGCAGTAGAATTAAGGTTTTATAAACCAGAGAGTGTTCTGCTTCTGTTAGGTAAAGGGATTTCTTCATATGTTATTTTAATAAAAGGGAATTTCATAGGTAAAAACCAGTATTCAAAATTATAAAACAAATAGAACTGTCTGTGTATAATCATGGCATCAAAAATTTGCAAGAGACTCAAAAGAAACTCTTTAGTTGACAAATGTGGTTTGAAAGGGTAATAAAATCTTTTTATGGCTAAAGCAAGAGTCTTGTTTCCTGTTGGCCCAAAAACAGATGTTTCATTTCCCAAGTAAGTAGGTTCTCCACTGTAAAGAAATATTCTTGTATAGTTGGTTTCTATCTTCTTGAAGTCTGCTCCAAGTTCAGCCAACTTCTTATATGTCCTTAACACAAATTTAGAACAGTCGTAGGATTCAAACCATGTCTCTGCCCCTTTTTCTGAGCTGGCTTGGACCGTCCATGTCTCATAATAAATCCCTGTTTCATTGTCCTGTTTTACCCACTTTGCCATTTTGTTAAATATGTCTCCTAGTTAAAAACAAACAAAAAAAACAAAAAACACTATGTGAACATCAAAGCTAATCATGTTAGTTTTAAGTAAAATGCTCTAACCAGATCAAGGCCATGACTACATGATTAAACAACAGTTTTTGAATTTCCAAACCTGCATCTCACAAAAGGAATCCAAGCTCAGCCAATTTCTGTTCCATTTTCAAGGCACAAGGTATTTCTGAACTAAACATTAGATATAATAGGTGTATAAAGAGAAGTCTTACATACAAATTCTATAATCATTTAAGCTACAGTCAAAAGCTAAATTATACATGTGCCGAAGCCCTCTTTCTCTACTCCACTCAACAAATCTTGGATTCAGAGGCAAAAGAGAAAAAAGAAGCAAGGGAAAAATTGTGGAAGAGGAAAAAGTGAATGAAGCAGAGACAGTGTAAGAAGAACTGAGGAGGGTGAAACACGAAGCTTTTCTGTGCAAAGCAAGGCATGAATGGCTGCCTGAGGAACAGCTACTTGAGAAGGAAGCACCGTGCCCCATTCACCCTGAATATCTGGTATCTCCCTTTGCTCCCTGTACTTGTGGCTACTGCTTACAACCTTTCTACCCACTACACAAATTCTTCCGGTGAATCAACTAAACTGGAAATGTTTTTGACCAAGTTCATGGATTATACAGACTCCAGGATGGCTAACACTCTCTCCTACCACCTTGTACCAGACCAGAGGACTCTCTCCAAATGTTAACAGAATACTGTACTCTGCATGGTTACAACCACATCTGGGCCTAGAACAGCATGGCCCCAACATTTCACTTTGTCACTGTGTGTGAATCTTTCTTAGGTTACTCCAACTTGAGTCCATAAAATCAGTACTTCAAGCCCTACAGAATGAACAGAGCGGCTGCTTTTATCAATTTTATGGTATTAAAATGGTGAAATAATATAAATCCTGTTTCCTTAGAGCTGGGGATACTGTTCTTAGTGTTCTTCAACTTTGAAAAGCCACTGCTTGTAATGAAGAGACAAGAATGCTTCAAAACCCTATTCTGTAATGTGAAAAAAGGTCAACGAACAGGATTAATCACAAGGCAGATGGATAACTTAAAAGATTTAAGTACCAGCATATTGCAAACTCTTCTACAGAAAACAGTGATCACTTGTTCATATGATCATACTTTGATGTCAGAAGGAAGATTTTGCAGATAATGAGGTAGGTGGAAATGGAGAAAGGAGAGATGTGAACTGGCCTGGAATGAAAGAAGGATAGCTATTTATCATACTGAGCATTGCTAAAAGAGAAATGGACTTTTATATTGTTGGATGGTTTGGGGCACATCAATTAGAAAATAGGAAGAAAAATAGAAAACAGCATGATATATAGTTAAAAGATTCCCAGATTACATTTAAAAGACACCAATTCTGCAAATCAAAACCACAATGAGATATTACCTCACACCTGTCAGAATGGCCATCATCAAAAAGACACCAAATAACAAGTGTTGGTGAGGGTGTGGAGAAAAGGGAACCCTCGTGCACTATTGATGGGAATGTAAATTGGTGCAGCCACTATGGAAAACAGTATGGAGGTTCCTCAAAAAATTAAACATAGAACTACCATATGATCCAGCAATTCCACTCCTGGGCATTTATCCAAAGGAAGAGAAAACACTAACTTGAAAAGATATAAGCACCCCTAAGTTTACTGCAGCATTATTTACAATAGCCAAGACATGGAAATAACCCAAGTTTCCATCGAGGGATGAATGAATAAGGAAAATGTGGCGTGTATATACAATGGAATATTATTCAGCCATAAAAAAGAATGAAATCTTGCCATTTGTGACAACATGGATGGACCTAGAGGATATTATGTTTAGTAGGTCAGACAGAGAAAGGCAAATTACCATATGATTTCATATGGTATGTAGAATCTAAAAAATAAAACAAATGAAAAAACAAAACAAAGAGACCCACAGATACAGAGAACAAACTGGTGGTCACCTCTAAAATAGAGATTTACCTCTATTATTTTATTTAGAAAGTCCAATTTAATTGTACAGCTTTATATCATTTATTTTTATGATGAAAATAGAAAAGATAATCTGTAAATAAGGTGAAGTTTTGCATGAGTAATAGTTTGGGTCAAAGGTTAGTGATTCAAGAAGTGTATTTTATAAGTTGACCTCTGAAGAGCAGACCATTACTGAGAGGCCTCAATGAAAGTAATTTCTGTGATTTTTGGATATAGATGCAATCATCAAATGCTGCCATATTTTTGAAACTTACCTGATATGGTTGCTACTAGAACTAACGTCCCATTTTCCTTCCAGTGAATATCATCAATTCCTTCAAAAAAGCAGGCAGCTCCTTGATTACACCAGAAAGGGGCATTCATTTCAGGTCGGAGATGGGGAAATGTGCAGTTTCCAAGCTGGAAAAGTTCATACCATTCCATTGTGTAGTTCTTTTCAGTTAAAGTACTCCTGAATCCAATGGCATCATGCATAATTTTCTGTGTAAAGATCATACATGTATCAAAGCATTTGTGAAGTAACCACTGGTTCAGGAGCCAGATGGGAGAAAGTGCGATACCACAACTGCATATAGAGTAGACCAGTTATTCCCCTTCCCTGTTGCTATTCTCATGTCGAGAAGCCTCCATGCCCCAGACTCAGGAAGGAAGTCTGTGTACCTCTCAGGTGATGAGAGGCTCAAATGGTGAGCTAACCTAGGAAAAGTGTGCACAATAGGAACTGGACGTGAAGAAGTGATTCCCACCTGCCTTGCCCCTTGCTCTGGGCCTCCTCCTGTCTTTCTTTCCAGGATCTGGGTACAGGAATTGCGTTTGGATTCATAATATTAAAATGGATTAAAGCAACTGCATTGATTATTGTCAGGATCATAAAACCTGATTTTGTTTTTGGACTACTTATTTAAAATTCGCTAAGAGGAACACCAATAAACATAATCTAAAACTAGTGACTGAATAGAGATTATTCCCTCAAATTCACTTAATCAAATCACTTAATTAACCAGCTATAAGATCAAGATGCAGCCTTACCAAGTGTCCCAGGAGGTCTCCATATTTAAATTCCCACACTGGGGCTTGTAATCGAAAGACTTCAATGACATCATCATCCTTCATCACTGGGATAGGGGAGCCAGTGGGACAGAAAGTGTATTTAGCTTGACAGTAAGGATCTGGTTCCGGACGGAAGGAAAAGCGTCTAACAAAGAAAAAAAATCATCAACTTAGATTCTTATAGGAATTTGGTTCTTGCACATCGTAGAATCCAGATTTTAATTTCACTGTCAATCACATTTTTAGAAAAAACACCCAAAGCTCAGCCCACAGTGTATAAATATACATTTTATATGTTATCCTGTGAACAAACTCCAATGATGTCTTTAATAGCAAATGATACATTAAAAGCACTGATAATTGCATGCTTCCTGGTTCCCTGCTCCCATTGTGAGAATTCCGAAGACAGGGACCACATGTGAAAATGTTTATAGCTCCACATCTTATTTAGTAGACAGATATTTACTGAATAAAGGAATAGCTTTCAAATGATATTTAACTTCCCAAACAATCCATATGTTAAGATTATTCAAAGATAATCATAATTAAATAGAACATATTTTCTATTTTCTTAAGGATTAGCCAACATCCCCTTCAACCAACATTATTGAGGATCTACAACTATACTAGAAAGGAGGGAAACAAAACGTAAAATGCTGTTCCTCCCCTCAAGGAGCTCTGGATGGGGGCTCGTGAGACATTAAACAAGTGATGAAACGCAGCATGGTGAGTGCTTACGAAGAAATACACAAAGTCCTGAGCGTGCAAAAGAGGGAGAAATCATTTTTACCTGCTGTGGGATGGCTGGGGGTAAGGAGGCAAAGGAAGAGATGAAGGCCTGGCCTAGGTTTTTAAAATACTTTAGGAATTCAGTATGGAAAAGGAAACAAAACACTAAATACTCTAAGACAGGCATGACACGCTGGAAGAGTCTCAAGTGGGTAAGGAAGACTGGAGTTCAGGCTTCAAGGCAGCAGCGGTGAGAGGAGAGGGAGGCAGGGACTGTCACTTCGCCCTAATTCAGGTGCACCTCGGAGACAGCGTGGGTCGCTTCCAGACCACCACAATACGTCGGATGACGCTGTAAAGGGAAGGGAGTCACCCGAGCTTTTTAGTTTCCCAGTGCATCTAAAAGTTATGTTTACATCATACCGTGGTCTATTCAGCGTGCAATAGTATTATGTCTTAAAAAACCCAACATATTGTATGTACCTCAATTAAAAAATACTTTACTGCTAAAAAATGCTAACTACCATCTGACCACACAAGGTTGCCATCTTCAGTTGGTAAAAAATGCGGTACCTGAGAAGTGCAATAAAACGAGAGGTATGTCTGGACAATGTGAAGGGCACCCTCTAGAGTGCCACAGCTGCGGAGGGCTGAGCCCGGGAGGGAGATCAATGAAAGGATCTGAAGTAGCAGATGTGATATAACTGAATTTGCTCTAAATAAGCCTCACTTTATGGATTAGAAAAGGGCGGGGAGAAAGGCCAAATTAAGGCTGAGAGGTCAAGTGAGGAGGTCACGGCAATAATACAACAAGAGAGGAAGCAGCCTGAGAAGGCCATGGCAGTAGGACTGGGGAGGAGGGACTATGGTGATTTCAGATCAGCAGACACTCACTACACACCTTACACTGGAGAGAAAGATGAAAGAGAGAAAGCAGCTGCCTCTATCTATCCTCTAAGAATCCTAGATTCCCTCAGGTTCTAGCCCAATCTATTGTTTTACAATCCTAACACATCAACAAAAATGTCTATTCTAATTTAAAGAGTTAAAATCTTGATTTAGGGAGTTCCCTGGTGGTCTAGTGGTTAGGATTCTTCGGTGCTTGCACTGCCTTGGCCTGGGTTCAATCCCTAGTCAGGGAACTAAGATCCCGCAAGACCAGTGGTGCAGCCAAAAAAAAAAAAAATCTTTATTTAGACAAAAATATTGACAACCCTCCTAAAGGCTTACGAGTCTTGGATATACTTAACTGTTTTATAGGTGCTTACCTGGTTTAAGCAAATGGGTAACTACATATAGGTTTCACTTACCCACAGCAAAGTCTATTTTAGGTCAAAGGTAATTTCAAAAGTATGATTTAAGTGTGAACTTAATAAAGTTAAAATTTTGTAATGGGGAGTAGATGAAGGCATGTACTTAACACTTCAAACTTGTAAAGAAACGTAAGAAGTCATAGTCAATACCTTGTCCTTAAATCAAGGAGTTTTGAATTTCCAATCTCTTCCTTGTTCTATTGAATATTAAATTTTTACTTCTTTTGAACATTTTATTAACACCTTCAAGAAAGCCAGCTTCAAACTCAAATTTCTCTTTTCATGTATATAAAGCAAAACAAGGAAGTACTGCGAGCCATTTAGTGAGCAGAATACACCAATACTGTATTCAGGTTTGAAAATAGCTGGCTAGCATTTACTAGATTTAATCCCCCCAACAAACCTGAAGTAACTACTGTTCCTACTTTTTGACTCAGGACATGTGGACACTGAGATGCTGAGCAACTTTCCCGAGATCACACAGCTAGTGATGGTGGAGCCTGACTTGATCCGCAGTGGTCGGAGCCCAGAACTCACTTGCGATCCCTAAGTTATCCTGTCTCCCAACTCACTATTTTGTCATCCAAAATAGTTGTGCATTTTCAAAAGCTGCTGGCCCTTCCGCTGCCTGATGTTGACACCATGTTTTCTTTCTTTCTCTCTGCTTAGCCATCTCTGACAATTAGGCCACGTAAATACTCTTCTAGTTCAAAGGCTCAAATATGCTTCGCATAGCTGTAGTCTCCACGTCCTCAGCTTATGACCAGCGTCCTACCTCCAGGCTGAAGACAGTGGACAAACGAGGTCGCCAACCGAGGGGGCGAGGGGATTCCCGGGTCGCCGGACTTCTAGGGCTACAAACGGGAAGTCCCAGGCAAACCCAGGCAAGCTGGGTAAACTGGACACTGGACGTGCAAATGTTATGCACTCAAGATAACTAATGACAGGGCATGACACGGTAATAAATGCGATATTAAAGGTCTCCCCAAACTATTCAAAGTGTCAGCGACTTGTATCCGACAGTCACGCGACGAAATAACATTACTCCCTTTTCATCCACGATTCGGGGCAGCCCTGAGTCTAGGTCACCTCGTAACTGGCTCAAGGGTCCCGGGAGGAGGTGACCCCAGGGCGGCGCGCAGCAAACAGCCGCGACTCCGCAGCTCTCTACTTCATTCAACGCCGCGCCCTCCGGGTCGCCGAGCGCCGCCCCCGCACAACTGCGCGACCAGGACACAATCTCCCCCCGCCCCCCCGCCTTTGCCCAGCGAACTTCTGCCGCGCCCGCGCACTCACTTGTAGGGCACCGGCCACTGGCGCCGGGAGGGGCCGGTCGCCGCCGCCGCTGCCGCCGCCAGCCAGAGCAGTGCGGAGGCCCAGCACCAAGGCGCGCAGATCGGAGCTGCATCCGCGCCCGCACCCCGCCGCCCCCAGGCCCCGGGACCAGCTCTCCCCGCCTGCGCCATGAGGCGGTTCCCGCTGCTTGCGGCGCCTCCCGCGCCCCGCCACGGCAGAGGGCCGGCGAGCCGAGCATGCGCAGAGCCACGCCCTCAAGCGAACCCGGGCGACGGTCCGCCGGCGGCTCCGCCCCCTGCCAGCCGCGCCCGGTCCGGCGACTCTGTCCCCGCCTCGGCTCCCGACGCCGCCCGGAGCACCAAGGGGCGAGGCGCAGGGTGTCCGCGCGGCCCCGTCTCCTCTCCTGCCCGGTGCCCCGAGCGCGGGCGGCCTCTGGACTTGGCCGACCCGGAAGGCGCTTTGGTCCAGCTCCCCCGCGCAGCCCAGACAGGCCGTGGGCCTTCTTTTTCTCTCTTAATGCCGAGTTCTTTGGGCCTCACGTCTCAGTTTAAAGGTCACCGCTTCTTTGGAGCTTCTGCTGACCTCCCCCCAACTACAGTCACCACAAGCAAACAAACAGAAAGTGCAGCTTTGGTCTCTTTTGGATTCTCTAGCACCGAACTCTTACCTCATCCCTCAGGGCCCAGCCTAGGAGACAACAGACATTTGAGTGAAGGAGAATATATGGGGGAGGTGAGTGCAGTGAGGAAGACAATGATGGGGGAGTGCTGGTCCTCACCTGACTAAGCCTGTGATGACAGTGGCCACACTAACAAGTAGCTCACATCCACCCACCTCCCCCGCCCGCCCCCCCCCCCCCCACCATGTTCATCCTTGTTGGATCTACCGCTTCAGTTGCGAAGGAGATTCTGAATTACTCTGTCTTTTTTGACCCTTCAACCACCTCAAGAAAACAATGGGATCAGCTGCCCTGCTCCTGATGAGGCACTCATGGCCTGCCCTGCTCTCATAGACAGAGGTTGACGTATGTCTATAAATAGTGCATTAGGGACTTCCCTGGTGGCGCAGTGGTTAAGAATCCGCCTGCCAGCGCAGGGAACGCGGGTTCGAGCCCTGGTCCGGGAAGATCCCACATGCCGCGGAGCAACTAAGCCCGTGCGTCACAGCTACTGAGCCTGCGTTCTAGGGCCCGTGAGCCACAACTACTGAGCCCACATGCCACAACTACTGAAGCCCGCGTGCCTAGAGCCGGTGCTCCGCAACAAGAGAAGCCACCACAATGAGAAGCCCCTCTCGCTGCAACTAGAGAAAGCCTGCGCGCAGCAACGAAGACCCAATGCGGCCAAAAATAAGTAAATAAATAATGCATTAAAGACACTTATAATCATTTATAGTCACTTATGGTCACTTAGTCACTCGTTTCACAAGAGGGCGGCCTGCAGGACTCAGACCAGGGCTTTCCAACGCTTTCACTTCACCCACAACATGAGTGAACCAGCATAGTATTTGTAAGTATGTTGGAATGAGCAGGGTGACTGCAATGGCCGGAGGGGACTGTTGTGAGCTGGTGGGCGGGGGGGGTCGGGGGTGAGGGCACGGTGAGGGGTGGGAGCGTCATTGGCTTCCCCACGCCTGCCAGGCCTTCTGAGGGTCGATGAGAATTGTTCCCCTCTACACACACACGCACACACGCACACACGTCTTTGCCCACTTGCTGCAGCAGGTTGGGGATTCTGGGGAGGTTCAGGCAGGGCTTCATTTTAACCCTCACTTACCTAGCATTTAGATGTCTCCAACCCTAGCCCTCCTCCGTATACCACCACCCAGTTCAAAATCACCAAACCTAAGCTGGCTTCTCCAAAGACCCGCCCAAGATGAGAGGGAAACTCATCCTAGCAGTGACAGCAGACAGGTACTGCTTGATCTGAAGGGCACCTGTAGGATTCTGAGTGGGCCCGCACTTGAGCATGGCTTAAAGCTAAAAGAAGCAGCTCGCGGAAGAAACATTATAGATTTTACAAATAAGGAGACCAGACACTAGAGGGCCACAGTGGAACTTTCTATCCTGCTCAGGATTTCCCAGAGCTACTAAACCAAGCTTCAGATCGACCTTGGTTAGTGGTGGGGATCTCCCCTCTTGGGTGTGCAGTCTCTTCACTCTATGTGCAAGGAGCTGTAATGGTTAACAAAGCGTTTCCTCATATTAGCCCTGACTCAGTCTCTCGGTAGCTCCCATCTGCTCTGCTCTGGTTCTGCCTTCTGTTCTTCTTGGCTATGACCCTAGCACCCCAGGCTAAGGATGCTTCCAGACTATTGTTGCCTGATCCCTCATCATACTTGCTACTTCTCTCTAGTCCGACGTTTTTAAACTTTGAGGACCCAACAAATAGACTGAATTTTAATCCAATTGGTTTATTTTGCAGGCTTTTCCAATTAGCCTAAGACCACAATAGTGGAACAATACTGTAGTCTAGTAAAATCAGGTTTATTAACCATCGCATCATGGGAGATTGCGCACAGAGGAACTGCGTGGCATCTCCCCAAGCAAAGGAAAAGACAGAGTTATAGGATTCTGAGGTAGGGTGGAGTTTAAGTGAAATTTAAGTGAGCAGTATTTTGGTAGGCTCAAAGCAAGGCTGTGTGTCAACACACAGAGTCAATGTCTTAAAAAACCCAACATAGTGTATGTACCTCAATTAAAAAATACTTAACAAAGTATTTTTTATACTTTGTTAAGTATACTTTTTTATACTTTGTCAGTATAAAAAATACTGACAAAGTGGACCTGGGGTTCTATTTCCTTAGCTACTACGAAGTTTAAATAGATAAGGAATTTTTGTGTCTAGAAACCCCTTATTGGGAGCTCTGCACCTGGGTTGTAAAGGTTGTAAATTGAAGCTGCTTCTCTGTGTCAAGGGACTGAGAATCTCCAGGTAAAGGTGGGATATTTCATTCTTACTGATGTAATTTCCAACAGCAAAAACTCTCTAAGTCTTTAACTTTAGAGAACAAATTTTCTCAGTGAGTCAGAAAGCAGGAGGTGGTTATGACACTTTACAGCTCTGTTTGGGGAGAAATATTGTTTTATGTTAATTTTGCAACTGATTTTATCAGCCTTTTATTCCAGGCTCCTGGATGGCAGGGCAGATTTTTACAGTCCAAGCTAATTTTACTTTCTCACTTATGATGAAATAAAAATTCATATTTTAAGGCAAGACAAGAAAAATTTAAATGTAAATATTTTCTCTCTCCATCTGGGCTTCCTCGCTCCCCTCTAGTTGCACTGTGCATCTGCATTATGTGTTAACGAGACCTCTCCAGTGGCAGAAATACCTGCTCAACCATAAAGATCAATTTTTCTCCTTCTGGCACCAGCCATGTTGTAACTCCTTAGAAGATATCATTCCTTTCTCAATCCTGTAAGAGGTCACGGTGACTCACCACTGGCCTTGTATGGACAGACATCTTTAATGAACTTTATGTACAATGCCAATATATCATTTCCCTTAAAGATAGGGATTGGTGCAGAACAGACTGGTCAGAGGACCTGGGGAGATCCTGGGCTGCACCTAATGGAAGTTCTTAGCTTAAATACTTACATAAGACCTATTAATGTTACTGGCTATGTTAGTAAATATTCTGCTTCTTTTACAAGATTATTGTTTCTTGCATTACCAAATGTGTGACGAGCCTCAGATAAAATTAATGATGATTATGCGACTTGAAATGATTGGCCAAATGTACAGATCCGTAAGATCAATGATTGTAATAGTGTAACTGTAGGTATGGGAAGAAGCAACAAGAGGGGACCATGTCCTGGACCATAATAGACTAATAAAACAGGTGGTATAGAAGCTTTTGCCTATGGTTAACAGGGCCTAGTTTAGTAACAACACACTGAGTGGCCTACCAAGGAAATCCTTGCCTAACCTGAGGATGAGCATTCCTAGCACCTTGGGACAAACTGGTCACGAAATGCCTCCCAGACCTTGGCTGAAATTAAGACTGTAAGGGAAGGGATTGGAAAACAAAGAATGTTGCCCACCATCCAGTTCTACAAGAATCATTTCATTAGCCACTGCAGTCCCTGACCTACAGTACACCCTAAAAGGAATTAAGGGTGAAGATCAGGATAAGGCACTCTGTGCTCTGGGAGAACTGACAGAACTGGCCTTCAGAGAGTTAGATATTTTCAGAAGAAAAAATTTTATGAACCTGGATTCTTACATCTTCCCATACTTAGAAAAACACTAAAACCATTAACTAAGATATCTGTTCCTCGTGACTAGCAACAAACTTCTACCAAGCTGTGTGCTTGATTGCACATACCGGCTTCGCCAGAATCACATATATACTGACCTCCCCTCTTAACTCTTTGGAACAGTCCTCAGAGCTCTCTGAGAGACTGTCTCCTGGGTTATAATCCTCAGTTTGACTTGAATGAGATTTTCCATTTCTTTCTTAGACTATTGATTAGTTTTTCATTGACACTTATAATGCAGTGTCAATATTGTAAATCCAGTGTTAATATTATTTTAGTTACTAAAAAACATTAGTCTGAGAAGGGGTTTAACCAGGCTGCCAAAGAGATCCATGGAACATGAAGAAAGGTTAAGAGCCCTTGCCCTGAACACACTAATTTCCTGTACTAATTTTAATGCAAGACGTTAATAGTATCTTTTTTCTTTATATTTATTTTTGGCTGTGTTGGGTCTTCGCTTCCGTGCGAGGGCTTTCTCCAGTTGCGGCAAGTGGGGGCCACTCTTCATTGCGGTGCGCGGGCCTCTCACTATCGCGGCCTCTCTTGTTGCGGAGCACAGGCTCCAGACGCGCAGGCTCAGTAGTTGTGGCTCACGGGCCCAGTTGCTCCACAGCACGTGGGATCCTTCCAGACCAGGGCTCGAACCCGTGTCCCCTGCATTAGCAGGCAGATTCTCAACCACTGTGCCACCAGGGAAGCCCCAATAGTATCTTGATGTTAATCAAATCATTAACAGCCCCCCTCCCCCAAAAGCTATGAAACTTGGGTACACGTACCTCTTTCACAGGTGCTTAACTGGCTTAAACAAATACAATCAACTATATATCAATATATAGGCCCTATTTTCAGATTTTTATTGGCAGTTTCACTTACCTACAGCATAACTTATTTTAGGTCAAAGATAATTTAATAGTATAAGTTAGTGTGAATTTAATAAAGTTACAAATTATATCCACTTGAAGGAATTAGTGTCACATACTTAATATGTGATACTTTAAAACAAATGACTGTGGAGCTATAGTTAACCCTCTACCCTAATCTTAAATCAAGTAATTTTGGATTTATACTCTTTTACTTGTTACATTAAATCTTTTAAACAATTCTTTACAATCTTCTAGTTATTTATTGCCTATATTTTTACTTCTGTTGTGAACAGTTTGTTAATTTGTCAAGAAAGCCAGCTTCAGAACAAAAACGTCTCTTTGCTTTCATGTATATCAAGCAAAAGGAAGCAGTGCCTACCATTCAGTGAGCAGAAATACGTGATTATTAAGGTTTTGACACACTTGACATTTACTATATTTAATCCTCCCAACAGCCCTGTGAAAAAGGTGCTACTTCCCTCTTTCACATTGCAGAAGTGTTGACACAGAGATATTAGTAACTTTCCCAACATCACTCAAGGTAGATCCCCAGCAGGCAGACATGGAACTTGCTCCGGCCACCGGGTTATCCTGCTTCTCGAGTTGACTAATACTCTCCTCCTCCTCCTTCTCCTGTTCCTCCTTATCCTCAGTGATGTGGGCGGAGACCTATGCGTTTTCATAGGCAGCTGATCTTTCCCCTGCCTGATGTTGATACCATGTACACTTCTTCTTTCTAAATTTAGGCATCACTGACAGTCTTAGGCTATGAAAATGTCCTTCTGGGTCAAGAGTTAGAATCAGCCTCATGGGTTTGCAATCTTCCATCCATGACTTATGACTAGCATCTATCTCCAGGCTAAGAAAGGTAGGTTTCTTCTTGAAAGTAGATGTAGTCCTTTATTTATAACACCGCACATAACAAGGGCTTAGTAAATTTTTGTTGGAGGAAGATAGGGTAAATAATTTAAAGATCTAACGGGGGAAGTAGAGATGTAATTGATGGAGATTGTAGATTTCACCCTTTAATAATACGAGACTAAATTTCTTTCAGATATCTGGTCAATATACGAGGTCATACAAAAGAAACTCGGGGAGCATCCTAGCTAAACAAGGTAAACACATTCTTTGCTGTTTCTTTCCTGTGACCGTAGAAGAAAACTAGGTTACATACATGGATATTGGACTTTATAAAAACTTGCTACATTTGTGAAACGCAAAATATCACGAGGAGCACTGCGTCCTAGCCAAGACTACCTCCTTTCACTGCTCTTAGTTACAGCCCACACTGTATCTGGTCATCAACCTTTCCATTTTAAGTGACCTAAGAAATCATTTGTCCTTCAGCTCTGATGCAGATGAAAGGGTGCAGTGGCACTTCTCATTCAGTTTTTTCTGTCAAAAACACCACTTCAGCTTCTGCCTTTGGAGCTGAGCAGTTAAAAAATCTATTGAACACGATGAAAAAAAAATTGTTTTAATTGAAATATAGTTTATTTACAATATTGTATTAGTTTCAGGTGTAGAGCAAAGTGATTCAGTTATACATATATATATATATTTCAGATTATTTTCCACTATAGGTTATTACAAGATGTTGCATATAGTTCCCTGTGCTATGCAGTAAAACCTTGTTGCTTATCTATTTTATGTATAGTAGTTTGTGTCTGTTAAGCCCATACTCCTAATTTATCCCTCTCCCCCCTTTTCCACTTTGGTAACCGTAAGTTTGTTTTCTATGTCTGTGAGTCTATTTCTGTTTTGTATATAGATTCATTTGTATTATTGAAATTTTTTTAATTAAACAATTATTGTCTATAAATACTGATGTTCTCTTTTGGAATAAATTGCATGGAAGTTACTTTAGTCCAGCTAAAGGTAGAATTCCGTATTTTTTTCCCTCTTAAATTTAAAGATAAGTTTGAAATGAAACATTCTGGTTAATAAAATCTGGGTTACGGCTGCCTGGCACACCTTTTCTTCCTTCCCAACACAAAGGACAATAGCTGCAGCTTCCCCTAGTCCGGATGCGCAGTTTCATCAGGCGCGCTCTCTCTCCCGCCGGACTGGTGACCCCTGGCCAACACCCTCTCCATCAGGCTGTGCGCGAGGCCAATCCGCCGCCAGGCGGCGATCGAGTGCAGCCCGCTGCCGTCCCATCGCGCAGCAAGGCTCAGCTGTCCCACCTTCGTCCTGGCGGATGTGGCGTTTCTATGGCAGCCCATCAAACTTTGGCGGGGCTGGTGCACCTGAGGCACCAGGGCAAGGTCAGGACAGCCCGAGGGCGGGAGGAGGGCGAGCTTTCCCTCTGCGGAGTTGCGGGGCAGACGCATCCGAAGACTTTTTCCTTTCGTGTGGTTTACTTCTTTCTAATTTTGAACTGTGTTCAACTCTCCCCCTTTGTCCCCTCCACTCGGTCGCCAGCTACTGAACTGCGCTTTAGACAAAGAAAAGCGGGCCCCCTGGGAATGTTAACCATCCTAGTGTGAAGGCAGGGCTTCAGCCTAAGAGGCCCTTCCTTCATCTGCAGCAGCCTGACAGGCACTTCCACGTGGTTGCCCATGGCCAACAGCGTGTTTCTGGTTTGGTTTGGGTTTTCTTGTAGTAAAATATACATAACAAATTTTATCATCTTAAGCATTTTTAAGTGTGCAATTCAGTGCCATTAAGTACATCCACAATGCTGTGCCACCATACCACTATCCATTTCCAGAACTTTTTCATCATGGCAAACTGAGACTCTGTACCCGTTTTCGATATTGTGATTTTTTATAAATATATATATGGTCATCCTCCGGTTTCTGGCTCAAAGCACCAAAAACCCAAGGAATTTCCTAAGTGAAGTGAACTTTAAAGATGTCTTTTGTTATGTTTATAAGGTGACTTTTGGATGCACCTAAGGGGGCTGGTTGCCAGGGGAAACGAACCAGATGATTAGAGGATTGGAACTTCCAGTCCCACGTCCCCTGATGTCCACGTTAGAGGAGAAGGGGTGGAAGTTGACTCAATTGTCAATGGCCAATGATTTAGTCAATCATGCCTACAAATGATGCCTCCTTAAATACCCAAAAGGACAGGGTTGGGAGAGCTTCTGCGTTGGTGAACACGTGGCGATTTGGGAAGATTGGAAGTTTCAGAGAGGGCTTGGAAAGTCTGCACCCTTCCCCATACCTTGCCCTATGCTTCTCTTCTGTCTGGCTGTTCCTGAGTTATATCTTTTTATAATAAACTGGTCATCTAGGAAGTAAAATGTTTCTCTGAGTTCTGTGAGTTGCTCTAGCACATTAATCAAATCCAAGGAGGCGGGGGGGGGCGGTCATTGGAGTCTCTAATCTATAACTGGTTGGTCAGAAGCACAGGTGACAACCTGGACTTGAGACTAGTGTCTGAAGTGGGGGCAGTCTTGTAGGGTGAGTCCTTACCCTGTGGGATCTGACGCTATCTCCAGGTAGATAGTGTCAGAATTGAGTTGAATTGTAGGACACCCAGCAGGTGTTATGAGAATTGCTTGTCGGTTCAGGTGGAAAAAACCTGCACAGGCTGGAGTTGGGTGCAGAATCTTACCATTGAACAATAATTCCCCATTACCCCCTCTCCCAGCCTCTGCTAACCTCTACTGTACTTTCTGTCTCCATGGATTTGACTGCTCTAGGTACCTCATGTAAATGGAATCATACAATATTTGTCCTTTTGTGGCTGGCTTATTTCACTTAGCATAATGTCATCAAGGCTCACCCAGGTTGCAGTGTGTATCAGAATTTCATTCCTTTTTAATGCTGAATAATATTCCACTGTATGCATATATCACATTAATTGATCCGTTCACCTGTCCAAGACATTTGGGTTGTTTTTATCTTTTGGCTATAGTGAATAATGCTGCTATGAACATTGGTGTACAAGTATCTGCTGAGTACCTTCTTTTAATTCTTTTGGGTACATACCTATATGTGGAATCATTGGATCATACAGTAATCCTATGTTTAACTTTTTGAGGAACCACCATACTGATTTCCACAGTGGCTACACCATTCTTTTAAATAATAGTTTAAGATATGCTACCCATTCATTTTTTTGACTGCAAGACTTGAAGTTTGAAGTCAGAGAACATGTCTATTCATGAGGAACTCACTGAGTTTCCCCAGGAGGAAAAATGACTTGCTTAAAGTCATTACTAGGTAGTGACAAAGCTCCTCCTTTTAGAAGACAGGTCTCTTGCTTCTAAAACTTAGGAAAGGAAACCATTTAAACCTAGCACCTATTTACCTTGAAGGGTATTAAAATTTGTGTGGCTGTTATTCATTCATTTGTTCAACAGGGTGTTATTGACTTCCTAGAGGGTGGAGGGCAACGTCCTACCAGCTCTGGGTTTTTGTTGTTTAATGGATCCATGTGTCTGTCCTTGAGGTGAAGTTCCTCAGAAGTAGAGGGACTTGTTTACTTGTTTTTTATTGAAGTATAGTTGATTTACAGTGTTGTGTTAATTATTGCTGTACAGCAAACTGATTCTGTTATACATATATATACATTCTTTTTAAAAAATATTATGGTTTATCATAGGATATTTCATACAGTTCTCTGTGCTATACAGTAGGACCTTGTTATTTATCCATTCTATATATAAAAGGTCACATCTGCTAACCCCAAACTCCCACTCCATCCCTCCCCCAACCCCCTCCCCCTTGGCAACCACCAGTCTGTTCTCTATGTCCATGATTCTGTTTCTGCTTCATAGATAGGTTCATTTGTGTCATTTTAGATTCCACATATAAGTGATATCATATGGAATTTGTCTTTTTCTTTCTGACTTCACTTAGTATGATAATCTCTAGTTGCACCCATGTTGCCACAAATGGCATTATTTTCTTCTTTTTTATAGCTGAGTAGTATTCCATTGCATGTGTGTACCACATCTTCTTTATCCATTCAACCATTGATGGACATTTAGGTTATTTCCATGTTTTGGCTATTGTGAATAGTGCTGCTATAAACATAGGGGTGCATATACCTTTTTGAATTATAGTTTTGTGCAGATATATGGCCAGGAGTGTGTTGCTGGATCATATGGTAATTCTATTTTTAGTTTTCTGAGGAAGCTTCATACTGTTTTCCACAGTAGCTGTACCAACTTACATTCTCACCACCAGTGTAGGAGGGTTCCTTTTCTCTGCACCCTCTCTAGCATGTTGTTTGTAGGCTTTTTTTTTAAACATCTTTATTGGAGTATAATTGCTTTACAGTGGTGTGTTAGTTTCTGCTTTATAACAAAGTGAATCAGCTATATGTATACATATATCCCCATATCCCCTCCCTCTTGCGTCTCCCTCCCACCCTCCCTATCCCACCCCTCTAGGTGGACACAAAGCACAGAGCTGATCTCCCTGTGCTATGTGGCTGCTTCCCAGTAGCTATCTATTTTATATTTGGTAGTGTATATATGTCCATGCCATTCTCTCACTTCATCCCAGCTTCTGCTTCCCCTTCCCCGTGTCCTCAAGTCCATTCTCTACGTCTGCATCTTTATTCCTGTCCTGCCCCTAGGTTCTTCAGAAACATTTTTTTTTTTTTTTTAGATTCCATATATATGTGTTAGAATATGGTATTTGTTTTTCTCTTTCTGACTTACTTCACTCTGTGTGAGAGTCTCTAGGTCCATCCACCTCAATACAAATAACTCAACTTCGTTTCTTTTTATGGCCGAGTAATATTCCATTGTATATATGTGTCACATCTTCTTTATCCATTCATCCGTCAATGGACACTTAGGTTGCTTCCATGTCCTGGCGATTGTAAATAGAGCTGCAATGAACATTGTGGTCCATGACTCTTTTTGAATTATGGTTTTCTCAGGGTATACGCCCAGTAGTGGGATTGCTGGGTCATATGGCAGTTCTATTTTTAGTTTTTTAAGGAACCTCCATACTGTTCTCCATAGTGGCTGTATCAATTTACATTCCCACCAAGAGTGCCAGAGGCTTCCCTTTTCTCCACACCCTCTCCAGCATTTATTGTTTGTAGATTTTTAGAGGATGGCCATTCTGACTGGTGTGAGGTGATACCTCATTGTAGTTTTGATTTTCATTTATCTAATAATTAGTGATGTTGAGCATCCTTTCATGTGTCTGTTGGCAATCTGTATATCTTCTTTGGAGAAATGTCTATTTAGATCTTCTGCCCATTTTTGGATTGGGTTGTTTTTTTGATATTGAGCTGCATGCACTGCTTGTATATTTTGCAGATTAATCCTTTGTCAGTTGCTTCATTTGCAAATATTTTCTCCCATCCTGAGGGTTGTCTTTTGGTCTTGTTTATGGTTTCCTTTGCTGTGCAAAAGCTTCTAAGTTTCATTAGGTCCCATTTGTTTCTTTTTGTTTTTATTCCCATTTCTCTAGGAGGTGGGTCAAAAAGGATCTTGCTGTGATTTGTGTCATAGAGTGTTCTGCCTATATTTTCCTCTAAGAGTTTTTTGGTGTCTGGCCTTACATTTACGTCTTGAATCCATTTTTAGTTTATTTTTGTGTATGGTGTTAGGGAGTGTTCTAATTTCATTTTTTTACATGTAGCTGTCCAGTTTTCCCAGCACCACTTATTGAAGAGGCTGTCTTCTCTCCATTGTATATTCTTGCCTCCTTTATCAAAAATAAGGTGGCCATATGTGTGTGGGTTTATCTCTGGGCTTTCTATCCTGTTCCATTGATCTATATTCCTGTTTTTGTGCCAATACCATACTGTCTTGATTACTGTAGCTTTGTAGTATAGTCTGAAGTCAGGGAGCCTGATTCCTCCAGCTCCGTTTTTCTTTCTCACAATTGCTTTGGCTATTTGGGTTCTTTTGTGTTTCCATACAAATTGTGAAACTTTTTGTTGTAGTTCTGTGAAAAATGCCATTGGTAGTTTGACAGCGATTGCACTGAATCTGTAGATTGCTTTGGGTAGTATAGTCATTTTCACAATGTTGATTCTTCCAATCCAAGAACATGGTATATCTCTCCATCTGTTTGTATCCTCTTTAATTTCCTTCATCAGTGTCTTACAGTTTTCTGCATACAGGTCTTTTGCCTCCTTAGGCAGGTTTATTCCTAGGTATTTTATTCTTTTTGTTGCAATGGTAAATGGGAGCGTTTCTTTAAGTTCTCTTTCAGATTTTTCATCATTGGTCTATAGGAATGCAAGAGATTTCTGCACATTAATTTTGTATCCTGCTACTTTACTAAATTCATTGATTAGCTCTAGTAGTTTTCTGGTAGCATCTTTAGGATTCTCTATGTATAGTATCATGTCTTCTGCAAACAGTGACGGTTTTACTTCTTCTTTTCCAATTTGGATTCCTTTTATTTATTTTTCTTCTCTGACTGCTGTGGCTAAAACTTCCAAAACTATGTTGAATAATAGTGGTGAGAGTGGGCAACCTTTTCTTTTTCCTGATCTTAGTGGAAATGCTTTCAGTTTTTCACCATTGAGAATGATGTTGGCTGTGGGTTTGTCATATATGGCCTTTATTATGTTGAGGTAAGTTCCCTCTATGCCTACTTTCTGGAGAGTTTTTATCATAAATGGGTGTTGAATTTTGTTGAAAGCTTTTTCTGCATCTATTGAGGTGATCATACGGTTTTTATTCTTCAGCTTGTTAATATGGTTTATCACATTAATTGATTTGCGTATATTGAAGAATCCTTGCATTCCTGGGATAAACCCCACTTGATCATGTTGTATGATCCTTTTAATGTGCTGTTGGATTCTGTTTGCTAATATTTTGTTGAGGATTTTTGCATCTATGTTCATCAGTGACATTTGTCTGTTGTTTTGTTTTTTGTGACGTCTTTGTCTGGTTTTGGTATCAGGGTGATAGTGACCTTGTAGAATGAGTTTGGGAGTGTTCCTCCCTCTGCTATATTTTGGAAGAGTTTGAAAAGGATAGGTGTTAGCTCTTTTCTAAATGTTTGATAGAATTCACCTGTGAATCCATCTGGTCCTAGGCCTTTGTTTGCTGGAAGATTTTTAATCACAGTTTCAATTTCAGTGCTTGTGATTGGTCTGTTTATATTTTCTATTTCTTCCTGGTTCAGCCTCAGAAGGTTGTGCTTTTCTAAGAATGTGTCCATTTCTTCCAGGTTGTCCATTTTATTGGCATATAGTTGCTTGTAGTAATCTCTCATGATCCTTTGTATTTCTGCAGTGTCAGTTGTTACTTCTACTTTTTCATATCTAATTCTATTGATTTGAGTCTTCTCCCTTTTTTTCCTGATGAGTCTGGCTAATGGTTTCCCAATTCTGTTTATCTTCTCAAAGAACCGGCTTTTAGTTTTATTGATTTTAGCTATCATTTCCTTCATTTCTTTTTCATTTATTTCTGATCTGATCTTTATGATTTCTTTCTTTCTGCTAACTTTGGGGTTTTTTTGTTCTTCTTTCTCTAATTGCTTTAGGTGTAAGGTTAGGTTGTTTATTTGAGATGTTTCTTGTTTCTTTTTTTTTTTTTAATAAGTGTTTACTTTTTTAAAAAAATTATTTATTTATTTATTTATTTATGGCTGCGTTGGGTCTTCGTTTCTGTGCGAGGGCCTTCTCTAGCTGCGGCAAGTGGGGGCCACTCCTCATCGCGGTGCGCGGGCCTCTCATCATCGCGGCCTCTCTCGTTGCGGAGCACAGGCTCCAGACGCGCAGGCTCAGTAATTGTGGCTCACGGGCCTAGTTGCTCCGCGGCATGTGGGATCTTCCCAGACCAGGGCTTGAACCCGTGTCCCCTGCATTGGCAGGCAGATTCTCAACCACTGCACCACCAGGGAAGCCCTGTTTCTTGTTTCTTGAGGTAGGATTGTATTGCTATATACTTCCCTCTTAGAACTGCTTTTGCTGCATCCCATAGGTTTTGGGTCACCCTGTTTTCATTATTTGTTTCTAGGTATTTTTTGATTTCCTCTTTGATTTCTTCAGTGATCTCTTGGTTATTTAGTAGTGTATTGTTTAGCCTCCATGTGTTTGTATTTTTTACAGATTTTTTTCCTGTAATTGATATCTAGTCTCATAGCATTGTGGTCGGAAAAGATACCTGATACAATTTCAATTTTCTTAAATTTACTGAGGCTTGATTTGTGACCCAAGATATGATCTATCCTGGAGAATGTTCCATGAGCACTTGAGAAGAAAGTGTATTCTGTTTTTTTTGGATGGTGTGTCCTATAAATATCAGTTAAATCCATCTGTTTAATGTACCATTTAAAGCTTGTGTTTCCTTATTTATTTTCATTTTGGATGATCTTTCCATTGGTGAAAGTGGGGTGTTAAAGTCCCCTACTATGATTGTGTTACTGTTGCTTTCCCCTTTTATGGCTGTTAGCATTTGCCTTAAGTATTGAGGTGCTCCTATGTTGGGTGAGTAAATATTTGCAATTGTTATATCTTCTTCTTGGATTGATCCCTTGATCATTAAGCAGTGTCCTTCTTTGTCTCTTGTAATAGTCTTTATTTTAAAGTCTATTTTGTCTGATATGAAAATTGCTACTCCAGCTTTCTTTTGATTTCCATTTGCATGGAATATCGTTTTCCATCCCCTCACTTTCAATCTTTATGTGTCCCTAGGTCTGAAGTGGGTCTCTTGTAGACAGCATATATACGGGTCTTCTTTTTGTATCCATTCAGCGAGTCTATGCCTTTTGGTTGGAGCATTTAATCCATTTACATATAAGATAGTTATCAATATATGTGTTCCTATTACCATTTTCTTAATTTCTTAGTTTTGCATTTGTTATTGTAGGTCTTTTCTTTCTCTTGTGTTTCCTGCCTAGAGAAGTTCCTTTAGTATTTGTTGTAAAGCTGGTTTGGTGGTGCTGAATTCTCTTAGCTTTTGCTTGTCTGTAAAGGTTTTAAGTTCTCCATCAAATATGAATGAGATTCTTGCTGGTTAGAGTAATCTTGGTTGTAGGTTTTTCTTTCTCATCACTTTAAATATGTCCTGCCACTCCCTTCTGGCTTGCAGAGTTTCTGCTGAAAGATCAGCTGTTAACCTTATGGGGATTCCCTTGTATGTTATTTGTTGCTTTTCCCTTGCTGCTTTTAATATTTTTTCTTTGTATTTAATTTTTGATAGTTTGATTAATATGTGTCTTGGCGTGTTTTTCCTTAGATTTATCCTGTGTGGGACTCTCTGTGCTTCTTGGACTTGATTGACTATTTCCTTTCCCATATTAGGGAAGTTTTCAACTATAATCTCTTCAAATATTTTCTCAGACCCTTTCTTTTTCTCTTCTTCTTCTGGGACCCCTATAATTCGAATGTTGGTGCGTTTAGTGTTGTCCCAGAGGTCTCTGAGACTGTCCTCAATTCTTTTCATTCTTTTTTCTTTATTCTGCTCTGCAGTAGTTATTTCCACTATTTTATCTTCCAGGTCACTTATCCGTTCTTCTGCCTCAGTTATTCTGCTATTGATTCCTCCTAGAGAATTTTAAATTTCATTTATTGTGTTGTTCATCATTGTTTGTTTGCTCTTTAGTTCTTCTAGGTCCTTGTTAAACATTTCTTGTATTTTCTCCATTCTATTTCCAAGATGTTGGATCATCTTTACTATCATTACTCTGAATTCTTTTTCAGGTAGACCCACTGTTTCCTCTTCATTTATTTGGTCTTGTGGGTTCTTACGTTGCTCCTTCATCTGCTGTGTGTTTCTCTGTCTTCTCATTTTGCTTAACTTACTGTTTTTGGGGTCTCCTTTTCACAGGCTGCAGGTTCGTAGTTTCCATTGTTTTTGGTGTCTGTCCCCAGTGGGTAAGGTTGGTTCAGTGGGTTGTGTAGGCTTCCTGGTGGGGGGGACTGGTGCCTCTGTTCTGCTGGATCTTGTCTTTTTGATGGGCAGTAATGCATCTGGTGCTGTGTTTTAGGGTGTCTGTGAACTTATTATTATTTTAGGCAGCCTCTCTCCTAATGGGTGGGGTTGTGTTCCTGTTTGCTAGTTGTTTGACATAGGGTGTCCAGCGCTGTAGCTTGCTGGTTGTTGAGTGGAGCTGGGTCTTAGTGTTGAGATGGAGATCTCTGGGAGAGCTTTCACCATTTGATATTATGTGGAGCCGGGAGGTCTCTGGTGGACCAATGTCCTGAACTCGGCTCTCCCACCTCAGAGGCTCAGGGCTGACACCCAGCTGGAGCACCAAGGCTGTGTCAGCCACATGGTTCAGAAGAAAAGGGAGGAAAAAGAAAGAAAGAAAGAAAGAAAGAAAAAATGAAGTTATTAAGTTAAAAAATAAAATAAATATTATTAACAATAAGAAAGTAATAAAAAATAAAAGAAAGAGACAGCAACCAAACCAAAACAAATCCACCAATGATAAAAAGTGCTAAGAACTATACTAAAAACAAACAAACAAAAAAACCACGGACAGACAGAACCCTAGGACAAATGGTAAAAGCAAAGCTATACAGACAAAATTACACAAGGAAGCATACACATACACACTCACAAAAGGAGAAAAAGAAAAAAATATATATGTATAAAAAAAAAAGGAAGAGAGCAACCAAATCAATAAAGAAATCTACCGATGATAATAAGCTCTAAATACTAAACTAAGATAAACATAAAACCAGAAAAAAATTAGATGCAGAAAGCAAACCCCAAGTCTACAGTTGCTCCCAAAGCCCACCTTCTCAATTTGGGATGATTCGTTGTCTATTCAGGTATTCCACAGATGCAGGTACATCAAGTTGATTGTGGAGATTTAATCTGCTGCTCCTGAGGCTGCTGGGAGAGATTTCCCTTTCTCTTCTTTGTTCGCACAGCTCCTGGGGTTCAGCTTTGGATTTGACCCTGCGTCTGCATGTAGGTTGCCTGAGCACGTCTGTTTTTCGCGCAGACAGGACGGGGTTAAAGTAGCAGCTGATTCAGGGGCTCTGGCTCACTCAGGCCGGGGAGAGGGAGGGGTACGGAATGCGGGGCGAGCCTGTAGCTGCAGAGGCTGGCGTGACCTTGCACCAGCCTGAGGTGTGCCGTGTGTTCTCCCGGGGAAGTTGTCCCTGGATCACGGGACCCTGGCAGTGGCGGGCTGCACAGACTCCTGGGAGGGGCGGTGTGGATAGTGACCTGTGCTTGCACACAGGCTTCTTGGTGGCTGCAGTAGCAGCCTTAGCATCTCATGCCCGTCTCCGGTGTCCACGCTGATAGCCATGGCTCGCGCCCGTCTCTGGAGCTCGTTTAGGCGGTGCTCTGAATCCCCTCTCCTTGCGCACCCCAAAACAATGGTCTGTTGCCTCTTAGGCAGCTCCAGACTTTTTCCCGGACTCCCTCCTGGCTAGCTGTGGCACACTCGCCCCCTTCAGGCTGTGTTCACGCCGCCAACCCCAGTCCTCTCCCTGAGATCCGACCTCCGAAGCCCGAGCCTCAGCTCCCAGCCCCAGCCCACCCCGGCGCGTGAGCAGAGAAGCCTCTCGGGCTGGGGAGCGCTGCTCAGCACCAATCCTCTGTGTGGCAATCTCTCCACTTTGCCCTCTGCACCCCTGTTGCTGCGCTCTCCTCCGTGGCTCCAAAGCTTTCCCCCCACCACCCCCCATCTCCACCAGTGAAGGGGCTTCCTAGTGTGTGGAAGCTTTTCCTCCTTCACAGCTCCCTCCCACTGGTGCAGGTCCTGTCCCTATTCTTTTGTCTCTGTTTTTCCTTTTTTCTTTTGCCCTACCCAGGTACATGGGGAGTTTCTTGCCTTTTGGGAAGTCTGAGGTCTTCTGCCAGCGTTCAGTAGGTGTTCTGTAGGAGCTGTTCCACATGTAGATGTATTTTTGATGTAGCTGTGGGGAGGAAGGTGGTCTCCACGTCTTACTCCTCCACCATCTTGAAGCTTTCTCTGTAGACTTTTTAATGATGGCCATTCTGACTGGTGTGAGGTGGTACCTCACTGTAGTTTTGATTTGCATTTCTCTAATAATTAGTGATGTTGAACATTTTTCCATGTGCCATTTGGCCATCTGTATGTCTGCTTTGGAGAAATGTCTACTTAGGTCTTCTTCCCATTTTTGGATTGGGTTGTTTGGTTTTGGGGACTTGTTTACTCTTGATTACAATGCAACACTTTGTTAAAGGGTCCAAGGGACACCCTAGTGGTGGAAGTATGTTTGACCTTCACCTCCACCTTGGGCTGGAGTATCCAGTTAATTCCATGAAGCAACTGCAGGCCAATCTGTTTCCAGAATTATTGGTTTAAAAACCAGTTCATGTTTGTTTGCATCTGTCTTTCTTTCCCTTCAGAATGTTCTAAGTCTTTTCACAAATAATAGGATATGTATGTGTTTAGAATCTCTCTCACATATATCAAAGATAGGAGATATTACTCAATTTTGTAAAAGCAAAACTATGGAGCAGAGAGTATGTTTAGAATATTAATATATATTTTAATCAAATACAAAGTTTAGTAACAGAAGGCTGAGACTCATGACCTTATGCTTTCTAGCCCTAATGATGCCTTCTCAGAGTCAGGGGACATCTGACTCAGACCAGCCCTGTCCACCTCCAGAGGAACTGGACCTCAAGCTCGAGAGTAGAGGAGAAGGCAGTGAAGAAGGTATGACTCAAAGGCTGTCCCCCAGTATACAGGTGCCTGCCCTGAGCCTCCAAATTCTCATGTCTCCCCACATCAGTGCCCCTGCAGGATCTAAGGGTTGGGGGTAAGGGAACTGCAGTGATTCCCTCCCCATCCAAGCGTTTCTGATGGCAGGCAGGGGTGGGTGTTAATCCAGAGTTTGGTGGGGCTAGATGCGTGGAAGTGGGGCAAGTGAAAGCTTCCAAATCTGCTTTGGGCTCTTGGTATTAAAAGCCCTGGGATTTTAACTCAGAGCCCTGAAGTTGTGAGTTTTATATCTCATTTGCTTTAGATCGTGGATTGCCAACCTGGCAAATGATGGAATCACCTGGGGAGGTTTTAAGACATACCATTGCCCAGGCTAGCGCTTTACTCCCAAAGATTCCCATGTAAATGGTCTATTTGGGCCTCAAACACCCCAGGGGATTCTAATATGCAGCCAGGGTTTAGAATCACTGCTTTGGAAAAATATCAAGGGCTGATTTAATCAATTCTCCCATGTTTTGGAGCCCTATATGTTCCTGTCTGTCGAATTGGATCCTTTCACCCATCTGTTTAAAAAGCATATATATATGCTTTAAATACACACACACACTCACACACAATACAGGCAACGAACCTCTTTCTGTTCTGCTTCCTTTCTGGAAGCTAATTTATAGCTCTATTTTTTTTTTCCTCTAGAAATCCCCTGCAATTTCTCCCTTGCAGTTGACCTGTAATATTTGCAGTTGGTGTTGGCCATGAAGACACACAGAATTACTTAGTAGTTTTCTGACTTTCCTTTCTGGTTTAGGATCTGAGATTGATTTGCTTGATTGTTTTCATAGAGGTAATGACATCATTTGTTTTTATTTCTATTTTTGAAGGTGAAGATATTTGCTCCTAATGTTGAGCAGATGCACATTATTAATTACTTGAAAGAGAGCCCAACAGAAGAGAAGAGAAATATGCTGGAGGAAAGTGCCAGGAGGGCCCATGGGGATGCACAAGACTTGGCAGACCTGAACTTTAGCAAGCTTGATGCAGTCAGGATACCTGGTGAGTGAGCTGAAAACTGTGAGGCCAACTGTTCATTTTTATTAATGCTCCCTGACTTCCAAACCATCTTCCTGAAAGAGTGGTGCAGGCTCAGCTACCATTCTGAACCTCTGTTCCAGGCTCTGGGTCTGCAACACATGAGAAACACTTGGAGAGTTTTTAAAACCTCCCAATGCCCAGGTAACACCTGAGACCAGTTACATAGGACTCTGAGGGTAGAAACAGACATTAGTGGTTTTTGATGCTCCCCAGGTGATTCTACTGTGTGGCCGAGTTTGAGAACCAGTGCTCTGCCTAGAGTGGCCAGTGGTTCTCAGGCGTGGCTGCACCTGAACTCACCTGGTGGGCTTCAAAACCATCAAGGCCTGTGGCCTTAGGGCCTGGATTTTGGAATTAAGATTCCCAGATGATTTTTATATGCAAGCAAGTTTGGGAGCCACCAATCTAGACCTGATGAGTATACGAATCACCTGGAGGTCTTGGTACCCTGCGATTCTGATTCAGCTCCTAGGTGACAGGTGGCACGTGGAGTGTGGCCCACATTTGGGCTCTGGGAATCACAGTGGAGGACTGTCTGTTTCTGGACCTTTTCTGTGCAGGAATCATTTATAAATAGGTGACTCCATCTTTTAAAATAAAAGATTGATTTACAACTATAATTGTCTTAGATATTTTTGATTTCTTTTTCATTGAGTCCCCCTCATAAGGAGCTATATGTTATATATTTCTTTTTCAAACTCAACAGCTAAAATCAGTTTTAAAATTATTTTAAACGTTCACAATATTCTTGATCTTTTGGGAGGCAATTTGGAGATGTCCCACAGTGAGAGCTGGGAGTCACTATTTTAGATTAAGAGTGTGTTGCTCCTAACCCTAATATGTGGATACTTATCTATCTAAATTGGTTGCTTACCGCTCCTTTGCATATACAGTATTCCAGATATCTATTGCTGTGGTAAAAACAGCACCAAAATTTAGTGGCTTAAACAGTAATTTATCATCTTTCCTGTTTCTGTAGGTTGACCGGGCTTAGCTGGGTTTGCTTAAGATCTCTCACGCAGTTGCAGTCGGGTAGTAGCTGAGGCTGCAAAACACCACAATGGTGTCTTCACTCCCACGTCTGGTGCCTGAGCTGGGATTGGCTGGTGTGCGGCCACGTGGCAGTCTTGGGCTTTCTTATAACCCATAGACCTCAGGTGCTTAAGTTGCTCACGTGAGAGCTGGCATCGCTCAGAACAAACATTCCAAGAGAACCAGGCTTTCCTCTTACTATCTAACCACAGGAGTTCCTCAGCATCATTTCTGTTACATTCTATTGATTAAAATTGAGACCAGGTTCAAGGAGGGGAGATTATAAAAGGGCATGAACTTTGGGAGGCATGGATACTGGGACGCCATCTTTGGAGACTTGCTACACGTTATGTGTACACCAAGTTTATTATGTATAAACAAATTTAAATATCTATTTACAAAACCCCAGGGAGGGTGAGGGAAGTTATTGTATTTGAGCCGCTGGTGTTTTGACAATTTACTCTTTTCTTCCATTGCAAATAGGTTTACCCTACTATAAAGATTATTGCCTGGCAGGTCTGATGCTAAAATTAGTGTGTTCACATCTAAGACAGTATTACTTGTAAATCAATAAAAAAAATTACTGCTATTTAAAAAAAAAACTTTTATTCTAGCACATAAAAAGAGGTTTTTGTTTTTAGGAGAAATGAAATTATCTCAAATGCTTTAAAAATATATATAGTTCTACTTTGTACCAAACTTGAAATATTTAGCAAAAATTAGCATCATGATGGGTATTCCAGCTTGCGATTCAGAATTTCATACTGTTGATGCAAAATGTTTATTATTTTTATTATTATTAGGTTAATATAAACCCTTTATGTCTGTGTATAAAGTCCACTTGCTACAAGGGCTACACTGAAGCCATAATGATTAGGTCTGTGTTCTAGCATTTTGCACCAACTTTTACAAAAACATCTCTGAGCCACTTTGACAAATATAGATTGCTATCCTGACTTTAAAACCAAGTTAATGAGGAACCCCCCCTGGTGGTCCAGCGGCTAAGACTCTGGGCTCCCAATACAGGGGGCCTGGCTTCGATCCCTGGTCAGGGAACTAGATCCCGCATGCCACAACTAAGAGTTCGCATGCCGCAACGAAGATCCCGCATGCCGCAACTGAGACCCGGTGCAGCCAAATAAATACATAAATAAATATTTTTTAAAAACTAAGTTATTGAATTAATCAAAGTCATTACCAACTCCAGAAGACTTTAAAGAAATGCTCTTTTGCCATTGATTCACATGTGTTATTGCTCTTATATGCCTTAATTCTTTGCTTAAAATTTAATTGATCATAGGTTCTGCCTCAAATAATCCCAGGCCCCCTGTCTTTGCAGGTGGTTTCGGGGTGGCCCAGAACTGCATTGTCAACAGTTCTGTAAAGGACATTTCAATCCTTCCGCTGCGCTAAGAAGCCCATGAGCTGGTGCTGCCTTTCCCTGTGCTGGCAGCTGAAACCTTCCTGCTTGTGAAGTCACAGTGGGTCAGGATAATATTGTGGATGGAGAAGAAAAGGATGAAAAGCTTCCCGTCAGGTAAGCACTCTCCTGTTTCCCTTCTTCCAGATGAATATAAATGTGACTGCTTTTCTGATAGCTTAACAAAGTATCTTTCATTGATGGGGCTGCAGTATTTGGTGATCAGCCTTAAGGTCGGGGCCGCCATGGCAAGGGGCTGTGGTTTAAAGTGATAAGACCTGGTGGCACTGAACCGTCGAGAAGATGTATTCTTACGAAATACTCTGGCTTAGTCTGTAAGGAAACAGTTTCAATGTAGCAATTCTCTTGTATGATATCATTCAGCTACATGGATCCACTTGTGCTTACATGAATTCTTTCCTCTTGACCCTAGTCCATATAGCCTTCCTTTCTCTTGCTAAGTGGGTATTTCAATGAAGCCTCATGTTGGAACAGATTTCTTATGTGTACAGTGCTTGTGAACTTTTGTTCCAAATATTGTAGTGTTTGAGAGGCTGGTGTGAGCTGATAATTTTAACTCTCTTCACAGTCATGCTGTCAGGTGCCTAAGAAACATTTTCTCCCCCTCAGTTAGATCTCCTCTTCTGATAGGTTTGCTGATGCAGACCCAGCCACTGCCACCCAGAAGCCTAGATGCAAACACAGCTATGGGGATGTGAGGGAATCCTGCCAGGATACTACCAACGAGATGGCGCAGACATGCGCCTTCGTGGCATGGCCCCTCACATGAAAATCGTGATGGAATGGGGAAAATGATGTGGGGAGTGCTTTTTTGGGGGGGGGGGGCGGGGGAGTGCTTTATAATGTATTTGAAAAGTGATACTTCACAGTCTTTGGAAGAAATTGTTCAAGTAAAAATAGTTGAGCTCCAACCAATTGAATTACACATTTTACCACTTGGTGATAGGTACTTTCAATGGGATCGTGACTCAACGATGAAATAACTGTCATTGAATTATCCAGATATCCATGGTTTCTAGACAAGCACCTTGTCATTTTTATTTTTCATTTGTTAAAGTCGGAAGCAATACTTTCATGCTGTGTTTTAAACAGATGGGCATTGGGCCATTGCAAAGGCTTTTTACTGAACCTCCAGGTTGGCTTCTATATGGGCACCAGCTGTAACTGGAGTGGGTTGACTTGTTTTTAGAATTAACTCCAACATAAAGCAGGGAGAATTTTTTAAGTGGGACAATGATATCTGAGTGTAGATATCTGCGTTAGCAACTGAACTTGGCGACTAGACAAATTTTCACTATTTCTGTGAAGGTATTTATTCTGTTCTGTATGATTCAGATAAAGCCATGACACTTGAAGCATCATACATTCTTTTAATGTGCTGTGCAGCTGTCAACTGCTGGGCAGGGTTTCATCAGGAGCCAGAGTAGTTGCTTCTGAAACACCTGCTTTGGATGCCTTTTGAATGATCACTTTCTGTGAACTATCACTAAGCTATTTTTTAAAATGTAGGGTAGGAGAAGAGAGGAATAATAGAGCAATTTCACTAGTGCATAATAAAAACTGCAGTGCTGCAGATAGATTTCAGTGGTGGGAAGAGACCACACACCATGGTGGGTGCCCGCACACACGTGTGCACCTCTCCTGGAAGGAAAACAGTGCATCTGGTCGTGATGTTTCCTCCTTCCTTCAGTTCCCTGTAGCTTTGCTCTATGCAGGGAAGTCATGCCAGAATTGACAAGGAAGATACACCCCTACAGTTCCACAAGTCCTTTGTTGTCACAGATTATATTCTTCCAGGAAGAACTGGGGCTATTCATTCACATGCATTGGGCTCCCCGGTCCCTGAACCCAACTCAGGCTCCAGAAACTCACATTCCCACCAGGGGAGGAATGAAGGAAGCACAGCTGGCCCAGAAGAGGTACAGAGCTCTTTCTTTGTCCTGTTGCTTGTCTCTGTACTCACCCTAGGTTGTAAGCTCACAGTTGTAAGGGGTTTTTGCCTATTTTGTTCACTGCTCTAATCACCTGCACCAAGAACATATTAAGCCTTCAATACACATTTGTTGAATTGAATGGACACCCACCATTTACTTCACATCCCCAAAGAGGTTCCCCTACATAAACTATCACAGACCTTAAGGCGGTCCCAGTTTTCGTACGGGACTTACCTGTCTGAGATATTTTTTAGATAGGACTTCAAAGTAAAGTTGTTATAAAATATAACATATAAAAATTCCCTTTAAACTCACATTCTCATTTTAAATGCCTGGGTTAAAATGATTACAGCTCTTTGGTCTGTGGCAGCTCTAAGCCTACTGGAGATATCGGTTTTAGTTAATGCAATGATAAAACACACCGTTTATAGAGCTCAAGTGCTACAGGGCAGAGACAGTTCTTAAAGTGGAGGCAATGTCCAGTTTTCCTGTATCATTATTCTACCCTACAAAGCCACACGAACAGGAATGGAAGGCATTTCAGGATGGGACAAGATATGCAGAAAAGAGAGAACATAGCAGGCTGGAGGCTACTATCTTAATTAGGACCTCTTTACAGGGTTGGTACTTGGCTGGTATCTGGGAACTTGGCACTTGACCCACTCCCTAACTGATAAAAATGATCCACTTTGCCTGGACGGTGCAAACAATGTGAATTATGCTGAACACCTACTTTCCTTCTTGAAGTTTGGAATTATTATTGTTGTTGGGCAGAGGGTGCCTTCATGACCAGCTGCTTATAAAAACCTTGGGTGGTAAGTCTCTTCCCAGGGCAGAAACATTGAACACATTTTACTGAACTTTTCTCTGCTGGAGAAAGGAGCACATTCACCGGGCTCCTCACTGGAGGGAGGGAGCGTTGAAAGCCTATGCAGGGGTTTCTCCAGACTCTGCCTGTGTCTTATTCTCTTGTGGATCCTGTATCTTTTCACTATAGTAAATCTTAACCATGAGCACAGCTATATGCAGAGCCCCGTGAGTTCTTTTGGCATACACCTGAATATGTGCATGGTCTTGGGGATCCCCCAAATATATACTAGAGCACCAGGGGTCCCCAGAGTGGGCAAAGGTGTGCCTGGGGACTGAGGCACTTTGGCTCAAGGTCATGGGTATGTGCTAAGGATGCAGAAATACAGAGAGGGAGCTGGAATAAACCTCTCTCTGTGAGCTAGAGCCTTTGTCTCAGTCTCATGGTGGATTTTCTCCCTGGCCGTCTGGCCTGATCCATGTGGAGGACTCATTTGCCTACACACAGGGCCTATCACACTAACAGTGGGCTGAGCTGCATCCTTCATTGCTGTACCCAAGGAAAAGGAAGGGAAGAAACAAGCATTTGCCACAATGCCTAGACATCAGATCAGAGCTGCCTGAGTCCCATCTTGGGCTTTCTCAAGATAGAATAGCTCACAAGCTGTCCTTGCTCCGCAGCCTCATGGAAGGAAGAGATGCTAGCTCAGCTTTAACTCTCTCATTCCATCCAAAGTCTCCACCAGCACTGTGGCCCTAGCTTTTTGAAAGGAATCATCTAGAAAAGAATGTGGGGAGCCAATCTCTGTCTTCCTCTCTCTCCTCTATTATTTGTGTGTGGTAAGATGGGGGTGGATGGTGTGTAGGGTTGTCAGTGAAGAGGACCCTTGAGCTCTCTCTACAGACCCATATCCCCCCATATTTTCTCCTGCCTTCAGTTAACTCAGTGGGCATAATAGCCAATATCAAGGTCACCTTGAGTGCTGTTGTCCCCCTCAGGAGAGACTGTCTTCCTCAACACCTGCTGTTGGTCCGAAGCAAGCTTTGGGGGTGTTACAAGTTAGACTGAGTCATATTAAGATTTTTTTTTAAGAGTTTAGTTGAGCACAAATCGATTTGAATCATGCAGTACCCAATCTAGCAGGTAGAAAGGGGATCTAAAGAGCTGTGCAAAATGAAAGACGTTGACAGGCAGAAGGGAGTGGAAACAAGGAAGTTACCCTAGGCAAAACAAACAAACAACAAATTGGTTATTGCAAGGTTCCTTTCCTTAGGGGATGGCAGGAGTCTATCAGGCAGATTACCTAACTAGTGCTGATCAGAGATTCCTGATTTGCTGGTTCAAGATTCCAGTTTTGGAAGAGCCAAAACTGTAATTCAGTTAGTCTCGATTTGGTGGATATGGGCTTAGCATAAACAACTCCATTTGGGGTTTGTTGTCTTCTTTTTAACAGGGGTTATCTGAGGATATTATTAATGGCCCTCAGATCTTCACCCTAGAAACTTCTGAAATGTATCAAGATAGGATAATTAAATTTAATCTCAAGGTCACAGTAGAAACCACCTCTTCTATCTCCTCTTTTATCAACCTTGTTCACATTTATAAGTGTTAACATGATGTGTCCTATAGAACAACATAATCCATGTAATACAGAGCCAGCAATAAAAAATTCTACCCATTTCTAAGTACTGCTTCTGCTACATTCTATAGATTTTTATATGTGGTATTTTTGTTATAGGTTAGTTCTAAATGTTTTATAATTTTCTATGTAATTTCTTTTGTGACCCAAGAGTTATTTAGAGGAATGTTTATTACTAAACACTTCAGGCTTTTCTAATTGTCTTTTTAATTTTGATTTTTAACTTGATTACATTGTGATTAGAGAAAATGATCTGGATGATCCAGTGCTTTGAAAATTTGAGACTTGCTTTATGCCTAAGTGTATGGTCCATTTTTGTAAATGTTCTGTGAGATTTTTAAAATATTGTGAATTCTCTAGTTTTTGAGTACAGAGTCCTCTATATGTCCATTAGATAAGACATGTTGATTGTGTTTAAATCTTATATAGTCTATTTATTTTTGGTTTCCTTGAAATATAAATTACTAAGAGAGAAATGTTACAATTCTCTCAGTATAGTGTTGGATTTATCTGTTTCTCCTTGCAGTTTAATAGTATTTAGATGCATGTAAGTTTAGAATTATTTTAGTTACCTAGTGATTTGAATTTATCATTATTATCTTTTTTCCAATAATGCTTTTTTGCTTGAATTCTTTTTTGTTTAATATTAACATTTATTTATTCTAGCTTTCTTTTGTTAATATTCCATCCACATTTCCCCCATATTTTTTACTTTCAACTTTTCTGCATCCTTATGTGTCTTGAATAAAGTATATAACTGGATTTTAAACATGCCTTCTAGGGACTTCCCTGGCGGTTCGGTGGTTAAGACTCCACGCTTCCAATGCAGCAGGTGTGGGTTTGATCCCTGGTCGGGAGACTAATATCCCACATGCTGCGTGGCACGACCAAAAAAAAAAAAGCCTTCTAATAACACCAGAAGTAGGAACAAAAATTTTTTAAAAAAATAGTAAAATGGACTTGAACAAAATTTAAAACTTCTGTTCTTCAAAAGAGACCATTAAAATCACAGTAAGAGAAGCCACAGACTGGGAGAAAATATTTGCAAAAGAGATATCTGTTCAAGAACTTACGGCCAGAATATAAAATGAACTCATACAACTTAATAAGAAGACAACCTAATTATAATAATAGGCAAAAATGGGCAAGAGTTAGTCATTAGGAAATGCAAATTAAACCACAATGAGGTACCATTATACACACACTTGACTGGCTAAAATTATAAAGACTGATAATTCCAAAGGTTGGTGAGGATAAGGAGAAACTGCAACCATTGTACATTGCTGGTGGAAATGTAACATGATAGAGCTACTTTATAGAAAACAGGTTTTACTAAAGTTAAACATGCACTTACCAAATGACTCAGCATTCCCATTCCTAGGAGTCAACCCGAGAGAAATGGAAAGATACGTCCACAGAAAGACATGTTTGTGTATGTTCATAGAAGCATTATTCATAATGGCCCCAAACTGGAAACAATCCAGCCGCTCTTTAACTAACTAATGGGTAAACAAATGTGGTATATCCGTACAATGGAATGCTACTTGGCAATGAAAGGGAATAAAGTACTGATACATATGTGGAAAAATCTTAAAACTATTATGCTAAGTGAAAGAGCCAGACACATAAGACTATATATTGTATGATTCCATTTATATGAAATGTTGTAAAAGACAAAACTATAGAGATAGAAAGCAGATCATTGGCTGATGAGGGCTGGAGATTGGGAGTGAGAATTGATTGCAAACAGGCCTGAGGAATGTTTGGAAGTGATAGAAGTATTCTAAAACTGGATTTCACTGATATTTGCACAACTCTATACATTTACTAAAACTCATAAAATGTAAAATGGATGAATTGATGATATGTACAGTAGCTGTTAGTAAAACAAACATTTTAAAATGTGTTCATAGTCTTTGTATTTTTTAACTGGAGCATTTAGTCCATTTACTCTCTTCGTAATTATATATATATTTGGATTTTTCCTATCATTTTGTTTATTTATTTATTATTTGTTGGCTGCGTTGGGTCTTTGTTGCTGCACTCGGAGTCCCTCTAGTTGCGGTGAGTGGGGGCCATTCTTCGTTGCAGTGCGCAGGCTTCTCATTGCGGTGGCTTCTCTTGTTGTAGAGCACGGGCTCTAGGCGCGCGGGCCTCAGTAGTTGTGACACGCAGGCTCAGTAGTTGTGGCTCGCAGGCTCTAGAGCGCAGGCTCAGCAGCTGCGGCGCACGGGCTTAATTGCTCTGCGGCATGTGGGATCTTCCCGGACCAGGGATCGAACCCATGTCCCCTGCATTGGAAGGCGGATTCTTAACCACTGAGCCACCAGGGAAGTCCCTCCTATCATTTTATATTGTGCTTTCTGTCTGTTCTGCCTTTTCTATATTTCTTTTCCCCCTCCTTTCTTACCTTTCTTTGGATTATTTTTTTCCTAATTCCATATTTCTCTCTCTATTAACCTGAAGTGATACATTCCACTGCTGTTTTATAATAGTCACCCTAGAAATGTCAACATACATACTTACAAATCAAAGTCTAGAGTTAACAGTGTTGCCCTTTTCTTGAACAACGTGAGGAATTTAGAATACATTAACTATAATAACTCCCTGCTTATATATATATATATATAAAATATATATATATATAATATGTATATAATGCTAATGTTGCAGTTTTTAACCCCACAAGGCATTTTTATTACTTTATACAATTTAATATTTATCTGACTACCCACATATATACTATGTTTTGGCTGTCATTCTTTATTACATCTCAGACTCTACATCCATGATATTTGTCTCAAAAATATTTTTGTAATGAAAGGTGATATATTGTAGTGGTTGAGAGCATGGCTTCTAGAGCCAAACTGCTTTATTTTTTAGACTGTTTTTTATTTATGCTTTAAAGATAGAGAAACTTAAGTAGAGGGTTATCCAGAACCATGGCCAGGGTCACATCTAGTCAGTGGCAGAGGCAGGATTTGAACCCATGAAGCCCTTATTTTAAACCCAATAGCATCCCCTCCATTGGGAAGGGCTTCTGATAACCCATAGTGTAAGAAGTCCATTGGTGGCACAACAGACCAGAGCCCTTCTTCGCTGTCAGCAAGTTGTATGCAGAAGTTCAAATCCCTCTCAAGCCTTGAGGTTCATGAATTTCATAACTAAGTCCTCTGAAAAGATTAAGCAAATCACAGGTGACCTGAATTTCAGCCTTATGAATGCTTATAAAATAAATTTCTCTGTGTTTCTTGCACCATTATCTTGCTATAGGTAACTGGAACTGTCTTGCAAAATTTACAGGACAAGACTTCTTCCATGTATATCCAGTTCTGTGTCTGGACTCTCTTCAGCATGCTGCATTTATTCCCAGGCAGACCAAGAACAGACCCTTGCTCTATAAAGCAAAGCATTGAATTTTCCCCAATATAAAGTCATTTAGATGTTGTTAAGCCTCAGGAGAGATTGCATGATGGGACTGTTAAATGCTAGAGAGATTTTGTAACAATCTCTGGTGGAGAGGGTTCTTTCAGAAGTGTGGTTAACACAGAGCAGTCTTCCAGGTCTTCTAGGTTTTCTACTATCTCTATAAGCCTTTCTACAGAGTGGCAGGACAGCATCCTGCAGGCATTGGCTCTGAACTTTTCCTGTAGGTCTTTCTGGCTCAGAGGCTTCCTCCAGTGACCGTAGAAGGTATCAGAGCGCTCTGTGAAGATGGCTCCATCCTTGAGGGCAACACTTATCTCGCAGTAGAGTGTGTTGAAATTTGGTAGGTTGTCCCGAGGGTGCTCCAGCTCTACCTTACCAAGCAACTGTCTTACCCATGGCCTGTTGACCTGGTGTTTGTGGAATGATGGGACAGTGATGGCACCATCCAGCAGCATGGCGCAGGCCACATACTGGAAGGAGTGGCGGGCCTCATGCTCTGAGTTTGGGAAGGGCCTGTTCACATACTGGACATCTGGAATTCTAAGCACAATTCTCTCCGTGTGGTCAGTGGGAAGCAGGGCTCTGTCTCTTACAAGCTGTTTTCTCACAGATGCAGCTGCGTCTGCCACCCAGTGCGTGGCCAAATGGGCAGGGAAAAGCTTGAAGGCCACATCCTGCTGGTCCAGCAGCCAAGTGTGTGAATCTACGTCTGGAAGGATTTTGGGGGCATAGTTGGCATAGAAGGCCCCAAACCCTGACTCCATATCCAAGACCTGTTTGTTTCCCTGGAGACCCAGCATTGCCAGAAAAGCAGCTTCTAGCCCATGCCTGGCAGCATTGCCGATGTGAAGAGGCTTGGTCTGAGTGGCGGCATTCGCCATGGGTGCCCCAGCATGAGAAACAGCAATAGCCAGGGCCTCTTGGCACTCTGTCATGCTGAGCCCCAAAAACTTAGATGCCGCAGCAGCACTACCCAAAGTTCCCACCACTGAGGGGGGATGGAATCTGAAAAACAAAAAACACAAGAGTTGGAGACTTACAAACCTCAACCCCCAGGGGGCAATATAGCACAGTGGTCAGGAGCTTAGCTAATGGAGCAGCCCTAATGCCTAGGTGCAAATCTCAGCTCTTCCTCTTATTAGCTGTGTGATTTTTGGAAAGGTTTTTCAACTTCTCTGTATCTGTTTTCTCTTATATAAAATGGTCACAATAATAGTATCTACTTCATAGGGTTTTGTGAGTTTTGAACGAATTCGCATGATTACAACAGTGCCTGACATAGTAAATTATTTATAAATGGTACTTTTGCAATTATTGCCAAAAAGGCAAAAGTTGTTGAGTGCTGAAAGCCTATGTAAGTAACTGTAACAATTGAGAGCCTTGTACAAACCATGAAAGTTCACTCAGTATTCTGATTTATTCCTCCCCCAGCAGGCTGGACCAAGGGGCAAAATAAATATTAGATTGAACCATATGATACAGTCAGCGTTTGACCATTTTTGATCTATGGATTGAGCAGTCGGGTTTAGGATATTCTGAATGTTCTCATTAGTCTGAAGGACCCTAGCAAATACCAAAGTAGATTCTGCTTTGAGATGAGATGAGGGATATTCAGAGTACCCACAGAGGCCAGAATGACATGATCATCCTGGGGTGAGAGGCTCCAATTTAGTGCATGGTCCTCATTGCTTGATCGGCTCTCTAAACCCAGAGGAGACTTTTCACTAGCACTTCTGAGGTCACACCTTTGTATATGGATGTACAGTTTGATATGTGACTGGTTGAGTTGACTTATCTGCCAGCACTAACGTCAACATCTTCAACTGAGCCAACCTCTATGTCAGAAAGATCTACAGAGATAACGACTAACAGATGAAGGGGAGTGTGGCCGCCTCACGATGGGGCACAGTTTCTCCATACCTCTTTGGTATGTCCTTGGCTTCCTTGGAGAAATGCATTAATCGGCCTTGCACTTCAATACCAACGTTGAAAGCCAGCAGCAGGTCAAGGCCAGAACACTTTGGACTTGGAGGCAGAGCTTCCGATAAAGCCATGAGGACAGGAAGGACAGCTCCAGAAGGGTGGGTGGCAGGGTACCACGTGTCATCAAAATCCATTGAGTGAATCTATGTGAACAGACGCATAAACAACAACCAAAACCTAAATGTATTTCCCTGAATGCAATGACTTTTGGACCAGTCAGGGTTTAGTTCAATAATAACCTTGTTTGATGTGAGATTTTTAGATCTGATTCTCTGAAAATTAAACCTACGAACTGGCTGCGATTCTTAATCACATGACTTGGCACTAGACATGCTGTCCTCTGTCCAGATCAGGTGCGACCTTGGGGAGCAGCTAGTGAACCGCAGGGAGCTTGGGTCTTACTCAGGTGCCACAGCCCTTGGAAAGATCTTTATCTACCTTATAAACAAAGCTGTAGAATTAGGTGGCTGCTCCTCCCTCCCTCCCTCCCTCTTCCACCTTTCAAACAAGTCACATGAAAAGTTTAATGTCATTTATTCCACATCAGACCATATTTTTTGAACCCTTTTATTATATATAATTTCAGACTTATGGAGAAGTTGCAAGAACTCTTGAACCCAGTTTAACTATTAAGCTATATTTTAAAATCATTTGGTTTTTCCTTATACAAAATAGTAATAACCAGAAGTTCATTTAAAAATAGATTTTTGTCTACTAGTTGTGGCTGGTGCCTTTCCCACTGCTTACTTACTGGACTTACTTACTTCTGGATGCACCATTAGGTTTGACTTTCAATATTCTGAACTACTGTCCCATAAACCATAAAAATATCTCAGAAATCCCAACAAATTCATGTCCAAATTATATCTTTTAGACTGCCCGTGACACACAGAAAAAGCATAAAAATTGTCAGATGAGAAGTGCTGATTTTTGGTTCAGAAAATGTAGATACCTTATGGCCATTGTTTCTTTCTCAATAAATATCTGTTGAATGAATGAATGAATGAATGAAAGGCTGGTTACTGGATAGAAGCTGATACTGCCCACAACAGAAAGAATTGACAAGGAATTGAGTCTGGATATTTAATTTAGAGTTGAGATACCTTAGGGGCATTTTTATCTAAATACTTCCATCTTATTTCCTCTACTTCACAATTTGTTTGAAAAGCATCAATTCACTGTAAAAACGTGAAAACTGAAATTACTACAAGGAGAGAGGGCAGGCCACTTCACCTCTCTCAACTTCAGTGATCTCACCAGTAAGATATGGAAACTGGGCAATTTCTGAGATGTTTTCTGGCCCTGAAATTATTCTGATTGTTGAACAGTTACAAAGACATAGAAATCTCCTTACAGCCACACCGTTAACGAAAGCAGCATATGTTGGTGGGAGCCTGAAGTCTGGCTGGCCCCAAACAGTGCTGGATACATTGGAACTATAGATCTGAAACAAAAGAATATCAATCAGTGATACAGAGTGTGAACCCAACATGCCAAGTCACCATTTCAAGAGTTGTTCTTCATGTTTGGAGGCATTACTTTAATACTTCTTATTGAGCCCTTTGTGCTAGACTGAAGCCCTAGTCATTGGATTTCTTTCTTCCTTGTAGAAGAATATATAACTTTTTCTGTGGAAGGGAGAGGAGAAGCTGTTGCTCAGTCCCAGACTGTGATCCATAGGTGCACCAAGGAATGAAGTCTGAATTTACTCTTATTTACCCCTTGAGGATAAGTACTAGGAAAGGTGGACTAATCGTCTATAGACCAAGCATATTCTTTGGAGAGTGGATGCTACGTCTCTCATGTAATCACCTACTCTGTGCTCAGGGTGCTGGCCCAGGCTTTTCTCCAGAGAACCTTGAAGTCTTTGCACGAACAAATGGCCTGGGGCTATGGCTGCTAAGACTCTCAGGTAAAAATGTGCTTTCAGTCAGACTAGTAATCAACTTTGAGATTTTGCTAGCCTTAAGATTAAGACTGGCCTTAAGATACTGACTTAGTAAAGGATGTGGGTGAATATTAAGACTCAGGTAATAAAGCATAGAAAAGCATAAAACTATATACAACAATGCTATATACACCAAGCACTGTCTCTAAAATGAAGAGTAGGGCAGTAGAACACAAACGCACGTCCCTGGGCGCGCTTCTGGGTACACCTCACAAACAGGCGCACGTGCACACTTGGTTTTAGCTCCAAAGTAGACATTGAGCTTCTTACTTTACTGTATTCCCTGGCTTTGTGAAACACTTCTGTACTGGTTCCCAGGAACCCAACACCCAGAGTATCCAGAATCATCCTCTTGCTCCTCTGGATAACACGATCTGTCAGGTGTCCCACTTTCAAGCCGTGGATCAGTTTGGCCAAGCTCTCTGTGACAGACTTTAAAGGGAAGAGTGTTAGAACAGTGCTTCATTCACTTTGTATTCACACACTTCCTTTCTACACGAGAATGGGAGGTACTTTTACGTAAAGAGTTTACTCCACTATAGGAAACGCAGTTGGTTAAATTAAGTTCAGTTCCTAAAAAATGATGTGTACTGACCACATGTGTGAGGCAGAGGGATGTGGAAATGAGCGATAGCCAGTTTCTGTCCTCAGTCGAGTGGAGGACACAGAGTAGCAGGCAGATAATGTGTGCTTGGGTGGTGGGCTCTGGTGAGGCAAGCAGAGGCTCAGAGGGGGAGCAGGGGAGGGACGTCTCGCCCACCACGTGGGCACGCCTGGGCGTGCGGTGCATTCAGACAGGTAGGAGCTGTCACTGGTAGACACGTGCCAGGTCTTGAGCTGAATGTTTTAAATACAGTGTCTACTTAATACCCACTGGTCTCTAGGTATGTATCGTGAGTCTCTCTTTGCAGGTGAGGAGACCAAGACCCAGGAAGGTGAAGTCCCGAAGTCACACAGCTATAACTTAGTTAGTCTGGACACAAACCCCTGTAGGTCTAACTCCAAAATCGATGCATCTATAGCTCTTAAGCCCCCATTTCCCAAGGAACACATACATCAGAAACCTGGATTTCTTGCTGAGAATGAACATTTCTGGTTCTCCATCCCACACCTCCAGAATTAGACCCTCCTCAGAACCAGAACATTTGGAAGCTTAGTACAGGGTTCTAGGTTTCCATTAAGCTCTCTAGGAGATTCCTCAGTGATTCCTAAGATAGCTCTAGTGCTGTCACGTCCAATGTGGTAGCTACTCTCCACATCTGGTGACGGAGCGCTACATGTGACTAGTCCAAACCGAGACGTGTCATCAGAGGAGAATAAACACTGGGTTTTGAAGACTTAGTAGGAAAACAAAGGAATAGAAAGCATTTCATTAATAATTTTAAAATATTAATTACATGCTGAAATTGATAATATTTGGGGTATATTGGTTAAATAAAATATATTATTAAAATTCATTTCATCAGTTTCTTCTTACTTTTTTAAAATATGGCTACTGGAAACTTTAAAATTACACTCGAGAACCACTGCCTGCTCTTTCTGTTGGTGGAGACTTGCTGGAGGAGTAGATACCTGAGCTGGTTATGAAAACTTCTGGGGGTCAGCCAGGCGAAAGTGCTGAGAATGAAGATGGAGGTTAAAGGCAGAGGTAGCAGCGTGGGCTGGGGCGTGGAGGTGTTGGTGTGGGGCGGTGCCGTGAACTGGGCAAACTCCAGCCGCAGGGCTGCCCACAAGGGGCAGAGATGACAGGGAGAATGGATTTGCAGGCCAGGGCTGAATGGCGAAAGTTATATTATGCTAAAGACTGTGACATCATCAGGGAGCCATAGTGCTGTCTTAAGAGAGGAAGAGGCGTGATCAGAACTGTGTTTTGCAAAGATCTCTGTAGGTACTCATGTAGAGAATGGATGGGGAGGGGTAGACAGGGCAGGTAAGAGACCGACGCCACAGGTTCTGGATGGGGAACCGGCAGTGCCATTTGCCGTGAGAGGGAACACAGGAAGAGGAGAAGACTTCTGGGCAACGATGCTGGGCTCATCGTGAACTTGTTGAATGTGAAGTGCGTGTGGTCATCCTAGTCGAGAAGACCTTATGTTTCTACCCACAAACCAGATAAAGAGCATGTCTGTTATGTAGTTAAAAACATCCTTTCATGTTTCACTATATGCCTAGCACTTAGTACCACTTAGTAAATGTTAGGTCGCTTCCCTTCCCTGCTCTGATTCTTGCGTCATTATACAACTTCTTTGTCTCTGTGAACATCAGATAACTCATTTTAAAACGTGAGCTATAGGATGGGAGTGGGGGCTTATTGGATAGAGGATCTGGGGTGTCTGGGGCTCTCTGACGCTAAGCTCAGTGCAAGAGCAGAGGTGCAAAGATAGAACCAGTTCCCAGCTGAAAGTCCTTCAACCTGGCCACCGACTTGTCGACTTGTCCTATATTTTCAATCCCTAGGCTGTCAAGCCAGGGAAACCTTGCCATTTGCGAAACAGTGGGTTGCTTTTTATGTCTCTGAAGCTTTGCTAGAACAATGAGAGGAGGCTGACGTGGGAGGAAGCAGGAGAGGAGATGGCTGGAACAGAGCAAGGGGTCTGGGATGCAAGTTTCAGGTTAGGGTGGAGAATAACAATACCTTGGATTTTCATGTGGCTAGAAATCTGGGTAAACATTTTAGGGACAGAGAAGGGAAGGAGGGAAGAGAACTGGCTTGATGATTTGCCAACTAAAACTTAGAGATTCAAGCACTGGTTGGATCCTTTCTTATAAGCAAAACTACCTCTTTTTGACCTCTCTTCCCATCCCCACAATTCCCACAGTGGAGGCAATTAATGATGGATTGTTCATCTCTTCAGGGTTAGATCTGACCTGGGACTGCCTGCTGGGGCAACGTGTATGCCTGGGGAGCGTGTATTTGCAGGGCGCCACCATGGAGCGCGGGAGGTGATTGGGGCCTCCATCCACACAATCCCACGGTGCTAGTGACTTCTGAAAGTAGGACCCCAACGGACCCCCTGACAGGTCCTGAACACCACCCCATGTGCCAAAGAACAAACAGCCTCCTTCTGGCCCCTGAGGAAAGGAACACTAGGAAATAAACATGCAGCTGTTCAGCTGTATTTAGCCTTGTGCCCATCTATTTCTAAAATATCTTTTTGGTCTTCTTGATTTTCTCCTGGCATTTACATCTGTTCTTAGTAAAATACTATGATTAATGTATAAATTAAGGTGAAATATACAGTTATTTAATAAATATTTCAGGAGTTCCTGTTATGTGTCTGCCCTGTGCTAAGCACTCTAGAGTACCAAACCAAGATGTTATGGTTCCCACCACAAAAGGCTTATCTTCTCCAGGGAACTAAGGACAGTAGACAGATAATTAGAAAAGCAATCTGGCAATGCCATAATGGATACATGCCAAACTAGAAGGTTAAAATTCTATGAACTGGGCTTCCCTGGTGGCACAGTGGTGAAGAATCCGCCTGCCAATGCAGGGGACACGGGTTCGAGCCCTGGTCCAGGAAGATCCCACATGCTGCAGAGCAACTAAGCTCGTGCGCCACAACTGCTGAGCCTGCGCTCTAGAGCCCGCGAGCCACAACTACTGAGCCTGCGTGCCACAACTACTGAGGCCCATGTGCCTAGAGCCCGTGCTCCGCAACAAGAGAAGCCACCACAATGAGAAGCCCGCGCACCACAATGAAGAGTAGCCCCCTTGCTGCAACTAGAGAAATCCCGTGCGCAGCAATGAAGACCCAACGCAGCCAAAAATAAATAAATAAATCTACTTAAAAAAAAAAATTCTATGAATTTATAATGATTCATTTTCTTCCTAATTTTATACCAGAGAATTATGTCTGTTCTTGGTAAAACATTGATAAAAAACAAGATGCAGTTAATTAGACCACCCAGAAGCTATGAGAAATATTAAAATCACATTTTGAAAGTAGAAGCAGGTAGCTCTTAAAAGGAGAGGGCAACTGAGGAAATCGAGAAGAAAAGGAAAGCTAGAAAAACCAGTTTAAATAAGCCACATAAAAGGAAACAATACCTTGAGCATCATGTTGTTCTAAAGAGGAGGTCTGTCTCAGGAGTGAATTGGGGAGAAATTTGGTTGCTGTGTGACTGTCTTTATACTCCTCTCTTCTCTCAAACTCATTCTCTTTCACTTTGTTCTAACTTGAAAGTTTCCACCATTTCAACACCTCCCAGCTAAACGTACTTCAACTTCCTCTGCCATGAGTTGTTTAACTTACCAGTAAACTAAATAAATAAACCTAAGAAGTACAGGAGCGATGATCATATGATTCCTCACAGATATCAGAAAAGTACATTGATGGCAAAACTAGGCTTGCATCTTGTGCCTAGATGCCATATGTCAAAATCAGAAAAATATTCACGCTCTTTTATCTAGGTATTCTACTTCTAAAAATTTATCCTAAGGAAATAGACATGGACTTATGGGAAAAAAATAGCAAATGAAATAAAATAAAATTCATAGACTTACTTACAATATTAAAAGTTGGAAAAAATCAAATGCCCCCCCAATAGTGGCTTGGTTAAGCAAAATACGGCATGTACGGTATTTAAGGTACACTCTCATTTTCCCCTTCCATTCCACATCTGCTAGTCACCATTGTCAAGGGACAAAAGTACCAGAAGTTCCTGGTAGCTTGAGATTAAGAACTTAGAAGGGCATTGGGCATTAATCACACTTCTTCTCAGATGTTCCCTGATTTGTTCCTGAACTGCATTTTTCAGTATATGCAGATCTGTGGTTCCTGGGTCCTCCGCCTGGCTTCTGGGATCTATTGCCTGCCGCCCTGCTATTGCCCAAGTGGGCTTCAACACAGCTTGTCCAAGCCTTTTTGTTTATAATCAGTCACTGTGGGTTGGCTAGTCTGAACCCATCTCTGGTCCTCTAGGGAATTGTGATTGCCCTTGGGCTGTCTAGTCCTGGCCAATTGGTTTGTACTTACAGTGGGTACCAACAATCAGGTTGTTTAAAATTTGAGCTTGTTGTTCCAGGTGTAGTGGCGGAATTCTTCTTTGAGGGGGATTGTATTTTAATTTTAGAGGAAGTCTCCAGGAGCCTTGTGGCTCTACCCCCATCCTGTTACAGAAGGGGGAGTTTGAGACAAAGAGAAACTAAATGGCTCTGCATAAAAATGCAAAAGGCTGTCTTTCTTGTGGTCAGACAGCACCTCTAGGAGAAGAGGTTAAGTGGTTTGCTTCTCTTGGTTGGAGCCTGTGAAGAAAGAGTCTGGGGCTCTGGAGACAGGGTCAAGGGCAGGGTCAGTGGGAATCCCCGTGAATTGTTGGGGGTGATACCCTGGTTATAAGTCAGAACTACACACAGGTGAGGGGTGAGGCTGGAGGTGGGGAGGTGGTCAGCGGGGAACCCCATGTGGAAGGACATAGGCAGACAAATTTAAGGAGCAGTGGAATCAAATATCTACTCTGAAGTTTTTCTTTACAATATAATAATTGTTTGTCATCCTGAGGAAAGTTTGTTACATACTACAACCTAGTGTCAGCCATGCTTTGGGGAGTGAAGGCAGGGAGGTTGTTTGTGCATGAAGAAGGCTGGGGGTACCAGTCAGAGGAAGAAGTGACCGGCAGCAGACTGGGGGTGGAGGTACTTTTTGGTTATCCTAAGTAGTAGAAAAGTCAGAAGAAGGGGGTCTGATTGTACCTAGTTGAATGATACAAGAAAGAGGGACTTGAAAGGATGACACTGGGAGATGTTTGGATTCTCTTCTTAAGCCAGCTGTGGCCTGAGGCGGGCTTCCCAACCATGGTCCAGATTGGGGAAACCCAGAGCCAGGCTCAGTATTGGCACCCACAGTGGTTGTGGGCAACAGGGTACCATTTCAGACAATCTGTTTTATATCAGTGGACTCCAAACCCAGGTTCCAGTGGACGGGTGAATTTCTGTATCGAAAAGTAAAATGAATATTTGGGAATAGGGAGCAAGATGGGTATTTGGGGCCATTTGGATAGACTCCAGCAAGTAAGAACAATCCGTACTATAAGGTTTTGTGATTTATTGCTAGATAGTTTACATAAATTGGTGTTAAGAGTAATCTCATCGAGTTGAAAGGAAACAGACATCTAGTTTGAAAAACACTCAAAATAGAACTCTCTAAGAATTATCTCAGTTGGGAATTCTGGAGTTTTCAGCTTACTTAGATATTTAGAGACTCCTAAGACCACTTTTACATGAAAGTGAAGAGTGGGCTATGCTGGCTTCAGCTGTCTCACCATGGAAAAACTTTATAAAGTGATGATGAGCTTTATCAAGTCTGATGAGCTTTGATGGAAGTGCTGTCATTTAGCATCTCTGGGCTCTCACTTTTTGTCACTATTGAATTCGAAGACGCGTTAGTTCAATGATTTGCTTGCTTAATTACTTTGTGCTTTTATGGAACTGTGACCAATTTAAAGACTAAAGCCCTCTGTAATTAGAATCACTTTCTCACTATCTAGGGGCTTAAATGATAAATTGTAGATTGACCAGCACCTCTCTAAAATTAAAATTTTAGAGGAAGGACCAGCACTTCCTCTAAAATTAAAACAATTGATGGCTTCCAGTTGCCTCCTTGCTCCTAGCTCTAAGTAGAAGCCAGATTATTTTTAAAAGCAAATTTGATCTTCCATCACTGTCTGGAGGGGAAGCAGTGTAGAGAGCAGCCCCATGAAGGCCCACATGGGGCGGAACTGAAACCTCCTGCTAATGGTGGGTTTGGGTGAGCATCTTTCCATAGCAAGCCCAGTCTTCAGAGACCTGGCTGGCAACTTAACTGCAACCTCCTGAGAGACCCAAAGCTATGCCTCCCAGCTAAGCTGCTCCAGGAATCCTGACCCTCAGAAACTGTTAAGATGATAAAGGTTTGTTCTTTTAAGGGGAAAAGTTTTGAGGGTAATTTGTTACACAGTAATAGACAATACAAACGCCAACCTGTTAATATGCCTTACACGGGCCCTTAGGATCAGACCTGAGTTCTCTCTTCATTCTCACATTGGGCCACCCAAGGGGCCAAGATCTTCATGCCTTAGGGACCTTTGTACCAGTGATTCCCTCTCACTTCTTGTGTCTTCTCCCCACATCATACTCCTTTCTTCTCCCCTCACCCCACAACTTTCTTCTCCTCATCTTCCATCTAAGTCAGTGGTTCTTAGCCAGAGATGAATTGTCCCCCAAGGGACATTTGGCAATGTCTGGAGACATTCACCAAGTTGTGGCATCTAGTGGGTAGGGCCCAGGGATGCTGCTAAACATCCTACAATGTAGAGAACAGCCCCCTACAACAACAAATTAATTGGTCCAAAATGTTAATGGTATCGAAGTTGAGAAACCCCTATCTAAGTGTAGAGGTTACATCAAGGAGGCCTCCAAAACATGCCAAGTTTAGGTCAACCTGCTCACCTGCATGTTCCTATAGGGCACAAAGTTTCCCTCTTTATATTCCTTATTAGATAGGGAAGTTCTGTTTAGGAAGGGAACTGATCTACCCCGTTGATCACTACATCCAGAGTCTCACACATAATAGGTGCTCAATAAATTTTTGTTGAATGAATTAATGGAAACCCAATGCTTTCTATAAGTCAATCATACTAACACATGAATGAAATTTAATCCCTCTTTATTCCCAGTGGAAATGTGTCAGGAAGGTGTTCTTTTTAATGTCTGTGGTTTTATACTATTGTGGAGTGCTGGTCTGCCAGCAAGTAGAATACAATGAACAGATCTTTCTGTTTCTCTTGACAACAGCAGGTCCAGCTATTAGGGATGGCTTGTGAACGTGAGCTATCAGAGTAAATCAGGAATATTTGAAACAACAAATGAGAAATGTGAGAATGCAGACTATTTCTAAAAAGGAAAAACCATTTAATACAGTCAACTTTGCCCAGAATAGCTGATTTGGCATATTTGAATTTTGGTTTTCCTTTTTCTTCCTTGCCCTTCCTGTGTAGTCTGATGAGTCAATCTCCAGACTGTAATTACTAAGTTTCATTTTTGGGGAACGCTTATGTTTTATCAGAGAGCACAGTGGTAGCAATCAGGGTTCCTTCCCCTGATTAGTTCTGTGTTAATTCCTTTGGGATATTGAAATATACTTACCATAAGAACGTTTTGTAAAGGAGAAAACTTTGGGGTAAAGTGTATTTAATTTCCTTAAAACAGCACCACAATAATAACAGCCATCAAAATCTCCAAGGCTGGGCTTCCCTCGTGGCGCAGTGGTTGAGAATCTGCCTGCTAATGCAGGGGACACGGGTTCGAGCCCTGGTCTGGGAAGATCCCACATGCCGCGCAGCAACTAGGCCCGTGAGCCATAATTACTGAGCCTGCGCGTCTGGAGCCTGTGCTCCGCAACAAGAGAGGCCACGATAGTGAGAGGCCCGCGCACCGCGATGAAGAGTGTCCACCGCTTGCCGCAACTAGAGAAAGCCCTCGCACAGAAACGAAGACCCAACACAGCCAAAAATAAATAAATTAAAAAAAAAAAAAAAATCTCCAAGGCTTACGCCGTTATCTATCTGCCATTGTTCTGGTTCCATTTTCCCCAGGCCCTAGACAATAAGATAAAACCAAATTTTAACGTGAAAACTTCAGTAAGACATCAAGAGAGAATGTTTTAAAGCAATATTTAAGAGAATGTCTCACAGAGTCAATGGTTACCTTGTGTATATGTTCTTTATATGTTCTCTCTTTGTGTGTGTATGTGAACTTTTTACCAACTTATTAAATTTTGGATGGAATTTTGAAAGTGCTCAGGAAGGAATTAGGTTCCTATGAAGTGAGGACTTTAAAATAGCGAAGGAACGTGTGGCTGTAAAATCATCGCTTCAATATAATTGACTTAGCATAATTTTTTGTGAAAACATTTTTCTGTTTGTGGAAGCTGAGGGTGGTTATAATTTATCCTCTAAAGCACTCTACCTCAAAGAAAAGTATTGTTTGTAGCTTTTCTCGTAAGCACAAAATAGCTTGTTAATATTTCTTAGTTAACTCGTAAATGCTGAATGATTACCCACAGGCTGTATTGTTCTGCATCAGATGTTGGCAAAAAGAAGAATAAAATGGATGGATGCCTTATTTGAAGAAATCTGGTAGACATTTAAAAAATATTCCTTCAGAAATTGTGTATGCATATTTACCAGGCAGAATAGATTCTAAGTACTTCCTCCTCTTTTGAAGCTGGAATTGTTGTGGACCTCAAAAGAAATGTGGTTAAGCATTTCAGCAGCAAAAGTCTAGTTATTTCCTTTTGATATTCCCATTTCACACCAGAGACTCTTTTTCAGATGATCAAGTCTTTCTTCAGCTCCAGGAAATTTTCTTCTGTTGTTTTCTTGATTCAGTTCCCTGTCTATTCTCCTTCTGAACATGTATTAGGTAGATATTGTTTCTCTTGCCTTTATCCTACATATCTCCACTTGATTATTGTAATTTCCATATTTTTACATTTCTGTTTAATGTTCTGATAGGATTGCATGACTTGGTCTTCCAATCACTAATTTAGTCTTCATTTGTGCCCTTCTGCTATTCAGCTCTTTTAATGAGTTTCTTATTTTGGCAATAATTTTTTTTAACTTTTATTTTATAAGAACTCTTATTGTTCTCTGATTAACATTTTACATGGCATCATTTTCTTATTTTATGGCTACTGTAAGTTAATCTCCTTGAGAAAATTACTTTAAAATTAAAAAAATAATCTTTTTTTTCTGTTTCTTTTGGGATCATTCAGAATACTTCTTTATCTGGTACCTCTCTTTCAGGCTGTTGGTTTTCAGTCCCACATGAGTCAGACAGCTCACCAGTGTTGGGACATGACTCTTGACTGCAGCATCACTCTGTCTATGGTGGATGCTCTTCCATCCCTTCAGTCCCCCAATCTAGAATGATGACTCCTGGGCTTGGAGACCATGGGGCCTCCCTGGCCAGATCTTAAGGAAGTTCTCAAACTTAGCTAAGGTGAGAGGTACTGGTCAGGATACAAAAATATAAGGGCTAACATGGTCAGCCATGCTTGCATATTACAGTTTTAACTCACAAAAAGAAAGAAAAATCTGCAGACCACAGAACCTACAGAGAGAACTTCACGTTTACTCAATGCCATCTCACTTTGGTAGAAATTTTGGATCAAACCACCACCAGACACTGGTAGTCTCTAGATTTCTCTCCTTAGGTCAGTGTCTACTGCTTGGCCAGTCAGTCATGGCAGGGGTGCTGGGGTCTTGTGGGACCTGTGTGGTCACTTGGTCTTCAGAGGGGGACCATGGGGCTGTACATTATTTGGCTTGTCTTCTCAGGTGTGATGATCTTCTCCCAATAATTGTCATTGTCTACTTTTCATATTCTTTTCTTATTTTACATGTGGCTTTGACTGCCCCCATTTCAGTTCAACATAGGCCATTAAGCAGGATATTTTGCTGATGTCTCAGTGATTTTATCCCCTTGTCCTCCATTTGCATATTTTCCTTATGGTTGATAAACTAGAGTTCTAAAACTTGCTTCATGAAATTAGGGCAGGGGGAGAGAGAGAGAGAAAGAGAGACAACAAAGAGACATCAAGTGACAGCTGGGGCTGGGCCCCATGGAAACATCAGCTATGGGCTCACCTTGGTACGTGAGCACATTCACAGGACTGGTTATCAGTTTTGCAGGTCATTTTTTATCAGTGCACCCATGACTGACTTGAGTCTTGGGGGCTCACTCACACTAACCCAAATTATTTGAGAACAGAGAGTTAATCAGAATGCCAATTGGTTAATTTACATTGATCAGAATTCCATAGGGTCTTCCATTTAAGCCCTTTTCTGTATCAGGGTCCCCAAGAAGTTAAGTTAGCAATGTTCACTTGGTCAGTAGCAGAGGAGCGGGGGCTGAGAGCTGCCTGTCTAGGCTGTGGAAGAGCTGCTGTCCTTGCCCCATGAAATCTCCCACCTCCCTGGTGCCCAGACACATGCGTCCACCAGATTCTCTGCTAGATACACTTGGCCAGATTCTTACTTTGCTCTCTATAAATTACCTTTATGTTGTTAGCCTTTTAGTCTTTGCTCTGTGAAGACATGGTACTAACTTACAGCACAATACAATCAGACATTCCTGGGTTTTTCATTTTACGCCCCAAACACATCAGCCTTGTTGGCTGCTGGGTGAGCTCTATACCCTCTACATTTACTACACAATAAAACACAGTCTCTGGGTAGCAACAGCATGACAACTAATAGGTAAAACTCACTCTTGTCACATTTCAATAAGAGAAAAATTCCTGTCAGTTGAAATGTCTGTCATGATTCATTCAAAGTATACAGAATTAGCCATGCATTTCAACATCTTAGTATTTCCTCAAAATTTTAGAAAAACACTTAAAATTAATGTGGCGTCTTCTGACACTTGGTATTTTCCATATGACTACTTGGGTTCTGGCTTCTGGAATTTCTACTTAGCCCTGCTCCTTTCCTTCCTCCCTCTATAATTCACAGAGAACATTCTTCTTTTTCTGCAGTTTAACAAACATAACAGAATCTAGTTTGCAAAGATTTTTAAATTTTCTGACTGGTTTCATTCCTTGAATCAGTGTTATTCTTTTTTCCATCAACTAAAAAAAAAAATCTGTCTTGGTCTCAGATGTGTGAAAAATGGGAAAAGGAATGGTCAAAATCAACAAGAATCTTCTGTATGTGGGAGAACACAGTGCTAAGGACTGTGGATGTGGAAATGAGACAGGAGGGAAGGGGGCAGGGCACAACCATTACTGCTGAGGATAAAACAAAAACTGGTCAGAACCGATTTGGCCCAAGATGGCAGAAGATTTGACTTCCAGCAGACCTTGAGCCTCATTATACGCTCGTTGTAATACATTAGCATGTGCTAAACAACACACCCACAGGTGCCATGACAGTACCAAGGCTGACCATAAAAGGCCAAAAAGTGGGCAGTGGCCCAATTCCTGGAAATCACCACCCCGCCCCCAAAATAGCTGGAATAATCCACCTACTCATTAGCCTATGTAATTACCCAGCCCATAAAAACTAACCACCCCATATTTTGGGGCTGCCTCTCTCCTTCTGAGATGGCCCAAGCTCTGTCTATGTAGTGTGTATCTACCTGAAGAAACTTGCTTTCACGTTACTATGGCTTGCCTTTGAATTCTTTCCTGCGCAAAGCCAAGGACCCTCCCTTGGTGGCCCCATCCCAGGGACTCACCCGAGACCTGGGACATGACCATCCTCTCTCACCCCATTTTCCTGCAACAGAATAATAAGATGGTGGGAAGATGTAACTAAAATCAAAATCTTCTCTCAACCCTGAAATCCTCTCCACAGAGGTAACAGAGAAAGAAAACACTTTAATTATTGAATAAGCATTAAACCAGAATGTGATGCCCATCACAGGCAATCCCCAAAGAGGCTGCAAAGACAGAAAAGAATCTCACCCCCTTCTATAGCCAAGCAGAAACTATGCATTGCATACATACATGTTCTTGAGATAAACAATAACTAGTCCTCAAGTCAGAGGACTTGATAGCACCTTTTGTCATACATACTTCATTCTAAATTTACCTGGTAATTGAGGTGACCATTGGCTAATTGACTTTATCCAGAGGAAAAACACACTTCTCATCTCTTCATGAGAGGAAGTAGCTCTGCAATTTGGAGCAAGGCACCCACCAAAGTTAGGCTCCTGTACCTATCAGCAGTCTCTGCCCCATTCTGGGTGCTGTGTGAACGAATGTGTGAGGGAGTGCATACATCTGGACCCTAGGTGAGTATGGTGGTTCCAAGTCCCTACCTTGTTCTGTTTTTTGACCAGCTGAGAAATCGCATTTTAGTGCTGGGAGTGACATTCCACCTGTATATCCCACAATGGACAGCGGGGCTTTCCTGAAAGGCTCTGGAATTGCTCTGCATCCATGGACTTCTGGAATGTCAGGGACCAGTTTCAGCTCAGGAACTCACCTGGGGGAAGGATGAAAGCTGACAGTGGGACCAGTTGCCATCAGGGAGTAAAGAGGGAGAGTTAGAGGCAAGCTGGCCACTCCAGCAGGTCCCTCTTGGGAAAATATCTCCATGAGTTTACCTGAGTGAGTGGGCTGGATCCAGCCCTGAGTGCTGAGCTCCTCTGGTGAGGGATCTCACCCCTCACAGGATGCTGAGGCATGGACCAGAAGGCCAGTGTATCATTTTACACTTTGGATGTTCCTTTACATTGCAAGACTGGATGTATTCGCTGTGTAGGGTCCTTCCCTATGGCACTGTGGCTGGGACGTCAGATGAGTAATCGGATGTTGCTTGCTGAGTGTGAAACTGGAGCAAGCAGTGGCAGAAATTTGAAGGACATTTACCAAGACTTTGGGAAAGCTAGACATCCCTGTTCCACACGATGGATACTTCTCTTTGGTCTTCACCAAATGTAAGATCTTGCCTTTGCTTGCTTTTTTACTTTGTTCCTCTTTTGAAATTCCATATTGATCATCTTCCTGTTGCTGCAACACACAGACACGTGACAGCACATTGTTTGGCCACCTTTTCAGTGTAGTTCTAATAAGAAGTTAAAACTGAGTTCTCGGAACTGGGAAATTGGCAGCTTACTTTGGAATATCATGTGTCCCTGAAGTATCCTCATGTCCTGAGGTCCTGTCATAACTCTTAGAAATCTCTCCTTTCCTCCCTTCCTTAGCACAGGTCATTTGTGTAGAACTCAGTCATTATATGTGGATTTTGCTAGTGTAACTTCGAGTGGTAATCTGTAGAATCAGTCCCAGTCTGGGGGGCACCTTATGTTGCTCCAATGTGCTAATAATAAGGATTAGACCCACGAGTGTATGAGACTAATCATGTCTGAAAGTCTCAAAGTCTTGAGGTAAATAAGTAGTGGAAAGTTGGGGTGGAAGAAAGAAAATGATTAGGAATGAGATGACTGAAAAAATAAGTCCAAATGCAAGGTTGCATAAGGACCAATAAGGATAGAGTAGGAGAGTGAGATAAAAAAATAAGAGCTGAGATACAATGACCCAGAGTACAGTTGTGCAGGTTGTGAACTGTTCAATGATGCCATACATAAGAGGGCTCCATTCACACCATAGGCATTGTAGTTTTGTGTATTTATTATGATAATTGCAGAAGAGAGGACATAACGTTTTTTAATTCTAATAAAATCAGTATATTATAACAATTTTTCTGACAGTGAAAGTGTGCTGGGAGATAGTTCCTCATGGGTCTCACATGTATCTTCACATTTTGCTAGCAGAGGCATGGACTATTTATTCCAGATTGTCTTTTCAAGGATGTATGGAGCAAACAGCCATGGAAAGTAGAAATATTACCTCTCTGGAGTAAAGGGTAGGCAGGCTTACTGGTCATTATAAAAGATTTAGGTTCCCTAAGTTCAGGGGTCTTCTCCTGTAACAAAACCCACGCATGTGCAGATGTCACCTGGCCCTCTGTGCATTGTTGTGAGAAAAGGAGCTTGGGGAATTGGTGCAAGAAAAAGCAGACACTCTGGCTACAACTATTTCTGTGAGTAATAAAGTCCTTTGTCTCTGGCCCAGGAGTTTCATGGGTGGTCTTCTGCCACCATCCATGAAACTGGCTGGCTAACATGTTAGCTTGCATGTAGGTCTGACACCTCAGACCCTTCTCAATTATTAACACAGTGTCTTAAAGAAGGGAAACATTTTTCTGAATCGCAAAAGGCACTATATAGACTAGCAGCAGCTGGGGAGGAGGTAAGCCCAGAGCATAACTAAGAAGGAGAGAAGGAGGAGATAAATACACAGGGATTGTGTTTTTCTAGCCATTTTGTTTCTCATTTACCTATGTTTGGGTCCATCACAACTTCCAGGATCAATGCTGACAAGCGTAAAGGAGTGTAAGATGCTCAACCCTGGCTATTTAATAAACTCACTTAGGGAGATTTCAGAAATCTGATGCCCAGACCAATTAACCAGACTCTTGGGGGGAGCCCCATGCATCAGTAATTTTTAAGGCTCCCAGGTGATTCTGTTTGCAGCCAAGGTGTGAGCCAGTGGTCCAGCCTAAAGTTCTGGGGCTTACTGGTGCTGTTACCCCCTCATGGGTGGTCAGCACTCACAAGTGTCCTGGCTTATACTCCAGGATTTCAGGCTTGTTCTGTTCCTGATACGCGCCTGACTTTGTGCAGAGCCCCACTGTTCCTCTGGTTCTACCCTGCTTTTGCTGGGTCTTTCCCCGGGACTCAGAGATCCCTCCAGATGCTGTCTCTGTCTCCTTGCATTCCTGACTTTTGTCTGATTTCTTGCAAGCTGTGTCAGGCTCCACTGGGGAACAAATGAAATCTTTGAAGACCCCAAGCATTGAAAAAAAAAATGTAGGGCCCTTCTGCTCTTTCCCCAACTTATGATAAAAATTAATATTGATGAAGCACTTACTGTATATCATGCACTATTCTAAAAGTTTTACATATGCTGTATTAAAGTAATGTTTAATTTCCACAAAACCTCATTATCCCCATTTTATAGATGAGGCAACTGAGGGAGTGAGAGACAAGTAACTTGCCCAAGACAACACAGCTGGTACATGGTACAGCCAGGACTTTGAGACAGGCAGTCTGGCTCCAGAGACTACACTACGCCACGCCAAACAGTAAAATGAGTTTAAAGGAGGCGAATAATGTGATTTTCCCGTTGGGTCTACTTTGATGCTCTTTGTTTGGAAATGTCAAATTCTTTCAAAAAATTTTTTCTCATCCTTTTGGTGTCCCTGCTTAGCAGATACCTTAAGCACATGCTTATTCCTGCTGTCGGGTAATCCACCACTGCTCGGTTAACCCATGTCAGGCTTCCCTGATGTTGAAAGCTTGCGTCAGTGCCCCCCACCAACCCCGGATATTTTCATGTAGAGAATGCACCCACTTGATGAAGCTTCAGCCAGTCCCTGGCAGGGCCTATCTCCCCAAAGCCCACTCGCCAACGTAGGCACATCTGTTACAAACTCCTTTCCTGGAGCTAACTGAGCACTGGCTTGTCTCTCCTGGTTGTCTCAGCCCCTAGACAGCCTTGGTTCCCTTCCTCACGGGAAACAATGCAATACCTGGGCCCTTTAGGCAAGGAGATTACTTGTTTAGAGCAGTGGTCTTCAAACTTTCTGTGTGTCAGAGTCACCTGGAGGGCTTGCTCAAACCCAGATTACTTGTCAGAAATGCCAATTCTCCAGTCCCATCCTAGACTAGAAAAAGTCTGGGATGGGACCTGAGAATTGGCATTTCTGACAAGTTCCCAGGTGATGCCCATGCTGCTGGTCCCATGACCACACTCTGAGAACCACTGCCTTAGACCCGGGCTGCTGCACTGTGGTCCACAGATCGGCATCACCTGGGAGCTTACTAGAAACGTAGAATTGCAGGCCATAGCTCAAACCTCTAGACTCAGAATCTGTGTTTAACAAGTTTCTCAAAATGTGCTATGTATGCACATTACAGTTTGAGAGGCACTGGTTTAGGTCACCTGTCTTGATTCCTTCTGGGACTTTTAATGTCAAACAAAGATAAACCTTATTTGACAGCAATATCCAAAATAGTTACCACATTAAACTATATTCTGGCCACAAAAAAGACCAAATAAGATTATATGGGTGATTTGGGACAAATCTATCACAAGTTGTTCCAAGCTCCAAATGGCTCAGCGTCATGTCCTTCTACCAGACGGAGGATGATATGTTCAAAGTGATAGCAATTTAAAAGATTGTTAATATGCACGTGCTCAATGCAGCCTAATGCTGGGGGGTGGGGGAAAGAGATTTTTAGCTCCTTTTCTATCAGTAAAACAATGGCATAAAATATACACTCCATTTAAAGGTTATTTAGAGTTTGAATACTTTGAAAATCAGTCAGTCAGAAATGAAAATTGCTAATTTTGGGTCACTGAGGGTAAGAGGTGGGGAAAAGGGAAAGCTATTTTCACTGTTTCTTTTATATTTTGGAAAAAAAGATAGGCAGACAAGATAAACATCAAGTTCTTTTTTTTTTTTTAATAAATTTATTTAATTATTTTTGGCTGCGTTGGGTCTTCATTGCTGCACACGGGCTTTCTCAAGCTGTGGCGAGCGGGGGCTACTCTTTGTTGCAGTGCACGGGCTTCTCAGTGCAGTGGCTTCTCTTGTTGCGGAGCACGGGCTCTAGGCTCGAGGGCTTCAGTAGTTGTGGCATGCAGGCTCAGTAGTTGTGGCTTGCGGGCTCTAGAGCTCAGGCTCAGTAGTTGTGGCACACGGGCTTAGTTGCTCCGCGGCACGTGGGATCTTCCCGGATCAGGGCTCAAACCTGTGTCCCCTGCATTGGCAGGCGGATTCTTAACCACTGTGCCACCAGGGAAGTCCAAGTTCTTTAAAAAGTGAAGAAAATAGTTACTGAGATTACTGTTATTTTCCCTGTCTCGATAAAGAGTTTTGGATTTTGAAAGTCAAAGGATGAACAATCAGATAAGTCTCCAACGCAGTAAGAGAAAATAACTTGCATCTGTCAATAGATTCTGACAAGCTGGGTGAGAACAATCAAGCAATATCAGCAAAGCTACTACTTCAAACCAAAAAGTGTGGAAAATGGAAGCATTTAAAATGTTTCTGAAGTATAAAATCTAAGTGCTACAACAATCTGAAACTTAATAATCAAAATAGCTATCTTTCTTGGGTGCTTACTGTGTGCCAGGAATTAAGCTAAGTGCTTTATCTATATGTTCTACATGATCTCATTAATCCTTGCCAAAACCTTTGGGTTCTACAGTGATTTGTATTTTACAAATGAGGAAACCGAAGCTCAAGGAGGCTTAAGAGTAAGTATGTATATATGCATGTTAATACATGTATACTGCAGTTACACTCTACATAACCTACCTCCCGAAGAAATAATTATTAGCTTATTTTGCCTGAATGTTGCTGGTAGGAGGATAGAGGAATACCTTCACAGATTTACTTAATTTGCCTTTAATTAGGATGAAGAATGCTTCCTGTGACCAGCTGTCTTGGTTTTTTTTTTCAGTGCTAAAACCAGAAAGTCTCAGGCAAATTGGGACAGTTGATCAGCCTATTGGGATTTCAGGGAAGTGAAGCATTGGAGCCAAGCCTATAAAAGCAGATTGCTTGAACTTTTCTCGAGTTTTAGTTAACAAGTGGTTCTTACGATAAAAGCGAACTAAAAGCACTGAAGTTCCTGAAGGTTTATGCTTAATGGATTAAAGAATGCTGAACCTGCTGTCACTAGAACTGGCTTTTTTTGGTTTTGCTTTGTTATTCTCAGCAGTAGTGATGGATGGCCAGATGAGAATCATATTCTGAAGTCATAGATACTGTGATTTGCCCCACCTAAGGGAACACAGGGAAGAAATCAGCTTTGAAGGACCCTCACTCTGGATGTGTCTCCAAGACTTTGTGCCCTTGGACTTTTCTAGCTGGCAAGTGAAAAAGCCTACCTTGCTTGCTTTACACAAGCACTCCCACTCCCACCTGTGTTTTGTAATTTGGGGTTGTGAGCTTATCTTTAGTGAGGCTTAGTCTGTGAACTTGCACAGTGGCCTGAGTTGAGGGTGTGACCCCTCCCCACCCAGAGTGGGTTTGTATTTGCTTGTATTGGGAGTCCTGGGGTATCATGGTCTGAACATTTCTTATACTAATTTCTGGCCTGTTAGGTGAGGGTCATGAAGGTAGGATAAAAAGTTGAATCATAAATCCATGTAAGGGCAGGCCTATGACTTAATTCTTGGGAGGATACTCTCCCCACTGTCCCCAACTGAGAGCCCATATGGAGATGCACATGTATTCTCATTGACTTCCTATACTGCTGAGTAATTTTTCTCGTGTACCTAGGGTGACCAGGTGAAATATAGAGCTCCCAGTTAAACCTGAATTTCAGGTAAACAACAAATAATTTTCTAGTATAAGTGTATCACAAATGCTGCACAGGACATGCTTGTTTTAAATGTTTAGTTGTTGTTCATCTACAACACCAATTTAACTGGATGTCTTGTATTTTTTTGCTAAATCTGGCAGCCCTGGGTGTACCTTTTATGAGGCTGAGGTCCTTTGGGAAGTCTAGCTTTATATGGGGTCTCAGTGGTAACTCCCCAACATGAGGGGGGTGGGTCTCCTGCTTCCATGAAGCCTTGGAAACCTCAGCCCTGGGTTGAGTCAACCCACTTGACTGCTGCACTCTTGGTTCTCTGGATTCCTGCTGCAGTTTTCAGTTTCAGTTTCATTTTTGGCCCTTTGGAGTTCTCTTATTTTCTTCCAAGCCCAGGCATGCCTTGAAGAGAATGTATGTTATGTTTTGTCCAGGATTTTCAGATGTTTTGAAGTGAAAGGGTTTCAGGTTATCTGGTCTACCCTATCACAGAAGATGGAAATTAGGACATAGGTTCTGAAACAGTCAACTAAGTTCTCTGATATTATATTGGTGTTGGGAAAGTTAACATGCTGTTAAAAGTTAAAAGTCTCCAGGCTTTCTGAGCTATTAATAGGAGGGAGATGTTATGCATGATAAATTATATTTGACCAAAGTATAACCAAGTCAGTGGTATGGTGAGATACTTTGAAATCAGGTTATTCTAAAACAAACAATTTCAAATGTACCAAGGGTTAAAGATACATGGGAAGAAATAATTAAAAGAGCACCTAACTAATTTAAGAACACGTAATTTGTAAGTCCAGGTGACTCAGTTCCTAGGGTAGTGTTATAAACAGGTATTACGGGTCACCAAGTATTCTGTTCCTTCCTTGCAGTGCCCCTCCCTGGGAGGGGTACACATCCCCTTCCGGGCCATGTGACTGGGGTTTGGCTAGGGAAGCAGAAGTGCTAGGAAGTGATTTGTGGTTTGTCATATCTCTTTTCTCTCTGCCATGGCAATCTTCTAGCAGATATGAGGTACACTGAGCTACATATAGCCAACCTCTATGATGGATATATAGCGTGAGCAAGAAAAAACCCTTTGTTCTTTTAAGCCACTGGGGTTTTCAGGCTGTTTGTTACTGCAGCACAACTTGGTCTATCTTGACTGACACAGATACCATCGGTCCTCAGGCAGGCAGCCAGGCACTGAAGATGCAACAGTGAGCAGATTAGGTGTGGTCTTTCCCCTCAGGGAACTTAGGTTCTAAGAGAAGTGACAAAAATTAATCAAACAGAAAATGTAAAAGTAAAAGTTTTGAAGGAAACCAATTCTTGGTAAAATTAAAATGCATTTCTTTAAAATGATACCCCACCTATTTCCAGAAAAGCCTGAAGCTGTTTGCAAAATCAAACACAATGTACAACTTAGACAAGAGACACATTAATATAGCAGAGGAATCAATGTCATAGGGCCGTGAGATAAACCAATTACTGCAGTAGGGCACAATAATTATTTCTACTTTCTGGAGCTAAGGCAAAAAGGGAGATAGTTGGGTAATACAGTTCTTATTGTTTGACAGCAGGATGCAGGCTAGATCTTTGAGGAACTGAACTTTTTCCTGCCCTGAATCGAGAAGCAATTTATCAACTGGGTCTTCATATGAGAGGCATTTCACAACTTAACAGGCAATAACTCTAAATTTGGCCTTGCAAAAGTCACAGGAACATTGTTTAAATGGATATTCCTGGTATAAACTATCTATAAAAACTGAAAACAAAAATCTTAATTAAGGGAAGCCATTTCTGCAGGGAGCTTAGGTAATATAAGCCAGATTGATTGCTTTGTGCTGTCTAACCCATGGCAGGGGTGGGTGGGGGAGGAGACGGCAGTGCTGGAAGGGGGACAAGGAAGTGTGTGTCATTAGATGACCCTTGGAACTCTAATATCAGCGGCCTCACATGAGCCTATGGAAGGGGTTGTTTTTGAAGTGGTGGGTGTTTGGGTTTTTTCAACCCAAACCTAACCTTAAATTATGTTCTGTGTTGTTGGCAAGAAGAATCCATCCATCCATTCAATTTAGAGGCCAGAAGGAGGCAGAAATGCCAACGTGTTGTAGAAGTTCAAGAGCCTGATTTCTGTCTTCTCTCATCCGTCAGTCCCATGGGACTGTGGGAAGGATCGATATTTTCTTCAAAAAGGAACATTAAATTTCCTTAAATACTTCATTAGCTATTTAAGAGACCAGCATTTAGCACCATAAAACATATCCTGTAAAAGATTATTTGTGTCTGAACATTTTAAGGGCTTTTGATGATGGACTGCTTCAGCCAAATAAGGACCTGGAAAATAAGGAATGACAGGCCATTCCCGGCTCATTAAATGTAGGGGTGGTGGGCATTTGGTCTAGATCAGCGCTGGATTTGGGAAAAGGCCTGCCACATAGTCCTGTCACTTTCTTCTTGGAAAGCTGTCACCCTGTGTGGGCCAGGGTGACCCCAGAGACACTACTAGCACAGTACTGTGTGATTTCAGCAGGACATTTGTCAGAGTTTCTCATGATTTCTGGGGCAGGCACACATCTCCATCTATAAACACAGGTGTTTAAGGAGCGTATCTTCTGTAAAATTTCTGTAACTGAATATCTTTTCTCACTGAATCTTTATTCTGCTGAATGTCAGAAGTTAAATCTCAGTTGGTGCCAGGATCTCCCCCTCCCTCGTCTTCCTGTACCGTGTGGGGAGGTGGGGTGGTGCTGTCTCAAGGGATTGGGTAGGAGACATCAGGTATCAGCTGTCAGGGCGGCGTTGTCATCATCTATCTAAACTGGCTTCAGTGGAGACAGCCCTGCTCCTTCTGGCCTCTGGTCTCTGGCCCATCTAAGCCTAGCGATGTGCTGCACAACGTCGTGCCTCTAGTTAACAAAACTGTAGTGTGCACTTAAAAATTGGTTGAGGGAAGATGTCATGTCAGATGTTCTTCACGCACACACACAAAAGGGTACAAGGAGACTTTTGGAGGTGCTGAATATTTCTGTTACCTTGATCGGGGTGATAGTATCATGTGTGTATGCATATGTCCAAACTCATCAAATTACATACATAAAATATGTGCAGGTTTTTGTGTGTCAACTGTACCGCAGTTGATACACGACTCTTTTTAAAAAGCTGTTTAAATAAAGAACATAATATGTGACAGGTAGTGGTCTAAATGCTTTTTATGTTAACTTATTGCACTGTCACAATAGACCTTATGAGATGGGTACCCATCAGTGTGCCCATTTTTACAACTGAGGCAACTGAGACACAGAGAGTGAAAAATAATTTACTCTCTCTCACCCAACTAGTAAGTGCTGGAGCTGGGACCAGCACGGAGGCAGACTAAAGTCAGAACCTATGCCCTTAATCCCAGCGCTGTGCTCCCTCCTGAAACACCCTTCCTTTGGACCCCATCACACCAGGCTGTCCTGGTTCTCCTCCAGCCCCTCTAACCATGCTTCTCTGTGTCCCCCATGGCTCCTCTTCCTCAGCCAGCCCACTTCACCTGGTGCTGTCTGAGCTCCGCCTTGGCTTCCTTCTTCTCATGCTGAACCCTCTCGCCAGGGGCTCTTTGTAGGTCTCGTGGGCCCTGACTCCTTGATCTGTCTCCTTGGCTTGTTCTGCTACCCCAAGCTTCAGGCTCAGACATTCCGCTCTCTCTTAGCTACCTCCACCTGGATGTCCTTAGGCACCTAATGCATCATCTTTCCCCCTAAAGTGACTTCTCCTGTGTGCTCCAGATCTCACTGGGCCCATCCATGCTGGAGAACTAGGAGTCACCTGGGCTTTCCCCCTCATCCTCCAGTCTATTTAATCACCAAGTTTGGGGAATTTCATTTTCCCCTTGACTGTTGCTCTGGTTGGAGCCCTTATTGGTTCTTACTTTGACAGCTGAGAAGGCCTCCTAAGTGGTCTCTCTGCTTCCAGTATCGTCCTCTTCAGTGTATCCTCCTTTAAACCCAAAGAATGTTCTCTCTAAAATACAACTCCTTGTTATTTGTTTGTGGCAATCCCTCAAAGGCTTCCCATCATTTACAGAAGTGTTTCTTAAAAATGTGGTTCTTGGGTAAGATGCATCAGAGCCACGTGAGAGTTTGTTAAAATGGAAGATTTCTGACCCTTGCCCGGACCTGCTATGTCATCACCTCTGGGGCTGCAGCGTAGGGATGTGTACTTTCATGATGCTACCAGGGTGATTCCTAATTTGCCACCTGGATAAAATCTAAGCACCCTAAAAGGACGTGAATGTTCTGATCTCTATTCCTCTCTCCAACCTTCTCTCTTACCAGTCTCTCGGAGTTTCCCCAAATACCCAGCAGTTTATGTGTTCTACCCAACTCCATGCACACACAACTCGCTCACTGGACTTTCCAGTGTCCCCTGTGCCCAGAATGCCTTTTCCTTCCTTCAAGCTGTTGATTGCTCCTCCACTGCGTGTTTCAGGTACCCTTTCCTCTTGTGAAGTCTCTTGACTTCCCCAAGCATGCCACCACAGGCTCAATAACTGTGTCCCCTCTGTGTTTCCCTAACACCCCCTCTCCCACCGCTGCACAACCTTGTCCATCCTTGGCGTACCGTCCTGTAAGTGTGCTCCTGTCCCCTGTCTAGTTTGCCAGCTTCTTGACAGGGGACCATTCATCTCTCCATTTCCAGGGATAGATAACAATGTCTGATCCACGCCAGATGCTCAATCAATATTTGTTGAAGAAATAAATGGATGAATATAGAGTGTTAGTGCAGCAAAACAGAGGGCATGGATAGAGCGCTGAGGAACCACTGAAGTAGGGATTACAGATTCGGCTTGGAAGACCCAAGCAGCTGTCACAGGCGAGGTGATATTTCATTAAGGCCTTAGGGAAAAGGATGAGGAGACACTTGCTAGTAGAGCAAAAGGGAAGAGGGGATTGCTGGCAGAGGGGACTTTCAGGGCGAGGTGGGCACTTTGGCACAGCTGGGCCCAGGGTGACCCAAGGGAAGTGGCAGCGGGTGAGCCGGGAGGAAGCTTGCAGCAGGACCACGGATCACAAGGCCCCCTGGGGAGAGCTCTGGGGCAGCCACGTGACGCTGACTGAGAAACCCGGGGAGGGGGTGCCCCCTATTGTGGCAAATTGCTTTCCCAGCCCCGTGCCTGGGCAGAAGCTAGTAAGTCACTCATTATCTGGTCAGCACAGCGGAAGTTTAAGTTAAAACCGCTCGTAGACTCAGAAAAGCCATGTGCGTGAAGTATAGAATACATTCACCACGTGATGATAAGCATTATCTTACTTGTGACATTTTCTTGCATTCAGCATTTAAAAAAAGTCCCTGTCTTTCATTATTCTATGGAACGTATCTCATTTGCTTGCATGATTTTCCCTTTCCCTTTCTTGATGTTTTCATTCTAAAGTTATGTAAGTATTGGAGACTTATAATCACTGCTCCTACTTTTAGTAACCTTCTTTCACTGTTGAGATTTTTATTTTCACAAAATAGTGACACGCCAAGAATGATACCACAATTATTGATAAGGTTAATTGGAATCCAGCTCTTTCAGTATTTCTTGTTTTATCAGTAATAACCAGAGTTAGAATGGTTACAAGCCATATTGTATCTGACACAGTTCTGAGCACCTCGTGGGGTGCTTGATAAGCTGCAGTGCGTAGCAGGAAAGCATTGCTTTCAGTCAATTTGATCTTGCAATCTACCAGTGTTTGCATGGTGCTATTTCTATGTAAGGCTACTTTTTCATCCAAAATTTCAGAGGTAAGTCCTTAAAGCCTATTCTGGAGGGAAAAACAGGCAACCGTGAAGCCCAATTCACTGTCTGAGTCTTTCCGCAGAATCAGAGGTTCCTGAGGGCATCCCTTCTTTTCTACTTCCATTCATTTGTTAAAATGAGTTGGTTCTATGAGTTAAACTTCTTTAGATTCCACATATAAGTGGGATCATATGGTATTTCTCTGTCTGGCTAATTCACTTAGCACAATGTCCTCCAAATTCATCCAGGTTGTCACAAATACCAGGATTTCCATCTTATTTTAATGACTGAATCATACCCCATTGTATATTATAAACTACTTATAGAAGCAGAGAGTAGAATGGTGGTTGCCAGGGGTGGGGGATTGGGTGGGAGAAATGGGGAGATGTCGGTCAAATGATACAAACTTGCGGTTCCAAGATGAATAATTTCTGGAGATCTAATGTACGTCAAGGTGACTGTCGTTAACAACACCATATTGTATGCTTGAAATTTGCTAAGAGAGTAGATCTTAAGTGTTCTTACCACACACACACACAAATAACTATGTGAGGTGACAGATGTGTTATTAACGTGATTGTGGTAATCATTTCACAATGTATATTAATGTATATTAAATGCCTAACGGGCACTTAATCCAGTCTCTTCCAGGTCAACTCAGTCGTGTCAGTGATTTCTCATACAAACTGCCTTTAGCAGCTGAAGCTGCCGAGAACCGCAGTGTGGTGAGAGCGGGATCTTGTCTGTGGCCGTCTTGTGCTGACATGCGTTGATGTGCAGACTCAGCTGCTCTTGGGAACAGCCACCCCTTCAGACTGCACCTTCTGAGGTGTCCCTAATCCACCTGGCCTCTGTGGCATAGGCCACACTGCCGTCTGGGGCTAAATCCCCTTGTCACGCCTATGGGATCCTTTGGAGACCACCAGCTCTCCAGGTCCCAGGTACCTCCCTTTCCTTCTGGGCTCACGAGGACTGTGGCGCTGCCCAAGCCCACCTCTCATTGTTTCCCACACTTCCATCTCTCCTCTCCCTCTCCGTGGTGGCTTAGAGGAACCACAGGTAGATGGCAGGGCAATGGCTCCTCTACTCTGAGATCCCCAAACTCACATGGAGCCCTCTGTCATCTTCCCTTACAGAGACTGAGGAGGTGGGAGTGGGTACAGGAAACCTGCTTCCAATGACTAAATATTTTTTCTTTTTAAATATTTTTTCGTAACTCTATGCAGGTAGTAGCAGAAAAAACAAATGCTCCCTCATTATGTCTACCCCCAAATCTTTCTGTCTCGCACCATACAGGTCAAAATTGCTCTGAAGTCAAGAACGTGATAAATTTATTCTTGCATTCCTCCTGGTTCTCCATATAAGGGTGGGTCACGCAGTTAAATCCAATTCAGGAGAACCCACATCAGCTAGCAGTTTGAGAACATCCCACACTTTTGATAAGTGTTGTCATGGGAGCAGATGAGGTCACTTGAGGGTGTGATGTAGAGCCTGGCCCCTCTAACTTTAGAGAGCAGCTGCATAGCACAGGGAGATCAGCTCGGTGCTCTGTGACCACCTAGAGGGGTGGGATAGGGAGGGTGGGAGGGAGGCTCAAGAGGGAGGAGATATGGGGATATATGTATATGTATAGCTGATTCACTTTGTTATACGGCAGAAACTAACGCAACATTGTAAAGCAATTATACTGCAATAAAGGTGTTACCAAAAAAAAAGAATCACCTGGAGGGCTTGTTAAAACATGGATTATGGACCCCGTCCCAGAATTTCAATAGGACTGCAAGAGGGGCCAGTATTTTGCATTCAGGATGGCAGGATTTAGCAAATAAAAATACAATATCCCAACTAAATTTGAATTTCAGGTACATAACAAATTTTTAAAGGATAAGTATATCCCAAATATTGCATGGAACATACTTATCCTGAATTTTTTTATCATAAAATTTATTCATTGCTTATCTGAAATTCCAGTTTGACTGAGTGTCCTGTATTCTAATTGGCAACTAGATTTGCATTTCTAGCAAGGACTCTGGTTGCTGGTCTGGACACCGCAGTTTGGACGAGCGTGAGTGCAGAGCCCTGGGCAATACCAGCATTTAACCAGCAGAAGAATCTGAGCAGGAATATAAGGGAGGCAACAGAATTAAGAGTGTTTTCTCAGAACCCAAAGGAGGAAAAAGTTTCAAAGACACGGAGTGATCAACAGAGTCACATGTCACAGAGAGTTTGCGGGAAGCTGAGGACTGAAAAGAAATTAGATTTGGCAATGAGGAGGCCTCTGGGGATCTTTGTCATTTTCAGCGCATTAATGGGGGCAGGAGCAGTGTACAGTGATGAAGAGAGTGGGAGTGGAAGAGTGGAGATGACAGTTTGCATATGATTGTTTGGTGGGGCTACATTGTGAAGTGAAATAGAGGGGGATACAGGGGCACTTGAGGGTATCTTTTATGAAAGGAGACAGGGAATATATTTATGGCCAGAGAAGAAGTCAGTAGAGAAGGAACGTCAGAGATTACAGAAGACAGAGAATAGCAAATGGGGCACAAGGGCAGGGGATCACCAGCTGGGGTAGCAAGAGAAAGATGGAACGAGGGAGAAAAACTGGGAGGGTAGTAGCTGGACGGGGTGCAGACTCAGTATCCCAGCCCAGGGCAAACTGTTAGATGTCAATTTTACAATTTGGCCCCTAAAGGAGAAAGAACATCTGCTTAGAAAAATCTCTGCTGACACTGAAGGTTACTATCGCAAAGTAGAAAACCTTCTGTGTGTGTGTGTGTATGTGTGTGTATGTGTGTGTGTGTGTAGGGGTGCTGAATAATACATTAAAAAATTCTGTGTGCTTAAAAAAACTTTCTTTGCTGTAATTTTTTCTTTGAGTCTCCTTTGCATTTGGTTTTATGAGGCCATATTCACAATTTTCCAAAATTGGTTTTTCCTCCTCAGGGCATTCTTTTTCTCGTGGAGTAAGCCATTTTAATCTGCATTTTGGGGCTTCAGATTCTCATCAGTTTGTACCTCGTGTATTTCCTTTCAGGGCTACATTTTGCTGGAGCCCACAAACATCCCCACCCAACCTCACTGGTTTGTCTCTGATGCTTTTTCTTCTTGCCTTTCCCACTAATTTCTGTGTTAAGTTAAAAGACATTGGTCTTATATATTCAATAACCTAAATCCCACCATTAAAGCATTGTTTTACTCTGTAGTATTAAAACGATCTCAAGCTCAGTTTGTTTAAAAGGTCAGAGTTTCTCAAATTGTAATCTTGGGAGCATCTGTCCCAGAATCATTTACTGACTTAGGCTTTAGGTGGTGTCTGGAAGGGCAAATCTCTTATGAGCCACAGGAAAACCATTTTGAGAAATCCTGGAAGGAACAGGAGTTTTGAGGCAGAGTCGCCAGGCTCCACCTCCTCTACTTTTGCCCAACTGGCCTGTTCTCTGCCCGGGTCAAGCTGACCGCAGGAAGGAATACTCCTTCTTGTTCTATTTCGTTCCTCCTCTCTAAAGTGGGTTAGGTGGATGTGGTGATTAGAGCTCTAGCAGGCTTTTGGGACCATGAGGGGAATTTGAGGATGGAAGCTAGTGATAGGGTAGACCAGGAAAAATAGAGGACCTGGGTCCTTGATTGTGTGGACACACACTAAGGTGACCACCAATGAGTCACACCCTCAATGAAAGTGTAATGCCCTTTCATTGAGTTAGGATGAAACCCAGGACTTGCTTCTTCTAATCAGTTGAATATGGCAAGGGAGATGGGATATCGCTCCCATGTTTATATTACATTGTATGGCAAGGGTGAAGGAATTTTGCAGATGTAATTAAGGTCCCTCATCAGTTGTCTTTTAATTTGTCAAAAGGGAGATTATTCCAGGTAGGCCTGACCTAATCAGGTGAGCCCTTTAAAAGAAGGCCTATGCCTTCCCTGAATTCAGAGACCACAGCCAGCAGAGAGTCTTTTCCTTTGTTGCTGGCCTTGAAGAAGTAACGCTCCAGGAATTTTACAGCTACAAGGCAATAAATTCTGCCAAAAACCCAAGGGATTTTTCCCTTGTTTTCAGAAGAGAATTCAGCCAAGCCAACACCTTGATTTCAGTCTTGTGAGACCAGCCCCAACTAAGACATAACCAGACTCCTGACCCATGGAAACTGTGAGATAATCAATGTGTGTTGTTTAAAGCTTTTAAGTTTGGGCTAATTTCTTATGCAGCATAGAACACTAATACATTGATGTCCATGTTGTTACTGTAACAATGCAGGAGTGCCTACTTCCAGGCTTCTTTTACATGAGCAAGAATTAAATTTCTTGCTTCTTTAAGCCATTGTGATTTTAGATTTTCATTAAGCATCTTAACCTAAATTTAACTGATTCATTGAGTAATGAAGAAGGGCTTATGGAAGATCAGTCATTTGTGGTTGACCTTGAAAAATGAATACAGTTTTAGAAGGTGGAAACTGGGTGGCTGGACGTAGAAAATCATTTTCATGGGGCAGAATGAATAAAGTAGAGTACTAGGTATTTTGAAGAAAAAAAGAATAATTCAGTTTCACTAGATTGAGTGAGATGAGGATAGAAAGGTAGATTAGAGCCAAGTCACAAATCCAAATGGGCTTGGGGATTATTTTTCAAGCACTGGAGAACATGGAGATTTTCTGACCAAGGTAGTAGCATGATCAGAGCTATGACTTATTTTCATTTAGTTATTTTTTATTTGTTTATTTATTTATTTATTCTTTTTAAAATAGAAGTATGTTTATTTACAACATTGTGTTAGTTTCAGGTGTACAGCAAAGTGATTCAGTTATACAAATATGTATGTGTGTTCTTTTTCAGATTCTTTTCCATTATAGATTATTACAAGATAGTGAATATAGTTCCCTGCACTATATGGTAAATCCTTGTTGTTTATTTATTTTATACATAGTAGTGTGTATCTGTTAATCCCAAACTCCAAATTTTTCCACCCCCCGCCCTTTCCCCTTTGGTAACTGTAAGTTTATTTTCTATGTCTGTGACTCTGTTTCTGTTTTGTAAATAAGTTCATTTGCATCTTTTTTTTAGATTCTACATATAAGTGATATCATAGGATATTTATCTTTCTCTGTCTGACTTCACTTAGTATGATAATCTCTAGGCCTATCCATGTTGCTTCAAATGGCAATATTTCATTCTCTTTTATGGCTGAGCAATATGCCATACAATGTAATATAAACATGGGAGCTGAGTAATATTCCACTCTGTGTATGTGTATGTATATATGTGTATGTACATATATAATATCTTCTTTACCCATTCAACTGTTTTTCAATTAATTAATTAATTAATTGAAAATTTTTATTGGAGTATAGTTGATTTACAATGTTGTGTTAGTTTCAGGTGTATAGCAAAGTGATTCAGTTATACATATACATATATTCATCCTTTTACAGATTCTTTACCCATATAGGTTATTATAGAATATTGAATAGAGTTCCCTATGCTATACAGTAGGTCCTTGTGTTGGTTATCTATTTTATATATAGCAGTGTATGTATGTTAATCCTAAGCTCCTAACTTATCCTTCCCGCCCATGTTTCCCCTTTGGTAACCAGAAGTTTGTTTTTGAAATCTGTGACTCTGTTTCTATTTTGTAAATAAGATCATTTGTATCATTTTTAAAAATTAGATTCCGCATATGAGTGATATCATATGATATTTGTCTTTCTTTGTCTGACTTACTTCACTCAGTATGATAATCTCTAGGTCCATCCATGTTGCTACAAATGGCATTATTTTGTTCTTTTTTATGGCTGAGTAGTATTCCATTGTATATATTTACCACATCTTTATCCATTCCTCTGCTGATGAACATTTATGTTGCTTCCATGTCCTGGCTATTGTAAACAGTGCTGCAATGAACATTGGGGTGCAAGTATCTTTTTGAATTAGAGTTTTAGTCCTTTCTGGATATATGCCCAGGAGTGAGATTGCTGGATCATATGGTAGCTCTATTTTTTGTTTTTAAAGGAACCTCCATACTGTTCTCCATAGTTATGCCTTATTTTTACAATGCAGTATGAGTCAGTTCTCTTTTCTTTTTTAACATCTTTATTGGAGTATAATTGCTTTACATTGTTGTGTTAGTTTCTGCTGTATAACAGAGTGAATCAGCTATACATATACATATATTCTCATATCCCCTTCCTCCTGCGTCTCCCTCCCACCCTCCTTATCCCACCCCTCTAGGTGGTCACAAAGCACCGAGCTGATCTCCCTGTGGTATGTGGCTGCTTCCCACTAGCTATCCATTTTACATTTGGTAGTGTATATATGTCAATGCCACTCTCTCACTTCGTCCCAGCTTACCCTTCCCTCTCCCCGTGTCCTCAAGTCCGTTCTTTATGTCTGTGTCTTTATTCCTGTCCTGCCCCTAGGTTCTTCAGAACCTTATTTATTTTTTTAGATTCCATATATATGTGTTAGCATATGGTATTTGTTTTTCTCTTTCTGACTTACTTCACTCTGTATGACAGACTCTAGGTCCATCCACCTGACTACAAATAACTCAATTTTGTTTCTTTTTATGGCTGAGTAATATTCCATTGTATATATGTGCCACATCTTCTTTATCCATTCATCTGTCAATGGAAACTTAGGTTGCTTCCGTGTCCTGGCTATTGTAAATTGTGCTGCAATGAACATTGTGGTCCATGACTCCTTTTGAATTATGGTTTTCTCAGGTATATGCCCAGTAGTGGGATTGTTGGCTCGTATGATAGTTCTATTTTTAGTTTTTAAGGAACCTCCATACTGTTCTCCATAGTGGCTGTATCAATTTACATTCCCACCAACAGTGCCAGAGGCTTCCCTTTTCTCCACACCCTCTCCAGCATTTATTGTTTCTAGATTTTTTGATGATGGCCATTCTGACCGGTGTGAGGTGATACCTCATTGTAGTTTTGATTTGCATTTCTCTAATGATTAATGATGTTGAGCATCCTTTCATGTGTTTGTTGGCAATCTGTATTTCTTCTTTGGAGAAATGTCTATTTAGGTCTTCTGCCCATTTTTGGATTGGGTTGTTTGTTTTTGTGATATTGAGCTGCATGAGCTGCTTGTATATTTTGGAGATTAATCCTTTGTCAGTTGCTTCGTTTGCAAATATTTTCTCCCATTCTGAGGGGTGTGTTTTCATCTTGTTTATGGTTTCCTTTGCTGTGCAAAAGCTTTTAAGTTTCATTAGGTCCCATTTGTTTATTTTTGTTTTTATTTCCATTTCTCTAGGACGTGGGTCAAAAAGGATCTTGCTGTGATTTATGTCATAGAGTGTTCTGCCAATGTTTTCCTCTAAGAGTTTGATAGTGTCTGGCCTTACATCTAGGTCTTTAGTCCATTTTGAGTAAATTTTTGTGTATGCTGTTAGGGAGTGTTCTAATTTCATTCTTTTACGTGTAGCTGTCCAGTATTCCCCGCACCACTTATTGAAGAGACTGTCTTTTCTCCATTGTATATTCTTGCCCCCTTTATCAAAGATAAGGTGACCATATGTGTGTGGGTTTATCTCTGGGATTTCTATACTGTTCCATTGATCTATATTCCTGTTTTTGTGCCAATACCATACTGTCTTGATTACTGTAGCTTTGTAGTATAGTCTGAAGTCAGGGAGCCTGATTCCTCCAGCTCTGTTTTTCTTTCTCCAGATTGCTTTGGCTATTCAGGGTCTTTTGTGTTTCCATACAAATTGTGAAATTTTTTGTTCTAGTGCTGTGAAAAAATGCTATTGGTAATTTGATAGGGATTGCATTGAATCAGTAGATTGCTTTCTGTAGTACAGTGATTTTCACAATATTGATTCTTCCAGTCCAAGAACATGGTATATATCTCTCCATCTGTTTGTATCATCTTTAATTTCTTTCATCAGTGTCTTATAGTTTTCTGCATACAGGTCTTTTGTCTCCTTAGGTAGATTTATTCCCAGGTATTTTATTCTTTTTGTTGCAATGGTAAATGAGAGTGTTTCCTTAATTTCTCTTTCAGATTTTTCATCATTAGTGTATAGGAATGCAAGAGCTTTTTGTGCATTAATTTTTTATCCTGCTACTTTACCAAATTCATTGATTAGCTCTAGCAGTTTTCTGGTAGCATCTTTAGGATTCTCTATGTATAGTATCATGTCGTCTGCAAATAGTGACAATTTTACTTCTTCTTTTCCAATTTGGATTCCTTTTATTTCTTTTTCTTCTCTGACTGCTGTGGCTAAAACTTCCAAAACTATGTTGAATAATAATGGTGAGAGTGGGCAACCTTGTCTTGTTCCTAATCTTAGTGGAAATGGTTTCAGTTTTTCACCATTAAGAACGATGTTGGCTGTGGGTTTGTCATATATGGCCTTTCTTATGTTAAGGTATGTTCCTTCTATGCCTACACTCATAAATTTTTTATCATAAATGGGTGTTGAATTTTGTCAGAAGCTTTTTCTGCATCTATTGAGATTATAATAAGGTTCTTATCCTTCAGTTTGTTAATATGGTGTATCACATTGATTGATTTGCGTATATTGAAGAATCCTTGCATTCCTGGGATAAACCCCACTTGATCGTGGTGTATGATCCTTTTAATGTGCTGCTGGATTCTGTTTGCTAGTATTTTGTTGAGGAGTTTTGCATCTATATTCATCAGTGATATTGGTCTGTAATTTTCTTTTTTTGTAGTATCTTTTTCTGGTTTTAGTATCACGGTGAGGGTGGCCTCGTAGAATGAATTTGGGAGGGTTCCTCCCTCTGCAATTTTTTGGAAGAGTTTGAGAAGGTTGGGTGTTAGCTCTTCTCTAAATGTTTGATAGAATTCACCTGTGAAGCCATCTGGCCCCGGACTTTTCTTTGTTGGAAGATTTTAATCACAGTTTCAATTTCATCACTTGTGATTGGTCTGTTCATATTTTCTATTTCTTCCTGGTTCAGTCTCGGAAGGTTGTGCTTTTCTAAGAATGTGTCCATTTCTTCCAGGTTGTCCATTTTATTGGCATAGAGTTGCTTGTAGTAGTCTTGTATGATGCTTTGTATTTCTGTGGTGTCCGTTGTAACATCTCCTTTTTCATTTCTAATTTTATTGATTTGAGTCCTCTCCCTCTTTTTCTTGATGAGTCTGGCTAATGGTTTATCAATTTTGTTTATCTTCTCGAAGAACCAGCTTTTAGTTTTATTGATCCTTGCTATCATTTCATTCATTTCTTTTTCATTTATTTCTGATCTGATCTTTATGTTTTCTTTCCTTCTGCTAACTTTGGGGGTTTTTTTTTTCTTCTTTCTCTAATTGCTTTAGGTTTAAAGTTAGGTTGTTTATTTGAGATTTTGTTTATTTTGCTTCCATGTCCTGGCTATTGTAAATAGTGCTACAATGAACACTGGGGTGCATGTATCATTTTGAATTAGTGTTTTAGTCTTTTCTGGATAAATGCCCAGGAGTGGGATTGCTAGACGATATGGTAGCTCTATTTTTAGTTTTTAAAGGAACCTCCATACTCTTTTCCATAGTTATGCCTTATTTTTTTTTTTAATAATTAATTATTTGTTTATTTATTTTAGGCTGGGTTCAGTCTTTGTTGAGGTGCGCGGGCTTCCTCATTGTGGTGGCTTCTCTTGTGGAGGAGCATGGGCTCTGGGTGCACAGGCTCAGTAGTTGTGGCTCACGGGCTCCAGAGCACAGGCTCAGTAGTAGCAGCACATGGACTTAGTTGCTCCACGGCATGTGGGATCTTCCCAGACCAGGGCTCGAACCCGAGTCCCTGCATTGGCAGGCAGATTCTTAACCGCTGCACCACCAGGGAAGTCCCTGCCTTATTTTTAAAATGCAGTATAAGTCAGTTCTCTTTAGGTTACAGAAACTTATCTCAAAGTAAATTTTGTCTCAAAGAGATTTATGGGAAGAGAAGCTGGGGGAGAGAAGCAGGAACAGGACAGAGGAGCCACGGACATCAGCAACCACAACAAGAGACTCCTGTCCTAAGGGGTCTTTCTCCTCTCCTTTCCTCTCTATTTGACTTCATTCTCTGCTGTGCTAAGTTTCTTATGACTGGAGCATCACCTCTTCCAGCTGCCCATTAAAAGGGAAGGAGTGGACTTCTCTGCCAGCTCTGGTTCAAGACATCACTTCTGGAAGCTGCACTTTGATTGGACAATCTTGGAATAACTCCCAAGGGCCGAGGGGTGGGATATGGTGATTGGCCTGCCCTGTGTGTGTGTGCACACCTGTGTGATGTCTGCTACTAGAAAAAGGAGCTTGGGGAATAAAAACAAAATAGGTGGGACTTCCCTGGTGGCACAGTGGTTAAGAATCTGCCTGCCAGTGGAGGGGACACGGGTTCGAGCCCTGGTCCGGCAAGATCCTATGTGCTGCGGAGCAACGAAGCCCATGTGCCACAACTACTGAGCCTGTGTGCTGCAACTACTGAAGCCCGCGTGCTCCACAACAAGAGAAGCCACCGCAATGAGACGCCCGCACACCGCAGCAAAGAGTAGCCCCCACCCGCCGCAACTAGAGAAAGCCCGTGGGCAGCAAGGAAGGCCCAACACGGCCAAAAATAAAAATTAATTAATTAATTTATAAAAGAAAAGATACAGAGTGAGCATCTTAAAAAAAAAAATAGGTGTGATTTGAATTTCACAATTTTTTGTTTTTATGTCAGGGTCTCAAGGACAGATGACACATTCATATGATTACACGCCCACCAAGGGAATAAAAGTTTAGTTGAATTTCCATTTAATTTAGGAATTGAAGTACGCACAAATGCTTATTCATAATTTTTCCAATTATTTCTCCTTACCACTATCATCGTCAACCAAACTATAAGCTATATAATTAAAACTAGTTTCCACTATATAAGTTGGAATAATATATCAATTATTAATTTATTGTGTGTCCAAAGTGTGTGAAATATTGTATTATGTTTACGATATCCATCACTGGAAGAAAAGAGAATTTCAGAGTAGCTATTTACAGGTACCTCCAAGTTCTCGAAATAATCGCAGTGAAATACAACTCCTTGCTTAAGAAAGCAGCACTCTTTCGCTTAAATATGTTAGTAGACTTACATAAGTAATAATTAAATAAACTTTCAGATCATCTAAGAAATATACTATTTTAACCTGTACATTTTACTATACATGCTTTGGGTATCTGAAAAGTTTAGGGTCTTTTTCTAAATTCTTGGATATATTGATCATCTATACAGTTTATTTGAAAATATTCAAACACATTAAGTTGCCTCAAATCTGTAACTGACAAACGTGACAAACACCATCTTGGGAATCAAAGATACCAGCATTTAAGATGCCTGAAATGTGTTTTTTAAAAATGTGGCTGAAGTACTTCCTGGAAGACTTGCAGTCAGCTCCCCGGTGGGTGCAGCTGATACTTTTTACCACTAGGTGCTACTCTTCCTCCATCACATATGAATCTAGTCTCAAAAGAATGTTGTGCGTGCAAAAGCAACAAACTTCTCTATCTCCTGGCTACTGTTTAAACCCAAGATACAGCTTTACCTCGAATACTTACTTATCGTCATAACCACTTGAGCACTCAGCACCGTAGACAGTGAAGTTTATTTCTGCTTTCTGTAGTATCATCCCACACCAGGTGTCAGAAAACCAAAGACTCTCAATACCTCTAGTTGCTGTTAATTCTTCTTAATGGAAGGAAGCTACAGGGTTAAAAAGATAGTTGACTTACCCATGATTTCTCTCTGAAAATGTGATATATTGTAGTATCTAAACAATTTTACATGTGAGGTGATTAAAAATAGAAAATTCTGAGTTATGAATTATGTATTATTAATCAACCAAAGGTATTATTATTGATATAATGTACATCCATGAAAGAGGGAAATGTATAGCATCTGTTTATAATGTCCTGCTAAATATTTTGAGGTAGAAGATAACTTTTTGTTTAACTTTCTTGGAAGCATTTCTCCCACCCTCTGCCTGTGAATGCACAGTAAACATTTTTGAAGATGAAGAGGACATAAACCACCCTCATATTTATGTCTACCAGGCCCTTTCGAGAAAAGAGTCATGCATTTTACCAAGGCATCTGATTTTAAATTCACCAATTCTAAATATTGAAATTTTAAAATTTTCTCTCCCCAGTGGATAAAAAAATATGAGGCAGGAAATAATTCGAAGCTAAATACATTGTGATCTAAAAATTAGAACGAGCCAACCGGGCAAATTAGATACTTGGAACATATTTATTCACTTCTTCCCTCAGATTCACCCATCCGGTTTAGTCGTTCATTCACTGTCTCATTCATTCATTTATTCATTGAACAAACTTTTAGTGGGCGAGCTCATATATTTCAGGTACAAAAATGAAGTAAAATGGCCTCTATTTTGTGGAGGCTTAAAGTTTAGGGTGAAGTGGGGCTGGTAAGGAGGAGAAGGGGAGTCAGATTTGTAAACAGAAAAGTGGCACAGTGACAGCCCACGAGATCATCTTTTATTTGGGCATAGCAACAAAATATGAATATAAGGGTCTTTTGGTGACTCTAACACGTCTTGAGACTAAGTGGATGAAAATGTTTCACTGACTGGATAGATGTGTTGCTGGCCCTGCTGGTGGCCTGCTGTCCCATCGCCTGTTAGTCCTCCAGGTAGATTGCTCCCACCTGCCCACCTCTGTTATGTCACTGCCCTGGATGAGGCCACATGACTAAGTTTTGGCCAAAGAGATTGATGTGAAAGTGTTGGACGGCACCTCTGGAACAGCTGAGTTGCCAGGTGTTGTCTGCCTTCCTCTCCACCACCAGCACGTGCCAAGGTCAGGAGTGGTGAGATCTACTCCCATTGACTGTAATGGGATCAAGGGTAAGCCGGGAATAAAACCAGCACTGGTTTTTGTTTTACTCAGATCTGTTGCATCTAGCTTCCCCATTAAGAACCTATTTTGATCATAGGAATAAACACCTGCTTTTTTGTTCTAACTTTGGAAATAGGACATTAGTTTTCAGCCAGACAGAAATAAAGAGAAACAACATAATGATCAAATCTAGCAATTCAACCTCTTTCATACAAGCAAGAGCGCAAGTCACCAACAAAGGTTATTTTTGAAGGTCGAAAGAGAATTTAAGTGAAGGAAATATTGATGAATGCAGGAGAAGCTGGAAAGGCTCTGCTCTCATGGTGGGCTCGGAGCTGCGGGCTTCAGACATGTGATGTGAAAAAAGGAGGCTAAAGAGATACGGAGAGACTGCAAAGGCGAGAGGTGGGGAACCATCTTCCCTTTATCCCCTCTTGGTTGGAAACCCCATTATATGCTCTGTTGGCTCCCTGAACTCCTCCTTTGAGGAGAAAAGAATATTGAAGAGTAATCCCATGTCTTTAAGTGCTATTTTCAGCAGGCCCTACGCGTGGCCTCATTTTCCTCCTTGCACGGGTTGGATTCATTCCATCATTTTAATCACTCCCTTGACTACACCTTCAACTCTCTCCCTGGGTAAATCCAACTCTTAGCTTCACCTGAGTAGCTGGAGGAAGAAAACATATGCCTTTTGATGTTCCTGCATTGTTATTGCCTTATCCTGCTGATAGGACAGAAAAAAAAAAGTTACTACTTCTAGGATTGAATATCTGAAGGTTTGATCAGAATATTTAAATACCTAACACATATTAGTATATATTTAGCTTTCCTAAAGTGCTCTGACAAAGCATTCAGGGATAATCATTTGGTTGGTTAAAATTGCTGTATAACTCAGGAAAAATATTAAATAAAAAATACAGCTTATTTGAAACTTATCAAATAACTGGTTATTCCAATGTTTTTAAAAGATGTTCAGTTTTAAGGAGGTTGAATATGCATAGGTTATTCGATTTCTTTTTTTCTTAGTAAACTCTTTCTAGGTGGTATAAAGGAAAATTTTAATTAAGTCCAAGTTATTTTCTTCATCAGTTGAGTTCATTCTTTCATTCAACCAATATTTGTTGAGTGCACGTTATGAATGTAATAAACATAGAGTTGTTTATTTATTGTAAAATTAGTTTGTTCTCTGTCTGAATTCTCTGCTGAGGATAGGAATTCTGCCTGCCTTAGACAGAGCTGTAGACCCAGAACTCAACACAGTGCTTTACGCATGATAGGCACTCAACAGCTACTTCCACTGCCCAAAACAGCATCGCTGAATACTTAGGCAGCATAGGATGGGTCAGTGTAACTTCTAGTTAGATGGCTAGAAGAGTCAGAAGGGTGATGAAGATTGTTTCAGGAAAAGGGATCAGATAATCCAAATATGTATAAAATTCTTAACTGTGGAAAAACTATCCCACTGTCCTTGGGATATATATTAAGGACACCTGGTTTTATATTAAATTGGGTAAGGTTAAGTTAAAAATTCCAGATTATGACAATGTCACTCATTGGGACTATTCCTGAGATAAATGAAAGCTGTTTCTTTCTATTTTTAGTATCTCTGTGGATGAGATATTTGTAAACAATTATGAATGCAAGGTGGTAGACCCTTTTGGGGCATGGACCAAGGGTAAATAATCAGAGGGCTGATGAACTTTTGACTGCTTCATTTTAAAAAATTAATAGACTTTATTTCTTTTTTTTCTGTTGTTCCATAATTTATTTAGCCATTCTCCTATTGATGTACATTTATGAATTCCCCAACCCCTTGTGGTTTTGCTATTACAAACCAAGCTACAACAACTATCATTGTATGTATATCTTTTGCACATGGGCCAATATTTCTTCAAGCTGGGTTTCTGGAAGTGAAATTGCTGGGGTAAAGGGAATGCATTTTTTTAAATTGAAGTGTAGTCGATTTACAATGTTGTGTTAGTTTCTGGTGGACAGCAGAGTGATTCAGAGACACACACACACACACACACACACACACATATATTCTTTTTCATATTCTTTTCCATTATGGTTTATTACAGGATATTGAATATAGTTCCCTGTGTTATACAACAGGACCTTGTTGTTTATCTGTTTTATATATAGTAATCTGTATCTGCTAATCCCCCCCAGACATGGAATGCTTCACGAATTTGCGTGTCATCTTTGTTCAGGGGCCATGCTAATCTTCTCTGTATTGTTCTAATTTTTAGTATATGTGCTGCCGAAGTGAGCCCTAGAATTTATTTCTTAGAAAATTTTAAGTGTAAAGAAAAAGTGAATAGAAAGTATAGGTCCCTGAAAATGGGAGACAAGGTTAGAAAGAAACAGCACCTGTTGTGCTCTGAAATTGTAGAATCTTAGAAATAGAAAGGAAGTAGAGATCACTTAGTACAGCTTCTTAACTCAAATCATGAATCCCTTCTCTGTTGCCTGTCTTTGGTGGGTCTATAGCTTAGATCTACAGTAGGAATGGGAAACCAGCTCTTGTTGAAGTGGCCTTTCCCATCAATGGGTGGCACTAGTTGTTCAAAAGGCTTTCCTTAAGCTAAACCTGAACTTTTCCTTTTAAGAACTTCTATCTGTAGGCTCTAGTTTTGCCCTTTCATTTTGTAAAGAATACAGCTGCCATGCTGCCTCTAATAGTACTCCCTTCTATGCTACTCTACTATATTCTAGGCTAAAAAAAACCACAAAAAAACTCTTGACATTTTATATTTGTTATATGGTTTTTAGGTTCCTCACAACCTTGCTTATACTCTATGAAAATACACTCGTGCCTATTAAAGTAACTCTTTTTCTTTACTTATTGTTATTATCATTTGTGATAAGAACACTTAACATAAGACCTACCATTGTAGCAAAATTTTAAGTATACAATACAGTGTTGTGAACTCTAGGCACTATGATGTGCTGTAGTTCTCTAGGACATATTCATCATTTCATCATTTTATCAACTGAAATATTGTGTCATTTGATTAATACCTCCCTGTTACTCTCTTCTCCCAGCCCCTGGCAACCACATTCTGCTCTCTGCTTCTATAAGTTTGACTATTTTAGATTCCTTATATAAATGATATTATGTAGTATTTGTCCTTCTGTGTCTGGCTTATTTCACTTAGCCTAGTGTCCTCCAGACTCATCCATGTTGTCCCCCAAATGGCATGATTTCCTTCTTTTTTAAAGGCTGAATAATATTCCATTGTATGTATATATACCACCTTTTCTTAATCTATTTATCTGTTGATGAATAGATTTAGGCAATTTATTTAGGCAATAAAAGCAAAAATAGACAAATGGGACTACATCAAACTAAAAAACTACTGCAAAGCAAAGAAAAAAGTCAACAAAATGAAAAGGCAACCAACAGAAACGGAGAACATATTTGCAAATCATATATCTGATAAGAGGTTAATATGCAAAATATATGAGGAACTCCTTTGCCTCAAGAGCAAAAAAACGAGTAACCCAACTAAAAAATGGGCAAAGGAATTGAATAGATATTTCTACAAAGAAGACATCCAGATGGACAAGAAATATATGAAAAGGTGCTCAACATCACTACTCATTAGAGACATGCAAATCAAGAACACAATAGAGTAACCTTAAAGAGTACGATGTCTACAATAAAACATACATAAATACCAGATGTAGTTTTACTATCAGTTATTGTGTTTTTATTATTGCATGCTCAGCTTTTCTCTGCAACATGAGAGATTTGACTTGAATAATTTCTAAGGTCCTTTCCAACTTTTAAAAGCTATTGTATTTGGGTGTGTGTGCATGTGTGTGTTACAGCCATGCCATCTTACTGGCTTCTTGAACTTGCAGCTGATGCAGAGTCCCAGATAATTTTTCACATGAAGTTCTGCTAAGCTATATCTTAATCAGCTGCATAACTTTACAGTTATCCTTATTATATCCTCTCTTGTTTGTTTCTCTTTGTTACTGAAGCCCATGTGAATGATTTGGAATGTCAGTTCCCTATTTGTTGGATTGGTTAGCCCACCAAGATCCGTGTCATCTATAAATATTTTTTAGCATGTTTCCCACATATGCACTTAATTTTTTATTTTGATTCATTTAATTTTGATTAACTTAATTGTTGATAAATTAAAAGTTCAGTAGAAAAGGGCTAAAACAAAATCTTATTTCTAGCTTTTCTCTTCAGTTTGACATTGTTACATTCATCAACAATCTTTGAATAGACCTGTCTTATCAACAATGTGTCCATCTAATTGAAACTATTATCCAGCTTACATTTCTCATTGTCCAAAAAGATATCATGAATGAGCTGTGAAATCCTTGCAAAAATATAATATACTGTGTCTACAGTATTACCACAGTTCATGAGATTAACAACGCTGTCCAAGAAGGGAAAGTATTTTGTTTGACCTGACTTACTCAGGGTGAGCTCGTATTGTCTCCAGAAGGCAATTCTTTCTCTCTCCCCCTCTCTCTCTCTCTCCCCCTCTCTCTCAAAAGGTCAAAAACAGTCTATTTAATCATCCATTATGGAATTTTTATGGGGAGGAATGTTAAGTTTTCTAGTCTCTATTTTCTGGGAACCATCTTTTCTCTCTTCTTGGAAAGCAGAACATTTGATTGTCTCATTCATGAGTAGGAAAGGTCAACCCTTTGACATGCTGTTCATATAGATGGAAGACATAGAAAGATCTGTAGGGGGTGGGAAAAGTGATTTTTGGAGGGAATTCGGGCATTGTCAGTTTAGTTACAAAATGCTTCCTTCCTCTGTGATCGCTTCATGCTTTTTGAATAGAGTCATAATAAATGATACATAATAGATTAATAAATAATAGAGAATATCTTCATCAATGATTGAGCATTTATGTACCTGATGCAATGTATCCAAAACACCTAGTTTATCTCTATTCATGGTACTATAAATACAGTAGAGGGTCTCCTCCACTCCCAAACTAATAAAGCTGAGAGTGGAACTACTATAGCTCCTCTGTTAAAAACAGCTTGGACTCCACAAGTCTGTCTGAAACTTAATCATAAGTACAGGGGGACTAAGAAGACTAAACCACAGATGCTCTTACACTAAACACGAGTATAGTGTCAGTTTTTTATAGCTTATGAAGCTGTGGCTTCTTGCTGATGAATAGGCATCTTTCCTCAAAAGAAGCTCAGTTTCACTTCCAATAAAACACTGCTTGGAAATTATGATGGTTAATTTTATGTGTCAACTTAGCTAGACTATGGTGCCCAGCTGTTTGTCAAACACTAGTCTAGATGTTGCTGCAACGGTATTTTGAAGACACGATTAATACTTACAATTAGTTAGCTTTAAGTAGATTATCCTTGACAATGCAGGTGGGCCTCATCCAGTCAACTGAAGGCCATAAGAACAAAAAACTGATGTTTCTCAGAGAAGAAGGAATCCCATGTCAATGTAGCATAGAAATCCTGAGTTTCCATCTTCCTTGCCTGCCCTACAGATTTTAGACTTAAGACTGCAACTTCAACTCTTGCCTGAATTTGCAGCCAATTAGTTTGCCCTACAGACATCAGACTTACCAGCCTCCACAATTATGTGAGACAATTCTTTAAAATCAATCAACCTCTCTCTCTGTATATCTATCATTTAATACATATAGATACAACTGTATATACAGACATCTATCCTATTGGTTCTGTTTCTTTAGAGAATACTGACTGACAAGGAAGGTAACTTCCCTCCGTGTGATCTTCATATGTGACATGTGGAACTCCTGATGGCTCCTGCCATTACTGGCCACTCACTTTGATATTTCATACTTTCTCATAAATCATGGACCATCCATGACTTCCAGGAAGATCAGGCACATAGCAGCCACTTCATAAATACTTGAAGGGATGTTGAATACAACGTAAGGAGGAGCTAAACATCCCCTGCACTGTTGATATTTCTTCCAGTAATATCTGCTACAGTGATGCAGTCTGCCTTTGTGTCTTCCTCTTGTGCCTCATCACAGCCTGGGAGATATGGGGAAACACCACAGTTGCCCTTTGGGATGGCATTCTTGCTGCTCCACCCTCTTTAGTCTTGGATCTTCATCAGTTCCTGGAGGAAGTCACTCTCTTAGGATTCTGAGGACATCTGGAGTTTTTTAGGCCCCTCCTTACAGCACCTCTGCCTATTTCTACCTAGCCTTTCTCTCCCAGGTGTTGCCAATGGCAGGATGAGTTTTTTTTTTTTTACCACTCTATTGAGATAATATATCACACAATTCTCCCACTTAAAGTACACAATTCAATGGTTTTTATTTAGTATATTCACAGACTTGTGCAACCAACACCAGAACCAATTTTAGAACATTTTCATCAACACAAGAGATAATCCCGCCCCCCCATAAGCAGTCATTCCTCATTCCTGTCACCCCAGTCCCTGGTCACCATTGCTCTGCTTTCTGTCTCCATGGATTTACCTCTTTGGGTCATTTCATAGAAATGGAATCATTCAATATGTGGCCTGTCGTGTCTGGCTTCTTTCAGTGAGACCATGCTTTCAAGGTTCAGCCATCAGGCTGAGTTTTTAGTTAGAGATAAAACTAAGCTATGTTAGTAACTGTCACTTGAGATGCAAAGACTAGGATGAGAAATAAGCTCTGAAATGGAGAGTCCCAAGCTATCTAGATTTTGATTACATCTTCCAACCAAAGAGCAAATTTGTGAGAAATGACTGACTCCTGGGAAGAATGAGGAACTGCAGATGAAATGCTATTGACCCTGGTCCATTATAGATAGTACTGAAGACAGTACTTGGATGACATCCAAGTAAAAGAAATAAAGCTAGGAGGAGAGCAAGGAAAGCACACTCAACAAGAAACTGTTTGGGTTATAGAAGTCAATGGAAACAGGGGAGTGGGAGGGTAGAAGAAGAAACTTATGTTTATGATGTGTCCGTTATGTGCTGGACAGTGTGAAATGAAATGCTTTATATCATCTCATTTAACTTCACAAGAGTCTGATGAAACAGGTGTTTTTGCTCCATTATAAGATAAAGATCTAAAGTTCAGAATATTTAAATAACTTCACCCAGTATCTTAGATTTTAAGTAACAAGGCCAGAAGAAGAACGTAGGTTCATCCAACTCCAATGTGTATGATTTTCTCATCTATACTTTACTGTAGGAAAAGAAACCTATTTTCTAAAAACAAATCCTATTGTGTAATATAAATTTAAAGTATAGCATAGTTTGAGGCCATTTCCCTACTGTGAAATATTATGCATATTTCTGGAAAGCAAACTGGGGAAAGGTGTTTTTCCCCCCCTTAATTATATCAAACAAATGATCTTACAATTACATAAGTAGTTGCCCATTATGTGAAAATGTTTACATACATAGTTACATACGTACACACAGTGAAATATGCAGACTTTCTGGAACCACATATTAAAATCTTTGAAGTTGAATCAGCCTTTCTTCTTTCTGAGTAACCTAAACTCAATGCCATTCAGCTGATTAGGGAATTCCAGGGATGAGATCTTTAAAACCCAATGTCAAAAGGTGATAGTCTTTACTGATTATCTGATAATCATTACTTTAGTTTCACACTCATGAGAACTGGCTTTGTCCTAATTATTCTCAGGCATGTGGGTGTGTCCTGCAGTGTGGTGCCCTGTATTACAGCCTTGTAAAAAGTGATCAACCCAAAATTTGGCATAGGTGTAAATTAATGAAATGATGTTCTTGTGTAAACTAGCCCTGAAGAAAGTTCCTAAACAGATATGCCAAAAGTGGTGGGTGATTCTGACATCTCTCAAATAAGCCTAGAGTCCCCAAGGTGATTATTTTGAGCGCCAGCCCTCACTGGGGGTATTAATGGAGCAGATTTGATAGGGCTGCTAAGGAGTTTGAAGAGCACTGAATGAGGAGTCAGGAAGCATCCATTTGCATCCCAGCACTGCATCCCAGCTACCTGAAAGGCTCCATTTGCATTCTGGCGCTACCTGAGAGGCAATGTCAGTCACTAACCTTTCTGAGATTCTTTCTTCATTTGTGACACTGTTGAATAACATCCTCCAAAATTGTGATCATCAAGTGAACCTGACAATATGAAAGCCCTCAAAACAGTGAAGCACTAGAATAGAATGTGATAACTCATTTATAATTAACCTCTACGTTTAATATCACAGTTTGAAACCAAAACCCTCAGATTCACATGAAACATCAGTGATGTTAATAATTAGCCTCTGTCAGAAATTCCAGAATCACCCATGTGCATGAGGGCCAGTTATTTTTGTGCTCAGTGTGACATCTAACGCCACAGTAGAATACATTTGTTCAATTTTACAAGCTCCAGAAGACCAGTAGATACTACTTGCTTTTGAATACTAGAACCTAGGTCTCAACAGTTTCCATGGACTCACTTTATCCTAGTCCACAGTAAATTAGATCAGAATAAAACTGAGTAAACATACTACAAACCTGGTGCTTTGTAAACCATAATGCTATTTTAGAAAGCCAGAAGTAAAATCATATATTTATTGTGTGTAGGACTCCAGTGAAGAGTAGGACAACAATGTGTCCATTCTGTCTGTGGGCTCAATATGTCCTTGGAGATTCTTACTTGAGGCAGGATTGTGCCATCGATAGAAGGAGAAATGAGAGCCAAGGATTTAACTCCTTCCTAATCCTAATTCTTTCACAGCAGCTACTTTGAGTTTCTGGTTACCAATCCTGTAGATCATAAGTCCATGGACGTTAGAACACCATTCTTGTGCCTAGCAGGGCTAAATGGCTGCATTATCTTGGTCACATTACCTAACCTCTCTTTGCCTTGGGCTCATCATCTGTAAAGTGGGGAAAATCATAGAACCTATTTCTTTCCTACATATAAAGCATTCATAGAAGTGTTTTTATATACATAGTTACATACACACACACAGTATTTAAAAGCACAAATTTTAAAGTTAGACCTCCTGGGTTCAAATCCCGGCTCCACCACTTATTTGCTCTCATGATCTTCTAAAAATCAGGTAATAACAGTACCAACCCCATGGAGTTATCGTGAGGATTAAATGTGAGAATACTCGTATAGTTCTATTAACTGGGCTGGCACACAGTAAGTGCTATATAAATGCTTGCTATCATATTATTACCTGTTTCCTGGAAAAGCTTCAGATAGTGTTTATAAGGATATGGAAATAAAAATTTAAAAATTTCCAACATTATTAATTTTTGTTTCTCTGTTTGGTTCTCTTAGGTATAAAAATCATATAATAGTTATGTTGGAATTTACTTTCTAGACCTAGTATTTCGGCAATGTCCCTCACATAACATTTTCACTCTCTTTTTTAAAGATTAGTTATTGGCATATCTTTTACCAGATCTTCATTAAGATCATTTTATCCCCTGGTTCATTTAAGCTTAATGTTATTTAATCTCTCTGTATCTAATTCTTTTCTCTCCCTGAATGCAAAAAGTCAATGATTTTTAAAGCCTGCATACAGATAAGATTCACACATATTGGGAGGATGATGAATGAGCTAAACATTTGTTTGGGACAATTTCTGATTCTGTCTCTTCTCCCCTTTCCTCACAGCATTCATTTTAATGTTTCTGCCATTCATTTATTCATTCAGTATTTACTGAGTAGACTTGTTGAGCATGATAGACAGTAGAAAATACTGATTCTGACACTTGAATGGTGTTTTACAGCTTACAGACCATTTTCACATATATTAAATTTATTCAATCCTCAGAGGCACTCACTTCATTTCACCCCAGTTCTTCCTCCCCTTTTAACTTTATATTTCTCGTAATCTTCCTCATTCCTTTCTTAAATCTTTGGTGTTCAGAATATTTACTACGTGCATTGGAGGTAGGGTGGGAAGCTGATTGGAAGGCAATAGGTGGGGGAAGAGATACAAATCAGATGAGAATGTAGGTCCAGAGATGTTTCCAATACCCTACACTTTAGGATAAAAGGACAGCTGTCTGTTATGTAAGAAAGTACGCAGTCACTTGAAAAGAAACAACGACCATCAACGTATCCATCACTAGAAGCTGGATTGAGATGAGACCCAGAGCTCTGGCTTCCCAAATCCTCCCTTATCCTCTGACAATTAAGCATATTTAATCTATTGAAGAAGCTAAAGAGTTATGGCCCCTCCCTTCGTCTATAAACACTCAGGCCTTTAAGTCCCAGCATTAAAGTTCCCTATTTTATTTCCTCTTGAATTTCATGACACCAACCAGTAGGCAGGAAATAGAACATACAAAATTAACCAGAAAATTATTCCTTCAGTCTCACATCCCCTGTTTCATTCATTATTATTCCTCTCATGCACAACTGAGACTTCTGTAAGGAAATCCTGATGGCTTCCTGCAGTAGACCAGCCTATGGAGGATGAATACGTTAAGTGATGGAGCATGAAGGTAGTGTCTAGTATGGCTCACATTTGAGCTTGCGCTGATCTCTTCAAGGGTGCTCTGGAGATACAAGCAGATGATACAATAGACAAACTTCTACTGTGAGATGTACCAAAATCATTCCTAACCCAGACTCCTTTCACTTGCTTTGCCCTCTGCCTGGCATGTTCTTCCTCCAGAACTTCTCATGGCTTTCTTGCTTATTATGCAGCTCAAATGCCACTTTCGTGGAGAGGCTCCCAGCCAGTCTATATAAACTAGTATCCCTGTACTCAGTCCCTCTATCTCATTTCATAATTTTATTTTCTTCATGGCATTTATCTCTACCTGAAGTAGATTTACTCATCTGTATATTTATTATCTGTCTCCCTCACAAGCCTGGCAGCTCCAAGAAAGCAGAGATTATTATTTTTTAACATGTTGCCTAGAACATAGTAGTAGACCTTTAATAAATATTGGTTGAATAAACAAGTGGGAAACATATTTATCCAATGTCTATTATATGTCAGTTCTGTTCTAGGCACTGGGGCTGTGGTGATGAATCAACCAAACCCAAATCTATGATCTCTTGGACTTTATATTCTAATTCAGGGAAACAAACAGTAAACAAAGCAGGGAAATGGATGCTGCTTGGGCGGGGTTGTGCTATATTAAATAGGGCGATCAAGGGAAGGTCTTGCTGCAGAGGCCTGAAGAAGGTGAGAAGGGAGACACCTGAACAAGATGAGGAAGGTAAGAGGGGGAGGGGAAGTGAGTCTTTCAGCACAGGGAGCAGGAAGTGCAAAGGCCCTGAGCAAACAGTAGGGGGTGGGGGTACTGTGGTTAAAGCATGGAGCTCCTGGGAGAGTGGCAGGGGATGCGTCTGAGAGGTTCTGGTGGGACAGCTCCAATCTTGTAGAGTATTGTAAGCAATGAAAGTACTTTGGTTTTTACTTTTGGTGAGATGGGAAGCCAATGAGGGGCTTTGGACACAGTGACATGATCTGACTTAGGTTATAATAGGATCCCTCTTTTTGTTCTGGTGATAAAAGACTGTAGGAGGCAAAGGTGGAAGCAGTTAGGAGGCCAATGCAAGAGGTGATGGGTGGCTTGGTCCCGGGTGATGGCAGGGAGGTGGTGAAACATGTTAATAGCCTGGAAGAATTCTGAAGGCAAAACTGACAGGATTTGCTGATACGATGAACAAAGTAATGATACAAAAATATGTACAGAATTGATATGAAAAAGGCTTTTCTTGGATTTACAAAAAGAGACTGGTTTCTTTAGGGCTTTGACACTGATATTACAAATAGTAGCCCAGCCGCCTAGAAATTCAGCTTTGGAACTTGGAACTTTTGTGTCAGCTATTATTTATACCAAAGAACAAACAAAAAAAGAGTGGTCAAATATATTCAGTATCACAATCTGTACTTGCAGTTAAGTGAGCTGGTCTGGGGCTCGATCTTATTTCAGTACACTGACATGCATGAGATAACTGTTCAGCAGACATAAACATTTCAAAGTAAAAATGACACACATCCATGAGGAGACTGTAAAGCCCATCGGGTAGTTACACAAAAGGGGAAACATTATTATCAAGAACAAAGATCTCGCCTGATTGACAGTCTGTACTTCAAACCGATCTGATAACTGCTCAGACTTCTGACCCTTGCCTACCGGGCTACACTGAAAGCTCTGTGGAGCCTATTCCGTCTTACATTATTCTTCTACCCGGCGCGGCCGAATGAATACCTGGTGCTCAACCAATAACCATTGACTTCACTACCCTCTCTTCCGTCCTCTTTCTGCAGTGCTCAGGAGACTATTTACCAAAGTCAGAGATTAGACAATCACTCACAGACGCGTAATGTCAGAATGTGTTGGGCGTTAGGGCACGTGGAAGGGGCCATCCGAAGCCCCACCCACCTGAGGAGTCAGGGAAGCTTTCCCGGGGTAGGAGACCTGGGTGCTGCATTGTGAAGGGCGAATACGAGTGCGAGTGCGAGTGCGAAGGGAGCAGGAGTTAGAGGACCGGAAGGGATCTAGAGCGGGCCTTCAAATGTACAAGGACCCTGAGACTAGAGGGCACTTGGGAAAGGGCTGAACAGAATGACCCAGGCCCGCGGGAGAGCGGGTGCGCCTGGACCTTTGGGAGGATAAAGACGCAGGGTTTGAAAGGTAGGTTTTCTAAATTGTATTTGACCTTCAAACCCTCCGAGTTTCATTGCGCGATTCACCCGGGGCTGATAGGGCCGCGGAAACGTAGCTTTCCCTTAGGCCTCACAGTACATGCCCCTTCAGCTTGGCCAAAGAGCGGCGGGGGGGCGGGGAGGGGGAAGGTCGCGTCCGCCACTGGGAGGGGAACACGCCCCGAAGTCACTCCTTGAACTCACCCAAGTTCCCCTTTTGCCATTTCCTCCAATTCTGAGGTCTCCCAACTAATGAGTTTGCCTTTTTACCCAGAAAATAAACTATGGGAGAGCGTCCTACAGCAGGATACCGAGGTTAGCTTTTTGTTTCTAGGGTTTTTTCGAGGCTACCCGTAGGCGCAAACAAAATCTAGCTGCCTCCGGGCCGGGGCGGCCCCACCGCCTCTCCAGATTTTTTCGTCTCTCTCTAGAACTTTCAGCAACGAGACGAGCCGCGTGTTTAAAGCGCCACAGTTACAGTGTTTAAAGCGGCTAGTCTCCGGGGGCAGCCAGGCCCTTCCACTCCCCGGGTGGGGGGAGCCGGAAAGTTCAAGTGCTCCTTCCGCAGTCTCCGGCTGCAGTTAGGAGGAGGGGGGCGCAGTGACTGCCCCTCCAAAGAAGGCTCGTCTTCCGAAGCGGCCAAGGCCAGGTTCTGTCCGCTTTGGAAGAGGAAGAAAGTTGGGCAGGAGCGGGAAGGAGCTAGAGCGCCGGACGAGGAGGCCGTAGGGAAGTCGGGGCGTCCGGGCGGCGCGCGAGCCTGGGTGGAGCCAGCAGCCCGCCGCGGCATCAGCGTTTCAGATGCAAATCGATTCCCCGCCCCACCACCCCCTCCCGCCCTGGGAGCGAGGCTCCGCCGCTCCGCAGCCGCCCCCGCCTTCTGCTCGCCGCGGCGCCCGGGTGGGCGGCTCTACTTAAGCAGCGCGCGGGCCTCCACCCGGCACTCCCCTGGAGCGCGCGGGCGAGGCGGGAGGAGTGCAGCGGGGCTCGCGGGGGCGCACAGAGGCGCGCTCGCATTGTGCGCTCGGCTCCGCGCGGCTCTCGGCGGCAGCGGCGGGCCGGGGCGCAGGGCTGAGCGAGCGTCCGAGAAAGGCGGCGGCGGCGGCTCCGGCGCGCGGCCCGGCTCTCGCTCACTGCCCTAGCCCGGCCACCTCTTGGCCATGGCTCTGGCGGACAGCACTCGTGGACTACCCAACGGGGGTGGTGGCGGAGGCAGCGGCTCCTCGTCGTCCTCGGCTGAGCCGCCGCTCTTTCCCGACATCGTGGAGCTGAACGTGGGGGGCCAGGTGTATGTGACCCGGCGCTGCACGGTGGTGTCGGTTCCCGACTCGGTGCTCTGGCGCATGTTCACGCAGCAGCAGCCGCAGGAGCTGGCCCGGGACAGCAAAGGCCGCTTCTTTCTAGACCGAGACGGCTTCCTCTTCCGCTACATCTTGGATTACCTGCGGGACTTGCAGCTCGTGCTGCCTGACTACTTCCCCGAGCGCAGCCGGCTGCAGCGCGAGGCCGAGTACTTCGAGCTGCCGGAGCTCGTGCGCCGCCTCGGGGAGCCCCAGCAGCCCGGCCCCGGGCCGCCGCCGCCGCACTCGCGGCGCGGGGTGCAGAAGGAGGGCTCGCTGGGCGACGAGCTGCTGCCGCTCGGCTACGCGGAGCCTGAGCAGCAGGAGGGCGCCTCGGCTGGGGCGCCGTCGCCCACCCTGGAGGTGGCTAGCCGCAGCCCGTCGGGGGGCGCGGCGGGCCCGCTGCTCACGCCGTCCCAGTCGTTGGACGGCAGCCGACGCTCGGGCTACATCACCATCGGCTACCGCGGCTCCTACACCATCGGGCGGGACGCGCAGGCGGACGCCAAGTTCCGGCGAGTGGCGCGCATCACCGTGTGCGGCAAGACATCGCTGGCCAAGGAGGTGTTTGGGGACACCCTGAACGAGAGCCGGGACCCCGACCGGCCTCCGGAGCGCTACACCTCGCGCTATTACCTCAAGTTCAACTTCCTGGAGCAGGCCTTCGACAAGCTGTCCGAGTCGGGCTTCCACATGGTGGCGTGCAGTTCCACGGGCACCTGCGCCTTCGCCAGCAGCACCGACCAGAACGAGGACAAGATCTGGACCAGCTACACCGAGTACGTCTTCTGCAGGGAGTGAACTCCCCACACCCTCTTGCGACTCCAGCGCGCGCATTCCCTCTCCTTCTTGCCCGGGAGAGGGCTATAGATTTCCCCTCCCACCCCACGTTCTCCCATTCCCCTGTTCCCCACCTGCAGTAGACCCACTGACCCCTCACTTTAGAACCTGCAGCCACAGATCCTCTTGGCTTCTTCGTCTTCTCTGGACCCCACTAGAAGAGAGAGCCCAGACGTACCTCTCCACCCCATGCTTCCTCTGCCCCCGGCCTCAAATCACCCCTCCCCCGGATTGTCCTTCAGTCTGGATGTAGTGGGGCAGTGTGGCTACAAAGTCACCGAGTACCTGGGAATGACTGAATTGTTCCGAACCCAACTGGACCCTGTCCAGTGTATAGAAGATTCCTTGAAATCTTCTCAAGCCCTGATGACTCATTCGCGGTTTAAGAGAGAGAATTGGTAGCAGTGTCTGCGAACAGTTTTGAAAGGTCATTTATTACGCAGTCTTTTGACCCTCTTTAAAGGTGAAGTTTTAGAAGGCTGAATGGAAGACTCCAGAGCTGGAATTAGGATCCCGCGGAGGCTGTTCAGGGACTATAAATGAATAAAGTTTTGAAAAGTTACAGGTAGAAGTAGGAGAAGAATCTGGTGATGGCATAATGAAGGAGCGTTTGGTTTCCTTGCAGATTTAAAGGTCTTCGCCTGTGGTTTAAACTTGTAGAAAGTTCCCCTCCTGCCTGAAGAGGCACCCTTTCTCCTGGGCTCACCGCCAGAAGCCCTTGGTTCGACTGCTTGACATGGCAGCCGTTATTGACAAGAGGGGGAAAGAGAGAATGACGGCTCAGGTCGCCGAGCATTGCAGGAGGTCACCTGGCTGTGACTGTAAACGGAGCTGGGTAGTAATGCACGTCGTGGGTATTAAGAAAACCTGTATTATTGCAGTGACTGTCAGTAGGACCTTAGCTCTTAAGCCTTGGGGGGTGGGGTGGGGAGGGAGGAAGGAGGGTAGGAGGGGTGGGAAGGGAGGAGAGGACATACTCATTTATTATTTGAAAGTTGGAAGTTTGTACCGTCCGTCTGAGTACATGCACATTAACAAAATAGCACACAAAAACATGCAAAGCATTTTGTAAAGGTGAATCACAGATCTACTCTTACCTGGCAGTTTATTGAACTAACTGTTTTGCTGATACTTATATAACCTAACCAAAGAGTTACCCAGTAGGGTTTTAGTTTTTGAACTTTATTTTCTTGTTGATTATAAGTCCTGATTTTAAAATCTATTTCCTTGAACAAAATATGTTGATTTGGGTTACTTAGACTTAAGTTCTCTTATTAAAAATCCTTACTGTCTGCAAGCCCAGCCAATTTTGCCTTCTGGGCAAACCTGAAAAATGCCACTTTGATGCAGGTTGTTTGAAGTTAAGGTGGAATCTTTTCGAATGACAGAGCTGCAGAGAATAGAAGCGCCAAGGGCTGCCATCTGTAGATAGCTGTAAAGTGGAATATTTTTAAATGAAGGCAAATAAGTGCTTAAAAGTGAGCTGAGCAATAAAATGGTGTTCCATGTAAATGCAACTGAAACAGAAGGAGACCTGGTTGCCTTATACCTTTACTCTAACATGGAATAAATCCCCACTGTATATCGTATCTACACTGTAAGTGAAGGGAGATGAATCGTTGTCTTTCATGCTGTGAGGCTCCTTTGGATATTCTGTGATGACGGAGAAGCCTGTCCTTTTTCATTTGTTTCAGCATCATTCTCTTGAAGTAGGTTTTTAAAAGATTTTGTAAGAGTCGTTTTCAGTGTTTAAATTAGCGCTATTTTTTTCTTCTTTTTAAAAATGAATCTTGTACTGTATCTTACTATATGTCCATAACAGATGTTAAGAATTGGAACAGTTTTATTCTTAGACTCATGTGATCCAATCTGTATATACCATATATAAACATTTTACATGAATCATTTAGTTTTTTAATTAATTTACTAATGCTATAAACGTTCCTGTATTTACCCCCAGTAACTTGCATCAGATGGTGTATATACTAAAGCAACATGTTTCAATGAGTTTCTTATATCCTTGTCTATGGGGAAATTGGGTTAGGAAAAAAATACATAGTTATAAAGCTGAGTTTGCTCCATACTTTTTGCTTGGATATTAGTTGTATACTAATATGTCAATTAACTGTCTGCATAAACCATGGTACCTGTATTTTTAATCCACCAATTCTTTTTCTTTTTTCTATTGGGGAAGAGAAAGATTTGAGGTCTTTTGTTGGAGGTGCCTTTTTAGAAAAGTAAAGTTAGCTTTACAATTACGAAGACCATACTTGTAAGGGAAGCAGAAACATTCAGGAAGTCACATTTGCTTATGTGTTGGGTGTGTTCTCGGACTAGGTAACACATCAGAACTTAGCCCTGTTTCAAGCCTGAAATGATTTAGGAATGTCACTCACTGGCCAAAAGTAAGTGTCACAGAGATTTCTGCACCCTATGTGGTATTCTGTTAGATTGTGCAACAAAAAGCACGTAATTGAGAACATCTTGGGACAGATCAAAGCCACTGACGTATGGCAAGACTCCGAGATTCTGATTTGCCCTGTTAAATCTGCTCAACTCCAGGAGTCACGGGAAATTGCTCAAGTTTTGTCTCTGCCACCCAAGTCTTAAAAGTTTTATCTTGTAAAACTTTGAGTTGAACTGTTTCACAGCTTTGTTCATCCACATCTCACTCCTCCACACATCCTTGCTGCCCTGCAGTACTCCCTAACCCTTTTCATTATCTGAAAGACTGGGAATTGATTGGTTAGAGATGGTAAACCAACTTTTTTTTTCTATGATGACTATCCCCTCTAAAGTTGGAAGTTGATACATGAAAAATTCTACCTTAGCCCAAAGTAAAGGCTGGGTAGGAAACTCATTTTTACATTGGGTGGATACTATAACTGAGGTAAGATGACTTGGCCTCTGCACTTTTGGGTCCCTTATTCACCATGTGCTCTGAGCCACAGAAGGACCCTTAGTGGTCTACAAAGTGGGCTGGACTGTTGGTTGTCATCTGTGAGCTTGGAAGAGATATTGAGCATCCATTTGAGTAAGCTCTCCAAAGACATTCAGTAACCTGGGAGGGTGTCATAAATTATTCAGAAATTATGACTGCATTAATCTGACTCAGTGTAGCATGCATTTACATATGTAATGGCTCTAATTACCATTTGGTTCATAAATACAACTGAGTGACATTAGATTTTAATAACAAATTTAACTTTTTAAAAAAGAATGGTTGACAGCGGTGGTTAAAAAAACAGGTACCATGTTCAATGCTTTTGCACCAAGTGTTTGACATATTGTCTGTTTTTTAAAACATGTAGACTATGAACCATGTTCATTTTAATTTTTCAAATTACGTGTTGTGGAAAATATTCCTTGAATGTGTGGGACTTAAATTTCTTCCCTTTCAGCACGATTTTTATTCTTGTGTTTTATTTGGTTTTTGCATTGATAGCAAAGTGATAATTTATAATACTAGACAAAATTGTCTTCTCTTTCAAACCAGATCCATATATATATGGAGCCTGTTGCTTTTCTGGGGAAATGCATAATCTGTGAATTCTCAGACAAAATAGGCAACTGGCATGCTCATAACATATTCCAATTTTTATTGGAATTTTCCATGGAATGTTATTATTACATTAAAGCCATGTAAGGTGAGGCTTTGATAGTTTTTTACTTTTTAAATTATGGTAAATTCTAATCTAATATTCAAAAACACTTTTGTACTCCACATGAAAAGTGATAAATGATAGTGCAGGCATTTAGAACAGTATTGACTGGAGGCATTGAATTCCTTAAGAATTTTTTTTATAATCTAAATCATAAATACTCAGTTGACTTAAATTTCTAAAATATTTTTATTGTAAATCTACCAGAGTAAATCCTTTGGAATTTTTTTCTGTTTTTCCTTATTATAACTCATTTAAAAACTGAATTAGTTTTCTTAGATGACCTAAATCTATCTCTTGAGAAATAAATAAAATAGTCTTGTGTTTCCAGTAGCTATAGTACCTAAAATAGGCTTTCCTAGAGCCAGAAACATGCTATGTTGAAGTTAACTTTTCTTTGTCACAATTTTGGATGATAAACATCTAAAAGTATTAATGTTTGAAGATTTATATTCTCTACTGGGGCCCTTGAAACTAAGATGGAAGAAATTCAACCAGAATATTTACATTAGAGTATAAGCTCGTGTGGTAGGAAGCTGAACTAGTTGACCAAGAATTCTTGTCACCTTATACATTTTGTGACTTTTTTCCCAGGTTTTTTTTTTTTTTAATTCTAAATGTGTTTTGAGGTATGTGAACATTAATTGTAATGTAAACTATTATACAACTGTCTTTGTGACTTTATAGGCAGGTGAATTTTGCTATTAATATTGAATACAAATGACAATTCATTTATGACCACTCAAACAGCATTTGTGACATTTAATGACAAAGGTTAAAACATCCATTGTGGATATTAATTTTGAAGATGCAAATTACGCGTTATTTAAATTTTTCTGGGCATTATTTCATTCTGGGATTATGAAATTGTTGAAAATGTTATATGCTAAGTGATACATATCACTGAGCCATATTCTCAAAATTGAAGGAGAAAGGGAAAAAATCATTATACAATTATCAGGCTTTCTAATGAAACAGAAAGCCAAGAAAAAAAAAAAAATCCTTTTATATTTTAAAAACCGAGGAAGTTTTTTCAGACTTGCCCAAACTTTAAGTGAGAATTTCTTCAACCATCTAAATGCTCTAGAGATTTTGGTTCTCTGTGTTCACAACCAGTTGTATAACAGAAATACTCAATATTGTTTTCCTCCCTGTGTGTGAAGTAATGAATCATTGATTATGTGACTTGTGATGTATTCTATTAAACACTAAAGAATAAAACATTCACACTTTAATTATTCCTCTTGGCTCTTTGGTATGAATTGGCTCAAATACTGGTCTAATTTCATTTAAGGGGTTCTCTGAACACTGGGAATGCTTCCTAAATTGTTGTAGGGCTAATGACGTCAGAAAGACTCCTCACTGGGTAATTGGCCAGCTGGGCCAGGGATGAATAGGCCTTTTCCCCAGAGTTTATTGTCAAAAACCCCTGTTGTCAAGGTGGTTTGGTCCTCAATGTGGAGGAAAAGTCCTTCACAAACATTTTCTTTGACCACAGTCTTGGCAACAGATGTGAATTACTTTGAACATGGGGGATGTAGGTAGAGATGACCTCTTAAAGTTTGTGGGGAAAAGGAAATAGACGCTGTGAGATGGGCCTTAATCAAAAGTATAATGCATGAAGATAAAATTCTAAGGAATGTGGGGAGAGGCTCTGCATTTCGGATATAGGGGCTCTTTCCTGAACCATCCTCAGTCACTGATGTCCCCCCTCTCGAAAGAAAGCATAGTGCCTCCCAGGTTGAAAAATCACAGAAGTTGGAGCCCGTCACACCAGCCCCGGGCTGCTGGACTGTGGCCCAGGAAGCAGTGAGTCAGGTGGGCAGTGAGGCAGGCTTTGCCCTTCCTCTTTGCTTTTACCTTTACTTCCTCCAGATAGCTTTTGTTTTAGTTTTTGAAAAGTTTATGGTGAAAAATTTAAGCAATATAAGAGTGTGTATCGTAAAAAGTATATCTCCACCCTCCAGTAACCCCTAGTTTTTCCCAGGGATAATGACTAGTGCATCTTTACAGAGACATTACATATAAATGAATGAATATATGAATGAATGAATACATAAATAATTCCCCTCTTTTTTTGTATTCAGTAGAATTTATGCCTATTCCTTGCCTTGCTTTCTTCTCTTAACCACTTATCCTGGAGCTCTTGCAATGCATGCTTGTACACGTAACAATGATCTATCTACCTCATCTTATTTGATGGCTATATGATACTGTGCATGAAATGCCATTGTCTAGATGTGCTGTCATTTATTTTACCAGTCTTTTTTTGATGGACATTTAAATTTCCAGGTTTTTTAAAATTTCTGCTTCAAAGAGTGCTGTATTGAATATCTTTTTACATAAATGCAAATATATCTGAGTCTTTTTTGTAGGAAGTGATGCCAAGAGAGAAAGCCCCTGGAGGTAATTTTTTCTTCTTTAAGGACTATGGAAATAATAGGATTCATTGGAAGCTCTCAAGGGAATGTAGATGATGGTGGTGTGAAATAACTCTAGAATCATTAGGTATACAAGTGTGAAGTTTTGCATAGCTTTCATATTAAGGAAAAGCCCCCCTCACACACACACACTCAAAACACACACACTTTTTTTTTTATTTCTTTTTTTTTTTTTAACATCTTTATTGGAGTATAATTGCTTTACAATGGTGTGTTAGTTTCTGCTTTATAACAAAGTGAATCAGTTATATGTATACATATGTTCCCATATCTCTTCCCTCTTGCATCTCCCTCCCTCCCACCCTCCCTATCCCACCCCTCTAGGTGGTCACAAAGCACAGAGCTGATCTCCCTGTGCTATGCGGTTGCTTCCCATTAGCTATCTATTTTACGTTTGGTAGTGTATATATGTCCATGCCACTCTCTCACTTTGTCACAGCTTACCCTTCCCCCTCCCCATATCCTCAAGTCCATTCTCTAGTAGGTCTATGTCTTTATTCCCGTCTTGCCACTAGGTTCTTCATGACCTTTTTTTTTTTTCCCTTAGATTCCATATATATGTGTTAGCATACAGTATTTGTTTTTCTCTTTCTGACTTACTTCACTCTGTATGACTGACTCTAACTCCATCCACCTCACTACAAATAACTCAATTTCATTTCTTTTTATGGCTGAGTAATATTCCATTGTATATATGTGCCACGTCTTCTTTATCCGTTCATCTGTCGATGGACATTTAGGTTGCTTCCATGTCCTGGCTATTGTAAATAGAGCTGCAATGAACATTTTGGTACATGACTCTTTTTGAAGTATGGTTTTCTCAGGGTATATGCCCACCAGTGGGATTGCTGGGTCATATGGTAATTCTATTTTTAGTTTTTTAAGGAACCTCCATACTGTTCTCCATAGTGGCTGTATCGATTTACATTTCCACCAACAGAGCAAGAGGGTTCCCTTTCCTCCACACCCTCTCCAGCATTTGTTGTTTGTAGATTTTCTAATGATGCCCATTCTAACCGGCGTAAGGTGGTACCTCATTGTAGTTTTGATTTGCATTTCTCTAATAATTAATTAGTGATGTTGAGCAGCTTTTCATGTGCCTCTTGGCCATCTGTATGTCTTCTTTGGAGAAATGTCTATTTAGGTCTTCTGCCCATTTTTTAATTGGGTTGTTTGTTTTTTTAATATTGAGCTGCATGAGCTGTTTATATATTTTGGAGATTAATCCTCGTCCATTGATTCGTTTGCAAATATTTTCTGCCATTCTGAGGCTTGTCTTTTTGTCTTGTTTATAGTTTCCATTGCTGTGCAAAAGCTTTTAAGTTTCATTAGGTCCCATTTGTTTATTTTTGTTTTTATTTCCATTACTTTAGGAGGTGGATCAAAAAAGATCTTGCTGTGATTTATGTCAAAGAGTGTTCTTCCTATGATTTCCTCTAAGAGAGTTTTATAGTGTCTGGTCTTACATTTAGGTCTTTAATCCATTTTGAGTTTATTTTTGTGTATGATGTTAGGGAGTGTTCTAATTTCATTCTTTTACATGTAGCTGTCCAGTTTTCCTAGCACCACTTATTGAAGAAACTGTCTTTTCTCCATTGTATAGCCTTGCCTCCTTTGTCATAGATTAGTTGACCATAGGTGTGTGGGTTTACCTCTGGGCTTTCTATCATGTTCCATTGATCTATATTTCTGTTTTTGTGCCAGTACCATATTGTCTTGATTACTGTAGCTTTGTAGTATAGTCTGAAGTCAGGGGGTCTGATTCTTCCAGCTCCGTTTTATTCCCTCAGGATTGCTTTGGCTATTCTGGGTCTTCTGTGTCTCCATACAAATTTTAAGATACTTTGTTCTAGTTCTGTAAAAAAATGCCATTGGTAATTTGATAGGGATAGCATTGAATCGGTAGATTTCTTTGGGTAGTATAGTCATTTTCACAATATTGATTCTTCCAATCAAAGAACATGGTATATCTCTCCATCTGTTTGTGTCATCTTTGATTTCTTTAATCAGTGTCTTATAATTTTCTGAGTACAGGTCTTTTACCCCCTTAGGTAGGTTTATTCCTAGGTATTTTATTCTTTTTGTTGCAGTGGTGAATGGGATTGTTTCCTTAATTTCTCTTTCTGATCTTTCGTTGTTAGGGTATAGGAATGCACAAGATTTCTGTGCATTAATTTTGTACCCTTCAACTTGACCAAATTCATTGATTAGCTCTAGTAGTTTTCTGGTGGCATCTTTAGGATTATGTATATATAGTATCATGTCATCTGCAAACAGTGACAGTTTTACGTCTTCTTTTCCAATTTGTATTCCTTTTTTTTCTTTTTCTTCTCTGATTGCTGTGGCTAGGACTTCCAAAACCATGTTGAATAATAATGGCAAGAGTGGACATCCTTGTCTTGTTCCTGATCTTAGAGGAAATGCTTTCAACTTTTCACCATTGAAAATGATGTTTGCTGTGAGTTTGTCGTATGTGGCCTTTACTATGTTGAGGTAGGTCCCCTCTATGTGCATTCTCTGGAGAGTTTTTATCATAAATCGGTGTTGAATTTTGTCAAAAGCTTTTTCTGCATCTATTGAGATGATCATATGGTTTTTATTCTTCAATTTGTTACTGTGGTGTATCACATTGATTAATTTTCATATATTGAAGAATCCTTGCATCCCTGGGATAAATCCCACTTGATCATGGTGTATGATCCTTTTAATGTGTTGTTGAATTCTGTTTGCTAGTATTCTGTTGAGAATTTTTGCATCTATATTCATCAGTGATGTTGGTCTGTAATTTTCTTTTTTTGTAGTATATTTGTCTGGTTTTGGTATCAGGGTGATGGTGGCCTCATAGAATGAGTTTGGGAGTGTTCTTTCCTCTGAAATTTTTTGGAAGAGTTTGAGAAGGATGGGTGTTAGCTCTTCTCTAAATGTTTGATAGAATTCACCTGTGAATCCATCTGGTCCAGGACTTTTGTTTGTTGTAAGATTTTTAATCACAGTTTCAATTTCATTACTTGTGATTAGTCTGTTCATGTTTTCTATTTCTTCCTGGTTCAGTCTTGGAAGGTTATACCTTTCTAAGAATTTGTCCATTTCTTCCAGGTTGTCCATTTTACTGTCATAGAGTTGCTTGTAGTAGTCTCTTCGGATGCTTTGTATGTCTGCAGTGTCTGTTGTATTTCTTCTTTTTCATTTCTAATTTTATTGATTTGAGTCCCCTCCCTCTTTTTCTTGATGAGTCTGGCTACTGGTTTATCAATTTTGTTTATCTTCTCAAAGAACCAGCTATTAGTTTTATTGATCTTTGCTATTGTCTACTTTGTTTCTATTTCATTTATTTCTGCTCTGATCTTTATGATTTCTTTCCTTCTACTAACTTTGGGTTTTGTTTGTTCTTCCTTCTCTAGTTCCTTTAGGTGTAAGGTTAGGTTGTTTATTTGAGATGTTTGTTGTTTCTTGAAGTAGGATTGTATTGCTCTAAATTTCCCTCTTAGAACTGCTTTTGCTGCATCCCATAGGTTTTGGATCATCGTGTTTTCATTGTCATTTGTCTCTAAGTATTTCTTGATTTCCTCTTTGATTTCTTCAGTGATCTCTTGGCTATTTAGTAACATATTGTTTAGCCTCCATGTGTTTGTGTTTTCTACGTTTTTTTCCCTGTAATTGATTTCTAATCTCATAGAGTTATGGTCAGAAAAGATGCTTGATATGATTTCAATTTTCTTAAATTTACTGAGGCTTGATTTGTGACCCAAGATGTGATCTATCCTGGAGAATGTTCTGTGCGCACTTGAGAAGAAAGTGTAATCTGCTGTTTTAGGATGGAATGTCCTATAAATATCAGTTAAATCTATCTGCTCTATTGTGTCATTTAAAGCTTGTGTTTCCTTATTAATTTTCTGTTTGGATGATCTGTCCATTGGTGTAAGTGAGGTGTTAAAGTCCCCCACTATTATTGTGTTACTGTTGATTTCCTCTTTTATAGCTGTTAGCAGTTGCCTTATGTATTGAGGTGCTCCTATGTTGGGTGCATATATATTTATAATTGGTATATCTTCTTCTTGGATTGGTCCCTTGATCATTATGTAGTGTCCTTCCTTGTCTCTTGTAACATTCTTTATTTGAAAGTTTATTTTATCTGATATGAGTATTGCTACTCCAGCTTTCTTTTGATTTCCATTTGCATGGAATATCTTTTTCCATCCCCTCACCTTCAGTCTGTATGTGTCCCTAGGTCTGAAGTGGGTCTCTTGTAGACAGCATATATATGGATCTTGTTTTTGTATCCATTCAGTGAGCCTGTGTCTTTTGGTTGGAACATTTAATCCATTCATGTTTAAGGTAATTATCGATATGTATGTTCCTATGACCATTTTCTTAATTGTTTTGGGTTTGTTTTTGTAGGTCCTTTTCTTCTCTTGTGTTTCCCACTTAGAGAAGTTCCTTTAGCATTTGTTGTAGAGCTGGTTTGGTGGTTCTGAATTCTCTTAGCTTTTGCTTGTCTGTAAAGCTTTTGATTTCTGCATCAAATGTGAATGAGAATCTTGCTGGGTAGAGTAATCTTGGTTGTAGGTTCTTCCCTTTCATCACTTTCAATATGTCATGCCACTCCCTTCTGGCTTGTAGAGTTTCTGCTGTGAAATCAGCTGTTAACCTTATGGGAGTTCCCTTGTATGTTATTTTTCATTTTTCCCTTGCTGCTTTCAATATTTTTTCTTTGTCTTTAATTTTTGCTTGTTTGATTACTATGTGTTTTGGCATGTTTCTACTTGTGTTTGTCCTGTATAGGACTCTCTGTGCTTCCTGGACTTGGGTGGGTATTTCCTTTCCCATGTTAGGGAAGTTTTTGACTATAATCTCTTCAAATATTTTCTCGGGTCCCTTCTCTCTCTCTTCTTCTTCTGGGACCTCTATAATGCAAATGTTTTTGCGTTTAATGTTGTCCCAGAGGTCTCTTAGGCTGTCTTCATTTCTTTTCATTCTTTTTTCTTTATTCTGTTCCACAGCAGTGAATTCCACCATTCTGTCTTCCAGGTCACTTATCCGTTCTTCTGCCTCAGTTATTCTGCTATTGATTCCTTCTAGTGTATTTTTCATTTCAGTTATTGTATTGTTCATCTCTGTTTGTTTGTTCTTTAATTCTTCTAAGTCTTTGTTAAACATTTCTTGCATCTTCTCGATCTTTGTCTCCATTCTTTTTCTGAGGTTCTGGATCATCTTTACTATCATTATTCTGAATTCTTTCTCTGTAAGGTTGCCTATCTTCACTTCATCTAGTTGTTTTTCTGGGGTTTTATCTTGTTCCTTCATCTGGTACATAGGCCTCTGCCTTTTCATCTTGTCTATCTTTCTGTGAATGTGGTTTTTGTTCCACAGGCTGCAGGATTGTAATTCTTCTTGCTTCTGCTGTCTGCCCTCTGGTGGATGAGGCTATCTAAGAGGCTTGTGCAAGTTTCCTGATGGGAGGGACTTGTGGTGGGTATAGCTGGCTGTTGCTCTGGTGTGCTGAGCTCAGTAAAACTTTAATCCGCTTGTCTGCTGATGGGTGGGTCTGGGCTCCCTCCCTGTTGGTTGTTTGGCCTGAGGTGAGCCAACACTGGAGCCTACCTGGGCTCTTTGGTAGTCTGCTCTAATGGCAGACTCTGGGAGTGCTCACGCCAAGGTGTACTTCCCAGAACTTCTGCTGCCAGTGTCCTTGTCCTCACGGTGAGCCCCAGCTACCCCCAGCTACCCCCAGCCTCTGCAAGAGACCCTCCAACACTAGCAGGTAGGTCTGGTTCAGTCTCCTATGGGGTCACTGCTCCTTCCCCTGGGTCCTGATGCACACACTATTTTGTGTGTGCCTTCCAGGAGTGGAGTCTCTGTTTCCCCCAGTCCTGTCGAAGTCCTGTAATCAAATCCCGCCAGCCTTCAAAGTCTGATTCTCTAGGAATTCCTCCTCGCCTTGCCGGACCCCCAGGTTGGGAAGCCTGACATGGGGCTCAGAACCTTCACTCCAGTGGGTGGACTTCTGTGGTATAAGTGTTCTCCAGTTTGTGAGTCACCCACCCAGCAGTGATGGGATTTGATTTTATTGTGATTGTGCCCCTCCTACCGTCTCATTGTGGCTTCTCCTTTGTCTTTGGATGTGGGGTATGTTTTTTGGTGAGTTCCAGTGTCTTCCTGTCGATGATTGTTCAGCAGTTAGTTGTGATTCCGGTGCTCTCACAAGAGGGAGTGAGCGCTCGTCCTTCAACTCTGCCATCTTGAACCAGTATCCCCCTTTTTTCTATTTCCGAAGGTCCTCGCCCCTCTGTTTTTATTCTAGTTTTTTTTTTTTCGTTAATTATGGCTGATGCTTGGTTTGTAAGAATGTAGTACGGAAGAGGAACTACAACGTATCCCATATTTCTTAACGAGGCACCTCTTGGAGGAGTTGGAAAAGGATGGGAAGCTATAAAATAAATATGGGACACCTTCTTGGAACATCAGTTTGGCTAATTGAGGTGTGGATGTATGAGTTGGGGAATTAAGTCATTTCACTGGTAACTGATTTACAAAGATCAGTTCCATCTTACGGAAAGAATGATAAATTTACATGAATTTAAAAGACAGAAGTCCTAAACATTAAAGATATGCTGAACTTGTAGAATTCCAGGGAGGAGTTCACCTTCATTTGCTGTTAAGAACTTGGTGATGGGGGTGGTGGTGATGGGGTTGAAAACTGCTGGTATCTGCTGGGCTTGTATTTGATGGATATTTTAGGGGAAATATTAGTCTCTCAAGTTCTCTGCTTTACTCTGCTCACAAAATGAGTTTCAAGGCCAGTGCTCCTTTGGAGCCAGAAAGCACCTCTCCTTCTACTTGCAGATAAGAGTGGCCTATAGGGCTAAGTAAAAAAGAGGTATCAAGGGCCACTTTAAGCCATTAGCTCTTAACTTGGCTCCTGCAACATTTCTCCATGTACAACCACTCAGTCACTCATTCATTCAAAATCTCTTGAGTACCTACTATGTGCTGGACTGTGCCAGTCTGATATAGACACACGAATGAGTAAGCACTGAGAATTAGTAAGGGGCCTGAATGAATAATGACAAAATAAGTAGGAAGTGCAGTGCTGGGATAGTCTGAGTAATTATAGGAGTGAGAAAGGGGGATATCTAACTCCTGCCATGGGCTTGCTAGAGGAGGAGATGCCAGAACTGAGGCTTAAAGGTGAAGAAGAGGAAGTGGAGGTGCCTTCTAAGCACAGGCCAACTTAATGAGGAAAGACCTGGAGATAGTAAGAACCAGAAACTCATGGGAAAAAAAGCCCCCCGCCCAAAAAAAAAACCCACAGCCAAAAAAAAACCTGAAAAAGCCAACCAACCAAACAAAAAACAGCTGAAGGGGCAATGAGAGCCTCATATACCATGTTGAAGGATTTGGACATTAGTTCTTAGGGATGAAGAATTTTAAGCAAAGTGTGAAATAATCAGAGGATTCCTTTTTGCAAAGACCCCTTGAGGCTCTGTGGGGGATGTGTTTGGTGGGCATAGCAAGTTAGAAGCTAGTTAGGCAGCTATTTATGGGGTAAGGTTTATGTACATTAAGTCACATGCAGAGCACCTGGCTGCAGGGGTGGGATAAGGTTTTGTTCACCTTTCTTCTCCCTTCAAACCTCTCAGGTCATGCAATTTTACATGAGATTCGGCTGCAATAATATTGGGAACACCGTGTTTGAATGAGAAACTCTTTTCTTCTGCTCATCCCTAGATCTCATCATCAAGAGACATATTAGGGAGTGTTGAGAGAGACATAATAAATTATTTATTTAGTAGGTAGTTTATCAACCACCTGCTGTAACGCATCAAGAATGCCGAAATACCAACTCATCTGTTCAACTTTCAACAATCATTAATTGAGCGCCTAATATATTTGAGACACAGGCATATCCTTTCAGGTGTGTTTTCCTTACCTTCAATAACAGAGAACAAAATGGTGAACAGGCCAGTTAAAGGGCCTTTACCTCTGGAACTACCAAAAATCACAGAAAACTTAGCCATGTTAGGCCTTACACACTTTGCATGTTTGCACTTCCCCCCTACAATTTAAAAAATATTGATACATTTAATAGCTACTAAGAATGATACCCTGTGCGTGTTGCCCCACCCACCTGGTTTTTCAAAGTGGAAAAGATGAAGCACAGTAAGGGCAGATTCTAAAATTTTGGGCTTCTCTTTTGTTATAGTAGCTGGCAACAATTTCCCAAATTATTTACAAATTATTCCTCATTAATTCATTCTGTTACTTTCTGAGTGGGTGAGAAAGAATCCAAGGTAAGAGCAAGCCCTCATTTCTGTATATAAAAGGAAAGGGAAGTAGAAATATCTTCTTGTTTAGCCTTTATCTTTCTTCTTTGGAAAGCATTGAATAAAAGTCACAGGTTAGCGTGAGAGGAATGTAAGGGAAATGAAACTAGGATTTTAGATTTCCTGGTGACTTGGGTTGCTTGCTTCTACTTTATGGCATGGTCTTAATATTCACTCACCTTTGACCTCTATCTGCCCATTCGTAGGAGGGGAAAAAAAGCATTTATTTCTTTATTTTTGTTTCAGGGCTCCATACTGCCTAGCACATAATAGATCATCTGTAAAAAGTTGTTGAATAAATGAATGAATGCTTATGTTAATTTATGTATTAGGGAGAAAAAGAACTAACTTAAAATTGCCCTTTACTTTTTTGGTAACACTACCAAGAATCAATTATCCCTCTGTGTACCTATACATGTGTTTTTTTGAGAAATTTCTAACTGTAGTTTTCATAAATAAATACATAAAAATGACTATCCTTCTCTTTGACTTGAAAGTCACAGAGATTATGATGATTCCTAAACTGATTGATGGCTTCCTAAACTGATTTGGGCATTTGTTTCTGAATAGTTATTAGGTGGCAGCTGCTCCAAAGCCCAAAATACTTGACAACATTTCCATTTTATGATGGAAGTTAAGTTCACTGACAGCCATATTATGGGCTTTCCTCTAGGGCTGTTATTTGTCATACAGTTTTGAAAATCTTAACTGGAAAGTTTCAAGAGGTGCGTCTTAAGAGTTGTAGGAAAGAAATTTGACTTCCCTGAAATGCTAGAGTATACTGTTCCAAATGTTCAGCTGGTGAGAGTTGTGGGTTTTTTAAATGACAGTTTCAAGGACTTTTAAAAAATAAATGACCTGTACAATGATGCTCTGACCTTACAATAGCAGATATGTTTTTTTTTTTCTCTGCTCAGAACCATGTGTATTCAAAGTATAAATTCTCTCCGTGAGTTTATGTCAGAAACACAGCTGTAAGGTCAAAGTTTGTTTGTTTGTTTTTTTTATTAATTAATTTATTTATTTTTGGCTGCACTGGGTCTTCGTTTCTGTGCGAGGGCTTTCTCCAGTTGGGCGAGTGGGGGCCACTCTTCATCGCAGTGCACGGGCCTTTCACTGTCGCGGCCTCTCTTGTTGCGGGGCACAGGCTCCAGATGCGCAGGCTCAGTAGTTGTGGCTCACGGGCCTAGTTGCTCCGCGGCATGTGGGATCCTCCCAGACCAGGGCTCGAACCCGTGTCCCCTGCATTGGCAGGCAGACTCTCAACCACTGCGCCAGGGAAACCCAGGTCAAAGTTTTATCCATGGGATCTGAGAGGGTTTCTTTTAAAATGTGAGCAAGAAACAACAACAGTGCTAAGGACTGAATGTTTATGTCCTCCCAAAATTCATATGTTGAAATCCCAACCCCCAATGTGATGGTGTTTGATGGTGGGGATTTTGGGAGGTGATTAGGTCATGAGGGTGGAGCCCTTATGAATGAGGTTAGTGTCCTTATAAAAAAGACCCCAGAGAAAAGAATTTGGAAAAGAATAGATACATGTATATGTATAACTGAATTGCTTTGCTGTACACCTGAAACTAACACAACATTGTTAATCAACTATACTCCAATATAAAATAAAAAGTTAAAAAAAAGAGACCCCAGAGAGACCCCTCATTTCTCCCACCATGTGAAGACACATGAGAAGACAGGTGTCTAGAACCAGAAAGCATCAGACAACGAATCTGCCAGCTCCTTGATCTTGGACTTCTCAGCCTCCAGAACTGTGAGAAGCAAATGTTTGTTGTTCAAGCTAGCCAGTCTATGGTATTTTTGTTACAGCAGCCCAAACTGACTATGACAAAGTTTCACAACAGTGAAACTTCCTTATATTGTTGTTATATTTCTCCTCTGTAATGCATAGTCTTCTTCTCCCAGAGTCTTAAAAGAATTCTCAAAAAAGCTTCATGTTATTATCATCATATAGTTTCATTCTAGGTTTGAGTCAATTTGGGGATAAGTGAGGAAAATCACTACTTTTATTTTAGTTTCTGGATCTAACAGGTGAAAAGAACCTTTGGGGCTTGTACAGGCTGTTGACAGGAAGATGGAGGATGGACAGGATTAGTCAGGCATTGAGTAGTGGGAATGTTTGAAGCATGATTATGAAAGACAAGAATTCTCTTTTTGTATAAGAAAGTTGAATTAACAAACCTATATAAATGCTGTCCTTCAAAACAACTTTTTGAACTACTGTTTTGGTAGACTTTACATTTATTTCAATAAGAGCTACAGGAAATTAACTTAAAATGACATTTAGCAGATTATTAGTAGACAGAAGGGAGGGAGTATCTATTAAAAACTGTTGTTGGTATATACACTACCAAACGTAAAATAGATAGCTAGTGGGAAGCAGCTGCATAGCACAGGGAGATCAGCTCGGTGCTTTGTGACCACCTAGAGGGGTGGGATAGGGAGGGTGGGAGGGAGGGAGTTGCAAGAGGGAAGAGATATGGGGACATATGTATATGTATAACTGATTCACTTTGTCATAAAGCAGAAACTAACACACCATTGTAAAGCAATTATACTCCAATAAAGATGTTAAAAAAACAAAACAAAAAAAACTGTTGTCAGAGAAGATGAAAAAGTTCTGGAGATGGATGGTTGTTATGGCTGCACAACAATGAATGCATGTAATGCCACAGAGTTGTACACTTAAAATGGTTAAAATGGTAAATTTTATGTATAGTTTGTCACAATAAAAATAATATGGGTTTAATAAAGATAATATAAAATATAGAAAACTATAAAGCAAATAAAAATTTTTATTTAACCCTACCAAAAAGGTTGACATTAAAATCACCTGCAATTGTGATGAAGAACTATGGAAAGTCACTTCTCTGGCTGTGTTATGCCAGTAATGTAATTCTCAAACATATTAGCAATTCTCCATTTGGATGATTTATGAGTCACACAATAAAACCAGTCTAATAACTTTTAGTAACCTTTTAATTTCTGAAAATTTGAGAATATGTGTTTGTGTCAGTATGTGCTTAAATTTGTATTTCATGGATTTTCTATTTTTGTTGCTTCATTCCTCTCCATTAGCTCAAATAATTAAGATTTCTTACTCAAAATGAATTGAAATGAAATTCCACCCAATCTGGAATTTCAAAGGGCTTTGCAAGAACATTGTAATTCCTGTTCCACAAGTCAAAGGGAGGAATGAAGGTAAGTGTGTTCAGAGTCAGGAACCAACTTAGCATTTCTAATGTTAAGAAAGGGTTTGGTCTATGTTCTGTCTATTAATATTCTCATTGTTATATAAATTAATTTAGTGTTTACAGGGCCTTATAGCGTAAGGCCAGTCTTTATGGAACAAAGGTATGTAATGGAGAAGTCACAGTTGTTCCTCTGCAACAGGAGGGTTAAGGATGAGTAACAGATGTGAGAATCTGTTTTAGCTGCTTTGGAGTTGGCATCATTTGGGAAGCTGAATCAAAGCTGAAGGTTGTCAACTCAGGTGGAAGTAGATGCTTCAGAGTAATGGATTGTAAACTTGGGTGAAATTGAAACGGGGAAGGAAATACATACCAGATGGCAGAGGAACCAACTCTATTGAAGTAGTTTGGGGGATTAGACATACAGACAGAGCAGTGGTTCTCAATAGGATTTGGGATGGGGGGGCAGTTCTTCCCCCTCCCCAGGGATCATTTGGTAATGTCTTGAGACATTTTTGTTTTACAAGTTGGGGGAAGAGTGCTACTGGCATCTAGTGAGCAGAGAGCAGGGATGCTGGTAAACATTCTGTTAGTATACAGGGCAGCCTCCCACAACAAAGAATGATTTGGCCTTACATGTGATAGTTCTGAAGTTGAGAAGCCCTGTGATAGAAAGGAGAATGGCTAGGTGGACAAGGGACTGGCCAGGGTAAGACATTTGGTCCAAATGGAGAGCAAGGTGTTGAATGTTGCTGAGTTCCAAGAAGAAAAGGTTATGTGGATTGTCAGATTTGAGCTGGGCTTAAGTGAAGGAGGGAAATGGTGGGTGTGTAGTTAGACTCTTGCTAAGGTATTTTTGTAACCTTGGTGGGTGTTCCATTGGGAAAAGCCAGGAGAAGCCAGGACCTGGAAAAGAATTGATCGGAAAGTCATGCCAGGCTGTGTATCGAGTCTGGAGGAGAGCAACAGACAGCAAAAAAGAAGGTCAAGAGGCCCTAGAAAGATGAAAAGGAGTGGGTAAATATGGTGGGTCCGGGTAGGTGAGTGTGGAAGAAAGTCCGGGAAGAAGTGGAAGGTAAAAAGGAACAGAAGCTAGCAAGGTGGACCAATGGTTCTCAAACCTGTTTACACATTAGAGGCACCTAGAGAATTAAGAAAAATGCTGATGCCTGGGCCCCATCTCAGACCAGGGTGGGTTCTGGACTTCAGGTATGTTGACAGACATTTCCCAAATACTTCTAACGAGCAGCTAGGGCTGAGAACTGCTGTCCTAACAGGTCAGTAACGTCAAGGAGGAACAAACAGGGCGACTGACTAGAACAATACTCTGAAATAAGCTGCCATCTAAGATTAGGGGCTGCTTGTCCTGTGTTGCGGTGTTTTGCCACCTGTCCTTTGCAGGGGTCTGTGTGGGCTGTCGCTGAGGTGCGTGGGCCAGGAGCTTCAGGCTGGGTTTTGCTTATAATTTGATATAAGGAGCGAGCAGGCAGCGGGGGCTCACTTCTTACTAGTGACTAATGACTGAGCTTTGGGTTTAAACTTGCAGAGTCCCCTAATTACCTTGTGAAGGAAAGAAATCACTTAAAGTAAAAATAATATTATGTAAGTTACATGGACAATGAAAAATTACTTCATATTCTACATAAAAGAATGTTATAAAAAATAAAGATGCAGACTTTAAAAAAAAAAGAATGATGTTAGAAGAAATGAAAAGCCATCAAACTATGGATATCTTGGAGAAAGTCCATAATTTTCTCTACCAGTAGCTGATAAAGGCAGCCTGTTTTCTTACCTCGTTGCCCAAGGAAGGTTGGTAAACTGGCCAGAGGTTACCTCTAAGAGCCTCCTTTTCAGAAGGTTATCCCTTATCTGCGTTTTCCAGATCTGAGAAAACATTCATTTCTAGTAGAAACGGAATATGAGTGAAAGCATTCTCTGTCTGCAGATTCTGGGGACATTTTCAAAGGGATTGAATAAGTGACTGGTGGTGAGAAATCTGTTCCGTTTTCATTTGTCTCTAGCAGGGCCTGGTGGCAATTTAATATTCTTTATTATTATTTTACATGCGACTTCCTTCCTAGCTTATGATTCCTGTCAGGACTGTGTATTATTACCCATTAGTCATTTTTCTTGGGTTGGCCTATGATGCTTCAAAGGAGGGCTGGTGTATTTCAGTCATTTTGCTTACAATTTGATTTGTGTTCTCTAAAATCCCAATTTAGTTTCATCAGTACATTTCAACATACAACAGCTGGGCCCCTGGATGGGATCATTTACATACATTAGCAGCTGAAAGCTAAGCACCAGTGACCCAGAAGCTGGCCTGATATTTTCCCAGAGCCTCACCTGACATTTTTTGAAATAAACTCTTCCTCCCTATTTGTAAACTATCGGTGTCAGTGTCAAAATCCTGTGAACAGTTTAAAAAAAACTGTTGGTCTCCAGATAACTTTTAAGCTAAAACACTTTGATCAGAAACCTTAAAGGATAATCAGAGAACAGGTTTGGTCCTACTTTAGTATCAGGTAAGGATATTGCCTTCTCCCATTACAGTGATCTCTGTTATTAGACAAATGTTAGAGGAATTGGTTTCTTAGTTGGTCAGTGGCTGCCTAAAGACAGATAATCCATTAATCCACAAACATCATTGTGACTGAGGCCTGAACATGACTCCGAACACCACTCCGAACACATCACACAGTCATGACATAAGGACATGGTGTGAGGCTTATTGACAACTCAGGGCTTTTTTTTTTTTTTTACCATTTTCTTTGTCTAAATTTTGTTTAAATTTTTGAACTGTGGTCTTGGTCTGTGTGATACACTGAAAAATACCATCACCACCCCAAAAAAAAGAGATATCTCCTTCCTAATTCCTGGAACCTGTAATTGTGAGAAAAGTGTCTTTGCAGATGTTGATAGAGTTAAGGATTTTGAGATCAGGATTTTTGGTTATATGGGTGGTTCTTAAATGCCATCACAAGTGTGTTTATTAGAGAGGCACAGGGAGATTGGAACACAGACAGAAGAGGAAGAGGTCATGAGACTGTGGAGGCAGAGGTTGGAGTGATGGGGCCATAAGCCAAGGAATGCTGCAGCCACCAGAAGCTGGAAGAGGCAAGGAAAGGATTCTCCCCCAGAGCCTCTGGAGGGAGTATGGAGCTGCCAACACCGTAATTTCAGTTCAGTGAACCTGATTTTGGACACCTGGCCTCTGGACTGTGAGAGAATAAATTTCTGTTGTTTTAAACCACCACATTTGTTGTAATTTGTTACAGCAGTCATAGAAAACTAATATAGTCTATAAGAGTCTATCCCATGGTTTTGGACAGGTAGCTTATTTTTTCTAGTATGTCAATGTCAGTGTATTTTTTTCTAGAAATAGTTAATTTTCTTGATATTTTTCATTTGGTATCTTATTTAGGATCCATTCATTCTACTGAGTCCTTTCTGCTTGGGCAAGCAGAGACCAGTAGGGTAGATGAGCTGCAGGATTAGTTGATCTGCTAAAGAAATCCCCAAACATGTGGCAAAACATTTGTGAACAAGTAACCCAGAAGATTTGTTATTCCAGGAAAGAGAGAGAATATTCTCTGCTATATATTGAATGTTTATCATTTCAGCATTTTACTTTCCTTTCCAGTTTCCATGAGATGGATAGACCCACTGTATTTTATCAGTATAAAGTAGTGTTCTACCTTAGAACTGGAATTATACTCTATGGAATGGATATTGGTATGAGTTACAGATTGTTATGATTCTGGACTGAAGTGGAGAAAATAGAACAAGGATGTCCTTGTCCTGTTTAGTCAATAGCAGAGTACTGTCAGACTTTGCTTCCTCTGCTGTGATATGACCATGATGCACTGGGGCCGGCTTATGAATTATGGGACACTCTAATACAGGTGTCACTGAGGATAATGTGGGCCCTTAGGGGAGCCTATTTATACATAAGATGTGATGCCCAGTGAAATGTTTCAGAAAAGCTAACGGGTTTTTGGTTTCAGCCAAAGGTCCTGGAGCTATGAATGAAACAAACTGCTGGAGATTTAAAAAATGTTCTTTGTAAAAGCACTACATGAATTCTCCTATTAAAAAACCAAGAGACCTAATTCTTTTTATAATCATTGACCCCCTTGTGTGACAATAACCACTTCTTAAAGGGAACAGTCAAAACTTTATAATGGGGTTGGAAAAACTGAAATGGCTTTCTTTTGCAAAGAATTTTAATCATGCTATGTGTGCCTATGTGTTTACCAAAAGATATCAATAAGCAAGCATTTCTTTGAAGACTTAATATTATGACAAAATTGTTAAGTAAATTCTCAGTTAAATGTAAATGATTCTATTTTCCCAAGTACCTTCCTGTTGGAAATGGGTGAACACTTTTTTTTTTTAATTAACATCTTTATTGGAGTATAACCGCTTTACAATGGTGTGTTAGTTTCTGCTGTATAAAAAAGTGAATCAGCTATACATGTACATATATCCCTATATCCCCTCCCTCTTGCGTCTCTCTCCCACCCTCCCTATCCCACCCCTCTCGGTGTACACAGAGTACCGAGCTGATCTCCCTGTGCTATGTGGCTGCTTCCCACGAGCTATCTATTTTACAATTGGTAGTGTATATATGTCCATGCCACTCTTTCACTTTATCCCAGCTTACCATTCCCCCTTCCTGTGTCCTCAAGTCCATTCTCTACCTCTGTGTCTTTATCCTCTCCTGCCCCAGGTGCTTCAGAACCACTTTTTTTTTTTTTTTTTTAGATTACATATGTATGTGTAAGCATACAGTATTTGTTTTTCTCTTTCTTACTTCACCCTGTAAAACAGTCTCTAGGTCCAACCACCTCACTACAAAAAACTCACTTTCGTTTCTTTTTATGGCTGAGTAATATTCCATTGTCTATATGTGCCATATCTTCTTTATCCATTCATCTGTCGATGGACATTTAGGTTGCTTCCATGTCCTGGCTATTGTAAATAGAGCTGCAATGAACATTTTGGTATATGACTCTTTTTGAATTATGGCTTTCTCAGGGTATATGCCCAGTAGTGGGATTGATGGGTCATATGGTGGTTCATTTTTAGTTTTTAAGGAACCTCCATACTGTTCTCCATAGTGGCTGTATCAATTTACATTCCCACCAACAGTGCAAGAGTCTTCCCTTTTCTCCACACCCTCTCTAGCATTTATTGTTTGGAGATTTTTTGATGATGGTCATTCTGACCGGTGTGAGGTGATAATCTCATCGTAGTTTTGATTTGCATTTCTCTAATAATTAGTGATGTTGAGCATCCTTTCATGTGTTTGTTGGCAATCTGTATATCTTCTTTGGAGAATGCCGATTCAGGTCTTCTACCCATTTTTGGATTGGGTTGTTTGTTTTTTGATATTGAGCTGCATGAGCTGCTTGTATATTTGGAGATTAATCCTTTGTCAGCTGCTTCATTTGCAAATATTTTCTTCCATTCTGAGGGTTGTCTTATCATCTTGTTTATGGTTTCCTTTGCTGTGCAAAAGCTTTTAAGTTTCATTGGTCTCATTTGTTTATTTTTGTGTTTATTTCCCTTTCTCTAGGAGGTGGGTCAAAAAGGATCTTGCTGTGATTTATGTCATGGAGTGTTCTGCCTATGTTTTCCTCTAAGAGTTTGATAGTGTCTGGCCTTACACTTAGGTCTTTAATGCATTTTGAGTTTACTTTTGTGTATGGTGTTAAGGAGTGTTCTAATTTCATTCTTTTACATGTAGCTGTCCAGTTTTCCCAGCACCAATTATTGAAGAGGCTGTCTCTTTTTCCCTTGTATATTCTTGCCTCCTTTACCAAAGACAAGGTGACTATATGTGTGAGTTTATCTCTGGGCTTTCTATCCTGTTCCATTGATCTATATTTCTGTTTTTGTGCCAGTACCATATTGTCTTGATTACTGTAGCTTTGTAGTAGAGTCTGAAGTCAGGGAGCCTGATTCCTCCAGCTCCGTTTTTCTTTCTCAAGTGTACTTTGGCTATTCAGGGTCTTTTGTGTTTCAATACAAACTGTAAAATTTTTTGTTCTACTTCTGTGAAAAATGCCATTGGTAGTTTGATAGGGATTGCACTGAATCAGTAGGTTGCTTTGGGTAGTATAGTCATTTTCACAATGTTGATTCTTCCAATCCAAGAATATGGTATATCTCTCCATCTGTTTGTATCATCTTTAATTTCTTTCATCAGTGTCTTATAGTTTTCTGCATACAGGTCTTTTGTCTCCTTAGGTAGGTTTATTCCTAGGTATTTTTTTCTTTTTATTGCAATGGTAAATGGGAGTGTTTCCTTAATTTCTCTTTCAGATTTTTCATCATCAGTGTATAGGAATGCAAGAGATTTCTGTGCATTAATTTTGTATCCTGCTACTTTACCAAATTCATTGATTAGCTGTAGTAGTTTTCTGGTAGCATCTTTAAGATTCTCTATGTATAGTACCATGTCATCTGCAAACAGTGACAGTTTTGCTTCTTTTTTTCCTATTTGGATTTCTTTTATTTCTTTTTCATCGCTGATTGCTGTGACTAAAACTTCCAAAACTATGTTGAATAATAGTGGTGAGAGTGGGCAACCTTTTCTTGTTCCTGATCTTAGTGGAAATGGTTTCAGTTTTTCACCATTGAGAATGATGTTGGCTTTGGGTTTGTCATATATGGCGTTTATTATGTGGAGGTAAGTTCCCTCTATTCCTACTTTCTGGAGGGTTTTTATCATAAATGGGTGTGGAATTTTGGCGAAAGCTTTTTCTGCATCTATTGAGGTGATCATACGGTTTTTATTCTTCAGCTTGTTAATATGGTTTATCACATTGATTGATTTGCGTATATTGAAGAATCCTTGCCTTCCTGGCATAAACACCACTTGATCATAGTGTATGATCCTTTTAGTGTGCTGTTGGATTCTGTTTGCTAGTATTTTGTTGAGGATTTTTGCATCTATGTTCATCAGTGATATTGGCCTGTAGTTTTTCTTCTTTTGTGACATCTTTGTCTGGTTTTGGTATCAGGGTGATGGTGGCCTCATAGAATGAGTTTGGGAGTGTTCCTCCCTCTGCTATATTTTGGAGGAGTTTGAGAAGGATAGGTGTTAGCTTTTCACTAAATGTTTGATAGAATTCGCCTGTGAAGCCATCTGGTCCTGGGCTTTTGTTTGTTGGAAGATTTTAAATCGCAGTTTCAATTTCAGTGCTTGTGAGTGGTCTGTTTATATTTTCTATTTCTTCCTGGTTCAGTCTTGGAAGGTTTTGCTTTTCTAAGAATTTGTCCATTTCTTCCAGGTTGTCCATCTTATTGACATATAGTTGCTTGTAGTAATCTCTCATGATCCTTTGTATTTCTGCAGTGTCAGTTGTTACCTCTCTATTTTCATTTCTAATTCTGTTGATCTGAGTCTTCTCCCTTTTTTTCATGATGAGTCTGGCTAATCATTTATCAATTTTTGTCTATCTTCTCAAACAACCATCTTTTAGTTTATTGATCTTTTTAATTTTTTCCTTCATGTCTTTTTCATTTATTTCTGATCTGATGATTACGATTTCTTTCCTTCTGCTAACTTTGGGGTATTTTTTTTTTCTTCTTTCTCTAATTGCTTTAGGTGTAAGCTTAGGTTGTTTATTTGAGGTGTTTCTTGTTTCTTAAGGTAGGATTGTATTGCTCTAAACTTCCCTCTTAGAACTGCTTTTGCTGCATCCCATAGGTTTTGGGTCGTCGTGTTTTCATTTTCATTTGTTTCTATGTATTTTTTATTTCCTCTTTGATTTCTTCAGTGATCTCTTGGTTATTTAGTAGTGTATTGTTTAGCCTCCATGTGTTTGTATTTTTTACAGATTTTTACTGTAATTGGTATCTAGTCTCATAGTGTTGTGGTCGGAAAAGATACTTGATATGATTTCAATTTTCTTAAATTTACTGAGGCTTGATTTGTGACCCAAGATATGATCTATCCTGGAGAATATTCCATGAGCACTTGAGAAGAAAGTGTATTCTGTTGTTTTTGGATGGAATGCCCTATTAATATCAATTAAGTCCATCTTTTTTAATGTATCATTTAAAGCTTGTGTTTCCTTATTTATTTTCATTTTGGCTGATCTGTGTATTGCTGAAAGGGGGTTGTTAAAGCCCGCTACTATGATTGTGTTACTGTCGATTTCCCCTTTTATGGATGCTAGCATTTGCCTTATGTATTGAGGTTCTCCTGTGTTGGGTACATAAATATTTACAATTGTTATATCTTCTTCTTGGATTGATCCCTTGATCATTATGTAGTGTCCTTCTTTGTCTCTTGTAATAGTTTTTATTTTAAAGTCTATTTTGTCTGAGATGAGAATTCCTACCCCTGCTTTCTTTTGATTTCCGTTTACATGGAATATCTTTTTCCATCCCCTCACTTTCAGTCTGTATGTGTCCCTAGGTCTGAAGTGGGTCTCTTGTAGACAGCATATATATGGGTCTTGTTTTTGTATCCATTCAGCCAGTGTGTGTCTTTTGGTTGGAGCATTTAATCCATTTACATTTAAGGTAATTATTGATATATATGTTCCTATTACCATTTTATTAATTGTTTTGGGTTTGTTTTTGTAGGTCTTTTCCTTCTCTTGTGTTTCCCACTTAGAGAATTTCCTTTAGCATTTGTTGTAAAGCTGGTTTGGTGGTGCTGAATTCTCTTAGCTTTTGCTTGCCTGTAAAGCTTTTGACTTCTCCATTGAATCTGAATGAGATCCTTGCTGGGTAGAGTAATCTTCGTTGTAGGTTTTTGCCTTTCATCACTTTAAATATGTCCTGCCAGTCTCTTCTGGCTTGCAGAATTTCTGCTGAAAGATCAGCTTTTAACCTTATGGTGATTCCCTTGTATGTTATTTGTTGGTTTTCCCTTGCTGCTTTTAATATTTTTTCTTTGTATTTAATTCTTGATAGTTTGATTAATCTGTGTCTTGGCATGTTTCTCCTTGGATTTATCCTGTATGGGACTCTCTGCACTTCCTGGACTTGATTGACTATTTCCTTTCCCATGTTAGGGACGTTTTCAACTATAATCTCTTCAAATATTTTCTCAGTCCCTTGTTTTTTCTCTTCATCTTCTGGGACCCCTATAATTCAAATGTTGGTGCGTTGAATGTTGTCCCAGAGGTCTTTGTCCTCAATTCTTTTCATTCTTTTTTCTTTATTCTGCTCTGCAGTAGTTATTTCCACTATTTTATCTTCCAGGTCACTTATCCGTTCTTCTGCCTCAGTTATTCTGCTATTGATTCCTTCTAGAGAATTTTTAATTTCATTTATTGTGTTGTTCATCATTGTTTGTTTGCTCTTTATTTCTTCTAGGTCCTTGTTAAACATTTCTTGTATTTTCTCCATTCTATTTCCAAGATGTTGGATCATCTTTACTATCATTACTCTGAATTCTTTTTTAGGTAGACTGCCTGTTTCCTCTTCATTTGTTTGGTCTGATGGGTTTTTACCTTGCTCCTTCGTCTGCTCTGTATTTCTCTGTCTTCTCATTTTGCTTAACTTACTTTTTTGGGGGGTCTCCTTTTCGCAGACTGCAGATTCATAGTTCTCATTGTTTTTGGTGTCTGCCCCAGTGGGTAAGGTTGGTTCAGTGAGTTGTGTAAGCTTCCTGGTGGAGGGGACTGGTTCCTGTGTTCTGTTGGATGAAGCTGGATCTTGTCTTTCTGGTGATCAGGACCACATCTCGTGGTGTGTTTTGGGGTGTCTGTGAACTTATTATGATTTTAGTCAGCCTCTCTGCTAATGGGTGGGGTTGTTTTCCTGTCTTGCTAATTGTTTGGCATTGGGTGTCCAGCACTGTAGCTTGCTGGTCATTGAGTGGAGCTGGGTCTGAGCGTTGAGATGGAGATCTCTTGGAGAGCTTTTGCCATTTGATATTACTTTGGGCTGCGAGTTCTCTGGTGGACCAATGTCCTGAACTTGGCTCTCCCCCCTCAGAGGCTCAGGCCTGACACCTGGCCGGAGCACCAAGACCCTGTCAGCCACACAGCTCAGAAGAAAAGGGGAAAAAAAGAGAAAGAAATAAAAATAAAATAAAATAAAGTTATTAAAATAAAAAATAAAAAAATTATTAAAAATAGAATATTAAAATTAATTAAAAAAAGAAAGAAGTAAAGAAGAGAGCAACCAAACTAAAAAACAAATCCACCAATGGTAACAAGCACTAAAAACTATGCTGAAAAATATGACAATAAGAACAAAAATGGACAGGCAGAACCCTAGGACAAATGGTAAAAGCAAAGCTATACAGACAAAATCACACACAGAAGCATACACATACACACTCACAAAAAGAGAAAAAGGGAAAAAATATATATATATAAAAAGGAGAAGCCAAATCAATAAACAAATCTACCAAGGATAATAAGCTCTAAATACTAAACTAATATAAACATAAAACCAGAAACAAATTAGATGCAGAAAGCAAACCCCAAGTCTACAGTTGCTCCCAAAGTCCACCGCCTCAATTTTGGGATGATTTGCTGTGTATTCAGGTATTTCACAGATGCAGGGTACAGGAAGTTGATTGTGGAGATTTAATCCGCTGCTCGGAGAAATTTCCCTTTCTCTTCTTTGTTCGCACATCTACTGGGGTTCACCTTTGGGTTTGGCTCTGCCTCTGCGTGTAGGTCACCTGAGGGCGTCTGTTCCCCGCCCGGACAGGATGGGGTTAAAGTAGCAGCTGATTAGAGGACTCTGGCTCACTCAGGCCTTGGTGGGGGAGGGGTATGGAATGCGGGGCGAGCCTGCGGCGGCAGAGGCCGGCATGACGTTGCAACAGCCTGAGGTGCACCGTGTGTTCTCCTGGGGTAGTTGTCCCTGGATCACGGGACCCTGGCATTGGCAGGCTGCACAGGCTCCCGGGAGGGGAGGTGTGGATAGTGATCTGTGCTTGCACACAGGCTTCTTGGTGGCTGCAGCAGCAGCCTTAGTGTTTCATGCCCATCTGTGGTGTCTGCACTGATAGCCGTGGCTCACACCCGTCTCTGGAGCTCGTTTAGGCAGTGGTCTGAATCCCCTCTCCTCGCGCAGCCGGAAACAATGGTCTCTTGCCTCTTAGGCAGTTCCAGACTTTTTCCCAGACTCCCTCCCGGCTAGCTGTGGCGCACTAGCCCCCTTCAGGCTGTGTTCATGCAGCCAACCCCAGTCCTCTCCCTGGGATCTGACCTCCGAAGCCCGAGCCTCAGCTCCCAGCCCCCACCCGCCAGGCGGGTGAGCAGACGAGCTTCTCAGGCTGGTGAATGCTGGTCGGCACCCATCCTCCATGAGGGCATCTCTCCGCTTTGCCCTCTGCACCCCTTTGCTGCGCTCTCCTCCGTGGCTCTGAAGCCTACCCACGCCTCCCCCCGTCTCCGCCAGTGAAGGGGCTTCCTAGTGTATGGAAGGTTTTCCTCCTTCACAGCTCCCTCCCAGAGGGGCAAGCCCCGTCCCTATTCTTTTGTCTCTGTTTTTTCTTTTTTCTTTTGCCCTACCCAGGTATATGGGGAGTTTCTTGCCTTTTGGGAGGTCTGAGGTCTTCTGCCAGCGTTCAGTAGGTGTTCTGTAAGAGTTGCTCCACATGTAGATGTATTTTTGATGTATTTGTGGGGAGGAAGGTGATCTCCACGTCTTACTCCTGTGCCATATTGAAGGTCGCCCCCCCCACCGAACTCTTCAAAGATAGATTTGAGTCAATGGTAGAGGAAATCTTTACTTAAAGATTAATTTTGTTTATGGACAAAATCTAAGAGTTTACACTTTTCAGATGCTCTCCCTCCCTGCCATAATTCAGTCCAGGGCACCTCAGTAGATACTGATTGATGTAAATAAGACATTGCTTTTCTTTTAAATGTTTTATCAAAGCTCTCATGAATTTTCACATTCAAAGCATTTGTGAGCCAGGTGGGCCTGAGATCAGATTGACAGGGGAGAAGCTGTTCACTTTGGAATGGATCTAACAAAGACCAAGAATAAGTTAAATTTCACTCAGTTGGGAGGTGGGTTACGCATGTGTAATTTTTATTTGTAAAATAAACCTTTGATAAGTTAAATGCTGAAGAATTATAACAGGCTTTGCTCTGAAGTGTCAGTCTGAGAATTGACCAGAGAGATGGCAAATGAATTAAGAATTTTCCTTTCCAGTGAAATCTCTTTTATCACAATTCCTTAGGAAATTTTACATTGTGCATATCGAAAAGAATGAGAATTAATTTAATTGTCCACTTTCTGTTGCTTATTATTTATCTATTTTTTATCTGAAAGAAAACACTGAGGTTTTTTTTGCACAACTAACAATTTTGTTAAGTGAAACTATGGTGAAAGTAGATAGAATGTTTTTGTTATTCAGAATGTTCTAATCTATATAAGGAGTATGTTTTCTTTATCTGAGGCAATACACATTGACTTACCTATCGTAATATACTAAAAATATAAGAAGGTGAGTAGTGAAATGGTATCATCTAAAGTTGAAATTTGCTAAGTGATTAGTTGATTGAGTTGTGTAAGGAGATCAAAAAAATAGAAAAGTAGTTTTTTGAATCTGGAGTAAAATGTCTTTTATGTTTGGAGAAGTTTGTGTGGAGGGAAGGGAAGGGGGATTCGGTTTGGGGAGGGTGAGAAATCAAAGGGTTTTAAAACTCAGACTTAAGTGTTTCCTTGCAACCATCCAATGGTCCTGCCTTTGCTACACACTGAGTCCCTCTACTCAAGTCTGATTTCACAGTTTTGAGTCCTCAACTCTGGCACCTCCCAGCTCCCACACTTTATCAGAAGTCTTGCTGATCTAGGAATCAGGCTGCTGGAGCTGAGATTCTCGCCTGATTGTCAGCTAAAGAAGGTGTGATAGAGTAGAAAACAGGATTTCCACACAGGAGACCTGGTTTTGAATCCTGGTTTTTAATCCTAACACCTATTAACTCTGTGACCTTGGTAAGTTATCTCTTTCGTGCTTCAGTTTTCTCACTATAAAATGGAAGTACTGCACAGTTTTGTTTCAAGTATTACATAAAATAATGTATATAAAAACATCTAAAAGTGATTTGTAAGTAGTAGGGACTCAGTCTTTTACTTTCTTTCTTTCTTTTTATTTTTTGTAAAGAGCACCTTGTTCAGCCATTCATCGAAGCACCTCCTCTGGGTGGAGGTGTAGACTCCAATGGTTCCCTGGAGATATTTCACAAATATTTTATTATTTTGAAATAACAAATGAGCAGAAGAATTAAAGACTTTGTATGTGCATACGCCTGCATATACCTATATATGTATATGTGTATATATGTGTGTGTGTATATATATATATTATATATTTTTGAGGGGACGTCTTGTCTTTTCCTTCCTTCTCTTTTCCATATTTCTCAGACTGGACTAGTTCAAATGTGGACATTGGCACACGGCTGCTAACAGGGGCCCTGGACAAAGTTTTGAATTTTGTTTTGGTAGCAACTTTTTGGTATCCCTTCATGTGTGAGCCCCACTTTCGCTTCCCACTATTTTCCAATTCTGTCTCTAGGGATGACCAGCATATCATGCTGCTTGTGGCAGTCAACAAGGCCAAAGATCTCAAAAACCCATTTCTGAAGACCTAGAACATGAATTAAGTTTGCATTTCCCAGGAGGAATTTCTCTGTGTAAAGAGGAATGGGTTAGCCCATTTGGGAGGATAAGCAGGGCTGGGAAAGGCCTTCTCTACTTGTTCTCTTCCTCCTAAGTGCAGTCTCTTCCAGGATTTGCCAGTGGAAGCAAGGATTTGCAAATGTAGATAACAGACATGATTTATTTGACTTGCATAAAATTTAAAAAATTAATTAGCTGCAAAATTTTCAAATTCAATAGATTTAGATTCAGGTTTCTCCTAGAAAGATCTGGCAACATCTGAACAGGGTAGGGATCGATGGATGACAAATAGCTGCCTTTGGAAGGGCAGGTGATCCCCAGATCAGACAGTTCTCCCCTGCCTTGTGTAATTGCCTAAATTAGCTGTTTGGCCCTTGTAGATATTTGGATTTGTGACACCCACTCTACACTTGGCGTTGCTTACCCACTTCTACCTGTCTTGGCCACATCTTCCCTCTTCCTGCCCTGGCATCCACCCACCCATATATGTTTTTCTAACAGAGCTCCTGAGCTCAGTAAAAACAAGAACTGGTTGTCAGAGAAAGAACAGTGTTTACCGTGGCAAACCAATGATATTCAAAACCACAAACCATAATTCCAGAAATGCTAGTTCTGTTTCTTGTTTCTTATGAGAAGTGAATAATCTTATTTTGGAAGTTAAAACTATAATTAAAACATTACAGTGGTAGTAGTATTATGGAATCATTTAAAAAGCAGTGAAGATGATAAAGAGATTGGAATTAAAAGGATGTAAAAAGATAAATCAGGCAAATTCTCACCAAAGAAATAGCTGTATTAATTTATTAAAAAATAGACTTTTAAGGCAAAAAAGCATCACTAAAGATAAAGATAACATGCTCAGTGCCTTTGAATGATGTAGCAGTATTAAAGTTGTATGCTCCAAATAATACAGTTTCAAATGTATAAAGCAAAATCAACAGAACTGTGAAGAGAAATAACTTTACAATCATAGTGGGAGATGTCACAGAAATAGTTAACAACAGAACTAGGTAACTATATAACAGGACTAGTTAACAACAGAATCAATAAGGAGAGAGAAAAGTGTGAGCAACATATTAACAAATTTGATCTAATGGTCACATATATTACATCCAAGAAGTGAAGAATACGTTTCTTTTTAAGAACAGATGGATCGTTTATAAAAATTGATGTATCCTATGCCATAATGGAAGTCTAAACAAATTTAAAATAGTAAAATCATACACAACATGTTTTCTGACCACAAATGCAATTAGGTTAAAAATCACTAAAAAAAAAGATAAGTAGAAAAAAATCAATATATGTTAAAAGTAAGAAACAAGGTTCTAAATAACCCATGGGTCAAAGAATAAATCATAATAGAAATTAGAAAATATTTAGAATCACACCTAAAAAAAGATACTATGTATAAAAACTGATAGGGTGCAACCAAAGCTGTACACAGAGGAGAATTTTTAGCCCTAAATTTATATTTCAGAAAACTTTAAGCTAATGCATTTGAAAATATAAATGAATTTCTATAAAAATATAACTTCCAAAAACTGACTCAAGAAGAAATAAAAAGCCATCCTACAAAGAGCATTTAAGGTCCAGATAACTTTACCAGAAGTTTTACAAAATCTTCAAGAAACAACTATACAGTACTATACAAACTTAGAGAATAGAAAAAGAGGAGTAATGTTTAGAATAAAAACTGCTTAGAATCAATATAAAAAAGACAGTCCCCTAGAAAAAGAGGCAAAAGACTTGAACATCTTCACAAAAAGAACATTTTTTTTGTATTTTTTTAAATTTTTTAAACAGCTTTATTGGGATATAATTGATATACAAAAAAAACTGGACATATTTAATGTATACAATTTGCTGATTTTGGAGATATGCATACACCTGTGAAACCATCACCACAATTAAGGCAATAAAATATCCATTACCTCTAAAAGTTTCCTTCTGCTCCCCCCCTCCTTTTTTGTGGTAAGAACACTTAGCATGAGATCTATCCTCTTCACGAATTTTTAAGTGTACAATATTGAATTGTTAATGACAGATACTATGTTGTACAGTAGGTCTCATGAACAGATCCTCAACCTCAACTTCTCCTCTCCCCTCCCCTCCTCCTTTGCCCCACTCTCTTGTCCAGGGACCCCAGTGGTCTTATTCATCAGCAAATTCCCAGATCATAGAAAATGGAACAGGATCTGGCTCATACTAGTCCTTCAATAATATTTATGTAAACTGCAAATAAATACATGTAGGTGAAATCATCCAAGCAGAGGAGAGAAATCTCAAAGAGAGAGTAAATGGAATAAGAAGAGAAGGAGGCCAAAGGTGAGACTTTCCAGAACATTAACCTGCAGGAGGTGGTAGAGTTCAGGAGAAGGCCTGTAGAGTAGGCAGAATGTAGAAGGGAGGCCAGGAAAGAAGTATATCAGTAACAACTAGGATCTTTTGCCTGCAAGGGACTGAACATCTAGCTAAGAGTGGCTTAAACAATAGGGGCTTATTATCTAACATAATAGTCTGGAGGTAGGTAGTTCCAGGGTTGATTAATTCAGTATTTCTTCAATGTCCGAGCTTTACATTGGCTTCTGGGGTGATTCTCCTGGTTTTCCTCTCATGGTCACAAAAAAGGCCGTCACAGAGCCAATTGGCAAAAACTGAGTTTAAAGACAAGAATTATACATCAGGAGGAACATATCCTCAGGTTCCATTGGCCAGGACCAACTCCTAAACCAATTACAGCAAAGGGGAATGAGATTCCCTTGATTGGTCTAGGCCAACACGGTTCATCTCTTGGGGCTAGGATAGGGGATTACTTCCTCTGAGCATACTGCTGCCCACACCTGAACACAGCTGGCAATGTGCTAGCAAAGAAGTAGGGGTGTGTTCATGGAAACTGGGGTAATGTCTACTGAGGAGACAACCAGCAGGGTATTCTGTCACAGGATTCAAGGAAAGAGATGTTCAAGGAAGGAGTCAGTTGGGTCATTTGTGACTGAGAGGTCATTCATATAAGACAAGGATTGAATGGGACTATTGGATTTCACAACAAAGAGAACATTGATGGTGGTGGTGAGAGCAATCGCTCTGGAGTTGGCAGAGGAAATTAGGCGGAAGAGAGCCGGTTAGGGTGAGTTAAAAAGTAAATGGGGGAAGAGAGGGTAGAGGTGGGGAGGGAAGGCAAATTGTCCAAGGGTCTTGGTTATGAGGTAGATGAGAGACAATGGGGCTGGCCTGGGTCTCTGTCCTGTTCCTGGAATCCTATTCATTATGCTTCCCAGCCAGGACTGTGTTGGCTGTGTCATTCCCTGCCTACGTATTTCAGGAGTTTTTGAATAATTCCCAGATCTGATAATGTTAGTTTATTATCCATTCCTCTGACCATTCTAGTTACTTTTCTTTGACCCTCCTTAGCGCCAACATTTCCTTCGTCGGATGTGGCAATAAGAACTATGTATATGCTTTTGTTGAATTTAGAAATGACTCTTTTCTCATGGTAAAAATGGTATGTATTCATCATAAAAAAATGAAAAATAAAAAGATGCTGAAGGAAAAGTAGAAAAATATATAACCCTAATCCACAGAGATCATCAGAGATAACCTATTGCTGTTTTTCTTTTAGCTCTCCCCATCCACATTTGTATTTATTTTGTATAGCGAAATACTATCTTGCTTTATAACTTGTTTTTTTCCTTAATATTATATGATGAGTTTCTCATCTCATGAAATGCTCTTGATGAATACAATTTTTTGACTGAAAAATATTCTATTGTATGACTAGGTCATTTAACATTCTGCAGTTAATGAACATTTACATTGTTTCCAACTTTTGTTTGCTACATTGTGCCTGCCTATGACTTATTATCTTGGGATAGGTTTGTAACAGTGGGATGAGCAGTTCAAAAAGTGTAAGATAATTTTAAGGTTTTTGTCAGGGCAGCAATTTGGTTAAATGTAGGTGCTCTGGGTCATGCTTGAGTTTTAACTCAGATTCTGCCATTTTCTAGGTATGTGACTTTGGGTAAGTAACTGACCCAAGTCTTAGTTTCCTAATCGTAAAATGTGGATCATAGTATCTACTTCCTGGGGTTTATAATAGGTTAAATAAAATAATTTGTGGAGAGGTTTTAGCACAGTGTCTAACAATAAATATGAGCCTTTCTAGAAATGATGCATCAATTTACAAGTCTAAACAGAACTAATTTTATTTTTAATCTGCTATCTATAAAGTTCAGCATATGAGTTTTAAAAAAATCTAAAATGATTTATGGCTGATGTGTTCAAAGACATTTATCTTAATAAATTTGGGGTCAGTAAATCTTCAGCCTTTATGTTTTTCCTTCAGGCCAAATATTTCAAGTTCAGAGGTAACATTGTGTTGCCTACAGAATGTTCTCTAGACACCTTCACTGGGTGTCTCTAGCTAGTGCATTCTGTGCATATTCTCTTACATCTGATGAAAGCATTTGAATTGATGTGAGTGGTTCTTAGACTACTTATTCCTCAAAGGGCTTTCCCCACCTCTAACCTATTTTAGTTTCTATTATGTATTATGCCATCAAGACTAAACAAAGCTATCAATTGGCTTTGAATAAAAATAATGCCTAGATCTGTAAAAAAAGCGCTGATACCAAATGTAACCTTTAGGCCTTCTGGAATCTCTCAGAACAGAGAAAAGACAATCTTAGAACCTTGCTGAATGCCAAAGGATTTTCAATAGCTAGTCAAGTGACCTTAGTTCTGATAGCATCTGACTTTTTCACCTTCTGCCCTGAGGCTCAGTTCCAGCTTGTGGAAGTTTTCTGGCCCATGGATTTGCTATAGTGTGGCAGTCATGTAACCTGGAGTTCTAACTATATAATAACGTTCTCGGGATTTGAGAATAATCTTTGGGAGGATAGAATCAAGTTAGTTTACCTGGCACTTTTATGTCCCAGAAATAGCTCCTACTGAATTTTTAGTTACCAAATGGAAACTTAAGTGTTATTTTTTCATATATAAGCTTATTTCAATCTATTTTTTCAGTGTATGTTTTTCTCCTTTAATGATAACACAAAATTCAAATAATTAGAATGATTTTTTTTTATTATGTGATTCCCCACCACCCGCCCCCCTGGAACTTTAATTTCTGTTTCTCTACAAAGGGTTTTGCAGTGGTCTGCTGGAGCTGGCTCGTATTGGCTCATCTGGAACAATTATTAAATTTTCACAAATTGGTTGAGGTCATGTTGGTAGCTTGAAGTTGTCTATGGTGTGGGTGTTTACACCATAGAAATCAGCAATACTACACATCAGGACATTCCCCTGTTCACATGCTCCCCTCCCCGCCCCCGCCAAACTGGTTGGTAAACATTTACCAGCAGACTACCGCTTTTCAGACAGTTTTAAAGGAACTAGAAATTTTAACCTCTCAGACTAAAGTTCCATATCATATAGTTGAGGTAGAATAAAAAGCTTAGTTATCAGGTATTGCACCTTCTACCAGTGGATGTTTGTGAAATGCTATCATTTATTAAAAAGATAGTCATTTAAAATATGACAGATTGAATGTGGGAAGAAAGGAAACCACAAATAGAAGGCACACATTACAGTAAATGTAGAAAAATAGACAACAGAGTTAAGAAACTAGAAAGCCAAAGTAAAAAATTCTTGAAGAGTGAAGGACAGGAAAAAGACTGTGCTAAGCAAAATTGACACTAAAATTGAATTTGAGAAGTACAGGGAGGTTAAAAAAGGCATCAGAATGAAACCGTTTTGAAACTGGTCAGCAATGCCAACTTGGTGAAGTAATGTCTTCCACCCAAGGTGACATTTGCTGAAATGGAAAGTGGCACTAAAACCACCAGCCACTGAAAAACAACACATTTTGCCTTTGGCATGTTGGAACACATTTAGAGAATAGCATTATGGGTAAGGAACCATATATTTATTGTCCAAACTAGGACTTCTGTGAGTGAAAGGGGGCTCTGTTAATAATTACTTCTGAACAACAACATAAACCAGAGCCATCGAGGCAAACCAGGATGTATGTACACACTAATTATAGGCTCTACCATTGGCAACCCAGTTTCCAACCCAGTTGGTTAAAAGAACTTGACCGATAAGTATTACAATGAAAAGGTTAAAATAAATATTCCGAGAGGCTATAGTGATATTAATTGTTTTCCCATTATGAGAGGGTTAAAAAGTAAAAGGAGGTGATTCATAATAATGTTGAATAAACAACAAAAAATATGTGAGGAACTGTGGAGCCCCATCTCCTTCTGGTTTCTCCTGACCTGGTGGAGGCAGTCCTAGGGTAACCGTTCTTGTTGTACTTGTCAGTGTTGAACACTGTAGGCCCAGACACTCTCCAACTTCCAGTTACTCATTAAGTCCTCTTCTTTATGCTGTTTCCTGTAATATTTCTAGGCTTTTTTCTTTGTTCTGCTTGAATGATTAAACTTCTCAGCGCTCCCGACAGCTGGGTAGGAACCATGTGCAAGAATGGCTGCCCTGGAGAGAAGGGTTCATGAAACTCTATTGAATTCCATGGTTTTCCTTCCTCAAACTTGCCAATGTTCATCATAGCTGTTTGTTTTGGTCAGCTTTCAGGAATCTTTCTCAGAGACTCTCTTGAAAATCCCCAATTTTCTGATTTTTGTGGCTTCCATAAAGGCTTTGCTGAATTACACACCCAACTTGTGCTCCAATATCTGGGCATACATTTCTCATGATATAATGAGGCTGCATTTGGCACTGCAAAGGTGATTTCATGCTCTGGGGCTTGGCCGTATTTCACAGTGTATTCACTTTACTTTCCAGGAAATGGGTCGAACTTTAAAAATTCAGTATCAGAGGCAAGGGACTCAAACATTCTTTTTCTTGGAACTCTCTTCACAAGTATCTTCCTAGAAATCTTAAGGTCATTTTTCTGTAAGGAAATCTCTAGTAAGACTGTGTTCCCGTTCCCTTCATCCTGAACATCAAGTGAGCGTGTCAAATGGCACTGTGTAACAGACCTTTCTGTGATGATGGAAATGTTCTGTATCTGGGCTGTCCAATATAATAGCCATTTTCTATATGTGGCTATTGAGTATTTGAAATGTGGCTAATATGACTGAAAACTAAATTTAAAATTTAAGTTCATTTAAATGTAAATAGCCACTTAGAGCGAGCTGCTACTGTATTGAGCAGTACAGCTCCATACCAACCCAGTGGCTATAAGCTCTGTCTATTCAGTGATGCCCTTGTTGCAGTTCCATTCAGCAATACTTCCCAAGCATGGAGTGATCTTTAAGGGCCCACATTGATCTGAGATCATTTCAAAGTCTCACTGCAATTTCCCACAATATCAAGGAGTTGAAATCAAGAGGGGGCAGCTAGTCTATGGTGTAGCTGAATATTGCACTGGAATTTGGACTATTCCTGGTCAAACCCCTTCTCCCTCAAAGATTATAAATATTTCTGAAGGCTCCCCAATCTAATGTAAGAATAAAAGAATAGGGTTCACGATAGTACTATGAATACTGTGAGTACTGTTTATGCTATTCGTAACAACACTATGAATAATGTCATCATCTCTGACTCATTTTTGTAACCAATGCAACTTCCAAGTCTTCTTTGTCCCTGGTAGTGACTGAGTACAGGTCAGAAGTGGTCTGCGCTGCAGCCGTTGACGGTGCAAATGCTCCCTCCACAGGGCTGGGCAGAGAGAGCGCCCACCCTAGTCGTGATCCCATGGCTGGTCCCTTTTCTGCCGATGCCATTTTCCTCTTTTGTAGACATGTCATCATGTACTCACAGCTCCTTCCTTAACATTTTTTTAAACAACTTTATTAAGATATAATTTGCATGCTATGCAATTTGCCCATTTATATTGTAAAATTCAATGGATTCTGTTTATTCACAGAGTTGGGCAACCATTACCACAATCAATTTTAGAACATTTTCATCATCCACAAAAGAAACCTTGTACCCATAAGTAGTTAATTCCCGTTTCTCCTCATCATATCACTCCCAGTACTAGGAAACAGTAATCTATTTTCTGTCATGACAGTTCTACCTATTTTGGAGGTTTCACATACATGGAATCATACAGTATATGGTCTTTTGTGAGCGACTTCTTTCACTTAGCATAAGTTTTAAGTGTTCATCAGCATTATAGCCTGTGTCAGTACTTCATTCCTTATTATTGCTGGATAATATTCCATTGTGTAGATATGCCACATTGTAGTTTTTCATTCATCAGCTGATGGACATTTGGATTCTTTCGATTTTTTGGCTATTATGAATAATGTTGCTTTGAACATTCGTGTACAGGTTTGATATGGAAAGCTGTTTTAATTCCCTTGGGTATATAGCTAGGAGTGGGTTATGGCCTCATATGGTGACACTATGTTTAACATTTTAAGGAATAGACAAACTGTTTTCCAAAGCAGTAGAGTCCTAATGAGAACGCCAAATCCTAACCACCAGACCACCAGGGAGCATCAAGTCCTAATGATTTGAAAGCCACATTGTCTACAGAAGAGAAAGCCTATGTGACATATCTCTCAGGACAGCCATCCTACATCTAATACTTCAGCCCATCCAAATGCATCATGATGATTCAGTCACGTCTTTGCCGTTCCTGAAATTACACGTTCTTCCCTGCCACCCTGTTTTACTGAGAACTAATTGAAATACATCACTGTATAAGTTTAAGGCATACAGCGTCATGGTTTGATTTACATATATTGTAAAATGATTATCACAATAGGTTGAGTTAATATCCGTCTTCTCATATAGATACAATAAAAAGAAAAGAAAGGAAAAAATATTTTCCTAGCGATGAGGAGTCTCGGGATTTACTCCCCTAACAGTTTTCCTTATATCATACAGCAGTGTTAACTACAGTCTTCGTATTGTACATTACATCTCTAGTACTTCCTTGTTTTATAAGTGGAAGCTTGTACGTTTCGACCACCGTCCTCCAATTTCCCCTCCCCCGCCCTCTGCCTCTGGTAAACACAAGCCTCTGATCTCTTTTTCTGTGAATTTGACCTTTTTTCTTTTCGATCTTCCACGTAAGCGAGATCATATGGCACGTGTCTTTCTCTGTCTGACTTCCCTCACTCAGCATAATGCCCTCCAGGTCCGTCCATGTTGTGGCAAATGGCAGGATTTCCTTGTTTTTGTAGCAGAATAACATTCCATTTATTACTTCTTTATCCATCCATCCATTGATGGACACTTTGTTTCCAGGCTTTGGCTATTGTGAATTATGTTGCTGTGAACATGGGGGTGCAGATATCTTTTGAAGTTAGTGTTTTCATTTTCTCTGGGTATGTTCCCAGAAGTGAAATTGCTGGATCATGTGGTAGTTCTATTTTTAATTCTTTAAGGGTCTTTCGAGGGAAATTTTTTTATGGGAAGAAACAGTCTCAGGTGGCCATGCTAGGTATCACATGACTCTGGTCCCCGGTTGTAGTTCATTGTTCCAGAGATGGGTACCTGCCCCAAAGGCAGCTGATTCCCAGGCTATCCAGAGCCCTATACCATCAGCTGGCTCCAAAAGATGAACTGTGCCGACTCAGTTCTCTCTGTTAGGAATGTGATCTGTGAATCGTAATGACAGAGAAGAGGCCAGCCACGGGAGCTGAAGGTAAAAGACTGCTTAGGGAAAAGCGATGGAGTAATGTTGGCACCATGAGGATCCCGGCAAACCAAAGTCATGAGGAAGCAGAAGTGATGAGGAAGATGAAAAGACAGAAACTGTGGGTGAGCAGGTAAGAAGATACAAGGCAGGGAACAGATAAACAGATCAGCGTATGAAGAGTCAATCTCTAGCTACTGGAGAATGATAGACACGGGAAGGAGTAGCAGAGCCACACTGATGGCAAAGCCATAGAATGAGAAGTACAAATTCCGGCTGCTGAGGCCCTCGGTAACTGGACATCTAAATGGCCCTGGTCCCAGGAGCCTGATTCTGTCTTTCCTTTTCTGTGTGAGACAGGGCTGTTGGCTTCTCTTGGGTTACCTAGTATAGATCTGTATTAGGCAGCGTTTTCTAGAGAAACAGTATACATATATATAATATATATATATATGTATACTGTTTCTCTAGAAAACATATATAATATATAAATATTTAATTATTATGTATGTATAATATATAGTAAACATGTATAATTTATATATTGTATGTATATTATACCTACATAGTATATATAATATACATATAATATGTAATTTATATATATTTGTATATGTAAAATATATAATATATATATTTATGTATTAGTATATTGCATACTATTCTATATCATATATGTGTGTATGTATATATATAGAGAGAGAGAGAGTGAGGGAGGGAAGGAGGGAGAGAAAGAAAGAGAGAGAGAGAGAAATAGATTTAATTTTAGGAATTGGGTCGCATGATTGCGGGAACTGGAAAATCTGAGATTCGAAATTCAGGTAAGAGTTGGTGCTGCGGTCTTGAGTCTGAATGCCTCAGGGCATCAAGTTGGAAACTCAGGCAGGGTTTCTGTGTTACAATTTGGGGGAGAATTTCTTCCTCTTTGAGGAACCTCAGTCTTCTAAGGTCTTCAGCTGATTGGATGAGTCACACCCACACTGTGGAGAGTAAACTGCTTTACTCAAAGTCTACTGATTTAATTGTTAATAACATGTAAAAAATACCTTCACTGCAACATGTAGCCTGGTGTTTGACCAAACAATTGGCTGCCATAGACTAGCTAAGCTGACACATAAAATCAACCCTCACAAAATCCTTACTAAAAGTCTCCTCTTGCTTGAGGCAACTTTAATCTCTGCACTGTTCTCAAGTTTTTTCAGCTAGTAAGGATTTGAAGAAGGATTTGAACCCAGAAATCTGACTCAAAACTTGCATTTTTAACCACTAAGAGCTTACATCATTTTGTCTTATATCTATCATTTACTAACTCATTTCTTTATTCAGGAATATTTATTGGAGACCTCTTAAGTGGTTGGCATGGTATAGGCTTCTGGGGAGACAGTAAATAATTGAAATCTATTATACTATATTTATTAAATATAATAATGGAATATGATTAAATACAATGTTTTAGTTAATGCCTATATTAAATATATTTTAAATATAATTAAAATAAAACATAATATATTTAAAATACAAAATTAGATCTAATGTGATAATAGATGGGAGAGGAAGGCAAAATCAGAGGGGCAACTACTGTGGTTGGGAGGTGGGTTTAGGGAAAGTTTCTACTGGGCAAAATTGGATGTTGGATGTGAAAAACGAATCAGCATTAACTAGGTAGGAGGAGAGAGTGGAGAAGCACAGAGGCTGAGAGAAAAAAATCACATCACTGAAATGTTAGCTGGAGGTCTCCATTTAGGATTTAAGTGCTTTGAAATAATGATTTGCATGCCTTCCCTCCTTCCTCCTTTCCTTCCTTTCTCTTTCTCTCTCTTTTTCCTTCCTTTTATTTTTTCCTTCCTTTCTCTCTCCCCTAATTTCATCCCCCAGTCACTTAATTGAGGTCTTATATATCCTACACTCTTTATTAAAATTACTGAATGAATAAATGAGTGAATATATGACTAATAAGAAATATACGCTTCATCTTGATAACCAAATTCTTCCACAAGTCTAGTTGCTGCCTTCAGAGACCAAAAAAACTGAGATCACAGGTCTGAGCTGGTATGATAGTTTTTGTTCTTTCAAATAATTTTCCTTTGATGCTGATATTTTAAATTATTGTTGCCCCTCTCCCATTTCTGCATAGATTCTCAAGGATTGGTTGTGGCTATAAGCTAGGTAGGCAGAGGAAGAGCCTGAAGACTGTGTTGAAACTTAGGCTCAAGCAATGGAATGTTGTAGTTGACTGGGGGGAATAGTTGCCACAAATGGCTCCTTCTGGAAGCCAGCAATTAGGAAACAGGAATCTCGGAGTTCAGTTTGAATAGAACCAATGGGCCATCTGGAGGGCCAAAAGGCAAGGCAGTGAATCGTGATGAATATTGCAAGAAACAGTGTGTGTGCATCATACGTGTGTGAGCATGCATGTAATGTGTTAGGAATGTCTCAAGTTCATGAATGCTTTCTATTTAAAGGAGCGTTAATACACAACATAGACATGGGGAACTATTATCTTGGCTTAAATGGTTATTAAAATGTTTTGATCTTTTAATTATATGTTTTAAAATGTAGAAGGAACTGAGTAATTGTATTTAATTCAATGCACAGCTTAAAGGCAATCTGCTTGTAAAAATATATGTTTTTTTCCCTATCCCGATAGCCTAGCACATGTGACATTAAACAGATATGTATGCACTATCGGGTCTGTGCAGAATGATGAAAATAACCAGTCATAACTCCTAACTGTAACATTATAGTAGAGAATAGCCCACAGGTTCGTATGGGATTGAAAATTCTTTTCATATTGATATTCTTTAGGCTCTAGCTTGGCACTACTATTGGCTACTTATGAATAAGTTCTTTAGCTTTTCCAAGCCACGATATCTTCATCAGTAAAATAGGGGACCAGAGTAGTTGATCTTTCTAATTCATAAAATGTTGTGTTCATCAGAGAGGTTCATATTTTAAAAAGCACTTTGAAAAGTGTAAGATTTCCTACAAAGATTAGAAGTAGAGCTAACTTTCATTCATTCATTTATTTAATATATTGAGCACATTACACTGCTGAAATATGTATAGTCATATATTGTGTATGTATAACTATATTATATGCTCGTTCTGTGCTAATTGTTGTGGCCACATTGATGACAAAGACAGATTTTTTTTTTTCTCTGTGGTCTGTGTGGTCTCTTGGAAGTGGGTGAAGACAATTGGAAGATTCTTGTGAGTTTCTATGTTACCACTTAATGCGTGTGTGATTTCCACTTAATAGGTGTGTGATTTCAGGTGTATAATGGACGATTATACAGAACTATATCATAGGATGGCTATGAGAATCAAATGTGGTAATTGTTGTAAAATGTATTAAGTGCTATACAATGTGACCCAACTATGAAATATCAAGTGGAGAGAGACAAGAAATTGGAAGAAGGTTGAACCATGGAAACTTCCCTAACCTGAGGACAGGGATAAGAGAAAACACAAAAGAGAGTAGAGTAGAAAACTGACAAAGAGGGAGGTAGAAAAGTGAGAGGAAGTAATACATGGGAAATATTAATAAGCCAGCTGTACTAAAAAGATTTTTCAGATTTTACCTAGTTTAATATGTTAAATTCATATGTCTTATTCTAGCAATATTTCCTTCAAAATTTAGGTAAAAAGTACATTTTTACTTTTGAAAAAAGTTACAAAAAGAAAAACATCTCTCTGATTCTTGTATAGAAATTCTAAATTAGTTTCTTTCTAGCTTAAAGAAAGGTCAATTATACAAAATCAGTCTGTATTTGCCCTTTATCCTGAGCCTGTCTTTTCAGCTACTTTGCTCAAAAAGATCTTTGCTTTGGACTTGGAGAAAGGGCAAATGGTGTTGCAGAAGAAAGATTCTATCCAGCTGACCATAAATTTCTAGCTGTGTGTGGAAGCACACATTCTGGCTAAGATCTGACACCAAAGCTTCATATTTCTAAAGAACAGTTCTTGCTGGATGGTATGACTATTTCACTGGTTTTGTTGAAGAAGACAGGCAAGATTAAATGCTTCATTGATGTAAGAACAAAGGTAAGCCAGGGGATCTGGCAAAGGTTGAGCCGTATATTTTTAAAGTGAATATGATAGCAATTTTTATGAGTCTGCTAGTCACATTTTGGTTGAAAATCTAATCTTTTTCAAAGACTAAAAGGATAAATTAATACGCTCTTGACAATATACAAGATGTTTAAAGGCAAAACTATTTGATTATTTTTATTCTGACATGTTGAGAAACTGTCATTTTAATCGATACAATGAATTAGTATGGCACTGTATTTGAAGCTTTTATAAAGTAAAAAACTTGTTTGTGAGTGGTTTTGCTGATATTTATCATTATCTCTCTTCTTTGGTCTCCAGTATTTTGGCTTTACAGTCCTTCTCTTGATTTAAACTTTAATCGTTATCTGCTTTGAGTCACTCATGAATCTCAAAATATTTTGCTGAATTAGACCCTTTGATATTTAGGGCAAATTTTAATGATCTGTCTTCTTGTGAAGTGACTAATTTTAAAGGAAAAAATGCTGAGTCATACTCACCCCTTCCATGCATGCATTATTTTGTGACAGATTTCTTCTGAGCATAAAGAATGTCTTCTTAGAGAAAGAACTTGGAAGAACAGAGGCACCAGGGCCAAAGCATCTACAGGTGGATTGTCTACAAGGGGAAGAGCTTATCTTAAATTTGAGCTGCAATCAAAAATAAAGGTAGATAAAACCTTCGTACATTGTCACCGTAGGAAGGAAAAGCACAAATGAATACGTGCTGCTTTGTATCTCTTTTTACATATCTTGCGAGAAAGATTTTCCTGGTCAAAGCATCTTTGCTAAATTTATCTCCAGAGGGACACTGCTGCTCAGTCGAATCTTTGCAAGATTTTACCCTGGTGTTCCAAAAAGAAAAAGTACTCAGTATGATATGTTTTATTATTTTCTTTTGAATAATTCCAGGAATAGGTCATAAAATACTTTGGTTAGCAAGTGTTCCAGACTGAGTCTTGGAGATTAAGTTGTCAAATTAAAACAGAGAGGTTACAGAATCCTTGTCTGGTTTAACTGTTACTGTGTCAAGTTGAAAAGTAGATTTATGTTAATTTATTTATTTCAGAGAATGAAACATGAAATAAATACAGTTTTGTTATGCTCAGCTTTCTCATTTTAAAGTGAGAAGATAATTTTTTATGGAAAAAATAAAAAAGCATTCAATTAATTCCCGAGGCATGAGGTAAAGAGGTATGATTTATTATTTTTTTCCTGGGGCACACACACATTAACTCTTTCTTTAGTCTATTTTGTTCTGCTAAAAATATAATATATACACCCACTTGGTCTGGGTTTTTGGCCGCAGGTTTTTCCTCAATTTTTGAATCTAATAGAAAAAATACCCATTCTCCCCTCAGATTTTCAATGTGAGAAATATACTGGCATACTCACATGCTACCCAGAAACTGATTGATAGTATCTTTGTCACTTTGGGATTTAGAAGAATAAAACAAAAAGTTTTTTTGTATGTATGTGTGTTTCTTCCTTTTTTCCCTCATTATTTTGCCTAATTTACTACTTGTAATTTAAAAACAAAAACCAGTTTCAAATGTTAATATCAAAAGTTGACTTACCTGTTAAGGTTTATGAGCCCTCAACAATGAAATTATTAATCTTTAGAGCTTTTGTAGTTTCAATTAAAGGTCTCAGTCTCCACGTACAACATATGTAAGCGGGATGAATAAAAATTCATTCTCAAATGAAAAAGAGTAATAAACCCAACCCAAGTTTAAGAGAGGGAACTGCATAGAAAGACAAATATTAAAATAAATATGTTTAGTTAAAAATTAATTTCCTGTCAAGAATCCTGGTTCTACCAGAACTGTTTTTTTTTTTTAATTAATTTTTATTGGAGTATAGTTGCTTTACAATGTTGTGTTAGTTTCTGCTATACAGCAAAGTGAATCAGTTATACATATACATATATCCCTTCTTTTTTAGATTTCCTTCCCATTTAGGTCACCACAGAGCATTGAGTAGAGTTCCCTGTGCTAAACAGTAGGTTCTCATTAGCTATCTATTTTATACATAGTAATGTATATATGTAAATCCCAATCTCCCAATTCATCCTACCTCCTCTTCCCCGCCTTGGTATCTGTAAGTTTGCTCTCTACATCTGTGTCTCTATTTCTGCTTTGCAAATAAGTTCATCTGTACCATTTTTCTAGATTCCACATACAAGTGATATTATACAATATTTGTTTTTCTCTTTCTGACTTACTTCACTCTGTATGACAGTCTCTAGGTCTATCCACATCTCTGCAAATGGCACTATTTCGTTCCTTTTTATGGCTGCGTAATATTCCATTGTATATATATACCACATCTTCTTTATCCATTCCTCCATTGATGGACATTTAGGTGGTTTCCATGTCCTGGCTATCGTAAATAGTGCTGCAGTGAACACTGGGGTACATGTATCTTTTTGAATTATGGTTTTCTCAGGGTATATGCCCAGGAGTGGGATTGCTGAGTCATATGGTAGTTCTATTTTTAGTTTTTTAAGGAACCTCCATACTGTTCTCCATAGTGGCTGTACCAATTTACATTCCCACCAACAGTGTAGGAGGGTTCCCTCTTCTCCACATCCTCTCCAGAATTCATTGTTTGTAGATTTTTTGATGATGGCCATTCTGACCAGTGTGAGGTGATACCTCATTGTACTTTTGATTTGCATTTCTCTAATAATTAGTGATGCTGAGCAGCTTTTCACGTGCCTCTTAACCATCTGTATGTCTTTGGAGAAATGTCTATGTAGGTCTTCCATCCATTTTCCATTGGGTTGTTTGTTTTTTTTGATATTGAGCTGCATGAGCTGTTTGTACATTTTGGAGATTAATCCCTTGTCAGTTGCTTCATTTGCAAATATTTTCTCCCATTCTGAGGGTTGTTTTTTCGTTTTGTTTATGGTTTACTTTGCTGTGCAAAAGCTTTGAAGTTTCATCAGGTCCCATTTGTTTATTTCTGTTTTTGTTTTCATTACTCTAGGAGGTGGGTCAGAAAAGATCTTGCTGCGATTTATGTCATAGAGTGTTCTGCCTATGTTTTCCTCTAAGAGTTTGATAGTGTCTGGCCTTACATTTAGGTCTTTAATCCATTTTGAGTTTACTTTTGTGTATGGTGTTAGGAAGAGTCCCACTCTCCATGATAAATTAGTCAGTGGTGACAGTGGTCTGACCTTAGCAGAGGAAGTGGATAATGTCGGTTACTCTTCTCCCATATTCTCAGTTGGATGTTGCATAAGGTATAGAGCTTGAGGATGTCTGGTGGTCTGAGATGTCAATGAGCAAGATGAGCAGAATTTCACTTCATAGAAGAAATAAGAAAACCCAAAAGTCAGTCATAGTTTGCTCCATCTTTTCTTTCCCCAACCTAATAGTTTTCTGAGTTTTTATGAACTTAGTGTATGAGTAATAATCAGAAAAATACTTGGGGATTATTTGTTGAGAAGCTTTTACTTTAACCAAAACTGCAAAGGACTTTTTCCTTGGATCAAGCACTGGGGCCTCAAAGCAATGTCATTTAATATGCCATTTTTAGTAGACTTTCATCTGAACAAGTTGGACTTTTTAAAATGAAATTAGACCTCCAATTTCATTATTATTTAATTATTTATCAAAGGAATCAGGACCAAGAGAACTTTACCTTTTGCTTTTCCATGCCTGAGTTTTTACTTTTGGTTTGCTATTAGAACTTCAGTGCTTCAAGTACATCTTCTTTGAACTGATGTACTGAAACGGAATGGCATTCCAAGGAAATTGATGGCTGGTACTAGGGAGGCTACGGGTGATTGGAATTTTCCCATGGCAGTCACTTTTATATAACATTCTATAGTTTTGTTCTAGTTCCTATCCACTGTCCTAGCTAGAATCAGTCTCATTTCCTTTCTTCCACCATTTTCTTTTTGGTTATAGGTATCAAGAATTTTAATGATTTGTAAATAGTTTTCTAAACTAATGAAATAAATATGTGTCAAATGCATGTTTTTACATTTTATGTTTTAATAATTAATCCCCCTGAGTTCATTTTCTTGCCATGCTAAATGCAATTCTAGAATGGATTCTATTTCATTAGTGTTGAAATATAGGTCTTTGAAATCTCATGCTGTGGTACCATATCACTTGACTGGTACTGTTACTGCCAAGGAACCATGTTTCATAACTTTTCTTAGTGAAGTTAAATTTGATTTGTGAAATTAACCAGAACATTTAAACCAAGAACTCTTATCTCCCCTTTCTCAGTCTTAGAAATGGAAAAGTTAAAGACAATCCAGGTTTCTATTTTTTGTCCTGTGTCTAATTTATTGTCCTAAATGAGCCAATGCTCCCACCATTCTAAAGAGGCTCCACTTTGGCACTTGGCTTCAGTCCTTCCATGGATCCTCAGGCCGTCTTGTATCCTGGATGACTTCAACACCCGCCCAAATGACACAGGCTTCTCAGGGCTTTGAGTTACTTATCTCCAATAGCTTCTACCATAGCCTCTCTTCATCATGTCCTTCTGTTTGCATACTCAGCACGTTTTCATCACCAGTGTCTTCAGCACTGAAATTTTATATCCAGACCTTGCTCTCTTGACGTATCCTCTAGCAAGTTTCATTCATCTTTATCCCATTAGGCTCTCCAGACTCTAGATTCTTGTTTTCTCTGTTACCCACTTTCTATATTTGCTTCCCAAGCCATTTAGATTTTATGTTCCATCACTTCTGTCTCTCTTTGACAGTATCAACTCTTTTGCCCCATGTTCTTCTTTCACATCTGCTTAGCAAAATCCCAAGCCTGGCTGAATTCAAACCATCAGTCTTCCACACCTGAGTCATGCTGATTAAAAAATCTCCCCATGGGTAGATTGATGCTGCCAAAGGTTTGATGCCTTCAACTGGATTCTTGGTATATCTTGGCCTTGACTCCTTGCCATTCCCAGGAACATGCCATTTATCTTCAGCTATTTGAGATGTCTTTTATTCCTCAGAAAAAGAAGTTGTGACTTTCCTTATGCATGGGTTTGCATATTTCTTCTTCAAGTTTTTCTTTAGTATCAGTAGTTCAAATTGTGGTGTTGAAAGATCCAGGGTAAATTTTGGCTCAGTCTCCAGTGTGGTGGGAGATCCATGGGCAGTAATACTGGTATTGAAAGTCTAATGGGAGGTACATGGTGGTATGTGGAGGTTTTTCTGATTTATGGCTGGATCCCAGGTAATAACTGAATAACAGGGATCTGCAAATGGGCTGGGAAAGTTCTCAGGGCCTCAGTTAAGTGTCCAGGCTTAGGGAAGAGCTTCAACCCCAGTAAGGGGGCAGGAAGGCCATGTACAGTGTGCTCAGCAGTTGGGTAGGATTAGCTCAGTTCTGGTTCCCAGGGCTCACCCAGGCACACGAGATACTAGTTATCTTACCACAGGATTGGTTTAAGACCTTACCAGCTGCCTCCTTTGTCAGGACTGGTTTTGAGATATGGATGGAGCTGAGAGTACAGGTGAGTGGGCTGGTAAAACTCTAGGGGTGACAGTGATGGAGTGTCATTAGAGATGAGGCAAGAGAGGTGAACTGGACTCAGCCTGTAGAAGGCTTAGCCTAAGGGCCTTACCTGGTGGAGAACCCTGGAGGAGAGTGACCCAATTGTGGAACCAAATAAAATGGAAACTGAACAAATAGGAGAGGGTCAGTTGTAATGTTTTTTTCACACTATTATTTCATTCATATAAAAGAGATGGGAGGGAAATTTTAAGCCAAGAATTAACTCTTGGTTTGCCCTTTGAGGGTTGTACACTTTTAGGAGATTTTAGACCTGGTCATAGTTTTTGGGTCTGTGGCCTCCTGGCTCTCTCTTCTGCATGCTAATCTTCTGGTTGCAGTACATTCAAGGAAAATAAACTAATTTTAGTATTAGCCTAATCAAAGTACAGGAAGGCAGATATGCTTTAATAACATAATAGGGTATAATCCAAAGCTTAATATTTGTTTCCTGCTGTAGACAACTATATTATGTTAATAGATAGTTACCAAAAATATCAATTGAAGGATAGCTATTTGCTTTACAAAATTTGATCATAAGATTCCTGTAAAAAAAACCTGAATTTCCTCTAGAGAATTTAAAATCTGATTTGGTGTACTACTGTGATTCCATTTGCATGCACATTTATCCTGATTAATAATCAAGTGAGACTTAATAGGGATAAATACACATTTTTGAGTTTAGGCTTAAAAATGTCATTGTAAGGATGGAGTTGAGTGCTCTGGCTTTTCAGCAGATCAAGAGGCTAGTTTTAAGTATAAGGCAATAGTGTGACACAGATGCCAAAAAACGGGAGCGCCACCTGAGCCTCAGCTAATAGAAATCAAGGTCCAGAATGAGAGTGGCAGATAGGCCGCCGCGTGAATCACATCCCGGTACTTCCCGCCCAACTTTCCTGGGGAACCGAACAAACTTGGTGTCTGTAGAGGCCAGTGTCCTAGACGGTGAGGGAGCTGGAGCCCCATCAAAGTCTCAGAGGATGAACACACAGAGGATGCTTGGCTTGAGGAAGAGAAGGTGATGGTGGTTCCTTAAAAATTGTGATGGTTTGCCATGTGGAAGCAGACTTGGATTTATTTGTTATAGGTTCAGATTTAGAATTCAAGGTGGGAATTACAGGGAGGTATTTTCCAGTTTCCCCTGGAAACAGAGTGTGTCAAGGTTTGTTTTTGTTTTAATTTTTTATACAATTTTAGAAGGTTACACTCCATTTAAAAATACTGGCTATATTTCCCATGTTGTACAATATGTCCTTGTAGCCTATCTTGCACCCAACAGCTTTTATCTCCCACTCCCCCACTCCTATACTGCCCCTCCCCAGCTCCCTGCTGGTGACCACTAATTTGTTCTCTATATCTGCAAGTCCGCTTCATTTTTGTTATATTCACTAGTTTGTTGTATTTTTTAGATTCCACATATAAGTGATATCATACAGTATTTGTCTTTCTCTGTTGGACTTATTTCACTGTGCATAATACCCTCCAAGTCCATCCATACTGCTGCAAAATGGCAAAATTTCCTTCTTTTTTATGGCTGGGTAGTAGTCCATTGTATATATATATACCACATCTTCTTTGTCCATTCATCTGTTAATGGATACTTAGGTTGTTTCCATATCTTGGCAATTGTAAATAATGCTGCTATGAACACTGGGACGCATGTGCCTTTTCGAGTTAGTGTTTTTGTTTTTTTCAGATATATACCCAGGAGCAGAATTGCCGGGTCATGTTTTTGGTTTTGGTTTTGGTTCTTAGAGGATTCTTGTGTGAGAGAAGAGGTTAGACTGGAGGCTTCCATAGCGCTTCCACTGACTGATTAGTTTAAATTTATCCCATCAGGCATCAGGTAAGCTACACAGCTGTTATTATTTGTTATTTATACTTAAGTATCACTTATTATATGTTTGGGAACTGTTCTAAAAGTGTAAAAATATCAATTCATTTCACTTATTTTAACAACCCTGCAACGTAGCTATTACCTGCATTTTATAGGTGTGGAACCTGAGGCTCAGAGATATTAAGTTACTTGCACAAAGTAACACAGCAAGAGCCAGATCCACACCCAGGCTATCTGCCTCTTTATTTTAGGAATATGTGTCTTGAGGATTACATTATGCCTGAATTATGTATGTGGTGACTCCATTTTTGGTGTGTGATTGAGCTACGGCCTGAAAATGACTTTTATCTTCATTATTATTATGATTTAAAGTTTTTCTGATTTGGGAAGAGTTTCTGATTCACTTTGCTGCACATATGTATGTTTTGCTAGAAAAACAAATAGAATTACTGTTTTGTGTTCCCTGTGGTATAAATCATTTTCAAATAGTAATTTGGATGATACTTTATCAGCTCAGGTCTCTCTTATTTGTAAATTATAGTAAATTTTAAAAAGGACATCTCTCACAATTGCTTCTCTTCACAACCCATGTGATTTCTTTACAATCACAGGATCTTATATTATACCTCCATGACTTGGAAGAACTGGTTTTTTTTTTTCCAAATGTTAACTCCCTGTCAGGGGTAATCTCAGTACTGGAGGGTATATGTTTTATTAAACACAGAATGGTCTTTGCTGTTCCTTTGGCTCACAACCTCCAAAGCCTCATCTGTTAGCAGACAGCTGTAACAGTCTTCCCAGTGTTTATGTTTAGTTCATGAAGCAGAAAATATGACAGGTTCTGTATCTTTCAAAACGTCTCCCCCCAAATGCTAGTTAATCCCCTGGCTTTCAAAGGCCAACAAAAGTTATGTCTGCTGGCAGCAAGAATATAGGCTTTTTTTTTTCATTCTTATGTGGATGTTATTTATTGACACTATTGTTTATCCATGATGGCTGTAATTTTTCATATAATATTAAACAGACAAACCTTTGTTTCCAAAATGTGAACTAAGTTGATGAAGAAGAAAATGTCAAACACCAAGTCCAAGTTCCAGTTTTTTCTTTGTTATTGAAATGGTTGAATAATTTTAGAGCTGAAGAAGTTCTATCTGAAATAAGTCCATAGGCAATTTAAAAATATTTTAATAATGTAATTATTTCAGTGAACAGTTTGATTGTCTAAACAGCAATAATACAATATGACAATTGGAAACACTTTGCAAACTGTGTAGCTTTTACCAGTTTTATTGTGTATACAGCTGCAACTAGACTTCGTTAGTGAGCCGGAAGGGGCTGAGGAGTGATTGGGCAGGTGGGCTTTTTGAGAACCACTGGGGACAAGAAAAATTGGCCACAATAATAAAACTGATAAGGTGGAGAGAGACAAGTGATGGGAAGATGTCTGCCCCCATTACCAGGTGACACTGAAGAGAAAACTTATGAACTTGGTGTCAAGGGGAATAAGTAGCACCAGTATAGGCATGCTGGTCACCCAGAGTGTGGCTTCCTGGAGGGCAAGAAATGAAAAGCCTGCAGCATGAGCGGCTGGAAGTGGGATCAGCACCTGGGAGCAGGAAGATGGAATGGGGAAGACCTAGAAGGAAGGGCTCCCTGGATCTTCCCAGGATGCAACCTATGCAGGGCAAGTTGGAACACTGAACACAGAAGCACAAGCACCAAGGACCTAGTTTTACCCTAGGAAAAGAAATCAGGCATCAGTGAGAATGACTGCTGCAGACTGAGATCTCATGAGCAACGTGGAGTCTCTAAATGGATCGGTCACGAATGCTTTTGGCTGCATGCATTAGAAAACCTGAATACGAAGTCTTAATTGTAAAGGGGTTTATTTTTCATACATGATGAAAAATCTGAGGACGGGTTGTTGTTGGCACTGGTTAAAGGGGGGTCAGCAAGGTTAGCATTGAGGTCTCTGATTCTTTGGGGGCTTCCTTCATAGGCTGGCGATCATTTCAGTAGGAAGGAGGGAAAATGCTTTTCCTGCTGCACTGTGTCATGTGCACATTGCAAGCTGAAAGAGGACCTAGGGAAGAGACTGGAAATGGGGTTGGGTCATTCAACCAACAATGTCTGCCACAACATATTTTCTGCTAACTAATCTTTGTAATATCATCTCTTGAGAAGAGTTTTTTTGTTTGTTTTCTCTTGTATTTCAAACATCCCAAGAAGTGCTGGAAAAGAAGAGGACATGTGAATGTGAAAATACCCTGTGACATTCCATGAAACTATTTCTGAGAATTGAGATTAATGGATTGTGATACCTTATAATGATGATGATGATGATGATGATAATATTAATAATAGCTAGCACATATAACTTCTTATGTGCCAAGCTCTGATTTAAATGCTGTGTATAAATTACTGTTAAAAATCTTATCAACTACATTAGAGATAGGAACTAGCATTATTATTCCCATTTTACATACTGGATAACTGAGACCTCTGACTGATTAAATGACCTATCCAAAGCTAGTATAGTATACTGTACTATACTAGTATAGTATAAGTGGGTAAACCAAGAACTACACTCTGCAGTCTGGCCCCAGGGCCCATGCCCTTCATCCCTGGTCTACTTGGGTTTTTAATTTTTATTTTTTTTTAACTATCACACTTACCTCTTTAATATTATTCTAAATTTTATCATCATTGTTATTTTTTCCTGATGATTGCTTAATTCTGTGGTCCTGAAAAGGCTAAAACTGTAAATATGGACATTTGCCCATCGCCAAAAAGTAAAATCACTGCTAGGAAAATAATACCTACACGGGTTAGATGGAAAGATGAGATGCTGAATCCAGATACGGTGAAATTGGCAAAAGATGGCTGAGTTAGTTTAGTTTCATCCATTTTGAGAAGTCTGGCCCAGATTAGGAGCCCTTAGAGGAAGCAGTGTGCAAGGTGCAGTTTGGAGACATGACATATTTAAAAGGCAGGCAGTTGAATGATTCCAGCTCATATATACCATTGGGTATAATGTATCTTGTCACCTGCCTGAACCAAACGGAATTATTTCCTGCTGGTATTTTTCTTCTGTGTTAATGGTTTTGAACATCCAGAGTAAACAACTTATTTTTTATACTGAGGCAAAATTTCACAAAATGCCAACATTCAAATCAACCAGCGTCTTACCTCTCAAAATTGAGTAAAAATCTGTGTGTGTATGGGTGCATATATAACTGTAAAGCAAATAGTTGAACTGTTTGGTTGCAAATGAAAGAACTCAGTGAATAATTTAAATTAAAATACTAAGAATAAAGACATAATAATCACATACATTTGCCTGACATGGTGAGCTATAATTGGAGAAAAATATAGTTTGCTGGAAAGAGAAGTTAGCTAGAAGTGAGAAGAAGCAGGCTCCCATTCTATGGCACTTTTAATGCTCTTTTCACTTCACTATCTTAATAAGACTGTGGTATTTGTCCTGCGGTATGGTTTAGTGCCTTCAGAAGGACAGGTCCATGTTATAGGTCCATAGTTTTTTGGCCATTTAAAATCAGAAAATAGAATCTTGGCTGGAAGGGATTTATCTCAGAGGTCTTGTCCTCCAATATCCATCTGCAGAGATGACCCATGAAATGTTTGAATTAGTATCTATGTAGCCATGTTGATGAGGATTCTATGGCTTTAATGCAGTTGGTTCATCTAGAATCAAAGCTGTTCTTATTTTGCTTATTAGATCTTGGAAGCTGCATGAAGTCTCTTCAAGCCCTGACATCTTCCATTTGCCTTTTGGATAAAGTCCCAAGTCTTTTGCCTCCAAGCTTATCAACTAACAAGTGGTCACTGCCTCTGTAGAGGAAACCTCATCACTTCCGGCCTCTTACTGTGCAGAACTTTCTAGGCTCCTTCCACATACCATGTTATCCGTGTCCTCTTCCCTCTCCTTACATACTTCTCCTTACCTGGAATATCAATCTTCATCTTTCAGTTGGCTAATTCCTTTGTCCTCTCTAAGTCTCCACTCAAGTATCACCACCTCCAGAAAGTCCACAATCTTGATTGCTTCAGGTTGAGTTAGGCAGCCCTTCCTTGTGTTCCCATAATGCCCTGTGCACGTGTACTCTAGTACTGTATGTTCCACACTGTGTTAGAATGATCTGTTTATGCCTCTTCCCACTAGGACTGTGAGCACACTGGCAGTAAGGACATGTCTTAGCCATCTTTGTATTTCTGTGACCTGCTATAAGACACATTGTTAAATTCTCAATACTACTTGTGGACTTTATGAAAGGATAGAGAAAAACACCCCAGAATATTCCTGCCACAGTGTATGGGGTCATTCTATCCAGGAGTGGAATGGAATGAGTTTTGAGACTGCCTGTATCCTGGTAGACACAATTTTGGTCAGAAGCCCTGTATGCTTTTCTTTGCACATCATAGGCTGGGGTTGGCTGTCAATGTATTTTGGTCAATGGCAGCTGCTGGTAGCTAAGGGATTTTATTTGTTTAGTTGTCCTTAGCGACAGAAATATAAGATGTTTCTACTTACAGTGTTAGTTGATACCTGATATTATGTTGTCTTATTTTCATTTTTGATATTTATTTTCTCCAGTTATTTAAAAATGGTTCAGTATCTGTACAGTACGTTATTGTGCAACTTCTGGGTTCAGCATATTGGAAGGTTTAATACCAGCAAAACTTAGAGGTTGTACATTTTTTACTAGTTTCTAGACTCAGATTTATAGGTTTTTCGTATTATATAGTTTGCCATCAGAGATCCAAGTCAAAGCCAAACGCCAAATATTTGTTGGATCTATTATGTGCAAAGTCCCATGACAGGTGCAAAAACATGTAAGTGATAGACTAGCAGGAGACACAAAGCAGAAGTACTTGGAAAATTAAGGGCAGAATAAGGGTTAACTAACAAAAGAAGCACAGCTACGATGCTGGATGAAAGTGTAGCTAGACCGGTTCTGTAAAATTAGAGGCAGGTAAGAACCCTTGGGCTATGGAGATCTGTGAAGGTTTTGGAGTTGAGAGACTCAACTGGGACTTTGAGAAATACGAGTGCTGCCTTTAGGCAAAAAGAAGGGGAGAGGGCTTTGCAGATGGTGGGGAGGAGGCCTGAGAGGCCTGGAAACTGGGGCAGTGTGGTTTGGTGGAAGCAGAGCATTCATGGGGGGCTAAGACCACAAAGGGAGAGCCCTGAAAGAAGCTGCTCTAACAACAAGGCTGATAAAAGTGGCTTACTGGAGGGTGTGTCTCAAACGTGAATGTAGCTGTGGGTTCTCCTGAGGCTCTAGTTAAAATGTAGATTTTGATTCAGTTGGTCTGGGGTGGGGGCTGTAGATTCTGCATCTCTACCATTCTGCTACTCCATGGACCTCACAGCAACAGATTGGAGGACTAAGTGAAAAGTTGTGAAGATTTAATTGGAAAAATGGTAAATGATATTCTCATTGTATATTATATAACCCGACTATTTCAGGCTTTTACATAGCACTTTGGAGGCGTGAAAGCGTTATGTCCAAAGGTGCATAATATTCAACCAGGGAGTCACATAGACAAAGTTTACATCCAGCAGGTAACACAGTTTTATGGAGCTGTCCTGAAAGAGAAAAAAAATTGGGTTGGTTTTTATAAAATATCATTATAAAATATGTATTTTACTGAGTGTTAGACAAATGTAAAAATCTAGAGGAATTACTTGTTTAAATTAAATTGGAATAACTTTTTCAGTATTTGTCTCAACAGTCATAATTGAGCAAGAAATTGTGTTTTGCATTTGCAAATGGGCTCGGTACTCCGCTTGTCTTGGGTTAGATCCTTGATTCAGAACCCTGACTCACCTTTGAAACACCTGCAGAGCTAAAAAAACATACTGCTCTACGCCAGACCAATGAAATCAGAATCTCTGGGGCTGGTGCCTGGGGGTTAGTCATTTTTAAAGGCTTCCAAGAGATTCAAATGTACATCCAGGATTGAGATCTACTGGGTTATCTGACCAGATTGTCTAACACTGAATTAAGACGCTGGCACTGGGGGGTTTGACTAACAGACTGCGGGCCTGGCAGGATTAAAATGAGAGTCAGTGCTGAGAGTCAGTCTGTGCTCCAAGAGGCGGAATCCCTGAGATCCCCCTCTGTAGGGTTCTAGGAGTTCACGGGGAACGCTGTGAACAGACAGGGTGGTGTCAGAGGTGTGCTAGGGATGGGGAGCCCTGATAGCTAGGGAAGCGAGCAAGGTAAGCAGAGGCATGGGTGTGGGAGCAGTTGCTAGGGACGAAAGCAAAAGCATCCTGCCGGTTGGTGCCTGCTATCTCCTGGGCATGGAAATGCTTTCACCGGGCGAGTTGCCACACAAAGTCTTCAAACTGCCATCCTGGGTAGGTGGTTCAAAGCACAAAGCCCTTTGATGTGGACGGGCAACGTGAAGATGCAGAACAAAGAGCTGCTTCCAAGGGAGTCTACAGAGTGTAAGAGAGTGCAAAACAGAGAGAAGGGACCACCCGTACAAACCTCACATACTTTCTAAGCCTCCTTAGCAGTGCTGCGGTGAAATCCCCCGCTCAATGCCCGAGGCTGTGCCAGTACATGGTCATTCATAAAGCACAGATCCTGGTGACCAGATTCTTGACATGTGTTTGTATCAGATTTGAGCTGAAGGTGTAAGGCTTTTGCCCAAGCTGTTCCTTAGGTTTTAATGAGCTTCCTATTGGAATATGCCAAGCTCAGTGATTTTGGTACTGAAACAAGTCTTTCAAAACAAGGTGAAACTCGATGGCTTGGCTTAATTCTTTGCTTTTTGGATGTAAAAATCTTATTTCATATAAGAAATAAGTTGTTCTTATTTTTCAAGGATTTATGGTGGCAAACTTTTAACAGTATTCACATCTACCAGCAGCCATACCGTGAAGTGAACTCAAGGACTCAGCCCGAGTTTCAGGCTGCGTCTGCATGTGCCATAGTGATGCTGACTTGGGCCCTATTGAAATTAGAGGGAGACAGTTGCTATGGAGCAGATTTGACATCTTGGCTCCCCTCTGGGTTCCCGAGTAGAACAAACAAACAGGCAGAACGGTAAAGAAAAGCACTTTCAGGCTGTGGAGGAGTTAGGCACACGTAAATTATTATCTCTTCTCAGTTTGAGACTGAAATAGGCACAGGGGAGACCATTCTTATCCTTGGCAAAAGGCTCTGGATTGTAAAGTGTGTTTTTCGCAGGAGATTCATCTGAGCACTCCTCATATGAGACCCTAGCTCTGACATCTTGTAGGGCAGGAGGAAAAGATCCCAGATGATGGTTTGGTGGAAGGATTGTGGCCAGGAGCTGAGCAGCAGCTGTCCCCTCCTTTCCTTGCCTTGGACCTTGGATGTGTAGGAGGCCTCACGAGGGCTGGGCAGGATCCCAAGCACGGGCTTGCTGGGAGTGGGGTGTGGGAGCAGGGGGCTGGGGGGTGGGCTGGGAGTGGAACACTCAGACTTCAGTAGGGGAGGCCAGTTTTGATAAAAAAACATTTTAAGGATGGGAAGAAAAATAGGTGAGGCTTTGTCAAACCATCAGCTTCTAACTTTGCAGTTAAATTTAAGGCCAGCTATAAACTCAGTAGTTCCTTCGTTGTGAGATCTTGGCTAAATTTTGGTTTTTTTAGGAAAATCTCCCACAGTTGGGAAGAACGTAGCCATTTAAAACAGTTATTCAGCAAAATGTTTCGAAGTTAGGATTGATCGCTTTTTTTAGAGACTAGTGCTTCCACCAGCCAACCCAGACAAAGCCACCCGCAGGGGACATCTGTCGCCTCTACTCTCCCTCCTGCTTTTTATTCAGGCGTTCCCGATTCTTCTTATTAAAATATGTTACCTGGGAAAAGGTATGAATGACTGATAAGAGTTTAAAATGTTCTCTGTCCGGGAATCACTTTTAACAGGAATCCAAACCTTAGGCCACAGGTTAATTCCAAATCTGACTAAGGGGGACTCTAGCTATGCTGCCTCCCTGCCCAAGAACAGGAAACCTTCTCAAAGGGCAGTTGGGGGTAGTGAGACTAATTCATGCTGTGTGTTTAAATGCCACAGTCTTTGCAGATTATTGGCCACTTTCCTTTCCCTTCTTGTGCTGGTGGTGATCTCCCTTTTTTCTTCCTTGCCATCTTCAGGCCTTTGGGAGATTGGGATCTCTCATGGAACAATTCTAGCAACTCCTCTCTACCTAACTGAGGTCATGCAGCCCTGAGACCCCTTGAGGAAGGAGTCTCTGTGGGGCTTCCGAGAGTTTGTAAACCCCTGAAACTGCCCGCAAATATGTTCCCTTATTTTTCGAAGAAGAGGATTGATTAGATTCCTTAGATTCTCAAAAGGCTAAGCAATACCCCCATACATACTGCTCCCCCCACCAGCATCCCAGATGCTCCAGGATGGCATTTCAGGCAGCAGGTAGAGGTGGAAGAAACTAGCTGAGGTCTCTGGGGTCTTCTTGGTGCACAGCTCACATGGGTCAGTGGTCGGGTCCTACCGGTACCTACCAACACACAGTCCTCCATTAAACATCCTTACAGGCTTATTCTCTGTCGAGTATAGACTCAGCATTAACACAGTGAGCCTCTTAATTGAGCCTAACAGCAGGCCTGGGAGTCCCAAGATTGAGGTCTGAATTATGTAGCACTCTTTCAGTTGCAAGTTAGTTTAAACAGAAGAGACGATTTATTGGCTCACAAAAATGGGGTATTTGGGGGGAGGAAGTAGATTTTAGGGATGATTCAGCTCATATCGTTAGGAATTGCTTTCCCTCTCAAAGATAAAGGTTGCTACCTAGACTGCTAACTTTCATTCTGCTAGTTTAGAAGCCACAATGTAAAGTCTTTAATCCCTCCCTCCCTCCCTTCCTCCCTTCCTCCCTTCTTTCCCTCCTTCTTTCCTTCCCTCCCTCCCTCCATCCCTTCCTCTTTTTTTTTCTGATCTGATAGCTCTAGCACAAGTCCTAGAGAACTCTCTCGTCAACATTGTGCTATCCCTGATTTCTTTGCTGGGGCAAGGGGAATGAGGTATTGTGACTGGTTAAGCTTGGGTGACGTGCCCACTTCTGGAGTTGAAGGGAGTTGGTCCACTTTTCTTGAATTGCATGGACTGAGAATGGGAAAAAGGTGGTTTCACAAAGGGGAACTAGTGCTGTTACCAAAAGGAAAGGGAAGGGATGCTGGGCAGGCAAAAGCGATGGCTGTCTACCATGATGTCCTTCTAATTCAGGTACCTTCACCGTCTGAGAGATGGTTGGGATCTTAGAACATCTTATAGTTGAGAAATTTATGATTCCCTGAACTTGTATGAAAAAAAAGAGTCTGACACATATATAAATGTGCCTAATTTCAGGGAGAGGATCCATGGCTTTTACCAGCTTCTCAGATAAGAACCACTGAATTAAGAACCCTTCACTTTTTTCAGATGAGGAAGCGAGGGCTCAGAAACTCTACATGTCTTGGCCTTGGAGACACTGTATCCAGCTTTATCGACACCCCCCTGGGTTTTCTAGCAGGACAGGGGCCTCTGGATACTGTGTTAAAAACAGGCTTCTCTGGTCAAATACATTTGGGAAACACTATGCGCAGTATCTACCTCTGGAGATTCACAATACATTGAGGCATATTACAGGCTCTGAGAAATCTTATTCTAAAGAAGTACATTTAACTGTATTTAACCCAGAAACCTATTTGAATACTTTTTCTTTTCACGAGCCACCGGTAACACACTTCGGGAAACTGTGTTGCAGCACCTTGCCTCTCCTTTAGGCTGGATGCTATGCTGTGGGTCCTGGTTGGGAATCTGGGGCACCTACTTTCCAGTGCCGTGTGCTCCCTGTTAATCTGGTTTAGTTTCAGAGATTTCAGGACACCGTCACTTTCTAAGGTATGGAGGCTCCTCCCCACCGCGCTCTCCTGCATTCTATCACCCCTCTCCGGCCACAGCAGGGCCGAGAGGCAAAGGCCTCTGGCTCAACCCTGCAGGAAAAGGAGGACCACAGTTCAGTGCCAGGCCCTCAGCGGGCCCTGGTCAGTGCCGTGGGCCTGGGGCGTGGGCAGTGTCCATAAGCTGTTCTGTACACTCTCGGATGGTAAGACAAGCTGGTCTGCTCTCTTTCCCTTTCAGCCCACCCTGTACTTCCTCCACCACCCACTTCTTTTACCCCTCCCCCCATTCACATCACCCCATGGGGCCTTCCTGTTCAGAGTTTCTAGATCTTTTTCCTCTCCCATTACTTGTGTGTTTAATCAGTCGCAATAAGAACAATAATAATAACCAGGAGCTTGCTATATGTCAGGAACTGTTCTAAGCATTTTAGAGGTATTAATCATTAACTCTTCACAACGACATGATGTGCTAGGTGCTATTCTGTCTCCACTTTATAGAGGCAGATTCAGATTGCATTTTACATCCAGGGGTTTGCACGGCTCTGAGGACATAGCAGAGAACAAAACTAACGTATGTCTACGGTTGGACGTATTCCCTTGGGACAGCTGACTAAGGTGACCACCAGGGAATACAACACCCAGTGCTCGTGAAAATCTTAATGGGCACCAAGGACACAGTGTATCCCTCCCGGGAAGTGTTCTGCTTTTATCAAATGTCTTGGGAAGACAAGATGTCTTTAACTTAAGAATGACCCTAATGACGGGAGTTTTAGACCTGAGGGGAGTGTTGGGGAGATGATTTTTCATGGGGAAGTCTTTTTTTCCCCCTTGAAGCACACCTGCATGTGGCTGCCTAAGTGGAGCTGCCTCCTCCAGACCATCCAGCTTTTCCCTTTCTCCTGGGATTTATAGAGCGGGAGAAGCAGGGGTGCCTATAGTGGGACACAGAGAGAGGCAGTGCTTACACGTCCATTTTTTTTTTTTTTTTTAAGTTTCCAGTTTTTTTGTGTTTTTTTTTTATAGTGATTTCTTTAATTTATTTATTACTTATTACTTATTTATTTTTTGGCTGTGTTGGGTCTTCGTTTCTGTGTGAGGGCTTTCTCTAGTTGCGGCAAGCGGGGGCCACTCTTTATCGCGATGCGCGGGCCTCTCACTATCGCGGCCTCTCTTGTTGCGGAGCACAGGCTCCAGACGCGCAGGCTCAGTAGTTGTGGCTCACGGGCCTAGTTGCTCCGCGGAATGTGGGATCTTCCCAGACCAGGGCTCGAACCCGTGTCCCCTGCATTGGCAGGCAGATTCTCAACCACTGCGCCACCAGGGAAGCCCTACATGTCCATTTTTGCTAAGACTTTAGGCCTATGACAAAACTTAGGGACCCCACTCCGTTAGCTGGTTTTCCTTGGCTTGGGCCAGTTCGAGTGTACATTTATGTGTCTCTGTTCACACACATGTGCACAGTCTATGCTTCTTCCCTTATGGTCTTCTTGTTCCACAGGGGAGCACAGTGTCCTAATATGAACCCTACCCCTGCAATTCATACAAAGGAGTTAGTGGCAAAACGCATTACCCTTCCCTAAAGTTCTTTTTTATTTATTTTTTTAACATCTTTATTGGAGTATAATTGCTCTACAATGGTGTGTTAGTTTCTGCTTTATAACAAAGTGAATCAGTTATACATATACACATGTCCCCACATCTCTTCCCTCTTGCGTCTCCCTCCCTCCCACCCTCCCTATCCCACCCCTCTAGGTGGTCACAAAGCACCGAGCTGATCTCCCTGTGCTATGCGGCTGCTTCCCACTAGCTATCTATTTTGTGTCTGGTAGTGTATATATGTCCTTGCCACTCTCTCACTTTGTCCCAGCTTACCCTTCCCCCTCCCCGTATCCTCAAGTCCCTTCTCTAGTAGGTCTGCGTCTTTATTCCCGTCTTGCCCTTAGGTTCTTCATGACCTTTTTTTTTTTTTTTAGATTCCATATATATGTGTTAGCTTACGGTATTTGTTTTTCTCTTTCTGACTTACTTCACTCTGTATGACAGACTCTAGGTCCATCCACCTCACTACAAATAACTCCATTTCGTTTCTTTTTATGGCTGAGTAATATTCCATTGTATATATGTGCCATATCTTCTTTATCCATTCATCTGTCGATGGACACTTAGGTTGCTTCCATGTCCTGGCTATTGTAAATAGAGGTGCAATGAACATTTTGGTACATGACTCTTTTTGAATTATGGTTTTCTCAGGGAATATGCCCAGTAGTGGGATTGCTGGGTGGTATGGTAGTTCTATTTTTAGTTTTTTAAGGAACCTCCATACTGTTCTCCATAGTGGCTGTATCAATTTACATTCCCATTATTCAACATAGTTTTGGAAGTTTTAGCCACAGCAATCAGAGAAGAAAAAGAAATAAAAGGAATCCAAATCGGAAAAGAAGAAGTAAAGCTGTCACTGTTTGCAGATGACATGATACTATACATAGAGAATCCTAAAGATGCTACCGGAAAACTACTAGCGCTAATCAATGAATTTGGTAAAGTAGCCGGATACAAAATTAACGCACAGAAATCTCTTGCATTCCTATACACTAATGATGAAAAATCTGAAAGTGAAATTAAGAAAACACTCCCATTTACCATTGCACCAAAAAGAATAAAATACCTAGGAATAAACCTACCTAAGGAGACAAAAGACCTGTATGCAGAAAATTATAAGACACTAATGAAAGAAATTAAAGATGATACAAATAGATGGAGAGATATACCATGTTCTTGGATTGGAAGAATCAACATTGTGAAAATGACTGTACTACCCAAAGCAATCTACATATTCAATGCAATCCCTATCAAACTACCACTGGCATTTTTCACAGAACTAGAACAAAAAATTTCACAATTTGTATGGAAACACAAAAGACCCCGAATAGCCAAAGCAATCTTGAGAAAGAAAAACGGAGCTGGAGGAATCAGGCTTCCTGACTTCAGACTATACTACAAAGCTACAGTAATCAAGACAGTATGGTACTGGCACAAAAACAGAAATATAGATCAATGGAACAGGATAGGAAGCCCAGAGATAAACCCACGCACCTATGGTCACCTTATCTTTGATAAAAGAGCCAAGAATATACAGTGGAGAAAAGACAGCCTCTTCAATAAGTGGTGCTGGGAAAACTGGACAGCTACATGTAAAAGAATGAAATTAGAACACTCCCTAACACCATACACAAAAATAAACTCAAAATGGATTAAAGACCTAAATGTAAGGCCAGACACTATCAAACTCTTAGAGGAAAACATAGGCAGAACACTCTATGACATAAATCACAGCAAGATCCTTTTTGACCCACCTCCTAGAGAAAAGGAAATAAAAACAAAAATAAACAAATGGGACCTAATGAAACTTAAAAGCTTTTGCACAGCAAAGGAAACCATAAACAAGATGAAAAGACACCCCTCAGAATGGGAGAAAATATTTGCAAATGAAGCAACTGACAAAGGATTAATCCCTAAAGTTCTTACATTTCAGTTAAGGACTTGGGCTTCGACATAGGACTGTGAAGGGCTTCCCTTTAGGTGAACTAAAATGTCCTTCTTACCTTCTGGGCCATTTTTTATAGATTGCACCTGCTTGGCAGAGTATAGAGATTTTAATACAGCTGATAGATAGTTATGGGTCTTTGGTTAAGGAATCAGATTAAGAAAGAGGAAAAGGGAAAAGTATCTGGTGAGTTCAGGGCTGGTAATGAGAGGCAGGGCCTGGAGCAGGTAGAGGCCAGGAGAGGCTGGAGGGAGCAAGGCTGAGGGCAGCCATCAATGGCCAGTGCCCAGAATGAGGGAGGCGGAGAAGAGTTAGGAGCTTTCTAAGTTACGGACTTACCTATGCTTTACCTCGATGGGTGTATTATGTAAGCCCATATTCCAGAATCTGTGATAAAGCACAAGTTGTACTCTAAAGAGCTAATTGATAATTCACTATGGAGGAAGGGAACTAGGCTGCAACCTCTAGGCAAAAAACTGAAGAGGGGGGCATTCTGCCCCCCCCAAAAAGGTATGTAGAAGTCCCAGCCCCCAGTACCTCAGAATGTGACCTTATTTAGAAATAGAGTCTTCAGAGAGTTAATCAGGTTAAAATGAGGTCATTAGTATGGGCCCTAATCCAACATGACAAATATCCTTATAAAAAGGGGAAATTTGGAAACAGAGACAGACATGCACAGAGGAAAGACCACGTGAAGTGACACAGGGAAAATGTCACATGAAGATGGCGGCAGAGGTTGGAATTATGCTGCCACAAGCCCAGTCCGGGACTACCTGCAACTGGAAAGGACAGGGAAGGATCCTTCCTCTACGGGTTTCAGAGGAAGCATGGTCAAGCTTCACCTTGATTTTGGACTTCTTGCCTACAGAACTGTGAGACAATAAGCTTCTGTTGTTCTAAATTACTACATTTGTGGTATTTTTTTGTGGCTGCCCTAGGAAACTAACATCAGGGGAGAAGGTAATTACATTTGCTAAGACTTCCTATGTGCCAGGCACTGTGAAAAAGATATCATAGTCAGTGCTCATCTTTATCTTCATTGGCAACCTTGGGAGGCAGGCATTGTTATGATACTGAGGTTAGATAATTGCTCAAGGGTATATAATTAGTACTCAGTAGACCCCAGGGTTTCAAACAGAAGCCAGGTCCTCTCACCACACTGCAGCTCTCAGTTCCCTGGGCAGTGGTAATGGAATTGATGGTTAACCTGGGAAGTTTTCAATTTGCGGCCACACTGGGAATTTGGTCTGAGACTTTACTTCTCAGTCATCACAAAGCTCACTAGTCTCTCCTATATTCATCTGAAATTGTCATCCTCTGCTCTGTTACACTAGTTGGAAAATTTTGATTTGAGGAACTCAATGATGAACTATTATTATCATGGGTCTCTCTACTAGCTTTGTTATTCTTTGTACTAACATAGAAACTTCTAGAGTTCTTATTTCAGTTGTAGGAAAGCCTAACCTGGGATAGAAAGACCTAAGATCATCAACCTCATTATCTTCATCAAAAATAATTGGTCTACTGTATTGAGTCTGGTTCTTTTCTGGAAAAGGTACACAGCAAATTAAATAGGCATGACCCTCATTTGCATACACATTTCAATGAATTAATAACCTTTAAATTCCACAAACACTTTAAAGTAGACTAAAGAAAGCATACACACAATAAAGTAGTAAAATCTAAATTTAAAAATAATAGAACCACGGTGTAAAACATTTTTGGGTAGATATCAGGGTAGGAAGAAAATATAAAATGCACATGTGCTAAGCCTCTCAGTTTGGAACTGATCAGGAGAGAGAAACACAGTCATTGGAACATGGCAAGTTTAGTGTAAAGAATTATTGACTGTAACAGGGAATTGAAGCAACAAAGGGTTGCCTGGGAAGAAGTCAAGAGAACTCTGTAGAATATCGGAATAGCAGAGATGTGGAGCAGACACTATTCCAACGGCTGAGATAGAGTGGGAGGAGGACTCCCCCAGGGCTGAGACCCAGTCCCAGTTGGCATGGCTGTGGCTGACTGGATAGCAGAGCAGTCACTGTGATGCTGTGCTGTAGAATTGATCTAGAAATTTGCCCCCAGGAACTTGCTGGCAATCTGCCCTCCAGTGTGTTGAAGTAAGCTGTTCACTAGGAGGCTAACACACAGGGAGGCGCCTGACCGGAGAAACTCTGACTCTGCTATAAGTCATCCCAAAGGCATGCTGGGGAAGCTGCTGGCTGCTGGGCGATATTGACCACTGTGCCTTGCAGGAGTCCCTGGGGCCTGGGGAAGCTGCTTCTGCTGCAGGTGCTGGGCGCTGGGGAAGCCACGTGTGCTGTCAGAGGACCCTAGAGAAGCTGTGCACCCTGCAGGAGCCTGGAGAGCAAGCACCAGACCAGGAAACAAAATCCTTACATCCTGAATTATCTCTCCAGAGCCCACTGCTGATAAAGGTTAACAGGGCCAGCTGACAAAGGATAAACATTTAAAGGGCCAATGCCCATTTTCACAGAGCAGACAAAAAGGATGCATTTAGAGCTGAGAAGCAATAAATTGTTAACTGGCCTACTGAGTCATAAATGGCTTCAATTCTAGTTGTATCTAAAATAGATAAATATGATTGGCCTGAAATTGGTCCTGAGTTTCCTGGTGGCCAAGGTAAAATGAAAAACATGATCACTTTTCATTGTAAGACAAATGATTTTGAGGCAAAACATTTTGTAGAACGAAAGTTTAGAGACATTTTCTCATGTGGTACCTGCTTACAGAAAACACCAGAAGAGGGAAGGCACAACATTCCCATAGTACATGGATTTTCTGTAATTTTATAGTTTCCCCCAATGAAAGCTGAAAGCATAACTTATCTATTGAGATCTAACTTTTTAATCCGACACTGATGTTTAGAAGCTTACCATCCTGTGTAGGAAACACTGAGGTAGGAAAAATAAAGTCAACTATATTTCTGATGAGAGAGGAGAGTCAAGCACCTAGCAAGAGATTACAAATAATACTCTCCTTGGATGAACAGAGCATAATAGAATGAAAAAGAAGAAGGCAAAAAAGGGTTTTTGACTTGGGCCACTAGAAAATGTTAACCTTCCCATTAACTCTTGTTATAAATATTTGAATTAGTATTTGATTTCTAGGATGTAGATACCCATCTATACCACACTCTTTAGTATTTTCTTGAAAACTGAGGCTTTTGGAGTTTATTCTCAGGCATACCTCAGATAGAATGATTAGCATACCATTAATTTGAAGAGGTGAGGGCAAGTTTGGTTTCTTCATAGATGCTTTTGAATGTATGAGATGTTTCTACATGAATCTCTGTGCCACAAAGAGGCAGATGTTTCTCTCACCTGTTTTATCTGACTTGACTCTTTAGGGAGGGTGAGAGGAAGTTCAGCATGTGCTCTCTGAAGGCCCCTCAAATAAAATTAGAAATGGAGAAATATTGGTAAGGTTTCTTCTGTTGAACGATTCTCCATGTTAAAATGTTTTGTGAAATTTTTCTTTAAAATTCTTAGAATATACTCTTTCTGTAGACACCATGATTAAGTTTGCAATATGAAAGAGGGTATCTTGGTCACTAGCCAGTGGTTAAAAGCACTGCCTCTGGAGCTGGCTTGTCTGGGTTCAATCCTGGGTCTGTCCCTTACCTGCTGTGTGACCCCGGTTGAGTTTTACACAGGCTCCCCATCTGTAAAATGGAAATAATGTCATTTACTTGATGGAGTTGCCATAAGGATTTGTGAGCTCTCAGAATGTACCTAACACCTAATCAGCACTATTCCGATAAATATTGGGCCAATGCGTCCAGATTAATGAGAGCTGCTGAGGTGTTATCTCTGTTTCTGCCAGCATGCTTGCTGGGGAAGAATCCACTGCTGACTTCTTCCTCCCTGTGTTCTACTTAAGAAAATGCACAAGTGTCAGCATGCAGAGCAGGGCCATGCTAAGAAGCAAGGGTATACATTGTCACTTTGATAAGTAAAAACTCTGTGGAGTAAAGTAAATTTAAAGTCACATATCTTTATGGACTGCCTGCAATGAACAAAGCCTCATGTGAAATGCTATGGGCGTTCCAAGAAATCTAACAAGAGCTTCTGCCATTAAGGGCTTTAGTGGCTGATTGGGGAGATAAGATGTATTTATGTATAAATAAATAAATAAGAAAAGACACAAAGAAGAGTTTGAGACAATGATAGAAGTAATGTCACATGGTGCATGGTCTACTGACAATGGAGTATGAGGTAATAGTTACCCCTGGAGTTTTTTTAAATTAATTTTTATTGGAGTACAGTTGATTTACAATGTTGTGTTAGTTTCTGCTGTACATCAAAGTGAATCAATTATACATATATCCACTCTTTTTTAGATTCTTTTCCCATATAGGTCATTACAGAGTACTGAGTAGAGTTCCCTGTGCTATACAGTAGGTTCTTATTATTTATCTAGTTTATATATAGCAGTGTGTATATGTCAATCCCAATCTCCCAATTTATCCCTCCCCTTCCTCCTTGGTAACCACAGATTTGTTTTCTACATACCACTGGAGTTTGAGGAGAAGTCCTTCCTATTAGGGAATTATGGAGGGTGATGGATGTGGAACCAGAGCTGTGTGTTGAGGGATATACAGTTTGGGTAGGCTGAGCGGATGGTGGCTGGCCCTGTAGGGATATGAAACAAGGTGAAAGCACATGCTGGGTCCCAGGATGGGTGGCAGGAGCTCACCAGTGTGGCTGTGGGAGGGTAGAGAATTTTGGAAGGTAAGTGGAGATCCTGGAAAGGCAGACCGGGAGCCTGTTGTGGACGGCTTTGAATGGTGCTGTAAGGACTTTGCTCTTTTTCCTGAAGGTTGTGGGTACTTTTGGTACTAGTGAGGGTTTTTGAGTCTACATAATTGGCCTTTCTTAATTTCTTAGCAAGGATAGATTCTCATTTTCTAGGTAGCAAAGCTTTATGTGAGACACTGCTGTGGAGTCATAGAAGTAGGAGGGCATTTTGGTGGCCGCAGTGCCCCCAGGCACATGTTCCATTCTTTTTGAGTGCTCAACAGTCATAAGTAGGACCTATGAATATTGTGCCCATGAGTGGAGAATTCCCCAGTGAAGAGACCTACCGGTTCCCCCGGCCCTTCCCCAGCATTCCTCCAGTTAGGGCACCGGCCTGTGACGTGGGTCCCACCAGTCAGACTTTGAACTGGAAGCCGGTGAAGCCAGGGATGGTGTGAGGTGCATTTTGGCTAGTGTTGTGGGAAGAGCATCCAGTTTCTGGAGACGGTTGCTGCAGAGGGGCGAGGGGAGCCTGGTGTGCCCACGCTGGCAGTGTTGGTTGTGGTCGCCTAGCTCTCTGTAACCACCGGGCTGATTCAATGTGATTTGGGGCATTTTCTTGGCTGCTTAGCCCCCAAGCCTACTGAGGGGCTTTTCTAAATTTTCTGTAAGTGAATTAATCTCTTTTTAATCATATTTTTTTCTGCTTAAACTATTTAGAACTGGTTTTGGATTCCCTAAAAGGAAACTAACACGGCAAGCGGCTCAGGGGGCAGAGGGGGCCAGGCTCTCTGAGTATCATCACCGTAGGGAAGAGCCACACTTTTGCATCCTTTATCTGAACATCCTGTGCCCTCTCTGTCCTCTTCCCATGACCTTCTGAACAATTTATAGACCCAGGTGCCTTGATCTGTAAATCAATCTAGGTGATTTATAGGCTTTTTGGTGCCTTGGGTTAGCTGTCTTTGCCACCTTTATAAGCATAATTGATCACACATGTCCTACTGATTTCATATTATCTTATTTGACACACTTGATGCACTGCCTTGAACACATAGGATGTGGAGCCCAAACTCTGAACTCAGGCTTCCTGATGACTTGGAACTTCTAGAATGATAAAATTAATAGAGTGAGTGGACAGATGTGCAGAAAGGAAGATGGAAATGGAGAGAAGGACAGGGTATCTGCAGGCATTTAGTGCCTGAAGCAGAGTAGAAAGTGAGAAAGGTGTCATGATCAGGGGTCAGAAGCATGAGCAAAAGAAGAGGGGGGAAGCAGGTACCAAAGGCACACCCAGCCTTGCCTCCTGCCCCCTCCTCCGTTTATCCTGTTTGTTGTTCACACAGAGAACATGTAGCCCCTGGGGCCAGCCCATTGTAGCACCCTCCTGACAAAGACTCAGTTTGCTTCTCACCTGGGTTTTCTTTCTCACTCCATCGTCCTGGCAAAAGTCTTTGAGGGAAAGAGATGCCATCAAGCTACTTTTACCATAACAAGTTAACTTTTATTTTTAAAAAGCAAAAGCTCAGTTAAAGGGGCCAAAGCACAGGGCCAGCGTCTGGGGTTTAAGAAGCTACAAACTCCTGGGCTTCGTGGCCTTTGGTGGGATCAGCTGGCTGGGAATGGCTGCCTGGAGAGGAAGCTCCTGTGTGGAGTCTGAGAAGTTGCCCTGAGCAGACTTTGGGAGGAAAACAATTAGGCAGAGCCCTGGACCCAGCCCACCACCAGCCAAATGGCTGGGCTAGGAGAAGTCGGGAGCTGTACTGACTTCATTAGGGGTCTGGAGGCAGAGAGGTGGACTCGGGGCATGAGACCACATGGTCACGTGGAGTAGCCCTGTTTACCTTTTTCTCCCTGTCAGATATATCCTCTGAATAATATATTTTTGGGAATTCCCTGGTGGTCCAGTAGTTAGGACTTTGAGCTTCACTGCTGGGGACACAGGTTCGATCCCTGGTTGGGGAACTAAGATCCCACATGCCATGTGGCGCATGGTAGTAAAATATGCATAAGATACACTTTACCATTTTAACCATTTTTAGCTGTGTGCTTTAGTGGCATGAAGTATATTCACATTATTGTGCAGTCATCACCACCATCCATTGCTAGAACTTTTTCTTCTCCCCAAAGTGAAACTCTGTACCCATTAAACCTGCTCTCTCCATTTCCGCCTCCTCCCAGTCCCCGGTGAATACCAATCATTCTACTTTCTGTCTCTGTGAGTTTGACTACTCTGGTTACCTCATATAAGTGCAACTGTAGAGTGTTTGCATTTTGTTGACTGGCTTGTTTCACTTAGCATAGTGCTCTCAAGGTTCATCCATGTTGTAGCATGTGTCAGAATTTCTTTACTTTTTAACACCAAATAATATTCCAGTGTATGCATATGCCACATTTTGTTTATCCCTTCTTCTGCCGATGGGCATTTTGGTTGTTTCTACTTTTTGGCTATTGTGAATAGTGCTGCTATGAACTTGGGAATGAAGAGGGCTGGTTGAGTCCCTGCTTTCAATTCTTTTGGGTATATACCCAGAAATGGAATTGCTAGATTTAATTAATTCTATATTTAATTTTTTGAGGAAACACAATAATGTTTCTAAATAATATTTGTAATGAACTTTATTATTATTATTATTTTTTGGCTGTGCTGCACAGCTTGTGGGATCTCAGTTTCCCTACCAAAGATTGAACCTGGGCCCCAGCAGTGAAAGTACCAAGTCCTAACCACTGGACCACCAGGGAATTCCCTGTAATAAACTTTTTTTATTAAGGGAAATTTTAAATACACAAAATAGAAAGAATAGCATAATGAATCCTCATGTGCACAACATTTGGTTTTGAAGATTATTTAGGATGATTGTTTGATGTGCAGGTTGGATCACTTTAGCAATTCAGCAAACATTTGTTGAGCAGTTGAGTATCCAATGATGAATCAGGCTTGATTCCTATCAGCTGCGGTACCTCTGGGTGCTGGTGATGAAAATGTGCAGCTCCAATGCCCTGCTCTGGGAGCATGGCTAATTGCCAGCCCCAGTTGCTGCCCCGCCTGGATCTACTATCACGTTTGCACTGAGTACACACTTTTGGTGGGCTGCTACCAGCATGGTGCGGGCATTATTTCAGGACTCCTCCAACAGTGTATTTGACTTGAGGACTTTCCACCAACCTGGCTGGATCTTTTGTAGAACTCCTCTGTGATCTGAGGCTCTTTCCACCCCATTTTCCTTCCTTGCCCCTCTTCTTTCATGAGTGTCAGAACTGCATCTCTCTCTGAAGTCTCTTCTTACCTTCTCCAGCTCCCTCCCCTTACTCTTTCCCAGGTGTTTCCCCAGTAAATCTCTTAAACGTCCAATCATGTCTGCTTCTTGGCAGACCTAAGCCAAGACACTTGGGTTTTGGGATTTAAATAATATGGCCTTGAGCCTTTCACTGCACATATGCTGGGAAGCCCAACCTCATGACCAAAATTTCTGCAAATTCCTGAAGGTATATATTTTCATTTTGGCTCCAAGCTGTAAGCCTCTGAACTCCTACATTCACTTCTATCTCATTTCCATGGTTCCCCTCTTCCCTCTACTTCATCTTAACTGCCTGGAACTCAGCTTCATTTCCTTGATTTGGTCCCAAACCACTTAACACAAACCCTTTGTGTGTGTATCAGGCTTTACCCAAGTGTTAGGTCTTTCTCACTTCTCATAAATACAAACAATTTGAACTTAAAGATGACCCATTCGTGTTTTAAATGTCCTTCAGCTCCTGTCACCAGGAATCTCTCACTGGCCACCTTTTTCTGCAAGCTGAAATCTTTTTTCATGTTGTTTGACTGCCTTTGCCCCATTTACCCGACTTATTTTTCCCTGCTCACCTTGAACCCCAAATGTATGTGTACTTCTCATGCAGAAGAACTAGATCTCTCTTTCTTTTTCTCCTTACAGTCAGAGTCTTTGGGACTCATCTTTCCTGCCAGAATTTACCTGTCAAGGTATTTTTCTTAAATGAAGACAATTTCCTATCTAAGTGTGCTTCTGATATCAGCTCTCAAAATATGTGTTTTTCATGAAAATTCTAGAAGATAATGTAGGAAAAAAGCTCCTCGACATGGGTCTTGGCAATGATTTTTTTTTGGATATGACACCTAAAGCACTACATCAAACTAAAAAGCTTCTGTACAGATATTTTTCCAAAGAAGATATATGACTAACAGGTACCTGAAAACATGCTCAACATCACTAGTCATCAGGGAAATGCAAATCAGATCCCAGTGAGATATCACCTCACAACTGTTAGAATGATCCCCAAAAAGACAAGAGATAACAAATGCTGACAAGGGTGTGGAGAAAAAGGAACCCTTGTGCACGGTTGGTGGAATTGTAAATTGGTACAGCCATTATGGAAAACAGTGTGGAAGATCCTCAAAAAATTAAAAATAGAACTACCATACGATCCAGCAATCCCACTTCTGGGAACATATCCAAAAGAGATGAAAACACTAACTCGAAAAGATATCTGCACCCCTGTGCTCATAGCAGCTTTATTTACAATAGCTAAGACATGGAAACAACCTAAATGTCTGTTGATTGATGAATAGATAAAGAAGTTGTTATATACATATACACACACACACACAAACACACACATACACATATATATATAATGGAATATTAATGGAATGTATATATATATATATAGGAATATTAATGGAATAAGTGTATATATATAAACACACACATATATATATATATATATAATGGAATATTTTTCAGCCATAAAAAATGAGGAAATCCTACCATTTTTGACAACATACAAGGATGGACCTTGAAGGCATTATGCTAAGTGAAATAAGTCAGATAAAGACAAATACCATGTGAGTTCATTTATATGTTGAATCTAAAATAAGAAACAAAAAAACCCAAATTCATAGAAAAAATGATCAGATATGTGTTTACCAGAGATGGGGGATAAGGGGAGGGGAACTTGGAGGAAGATAGTCAAAGTACTTCCAGTTATAAGTTAAATAAGTACTAGGGATGTAACATACAACATGATTAATATAATTAACGCTGCTGTATGTTATATATGAAAGTTTTTAGGAGAGTAAATCTTAAGATTTCTCATCACAAGGAAAAGGTATTTTTAGTTTTGTTTCTATATGAGATGACAGATGTTCACTAAACCTATTGTGGTAATCATTTCACAGTATAAGTCAAACCTTTATTCTGTACATTTGAAACTCATACCGTCACGTATAAAAATTATATCTCAATAAGACTGAAAAAAAATTTTTAAATGTGTTTTTCAGCTCCACTACACATGAGTATAGATAGATAAATAAAGTCAAAAGTGCAGTAGGTGCTGTAATAGAAGTGTCTACTGGGTAGAGTGAGCCACAAAGGAGGGGATGTTCGATTGGAACTGGAGGTGGGTGGCGTGGAATATACTAGAAGCAGGAAGCTCAGCCAGGATCCTGCTCATTGCAGGTGACCTGGGGAGGGGTGGGTGTAGGAGCTGGAGAGGAGTAGAAGTGGAGGTTGTAAGGAAGACACCGATCTGAAAAAAAAGATTCTTATCATCGGAAAAGCTGCTGCTCTGTAGCATTTATTATGTGCCAGACACTGTGCCAAGCGCTTTCCATATAACTCAAGGAACCCACATAACAGGAGGTGTTACTAGCCCCTCTTTCCACAGGAGGAGAATGAGGCAGAGAACGAGTGACTGAGCAACTGGTCAAGGCCATAGCGCTAGTAAGTGGTAGAGTCAGGATCTGGGCTTGGGCTGGCTGCAGACTGTGCGCTCTCCCCTGCGGCTCTGAGACCACGTGGCAGGTCTGCTCACTGTTTGCATGTGGGTGTGTGGGTGTCCGAGAGAAGGAAGGCTCAGAGTTCATCATCCTAGAAACTGGCACGCTCATCTTTCCAACTGACCTCAAGTGCAGAGACAGTGGTATCATTACTAACGCTTACTCTAATATAAAAGACAACATTCAATATTTCTAGTAAGACAAGGCCATTTATTTAAGCAAATGCAAAGAATGACATGAGTGTTATTTATCTGTTCCAACACCGTATGCAAGAAATGATGGGTATTTCTGAATTTAATTGTCATGCATCTTTTAGCGCCCCCCATCCCATACAGCTCATAACTCACACGATCTTTGCCCTTCTGAACTATAATAAAATGCCTTTGCCATAGTATGTCATCTTTATCTGCAGTTAAAACGGAATAAGGATCTATGAGTTAAAAAACACATTTTAATTCTTTTCCAGTTCTCACCTCCATGAACTGTAGAATAAAATAACAAAAATGACTAGAGACGGTTGAAATATGAATCTGTGGGTTAATTTCTGTGTCCTATCTCTAAAGTAAGCCAGAAAGTATTCATATTAAAGATTTCATTTCCAAAATAATGTACATCTTCTTAAAAGATTACAAACCATTGACATATAATTGTTTATATGTCTAAAATTATTTTAAAAGTAAAAAAGACTTCCAGTTTATAAACTTCCTGTGCTATTCATTCAAAGCCTTATTTATTCTCCCTGAAAGCACTCAGCAAACCACGGATGCAATAAAAAACAAATATCCTAAATGCAAGATGGAATCAGGGCAATGGCTCTTAGTCTGGGGTGTATGATATATTGACTCAAGGCATAACATAAGCTATTTGTATTCTTTATTTACAGTCACTTAATTGCTTTAGAAGCTAAAGATAATTTTTGACTGATGTAGAATACCTGGGGGAACAGTTTTGGAGCATTTTAAAAGCTATTCACAGCCAGGGTCTGAGTGTCTTCTTCGGAAGGATGTCCCATCCTGGCTCAAGAGTGTCCCCACCGTTCTTATCCCTATTATTTCTGCCCTCATTTTATACTCAGACCACAGCTATGGCGTTAACCGTTTGTGAGTGAGGCTCCGTGCTATCACACTGACTCTGCTTCGTGGGCTCGATCATGGGATGCAGAGCCTTCTGGGAGAAGACCCCAATACGCAGCTGGCTCACCAGGGGGACCGGCTCTCTCCTCCGGCATCCCCCCCGTTGAGTCATGCTCAGCATGTTATCAGGCAAACCAGTAATCCATGCACCAACGTGAAGGTTTTGTTGATTTCTTTCTACAGCCTGTCCATTTGGCTGTGAGCTTGATGACTCAGACACGGTTGGCTCCCTGTTACGGAAGCAGGTGATGCTTCCGTGTGCTGACAGGCACTCTTCCTGAAGCAGTTGCCTTCCACAGCCTCTGAGCCTCTTCTGTCCCCTCATTCAGTGCCCTGGGAGAGAGGAGACCCTAACCAGTATCTGATACCACCAGAGAAAACCAGTTCACAGAGACTGTGCTTCCCGTGTCCACTGAGTCCCCTACTGCAACTTGTTGGGAAATCTCAAGAGATAATTCTGGTAAAGCGCTCTGGATGCTTTTTACAGACCAGAGCCTCACAGGCCTTTATCCCATCGTCATCATCATCATCAATCATCAATCATCATCATCACCACTATCTCCAGTTAGAGAGCAAACATTTATTAAAGACCTAATTCTAAGTGATTTTCTATTTGATACTGAATCAAAAATTAAACAGTCTAGATTCCTTCTGTCTAGGATTGTAACCTCAGGTAAACCCATCAGTATGGCCACAAATGTATAGGTATTAGAGAAAGAGGAAACCAGCCTGCTGGCAGCCAGCATGGGGAGCACACTTACAAAGTGGACCCCTGATTGGCATATCAGAAGAGCTTTTAGGTATCTCAAAGAAAAGGAGGTAGTTCGCCTTTCTCCGGTTAGCATTCAGTGGAATGGTGAGAGTAGAGTTCACCTTTGCTTAGTCTCAGTGGTCCAGGAGAGTGTGGGGTGGGTGGGTGTACTGGGGGTTCTATGTGCTCAGCTTTACGGAGAGTAGGATTGAACTGATTGTGAGATTTGGCCAGCTGCACCTGAGATGGGTGGAAAGAGCCCAGCTTCCAGGTCCAGGCCTGGTTTTGAGTCACAGCCCTGTTACCTGTTAGCTGTACGATCCAGGGCAAATCATGCAACCAGAGATTCTCAGCCTCATTTTATTCATCTGTAAAACGGGAATAAGAACATGTACCCTGCCTGATGTATTCGAGGTCCCTGGCATGGACCACAAAGAGTGATTACAGTTATCTCGGTACATAAGAAGGGACAAAACAAGTAATATCATCTGGAGGACCCACATGAAAAATCCTGGAGGCTTGGATTTCAGTATGAATACACGTTTCCTAAAGATGGCATGACCCCCGGCTTAAAATCTAGCTTTTGTGCTGCATGTTGATCCACAATCTAAAGAAGAAGAAACTGTGCTTTTATTTTTAGACTCTCAAAGCCCCGTTTTACAATGAGTTAATGCGACGGTTTCTGCCACAGGCAGGGGAATTCACCTGCTTTCACACTGGCTTTTGAACAGCGCCCGTGGAGGCAGTAGGGCAGGGGCCTCTGCAGTTGTGGGTTAGCTGAAAGCCCTCCGTGCTCCATCTCTGCATTTCGTCTGCTAAGGCTGAACCACAGCTTCCCTTTTCTAGGTTTCCGCATGTTTCCACTGTAGCTGCAGGCTGCCCAGCCTGCAAGAAGGAGGCCCTGGGAGGCAGAGGGCTCTTTCTCTGTGCCTGGGGACTGAGCTGAGTTCTGTTGCTGTTCCCCTGCATCCAGAGCTGGCACCGCTCGATAAGGACAGGTCCTTGGAGGAGCCAATCAGATACCTCGTGAAGACTGTGGGCAGAACAGATGAAAACTGCACAATTTCTGATTCAGAAAACCCTTGGATGGACGTTCTCAAATTTTTCCACTCCAGGACCCTCTTTACCTTCTTTCTCTTCTCATCCCTTGCACCAGGAGACTGTCACAAGGAGTAGATGGAGAGTCATCGGGAGCCTTGAATTCTAGTCCTGGCTCTGCCTTTGTGTAACTGTGGGTTCCCACTGCCCCACCAAGCTAGTTTTTGCATCAGTAAGTGATGAAGGTGGACAGAGATTCCTTTCTGTTGAAATTGAACCCTAAGGGCATTTAGAACCTCCCGCAAATCCCCCCTCCGCCGCCACGGTGGCCCACATTCCTGTTGCACAGAACCAGGGCTCTGCTTGAGTCTCTGCTCCCCTGACCCAGCCCAGAGCCTGGCTGTTTGCCACCCACCTTCTGTGTGGAGCAGAGAGGGTGCTGAGAGGAGTCAGAGCCCGTTGCAAACCCCTGGTGGGGAGGATGGGGCAGCAGAAAGTTTGCACTCATTTCTATTTGCCTGATGGAAATTGAACCGGGTTGCTGGGAGCCAGAAACCATCCCATAAGCACGATTTCCGGGGCAGGAGTCAGGGAGCTCTACTCCCTGAAAATTCCACTGCTCTGCTTCAGGACTTTTGCATGAAACCTTTCAACGCTTGAGTGCTTAGCTAAAGCTTGGCGCTGTTCCTCAGCCGCTGGCCTTCCTGTTGGACTGGCCAGGCTGCCAAAAGCGGCTCATTGTGTTTTGAGGCAGTGAGGTTTGGTTAAACCTGTGATCTCATTCTCACACTTTCCTCCTCACAGTCCGCACTTGAACCACAAATCTGGTGCCTGAGGTGGGGCTGAAGAGGCTGAAATGAAAGCTCGGTCAACACATGGGAGATGCAAGAATGGATTAAGAGACATGTTATAAGAAACATCTCATTAATGTGGCAACTTCATTATCTGGATATTCCAGATGAAACCTTCAGAATGGCTTGCTCCCTTGAATATAGATACAATTAAAGACAGTGAGGAGATTTTGTGACACATGCCTGGTGCCCAGCGAAATACTTAATGGAGATAAACATGCAAAGTATGGCCTGTAAAAAACTTTTCTAAATGGTTTCTTAGAAACGGCTGCCATCCACAGCCCTTACCATGTGAAACGGCAGATGGAGTCGCATATTCCCCACAGGAGTGAGGACGTGTGTAGAGATTTCCTTTTTACTCCAGTGCATTTGTGACTGAGACAGAGGAAGGATCACGGAACTTGATGCCTTTGCTCATTACTGCTCAAGACTCAATTCAGCCCAAATTGCTTCTGTTAGAGAAGTGAACTTAGATGGTTCCTTTAATGAGGCAGGAAGGGAAAATTCCATTTTCTGCCTGGGCTCAAGGCAGCCTGCCCGAGGGCTGAGAGGTCCGGATGTGGTGCCCGCCACCGACTTGGATTCAAGCGGAACAGAGTCAGCAGACCTGGAAGCTCAACCCTAACTTGGAAACAGATGCCATTAAAGCAGAACAGAATCCACTCTGAGCAAGCTGCCACCACAGCTTGCATGGCCACCATCTGCGGTAGTAATGTCCCCACCATCATATCTCCCTGCTTCTTCTGGTACCCTTCCCATATGAGTAGTGCCACCTGGTTTGGGAGGCTGTGAGCTATAAATAATGGTGTTAGCATCCGCGCTCAAGTCTGGAGCAGAATTCTCTACGCTAGGATTGGTCCCAGCAAAGGGAGAAGTAGGTGGTTGTCTTCATCTGCCCTCCCCCTCGTTCTCTTTCCTCCCTCTTTTCAGTTCTGTCCTCCCAACCCCCACCCTCTCTCTCGTCATCTGCGGCTTGCTTGCCTTGCCGACTGCACCTAAGAGGCCAGCTTGGAGCAATGAGCTTCTGCGTCCCAATCCAGTGGAGTTTGCACTTCGAAAGAGCCCTGGGGAGAGAGCAGTGCTTATTCCTGAAGAATGGACTTTCGAACAGTGGCTTAGCAGGTGCCCTGCTTACTAGCTCCTGGGCCAATGAGATACTTCTGTACAAGGCTGCCTCTAGATGCCTGTCCTTCAGATCAGACCATCTAGGTCATTTGCTATGCAATCGGGGGTAGAGTTGGCACTGACACTAATTAATTTTAATCCTGCCTTCAGAGTAGCAGCACCCAAAAACGGGAACTCTTGGCCTTCAGCTGACTGCCCTGGGGACAATTTCTTCAGACATTTCTGTAGTTTAATTCAGCCTCTGTTTTTAGCACAGGGTTCAGACGTTGTACTAACTATAGGGCATTGGGTGTCTTAGCTCAGCTTGCTATAACAAAATACCACAGACTGTGTGGCTTAAACAATAGACATTTATTTCTTATCGTTCTGGAGGCTGGAAGTCCAAGATCAAGGTGCTGGCTGATTTGGTTCCTGGTAAGGGCTCAATGCCTGTCTTGCAGACAGCTGCCTTCTTGTAGTGTTATGTCCTCACATGGCAGAGAGAGAAAGAGAGGGAGAGGGAGCAGGTCAGGGGGAGGGGGAGTCTCTCTTTGGTCTCTTCTTATAAGGGCACTAATCCTATCATGCGGATGGGCAGTGATCCCACCCTCATGACCTCATCTAAACCTAATCATCTCCCAAAAGCTCCACCTCCAAAGACCATCACATTGAGGGTTAGAGCTTTAACAAATGTGTTTTGGGGGACACATTCAATCCATAACACTGGGCAAATCACGTAACAGCTCTGGACCTCAGTTTCTTTATCTGCGAAACACAGATAATGATAGGACCTACTCATAGGGTGGTTTTAGGGACTGGATGAGATGGTGTGTGCAAAACACCTGAAACTTGGTAAAGATGTAGTCACTGGTAGCTCTTTTCTTTCTTCCATCTTAGCAATGTTTTCCAGTAGTCTGGCATGTCAGCTCAAGTACCTTAGAATCATAAAAATTTAGAGCAGAAAGGAACCCTGGAAATGATCTCATCTAGCTCTCTCACTTTTTAGATAAGGAACTGAGAATGAAAGTGTGAAAAACAGGCTTCCCAGAGCTTTAGTGGCTGCACAAGGTCAAGAACCCAGGTATTCTGAATCCCAGTCTATTGTTATTTCAACAACTTCCTTGTGCCTCAGGTACCGGTTGTTATTTTAGTTACAAAATCTGCCATTTCAGACTTCCTTTGGCAAGGAATTTGTGCTTATGAAGTAATCTTAATAAAAAGAATATTTGTCTCTTAGAAGAAAGTTGAATACCTGAGGATTTGCAGATGCGACCATCAAATGAGTAGCACTTACATCAAAAACAGGCCAAATATATTCTTCTCTAAGGAAAAGTAACACTAGTTCTTCTAAGCAGAGGTGACAACTTGAATAAAAATAACACATTGTCCTTGAGATCGTCTATTGGCAATATTAACCTTAGAAATAAGACATTTCACATACAATCAACATGAGGCTCAAGAACCTTGTTTGACCTTATCAATATTATGAAGAATGAGAAAGAATATGACATCCAGGTTTAGGAGGGGGAGTAAAGGACAGGTGAGTGTGGGATGCAGGGAATCAAGAGAGGTCAACTTTGGCATTGACATTTCAGGCTGTCTCCTGGGAAGGCAAAAGGTACCCATCTTCCCCGACTTGATGCAGGGACTCCTGGAGACAGGTGCGTTCCTGTTGTGCTGATGAATGGACCAGAAGTCATATAATCTGAATCCTGAGGCTAGCTCCAAAACTAGGCTCACAAAGTGAACTTCTGCTTTCAGTCTGTGTTCCGTGTTGTATTCATAATTGCAGAGGCTGGGCTGGCTTGAGGAGACATGCATGAAGATCCTGAATGCTACATGGCTCAGTGTAAATGCACGTGCTGGCCTTTTTGAATATCCCTCAATCTCCCATGAGCTTAAATCCTCAAGAGATGAATTCACTTGTGTGTGCTAACAGCGTGAAATATCAGAGCCTCCAAAGGGGAGGACTTGGAGAAAGCACCAAGGGAATGTAACTTTGTGGGGTCATTAGGCCCTAAGCCTGGCAGCTCTCCTGGTGACACATCTAACCTTCTTTCAAGCTTCGTTTGATGTAATCAGGGCAATTATTTATATGCATACAGTGTAATTGAACTACATTTCGTCCAGCTACGTCAAAGCTTAATTTCATCCTATTTTCCTCATTTCAGCTCTTGCTCTACCTTCTCCTCCCGATTCCTGTTTTTCATTTCAGAGGCTGCTTATGGGTCTACTCATTGTTGAAACAATCTAAGAAAGTGCAGTGGGGCTTATCACCTGCTAGTCTTACTTGTGTGTGACACAGTCTTGTCCTGGACAAAATGAAATGCTTTATTACCCTATTTTCTAAGGTATGAGTCATTTCTGGGTGTGTTTCCAAGAAACAATCAATTTAATAACAAAAGTATTTGTCTTTATATGATATGTAATATAAGAATATTTGTCTTAATATTTTACTTTATGGTCGTGCCTCATGCAGGGAGAGAATATGACACAGGATATCCTACCAGATGAGGGGAAAGAATCCAAACCATGAGAGTGCTGATAACAAAGATAACAGAAGATGGCTTTTTTGATAATAACAACAATAATAGTATCCTTCTATATATGTATATCATTTCACATCTATTATGGTGTTTGACCTTCATGACAACTTTGTGAGGCCACTGGGAAGGCTACATTGTCTGCCTTATTTATGCAAGTGGGAACTGGAGAATGCTTAGTTTTGAATGAGTGTTCTGTTTGTGGTGGGCAGTGATGTCACATACGTAGTACAGGAGGTTTTGAAAATTCAGGCTACTACTGATTTGGAACCTAGATTCTCTCACAGACCCATCTGCTATATAACGATCACTGCCTCCTACCAATGCCCATAACCAGAATCACATCATCTACCTACCAGCGAGAAATTAGTTTATTAATTACTATTGTTGAGTGCCTATTATGTGCAGGTCCCCCTCCTGGATTCTAGAGAAAGATTTATAGACACGATGCTTGCTTTGGAGGTCACAGTTGGTGATAATATTAATACTAAGGAGAGCTTCCTTTCACTGAAGTAATCAGCACTGTTCTAGATGTGGAGTTACAAAGATAAATTAGACATAATCCACATCTTCTAGGAACTCATGCTTGATGTTGAAGATAGAAGGATGAATAAGATATTGTTCCTATACTTAAAGGGTACAATCAAGTAAATGCTAATAGATATAAATAATAATACCTTCTAGTCATTGAGAATCTACTGTGTACCAGGCACTGTGCTAAATGCTTTGATTCTACCCCTTAAACATTATGCTTTGCAACACTATTCTAATATTTAATTGGGGCTAGTGATCCCAATTACAGAGAAGGGTTTGGGGTCAGAGAGATAAAGTGAGCTGATATTGATCACCTGGGCAGAATGTTATGGAAAAGGGATCAAGCTCAGTCTGACTCTAAAGCTTACCCTCTTTCTTTTGTACAATAATATAGAAGCCTGTTGTTTAGTAAAGTTTTATCATCAGTAAGGAACAAGTTCTCTTATACCAGCTGTATTGTTTCAGAAGCTCTAGTGATAGACAGTACAGGAAAGCACACAGGCCCCATGGTGGGCAACTCAGAAAGAAGATGCATATTAATTAAGGTAGATTCATTGCTGTAACAAACAAATCTGAATAAAGAATGTAGAATGGCTCAAATACAATAGAAGTTTACTTCTCACTTATGTAACACCCTAAGGGGTTTGATTGGAGGCTCCTAGTGGTGATTCAGAGACCCAGGCTCCGTCTATCTTGTGGCTCTGCTGTCCTCCCCATGTGGCTTCCAAAGGGGTTGTATTTGTTGCATCAGACTAGTGGATGGAGAAAGAACACGGATTACTGTGCATGGGAGTTTCATGGGCCAGACCTGTGAGTGCCACTCAGCCCTCACAATCCACTAATTAGAATTCAATTTTGTGGCTATAACTAACTACGAGGGAGCTGGGAAGGGAGGTCCAGCTGTGTGCCCAGGAAAGAAGAGGGAAATGACTACTGGTCTCTGCCACAGGATGGTCTTGCTGCACCTCAGTACCAAAAAGCATAACTAACTCGGCAGCACCAGTGTGTCCTATGAAAGAGAACATGCTATTTTGGTTATAGCCTCAGCATAGTGGTCCAGAAGTTCTGGCTGGAGGATTTTGTGGAGAAAAGTAGGGAAGAGGTTTCTGAAGGAGAGAGAAGGAAAGGTGAGGACGGGAGAGATTCAGCACCACTCACATTTCTAGAGTCCTCCTCTCATCTACAAATTTACGCACTCTTATTGGCATTTAATTGGTGAGGTTTCTGCATCTGACCCAGCGTCTCAGCGGGGCATGGGGAGTATCTTCTTGAGTAGATTGCTGTGGACTGTACAGAGTGATGGAAGGCCACTGGGACCTGGGCTCTCATTTTACAACCTAACGTTCACTTGGCCTTTCAGGATCAGACACACAGGACTCGGCAGTCAGCAGGTTAGGGTGACAGAGGGATGAAGAAGTTGATCATTGGAGCAAAAACAGAACACATTATTTTTCCTTTTCCCCAGATCTCTTTCCCTCATTTCTCTTCACTGAACATGAATCTTCTCTGAGAAAATAATTGTGCAGGTCTCATACCTCATGGATTCCCCCTCCATCATCCAAGTTATGGAAAATGTCATCTAGGGACATGCTGTACAGAAGCTCCATGGGGAGAAGAGTTACAGCGCCAGCCCCTGGGCACAGCCAGGAAAGGGTGACATTATTTGGGTCCCTTTTGCTTCTCCTTTCATTATGTGTCCCAGAAAGGTGCCTTCCTCTCTCTCTTGACTGGAAAAGTATCTGATGAAAGAATCTCTATAAATTCTTAGCTGTTACGTGGGGGTGGGTATTGCACTGTATCGAGCAGCTCTTCACACATCTTCAGAACAAATCCCCAGTGACAGGATTTCTTGCTCCTCAGTGACCTGCTGGCGGTTAGAGCCTGGACAGAGCCTTCTAGGTGCTCTCCAGAAGCTACAAATGTCTTGAGATTCATATTCTTGAGATCAGTTTTTTTTTTGTTCCAGTGACATTTAGTGATTTTATCCGAGCCCTGAGTCGGGTTTATTTTCCTATATACATGGAAAAAATCACTGAGTAAATGTGAAAAAGTTCTCTGCTACCCCAAATCATTTCCTTTATAGGTCTGAAATTCTCATCTTTACACAATGTACTGAGTTAAGCACCTGGTAAATTATGATTCTTCAGTGGAAGTGGTGCTAGAGTTGGAGCATTTGATCTACACTCAACAATGAATCCAGAGGTTCTGAACATTTTTGTGTTCTAGGCATTAACAGATTGACAGCACACTGCAAGAGACTGAGGGTCTCCCAACAGTACAACAAGCAAGCAGCGATTACAGTGCAATTGCTATCGCAGTGTAGTGATGCTTCCTGGTGTCCAGGAAAGCCGTCCACTTTCTCACACTGCTCACTAGTTTGCTCCAGTGGTGTTCATTTTGGTGGACTTACTGCTTGCCCTTCTCTCATATACTTACAAGGCAAAATTCTTCTGTGTTCTAGTGAGCAGTCTTTATTTGGATCCAGATAGATTATGTTTCTCACCTCTTATTCACAGCAAATTGTCTTCTACTCTATAAAATTTAAATTAAAATATGACAGTACATCCATGTAAGGCCCACAGTGACTGAGAACCGGTTCAAGAAAGGGTTGAATATACAAAAAGGAACACGGAATAGCTAAGCAGTAGCACAAGGCTACTTTGTACTATAGAGGGTGTTGTGGGTTGACTGTGTCTCCCAAAAAGATATGTTGGAAGTCTTAACCGGCAGTACCTGTGAATGTGACCTTATTTGGGAATAGAGCCTTTGCCAATGTAATCAAGTAAAGATGAGGTCATCCTGGATTATGGTGGGACCTTAATTCAATGACTGGTGTCCTTATAAGAGGAAGCAGGTTTGTACACAGGGACACAGAGACACACAGGGAGAGTGCCATGTGGCTGCAAGCCAAGGAATGCCGAGGAATGGCAGCAAGCACCAGAAGACAGGAGAGGGGCATGGAACGGATTCTCCCTTGGAGCCTCCAGAAGGAACCAACCCTGCCAACACCTTGATTGCAGACTTCTAGACTGCAGAGCTGTGAAAGAAAAATATTCTGTTGCTTTAAGCTACTTAGTTTGTTATGCTTTGTTATGACAGCCCTATAGGAAACTAACACTTAGGGTGATATTGAAATGTCTTCTCCTATGCTACAGGTATGCCTGGTATTCATGGAAACCCTGGAAATGTCTGCTGGTGGGAAAATGATTTTGGTGTAATACTGCTCCCTCTTAGAGCTAAGACAACCAACCCTCTCTTTCTCTCTCTCCCTTCCCTCCTTCCTTCTCTATTTCTCCTAACATCTTAAAGGTCACTCACTGGTAAAAGCATCACAATGATACATATAGTTTCTTTAAAAATGTGTATTGACAGGGGCCTATGTTTTTCTCTTTCTTCTTCAAATGCTGAAATTTTTAGTGAGCCCTTTCTTGTCAATACTGCAGGGCTTCAATCAAATAGCACTTGAAGTCTTTCAAAGGCCTACAAGATTGAAAAAGATCTCAGCCCGTTAGAATGGGGAATAATAGGTTTCACACACCCTCCTGATTCCTATAAATATCCCTCTTCCCTTGCTGGCTAGAACTCTGAAAGAGAAGGGGACCTGTGCTCAGAGGAGATGCGGGGGGCTTGGCAGTACAGGGCAGCAGGAAGGAGAGGAACTGGCATTTTGCGGATTATATCGATTTACTGATTATCCCAGAACCGTCTGTTGAATCCAGGGTGCCTGTTAAAGTCACCCCAGCAGTCCCACTGTTGCCTTTGATATTTAGAATTGAGGAGGTTGAGGTAAACCCAGTCCAATTAAGCATGTGGTACTTTAATCAAATAAGGATTAAGGGCAAGCAAAGACAATAATAGTACCTTTACTGATTTCTGGGAGATAATTAAATCAGACTTACAGCACAGGGAGAGAAAGGGTATTATAAGTTTATAAAAGAGAAGACCTTAAATTCTGCAACATTAAGTTAATGCTCTGCATCAACAAAGTGAAGAAATTCCCTCTTTGCTGGGTGATGTAGGGGAACCAGGATAGTAAGTAGCTATTAAAAGAGATGGCAAGGGTGAACAATGAAATACCCTCAGCCATTTGAGTATAATAATCTACACATATATTGAATAGTTGGATGAAATGTTCTTTAAACTTGCTGCATAAAGTACAAAATTTTTCAACACAGGGAGGTGACTCATCTCTTCACTATTGGAATTCTCACTGAAAACCCCTGTTGACAATTTTAATTGATATTCCATTGGAGGTACTAATGAAATTTCAGAACATATCGCGAGGTATATGTGTGTGTGTATCATGCCTGAAAAAGACGTTTTCTCAGCTCTTGTCATTTCCCTGGAGAGAGCTCATGGTAGCCTTCCTGCTTGGAAATTCAACTTCCCTGGATTCTCTTTACTCGTCGATCAACTGGATGCATCTATCCATATATACTAATTGCCCCAAATGTAAATAATATATTTGATGTGTGTTCCTACTCAGTGTTTATTTCATCAGTAACTGTAATGGTCAGAGTCCTTGGGTTGTAGGCAACAGAAACTGACTTTGGGCAATTTAAGAAGAGAATCTCCTGGAAATTGACCAGGAGCTCAGCAAATCAACTGGAAAGCTGAGAACAGGGTTTGGCAATAGTCATTACTTAAGGTTGCTCTGAAGGGCTGAGAATGTTTCCAGACAAGGAACAGCCATGTCAGGGGACCATAGCTGTAAAGAGTGATTTTAAGAGTTTCCTCCATTCCAGCATCTCTCACATAAGATGTAAATCCTGGAAGACAGTAGCTGATTCCCTGGGCTTCTGACTCTTCTGAGAAAGTGTGAGGAATGCTGTTTTATTTGACATTCCTAGTGGGAAGCAGGCACTGGATTTACTGTTCCACTAAAACAATACTACTGGAAAGATGTAATTCTCCAAAAGAAAATTTGTATTTTATAGAAAGGATAAGTGGATACCAAGCTGCCAAAAATATTAAACACACATGCACACAACTATCTACAGAAATAGTTTATACCTATGTATTTACATTTGATTTATTTTATATACATGCATTTGTGTATATACACAGATATTTGCCACTTTTTAATGGTACCTTGCAATGGTAGTGCTTAATTAATACTTCACAATCAAAGTTTTACAGATTTGATGTAGATTTTTGAAGGCTATGAAACACTCCTTTGACGATTCTCTTCTGGAAATAATTTTCCCTAATCTGAATGACTTCTTTAGGGTCTAGCAGAGAAGGAATGAGGGTAATGTATTGAATCAAAAGCACATCTGTTGATTTATGGGGTGCTTCAGTAGTGACTTGGAGATGAACAGATCGTTAATTTGATAACTGTTGAAAAGGTAGATGGAAACACATAGAGAGAGAGGGGTTGAAATTACTGGACCACTGGCCTTTTAACATATGCAGGAAAGGGATCAAAAGCGTGGAGGGGTATGGCTTATGATACAAAGCAGGTGGTTGGAAAGGAAGAGGAGAACGAATATGTAATCATCTAGTCTAGGTCATTTTTAAGACTTGTGAAGCTAAACTAAAAATTATCAGATTTTATACTTGACGAGTTTATCTTTTGTCTTGATTTTGTTCCTATAAGAAAGAGTTAGTTGTTGTTTAGCTATATGGGTAAACATCTTCATCAAATTCAATATAGATACTAAAATTTTATGTAATTAAAAAAGTAGGGTTATCACATTAAATTTATAGACAAATACAGTTGAGTTCTCTTTTTTTAAAAAGTGGTTGCTATTAAATGATATTCTAGCATTTTGAAAACTGACATCTGTGATCAAAAAAACTGAGTCTAAGTTGTTATATTTTGAATCGAGTTTTTTGTCGGTGTCTTGACCCATAAGCACTGATACACACTGTCTGCAAACTAAGTGTTTTCAGTAGAAGAGAGTAGCCATTAATTACTAGTAGAAGTTACTAATAGAGTTAAATGTTATTTAGTTGGGTGTACCAAAAGAAATGTGCTTTTCTCTATGTAATTTCCTTTTAAATCCAGTAAAATTGTGGCTTTATTTTTTCACAATTCTGCCATGCTGGTGTTCAGTTGAGGTTAGTCTCTTTTGTTTTCCTTAGTTCTCCAATGGTGGGTATTACTTTATTCCCTCCAAGGCTGACTGTGTATGTAAGAATGACAGGATGGTCTACACTGGAGACCAGCTTTTGCTTTACTGATATGGGGTTATATGAGCTTGTCAACCATATTAAGCCTAAAACAGGAAATGGAAGGTAATGTATTTCGTTTCCAAGGTGAAAAGTAAACAGATTCCACATAACTATAATTTCCTTAAGGAAAGAATCTTTAGCCATGGCTTTCACATATTTTGGGTAGTCTTAAAATCAGCAATGCATATATAGAAATGTGAGAAGCTCCAGCAAAATCTTAAGCAAGTGTTCTTAACATGGGATTAGTAGCTACCTGGGACCTGCAGGAGGTCTGATGGAGAAACTGTTGGACCAGAAGAAGAAGTAGATCATAAGAGAGAGCTTGTACTAGAGAAAGGTAAGGTGGGGTGCTATACTTGGGGGAGGGGTGGGCTGGGCTTCTTTCAGTTCCTTATATCATCCCACTCCCTCTGTGCTCCCTCCCACTCCTCCCAAATCCCTTAGAAATCTTCATCCATGGGGGTGGTTGCTATAGATGAACTTAAAGGCTTTTCTTCTATTATTCTTACAAAGTCTCCCTGGAGTAGGCTAATATTATCACCATTTTACAGATGAAGGAACATATGTCACTAGCCCACAGTTATAAAGAAAATGGCAAAGCAGAGATTAGAAAATTGTTCTGTGCTTAATTACCTAAAAATGATTCACGATATTCATGTGATTAATCCCAGAGTAAGTGGTGTGAAGGTTCAGAAATATCTGGAAAATTGCACAGCCCCCCCAAGAATTTTTTTTTCTAAAAAAGTTTCAGTGAGAAAATTCCCAGTGATCTCAGAAAATGAGAAAGAAAAAAACATGTCCTCCCCACACTGGTACATTAAAAAAAAAATGTTTTCATACCTTAATCCAGAGAGGGTGGAACATTGGGTACTCCTGTCTTGAGACCCAGTATTTTGTAAGGTCCTATATACTTGCTCGAAATATGTATCTAGAGTCAGGTTTCTGTAGCAAGGAACAGAAGGAGGCGTGGCCACTAGCAGGTGCTAAGATAACCTTGCAGTGTTCGTGCATTATCAGAGCATGTGATGGCTTCTCATCACTGAAGCCGAGATTAGGGTTGGCTGCCAGGCAGTGCCCTGGGGATGTATCCTTCAGGACACATGTTTGCAACCTTCTTAGGATCCTTCTTCTCTTTTGACTTTTGCTTGTGTCACTTGTCAAAATCTAGGGCAAGTAAAAGCAGAAGTTAAGTTTGTTATATTAGATCTCAGAGAAGAGAGGCTATAATAAACACTGAAGACTACTACGATGAATACTTAGCATGGTATCCTGATTCAATGATTGATTTATTTCCTATTTTAACTCCATCTGGCACTTATGTGAGCTTCATCAAGTCATAAGTCTCCAAGCCTCAGTGATCTCATCTGTAAAATGGAGCCCTTCTTCCTGGGTCTTGACAGGGTGTTTTGAAGGATAACTGAGTTAAAATAGGTAAAGGTACTATACACAGTAGAAGCTGGGTCTATACTGAATACTTCGGTCTGACCTACAATTATAACCCAGGTCTTTCAGACCAGGTCTGAATTCCGCCTTTTGGAGTTACATGTTAGAATTACCTATCTAAATAACAATGTAGAAATGTACAGACAGAGCACCTTGTGTTTGGAACTCAGATCTGTGGTTTTCATAGTTGGTCATTACTTCAATCTCTCCCAGTTTGTGTGATTGCCACAGAATCACTGAAAAATGGTACCTCATGTTCTGTTTGTAAAAGCATCACTTACCCACCTAGGGCTTAATAAATTGAAAGTTTTACTGCTTAGAAAATAATCAGGTGTTGAGAAGCACAAATTGTACCATCATTTTCTGAAGGTTAATAGGCTTTTTCTCTTTCTGTTTTTTCCTCCACAACATTACCATCTAACATGAGGCCACTTCTCCAGATGAAGGAGAGATTGAAGTGTCACACCAGCATGATCAATTAGATGATGGAGAAAAGAGGCATTTGCTACCTGACCTTAATCTCCTGGGCAAGAATGACTGAATGGGGAAGGCCGAATACAGAGAGACTCAAAGGTGGAGGAAATCAGCAGAGTATCATTTAAAGAGACACAAAGCAGTATGAATGTTGACTCATGACGAAATGGACATCCTCAGGGTAAATGCTTATTGGGATGTATACTGGTTCACTTATTTGTTTAATTCAGAGTGACTGCAAAATGAATATAAACACCTTTAACAAAAGCAGTGTGGTAGAAAAGGAAGCAGGTACATTTTTCAAAACGTCTAGATTTTGTATCACTTAACTTGCCTAACCGAAGTGACAAGGAGAAAGATGATACGAAATATATGGGAGCTGTAGGATGTTCTATGAAGAAGACAGAGGAGATATGACTAAGAAGGGAATATGATAGCTGACTTCCTCTATTTAAAGGCTTGTCATTGGAAGAAGGATTAGACATATTTTGGTGGGAATGGCAGAGTGGAGGGGTATAAGGACTTGGCTTTGACTTAGTGTAAGGAATGGCTTCCCGATATTTGGAACTTGACAATCATCGGAGCAGCCATGCTTAGCTTCCCATTTCTGGGTCGATGGATAACCACGGGTGTAGAGGGACTCTTGCATTAAACAAGATGACCTCAATCACCCCTTAATAGGCCTGTTCTGGAGCTTTAAATCACACTGGAGAGGTCTAAAATGATTCTGAAAATTCTTTAAGAGCAGAACTGAATGAAATTTGGAGCTGCTCAGGCTTTGATAGAATTAGTCCTTCTTGGCAGCGTGCATGTATGTTGTAGGCCTGGGAGTGGTTGCTGGTCTGCTTCAGTTATGGACAGCTGGTGTTAGCCAAGGGATGTACTGGATTAGTCGTCCCTAGTAACGATCATATGAGGTGTTCCTCCCTGGATTATTAGGTGATATCTTTTATGTTTACTCTTTCAGTTTTATATTTATTTTTCTTTTCCATTCAAGCACAACTTAATGTAAAAGCATTGTGGTTGGGAATCTGCTTCCCAAAATAAACCACTTATTTTTTTCCAGAATCCATTTTGTTGTTTCTATTTGTGGAGTTCAGTTGTGAGACATCAATTTATCGTAGCTGTGGAAAACTAGCAGAAGGTCCAGAGAAAAGCCATGGAAACGATGAAGAACTAGGAAGATGGAATTCAACCATGTATCCTGGAGAGGTAAGGTTGAGGATAACATTTACACTTGTTTGCATGCCTATTTTCCTAGCACAGATGCTCAGATACCTATGTGTTGATCAACTTATGTACAATTGTGGTCTTCTAGTTCATGAAGGCTACTGTAGAGGATGTTTTCTCTCGAGACACGGGCATGATCAAGATGGTTCCATAGTAGGTACCCTAAATTTAACAAATATTTATTGGATTAACTTGAATTCAGTGTTAGTTTCAATATAAGCGTCACACTGATAGTGAAGGTCATTAAACTTTAAGATGTGTTCCCAAGGAACACTGTGGCATCTTCATTTGAGAACGTCTTTTAAATTGGTTAGCTAATTATCTGTTTAGAATAAAAGCGGAGGAACAATTCTGAGCACTTCATAAGGCCTCATACAGTTCTTGATTTCACTTGTGCGCTTTGCTTGTGTGTAAGCAAAGCGCTAAATCTACAGCACTAACTCTGTAACTCAGGGGTAAAATAACGCATACATAAGATGACTAGGTAGAAAGAATCTTCTCATCTGAAATCTTGATTCTTCTCTAATCACAAAGTATATGATAGTCCTAGTTCTGCACTATCAAATTTTCTAATTAAAGTAATTATCACATATATGCCTCAGAGTGCCCAACATGTATTGCAAACCTATTGTCCCTAGGAAAAATTGATTCTGGGGAAGAGGAGATAGAATAAAAATTTGACTTAAAAAAAAAGGTAACTACATGGAGGACATATTGTTCCAGAACAAATAGTGCCAATAGGAATTAAGAGTTTCAAGCTGGGCTATGATTATAATTATACTGTTGGAGAAACTCTCCGTGCTTTTCTGGCTGATGAGTACTGTAGTAGACATTTGGTGTTCACCTCTCCAGCATCCGTTATCCCCCAGGAAGTTTAGATGACATTGATCCTACTTATACCTCCAGGTATGTAATCAGATGGTGCTGATTGGCTTAGTCTAATCTGAATATTTCAGTCTCCCTGTCCATAAGGGAAGAGCATGTAACACAATCAGGCCAGTGAGAATGCGGATTCCAGAAGAGAGCTTCTTTTCCTCTGAACGGTGTGGTGAGGAGATGTAAAGGCTGACACTACTGCAGCCATTTTGCTACTAGGAGGGAGAGCCAAGATCCTGTCAAGATGAAGCTGACCAGCTCTTTGTTCTTTAGTTTCCTCATCTTTAAAAATGGATATGATAATAGCACCTTTGTCTGGGTTTGTGGTGAAATTAAATTGTTCAACTTACATAAGATGCTTAGAATAGGAAGCACCAATAAATGATAGATTTTATTAGTAGATAGAGTGTATTTCCTCTACTTTAACAAAAGCATCATTTCCCCTCCCTGAGCCTAATGTAATAAGTTTTGGGGCCTGAGCTGTCTGGCTAATTGTATTTAATTCCTTAAATTATTTTTTTCCCCTCTTAGGTGAGCTCTATACTTAAGTGATCTCTGCACAGAGTTGGTTTTGCCAGTAATAAATTGTCTGTGTCAGCATTTAAATAATGAAACCTTAAGGGCTGGTCCCTAAGTGCCATCTCTGGACTTCTAGTACCTGCAAAATACCTGGTCCTTCCTCTCGAACCCGAAGCTCTGTCTGGGTTTTGCAGAGAAGCAAGAGTTGTGATGCTGTTTCCTAGCAGTGCCCACAGGCAGGATGTGTTGTCAAATGGGAACTAACCTGGGGCATCTGTTGAGCTCAGTTAAGGGTCTGAGCTAATAAGGGCGGCATATGCCTGTGTCTGGGAGGCCAAGAACGGCGCACGCAGAGGCTTCTGTGCTGTTCTTGCTGTCCTAGTAACATTTCTTCCTCTAATATCCATGTTTATTTGCTTATTATTTTAAAGATAACAAGATTTAGCAGAGATAGAGAATAATGGTCAGCATCAATTCTAGAAGCTATAAATAATGGACTTTTCTTTGAAAAGCAACTATTCCATTTTAGTAAGAAATTTGTCAAGTTTTTGGTTAAATTTGACAGAACAAAGACTTGTGATATTTATAGATATTCTTGTGGTGTTTTGGGAGAGACAGATAGGAACCATGTAAAGATATGTACTTTTAAAAGGTCTAAAACAGGTTACCTGTAGGTAGAGGAGTGGGTGGGCAGAGGGTGAGACTTGAAGGAGAACTTCCAGTTTTTACTCTATGTATAGCTGTATGGTTTGAATTTTATTTTACAGTGAATTTATGTATTCCTTGTATAATTTTCAGAGTTTAGCTTTAAAATGTCAATAATCCCATCCAAGTTAAGGGTTATATTTTCTATGACTAATTGTTCAGATCAGGTTATTGTAATCATTCCAGGTGTTGATACTTGAGTCACCTGATGATTCAGATGAATTCAGACTATTAAACTTAAATATTAAACTTAAATAGTAACTCCTTATTTATGTTTGGAATGTTACATAATTTAATGTTTCTCAAAGACTACCTTGCCTATCTCTTTTTTGAGCCCCTGCCCCAAATTTGGGCTGTATTTACATCTGCAATGAATATTTTGCCTGAGAGATTTGTTCTGAGATAAAACAGCACGTTGGATCTCCTGCTTATTTATGACTCTTGGCTTTCACCACTTCTGGTCGCGTGAGAATCATTTGCTTTGTGAACAGAACTTTGCAGTAACCTCACACTCATGGCGATTAGAGCATTCTGCTGCAATTGGATCTAGCAGCTCATGGAAAGTAGAAATTTCGAGTGAGATGGGCCCAATCTTTCAGTTCATATATGGGGAGAGTTTGGCCCAGGATGCTCAGGGATTTCCAAGGCCCTGATTACTCTTGGGGACAGGATGGGGACCAGGAGCCAGTTCTTCTGGCTCCTTCTTCTTCCTGACACATGATGCACTGAGGAGTCACCCAGAAGTCAGCCTGCTTGCTTCATTTGCATCCCGGATGCCGGAAACAAAGTTGAACCATGTGGGCCTTGGGATATCCAGACGATAGGAAGTGCAGTTAGTGGAGTAGAATGTGGTATAAATAAACAATAACATGCAGGTTTAAACTGAGGACTATCTTACCTCCATGTAGCAGTTTGAAAAGATTATTTTTTTTCTGCTTATAAAAATAATACATGCTCAATTTAGTAAATTTTTGAAAGCATAAAGAAGAAAATCAAAATTACTCTTAAACACTTTGCCAAGAAATGATCAAGATTAATATTTTGGAATCACACACACATGTATATGCATAATCAAATCAGATCATGTTGCATATATAATTTTGTATCTGGGTGTTTTCATTTAATATTATATGATGAGCACTTTCCCATGTCATTGAATGTTCTGCAACAGTATGGTTTTTAAACAGCTAAATAATATTCTCAGGTTGTTCTTTTTGGTTTTTGTTGTTTTAAGTGATGAACCATCAGAAATGGATGATGTGGGATAAATCCTGGTATATTAAAAGAAAAGGGTGCTAAGGTTTGGTGCTACGATCTGTCAGCGTGGAAGGAACGGTGACAGCAGCAGCTGAAAGCTGTCAGTCCTTTGCAGGCAGCAACATGAGGGTGTTTAGCGGCAGGTGACACAAAGTCAATTCAAAGACACACATTTAAGACAATGTAATAGCTTCTTTTTTTGTCCTCCCCCTCAGCATACATTTGTAATTAAAGCACTACTTAGGCCAAAGACTGGTCAGTCTAGGCTCCCACAAGATAAAGCCCTCATCTTGGAAGTGACTCAGATGCAAAACCGACTCTTCAGAATCAGGCGCCGATAGTCCGGCCCACTTTGTCCTCCTTAGACATTCGGCCTTTAGACCATGTCGCTGTTCATTACTCTTCCACCAGAAACAGGGCAATTAAAGGCGGAAGGGGTAAAATGTCAAACAGCCCACTTTGTTCCATGTTAATCAGTTTTGCTAAAAGGGTGTTGAAGGATGAGGTAAAGTATTTGAAGGCCTTGCCTTCATTTGCTTCATGTTTTCCCTGTTGCCATGGATAACTGGGAACTTGCAGAGTGGCAAGTACCAACATAACCTGAAAGATGAAAGTCAAATCCAGCATCGAGGTTGGTTTATCACTTGGGGCTGTGGAGCCCTACGTGATTGGAGAGGGCTCCCCTTCTGAAAATCCTGGAAGAATGGGGCTGGGACAGAGATGAAACCCAGCCTCCCTCTGGTGCTCTGGATGCGGTAATTCCTTTCCTTCCCTCTTTCCCCATTTCCCCAGATTTCTAGTATATTTGATCATTAAAGAAGTTAATCATACCTCTGTTCTAATGAATTAAACAGAATTCAGGTAGGGAGCACAGTACTTCAGGTGAAAAGAGAGTTTATGTAATGATTCCAGGAAATGTTCCTAAGACTGATACATACTCTCAACGTACGGAGAGCAGTAAAAATGCAGCGTCTTTTGCTTGCTTTGTGTTTTCATTGTGGGTTGGGTTGATGAAGAGTCAACCATTGTGGGTTGGGTTGATGAAGAGTTGCCAGCAGGCTGTGGTTTCCTCCTGTGCAGAAATTCCACATCTGCAGCTCTTGGTGGGGGATGAGCTCAGAATGTGATTTCTTCCTTTCCCCAGCAATTTTCTGCCTGCCTGCATGAAATGCTAATGAACATCTCACACATGTCAGAGCAATGAGATGTATCCTTATTTTACAAGTTTTGGCAGATTTGACTTTACAAAGTCTAAGTCTTTTTAAAAAATTTTTTTAAATTTTTGGTTGCATTGGGTCTTGTTGCTGTGCGTGGATTTTCTCCAGTTGCGTGGAGCGGGGGCTACTGTTCGTTGCAGCGCGTGGGCTTCTCATTGCGGTGGCTTCTCTTGTTGTGGAGCACGGGCTGTAGGCGCGTGGGCTTCAGTAGCTGTGGCATGTGGGCTCAGTAGTTGTGGCATGCGGGCTTAGTTGCTCTGCGGCATGTGGGATCTTCCTGGACCAGGGATCGAACCCGTGTCCCCTGCATTGGCAGGTGGATTCTTAACCACTGTGCCACCAGGGAAGTCCCACAAAGTCTAAGTCTTAATGTGACAGTGACAAGACACTTCCAGCACACCCTTCTCCCATCTCCTTCAACTTTGCACTCCGGATGTTCCTCTCCCCATGCTGAGCTGATGTGTTGTGTCTCTGATTTGCAGTAAGCTCTGTATCACCGTGTCATCTCTGCATCTCATCCTTTCCCACCATGCCTCTGTGTCCGAGTCGCTGGGAAAAGTCTAGCTCTGGCAAAGTTAATTAAGTCTTGAACTTCAATCTCAGACCAAGTCAGGTATTGATTATCAGTTGTTAGCGAGCAGCATCAAACCAGATTTTATTTATTTATTATTTTAACTAGTTGGGGGTGGGATGGGGCACAAATAGGGAGCTGAACAAGCTTATGGGCTGCAGGTTAAATGCTTAGATGATTTTATAATTATACCATCAAATAAGTTTACTTGTGGGGGACTGAAGGACTTGGCTGATTGATGGTGCCAGTGGAGAGCTTAGTTTGGGGCACAGTGATCTTTCTTTGTGGAACTGATTGCTCTGATAGTCTCGCCACATCTTCAGGAGGGCCACTCACAGATTCCACGAGTAACAGAAGTGTGCATGTGCCTGAGGCACAAAGGATGCGACCTTGCTAACTGCAGAGACAAATAGAGATGCTCCTCTGGGGGATGTCTTCTATCAGCATTGACTGAGGAGGAGCCCAAGCATGTGAAGTTGGGGTTCATCCTGTTTCCTGTTTGCAACCCAAGGCTGCCTGTGGCATTTGGGCACAATTTGTTTTTCAACTGTAGAAGAATGAGAGAGACCAGAGAAGACAGAGACGGATTTTGTAAATGCAGTAAAACTTAGAAAGATCCAGGGCAGAGAAAAAGATGGGCCTGGGGATACATTCCCCAGCGTGAATTCAGCTTGTCCAGAGTCCCCTGGTTCTGAGGTTTAATTCAGCCTCTGTGTTTCCTTATTTCTGTTCCATTTTCACCTTATGGTCTCCTTGTTCATCTTCTCAGTGAACTCAGAAATTCTAGCTTATGATAGTAAGGTTACTATCAAAAAGTCCATGGCTGCAAACTATACCAGCTAGATAGCCCTTTGATAGATAATATACCCAGAAAAAAGATGTGTTTCCTCTTTTGTTCCTCTTAGTTTCTGTCATACAGAAAAGAAATTGAAAGATGCCACAATTGGATAAATAACTTAGGAATAAACTTGCTCTGCTATAGACCTGATCTCAGAATAGCCTAGGGTAGTGAACTCAAAATAATTATAAGTATTAAGAAAGATGAGTTGGAAAGATCCTTACTTTTTCTGAAAGAGCTTCAATATTTAGAAAAAATTTAATAAATTAGCGTTTGTGGTTGGAATAGCAAAGGCCAAGAAAGTTTGATTGAACATTATGAAGGTGTGAAGAATATAGATTGGGTTGACATGCACGGGCCCAATCTAGGAACACGTGGCAGAAGGTGGAACTGGAAGCTTACGAATCTCACAGAAGAATAAGGATATAAAATATAAACAGATTCAAAAAAGGCTTAGATAAATAACAATCATGGTTATAAAGGAAGTGGTGAGTCCCTGGAGGGTGCATTTCCACCTTTGTTTTTAATATTCTAAATATTATTTTGAACTAATTAAAAAAACATTCTTTTTTTAAAAAAAGAATGTATATATATGTATAACTGAATCACTTTGCTGTACATCAGTAATTAACACAACATTGTAAATCAACTATACTTCAATTTTAAAGAAAAGAAAAACATTTCCAATTTTACATTCTATTATTAGAAAAAAAAACATGGAAAGTTTAAAAAAACAATCTGGGCAACATAAAAAGGAAGAAGAAAATAAGGATTAATTATAGTCTCACTTTACAGAATTTTTAACATTTTAATATATTTTTCACTTTTCCACACTATTTAAAAATTATTTCACATAGTTGTGAGTTTGCAATTTTATATTCTTCTTTTATATTTTTATTTAAGCTCAAAGATTTCTCTATGTCTCCAGGAAGTCTTTATTTTAAATGATTTTAAGATGCCATTAACTGTAGGACACATTATTTTACATACTACTAGGAAAGGAAAAAAAAATGTTTCCAATTAAGCTATGACACAAAGCCTTAATGATCTCCTGAAACACATTTGTTGCTTACACCAGCCTTTTGATGCTTTGACATTTCTTTCATCTATCCTAAGCATTTGGCAATGCTTTTGCCTTGAGTTGCACTACTTAGCGTGTAGGAGATGCTTCTTTTGCATATTCCGCAGAAAACAAAATGTAGCACAGTTTCATCTACTTAGGTTCTATAAAACACAAGATTTTTTGCTTTGGAACAAAATATGGAATAGTGATCATTTCTCCTAGATGAATATGTGCTTCACCAATATAAAATTTACCCACTGCAGCTCTGTTTACATACCTATTTGTGTACACAATAACTTTTCATCTCAATACTGAATCACAGTGTTACTTTTGAAGGCATTTTAAATGGCAGTGAAATCAACGTGTGTAGTACCAACAATGTACATCAATCATTTGAGGTAATGACAAGATGAACATCTGTGACCAAGTTAATGCATGCCTGCCGATGACAGCTACTTTGTGGCTACTTTGTAGCTGATGGTGATAATAAGGGGCCAGCTACCATAAGACACATTCCAATTTCAGAGATGTTAAAATCTGGAAAAAAGTGAGTCTTAGTATCAATGAATGCACCTGAATTTAATCGACCATTTTGTTATTGTGGATCTTTTATTTATAAAAATTTATTTATTTATAAAAGATAAACTTTTTTTCTCTTATAACACAGATGTTTCTTTGCATCTGTGATTATTTCCTTGGAATAGATTCTGAGAAGAGGAATTATGCAGTCAAAGGATAGACATATTTTAAAGGTTGTTGACATGTATTTCCAAATAGCTTCACAGAAAGGTAGTTGCATTTATATAGTCTTATGAACAATGCTATTTCAGCTTCCTAAACTTGACTTAATGGAGGAAAGCTGTGGTAGATAGCCTGCAGGATGGCACCAAAGATTCAGAGTGGTGGCATGTGGCTTTGCGACTTGGTCTTACAGGATTGTACCTCCCCCCTTGCTACTTTGGACCACATATTCTTCAGATGACTGTAACATCTTACCAAGAAAAGAGACTTTCTGCATTCCATGAAGAAGGAGGAAAGTCTACATTAAATCCAGGTCAGTATCATGTAATATTTCATCTCTCTACCAACATGAATTATCTTACATATTAAACAGAAACATTTAAAATAATGCACATTCCTTTTGATGTGGGATGTTTCCATTTTCCTTGGGCTGATATGTCTGATCTGTGTGGCTTTGGGTCTTTGCCTTGCAGATGCTTAATGCAGGTGGGATCCAAATGCATGACAAATGGAATATTTACTAGAAGTTAATTAAGAGTTCAAGAGAAAACAGGAGGGTCAAATATCTGTGCATTATGGATGAAGATCATAGTAACAATTGGATTGAATTCAATTCAAGAAACACTTATTGAGAGTTAACTCAGCCTGTGTCAGGTAGTATGAGTAGTGTGGTCAGTGAAACTGATGGTCTTCCTGCCCTGGTGGAGCTTACAACCAAGGGGTAGCATCACTCATCCCAAGTTTCTTGAAATGTACCCCCATCTTCTATCATAAAATGTAAGTATTTGAGGTGTTCGAAGGATGCTGAAGCTGGGAGTGGACTGTAAAATGTTTTACTGGGAGAAAGAGTTTTTCTCTTTCTTATATTCTATGGTATGCTGGGCACAGTCGGTTGGAAACTCCTTGTCAGCTCCCATGATGTCCAGCTCAACACGTCGCTGATATGCTTTCCTAAGATTTTGAGAGTCAAACAGAATCTATCTTCTTTAGGTTATCCCAGGACCCCAAAAGGTCCGTGTCTTCTCCCAAGAATAGAAACACTGTGTGTGTTTGTGTCTTGTTCTTCTCCGGTACTTTCTATCTGCATGTCATCCTGGGCACCCTTAGAGGCTGTGTGATATAGTGGAAAGTTATGGGAATTTGGAATTATAAGAACTAGGTTGGAATCTGTTTCTTCCACTTCTTAGCTGTGTGGGACCTTAGGAAAATTGTTTAATTTTTCTTGGTCATCATCTTTCTCATCATTTTCACAGCCACCTTATGATTTTAGATACTATTAAGCCCATCTGACACTTGATAAACCGGAAGTTCGGCAAGGTAAGGTAATTTTCTCAAGAACTAGGGTTCAAATACATGGGGCTTGACTTTAGTGTCCATACTTAAGGACTCATTTATGTCAATTATTAAGAGCTGAACACGGTATTTGGTTCATAGAGAATCCACAATAAAATACAATAACTATGATTATGGTTGTTATGACTCAGAACCAGGATAATGGGAGTATTTACCAAGGTGGAAGCAAAATCTCAATGGCAGACCTGTGCTAGAGTTATTTTGGAGTAGAGAATCATTCTCATTCAACCTCTGACCCCAACCACATGTAAGGCTAACCTTGATTAGAGTGGTAAATGTCATCTGTAATTGAAAGATCTAATTTTTATAATTCTACTTCTGCTGTAAAGAAAAATTACACTTTTGACATTTTAAATTAATGCTTTAGATAGCCCTGGATTGACATATGTGGTAAAAGGGGCCTTAAACCAAGATCTAAAATATAGAGATGAATCCTTAATTAATGAGTTATGGGTCCTGACAAGAGGTTAAAGTTAAATAAAATATCTGAAACTAGTGCTGTTTTGAGATGTTTTAAAAATGTTCCTATTTTACATCCATTTTTAAAAACAGGGCAAAATGTATGTAGATTTTCATATATGGCAACACATATAAAAGTTTTGGCTAATGATACACTGTTATCTCTTTGGCTCAGCATGGAGAAATGCAGTCTAATTTTCTTATCATTTCCTCCCTATCTTATTAGCATTTCAGAGGTTAATCCTCTGTTAACACATCTTCTTAGAGTGCTCTTGTTTTACACTCACAGGTTTTATTTATTTTTTTTCCACCGTAGAGAGCTATTGTCCTCATTTTTTGTTGCATTTAGGTAGGGGATTGATGTTGTTCAAGCGTCATGTTTAAGGATGTCTTTCCCGTTCTTTCCCATTCCATTCTTTTTTTCAAGTTTTCTGTTGCATCTGAAATAGTCTCTAAGTTTCTGGAGAGGATTAAAAAATCATTTTATAGCAAAATTCAGAGCAAAAACTATTGCAGTTATTTTTCCTTCTTTGAAACAGTATCAAATCTCATTTTTCTGCATAATGGTGACCCAGATTATCTGGTTTGGGTAGACAAACAGGGCAGTGACTTGACCATGAACATGTCCACCCTCACAAGTCCTTGGGGAGGGAGAAGAGCTTGTGATATGGCCCCCAAAACATGTGTGCTGCTTGATTTTCCATAGAACTATGAAAGTTCAATTCAAATAATATTCATTAATGGACCAATTTTTTTTAAACCTACACCAAGTAAAAATGAACTTATTCAGAAGCTGCTGGCAACACCTGACTGTGGCTTTGAAGATCTGCACCAGCAAATCTAACCCAAAATATTCCTGTTTTTGAAGGAAGTGAAGAAGAAAACTCATTGCTTCACACTTACATAAACACTTATAAACATGCAAGAAAACCAGTTTTGTTTCTAGAGTGTATGTCAGTTCTTTTGAGATGAAAAAATTCAGACTTCAGGCCTGGGACCTAACTGGAATTATTTATTGTTAATGATTTAGTGTTTTATTTTTTCAGAGTTCATTACTCTTCAAGGTCCAATAACAATGATAAATGAAACTAACACAATATTGTAAATCAACTATATTTCAATTTAAAAAATAACAATAATAAAAAAGAACTTTTTCTTTAATTTTACTCCACTGCCAATGAGACTGTACTGTGCATTTTTTCAAAAAAGAAGTAAGTAAATTTGAAAATTCAAGACATCCTCCTCATCTGGAAGGGTCCATTCCATCATGATCCTTTAAGTATTTTGTTCTAAATAAATTTAGACAAATGAACACATCTGAAATATTTTGTTTGGGAACTCATCAAGAAACTCCAAAGTTGTGAGTCTTAGTGTGTATTTACTGAAAATTGTAAGAGCCAAGAAAGGGAGAGTCAGTTTTAGGATCCTAAGAATATATAACTAAATCACCCTGCTTTGTTCCATAGAAGTGACTGAAGACTAATGGAATCCATTTTCATCTCTATTGTGATGCTGTTTGTGACAGAGACAATTTGCATGAAATAGAAGCTAACCTGCCTCATGAAAAAAATGTAATAAAGGTTTCTGTTTCTGCCACTGAATCACAATCCTTTCAAACTCTTCTCCTCAGTGCATTTATCCTTCCTAGAGAACACTATCGGAACCCCCTATAATGTGTGTGTGTAGAAAGGCGTAAAAGTCCAGTGGAGTTACTAATGATGGGGGAGATGGAACATTAACTTCTTTCTTAAAAACTGAAAGAATCTCAGAATATGTCCTTTTATTCTACACAGGTATGAGGGTCTGGAAAATGTCTTCTTTAAATATACATGTATTTTTATGGGGCTCTTAAATCTTTGTCTGATACCGTAGTTTCCTCCCATATGTTTATTGTCAACTAACAGCTGAGAACTGATGAGCTGGGTGGAAATGTTTTGTATAGCAGCAGTTCTTCCTTTCTGACAACTGTTTCTTTTGTTTAACTCAAACTTCTTCTAAAAAAAGAATACGATTTATTTGCATATTTTTTGTCGATAGAACATGACCAATAAGGGTAGTTTTTGCATGACGTGAAAGGGGGTTTTGTTAGATACAGTTTCTTTTATTGTGATTAGAATGGATGTGACACAAACATGCTGTGTTTTGGAAAGATCACTCTGGCCATAGTGAGGGAAATAAGGTGAGACTGGAACCAAGGAGACCAGATTGAAGGGTAGTAGGAGAGGTATGGAGAAGAGGGAACAGAATTCAAGGATTTTTTAGGAAGTAGAGTTACTGGAAGGGAAATTTATTGAGGGGGGGAAGAGGATTTATTATGACTCAAAATGTCTTCCTTGGGTGATGGTAGATAACATTGATCAAGATTGGGAATGCAGAGGAAAGATGCTGCTGTGACTTTTTGCGATTGAGATGCCTTTGGTACCTGCATGTGGTTCAGGTAGGAGTTGAGCTCAAAAGAGAAATCTGTATTGGAGATTCAGAATTGGTTGTCCTCATCCATATGACAGTTGGGAGTGTGTGGTTTGAGAAGACAAGGGGAAGGAACTTGAGAAAACCGAAACATGAAAGGGTGGGTAGAGAAGAGGAGGTTGTGAAGGAGTGTCAGAGAAAGGAGGCAAGGATGCTTGAGTCTCCTCACCATCACATGAGGAATGCTTGAATGAACAGCCATGTTTGGCTCTAGGGAGAGCAGATCCTTCCAAGGGTGGACCGGTGTGCCTTTTAGTCTTTTAAAGAGGGACTAGATTTAGTCTGTGTTGCTCCTCCTGAGGGTACTGAAGAACTTTATGGAAGTAAATTCTGCTTTTGTTTATGGAAGCACTTTCGAAGCATGGAAACACACAACAGGGGATGTAACTACCCCAAAGCATCCTTAGCTGCCTCCCCATTAAAGAGAGCCTTATTGCCCATCAATGAAGAAGTAAGTCCTGATTGGAGGGGGCTGGTGGAGACACTAGATAACTTCTAAGATTCTCTGAAGTCTAGGAGTTGATACAAAGACTAAAAAAAGTCATACTTTTTTATGAAAGTGCTTTGCAAAATTTAAGCTCAGCTTCAAGGGGACAGTACAGTGCTATAGTGACAAACAAACACACACTCACACAGTGAAGAGAAATGGCATTTCCCCTTCATGTTGGCATTCCCCCAAATTGTGATACCTTAGTCCCCCTTACCCTATGGTGTAATATTCAGGCTTAGAAATTATATAAATTAACCATTTTGAGGAAAGATCAGACAGCTTTTCTTGCCTTGTTATCTATTTGTATTTGAAAATAAGGAGGTACCTTTATAGAGGTTTGTAGTCTGATAGTCAAATGATTAATATTGTTTTTCCTGCAAAGATATGATCTTTCATAATACAGATTTGTCACTGTGCTAATTCCACATCAGAACCTGAACATGTCTTAGGTTCACTCTTATTGTGGCACCATAATGCTGTAACTGCTGTACCAAAGAAGACTCAGAAACATATATTGTTCATGGGGAATCCTTGAGAACACATTAAATGAAAATAGCCCATAATAACCAATAATTTGATCCTATTAAGCCAGGCAGATGTGGCAGGGTTAGGAAGGCTATTATTTATTTTACAGAAACACATTTCTGATGGAACATGTAGATTGAAGTTAGCATGTTGGGATTAGAGCTAGGAGAGGACTTGAATGGAATTCTGGTTGTTCATATACTTTCTCCTGCTCAGTCACATAGACTTTATTATACCAAATTATAATTTGCATCATTCAAATGCAAATGAATGTTCAAAGCCCTGTGTGGGCTTCATGTAATTCTTTTTGGGCAAGAGCTGCTCAACGCTGTACTTATTTGAAAGAATTCAGTGATGCAACTGATTCCAAGAGAAAAAAAAGATGTGAATTTGGAAGTGTTCTTCTTATTGGAAGGGATGATATAATCATATCAAATTCGCATCTGGTTTTATTTTGCTGTCTCTCCTCTTAGTTTCCCTAAGTGTATATGACTTATGGGATACATTATATCTCTTTACCTGACTTTCCTTTGTTTTCCAGTCTGAATCTTCCCAGAATCATGATCCCACTTAAGTATAGACTATAAAAGTAAGGAACAGAGAGGAAAGTTTTGAAAAGCATAGCAAGCTAACAATGTTATTATGGAAATGTGGAAATGCATTCAATAGTAACACTTCATTTTTGGCCTTTATGAACCAATCTCGCAGTCAGCCAGACTGCTCATAATGCGGGACACTTCATAAGTCACCAAACCTGCCTTGCCAGTTTATTTTAACATCTCTTGCTTTCAAATGTAAGAAAATATTCACACAGCTTTTAATACTCTCCAGCTGTTCATTGGTAAAGACCTCAACGTGAAGCTTGTAGGGAGAAAATTGTGCTTGATTTAAATTCTAAAAGCGACTCTACAAAGAGCCTGACTCCCTTTAGCCTCTGCTCTCAGAAAATACATCTTCTCTCATCAGCATGACACTTGTCGTGCTTCTCAAGGCTTTTCCGTGGTGATTCTGTGGTCACCAGTTCAGGTTACTCAGTGAACAACTCACTGGTGTGAGCTTCTCTTCAGATGTTTCTCTGACCAGGTCCTGCCAGGTACAGAACATGGTTTAGTTCTAAAGAGGTCCTGTGGAGATCTTATCATGCAGGATGCTTCATGGTGAAAAGGATGCATGGGACAAATCAGTTTGGGAAATGAATTTAGAGCTTATAAATAGAAGTAGTATATTAAAGGGCCTAAGAAATTCTGCAGTAAAGAATTTCTACTTAACTGTTTATCCCAGTAGTAGATCACAGTATTTGAGAGCACAGACTTGAACACAGATAGACTTGTACTGAAATCCCAGGCTCACTATTAGCCATGAAACTTGGGCAAGTTACTTCCCTGTACAATGGGAAAAACGAGTCCCAACTCAGGCTGTTGTGGAAAGGAAACATATAAGGTATATAAAACATTCCGCAGAGTGCAGGATGATAGTCCACACTCAGTTACTCATTTGTAGTATAATGTTATTATCTTATGTGGTTGTATGACTCTTTTCCAGGCAACATACAAGGAACTACTCTTCTAAGGAAAAGTGATGGGAAATGCTGATCTGACAGATTGTGATGTATATCAATACTTTTAAAGAACTGAGAGGGTTAGTACCCTTTATATCATGAGAATTCTCTGTTAAGTTGGCAGATACCTCTGTCCCAGTGTTGTATCATAGACAAAACATGTAGACTTTGGGGTGAATAATGCGAAATTGACTTTGAAATATAATACACAAAGGTTGTTGTAAACGAGGCCTCTTTTCTGTCTTGACTATCAAAAGCTAAATTCTAGGACCTAAAAGTCCAGAAAGAAGCCCCAAGATGTGAGAAAAAAAGAAGGGAAATTTGTTTCCTTGTGCAAAGAAGTTAATGGAAAATTTGAACACCTGTGGGAGCAGGAGTGGAGCCAAGTCATCTTTTAGAACAGAGAAGAGGGTGTAACAAGGCTGATTATTAATTAGGTTCTAGTAGGTAATTGGTTTTTAAGCCCAAGTGAAATGTAGAGAAAGGTTTGTGTTCAACTTTAGTAACTGCCCTTTTTAGTTTTCTTCTTTCCCTCTGAGGTCTCTCCTGCCTTTTTCTTAATTCCTCCTCACCCAAGGCACTTTGCTCGATGAGATAAAACTGTACAGAAACCTGCTGTTAGCTAAATTTATGAAAGGATCTGATCATTAATTCATGTGAAGGTATAAAGTGGAGTTTCTCAATCCCCTCACTCTTGACATTTGGACTGGATAATTCTCTATTGTGGGGGGCTGTCCTCCACAATAGAGGACCTTTAACCAAATCTCTGGCCTCTACCCACCATATGCCAATGGCCCCCTTCACCTTAGTTGTGACACCAACAGTGTCTCCAGATATTGCCAGATGATTCCTGGAAGGTAATATCCCTCTCTCCCCTCACTGAAAACCACTGAGTACAAAGGTTTTACAGCAGATAAATCTGTACCATTTTCTGAGTTAGATCCCCTTTTTATTGTGTGTAATTTCTTAATTTCCCAAGACAGAACTTGGAAAAGAAAATTCATTTATAAGCCACAGGTCAGGGAAGAGTGGTTTTTTTGTTTTTTTTAAAAATAAATTTATTTATTTATTTTCGGCTGTGTTGGGTCTTCGTCTCTGTGCGAGGGCTTTCTCTAGTTGCGGTGAGCGGGGGCTACTCTTCATCGCAGTGCGCGGGCCTCTCACTATCGCGGCCTCTCCTGTTGCGGAGCACAGGCTCCAGACGCGCAGGCTCAGTAGTTGTGGCTCACGGGCCTAGTTGCTCCGGGGCATGTGGGATCCTCCCAGACCAGGGCTCGAACCCGTGTTCCCTGCATTGGCAGGCGGATTCTCAACAACTGTACCACCAGGGAAGCCCGGAAGAGTGGTTTTGTACAATCATATCAAAGAGGTGGATGCCTCATTTATTTAAACCGAATAGTCCAAATCTGTTACAGCAAGTAAGCTCTCCTCCTCAGCGGATGGCTTGGGAAGGTTTGAGGCTTCGTCCACATCTGTATTAAATTTGAAGCCTACTTCCCACCCTTCACTAGAAATATTTTTAATGGCTGAGCATTAAGCAAGGAAAAGGATCTCCGATAGTCTGTCTGACTTGGTCATAAATAAAGCAAGATAGCAAAATAGATTGACTGATAGTTTTTTGTCCTTTGGTGACTGAATTAGGTTCACTGTTCAACAAACCCTATGGCAGAACAGCACTTCCAACAAAGGCAAAAAGTAAATTCTAAACTGGGGGTATTTCTTTAAATACACATTTGGCGACAAATGCAAAAGAACATGGGCCGAAGTCCAAAGACTGCTGTTTTTTTCCTTAATTTGCATTTGGCTTTTTGAGTCTGACCTTTCACGTGCCTGTTTCCCTTTCTCCCTCCTCAATTGCAATTCTTCTCTGTGAACGTTTTGTTTAGCAAAGAGGAACACATACTGTGCAATGAAAACATCAGCTGTAAATCATCTCAGCTATAAAATGTAGCACTTTGGAGCCCAGTAATTGGGACTGTGTTTCTGAAAACAAGAAGGACAGCCAGCATCTGAGTGTGTCAGTTAATTGATCCACAGGGAGACGCTGGGAGTGTCCAAAAGACTGTTTTTTTTTTACATTTTTTATTGTTCTAATTTTTCCATGGGACCCGCAGTTTTCCCTTGCTAATCATTTACCACAACTAACTTTATTTTGTGTGTCGAAATTCCATTGGTACTACAGAATTCAGAGCTCTGACACAGGGTGAGCCTTTCAAAAGCCTGAATACTTGGCAGGCATAAATATGTGTGCTCTGTAGATTTGGTGCAAAGTGAGTGGGAACATTTCTTCATGGCCACAGCACGGTTTGGGACACCAGCTACAGTGTTATCTGTGAAACCCAGGTTGGGAGCAAGGCACAATCCTTGCTTTGGTCACAGAGCAAATAATTAACTAATTTATATTAGATATATTAAATGTGCTCAGAATTCTCATTGCTTCATGAAATCCATAGTTTAAGAATATGGATATATGCTATAAAAATGTGAAGATTTGAAGTAAAAATAGTCAACACATTGAGTGAGCTGATATGTGTGTCAATGATTTGTTCTCTGAAAGTCAGGTATCAAGGAGATAATACATTTTGTGAAGTTTGAGAATGTGCATTCCCTGCACTGAAGTAAGAAGAGGGTTTAGTCTTCTTTCCTTTTTTGCCAAACCTGAGAGAATGTATTTAATTATATATAATTGCACTTCTCTCTTTTAATCAGTGAATGTTAATCCTGAGACCCAGAAGGGTGGTTCCAGGAATGCTGGGAGCTTACATTCTAGAAACGAAAGGAGATCTGGGGAAGGTCAAAGTTGAGGTGAGCTGAGCCAATGGCTGAATGTCAACTTCTTCTTTAGAGTGTGGTCTAATGGTGCTTTCCTCTCCTGGGCGTTAGGGTCTGATATCTCTAGCACCCAGCATCACATGGTCACAGGGCACTCAGTAAATGAGAACTGAACTAGTTAATAGTAGTCATCCCTGTCATAGCATGCTTTCTTTTTTTTTTTTAATTTTATTTATTTATTTATTTATTTATGGCTGTGTTGGGTCTTCGTTTCTGTGCGAGGGCTTCCTCTAGTTGTGGCAAGCGGGGGCCACTCTTAATCGCGGTGCGCGGGCCTCTCACTGTCGTGGCCTCTCTTGTTGCGGAGCACAGGCTCCAGACGCGCAGGCTCAGCAATTGTGGCTCACGGGCCCAGTTGCTCCGCCTCATGTGGGATCTTCCCAGACCAGGGCTTGAACCTGTGTCCCCTGCATTGACAGGCGGACTCTCAACCGCTGCGCCACCAGGGAAGCCCCATAGCATGCTTTCTTGACTGGCAGGCTGAGCGAGGACTCAGGAAGGTGGAGAGTGATGAGCAGGGTCAGCTTCATGGAGAACGGATCATAAAGAAGATTGATTCTTTGCATGAAAGTAAAAGAAACTCCATTTAAAGTAGCAAAACTGAAAGGGAAGAATTTGTTAAATACTGAGGGGTCTCACTAACCCAAGAAAAGGAATTCAGTCAAGACTCAGGAACTAACCAGAAACATGCACTCAACCGCTACCAGAACTGTCTCTCCAGTCCTTGATTCTGCTTGTTTCTGTTCAACTGCTCCTTCTTTTCTCTATTGGAACATTAGCCCTCTCTGCCTCTCTTTTACCCATAGCAAAACACATGGCAGATATCAAGACATCAGCATCCAAACTTATTTTTTTCTGCCTCAAATCTTTGGGCACTGAGTCTAAAAATCCTGGGGAAGGACCTCCTTGGCCTGGTTTGGGTTAGAGAGTCGTTCCTATTCCATTGACTAGGATCAGTGGTGGGCTGTCATTCTATCAACAGGGTGGCTCAGGCATTAGCCGGGGAACAAAAGGAGATGGACATTTCCTAGAAGGAATCGCCAAAGTGATGGTACTGATAGTGTCCACTGGTTTCAGTGTAATCCAAATCATAAGTGGATGAAGAGGAAGAAAAAAAAGTAGCCACACAGAGGTCTACTATGAGTAAAGAGAAATGGGGAAATGTATCTGTCGCTTCACAGGAATCCACTGTGGGCTACTGTGTGCTGGTAAAGTCAGAAATGGCTTATATGAGAAGGACAGCTTTAATTCTGGGCTGGGGCTAGCCTGGATCTGGGGCTGGATCTGGAGAGACAGAGGAGAGAGAAGAAGCCTTTCCAGACAAGGACTGCACAGAAACTGGGCTGGGGGCTCTAATGAGCTCCACATTTGGTGGCAGCGAGAGCCAGCCTGATTGTATTGACATATGCCTGTGGAGAATGTGCAAGATAAATCTGCATAATTAGGGTGGCACCGGATTGTAGAGGGCCTTGAAAGGTGGGCAGGGGATTTAGATTTGGCCAGCAAAAATGAACCAGTAAAGATTCCTGAAGGAAGAGTAATATGGAAACAGAGAAGTTTCAGAGGGTGAATGTGGTAGCAACGTATAGGACACAGTCAATCAAAAAGACACTGAAGTCAAGCTTCCTAGGAATTGCTTTGGAGTTCACCGTAAAACATAGATTCTCAGATCTTATTGCCGCTGTAGAATCAGAATGTCTGGGGTTAGGGCTGGGAACTATGTTTGGAAAATTCCCTAGGTAGCAAATGCTGAGGACACACCTAAATGATTCTTGATCTGCTATTTTTCAGCTTGAGCGGTGACAAACTAAAATTTTTAGGTAGGAAAACTATATCATCCTTTGAAACATACAGTTCATTCTTCATTAACTGATGGAATGGGAGAGGAGAGGAAAGTAATAAGTAACCCTGAATCTTAGCTAATTTAAGACTGAGGTCAACTCTTAACGACCTAGTTTCCCCCCACTTTTGTTTATTTAATTGACTATTTATTCTGTTATTTAAATAATGTAATGATCTCCTTTGATCTACCATCCAAAACAAAAGCTGGGACCCTGGCTGTTACTAAATCTAACCTGTTCCATGCCTCCATCCCCACCTCATTGTATGGATGTTTACTGCTGGAGGTAACCACCATCCTGGATCCTGTATTCATCATTTTCTTGCTTTTCTTTTTATATAGTTTGTTGTATGTATCACTGTTAATTATATGTGTCATTGTAATGTTCCTACAAAGTATATGCAGTTTTGTTTTAATTGTTCTCACTTTATAAAAAGGGTAACATGTTGTAAGCAGTGTTTTGAAACTTTACTTTTAAAATTTAATATTAAATTGCTAAGTTTCTTCCATGTCATTGGGTGTCGCTGTAGTTCAGGTGACCGAGCTTTTGGAGGAACAGTGGAAATGGGCACTAGGACCTGGGCTGAGCTTGCAAATTACCCCAATAAGCAGTTAAGAGACATTGACTGTCTCTAGCAGCCTCCCCTTCCCAGGTCAGGAGGTGAGAAGCCATGTCCTGGTGTCTTTTCAGGAAAAGGGAAGGATGAGCCCATGGATTTCCTGTTCCTCAACTAGAGTAGCTCAGAGGGGGCAATAGCTTCTTCCTTTGCATACCTTTGGCAGTTATGATCCACGCCTGCCATGATATTAAGAACATCCAGAGAAGCAAGAAGAACTACAATCCTGCAGCCTGTGGAACAAAAACCACATTCACAGAAAGATAGACAAGATGAAAAGGCAGAGTGCTATGTACCAGATGAAGGAACAAGATAAAACCCCAGAAAAACAACTAAAGGAAGTGGAGATAGGCAACCTTCCAGAAAAAGAATTCAGAATAATGATAGTGAAGATGATCCAGGACCTCGGAAAAAGAATGAAGGCAAAGATCGAGAAGATGCAAGAAATGTTTAACAAAGACCTAGAAGAATTAAAGAACAAACAAACAGAGGTGAACAATACAATAACTGAAATGAAAACTACACTAGAAGGAATCAATAGCACAATAACTGAGGCAGAAGAACGGATAAGTGACCTGGAAGACAGAATGGTGGAATTCACTGCCGCGGAACAGGATAAAGAAGAATGAAAAGAAATGAAGACTGCCTAAGAAACCTCTGGGACAACATTAAATGCAACAACATTCGCATTATAGGGGTCCCAGAAGGAGAAGAGAGAGAGAAAGGACTCGAGAAAATATTTGAAGAGATTATAGTCGAAAACTTCCGTAACATGGGAAACGAAATAGCCACCCAAGTCCAGGAAGTGCAGCGAGTCCCATACAGGATAAACCCAAGGAGAAACACGCCGAGACACATAGTAATCAAATTGGCAAAAATTAAAGACAAAGAAAAATTATTGAAAGCAGCAAAGGAAAAACAACAAATAACATACAAGGGAACTCCCATAAGGTTAACAGCTGATTTCTCAGCAGAAACTCTGCAAGCCAGAAGAGACTGGCAGGATATACTTAAAGTGATGAAAGGGAAGAACCTACAACCAAGATGACTCTACCCGGCAAGGATCTCATTCAGATTCGATGGAGAAATCAAAAGCTTTACAGACAAGCAAAAGCTAAGAGAATTCAGCACCACCAAACCAGCTCTACAACAAATGCTAAAGGAACTTCTCTAAGTGGGAAACACAAGAGAAGAAAAGGACCTACAAAAACAAACCCAAAACAATTAAGAAAATGGTCATAGGAACATACATATGGATAATTACCTTAAACGTGAATGGATTAAATGCTCCAACCAAAAGACACAGGCTCACTGAATGGATGCAAAAACAAGACCCATATATATGCTGTCTACAAGAGACCCACTTCAGACCTAGAGACACATACAGACTGAAAGTGAGGGGATGGAAAAAGATATTCCATGCAAATGGAAATCAAAAGAAAGCTGGAGTAACAATACTCATATCAGATAAAATACTTTAAAATAAAGAATGTTACAAGAGACAAGGAAGGACACTACATAATGATCAATCCAAGAAGAAGATATAACAATTATAAATATATATGCAGCCAACATAGGAGCACCTCAGTACATAAGGCAAATGGTAACAGCTGTAAAAGAGGAAATCAACAGTAACACAGTAATAGTGGGGACTCTAACAGCGCACTTACACCAACGGACAGATCATCCAGACAGAAAATTTATAAAACTCAAGCTTTAAATGACCCAATAAACCAGATAGATTTAATTGATATTTACAGGACATTCCATCCGAAAACAACAGATTACAGTTTCTTCTCAAGGGCACACAGAACATTCTCCAGGATAGAGCGCATATATGTGGAACCTAGAAAAATGGCGCATATGAACTGGTTTGCAGTGCAGAAATAGAGACACAGATGTAGAGAACAAACATATGGACACCAAGGGGGGAAAGCGGTTGGAGGGTGGGGTGGTGGTGTGATGAATTGGGCCATTGGGATTGACATGTATATACACTGATGTGTACAAAATTGATGACTAATGAGAACCTGCTGTATAAAAAGTAAAATAAAATTCAAAAATTCAAAAAAAAAAAGAACATCCAATGTGCGAATTGTGCAAATTGGTAAATTCACCCTGATGCCAAGAGCCAACTGTACATTCAGGCTATTTTTCTCATATTATACATTTATTATATCTTATCTTTATGTAATATACTCTTTTATATACTATATTATTATTTGATACATTGTTATGGGCTAAATTGTGTCCCCTGCCCCAAATTCATATGCTAAAGTCCCAACCCCCAGTACCTCAGCATGCAACTGTATTTGGATGGGGTCTTAAAGAGGTAATTAAGTTAAGCTGAGGTTGAGGTTCTTGGTATGGGCCCTAATCCAATGTGACTAGCCTTATAAAAAGAGAACATTTGGACACAGACACATCCAGAAGGAAGACCATGTGAAGACACGTGAAAAGTCAGCTATGTGTAAGACAAGCAGAGAGGCCTCAAAAGAAACCTACCCTGCTGACACCTTGATCTTGGACTTCTAGGCTCCAGAATTGTGAACAAATAAATTTCCGTCACTTAAGCCACCCAGTCTATGGTATTTTGTCATGGCAGCCCTAGCAAAATCATACACATATAAGTTTTATTCTGAGTAGTGCTAGCTTGACAATTAAAATAATAGTTTCTATGACTAGACCTCCTGGGTTCAAATTCTGGCCTTACTATTTCTGAGTTTATAAGACCTTGGATAGTTCTGATTCCACTGAGATGGAGTAGCCCCATTTCTCCCAGGTTCCCCCCTTTACAACTGAACATCTCTGGACGTGATACAACAAAAAAGCATAGGAAGTCTCTGAGAGGTGAAAGAAGAATGGGCTGCCTGGGACCTTGGGACCTTGAGGAATGACACGGTGGTGAATTCCTGAGTTACCTTATTGTCATCTATACATTTTGTACAGGCACTGCAGAAGCCTCCAAACCAGAACCACCAACGGGCACAGACTAAAAAGCTCCAAGGGAAGCCTGTTCTCCCTGAGCAAAGAACATTTGAAAACACTCTAGCCAAGTGACAGACACCAGTGGAAAGATGCCCGCTCTATCTTCTACCCCCTGGCTGGGTGGAAGCAGGCATGCAGCCTTCTCCCTTAACCCCACAGGGTGGTGTCAGCAGAGCTGAGCAGGAAGCTAACCTTCTCTCCTGTGCACGGCAGAAGCAGGCTTCACTTCTTCCACCGGATGGTGTTGGCAGGACCAAGTGGGATGCTGATCTTCCGTGCCCTGCCCAGTGGAGCCAATTCTGCTGACGTAGTGTCAGCAGGGCCCAGTGTTGACCTGAGTCTTCGTCTTCACCCAGCAGCAATGAACCTTAAGGAGGTGGTACAGGCCAGGACTAGTCAGCCCTCCACTTTCCCCTGGGCTCAGCGGGACCCAGTGGGGAGCTGAGCCTCCACCCGATCCGATCCGGTAGCAACAAGACAGAATTAGGAGGTTTGAGGCAGGGCTTGCTGGCACTGCGCCCCACTCCCTCCCCTCCCCTGGTGGCAACAGAGCCCAGCAAGGTGGGAGCTGGTGCCCCACTTTCACCGGGAAGACATCAGTAGGGCAGAAAGGGGAGCTGACTAGGAACTCCATCTGCAGTGAGGCTGGGTGAGTCAGAGCCCTGCTCTTGCCAAGTTGGTGTTGGCAGGGCCCAGAGGGAACTTGAACGTATACACTCTTGCAGTACACCTCACTAGGGGGACTGTCTGCTAAAAGTAAGATAAAATAAGATCAAGAGTCTCCTAGCACTATATCCAGAATGCTCAGAGAACAATAGAAATCACTTATACCAAGAACCAGAAAGATCAGAACACGAATTTGAAAAGACAGTCAACAGATGCCAATACCAAGATGAATCGGATTTTGAAATGACCTGACAACAGTTTTAAAGCAGCCTTCTAAAAGTGCTTCCCAAGGAATTACAAATTCTCTTGAAACAAATGGAAAATTATGAAATTTCAGGAAATAAAATAGAAATTATTAAAAAGGAACCAAAAGGAAATTATAGAACCAAAAAAAAAAAATACAATAACCAATGTAAAAACTCATTGGGTGGGCTCAATAGTAGAGTGGAAAAGACAGGATAAAATCTGTGAATTTGAGAACAGATCAATAGAACGTAATCGATATGAACAGCAGAGAACGTAGACAGAAAAGACTTTGGACAAGTTACTTAAACTGTCTGAATTTCACTTTCCTCATTTTTAAAATGGAAGTCATGTTTGTAGCTATGTCAAAGGCATGTTGTGACAATTAATTGAGATGTATATAAAAGGCTTATTTGTCAGAATGCCAGGCACATAGTAAGTGCTCAATAAAAGTTAACTATTATAATTATTATAATCACCCTGGGAAGATAGCCATGTGATTTCATCTCTTCGTACAGTTAATTCAATTTAATCTGTAATTCAAAATGATAAATGCTCTTCTTAAGGGCTGAGGGAGAGATCAGTGTGAGAGAGTGCTGGATAGGGAAGCTTTCTTGAATGAAAGTGTTTTTAATCAGGGCTTGGAAGGCATCATGGGCAGGGATGAACAGGTGGAGCCTGGCACCTTCCTCACAGAGGAGGCCTAGAAATGAGAAAGACCTGGTTAGCAGCGAATAAGGGCTACTGCTGGAGCTTGTTTGCCTTCTTAAGCTAATAAGGACAAAAAGAGCAGTGAATGGGGCAGTGAGGAAAGCAGGCCTCAGCCGCTAGGGGACCATTTAGGAAATGACTTGGCACTGATGTGGTTCTGGTCTAAGGGATCTCATAAGAAGCAAGTTGCTATGCTGATTAGCCCCTAAATATCTCTACTCTTTGTCTCCTTCTAAGCCATGGAAACACCTTACCGTTTGGGTTATTAGAAGTGATCTACTGTTAGCAACAGCTCTTTCATATGCTTACATGTGCCCATGTGCACACACACACACTCACGTCACACTCACATATACACTCATACACACATACTTACATACGTACAAACACATACACCCATATACATCCACATTCACACAGAGTTGCGTATATTCACAATTACACCTCCCACAGACACTCATGCATAGAGTCACCTACACTCATATACCCTGTCACACATTCATACACACAGGCCACACACTTACACAGCCATTCATATACACAACCGCACACATCACGTACAACCACATACGGGCACACTCAAGTCACGCAGACATAAGTAAACGTACCACACACATACAAGCAGTCACCCACCTGTACTCACACCTCCCGCAGAACATACATACATAAACACACATGTGCAAGCACCTTTTGAAACATCCCAACGTATTTATTTTCATAATACGATGTAATATTAATGCATAGACAATTTTCATAAAATAAGCTAAAAATAGACACGACTACTTAGTTAAGAATGAATCTCTACCAAGGTCATATAGTGAATCGCCTTTCTTTGTGTGATTTCTCAAGGTTTATTTTTGCAGGAAAGCCCCCAAGATTCTATAGCTTCTCTTAATAGGCAACAGAAATGTAGTGTTACTGGGGTTTTTTATTTGCTTTGGGTCACCATAGTATTTAATAATAACATACATTTCTGGCTATCAACCTTCTTAAATAAATAAGTGCCGTTTTGTCTACCATATCTTTTCTACCTTCTTAGCATTTCCAATTTTATTCTATTTTCTGAAACAGCCATCTATTTTTCAATTGGTCTTGTAGGTTGTTTTTCTCAGAATCATCTTTTTGTAGTGGTTAAATTAATCTCCCAGCATTTGGATTTTTTTAATCTTTGATTTTTGGAATCTCTGAGACTTTTTTCTTACAGCCAGTTACTTTCCTTTCATTCTCTTTCACCTTTTTTTATAGAAATATTTATAGAAGTATCCTTTTTTATAGAAATATCCTTTTTCTGCTTTTGGTATTGCCTTTAATGTTACAGCACACTGCTTTCTTCACTCTAGCTGTGAATAGCCTGCATGAGCAGATAGAGGGCTAAAACCCATGATGAAGAAGCTGACATCATTTGCACAAGGCCCCAGATATACATTTGTCATGCTGTGAACCTAATGGTCAAATCTATCACCAAAGCAATAAAGGGAGTATATTTAGCAGACATATTGGTGCTGAGGATGGTTGCTTAAGAGAGTATAAATAAGCACAATATTTTTCAAATAGATAAATACCACCTGAGTTTCCCATCTTAGCAAAGACAACTGGGAGCCATAATGATAACCAGGAATTGCTTCTTTATTGGTTTCTTGGTTTTTAGTTAGGTAAAGAAGGGTCTGTAATTTAGATCAGGACCACTGGCTCTATAATGGTCAAATAGGGAATAGTGCCAGTTAAACAAGTAATATACCTCATCTCTGACCCAGGATAATATGATTCAGGATGAGAAAGTACTTAGGTAACTAGGTATATTTAACCTTCTTAAAAAAAAAACCAAAAAACAAAAAAACTGGGTCTCTTAACAATTAGACAATTTTAGACTAGCCCAGTAAGAAAATTAGGTAAATGTGCAGTGACCCAGAAGTCAAATTGTACTTTCCAGGAGGTTAGTGGGGAGGGCCAGGGTCTGTACTGGTTTTCTTCAGTGCTGTTTTAACTCCCCTACTCTACCTGCAAATGACATGATTTAGGATACTGTCAATTCTTAGGTGCCAGGCTGGCTGGCCTGTTCCATCAACAGAAAGTAGTCCAGGCCTATCATTCTTCAACTCCATTTTTATTCTTCCCCTTGGTGTTGGTGTCATTGGTGATTGTGGTAGACAGAGCAGTAACAGCCTTTTCTATGGCTCCTTGCAGTGTAGAAGTTCTTCACATTAATTCTCTAGCCTTGTGAGATAGCGTGAATCACCTTTTCCACTTGATCAATGAGAAAATGGTCTCAGAAAAAGTTGGATAACTTGTTCAGTAACCATGCTTTTCCCACTCATGGCAGAACTATTTACTGAATAGGCATGTTCTCCCTGACATTTGCTAGTGCCCTCGTGGGAAGATGGAACATTTAAGAACCAGTGCATGACTCTGTGATCCCTTGCTCTGAGGGTCTTGGTTGCCACCATGATCTAGAACCCACATCTTGAGATGTTGGAGCCCCAGGATGCAAGTGGACTGGATTCCTGATTCTCTGCTTGAAGGGAACTGCCCTGGAGAGCTTCCAGACTTGCCGGTGATTTTGCCCAAGTAAGAAACAAACCTTTGATGTATTTAGTTACTGAGATTTTATTTATTACTTATTATTGCAACATAGTCTATCCACTATAGTAAAATGATCCTTATTTTTATCTAAGTATGTATCGTTTAAAAATATGTTTTTGTATATATCAAATTTAATCTCCACAAGAATTCTGAAAATTAAATATTATATTTATTTCCGCTTGATCGGTATTATCACAATACTGATATGTTCTGATTATTTTCTGCTCTTTTTGGACTAGAGAAACCTTTCACACATAGCATTTATCACAGATGGGTGTTTATATGTATTTATATAATTCTTTGATCAACGGCTGTCTAGAATTCAAGCTCCACAAGGATACTATATTCTTAATCCTGAATTAGGTGGTTAATGCTTATTTGTTGGATTTAGTTAATATATGAGTGCTGGTATCAGCAGATGAGTGCATTTTATCCCTATGGACAAGCCACAGATATTCTATGTAGAATCAGGAGAGTTAGTTGTGTGATTTGACTAATCCATGGCATTTGGCAAAAGGAGCTTGATTAATTCGTCTTCCTTGGTGGGGATATATCTATGCTTGAGACACAGTGAGCCCTGCCCTTGGGCCAGAACATTCACTCTTCTGGCTGTTTTGATATGGGAAATACCGACTTCAGGCTCTTTATGTTTTTTGTTAAAAATGATCTATACTGGTGATCAGCCTTCATGCTCAGTTTACTGATATAATACATTCTGATGGCATTCTAAACTTTGCCACAATTACTCTGGAGGCAAAGCCAATTTCATTGCATTTTATGCTTTAAGACCATAGAGAAAAATCCATGAAGGCTTTGGTTGTGATGATATCCTTAATTGTGTGAACCTTAGACTCTCATCTTTTGACACTGTAGATATTAATTACAGACATTAGGTATTAGTACAGGTGCTGGCTTGGAGTTGTGTACGTAAACACTGGGTGAATGGCACTCTTAATGGAACATTTCTATATTCAGTGCAACTGTTTTCACAGGACAATGACCCATTTTTTTTTGGTGGGATAGATGCTTGAATTGTTTCATCTCTTAGGATGGTGAATTTGTGCTGACCTGGCCGCATTTTCATAAGTTGGTCTTCTTGGTAACCTACCGTCATTTCTGAGACAATTGACTAGGACTAGTATAGTCTGTGACATGGAATTGAGTGACAATAACTGACAAATGAATAGATTAATGGCTCTGACCTTATTATAGTAATGTGCTAATCATCTGAACTGAAGAGCGCTGGTTTCAAAGAGAATTCTTGGAACCAAGCAAAGCTGCAGGGATAAAATGCAAAACGAGTGTATGTTTTCCCAGCAACACAAATCCTACTCAACTGTATAAATCTGGCCACCATGGACTTAAAGGACACCCATAATTAGGTAACTTAATCCTTCAATCTAATGAATAAAATACAACAGCCCTCTGCTTCTTTGGACACAGCTCTTATCTGTGCCCGTGAACAGGCTGTGTGGTAACCAGAAGTCAAAGCAATGGTTGCACTGTTTGAAGACAGAGGTTACAGTCAAAGGCATGTGTGAGAGCCATTGACAGTGAGGAGAATATGGCTGCAGACTGACCCCACTGAGTTGTCATTCTAGATGAGGCCCTCAGCCAGGCATGTCTTACCCATGGGGCAGAATCACAGGGCTCCCAACTGTGAATAGCCCAATGTCTTTTATGCCAAATACAGGCCAGACATCTGGAAAGGAAAGCCATGTGGGTACAAAAGCTGATCTTTTAATCAGATTGGTAAAAGAGGGGAGTCACTGTTGGCTAGGCATAGATGGTTTGCCTCGGAGGGCTGGAGCTCTTGTCCTCAGGCTCACAGGAAGCAGAGTGCCTTATGATACCCTACTTAGGAAAACCCCTTCATCTCTGACCATGTAGGTGTTTAACCATTTATCTGATTTCTTTCATAATCTCCTGAGCAAATCCTTTCACTTGAAGTTGCAATGTTGCGAGTTCCTGCGGTGAATTATTATGGAAGTGTGTATTCAGATGTTTCTGAAGTTGTAGGAAGCAGAATGCATTTCCTGCCTATGTTTCAGAACTTAGTGCACAAAGTAAGGAAAGAGTTAAGTGTGAATAATTTAAAATTCAGGGATCGGGAAATAATAGATTCTGAATGAGGAAGATGAACAGTACACTGAAGAAGAGGGAGGAAACGTAGAAGTTTCCATCAAGGGAGGTGAAAATTGTCAGTGGATTGTGCAAAGAGATGGGATAACATTGCTTAGCAATCTAATTCTGCTAAATCTCCACTGAGGGAGTTAGATAAGAAAGGGATGCTTTTTTTTTTTTTTTAAATTGTGCTGTTCTCTTTTCTTTTCCTTCTCTTAAATTTCTTTTAAAAGAAGCCTAAGAAGCAGCATGCAAAGCATTCAGAATAATGCAAATTTACTCTCAAATGCTGATAAATGTAAAACAGCTTTTTTTTTTTTTGCATTTGAACAAAGTGCATTTTCTTGTACCCTGCAAGTTCTTGTTTTGTGGTAGTTTGTGTCATGTTTCTTACAGTAAGCAGACTTTAACCAGCTCAGCCATTTCTGAAAATGAGGCCCACGACATTTCTTTCACAAATTTCCCATTAAAGAATCTTTCTTTGTTCAGGGTCATGGAAAGAATTGTTGGTTGCACAGAGGTCTTTCAAGGAAGAAAAACACTATATAAATAGCAAGTATTATTAAATCAACCCAAATTCTCCACTTCACGAGGCAGAAAGCAAGTTTTCTTGAAAACCCGTGGCAGAAAGTATTTCTAGATTGAGAGGAGTTTGGGAATGAAGAGATAGGGAGCCCATCTCCTCACTCCGTGCCAGGGCAGTGAGCCAGGCATTTAATAATCGTGATAACAATAGCAAACACTTACACAGCACTTACCTTGTGCCAGGAACTTTTCTAAGCACTGCTATTCTGTATATAGCTCAAGGAATCCTCTCACACCCCACGAGGTAGGTATATTTTTGCACATGGGAAACTGAGGCACAGAGATGATCTGACTTGTCAGAGATCACACAACCAGTATGTGGCCTCCTGTGGTTTGGCCGGCTTTCCTTATAGATCAAGATGACTGCTCAGGGGGTATGATTTATGGCCTATCAGAAAGAGACCTTCTTAGTCAAAAATATGTCCATAATGCTCTCTGAGATTCTTACCTTAGTGTCTGAAGCCAGACCGATAAAAACTTCATTTGAGTTAAGTAGCAGACTTCATTCAAAGGAAAGCCTCAGTGAGACACGAGTCACATTTCCTTTCCTACAGAACTGAGGGAAATGTGTAGGAAGGAGAGGTTAATTTGTGTGTGTGGAGGCTGGCAGTGTGGACAGAGGGCAGTGAGGGTGGGTAGCCAAGGGGCAGCAACCTACCCTCCACCAGGGGAACTGCATAGGAAAAGGTAGAAGGGGCCGGAAGAGGCCACACAGATGGATATTAAGAGTCAAAAAAAAAAAAAAAAGGTCATGAAGAACCTAGGGGTAAGACGGGAATAAAGACACAGACCTACTAGAGAATGGACTTGAGGACACGGGGAGGGAGAAGGGGAAGCTGGGACAAAGTGAGAGAGTGGCATGGACATATATACACTACCAAAGGTAAAATAAATAGCTAGTGGGAAGCAGCCGCATAGCACAGGGAGATCAGCTCGGTGCTTTGTGACCACCTAGAGGGGTGGGATAGGGAGGATGGGAGGGAGACGCAAGAGGGAGGAGATATGGGGACATATGTATATGTATAACTGATTCACTTTGTTATAAAGCAGAAATGAACACACCATTGTAAAGCAATTATACTGCAATAAAGTTGTTAAAAAAAAAAGAAGTCAAGCTGACTTGAGTTTGAAACCCTCGCTGCCACTTCCCAGGCTACTTAGTTCACCTCTCTAAGCTTCAGTTTCCCCTTCTGTTACCTCTTGGTGTGGTTTTAAACGTTCAATGAGATAATGAGGGTAACAGTTTAGCAGAGACATTAGCACAAAATGGAGACGCAAAATGAAGAACACAAATTCCAGAGCCAGGCTGCCCAGGTTCAAGTCCAGGGGGCCTCACTCATTGGCTGTGTGTCTTTGGACCCATTAGTAAAACTTCCTGTAATCTGAGGCTTATTATAGTATCTACCTCCTAGTGTTGTCTTGGGCTGGGGGTGTTGATTGAGTTAGTAAACTGTTTAGAATAGTCCTTTGGTACGTAATATGTGCTATATAATTGCTGGCTATTTTCAGAGGAAGCACTCAAAAAACTAGCAATTGATATCAGTAAGTATAAATTAGCCTCAGAATTTTTTCCCAGCATGTCCATGCCATGCCTTGCTACCTGTCAGCCTATAAACAGGCTCTTTTCATTGGCTTTGAACTTTCTTCTACCCACTGTGAACTCTTTGTTTTTTGGTTAAATTTTCTCTCTTACCGAGTATAAGGTTGGTTCCAAAGTGTAATGCAGTGGGTAATGAGGTGAGATTTTGTTCTTTTAGGCTTTGAGAAACAGTCATTGTAGGAGTGAAGGATTCCATCTTTGTGTTTGGATCGACAATCAAAGGGTGATGTGAATTGGATGTGTCCTTGTTATCCAGGTTATCAGGGAATAAACTTGTGGTTTGCTGTTCAGCTTCCTGAGCTGTGTGTACCAATGTGACACTTCAGAACTGGGACAGTTCCAGAGTTTTGTTCTAGTGACACAGAAATGCAAAGACTCTAGCAGGGTGGCCCAGTGCAGTACTGATGAGCCCATTTACAAATATGTATTTGCCATTATTTCCTGGGAACATTTTTAAATGGTCTTGATGCTTTGTTCTGGCCTCCATTTCAATGTGCTGTGAATGGCATTCCACCCAGGGATGTTGTGTACAAATATGAAATGCTGGCAATCACATTTTTGTAGTTAGTGATTGTTGACTCACCTATCCATCCATTCACTTAAAACCTGTTCATGGAGCATCTATTATGTGCCAGGAATTATTCTAGACACTGGGGATTCAGCAGTGAACAAAATAGACACAAACCTCTGCCTTCAGGGTGCTTGCATTCTAGTGAAGGGTGAGAGGTAATAAGGTAAGTAAAGCATGTGACATGTTAGGAGGTGATAATGTACTAAGGAGAAGAACAAAGCAGGGGAGGAGGTTGGTAGGGAGGTAGGGTGGCTAGGGAAGCCTCCCTGAGAGGGATGTTTGAATAAAGCCCTGAGGAGTCTGGGAATGGGATATGTGGGAAGGCATTCCAGGCAGAGGGGACCGCAAATGTGAAATCGACAAGAGTGTAGGGCAGGTCAAGGGGGCTGTTGTCATAGCTGGAGAGGAGTGAGTGATGGGGAGAGTAATGGGAAATAGAGTCAGAGGATAGGCACACTATCTAGGTCATGGTCAGGGATTTGGCTTTTCTCAGGGTGGCATGAGAAGCTATTGTATGGTCTCAGGCAAAAGAGTAACCCAACCTGAATTTCATTTCACCAGGATCACTCTGGTTGCTGGATTGAAAGTAGATAGAAGGAGTACGGAGAGAACACCAAGTAGAGGCAGCAGTTACGGTGCTATTAAAGCGATCCAGGGGAGAGAGGACATCAACTCGGATCAGGGTAGTCTCCTAGTAGTGAGAAGTGGTCGGATTCTGGAAAAGTCTTGGAATGTAAAATGGTACAGCCACTCGGGAAAATAGTTAGGCAGTTTCTAAAACAAAACAAAAAGAACAAACGAACATACAACCCTAAGCATACATTTACCGTATAACCCAGCAGTTGCAAGTCCTGGGCAATTATCTCTGAGAAATAAATGCTTATGTTCACACAAAAACCGGTACAGGATTATTCATAGCAGCTTTATTTGCAATAGTAAAAAAGCTGGAAACAACCAAAATATCCTTCAATAAGTGAGTGGTTAAACAACTGTGGAACATCCATACCACAAAATACTACTTAGCAATAAAAAAGGAACAAATTATTGATACACGCAATAACTTCTAAGGGCCTCAAGGGTATTACGCTGAGTGAAAAAAAGCCAGTCTCAAAGGATCACATAACGATATGGCTCCATTTATATGACAGTAAAGAAATGACAAAAATCAAAGAGATGGAAAACAGATTAGTGATTTGCAGGGGTTAAGGGTGAGGGGAAGTAGATAGTATAAAGGGGTAGCATGAGAAATTTCTTTTTCATGATGGAATAGTTCTGTCTCTTGATTGCGGTGGTAGTTACAGGAATCTATATATATGATTAAATGACATGGAGCAATACATACACACGGATGTCAGTTTCCTGGTTTTGATAATGTGCGATAGTTACGTAAGATGTAACATCGATGGAAAGTGGGTAAAAAAATACGTGGGATCTCTGTACTTTCTTTGCAACTTCCTGTGAATCTGTAAATATTTCAAAACAAAAAATTAAGCAATGTTATTAGCTAACGAGGGGGTAGGGCAGAAGTGTCAGGGGAGGCAAGGAGTGAGGAGGGCTCTGAGGGTCAGGCAGAGTTGTGGCTCTTTCTTTGGGTCGTCTGTGTTCTCTGGCATTCTTGACAGCATCTGTGGTTCCTTTTGAATTTCTGTAGTTGTGTAAGGCTTAGAGCTTTTTAATAATAATAGAAGATGCTGATGAAGGCAGAAAATGAGCGGAGTCAACAGGATTTGCTGACAGAGCTGATGTAGGGTGAAGAGAAAAAGGAGCTGAAGATGACTCCAAGAGTTTCTGCCAGAGCAACTGAAAGAACTGAGTTGCAGTTAGCATCAAATGAGCTAATTTGGGGGTATGTATCAAGAGTTCAGGTTTAGACATGATAAGCTGAAGATGCTAATTAGATATCTTTGGAAATGGCCAACATGAAAATGGTATTTCAAGCTATAAATCTAAATAAGATTATCAAGGGAGTGAGTACAGATAGAGAATTTGGGGTCTGAGCTTGGGATATGCCAACATTTAGAGATTTGAGAGATGAAGAGGAGCCAGAAAAGAAGATCAGGATGGTGTGTCCAGACAGGTAGGAGAAAAACCAGGAGAGTGAGGGGTCCTCAAAGTCAGAGAGGGAGGTGACAGAAAAATATAGTTATCACCTGCCTCGAATGCTGCTGAAATATCAGTGAGATGAAGACAGAGTTTGGACCATAGCTTTAGCAATGTGGAGGGGGCTTGGGATCTTGATGGAGTTTTGAGGGTTAAAGTATGACTGGAGTAGATTCAAGTCACAACAGAGAGCATTAAGTTGAAAACACTTCTCATGACAGTTCCTGGGGAACACTGCTATAAAGGGAAGGAGAAAATGTGGAAGTAGCTAGGGAGAGAGGTTTTTTTTTTTTTTTTGGTCAGGTGAGTGGGAGAGAGCATGTTGTTTTCTGATGGATGTACTCAGCGTAAGAAGAAAAAATTAATGCTGCGTGAGATTGGGGAGAACAGCTGAAGAAATGTCCTAGAAGAGGCAAGAAGGGTTGGGATCTAGTGCACAGGTGGAAGCGTTAACCTTTTCCAGGATAGAGGAGGAGAGTCCAAAGGCACAGTTGTGGATGGGTGGGGTATGTGTGCCGAGGTACGAGCTTGTGGGAGTTCCCTTTGGGTGGATTCTCTTTCCAGTGAAAGGGTAAGCAGGGTCACAGCAGCTGAGGGTGAGAATGAGGAGGCAGGGCTGGAGGTTTGAGGAGAAAGGGGGAAGTAGGAAATTGAGAAGAAGGAATGCACCAGGGGCACCTTGTAAGCTTCTTGGGTGGCACGAAGTGAGTAAGTGACCCTGAGTGTGGAGGTGTGGTTTTCCAGGGCACCTTCATTCAGCTATAGCATGGGTATTGAATGCAATGAGACCTCTCTACCATTAGTTTGGTGTGTCTGTCATTGCAAGAACTGTACTTCCTATTTAGTCAAGGATTCCACAATTTGTGCAACCCCTGTGACATCAAGTACCTTTTAACCTCTTAAGTTGAGAGGTTAATTTTGAAATTGTGGATTTTGGAAGAAAGAAAAAGAAGTGAGGGGACGTCTCATGAGAGGAGGTATGAAAATCAGAGTCGGAACAGAAAATAACACCACTGCTTATTTCATCAGTTAAGGAAAGGGTTTTAAGTCACTGACATGCAAACAGGGGCAGTTGTACCTAATGGCATAGCTGGGAGAGCTTTACTTGTGTTACATTCATTCAAACAAATACTTATTGAGAATCTAGTATTGGATCAGGCACTATGCTATGTCCCAGGGATGTGAAAGCAGATGGTCACTGCCCTCAAAGGGCTCTAGGTACCAGGGAAGCGAACTGTAAATAGTGTGGTAAGTGCAAGGATGCAAAGATAGAAATACACATGTGGGAACCAGGAAGGGTGGCTCTTGAATCCCATCCGACAGTGGGTGGGAGTGATTCAGAAAGATGCTGAGCTAGGGAGGCCGGAATTGAGATTTACAGGAGGGAGGGATAGCCAGGTGGCTGGATGGAAGGGCAAAGAAAGGCATTTCCTGCAGTGTGTGAGAGTAGAAGGGAAGGGAAGCAGGGAAAGAAGGGCTCCAAGGGAGAGTCTATAGGGCTAGTGGTCACAGGGCCTAGATGGAAAGGACGAGAACACAGAGGAAGTGTGGGTGAGTAAGGAAGAGAGGAGAGGGGCGGAGAAGGGCTTTGACCCTGGGAACCTGCATTTTATTGCTTTAGCCATGTTCATGCTGTATCTTCTTGCAAGCCTGGCTGGGACCTGGGAGAGGAAGAGGAACTGACCAATAAGGAAGTAAGGACAGGACAGGAGGAAGGTCAGCTTACTGGTAGATGCAGCTGGGATGGTCCCCAACGAATGAGGCTCCAGCCCTGAGCCTGCCTTTCCCTCCCTCTCAACCTGGGTCAGAGTTTGTACAACTTGTCAGTACAAGGGAGAGTCATGGAAGTCATGGAAGAGTGCTGGACTAGATGTCAGGAGACCTGGGTTCTAGTCTCTGTTGTGAATTTCTGGGCAACTCATTTACTCCAGGGCCCTACTTTTCTCATCTGTGAAACCAGGAGGTAGCCCTGAAGCACAGATGAGTCATTCCTAAAGAATGTAACCTTGTACTAGACATTAAACCTTAGTGACTTCAAGGATATCCTATTTCATTCCCCACTCAACTCCCCACGCAGGGCTTGCCCTCTTTCATGCTGGTGAACTATTCTCATTCAGGCTGCTGGTAACGCATTTGTGGCCCCTCTGCATTTGTCCTCTTAGCCTCCTGTCACTTAGTGTCACCGGTTGCCATAGAAGATGATTTAGTACTTTCACAGAGAGGATGACTGTCAAGCTTGTGGGTGGATGTTCTGAGAGGAGTGAGGAATGTGTGCAATAATGATGGGGATGATGATGAAGAAGTTGGTGATGATGAAGATGGTGATGAAGATGGTGATTCTAATAGCTAATGTTTATTGATCACCTATCTATTTTTTACATATGTTATCACATTTAATACTCACAACAAACCTTTGATGTAAGCATTTCCATTATCTGCATTTAACAGATGAGGACATTGAGGTACAGAGAGGTAATGTAACTTTCTCAGAGTCACACAGCATTTGAATCCATGTCGTCTGACCCTGGCTGACATTTCAGCATCACACTAGGCTGCCTCCCATGTACAGGAATGGCAGCTCTGTGCAGAGATCCAGAGCTCCGTTGCAGGGTGTGAGTAGAGGAGGTGAAAGGGAAAAAAAGTGAGGGCTGGGGAATACCTCATTCCTCCCCAGTCGAATGCTGCCAGGAGATACTCTTTCTGTCAGTTGACTCTCAAATGCTTTAAAGCGATAATATTGCGTAGCAGGATGAAGAATGTGGCTGCACAAACAACAGAAGGGCTTTCCAGGGGTCCAGGCTCTCCAGCTGCGTTAAAATGGCAGAGGGGGAGGTTGGAACCAGCACCTCTTCCCTCACCTTCCTCCCCAGCTCTGGAGGGCACCTCCCTCTTAATTCGGCCTCTAGCCAGACTGGAAGCTCACCATGACAAGACACCTTTTACCATGTGGGTCTGTTTACAGAAAGGAAACATGTTATTTGGAAGCAATTAAAAGACGATTCTGTAACCATTCATGCCATATAAGGTAACTGGCATTTGTGTCATACTCGATGTTTGCAAAGTGCTCTCACATTATAGTTAATATTTTTTGAGTACCTACTGTGTGCCAAGTACTGTGCTAGTTCCACAGTTAGTACAGTTTTACATGTGTTATTTCACTTGATCCTCACAACAACCCTTTCAGATTGGTTTCACTGTCATCTCTATTTTACAAATGAGACTGAGACACAGAAGTTGTGAGTTGTTTAAAGTCACATGACTAGTATACCAAGAATTTGACTCAGGCCCAAATGACCTACTAGAAAACAGGAATGCACATTTTCCTGTTCGTTATGAGGACATTTTCTCTGTATGCCAAATTCAACTTGTGGCACCAGGGCAACTGTAAATGTTCGGTTTTCCCAGAGACTAACTACAGCTTGAATGGAGAAGAACTTTTTCGTTCTTCAGAAATCAAAACCTCCTCTATTCAACAAGAAATCTTTAATATTTTTCTGATCTTCTCTCTGGCAGGCTGTGAACCATTTCTGTAAATAATTATCCTTTCGTTGCAAAAGTCCTACCAAAGAGGTCAATGGGTGAAGGAAAGAAATGACACACTTCCAAAAATCTGCTTTCCTCTTTCAAGTTCTTTTCTGGCCACTTCTTTTTCCTGTTGTGTAATCAGGCAACTCTCTGTCCGATGAGGCAAGTCTGCTCCCTCTTGCTATGGATTTTTGGTGGTTGGTCTTTTTTGACATTTTGGGGCTGAAACCAGGCTAAGGGGCCCACTGAGTAGCTTTAGTCTCTGCCAGACACTTACATACCACTGACGCTCAATAAATGTTAACTACCAATGATGATAACAAGGCAGATTAGATCAGCTGATCACACTGTTCAACTTCCCTCTTAGGGGAGGGAACAGACCAGCATGAAGCAGAAATTGTGGCCACTTCCTCCTTAAATGCAAGGCTCTTTGGTCACTGGCAGCAGCCGTCCATTACTATTTGAATAATCTCTTGTACTAAGAATAGAGGAACTAATTTCATTTCTACAATGCTACTAGGATCTGCAGTAACTCATTTTAGGATGCTACAGTTGCTTGAAATTGTCTAGCCAGAAAATGAAGAAGTATTTGGAAAATCTTCTCCCTGGTGGTGCTGCCGTGGTTCAGATTTTGTTTTTCACTCTGCTGAATGGCATTCCTCTCCCTTGGCCTCCAGAATGCTTTACAAAGCCTCTGTGTGTAGCAGTGATGCCAACTGTAGGGAAATGAGTGCTCTACACACTTTCCCCTTGTTTTGTTTTCGGTGATCTCTGCCTCCTGACTTACTTTGTGGCTTCAGGGACCAAATTCACATGGCCTCTGAGTCTGGGATGTATCTTCTTATATGTGTGTTTTCTCACTGCTATCATTTCTGTTACCAAAAACAGTAGGGAATTGGTCTATTTCTGAAATTAAGAGTAAGCTTAGAGATTAAATGAACACATTTCCTGACATGTATAAATGTTGACATACTAAAAATGCCCAATTTTTAAGTAAAATGGTACCAGTCTAGAGATCTCTGAGTAATTTAAGAATGTAATTTAAGAATAAATACTTAAGAGTGTTCTGTTTGAATGTTCAAGAGACACAATCTAAAAGTATGTGACAGGTGGATTTTGTGACTCTATCAACTGCCCAGTTCAATTCTTTTGGTGGGGTGAGGGGGTTCTGTTATGATCTATGCAAGGGTGTAGGGAATGAGAACGCCACTCTCCATGTTCAGACAGCGTGTTGTGCTCTGGAGAGGAGAGACTTGCCCTTGGAATCTGGGGTGGCTAAGAAGTCTCTGGGCCTTTGGGATCCTTCACCGATGTTTGGGATAAGACTATGGGGTGTGTGTGTGTGTGTGTGTGACTTTGTTCTTATGGAGGCTGGATCAGCTCCCAGGCTAAGTGGCCTGGAGAAGAGAGGATAGTGCTTGGAGCTTCCTGGGAAGAGACCAGGCATCTTGGAACCCGTGGTGGTTAATTTTATGTGTCAACTTGGCTAGGCCATGGTTGTTTGGTCAAACACAAATCTAGATGTTGCTGTGCAGGTATTTTTCAAATATGATTAGCATTTAAATCAGTAGACTTTGAATAAGGCAGATTACCCTCCATAATGTGGGTGGGCCTCATCTAATCAGTTGAAGGCCTTCAGAGAAAAGACTGAGATCCCTGGAAGAGGAAGGAATTCAGCTTCCAGTCTGCCTTTGAACTCAAGACTATAACATCAACTCTGCTGGAATTTCCAGCCTGCTAGTCTGCCCTGCACAATTTAGACTTACCAGGCCCTACAATCACTTGCGCCAATCACTTAAAATAAATCTATGTATATACATCCTATTGGTTCTGTGTCTCTAGAGAGCCCTGACTAATTCAGAAGCCCATTGGATCCTGGGTTGAGACTTCAGCATGTGTTCTTGGGACTGCTGGAGGGAACTTCATCTGGAACTGTGGGCAGCCATGGGGATTCCAAGTGTGGCTGCCCTTCCAAGCTGACCTCAAGTCCCCAGTTCACTCAAGCTGCCCTGTGCTTCAGACTTCAATGTCAGCAGATTGTGGTAGCTCATGCGCCTTTGGCTTCGAAATCTCATGGGTGACTGATGGGTTGTTTATATTTGCAGATTGGGATTTATTTAGCCTACTCTGAGTATACGGCAAGGTCTCAGCATTTTCGTTTCCTGGCTCTAAAGTATTAGTGGCTGTCCTGACAAAGGTGGAGAGTCTGTTTGGTAGGGAAGACGTGGCAGGAAAAATAGAACATTTCACGCTCTGAAGGTGTAGTGTACTTTTGGGGGGGACAGGAAGGGACGGGGGTGTTGTTGAAGATGGAAAATGTGAATTGTATTAAGTCAACCAATTAGATTAGAGCAAAAAGGGGCCAATAAGGAGACAGGTGAGGACTGCAAGTCTCAAGAATTTGGAGGAAGGGGAGAGCTTCAAATAATGAGCCAGGAGGGTGATAGGCATAGAGGGCAAATGAAGGCTGGCTCCACTCCATGCCATTTTACCCACCATATGCACTAGAGTATGCCCCGGTAGGCCTGCAGAGCCACAATAGGTGATTGAAATTTATTTAAATGAGGTCGAATCCTGTTCATTTTCCCCTCAGGAGCTGTTTCCTCTTTACTTTTCTACTGTTTTCATTTAGTTGACTTGCTTGCTTGTCTTTAGGTTTGGGCAGAAGTTTCACCTGAAAACAACCTCCATAAATGCAAATTTAGACAGATAGTTTGGAGGTGCTGGGGTATGTGTGTGTCTCCTGCTTTTAAAGCCTCATAGACCCAGGACCCGGAAAGTGAACTGCCCATATACATGGCAGATTTACCTCTGGCACCACCAGAAATTTATGTCTTGGCTTCAACTCAGTTGGGTGCAATTACTACCTTACTCTAGATAAACATTGCAGTCTTATTTTAAAAATTAGTATGATTCTTGTTTGTCCCTCAGACATTTTTATGATATGTAAATAAGGGGTACTCCAGGTCATTCTCATTACATTTACACTTGGATTTTTTGTCTAGCTTTCTTTCTAAGAGCGAAGTTATATGAATTATACCAAAGCTATCATCAGTGGTATATAAAGGAAGGAGTGGTGAGGCATCTGGGAGGTTTTGGTGGGACCAGAAAAGATGCTGCTCAGGTCTATTTGAAAGTATGGTGTTAGGGAGCTGCACACATTGATTGGTGTGGGATATTTGCCCATGTGGGAGATACATGTGGGTGCTGAGTATTACAGTGATGGAGACCACCATACCATGTGGTGTCCGTTGCTTCATGAGAAGAGCAGATGCAGATGTGACAAGCTCATTTGATCTACAGACAACACATCACCCAGTTATTTTGTCATTTTTGTCTGAGCTGTATGATGTGTATGAAATTTTCTGGGGTCTGAATTATAAGTGTGACTACACACTAGTGATTCTTGTGCCAGTTCACAAGCTAGTATAATAAGCTACTGGGGATGTCCCACCTTCTACCCTAAAATCACAGGGCAACTTGGTCAATGGAAAGAGAGACCTGGAATCACCCTGAAGGGGCAGGCACATTGGGGAGCCCTATTGTGAGGTGAGTGATGTTAACTAAACTTATGGTGGTGATCATTTTGCAGTATAAACATATATCAAATCATTATGGTGTATACATTAAACTAATACAATGTTATATATCAGTTATATCTCAGTAAAACTGGGGGAAAAAGAGGAGTAAATGAGGAGGATAAGCAAGGAATTACTGAATGTCTACCCTGTACTGGGATGGGGTCAGGTCCTATGGGAGAATTAAATAGGACTAAGACAGAAATTTAAAATGACTAAAATAGGTCAGAGAAATGGAGATGCCATAGGTTGTGAGGCACAGTGTTATTTTAAGTACCATCAAGGAAGAAAACCACTACCAGTTTTAATTGTAATAAACTTTATGTTGTCAGATACCCCAGCAAGTCCAGAGATATTTAAATGTGAAAAAATATGTCTCTTAGAAATAATGCAATTAAGTACTTCAGAGTCTGGATTCTGGTATCAGATTTTTGCAGCATTTTATTTAATCTCTCTAAACCTCAGCACCTCCATCTGAAAAATGAGCATATTAACAGGTCCAAACTCATAGTGTTGCAAAAGGATTAAATGAGATAATTCAGGCATAGCTCATAGCCCAATGTCAGACATATAGTGAATGCTCATTAAATACTGGCTTTTAATGGCTTTATTTAATTAATTAATTAATTAATTTTATTTTAATTTTTTTATTGAAGCATAGTTGATTTACAATATTGTGTTAGTTTCAGGTGTATAGCAATGTGATTCAGTTATAAATATATTTTTTCCAGATTATTTTCTATTATAGGTTATTATTATTTTTATTAATTTTTGTTGGAGTATAGTTGCTTTACAATGTTGTATTAGTTTATACTGTATAGCAAAATGAACCAGCTCTACATATACATATATCCCCTCTTTTTTGGATTTCCTTTCCATTTAGGTCGCCACAGTGCATTAAGTAGATTTTCTTGTGCTATACAGAATGTTCTCATTAGCTGTCTATTTTATACATAGTATCAGTAATGTATATGTGTCAATCCCAGTCTCCCAATTCCTCTCACCCTCCGCTGCCCCCTTGCTATCCATACGTTTGTTCTCTACGTCTGTGTCTCTATTTCTGCTTTGCAAATAAGATCATCTATACCATTCTTCTAGGCTCCACATATATGCGTTAATATACGATATTTGTTTTTCTCTTTCTGACTTACTTCACTCTGTATGACATTCTCTAGGTCCATCCACGTCTCTCCAAATGACCCAATTGTGTTCCTTTTTAAGGCTGAGTGATATTCCATTGTATATATGTACCACATCTTCTTAAGCCAGTTGTCTGTTGATGGACACTTGGATTGTTTCCATGTCTTGGCTATTGTAAGTAGTGCTGCTATGAACATTGGGGTGCATGTACCTTTTCGAATTACAATTTTCATCTTTTCCGGGTATATACCCAGGAGTGGGATTGCTGGATCATTAAGATCTTGCCCTCAAAATAGCTTAGTGAGAGACATAGCTAACATAAGAGAGCCAACAAAATGAGGAGATGAATGGGAAAATTCCCCAGCCTATGTGTTCCAAGTGGGAAACTGGTATTTGAGTGTGGGCTGCTTCTCCAACTGCAGAGAGAGGCATGATTTGTTTAAAAGAGGTCAGTTGGAAGACCCTTTTTAAAATAGTTCTAGGACAGCTAACATGTGTGGTGAATATTATGCCTATTTAAATTGTCTGAAGAAAATCTCCCTAAGTAGCAAAGAGAAATATTAACCATTCAGACAATTCCATTACATTATGCCTCAGTTCCCCTCATCTGCCTCGAGTGGACCAATCTGGGAAGACTGCCTCCTGCATAGAAATTTAGTCACTGGAAAGATTTGAATGTGGCTGAGGGCATTAGAGGTTCCTCCCGATGGGAGACTTACAGAACATGTTCTTCTGGAGAGTTCTCACATTTTCACCAATGACTGGAGAGATAAGTTCCTCAGTGAAATTGTCCTTTGGTGACAACTATCCCAAGCAGAGAGAGAAACTCCCATTTGTTTTCAAGGAAATGTTGACAATTGCAAAAGAATGGAATCCTCTCCCCAGAAAAAAGCTGATTATAATAAGTTTTATAGTTCTTAGAAAAAGAATCCTTTCCGAACACATTTTCTTTGCTATGCTTGATTTAGAACAGAGAGCCTCTCTTTCGAGTATGTTTATTCAGTGGTACCTATGACATTTATGGCGTAGAAGAGTATAACATATCAATTATGTCTTAAAGAAACTAGCCAACCTAAAGTTCACCAAGTTATCTCTGAGACTTTTTGGTTTCTTAAAGTACCTCATATGTTGTATTATGTAGTTAAAGTGTGAGACAAAAGAAGCTGAAAATCCCAGATTTTTAAATATATATCTCAAAATAGTATTTTATTGTATTCAGGGAAATTTTTAAAATGGATTAGTCTTGCTTAATAATGTCTTTTTATTTATTTATTTATTTATTCATTTATTGGCTGCGTTGGGTCTTCATTGCTGCACGTGGGCTTTCTCTAGTTGCAGCAAGCGGGGGCTACCCTTTGTTGCCGTGTGCGAGCTTCTCATTGTGGTGGCTTCTCTTGTTGCGGAGCACGGGCTCTAAGCACGCGGGCTTCAGCAGTTGTGGCTCGTGGACCCAGTAGTTGTGGCTTGCTGGCTCTAGAGTGCAGGCTCAGTAGTTGTGGCACACGGGCTTAGTTGCTCCGCGTCATGTGGGATCTTCCCGGACCAGGGCTCGAACCCATGTCCCCTGCATCGGCAGGCGGATTCTTAACCACTGTGCCACCAGGGAAGCCCTTAGTAATGTCTTTATTTCTAAGTTTTATATTACTTAAGGGCTGGCCTTGGGATATTGTTACTTAATAATATTCATATAAAATATTTTCATTTGTATCAATAGAAGCTGAATATTTCTTAGATTCCACCAGCTTGTGGAAGTCCCCTGGTTGAGGTGACTTTCACAGTAGTAGTCCTCTCCTTTGGTGGGTCAATGACAACGTCTTCTGAGAGGCAGGCCCTGATTTGTTATGGCTACTGTGTTACTCAGGGAATCCTCCAGAAGACAGAGGAAGAGAGGGCAGAAGCTGGCTGGCTGGGCCCTTCTGGTCCTGTAGGTTGGCTGCTGCCTCTCTACTTGGCATGCACAACTTGCCCTTGACCTCTAGTGACCTGGAGTGTTTATCCTCTGAGTTGCCATGGTCTGGAATTCTGCTGCTCCTGACCCAAGCTGTTCATTTCACCCTTTGGTCAACAGGAAAGTGTCCTCTCCTTCTAGAGCCCAGCTCTCTCCTTCTTGGGCACATGGGTGTGGGGGAGATAATTAGACTGTCTCATAAACAGACTTCAAGAGATACATCTGTTTCAAATATATTACAAGCTCTCCAGTGGCCAAGTGGCAATTCATACAGCAGAGTGGCTTAGGGTCTTACTGATACAGTTTTGCACGTTAAAAAAAAGTTTGTGGTTTTTTTTTTTTAACATATTTCTCTCTTTTTTAGAGCACAACATTTTTGAGACCCAGAGGAAGAGTAAAAGTGGAGCTCCACATGTAAAAGTCTAAATACTTGAGTATAAACCAAGTGAAAATACTGTTATATAAAATATATCTTATCCTCCTTTCTTGACAAATGTCCCTTCATTAAAATGAAATTTCTATTTTTAAAATTTCAGTCTTTTTACTTTTCTGAACTCCATTTTGTATTTCTATCATGATTTTTCAACCTTGATGATCTAAAGTATGAAAAAAATAAAATATAATTTTATTTATAGTGTACTAAATTTGAACACACTTTTTTAAAACATAAAGTAAATGTAAACATTGAAAAATAAAATCTTTTCATATTTTCCAAAAGGTTCTTTTTTCTTCTGAAATATTGAAGATCTATTGAAATTAAGAGGTAAAATTCAAATGGGAATTAATGAATATCATAAATTTTAATCAATTTAAAAAATAAAGCTGGTATTTTAATTTTAATTTTCTGAATATAAATTAAATAATTTAAATATACCTATAAAAATAAAACTATTACTACTTCTAGTGTTCAATGTTCATCTAGTTGCCAATGTAAAAAAAAAGATATTTTGCTTCATGCATGTTTTGTCTAGATCTTTATGCATAGTTTTAAAGATAAACTTATGTACGTATAATTAAAGAGTAGTGTGAACTATTTAATATTGAAGAACGTTTCTCATCTTGCATATGCAACTGCTGTAAGTGGTGTGCTAATTTGTGAATGCCTCTAGAACCCCAGTTTGAAACGTGAAGAGAAGGAAGACAGTGGATGCTCAGTAGTAATGGGAAATGATACTTCATCATGCAAGAATCCATTATATTCATAATATTGGGGATGATTGTGACACATTATTTAATATGTTTTTCCCTTCCTTAAGTACTTTTTGCTACTCACATCATCCCTGTGCTCTGAAGCGTTGTCAGTCTCTGAAGTTGGCAGGGGCATAGCCCACAAACCTTCATGGCATTTGGACACAGTTGTCACTTCTTTCGAAGACAGGATGAGAGATGTGAAGAGTTTCCCTGAGGCTTGAACAAACTAGTGATGACGCAGATATATAGGATTATGGATTGTGCTTAAATTCTGAGTCTTGGATCGCAAGAGACAAAGATGCCCAGGTGTTGTTTAGTGAATTCCTTTTGCTTGGGTTTAAGGGCTTAGGCACCATCAAGAGACTGAGTTTTAAAAGGTGTCAGTGCATCTCCTTGCTCTGGACCAGTCAGCACTTCAGCTTTGGATACTCAGGTCTTGTGCTACTTCTCATCTACCATCCCAGATGCTCTCCTTATTTACAGTGCTTTTCTTTGGACACTTGGCTGTCCTTTCCTGACATCTAGTTTTCCCTGGACTTTTCCAGAAGACATATTTCTAATGTACCTGAATATCGCTGTTGTCACAGCTTGAGTCCTTTCCATGTTTTGCATGTCCCTGAACATCCTGTGATGCTGAAAGACAATTTTTTAGGGTCTTAGGGAAGATCTTAAGTACTTCCAGGAGTGTTGCCTAAATCCAGATGCTGGTCCAACACAACCCCTGGTCTAGCCTACAAAAAAAGATCCTGTTACATTTAAATTATTGTCTTTCTAAATAGTCTTTTCTCAACACTGGTGGTCTAAAAAAATGACAAAATGTTCCAGATAGTGTGCTTTGAAGATAAGCATGATATTGTTGAAAGAGCTTATTCCTCTACTCCTTGGTTCTTCTGTTGATCTTATTTCCTCGTAAGAAAGTATAAAAATAGAGACCATTTCTCCTTCTTGGGCAACACCTCTGGAGCTTCTAGTCTTTGGCTTTTCTGAGAAGGTCACTTTTTTCATTTTGACTATATCCATGCAGAGCAGAGCCCACACAGATAATTTATGGTAAAAATAGAGAATTTAAGAGCTCAGATTATCTTTTTTATTGAGATGTAATTCACATGTAACATTATATTAGTTTTATAAAGATTCAATATTTGTATACATTGCCACATGTATAATGATCACCACAGTAAGTCCAGTTAACATCTGTCACCTCATATAGTTACAAATTTTTTTTCTTATGATAATAACTTTTTAAAAACATATATTTATTTATTTTTGGCTGTGCTGGGTCTTAGTTGCAGCATGCATGTGGGATCTAGTTCCCCGACCAGGGATCGAACCCAGGCCCCCTGCACTGGGAACACTGAGTCTTACCCGCTGGACCACCAGGGAAGTTCCATGATGAGAACTTTTAAGATCTGTTCTCTTAGCAACTTTCAAATATGCAATGCAGTATTATTATTATTATTTTTTAATTTATTTATTTTTACTTATTTATTTTTGGCTGCATTGGGTCTTCGTTACTGTGCACAGGCTTTCTCTAGTTGTGACGAGTGGGGGCTACTCTTCGTTGCAGTGCGCGGGCTTCTCATTGCGGTGGCTTCTCCTGTTGCGGAGCACGGGCTCTAGGTGCGCGGGCTTCAGTAGTTGTGGCACGTGGGCTCAGTAGTTGTGGCTCATGGGCTCTAGAGCACAGGCTCAGTAGTTGTGGCAAATGGGCTTTGTTGCTCCACGGCATGTGGGATCTTCCCGGACCAGGGCTCGAACCCGTGTCCCCTGCATTGGCAGGCGGATTCTTAACCACTGCGCCACCAGGGAAGCCCAAAAATGCAGTATTATTAACTACAATCACCATGCTGTACATTATATCCCCATGACTTGATTATTTTGTAACTGTAAGTTTGTACCTTTTGACTCTCTTCACCCATTTCTCCTACCCTAGATTGCCTCTGGCAATCACCAATGTGTTCTCTGTTTCTATAAGTTCAGGTTTTTTAGATTCCACATATAAGTGGGTTGATAACAGTATTTGTCTTTCTTCAGCTGACTTATTTCACTTAGCATAATGCCCTCAAGATCCATCCATGTTGTTGTAAATGGCAAGATTTCATTTTTTTTTTTTTGTGGCTGAATGATATTCCACTGTATGTATATGCCACATTTTCCTTATTCATTCATCCCTCGATGGAAACTTGGGTATTTCCATATCTTGGCTATTGTCAATAATGCTGCAATAAACACAGGGGTGCTTATATCTTTTCAAGCTAGTGTTTTCTCTTCCTTTGGATAAATACCCAGGAGTGGAATTGCTAGATTGTATGGTAGTTCTATTTTTAATTTTTTGAGGAAACTCCATACTGTTTTCCATAGTGACTGCACCAATTTACATTCCCACCAACAGGCTTTCCTTTTCTCCACCTTCTCACCAACATTTGTTATTTGTTGTCTTTTTGATAATAGCCATTATGACAGGTGTGAGGTGGTATCTCGTGGGTTTTTTTTTTTTTTATCTCGTGGTTTTGATTTGCATTTTAATGGCTCAGAGTATTTATAGCTGAGACCAAATATTAACTCTCTAGGTATTGCTCATCAGTTCTGTATCTCTCATCAGTTTTAAACTCTTTAATCCTGGTACTTCTTCAGCTACCTTCTTGCTTCAGAATGGTAGATCAGTCATTTTGACACCAGTACCATCTTTTCAGTTGTTCTCTTCTGTAGCCCTTCTTCCCTTTCACTTTCTCCACATTCCATATTGAAATTTGCATGGTAGTTAAGGGCAGGCCTAGGCCTTGAATTCTAGCTGCATCACTCACTAGAATGCGACTTTGGGAAATTGCTCAACCTGTTGGTTTCCCTATTTATAAAGTGGGGATTATAATGCCGACCTCCTAGCATGGTGGGAAGGATTAAATGAGATAATGCAGGTAAAGTACTTGGCAGAGATCTGACATATGAAAGATACTAGTAAATGGTACCTATTGTTATTTGTCTTCCCTTTTATTTGTCTTCAGGTTGTTTCACAGCTTTACCTGAACATTGGTCCAATTGAAGGAGGAGAATTAAAGGGAAATTTCAAAGTTAAACAGCAGAACCCAGAGTTTTACAGTAACCTACTGGATATTACTTGAACACGAAAACATAGAGTGACTCCTCTGAGGTATACTGCTTTAAGAAAGGAGATACTTTCATGGATGTTACCAAAGCCAAACAAAATAAATATTGCCTTTCTCTTCAGGTGTGGCTTTTTAGCACTATTTCCATTTACAATGGAGTTGAAGTTAAGTAATTAATAGAACATTATCTCTATATAAAATACTAACAGGCAGATCCCACCAAACCCCCAAAACAGAAAAAGTCAAACCCAGTCCATATGGCCCTCATGCTTTCTTAGTCCTCCCCCACACCCAACTATTACTAGGCTGACAGTAGGGTGGGCAGGTGATGTGAGGAACACGTGCTGCTAACATGTGGTTTCTGTAGGAAAGCGGCCATACTTTGGTTATGGAGAAGCACTACTTCAGGTCTTGTATTTAGTTTACTACCAAAAAAGTTGTGCCTTAAAGGAAATAGAACTTGAGATAAATGGGGAAAAATACCCCATCTAGTCAGAGCATTTGATGCCGTAATGAGCAGAAAAATGACCCCTTCTTAGAGTTGAAATAATTGAAACTCTCTTTTAACATGTTAATTGGCTTTCTCTGCTTGCTTCCTCTTAGGCTTACTCAGTGTTCCTGAAAATTCTCAAAGCAACCCTCCCACATGTCTTTAATCTTGCTATTCCCAGGCTGGAGTCCCTTGTCTACCTCTCCACGAATCCTAAGAGTTCCAGGTCTTGCTGGCATTTGTTTCTCCTGAGACCTCTCTTCCTCTTGCTTGCCTTTTCATGGCTCTCTAAATTGTTTCAGTTAAATTTGAAACTGTGTAGGAGCAAGGACCAAGTCTTGTATTTTAAAAATGCCACGTCCCTTACGGTGCCTGGGTATAGTTTTAGACACACTATAGATGTAAATTGAATACATTTTGTCTGATGATTTGAAGACCTTCCTTCTACTTGACCAGATAATCAGACTAATTTGTCAAGACATTTGTCCCTTTCAAAATATGATTAATAAGACTTAAGAAAAACTCTGTGTCTCTTATGTTTTAAAATTTCTCTGCTCATACAATTCTATGAGGTTAATGCAGGGCAGCCTTGGATAATGAACATTAGGTGTACTTTCATAAACAACAGGGGAGGCATACAGATGCAATTGAAACCCATCTGGAAGAGTAAAGGTGGTAGAAAGATCAAACTAGAAAATAAATTCATAAACATTGTAGACTTTGTTGTTACTCTGAAGAATCATCCCAAATGTAACAACAATGATAACAACCTCCAATTCCCATGACCTAAACAAGCAGAGCTTCTGGAAAATAATCACTTTTGATTCAACAAGAAAAACAACATGGAAATGGATGGCAGGGTAGTGGCCAAAGGAAAAAGGAAAACCCCAAACCCAGAAGGCCACGAGTGTGAGATGACCTTTTCGTTTACTCTCTCCTTTTTATCTGCTGCTGTTTGGGATTCAGGAAAGACAGCTTTTCATTTTGTCTCTGCTAGATCTGCTGTAGCTTTTCCTTCCATTTTTAAAATGGAAGCATCTCTCAGCAGATGCTATCATTGAAACAAAACAAAACAAAACAGGACAAATCCACAGATAACTTCCCTTTTTGTTTCAAACCTGCCACATTCTGACGTCAGGAAAGAACAATTCTTTCTTTTTACTTCTCTACGTCCAATAGTAGCTTTGGGTGTGTGCTTATGTCTCTTAGAATTTTCTTATTTCAGGGTTTATACATTATGTTCTTTTCTGCAAATCCACATTAGATAATATAGATAAGGAGGGTTTCTGCTCATTACTGCATAAATCATTACAGTAGCTACACTAGAGGTTGTTGTTAGATGGATTATTGAAGATGGAACACTATTAGCATCCTCTATTCTCTTGGCAGAAATGGTATTTGTAGAGGAAAGTAGGCTTGGTTTGTTCTGTTACTGATTTAATCCTTCCTTCTCTTCCTTCCTTCTGTCCTTGCCTTCCATTTCTCCTTCCCTATTCTTAGCCTGCTATGCAGTGATTCTAAACTATAATGACCTCCCAGTGTCTTTTTAATATTTACCCAATTCATATAGGAAGCAGGACAGTGCCTGGGTTTGCTGCTTTCTTTAATATCTACTTACTCAGCTGCATTTTAGCCTATGGACACACAATCAGAATTTTTTAAAAGTTTGGCTCCCATGTTTAGCTTGACTCAGTGTGATCCTCTTTAGTGTCACATAGATTTTCCACATATTTTAACATGCATTTCCCTCTAGTCCTTGTTGAATTAAATCTCACAAAGACTAGAGGGAGGGGAAGGACTCGGGGAAGGGGAAGGGGAAGCTGGGATGAAGTGATAGAGTGGCATTGACATGTATACTCTACCATATGTAAAATAGATTGCTAGTGGGAAGCAGCCGCATAGCACAGGGAAATCAGCTGGGTGCTTTGTGACCACCTAGAGGGGTGGGATAAGGAGGGTAGGAGGGAGATGCAAGAGGGAGGGGATATGGGGATATACATATGCATGTAGCTGATTCACTTTGCTATACAGCAGGAATTAACACAACACTGTAAAGCAGTTATACTCCAATAAAGATGTTTTTAAAAAAAATAGAGCAAAAAATTCTTAGTGCATCCAAAATTTCACGTTGGTTAAAATCAGAAAGCTTAAGAAGTCCAATGAAAAGAGAGAATTTTTTTTTTTTTCACTTAACAAAATTTGATTGGAGACACAAGAACCTGGAGGTGGTTCTTAAAAACTAATAGTGACAATAGTAAAATACCTGTGAATGATATACTGGAGTGGACCAGTATAAGTCCCAGTTTCCTGGGGAGGAAAAAGGATGCTCATATTTGTGGAAAGGGAAAAGGGAAATCATGCTTGTGGAGTGCCAGGCACTGGGCTAAGCATTTTGCATCTTCAATCTCATTTATTCATCACAACCCTGCAATTCAGTATTATTTTTACTATTTTGCAAAAGAGGAAACTATGGTTCTGTCACTTAGGGAAAAAAAAATATATGGACCGTAAGTAATTTTTTAAACAATATCTTCCATTCACTGGGTATCTGGGGTTTGGATTCAAACGTAAGGTTTCTATAGCTTGACTTTCAAGGCCATGAGATTTCTTTTGAGAAATTGCCAGCTCCTCTCTTCTGTGAGAGTATATTGAAATCCTACACTTCCTACCACTGCCACTACTTGGATACTACTCATCTCAACTAAGATGGTAAGAAGAGCTGGAGACCTCCAAGCCGTGATGCCCTGCCATTCTGAAGCTTCGCCTGCAGCTCCTGATGGTAACACCTGTTGAAACTTGTTAAGCCTGTAGCCAGACAGTGGGACAACTTACCTATCCTTCTATTGACTCAGGTTAAGCGGCTCTCACACTTGTGATGGAGAGTCCCTGGGGAAGCAAAGTGGAACTGATGTCTCCCTCCTGGAAATGTTACAGACTGAATTGTGTCTTCCCCTTCCCCCAGTTCATATGTTGAAGCTTCAGCTCCCAATATGACTGTATTTGGAGATAGGGCCTGTGAGAAGGTCATAAAGATGAAATGAATCATAAGGGTAGGGCCTTCATCCAATAGGACTGGTGTCCTTATAAGAAGAGGAAGAGATATCAGATCTTTCTCCCTCTCTCTGTGCCTGTACACAGAGAAGAGGCCATGTGAGGATACAGCAAGAATGTGTCCATCTACAAGCCGGGAAGAGAGGCTTCACTAGAAACCAACCCTCACAACACCATGATCTTGGACTTCTAGCCTCCAGGACTGTGAGAAAATTAATTTCTGTTGTTTAAGCCACCCAGTCTGTGGTATTTTGTTACAGCAGTCTGAGCTGACTAATATAGGTGGCTTCTGCCAAAAACTGAACCCAAGATAAATGTTTGAGTACCAGTAGTTTCTTTGGGATGTGGTCCCAGAGAGCACTGTGAGATGGTGGGGATGTGAGACAAAGAAAGGAGGAAAACCGATGAAAAGTGCGGTAATGAGTGGGCTGGGGCTAGGAGGAATTGGGTCTCAATCCTTCTGGGGGGGCTTCTGAAGGACTGTGGAACACATCTCAGAACCCTCCTACTGCAGAGTGTTTATCCACTGACTCCTACCGCTCATTCATTGAGGGTCCATCCTGGGGCACCTTCTAGCCTGCAAAGATTCTCCCGCAGTCAGAGACTGCCAGCATGGGCAGAGAGATGCAGAAAGCCATTGAAGCATGAAGAGTCAATTACTTATCTCTTGAATGGGCAGAGGGTTACCTTAAAAAAAAATGTTAAACTTCCCTCTTAAAAAGAAATCACTATACAATGTGTGTAATAGATACCCCACTCCATCTCTATGCCAGATTGTATCCTGGATCCTTTTCCAATCATGGGCTTATCCCATTCCTGCAGCTCATCCTCTCCTGAACTGCTCAGGTGTGGAGTAATATTTCAGGATGGAGAGAAAGTCACAAATGTCCTCATGTCAGAACCACGCCATCAAAAATTCCCACATTGAAATAAAGAGTTTTGTTTCTGGTAGGATGGTCTAGACAAACAATTGACAAGTACTAGCCTGAGGAACTTAATTCAGCTGAAATTCCCCTGACAAGAAAGTCCCTGCCACTCCCTAGCAATGGTTTGAGAAATTCTCACCTTTATAATTTCCCCTTTATATTAAGGCACTATGTCCACCAAAAAGCTAACCAAATGCATATTTCAAGGGAAGGAGTGAGCAACACAAACATACATTGTTTCCCATTGGCACCCCTTATCAGAGCAAAAGGAAGGAGAAGTAGAACTGGTTGTATTTTGTTGGGAAAGAGAGAGATAAGTGCACAAGCACTCCTGGGCTCTTTGCTGGTGAGAGTGTAGCAGCAGGACTCTGGGCCAAACTCACTTCCTGCCCATCACTATTGTTGTTCTGCCTAGGATTCCATCCCAAGTGAAGTTTTCCTTTAGTGAATTTCCAGGGCAGTTCTTATTGGCAGCAGCATGTTCAGCACTTCCTCATTAATTGTTTAATGTGTGTTAGTCTTGTTTCCCTCAAAGGCCACACATGGCTTGAGTGTATGCAGTGAAAATTTCCTCTCTTTTCACACCTCCCTCCCTTCTTTTTTCTCCTCCTCCTGTTTCCTTCTCTCTGTACCTGATCGTATAAAGAATATTGACATTATCTCTATAAAAAAAAATTCTTGCTCACCATTAAAAAAATCAAACAATGCTGAAAAGTACAAAACTGAAATTAAATATCTTCTTCAATTTCTCCACCCAGAAATAACCTATGGTTATTTTAGACACCTTTCTAAGTATATTAGAAAGATAGATACACCGAGATATAAATACTTATAGAAAAACGGGGCTATTTTCCTACCTAAGGAGACAAAAGATCTGTACTTAGAAAACTATAAGATACCGATGAAAGAAATCAAAGATGACACAAACAGATGGAGAGATATACCATGTTCTTGGATTGAAAGGATCAATATTGTGAAAATGACTATACTACCCAAAGCAATCTACAGATTCAATGCAATCCCTATCAAACTACCAATGACATTTTTCCCAGAACTAGAACAAAAAATTTTACAGTCTGCATGGAAACACAAAAGACTGCAAATAGCCAAAGCAATCTTGAGAAATAAAAATGGAGCTGGAGGAATCAGGCACCCAGACTTCAGACTATACTACAAAGCTACAGTAATCAAGACAGTATGGTACTGGCACAAAAACCGAAATATAGATCAATGGAACAGGATAGAAAGCCCAGAGATAAACCCATGCACCTATGGTCACCTAATCTATGACAAAGGAAGCAAGAATATAAAATGGAGAAAAGACAGCCTCTTCAATAAGTGGTGCTGGGAAAACTGGACAGCTGCATGTAAAAGAATGAAATTAGAACACTCCCTAACACCATACACAAAAATAAACTCAAAATGGATTAAAGACCTAAATGTAAGGCCAGACACTATAAAACTCTTAGAAGAAAACATAGGCAGAATATTCCTTAACATAAATCACAGCAAGATCTTTTTTAACCCTCTCCTAGAGTAATGAAAATAAAAACAAACATAAACAAATGGGACTTAATTAAACTTAGAAGCTTTGGCACAGCAAAGGGAACCATAAACAAGATGGAAAGACAACCCTCAGAATGGGAGAAAATATTTGCAAACAAAGCAACTGACAAGGGATTAATCTCCAAAATATACAAGCAGCTCATGCAGCTCAATATCAAGAAAACAAAGAACCCAATCGAAAAATGGGCAGAAGACCTAAATAGACATTTCTCCAAAGAAGACATACAGATGGCCAAGAGGCACTTGAAAAGATGCTCAACATCACTAATTATTAGAGAAATGTAGATCAATACTACAATGAGATATCACCTCACACAGGACAGAATGGCCATCATCAAAAAATCTACAAACAATAAATGCTGGAGAGGGTGTGGAGAAAAGAGAACCCTCTTACACTTTTGGTGGGAATGTGAATTGATACAGCCGCTATGGAGAACAGTATGTAGGTTCCTTAAAAAACTAAAAGTACCTTATGACCCAGCAATCCCACTACTGGGCATATACCCAGAGAAAACCATAATTCAAAAAAACACATGCACCCCAGTGTTCATTGCAGCACTATTTCTATTTACAATAGCCAACATGGAGGCAACCTAAATGTCCATCAACAGAGGAATGGATAAAGAAGATGTGGTTCATATATACAATGGAATATTAGTCACCCATAAGAAGGAACAAAATTGTGCCATTTGCACAGATGTGTATGGACCTAGAAAGTGTCATACAGAGTGAAGTAAGTCAGAAAGAGAAAAATGAATACTATATATTAATGCATATATGTGGAATCTAGAAAAATGGTACAGATGAACCTATTTGCAAAGCAGAAATAGAGACACAGACATAGAGAACAATCGTATGGACACCAAGGTGGAGGAAGGGGGGTGGTGGGATGAATTGGGAGATTGGGATTGACATATATACACTACTATGTATAAAATAGATAGTTAATGAGAGCCCTGCTCTATAGCACAGGGACCTCTACTCAGTACTCTGTGGTGACCTAAATGGGAAGGAAATCCAAAAAGGAGGGGATATATGTATATGTATAGCTGATTCACTTTGCTGTACACCTGAAACTAACACAACATTGTAAAGCAACTATACTCCAAGGGAAAAAAAAAAAAGGAAAATGGGGTTATTCTAGGTATGCTACTTGAAAGTGATATGCATTTTTATTTTAATTTAATAAAAAAGAAGAAACTGAATTAAAATGAAGTATTGCTGAAATTAAGATAAATTTTCACTGTAAGGCAAAGTGGCTCTCAAGGAATCCTGCTAAGAGGATAGAGAGAATGTAGTGATTTTTTAAAACTACAGATTTAAATTTTAGACAGTATCTTTTGCCTCCTTGGTCTAAAGATTACAAAATTAGCACACTTCCTCCCTCCAGCTTTCACCTCTATGGCAGTTTTTTAAATTATTCATATTATAATTTTTTTATTTTCAAGATTTTGGGGATACATATTTTGTTTAAGCATAGTTCTATGTACACATTGATTCAATGTTTACCACCTGTCATTTCCAAAGTAATTTATTTTGGTTCACTTTTGTGTTGACTGAATTTTACCTTCTAGTAGCTTTTTAATTTTTTAAATTAAATTAAATTTGTTTTGGTTGCGCCATATGGCTTGCAGGATCTTAGTTCCCTGACCAGGGATCGAACCTGAAAGCGCCGAGTCCTAACCATTGGACTGTCAGGGAATTCCCAGTTTTTCATTCTTCTTTCCTTTTTTAGGTCTTAATGGGTTATGGAGTTTCCAAGTTCTTGCCCACTTGAAGATATTTCTCTTTTGCTTTTGTTTTAGCTCTTGAAGAAAAAATTGGCTGTATATAAAGTTCTTGGCTCAAACTTACTCTCAAGACTATAAATATTTCATCACTGTTTTCTAGAATTAAGAAATTTTGTGGAGAAATCTGGGGTCTACCTGATTAGTTACTTGCTTTTTATACCCAGATTTAAATAATGTTTGTTATTTTTTAATGGCAATCAGTAACTTTGCCAGGGTATGTACTGCCATTGATCCTACTGGTACTGTTTATACAGCTACATGTTGTAGTCTTATAATTTGTACATGGAAGGATCTAGTTCAAGAAAATTTATTTATTTTTCTAGGATATCTTTGTACGTTTTCCTCTGTTCCATTTATTCTGTTCTGTCTTCAAGAAATATTATGTGTATGTTAATTTTTTTGGTCTGTCTTCCATATCTATCACTTTTTCTAGACATTTTAATTATATTATTTCTTTCCATCTCATTTTGTTTAATTTTCTCAAGCCTATTTATTATGTCCCTGAGGATATTTTCAGTTGTGCTTATTCCATTTTCTTAATTTCTTCTTGTGTAGCATCTATCTCTGAGATGTTTTTATTTTTCTCTTCCATTTATTTCCTGATTGCATATGATATTCTTCTATAATTGAACAAGCTCTTCTTTGAACTGTTTTTTTCTTTGGGGTTATACTCTCCCCTCCCCTTCAGATAATTTTGCCTATCTTTTCTATGAGACCAAGGAGAGCTATTTGTCTCTTACCTTCCTCTTCTTTCTTTTCCCTATTCATTTTTCATTTTTGAATAGAACCAATTGTTTACTGACAAACTGATGCATTTGTGTGTCAGAACTGGGATTAGGGTGAGACAAGCAAGGTGCCTGGGGTGCAAAATTTAAAAACAACAGACTTTCAGGGTTTCCCTGGTCTCCTTGCTTGCCTCACCTTACTCCTGGTCCTGGTGTGTGTGTGTGTGTGTGTGTCTATAGAGAAGGGGTATTGGGGGTAACATTGAAGGGATAGCAGTGGTGGAGTAAGTCATGGATACCCACTGCCCCCTTAGGGTTTCTTGTCTTGAAAACTTTCTCCCTCCCCAAAGTGACATTCCCCTTTTGCCTAGGGGCACAATTTCCCTGTGTTTTTCGGCATACAGAGGATAGTATAGCTAACAGCAAAGCCATTTGGATCACAGGCTCACAGTTCTCTGCCCATCACTGTTTCCTCTCTTCCCTCCACTCTGCTTCATGTCTGGCTATTTCCCTTGGATAAGAGGCTGGATCATCCCATTGAAAAGGCAAGATGACATGCTTTCACTTTGAGCTCCTTCTCCTTTCTCCAGTTTTGTGATATTGCACTATGACTGTTCAGGAACATTCCCTGCATCTGTCATCATCTGTCCTCATGACAAGAACACATGGTTTCATTTCAAAGATTATTGGCTATGACCTTCACTTCTAGTAGGGGATGTCTTTATCCCACCTGATGTCTGAGAAACTGTGCACCTAGGCATTTACCTTAGTCCAGATTGCACAGTGCCTGGCAGGTTGGCCCTCAGGGTGTGTGGTTTGTGGTTGTGACACTGCCCATGTTTTGCGGAAGTGGGAGATTTTTCTCTGTATTTTTAGATATTTTTGGTTGTTTTTGTGGGTTTTTTAAGGTGGCAAGCTGAGCAAAAATGCTTTTATGCTATATTCAACAACAGATAGCATATTTCCAGGCCCATAGGAGATACATGGTAATTACTGATTAATTGTGGATGTGAAGATCTGGGGTAGAACTTTAAGAGAGTCAGAGTGTGAGCGGAGATGGGGAGGATTCAGAAGGGAGCACTTTTGCTGTTGAGGCTGTGACTTCCACAAGGTACCAACTTTTCCCTTTTTTACATCCTCCAAGCTGAAATTAGGGGCACTGATTTAGAAGGGAGGAAAATTTCTCTTAGCTTTTCATCTTTGTTACAAGGAAGCTGGGCTGTGGAGGGCCTTTTCCAAGTCTAGGGCTGAAGATCCCAACTATGGGTAGTGCACAGGAGTGTTAATTACTCCTGCATTGTCATATCCAGACATAGATAGGCTGTTGTGATTCACCCAGTGAGTCAGTCACTTCATAGTTTGCCTACAGCAGACATGGGGTCTCCTTGGAGCCAGACTGGTGCTTGTCTGGGTCTTTCCCAGGCTCTTCCTTGGACCAGCTGGCCTCTTTACTTAATCTAAATAATTTTTTGATTTTAGCAAAATAGGCTAAAAATAATTTAGTTTATACATTTTAATCAGAAGAAGAAAGCAACACATTAATATAATTCCAAAAGACAATCATATTTAGGAAAAATGTCTTTTCTGAAAGTTGATTGTTTTATTTTTATTGGTCTCATGATAGAGTTAAAAACGATCTTTCAAGGTTGTTGGGCATTTTCAGGACCGACTGTAGCATCTCCTTTTCTGAGCCTTGTAAGAAAAGGTTAAATAGGAATAAGTTTTGCCTGGTTTGAAATCATTACCATTTGGAAGAATGTGGATTTTTAGACAACTGCTTGAGATTCTTGCCAGATCTATGATTCAATGGTAAATCCTTCCCAAGTTTTCCAATGTAAAACTACTATTTATAGAAAAACCAGGAAAGAAGGAGTTATGGTAAATAATTTCTTGTAACATCTTTGGCGATCCTAGACCAAGTCCTTTTTAAATTTTTTTTAACAACTCATTTGACATACTGAGTGCAAAAATCTTTTATTTTTCTGTTAAAGACATTTGTCTCGCTTGTAAAACATGATAAACGGTATTCATAAGCTCTCAGATAATTCTGTCATGTAAATAAATAACTTTTCTTTTAGGTTTGGGTATTCTTGAATAAGTTGCCTTTAAGTGTTCATCTAGACTTACAACATTTTGAGGGTCAGTACGTTTATTGAGATTATCTGTTGCTTTATTTGATATTTTCCATTTCCTCTCTTTTTTTTGAATGCATTTAGTTTCAGTGTGTATTATATCTATTTAATTTATAGTTTTGAATAGCTGTAGTAACAACATCTTTGAGATTTACTATTTGTTTCCTTTTTCTTAAACTACTTCAATTGTTTTATCTGCTCTTAGCAACTTAAATATAAAATTTAAACATGCATTTTGTTCCATAAGGAATAATTTCTTGTGCTTGTGAGTGGTTCCTACCCCCATTCCTCCCCCCACTGCCCCCTGCCTTTTTTATTCTCATCCTTTACTTCTGTGTATACTTCTCCTCTGAATCAACACTTGATTATTTTGGAGTAGTCATATATAATTAATTGCTTTGCTGCTGATGGGATTGACCATATGGCTCCCAAATTTGATACTACAATGGGCCAACACTTTTATTTTTTTTAATTTTTATTTATTTCTATTTATTTATGGCTGTGTTGGGTCTTCGTTTCTGTGCGAGGGCTTTCTCTAGTTGTGGCAAGCGGGGGCCACTCTTCATCGCGGTGCGCGGGCCTCTCACTATCGCGGCCTCTCTTGTTGCGGAGCACAGGCTCCAGACGCGCAGGCTCAGTAGTTGTGGCTCACGGGCCTAGTTGCTCCGCGGCATGTGGGATCTTCCCAGATCAGGGCTCGAACCCGTGTCCCCTGCATTGGCAGGCAGATTCTCAACCACTGCGCCACCAGGGAAGCCCGGGCCAACACTTTTGATATAATCCAGACAGTACTATGAAACTGAGAATATTAGGTCAAATAATGTTGGAAAAAAATTAAAGAATCAGTACTTGTTAAAAAAAATCAGTTTTTGCATGCTCTAATCATGTTGCTTTTATTTTCTTTTATCACCCTACTTCTTTCTCTTTCCTTTCCCACATGTTGCTTTGATCATGGTATTTTTTATGGTTCCTCTTTCCCATAATCCCTTCTCAACTAGGATGACTGCTTAGCCCAGCATAGGAGTTTCTCTTCTGTGAGCCTTCCCTCTCATCAAGCTCAACCTTCATTCTTCTCAAGAGATGGATTACAGAAGGAGCAGATTTAAAATTCACTGCCTGCTCATGAATAAAGATGGTAAAGAGAGCTGTTGTGGTAAAGTTATATTACAAAATATTTGTTTAAAAAACTCATCATTTTGCTCTCATGGGAATTTCTCTCTTAAATTTACTTTAGCAAATAATGACATCCATAAAAAAAGATCTACCCAAGGGCCTTAATGAAAAGGGAGAACCAAAGCACAGCATTTTATGTCATGAAAATAATAGCTCTGAGACGTTCACAGGAAAGACCACTGCTTTAGGCTGACTTTGGCTATTCGGTTTTCCAGCGCTTCCCCTCAAGTTCTGTGCGAGTTGGGAGAGCGTGAGTGCACGCAAGCTCACGCGTGCCTAAAGCACACGCGCTGATTAGAAGTTGGTTTACTGAGGTTTCGTGATTGTTTTTGTTCATCAAAGTGCTTATTTAAAATAAACGAAGTTAATGGCAGTCCACTCCCCTCTCATTCTGTCCTCCTTCCCGGTCTTTATTTCCAGTGTGATAAGAACTTGTTCTTCCCAAATAGTTCGGCTGCAATTGGGAACGTTTTTTCCTGAGTTGGTAGATTCTCACAGTGGCTCTGAGTAAGAGACAACTGTCTGCTATAATGGCCTGTACAGCCCTATGAAAATCACTGTTGTCCTGATTAAAACAAAAAACAAGAAAAACAAACAAACCCTGCTGCTCTCCTTCTAGCTTCTTTTGAACCCTCTCTAGCCAACTACTTCGAAGGGCAGAATAGGGGACTATTTACAAGCTGGGTTTTGGAGTTAGAGCCAAGCTTAAATTCTTTTTTTTTTTCTTATTGAAGTATAGTTTATTCACAATATTGTGTTAGTTTCAGGTGTATAGCAAAGTCATTCGGTTATACATTATCTATCTATATTCTTTTTAAAACTTCTTTTCCATTATAGTTTATTACAAAATTTTGAATACAATATAGTTCCCTGTGCTATACAGTGAATTCTTGTTGTTTATTTTATATATGATAGTGTGCGTCTGTTAATCTCATACTCCCAATTTATCCCTCCTCCCTTCCCCTTTGGTAACCATAATTTGTTTGCTATGTCTGTGAGTCTGTTTCAGTTTTGTAAATAAGTCCATTTGTACTATTTTTAGATTCCAGATATAAGTGATATCATATAATATTTGTCTTTCTCTGTCTGACTTACTTCACTTAGTATGATAATCTCTAGGTCCATCCATGCTGCTGCAAATGGCATTATTTCATTCTTTTCTATGGCTGAGTAGCTGAGTAGTATTCAATTATATATATATATATATATATATATATATATATATATATAAATAATCTCACATCTTCTTTATCCATTCATCTGTCGATGGACATTTAAGCTTCTTCCATGTCTTGGCTATTGTAAATAGTGCTGCTGTGAACACTGGGGTGCATGTATCTTTTTGAATTAGAGTTTTCATTTTTTCTGGATATATGCTCAAGAGTGGGATTGCTGGATCATATGGTAGTTCTATTTTTAGTTTTTTAAGGAACCTCCATACTGTTCTCCATAGTGGCTACACCAATTTACATTCCTACTAACAGTGTCGGAGGGTTCCCTTGGAGCTTAAATTCTGACTCCACCATTTACTACATGGCATCGAGCAAATTATTTAACCTTTCTGTCTGTTTTCTCATCTATCAAATAGATATTTGTAAAAACAAAATGAAATCATGCATGGAATAACTGCTATCACAGAATAAAACCTCAGTAAAATGTATCTCTTATTATTGCTGTCTTATAATACTGATGTGTGCTTGGAAGCCATTTTATTATTTTTAAAGTGTTTTTATTCCCACTAGATTCCTACCTTTGAAGGAGTCTTAAAGACCATTGCCATTATTACATTTAGCAATCACTGGGATTTTTTTGAGCATTTGTGATTAGAACACTGGACCGGGCTCTTTGGTTGTTACTAAAAAATAGTGGAAGTATTCATTCATTTTCTTAATGTGCTAAATATCTGGTCCAAACTAAATATCATAGCTGGGGAATTCACTAAGGGAGGAAGACTTCCTGGAGAGAGGAGGGCACATTTAGAATTCTGAGAAGCAGCCAATTTTCTCTCCCTTGCACAGAATGGACCCTGGTCCAAAGACCTGCATTTTAGTTCCACTGACTAGGTGTCTTCTTACCACTTAACCTTTCGGGATCTTAGTCTCTTTGTTGATTAGGTTAGTTTTCCAGGAGAACTGCTTCTATCATGTTGTTCTACTGCTTGAACGTCTCTCCCTTGCTCACTGAATTAAAGTCCAACTCTGTGCCTGGCATCCACAGCCTGCACAGCCTGCTTTCCGGACCTGGTCTGCTGTGAAGCTGCTTCACGTACCCCACACTCTGTCGTGGGTGGCATTGTTCCCTAGGGCTTCCCTTGCTCTCTTGTCTCGGCCTGGCCTGAATGCCTGTCTCCATCCCTGCCATGGTCTCCTACAGTGAACATACTACTTCCCACCCAGCTGCCGAAGGCAGAGGTCTCGCTGTTCCTTTTTACATTCCCTCTGCATCCCTCATCAGTTGATCATTTGCCATCCCATCTTATTAATTTCCTCTGATTAAAATCTTTTCATGCATTCCCTCTGTAGTCCATGCACTAGGTTGGGCCTCCTTTATATTTTGCCTCGATTGTTGCCGTAACCTCCTAATGCTTTTTGCTTCACTTCGTCCCTTTAAATCTGTTCTCCATCCTGCGGGCCCGGTGATCTTTCTAAAGTTACAATTGTGTCACTCTCCTGCATACAATCCATCAATGCTTTTCCATTACTCTATGGAAAACAATCAAAAGCTTTTCATAGCCCACTTTGTACTCTAGTTACATGTGCCTTTGCTTTGTCGTTCCTCTTGATTATAAGCTATTAGAGAGCAAGGACTATGTGTTACTCAGCTTTGTATTTCCCAAAGCATCTAGCAGAACAGCTCCCACTCTAGTAGGTGTTCACTATATACCTATTATGTGAGTCTATCAAATAGAACTGATGTTATTGACTTTATCTTTCTCAAATTAGATGTGATGATTCCATGAAGTATTATATAGAAGACCATTGGTAAAATTAAATCAATCCATCCTCAGCAATATTAAAATAAAAAAAGCCTGGGTGAGTCACATATTCATAAGTCCATCTGAAAACTTCATTCTTTGTATGGACTACTCAGTAAAAACTCATCTTCACATGATTGATGATGGAGCCCTGCTGAACTGTTGCAAATCTCAAAAACAATGGCCGAGCTCTATAGATAGAGTCCAAAGAAGGTCGAGCTGGGATGCAGTCTATCTGTACAGCTCTCAGCAGCAAATAGGGCAGCAGGACTTGATGAGGTCTAGGGCTCCCTACCGATGGCCAACAAGTATTTAATGGGCATCCCAGAGTGGCTTAATGTTCCATACCGTCACCCAAGGACCTTTATTCGGAGCCAAGATTACTTGGTAAATCAACAAAGCCGAGTGGCCCGTTGCCAGAGTTCAAATATTCTCTTTCTCTCTCATCAGTTCTTCCTTTCCTCTCCTAGCTGCCAGGCATGGAAAAGAGGATATGAGCTGGGACGGCTCTCGGCTCTCGTCCTGGTCCACTTTAAGCATTATTTCACCATAAAAAAACAACTCACCGCTGCCCCTCTTTAAGAGATGAAAACTTCTCTGCTTAGAATTCAGTGACTCATTCCACTCGAACACAACCACATTCTTTCTAGGGCGGAGACCCTGAATTCAAGTGCAGCAGGCCAAGTTGGGGAAAGAACTTTAAGCTGTTTCTGGGAAAGAACTTGTCTTCTCACTGATGGTGAGAAACAATTTTTACTCTTTGCAAAGAGTTAGAAGCATAAGTATGCTAGTGAATAATAATCTTAGATCTAGACAAAGAATGTTTTGAGGGGTGTTTTGATTACAGTTAAATTTTTTTTTTTTAAGTTAAACATCTAAGTTCCTGAATTCTTGTCATAAATGTAATTCTGGAGAAGCATCAAGGGGGGAAGAAGTACATACTGGAGTGAAAATAGGGATGGGTTATCAGATATTTGTAATAGCAAAGTGTCTTTTCTCTAAACTCTTCTGTAGCTAAAGCCACAATTTTCAGTGCTATATGTAATTGGGGCTAGCCGCCATATGTGCGTTCTCATTACATGCTGGGATCTAAGCTAGGCACTCACCCCACAAGATTTCATTTAATCCTCACAGAGACCCTGTATGATGGACAAACGGTAACTGCCAAACTGGATCTACATTTGCCTGAGAGACCAATGAATATTTATTTCAGCACCCCTGGTAGAATTATTTAGGGACTAAAATAAAGCTGTGACAAAGCAGGAAAGGTACAGCACTGAGAAATTCAGTGTTTAATAGAATCCCAGTAAGGGAAGGGATGTTCAAGGAACAGGACTGATGCTAAACTCCCTTGGGCAGGTAATCATCTCTTTGGGCCTTTATAAATCACAAAAGTGTGTTGTAAGTTTTTCTGGTCTGCATATTTCTATAGTCTGCTGAGTCCCTGAGGATTGCTTAGCACCGTGCTCTCATCCAGGTTAAAGGGAAGCTAAAAAGAATGTAATTAGCCTCATTATCTAACCTAAAACCTTGTGCAGTGGACCTAGAGTCTCCTGAGCACCTGCTATGCTTTAAGGTCCCAGGGGGCTGTGTTTCAGTAGCTAACCAAGGGGTTCTTTTGTGTATATCTTGCCAAAATCCCTTAAGAGCATCTTAACAGCTTGGCAATTTTCAGGACGAATCCTTTTCAAGTATAAAATAAACAGGGATTTAAAAATCTTTCCTTCTGTTTTGGACAGAATTCCAGCTGTCTGCTTCTTCCTTCTCTCCAGCAGAAACAAAACCAGTGACTTGTATCCATTTACAATCCACAAAGTTTAATCTTGGTGCTCTCTTACAGGATGTATTCCTTTTGCTGTGTTTCCTGCATTAGTGAGCTTTTCATCTTCTGCATAATCTCGGTGTCTCTCACTGCTTCCCCTACTCATTATAACTGGGTTCAAGCCTTTATTAGTTTTCCTATTGCTATCGCTTACTAATTTTTTTTTTGTTCGTTTTTCCAGTCTTACCCTTTTCCTGCCAATCCGCCGTGCTGCTATAGTTACCTTTACAAAGCACACCACAGGTTTTATCTGCCTTAAACCTGTTTAAAACTGGTGATAAGTCCCTACTGTTCCCGAATGCCTATAGGAGAAAGTACCAACTCCCCAGTGTTGGGGTTTGAGGCAGAGCTTAATTATTTACCTTTCTTCCTTTGATTCCAGATTTGGAATCAATTGTGTGTTAGACACACAAGCCAGATGGGCATGAAAATGCAGTATCTGGTTTACTGCTGATCATGCTGCATTGGGGCTTGGGCCAGAGGCAGGCTAAAATATGGCTTCCTGCAGTCCTTTCCTTGAACCTAGCCATAAAGTTCAGGAAGAGGTGCTGGAGAACTGTAGCCCATTTCCTTTTGGTGCAGGTTTCCGGAGGTCTGGGGACTGCCTCAAGGGTTGAGCAATCAATCACAAAGCCTGTTTACAGGGCTTGCAGAGTCTCTGAAATAACACTTCCTTAAAATCTCAGAGGGAGGCCAGCCTATACAATTTCTGGAAATCCAATAGGCTAGCAATTAAGATGCAATCATACCACATCATGGTCATGGTCCTTGAATCCAACTTGGTTTCAGAGTTTCTGTCTCTTAGCAATGTCTTTACCTTTTTGCCTCTTGGTCCCTGTCCTTGGAACAGGCTGGGATAATGAGATGGGGTTCATCCTTGGGCATGTCCCTTTAAAATGGTGAAATTACAGTCTTTTTGAGGTTGGAAGCGTATAGCCTGAAGTGTTTGGTGAGCACTGGGGAAATTAGGTTTCCCCAATATTATCTCCTTTCAATATAGAAAAATAAGTTTTTGTGTCTTCATAAAGATTGCTCGAGAAAGAAATGATCTCTTTGTATTAATTAGTGATATTTATTTATGTAAGGATTATTTTAAATCCTTACCCACATACACACACAGCTTGACCTGTGTTATTTTGAATTCCTGGAATTTCTGTTAAGTGTAACTTTTTCTTAAACAAGGAAAGTGATTATGTTCCGAACTTAAAGAGATATTGAGTGAAAGTGAATCAAATGTGAACATGTACCTACCTCCTTCTGATCTTTTACACCCTTAGAAATCACTAAATGTATGTACACATGTGAGTATATATGTGAAAATTATAAATATAGAATTACATATTAAGTACTTGTATCTATTATATGTATGAATTTTGAATCAATATAAATGAATTACAGTGCTGAAAAAAAAAAAAAAAAAGAAATGATCTCTTTGGTGAGGCTATCTGGACCCTTCCCGTCTCCTGTCAGAAGGCGAGCTTGGCCTGAAACTTTAAGGACCACACTGAAGGTTGACTAAAACACAGTCAACCCATTTTAACTTTGTCATAGCTGGCTCCCCAGACACACAGAAATGAACTGGATTGAGTCCCCAGGATACTGATAGGAAAAATCTTCCCAGCTGCTTTGTTATCACTTACAAAGTACTGTCGCATTCCCAGGTAATGAAAGGTCACTTTCACTGCCCAGCATACCACTTGTTTTCAATCAAATTCACATTGTAATGCCCGTCAATTGCAACACCCGACTTCCAACTACTGATCTCTGCATTAGGCAGAATTCTTGTGGGTGCAAGTGAGAGAAACCCAACTCAAACTAGATTATAGCCAGAAGTATGGAACCCCAAGAGGTGTCTCTGACCTCAGGCTTGGCTGCATCCAGGAGCTTAAACTACCTTACGATGATTTTTTTCTCTCCATATCTTGGCTCTCCCCTCTGGTAGTCTTTAGCTTCTGACAGTCTATTTTTATAACTGCTTCTAGTACCAGAGAAAGAAGACTCTTCTTTTCCCAGATGTGGAGCCCACTTGGAGCATATGCCTCTCCCTTAACCATACAGCGCCCAGAGGGATGGGATGCTCTGAGCAACCAGGTCTGTGTTCTATGTCATATGCCTGCCTCTGGAGCACACAGCAGTGGGGGAGATACCCCATCTTAACCACCCCGGAAGGAAGTCGGCATTTCCTGAAGGGAGAGAGCAGAACAGGCAAGAAACCTATGCCCACTTCCTGGAACTTATTGCGTTGTACCATAATTGTGTGTTTCTGTGTCTCATTTAGCCTCCACGTTAGACTCAGAGATACAGCATGGCGAAGAAGATCACAGTTTGACCCTCTCACAAAGTCAGAAGACGATAGTTCAGTCTGGATTTCACTTGTTTAAAAAGGGAAGAAAAGAGACTCTCCAAGCACTGCAGCCTTGTGGCTATGTGCCTTGTGCTCTAAGCACCAGGCCCAGCTGGGTCAACACCCCGTCATGCACACTGAGAAAGGATCTTGGCGCAAACACTTGCCCTGCTGGGCCTGGCGCCTGCCCTGCCAAAGCCTGAGGCTCAGTGTAGCTGTCACCTGGGAGGTCTACAGAGACATGGCCCTGGCCAAGCCACCTGCTCTGGCTTTGCAGTGCCCCCCATGCTGTCAAACTTTCCCAGGCCAGTAGGGTTTCTGCATACAGGATAGAGCAGTCTCCGTGACCCAGGAATGCACTCGGTTAAGGGTGCTGCACACCGACATGGCCTACACTCCAGGTTCTTTTTATAATGTCCCTCCTTAAATAAACTTCTTATGTTGAATTAATTTTAGTTTTACAGAAAAGTTGCAAAGACAGTACAGTTCCCATATGTTCTTCGCCTGGCTTCTCCTCTTGCTGACATCTTATAACCAAGATGAATTTTTCAGAACTAGGAAATTAATATTACTCTAAAATACAGACTTCATTCAGATTTCAGCAGTTTTCTCACTAATATGTTTTTTTTTTTTCTTCTTCCAGGATATCACATTGCCCTTAACCAAGTTCTTTTGATTTACTCACAGAACTAATTCTCTTACGTCAAATGCTGGTGTGGTAGATGAACGGTCCTAATGGCCTCCGTTGATTACCCCGTCCCTGTAACCATGCTCCTTGTGATGTGAAATTTTAGCACCTCCTAGAAAGAAGTGCTCTACCTCCCCACGCTTGAATCTGGGCTGACCTTGTGACTTGCTTTGGCCAATACAATGCGGCAGATATAAAGATGTGCTTATTCTGAGCCCGGGCCCCAAGAGGCCTTGGGTACTACTGCTTCCTCTCTTGGACCCCAGCCTCCTTCATAAGAACAAGGCTGGGCTAGCCTGCTGAATCGAGGAACTACATGAATGAGACAGGCGATATCCCAGCTGTACGCTGAGGCCACTGTAGACAGCCAGGCCCCAGCTGACTGCAGATCCATGAGTGAGTCCAGCCAAGATCAGCTAAGCCTGTCCCAGAGCACCAGGATTACCCAAATGGCCTGTAGACTAGTGAGAAAAGTAAATGTTTATGATTGTGAGTCACTTAGAGTTTGTGGTTGTATTTACGTAACAGTGTTATAGCAAGAGATAACTGATACAGCTGGGTCTGGATGGTGACCCAAGTCTCACTGTCACCGACACGTTGAGTTAAATTTGTTGAATTTTTCAAATTGTTGGTCTTCTTGGGACTGCTCTTAGACCTTTGTAACCAGGTATAGTGAACACTTCTTTATAGGTTCCCCCTCTCTTGATCCAAGTGGATTTGAATAGAAATCTCATATGTGAAAAAATATTTCTGTTGTAACACTGGGTAGTTCCGGGTGCCTGCCTAACCCCTGGTGTCTTTGGCTTGTGCATACTGACTGAAGTTGTGGGTCACCACAATATGTCCCCGGATTTCTTTCTATCTAATTCCAAGGACAGGAGATCTCCTCGTACTTGCTCTAGGTTTTTGCTGCTTTGGGTATTTCCCAAATAAGTGATCTGTGTTGGCAGGGTTTTCTGCTGACTGTAGTGGGTACAAGTCTGGAATTTAAATTTGATGTCTTCAGCCACCTTAGATTAAACATTTCTTTTTTCCCTCTCCCAGGGTAGACAATGGTTATTTTTTAAAAAGTGCTCTCAGAATGGTGGGGTACTGCTTTGAGGCAAAACCAATTACAAAGGGACATTCTATCGTTTCATATAATGCTGATTAAACAGCTTTACTTTTTCAGTCTTGAAGTTAAATTCTGGTTCTTCTGGAGAAGGCTCTGGTTTTCTCCTTTACAAGGGCTCAAGCTTTTCCTCTGCCTTTTCCACCCTCTTGGATTCCTCCTCCTTCCTACTGGGGTGGTGGCAGTTTTCCCAGGATTACAAAGATGCAGGCGGCAGTCCCAATCTTTTTGCTATTCTCCCTCCAGAGACTATCTTAACCCTGACTCCCATGCAGGAGTTTCAATATCTTGTGGATGGGAAAGCAAGAGAGCCGCATGTTTCTGAGCTCCGGTCAGCAGCCATTGCCTGGATGTGTCAGATGAGGAAGGCGATCTGGACGTCTAGCTCCCTATCCCAGGCTTTCAGACTCTCCTCCTGTTTGTGGTCCTCTGCCCAACTTTTGAGGCAACTGTGCCCCCAGTACCTGAGACTTCCTGGGTTTTTTGGAATGAGGTGACTTGTTTCATTCACTTGCTCCTCCCTTTCCCCACCCCCTAATTGGGGCACTTGTTCAGCTTTTGGTTCCTTGAACATTTTTCCATCTTCCAAAAATGTGTTGACACCGATTTTTTACTACTATATCCTCTTACGTTCTCTTAGTCCTTGTGAATCTTCTTTTTGAATGCATTATTAACTTTTATTAAGCTTCGAAAGTACAAAAATGCTTAACATTAATTTTCATGCCTTTTATGCCTAAGCTATTTAATAATATATAAAAACAATTAAAACATTATTTACTATCACATCCATAAAGCTAATGATAAAAATGACGTACATCAATATGAAGAAATATTGAATAAATATAATAAATCTTATTAACAGTAAAATGAAAATAAATACACCCTCAGATGTAACATATACAACTTGATGCTACAGGGGTGGGTTTATATCTTGATTTGATTCTTTCACTCTTATTTCAGTGGGGTTTTGCAAGAAATTTACAGTCACGTTCCATCTGCCATGTTAGCCTGAAGTCTTCAGACTTTTTAGATTTTTGTGAGCATATATAAATTTGTTCTGCTGTAGCTCAATAATTGTCTTCTTCAGGAATCTTGTCTTGCTTTTTAAAAAGGCACATAATAAATTATTTTAAAAGAAAAAGGAGTTGGAACTGTAGAGTTTAGAATTTTAAAGCGAAATTATTTTTTACCTCTAAGGATTTGAGTAACTCATAAGAATAGCAACAAAATGTAAACATCACTGGGCACATCTAGCATTTGATTATATACAATTTTTGTTCAAGAGAATGGATTTTCTTTTCTTATCACTATTAGCACTCTCATTAACACAGAGCTTATATTCATTCCTATCACCTTAATCACCCATTTTACCATTATTATGATAAACAAAAGAGTTTGTCTGAAACACAAAGGAAGTAGCTCTAGTGCTACATCTTCTCTTCCATGACCTTGATGTTAGCCATGATAGGGACAATATAATGCAGTGTTTGTTCCAAAACATATTAAGGATATGACATTATAATGAAATCCTACCTAAGTTTTCACAGAGGCAAATATTATTTTAAAAATATATAAACTGGATCATAACACATCCACTGTTCTGCAAATTGCTAATTTCTCTTCATAGATTGTGAGCGCCTTCCATGTCAGTACCTAAAGAAATAACTCCTTTTTCTTTCTAAAATAGCTTCTCAGATGGTTTCCAATTCAAAACAATGTTGTAACAAATATGCTTTAACATACTTTTTTGCTCATTTGCTTATATATTTCTGTAAGATATTTTTTCCCAGAAGTATAATTATGAGTCACATGGCAAGCACCTGTTGTATTTTGATAGATAAGACCAGATTGCCTTTCAAAAATGATCAATTTATACGTTCCAAGCAATTGTCAGAATGTTCATTTTTTCATCCCCTCTTCAAAATTACATTTATTTTCTCCTTTGTGTCTTTGTTTATCTGATAAGCGAGACAGTACTGTCTTAGTTCACACTCTTGAGCATCAGTGTGGAGGTGTTGTGCTTTACTCCAACTCCAGTCCCCAGACACAAGCAAAGACTTTTCTCCCATTTCTGATAAATTGTAGAAGAGTGAAGTCAGCCCTAAGGTTTTCAACAAATCCAGATGTTTGTTCGTCAAAGGGCAGTTGTCCTTGAGAACATGAATGACCTGAAAAGCGTATCTTGTTTACCTCCTGATTCTGTCACTTTGGTAACATTTTAGAAGTATGCCAGGTTAGGACTCAAATACTCTCTCCCTGGTGCTCTCTGAGAAGAGTTTGTACTCTCGGTAATAATTGTCTCTAGCCAGAGGGAGAAACATTTTTTTTTTTTAAAAGAATTTTATTTATTTATTTATTTGTTTGTTTATTTATTTATTTATGGCTGTGTTGGGTCTTCGTTTCTGTACGAGGGCTTTCTCTAGTTGCGGCGAGCGGGGGCCACTCTTCATCGCGGTGCGCGGGCCTCTCACTATCGCGGCCTCTCTTGTTGCGGAGCACAGGCTCCAGACGCGCAGGCTCAGTAGTTGTGGCTCACGGGCCTAGTTGCTCCGCGGCATGTGGGATCTTTCCAGACCAGGGCTCGAACCCGTGTCTCCTGCATTGGCAGGCACAATCTCAACCACTGCGCCACCAGGGAAGCCCCGAAACATTTTTTTTGACTTCCTTTCTTGATGCTTTAGTCCAATCTTTGGGAGCTTCTTTCTGTATCAGTTCCTTGTGGTAGTCACTAGAGATATATTTTGATTCTTTCATTTTAGGCTTTTGAAGTGTTTGTACCCTTGTCCCTCTTTCTCCCCCATGAGATGTGGCCATGGGATGCTTCCTCTTCACCGGAAGCCTTGTGAGAAGGATTCTAAGGAAGAAAGAGTGGCCTGATGCCTGAGAAAGAGAAGCAAACTGACTAAAATTTCCTGTGTCTTCAGATTAGAGCAAGGAAGTCAATTGGGTGCCTATTATTAATCCCTTTAGGTTCTTTAGGTTTCACCTCTTACTCTAGCCATCTAGGCTTCAATCTATTTTGGGAAGTGAAAATTGACTATATCTTACCTAGAACCTCTTGTTTCCTGTGCTGGGGCTTCTCTGAGGCTGTGGCATGGGATGCCATAGGACCCCACTTGGCACTAATGCACTGACTCCTGGACTTATGGGGGAGTTAACACCCATGGGACAACCTTGATCAATAAGAGATGGGTGCTACCAGAGAACTTTGTCTCCCTTTCTTCCCCTAGGTGGGTGGTCCTGAGATGGATTGCATAAGACTACTTAGAAGGTTCTGCAGGAATGACTTGTCCATAGCAGTGGCCAGTGCGTCTGTGTTAGGTTGAAAAATGACACCCAAAGATGACCATGTTCTTACCCTGGAATCTGTAAATATGTTATCTTTTATGGCATAAGGGACTTTTCAGACATTATTAAGTTAAGGATTTTGAGATGGGTAGATTATCCCAAGTCATCTGGATGGGCCAAAATGTAATCACAAGAGTCTTTATAAGAAGGAAGCAGTAGAATTAGAGATAGTAGAAGGTATGATGATGGAAGCAAGAGGTTGGAGTTTTGTGAAAAAGGAGTCATGAGCTAAGGAATACTGGCAACATCTAGAATGTGAAAAAAACCAAGGGAACGGATTCTACTTTCAGAGGCTCCAAAAGAAACCAGCACTGCCAACACCTTGATTTTAGCCTGTAAAATCCACTTCAGACTTCTGACTTCAGGACTATAAGATAATAAATTTGTATTGTTTTTAAGACACAGAAGTAATAGGAAACTAATAGAGCATCCATGTTTCATTCCCTCATCCCTTACTCCTATTCCTTGGGATCATATTCCCATATGAAATTGCTTATACAGACATCTTTGGCTCAGAATCTGCTTTTAGGGGAACCCAGGCTAAAACAGGAAGTAATTAGACTTCCACTGACAGTTACTACAGTGTGTTTTTCTTGAGGATCAGATTTAGGACGCATGTAGTTGGTTTGACTTAGATTCCATCTAAGATGGCCATTGGCAGGGAAAAGAGGTCTCAACTGAAAGATACTCAAGTATCCCCGAGGACCAGGGAAGGAGGGAGAAGCAGCAAATGGTTAGCCAGAGTACATGCCCATGTCCGGGAACTGAAGATGAGATCCCCAGTATTGGGAGAGGCAGTGTGTATGTGTGTTGGAGTGTATCATCAGGGTCTAACTAAGAAAACAGAAAGCACGTTCAAGTATTTACAGTGAAGGAAACTTACTGCAGGAAACTGTTTGCGCAGGTAACAGAAGAGCTGACAGCCAGAAAGGGGATGGAGAGGTAACCCAGAGATTGGAAAGAGCAGGAAACCACTACATCCTCAGGTTGGAGAGCAAAGTGAGGGGTGGTGATATTGGACCCCATGGGCTGGGACCACCACACAGAAGCTGGAATCAGAGTGGGGCTTTTCAGCAGGACTGACTCTCTGAGGAAGTGCAGCCATTTGCCACTGGAGAGGCCACAGGAGGGAAAGTGAGATGGGGAGAAGTACCCTGGCTTCTCCCCCCAACCCACCTTCCAATCCCCATTCAGCACCTCCAGTTGGTCAAACCCAAAGAAGCCAACTCTGTTGAAATACAGGGCAGGTAGAGTAAGAATGGATCTGACAGCAAACAGACCTGGGGCCGGCATAGAGCATCCTTCCAAGAGTCTAGGAAGAGACACCCACAAGAGAAAGAATCTATTTTAAATATCCGCCAATCTCTGTGGAGACCAATTCCAGATTGGTGCCAATTGGGCAAAACCTTTTCTTGCCTTATCTCTTCTCCCTTTCCACGCTCCAAGCCCTGAAGGATCAGAAACTGTAGCTGGTAAATACAGCAGGTTCCTGGAGATGCTGACAGAATAAAGAAGGAAGAATCTGCCTTCTCCTTTTCCACTGCTGGCTTCCCATCTATCATGGGCTTGAGCTAAGGGAAGTGGAAGCTTTAACTCTAAATGAAATTTAAGTTTTTGGTTGTTACATAAAGCACACATTAATTACTAAAACAAGTCTGTTTTAGGCAGCACTGACATGACTAGTGGGTGTTATCTGAGGAAAGTCAGATAACCTAAGGGGCCTGCCCTAGAGTTCGTCTAAAGTAGTAAGAATAAATTAGCCTTTTCTCTCCATGCTGAACAATTATGCAAAGAAAACTGTGAGAGAAGAACACAGTTTAGTTGAACGCTTCTCATCCCATCTGTGCATGGGAAGCTTTGTGACTGGGCCCGTTGAACTTTTTCTCACTTGGTTAGAAGTTGCAGGAAAGATTCCACACTACTGCCTTTATACTCACGAGTGGGTTAGGAGCCAATGATTGCGTAATTGTTTTTGTTTTTATTTTTGTTTTAATTACCTTCACTGTAGGAAGGCAAATGTGGGAATGGTTGGCATCCATTATTTTGGAGCTTCAGCCACAACTCAGACTGTAACATTCTATTTTAATATTCTTAAATGATTGTGATTTAATTGATTTAAAATCAATTCATAAATGATTACGTTTTTAGCATCAGCAGAAAAAAAGGAGTGTCTGAGGTGTGTTTAGTTATGAAGGTATAAAGAAAACTCTATCCCTGTATACTCAACTTTTGTGATTGTTGAAACTCATATCCCTTACACATGGACACTTGTCTGAAATGATGAAGAATCCTGGTATACGGCACCTCTGCTCCACAAACTAATATAATCTTAGATGAGCATTGGAACAAGTCAGCTTGAAATCAGAGAGTTGTGAGCCTATGAGAAAAATGGTTTGCAGCAAGGAAGAAAATTTTCTGAAGTCCCAGCTGATTTTGGAACAGAGACTATCGTAGGCCCGTGATTGAAAGTGTATCACAGAAAAGGATGGGCATGGAAAGACCCCAACTGCAGACATATAGGTGCTGAAACTATTGACTGTTCCTGAAGAGAGAACGCTGTACAATCTTAGGTGAAAAGTACGGAGACCAGGGATATATTAAGAAGGTCTTTGCTTTGAAACGAGAGGATGCACCCCATAATTAGGCAAGGAAGAGATTTTAAAGCTAGGAATTGGGATACTAGAGCAGGCTTGGGAGATCTGAAGGAGGGGTGGGAGTGGGCATGAGACAGGGTCCAGAAAGTGGAGACAAAAACTACTCTAACTAGGTGACCACACCTCAGAGACTCAGTGACTCTGGGGAGGAAGAAGGAATGGCAGGAGATTGTGTTGGTGTTTCACCCGATACTTCTCTCTGCCTTTAAGCAAGAGTGGCTGCTCACCCTCATTGAACAAGCGCTGCCCGAGCTTGTCGCTCTTAAGGGAAGCCGTGGCTATATCTGAGGTTGAGCAATCTGGGTTGGGTGGGGTGGGTGTGGTCAGTGATGCTGGGAGAAAGGAGAGTGTCTAGAGAAACAAGTAGTGATTCTCTACTGGAAAGATGTGAGCACTTCACTAGGATTTGGGTTCAACCTACATGCTCTCGGGTAGCTTACTGCTCCGAAGAAACAGAGTCCAGTTTTTAACTCTGTCCCACCTTCTGGGAAGGGCAGGTTGTGTGGGGTGCACTCAGAGGCCAGCAACCGTCACTTGTAGGAATGCAAAGCTAGTAAAGCTAGTCAAGGGGAGAATTGAAGCAGGATGACACACATGCACACAATTACCAGCGAAGAAAAACAGATGAAGAGCCCTCAGCAGATTGGAGTAGGGTGGCCAGCAGTGGTGGGTGGCACAAGAGGAGTATGCATGGACCATGATATGTGAGGAGGTCATGCAATGAGAGGAAAAGATTCGGAGGGACCACACGAGGAAGAGCAGAGGAGCCTTGAGACTCTGCTGGCTCCTGCCATGTGACCAGTATTGGGGCATGGCGGTCCATCAGTGCCCATGCATTCCCATCCATGTGGCCTGTGCCTGCACTTTATGCAGAGGAGCTACAGCAGCTGTCCTTCTAGTGGATATTTGGTGAGAACTGATGTGATGGGAGAAACTGATGCCCGTTCAGCTCCATCTGAAACCCTCAGTATGGATCTCCCCCTTGTAGTGACCCAGAACACTTACAGGTTAGAATGTCACTCCCAAGCCCCTCCACAGAATACACACAAACCCAGAAATTTAGGCCCTTGACAAACAGGGGGATGTGGGACATGGGAGAGAAAACCCTACTGCCTTTACTTGGTGTGACGGAAGAGAGACAACTTGAGATCCTTTCCCAGAGCTGGGACACGTGGAAACATGGCCGTGTGTACCACCTCTGCTATGTGAGCCACAAAACCACACTTTCTGAAGCCATCTCCCCACCCCATAACTCACATTGCTATTTTTTAAAAATCCCAGTTAATATTCCACTTCAATTTTGATTTCTAAAGAAGACCCAAAATATGGGTGTCACCCAGACTTTTATCATTTGCATGTCTCCTTGACATTATAGCACGCACCATCTCTATAATCTCAATATCAGCAAATGTTATCTAGAAGTGTATAGGTGGTGCTGAAACCATAGCTTTCCGCTCCCATACCCTGGCTTGAACTAGGGTGAGTAAGTAATCTCTAAAAGATCAGATACACTGTTTCTTGAGAGAGCATGTCCTAATTTGAGAGATTCAGAAGTACAGGCAGAAAAAGTCAAAGGTTATTTTGTAATTATCAGCAATTTATGAATGCTTAATACAATACAACATTGGACATAGATTTCTTTGCTGTTTTAAAAGCACTTTCAGGGGCTTCCCTGGTGGCGCAGTGGTTAAGAATCCTCCTGCCAATGCAGGGGACACGGGTTTGAGCCCTGGTCCGGGAAGATGCCACATGCCGCGGAGCAACTAAGCCCATGTGCCACAACTACTGAGCCTGCCCTCTAGAGCCTGTGAGCCACAACTACTGAAGCCTGCGCGCCTAGAGCCCGTGCTCTGCAATAAGAGAAGCCACGGCAATGAGAAGCCCGCGCACCGCAACAAAGAGTAGCCCCTGCTCGCCGCAACTAGAGAAAGCCTGCACGCAGCAACGAGGACCAAAATATAAATAAATAAATAAATAAATAAATAAATAAATAAATAAATAAATAAAAAGCACTTTCATACACAAGCCTAGAAATACATTTGGCCCAACTCTGAGAAATATACATTGAAGATACTACAGTGGGTGGCTCTGCAGTTGTTGAATTTAAGTCCTGTCTTGATCAGGGCCTGTCTCCAGCATAATCTGATATAGAAAGCTAGGTAAGTGGAGGTCTCTTCTGAGTAATTCCACAGAGGGCTCACTTTCTCTGTGTATATTTGAGAGTCTTGTGATTCACTAGGCTGGTAGTGAAAATATCAGGAAAATGCTGTGCTTGGAAAATTCTCTATATCTATACTTCTTTTTGTTGTTTAACTAGATAAAGCAATTAGGCTGCTATCAGAGGTAACTGGCTATCTAATTTCAATTTGTCAACAGTAATCTCTTTTATGGTATATAAACATACACCCAAACATAAATCTGCCAAAAATATTTTAATTGATTTAAAAATTAGCTAATCATTTTAAATTAATATTTTAAAACTAAAAGTCCCCCAAGGGTGACTACAAACTTGCACATTAGATCTTAAGGAGGGTTTTAAACAAAAAATCTCAGTGAGGTCTCAAATCACAAGAGATAATTTTTTAACTCCAAAATTCATCTGGCCTTATAAGCATTTTAAAAAAATAATTGTCTTTTGGGGATTTTCGTATGAGACACTATTATTCCACATTGCATTTTGCTTGTATTTTTAGACACAGTATGGCAGATTTATGAAGTATGAAAGGAACTAAATGTTTTAAAGTTTGCATGGATAGTTTTTTGAGAGGGAAAGGAAGGGAATTTTTAGTTTTAAGATTGTGTTTAGATTTCCCCCAAATGCAGATCCAAGATACTAGGGAAAATTGAACATAACTGGAAACTCAGAGAGTGAGGCCCTGTTAACTTAGTGATAGCTTACTCTCCACAGAGAGATCAACACCTCACTTCCTATGCTAGGGCACATTGGTTGCAAGCAACAGATAACAATTCTTTCCGGCTTAAGTGTATAAGGACTTTGTAGGAAGGATTCTGGAGAGCTTACACATTCCAAGTAATTGCTGAATCCCCAAGCGTCTGGAAGGACAGGATTAGGAAAGTTGGGTGGTCAAAGCCTGCTGGCAGTGATATGACACCTCTTTCTTCTTTCTCAGATAGGCATCCCTCATTGTTAGAAGAATTAAAAAAAAAAGTCCAACCTACTTTCTGTTTATTTTACCCCCATAATTATAATAATAGTATGCTCTATAATTCATGCAGATTATCTGCAAATCTTAATAAGAGTAACTGGAAACCAGTGCAATCAACATTCTATATATACTTACCTCGACACTGGGAATTGCCATATATTTAAGTGTAATGACATAAACTGCTCCCATCTGATTATAGTAGCATAATGAGATGGTTTCTATATCTGACATGCATCTAATTAAAAGAATGTGTCAATGATAGGCATATAGGAAATGATTTAGATAATGAATGATAAACATTGACATTACAAACAACTTTATTTTTATATATTCCCATCTTTTCTCCATTCTATCCAGAGTTCTGTGGTTCTTGTCTTATGTAAAGAACAGTCTTGCACAATATTTGTATTTCTTTTAGGAAAAGTCTCCACAATTTCACTGACTTATAAGCAGAGGTGGGTTTACTTTTAAGCAAATGAAACTTTAGTTTCAGTACCCCTCACTTATCTGGGCTCCTTCTAAGCCCCTGTATCTAACTTTGTATTTTTGTGGAATTTTTTTCTTTAAAAGATAATTCCTCAAATTTTATCACTTTAGGCCCCAGAAAACCTGGCTCTACCCTGCTTTTAGACTTTATGTATGTAACCAACGCAATGTTAGCCTTCCCTCAACCACACCCTGATTCTGTTTTAGGCTGCATCAACCCAAATTTGGAACATAGTACATTCAGTGGTTTTGTCAAGAAATCCAATAAACATCAAGAATTTTTGTTAGTGTATTTTTTTTTGGTAGTATTTACTGAAGATATGGGGCAGAGGAACACGGTGGGAGGATTGAGTAGGAGTGGGAGTCCCATATTATGTAACATAGAGTGCGGTAGGGCTTGAGAGATGTCTCTGTCAAACATCAAAACTGGAGTAGATTCCATCTAGTTACCTATTCATTAAAAATGGTTCACACAGTTATATAATGGAGACAGTTCAATATCATTCCAATATATGCATGGAAATAACCACCTTACCAATAACTAGCAGTGTTCATTATATCTGCAAAATCTCTTTTGCCATGTAAGATAATAATAATCACAAGTGTGATATCTCATCACATTCATAGTACCAATTTTAATTTAATCACACTATGCATTAAACTACAGGCAACTATAGTTGCAAATGGCATGAGAGCATAGCAGCATCACATTGAATAATTAGTCAATTCAATCAGAAAAATAATCAAGATTGAAATTTATATGAGTTGACTAGGAAGTTGTATCAAGATTATCAAAAACACCAAGAAACTTAATGACTAAGGTGAAAAAAAAATCATACTATATACTTATGTTAACTGGACTTCTTTCTTGGCTTTGCCCCTACCGAGACTCTGCTGTTTCTCTGCTCTTGCCTCTGCTTCTCTGTATCCTCTTTCTTCTTTTGAATTTCCCCAGAGGTCTTCAAGCTCCTTTGCCCTCTATTACACAGACAGATCCAGCTCTCTCACTACTCTTACCCCTGGCTTATTGCTCACCCATCACAGGACCTAGAACATACGGCCATGTTTAACAGGTTTCCAATCCTTAGCAAACACTTTAATGAAAATCTTTTACTTGAGTGTGTCCTCTGGTGTCTCAGATCTCACTAAAATGTGCAATGCTTGCACCAAGAGGAATTTTGAGAACTGAAATATTCTTTACCTCCAACTTTTTACATGTATATTTTCACATTTGAACTATATTAAATTGAAGAACTAGGAATTGAATGATTTACTGCCAGATTGCTGTCTTGTCACTTCATGGTGTAAGCTAGCAGTAGTAGTTCATACTAGAGGCTCAATAAACGAATGCCGAATGCTTATCAAATGAGATTGTCATTTTAATAAGAGGTGACATTATTGGTATCTGCTTTTTAGTATGGCTTGATACAGAAGCTGCAGGAAACACACACTGACTGTGCCTTTTCTCCAGGGAGTTTACAGAATCTGTATAGATTGGAAGAACAAAGAAAGGAAAAGAAAACCAAACCAGATTAGTCTATTAATCTACAACTTAAGTGGTTAATAACAGGGGAATTTGAACTAGCTCTTACTATTGACATATGTCTGCCTTCATATCATTTTACAAGCAATGCTTTCTAGCTTTGGAATTTTCACAAAAAGATAGATACCACAGAAAAATAATCTAACTTTTCAGGGGCTTTTTTATATTGCACATGAGAAAATACAGAGACAGATTATGTAAAATGATAAATAGACTTATGACAAAGACAAAAGCTAAGACTTTTTGTTCATTTCAAATATTCTGAAACCTACTGAATACTATCATACAAGGAAAAGCAATTTTCAAAATAGCAACTGAAGAAACAAAATATTTTTATGTTCCCAAAATGGCTTTCTACGTTGTAAGGTTCCTGGCTTGAAATAAATTGTAACTTATATTTCCCTTTTAATTAGTGCCATTTCTCTTCTCAAAGAGGATACATATTTTCTGGTTCCACCAACATGTCCCCTTAGTGTCCTCTGTCACTGTTGTCTCATCCCTAGAGTTGACTGGGGCCAACTCTTGGTTCAGGTTAGTAGGAATGCACTAGTCAGGGATGAAGCCTCTGACTGATGTGCCCTAGGATTCAATGAGTCATGTCTTAGATCGGGTTTTGTCACATAGCTACTTGACGAAGGTGCTATTATTATGCTGCCGGAAATGCTCACTGGGTCTATTGAAGGGATGGATAAAGGGACTAATTTAGTATTTTAGTTGCAATCTTACTATCAGCCGTTTCCTTAAATAAGCTTCCAAGGCTAGTTATCTACTCTTAGTGCCAGTATCATTATTCCAGAGAGATAACATTAACACCAGAATTTTCCATGATTAAGTCATGATTGGGGAACTTTTTTGATTCAGCAGATCTTATATGGCATGAGATTTAATAGAATACAATAGAGATTAAAAGAAAAAATAAACATTCTGCTTTCTTTAACAGGTTTCTATGACACTATTTATTGCAACTCCATCTCCCATTCCTCCTTAACAATTTTAGTCATCATACTTTTTTCTTAGCATAGACAGGAACTGAAAATCAGAACCTAAAATATTTTTAGGGACAGATTGACAGGAACTGGACTTAGTATTAGGAGACATTGTTAGTTTGGGACAATATGTTCCTTTAAAAACTACCCATAGCCTGGGACTTCTGTAGGGCTTCATTTTATAAATTCAAAGTAAATAAAGCAAACATAAGAAGAAATTTTCTTATTTTTTATTTACCTTGTCTTTTTTTCTTGTTATTATAGTAGTTAAAAAAATGACAGCAGCCTCCATTTATCGCTTAACCTATTGATGTAACCATCATCAACCAATGATAGTGGTATCGTTGATTTCCAATTTTCAGGAAAACCGTTCTGCTGGTGGAAGCCCAAATCTATTCATTTATTATTGTGAGTATTCAAGGGAGGAAGATGAGCCCATCGATCCAGCAGTGCACCAGCTGGTAAATATTTAATATTTATTCTCATCACTGAAATTATTTCAAGTTTGAATATTGACAGTCACTGGCATGCATGGTCTGGTGTGGCCTCTGGTACATAACATATCTCCAGCAGGCTACAGTTCACTTCATCTTTGTAGATTAACTTCCTTGCTGTGTAGTAGTTTCACAACATTATTTTCCAGATGGCTGTCCTGAAGTCCAGATTTGAATTTCAGTTAATCTTGATGTCTTTTGGTGGAAGGGTTATGTAAAGGACACTTGATCTCTACTCTTCCTCACCATTTGAATATTGTTCAGACTTTTAACATCCTCAAGTGTACTTGAGAATTATTGACCTTTATAATGACCATAACACCTGTGTCTTCTCGTGCTATTTCTTACCAGAGATACTTTGCTGCACCAAGAGAAAGATGCTGCTTTCAGGTTTTCACCACAGCAAGAACTATTTTGCTACAAGCCACTAAGGTTATTCACATTCTAGTGTTTAAATCTTGGCCTTTATTTTGAGATCCATGGAAGTCTGCCCAGCCTCAGTCTTTGAAGCCACTGTCATCTTCCCAGTCATCATATACCTTCTGGCTCCTTCAAGGGAGCATGAATACCTAGAAGTAGTGGAGACATCTCTCCTGAAAATGCATGTCCTGTTGGACTGGCTCTGGTCCGCTAGAATTTTGACTTCAAGATCAAGGGCTTTTTGTTTCTTGTGTTGATTCTTGCCTTTTACTCTTGGATTTGACACTAAGCTTCTCTCTCTTGGGCCTTTGAACCTCATTTTTTCCCAGTGGTTCTCTATCAGCTAACCCCCTGACCATGAGTATTCACTGCCTCTACAGTTTCCATTAAAACCTAGGGAATCTGATCCTGATCTCAACCAAATACTTAATCATAAACCATGTTGAGTCAGATCAGCAGCCTGTTCAAGAAGAAAAAAATCATATATTGTTTGACTGTTTCTATGTTCTTTACAATAAAAATAAGACTCCTGCTTTCTGGTTAGGGGGTCCAGATGTTCTGTGTTATTATAGCAGTGTTTGTACTTCCATTTTAAAATTGTGAATTAATATTAACTACAGCTTATTCATTAAAAATTACACATTCCATTGGCTTCTCTGTAAAATTATTTGTTTCATCTTTGGGGGAAGCTCATGAAAGTCTGCAAGAAGTAGGGTCTCTAAACAAACTTTTGGCTAGTTATATTTGTGAAATGGATAGAAGATTGGAAAACAGTGTAATAATCTACCTATTATGTGTTTAATTTATCAAGTGCATTTTTTTTTAAAAACATCTTTATTGAAGTATAATTGCTTTACAATGGTGTGTTAGTTTCTGCTTTATAACAAAGTGAATCAGTTATATATATACATATGTTCCCATATCTCTTCCCTCTTGCATCTCCCTCCCTCCCACCCTCCCCATCCCACCCCTCTAGGTGGTCACAAAGCACCGAGCTGATCTCCCTGTGCTATGCGGCTGCTTCCCACTATCTATCTATTGTACATCTGGTAGTGTATATATGTCCATGACACTCTCTCACCCTGTCACATCTCACCCTTCCCCCTCCCCATATCCTCAAGTCCATTCTCTAGTAGGTCTGCGTCTTTATTCCCGTCTTATCAAGTGCATTTTTAAAGAAAAATGACTTTTCCCATGGTTCTAATAAGGGATTATTAAATACTCTAGAAGATAATATTTTGTTAAAAAAGGGGGGAGTGCCCTAGAGGCAGACTGCCTGAGTTTTAAACCTGGCTTTGTGTGATTTTGGACAAGTCACTTAATTTGGGGGGCATTGCTTTCCTCATCTCTAAATGATAACATTTAGAGTGTCAGGAGGATGATGAGATAATGTACGAACTCCTTAGCATGGGTCTTGTTCATAATAAGAACTAAATAAATGTTATTATGATATGTATGTTAGATCAGAGTGCTTTCATCTCAAAGTAACAGAAATTTGACTCAAACTGGCTTAAACACTAAGGAAATTTTCTTTCTCATATGATAGGAAGATCAGTGGTAGGACACTGGTTACTGCCCTGAAGGGGTGGTTGAGTCCATAGCTCAGTGATGTTACAGAGATTCATATTCTTTCCATCTGTGATCTGCAGTTTTTATGTTGGCTTCAAGCATAGATAGTAGCATGGCCATAGTAGTTTCCTTGAAAAAAATCCCGTAGAACAAGGGAAGGTATTCCATATAGCAGCTCTCTTTAAGCAAGGGTACTTTTCTTAGAAACTCTCTAGAAGACATCTTCATACTTTTTTCCTTTGTTCTCAGTTGAGTCATAAGCCTGTTACTGAACTAGTCACTAACAAAGGAAGTGAGATTCCCCTTAGACTAATTAAGTACAACTTCTGGATCTAAAGATGGGGTCAGCTTTCTTTGAGGGAAGAGGTACATTTTCCAAGATTGTGTGAGCAACCTCAATGACATAAGAACTTCTTCAGAGACTGGTGTTAAAAGTATTAAAGAGTGGTTTGTACTCTTGGGAAATGTGTCATATTGACATCACTAAGGGAAAAGCAGCAAGAAATAGGTCTTCCTTACTAACCCTTAGGATGACCTTCAAAATCCCAATTTTTTTTAGAATAAAGAAGTTCAATATGCAATTTTGACATTTGTCACATTTAAAATAGGATAATTAGTAAAATGTTGATTCTTCATCATCAATTTTTCAATTACATAATTCCAATTTAATTTGCCTGAGCATTTCACATTCTTTTGATCTGATCCTTAATAGACCCATGTAAGAAGGCAGAGCAAATATAAGTGTCTTTATTTCACAGATGTAACCAGAGATAGAGAGGTAAAGTGATAGTACTAACATCATTCTCCTGACACTGACCCCAGGCCTTTTCATTATATCATGTACTATGTGTCTATTATTTTCCTTGATGTCCTAATCTCCTTAACTAGAGAATATACTTTTTAAGGTAAGGGGCATAATGAAATAAAATTCATATCTTAAGGTAAGACAAGAAAAACTTAAACATAGAAATTTTTCTCTGCCCAATGGGCCTCCTCCCTCCCCACTAATGTGCATTGTGCATCTGTCTTATGCATTAACCAGACCTCCCCAATGGCAGAAATACCTGCTTAACTGTAAAGATCATTTTTTCTTCTTCTGGCACCAACGATGTAACGCCTTAGAAGATAACATGCCTTTCTCATCCTGTAAGGGGTTACGATGACCCACCACTTGTGTTGTATGTGCAGACATCTTTGGTGAACTTTATATACAAAGCCAATATATCATTTCCCTTAAGGATAGCGATTGGTATGGAACATACTGGACTGCACCTAATGGAAGTTCTTAGCTTAAATATTTACATCTGATGCTATTAATATTACTAGCTATATTACTTGTATTCTGCCTTTTTTACAAGATTATTGTTTCTTGCATTACCAAATTTGTGACTGATAAAAATAATGATGATTAGGTGACTTGAAATGATTACCAAATATACAGTTCTATAAGATCAATGATTGTAATAGTGTAACTCTAGATATGGGAAAAAGCAACAAGAGGGAACCATTTCTTGGACCAGCACAGGCAAGTAAGACAGGCAGTCCAGAGACTTTTGGTTACTGTTAACAGGGCCTGGTCCAGTGATAGCACATTGAGTGGCCTACCAACGAAATCTTTGCCTGACCTGGGGATGTGTTACTAACACATTGGGACAAACTGGTCATGAGATGCCTCCCAAACCTTCATTGAAATTAATACTGAAAGGGAGGGGATTGTAAAATAAAGAGTGTTGCCCATCCGGTTCTCTAAGAATCAAGTCATTAGCCACTGCAGTCACTGACCTACAATATACCCTGAAAGGAATTCAGGGTGAAGATCAGGATAAGGCACTTTGTGCTTTGGGAAAACTCGCAGAACTGGTGCTCAGATAGTTAGATATTTTCAGAAGAAAATTTCATGAACCCAGCTTCTTACATCTTCCCATACTTAGAAAAGCACTAAAACCATTAACTAAGATATCTGTCCTCGTGAATAGCAGTAACCTTCTACCAAGCTGTGTGCTTGATTACACATACTGCTTTGTCAAAATCACATATATACTGGCCTCCCCCCTCACCTCTTTGGAACAGTCTGTAGAACTTTCTGAAAGACTAACTCCCAGATTACAATCCTCAGGTTGGCTCGAATAAAATTCTCTATTTCTTTCTTAGATTAACTATTAATTTTTTGTAGACAGATGTATCTCCTATGTATTTTAATGTCTAGGATTTTAGGATTCAGAAACTGTTTGTTGATTATAAATACTCCCCTGAACTAAGGCAAGATTAAAAATCTTGAGTTTGAGTCTTTCCTTGCCAGTGATATACCTCTGGACAAAGCGATTAATCTCTGCCTGGGTCAGTATTAGAGGGCATTTATTTATATCTAAGTAAACCCATTCTCCTATGAAATAAAAAAGGAAGTTTGGTACTTAATTCCCTCTTATTGACTTTTTGTGGATACTTCATAGAATGTCTCTGAATGTTTTTAAAATTAGACTGCATTTTAAAAACATGAAGCCATTAACATATCTGAAAACCCAAATATTATAAAGTAAGTCAAAGATAGATGTAAACAAAGCCAAAATCCAATCAGACCGAAAGAAGTGAAAAAGAAACAGAAAGCATTCAGCAGAAGCAAACAGAGTTACCAACTTCCAAGCAGGGCTTTTCCAGGAGAGAGGAGAACATTCAATTGGAAATGGCTCAGTCACCTAATAGATGCAGTTCAGGATAAGATAACAGCAGCAGGATCAACAAAATCTACCTCAATTGAGTAGTTTAAGACATCTGAGACCAATCACTTTTGTCATAAATAAATTTATTTTTATTAAATTATGTTATTTTAATCTAAACTTTCTAAATGAATTACATTGTACAGTGTTATGTTTTCTTATGGCTTCCATTTGTGACTGGTGCTCTGGGGATTCCAGTGGAAACACCTGTGTGGGTCCTTTTCCATTCACAGGCTTAGTTGGGAGGATTCCTCCATAAAAGACCCAAAGTATTGAGCCAAAGGATAGAACCTAAACCCGGATGGATAAAGATGTGGCAATGGACCAGCATTTACCTGTTTAGTCTCATTTGAAAAGTAGGCTAATTGTTTTTTTCTATTTGCACCTTGAACTCTTTCTTATTCCAAAATTGTTTTGGTTTTTTTCAATGCTTTGATTACAACCAAAGTCAACAAGGTCATCTGCATGGACAGTTGCTGCAAAGGTTTTTTTTTTTTTTTTTTTTTTTTTGTAAAGCATTTGCCCCCAGAAGAGCTAGGGAGCTGAGCTTTGTAAATGTATTTATTTATTTATTTATTTATGGCTGTGTTGAGTTTTCGTTTCTGTGTGAGGGCTTTCTCTAGTTGCGGCGAGCGGGGGCCACTCTTCATCGCGGTGCGCGGGCCTCTCACTGTCGCGGCCTCTCTTGTTGCGGAGCACAGGCTCCAGACGCGCAGGCTCAGTAGTTGTGGCTCACGGGCCTAGTTGCTTCGCGGCATGTGGGATCTTCCCAGACCAGGGCTCGAACCCGTATCCCCTGCATTGGCAGGAAGATTCTCAACCACCGTACCACCAGGGAAGCCCGCTGCAAAGGTTTTTATAGGTAACAAATATCTTTATTCCATGAGGTGTAGCCTGCACACATTCACAGGAAGAAAAATATTGACATAAAAATATATATTGGCATTCTGTCAGAATATGACACTTAGAAGTAATATGTAATAAAAGTTTAAGAATAAAAATATTTCTTTCCAACTATTATTTAAAATAGACCATTGTTTAAATATAGTATAACGTATATTTTTATGAATGCCATTTGTAAACAAAAAACAAAGTTTATAATGTCTTTTGGTGAATGAAAGAGAGAAGTTTGGGGGCTAAAAAGTGTACTGTTTCAGTTGTAGCACTGGTGCCTCTACTTTTGATTGAAAAAAAAAAGCATTTTTAAAACCAAAAGTAGGCTATTTCTATTGTGGTAAATGTTACATTATTCAACAGCTGTGTATTGAATTCATGGATTATCTAGTTCCTTTATTTTCTCTCCTTTTTTAAAACCTGCCTTCATTTTAGTCACTCCACCAGAGAAAATATAAATTAAAGATTAACAAAGAATGAACTAACAGTGATGGCTAAATTATATTGTTTGAAATACATTTTAGTCACCCATTCTGGCCTTGTCTCCTCATTTGTTAAGGCCACTTCCAACCCTGAGTGTCACTAAATTTTAATGATGTGCTGAATTTCTCGTGTAGCCTCTCAGCTGTTTTGGTCTTGTAAGGCATGGCAACCTATTTTAATTGACAGTGATTCTATCCCAATTAACTGTAAACAATTCTGAAAAATTAATTTTCAGCCAGTACATTTCCATAAAATATTTTTTTCACTCTAGGAGAAACTAAGTTTGAAATCATACTTAAAGTAAGAGAAAAGGTATTTGAAAGTCTTGATGCAATTGCTAATTCCTTCTGGGAAACATATTAGCTGTAGTTTCAGCAACATTTTCTACTATTAATCTTATTGCTAAATTATTAAAGTATTTCTTAGGAAAATGGATTACTTCATGAAACCCGACAAGTTCTCTTGATTTTATATGGTAGGTAAATCTGTAAGCACTAGGTGGTCATTTAGTTACACAAATCCTCGGTGAACACTGCCCTGAAATGTGAAAACTGGGAGATGTAGCTGGAGGAGCCAGTGGATTCCTTTTACAGGTGGAAGGGTGTGAGGAATGCTGTTCGCTTGTGACGGTGTGAATGTGTCCAGGCTGCAATCAGAGGAATGGGCTAAATGACTTTAGAGGTTTCTTCTAGACCGAAGAGCATTTCCTGTAATTAACTGTAATTGCTGTTCAGTATCAGCAATTTCAGTCTCCATATTTAGACCCCTATATGCCCCATTGATTATTTTCGTATGTAACCCAGATATGAAATAAAGCCTCTTATGCTCCTGATGTCTAAATATTGTTTTCTAAAGCCTTGCTAAAATACATGGTTTTGAGAGTTTAGAGCTTGCCTCATGATTTCTGTTAATTTTCAGAACTTTCACTCATATAGTGAAAAGCCTCTATTTTTCTGCCTCTCTTTTATTCCACATCAACCACAGAGTTCCAAATTATTTTCCTGCTTTTTTTCAAAGTAATTTTCACTCCCTCCTTCTCCCCCATTGAACCTTCATACCTAAACTCAGAGATGATTTTCTCTAGGGTAATTAGTCACTTTGGCAAAATAGCAGTTTATCAGACATATGTCATATTTGATTACAATAGCTCTCCTTCCCCAAATATCAGCTGCCAAAGAATTTCTTCCTCTTTCCTTTTACAGCCTCTCTTCCTTTAAAATTATCTCCCAAACATTGCTCCATGGCATAGCAACCCATCTGGAACCGTTTGGAAGTAACCTGCCTCTGTTTATTCCAGAGTCTCTAGTTACATAGGATATGGTCTGGGAAAGTGGGCCCCAAGTAAAATTCCAACACAGTTGGAATTTGTCCAGTTGATGTTGATAAGCCCTGCTATTTCTGCCACGTCTCTGTTAGGGATAAAGATGAAGCTTTAGCTAAAAGGTAGCATATTGAGACAAGTTAGAAATATAGGTGTCCTAAAAATATTTCCATTGCAGTTTTTCCCCCTGCACTTATAATCAAATCCTCATTAAGCCTATGGGACCACCTGGTACTACTACTCTGAATTATAAATTCAGTACAGATAATGCAACCAGCTGGGAATGCTTAAGAAAACTCAAATGAATGCTTTTTAAAGTTTTTAATAAAAACAGGTTTTAATACTCAAATGAAGATCTGTGCAAGATTTGGGTTTAATTGGATGCTGGTCTAAATTGGAATAAACGATAGCTGAATATTCTCTTAGAGCTTAACAAATGCTATTGAATGTCTTCCGATTGTTTTTCTAGCCACAGCTGAGTGTAGTATTTTTTTCCTGAACGTATTTGAGAGTTTGCAAAACTTTGCTTACAATAGGGACTTAAACAATTATAGGTTTGAATTCAGTACGTAGGACTCTGAAGCAATTATGTATTTAAATCTACAGAGTGAAGCCCTGGTGTATGCTTCAGCCATACGGCAAATCTATAAATTTATCTTTCTTTTTATTAAGCTTGCATTTACCTGCATGATACACTCCCTTTTTTCCTTGGAAGGTATCTCTTTTTGTCTTTTTCTGAGATGTGTTTAATCTTCCTTTAATTTTTTTTTTCATTTAATCCAAGGATTAACTTTATTATCTCTTCTCTCTTTTTTCTTACCTAGGAGCTGAAGCATTTTTGTGATGTTCTAAATCTTATAGCACTGAATTGGATATAAATAGAATTCCAAACAAGCCAATGCATAATCTATCACCCCTTTCTGGGGTTGCCAAATATCAAAGAAAGTTTATTCTTTGCTCTCGGGGTTTTTACACATACATATTATTTTCACTTAGGCATTTAAAACACTTTATTAGGTTTTAGTGTTTTCTTGGGCTCTTCTATTTTTATATAAACTGATATGTTGAGTAAGTAGAATATTTTTCTCTTCCTATAGTTCTAGAATTGGACTATTCTGTAGAAATATGTCCCTTTCTGGGGAAAAACATTATAAGTGTGCTTGATTTGGAGTTGCAGGGCCAGCAGCGAATTATTCAACACTAGGCTTTCTTAATAATAGCACCCATCCCCTTATTTTGGAGAAGAGGAGCTGAAACTCATAGAAGAAAAGTGACTCATCTAAGTTACTGGCAGAGTTCCGTGCTCTTTAGGGCACAACCTGCTGCCTCTCATCTAGAAACCCTTCCACATTCATTGAGTTCCTACTGCATGCCAAGACTATATAGGAGACATTTCTTTAATTGAATTTTTTTCAACTTTACCGAGACCTAATTGACATACAACATCATGTACATTTAAGGTGTACAGTGTGATGATTTGATACACGTGTATATTGCAAAATGAATGGTACCACAACAAGGTTAGTTAACACATCCATCACCTCATATCATTACAATATTTTTTTGGTGTGTGGTAAGAACATTTAAGATCTACTCTCTTAGCAACTTTCAAGTATGTAATACAGTACTGTTAACTGTAGTCAACATGCTGAATACTAGATCCCCAGAGTTTATTTATCTTATAACCGGAAATTTGCACCCTTTGACCAACATATTCCTATTCCCCCCACCTCCCAGCCCCTGGCAACCACCATTCTACTCTGTTTCTATGAGTTTGGCTTTTTTTTTTTTTTTTAGGAGTCCACATGTAAATGTATTCAGACAGTATTTGTCTTTATCTGACTTGTTTCACTTAGCATAATGTCCTCAAGGTCCAGCCATGTTGTTGCAAAAGGCAGGATTTCCTTCTTTTTTTATGGCTAAATAATATTATATATTATATTATATATATATTATATATATATATAATATATGTATACATATATAATATATATATATATATAATATATATATAAGCATTTTCTTTATCTATCTATCCGTTGATGGACACTTGGTTTGTTTCCATGTCTTGGTCATTGTGAACTGCAATGAACATGGGGTTGCAGATGTCTTTTTGAGATCCTGATTTCATTTCCTTCAGATATATACCCAGAAATGGGATTGCTGGATCATATGGTAGTTCTATGTTTAGTTTTTAAAAGGAACCTCCATACGGTTTTCCATCATAGCTGTACCACCAACTGTACACTAGGGTTCCCTTTTTTCCACATCCTGGCCAACACTTGTTAGCTCTTGTCTTTTTGATGACTGTTGGAGGAGATTATCAAGAGGTTGTGACCACTGGCTGACCCATGAGCTGGACCAGGGCAATCTGAGGCTCTTCTCCCCTCCCCTGTCCTTGGAATGTATGTTCTGTGGGAGGGTGTGGAGATCTACTCCTCTTGTGGCTGCCTAAGACAAGCTTCATATATAAGTTCCCTTGTTTATTAAACCTGCCGTCTACCAATCTGGAGTGGGCTGCCTCTTACTTTTGTCTCTCCTTGCCCTCAGTTTATGGGGGCCAATTTTGTGAAACCACCAATAATGACTGAGAAGGGCTGGAGCCAGTTCACGGGCCACTCCAAAGTCCACAGCCAGGACGGAGTTGGGTGGGGCGTCTCCTGGGTCCCTTGGTGTATAGTGCCGGTGAAGATACAAAGCCAAATGGGGCTGTAGCCAAGTCCTCAGGATTATGGAGCTGTTTCCATTTCTGCAGCTAAGACCAGAGTTGGCAAGTCAGCTACCAGATAACAAGCCTGTCTTCTCGAAACAGCTCTCCTTGGTCTTGGACTGCACTTTCACTGTCTTCTACCTGGATCCCAAAGCTCCCACAAAGGCACTTTTGTCCATGCAGGTATGCCAAATTATTGTTGTTGAGGGGGGATATGTATGAGGAACATATTCGACCATTTTGCTCAGGATGTTATTTTTATATGGTATATATTTCTCCTTAATCTTTATGGCTTCCCAAACTTCAGAGTATATATACTGAGAGAAGCACATTAACAGTTATGTAAATAAATTTTGTTTAAGAAATTGGACCTAAGCAAACCAAATGAATGACAGAAATAATTCACCTAAAAGAAGGGCACTTGAATACAAAGTAATAGGATTTGTTATTTCATGAGTAATGATTCCAAATAAATGGTTTGACACACGTTTGGTATACATTTTCAGATAAAAAGCCACAACATAAAAATCACAAGAACATAGGCTCTGATATCAGAAAGGCCCAGGTTCAAATCCTAACTCCATCATCTACTGGTTGTTACTCATGGCCAACATGACGTGGGGGAAACCAACATACAAATAGAAGTATGGAATCTGCATAGCATGTGCACTGATTGGGACAAGTCCAGGATGCTATGAAAATGTGGATAAGGGGCCCCAGCAAGGCTGGGGATGTTGAAGAGGTCATACCTGACCTTCTGTGATTGAGAGGCTAATATCAAGGTCTGCAGTGTAATTTGTGAGATGCAGAAAAGCTCTCTTGTTCAAAAATATTTCTCTCCATCATCAGCTGTTACTCTCAATAACATAATGCTGGAATGCCTAAAATTGCCACTGTTGTAATAACTCCTTTGGGATAAATCTTTTCTCTAAAGAACCTCAATAAAATACAAATATGTCCAAAAAGTGGGTTGACATTCAGAACATATCCCCCTGCCCTTTCTTTTCTTCCTTGTTACCTGGAAGCAGGTCATGGCTTTGGGAATACGAACAAGGATAAAAGAGTTGCGGTGAAAAGGCTGGGAGAGAGTTGGTGAAAGGGTGGAGGCCCAGATGTCTGGAACGGCAGTCCTCTGGAGGAAGGAGGGAGTGTGTAGTGGGCACAAGTAGCTATAAGGATAAACTTTGCTGACCCGATTATTTTTCTGAGACCAGCCAATTCCTAAAAGTGGAGACAAATTTTCAGGACAGTGACATTATAAGATACTGACAATTGGAAATCTGAGACTATCACGGAAGCATTTTCCCTTATCTACAGCTTTAGCATCCACATCTTATGTATTAAAAAAATGAGGGGAAAGTCAGCATGTTTACAAATGTGGAAAATGCAGGAAGTAGCTACTATGAGGAATTACCTTTCATATGAATAATATTCTATATATTTGTCAAAGCCTAAATCCAGGGTTGAATGAAAACTAGAATATGAGGCGAAAACTTTGAGAAAAAGTATCTAACCAACCCCAAAGCTGCAGTTTTCAACTTGTATGTCTTGTGACCCTGACTGGGTCCTAGGGAATTCTAGGATTACCATCAGAACTCCTAGTGCAGCAAAGGGCACCTTGGACCACTGTTTTTGGCTCAGCTCTGCTCTTAGGCCTGCATCTTAGCCCTTGGAAAGCCAGATAGCTGAAGGTTTACTTCATTTCTGGCATCCTGTCATTTGCACTTTGAACAAAGTAGATTCTATCATATCTTATCAACCATAACAAATTAGTGATATGAGCAAGGCATGTTTTTGGAGTCATTGTTAATATTTGACTTCACTTTCAAATAGAGGTATGAATGTTTGATATATCTTGGAGCCAAATATCTTTATGTGCTTTACATGTTGAAATTCTATCAATGTCTGAAATCAAATGTACAGTAATAAAAGATGATTAGCAAAGTCATTAGTTTTATATAAAAACAGTGATGAAAACTTTTAAATAATTGAGTAAGGAAACAGATTGGCAGTTACTAAAATATTACAAGTGCCTTAACTCGGAAACTTTAGGAAGGATAGTATATACTTTTAGATATATGGTTCTAGAAGTTTAAATAATGCAAGACAGAGTAAGAGGGAGTAGATAATATAATTTTAAACATTATAGAATCATTTGGGGTATTAACATTCATAAATGTCAACAAAATGACTTGTAAAAATTGCATTTAATTTTTACTTATTTATTTCCATTTAGGGCTTAAATCTTTCAAGAAAAAAATCCTTTCTTCACATTTGTGAGGAAAATTAAGAACAGAAGATCAGTTGTGCCACCCGAAGATTTTCAAAGCAGGAAAATCTTCAAAATAATGTACAACATCCATGAAAATCATCTCTGATCCAGATATAATGAAGGCTATAAAGAATGCAAATAAGCATTTATTAGATGTTATTAGGCTGAGTAGTTATGATAATAACTAAGCATTCTTATGAAAATTGATTAGCTGCAAGTTTATTGATGCTGCAAGTGATGTTGAAATATGCATTTGGCTATTCAGCTTTCTGAAGGCCAAGGGTGAAGCTGACTGGCAATTTCAGGGATGTCTGTGACTGAAATTAAACAACTTTGCATCTTCAAATTTGTAGGAGATAAGGGCTGCCTCGGATACCTCCATATCTCCAGAATTAATAATTAATGAGTCACAGGATACATATGTGTGCCTGCCATGCAGAGTGGCCTTGAACAATTCTGAAGACATAGAACTGTCAGCGGATGTTTTATCCAGCTTAAGAATGTTAAGAGTTAAGGTCACTTATAGGAGGGAAAATAACCTGGCCTAGAGATACAGAGGTGAAAACTCAACCCATTTTGGAGCAGGTGGTCTTCTTTTACATTGCTGCCAGAAAGGAATTCCCAGGTAAAAATCAAGATCTTAACTTACACAATGTGATTGACCATATTCCAAACAAAAATAAATATTTTCTCAGGTTTTTTCCCTTTGCTAGTTCTAGTGGCTAGAAATCAGGTTATCAAAATCTAACCAGGCAATATGTTGGAGATCCTTACTTCTATGATCTCATTGAATCATTTGTTTAAACTGCCCAAGGAAACTCTAAAGTTTGAGATTCCCTGCTGTTGTGGAATGCTCTAATTCCAGGAAGTTTGATGAATGAAACAGGAACAGAGCTAGGTTGTAGTAAATGGGGTATCCATAATATTTTCAATAATACTGCTGATAAAGAAGATAGATCTTTAGTTTAGAACCAAACTATAGATGAGTCTCTAGGACGAGGCTGATATAATAATCCCGGCTCTGTGGCTGTAGCCCTTCTATTGTGCCATCTTGTATGCACGTACATCAGGAGGTCCAACACCACTTGGCTCATTACCAAGGTAGATCAGCGGTTTTTGCGTGAGCCCTATTATTCCCTGGGTATAACCAGCTCCTGGGTCTATGGCCATGACTTCTGACAAATTTTGAAGATGTTGGAGACCATGAATTTTCAAAAGCACCCTTCTTTTTAAGTGTCTGACAAACTTTCAGGGCAGCAGTAGCTCTGGTTGCCAGCCTGGTTTGGAGCAGTGGCTGGGAAGTGCAGGAGGACAGATTTTGTTTTCAGGCCACAGTTAATGGAGTTGAGAATGAGTCAAGAGGCAGCATCCAAGGTGGAAATTGACTGATAGCAAGACTTTCCAGTGGTGTTTTCATCCAAAAGGAATAGTCAGGAGTGGAGGGAGTTGGAGCTGTCCAAGTATGAAGCCATAGGGAAAAGATAAGATGAAAGAAGTTTATTCATTCAAAAAATATTTATTGCATCCTTATGTACAATAAGATATACGAGGCACAGGTTTAGGCATACTAAACCTGTATACCTAGCACATATACATAGATGGCAGATAAGGGTAGGGTAGGGGGTAGAGTAGAGCCTGAAGGAGTCTTTGTGCTGAAGAGTGTAGACCCAGCTGGTCTGCATAGGCCTTCTGAAGCCCTGGGTAGAGCAGCTTGAGATCGAAAGGTCTGAGTGATGGGATACATTTAATCTCTTTAGCATGACTTACAATACCTTTCTTGATCTAACTCTCACTTAACAATTTAGCCTTGACTATTTCTATGCCTGTTTTCAAGACGATCATTCTATCTGTAATGAACTATTTACTCTTTTATGACTCTGCATTCCTCTTTCTTACCTCTGAAACTGTGAACCTGCTCTTCTCTCTGTTCTGAATAATTCTGCTTCCTCCCCTTCCTCCATCTTGGATACTTATTTCCTGGCTAACTGCTACTCATTCATCCTTTCTGGGTCAGATGTCCCTTCCCTTGGGAAGTTGTTGCCAATTCCCAGGCCTAGGTAGTGAGTCTATCCCATGTACTTCCATAGAATCTTGTACTTAACAATTGTCATTATACAATGCACATCGAATTATAATTTCTGGTTGACTTTCTGTGTTGTCCACAAAATTGTAGCCATTGCTACAGGGATTCTGTAATGTTACCATTATTTCTCCAGATACTAGCACAATGACTTAGACATGGTAGGCACTCTGAAGTATTTGTAGAAAGTGTAAGTTTTTGACAATATCTAGGAGAAACAATCTTCAATGCACCAAATGGAGGGCAGAGAAAAGTATTGTTCTGAATCATTTTAAGTTAACCAGGTGAAGTCATTCATTCATTCACTCATTCATGCATTTATTTATTTATTTTTATAGCCAAACTGGGAAGGCATGAAGTTCATTTAGGCAGAACTTGAAGGATTGTTTCAGATGCATCTGGCACACCAGCAATTGCGTTTTCTGAATATGGCTGCATCAATATGTATCCCATCCCATATGCTCTTCAGAGAATATGACATTGACAATACTTTTTTGCCCATTAAAACTAGATGTGTGTTTGCAACTGCCTTGACCAACAGAATGTGGCAGAAGTGATTCTGCGTGACTTTCAAGTCTATGATATAATTAGGCAGTATGATTCCACTTTGCTCTCTTTTTCTCTCTCTTTCAGCTTGCTCGCTTTTAGAACAGAGCCACCATGTTGTGTGGAAGCCCAGGCCACATGATGAGGCTGTGTGTATGCGTCTCCATCCAATAGCCCTAGCTCAAGTCTCAGCTGACAGCTGGAATCTAATGCCAGACTTGTGAGTAAACAAGCCTTCAGATGATTCCAGGTGCCAGCCTTCAGTCTTCTAGCTGAGGCCCCAGACCTAATGGAGTAGACCCCAGTTCCCCCACGGTGCCCTGTATGAATTCTGGCACACAGAAATCATGAGCAATAATAAATGACTATTGTGGTTTTAAGCCACTACACTCTGGAGTGATTATTATGCAGCAGCAGGTTTCAGTACAAGCAGCAGAGTAATTTTCCCCCTCTCCTGCTTGCTGGCTTTTCCCACTGTAGTCAGGACATCCTTCTTCATAAACAAAGTCAATACATGAAGTTTGTATACAAAAAGAGGAAATTGAAATAGAGTTCCAAGAGGAGGATAAAAGGTTAAAATGGTTATTTAAAAAGTGAAGTGATTGAAAATTAACAATTAAAATATTAATATAAATTAAAACTATAAAGATTAAGAATAAAAGTAAAAGAAAAAAATTTAAAACTAAAGTAAAATTTAAAATCAAAGTTAAATTGTAAATCAAGTATACTCCAATAAAAATTTAAAAAAAAATAAAATTAAAAAAATTAATAAAAAAATAAAATCAAAGTTAAGAGTAATATAAATAAAATGAATTAAAAATGTTAAAATGAGAAATCCACTTTTGTTTCAGTGTTCCTTATCCTATGTCTTGTTTCCTCCCTCCTTCCCTCCTTCTCTCCCTCTCTCCCTCTTTCCCTTCCTCCCTTCTTTCCTTCCTCCCTTCCTTTCACAAAGAACCAATTTTCAAGTAAAACCTGTCCTTATAAAAAAGAATTAAACATATGAAGTGATAATCAATTTTACTCACAGCTGACATTCAAATTGAAATTCCAATTAAATATGCATGAATATATATACATACACATATATAAATATTATATATGTATTATGAATATTATATATATATATTTATATATATATATACACACACACATACACATTTTATACTAAGGTCCATCCTTTGTTCAGATTTCCTTGTTTTTTACTGGATGTCCTTTTGTGTTCCAGGATCTCATCCAGGACACCGCACTACATTTAGTTATCATGTCTCCTATTTTCCTCTTGGCTATGACAGTTTCTCATACTTTCCTTGTCTTTGATGTCCTTGAAAGTTCTGAGGAGTGCTGTTCAGGTATTTTGCAGAATATCTCTCAATTGGGTCTGATCTTTTCCTCATGATCAGAGGAAGGAAGTGGGGGAAGACCACAGAAATAAATAATCATTCTCATCGTATCATATCAAAGGTATATCCTATCAACATGATTTCTCCTTGCTGATATTAGTCGATCATCTGGGGGACATAGAGTTTGTCAGGTTTCTCCATGGTAAAGTTACTCTTTTTCCTAGAGTTTCCACACTCTACTCTCTGGAAGGAAGTCACTATGTGTATCCCATATTTAAGGAGAGTTATATTCCACCTCCTTGAGAGAAGTGTATCTACATAAATGTGGAATTCTTATTTGGAATTCTTCTGCACAGATTTGTATTTTCTCCCTCATTTATTTATTATTCAATTATTTATTTATACCAGTATGAATTCAGGTATTTATTTTATACTCTGGGTTATAATCCAATACTACTTTATTTATTTTGTTGCTCAAATTGTTGCATCTTTGGCTATTCCAAGCTCCTTCAGTTGGCTTCAGTGTCCCTTTTACATATACCCATCATTGTGTTTTTACCTTTTTTTTTTAAACAAAACAAAACAAAACAAAAAAACCCACTTCCTTACTTTCTGGAACTACAAGATGCTCCAAGCTCATTTTGTGTATTTTGTGCTCCAGTTCTAGAATTGACCTTTTCTCCAAGGAATCCCAGTTTCTTTTATTGGAGAATGGGTATTAGAAACCATAACTTGGGTGTGAGGTGTGCTTGCTGCTACTGGGGTGTAGTTGCTTTTTGGACCTTTCAGTTGACAGAGCAAGGAAATATATGTGTGTACACTTATCTGTGCATATACGTATATCTGTAAATATTTCCATAATATATCCATCTATATCTATATTAAGCTAAACATCAATTTTTATGGATGGATATATAACTCCAACTCTAATCCATTACCAGGTAGATAATTCTAGCCTCCCCCCACCCCCCTTGCTTGTCTGTAAGCTCCTACTCCAACAGTGAGAGATGGTTCCAACCATCCACCATCCACTTATTTGTTAACTTCCAGTATACTTGTACAGTGGTTTCAGAATTGTTAACCAGAACTCCCATGGGAAATAACTTGTCAACTAGAGTATAGTACTTATATATAATTTTTTTTGCCTTTAGTCTTACAGTCTCCACTCATTTCCAAAGTTACTTAGATTGGCACTTTTTCTTCCATTCCCTTCAGTGAGGTTGTTTCACATATTTGTAATACAGTTAGATTCTTTTGTCACATACTATATTCCATCCTGGTATTCCCTGACCTTCTAAATTTTTAAAAATTTGCATAACGTTTACTCTTTCTGCTGAAAAGCATTATGGATTTTGACAAATGTATAATGTCGTTTAGCTACCATTACAATATCATAAAAAATAGATTCACCACCCTAAAACTCCTCCATGCTTCATGCATATAACACCCTCTGATATAATTGGAAAATATCTACAATACTTGTAACTGTTTTCTTTCGTTCTTTGTATTTCTCCCTCTTTAATTGACCATTTCATAAGATTCCAAGTTATCTTCTCTCTTAATGTATCAATTATATTTCCCTAAAAATGTTTAGTGGTTGTCCTAGAGTTTAAAATATACATTTTAAACCAATCTCAGTCTAGTTTTGAATAACTCTCTACCACATCACATATAGTGCAGGTAACTTATGGCATAATATTCTCAATTCCTCCCTTCCATCCCTCATGATATTGCTATGATTCATTTGACTTATCTATATGCTATAATCACCTGATACAGTGTTACTATATTGTTTAACAAACTGTTATTTTTTAAATAAATTAATAATGAGAAAAAAATTTTAAATATTTTAACTCTATATCTGTCGAGATTCAATCAAAGAAACGGAACCAGTAGGAGATATATATTGAGATTTATTGCAAGGAATTGGCTTAGGCAATTTTGAGGGCTTGCTAGGCAAGTCCAGATTCCACAGAGCAGGCTGTCAGGAAGGGAAGGCTGGAACTCTGGGGCTTCTGAAGCTGAAGCCACTGTCCACACAAGCAATTTCTTTTTTCAGGAAAACTTAAGCTCTCCTCTTAAGAACTTTGAACTGATTGAGTCAGCCCATTCAGATTATCTAGGATAATTTCTCTTACTTAAAGTCAACTTATTAGGTACTTTCATCACATCTACAAGATACTATCACAGCAACACCTAGATTAGTGTTTGACTGAACAACTGAAGACTGTAGCTCAGCCAACTTGATGCATAAAACTGACCATCATGCCTTCATTTATTCCTTCTTTGATACTCTGCCTTCTTAATGTAGATCCACATTTCTGACCAATGTTCTTTTCCTTCTGTCAGTAGGTCTGATGGTGATGAGTTCCATGTTTTGTTTGTCTGAGAACTTCTTAGGAAGTCTTTACTTCTTTTCATTTTTTAAAGATAATTTTACTGTAAATAGAATTCTAGGTTAGTGATTTTTGTTCAGTACTTTACATATTTCATTCTCATACTCGTTCTTGTTCTTCTAGAGCTAATGTGTTTTTTCTCCCTCTGGCTTCTTGGTTTCTTTCAAGATTCTTTCTTGGTCTTTGATTTTCTGCAGTATGAACATGATATGCCTGGGTTTAAGTTTTTTGTTTGTTTGTTTTTTAATCCTGCTTGGTATTCTTTGAGTTCCTGGATCTGTGATTTGGTGTCTATCATTAATTTTGAAAAGTTCTTGGTCATTATTACTTAAAATATTTCTTCTGCTTTATTCTTTCTCTCTTTCCTTCTGGTAGGCTAATTATGTGTACTTATGTCTCTTCATATTGTCTCACAGTTCTTGGATGTTCTTCTCTATTTTACTTTTAATTCTTGTTTTTCTTTAATTTCACTTTGGGAAATTTTTACTGCCCTATATTCAAGCTCATTGATTCTTTCCTTAGCTGTCCAGTCTATGAATGAATCCATCAAAGGTATTCTTCATTTCTGCTAGTGTTTTGATTTGTAGTATTTCCTTTTGATTCTTTCTAATAGTTTCCCTCTGTCTGCTTACCTTACCCATCTATCCTGTCTTGTGGTCTACTTTTTATATTAGAGCTCTTTATGCATATGTCATAGTTATCTTAAATTTTTTTTTGTTTAATCACGTCAACATCTGTGTCATATACTAATCTGCTTTTGTTATTGCTTTGTCTGGCACAAAGTAGGTTTCGACTCTAAGTGGGAAGAGTGAGAAAATGAAAAGTAGAATAAGTAAGTATAACAGAAATCTCTTACTGAAGTACAAAGGTTTAAAAGCATACAGATATATGTTTAGTAAAAAAAAGATAAAAAATGGAAAGAATGGTAACACACTGTAATAGATTGAATAATCACTCCCAAAGATATCTAGATCCTAATCCCTGTTACCTGTGAATATTACTTTACATGATAAAAGAGACTTTTCAGATGGGATTAAATTAAGGATCTTGAGAGGGGAAGCTATCCTGGATTATCTGGGTGGCCCTTAAATGCAATTGCAAGTTTAGGCAATGTGACCACAGAAGGAAGATTTTTGCTTCTGGTTTTGAAGATGAAACATGGGACCAAGAGCTACAATACAAGGAATGCAGCTCTAGAAAATGGGAAAGGCAAGGGAATGGATTTTCCTCTAGAGCACAGTCCTACTAACACTTTGGTTTCATCCTAGTGAACCCATTTTGGACTTCTGGTCTCCAGAATTGTGAGAATAAATATCCTTTTAGGTCACCAAATTTGTGGTACTTTGTGACAGCAGTCATGGGAAACTATGACTGAAGTTTTTAAAAGAGATCTGAGTTGGCTCTGGCTTCCTATAGAATTGAAGAGCCCCACCTGAATGGAAACCCTCTCTGGGGTGGAACCCCTGGTGAGTGGAGAGCCTGAGGCAGAATACTCTAGATATCTCTTCTCTGTCTTTCCTTTACTGTCTAGCAGCTTGAGCTCCTTGCCAGAGCATCTATTTCAAGTGGAATTTACCTGCCAACTAATTAGAGATTTTAGGCAAAAAGGAGTGATTCATGCCTTTTCTGTTATGCAGCTTCAAATTCTCCAATGTCGAGCCTCCTGGCATAGCCACAGAACTAAATACTCAACAAAAATGTAAATAAAATGAAAGTTGTCTTAGATAAATTGGGCAAAAAAATTCTGAATATAAACAAAATTGAAAAGGATACATTTGAAAGGATGACAAAAGTATCAAAGAAGCTGAGAACATGCAAGCATGAATGAAATGCTGTCAGTTATTGAACCCTTTTTAGAAATAAGAAATTAAAACAGAAACGTCTCCAAGTTGACTAAAGACATTTTTGAAATATTTAATTTGTTAAAATAGAAAACTAAAGGAATAGAAAAAAATCTCAGGAAGAGTTATACTGATATAACATAAATAAATTAAATTTTGATAAAAATGGATTTTAGGTAAATATGCCACTAGAGATTAATAAGGAAATGAGTCCACATAGTCCCATATATGGTATGAAGTAATTCTAATGTTTAAAAGACTGCAAATGTCTGTAGCACATATCATTCTAGTAAGTGTAACCCACCAAAGACCCTTATTTTACTCCAGTAACTGACCAAAAAGCCTTCATAAATAATTCATTCTAGAGGATCACCTAAATTCCTTCTATTCCTTCAATCTCAGATCTGCCCCAGTCATACACAATATTGAGATCATCACACACCATCTTTTCAATTCAGTAAATATTCATTGAATATCTACTCTGTGTTAGACACTACTGAAGTTTCTGTCTCCAGGGAGCTCCATTAATTTGAAGTTTTATGGGCAGTAACTTTATTTGCTCTATCATTATCACTGCTAAGTAAATGGGTCAGATTGAGAGGATGAAGCTGTTTTCAAAGGATACGTCTGAATTAGGCTGCTGAAAAAATTTTGCCAATACAGTAGGTTTCTTGTCTATCCACATAATTCTTAGTGGTCAGCATTAGGAGCCATTTCTCATTCTCAAAAGTTTCCTCTCGTGCTGATTGAAAAAATTTAAGGATGACTTAAGCATTATATGAACGTAATGGGGCCATGTCCTCTGCTCTAAATTTTGGCTTTGATATGATAGACATCCCTTATATTTTGCATCCATGCTGTTCTGTCCACATCTACTCTTCCTATTTATTAATTTATTCACTTTTACTACATGAGTTGATTTTTGCTAAAGTTCATGAAACTAGACCAAGATAAAGAGTTTGTGTTATATAAGAAATTTTGTAACAGGGGTGCTTTGGCCTCATATGTTCATTAATTGTAATGGCGTCTGATTTTATTTTATTTTCTTTGGCCTACGTAACTGAAGTTGCACAGCAAGAAAAGCTATAAATCACAGTGTCACAATTGCTGAAGTGACACTATATATGTTCAAATTTGTTGGCCCACTGCCCCTGCAGAACTTCAGTGCCAGGAGTCTGATTGTCTTTGTTCCTGTGGAAATGGTAGGGACATGGCAGGGACATGGCCAAGGCTCCAAGCATTTAACAAGCTCAGGCAGGGGCTCATAGTCAGGTCAGCTTTGTTGCTAGTCCTTTCAGAACCTTGGCCTAGTTAATTGGTCTTTCAGTAACCAGGCCTCAGTGTTACTTCTCCACATTCTTTGTATATCCAGACATTCTGCTTAGGATCCCAGTTCCTCCATGACCAAATTTTCTCTTGTTTCTTGCCAATCTTGTCAGGTCTGAACCCTTCTCTTGTCTCCAAATCCCAGGCATCAGGACTGGATTCCGGTTCTTTGGTGTCAGAACTCTCTGCCTAGTTTCCTCCATCTTTGTGTCCTACCTGGTACCAGAGCCCCCTGAAGTCTCCTCTTTGGAACTATGCTCTGTCTGCTGAGAATCTGCTCTTGGCTGTTCACAGTACTGACTCTTTGAAGCTTTGCTTTTTCCTTACAGAAAGTGATAAGGATCTTTCCTCATTACCTGCTGTCTCCACCCCATTGCCATGGCTGAATCATGACATCAACTGCTATTTCTGTATTTATAAGTAAAAGACAGTGGCAACTTGAAAAAGGTATTTATTTATTGCTTTCTTTAAATTCAGCAAATTATTTTTATGAAATGCATGCTATATCAAATACACCAAGTAGTAAAAAGCAGTGAACAGTCCACCTTTATTTTCATCTGATCTCACTCCTTGAAGAAACTAGAGTTAACAGTCTATCAGGAGTAGTCTTCAAGTATACCTGCCTGTTGGAATTATTGGAGGAGTTTGGAAAATATGCTGATACCTTCCAGCTGGCTCTGTGGGGTGAGGTGGGGGCAGTGGCTGTTTCCCAAGCCAGCATCAGCACCAGCATCCACTGCCTCCTCCCTCAACCCATCCGGCCCCGCTGTAAATGAATCAGAATCTCTGAGGATCAAGCCAAGGAAATGTGTCTACATAGAACCCTTGTAAGGCAGTGCTGGGCACCCTGGGTTTGTAACCTGTCTCTATCCCTTAATATTTTTGTAACGTTAGGAAACATTATGCCTCTATTTTCCCAGCTATAAAATGGTGATATTAACTGCCCCTACCTCTGAGGGTAATTATGAAGATTAAAGGAGTTTATCTGAGACCCTTAGATGAATGTCAGGCATGTTAGCTCTTGTTTGTCTCTCTTAGCTCAGTTTCTTCCTGTTAATGGGGCTTCTTGGAGAAGACTGTCTCGAAGAAGACAGCCTCCATGGTAATTTTTGTGTATTGGGTTGTCTCAAATCTCTCAGAGGTGTGTGTTGGAAAGAATTAAGGATGAGCCTAGATTAAGAATTTAGACTGAGGACATATAAGAAATTTAATTAAATAGACAACTACAATTCATAGAATATTGTATTTCATTTCTTACCACAGACTGGGTCAAAGGGGTTAGAGAACTTTTGATCAGCTCAAAACATTTCCTGTGGACTCACTCCAATACTGTGGACCTGGGTTAAAAATGCATGCTACTTTGGCAGTGCACAACGCATAAAGGCAAGCTCCTCTAAAGAAGCTTGCCTCCACGGAGTACGTACAGGCTTGGGCTTTGATGAATACTGAAAGCAGAAATCAGTCCCTTGAAATGAATTTCTGAAGAAGAGCTTAAGGGTTCAGATCCACTGCTCATATCATTAAAAAAACTTGCTCTCTTAAGGAAACCCTTCTCACTTTAAATCATAGAAATTTTGAACCAGAAGGCACCTTAGAGATCATTCCTTATTCACCTAAAAGAGAAGAACTTGTTGCTAACCAGGTCTTGAGTTTTAATAAGCAAGTTCTGAATAAGCCCCTGGCATTTTCTCAAATGTTCTTGGGCTCTCAGTTTTTCCCTCCCTCAACTGAGCCTTCTGAATGGAATTTTTAAAATATACTGCAAGTTTCTGTTAACTACACTTTGCCAGGTCACTCTGAACAAAGGGACACTTACTAAATGAGAAAATAAAGGAAAACAGTAGAATGTTATTTCTAAGTATTGGTACTGGATCAGCTTGGAAATATGGTTTTTTGTTTTGTTTTGTTTTTGTTTTTGTTTTGTTTTTTCAGCAATGCAGCCTCTGCTATTGTATGTAGGGCTCCACTCCACAGCAAGTTGTGGTCTGTGTTAAGTGATAATGAAAGGTCCATCCTGTCTAGATGATCTGCGTTCCCACCACTTTTTGGATCAGAAAATAACTGTTTACAGTGGAAGAAGTAAGGTACCAGTAAGATAGGATTACTCTGCAGGCTCTCCAACAGAGTAGAGATTATACTCCTAGCTTTTGTTTTTCTCTGTGGTTCAGAAATCTGGAATTTCATCTTTTTAAAAAGTGTTTAAAATTTCACATATGGTGTGAAATATTGGGGGACAGGGGGAAGAAAAGAGAGCAAGCATTTTTAAAATTTCTTATTTCACATGGGACACGGCAAGTTGTAGTTTTCATGTGTTCTCCCATGAAACCTAACTTCCACCACTGACATGAGGTGGGGAAACCTCAAGACAGTGGCGGAAGTTAGGTTTCATGATGTGTTAAAGTTGTAGGGTTAATACTTGGCAAAACTGTCTTGCTCAGCTGGTTCTGACTCCAAACATGTTATGAGTCCCATGCTGCTTGTGAAGATGCAGGATGAATGCAATATTGTTACAAGGGCATTGCCTGTTTAGGTATTTACTTTGCCCTCTCTTCTATGAGCTCCACTGAGAGTAGAAATACTGTCTTCTTCATCTCTACATCTATCACCAAGCAGTATCCCCTGGTACATAGAGGAATGTTCTATGTCTGCAATAATTGGAAGATTGCAATATTAACATATATAATAATTATAGGCCCTATCAGATTTTCACAGACTGGATTTTCAAATCTCTTGATAGAAAATTAAGTAGGACTTAAATGCTGCCCTACCTCAGAACTTAATAGTTGCTAAATAAAATTTAATTTTCTTCTACCCCTTTGTGCAGTCCTGGAGGTGGGACAAGGAAGGGTATCATGAGGAGGAGGTATGGTGAAGTAGGTGATATGCTCTGGATTCTTGAGTATAGTCGGAGGTTTGCTACAGTGGAAATGGTACAACTAGTGCCAAATGGAATCAAATATGCTAATGAAGATTGGTACCATCATTTAAACATCATTTATATCTCTATGAAGAAATTCACTGAATCCTAAATAAGTGATGATAAACTTTTGAACCAACACTGGTCCCTATTTGGTCTGAACTGCATAGGATTCAAATAAGCATTTCAGGTTAAATATGCTGAAATTATCCAAATTTTCTGAGAAAATGCTGAATAATTTTGTCTTTCTACATTTATTATTTAATATTCATAAGGTAATATTTTCATGACACAAGTTTACACAAGAAATATTATCACAATGAATAATGACTAAATAAGGTTTCAGTTGAGATGCATATTATAAGATAATAGACAGGATGATGTTTGAAAACACTACATCTTTTTTGCGGGGGGGTGTGCTACACCGTGCAGCATACAGGATCTTAGTTCCCTGACTAGGGATCGAGCCCGTGTGAGCCCTGCTTTGGGAGTGTGGAGTCTTAATCACTGGACTGCCAGGGAAGTCCCGAAAACACTACATCTTGTGTGAGAAGTAGAGCTGGAGAACTTGCCCTTAGATAATAGCTGCTCTTAAACCCTGGCTTAGAAAACATGTAGAAATTCCTTGCCCAAAGATGTTTATAGTTTCAAAAAAGGCATGAGATAACCACACAAAAGTCTGGGACAAGTAGCAAAGAATCAGCTTCTCCCACAGAAATAACCCAGGCTATGTGTTCCATGGCTCAGGCTGAGATAGGAAGTCTGTAGACATTAGGATCCACCTCAGAGTTTCAGCTGGGAAGATTCAGATCACAGAGAAGCTAGAAAATACGCTGAGGGAAGGTTCTCACTGACACGCCTTTGAAGGGGCAGGATTTCTTCAAAGTATCGTGAGGCTTAAAAAGCCTTTCAAGTGCCCGCTGGAAGGTTGGGACTGATCAAACCCAGATGCAACCAGAGCCCTTAACTTTTTCTCCCCACTTGGTTCTCTAGACAGAATTCTTGGTGCCTTAAGTGTGGGTTGAAGTGGCTAAACGTGGAATCTGGATGATGAGAAAACTATAGTTTTTCTTTTGGGTGATCAAGATGTGGGAAGAAGCTATTGGAGGCATTTAAAACAAAACAAGACAGAACTCCAACGAAAACTCCAAATCAGGAGAAAAAGAAGCAATCACCCTGCTGACCTTGGAGAACCCTTTGAAAACCCACTCAGACTTTGCTATTCCACTTAAAATCTTGTTTCTGCCCTGTCTTGATAGGCTTTGACTCTTTTTTTTTTTTTTTTAATTTATTTAGTTTTGGCTGTGTTGGGTCTTCGTTTCTGTGCGAGGGCTTTCTCTAGTTGCGGCAAGCGGGGGCCACTCTTCATCGCGGTGCGCGGGCCTCTCACTATCGTGGCCTCTCTTGTAGCGGAGCACAGGCTCCAGACGCGCAGGCTCAGTAGCTGTGGCTCACGGGCTTAGTTGCTCCGCGGCATGTGGGATCTTCCCAGACCAGGGCTCGAACCCGTGTCCCCTGCATTAGCAGGCAGATTCTCAACCACTGCGCCACCAGGGAAGCCCAGGCTTTGGCTCTTTTTACTACCTCTTTCATTTCTAGTTTTTGACCAGGTTTCGTAATCTTGATTTCATGATCTCTTATGCTGATACCTTATTTGTGCTAATATCAGTTATTGTTTGTGGGTGGAAAGCAGGAAGTGCTTTGGGCTCCCTAAATTAGTGATTGATTCTAGTTCCAGACTCTAAAGTGAATTCCAGCCACCAGGGGAATGTTTAGAGATGAGAGTGAGGAATTATAGTTTGTAAGAACTGGAGAAACTCCGTGGTGGGAACAGCCAGGGAGAAGGGGTCTTGAGACAAACAAAGAACTTGGAGAGTAGGTTAGGTATATGTATATATATCTCAAAGAGCCTCCTGGTGAGGTGGATGGAACTGGGCAGAAGGGATAGTAGTAGGTTGGAATTTGAAAGAGAATCTAAACACCTTGGGATGTTCAGGAGGGAGGACCGATTTCAATAGTTTGGTCTTCAATGGCTGAAGACAGCCATGACCAAAGAATCTTCTAAGCAGAGATTTCCTCTGCAAGTAATCATCCCTTTTGGATTCTAATTTCTCATCTATACACAATTCATGTATTTTATTCCATATATTCATTTTAAGAGCAACTTAAAATTTCCATCACATCAGCATACATAGCACTGACCACCTTGTAACATGGTAAGTAGATTATGTTTCTCCTCTGCTGTTCTGTCTACTTCTAAGCAATGGGCTGTGTCCCACTTGTCTGTGATGTTCCAGTGCCTGCAACACATTGGGCACTGAAATATTTGTTGAAATATAGTGTTGCATTGGTGTGACTTGTTGTTGAAATTGAGCTATAACCACTGAAAGGAAAAGCAAGACCTTGGATAAAGATAGGGAAGAAGAGAATATGCTGTGATATCTCATATCCCTTCTCCAAAATACAACATGGTTTCACTCACCTTTCTTTACAAACTTCGTGCCTTCTCTTAGACCATAACTGAATAATCTTCTTTTATTTAAGGTATGATTGGAAATATAATCACTGAAGATTGAAATGTAGTAGGGAAAGCTTGACAAGCGCTATAAAGAAAGGTTCAGAAGTATTTTGTATAACAGTTTATCAGACGTGAATGCCAAGTGTTTAGAAATCTGTGGTGCCCTGCAGCTGACAAAAAAGTGTAGTCAATAAATTAAAATCCCAGGGGAAAAAAAGGTCTACAGTAGATAGAGAAGCAAAAGGCAAGTCAGAATTAATGGGACTTCCAGGGGGAGTTGAATTTGGTTAAATGTGCTGATCTGATTCTAATTGGACAATCTCAAGATTTCCTTTATTGGTAAAAATACACATTTTCTAGTAGAATAGAAACATCATGCATCTCTCAGTAATTAATGATAGAGTTGATGGGATCATTGCAGTGATTTCTCTAGTTATTGTGACAAGAGCGTTGATTTTTCATTGGCACTGCTTAAGAATATAATACAGATACTTCCTTCTCTCAGAAACATACAATAGTATTTAAAAATTCCAACCTAATACTGAGGAAAGCATACTTATTTGCATTAAAAATAATTAATTTCAGAGTTTCTTTTAATAGACAATTTCCTTTGTGTATTTAAAGCAGCATTCCTATTGTACAAATTTTCAGAAAGATTTAAGTTCATGCTTGCGGAAATTCAAAAGTTGCTTGCTTCTTATTTAAAAGATTTATATTAGGGGCGTAGAATTATGGAGGAAAGATAACTCAGTAGCTGTGAGATCTTGAGCATCTCTTTTAACTGCTCTGCTTTGATCTAATCTATAAAAGGAAAGAGCTGAGATAGGTATTTCTAAGATAGCTTCCAGTTATCTTTTCTGTAGGTCTATAATTCTGCTATATATACAAGACAAAGTTTCTTAAAAAAGTCTCTTTCATGTCACTGTGCAAATGAATTTCTGTGTGGTAAAAGATAACCTAGCCAAAGAGCAGAAGAGGCTTATCTGATTCTAACACCTTCTCCCCTCTGGTTCCTGTTCCTGTAGCAGTCATGATCTGTGGTGTGATGGGAAGAGAAGAAATCTGTAGAGCTATATCTGAATTCTCCCAGGTTCTTTTGTTCCAACAGAGCAGTTGCAAGTAGCAATCATCTTTTAATGCTTCTTTTCACTCCACTTCCCAACTCAAACATCTTCATTTCTCCTTAAAGAAAAACCACCAACCAACCTCAAGGAAAACTACCCCCCAACAAACCATGAGGATCAACATGTATAACAAAATATTTTTATAATCAACTAACTAAGCAAAGAAAATGATGAAAAATATATGCACTACCGCAGCACCCTGTGTTTCCTTCATTTTTACGCTCGTTATACCTTCATGGCTCTGTGAGGCTAAGGACTGTACTTGTCCTATAAAATGAGTAAGAACATAAATGCCAGAAACTTAGAGGAAAACAGATGGCATTTACATGATGTTCTTGTTTCTCCTCCTTGATTGGAATTCCAAATTAATACTTTTTATTGACCATTTTTACTAGCTAGGCAACATCTTTACTTCTCTATGTTTTTCAGAAAAGGAAATCTACTTTTAGCACAATTTTAGTCCAGCAGGCAGTCTTCTATAATTCATGCAGCTTATCTAAAAACCGAATGTTACTGGATAAAAGGAGAGAATGAATGAATGGTAACATACAATCACTGTTTGGAGTGTCAGGAATGCCAGCCCTCCTTTTTGTTCATCTGCCAAAGCTACTTCTCTTTCTCCAGGATTCTACTCCAAAGGCTTAGCCTCAGGAAGCTGGTTACTTCTTGGTATTTCAAAATGTGTTTTTGCATACTTCCCTCTAGGGATTCAACGTTTTGTTACATTAAGGGATTATCTCACTTCTATTTTAATTTTTCATTTTGCATATCTGTCTCCTACATTTCTCTGAATTTGTAGGGGGATTTGGTATCACAAAAAAGTAGAATGAATAAATAAGAGACCATAAACACATGGAGAAAATGGCTATGGGAAGAAATTAGCAGAAATAATTTATTTCAAGAATGAGTAAGGAAAATGTGCTAAAATAAAAAAGATAGATAAGAGATAGAAAGAAGTCAAAAGGAAATCTAGGAGAGAAGAGTGAGAGAGAAGTTAAGGGAAGAGTTTATATCCGAATATGTGAGATCAACAGGGTCAAATGTCCATTTTGAATCAGTCAACAAGTATTCTAGAAAATACTGTTCTTTTCTAGAAAAGAGTACCTTAATAAAAATCTGTAGTTACAAAATATGTGTTTATTGAAATTAGTGAAACAATGCAAAGGTGTACTTAAAGATTTGCTTTTCTTTCCTTTATTCCCAGTTGTTCCAAATTAATATGCTTGTTGGATGTTATGGTTCCATGATTTTCTCAGTGCTCATACAAATGCATGTACATTTATAGGATCTCATGTACTCTTTCACACAAAAAAATTATCATTCTATACTTCCTCACATGCAAATTAGCAATGCATCTTGGATATCCCTGTAGTGAATACTGATCTGTCTTTTCCTTTCTTTTATTTTCCTTTCTTTTTCTTTTCCGTTTTTTCTTTCCTTTCTTTCCTTTTCTTAATTTAAAATTTTGTTTTACTGTGGTAATAACACAACGTGATATCTGCTCTTTTAACAGATGTTTAAGCGGGCAATACAATATTGTTATCTATAGGCACAATGTTGGACACCAGATCTCAGAACTTGCATTACTGCAACTTTATACCTATAGATTAGCAACCCCCCATTTCCCTCTTCCTTTCTTCTCCTTTTCAAGAGACATATCTACAGAATGGATATTCCACAATCTATTTCACTATTTCTGTATTGATGACATACTTTGTTTCCAGGGTTTTTTCTTTTTCTTTTTTATCTTCACAAAAATAGTTGCAACAATCATCCTTGTATTTATTATCATGCACTGATACTTTTCTTTCTGTAGGATAGAATTTCCAAAGTGAAATTGCTTGTCCAGAAGGTATGTATATTTTGGATGTTGATAGCAATTCCTGGACCTCTTTAACGTTAGCTTACTATAAGGAGCTTGAGCAACTCGTAGTCCCATCAACAAAATATGGGAGCGCCCATTTTCCCATATCTTCATCAGCATCGAATGCCCCAAATCTTATTTTTGCTGATTAGGGTGAAAAATACCACTTCTCTGGATACTAGTGAAGCTAAGCATCTTTTCATGTTTATTGCCAACTGTGTTTCATCGTCTGTGAATTGCTTGTTTGCAGCTTTTGTCTATTTTTCATTTTTTCAAATTAGAGGTATTCTTTTTGCATTTTAGAAGGACTGGCCCTTTGTCACATGAAGTGCAAATGTTTCCCTAGTTTATCCTTTTTATTTTGACTTTGTTTGTAGTGAATTGGCCATATAATATGTTTTAATTTTTTAAAGTCAAAATATGTCTTTCTTTTATTTATGATTTCAGGCAATTACATTTTGCATAGGAAATTTTTCCTCTACCACAGGTTTATGAGAATATCTTTTCTAATTTTTAAAAACTTGAAAAATATTTTTGCACTAAACTTTTATCCATCTGGAATTCATTTTGGCATATGGTATGAGATAGATGATCTAGCTTGTTTTCTTCTAGACAGGTAGCCAATTATGCCAGGATCATGTATTAATAAACCAATTATTTCCCACTGAATTAAAATGTCACTTTTGTGGATTTACTTCTGCCCTCTGTTTTGTTCCACAAATATATTTTTCTATTTCTGTGTCAGTGTTAGAGATTATAGTGACTTTATAGTAAATTTAAATATCTGATAATGAACATATTCTCCTCATCGTTTTTCTTTGTTTATAATTTTCTTTTCTACCATAGACACTTCCTTTATTTATAAACTTTAAAACAATTTGATCCATCCCTCCACCAAAAACAACAAAAGGATCATCAAAATTAGGATTTTGATTGAAATTGCATTAAATTATTAAATTAATATTGGTTGAACAAAATTTTTGGAAGAAGCTCCTACTTTTTATAAGAATTGTTTGGGTATTTGTGCACTCAGTAGACTATTTTTGCTTCCTCTCTTAAATGACTTTATAATGTTAATTCCGCCCACCCCAACACACATCCTTTTTGTTTTTTAATTAGTTGGGACTTTTATTACTATTTTTTTGTTGTTATTTTTTATAACAGCTTTATTGAGATATAATTCAAATACCATACAACCTATCCATTTAAAATGTACACTTCAGTGGATTTTGGAGTTGTAACTTTTATTATGAAGGACATATGCATATAAACATTAAAAAACACCAGTTAGTGAATTATCACAATATCATTGTGGTATCACAAATGGTAACAATCTTTTTAATTTCTGTCACTCTGGTGGGTGTATAGTGATAGTGATTTATGATCTTAGCTTGCATTTCCTTGATTACTATTGAGTTGGACAGTGTTCATGATTTTATTGGCCATTTGGTCATCCTTTTTGGTGAAATTCCTATTCAAAATTATAGCGTTATCTCTTCAATGATGATTTGTAATAGCTCTTTAGTCTATGTATGAACCTTTTGTTGGTTATAATTGTTGCAAATATCTTCTCCACTTCTGTGACTTGCCTAATTACTTGTTTTGTTTTGGGATATTTCAATAGAGTTCTTCATTTCATTTTAACCTAATGTACCAAACTTTTTCTTTAACACTAGGACTTTTTATATTCAGTCAAACTACTTCAAGGTCCTAAAGATATATGAAAACATTTTCATCTAGGAAATTTGTCTGGCATTTCACATTTAGATCTTCAATCCACCTAAAATTGACTCTTCTATATGACATGAGGTAGGGACCTGGTTTCACTTTTTTCCAGTTGGATATCCAATTGACATAGAATGATCTATTGACAGACTCTCTTTCCTCTAGTGCTCTGCAGTGTTATCTTTATCATAAATGAAGTCATCAGATATATGTAAGTTTCTATCTAGACACTTTAATTGGCTGTATTGGTCTATTTTTCTATCCTTGAGGCAATAGCACACTGTTTTAATTACTGCAGCTGTATATCTAGTTGAGTAAATACTCCCACCTTGTTCATCATCTTGGTTATTCTTGATTTTTTGCATTTTAATATGGAGTTTAGATTGCCAGCTTCTATCAAAAGCTGTAGAAATTTGAATCCATAGACAAATTTTGAAACAATTGACATCTTTATAACACTGAGTTTTCCAATTCATGAAAACAATTATAACCATCCATTTATTTAGGTCTTATTTAATTTCTCTTAATAATGTTTTAAAAGTTATTGATTCCTAAGTATTTGATATTTTGATGCTATTTTAAATGCTATTTTTAAAAAAAACTTACAGTTATTTATACTATATAGAAACAAAATTGATTTTTGTATATTGATATTTGTATCCAGAACTTTTGGTAGCATCACATTAATCCTAATAATTCATCTGTTTGTTTACAAAATTTTCTGTGTATTACAATCATCTCATTTTGTGTGACTACTTTAGATAAGGGAGCCAGGGAAAACTTCTATGTAGAAGGAGCAGATAGAAGAAACCTTGCTTCTACGGTTTCAGTCTCTTCTCAAAACAGAAGCCAGAAAGCCTTTAAAAATATATCAGAGCATGCGATATACTTGATTTTATACCTTTTAAATTGATACTTAACATTTATTTTTCCCTCTCCATTTCTCTACTTTCGTTGGCTTACTAAAATTTTCCTTTTATCTGCTTGTCAGTTTGGAAGTTCTATTATACTTTTAAGTTGTGACAAATGTATAAGCCTATATAACCACCACCAAAATAAAGATGTAAAACACTTCCATCACTCCCCCCCCCCCACCAAAGTTTGCATGCTCCTTTGCAGCCAAGCTCCTAATTCCTCACCCAGGCAACCACTAACTTGTTTTCTGTGTTAGTTTTGCATATTCTAACATTTTATATAAATAGACTCCTTAAGTACTCTTTTGATTCTGGTTTATTTTGCTTAACATAATGACTTAGAGATTTAGCTATGCTGTTGCATGTATTTTAATTCATTCCTTATTTATTACTGAGTGGTACCCCATTGTGTAGATATGCCATAGTTTATGCTTTCATCTTTTTTTTTTTAAACATCTTTATTGGAGTATAATTGCTTTACAATGGTGTGTTAGGTCCTGCTTTATAACAAACTGAATTAGCTATACCTATACATATATCCCCATATCTCCTCCCTCTTGTGTCTCCCTCCCACCCACCTTATCCCACCCCTCTAGGTGGTCACAAAACACCGAGCTGGTCTCCCTGTGCTATGCGGCTGCTTCCCACTAGCTATCTATTTTACAACTGGTAGTGTATATATGTCCATGCCACTCTCTCACTTCATCCCAGGTTACCCTTCCCCGTCCCCGTGTCCTCAAGTCCATTCCCTACGTCTGTATCTTTATTCATGTCCTGCCCCTAGGTTCTTCAGAACCATTTTTTTTTTTTTTAGATTCCATATATATATGTTAGCATATGGTATTTGTTTTTCTCTTTCTGACTTAACTTCACTCTATATGAGAGTCTCTAGGTCCATCCACTGCACTACAAATAACTCAATTTCGTTTATTTTTATGGCTGAGTAATATTCCATTGAATATATGTGCCACATCTTCTTTATCCATTCATCTGTTGATGGATATTTAGGTTACTTCCATGTCCTGGCTATTGTAAATAGAGCTGCAATGAACATTGTGGTACATGACAATTTTGAACTGTGGTTTACTCAGGGTATATGCCCAGTAGTGGGATTGCTGGGTCGTATAGTAGTTCTATTTTTAGTTTTTTAAGGAACCTCTATACTGTATTCCATAGTGACTGTATCAGTTTACATTCCCACCAACAGTACAAGAGGTTTCCCTTTTCTCCATACCCTCTCCAGCATTTATTGTTTGTAGATTTTTTGATGATGGCCATTCTGACTGATGTGAGGTGATACCTCACTGTACTTTTGATTTGCATTTCTCTAATGATTAATGATGTTGAGCATACGTTCATGTGTTTGTTGGCAATCTGTATATCTTCTTTGGAGAAATGTCTATTTAGGTCTTCTGCCCATTTTGGGATTGGATTGCTTGTTTTTTTTGATATTGAGCTACATGAGCTGCTTGTAAATTTGGAGATTAATCCATTGTCAGTTGCTTCACTTGAAAATATTTTCTCCCATTCTGAGAGTTGTATTTTCATCTTGTTTATGGTTTCCTTTGTTGTGCAAAAGCTTTTAAGTTTCATTAGGTCCCATTTGTTTATTTTTGTTTTTATTTCCATTTCTCTAGGAGGTGGGTCAAAAAGGATCTGGCTGTGATTTATGTCATAGAGTGTTCTGCCTACGTTTTCCTCTAACACTTTTATGGTGTGTGGCCTTACATTTAGGTCCTTAATCCACTTTGAGTTTATTTTTGCATATGGTGTTTGGTAGTGTTCTAATTTCATTCTTTTACATGTAGCTGTCCAGTATTCCCAGCACCACTTATTGAAGAGGATGTCTTTTCTCCATTGTATATTCTTGCCTCCTTTATCAAAAATAAGGTGACCATATGTGCATGGCTTTATCTCTGGGCTTTCTATCCTGTTCCATTGATCTATATTTCTGTTTTTGTGCCAGTACCATACTGTCTTGATTACTGTAGCTTTTTAGTATAGACTGAAGTCCAGGAGCCTGATTCCTCTGGCTCCGTTTTTCTTTCTCAAGATTGCTTTGGCTATTCGGGGTCTTTTGTGTTTCCATACAAATTGTGAAATTTTTTGTTCTAGTTCTGTGAAAAATGCCACTGGTACTTTCATAGGGATTGCACTGAATCTGTAGATTGCTTTGGGTAGTATAGTCATGTTCACAATCTTGATTCTCCCAATCCAAGAACATGGTCTATCTCCCCATCTGTTTGTATCATCTTTAACTTCTTTCATCAGTGTCTTATAGTTTTCTGCATACAGGTCTTTTGTCTCCTTAGGTAGGTTTGTTCCTAGGTATTTTATTCTTTTTGTTGCGATCGTAAATGGGAGGGTTTCCTTAATTTCTCTTTCAGATTTTTCATCATTAGTGTATAGGAGTGCAAGAGATTTCTGTGCATTAATTTTGTATCCTGCTACTTTACCAAATTCATTGATTAACTCTAGGAGTTTTCTGGTAGCATCTTTAGGATTCTCTATGTATAGTATCATATCATCTGCAAACAATGACAGCTTTACTTCTTCTTTTCTGATTTGGATTCCTTTTTTTTCTTTTTCTTCTCTGATTGCTGTAGCTAAAACTTCCAAAACTATGTTGAATAATAGTGGTGAGAGTGGGCAACCTTGTCTTATTCCTGATCTTAGAGGACAAGGTTTCAGTTTTTCACCACTGAGAACGATGTTGGCTGTGGGTTTGTCATATATGGCCTTTATTACGTTGAGGTAAGTTCCCTCTATGCCTACTTTCTGGAGGGTTTTTATCATAAATCGGTGTTGAATTTTGTCAAAAGCTTTTTCTGCATCTATTGAGATGATCATATGGTTTTTATCCTTCAGCTGGTTGATATGGTGTATCACATTGATTGATTTGGGTATATTGAAGAATCCTTACATTCCTGGGATAAACCCCACTTGATCATGGTGTATGATCCTTTTAGTGTGCTGTTGGATTCTGTTTGCTAGTATTTTCTTGAGGATTTTTGCATCTATGTTCATCAGTGATATTGGCCTGTAGTTTTCCTTCTTTGTGACATCTTTGTCTGGTTTTGGTATCAGGGTGATGGTGGCCTCGTAGAATGAGTTTGGGAGTGTTCCTCCCTCTGCTATATTTTGCAAGAGTTTGAGAAGGATAGGTGTTAGCTCTTCTCTAAATGTTTGATAGAATTCGCCTGTGAAGCCATCTGGTCCTGGGCTTTTGTTTGTTGGAAGATTTTTATTCACAGTCTCAATTTCAGTGCTTGTGATTGGTCTGTTTATATTTTCTATTTCTTCCTGGTTCTGTCTTGGAAGGTTGTGCTTTTCTAAGAATTTGTCCATTTCTTCCAGGTTGTCCATTTTATGGGCATATAGTTGCTTGTAGTAATCTCTCATGATCCTTTGTATTTCTGCAGTGTCAGTTGTTACTTCTCCTTTTTCATTTCTAATTCTATTGATTTGAGTCTTCTCCCTTTTTTTCTTGATGAGTCTGGCTAATGGTTTATCAATTTTGTTTATGTTCTCAAAGAACCAGCTTTTAGTTTTATTGATCTTTGCTATCATTTACCTCATTTCTTTTTCATTTATTTCTGATCTGATCTTTATGGTTTCTTTCCTTCTGCTAACTTTGGGGATCTTTTTGTTCTTCTTTCTCTAATTGCTTTAGGTGTAAGGTTAGGTTGTTTATTTGAGATGTTTCTTGTTTCTTGTGGTAGGACTGTATTGCTATAAACTTCCGTCTTAGAACTGGATTTGCTGCATCCCATAGGTTTTTGGTCGTTGTGTTTTCATTGTCAGTTGTTTCTAGGTATTTTTTGATTTCCTCTTTGATTTCTTCAGTGATCTCTTGGTTATTTAGTAGGGTACTGTTTAGCCTCCATGTGTTTGTACTTTTTACAGATTTGTTCCTGTAATTGATATCTAGTCTCATAGAATTGTGGTCAGAAAAGACACTTGATATGACTTCAGTTTTCTTAAATTTACCAAGGCTTGATTCGTGAAAACAAGATATGATCTATCCTGGAGAATGTTCCACGAGCACTTGAGAGGAAAGTGTATTCTGTTGTTTTGGGATGGAATGTCCTTTAAATATCAATTAAGTCCACCTTGTTTAATGTATCATTTAAAGCTTGTGTTTCCTTATTTAATTTCATTTTGGATGATCTGTCCATTGGTGAAAGTGGGGTGTTAAAGTCCCCTACTATGGTTGTGTTACTGTCGATTTCCCCTTTTATGGCTGTTAGCATTTGCCTTATGTATTGAGGTGCTCCTATGTTGGGTGCATAGATATTTACAATTGTTATATCTTCTTCTTGGATTGCATATCTACAGGATTATATATCTACAGGATTCTTCTTGCATATATATGGGTCTTGTTTTTGTATCCATTAAGCCCCTTTAAAAGCAGCAAGGGAAAAACAACAAATAACATACAAGGGAATCCCCATAAGGTTAATAGCTGATCTTTCAGTAGAAACTCTGCAAGCCAGAAGGGAGTGGCAGGACATATTTAAAGTGATGAAAGGGAAAAACCTACAACCTAGATTACTGTACCCAGCAAGGATCTCATTCAGATTCGACAGAGCAATCAAAAGCTTTACGGACAGGCAAAGGCTAAGAGAATTCAGCACCACCAAAACAGCTCTACAACAAACGCTAAAGGAACTTTTCTAGGCAGGAAACACATGAGAAGGAAAAGACCTACAATAACAAACCAGAAACAATTAAGGAAATGGTAATAGGAACATACGTATCGATAACTACCTTTAATGGATTAAGTGCTCCAACCAAAAGACACAAGGTTACTGAATGGATACAAAAACAAGACCCATATATATGCTGTCTACAAGAGACCCACTTCAGGCCTAGGGACACATACAGACTGAAAGTGAGGGGTGGAAAAAGATATTCCATGCAAATGAAAATCAAAAGAAAGCCAGAGTAGCAATTCTCATATCAGTCAAAATAGACTTTCAAATAAAAACTATTACAAGAGACAAAGAAGGACATTGCATAATGATCAAGGGAGCAATCCAAGAAGAAGATATAACAATTGTAAATATCTATGCACCCAACATAGGAGCACCTCAATACATAAGGCAAATGCTAACAGCCATAAACTGGGAAATCGACAGTAAGACAGTGATAATAAGGGACTTTAACACCCCACTTTCACCAATGGACAGATCATCCAAAGTGAAATTAAATAAGGAAACACAAGCTTTAAATGATACATTAAACAAGATGGACTTAATTGATATTTAAAGGACATTCCATCCCAAAACAACAGAATACACTTTCCTCTCAAGTGCTCATGGAACATTCACCAGGATAGAACATATCTTGGGTCACAAATCAAGCCTTGGTAAATTTAAGAAAACTGAAATCATATCAAGTGTCTTTTCTGACCACAATGCTATGAAACTAGATATCAGTTACAGGAACAAATCTGTAAAAAATACAAACACATGGAGGCTAAACAGTACACTACTAAATAACCAAGAGATCACTGAAGAAATCAAAGAGGAAATCAAAAAATACCTAGAAACAACTGACAATGAAAATACAACGACCCAAAACCTATGGGATGCAACAAAACCAGTTCTAAGAGGGAAGTTTATAACAATATAATCCTACCACAAGAAACAAGAAACATCTCAAATAAACAACCTAACCTTACACCTAAAGCAATTAGAGAAAGAAGAACAAAAAGATCCCCAAAGTTAGCAGAAGGAAAGAAACCATAAAAATCAGATCAGAAATAAATGAAAAAGAAATGAATGAAACGATAGCAAAGATCAATAAAACTAAAAGCTGGTTCTTTGAGAACATAAACAAAATTGATAAACCATTAGCCAGACTCATCAAGAAAAAAAGGGAGACGACTCAAATCAATAGAATTAGAAATGAAAAAGGAGAAGTAACAACTGACACTGCAGAAATACAAAGGATCATGAGAGATTACTACAAGCAACTATATGCCCATAAAATGGACAACCTGGAAGAAATGGACAAATTCTTAGAAAAGCACAACCTTCTGAGACTGAACCAGGAAGAAATAGAAAATATAAACAGACCAATCACAAGCACTGAAATTGAGACTGTGAATAAAAATCTTCCAACAAACAAAAGCCCAGGACCAGATGGCTTCACAGGTGAATTCTATCAAACATTTAGAGAAGAGCTAACACCTATCCTTCTCAAACTCTTGCAAAATATAGCAGAGGGAGGAACACTCCCCAACTCATTCTACGAGGCCACCATCACCCTGATACCAAAACCAGACAAAGATGTCACGAAGAAAGAAAACTACAGGCCAATATCACTGATGAACATAGATGCAAAAATCCTCAAGAAAATACTAGCAAACAGAATCCAACAGCACACTAAAAGGATCATACACCATGATCAAGTGGGTTTATCCCAGGAATGCAAGGATTCTTCAATATACCCAAATCAATCAATGTGATACACCATATCAACCAGCTGAAGGATAAAAACCATATGATCATCTCAATAGATGCAGAAAAAGCTTTTGACAAAATTCAACACCGATTTATGATAAAAACCCTCCAGAAAGTAGGCATAGAGGGAACTTACCTCAACGTAATAAAGGCCATATATGACAAACCCACAGCCAACATCGTTCTCAGTGGTGAAAAACTGAAACTTTTCCCTCTAAGATCAGGAACAAGACAAGGTTGCCCACTCTCACCACTATTATTCAACATAGTTTTGGAAGTTTTAGCTACAGCAATCAGAGAAGAAAAAGAAAAAAAAGGAATCCAAATCAGAAAAGAAGAAGTAAAGCTGTCACTGTTTGCAGATGATATGATACTATACATAGAGAATCCTAAAGATGCTACCAGAAAACTCCTAGAGTTAATCAATGAATTTGGTAAAGTAGCAGGATACAAAATTAATGCACAGAAATCTCTTGCATTCCTATACACTAATGATGAAAATTCTGAAAGAGGAATTAAGGAAACCCTCCCATTTACGATTGCAACAAAAAGAATAAAATACCTAGGAATAAACCTACCTAAGGAGACAAAAGACCTGTATGCAGAAAACTATAAGACACTGATGAAAGAAGTTAAAGATGATACAAACAGATGGGGAGATAGACCATGTTCTTGGATTGGGAGAATCAAGATTGTGAACATGACTATACTACCCAAAGCAATCTACAGATTCAGTGCAATCCCTATGAAGGTACCAGTGGCATTTTTCACAGAACTAGAACAAAAAATTTCACAATTTGTATGGAAACACAAAAGACCCCGAATAGCCAAAGCAATCTTGAGAAAGAAAAACGGAGCCAGAGGAATCAGGCTCCTGGACTTCAGTCTATACTAAAAAGCTACAGTAATCAAGACAGTATGGTACTGGCACAAAAACAGAAATATAGATCAATGGAACAGGATAGAAAGCCCAGAGATACACCCACACACATATGGTCACCTTATTTTTGATAAAGGAGGCAAGAATATACACTGGAGAAAAGACAGCTTCTTCAGTAAGTGGTGCTGGGAAAACTGGACAGCTACATGTAAAAGAAATGAAATTAGAACACTTCCTAACACCATACACAAAAATAAACTCAAAATGGATTTAAGACCTAAATATAAGGCCAGACTCCATAAAACTCTTAGAGGAAAACGTAGGCAGAACACTCTGTGACATAAATTACAGCAGATCATTTTTGACCCACCTCCTAGAGAAATGGAAATAAAAACAAAAATAAACAAATGGGACCTAATGAAACTTAAAAGCTTTTGGACAGCAAAGGAAATCGTAAACAAGACAAAAAGACAACCCTGAGAATGGGAGAAAATATTTGCAAGTGAAGCAACTGACAAAGGAATTTTTAAAAATAATTTTATTTGTTTATTTAGTTATCTATCCATTTATTTATTTATTTTTGACTGCTTTGTGTCTTCGCTTTTGCGCGCGGGCTCTCTCTAGTTGCAGTGAGTGGGGGTTACTCTTCATTGTGGTGCACGGGCTTCTCATTGTGGTGGCTTCTCTTGTTGTGGAGCACGGGCTCTAGGTGCACGGGTTTCAGTAGTTGTGCCATGAGGGCTTCAGTAGTTGTGGCTTGAGGGCTTTAGAGCTTATGCTTAGTAGGTGCGGCGCACAGGCTTAGTTGCTCCACAGCATGTGGGAACTTCCCAGACCAGGCTCGAATCCATGTCCCCTGCATTGGTAGGCAGTTTCTTAACCACTGCGTCACTAGGGAAGCCCAACAAAGGATTAATCTCCAAAATTTACAGCAGCTCATGCAGCTCAATATCAAAAAAAACAAGCAATCCAATCCAAAAATGGGCAGAAAACCTAAATAGACATTTCTCCAAAGAAGATATACAGATTGCCAACAAGCACATGAAAAGTTGCTCAACATCACTAATCATTAGAGAAATGCAAATCAAAACTACAATGAGGTATCACCTCACACCAGTCAGAATGGCCATCATCAAAAAATCTATAACCAATAAATGTTGGAGAGGGTGTGGAGAAAAGCAAACACTCTTGCACTGTTGGTGGGAAAGGAAATTGATACAGCCACTATGGAGAACAGTATGGAGGTTCTTTGAAAAACTAAAAATAGAACTACCATATGACCCAGCAATCCCACTACTGGGCCTATACCCTGAGAAAACCATAATTCAAAAAGAGTCATGCACCCCAATATTCATTGCAGCTCTATTTACAATAGCCAGGACATGGAAGCAACCTAAGTGTCCATAGACAGATGAATGGATAAAGAAGATGTGGCACATATATACAATGGAATATTACTCAGCCATAAAAAGAAATGAAATTGAGTTATTTGTAGTGAGATGGATGGACCTAGAGTCTGTCATACTGAATGAAGTAAGTCAGAAAGAGAAAAACAAATACCATATGCTAACACATATATATGGAATCTAAAAAAAAAAAAAAAAAAAAAAGGGTTCTTAAGAACCTAGGGGCAGGACAAGAATAAAGACATAGAGAATGGACTTGAGGACATGGGGAGAGGGAAGGTTAAGCTGAGATGAAGTGAGAGAGTGGCATGGACATATATATACTACCAAATGTAAAACAGATAGCTAGTGGGAAGCAGTCACATAGCACAGGGAGATCAGCTCGGTTCTTCGTGACCACCTAGAGGGGTGGGATAAGGAGGGTGGGAGGGAGACACAAGAGGGAGGAGATATGGGGATATATGTATATGTATAGCTGATTCACTTTGTTATAATGTAGAAACTAACACAGCATTGTAAAGCAATTATACTCCAGTAAAGATGTTAAAAAGAAGTCAAAAAAAAAAAGTTCTGAAAAATTTGAAAAAAAAGTAATAAAATGAAAAATACAAGAAAGAAAGAAAGAATAGAACATCCAAACCAAAAAATAAATCTACCAATGATAACAAGTGCTAAAAACTATACTAGAAAAAAAAAAAGAAAAAATGGACAGATAGACCCCTAGGACAAATGTAAAAGCAAAGCTATACAGACAAAATCACAGAAAGATGCATACACATACGCACTCACAAAAAGAGAAAAAGGAAAAAAAAATATATATATATATAAAGAGGAAGAGAGCAACCAAATCAATAAACAAATCTACCAGTGATAATAAACTCTAAATACTAAACTAAGATAAACATAAGACCAGAAACAAGTTAGATGCAGAAAGCAAACCCCAAGTCTACAGTTCATCTTAAAGTCCACCGCCTTAATTTTGGGATGATTCGTTGTCTGTTCAGGTATTCCACAGATGCAGGGTACGTCAAGTTGATTGTGGAGATTTAATCAGCTGCTCCTGAGGCTGCTGGGAGGGATTTCCCTTTCTCTTCTTTGTTCGCACAGCTCCCAGGGTTCAGCTTTGGATTTGGACCCGCCTCTGCGTGTAGGTCGCCTGAGGTCGTCTGTTCTTCGCTCAGACAGGACGGGGTTAAAGGAGCAGCTGCTTCGGGGGCTTTGGCTGACTCAGGCCGGGGGGAGGGAGCGGTACGGAGGAGGCGGGGCGAGCCTGCGGCGGCAGAGGCCAGAGGCCGGCGTGACGTTGCAGCAGCCTGAGGCGCCGTGCGTTCTCTCAGGGAAGTTGTCCCTGGATCAGGGGACCCTGGCAGTGGAGGGCTGCACAGGCTCCCAGGAGGGGAGGTTTACAAAGTGACCTGTGCTTGCACACAGGCTTCTTAGTGGCGGCAGCAGCAGCCTTAGCGCCTCATGCCCGTCTCTGGGGTCCGCGCTGATAGCCGCGGCTCGCGCCCGTCTCTGGAGCTCCTTTAAGCGGCGCTCTTAGTCTCCTCCCCTCGTGCACCAGGAAACAGAGGGAAGAAAAAGTCTCTTGCCTCTTCGGCAGGTCCAGACTTTTTCCCAGGCTCCCTCCCGGCTAGCTGTGGCGCAGTAGCCCCCTTCAGGCTGTGTTCACACCGCCAACCCCAGTCCTCTCCCTGGGATCCGGACCTCTGAAGCCCGAGCCTCAGCTCCCAGCCCCCACCGCCCCGGCCGGTGAGCAGACAAGCCTCTCAGGCAGGTGAGTGCTAGTCGGCACCGATCCTCTGTGCGGGAATCTCTCCGCTTTGCCCTCTGCACCCCTGTGGCTGCGCTCTCCTCCGTGGCTCTGAAGCTCCCGCCCTCCCTCCCCCGTCTCTGCCCGCTAAGGGGCTTCCTAGTGTGTGGAAACCTTTCCTCCTTCACAGCTCCCTCCCACTGGTGCAGGTCCCGTCCCTATTCTTTTGTCTCTGTTTTTTCTTTTTTCTTTTGCCCTACCCAGGTACGTGGGGAGTTTCTTGCCTTTTGGGAAGTCTGAGGTCTTCTGCCAGCGTTCAGTAGGTGTTCTGTAGGAGTTGTTCCACATGTAGATGTATTTCTGATGTATTTGTGGGGAGGAAGGTGATCTCCGCCATCTTGACGGTCTCCCTATCCTTTCATCTTTTGATAGAAATTTGGGTTGTTTTATTTTTTGGGCTATTATTAATAAAGCTTCTATGAATATTTATTTCAAGGCTTTTGTAAACACACATTTTCACTTCTTTTTGATAAATATCTGACAGTGCAATTGCTGGGTCAAAACTTTCTCTAATGAATTCTCCAATGGGATTGTACCATTTTACATTGCCATGAATAATGTATAATAGTTCCAGTTGCTCCACATTCACGTCAACAATTGGTACTATCTGTCTTCTTAATGTTAACAATCGTGAGTGGCTTATAATAGTATCTCATTCTTGTTTCAATTAGCTTTTCCCTGATGACTAAAGATATTGATCATCCTTCCATGCACTTATTAGCCATACATATGTTTTTTAGTGTGTGAAGTGTCTGTTTAAATCTTTTGCACACATTGCTTTTTAATTATCTTCTTCTTGAGTTGTATAAATTCTTATATCTTCTGGACATACGTCTTTTGCCAGCTATATGTATTGCAAAAAGTTTTCCAGTCTTGGCTTTCCCACTCTTTGATTTGGCTTTTCCACTTTCTTAGTGGTGTGTTTTGAGGAGCAAGATTTAAATTTTTAAAAACTTCTAATTAATCACTTGCTTAAAAATGGTTCATTTTTGTGTATTCTCTTTATAAAATCTTTGTCTCTCTCAAGGTTTCAGAGGGTTTTGCTCATTTTTTTCTAGTAGTTTTTATAGTTTCAATGTTTATATTTAGGTTTATAATCCGTCTTGAGTTGAGTTTTGTTTGCCATGTGAAGTAAGGGTCAAAGTTCATCTTTTTTTCCACACTGACATCCAGTTATTCATTACCGTTTATTGAAAATACAATTTTTTTCTCCCCAAATTACCTTGGTGACTTTGTTAAAAAAAAAAAACCTCCCCCCAAAACCCCCACTCCCTGAGAAACCTCACCCCAAACGGAGCAGACACATGTAGGTCTATATTTGGATTCTCTATTTTGTTCCATTTTTTTATGTGTCTATTTTTATGCTACTATCACACTGTCTTGACAACTGTAGCTTTATATAGTAAGTTTTAAAGTCAGGTGATTTACATCTTCTAACTTTGTTTTTCATATTTGAAATTGTTTCAGCTATTTTAGGTCCTTTCCATTTTCACATGATTATGCAAATCAATTTGTCAGTTCAAAAAAAGCCTCATGGCATTTTCTTTTTTTTTTTTTTTTTTGAAATTGCATTGAATCTATAGATCAGTTTGGGGAGAATTGATATCTTAACCTTGTATCAATCATTCCATGGACATGGTATATTTCTCCACTTATTTAGGCCTTCATTTGTTTTTTCAGCATTGTTTTGTAATTTTTAGTTTAGAGGTCTTGTACATGTGTTTTAAGCTTATCCTCAGTATTTTACTTTTAAATAATATTCTAAATGGCATTTAAATTAGGGTTAGGGTTAGGGTTAGGGTTAGGGTTCCAATTGTTTATTGGAATATAAACGTTGTTGTTTTATAGAAATATGATTGATTTTTTACATAGCTTATTCTGTAGATTCCTTAGGATTTCCTGTGTACAAAATTATGTCATTTATAAACAAAGAAAGTTTTACTTCTTTCTTTCCAATTGGAATGCCTTTTCTTTTTCTTGACTTATAGCCAGACTGACTAGGACCTCAAATATTATATAGAAAAGGAGAGAGCCGACATCCTTGCCTTGTTCTCACTGTGTCACTTGTAATTCTTTTTTATTCTCTTTTAATTTATAGATATATTTTCTAATTTTCTATAATAAACATTATTTCTTATGTAAAAAATAATTAAAAACAGAAGGAAATGCTGATCTCTGAATATGGGAACTAATGTTTGTAGCTAATAGTGTTGATTTTCAATATTTTAATGAATCAGATACAATCTTAGAGTCCTCTTTCTTGAGATAAAGCATAGATATAACTTTAAAATCTCAGATATTCGTGTTTTGGTTTTGTAGGTTGTAACTATAAGATTAAAATGTATACATATGGCAATGCTGAAGTAGCCTGTTGGCCCTCTCAGGGATATATGTGGTTCACCCCACAATCATTTCAGCCATGGATATTGCTATTGGTCATTAAGAGACTGAAACTTGTAGGATGGCTGGCTCTGCTGGTGGCATTTGTTGCCTCAATATAGATAGTCATAGGCTCAATATCTTTTATTGCAGCCATTTTCCCACTGGATTTTTAAATTTGGGAACTAGAATTCACAGCTAAAAAATGTTTCTCAATATTTAAATTAAACACATAGAATTTTTATTGTGGTAAACACATTGGTTTTACAGCTGTATCCTTTAACAATACCATCCTTAAAGAGGGTGATTCTTGGCATGATTTTGCCTAGGAACCGTCTATGAATGTACAAGTGTTCTCGGTAATGACAGACAACCTCATTGCAAACTGCCTTGCACAAAGGCAGTTTAGGAATCCACTTTGGTTTGCACAAAGTGGATTACTAAAATTGGATTTCCATGCCTAAATTCTTTCTGTTTGTACAACACCTGGTTCTCAAAATCACTTTTGATGCATGGGCTCTTGCCTAAGTTTTCTCAAATTAATTTGGTTGTACATTTATATTTACTTTTGCTTCTCCTTCTACTTCTTGGCATTAGTGGCCTTTCCAGATGCTTTAAGACCTAGGATGAAAGATGTAAGACACAATCTCATACAATGTTAAATTCCCCAGTAAGCCAAGACAAGTTAGTGGGGGAAAAGGATTAACATATTAATATATTTTATTTATTTTATTAATTATTATGTTTAATAATTGCTGCCTGTCTTCCTTAGTCTAGTTATTAATTTTCACTAATCTCATCCTAATTTCATTAAGATCCTGAGTGTTTGCTTACAGAGCTGCCTTATACTTTACATGAAAATTTTTTAAATGGATCTGTTATTTCTGGGAATGATCTATCTACTCTAAATTGATTGCCAGCCCACTGTTTTGAGCACTATCTGTGGCGTCAGGAAGTCTGGGCTTTTGTCCTTGTTCTGCTTCTAACTAATTGTGTGTCCCTGTATAAGACACTTATTCTTTCTGATATTCACTTTCCTCAGTTTGTAGATGACAAGATTGGTCTAGACGGTCCCTGAGATCCTTTGTAGTTCCAATATCTTGGGTTTATAAATTGATTAAATTTCTTCATTGGAAATTTCAGTCTCCAAATGGATTTCGGCAATAGAAGATTATATGCAGTTATTTGATTTCTATGTCAAATTTGTTCTGCATGGGCATATCACACAAATGATGTCAAATGGGTTATTTTAAAGAGTAAAATGTCAGTACATTTATAATATCAGCTAGTATGATAGATGACAAATCATGCATGTGTCATGTCAGTAAAGGAGAAAGACATTCGTACAGTTATATTAAATCACTGCCATCGTATTTATTGTCTACCTAGAGTAAAACAAAAGCTAGTTTGTCACATTACTGATTCCTAGATGGGAATGTTTTGCCATGTGCTTACTGAAACTGCAGAAGAGAAAATTATTTTTCTGGTTTCTGACAAGTCTTTCAATAGTCTTCTGTTGTTTCAAGAAATCATTCCCTTAGAGCCAATAAGTTTCACATCCACAGAAAGCCTAGTCTTGTATTTTAGGACTCTTTTGGAGCAAGTTTTATACAGGCTGAGCCCCTGAGTTGTCACTGGTGCTGCTAGTTTAGCAAGTAGAATTGTCTATAATAGAGAAAAAACTGCTTATAGCCTCCCAGCTTCTCGCCTTTTATATCAGAAGCTTTCTAATTAAATGTTTCTACAGACCCCCGGGGAGTTTGGTTTGCTGGGTACAGGATGCCACAACCAAGGAGAGCTGAAACTTCACCTTCCTTGGTGAAGTTTGGCACCTATTTTGGTGAATGATTGGCACCTATTTTCAACCAGTTCACATTACTCCTTGACTCCCTTTCTATATGACTCCCTTTCTATATTCTGTAGTATTAGAATTTGGAGCACATTAGCAGACAGGGATCACTGCATTATTTATTATTGTCTGACAATAGCTATCATCTATTCAACTCTACTAAGTTCCAGTTACTGTACTATGTACTTCACCATATTCAACATCATTAAACTCTTGCAGCAATTAGAATATTGCCCTTTGAGGCACATGGATGCTAAAAATCAGCAAAGTTAAGTAGTTTGCCCAAGGCCACACAGTAAGAGGAGGAGCTGGAGGATGATCTCAGCTCTGTGACTACAAAGCTTTGTTCTTTCACTGGGTCTTAGGTATGGTGTACAACACAGCATTGTTCGCACGTTCACTCTGAATATCAAAGTCGTTCATAACACTTATTGTATTAGGTTGGTTATAGATTAAGCAGTGAGACCACTGCTTCATCCATCACATTCCTTTTTCCCAGTTATCTGCATCTTTTTTCCCCACTGATATCATATTCTGTTGGAGCTATTTGCATTATGATCTTACTTCCTTCTATTTGGCCCACCTCCTACAAATAAAGCCACAGCCATTCTTAATAATGGCATAGACATGCAGTATAAGGCCTTTAAATAAGCTTACTCTTATTCCCAGCTGTGACTTCTGTTATTAAAAATTTTAGCTTCTGATCCTTAGTCATAGTTACGGAATCATAAAATAAGAAAAAACTTTTGAAATTATGGGAAAGTAACCCTTCACTTAACAGAAGAGGAAATAAGTTCCCCAAAAGGTTGAATATTGCTCAATATATTTATGGAGCTTGGGGAAGATTTTTAGTTGCTTAAATTGTTGAAAGAAAAAAGAACACTCCCATTACTATGGTTAGGTCTACATAGTGATATATAATCCAATTAATTTTGTCCTTAACTCTTTCAACTTCTTGGATATCCTGTAAACAATAGTGTATAAAATGGTTTTAAAATGATTTTTCCCCAAATCATCTTATCATGACCTATTTTCTGATTCCTAAAAATGTTCCTAATGCTTGGCTACTTCATATTTTATTATATCATTTGTACAATAAGGGCATCTTTGTTTAAGACAGAATCTGTTTCACTTGACCAAGTTTAGTGGGGTTTACAGAGCTTCATTTAGGGGGTCTCAACACCAAAATTAAAAAAAAATGCTGTCAGTAGATAAAAATACTAATTAAAAAAACCCAGTTATCCCATATGAAGAAAGAATTGGATGATGCAAGCATGTATTTTGTAAGGAATTAAGAATGAACTCCCAGGGTAGAAGACATACATAATATTTTATTGAAGACTCTTGGATTCTGTTCCTTGATTTGGTCAGGTTGGTCATTCTTGCCTTTTGAGCAGATGTTCTGCCATATACACACTTCTGTTGAACTAAAAGAAAGCTGTCTTGCATGGTCTCATGTAAATAATTCACTCAGTGTGTCATGCATCCACTCTGGAGAGAGCTAGCCATTTACTTACTTCCCACGTGAAACAACTTAGTTTCCATGGTTCACCATTATAAACCCACAGCATCCCTAAAGTCCTTCGTCTCGTCTGGTGCAATTGCCTAGTTAGACACTATGAGTCAGCTACTCCAATGAGGCTGTCATACAGGGCAATCCTACGATACATCTTTTGCATATTTTATTTTTCATTTTTCAAAACAATTTCCGACTCTCTTTCAAACTTTCCTCAGACTCTTACACACCCTCCTTCCTCACTCTTAGCTGATGACTTTGTCTCATATTTCACTATTGAAATCATATCATAATTTTCCTTAATTTTTTAACATCTTGTCTCCACCAGTTTTCTCCCTCTGACTCTTGCATCTTCTGTGATTTTCCACTGTATAATTTCCATTAATAGCTAATGAAATTTCCCTTCTATCTTAAATATCCTTTCTTCAAAAAGAAGAAAAACTCATTTCTCTGTGGTTATAGCCCCATTTCTCTGCTCCCCTTTGGAACAAAATTTCTTCAAAATAGTTTATCTTTTTTCCCACGTGATATTTATATTCTCCCCTCAACCAACTCTAATTTGGCTTCTATCCCCTCAACTAAGCTGGAGTGGCTCCTGTCAAAATCATGAAATGACATCTGGGTTGCCAATACAATGCTTATTTATTTGTTTGTTTTAATTTTTATTGGAGTATAGTTGATTTACAATGTTGTGTTAGTTTCAGGTGTACAGCAAAGTGAATCAGCCATACGTATACATATATCTGCTCTTTTTTTAGATTCTTTTCCCATATAGGCCATTACAGAGTATTGAGTAGAGTTTACTTCTCTGTTTTTTATCTTTGTTGACCTCTCAACAGCATTCAGCATTAGAATGTTCCTGGGACCCTTCTCCTCTCTCTATATTCTCCCTTGATAATTTCATCCAGTCCATTAAAAAAAAAAAAGCAAAACAAAAAAATGTATAGGCCGATGACTCCCAGCCCTGTATCTTGAGTCCTGATATTTCCCCATAATTCTAGATTCATATATCCAGTGCCTACTGGAACTCTCCACATAGAAGTCTAGTTGATACTTTAAACTTAACATAGCCAAACAGAATTTTTAATTCTAGGCACCCCAGAACTCCACTGATTTTTTTTTTTTTTTAGTCTTTCTCATGCTGATAAATGGTGTCACTATCCCTTCAGTTGCTCAAGTAAAGAAACTGGGAGTTATCCCTAAGTTTATATTTATCCCACCTGCTGCATCCACTTTCCTAGTAAGTTTTGTTGATTATATCTCAGATACATTGACCCCATTCATTTGTTTTAATTTCCACCTTTACCCTCCTAGTCCAATCTTCCATAATTGTCATTTGACCTACTATATAAGCGCCCTCTTGGTCTCTTTGTTTCTACTTTTACCTGGGCTGGTAAACTGTCTTTTTGTTCTCTGATCTCTTGTTCAGCTCTGTGCCTCAGAGAACTAAATTTCCCAGCCTCCCTTGCCCTCTGGTTTCTGAATAGATTGGGCCAATAGAAGGAATTGGTGGAAGACTGCTTTTTGTGATGTCTCTTACACATTTTTCTCTGTGGCTTCAGCTCCTGCCAGATAGTTCCACCTAACTCTACTGGAAAGCCTTTCCATGCTACTGTCAGTTGGATGACTGCAGCATCTGGACCCTGCTCATACTACCTCTTTCCTTGGTTCCTTCACTCCCTGAAGTAGCAGTGGCTATGGTGAATCTCACATTGCTTCATCATACCCTGTTTGAATTCTTAGCTTTTCTATCAGCTGTGTACCCAGTTCCTAGTACTAAATGTCCTCTGTTTAAAAGACCCTAAGTGATTTTTAAAGCATTTCTTTATTTAACATTAATTAATATACTCCTACACAGTGTAATTTCCACACAGCAGCCAGAGAAATAGTTTCAAAAATGTAACTTAGATCCTGTCACCTCTCCCTTCCCAAACTCATTTAAGTCTTTCCAAAAACTTCTTATCACAATGAGAATGAAATTTAAACTTCCTATACTGGCTGACAAAGTCTACCATGATCTGGTTCCAGTTTGTGACTCTTAGCTCATTTATACCACTTTACCTTTCACTCATTATACTCCAGCCATGCTGGCCTTTGTTCTATTCTTTGTATAAGCCAAGTTGTTCTGGCTTCAGGAATTTTGCCCAAAATCATCCCTTTACCTGGAATGCTCTTCTCTCTGATCCTCATGCTGTGCTCCTTCCCATCATTCAGATCTCAGTTTTAACATCAACTCTTCAGTCAAGACTTTTATGATTCCAATTGTAAAGTGTGATTCTTCTTTACTCTCTCACATAAATCTATGTTAATTCTTTGTGTATCATTTGTTAATATGTAGTCATTTTTATTCCTCTGTCAATTTTCTGATTTATTCAAGCATTCATTTTGTCTCTATCTTCTAGGCAGAACAATGTTTGGTACATACAAGTCATCAATAAATATTTGAATAGATGTATGAATGAATGAAAATCAGACTTCTGGTTAGGCAAGGGTTACATGGATAAGCACTAGAATCCCTAAATTAAGTAGTTAAATAATCACTTAGTGTTTAGAAGGTAAATTGAAAAATGTTGCTAAAGTGCTAAGTACTGTGTATAAAAGAAGACTGTAGCCTAATATAAAAGAAGGTAAAATACTAGAGTCAAGTTCACTACTCTATGTCTGCAGGCCAAGCCACAAATATACTCTGACACTCTTCATAACTGAGAGGAAAGAGATTAAAAAGAGTGACTGTATGTTTCATCTGCCTGGGACTTCAACTTCTGGTAAAGGCTGATGAGGTAATTCAGTATAACTCTAATATTGAAAATAGCTTTAAAAGGTGGAAAAAATAAACTAAAAAAACCTGCTAGAAAGCATTGGTGAGCTAGTAAGGCAGTAAAAAATTACAGAAGCAAGATCTGGGAAAAAAAAATGAGGTCCAGAGAAGTAAGCCCAGCATTTGGGTCAGTTTTTCTCTAAGGATATCTGCTGATTCTGAAAGAGGTAGCAGAGAGGTTGAAAAATACAGCAGGGCTTTTGACAGCTACATAAGACCAAGGGTACAAAATCACAGTAAGGATGAACAAGAAGTAGACTGAAAATCTATTTACATCCAGAATGTATAAATAACTCTCACAAATCAATAAGCTAAAGACAGGCAATGAAATAGAAGCCAGAAGTCTTGACCAAGCACTTCCCAAAGAGGATGTACAAATGGCCAATAACATGGAAAGTGCTCAACTGCTTTGGCAATAAGTCAAATGTAAAGTAAAACCACAATGAATACCATTAGACAACCATCAGAAAGGATATAATAAAGTGTTGGTGAGGATGTGGAGCAACCAGAATGCCCATATAATTGGTGAGGCTGTAAATTAATACAACAAACCTTGGGACAAAGTTTGGCATTATCTTCCAAAGTTGCCACTCCAACAGAAATGCATGTGCTTGTGCACCAAGAGACATATACAAGAATATTTATACCAATATATTTGTTACTTCTAATGTTTCTTCTGCTCCTTTCTCTCTTTCTTCTCTTTCTAGTATTCCAATTATGTATATATTATACTTTTCTATATTGCCCCACTGTTCCTGCATACTCTATTCTTTTTTTCTTTTCTTTCACTGGTCCTATCCAGTGCAGTGATGAACACATTGAAACAATCCTTCATTTCTGTTACAGCAGTTGTGGCTTATAGCATTTCCTTTGATTCTTTTAGAGTTTCCACCCCTTTACTTACATTATCTATCTGTCCTTGCATGTTGCCTACTTATTCTAACAGAAAAAGGATAGAGTCCTTAACATGTAGTTATTTTAAATTCCCTATCTGATAATTTTAACATCTATGTCATACCTAGGTCTCGATGGCTTTGTCTCTTCAGATTGTTTTTTATCTTTGCTTTTCATATGCCCTGTAATTTTTTGTAGAAAGCTGGACATGTTGTATCAGGTAATAGGAACTAAGGTAAATGGATATGTCATGTGAAAATTTATGTTAGTCTGGCTAGGAGTTGGGCTGTGTTTAATGTTTGCTGTAGCTATAGGCGCTAGAGGCTTCAAATTCCTCCAATGTCCTTGTTTTTGTTTCCCTTCTTGACTTTGGGATTTCCTAATTAATCCTTCTCAAAAAGAGACTGTGTCTTGAAGCTTTTCCAACTGTAATCCACTGTTTTATACTAGAGCCCTGTTGGTGTGGTGATAAGATGTGGCAAAGGGGAAGAACTTTATAATCTTCTGATTAAATCTCAGATTATTAATGGGCTATAGAGTAAGTATGGTAGGCAGAACTTCTTTTATGGGTCTTCAGCATTATACACCTCTTAATCCCTGGAACCTGTGAATGTGATGAGCTACATTTCCTTGACTGTGTTATGTTATATGGTATATCAGTTTGCTAGGACCACTGTAACAAAGCACCACAAATTAGATGGCTTAAAACAACAAAAATGTATTGCCTCACAGTTCAAGGAGCAGATATCTGAAATCAAGGTATTGTCAGGACCATGCTCGCTCTGAGACTCTGGATAGAATACTTCCTTGCCTCTTCCTAGCTTCTGATGGGGGTGGATAATCCTTGGTGTTCACTTACATTTGCCTCAGTCAGTCTCTACCTTTGTCTTTACATGACATTTTCCCCATGTGTCTTCATATCATTTTCCTTCTCTGCCAGTCTCTATGTCTAAATTTCCCCTTTTTATAAAGATACCATTATATTGGATGAGGGTCCACCTTAATGACCTCATTTTTACTTGATTACCTCTTTAAAGACCCTATTTCCAAATAAAGTCACATTGTGGGGTCCTGGGGGTAGGACTTGAACATATCTTTTTGGGGGGATACAATTGAACCCATAACATAAGGCATAGCTGACCTTAGAAAAGGGAGAGTATCTAGGTGGGCCTAATATAATCACATGAGCCTTTAAAAGCAGAGAAATTTCTCTGCCTGGTGGCAGAACAAGAATTGAGAGAGATCTGAAGCATGAGTAGGATTTGATGTGTCGTTGCTGGCTTGAAGATGGAGAGGGCCATGAATTAAGGAATGTGGGCACCCTCTGGATCTGTGGGTGGACTCTGGTTGGTAGTCACCAAGGAAAGGAGTCTCAGACATAGAGCTGCAAGGACATGAGAGTTCTGCCAGCAACCTGAATGGTTTTGAAAGTGGATTCTTCTCCTGAGCCTTCAGATAAGAGTCAGTCAACATCTTGATTTTGGCCCCATGAAAACTTAGCTGAGTCCACCTAGACTTCTGACCTACAGAACTACGAAATAAATGGGTATTGTTTTAAGTCACTAAATTTATGGTAATTTTTATATAGCAGTAAAAAAAACCTAGCACAGTACAGAGTGCTATGAACTCATCTCTAGAGTTTATGCTAAGAGAGCCACACTGGGATCTAGAACAATTCTTAAATAACAGTTAATTTCCCCTTCCCTACAAGAGCTGCTGACAATCAGATTTGGGGGACAGACTGTGTCTAGCAGGGGAAACAGACCCCGGAAGTTTCTGGAAGTTAAGGGACAATTCAAGAATTTGCTGTGCTGTTAAAGGGCAGCTGAAGCCACCATTGAGCCCTGCTAAAGGGGCTTCCTGGGAGTGCCAGAATAAATATATCGACAGCAGCCATCCCTGTAAGCAATGGAGACGTTTTAATTGGAAACTTCTGGTCTTTTATATCAGCGTTCCTAGAAATACGGAATTGCCACAGATTAGTTAATCGTGGCCCCAGACAAGCAGGTTGGAATTAGGACAAAATTTAAGAGTCAGTGGGGGAACTCAAGGAACAAATAGGAACAAGAGAAGTCCTATCACATGAATGGGGCACACATGGTAGGGCTCAGACATAAGCTGGCAGCTTGAGAGCAAAGAGATCTTCAAGGGCTCACGTGGGACAAACTGGATAACATCCACAGGGCAGCCAGACTAGGGGTGGGACTAAAGCTCCTGTACATGGCAGGGCTTGCTGATTAACTGAGGGGCTGGGTTGAGCAAGCAGCATGGAAATCTTCAACCCTCATCCTTGGGCAGGAGCTTGGGCATGTGGGAGCTGACCTGATATGGTTAGAGACCCAGAAATCCTGATGAAATCTATAAATGCAGAATCCTTGGATTGAAACTGATATTCATATTCTCAGCTTCTCAGGGTATTATTTGGGCTTGGAAAAGGAATACATACATGCCTATTTCCTCAGATCCTCTAATTTCTATATCACTATTTTCCCTGGACGATGTATTTTTATCCTTTACTTAATAAGAAGAATCCAGTGTAACTGTTTCAACAGAAAGTGAAAGTTATATGCTCTATTGTGAAATAGAATTTGGCTTTTTGTTTATATCTGGTTTAAAATTATGCACCAGTAACTTATGAAGTCAACATAATGTGAAGGAAACAACCTCTTAAGAACTGCTTGGTCTCAGCTTCTGTAATTCTTCTTTCCCCTCGGCTGGTGTAATTGGTCCCCTCAGCACAGTAAGCCTGATCCCAGCACCTGGACATAGCCTGACCATGGCCAAATTAGGTTTAAGGGCTGATGATTCAGCCTCAAGTAACTTGTTTCTGCTCAGCTGGCCTTGCCCTTGGTCCCCAGAATCTGCTCCGAGACTCTGCACCACCTCACCTCAGTAGACCAGTTCTGGTTCTGAGTGGCCCCAACCAGCTGCAATCATTCAAACCTAGCCTCTCTGCAATGCTTCTGTGTGTCTTCCCCTGGCCAGGCTGCAGTGACTGATACCTACTCTGAACCTCCTTGGTACCTGATAACCTGTAGTTATTCAACGCTTAGCATAAACTGCCTTGTTAAGGTATTTATGTTTTTGTTTAACCTGAACTCATTGACATTTTAGAGCTATGAGTGCTCTAAGCAAGAATTTATTCTAATCTCCCCATTTTCAGAATATGAATCTGGCCAAGATTAAGTATTAGGCTAAAATCATATCGAGGAAGGGCCAAGGCTAGAATTATATGAAAGAACACTCCTTGTCTTCTGTTATTTTTGTTGTACAATCAAGGCATATTTTATTTTGTATTCTCAATGGGGTATCAGCCCCTCAGTGATCAAGGACCTATCTTTGTTTTCTCTACATTTATAGTAGATAAAACATATTGATGTCATTAATGAGAAAGCTTACTGATAGGTATCCTAGTCATCTTCCATGGCTATTTATAGGTCATAATGATTATGGCTGCCTTTATTTATATCATGAAGATTAACATCAGTTACATAGTTTTTTTTCCTTTATGGACTTCATGAAGATATTGTCCAAATTTTAGCATCTCTATAAGTCAAATAGGAACGAATCCTGTAGTAAAATTCAATATAGGTAATGAGTTTGACAGAGGAATAGCTTTAGCCAAAATACATTTCTTTAAAAGATAGGAGAAACACTTAAAATATTATATATTAGTCCATTTTATCAACTTCTCTTTCATTGAGAACACAGGCATACTTGAACTAGGAAGGTTAATATAAGTACTAGAGATTTGATGATGGGATGGAATTTTTTGTTATGATATATATTGACTATGAAGCTTTTTGATGCCACATTTATGGTTGAATATGATACATCATAACAATGCACACGTAAAATGTTTTCTTAATATCTCATTAATGTAAAACATATATTGCTATTTGCTGTAGTCTGGTAATAAGTCCTAATAATAAATTTAGTCAGAAATCTGGATTTAGTTGGCATACTTCAAATTGCTGGTGTTTCTTGATTCGAAAGGTTATTTCCAGGCTATCATCGTTAAGATAAAAAAGTAACAAATTTGACATGTGTATTTATTTAAAGGAATTTGAGTTACTTGTGTATGAATTGAACACTTTTCTGGTAAGTTATTAGTGTCTCTTCTGCATCAAGGAACAGAATTTCACTCGGCAGTCCTCTTTTCCCTCTTACCTTTTTAAAATGATTGTTGTGTGACAGCTTACTGTAGGAAACATTAAGCAGTTGTTCAATATTCTTTGCTGAATTTGGCAACAGACATTCCAGTGTTAAAGTATTTATTTGTGAGATTTCTACTGACTCATCAGCTGGGTCATGGAATGAAAGACAATAAAAAATGGCAGTAAACACTAACCCAAAAGTGACGCTTAGATCAACCCTGGTAGTTGATGGAGAATAGGATATGGTTTATGAAGTGTCCTTCAAAGTTCTTGGTGTGTCTAATTGTGGAGTTAGGAGTCACAGGCTTGAAGAGCAAGGAGGAAACTCTACACATGCGTGTCAACTAGTCAGACAACTGGTGAGCAGCAGTCAGGATGACTACCCTCCCCCCACCCCCGCAACAAAATCACATCAGTTGGCAAGTTTGCCAGTGATCCTGGGCAGCAGGGTGTTTTCTATTGATGCTCAATCTAATCTAAACCAATGCTAGTTTTTAATTTTCTGGAATTGGCTTAATCAGCATTTTAAAGTCAATTTATCCGTAGAATTAAACATCCTGCAGTGAGGCACAGCAGTCTCTTAGAAGGTAGATGACCCTTTCAGGTCTGTGGCCAGTACACATAGCCAGAATCAGGTTTGCATATCCCCAAACCAGGATATGCAGGCAGCAGCTGGGGTTACCCCTCACCAGGGCAACCATGGGGCAGCTTCTCCTTAAGACCACACAGGGCTTGGTGTCACATGCAGCATAATTCTGGGGAAATAAAACCTGAAACATAAACATTTTTGGAAAATAGTCCATAACCATATATAATGAGCCACAGAAGAACAGGAATTTCTTTCTAAGGAGGACACACGTTCTTAAGGTTTTCTTTTTTTAGTCCAGTAATTAGGTTGCCCATATGAGAAATCCATTGTAATTTGCAAATTTAATAGTCATAAAATGATAGAAAATGTCAAGTTATGAACAAACTCTACTGTTCTAGATAACAAGAGAAATGTATGGGTTGAAAGTGATGTGTCTAAAGGAAGTTGTATGCTTGAGATCTTTACTAGGGATCCTCCCAGACTCCTGGTTTTGCTCTCCCTTGGCAGAATTGACTGCTGGGATTTTTCTTGGATGTAGTTTTCCTACCACTGGAAGTCCTCCTTCCCATCCTTAATACCTGTGCAGTCAGGTGAATGTTCACTTCTGCTCCTCACTGTTGATGAAAAATACCCTTTACAAGGGGAGCCCACTGTGGGACTAAGGTTCTTTGATAGAGTGATTGGCGGAGCATGATGCAGATAACTTGGCAAACCATAACTTACAGCACCTAACATACCTGCTGGCTCTATGCTGGTAATGATTTGGTCAGTTGGTAACTTGCTTGTGAAAATCCTGGTTGTTTTGTTTTCCAAATGTGACTCATTAATTTACTTGTAAGTTAAAAATCGTTTCCTGTTACCTTAGTTTCTCTTGCTTCCAAAAAAAAAAAGAAAAGAAAAGAAAAGGAACAAAACAAAAAATTCCAACCAAACCGTACTCAAAAGCTTCTATTGAACAGGCCAAAATATTCTACGATGCTAATTAAAATAATTGGTAACAGGTGGCTAGTTAAGGTTCACCAGCTGTAACCATGAAGACAAAGAGAACTTTCATGGTCAAGGTCGGGGCCTTCAACATACTTTTGATGTGAATGGAAGCCTTTGTAAGGATAAGGAATAAGAATACAACGAAATACTGTATCAGCAGAATGCTGTCAAATGCTAGGAGAACTAAAACATAATAGTCATTTTTCAATTTACAAAAGCATTCTTTATAATAAATTCTTACTTTATTTCCCACTTTTTACTCATAGATGTAAGGATTTATATAATTAGAAGAACCATTTTCTTTACTAATCATGAGAAGATTGATGGCCAGAGTTAAGGCAAAATTATTTGGGGACGTATAATTTGTTCTTACTTAAAGGAATGATATGTGTTGTTTAGATTAGTTGTTCTGTAATATTTCTTTGAAAAGAGTGATTAATTTATTAATAAATTTATTTTAAAACAACATTTACTTCTTGAAACCATGTTAGGGACAATGAGGCTAAGCATTAAACTTGATAAATACTTAATTAACCAAGGTATACAATTGCAGAGTTGGCAGAAATAAAAATAGACCTTAAGTAAATCAGAAAGGAAAGTGTTGACTCCATGTTTTAAAGAAAGTCAGCGTAGGAGTGCCCATAAGGACTTTCGTGGAGTTTTCCAGTACTTGACTTTGGTTTCCATGTTACTAGTATTTATACTGTAACTCTCCATGAATTTCATATTCTTTTCTCCTACTCTTTGTATTGTTGTAGGGGGGGAATCAAAAGGAAAAGTGCCTGTACTCATCTTTCTGTTACTTAAGATGTTGCCCTATTTGCCCCTTCAATTTATTGCCATGCTTCTTCAAAGATTATTTTATTGTGCTATATATGTTTTGCTCTCTGATTCCTTGGAATCTTATAATAATAAATTGTAGCAGCAAACATTCCCATAAAGCTTGCATCAGGCAGTGGTCTCAGTGCTTTAAATACGTTAACTCATGTGATTTTCATGTCCACTCTCTGAAGTAGGTGCTGTCCTTATCTCCATTTAATAGATGTGGAAGCTGAGGCAGAGAGAGAATAAATAACCTGCCCAACATCACAGAGCGAGCAAAAGATGCAGCTAGGATGCAAACCCGGGCAGTCCCACTCCAGAGTTACCCAGGCTGCCTCCCACTCAAGGTTTACATGATCTCTTAATTACCATATCAAATGACTTTTCTTTAGTTCTCCTGTTGCTTGGCATCTTGATAGTACTCGACACTGGTAATCTTCCTCTTTCAATCCTCCCTTGGATTCTGTGGCCATGAAGTCTTCTGGTTCTCCTAGTTATCTGCTTTCTTCCTTTTTTGTGGATTTTATTATAGTGTTTACTTTTTTTGTGTGGTCTATATTCATACACTTACCAAGGCAGTATCCTCATTCTTCTTGTTTATTTTCCCACTCTACTACCCTTCCTCTGGAAATCTCTTCATCTATCACCACTTTGTTTTGATGATTCTCATGTATTATTTCCATGCCCAATCTCTGCCTGAAATATATGCTACATCTCTCTCTTCTGGAACGTTTCATAGGTACTCTAAAGACAACAGGTCCCAAAATTCATCTCCAATATCCCCTTCTCTCCCTTCACCCTGTGTCTGCATCTCAGTTCACTTAATGGCACCGCTATCCTTCCATCCATCTAAATTAGGCACCATCAGAATTATCCTCAAAAGCTCTCTTCCCCTGACATTTTGGGTAGAGTTAGTCATAAAGAATTTTAGACAGAAAGAACAATTTCAGGAAAGGATAGCGATATGAATGTTCTTGGCATGTTAGGGGAATGGTGAGTAGCATAGAGGGTCAAAGGAAGAAAGGATAAACCTGGGAAAGAAATGATTAAAAGAGGTTGATTGAGTATAGTTTGTTGACCTTCGAACAGAAATGTTCTGTGAGGCCAAAGTGTATCACTGATTGACTGACTCTTCATCAATAGGCTTCTCTTCTTTAGGGTAACCTGGCCTTGGTGAAGATACTGAGGTCAGATCTGATCTTCATCCCTGCAGATCCAGGACCTTGGCATTACCAGTATTTCTAGAGACCAAGAGACTCTCAGAAATGGACTGACAGCAACCAAAGCACCATCAGCCTGTCATGGCGACTAGAAGAAGAAATTAAGCCTGGGAAAGGGGAACATCCCTTTCCAGTGCTTATGTCCCCCACTCAGGGCGCTACCCCAATCATCAAGCCCCTTGGGAAGCCAATCCAGTCATCAAAGCACCTTGTGAGCCTGGAGAGGGAGTAAGGATAGAAAGTAGCCGGGAAGCAGGGAGGGTGGTTTCTCCTCCATCCCTCTACTCTGAGAATTGATGAGTTACTAGTGAGTAGCACCGCTATAGCACCTCTCCTGCACTATTCCAAGCACAGCTGCCAAAGGTTACTTCTGCGAATTCTATTCCATTTCCTCACTCCGTTCATCTTCTTTCAAGCACACATGCTTAGGTAGGAAAGCTAGAGGCAAGGAGATAATTCCTTAGGATATGGAAAGTGCTCTATCTTTTTTACTATAAGATCAAGTCTTTACTCAGGTTAAGGGGGTGGGATTTAGGCAAATAAATGATGTTTTAGTGAGTCAGAATAAGCAAGTATTTGATCGTGAACAGAGAATCTATAATCCTCCATTAGGGCAGTGACCTGGCCTTTGTGGGTGCCTCTAGCTGATGTCAGACTTAACAGAAGGGCAGTCTTGGGGGGAGCTGTGTCTAAGGAGTTGAAGGAGGGGGAAAGAAGCTCAAAGGAAAGATCCTTGCTTACTAGCTTTGTGACATTCTGTTTAGACACTTAGATACTAGGGCGGATTTGGGAGTTTCCTGAGGTTTTCTAATTTAAGACATTTTATTTTGATAAAGCCAGAGTAAGAAAGTGTATTCTCTAAAAATGCTCAATAAATTATCAGTTCCTTTGTACTTCTTTTAGGAGCCTGGCTTGTTTGAAAATTGAATGAGTCTCCTCCCACCCTCACCAAACAAACATAAAAGGTAGAACATCGTAGTAGTCTGGTCACCTCTGAGTCGTTCTCATTCCCCTTGAGTGTTCTAGGGGCTCACATCATGAAGGTCCAAGATAGATCATACCTCTGCGATGGGAGATACTTTTTTTAAGATTTTTTTTTTTTTGGATGTGGACCATTTTTAAAGTCTTTATTGAATTTGTTACAATACTGCTTCTGTTTTATGTTTTGGTTTTCTGGCCATGAGGCATGTGGGATCTTAGCTCCCCAACCAGGGATGGAACCCACACCCCATGCATTGGAAGGCAAAGTCTTAACCACTGGACTGCCAGGGAAGTCCCTGTTGGGAGATATTTTGATATAATTATTTCTTTGCTTTAGTCTTCTTCATTTTGGTTTCCTCACTGTGGTTACTTTACACTTAGTCTGTTTTATAAATTAACAGTTGGCAATTTGTCAATGAAAAGAAACCATAAACTGCTAAAGAAAGTGGGGGGGAGGAAATAGAACTAGTGAAACATAGAAATCTGAACATATGGTCACCATATTTCCTGCATGAAACATCAGTACACACGGTCTGACCAGTGTGTGTCTATCTAGGGACAATAACACCAAATATATTATACCATGAGTATTCCTGCAACTTGGCTTTTATGTTTTCTACAAACCTTAGAATAAGGGACCTATATGGGCGCCTACCACTGCCAGCTGCAGAGGGCACAAGTGGATCCCTGGAGAGGGTCCATTTAAACCCTTCAGCTCTTGTTCTCAAGGCGATATTGACAGAGAAGGGAAATTCATTCCCCCATTCCCGTGACAGCATCAGCAGGCTTCAAGTAGCAAAATCTCTTACCAAAGTTCCAGTGTTTGATAACACTGGCTTTTCTAATGTAAAAACTCCAGGAAAGCGTTCATAAGGTTACTAAGAGCACAAAACTGCATATCCTATTAACTTTACTGTGCACTAAGAAGTTGATTAAAGTCAGGCTTGATTCTTTACTGCATCACTGTGCTCTTTCTATATGAAAGAGATTCATGCAGAGCTGTACACTTAAAAGGACATGTGTGCTTTTCTACAAGCAGATTTCCTCTTAACAATAGGTTCATAGCCCCTTTCATGCTTTTATGTATTTGTGTACCTTTTTGTGTTCCAGTGGTTGGAAACATTTTTGTAAAAATAAAAAAAGATCTCTGTAAAGAGCAATCCGGTAAAAGCACTCTTTCTCTATTTCAGCATGACGACTTCAACTTTTATCCTGTCCGTATTGGATAAGACTAGAGTGATACTGAATGATTAAGAATTGTGTATACATATAGTTTAGCCACATGCTTACATTTTTACTCTTTTTATTTGAAGACGTTACAAGCTGTTAAAACACATAAAAACAGAGAATACTGTGGAGATGGGAAGATTAGGCTTTGTGAATATGAAATAAAATATTCCTTGGTATGTCTTCTCTTAAACTATCATCTGAAGTTCATTCCTGGGGGGAATATTTTGGCTTTGATGTTTTAATAGGTCTGGAAGTCATTTTGCAAGTGCCAGCTTCCTCATTCTTTCTTCTTGATTCTATACCCTCCTCCAAAGTCATAACACTGATAGAAATTAAAAGACAATGTTGGTCCGTGGGGAGGGAAAAGACCTCTCCCACCCTTTGATCCTGTCCTTCATTCCCCAATATTCCTCAATAGGGGAGCTAGCATCCCATTTCTGCCACTTGAACTTACTATAAGGCAAAGAGGAACATTAGTAATAAGACATAAGTTGTCCCAAGCTAAAGCCAGAAATTAAAAAGGACATACTGGTCTTCAGGGTGAGAATTCATTTTACTTTTAACTCAGGAAAGCCCCTGAGAACTATTATAATAGGGAGAAAAGATTCAATTCCCACACCACAAGATGTTCCTGATTTTAGCCAAGAAATTTCACATGCTCCCTGTTCCTTCTCCCTCTGCCCATGTTCCCAAATTTCTGCACCATAGAAATTCTTGCTGAGGTTTGGACCTCCAATGTCAAATACAACCCCAAGCTGCATTTACTGCCAGAAAATAAATTGGTAGGTTGTAGTGTTCCTACTTCATTTATTACAAAGTGGATAGACTTGGGAGCCTTGTTTTGTTAAGTATCAATGTCTGGGCTCATCTCAGAGAAGCTCTCTTTACTGCACTCTGACAGCTGTGCTCAAAGGTAAGCAATTGTCCCTTCCTTATGAAGAGCTTCCAAAATGCCTCACTTATGTGTCATCATATATTGTACTGTCTTTAGATGTTCTTCATAAAAATATTAGGACACAGAATCCCTTGGTCTTATTTCTATTTTACCACCCTTTGTGTTGCACCCTCACGAAGTTCTCAGTGTAAAAATGAGTCTTCTCATTGATTTAGAGGGTGGACTTATACATACAAAGAACTTAGAGAATCTTGGCTGTGATGGTTAATTTTATGTGTCAACTTGCCTTGGCTAAGGGATAAACCCAGCTAGGTGGTAAAACATTATTTCTGGAGTATCTATGCAGGCATTTTAGGAAGAGATTAACATTTGAATCAGTAGACTGAGTAAAGTAGATGGCCCTCCCCAGTGCAGGGGGGCATCATTCAATTCACTGAGTGTCTGAGTAGAACAGAAAGGCAGAGGAAGGGCGAATTTGCTCTCTGCTATAGCTGGGACCTCCATCCTCTTCTGCCTTTAGACATTGGTCTTCTGGTTCTCAGGTCTTCAGACTCAGACTAGGACTTACACCATTGGCTCCCCTGGTTCTCAGGCCTTCAAGTTTGAATTGGAACTATACCACTGGCTTTCCTGAATCTCCAACTTGCAGATGGCAGGCATGTCTTGGGACTTCTCAGCCTCTATAATTGCATGAGCCAAGGACTCATAATAAATCCTATAAATATATATATATATATATATGTATATGTATATACATATATATATATCCATCCCATTAGTTCTGCATTTCAGGAGAACCCTAACTACTAATACATTTGCTAAATGTCACCATGCAAGTTCATCATGCAAGTTCAAATTAGTCATGTGACTAAAGACCTGAATCAGCCTGTGTAGGACAGTAGTTGTGCTCTGTGGTGACCTAAATGGGAAGGAAATCTAAAAAAAGAGTGGATATATGTATACATATAACTGATTCACTTTGCTGTACAGCAGAAACTAACACAACATTGTAAAGCAACTATACTCCAATAAAAATTTAAAAAATAAAAGGGCTCTGGAGTCAGGCTGCTAGAGTGTGAATCTTGGCTTTGCTGTTCACATTACCTGTGCCTATTGGGGAAGTTATCTGACAGCTCTTTGTTTCAAATTTCTCAGCTGTAAACTGGGAGTAGGACTAGTGCTTACCTAATAAGACTGTTTGTAAACATCTGTAGGGGAGCAAAGCTTGCAACCCCTAAATGCCTCCTTGGCATGCGGATTATTTGGAGTGGAAAAAATTCAAGGCCCAGGAAGAAACTTTGACCTTTCCCATAGCTGTCTAAAAGAATTTGTATGGAGGGCCTGTTCCTGGAATAGAGCTTTGCTGAGATAGCTACAGAGTGTGGGCTAGGTGCAGTGGGGGAAATGCTAGAGACCAGGGTCCGCTCTGTGTCCTGTTGTCTCTGCATGACCCAGCACACATTTATTTACCAAACATAGTCTTTTCCATCTTCATGTGAATTGCCTTCCTCCCTTTTGAGGTTCCAAAGCGCTACCCCCAGCATCCTCTTTTGTCTTTAGTTGAAGATGGTATTTGAGGTGAGGGTTTTGGCCTTTTTGGCAAATTACTCAGGTTTCCTGGGTCTCTCCCATGCATACATGGTATTAAACTTTTGTTTGATTTTCTCCTGTTAATCTGTGTCATGTCAATTTAATTCTTAGACCAGCCAGAAGAACCTAGGAAAGTAAAAGAAAATTTCTCCCTCCCCGACACACCGTGTGAGATGTGCATGCAAGGTTTTTAGAATAGTCCTTGTCATGTGTTACCAATTATTTAAAAATTTCCCATCTTCCCACTTGTTGCTGTTTCTCCTTCTCTATTTCCCCTCTTTGGCTACATATGCTGGGTCTTCATACTCCTGACTGGGTAGGTCCCATGTATATATGATAACAATGCCCTGTTCTCTGGACCCACCCTTCCTCTTACCCATAACTGAAAACCTTGTGCAGCAGGTTCTCCACTTAAGATATAATAAAATAATTCATCCTAAGATGTTAATGACTGAAAATATCTATGCATGTTCTTTCTTCCCTGTCTTTGTATTTAAATAGGGCACAAGATCTTAATTTAAAGTATGAATTCCTAAAGGGTAGGCTTTAAGATGGGATATATTTCCATTGGTGTTTAGTGCTAGAATATTGATTTCAAGCCATAGATAGAAGGCAGTGGTCAACTCTAGTTGTTTAAAATTCTACTCAACTTCCTTGCTCATTTACAACTTGTCACTATCACATCCTCATCATTGTGGTTGTCATCATTTGAATAAGAATAGTCATTTGAGCACTTTCCTTGGCATTTTACAAGATTATCTGATTCCTAAAAAAATCTCTGCAAGGTAGGTATTACTCTTCCCTTTTGACATATGAGAGAACAAATAGTCAGAGAAATTGACTCGGCAAAGGCACACAAGTGGTGGATGTTTGCCGTTTGAGCTCAGACTGTGCTCCAAGTAAACCTGGCTCTGAAGGTAATGCTTTAATTCCTATAGAAATAGAGTGAAATAAATAGGCACCTGGTTTATGTTCTTCCTGCTCCAGTGGACAGCCACAGGACAGCAGGCTCAGTGCCTGCCTCTTCCCACGATGACCCACAGTTCCCAGCACAGTGCCTTGTTCAGAAGGTCCCACTACATGTTTGTGGGAAGAATACATAGATGCATGAATACATTCATCAAATCTGAACATTTCTCAAGGAATGAGATGTGACTAATGACTGTTGGCTGGGTTTGTTAGTTTTCATATAATGAATGGTTTGAGAAGTCTGAGGAAAGTAAACTACCTCATTCACTGTTCACAGACCATCTTAGTAATGTTAGTAAATCAGAAAAACCAGGTATCTGAATCACATTCATTTGCACCTTATGCAAACAGAACTACCTACGATCACAAACAATATCTGACAATTATATGATTAATTTGACCAATAAGGAGACTAGTTCCTAGATCCATCTTAGAATTTAAATGAGCTCACTTAGGTAGTCTCCCTTGTCCAAATTAACTGATCTCTCAGATCCTCTACTGTCTTTGTGCTTTACCTGCCCAACCACAGATGGTGTATTTTACTGTTTTCAGTTATACTGTATTCTGAGTGCGGTCCTACTGGCAACAATTTCAGCACGGTGGGTGGAAATGTATTTCTCATTGCACAGTAAGGCTATTGCAAGTTGCATGGTGAAACCCTATAACTGCTTGCTGTGCTGAAAGTGTGTCTCATGGTGTCCTATACTTTAGTGCCCTATGAACCAAATTTCTGAGCAATATTGAAAATAACAGTAACCGGAAGCATAGATCCAGTGTCACCACAAATTCCTGCTCCAGAGACTAGCTTTCCATTTTTAAACAAAGAGGTGGCATGTGGTACATATCTAAGAGATTCCCTTTTGATGTTTTAGACTTTCTATTTTTTTAAAGAACTCAAAAATATTATATAATATTGATAACATTCAAATAGAGTTCATAGCTGGGACATTCTAAGAAGAGTGCTGTTGTGTCTCTCTTGAGTGATTTCTAACTTCAAAACAATAAATCATAGAACCATGGAGTAAAACTTAAGGGCAAAAACCAAAGATATTTTATACTATGGCACAATTTAAAAAAATAATGCACATATGTGGGATTCAAATAAATTGCAAAAGCAAGACAGTAATCTAATGGTTTTTTTAAAATATATTTAGAATTCAAAAATATTTTCATCACTCTGAATTAAAATTGCACAAGAAGCAACTGATAATGTGTGCAATTGCTTGGGGACATGCAGAAAAATGCAACTGAATTAAAAAACATTAATTACATTGTTCAGAATTTGTATGGTATTTTGTTTCTTAGGTCTGTTTTCTTTCAGGAACTTCGTTGTGTTCCCAGTGAAATGATTCTAAAGCTTTTTTTAGTAAGTAAGCCTGGTGCATTCATATAACAGATTAAAATTACTCCAAGAAAGGCATTAAAGTCAAATAGATCTATAACCATCCAGTAAAGGTGGATGTACTAAAACTGTATTTTCTTTTGCTGAGTGATTGGGAGAAAAAATTGCCATAACTTATTGTTTTACTCCAAATAGTAAAAAAAAAAAAAAAAAACCTTACTTTACTAGTCTCTGCTTTTGTGCACTGCTGACTGCGCTGATACATGAATTACTTTCCATATATTGATTTTCTGTTGAAATGAGAATCTGCAAGGTGCTCTAAAATGGATGGGCAGGGTCTTAACGTCTGTAAAGTGGTGTGCTGGTACTGATTCGGGGAAACTTCAGTTTTCAGGCTGCATGTGCCACTTGGAAGGAAGTGGGTTCCTACTGCACACGGGGTGTTGGTGGTGCCTGAGGCTTTTATGAGCACCCTGGACAGTGAACATTTCTAAGGTGAGGAAACACTACACAGGACTATGTGTCTGTCACCAATGTGATTGCTCAGCCGAGATGCTGTGTTTGGTCCATTTATAATCCAACACAGCCACAAGGTCACCACGATGCAGGGGACGTGATGTTCATCAGCAAAATAAAGCCTAGGACCTCTTGGGTCAAGCCCTGGAAGAGAATCTCCAAAGGGGAGGAGTCAGCATCAAGTGCCCTAACTGGTCTGTTTTATCTCAGCGTCCTCTCGCTCTGATTCCTTGTACCATTAGGGATACACTCAATCCCTTAAAAGGACTTTGATTTTCTCACAGAACAGCAGACAGACTAGAGCTTTCAAAAAGGACTTTTTTAAATACTAAGGGCAAGCAAAGTTATAAAATACAGAAATTATAAGCAGAAAATTACAGCCAGCATATATGTGTGTATATATATATATATATCTATATATATATATATATATATATATATATATAGATATATATATATAGATATATATATATATTTGGTGAAAAAGTTCGTTCGGGTTTTTGGTACTATCTTATGCCAAACCCGAACGAACTTTTTGGCCAACCTAATAATATTAGGATTTTCCTGCTATGGCTAACCTTAGCTTCATTCCTAAAAGAGCACCTTTAGTCGAATTCCTCATTTTCTGGCTTCCCGATTGCATTTCATGCCTTGCTTCCAGAAAAAAATGCCTTTATTCACTTTGTCTCTTTGCTACAAAGTCACGAAAGGGTGTTTTAACTCCGATCCTTTCCTGAGCCCTTCCAATTTTTTGGTTTTTAACCTGAGTGACAAGCCTTTACCCTAAAAGAATGCCAGAGCAGGACACATTTCTAGGTGGAAATTGGCTCTATGTATAGGAAGTGGCTTGGTCTCTAGAACCTCAAAATATGATATTCCCTTAAACCAGCATCGGAGCCATATGTATCAGTTAATTTGCTTTTGGTCAAGAGTGACAGAAACTTGACTTCATTGGCTTAAATGTTGAGGAAATATATAGGGTCATTTAACAGAAGCAGGGCAGGCCTCAGGTTTGATTGAGCCGGCAGCTCAGGGTGTCATAAAGGATCCAGATTCTTTCCATTTCATCTGCTGTTCACAGTGTAGACTTCATGCTAAAGCTGGATCCCTGACAATCATAGAGGAACTGCTAGTAGCAAATGATGCTACCTGCTTTTTCAGCCATTTCAGCAGAAAAGAGAGAAGGAATTTCCTCCTGTAACTCTCTCTCTCTGGAAATTGGCCCCTGATGTCTCATTGACCTGATTTGAGTCACATGCCTATTCCTGAACTGATGTCTGTTTCCGGGGAAATGCCATGATTTGTTGGCCTACGCCTGGCTTCTTGATGCTTGTGTGAGTGAAGAAATTTCCATTATTGGCAAAGACTGCTTAGTACAAACTCTGGAGTAGGGTCAATCCCCAACACTGCACTGCTGATGCACAATGAAGAGTGGTAGAATCAACACGGGACAGTCAATCATGCATGTATCTGTCCATAAAAATTAATTATCAACCAAAGGTGATCGAAAGCCCACTCCATTATGCTCTTTTTAAATGATAAAACTCTTGACTTCTTCATCAAGGGGCTCAGTAAATTGGAGGACAATAGGGATTCTATCTTTTCTCTCACTAGTTTTACGTACACATTTGCTTGGAGAGGGGGCTCTTAAGCTGGATATGTTCAGTTTCAGCTAATATGTGTGCTTTCTGTTGCACCTTGACCACTTCACCAGATGTCACACTTCCCAGCCCCATACAGATCTGGGCTTATGAGTTTCTTGGGACAAGGGGATTTTACATAGAAGTGAGGTTGATAAAGACCAAGCAGAGACTTGGGGCTCTGACGGATGTTGCTCATGCTGGCTGGTCAATAGCTATTGATCGATTCTAGCGGCTGTCAAGGAGAGGTCCTCTCTGAACTCCAGTGGGGAGGATAACTAGTTCTTTGGTACAAGCACCACTCACGTGAGTGGAGACTGGGTGGCTTATGGGCTCTGTTTCTGCACCCATGGTGTGTCTGGTTGTTAGCAATGGCCTGGACTTCTGGCTGGGCCATCTCTGCATCCTGACTTGGCTTCAATCTTCAGTCTCTTCACAGTGGAATCTCTTGTCCCAAGCTCCACCAATTTCCACATGTTCTCTTTTTGGCTCCTCTGCAAAGCCCAACGAATCCCATTTCGACCTTGCTCATCACGTGTTCCTTCAAATCTATTGTTTATTCCTTGAGTTGTTTCTTTCCATCCTTAAGAGTTTTGCAAAACCAGGGAGAGACTCCTAAGTTCAGCTCCCTGTTTATACAGGCATATTGATTGAACTGTTTGTCCAACCCTCTGTCTCAGAATCTAACCATTTTCTGTGCCTTTAATTTCAACTTAGTCTCACTATTTATTCTTCTTTGAAAATTACATGCCTTCAGAATCCTGAGGACTGGAATATTTTTTATAAGGTGAAATAATAAATCAATGTGATACTGTGTCATTTATTTTACATTGCTGGCTTTGAGCCAGCTAGATAGTAGGTGCCATGACTCTTGGAGAATCTTTTTAACTTTCTGGAGGTAAACATCTTATGTAAACTTGCTTGGAATTTTAGAGGATTTTTAGAACTCAAAAACATCCTTTGTCTAATTTGCAGGGATTGCCTAACACGATCAGTTTATTTTTTATATCAGTATCCTTATTTCTAAGACATTATTGATGAACTTTTAATTAATATCACAATATTTATATATGTAATAATAATATTGACTAGTATTTAGAATGCTTTGAGAGATTACAGAGTGTTTTCTTATTTTTTATCTCAGTTATTTTTAACCTATGATGGCAGATGTAAATAATATTTCTATTCTACAGAAAGTTAAAGCAACAAGCTCAAGGTCATGTATGCAAAGTGGTGGAGTTGATGTTTGGACAAATACAATCTAACTCCAAAACCCGCACTCTTTCTATTGGAGCAAGCTACTTGTATTTACCACTGGGAAAGCCCCTCTACTAAAATCTAACTGCTCCCTTAGCCTCCGTGACCTCTTTCCCTTTTTGCCTTGGAAAGAATTGATGGACACTAAGAAAACATTTCAATGCATTTGAATAAAATGAAAAATGGTTTTATAATCTCAAGGACAAGGAAGAAGGCTAAAAGGGATTTTGTTATTTTTGAAAGGACACCCACTGCTACATAATATATAGCTTGTTGACTCAGGGAGTGATCTAACTCATTTTTGTTAAAGGACAGCACTATTTCCTTAAAATTATAGGCTAATTAGTTTCTTAGCTGTTCCATCTGAAAAGCAGCTCAATGCCAATTACCTAATTGGCATACTGCAGACTTCCTTCTCCTAGCCTATATTTTATGAGAAGAGAAGGAAAGGTTTAAGCTGAGAAAGGGGAAAGTAGCCTTTGATACCTAAGAACTGGCCTGACACTATCAGCTGGGTGTTGGTGTTTCTAGGAGCTGCCCTTGAGAAACTCACAGCAAGGCCTTGTTGTTGTCTATCTCACAAAGTACCAGCATCAGGCAAGGCCACTCTGTGACCATGAGATGAAGTGAGGCAAAAAAGGAGACCACTCTGTAATCTTGTCTACACACAAACAGAACAGGGTTATGTGCAAACCACAAAATACCACACATTCCCCAATCTTGTGTAATATGAGTGACTGCTGCTTCTTTCCTGATCACAGCTTTAGCCTCACTCTACACTCCCCTTCTTGTCTATAACATATGGTTCTAGAATTTCTCCTGTTTCCTGAAAGCATTGCTTCACATCCTGAAACTTCTCCAAAGTCGCCTAACCCAAGCCTGATAACTGTAGTAAGTTCTTTCTAATATCCTCTTACTGAGACATCCCATGGCTCTCCATGGTGTGTGTCTCCCTTATTACAATGAGCAATAAGTCTAATGTTTAAATACAGAGGTGTTTCTCCTGGTAGATATTGGCTGGAGGCCATTGACAAAGTTTAGTTATTCAACAAGAGGAAAGATTTAAGCATAGTGTATTTCATTAACGTCTTTAGTTATACACTTTATTACCTTGGAGAAATCTTCTGGGAGTAATAGAAGGTTAATTGTGGTTGTCGTTGATAGGAATAGTTCATGGATTATTAATATGATCTCCATAGACACCAGTCCCACCCAGTTGTTGACAGTTATTTAGAATTTGCACTTTATGCAAGGTCAGTAGTAAAGATTTTGGATAGTTCTTACACCAGTTTGCAGTGGGTAAACTAGAGCTATGCCTTGAATCTATTTTTAGTAGTCCAGCTACTATTACTAGCTGTGTAACTTTGGAAAAGGTGTTTAGCTATTTGTGAAATGGATGATGATAGTACCAAATTCACAGGGATGTTGTGAGGATTGAGTGAGATAATATGTCATATATTAAGCACTCAATATATTTTAGCAATTATAATTATTTTCACTATTATCATGACTTAGGAGTGGTATGTCAGTCTGCTCAGGTTGACATAACAAAATACCATAGACCAGGTAGCTCAAACAACAGAAATTTATTTCTCAGTTCTGGAGACTGAAAGTCTAAGATTAACATGCCAACACAGTGAAATTCTGGTGAGAACACTTGTCCTGACTTCCTTCTTGCTGTGTCCTCACATTGGGGCTGGTGGGGTAGAGAGAGATAGAGAGAGAGAGAGACATTGAGAGAGAGAGGGAGGGAGGGAGAATGTGAATGAGCACAAGCTCTCTGGTCTCTTCTTCTAAGGGCACTAATCCCATCATGGAGGTCCCACCCTCATGACCTCATCTAAACCTAATTATCTTCCAAAGGCCCATCTCCAAATACCATCACAATGGGGGTTAGGGCTCCAGCATATGAATTCTGGGAACACCTAATTCAGTTTACAGCAAGTGGTCTTCTCTTTTAACTCATGAAAGAGCTAAAAAGTAACTATATTAAAACCCAAATAATAATTTTTGGTGGTCAATTCCCTCAATATTGGTTTATAGTTAATCATTTGATACAGTACGTTCTGTAGGATATATCAGAAATTTACATGGTTCATGGTTACACTTTCTATGAGTCCCTTATGGAGATTTTTCATGACCTTTCCCATCTGTGCCTCCTCCAGCCTCTCTGGGCTGAGGCAGTGTGTCTTTCTATTAGGACTGAAGCAATTATCAGACTTCTCAGCTTCTGTAAAAGAATGGAAGTTCCACCCCCAGCTGGGCTGACTCAGAAGACAAGTGGCTCTGGATTTAACTGAAAAGATAAAATATTGCACTTTAGGTACTTATTGAGTATTATCTCAAACTCTCTGCCACTTACTGTTCATTAAAAGCTCCGTTTAGAGAACTAATACTTACATGTTGTGACCCATTTATTCCTGTATGCTTTCTAAAATCTATGTTAAATTTAAGTCAGAGCAGGATAGTTGAGTACCTGGATTGTATCATTTTGGCTCATGTAGGATTGCTTTTACAAATTGGGTTTTGTGATTGTGCTGTCAGCCTGCATTAGATGTCTCAAACTAAGGTCTTCTGTTACTTACTGCTAAATCTGGTGAGTGGTAGAGTGTCTAGAAAAATAGTAAGTGTTCAGTATTTGTTTAGTGAATGAATAAACAAATGAATAAATGATTACATAGGTATTTGGTATTCATTACACTACATTCATTAGGATGGGAGAAATTTCTCATAGGACTTAGTACTAAGACTAGAAGCATTTTACCAGTATTTAAGATCTTTTTATTTTTAAGTTAACATATGGTAAAACTAACTTTTTGGGGGGCATAGAGTCAGTAGAATGTACAGTCAGTAGGTGTGCAGTAGAATTTTAACATATGTCTACCTTCAGGTAACCATCACCACAACAGGATACAGAACAGTTTCATCACACCAAAAAACTCCCTTGTGCTTTCATTTTGTAGTCATACTTTCTCCCTCCCCCTAATCCCTAGCCACTGATCTATTGTCAATCACTACAGTTTTGTCTTTTTGACAATATCATAAAAATAGAATCATACAATATGTAACCTTTTGAGAATAGCTTCTTTCATTTAGCATAATGCCTTTGAGATCATCCAAGTTGTTGTATCATTAATTTATTTCTTTTTATCACTGGGTAGTATTCCATCATATGAATGTAACATTATCTTCTCACCCATTGCAAGGTGTTTGGGTTGTTTCAGGTTTTATTTATTATACATAAAGCTGCTGTGATCATTCATGTACTGTTGTGTGTGTGTGGGCGGGTATAAGTTTTTGTAACTCAGGGGAAATAACTAAAAGTGAGAATATGGGATCATACAGTAAGTGTATGTGTACCTTTGTAATAAACTGCCAACTGCTTTCCAGAGCAGGGGTACTGTTTTACATTCCCACCAGTGATGTATGAGAGTTCCGGTTGCTCTGCATGCTTGTCAACCCTTAGTATTGTCAGTAATTGTTTTGGACATTCTAATAGATATGTTATAGTATCTCATCATAGTTTTAATTTGTGTTTCCCTAATGGCTAATGATATTGTATATCTTATCAGGTGCTTAACTGCCTTCTGTATATACTCTTTTGTGAAGTGCTCAAATCTCTTGCTCATTTTCTAAAGACTGGGTTATTTTCTTACTGTTGAGTTTTGAGATTTCTTTGTGTATTTTGGATAAAAGGTCATCGCTGAATATGTGATTTGCAAATATTTTCTCCCAGTCTATACTTTGTCTTTCTTTCTTTTAACAGTGTCTTTCAAAGAGTAAATCTTCTTAATTCTGATTGGGTCCAATTTATTAATTTTTTTCTATTATATCTACGAATTTTTGCCAATTTTTTGCCTTCACCATAGGAAATGTTTGTCATAAATTTTCTCCTGTTTTTCTCTGAAAGTTTTATAATTTTGCATCTATATTTAGGTCTGACATTCATTTCAGTTAATTTTTACATAAGGGGTAATGTTTTGGTTGAGGTTCTTCTTTTTTCTTTCTTTCCTTTGCTTATGGATGACCAATTGCTCTGTACCGTTTGTTGAAAAGGCTATTCCTTTGTTAAATAGCTCTGAATATGAACTGGCCATATTTGCTATATTTGCATGAATCTATTTCTGCACTGTCTATTCTGTTCTATTAATCTATATGTCTATCCTTTTTCCAATATTACACTGTTTGGATACCATAACTTTATAGTAAGACTTAAAATGGGGTGGTGGGATTACTTCAACTTTATTCTTAGTTTTGAAAATTGCCTTGACTATTTCAGTGCCTTTGCCTTCCATATAAATTTTAGAATTAGGTTATCTGTATCTACCAAAAATCCTGCAAAGACTTTGATTAAGATTGAGTTAAACCTATAGATCATTTTGGGGGAGAACTGGCATCTTAATAATATGGTGTCTTCAAATCCACAAACGTGAGGTGACTCGATTTATAAAGGTCTTCTTTCATCATTTTGTAATTTTCAGCATACAAATTCTGCATGTGTTTGTTTAGATTTATACCTAAATATTTTATCTTTTGGAGCTAATATAAATGGTATTTTAAAAAATTTCAGTTTCTACTTGTTCATTAGTGGTATAAATATAATTGATTTTGGTGTGTTGACTTTGTATCCTGCATCCTTGCCAGACTCACTTATTTGTCTTAGGAGATTTATTGTAGATTACATGGGATTTTCTAGGCAGACAATCATGCCATATATCAAAAGAGAGAGTTTTATTTCTTCCTTTCCAGTGTGTATGCATTTTTGTTCTTGTTCTTGCCTTATTGTTCCGACTAAGAATGCCAGTACAATTTTGAATAGAGGAGGTGAGATGGACTTCCTGTGTTGTTCCTTACCTTAGGAGGAAAGTATTCAGTCTTTCACTCTTCAGTGTGATGTTAGCTGTGGGTTGTAGATGTCTTTTATCAGGCTGAGGAAGTTCTCTTCTGTTCCTAGGTTGCTTAGAGTTTTTATCATGAATGGATACTGGATTTTGTCACATGTCTTCTCTACATCAATTTATATGATCATGTGGCTTTTCTTCTTTAGAGTGTTAAAATATGGTGGATACATTGACTGATTTTCATATATTAAACCAGCTTTGCATTTGTTGTGATGGGTCATACTTTTTATATATTGCTGGATTTGACTTGCTGATACTTTGTTAAGGATTTTTGCATTTGTGGTTTATTCTGTGGTTATCTTTCTTGTTCAGTCTTTGTTTGGTTATGGTATGAGAGTGATGCTGGCTTTATAAAATGACTTGGAGGTGTTTCCTTTTCTTATGTTCTCTGGAAAAGATTGTGTAGAATTGATGTTATTTCTTTTTCAAATGTTTGGTAGAATTCACCAGTGCAACCATTTAAATCTGAAGATTCATTTTCTGGAATTCAATTCTTTTAAATTTGTTGAGGATTTTTTAATGGTCCACGATATGTGTATCTGTGGACATTTGAAAACAATGTGTATTCTGCTATTGCTGAGTGGAGTATTCTATAAATGTTGTTCCACTTTCTTCTGGCCTCCGTGGTTTCTGGTGAGAAATACACAGGAACTAAAATCATTGTTCTTGTATAAATAATGCATTATTTTTCTCTGGATGTTTTCAAGATATTTTCTTTGTGTTTAGTTTTCGGAAGTTTGACCATAATACGTCTGGACATGAATTTATTGTATTTGGGATTCACTGCACTTTCTGTATTACATCAAATTTAGGAAGTTTTCACCCATTATTTTTTCAAATATTTTGTCTGCATTATGCTCTTTCCTTTTATTCTGGGCTTCTGATGACATAAATATTAGATCTTCTGATATTATCTCATAGGTCCCTGAAGCTCTGTTCATTAAAAAAACACAATGTTCCTCTGTGTTTTTCAGATTGGATAATTTCTATTGATCTATTTTCAAGTTCATTGAATCTGTCCTCTGTCATTTCCATTTTTCTATTAAGCCCACATAGTATTTTTTTTTTTTTTTACTTTGGTTATTATATTTTTTTCAGTCCTAAAATTTCTGCTTGGTTCTTCTTTCAATCTTCTGTTTCTTTACCAAAACGTTCTAGCTCTCCAGTTATTTCAACTGTGCTTGCAGTTGCTTGTTGGTACATTTTTTATAGTAGCTGCTTTAAAGTCTTTGTCAGACAATTTCAACATGTGTGTCACCTTGGTAGTGACATCTATTTGTTTTCTTTTCCCATGTAAATTAAGATTTTCCTGTTTTTTCATATATTGAGTTAATTTGGATTGTATACTGGACATTTTGAATATTATGAAACTGTACATATTGTTTAAATCCAATGGAGGGTGTTGATATTTTTCTTTCAGCAGGCAATCAGTCCAGTTGGGCTCAGCCTGCACATTTCCACCAATCTTCTATTGGCTGTGGTTTCAATGTTCTTTCATCTTCAAAGCCTTTTTGGTACTATTCGGTTCTATTTCACATGTGTGTTACCCAGTGGCCATTTCCAGGACCCGGGTGGTGGTCTAACCTGGGTGGTATTCTATACCTTGATTCAGTTCTCAGAGTCTTCTCTATGGTGTTTAGGATTCAGTCCACACATGTGCAGCTCAAGGTGAGTCTCAGTGGTCATAAACTATTTTATGGGATCAGTTTCCTGAGTTCTTCCCTCTCAGTGATCTCCCTGGTACTTTCCAGTTCTTTGGATACTCTTTTCAATCTTTTGGCCAGAAACTTAAGACTTATTTACCTCACATTGCCATGCACTCCTATGATTGTGCCCATGTCTGGGGCCAAGAGGTGAAAGGACAGGGAGAGAGAAAAAGCATCAGGGGTTCACCCATTCTCTTGGGACTGAAGCTCCTCTGATCAGGGAAGAAGTGTCCCCTTCCACAGAGTTTTAGTTGCCTGCTGTTCCAGGTGCTGCTGCTATTGGTGTCGGTAGACCTCTTTCTCATTCCTTGAGCCTCAGTCGTGGGCTTCTTCTGGGGCTATCCCAGTCCTCATTAATGCCCTCGCCTCTGTTTCTTCTAAGTCCTGGCTGGAACAACTGGAGAAAAACAGCGCTGAACTCACCAACAGTTCGTCAATACTTTGGATTTTGGTCGGCTTTCCTAATATACCTGCTACATTCCAGAGTCTTTAAACAGCTCTTCCTTGCATTCTGTCCAGCTTTTATGGCTGCATTCAGTGTCAGAGACAGGACGGTGAGTGCTTACTCCACATTACCTGGAACAAGAATCCTGTTGTGGTTCGCTTTTACATTCTGAACATAACAACTCGTGTAACTTATAGTTTATCTCTCACTGCCTTTCAGAGATTTTAGAGCCAAGTTTTGGCTGACTTATGCCCATATTCCCAGCCCTAGTTACTCTGTGGTGTTTTGAACATTTAGCCACTATGTCATATCTCAGAGGTTTGAGAAAGTCCTAGGAAATCTAGGTAAACATCATCTCCTAAACCTTACTTTTTCCCCATGCTGTCCCCTTGAATCATGTGTGCATGTGTATGTGTTTTACACTCTGAAGAATATTGTGATCTAGCTAAGGTGAAAGGAAGACACTTGTAAAACAAACATGATTCATTCTTGTAAGATTATTCACAGTTTTCTGAATGTAATATGCTATTTAGTGCTTTCATGCTAATGCTCATAGTGTTCTTTCTAGAATGCTTTTGCATCCTTCTATGACTGGAAAATTTCTAGTCATCCCGCAAAGGCCTTCGGACTGTGTTTTTATTTCTTTCAGCCTCTTTAATTGATCTGCTGTAGGCAAAGCTGGTTGCTTTTTTTATGCTTCAAGAATGCTTCATTCACATACCAATATTATGATACTGTGGTATGTTACATTATTGTTTCCAATTGTCTGCTCCTTCCCCTGTAAGAGTATAACACATCCCCACCCTTGCCATGATGCCAAGTAGACGCTGTTTTCCTGTTCCGTAATCAGGATGGGCCATATGACTTTCTTTGGCTGATAGAATATGAGTGGACATGTGTCCTTTCAAACAGCAACTTATACATGCTGTGCGGTTTAGTTCATCCTTTTGTTTTTGCTATCAGCCATGAGAACAGGGTATCTAGGTGGGGGTCACACTTTCAGCCAATGTCCAGAATGAGAAGACACGTGGAGCAGAGACAAGCAGAGCCCCAGATGACCTGCAGACCAATAAGTGAGAAATACATGATTGTTGTTGAGTAAGCCACTGTGATTTTCAGGTTGATTATTATTATTATTATTAAAAATCTAAGAGAATGTCTGATTCTCCAGCTAGACTGCTCAACAGGGTCAGAAACTGCATGGGCAGAGCTTAAAATGTGAGAGGTACTTGTGGAAGGCTGTTGAGGCTAAAAGACCAAAGAAGACAATGGGACCAATGAGGATTTCACACAGAGGAGTTGCTGGGGCCTCTGGCGCTTCCAGCCTTAACCTCCTGGGGCAAATTCAGACCAAATGAACAATGAATGGATTGGCCCAGTCTGAGTATATACTCTGGAATGGCACTGGTTTTCTTGTACTGATTGAGTCCAGGGGTAGCCAAGTATGGTTCACAAAAGCATATACAATATGATCCATACTTCAGTGGGATTCAATCTAGGAATGAGATGGCTTAAGTTAACTCAGATACTGATAAACTGGATGACCTTGAACAAATCACTAATCTCTCTCCTCAGCCTCATTTTTTTTATCATCCATAAAAATGAAGGGGCGTAAGGGTAGATAAGAGTTAGTTTACCCATTTTCAAAGGTCCCTTTTTTTAGTGTTATTTTTTTCTCTGATCTTCTGTTGAAACATTTTTGTTTTAGTTCTTTGTATGCCTAGATAGTTTAGATGTATCCACAGAAGGGGCCAAGTTAATATATGGAAGGCTCCTGCATAGACATGCCATTTCAATTATTTGGGATTTTATTAGAGTAAAGAACTACAGGTTGCCTCACTAAACAGAACCATCAGCAGATCAACTGAGTTTGGTGCCAGCCAGGCTGGGAGTGTGCAGGCTTTTCTGAGCATCTCAGCATCTTGGCTGTGAGCTGCCTTCTCAGCTTGCTCTCCAGCTTTGCTTGGTCCCTTTAAGCCACTCTCAACTCCCAACCCTATGGCTTCTTTGCCCTGTCCCTGGCAAGGACAAATAGACATATGTCCTTCTCGGTTGTCTGTTGCTGTTTCTACTCAGAAAGGAAAGGAAAGAGACTGTATTTGGGGCTTCTCATGTGCTCCTGATGAAAAGTGCAGTTGGTCTCTTGTGGTTCAGGGTCCTAGGAGTTGTACATAAAGACTCACAGAAAAATTGAGCTGGAAAAGAGATTACCCAATTCCTAATTTAGAGATATCAAAACCCAGAGATTTTGACTTACTTAACCCAGCAAAGCCGACTAGTGGGAAGTTTGGGGATAGAAATTGGATCTGTGACCCTTCCCCTCAAAACTAAAGACTGAAGATTTAGGAATCTGAGGAAAAATAAACTAAATAATAAAATGCAAAATGATCCCTAAATTATACCAGGTTAGAAGCAGAAAAGAGATCTGCTAGCTCAGCTCCAGTCTCCTTAGTTCTTATCCTCCTCTGCCCTTAAACATGTCATTTTGGTCCGACCACTTGACAACAATCCATCTTTTCAAAGTCTTTTGCGTCAGCTTTTAAGCAGCAACAACTAAAACACTGAAAAAAAAAAAAGAAAAGAAAAGAAAGAGCAAAAGAAAGCACAGCAAAAGACCCAGTAGGCTGCTGGTGTTTTGAGGATCACAAGAAAACTGACAAATCACTCAGCCCGTAAACCTCATCTACTGTAGTTATCAATTATGTGTCATAATTCTTGCTTGTAAAGTCCTTTGAGACATAAGACTCTAAAGGGACAAAGTAATTAAAATGATTAGTTACAGCAGAAAAAAGTTTAAATCAATGTTCCAGGTAGTGTCCATCATATTCCATTATGCTTAGTTCTTATCCCCGCTGTTGCAGGTACAGGAGATGAGCTAAGAGACACAGAAAGGGTGGGATTCATTTGCGGGGGGGTCGGGGGGGCAAAAACGAGTCCTTACTCAGCATATGTTGAGCAAGATGTTGCCTGATTCATATTGCCTCATTCAATATTTCTAAAAAGCCCCTCCAAAGAAAGAAAGGTAAGAGAACTGAGGGTCAGAAAGGATACATTTCTCCAGATCACACAATACCTAGACTTGAATGCAGACCTTTCTAACTCCAAAATCCATGCTCTTAAGATAGGTTGATTTCTTCCCTTGGTTTATGTGTGCATCTTAAAAGTAAGTGGGAGAGCTGGACAAGGGGTGGGTAGTGGGGTGAGAAGAGATATGTGAACAACATTGCCTGGCTCTCTGTTCACATTTATTAATTCATTGTTTCATACATTGCTTGCTGACTATTCTCAAGATACTGTAAGATAGAGATGAAGCTGACACAGTCCCCATCTTCAAGGAATTTAGGGTCTTGTAAGCGGAAGAATAATCACTAAAAGACTGCAGGAAAGTATTCTAAGTACTCGGATGTGTAAGAGCAAAGGTAGTTCTAAAATTTCTATATAGAAGGGGCAATTAGATCTTGTCAGTTGGCTCTGAATATCCATTCCCACCTCTTTCTATGTCCTGTCTTGTGCTGCAAAAGGCTAGAAAGCAAAAGTCTAGTTTTCCCAGACTCTCTTACACCTAGGGTTCTCAGTGTAAAATAGGTTCTGCCAAATAGATGCATATGCACGAGTCTTGGAAAGCAGGAGAGAGGCAGAGGTCATCTTCCTGATGCTCCTGCTGATAAGCTGGGCTCAGAGTTGTGGATGTCAAATGTCAGGAGGCAGGTATAGCAGCTAAAACCAATTTCTCTATCACTTGCCTTGTGGGAGTCATAAGACAATTGTGATGGCTGCAACAGTTGGGTTGATGACAGGGTCGTCTTGATTCTTATGGTGGAGGGTTCTTGAATCCAATAATTCCGAGGTCACCCCTGGCTCCTTCTCCTCCTCCTTCCAACAATTTTATAAGCACTTAATCCTTTAATCAATCTCTTTCTTATTTATATATGTAGAGTAGGATCTATTTCCTGCCCAAATGCCTGATGGATATAAAGGGGCTTAGGGAGAGGAATTGTTTGGAAGGGGGAGGGAGTAAAGAACTTTTCTGGAGAAGTCATTTGCATGGCGAGCACTTTGTGTCTCTGTAATTGTGTGTTTATTTCGATTGGCTTAGGCAATAAATGGCTTTAATGGATGGGCTTGCTCCAAACAAATAACACCAACATTTTCTCTGTCTTTTTTTTCTTTCTTTCTGCTGTTATGTTCCGGTTTAAATCACCTGTGTATCCTAACCTCTCAATTGAATATAGGCAAGAATATCAGACAAAGCCAATTAAACTATCCCATTTATGTTTTGTTTTGTTCCTGTAGCTAATATTAGTTGGAATGATTCTCACCCATCCCAGGTCAAGAATCTGAGAGACATGGGACGAAGCACTAAATTAAACTTACTTTTAAACCAAAACTAATCTTTAAACTAAAAAGTATAATGGTGATGTGATACAGAAAAACACTGAGTTTTTAAGATTATATTAGACTATGTTCGTTTTGAAACAGGATGTCTGTATTGAATGCTGAAACCCATTTCAGCATGACGATAGCATGTTTTTCTCCTTTACTGACTAAGATAAAGAAATAACTGGCGGTTTGCTAACTTCTATATGGATTTGCTGGTTTTTATTAATAATTACTTATGTGCCATTTGCAACAAGTGTGGACCTAGAGGTTATTATGCTAAGTGAAATAAGTCAGACAGAGAAAGACAAATACTCTATGATTTCATTTATATGTGAAATCCAAAAACCAAAGCAAATGAACAAACAAAACAAAACAGAAATAGACTCATAAATGCAGAGAACAAACTGGTGGTCCTCAGAGAGGAGGGGATTGGGGGAGTTGGGCAAAATAGGTGAAGGGGATTAAGAAGTATAAACTTCCAGTTATAAAATGCATAAGTCATGAGAATGTAATGCTGTAATGCATAGCATAGGGAATATAGTCAATAATATTGTAATAACTTCATATGGTGACAGATGGTTACTAGACTTATTGTGGTGATCAATTCATAATGTGTATAAACATTGAATATGTTGTATACCTGAAACTAGGAAATATAATCTTACATGTCAACTATACGTCAATAAAACAATATAAAGGAAAAAAATAATTATTTAGGTACCTTAAGATCTGTAAGTATAAAAAATATTTTGCTTCTATCTGCGATGCATCTTATAATCATTTCTATGAAATGTATTTGTTTAATCATATAAGCTAATAAGTGAATTGGTTACATCATTTTACCTACCAGACAAGAACTGTGCCTGGTGCACTTCTGGCTTTTAATAAATACCCATTTGTTAAAAAATGCCCTGCTTGAAAGAAAAAAAAAAAAACTGAGAGAGTATAACAGCCATCCCAAACAATCCCTTGTACTGTCTCCCTAGTCTCTACAGTCTAGAGAGAATAATAAAGGTCCTGATAAGGTAATAATAAGACTGGTCTATGAGATGTGGATTGAGAGGTAGCGTGGCTAGTCAGAGAAGACTCCGAAGAGCAGGCAACTCTTGTGTTGAGTCTTGGAAGATGGAGGTCCTTTGCCTGGTAGATATGGGGAAGGGCGGGGTGTTCCAGGTAGAGGAGCATAAGAATCAGAATCCTGAAAGTAAAAGGAGGCATTGGGAATCCACAGAACTGCAAATTGTTCAGTGTGACTAGAGTACAGGGGGTTGGCAGAGGGAAACCTAGAGAGACCCTCACTGGTCCAAACCTTCAGGGTAAGGTCCACCTCACCACACAGTTTGCATTGGGGCAATGGGATATTTTGATGGGTTTTAAGCCTGGAAGCCACATGATTGGTTTGACTTTTGGGAAGAACATTCTGGCTGCAGCAATGAGGATGGAGAATGATACTGGTGCTGGAGGACATTTGGGAAATTCAGTGAGAGAAGGAGTCAGATGACAGAAGGTCGATTCCAGTGGGCTGAAGAGTGAAAGGTGAGGTGTGTTACCAGAAGTGCAGATTTGTCCCCAGAGAAGATAAGTTGGGAGGCAAAGGAGGGGGAGACACTACCTTGAGAGAGCTAGAGGGTCAAAGTGCTTTTTATTTATTTATTTGTTTGTTCGTTTGTCTAATGTGTGAGACTTCAGAAAGCTTATTGGTTAAATGGAAGAAACAAGGAAAGAAAGGCACTAGAAATACAAGAGAGGCAAGTTTATTTTTTATGAGGCTTAAATAAATAATATACAATACTGAAATAAAGTCCAGATTTTTCTAATGATAAAAATCAGAATCACACAATATATTAGAAGATAATATAGGTAATGATGTTTATAATCTTTTGATGGAAAAGTATGGTAGACAGAAGAATGGCCCCTCACAGGTTTCCGTGTCCTATTTCTTGAAGCCTGTTAATATATTACCTTACGTAGCTGAAGGGGCTTGAAAGTTTATTAGATTAAGGGTGTTGAGATGGGGAGATTATTCCAGATTATTTGGGAAAATGCAATATAATCATAAGAATCTTCATAAAAGGGAGGTAGGAGGGTCAGAGTCAGAGATGGAGATGGGAGATGTGATGAAGGAAGCACAGATGTGTTTGTGTGTGTGTGTGTTAGAGAGAGAGAGAGAGAGATTTGAAGATACTACACTGCTAGACTTAAAGATGGAGAAGGAAGGGGCCATGAGCCAAAGAATGCGAGTAGCCTTTAGAAGCTGGAAAAGGAAAGGAAATGGATTCTTTCCTAGAGCCTCCAGAAGGAATGCAGCCCTGCCAACACCGTGATTGCAAGACTTCTGACCTCCTGAATTTCAAGCTAACAATTTTGTGTTGCTTTAAGCCACAATTTTGGGGTAATTTGTTACAGTAGCATAGAAAGCTAATACAAGAAGATATGAGATGGAAACCAAAAAGCAAAGGGAAAATGGCTATTCTTAAAAAGTTTTAAACTTTTTGTATTCGTTCCAAATCATAAGCCTGCTGCAAGACAGTTGAAAACTGAGAAAGGTTATACAAAAGGCAATATATGTGCAGACAAAAGAGAGTTAAAAACAATGCTAATACAAAGCAAACTAAAATCAGTATAAAAAGACTAATCTAATAGAAAGTGAGAAAAGAATAATAAATTGTTAATGTCAAAAGAAATCCAAAAACAAATAGGTAAATATGTGTTGCTAAGAAATGCAAATTAAAACATTGAAATAACCTTTTTTTAATCTGGACAAGCAGCAGTGATTTATTAGACACCCAGCGGTGGCCAGGGTATAGGGAACAACAAGCACTGCCATAAACTCTAGGTGAAGTTAGAATTTGGTAAAAGCTTTCTAGACAGCAATTTGGCATTTATTACTTAAATCGTAACTGTATTTACTCTTTGATTTAGCAATTTCATTTCTAGGATTTCATTCTTTAAAAATGCTGACTCATGTGAACAAAGATATATATACATAAGAGTGTTCACAGTAGCATTGCTTACATAGAAATAAAATGGAAATAAACTAAAATGGGTATAATTAGGAGACTGTTTGAAAGACATTTCCCATATTCCAATAAAAGACATTTGCCATATTCAAATAATGGACTACTATGGTCCCTTTAAAGTATTGAGGTAGATAAGAGACAATATTTATAATACATTGATAAGTGACCAAAGCTAGTCAAAAATATGTACATTCTGATTCTATCAGAAAATGTGTATATGTGTTAGGTGCATTTATATATTTGTGAATTACATGCACAAATAATTTGTATCAGTATATACTTTGAAAAAAATCTTTCAGAATTTACAAGCAAACGGTTAACAGAGGAAAGGTTGTGATTACAGGAGGCTTTTGCCTTCCGTTTTATTTATTTCTCTATCATTTGATTTTTTTTACAACACATGTTTTTTTATCCAGGAACAAAAAACTTATAGAATGGTGAAAATGTTAGAGTTTTTATGACTCTTATGTGACTTAATTGAACACAGTGGAGAATATTCTTCTCTTGCTACCAAACGACCACTCTGATTACATGTGGAAGAAAGAATCTAGCAAATTATTATTTTGCAGAGTAGACAACAAATAACTACTTGCTGAATGAGTAAATGAGTAAATAGAAGAAAAGTGACATGCTTTCATAGATAAGAAAGGAAAGGCTCTATAAATCTCCCATAGGGACCAACACTCGTTTCTCTGATGTTACCTGAGGAAAGAAGAAGTGTTCAAATATCTCTGGTGTTTTCTTTCCTTCCGTTTGCAATTCCTGAAGCTATCTTCAGTGTCCTGACATCAATTTGGAATCTTCATATAATACAAAGTATAAACATAACCTATTAGGAAACTCAAGCACAATGTTTCCTGTTGATAAAGAGTAAATTATCTCAAGAAGAAATTCCAGAGGAAATCGTCTCTGGAGTCCAATATTCGGAATCATGTGAACCTAGTGGTAGCAACTGTATCAAATAAGATTTTGAATGTCATTTAAAGACTTATTTTAAATGTGATTATGCTTAATTGTATAAGCACTACTTTAAAAACGGTATTAACCTTGACAGTTAAAAGAAAAATATTTTGGCCATTAGCTACATCATGAAGGTGAGTGAGGTCGGACATTCACATAACCAATTTCAAATGGTTAAATGAAACCCAGTGATTGAAGTTGGCTTTATGTCTGAGGAGAGCTTAAAAAGACTAGGTCTTACAGTTGAAGTTTTAGAACTGTTGTCTATTCACATGCTCTCAAGAGACCCCCTTTCCCAACCTTTTTTATTTTCACAGTTGGACCAGGCATAGATACCTGGACCATTCAGTGTCTGTGTCCAGGGAAAGTGGAAATGGATTCAGGAGGCCAGTTCTCTAGATACGGATAGATGTGACGTTGAAAGTCAGGAGTGGTGGTGACTTCATATTTCTCTGTGTGGATGGACAGTAGAGAAAGCCTATTGGGAAGGAAAGAGGGGAGAGGGAGGCGAGGGGAGGGGAACAGGAGAAGGAGGAAGATGAGGGATGAGGAGGAAAAGGAAGAGGGGAGGTGTGCGAGAAACCAGGTGTGCAGAAAGAAGGGGAGGCAAGAGACAGTAAGAGAAGGAGAGTACCACCTGTGTTCCTGCGGGATTCACATTCTCTGCCTTCCTAGGTCCAAATGATATTCCTGTAACCATTTGCTCCTTTTTCCTCAAACTGCGTTGGTTTGATTTCTACTACCTGCAAGGTAAGAGTCCTAATTAGCACTAGAGAAGAAGTAAATGTGCCTTTTGTCTAGAATTATTTCAAGTAAGTCTGGAAGTCAAATTCTGTCTAGATGGCCAGAGTCCCCTGTACCTGCTGGGGTCCGAGTCTCATTTCTGGACTCCAGAGGTGAGTAGCTGTGGAGTCTACCACCCTCAGCCCCTGATTGTTTCAGTTGTTCCATTCCAGCACTTAGGTTTCCATGGGAAGCAGGGGGCAGTTGGCTGCTTTGGGCAAATCACATCATTACCCAAGCTTTATCCTCTCCTTCCTTCATTACTGACCACAAAGGCACACCCCATAGATTATCGGAGGTGGAAGGAGATCAGAAATCATCTGGTGCAACCCCCTCATTTAATAAATAAGAAAACAGAGGTTCAAGGGAATGAAGAGGCTTATTCAACATTACCTGACAAATCAGAAGCAAAGCCAGGACCAGAACCTTCCAATATGTCTCCTCCCTGTGTACCACCACCTGAAGTGAGCATCTGTGTTAGGCTGCAGCCAAGGAAAGGAAACCAGTGCTATGGGGAAATGGTGATGAACTTTATGAAAAGCAGCAATTTTCCTCAGCTTTCAGCTTCTTGGGAGGCAGCTTAGAGTTTTTGTTCCCTCTTGCAGAGCAGAGGATTCAGCCCTGCTCCCACAGCATGAAAAGCATTCAACTTTTCACAGCTTTCATTTTCAGGGTCAGTATAGTAAATAAGAGAAAAGCTCTGCACTTAATTGGAACTTCTTTTGTAAAGCAGAATGGAAGGGTCACATAAATGTCAAAACATTTTCCAGTGATCTGGGCAACTTACCTTTCCCTAATGCAATTGCCAAATTTTTCTGCATGACATTTGCATTGTAGAAAGGCTTGCAGGGAATTAGAAATCACAACAGGCCAGATTTTTTTTTTTAACCCTCTGCACTGATCGAAATAGGGAATTCCCACAGAGGTTTTGCGAATATTTTGTTTTTGTTTCTTTCAATTATTTTTTGGGCTTAACGTTGGTTTCAAAGCTTTTTTTTTCCCTTCTTCTTCCATGAACCATACTTTTCCTATGTAGAAATTGCTATCATTAAAACACCCCAGAGTCCAAATTTCAACAAATTACAGAATCAAATTTTTTATCTTAAAACAGTCAAATTAATATTCATTATCAATAAAATTAATACTCAAACTGATATCAAAGCCATATTCATGGAAATGTTTTAATGGATGGTAACATATGCGCTATTTGTTTTGTTATTTTAATTAATGGTCACTGGTATACATTTTAAATTAATCATTCCCTACCTTGTGTATTGAAAGAGGACAGTGAATTTAGTTGAACTCTACTGTTTCAGGACTTGATCATTCAAGGTAATGTTAGTTTGAGATCTGATATTTAGCTTGCTTGGTAAAAATCTTTTTCATAGTTAAAGTAAACTTATAGTGCAAACAAGGTGTCAGGAAAAACAGTTAAAATGCTTACTTTATTCTCTCATTTCCTTGTCAGAGCAACCCTATAAGATAGGCATTATTACCCACCATAAACTCCTTTTACAGTTGAGACAAGGGGGTGGAAGAGAGGTTGAGAAACTTAAAATCACACAGGTACTGTTTGGCTCAGCTGGAAAGTAAACCCAAGTTTTTCTGACTCCACAGCCTGTGCCATTTTCTTTGCCAAGGTGCATCCAGCAACCATTCAGCAGCTTATTTATTAATTAATTCACTTACTCATCAAGCATTTACTGAGTCCTTATAACGCATGGACCAGACAGGCTCTGGCAGTACCAAAATGGCCCTAGCCTGGGGGCAGGAGATGATCACTGAACAATGTGGCCACCTCTGTCACTGAGCTCTGTACACAAAGTAACCACAAAAGACACACTTATTTGCTAATAATGAATTTTACTTATTGCTCTACCAAAGTCATATTGTTGGCATTCTTTGAGTTGCTTTGTGTAATTTAAATAGTAGAACTAACTTCATTTCTTTAATAGCTCTCAGTAGTTCAGATTATACTATTTAAGGCTGGCCACTCACCAAGTAGCCCAACATTAGTTAGGTTTTACCTTATATACCTTGTTGATTTCTGAGAGAGGGATCCTGTAAAAGATACAGCAAGCCAGGCTGACATTTCATCCAAAGGATGACTTAGGTTCTGAGTATGAGTCAAGAAACTTTTTGTGTCCTCCAGGAAACTAGAAAGCAATACCCTTGCTGCATCAGTATTTCACCATATGCGTTATGCTTGCAAACATTGTTCTTTGAAATCCCTTAAGTAAGATATAACTTTAAAAGTGAATATTTTCTTTATTTTCTTCAGTTTTATATTTTTTCTAGAAATATTTATTGAGCTTTTTCTAGCTTTCTGGTACTGCTTTCAAATACATTGGCATATGCAAAGAGTAACATTTATTTGAAAAAAGCCTGTTTTCACTCATAACAAGTCATTTCACTACCTATAAATTAGAGATAAGGGTTGTACTGAATACTTAGGGATATAAATGAGATAAACTTAGATAATATATGCGAAATTATTTGGGGAACTCTATCAGGTAAATATAGTAGCTCTTGTAAAAGTAAACTTATGTGCTCCAAAGTATGTAGTTCATAAATTGCAAAGTATGTGGTGTGGTTTAGGTGGACTAAAGGATTTTATTTTTGAAACAAATTCTAATTGATTAAACATCTTAGTGGTGCAAAAGACTTCCTCTAAAACTTTTGTTTTATGGGTTTAGGCATTGAAATTTCTCATAGCAGGACACACTTGCCCTTCCTTTATAAAGCACATCTATTTTAATGGACTTCTGTTTTATGTAATACCTCTGTTTCAATACAACTAGAAGCCAGTTTGATCCTTATATTTTTGTTTTTCCTAGAAGTCCAGTGTTTCTCAGATTACAACAAAAACAAGTGAAAGCTTTTAGCACAACCAGATTCAAAGTCTGAAACCTTTTTTAAAAAATTAATTTATTTATTAATTTTTAAATTTTTGGCTGCATTGGGTCTTTGTTGCTGTGCATGGGCTTTCTCCAGTTGCGGTGAGTAGGGGCTACCCTTCATTGCAGTGCACAGGCTTCTCATTGCGTTGGCTTCTCTTGTTGCGGAGCATGGGCTCTAGGCACATGGGCTTCAGCAGTTGTGGCACATGGGCTCAGTAGTTGTGGCACATGGGCTTAGTTGCTCCACAGCAGGCATGTGGGATCTTCCGGGACCAGGGCTTGAACCCGTGTCCCCTGCATTGGCAGGTGGATTCTTAACCACTGCACCACCAGGGAAGTCCCTGAAAGCTTTTTAAAATCAGGTTTTTAACTTTCCACAAAGCTGGACCCCTGGCTGTGAGAATAACACTGATCAACAGTGTTGGCATAGTCCCAGATCTGTCATTCTGTACTTAAATGCTGTTACAATTTGCTACAGAAAGTGCATCAGAATCAAATGATGAAATTTGAGCTTTGCCTGCTGTGAAAGTTTCAAACAACCACGCAAAAGGAGACAGGCTTGTGTTGTCAGCACCTACAAGGGCAGCATGAAGGTGCTGAAGGAGTGGGTAATTAATGATCTTGGAGAGATTGGAGGGCTGAGTGAAAAATGGTTGAGGGTCGGGCTGCCCCTCTGGATGGAGCTGGCTGGTGTTAGTGAAAGTTACTCCTGGAGCTGTGTATTGTCTCTGGGAGCATGTAAATACTTCTTCCTAATTCGAGTTACTATTTCCAAAGTCTATAAAAGGAGACTCAATTTTGTGTGGGCTGCCTGAAAAAAAGAAAGCAAAATACCCAGTGGGCAACTGGTATTATAAAATTACCACACAAAATGCATTTAAGAATGAGTGGGGAAATAGAGGGCAGGGGAAACTTATTCTATTTCCAGATAAATGGCAGAGTCTGGCAATAAAATTTCATTGCTCATGAAGTTAGAGTGCCTTCTGTAACAGTTCGAAGAGAAGCTTAGAATGCCCCAGATGAATTCTCTAAACCATAGCCACCAACCATGAGAATACATTGGGGGCAGGCATTGACGGAAGGCAGGAAGAGAAATGCTGGAAACTCAGGTTTGAGGATCAGCTGTACCACTCACCCTGTAATGGTTAACTCTGATTTCAAACCTTTTTTGAGATTTTCATTTTGTCATCATATTATTTTTTAAGTTCAAAGACCTTCTTTTTTTTTTTTTTCTCTCAATGTTCTTAGCTGTATAGTTTTTTGTTTTTAATTTGTGGATTAAGTATACTACTATCTTACTTCCCTGAGGGTTTCAATTACAATTTATTCAAAGTTCCTCTCTGCTTACTGCAATATTTTTATTTTTCCTGAGTTATTTTTTACTTTTTAGGTATCTTAACTTCTCTCTTTCATGTTGGAAACTTTCCTCAAATGACTAATGATTCTTGACTTCCACTCATTTTTAAGAATGAGGCAATAAAATTTGGTCAGTCACTATGTATAAATGGGAAGGGTTTATCAATGGGTGGCTTCTCTATTGATGGACCCCACCTGTCAGTACATGCAAGTCTTTTCTTTTGGTTTGGTCATTTTCCTATCTGAAAGTTATAAGCCTTTCTATCTGCATTCTGGGGGAAATGAGCAGGGCTCTCACCATTTACTTAATGCCAATATTTACAATGTAACACACAGACCCTCAGTTCTGCCTATGCGTTGAGCTCAGAATCTCTCTGTTTCACTCTTTTTAGAGAGTAAGACCTCCATCTTCTGTTGCGGTGGGAGAGACTTCTGGGGTTCTAAATGCATTTTGTGCAGATTTTCAATTTATCCTCTTGTTTTTGTAGCCCATCTGTACTCTCACTCCCATATAATAGGCTGCCTCAATTCCTGAGGTTTTCTGTGGATCAGCCTGGCTTCTTCCCGCTGCTGGTGGTGGGTCACTTTTCTCAGTTCTATGTCATCAATTACCTCTTATCCACCAGCTTTCTAGTTTCCAAAGTTGTTTCGCTGTTGTCTTTTTTCTTGTTCTCTCCTTCTTTGTGAGTTTATGCTCTTAAAAAAAAAATCTCTCTACTGTCATCCAGTGTGGTTTTGGGAAGGAAGTGATAAACACCGTGTGTAAGTGGTCTCAGTGTTTGTTTTTAATATTGCTTTAAAAAATCTGGAACTAGTTTCCCCTGAGGGCAAGCCTATTAAGAACAGAGCACTGTGGGATATTTCAAAATGGTTCCTTTTCTCCTTCCCTCTGCTGGAAGCATGAGAGGGTTTTTCTCTGATGTTTTATGAGGGAATCTGGTCGGGTTCCTGGAGGTAAATCCCCCTATGACTGGGTTTTCATGGAGATTTTTAACTCTCAGGCTTGTCCGTGCTGAGCCACCATCAGTTCGTCAATTACAATTCCCAGCTTGCTGCCCTGCACTTGGTTCCCAAAGGTAGGGTGGAGAAATTTAAACTGTTCAAGAGAATCCAATGGGCCTCATCCAACTGGCCTCCATGAGCACTTGTCAAAGAACTTGGAACTTCCACAGTGAGCATCATGTGGAAGGTGTCAGAAGGAGGGAGAAGATGGCTGTTGCCAATCATCAAAGTGGATTCTGTTGGAAAACACTACTGAGCTCAAAAATCACCAGGCCTTGAAAAGAAAAGATACTGAGTTTCTCCCCAAATTTTCACTAACCTCGCTGTAATCTAACAGTAGTTGCACCTAAACTGCCTAACCAAAAAGGAAAAAACATGCACTGAACCATTTGAAACTCATACAGTTTTCCATCAAATTCCAACATGCTGGGAATGTTTACAGTCACTGTGTACTGGGTGGAGTACACTCTGGTAGAAGTTTAAGGATTGGGGGCAAGATATTTTTGGCAAAGACAGTCTGTTTCTCTGAGACTTGTTCTCTGGTTTTCCTCAGTAACTTGGGTGTAGCAGGAAAGGAATCTTAAAACTGCTGGGGTTGCAGAGTAAGAATGAAAGCATAGGAAATAGTACAAATATCTGTTCTAGCCAGCTAATTATCATAAATATTTTTAAAAACAAAAATAATCTACCATTGGACTCTGGGAGGGCTCATGCCAAGGAGTACTTCCCAGAACTTCTGCTGTCAGTGTCCTTGTCCCTGCAGTGATCCAGAGCCACTCCCTGCCTCTGCAGGAGACTCTCCAACACTAGCAGCCGTGTGGCTGACAGGGTCTTGGTGCTCCGGTCTGGTGTCAGGCAAGCCTCTGAGGTGGGAGAGCTGAGTTCAGGACATTGGACCACCAGAGACTTCCCAGGGCCACGTAATATCAATCTGTAAGAGCTCTCCCAGAGATCTCCATCTCAACGCTAAGACCCAGGTCCACCCAACGGCCAGCAAGCTCCAGTGCTGGACACCCAATGCCAAACAACTAGCAAGACAGAAACACAACCCCACCCATTAGCAGAGAGGCTGCCTAAAATCATACTAAGTTCACAAACACCCCAAAACACACCACCAGACGCAGCCCTGCCCACCAAAAAGACAAGATCCAACCCAACCCACCAGAACACAGGCACCAGTCCCCTCCACGAGGAAGCCTACACAAGCCACTGAACCAACCTTAGCCAGAGGGAGCAGACACCAAAAACAACGGGAACTATGAACCTGAAGCCTGAGAAAAGGAGACCCCAAACACAGTAAGTTAAGAAAAATGAGAAGACAGAGAAATATGCAGGAGATGAAGGAGCAAGATAAAAACCCAACAGACCTAACAAATGAAGAAGAAAAAGGCAGTCTACCTGAAAAAGAATTCAGAGTAATGATAGTAAAGGTGATCCAAAATCTTGGAAATAGAATGGAGAAAATACAAGAAACGTTTAACAAGGGCATAGAACTAAAGAGCAAACAAACAATGATGAACAACACAATAAATGAAATTAAAAATTCTCTAGAAGAAATCAATAGCAGAATAACTGAGGCAGAAGAACAGATAAGTGACCTGAAAGATAAAATAGTGGAAATAACTACCACAGAGCAGAATAAAAAAAAAGAATGAAAAGAACTGAGGACAGTCTCAGAGACCTCTGGGACAACATTAAATGCACCAACATTTGAATTATGGGGGTCTGAGAAGAAGGAAGGGTCTGAGAAAATATTTGAAGAGATTATAGTTGAAAATTTCCTTAACATGGGAAAGGAAATAGTCAATCAAGTCCAGGAAGCTCAGAGAGACCCATACAGGATAAATCCAAGGAGAAACACGCCAAGACACATATTAATTAAACTATCAAAAATTAAGTACAAAGAAAAAGTATTAAAAGCAGCACGGGAAAAGCAACAAATAACATACAAGGGAATCCCCATAAGGTTAACAGCTGATCTTTCAGCAGAAACTCTGCAAGCCAGAAGGGAGTTGCAGGACATATTTAAAGTGATGGAAGGGAAAAACCTACAACCTGGATTACCCTACAGAGCAAGGATCTCACTCAGATTCGAAGGAGAAATTAAAACCTTTACAGACAAGCAAAAGTTAAGAGAAGTCAGCACCACCAAACCAGCTTTACAACAAATGCTAAAGGAAATTCTCTGGGCAGGAAACACAAGAGAAGGAAAAGACCAACAAAAACAAACCCAAAACAATTAAGAAAATGGTAATAGGAACATACATATCGATAATTACCTTAAGTGTAAATGGATTAAATGCTCCAAGCAAAAGACATAGACTGGCTGAATGGATACAAAAACAAGACCCATATATATGCTGTCTACAAGAGACCCACTTCAGGCCTAGGGACACATACAGACTGAAAGTGAGGGGATGGAAAAAGATATTCCATGAAAATGGAAATCAAAAGAAAGCTGGAGTAGCAATTCTCATATCAAACAAAATAGACTTTAAAATAAAGACTATTACAAGAGACAAAGAAGGACACTGCATAATGATCAAGGGATCAATCCAAGAAGAAGATATAGCAATTGTAAATATTTATGCACCCAACATAGGTGCACCTCAATACATAAGGCAAATATTAACAGCCATAAAAGGGGAAATCGACAGTGACACAATCATAGTAGGGGACGTTAACACCCCACTTTCACCAATGGACAGATCATCCAAAATGAAAATAAATAAGCTTTAAATGATACATTAAATAAGACGGACTTAATTGATATTTATAGGACATTCCATCCAAAAAAGACAGAATACACTTTCTTCTCAAGTGCTCATGGAACATTCTCCAGGATAGATCATATCTTGGGTCACAAATCAAGGCTTGGTAAATTTAAGAAAATTGAGATCGTATCAAGTATCTTTTCCGACCACAATGCTATGAGACTAGATATCAATTACAGGAAAAAAACTGTAAAAAATACAAACACGTGGAGGCTAAACAATATGCTACTAAATAGCCAAGAGATCACTGAAGAAATCAAAGAGGAAATCAAAAAATATCTATAAACAAATGACAATGAAAACACAATGACCCAAAACCTATGGGATGCAGCAAAAGCAGTTCTAAGAGGGAAGTTTATAGCAATACAATCCTACCTCAGGAAACAAGAAATATCTCAAATAAAGAACCTAACCTTACAGCTAAAGCAATTACAGAAAGAAAAGCAAAAAACACCCAAAGTTAACAGAAGTTAGCAAAAGGAAAGAAATCATAAAGATCAGATCAGAAGTAAATGAAAAATAAATGAAGGAAACAATAGCAAATATCAATAAAACTAAAACCTGGTTCTTTGAGAAGATAAGCAAAATTGATCAACCACTAGCCAGGCTCATCAAGAAGAAAAGGGAGAAGACTCAATTCAACAGAATTAAAAATGAAAAAGGCGAGGTAACAACTGATACTGCAGAAATACAAAGGATCATGAGAGATTACTACAGGCAACTATATGCCAATAAAATGGGCAACCTGGAAGAAATGGACAAATTCTTAGAAAAGCACAACCTTCCAAGACAGAACCAGGAAGAAATAGAAAACATAAATAGACCAATCACAAGCACTGAAATTGAAACTGTGACTACAAATCTTCCAACAAACAAAAGTGCAGGACCAGATGGCTTTACAGGTGAATTCTATCAAACAGTTAGAGAAGAGCTAACACCTATCCTTCTCAAACTCTTCCAAAATATAGCAGAGGGAGGAATACTCCCAAACTCATTCTACGAGGCCACCATCACCCTGGCACCAAAACCAGACAAACATGTCACAAAAAAAGAAAACTACAGGCCAATATCTCTGATGAACATAGATGCAAGAATCCTCAACCAAATACTAGCAAACAGAATCCAACAGCACATTAAAGGATCATACACCATGATCAAGTGGGATTTATCCTAGGAATGCAAGGATTCTTCAATATATGCAAATCAGTCAATGTGATACACCATTTTAACAAATTGAAGGATAAAAACCATATGATCATCTCAATAGACTCAGAAAAAGGTTTTGACATAATTCAACACCCATTTATGATAAAAGCTCTCCAGAAAGTAGGCATAGAGGGAACTCACCTCAACATAATAAAGGCCATATATGACAAACCCACAGCTAACATCATTCTCAGTGGTGAAAGGCTAAAACCATTTCCTCTAAAATCAGGGACAAGACAAGGTTGCTCACTCTCACCACTATTATTCAGTATAGTTTTGGAAGTTTTAGCCACAGCAATCAGGAAGAATTAGAAATAAAAGGAATCCAAACCAGAAAAGAAGAAGTAAAACTGTCACTGTTTGCAGATTCTCTATGATACTATACATAGAGAATCCTAAAGATGCTACCAGAAAACTACTAGAGCTAATCAATGAATTAGGTAAAGTAACAGGGTAAAAAATTAATGCACAGACATCTCTTGCATTCCTATACACTAATGATGAAAAATCTGAAAGAGAAATTAAGGAAATACTCCCATTTACCATTGCAACAAAAAGAATAAAATACCTAGGAATAAACCTACCTAAGTAGACAAAAGACCTGTATGCAGAAAACTATAAGACACTGATGAAAGAAATTAAAGTTGATACAAACAGATGGAGAGATATACCATGTTCTTGAATTGGAAGAATCAACATTGTGAAAATCACTGTACTACCCAAAGCAATCTACTGATTCAATGCAATCCCTATCAAATAACCAATGGCATTTTTCACAGAAGTAGAACAAGAAATTTCACAATTTGTACGGAAACACAAAAGACCTCGAATAGCCAAAGCAATCTTGAGAAAGAAAAACAGAGCTGGAGGAATCAGGCTCCCTGACTTCAGACTATACTACAAAGCTACAGTAATCAAGACAGTATGGTACTGGCACAAAAACAGAAATATAGATGAATGGAACAGGATAGAATGCCCAGAGATAAACCCACACACAAATGGTCAAATTATCTTTGATAAAGGAGGCAAGAATATATAATGGAGAAAAGACAGTCTCTTCAATAAGTGGTGCTGGGAAAACTGGACAGCTACATGTAAAAGAATGAAATTAGAACACTTCCTAACACCATCACAAAAATAAACTCAAACTGGATTAGAGACCTAAATGTAAGGCCAGACACTATAAAACTCTTAGAGGAAAACATAGGCAGAACACTCTATGACATAAATCACAGCAAGATCCTTTTTGACCCACCTCCTAGAGAAATGGAAATAAAAACAAAAATAAACAAATGAGACCTAATGAAACTTAAAACCTTTTGCACAGCAAAGGAAACCATAAATAAGACAAAAAGACACGCCTCAGAATGGGAGAACATATTTGCAAATGAAGCAACTGACAAAGGATTAATCTCCAAAATATACAAGCAGCGCATGCAGCTCAATATCAAAAACACAAACAACCCAATCCAAAAATGGGCAGAAGACCTAAATAGACATTTCTCCAGAGAAGATGTACAGATTGCCAACAAACACATGAAAGGATGCTCAACATCACTAATCATTAGAGAAATGCAAATCAAAACTACAATGTGGTATCATCTCACACCGATCAGAATGGCCATCGTCCAAAAATCTACAAACAGTAAATGCTGGAGAGGGTGTGGACAAAAGGGAACGCTCTTGCACTGTTGGTGGGAAAGTAAATTGATACAGCCACTATGCAGAACAGTATGGAGGTTCCTTAAAAAACTAAAAATAGAACTACCATATGACCCAGCAAACCCACTACTGGGCATATACCCTGAGAAAACGATAATTCAAAAAGAGACATGTACCACAATGTTCATTGCAGCACTATTTACAATAGCCAGGACATGGAAGCAACCTAAGTGTCCATCAACAGATGAATGGATAAAGAAGATGTGGTGGCACATATGTACAATGGAATATTATTCAGCCATAAAAAGAAACGAAATCGAGTTATTTGTAGTGAGGTTGATGGACCTAGTGTCTGTCATACAGAGTGAAGTAAGAAAGAGAAAAACAAATACCGTATGCTAACATGTATATATGGACTTTAAAAAAAAATGCTTCTGAAGAACCTAGAGGCAGGACTGGAAGAAAGACTCAGATGTAGAGAAGGGACTTGAGGACATGGGGAGGGGGAAGGGTAAGCTGGGACGAAGTGAGAGAGTGGCATTGACATATATACTCTACCAACTGTAAAATAGATAGCTAGTGGGAAGCAGCCGCATAGCACAGGGAAATCAACTCGGTGCTTTGTGACCACCTAGAGGGGTGGGAGAGGGAGGGTGGGAGAGGGAGGGTGGGAGGGAGACGCAAGAGGGAGGGGATATGAGGATATATGTATATGTATAGCTGATTCACTTTGTTATACAGCAGAAACTAACACAACATTGTAAAGCAATTTTACTACAATAAAGATGTTAAAAAAATATCTGGCTGTAAAAGTAACGTGTGTTATTTTAGGTAACTTTTTAAATTATAAAGTGTAATAAAAATAATCCAGAATCCTACTTTCTGTGGGTAATTAACATTTCTTGAAGTCATTTTTTTCTAGAATTATTTTTTACATAGTTGAGACCATTTTGTGTATAATGTTATATCTTCTTTTATTTTTACTCAACACTATAGGATTTTTCCATGTTATTATCCAATTTGTTAACATTATTTTTATAAGTTCCATTATATTGATTTCAATATACCACAGTTTAAGTAGCCATATGTCTATAACTGAGCAATTGGGATGTTTCCCTTTTTATAACATTTTTTAAAAATGGAGAATGAAAATCTGTAAATAAAGTCTTTTCTGTATTTGGAAATATTTTTAAGGACTAAATTCCAGGAAGTGAAATTATTGAGTTAAAAAAATATGAATATTATTAAGGCCATTAACACATAAAAGCAGGAATTACATATTTTTAGCATTTAGTAGAAATTAAATCAGTAGAGCAGTGACCTGGCTATTCACAATTATCTGATATTCTCTTGTCTCCTACCATGTCATGAAGAAGCCAAAGGGTGGCTCCTAGCTATGCCTGGCTTTGCCTCAATCCCCATCTTCACTGCAAGATCCACCTCTGATATTTGTAGGGCCTTGGGTCAAAGAATGAATGCAAGCTCTCAACCCATAGACTCCCACCTTCACTTCCTACATGCAACTGTGTCTTCAAATACATGTGTGTAGGTGTTCCAGCTTCTTCAACCAAGTAAATCCACACCTTAAATAGTTTCATCTTGGGCATTTCTTGGGACTAGGGGTGTCTATACTGGCAGTGCAGCCCAATGTCAGGAGGAAAGACTTGGGGTCTCTTTGGGCAGGAAATATTAAGATTTCAGATGCCCAGAATGTGGTCTAGAATGTGAAGGGAAGGGCGTGAGGTCTCCATAGGCGCTTCTCCTTGACCCATAAACTCCTTGCCTTGTGAGGAAGGGTGCAGTCATTGTGAGGCCCCCGAAGTGCAAGGCCCATGGCAGGGGCCCTAGTAACCTGGGCCTAAGGGCAGTGTTACTGACAGCCTATGGCTCACCATACTCCAGGAACAGTTCCGTCTAAACATGACCCGATTTAGCAAGGGATGAAGGCGGGGTGGGGGTCACTAGGGAGTGGAGAGGGTGGTAGAGATATGGGAGAAAAAGGGATAAAGAGTAGTATCTTGTTCATTTTTTCCAAAGAAGCAAAGATAAACTGATAATCTAACTCTACTACATGTAGTTCTCTTCTTTGTGAGTGAAAAATAGATTGCACCAAATATAATACTATAGTGGGTTGAGTAATAATGACTCAGAGATATTAAGTCTCAAACCCTTGGAACTTGTAAATGGTACCTTAAATGGTAAAAGGGTCTTTGTAGATGCAACTTAATTAAGGATCTTGACATGAGGAGATTACCCTGGATTATCTGAGTGGTCCCTAAATGCCATCACAAATATCCTTATGAGAGAGGCGAAGGGAGATAATACAGACAGAGGAGAAGGTTATGTGGAGACACAGTAGAAAGAGCTGTGTCTATAAGCCAAGGACTGCCAGGAGCCACCAGAAGCTGGAAGAGCCAAGAAAAGGATTCTCCCCTAGAGCCTGCAGAGAGAGTGCGATGCTGCTGACACCTTGGTTTTGGACTTCTGTCTCCAGAACTATGAGGAAATAAATTTCTGCTGTTTTAAGTCACACAGTTTGTGGTAATCTGTCATAGCAATCATGGGAAACTAATACAAGTACTATTAAATGGAAACTACCCTTATCACTTTCCTTTCAATCCCTAACACACGGGTTTCAAGATATAGAAAACAAAATTATTAGATCATGTTTTGTCTGGTCAAGGATTTTCACAGAACACCAGTTAACATTTTCATAGTCTGGAGAAGCTGACGTTCAGGACAAAGACATGTTGTACATAATTCCTGGGATTGTTGCACATTACCAGAGATTAGTCCCCCCCCCCCCCCAGTTCTACTCCCCTAAGCAACACAATATATTTGGCTCAACTCTCAGCTCTACCACTTATTAGATGTGTGAATTTAGGCATGTTACCTAACCTCTTACCTTGCAACACTGGAGATAAACTTGTCCTAGTACCATCTTCAGAGACATTTCAAAGGAACCTTGTGATCTCCATGAAGATCTCTCCTCATCAAGTCTGAGTTTCATGTATGTATTCCTTTATTGCAGTTTGATAAATCTCTGGGCATTCAGAGATTATAGTGTGGAGAGTGTACGTTTTTCAAACTTTGGATAATTTGGTTCGTATTAAAATTTGAATGGTTTAACATAGCACTTTTTAAAACCAAAGGGATGAATATCTAATGGTAGAAATTTATACATTATGGCTGGCTCATAATGGTGATTTTTTAGTCAGAATTGCATTTTATGTGTAAATTTCAGGAATAATCTATTGATAAATCAGCCATTTTATATCAGTATTTCTTTCTGTCTCATTAGCACAATAGGGCAAAAGGAGTGCAGTTATAAAAATAATGAAAAAGTAGGATTCATCTCCTTATGTTATTGCAGTCTAGAAGGGTTTACACTTAGACCAAGGCTTATTTCCCTTTATGTGGGAAAGAAATCAGTTGAAACCTGCAAGGGATAAACAACCCCTGTTATAGATCTTAAAGAGTGGAGTTGTGAACAGTTTCCATGAAGAGCAGCAGACCATCCCTAACTTGTCACACTGGATTAAAGCCAACATTCACAGCTGCTCTTTCTTCTCGACTTTGCAGAAGCAGCTTATCCGAGGAATTAGTCTCACTCTGTATTTCTTTTGGGGGCTGTGCTCCTTTTGACTTAGTCTGGAATTAAAATATTCATTACTAAATGCTCACTTTTAAATTTAATCTTTTAAAAGCATTTTATGCCTCTTTTTGGAGGATCTGTAGGTGGTGGGGTTGGACTGGAAAATGATTGCAGTGATAATAACTGTCACTGCTGTAGGAATAGCATGAGTGATTATGAGATGAATTCTCTGATGTGTGGACCAGATGTGTTCTTGGTGGGAGATATAACAGCTAATTTTATTTGTTTCATTGTTGTTGTTCCTGGTGGGAGACATAACAGCTGATTTTGTTTCATTATAGTTCTATGGTGGGGGAGGGGAGGGGGGTGATTCCAAAATGGAAGACGTTGAGAAGCTGGAACTTGGTGATAGAGTGGCTGGTCAGTTCAAGAAGGACAAAAAACTAGGACATTTTGGCTGGTGCACTAGGGCACCAGGGTCAGTGCTGTTCTGGTAGATGTTTAACGTTCAGCTCTCTGGAAAAAGATCCTGATTTGTAGTATTTGCTAATGTTTATAAAATAAATACCCCCAAGATGGCTGATTTTAAGCTACAACGTGATGTCAACTGGCTCAAAAAATTTCTGGAAGTTTGACATTTGGCTCTGACAAGCTCTTAAGAGCCAGATCCAGCACATCATTGGCAAGATAAGGGCTGAAATGTGCTCTGTGTGTGTGTGTGTGTGTGTGTGTGTGTGTGTGTGTGTATGTGATGGGATACTCCATTATAAACAGAAGTGGTTTATGTCTGTGCAGTCTAATAACCAAGGGTCTTGGGGATATTTGGACATTGGTGGGTCAGAAAACTGCATGGCATCTCTGGTCAGTCTTTGACATGAGTTGTTGCAGGTAGCAACATTCTGAGCTTGTGTTGGTGGGTGCAAGGTCGTTGTGAGTTTTGTTGACCATGCGAATGGCTCTGAGGACTGGCCAGGATGGCATCAGGAGTTATGTGTCTCTGTGGCCAGTGACAGTGTGTATTGTGTCCTGTCCTTGTAGGACAAGGTACCAACTTCTTTTTGTGCCTCTAGGGACACCAGTAGGTACTCATGTGCATTCTACTGTCATTAAGAATTTGTTCAGTCTATGGGGCTATAGACGTATTTGGGGTTTTGCATCTAGATATGCTTGTGGCAAGGATTCCCTCTGCTTTTGTTTCTGAGAAAGAACATTAGTGTGGCAATCTGTCAACAAATGGTGAAGTGTAACTGCCAGCACACACTGAATGTCAAGTGTTTCTAAGTTGTTCCAAGTGACAGAGGAAGGTCTTAACACATCTTCAAGGAGCACCAGGCCCCTTGAGGTCATGACTCCATGCCTTGAAGGTGCTATCGTTGACCACGTGTGTTCCCCTACACTGGAATTGACTGTGGCTGAGACCCATTTTTGGAGAAACAGGGAAGGGACGAGGTCATTCAAGCTAGCATCCTCCTGGATAGAGTGTTATACATGTCCATGCTGAGTGCAAACCAATGAAGAGCCTCATCAAAAACCACCATGAGTGTTTGCACTTATCCTCTAGAAGAGGGTTTGGCAAACCATGGCCTCCAGGTCAAATCCAATCCCCTTTCCTGTTTTTATAAAGTTTGGTTGTAACTAGGCCATGCCCATTCATTTGCATGCTGTCTATGGCTGATTGTGCTACAACTTGTGACAGAGACTGTACAGCTTGCAAAGCCAGCAACCTTTCCTCTCTGGCCCTTTACAAAGAATTGTTTCAGAGTTCCTCCTGTTTCTCAGCTCCACTGACCCACATCTTCATTTTCCTGATTTTTCTACTTCTGTGTTGGTAATTATGCAGCGCGATAGAGGTGTTAGCTAACACTGTGTTGGGAATCATATTGCAATATGTAAATGTACCCAGTCAACAAGTTGTACCCCTTAACGTTCCACAATGTTATACATCAATTATATTTCAATTTTAAAAATTGAAGGGACTGAATAGGATATGTTGGATGGCATATTGTGCCTCTTTCTTCCTTGGGCTTTAACTCAGGTTTTAGGACTTTCCATGATGTTAATAAGCACAGATGACTTCAAAAAATGATGAATGATGGTCAGTGTTAAGTGTGAAATTCTTCAATGTTAAGTATTTAAATTCTCTTTTGAAAAGTATGAGACCTTGTGTAGAGGAGAAAAAAGAAATATTAAAGGAATATCATTAGTGCCAATTTTAGAAGAAAGAACTGATTGTTCTTCCTTTTGAAAAGTTCCTCTTCCCCAGAAATTGGAGAATAAACCATGTACCTCTGAAAAAAGAACAGACCCTTCCTTCCCTTTTTTTAGAGAAGATCTTTCTCAGCAATAGTTACCAGGTATGTTCTTGACAAGAGACATGGACATCAGCTACTTACTCCCATAGTTTCAAAGGAAAAAAAAAAGTCTTCCACAAGTTCAGCCAAAGAACAAAAGTGTCATTTTTTTGGACATAAGACACCATCTAAATATTTGGATTAAGGTTGAACAATGGACTACAGAGACTGTATTAGTTTCCTAGAACTCCTATGATAATGTACCGCAAGCTGAGCAGCTTAAAACAACAGAAATGTATTCTCTCACCGTTCTGGAGGCCAGAAGTCCAAAATTAAGGTATTGGTAGGGAGCCTCTAGGGGAAGATCCTTCCTTGCCTCTTCCAGCTTCTGGTAGCCCCAGGCATTTTGTCACCAATGGAAGTATGGCTCCAATCCCTGCCTCCGTCTTCACATGGCCATCTTCCCTCTCTGCCTGTGCCCAAATTTCCCTCTTTTTATAAGGACACCAGTCATAGTGAATTAAGGGCCCACCTTAAGGACCTCATCTTAACTTGATTACATCTGCAGAGACCCTATTTCCAAATAAGGTCACATCAGGAAGGCTAACACATCAACATATCTTTTGGGCGGGACACAATTCAAGCCATAACAGTGACCAAATGTTTATGAACCATGACTGGACACACAAGAATGAATTGAGGCGAACACATTCTCTATCTTGGGAATCTGAAATCAAAGCAAAATAGGAAGGTTTTTTTTTTTTTTTAAAGGATATCGTGAATCAGAACTGTGAAAAGCCAAAGCCTTATGCAAACTGAAATTGTAAGGGAGCAGAAAAGATATAAGTAGGTGGAAAGAGTAAAAGACAGATGACATGTATCGTGAAACAGGGATGAACAGAGACAGCTGGAAAGTCAACGAATATTTTGCACAGCAGCTTGAATTCTTCAGATGAGCATCCTTATACTTAAGGTACCTCTGCCCTTGGGATAACCCGAGTGGCTTTTTGTTACTTGGAAACAAAAGAACAAAACCCTAACAACTTCTCATTGTCCACAAGATTCAGGTAGAGAGGCTCAGGTTGGGAGGTGACAAGAGGGGCAAGGAAGAAGGAGAAAGTAAGGAACAAAAGCTTCCAATTCCTTACTTTCCTGTTTTGTTGTTATCTTTGTTTGTTGTTGCTTATCTTTGTTTTCTGCCATGGATTCTCATAGGCAGCATTTGTTTGGAAAATCACACTGACCTTCTAATCCAGCTAGAACAAAGGATGAGGAAAAGCTCTTATTGATATTACATCCCTTTATTAAATCATGCCTCACTCATTCTCCTGGGCTCAGCTAGACGAATAGAAAGATCAGTAAATACACACACACACGCCATTATTTCTGCCTCTCAATTTCACTTTTCAGTCTTGACTAAAATTTCCCCTTCAATGTATATTTTATAAAATATGAATTGTTTGCTGGGTCAATAAAAGACAAGGTGGTGGAAAAACCAAATTTTATGCTTTTCCCAAGACACATGTTGACACTTTCTATATGGGAAGCCTTGTCTCAAGTGCACCCTAGACTCGCTGTTTGGGGCAGAGAACTCAGCCAGCTGAGGACTCAGGGTGTGCTCTTCCTTACAACCAGAGACGGGTGTCACTCTCTCCTAAAGAATATTTTTGATACTCGTGAGTGCAATACTCTTGTGCATTCAAAGAGATGGCAAAATAAATTGCATACAGCCTTAACTTTTCTTCCTGATCAATAGAAACAAGCCTGTGGTTTTTGAGCTTTCCAAGAAGTGGCTTTAATACTCTGTTCAATTTAAGTCTCCTATATCAACCTCCAGAAAAATCAACAAAATTTTTCTAGAAGGAATTTTAGTTCTCATTAAGGCATTTGCTTTTTGGCACTTTTAAACCTAGGTGGGAAACTTTTTTTATTCTTAAAATCTTTCAAGATGGAAATTTTCATCCTTGCTCTCTGAAGATAATGTCTTCACTCTTGTGTTGTGACTTTCATTTTGGGGTACAGAGTCAAGTTGGATCCGAAAGTGTGTTTGCTACTTTTGACTTTGGCAAGCAACATTCATCTGAACGTCTGTATCCCCCAATCTTTAACAATCGCTGTTTCAGGTGGAAGGGTGCTGCATTTTATTGAGAAGCCTTCCACCAATTGCCAGAGTTCTTTTTATGTGAACCTTGGCATACATTACTAGTGTGGCTGTAAAATGTTTACAATCATGTTAACTGTCAGGATCTGAGAATGATGTATGAACATTGTCAAGTTGAAGGTACATCTGGCCGAAAAAAACTATATTATGTGGTCGCCTGGCACATTTAAATCAGCAATGCTTGTTTTAACTCAAGGAAAATAGTTTCTGTGTTTGATAAAAGCAAATTATGTTATAAAATTCTGTATAACATACTGTGAAAAGTTCTCTCATGTTCCTGAAGAATTTAGTTTAATTAGGCATTATCAGAGAAGGGACAAAAATCAGATATGGCATCATCAGGAAGCATGTGAATAAAACCAATAGAAAAGTAATTGCATCAGTAATGGTCTCCCTTTTAGGATATTTGGTTTATTCTTTATAAATCTAGGCTTTCGTGTATTTCTCTTTTGTTGTTTATTAACTTTAATTTTATTATGTTAAAGGTAAAGAAACATATGGCAAAATATAGCCCGTACTTTTCTTTTGCTGTGTTCCATTTAAAAGAAGAAAGATGAAAGTGAAGAGTAGGATGTGATAATCCTCTCTAAAGAAGCCTTCTTGGTTTCTTTATTTTTCTGTGCAGATTTGATGTTACCATATTAAGAGGGAAGGAGTAATTTTTACATAATTAAATCTGCTCTCTCAGATGTCACTGTCAATCTATTTTGCTTTATATTTTTAAAAGTTTCTAGAAAATATATCTAGTACTTGCTTTTGAAAGACCCAGCCTGGATAATAAATCAAGTTCCATACCAAATATTTCTTTCATTGCAGATCTCATGAACTCTAAGCTTTGTTGTTGTTTTCCTTTGATTTGGGGAAAAAAACAGGATCTCTACTTAAAAAGCAAATGAGCCCCGATTCTGGAGGCAGACTACCTGTTTTCAGATCTTGGCTCTGCCGCTGATTAGCTTTATGACCCAGGGCCAGGCACATAATCTCTCTTTAACTTAGCTTCTTTATGTATAAAATGAGAAAATGATGTTATCTTTCCCATAGGGTTAAAAGAGTGCCAGCCAGAACTTTAGCTCTTCCTATTATTTGTAAGATGAATAGACAACCTGTTCCACGCAGCAAACATTTGATCATGCACACTTACCTGGTCATCTCATTTGTCATCCGCTCTCCACGGGGCCACCATATCGCACAATATAGAACATAATGTGAATGACACCCCCGGCGGCCCATTATTGTGTTCGAGAATAATGTCTCCTGGTGTTGTATAATTTGGACGCCTTTCTCCATCTGATTCCATTTTATACCTATCAGTGCAGACCATCAACTTTTTGCAAAACTTCTAAACCACACTAAGAGGATGAATTTCCTCTCTGCGTTCCAGAAAAGGCGAGAAAAAAATTCTTCTATTGTAGAAGAAAACAAACTAAACAAACATATCTATATAGAGATGTGACCAAATTGGACTAAGCAATGTAGTCAGTTTGCTATTCTATAATTCATCTAAAACAGGCAGATTATTCTGGGGAGACCTCACAGTACTGTGTGTTTGCTCAGGTAATGTAAAAGGATGCTCTCAGGGAACCAGTATAACCAAATATTTAGGTTCTATTATCATGGCAATATTTACAGTGGGTGTTCCCTAATAGATGTTGCTTTCAAAAATGTGTCTTTTATAAGACAAGGAGGGGTAAAGATATTCTGTTTCTTATTCTTTTTGGGGAGACTTTGAATATGTGACCCAGAGTATAAAGCATTCATTGTATTAGCATTTCAGAGCTCACCCCTGGACATCAATACTCAAGAGACATTGATACTCAGTTGGACTAAATTCAAAAGAATACTTTGAATTTTAAGGTATGGGAATTTGTGCGTATTTTTGTTTCAAAACGATAACCACCTGCTGCCTTGCCAGAGTTTTGTTTCTTCCAGTCAAAATAATGTAGCTCTTAAAAATTCATTTTCTCTACTTCTGAGAAGCAGAACATTAGGAGAAAATGTTCCCTTCTGTTTCTTTAGTTTTTGTTTGTTCCCCAAGTTGATTACCAAACCCTAGGGGTAACAGAATCTAATTCAATCATCATAAATGTAGCATGAGGCCCATTTAGGAATTTTCTAGTCTGTAATCCAATCACATCATCATGCTTTTCTGGCCAAAAAAGAGACTGTTGCCAACAGCACAGAGAAGGCATCTGAAGTTTCCTTTTTTAAACTTCACATTAATAACAACCACTTGTAAAAATAAACTGTGTTCAAAAGAGAAGTGCTTCTTCATATCTCCTCAAAGAATTGTGAAATTACTACGTGTAAATGTTTATAAAGGCTTTAATTAGCACCTTGGGATTTCACATAGAGATCTGTAAATAAACAGTGGATTGAAATTTGAAAAAATACTTTTGAAACCTTTACTGTATACAATACTTTTAATTAAGGCCTAACACCTCATCCTGACTATATTATTTCTAGGAACTTCTGTAATCCTTTATCTTAGTTTCTGCTATTGCTTTCTGTCTACAGTCTTCTTTCCACTTTTACAACTGCCTTATTCTTATCAGCTTGCCATTCTATCATGGACTGATGGTGACTTCTCCCCAAGATTCTGAATTTTCAACTTATATTTGAACACATCGTCATCATCCATTTCAATAACACGTTTTAATACCTGATGCCCTTGACTTTCCTCCATATTTTTCATTTATTTATGTATTTAATTTGATTTAACTTTGGTCTACAACCTGAATTTTTTACATTCTCTGCTCTTGGATTGCTGGAGAAAGTCATGCTGATTTAGGTGCTCTAAATTCATGGCAAATAACCTTTGATGAGCTCTCAGCGAACCCTGCTAGCCAGCTGCTATGATGCAGAGCCATAGTCTTCATAGCTGCCATTCCATAGATGTTTTTCTCTCTTCAGACCTGGAAACCAATCCATATCCCCTTTTATTTTCACCAAGATTAATAACACCATCTAAAGAAAAGTCAAACATTTCCCAACTCATATTCCCTCAGGTATTTCCCACCTTATATTTACTTTGTATTAATATTTTCATCTGTCACCTTATTCTTAATTCTTATAAAGTCTTAATTCTTATAATGGAGAAAGAAGATTCATTTTCCTCTCAAGGCCAGTGGTTTATACTATGCTCACAATCCCATGCCTTTTGCAGAACTTGATCTATTAATTATTTCCTTTATTTCACATCTTCAAGAACTTTCTTTCGCTTTCTTTCTTTCTTCCTTCCTTCCTTTCTTTCTTTCTTTTCCTTTTCTTTCTTTCAACATGCTTGTATCTTTCTTGAAACTGCTACTTTCTATGAGTTTCCTTTTCAGTAGCATTCTATGCTCACTAGCTCCATTTTTTATTAACTTGCTGATTCCATAAACACAATTTGATGTGTAGTATTCCATTGAGAGTAATACTCTACTGAAGTCACAATCTCCTAATTGTAATGAATCACCTTATATTTAAAATAAATCACAAATATTTACATGCTTATTGTCTGTCTTCTCAAACGAGAATAAAAACCCTTTCAAGACAAAGACTTTATCCATCTGGTTCCTCACTGTATATCCCACATATCCTGTCTGGTGCAGAGTTGGTACTCCATAACTATTCACTGAGTGACCAGGTAATCACCTGATCCAAACCAACTTTAATTTTCAGAGACTTCTGATAATAATTCTGCTCAATATTAATTTTATGAGGAAACATTCTTTGAGGGTTATCTTCCTCATCTTTCATTTCCACCAAGATATTCAGTCAGCTCCCAGTTTCTTGTTCTACAAACCCTCATATGTATACTTTTCTTATCTGTTCTTATTTCAGCATTCTCAAACTGGAAAATTTCAGTACCATATCCTAGTACAGTATCCATGCCTCTTGTTCAGTCCATCCTGCACTGAGCTACCAGTATAATCTTCATCTGAAACAAAGTTCTGGCCACACAACTCTCAGCAGCTTCTGTTGCTTACACACTAGAATTGTAGGCTCTAATTGGTCTTTATTGCCTTACCTCTGAAAAATTTCCTATATGAAATTTATGTCCCAGTTAAACATTTTTCAAATATACTCCATGGTTTTTATAAATATAAATAAAGATAAATGCCTTCCTAATCCAGTTCTTCTGAAATTTCTTCTTCCCTTAGCTATCTAACCCATCTGTCAGGATTTAATTCAAATGTTACCTCCTTCAGTAAGCTCTGTCAGAGCTCCCCAAATGGAAGTGACCTCTTTCACCTGTAAATCTTCATAACATTTTGAACTCTTTTCATGGTATGCCTCACATTATGTATTTATTCCACATATTCTATATATTTTTCTCTTGCTTACAAAATTATACATTGTTTGAGTACAGGGATATTGTTTTTAATATCCTTTTATTTCCTTAGTGCTTAGCATAGCATCTTTTCCCTCCAGCTTTATTGTAGCATAATTACATACAGTGAAATCCATTTAAGTGTACAGTTTGATGAATTTTGGTAGTTACATACAGTTATCATACCATAATCAAGATATACAATATTTCTAATACTATAAAAAGTTTCCTCATGCATCTTTGAAACCTGTCCTCCTTTAATCCATAGACTTAGGTGATTACAGATTTTTCTGGAACTATAGTTTTGCCTTTTCCAGCCAGAATTTATATGAATAGAATCGTATAAGTTGCTTTTGTCTCTGCTTTCATTCTGCAGTTTTCCACCCATGGTGTTTCATATTTTAATTGACTTCATGTATTGAAATTCCGTTGTATTGCTGAGTATGAATATACCACAATGTTATGTTTATCCATTCACAAGTTGATGGATGTTTTGAGGTTTTTTTTTTTTTTTTTTCAGCTTTTGGGTATTACAAATAAAGCTGCTGTGAACATTTATGTACAAGCTTTGGTATGAACATGTGCCTTCATTTCTCTTAGCTAAATCATGCTGTAGATATGTGTCAGGAAGCTGAGTGCAGCCAGTCCAATAAAAAGTCATAATCCCTTGCTCAGTTCTAGGACCTGAGCCAATTTTCAGATCTGGAACCCATTGACTAACAGGTGGCCTCATTCCTAGGAAGAAGGTCACAGCAACTTCCTGGCAATTGTATATTATAATGATTTCACAGTCCCTCCCCTGAAAGACCTAAGTCATTTACTCAGATTACTACATACTTGGGAGAGGGAAATGCTCAGACATTTCAAGGACTATTAGACACAGTAGAAAGTGAATTTGATGCTAGGGGAACCAAAACATCATCACGGCTCCCCTGCTAGAATACTGGTTTATGAAGGTAAGATAATAAATGGAGTTCTGACTAAAATCCAGTTTCTAATGGGTCCACTGGTTCCACGGATCTACTCAGTGGTCATTTCCTGAATGCATAACTAGGATGAACATACTTGTAGTTGGGATAATTTTTTCATTGAGTATTTTGCCTGTTAGATAAGAGATAATATAATGAGGACAGCCTAATAGAAACCTCTGAAACTTCCTCCACCCATGCTGGCTCACACATTCTGGGGCAAGGGTATAGTAGAGCATGGCACAGATAGTGGGGTGGTGGTCCCTTATCATTTCCTTATCTCCTTTTAATTTGTCAGTCTGGCCTCTTTCAGATACTGATGGATCCTGGAGAATAACTGTAGATCACTGCAAGTTCAAATACATAGTAGCCCTGTTTGCAGCCGCTGTGCCAGATATTTCATTGTTGCTAGAGGAGATATAGAAAGCCTCAGCTAAATGACACTGGGCCATTAATTTGGTAAATGCATTTTTTTGGTATTCTAATAAGAGAAGAGGATCAGAAATAGTCCATATTTTCATGGAATGGACAAAAGTATTTATTAATAGGTTTGCCCTACCTAGGGCTATGTTAACTCATCCTCCTTCTCTCATAATAGGATATAAGGGGATCTGGAGCCCACAGAACATTGCATGCATCCATCATATCAATGACATTATGTTGATTGGGAAGGATGAACAAGAGGTGGCTATTTGCTACAGGCACTGGATCCTACATCAGGATCTATCCTATCCTCCTTTTCCTCAATAGAGGTCGTCTTTTCTTTAAGCCTAATTCATTTATTTGCCTACTCAAAATTCTTGTGCTATTGATTATACTTTCCTTGTCTTGTATATTTAACATCTTCTCAAATAGCTTTTTCATATCAATTTTTGAAGCTCTCCATTAAAACAAACTCTGACAATCCTTCCTTTACCCCAAATTCCCATCTATCCTTGTTTCCATCCCTTTACCTTGTCCCACCTTATAATCAAAATTTTCCAATTTGGTTTTAATATCTATCATGTAATAAAATTTGATATTATATTCCAGCTTTGCAATCCCCTTGAGCTCCAGATTCATATAACTAACTGCGTACATAATCTTTTTACTTGGATGATTCAATGTTACCTCAAACTCAACTTATTTAGATTCAAAGTCACGCTCCATTTGCCACTTCTAGTCTTTACACCCAGTGGTCTTTGACTCAGTATAGCTCCAGAAAACACAGGAATTAATCTTAACATTTCCCTCTCTCTTATTCTCAATACCTGATCTCCCACTAGGAAGGGTTTTTTTCCTCCCAATGCTTTTCCGATGTGTCCCTCTTTCTTCTCTACTGCCTCTGCCCTTGTTCTAGAATACTCTCGCCTAGAGTATTGTAATCGTTTTCTAACAGACTCTCCCTTAGGGTCAGTTGTCCTCTTCCAGTCCTTACTCCATAGTCAGAATAATTTTTTTTCTTCAAACAGCAACCTGATCAAGTCACACCTTCTGTATAACAGTTTAGTAAAATAAAACCCCAAATATTTAATGTGGCCAAACACGCCCTGCATTGTCTGTCCTTACTTTTCTCCACATTGTGCTTTAGTAATACACAACTCCCTCACCCCACGCTCTTCAAGTAGGGAGCTCTTGCCATTCAATCACCAGTCATGCAGGAAGGACTTCTCTGGCCATCTCAGTCATTTATTTCTCCCTGTTAAATGTGCTCTATACATGTACTCCATTCTGTTCCCTTATTTATGAAACATTCAACTAGAAGTTGATATGTGTCAAACATTATATAAGCATTTAAAATATTAGCTTGATTAATACTTATAACAATCCTATGAAATAGATACTTTAAAATTTTCCATTTTACATATCAGCAAACTGAGGGCAGAGAGGTTAAGTAAATTTCCCATGGTCACATAGCTAGTATGTGACAGAAGGGATCAGTCTCATCAGATCCACGAAGGGGTCCATGGATCCAACAGAAGGGGTCCATGTTTTAAGGACCTTACTTATGCTGCCTCTCTCCCTTAGTGACATTTTCCAAAGTCACAACTTACATTTATTTGTGTGAATGTCTACTTTCCCATTCTAAAGATAACGATCTGTTTTACCCATTATTATGGTACATAATACAAGTAGAGATGAAAGAATGAAAACTGAATGAATAAAATATTGAACTATTTATTTACATCCATCTGTATTTTGGATGTTAACTTCCTCTCATATGTGTCCTGTGCTCTGGAGTTTCATATTGCTAGGTTAATTATTTCCAAAAACATCTGTATGAGCTTTGGCAGAGGTATTTAAAATAGGTAATGAATTTTTTCATGGCCTAACAACTTGAAAAATGGAGGGTCTTAAGTAGAGATACCAGCATGTCAGAAATGTTAGAGAATATTCATTTTTCAATCACGTTGAAAGTTTCATGAACCAGAAAGTTTCATGATGTTTCATTTCCCTTCCTCCAATTAATTATGAATTCAAATTCCTTGTCAAGCTGAAGTCAAGGAATAGTAAAAGAAGGGAACATTTTTCTGATTATGAAATAACACATGTTCATTACATGGAATTTTAGAAATGTAGAAGATTTTTAAGAAGAAATTAAGAATCAGTTACTGCTAAATCTACCAAGAAAAGAAAAACCAGAATAGTTTGGTGCATAAATCCTTTAACACCTATATGCATATATAGATATATAAATCATATTTATACATACATATATGCCAAATACAGAGGAATACATATACATATGTGTGTATGAGTGTATATACTTCAAAAATAGCATGTTACTTTAAATGAATGCTTATTTAATTTTATATAAGAAGCATATTTCACTATTATTGTTTTTCAAAAACATGATATTTAATGTCTAGATAATACTCATCCTATGGATAAGCCATAACTTATTTTACAACTTGTTCTTATTTTCAGTATCTTTAAAAATAATAATTCAGTGTTTTCTTATGTATAAACCACTATCCACATCGCTGAACTTTTCCTCATGATTGAGTCCCCAAAGTGGAGAGACAAGATCTTAAATGTTCTCACCAGAAAAAAGAAATAATAATTATGTGAGGTGATGGAGGTGTTAGCTAATGCTACAGTGGTAATTATATTGCAATACAACATGTGTATCAAATCAACATGTTGTACACTTTAAACATACATAATGTTATATGTCAATTAAATCTCAGTTTAAAAAAGTGAATTTTAATTTCTTGATTCATATTGCTGACTGCTTCCCAGAAAGGTTGTACATAATTAAACAGAAGCATACAGGGGTACCTACTTTATGATACCTTTATCAACTTTAAATATTGCTCCTGGAAACAAAATCTTTGATGATTAAAAACTTTGATAACACTGTGTCAATGAGTGTTTGAGAAACAGATATTTTCATATTTTGTGAATATGTGTAAAAATTGCTACAAATTTTATGGAGGGAAATTTGGAAACTCCTGCTAAAATTTCATTTCTCTTTTGATAGCAATTTAATTAGTTTCTAGGATTTCTCCAGATATGTTCAAGCTTGGTCTCAAAGTCATGTGTACAAAAATATTCATGACCCCTTGTTTGTAATAGCCAAAGGCTGTAAGCCACCCAACTATCCATCTATAGGAGGTTGGTTATATAAATATGGTATAGTCACACCGTAGACTACTGGATCAATTAGAGCTTTCAATGCTAAAAATAACAGAAATCTAACCCAAATTGGCTTACACTATAAGAAAATCCATTGATAACTTGACAGTCCAGAGGCAGAGTGGACTTCAGGGTGGCCTTAACCTCCTGACTCTCATATTCTTGACTCTTTTTTTTTTAATTAATTAATTTATTTATTTATTTTTGGGTGTGTTGGGTCTTTGTTTCTGTGCGAGGGCTTTCTTTAGTTGTGGCGAGTGGGGGCCACTCTTCATTGCGGTGCGCGGGCCCCTCACTATCGCGGCCTCTCTTGTTGCGGAGCACAGGCTCCAGATGCGCAGGCTCAGTAGTTGTGGCTCACGGGCCCAGTTGCTCCGTGGCATGTGGGATCTTCCCAGACCAGGGCTCGAACCCGTGTCCCCTGCATTGGCAGGCAGAGTCTCAACCACTGCGCCACCAGGGAAGCCCCCTCTTGACTCTTACTATCCCCAAAGACCTAGTTTCTCTGCTCTGCCTTCTGCATTATCTGCTAAAATACATGGCTTGGCTGCCTCCACTTGTGATTAAAAAATGCTCTGGGCTTCTTCATCTCATGGAGAGAGGGAGCAACTCCCCAATCATTAAAAAAAAAAAATCTAGGCTTCATTTTGATTGGACCAGCATTGGCCATTTGACACTGAAATAATCACTGTTGAACAGGGACAACGCCCCTGGAGTTACAGATGCTATGAGTCTCACTCAAACTTTAGTGCAGTGACACAAAGGAGGTGGAAAAGTGGAGGGTCACTGGGAAGCAACCTCAATATCCACTACAATTTTGATGCAGAAATTAATATATAAGGTAGTTTTATATGCACTGATACCAAATAAACTCCAGGATATAATATAAGCCTAAAAATAACAATAAGATGTTAATTATGAAAACACACATATACACATATTTGCTTGTATATGCAAAGAATCTTTCTAGAAAGGCACATAGGATCTGGTAGCATGAGTTGCTTCAGTTTGGGACAGTGGAATAGAAACTTTTCATTGTATTTTTTTTCAAGTTTTTTTTTGTTTTGTTGTTGTTTTTGTTTTTTTTTTACTTTGAGTTATCTATTTGTAATGTATGAAAAATACTCTCTTATTCGACTTTCTCTTTGAATATAATGAGATTGAAATTTTAAAACATTAATTGGCCATTTGTATTTATTCTTCTATGAACTGTCCACGAATGTCTTTGGCCACATTTTCCTATTGGTGTGTGCAGTTGTTATTTTCCAAGAGGGCCCCCAGTGATCCTGGTATTCAGGCCCTTGAACATCTCCCTTTTACATTAAGATTGGCCTATGTGACCAGCTGATTATTGATGGACTAAGACTTCCAAGATTAAGTCATAAAAAGCTTTGTGGCTTCTGACGTGATCTCTTAGGTCTCTTGCTCTGGAGGTAACCAGCCATCGTGACATGAAGATGCACAAGCAGTCCCTGAGGAGAGGAAGTGAGGACTCCCACCAGCAGCCAGCACCATGTACGTGAACCAGGGGTGCAGGGGATCCTCCAGCCACAGGCAACCTCCAGGTGACTGCAGCGTTTGACTATGACCTCAGGTGAGACCCAGCCTAGAATTCCCAAATTCCTGACCCCCAGAGACTGAGAGGAATACTAAATGATTACTATTTTAAGCCACCAAATTTGGGGATTATTTGTTATGCAGTAATAGATAATTAATATTGCACATAAGCAATTTTCTTATTGATTTATTAGAGATCGTTATATATGTTTTCCAAGTTCATGGTTTACTTTTCAATTTGTCTTCTTAATACATGGTTTAAAAATTTTTTTATGCAGTTAAATGTATAATTTTGCTTCTTGTCGCATTTCTTTCTAATATCTCTTGGAAACGTGTAAAATGATAATGGTGATTAAAGATTTTCTAATGTGATTCTTTGATTTAAATGGAAATCACTCTAGTATTTTACTATCCAGTATTATGTTGTTTATTGGCATAAGTTAGATATTCTTTATTATGTTGAAAAACATTCTTTTATTCTTAGTTTTCTTTAAAAAGTCAGTGATAAATATGGTGAATATTAGCAAATGTTTTTCTGACATTTATTGAAATCATATTTTAAAATTTCTTAATGTAATGTACTATATATTAACAATATGAATCAAATGAATAGTAAGTCAACATTGAATTTCTCAGAAAAACAATTCTTTGTGTGGGTAAATAATTTAATGTACTCTTACATTCTTACACAATTTTTAAGAAAAGTGTGCAAGCTTATAGCTACTCAAACAGGAAATTAGTACATCATTAAGCATTTACATGGGTTCAGATATTTTATCAATACAGGAATTTTGTTTCCTGCTTTTACTGCAAAGACAGGAATAACTCTTACAGAGGATAGAAATTTTAAAGCTCTTTAAACGACAAAACTGGAAAAGGATTGATAAAGCAAAAAGTTCAGCAGCATTGCAGGCAAAAGGGGTTAGTGGGTAACCTTGCTTCATGAAAAAGCACTGATGTCAGAGCTTGGCCAGACCAATCCTTGACCACCACTATTAACTGTTAACCCACCTCTCTAACTTATTAATATTTTACTCAATATTTTTGCACTAATTTCATTAATAAAACTGATTTTTAGTTTCCTTCTTTTATTTTGGGCTCTATTTTAGGATGTTATATACAACTTCTATTAGCCCCACCTCAGGTTGGAGTCTCATTTGTACCTAAATCTTTGATAACATTTTCAAGTCCTTTGTAGGTATTTGGTTTATTCTGCTTTTTTTATTTTTAAACTTTCTTTGAATTAATTTTGATAATTTTCATTACACAATTGTAAGTTGGTAGTTTATACTAGACCACTGATTTTCAAAGTGCAGTCTGAAATATTTTTTTAGGGCACTGTGAGGTCAAAATGATTTTCATAATAAAACCAAGCTGTTGTTTGCTCTTTTATTCTCATTCTCTTCTGGGTGTATGGAGTTTTCCAGAAAGTAAATTATGTGTACTGATGTCATTATTCTGATATCTAAGAGAAAACATGCTTACATATTCTTCTGTTTTAAATATTCCTAGTTTTGTAAATCAACTATTCTTTAACAAAAAATAATGAAAAACAATTCCTAACTCAAAAAATTCCTAGTTTAATTTCTAATAAGGTAAATATTAATAGATATGACAAACATAAACAAAGGCACTTTGGGTTCCTCAATACATTTTAAGTGTTTAAAGGGGTCCTGAGAAAAGTTTTGAGCATTACAGTTCTATCTAGATATTGTCCATTTTTTTAAATGCAAAGTTTTAATAGTGATCGTAAAAAATATTTCTTTATTAATGTTAATCTCTCCCTCTCTCTCTCTTATATATCTTTCCTAATAGTCTTATTTGTGTTTTATTCTCTTCTAAAAATTGGATATGCCAAAAGTCTGTCCATTTGATTGATTTCACTTGATTTTGCCTGACAGTAACCGTAACTAACTCTATTCTGAATTATTTTATGTTTTGCTTGTTGTTGTATCTTTCATAAAGATCTGAGGTTTAACACAAAGCTCGATTAATTTTTATTCCTTATTGTTCAACATGAAAACATTTAAAGCTATGTTTAAAAACAAAAGATTTTGCCCTAAAAATTTAAAACAAGCCAAGCTAATGCTTCTGTACTACAGCAATAAACATATCTTCCTAGATACACAAAAACTCTGAAATAACATGCACATGCTTTTTCTTGATAAATTACTTAAGACATATTACAGTCAACCAAAAAATTGATCACAAAAATTCAGTAGCGTCTAAGGAGTATTATGAAACGAAGTGATATTATTCATTGAAACTATCTAAACAGAGATTTGATCAATAAATTGCTTTATATAAGTATATTTACTGAGCCCTTGACTTCCTGATGGTATTTTTCTATTTCTTTCATACATTAAAAATAACTTAGCAGGTAAATAAATTTAAGGCACAACTCTTCCCCTTCAAATTTCTTTAGACCATGTACATTAGTATCCTATTTCTCCTTTAACAAATTGCCAGACAGTGGCTTAAAACAACACCAATATGTTATCTTACAGTTTTGGGAGTTGGAAGTCTGCAATCAATTTCATGGACTAACATAAAAGCGTTAGCAGGGCTGGTTCCTTTTGGAAGCTCTAGGGCAGAGCCTGTTTGCTTGCCTTTTCCAGCTTATAGAGGGCACTCACATTTTGACTCAGGGTTGCTTCCTCCATCTTCAAAGCCAGCACCATAGCATCTGCTCTCCTCTCTGACCTCTGATTTTCCATTATTTCATCTCTTTCTGATTTGGACCTTCCTGCCTTTCTCTTATAAAGACCCTTATGATTACACTGGGCCTACTTGGATAATCTAGGATCACCTCCTCTCAAAATGCTTTATTGATCATCTGCAAAGTCCCTTTTACCTTGTAAGACAACATATTCACATGTTGTGGGAATTTGGATGGGGACCTCTTGGGGGGAGGCTCTTATTCAGCCTACCATATCATGTTCCATTTATCCTGGTACTTAGCATTCCAGAGGAAGAGTGAGGTCATCACTATTTTCATTTTATTAAATCTGTAGTTATTTTCAAAACAATTTAAAACCTCCTTCTATCTTTTTTTTTTGTTTTTAATTCTTAAAAGAATGTGGTAGTGGTGGTCTTCACTGGTGAATTGAATTATTGGCCCCAGTTCTTCTCCCTTTCTGTACCCAAACTCTTTGCCTTGAACTTTGCAGTCCCTGCCGCCAGTGCGGGGTGCATTCCCTAGCCCTTGTCTTTGGTCTTGGCCAGCTGGCTCGCCCTCCAGCCTCATTTCATCACTCCTCACTTGCTCTGGTCCAGCCACATGCACCAGGCCTTCAGATAACATTCCCTTTGCCTCAAAGGTTAATCCTCTCTCTGTTGAATTTGGGTTCATTCTCCCCATCCTCCAGGCTACTGTGTTAGGGAAGCCTTCCCTGATTCCTGGACAAAGCTTTACTGCTCAGCAGCCATTCACTACTCTTCAGTCTCATTAAGCCAACTGCTGAGACACAAAACTATGTTCAGCTGTTCTTGGAAACATGATCCATTCAACAGATATTTATTGTGCACCTGATATAATGTCCTTGAGAGGGCTCTCAATCCAAGAAAAATGTCCCATCTCCAAAGACAACCCCTGTTGACTGAGGACCTGCTCAGACAGCTTGGCAGATGTAGCTCAAATCTGGTTTTCAGCTGCCCATACATGTATTCACATGTATGCACTTTGATCTACTTTAGAGTTTGTAGACTTTGAGGACTGCTGAGGATACTCCTGGGTAGACAGTCTTGACAGGAGACAGGGCTTGTTAACAACACAGACAACTTGGATGATCTTGAGCCATCTGACAGTTGAGTAAAATCAAGGTACTCTCTCCTCCATTTGTACAGAATTTTGCCTTCAGAAAACAGTTTTGGTGCTGAAAGCCCCTCCAGGAACACTCTGGAGTATACCAGGGCTGACTGATGAGCCTAAGAGTCAGCGCTCATCGGCAAAAGCTGAATATGTTATTCTGCACCTCATTTCCCAGCCTGCCAGGCAGAATGTGATGGCTGGGATGACAGCTGACACCATGGGATGGCCGTGAGATTTCATTTACTTGTTAAATGAGGCCACAGAACTGCTTGGTTTGGCTGTGGTCAGTGTTTCCAACTCTCCTGTGGAAAAGGAAGGACCCTTCACACTGTTACAGAAGTCTGCTTTCAGACCTCCAAGTTCTAATCATGCACTGTCCGTGACCTTTAGCTCAGCTGACGCTAAGGACACTGTGCACCCATCTATAGACAACCCCTCTCCTCCAAGCCTGGTAGAGAGGAGAGTGGAGATGGCTTCTTAGAGAGTTGAATCCCTGGAGAAACATGCCTCCTAGCATGTCAACATCCTCCCAATTTCCTTCCTTTGTGTTTCTCTTCATTGAGGCATATCTATTCTTCCTTATGAAGATCTGTCATGGAATTCAACATGCTTATAGGGCTCGTTGCTCACTGATCTTTCTGGAATTCTCTCTTTTTTTGTGACAATGTACCAGCAACTTCTTACCTGGTTCCACATGCCAGAAGCAGCTTGTGATTTTTGGTGCGTTAAGCTGACATCTTCCTTGGCCTCAAGTTATGCTGCAGCAATAGTATTCTTTCTCAAAAGTAACACAACACAAGACTGAAGCTCCATGAGGAGAGAAACTGTCTATTTTGCTCATTGCTGTATCCTTAGCAACCCATATACACCTTCAACCATGGTAAGTCTTTAGTAGTGAATGAACGAATGGTTTCCTTGGCAACCTCCCAAAGACTTTTCAGTTCCTACTGCTGCTTCCTGTCTACCTCTCTCAATGTTTTATCTCAAGTGAAGTAGAAGTGGAAAGAAGAGGTTGTGTGCAAGTGCTAAGCAAGCCCTTCATTGTGTTTTCTGGTATCTCTCTCTCTGAAACTACTCTTTATCCTGAAAGTTCTCTGGCATTACTTATTTTGACATTGTGATTTCTTCCGTTGACACATCTTCTCTGTTCTTTAGGTCTGTATTTTACAAAACACTTAGCTTTTGGTTATTAGAATTCCAATTTGAACTAAATTAAACAAAAATGTGGGAATTTGTTATCTCATGTAACCAGTGGATATAGCTGGACTCAGGATCAACTGGAACCAGTATTCAAATGTTGCCAAGATTTTTTATGTGCCTTCTGTCTTAGGGAAGCTGCATCTACTTTACTTCTACTGAAGATCAACTTTCTCCCCATTGTGTGGGAGACGGCTGCCAATAGCTTTCAAGTCTTTCATCTCAGAATCTCTATCCCAAATCTCAGTATGAAAAATCCTATAGGAGAGACTTAGGTTCACATGGTTTGGATCATGTAGCCCCTGCCTGGACCTACCTGTGGCCGGAATAGTGGAGTATTGGGATCAGAAATCCCTTTGGGTGAGGGATGGAAAAGATATCCCACAGAAGTCAATATAGTTTCCAGAAAACAGTAAGCTATTACTCAGTGTCTGATAGTAGACTAAGAGAAGAATACCTCAATAGTTGAGTTTATGTTAAGCCGCATCATTCTTTACATCATTGAACATAGCTATAATAGTGATTCCTGTCTGCTAATTCTAACATCTGGGCCATCTTGGAGTCAGTCTCTGTTGATTATCTTTTCTGTTGAAAATGGATTACATTTTGCTATTTTTAATATGTCTAGTAATTTTGGATTGTATCCTGAATGTTGTGTTAGAGTCTCTGGATTCTGTTGTATTCTTCTGAAGAGTGTTGATTTTATTGTTTTAGCAGGCAATTAAACGAATGGGCTAAAACTGCCAACTTTGTATCTTAGGCAGCAACTCCAATATCAGTTTAGTTCCTTTATCTTCTGTTTGACTGTTTTATGCATGCATGGCTCAGGGATTAAACAGAGATTTGGGTGGAATTTATAAATAAAATTTGGGATTCTCCTTTTCTAGCTCTCACCTTTCCAGGATTCCCTCACTCACTTTCCAGGGCCTGTGATTATTCCAAACTCTATCCTCAAGTTCTTTAGGCCAGACAGATTGCGGCTTTTTTAAATCAGAGTTTTAGATGTCCTTCAATTAAATTAGTACCTGTGTTAGTCTACTTTTAAATCACACTTTCAACCAGATTAATTGATCCTGAAACACTTTGAGTGCCTTTCCTTTGCAATTTTAAAACGAGGCACCTTTTTGCAGAGATCAGTAGGAAGTAGAGAGACAGGAGTTTGAAACTGTAGCCAACAGCTGTGTGACCTTAGGCAAATCACCTCTTTTGTCTGAGTTGTGATTTCCTCATTTGGAACATAAAGTATCAGCCTCAAATTTCTTTAACACTAATGTCTCCACAAGTTCTAAATTTCTGGGTTTTCATGGTGGGATGAGAGGTGGGAGGGAAGATTCCTTCTCTCCATTCTCTTTTTTAAACAACTGTATTGAGGTACAATTGGCACACAATAAACTGCGGAAATTTAAATTGAATAACTTCATGTGCTTTGATTTGTGTATACCCCCTGGGAAACCATCACCACAGTCAAGGTAGTGAACGTATCTGTCACTCCCCAAATTAACTTGCGTCCCTTTGTGATACCTCCTCTTCCTTCAGCTCCTGTCTCCAGGCAGAAAACCACTAATCTTCTTTAAGTCTCTTTAAATTACTATGTAGCAGTATCTCCTCATGGTTTTGATTTGCAGAACCCTAATGACTAATGATATTGAGTATCTTTTCATGGGATTATTTGCCATTTATATATCTTCTCTGGTGCAGCGTCTTTCAATGTTTTGCCTGCTTTTTCTTGGATTGTTTGCTTTTTTATTATTGGGTTTTCAGAGTTTTTAATATATTCTGGTTACAAGTTCTTCACCAGATATATTAGCAGTGTCATTTAAAGAGCAGAAGTTATGTGGAGCCTGAATTTCTGACCCACATAAATATAAGATACCATAAAATAGGGGTGGTTTTAAGTCACTAGGTTTTAGAGTAGTTTATTACATAGCAGTATATTATCAGAACATTCACCATGGGATCTTTAATCTTTAATCACCAAGAAATAAAGAAGGAGAGGAGCAGAAATGAGTTAGGCAGCAGATACAATGATTAAATCTGCTTTTGCCCCACCCAATGACTCTGTTTTCACTCCTTTGGGAAGCTGGATCTCTCCTTGAATTTTATAATTTCAGGTTCTGATAAAAGAGAAGGAAACAGCTTCTTCTCTGCAGAAATGAGGCTATCCTCTCTTCTATGTCAACTATTTTGGAAAATAGAACTTTGGTAGCAAAGAGGGCAGATCCTTGAGACACCCCTGAAGTTGGTGGGTCCGTGGCAAGGACCAGTGGAAAGGTCCCCATGGTCTTCAGTAAACATTTGAAGTAGGCCAGGTTTTCCTCCAGTGTTCCTGGAGATTCATCCTCTAAGGGTCTCCTCTTCCTTTTCTGCCTGGGGCCTTGTGCTATCTCCATCCTTTTATCTGTTAAAACTTATTCTTAAGAAAGAATCTGTTTTCAGTCATTTGTCTGTTATGGGGTCTTAATTTTTTTTGGGGGGGGGGTCTTAATTTTTGCTTTTATTCCACATCGTATCCTATGCAGATTCTTTCGTATAAAGATTTCCCCTCTCTGAAGAATTTCATGGAACATCATTCATTCATTCATTCATTCATCCATTTATGTTTTTATTCACTTACTCTGTAAGTATTATTAAACACTTCTGTACATCTAGTGCTGAGGATATGATGGGGCACAAGTTTTAGTGTCTGCTCTCAGGGAGTTGTAGAGAGTGATGTCACTGCCTCTCTGGCCAGAAGTGTGTATTGGGGTGAACCCAGGAGTTCTTCCTGAGATATCCTTTTATCTATCTGGACAATGACTGGGTCTGACTGTGAAATATTGCCGGTGAACGTATACCACTTCCTGTAAGAGCATGTCAGTCTGACGGCTGCAGAGGTCTTCCAGTCCTGAGGCAGACCTCTCAGGTAACCTCTGCAGGAAATTACACATTGCTCTTCCACAGAAGGAAGTGGGGAAGGGAGAGCTAACTTTGTACGTAAGCAGCATTCTCAGACTACAGTTGATGGGCAGTTAACTTTTCTCAGTCGGCATACTTTTGGTACCTCAAGATGATAGGTTTGGAAGTCCTGAAAGAGCTTCCTCCTTTTCTGAATGTGAAATTTCAAGGGGAATACTCTGATGGATTTCCTCTATTAAATGGTACCTGAACATTTGCAGACACAATGTAATCAGAGTATTGCTTGATGCTCATAGGGTATGGGTTGTCAAGAACTAGGGCAATTGAATGTGGGAAAATGATCAATTAAAAATATGAGTGCAAAAGCATAGGAAACAAAGTTGTTAAAATTCCCTTTGCTTCTAAATGCAGAATGAAACATCACAAAAGAAAATGGAGATGTCTAAGTAGAACAGAGGTCCAAGTGGTTTCTGCTATGAAGTCTCAAAGCTACACATAATGGCAAGGACACTTCTCAAAACCCATACAGACTGTCAACAGTGGAAGGTCAGATTCTTCCTCTCTTAAGCTGAAGTAGGCTTGTGTTAATGCTTAAAGATTTTATTTGCAGTTGTTTTTAAAAATAATTTTGGGCTCAATAAAGGAAATGCCATAGCTCTAACAGTTAAATTATTTGAAGAATCTGAATGTCTTAGATTACGTAAGTACACAATTAAAATTACTTGAGGTATTTTTTTTATAATAGTAATAGATATTCATTGTTATAAATGTTGAAAATACACATAGGCAAAGATTGCATCTCAACTATTAACATTCTGTCATATAGATTTTTAGTCTTTTTTCTTTGCTCTTATGCATTTGCCTTAATTATATAAGGAATACAAATTCAAGTTATAAAATATAACAGGAAGGTATAGTTCAATAGGAGAAAGTGCTTCTTCACCCAGATAATCACTGCCAAGAGTTTGTTGTCAAGTTCCATTCTTTTTTTATTTTATTTTATTCTAATTTTTATTGGAGTATAGTTGCTTTACAATATTTTGTTAGGTTATACTGTACAGCAAAGTGAATCAGCTATACGTATACATATATCCCCTCTTTTTTGGATTTCCTTCTCATTTAGGTCACCACAGAGCACTGAGTAGAGTTCCCTGTGCTATAGAGTAGGTTCTCATTAGTTATCTATTTTATACATAATATCAATAGTGTATATATGTCAATCCCAATCTCCCAGTTCATCCCACCCGCCACCCTTCCCCCTCAGTAACCATATGTTTGTTCTCTAAGTCTGTGTCTCTGTTTCTGCTTTGTAAATAAGATTGTCTATACCAATTTTTTCAGATTCCACATATATGCATCCACTCTTTTTTCTATGCATATATATTTACCAAAAGTGGGATTTTAGTGTATGTTCTGCTTTATGACTCACTTTTTGTCTGATCATATATTAATCTTGTAAAATATTCTTTTATATCATTATTTTTTATGGAAAGGACTTGGTGATTTAATTACTCAAACTCTTATTAATATGTAGGTTGTTTTAATGTTATGATCATCATGATTAGTTAAGTATTTGTATGTATCCTTAAGATAAATTTCCAGAGGAGGAATGTTGGATCAAATGTGTTCTGAACTTTTAAGGTTTCTCTTGAGATAAAAACAAAAATTGTCCTCCAGGGGAATTTTACAAATTTAGAGTTCTAACAGCAGAATATGAGAAAGCGTCTTTCCCTTATTGTTGCCTATGTTGAATATTATTTTTTAATCTTCTCTAAATCTGATCCTAAGAATATCTGATAGTTGTAATTTATATATCTTTAATTGCTGGGAGGATGTGGGTATGCAACTTTCCAGTATAGCGGACACAGTAAAGTGAATGTATTTTAATGTAGTCCTCGGGGCTTATCTGTGTAACTTGGATCAAAGTGACTCAAAGTGGGAAAGTTGCGTTGAGCACTTTGTAAGATGAAGTGGGATGTGGGGCAATACCTAATTCAGAGATCCCCTGTCGACAGCCTGAATCCATGTTTGTTTCACGTAAGAAGTGGCAGCAGGATGAGATGTGCTGGGAGCAAAGACGGAAGCAATGAGGGCCCTTGGGGGGCTGTGTTTCTTTTTCCTTTGGGAGAGTTTCTTGGCTTTAGGGTCTCTGGTGTCTCTACCTTTGACTTTCCATCTGACTTGAAAGTAGGGCCAACTCGTTGAATGCTTTTCTTCTTTCTGTAGGAGTTGTTGGAACCAACGCATTTTGGAGGGCCTGTCTACACACCTGGGCTTCATTTTGAATAACTATCCTCTCTCCTCTGCCTACTTCAGCTCTGGACAGCACATGAGACCCGCCTGTGGAGCTTTCAAGACAATTCATACCTCTCTTCCCTTTCTATCCCCTCAGACCAATTAAATTAGAATCTATGAGACCTGGACACAGCAGTGCTTTATTAAACGCTCCAGATAAGACACTAATGTGCATCCAGGCTAAAAAAAAACCACTGGACTAATTTATTTCCACCCTTCAGTTATCACAGGAACCAATTCTCTTCACACCATCCCCCTCCGTATATACACATGTCTTCTTTCTAGCCAGCTCCAGCTTGGATTTTATTGAGAAGAATCAGAACAACAATATGGTAAACAATATACAATCTTACTACATAGGTGCACGTAAGCCTAATTGTGATAAGTATCACGAGGGTGCCCTTTTGTTAGGTCACCAATTTCTCCTGCAAGGGACAGTTCAGTGTGTTATATGCATAGAATCAATTTCATATTGATTCAGTGGTTCAAATATATATTAGTACCAGCAAATAAATCATTCCCTTAGCTTCAAGGATGTGGGTCTAGAGGTTCAGCCAGAGGACTAGAAATAGTTATTGGTGTTCTGAAGCAGCCTATGAGCCTAGAGAAACTGTCCTATCTGAAGCCCTACCCTGACCTCTGGCAACCAGGCCACAATCCCAATTCTGTCTTCTTTATTTTCTTGCTGACACCTCGGGTATAGAGATCACCAAATCACACTGGCTAGCTGGACCCATGGCTCCCACTATGGCTTTTCTTAAATCTTTCTCTCTTCAGGTTGGCTTTGATGCAGGACGTTGTAGTTTCCATGTAGTCTCTCAGTACTGGTCCAAAATGTTTATCTTTCCCCTAAGGTTCAGAAGAACCATAGGAAAGAATAGCTCCAGGCCAAACAAAGAAGCGTGCTCCCCTAGCAGCAATTGTCTCCTTTTTCTAGGGTCTTTTCCAGTTCTCTGTTTGGAAAGCTTCCGCATTCTCTAGAACAGCGGGCAAGAGACAAAAGTGTATATTTGACATGCAAAGACTATGCTTAGTATTCAAATAGTGCTATCCCAGCAGAAAAGTTCTCAGCACTTTTAAATCCGTTAACTCTTTTCTATTTGAATACTTACGGTTTTGCTCCCGCTTGCTGCTGGGGGAAACGAAAACACAGTGTAAAGAAGATGAAATAGTGGTCAAAGACCTACGGGCGTGCGGGAGACTTTAGCAAGTTACCTCTCTCCGAGCTTTAATGTTCTCATCTGTAAAGTTCATAATAACACCTGCCCTGCTGGACCCACAGGGGTGTTAAAACAGGATCATATGTGGGAATATGTGATTTGAAAACTGTGAGGTGATAAACACCTCTTTATTGAAGTTTAATCTATAAATAATAAAATGCACAAAGTTCAATATGTTTTTGCCAAATAGATATACTTGTGTAAAAATGCCCAAAGCAAGATACAATAGCTCACCATCACTGTAGAAGGATCTCTTCTGTTCTTTTATGATTAATCCAAGCCACATCTCCCACCACCCCACAGAAAACCACCATTCAGATTTCTATAGAAATAGATTCATTTTCCCTGTCCCTTAATTTCAAATAAATGGGATCATACAATAAGTGTTTTTTGGTATTTGACCTTGTTCTCTAAAATAACGTCAGTGAGATACATGTATGTTCTGTGTATCATTCCTTTGTACTGCTGAGGAGTATTTCATTGCATGAATAAACCACATTTTGTTTATCCATACCCCCGTTTATGGATATTTGGATTATTTCCAGTTTTAGCTATTATGAATAAAACTACTATGAACATTCTTGTACATGTTATTTGGTGGATATACACTTTCATTTCCCTTGGATATGTACTCAAAGTGGAATTGCTGGTCTGTGGTGGTAGGTACAACTTTACCTTTGTAAGAAATTGTTAAACTGCTTTCCAAAATAGTTTTATAAGGGTCCCAGATGCACCACATCCATGCAAATCTTTTCAGTCTCTTTAATTTCAGCCATTCTAGTGGGTTTCAGTATGGCTTTAATTTGCATTTCCCTAATGACTAATGGAGCGAATCATCTTTTCACGTGCTTATAGGTTATTTGTATATATTCTTTGGTGAAGTGGCTTTATCTATTTAAAAATTAGGTTATTACTGTAGAGTCAAACCCATTTTCTGTTTCCCATTCTTATAGTTAAAAATCCTCTAATTATATCAGTTTGTTTCTCTAGCAAACACAATTGAGAACAAATTTAAGAACAGAATTCTAAATCTAATAGCCAGTGGTTTTTCACAAGTCACCTGAATATCCTGTTAAAATGTTTATTATGATTCAATATGCCTTGGGTACGGCCCAAGATTCTGAATTTCTATCAAGGCACTGCAAAATGTCAAAACCTCTGGTCCAGTTACCACCTTTGAGTAGCAAAGCAATCAGTGCTTCTTTGATGATGGAGCCCAGCAGTTTTGGAAGGTCATTTTATATAGCTACATCTATATTTATTGTAAATCACTGTTCTTGTGGAATCATAGCCTGAGAATGCCAAGGGTGAACGGAGTCTTCAGAAATAAGATTAAAAGTTATAGATTCTGGTATATTGATTTGACTAGTGGGCCCAATTCTCCAACCTCGTGTTTTCAAACCATTTGCTGTACAGCGTTGTTACGTCCCTTCACTTCCACTCTGTGTCAGGCATGTGACTTGCTTTGTCCAGCGAGATGTTAGCAGCTTTGGCAAAGCAGGGGCTTGACCAGTCCTTGTGCATTTGGGTTTGCCCTTGCTTGTTTCTCTATGTTCACCCATTTGGCTTCCTGAAGAATGAGAAAAACACATGGTCATTTATTGGCCAGTGTTTCCTTAGTGCCTATCATTTATTGAGCATGTGCTATGGATCAGGCAACATGTGAATCATTTATATTTTCCCAGTACACTTCCCACAGTAACTCCATATCATAGGTAGTACTACTGAGGACATTGAAACTTAGAGAGGTTCAACGAAGCAGTTAGCTCCAGAACTAGGATTTAAATCCTTTTTTTCTTCTAACTCTAGATGAAGTTTTAGCAACCAAGGTTGCAGACTAAAGCAATACCTTGGAAAGGGAGACAAGGACTCTAGAATGTTGATGGGCAGCAGTGGAGAATTGGAGGATTTTCTTTGGTACCCTTATGCCTCCCTTTATGCAGTTCTTTCCTCCATCAAAAGATCATCCATTATCTGTAGCCCCAGTAACTCTGTGTAACAAACTACTGGAAAAACTCACTGCCTTAAAACAATATGTATCTATTTAGTTTAAGAATTTACAAGTTAACAATTTGGGTTGGGGTCAGTGGGGCAGTTCTTCCTGTATCCATCACCAGGCTGCCCCAGCCAGCAGTCAGCAGACCACCAAACATGTGAATGAGAAATTATAATTATTTTTATCTGGATTTTATATAATTATCATTTTATTATATATATATATTACATACATATATTACAACGGAGTGATGACAGACATCAGTATTCAAGATAATGTGTAAAAAGCCTTATTATATTAGGTTCTATTCCAGGCAGAGCATGCTATTCAGATAGCTGTGTAATTTTACAGAAGTACCAAAATATTTTACTTTTATGGGTAATAACTTTACTCATAATATTGATTTCCTATACTCACTATCTGAGTCTGGGCTGATAAATCTGTCTTTAAAGGATCTTAAATCTTTTCCTAAAAGTAAATTTTACATGTAACATCCTACTCTTGGCAGCTGTATCAACTCTACCAGGACTGTTTTCTTTAAGCTGAACCACAGCTTATTTCAACTAAAAAAAATGTAACAGCAATTCCTTATTCAAAATACTATTTGGAAGATTGCTTAACTCAGTAAGTAAGATAGACTTCCAGTGATTTGGGTCAGTAGCTGAGTAAAGCAGAATGATTAAAATGACACACACTCTATGTTACTAGAATCGATTTTCTTGTGTGCCACCTTTATCTCGTGACTTTCATTCTTTTTTTTTTTTTTCAGGCTATTGGGCAATATACATTTCATGGTTTGGAAAAGACAATTACTTGTCTGTGGTTCTCCCAATACTAAATAAAAGAACGTTAGAAGGAAAACGTGTCACTTTATTAGAAATAGTGAAAGGGAGCAAGTGTCCTTTGTGGTTAAAATCATGAAGGAGAGCTCGGTGTCTTGAATCTGATTCTGTTGATATATATTGGGAGTGTCTGCAACAATAAAGATTGTTATGAGCTAAGAGAGCTAGAAAGCAGTTAGTCTGATGTTTCATTTATTATTTTCTCTCTAGAGCAACTCATTCAGACACTAGGATCCTAGAGAAATCAGAAACAGGAGTGGTTTATGTATGAATTGCCACAGATGACATGCACCTAGACATTTCAAGCTCAAAGTTGAAAACAGGTCGCTTAAAACAGGTCTGCTGTTCGGCTGAGGCGTTGTCACTTGAGGCAATATCTCAAGTATGGAAAATGAGAGTCTCCTCTTGGATTTTAGGTTTGGATAGACAAAGGGAAAAAGATAATGAGTTTGGACTATGTGTATATAACTCACAGCAGTACATAAAAAACAATGTTCTGAGAGGGCAAACAACAATAATAAATAATGGATTGTAAAATGCAAATCTGGAGAGAGGAGTTTTCTGCTGGGCTTTAATCTTGAAGGGTTCTTAAAGCCTTTAAAAAGTATGTAACTTTCTGAGGTTTGAGCAAGAATGACAAATAGCCTAATTGTCATTATACTGGGTACAGAATCCACATAGGAGATAAACAGATGCAATTTAATAGGAAACAAGATGGAAACAAAACAAAATAAAACCTCAAGTAGAAACAGAAGCTGCAGAGTAGAAGGCTCTTTTCTTGGCCTGAGCTAAAGTTAAATCAAACAGTCATTAATCATTAATTTTTGTAAAATATCTAGAGGCCTTTCATTTGGCTGATGCTAAACATAAGGTGCTTTACTGGAGAGATGGCTATAGCACTGGCAATAGTTATAGCTCATGAAATGAAAGTGAAAAAAAGCATTCTCTGGCAAAGTTTTTCTTAATGTTTTCTTTTGATTTTTTAAAATATTTATTTCTCAAATAGTATGAGAGCATCCAAATATTAGCGGAGTATTTCTTCTTTTTTCTTGTTTCCTATTTATGAAATCTGAGCTTCTAAAAGTCTAGCTGGGTTAATTCATAGTATTATTATTAGTAGTAGTAGTATACATTTTATTAGCTATGGCTTGATGACTCATCTTTTGGCAAACGTTAGAATTCAGATCTCTCAAGAATCAGACATATGTAGCCTATATGACAGAAGGCATGCAGAAGTAAATAACATAGTTTCAGACTGCTGCAATTAGGAGTGTTTTGGCATCCATTTTCTACCCAAAGGGAGACCCCTTACAGACAAGACAAATATAGAACATTTTTTCCTAACTCAAAAGGCAAGAATTAAAAAAACAAAAACTTTGCCTGTCACGGTATAACCACCTACATGACTCCAAACAAAGTATTCAGAAATAAAGTTTCAGTGCAAGGCAAATGGGAAGAGGAGTCATTCTCTAAATTAAAGTAAATGGCAGTGGCATTTTTCTGAATCTGTTGGAGGAAGCAACTCCTTTGCAAGAGAGTTAATGAGGTCTTTGCTCTTGAAGTCTGAACTTTGAGCAATTCCAGAGAGACTTAGAATTTGCTCTATTTAGTTATAAGGGAAAAGAAATGTGGGTGCAGTTGACTCAGTGCAAAGCAGAATGGGACAAAAGCAAGGAGGACACAGAGAGATCATTAAGTCAGAAAGATGGAAACAAGAGGGAACACAGAACATTAAAAATATTCCCCTAGCCCCATGAATTCTTCAGTGAGTAGGGGAAGGGGAGGGAGTTAATGATGGAACACCACTTTGCATCACTTATAGCTTGTTGTGTTCACCCATACTTCTGTCAATTGTATACTAAGATGTCTACAGCTCTAAATTTCAGAACATAGGTTCAGTCATTCTCAGTTGAGTTCTTGGTGTCTTTTTATGGTCATGCATTAACTTCATGTATTGTTGTGGATCTATATCTGAACCAGTTGGATCCCAACTGGCAAGATTCTGGTAGATTAGACTCAATAAGCAGTATCCCTTCTACCATCTTACATATTAAGACTTTCTTCTTCTCTGAAAGCAATATACATTATACACACACTTCATGAGACATAATATTTTGACTTCATCAATGGAAACTAATATTGTGTTTCTGGTTGTGAGGTATCTAGTTTTGTAATACCACAAAAAGAATTAAAGCAACTTGACTGTTTAGGGTGCTTTATAAGCTACAAGCACTTTTATATCTATTCTCTTATTTATTCTATCCTTGTTGGGTAGATATAGATTTTTAAAGATGAGAAATCAGGTTGAGGTAACTTAAATAATTAACTTGGGTCATGTTTTTAGTTGAAAGACCTATACTTAAGGTTTTCTTTCCTTTTTATAAATCTTGTAATTCTGTCGCCTTGCCGTTCTTTCCAGCATAAACTACTTCCAGATTATAACTAAAGTCTTTCTTAGGAAGGCTCTTTTTATAGACCATTTATTTGAACTTCTCTTTCTTACGGCAAAATTTGTTTCGACCACAATCTTATTTTACACATAATTTAGTCATTTTTTGCTTAATAAAAGTTCTTTTATAAGAATATTATATACTTTCTGTTGTTTAATTAAAAAACAGTAAGTATGTATTCTTTTAGGAGAATGAAAATGTATATTCTATAATAAGAAATGCTAGTTCAAAATTCTCAGTTGCTGGCTTCCAATCTGACAGTGGTAAAACAGGCAGATTCACTTTATGAAAAATGGTTTGCAAAGCCTGTAATAAAGTAAATGATGCTGTACAAACGGAAGGCTCTGTAACTGTGAGATGCCTAAGCTTGAATAAACTGTGCTTTTCTTCTGATAAAAATGAAAGAATTGACACATTTGAACTCTGTCATTCCTAACAAAGATTCATTAAATATAATCTGTTAACTTTTCCAAGGTGATCTTGCATATGAATAAAAGGCTATGCTGTATCAAAGATAAAAAGCAGATATTTCAGGTTTTTTTGAAGATTGTTTTTGTTTTTGTTATTGTTTAGTGAATGTTATGGAGAAGCAAAAGTTAGGATAAATACTGTTTTTTTCAAAGCTACAGTAAATAATTCCAAATTTCCCAGAGGTCTGTGTTAAAATGGCTGTTGTATCTAAAAAGGATCATTGACCAGATTGTGAAATTATAGAATCTTTACAACTATGGAGAAAAGGAAATACTGTATTGTCCAATCTGTAATTTTATTGATCATTTTCCTTTTTCTCTTCATTTTCTGAGACCCTAAATCCTAAAACTCAGCACCAGTTCCATTCTTCTAGTCCCAGACTTTTAGTGTGCTGGTTATATAACAATATCATATACTTTCTATTGTTAGAAAACAATTAAAAAGTATGGTACAAATGAACTTATTTATAAAACAGAAACTGACTCACAGACATAAAAAACAAACTTATGGTTACCAAAGGGGAAAGGGGGGATTAACGGGTACACACTACTACATCTAGAATAGATATAAACAATAAGAACCTACTATATAGCATAGGGAACTATACTCAATATCTTGTAAAAATATATATATATATAATATTTTTAAGAAAATGCAAATTGATATACTATAATAATACCTGTTTGTGTGCCTGAAGGTTGCTATCCTGAGCGTATAAAGCACAAATTTCTCATAGCTGACAGCATAATGTGTCATTCTCTTCATGGCTCTACACCTCAAGTTGGCATAACCATTTGTTTTATGGCTAGAAGACAAGGAGACATTCTAGGTCATTTGTGTGGAGACAATGGTGTTTTCAGCTAGATTTCCCTTGTCAGAATCGCAGCATAATCACAGAGTATGTCGGATTTCCCATCAGAACTGGACAGGAAAACCACATGACTCTGGAAAGATCAGATAGCAGCTTGACACATCTGTACTCATGAAGTGTCACGTTGGGAAGCTACTAAAAAATGCTGCTTTCCCCAAAGAAACAGGCAAAGCAAACAGCAGAAAGGACAAATGAGATGGAAAATATGTTCAATCAAACAGTCTTCCCCTCAGAGCGGGGAGGTTCTAAAAGCAACAGGACACCAACCCCAGCCGTAACTATCGTAACTTAGGGGTGGTCTGAGAAATGTAAGAGCCAGTATAAAACAGAGGGAAAATAGATAATGCTAGATTTTCTCCTTTTCAGTATAAAATGAGGACTTAGACACCTATCTAGAACCAAAGCTTAAACTTGGTACTTTGAATATGTCGAAACAATGACATGACTATTTTTTCCTTTGTACCCATACGCTTCTTGATTTTTCCAGGAGCAGAGGCTTCTTAATGACCCATCTAGAGGTCAGTGGTTCAAGGACTATCTGTCTGTCATGGATCAACACCTGGCAGAGAAAGCCCAATAATGGAGGAGGTGGAGCAGACTCCCAGACAGGCGTAACGGTGGGTACAGTGGTGGCAGCTTTACTGTATTCTCAGATGTATGTGTTTATGGCTGCTTGTGTTGGGCCTTTGCCTTTCAGCTCAGTAAGGGACTCAGTTTTGAACACGATTGTCCCTGTCTCCAAAGAGACACTTGGGTTGGAATTGCCAAGTCAACGAAACTGCTGTCCTTTGGGACAGTGGAATACTGAATCCTGGGGCTGCATTTCACTAGACTCGTCTCTGAGTGTTCTGTATTTCTTCAACAATGCTGGGTGGGAGTGGCGCCTCGACCCTAAGAATCAGCCTTTACAGTGAGAGAGAATATGTTCTATCTGAAATGTGCCAGCAAATAAACTCTTTGAGCGCAGGACTCTTTTCTACATTACATCCCCAGTATCTGGCACATAGTATGTGCACGGCAAATGTTTGCTGGATGAATAAAATATTGCATAGTTTTGTCAGATTGAAGCCTTTTACTAGTAGGTGTTATAATTCTCATCTGCGTTATTTTTATGGAAGTTTCAGTAGGATCATGACTGCCAAAACCGCTAGAGATTTGTCCCTCTACCGGAGCTGGTAAGTCAGTGAACTGATAACTGATACCAAGGACAACATAAAATGAATTTCTTTCCAATTTATCAAAATGGGTTTACTATTTTGTTCTATGAGATTTCTCATATGGGTTGAACTAAGTAGAATAGTTGGGAAACCACTTATGCTTGATAGGATTTGTAGTGCTGTTTCATGAACTTAGTAGTTGTATCTTTGCTTTACTGGCTGGGAAGAGATGCTAGCGATCTCTTTGAAATAACTTTCAAAGCAATTAAAATTTTTTGGACCCCTCTTGTTCAAGGAAGGGAGAGGAGATCAAAGACACAATAGTGTGTCTCTGCCATTAAGCAGCATAAATCCTAGTTGAGGGGCAGAGACATGTACATATCTACATGACTCACACCTTCATTTCATAGAGGACTCGCCCAAATGTTCTATCCCCTTACCTGAACTTATTTTGCTTTATAGTCCTTACAACACGTTTGTTCATTATCTGTCTCTTTCCACTAGAATGTAAGCCTATGAAGATAAAAAGGGTTTGTTTATTTTGTTCATTGCTCTGTTTCCAGTGCCCTGGACAATGGTTGGTACATACTAACCCCTTAATAAATGTTTATTGTTGAATGAACTGTCAGTATCAGGTAACCTCTAATTTCCTCATTGATTTAAGACTAGATAAACTGTGAGTCTTTCAATGATAACATTTTACAGTCACCTATGGTCAAGGACAAATGTCCAGGCAATAAATAATATAAGAATTATAAGAAAAAACCTGTTCCTATCCTATTCAGAAAAGAACTGTGGACTCCAATGGATTTCATCTCTTTCAAACATGTATGAAGACATCTTATTTTCAGCAAAGCGTTTTTTTTCTTTTTAGTTTCTGGAGTTTCTGCTAGAGTCAATTCTCTTTACTACTTCTGTTGCTGAAGTGACAACAGTACAGATGGGCCTCAAAAATGTCTGATGGCATTTTGTAGTATATAGAACCTTATACTCACAGAAATAAAATTTTTATGGATGTTACAGTCTTTTTGGAAATTAAGACCACAGAATCTGAATTGATTACTTGAGGGGGAAAAAAAGAATCAAAATCAATACATAACTGCTTAATGTCTCCCAGACTCTGAATTACAGAAAAATTTTTGTTGAAACACAATGATGTTATACTGCACGATTCAGTCACAGAGTAAATCATTCAGAGTTGTTTTTGCCCTAAAATCCATCAATAATAACAATAACATTTGGTAGCAAATGCAATTTTGAAGACTGATGTGAACTGTCTACTTAAATAACCATAACACCAACCAATTAAGTTTTCTCATAGTCATTTTCCTCCCTTTTTTTTTTTTTATACACCGGTATCTTGTAAAACACCTGATGATGACAACTAAGGAACTGTAATTCTTCTGCCTTAGCTTGACTTATTTTTGCCTTAGGGAATGAATAAGCATGTAAATTAGACATGACTCATTTTAGCCACTTATCAATCCAAAAATATTTGAGCAAGGTAGGCCAAAAATGACTGGCTGGGGATTGCAGAATCTATTGAACTATATTGCTTTCTTTAAAATATATTACTTTCTCTAATTGAATTAGGTTAGCTTCATGTAATTGACACAGACAAACCTGAAGGATGAGTGGGAGATGATAGCCTGAGGGTCAGGCTAAATTTGAAATCAGGAAATCACTTAATATTGGGCAAGATGATCTTTAAGTTACCTTCCAAGCAGGCACTGTATGATTTGAAGAAATCGTAGCCCATCACTACATGCCTCAATCCAGCAATATCTTGCAGAGTAAGAGTAGGAAGCTGAAATATCTATAATAGAGTGGAAAACATAATTAACTAATCCACCAACCTGGATTGTCAAATACCCTAACTGATATTTTCCAAGCTTGTTGGTCTTAAGGGTCAGTGGATGAGCTTGTTAAAAATACTTAGTCTCAAGTTCCTCTCTATTCCTGAGCTCTGCAGATTCTGATGAAGTGGGAACAATTTGAGCCAAAGGGAAAACTTTCCTATAATCCTACCAGGAATTAGATGAATGTAGCTTTACCTTTTCCCAGTAACTAAATAAAATGACTGACCCTATGTATGACCCTTTCTAATTATTTACATGTTTGCCTGATCTAGGGGATCATGAATTTAGATTTTAAATGACCAGGGACAGAAGTTTGATCACATCCAAATTTGATTAATATTTTACATATATACATACTTAATAAGCATTTTAAAAGTTATGTACATACTTACATAACATTATTTATATAAAATATTTATTATACATAAAATTATACATGTGTTTGTTTTTGAAATATTGAATGGGAAAGAGATTGATGTTTTCCTCTCATTCATATTGCAATATCAATTCTCAGGAAGAGAAGACTTGTCAAATTTTAAAATAGTGTGCAATTGCCAATCAGATGTTTTAGATTACATTCTTAACACCCTATTCATCATGCAGAAAATGATATGAAAGGGATGGGCACACTGATATATGAATAACATCATTAAAAATAAAAAAGTTTTATAGCCTCATGTGTATGAACTGAGATGCCATTTAATTATAGACTCAAATAAATGACTCTCTCAGGATAATTTTTTGCATATTTGTATGTGGTTACTTTGGGGACAACATATTTATTTTTGATAACTTTAAAAGTTCACTCTGTATAAAATAGTTTTAAAAAAGTCCTGGGAATTAGTGTGAAAAAAAAATCATTAATTAAAATATTTAACTTCATGCTGATATTCTGTAATGGGGTTGGCACCAGAAAAACACAGCATGACTATTTTTTCCTATAAGAAGGTTTTGTATTAATTATACAGCACACTCATTGAAGGCACAAATGAAGACATTTGCACTCATGTAGCTATGTGGGCAAATGGACATATACTACCTGTGCAACTAATTATTTTTTTCATTCATTGATGAAGAAACCAACATTCATTACTATATGTTTAGATCTAATGAGAGATGGATCTTCTTCTTTGACATTTTATAAGTTAAAAACAACATTAAAATATTTAAAAAATTGCTGGGGAAATCAACATTTCTATTTTAAGATGAGACTGAGGACTAGAGGGATGGATTAACATCAAAGTTGTGGCCTGGGTCTCCTAGAGCATGTTCTTCTGTGCTTCAACTTCTTCACTAGGAAAATTACAATACTTTCTCTTAGGTTGCAAAGATTCAGTGAGTTCACACATGTAAGATGTTTGGAAGAGTGCCCAGCAAATAATGATGCCCAATAATAATAACTATTGTAATCATTGATCTTAGAACAGGAAGCACTCTCAAGGAAATACAAAGTCCAGGCAGTCCTCTTCTGAAGCATTATAATCTCAGGTCTAAAGATGAGGCAATGAGGCGAAGGCCTAGAACCTACCTCATTAGCCAACTTTTCTTATGAATGTCCACTAAAATGCTTCCGTAGCTCTTCTCTACTTCAAAAAATAATTTTAAAACATTTTCTGGGGCTGTCTGCCTTGGGGCCCCCTGAGTGCTCAGCCAATGTGGGACCTGGCCCCCACCCACCAGAGGGCCCAGGATCTTGGCCTACCCACAAGCACACCTGCACTAGCCCCAGGAAAAGGCTCACCCATCAGTGGCTAGCAGTAGAACTATGACATTGTTCTAGTAGGCCTCACCTACCAGTAGGAGGGCATCATCCAAAATTAGCAGAATACACATTCTTTTCAAGTGCAGATGGAGCATTCTCCAGGAAAGAGCACATGCTAGGTCACAAAAAAGTCTCAATGAATTTGAGAAAATTGAAATCATATCAAGCATCTTTTGCAACCACAATGCTTTGAGACCAGAAATCAACTACAATAAAAAAAAATACAAAACCACAAACACATGGAGAGTAAACAATATGCTACTAAGCAATGAATGGATCACTGAAGAAATCAAAAAAGAAATTAAAAATACCTGGAGACAAATGAAAATGAAAAGACAATGCTCCAAAATTTATGGAACACAGCAAAAGCAGTTCTAAGAAGGACATTCATAATAATACAAGCTTACCTCAGGAACCTAGACAAATCTCAAATAGACAATCTAATATTACACCTACAGGTACTAAAAAAGAAAAAAAAAAAACCAAATTAGTAAGACAGAAGTCATAAAGATCAGAGCAGAAATAAATGGATTGGAGACTAAAAAAACAATAGAAAAGATCAATGAATCCAGGAGCCGGTTCATTGGAAAGATAAGCAAAATTGAAAAACTGTTAGCCAGACTAATCAAGAAAAAAAGAGTGTGGCCCCAAGTCAATAAAATCAGAAACTGAAAAGAAGTTACAACCAACACAACAGAAATACAAAAGATCATAGGAGTTTACTAAGAAATTATGCACCAATAAAATGAACAAACTAGAAGAAATGGGTAAATTCCTAGAAATGTACGCTTTCCAAGACTGAGTCAGGAAGAAATAGAAAATGTGAACAATTACCATAATGAAATTGAATCAGTAATTTAAAAAACTCCCCCAAAACAAAAATCCTGGACCAGACAGTTTCACAGGTGAATTCTACTAAACATTTACAGAAGAGTTAACACTTACCCTTCTCAAACTATTCCAAAATTCGCAGAGAAAGGATTGTTTCCAAACTCATTCTACAAGGCCAGCTTCACCCTGATACCAAAACCAGACAAAGATATCCCCCCAAAAGAAAATTACAGGTTAATATTATTGATGAACATAGATACAAAAATTTTCAACAAAATATTAGCAAATCAAACTCAACAATATATTAAAAGGATTATATACCATGATCAAGTGGAATTTATTCCAAGGATGCAAGGATGGTTCAATATCTGCAACTTGTTCTCTCCATTCTAGAGTCCTTAAACCTTTTTCCTCTTGCCCAGCCTATGAAAACTCTGTCTAATTTGAAGGTAGCATCTATTTAACTCAACTTTGAATATCATCAGTGGGCATAGACATTTGGAATAAAGGCCTAGGAGTCTAGTAATACACTTCTACTTCCTGCCTTGCTTCAAACCTCCATCAATTAATGAACACAGAGACAGCTACTTCCTGACGATGATGAAAAGGAAAAGAGAAGCAGACAAGGAGACATTCCCATGAATTGTTATTAAAGAATACTATCCGTGCATGCTGATTTATTTCCTGTTACAGCTTTTGATTATCCTTCCCAACTTTCCAGACTATAAGTTTTATGAAAGCAAGAACTCTTATCTTTACCAATATGTATCTAGCAACTAGTACAATGTCTAGAACAAAGTAGATACTTAAAAATTTGTGTTAAATAAATGAATAAATATAATAGGCATTAAATACATATTTATTGTATTCCCATTGCTGAATACATTACTTCATGAAGAGAACATATTTAATAAATATTGAATGAAAAAACATAATAAAAGTTTGACAAGCAGAAAGAGAAAAACAAATACTGTATGCTAACACATATATATGGAATCTAAAACAAACAAACAAAATGTTCTGAAGAACCTAGGGACAGGACAGGAATAAAGATGCAGACATAGAGAATGGACTTGAGGACACAGGGAGGGGGAAGGGTAAGCTGGGACGAAGTGAGAGAGTGGCATGGGCATATATACACTACCAAATATAAAATAGCTAGTGGGAAGCAGCCACATAGCACCAGGAGATCAGCTTGGTGCTTTGTGTCCATCTAGAGGGATGGGATAGGAAGGGTGGGAGGGAGATGCAAGAGGGAGGGGATATGGGGATATATGTATACATATAGCTGATTCACTTTGTTATAAAGCAGAAACTAACACACCATTGTAAAACAATTATACTCCAATAAAGATGTTTAAAAAAAATAAATAAATAAAGACATGCTCCTTTTTAAAGAAGAAAAAAAACTATCTATATTTGCAGTTGACATGATCTTGTATGTAGAATGTCCTAATGAATCCACTAAAAAACTATTTAATTAATAAATAAGTTCAACAAGTTTGCAGGTCATTTGTACAAAGACCATCTGTATTTTTTATACCAGCAATTAACTATTCAAAAATGAATTTAAGAAAACAGTTCATTTACAATAGCATCACAAATAATAAAATATTTAGGAGTAAATGTAACAAAAGGAGTACAAAATGTATACTCTGAAAACTACAAAACGTTGTTGAAGAAATAAAAGATGAATTAAATAAAGGGGGGGAAAAAAAGCTTGACAAGGAGATGCAGCAGCAAAACATTGGAGGTCATTTCACACAGCCTTGAGCCAGCTGAGTTGGTAAGATTTGGCTAAGGATGTTGAATGTGTAAAACTAACCTCTGATCTAATCATAGCACCAATGACAAATGAAAATCAGCAAGAGAGGATCCTACTCTTCATTGTATGTCCCTGAGTCTTCTGATTCAAGTTGATTATACTAAATCTCTATCAAGACTTTTGCCTTGACTTTGTTGCAGTGGTTCTGGGCTTATACAAAATTTCACTTTGAGATGGTGATTAGAAAAGAAGTGTGTGGTATGAGACTGGTAAAAAAAAGTGAAGTGAATTGACCTAGTTAGCTGAATGCTCCAAACAATTGTATGAACTCAAACAACCGGGAGCATCTTACATATTTTATAAAGAAAAAACAGAAAGGACTGTTATCTTGATGAGAGTTCTTTTGGAATAAATATACAATATTAGAGTGAACATGCTTTGTTATTAAACACATTCATGACCTAGAAAATTCATTTTTTAAATTTCTCTGTGACGTGAACAAAAGTAAAAATTATCTCATGGTTATCCCAGAAAAAGGGACAAGTGTAAAAACATTCCCTTTTGCTATAGAGTACTGTGAATATACTGTTATAGAAATACCATATTATTAAGCGACTGTTTATTCATATACATGTGAGATGGGATTGAGTCTTAACACTCTATCCACAAACACAGTGCCCAAATCTTTACTGAAATTACATATTTTTCTTTTGAACTCAAATAGCTTAGCAAACCTGCTCATCTTATTAAATAACATAAACCTTCCTATGAACCTCTTCTAGTTCCTTTCATTTGCTCATGTAGATTCATGCAGTGTCATTTTCTTATTTCAATATAGCTTTGGTCTCACCCTCTTCTTGAACTTGTTATTTTCAAATACATTACATTTCCATGTTAAGCCTATTGTTATAGGCTTAACAATACAATCATATATGTACAGGTTTTTTTTTTTTTTTAATTATTAGCACCTTTAATTATTATTTATTTATTTATTTATTTGGCTGTGTTGGGTCTTCGTTTCTGTGCGAGGGCTTCCTCTAGTTGCGGCGAGCGGGGGCCACTCTTCATCGCGGTGCGCGGGCCTCTCACTATCGTGGCCTCTCGTTGCGGAGCACAGGCTCCAGACGCGCAGGCTCAGTCGTTGTGGCTCACGGGCCCAGTTGCTCCGCGGCATGTGGGATCTTCCCAAACCAGGGCTCGAACCCGTGTCCCCTGCACTAGCAGGCAGATTCTCAACCACTGCGCCACCAGGGAAGCCCTATGTACAGGTTTTTAAAAAATTTTTTATTTTATATTGGAGTATAGTTGATTTACAATGTTGTGTTAGTTTCGGGTGTACAGCAAAGTTACTTAGTTATACATATACATATATCTATTCTTTTTCAGATTCTTTTCCCATACAGGTTATTACAGAGTACTGAGTAGAGTTCCCTGTGCTATACAGTAGGTCCGGATTATCTATTTTATATACAGTAGTGTGTATATGTTTATCCCATCCTAATTTATCCCTCCCCACACACACACACCTTTCCCCTTTGGTAACCATATGTTTGTTTTCTAAGTCTGTGAGTCTCTTTCTGTTTTGTAAATAAGTTCATTTGTAAAATTTCTTAGATTCCACATATAAGTGATATCATATGATATTTGTCTTTCTCTGTCTGACTTACTTCACTTAGTATGATAATCTCTAGGTCCATTCATGTTGCTGCAAATGGCATCATCTCATTCTCTTTTATGGCTGAGTAATATTCCTGTATGTATATATATATATATCTCACATCTTCTTTATCCATTCGTCTGTCGATGGACACGTAGGTTGCTTCCATTCTTGGCTATTGTAAATAGTGTTGCTGTGAACATTGGGGTGCGTGTATCTTTTCAAATACAGTTAGTTTTTAAATAAGAGAAGAAAGGCAAAAAGATCTTTTCTGAATAAAGATGTGCTTTTCTAATTTAACAGTCATGAGAAGTGCATTTAATCTCATCACTCATATTCCTTGCATTTTATTTGTGCTGAATCAAACGTTCAGATCCATGTTGTTCTATTATAATATGAACTTGTGGAAGGTTTGATAATGTTCAGCAAGTAAGTAAATACACGCCTATTGAGTGTAAGATGACCATAAAATGTTTGTGCCTTTTACCTTTATATACTTTATAATACTTTCTATTAACTGGTCTCAATAACCATGACACAACTTCCCTCACCTTAAAATGAGCTACAAGTCATATCTGAATATATGACAGGAAAAGATATATATGTAAAGAGGAATGAGAAGCGTGACTTCATAGACTTATATTTATTGTAAAGTGCTACCCCTACTCATTTATTCTCGCTTTTTGTTTTCACTTTTGCTCATTTCTCCCTTCCGTTTTGGATCATTATCCAGAACATTTATCTCAGAATCCTGCTGCACATTGATTGCTGACAAGTTGCAACTATTCTTTTCCTGAGAGAAGTTAGCACTCCAAGTGACTGGGGCTGCTAACACCTGCTATGGAGTTAGAGAGGAGTAAAGTATAAGCCATTAATTTTTTTCATGGACAACTAGTGAGAACCTGGCATACCGCCTGGGAAGAGGTAGATTAATGAGAAGGGGATGAAATATTGATTCTAATGTTACCTATTTCTGGATTCACATGTAGATGACTCTTCAGGTAAGTTTGGCATTATACATCCTCTTGAAATAATTGAGAATGCCCAGTGTAAAAAAATATATAGTTACTTTTATTTTTAAGCCATATTTATTGACGTGTAACTTGTTTACAGTAAAATGTATCCTTTTTTAGGTATACAGTTTATTTTTGACAAATGTATACAATTGCATGACCACCATGACAACAATGATACAGAACGTTTTTATCATCTCAGGGAGTCTCTAGTGCCTGTTTTTGGTGTATATCCTCCACTTCCTCCCCACACCTTCTGGGAACCATTGATGTGATTTCTGTATCTATAGTTTTGCCTTTTCCAGAATGTCATAGAAATAGATTATATGGTATGTAGCCTTTAATGTTTGACTTATTGCACTTAGCATAATGCCCTTGAGATTAATGTTGATGCAGGTATAAGAAATTTCTTTCTATTGCTGAGTAGTATTCAGTTGTATCATATATCACAATTTCTTTATATATTCACCAATTTTTGGACATTTGGGTTGTTTCCAATTTTTGAAAATTATGAGCAGAGCTGATATAAACTCCCATATACAGTACTTTGTGTGCACATATATTTTTATTACTCTTGGGTAAATACTTAGGAATGGCATTGTTGCATTGTATGGTGAGTATGTTTAATGTTATAAGAAACTGTCTGTTTTCCAAAGTAGCTATCCCTAGCCATGCCATTTTTGCTTTCCCATCAGTAATGTATCAGACTTCCAATTGTGCCACATCCTTGATAACACTTGTTATTGGCAGTTTTTTTTTTTTTAATTTAGCCATTCTAGTAGGTGTGTAGTGATGTCTCCGTGGTTTTAGTTTGCATTTCCCTAATGGCAAGCTTTGTTGACAAACTTTTTATGTGCTTTTTTGCAATTTATATCTCAATTTTGTTGAAATATCTGTTCAAATTTCTTAACTCATTTTTCTAAATTGTTTTTTATTGTTATTATAAATGAGTTGTAAGAGTTTTTAAAACTACACTTTGGATACAAGTTGTTTATCAGATTTTGTAAATATTTTCTCCCAGTCAGTGGCTTGTCCTTTCATTTTCTTAACAGCATTCTTAAAAAGCAGAAAATTTTGATTTATGAAGTCCAACTTATCAAGTTTTTTCTTTTTCTTTAATGGCACATGCTTTTTTGGTTCAAATAAGTTTTTTCCTAAACCAGTGTCATAAAGATTTTCTCTTATGTTTTCTTCTAGAAGATGTATAGTTTCAGGTTTTACATTTAGGTCTATAATCCATTTTGAGTTGATTTATGCTGAAGGTGTCAGGTATGGGTCAAACTTAATTTTTTGTATGTGGAGGTTCATATATTTTTGGAAAGACTATCCTTTGGCCATTGATTTACTGTGATACATTTGTTGAAAATCAATTGACCATATGTATGTGTAGAGGTTCATTTCTAAACTTCACTTGTTCCTGTTTTACACTAATACTGTCTTTATCATTACAGCTTTATAGTTAATCTGAAATCATGGAGTCTAAGTACTCCAACTTTTTTCTTCTTTTCAAAATTGTTTTCGTTGTATATGTCACTTTATGATTTCTACAAAAAAGAACATTTTGGAATTTTGATTGGAATTCTGTTTAATCTACATATCAATTTATGGAAAATTAATATCTTAATATTAGTTATTTCAATCTATGGGTATGATGTAGCTCCCATTTGTTTAGATTTTATTAATTTTTCCATTAATTTTTGTAATTTCCAGCAGATCTTGCAATTATTTTTAAAGATTATATCCAGGAATTTCATGTATGGATATAAAATTTCATGTATGGAATTTCATGTATGGTCCTATTGTAAATGACACTATTTTAAAATTTTTTAATTTCTAATTGTGCATTGGCACTATATGGAAAACATTTGATTTTTGCATATTGACATTTATCATTCAAACTTGCTAAACTAACTTATTAGTTCTAGTTGTTGTGTTGGTTTTTTTTTTGTAGATTATTTGGGACTTTCTATTTAGATGATCATGTCATCTGTGACTAAAAACTGTTTTATTTCTTCCCTTCCCATTTTTATGCCTTTTATATTTTTCTTGCCTTAATGCAAAGTTTAGGCTCTCTAGTACAATGCTGAATAGAAATGAAGTGGTAAGAGCAGAGATACTTGCCTTATCTCCTTTTCTTAATATATTCAATTAAAAGTATAAAGATAGTAAAAATTAGAGTGGTGTCAGAAACTAAGTTCTAGCTCCAGATCTACCATTAACTGTTAATTGAGATACTAATTTCCTCTTTATTGTAATGAATATCCCCAAGAATGAAAAGTGTTTAATACCAAATTAAAAACCTATTTACAGTACGAAATAAAGTATCAGATTTCCTGATCATATTTTGTATTTATATGAATGAAACAGAAAAATGCCTGAGATTTGATTAAACTTCCTGATCCATAGACAACAACATTTAAGGATATATCCATATAGTTATACCTATTACTCAACAGTACTTGAATCTTATTGCTTAGTCACATATTGTGTACACATTAGGTATTTAGATAATTATAAATCTAAAGTTAAAAATAAGCTATGAGGCTATATTGTACAACACAGGAAGTATAGCCGATATTTTATAATAACTATAAATGGAATATAACCTTTAACAATTGTGAATCACTGTATTGTACACCTCAAACTTATATAATATTGTACATCAACTATACCTCAAAAAAATACCCAGATTTTTTTGTTAATCAATTAAAAAGTTATCTACTTGCAGTTTAAGTTTTTGTGTGCCCTGCCTTCTAAGATTACAGTTGGTGATTGACAAATAAGATATGCATTGCATTATAAATTATAATATTAGTTTTATGGTTTTGAAATTAGCTTTTGTAGGTTGAAATTGTGAAAATTAATTCTTTAGATCTGAATGTCTTTGGGTAAATACAATTAAAATTTTCGTAAGTTTCTAAAGAGTGGCTAGAAACAGGCTTTAGATGATGGTGACCCTACCCAGAATGTGTACCTAATTCTCATTGTTTTTTATTAAAAGAATGCTAAAACAACAATTCGGTGAGGAATTTTTAAAAAATATACGAATGTGCTCTTTCCATTTATACTTGCATGAATTTGACCTCTTTTTTCCCTTTCACACAGAGATATCTATTACCTTAGGAAGATATGGATTGTAATAATTTGGAATGCAAAATAGCCAATTTTAGCTTTTGACTCACAAAATAGGATCTTACAGCCCATAGACAGACAATACTTCTGAAAGCCTTTGCATATCGAGTAAAACTTGGTGATCTGAACTGAGATTTTAAGCCATAGGTAGTAAGAACTCAAGATACGCCCAGGTTAAAAATGAAGTCTTTAAAAATTCTTTTAATTAAATTTTTTTGAGTTTAATTTTTTATTTTTGGTGAGAACATTTAAGTTCTACTCTCTTAACCAATTTTTATAAAGAGCCTTTATAACTGAAGTATGGAGAAGGCAGAGACTCATAGAAAATGAGACTTTCCCTCAGAGCTCTGCTTTCCCTTTTCCAACCTTTATCCTTCAGGCTTTGCCTTGGGTGTGAACCCTAAGAAGGAAGAAACTCTAAGTGGGGACTTCTGGATCTCAGGGCAATTACCACTCAAGGAGTCCCCTCTCCAACATCCAACACAGAGCAGGTGCAGATGAAGGAAACAGTGTTGTGGTATGTTTAGGAAGAAAGAGGGCCTAAGATAATATAATGTTCCTGAGTAAAACTCAGCTCTCAAGTGGAGTTGTGTGAATTCCACAGACTCCTTGGTAGCCTGAGAGGGTTATAGAAGAGCAGTGAGCATGAAATTAAGCTATAGCTGCAGTGGGGACCCACAAAACAGTTCTGGCTACACATAAGGTAATCAGCAGTGCTCATGAGGGGAAGACTGGACAACAGGGAGAAGTGGCTGATGTCTTTGGAGACAACTGGCATGCCTTGCCCAGGCTGAGAAAGCAATTCACAATTATATAAATTGATATATAGCCATGGACACATCAGCATTAGAGGCTGTGAGCAGATGCGCAAAGACAAAAGGGGCAAGACATTCATTCAGAGGACAGCATTTGATCCTCTGATAATCCAATGCTATGAGAATATTAGCTTTTCTTTTCTCTGTACCCAGGCACTATCTTGGGAGGAGGCAAGGATGGGAGACCTCCTTGATGGGGAAGAAAGCCTGGGAGGGAGATTAAACTTTGACCCTGGCCCCATTTATATCCAAAATAGAATGACTTCCCTGTAGTTAGAAAGTGTAAATCATTCCTCTAAGCCTGTCATCAGAGGGAAGGACACTCAGGAGCAAAATGAAGTATGTCTTGAATAATAAAGGAACTTTTTGTTTTTTGCACTTTGGGAGTATCATGTGTGAATTCTCATCCTATTCCACCCTTACAGAAAAAAATAATTTTTCAGGGCAGAAAATTTGCTTCATACATGTGGTACGTGGCTACTGACCCTTTCAGTGATGATATTAAGCTGAATGCTTGACTTTCTGGCAACCTCCCCCGCCCCTTACCTCTATCTTGTCAAATTTGGAGTTAGAAACTCTGAGAAAGCTTTGAAATTTGTCTCTACTTCAGTGAAAATATATTTTGTGTACCATGATGAATCAATTACAATCTAAATTTTTGAACAGTAAAACGTTCTTTACAAAAAAGTAACTTGTTACTGAAACAAAATTTTTAAAGTGAATACACAAAAGGATTTATATGGCTTTAATTTAGATGATCAGCCTGAGCTGATCCAATTGCACCTGCCAGCATCAGTTAAAAATAAAATACTAACATGTTTAGGGCTAATGTTCATGAAAGGATGTATTGTCTATCCAGAACAAAGCAGGATTGTTTCCTCTTGACTGTAAAGGGCTTCTTGCTTCCCCTGATGCTCAAAACTTATGTCATGGGGCTATTTAGAAGTGAGTAGTATCCAGATCTTCGATACTTTGACTGTGAGAGTTGTCATCTGAGATTCAAGGTTTCCTTCATACCCATGCCAATTTTAGTTTCAATATTTCAAGGGAAATTAGAGACCATGTAGGCAAGAGTAATTCAAATGTATTATTTATTCTTAGATTTAAGTTTGGAACATGAATCAGATGGACAGGTTTAGAAGTAAGGATGAATTTCTTGCCTCCTGATAATCACTGACTATAGCAATGATTCTTAAATTGCTGTCACTAGATCGGCAGCTTCGTGTCGGACCATGCTATGGGAACTTATTAAAATTCTCAAGCCCCGCTCTAGAACTACTGAATCAGAAACTCTGATTGTGTGGCTTGTATTTTAACAAGACTTCCAGGTGATTCCAATGCATGCTAAAGATTGAAAACCACTAATCTATAGAATACTACTAAAGAAACATCACTTATCCTGAAATCCCTTAAAAATGAGACAACTGCATATTTTGAATGCTTTGATAAAAATCTTTCCAAGAAGTAGCTGGACCAATAATCTATTTAGCATTATTTTATTTACATGTATTAAAATGTTTAATTAGAAATTTCTTAAAATGGTATGCATAATGTATGTATGGTCACTTTTGACTCTAAACATATATGATATACAAAGATAAGAAAAGTAAATATATAAAAGTATTTAGAAATGTGACTGGCCATTAGTTGAATGCTAATAAAAAGTGATAACACTTAAGGAGCATCTGTTTCATGTAGGCAACATGCTAGCCAGTTTTACATATATTATTTTGTGTAAATATCTAATATTTATAACAAATGTAAAATATCTTCCCAAATGTCACCCCGTTAGGAGGTGATAAGTCAGATGCAAGTCTGTTCTTCAACTATAGCCTTACCTCCTTAAGTTAATTTACTTAAGTGCTCCTACTCTAGCTAGGAGATTCATTAATGACAATAATAAGATATTAGTTTGAAATACTAGTCTCCTAGTAATAATCAGTGTGCAGATAATATCATGTATTTTATTAATATGGTGATACTTTGGAATAAAGCCATTGAGGAAGAGGCTCATCAGTAGCAGCCTTTATATTTATGATGTGCTTAAATATCTCTTCTATCACTTATCTTTGATATTAAATCCTCTTTATAATCTGAGCACTTTAGTGACTCAGACTAAAGTCACGACTTTCCCATGACTCTGTTTTATATATCACCACTTAAAGAATAGTCTTCATAACTAGACTAAGGGAAGAGCATGCAACAAGAATGGAATTTAAGTCAGTAGTTTGCTATATCAAAATTTGATTGCATTATTTTAAAAGTATCTTTTCTCTGAAAACTTGGACTCTATGCTACATTATTGCTATCTCAAACATTTTTTTGGAAAGAGTAGTGACAAACTAAGTTTGAAAAATACCTTATCACTCTGTTATGTTGTTATTCCGCTCTGTATAAGTACATATTCAACATCAATGAAATGAAATCCAATTGCCCACAACAGTTAGGTGGAACTAGCAATATCTGGATGGCTGATATTATAGGTGGAAGTAGGGAGAAGACATTCAGGAGACTGGAATTCAATAAAAAGCTATAAATTTTTAGTTTATGGGCTCAGAGTTCAAGAGAACACTGCTATTATTCAGTCAAACTATCAAGAGGTCATAAGACTCTTGGGTCAGATAAGACTTTTGTTTTCCTCTGAAGCTGCACTAAACCTAGAGTAAAGAACTTTTTTTGGAAAGCATGAACAGATTAGGATAACCGTTATGGATTGAATTGTGTCCTCCAAAAAAAGATGTTGAAGTCCTAATCCCCAGTAGCTTATAATACGACCTCATTTGGAAATAGGGTCATTGCAAATGTAATTAGTTAACATGAGGTCATACTGGGGTAAGGTGGGCCCTTCATCCAATATGACTGGTATTCTTATAGGAAGTCAGAAACATGGAGGGAAGAGGGCCATGTGAAGATACTCGCATAGAGACCGAGATTGGAGTGATACACTATAAACCAAGGAATGCCTGGGATTACCAGAAGCTGAAAGAGGCAAGGAAAGACCCTCCCCTAGAGGCTTCCGTGGGAGAATGCCCCTGTCAACACCTTGATCTGGGAAGTGTGACAGAATACTTTTCTGGTGTTTTAAGCCACCCCGTTTGTGGTACTTTGTTATGACAGCCCTCGAAAACTAACACAATGAGGTAATGGGAGAGGAGAGAAAGAACAGGAAAGGGAAACTGAAAATTCTCTGAAAAGCATTAGTTAATTCAGCAGAACCAAGAAAGCTGACTCCCATGCTTACTATGGAAAGGTCAAGAAACAACCTGATTTACCTTGTCTGATCCCCCAAAACTCAGGAAATGATAATCCAAGGTATGTATGTTAACTAAGTTCCTGGACCCAATTCCAACATGTGTGTGTGGAGCCTTCCCCACACTAACAAGCAATTCTTGGATACCTGCAGCATGTCCAAGAATTCAATTCAATTCTGACATTATCTACCTGGAGATAGAATCAGATTCTATACGTAAAAGGTCCAGTCCCACAAGACCACCCTCTACTTCATCCACCAATTGCAAGCCCAGGTTACCTGTGCTTCTGACTAACTGACTACAGATTGGAGATTCTAACAACCCCCTCCAACTCAAGATACCAATCACAAGTCCAGACTGTTACCTGTACGTCTAACTGACAGGCTTAGATCAGAAGTTTTCACGACTCCCTCATTGGGTTCAATTACTTTGCTAGAATAGCTCATAGAACTCAGGAAACCTATTTACTCACTAGATTACCAGTTTATTACAGAGTATATGAATCCACAGCCAGATGAAGAGATACTTTTGGTGAGGTCCCGAACATAGGAGCCTCTGTCCTCATGCAGCTTAGGGCTTGGCAAGGTGGCTTGTAGAAGTGTTCAGTTTCCTTGACCTGGAAGCTCTCCAAATCCCCTCCTTTTGGTTTTCATGGAGACTTCATTACTTAGGCATGATTAACTCATTGATCACTGGTGACCGATTCAAGCTTTAGCCTCTCTCCTCTCCCAGGAAATCAGGGGGTGTGACTAAAAGTTTCAAACCACTATTCAGTTGGTTCCCCTGGCAACCAGCCCCCATCCTTAGGTACTTTGTAAAAGTCACCTTCATTAACATAAAGCCAGGTGTGATGGAAAGGGCTTGTTATGAATAATAAGATACCCATTTCACCTTTATGGCTCTAAGGCATTTCCAGGAGTTGTAGACAAAAGACCAAATATCATTAAAAAAAAAGAGGCTCCCATTGATTTTATTGCTTAGGAAATTCCAAGGGTTTTGGGAACTGTGAGCCAGGAACTGCGGAGGAAGACCAAAGATAAGTGAGAAATATATTTTGGTCATCTGAGTGACCAAATATATATATTTATTATAAATCATAATGTCACAGTATGGAAGCTGAGATGAGGGAGAGTGGGAGCTGAAGCATAAGTGGGTAGAGACAGAATCAAGCAGGAGGCAATAGTATAGAGACAAGGATCATCAGACCAGCCCCATGGGCTTCTGAATAGAAAGAGATGAAGATCTTGGAGAATCTTCCTGAGATCCTGGAATGTAGCAGCAGGTACTTTTTATATTAAGAGCCCAAGAAATCTAAATCAAGAGTAGGAGGGAGTTTCAAAAAGTGCGGAGCTAGCATGGACAGATCTCTTGATATTTTAAATTTTTAATGGTGTGACAATACAATTTAAAGATGGGGCAAGGCGGGAAGAAAGGCCAGCTTGTAAGCAATGATATTACAAAAACAGCTGCATCTTGGCAACAGTGTGATTTGACAGGACTTAAAGAAGGTGAAGTCAAATTGGAAGAAGTTGGGTTCCATTTAAATGTTTTCTAGTTTAGAATAAATTTGTAGAGAGAAGAACACCCAATTAACCCTGGCTATTGAGGAATAGAGACGTTAAGGACAATCAAGGAATTGCCAGTTACTTCTCTTTAAGGCTATTGGAAAAAGAACCATCATAGTCTACCTAAATGCAAAGCCTTTGAAACCTAATTTTAAGTATGAAAATCTATGAGCAGTTTATTAAAGATACAATTTTTCTTCTTTGTCATAAATCTTTAAATGACTTGGTGTTTCGCTTTTAAATGTATATGGCGTCTTTGTAAAAATCTACTTTGTACTTAACTTCTTTTTTTATGATATATTAATTTAATGAATCACTTTTCATTTGAAAAATAATTGGTTGTCCTGCTGTTTTTCTACCTCAAGTTTGAAACACAATGACCCTAATAGTAGCCGGAAAATGAATGAACGCAAATTCTTTGGTGTTGTGAGGAAGGGGAAAATTTCCTCCTTTACCCCTCTTAAGTTCTTGTGGCTGGACCAATAATAAAATCAATGCAAGACAGATTAACAGGAGAAAAAGAAACAAATTTTAATTCATGCACATGGAGGTGGCATAGAAATGGGTCCTAAGAAGTGGCCAAAGCAGGCAGCTTTTATACTTTTTAGACAAAGAAAATAATAAATTTGGGAGGAATTGACAGGACAAAGAACCTTAGTTTTTGGGTGCTCGGTTAGTGAAGAATCTAAACAGAATGTGTGTTTGGGATAGTAAATTAAAGCAGTAACAAGATTTGTTTATAGGCTTCTCAGGCTGAATTCCTTATCTGCAGAGTGAACCTTTCATATGGCGGGTTTATTTCCTGCTTTCAGGGAAAAATATGTTTGTGTATATATATATGTCTTAAATGGCCCAAATAGATGATGCTTGTATAATTTAAGTTTGACATTACATTTACCAAAACCAATGGAGTTCATTTTAACTGGTAAATGTAGTAGAAAATAAAGGACTAGGAACAAGGAAAAACAAAGAGCATGGCTCACCACCCAGTTCTGCAAGAGTTAAAGTTGTAACCCACTGAGGTTGCCCGAAAGTTGTAACCCGCTGAGGTTGCCCGTGGACAGTGCATGCTGAGAGGAATTCGGGATGAAAAACAGGATGAGGTACTCTGTGCTTAGATAGATCCTTAGAGAGTTAAATGTAGATCTCGGGAAGAACTTCAATGATCCCAGATTCTTGCACAGAATAGCACTAAAACCATTAACTTGAGATCCCTGTTCTTTGTGATTAGCAGCAATCTTTTACCATGGGGTATGATTGACTGCATGTATTTCCTAGCCAAAAAAGTCATACATAAACTGGCTTCTCCCCTATCTCTCTCTTTGGAGCGGTTTCCTCAGAGCCACTGACTGGCTTTCTCCCAGGCTGTAGTCTTCAGTAAGTCCTTGAATGAAACTTAAACTCACAACTCTTATGTTGTATGTTTTTCTTTAAGTCAACGCATCTTAAATTTTGAAGAATTGGCACATGTGGGAAAAAAAATCAATGTTTTGGGGGTTTAATTTTCCTTTAGAAAATAGTTCTAATGCTAACTCTTTTTGTTCTCAATGTTCCATTTTCAAATTGGGTAGTTTAAAAAAGTGGATTTAGGTCAAGGGCTATTTCGAAAATCAAATAGGGTCACTAATTCCCTCAGAGAATTATAAGTAGTTGTGAAGTGAACCAGTTTTCCTAAATGCTGACTGGATGATATGTATTACTTTAATTCAGGTATTGTAACATTAAAGCTTCTTTCAGTTGTGGATTATGTATATTTCAAAAAGATAGCATTACTTCACCTCCTAATTTGATGTCGCTCTTTCTATGAATTTCTTTTTATGACTTTCTCAAGAGGCTAGGCTACATAAATCAGAAATTCAGACTATAATTTCTTCAAAAACTATTCAGTTAAATTAAAAATTTTAAATGAAAACAATTTAGTTTCAAAAATATGATGAATACTTATTCTATTGAAAAAATGATGAGTATTGTGACATACACAAAGATGATGCAAATATGAGATAATTTGTATAGATACAAAAACCTGATGCATCCTAAAAAAGGAGAAAATATCAACTTTTCTATCACCAGATTTAAAAGTTAGAATTGTTTACAAAAAATTCTCCCACGAAGATAAATGTTTCAAAGAGTTTGTTTTAATTCCCACTTGTCAAATTCTATCTTCATCTAATATAAATACAGATGTGAAACTTTTGTAAATAACAGTAATGCACTATCACTAAATAGGTTTTTTTTTTTTGGAAGTGGGGATGCATTTATCTTGATCAATTTTCACATTCTCATTGAGTGTGATCAACCGTTCCTTATGTTCAATGTTTCCTGGTGAAATGGCTATAATTAAGTGGGCAGTGTATAGGTGCAGAAAAACAATAGCTAGCACTTATGTAGTGCTTACTGTGTGCCAGGCTATTTGAAGCTCTTTATACATATTAATACAGTTAATTCTCAGAACAACCCAACAACATGTAACTAATATTCTCTCCATTTAACGCGAAGAGATTAAGTAACTTGTCCAAGGTTACACAGCTGTTAAGTGACAGGCAGAATTCAGATACTGGTAGTCTGGTCCTTGAGATTATGCCTTAGACCATAATTCTATACCCCAATATTTTACAGTAATAACTCTGTAGAGTTATTCACTCACAGACTCACCATTAAAAATATTGATTACGCTAAATTGGGAAAAGGATGGAAGAGGGAGGCAGAAGCTACTCTGATGAACTATGCAGCTGAAGAAATTTATCAGATTCATGGTCGTGTATTCGTAGAACTCACCCAATGGCCTGCTCTATCATTTCTGGAACATTGACAATTGTAAAAAAAAGAAAGAAAGAAAGGAGTCTCCTAAGACCCACTATTCAAACCATTAAATGTTTTAAGTCACAACAGAGGAAAAAAGTTTTTGGTCCCGTTTTGATCTTGGTCACAGAGGCATTTGGAATAAACCATTCAGGTTATATCTGACAGTTGTAACAATTCAACTGCTTTCAGATCCCTCAAATCAATTTAAAAATGAACATTATGGACAAGGGTTAATAAATATGTGTATCTAGTGGTCAGCCACAACCAAGTGTCTGGAGAAATGAAACAGCTGGCACTCTCCTTCTGGACACACAAACAGTGAGGCAGGGATAACAAGTAGGTATCAGTAAGCCAGCTCCCGGGGCTGGCTAGGGCTGCCTAGGTGCCCAGGTAGCTGCGTCCTGGAGAATTCTGAGGCTACATGCAGACACCAAAGGGAAAGAGGCTGCCCTGAGTTACCAACAGTTACGAGGGTACGTGTCATCTTAGGTAAGAGGATAAAATGTCTAATTCCAGTAATTATGAAGAGGGCGTCAATTCAATGCGTAGCACTAATCAAATTCTCCCTTTACCTCAGTTTGCCTTTCAGAGGCAGTAATCATTTACTTTTGCCACTCTGCCTCTGTAGTTTGTCAGAACACAATATGTTTCTAATTTAAGGTCTTTTAAATGAAGGTATTATGGAAGTATAAAACATTTTAATTCAGTCGTTTAAGGTAGCATTGTAAACCCAGTTAGAAAAATAAACAAATAAGGAAATATACCTCAAAAACTTTATTGCTTTTTATTTGCTGTTCTGAAGAAGTTTCAGTTCTGGAGAAATTATTTATTTCTCCCAAGAAGCAAAACATCACTTATAATATGAGTGCTTCTGGCACATATACTTGAGAAAGAATCACCTGTTTGCAAAAAAAAACACTGAATAAGAATCTATTGTGTATATGATGTATACACAATAATCAGGGTGATCACAACTCTTCCTGCACAAAGTTATTTCTGCTGCAACTATTTGAACTTAGTAAGACAGTAACTATCCCTTGAGCAGATTTCATGGTCACAGATTGCTTCAAAGCGTTGGTAGGAGAATACTATTAGTAAAGAGTTAACTGTTAAAAATTGTTCAGCATCTGGGCCCTGGGGTTGCCAAGAACTGTGGTGTGTTCTTGATTGTTGGCTGAAATTCTGGAGCAGATGAAGGAGGACGAGGAAGAAGAGCAGAATCCTGTGTTGACATCGGATGAGGCAGGTGCTGATATGACTAATGGAATGCAGTCACATACAGTGCCTTTAACTCAGCAAAAGTTCCTGTTCCGTAGTGATAACTAAAGAAGGGGGAAAAAAAGTTTTGAAGCCTAATCTTTAAAGGTGCAACTGTAGACACTTTAGGCTACAAATTCAGAAGGTTCTTTATCTCAATATTGATATGTGGTTTTGTGAGCATTCAGGTTATTGCACATTTATTAATAGGCAAGAGGAAGTTGCCTGGTTGGAACGTAAGGGGAAGTCTTGAATTTTGCTGGTTCTCACAGGAAAGCACAACAGCTTGGTTCAAATTATGTTAATTCTTCAGCTGGCACTATTTGCACTAAGGTTTACTAATCACTCTGTTTTGGTACAAATTTATAATCATTTCTCCCAGAGCACCCCGGAGCTGGGGGGCGCTGGGTATTAAACAGGGTGATTCCTGGGCACCTTTCCACCAAAACGGGTACTCTGATATTACCACCCTCATTCAGCTCCTGGAGTTCAACCTACCCTGTCATATTTCTGTGCCTTTGTATGGAATTTCCTTCCCTAAAACACCCATCTTCCTTTCTTTTCAATAAAAATCTCATTAATCATTAAAAATAAAGACTAATATTTCAAGGACAACTGAAATAGAGACGTTTCTTCTAAGTCTGACAATTAGCCTTAGCATTCAAATTTCTCCAGAGTGAGAGCTCTCATAACTGTCATGCAAACTATATATAGATTAATTGTATGTGCTTAAATATGCCTCTGGTAATTGGAAACGAATTTGCTCCAAAGGAAAAAGGCAGAAAAGAAGAAATAAATGGCAGAATATTTATGTGGAATCTAGAAAAATGGTACAGATGAATTTATTTGCAAAGCAGAAACAGAGTCACAGATGTAGAGAACAATCATATGGACACCAAGGGGGGAAAGGCGGGGTGGGACGAATTGGGAGATTGGGATTGACATACATACACTACTATGTATAAAACAGATAACAAATGAGAACATACTGTATAGCACAGGAAACTCTACTCAATGCTCTATGGTGATCAAAATGGGAAGGAAATCTAAAAAAGAGTGGATATATGTATACGTATAACTGACTCACTTTGCTGTACAACAGAAACTAATGCAACATTGTAAAGCAACTATACTCCAGTAAAAATTAAGTAAAAAATCATATTTACTAGATATGTAAGTCCACCATTTACATGAAAATTTTAGTTATCAGCTACACACAAATCGTGGTACCTATGCTTACCTCTTTTCATTAGCAGGTAAACTAAGAAGAAAGCTCAATTTTAAAACAGTCTGTTTTCATATTTAATTGTTCCATCAGGTTGGAGTTTTTCTTTCTTATTGGAGAAGGGGAGAGAAGGACACTTCAATATGTTCTTCTGCACTCTATAAAGCTATAGCTCTTTTTCTATTAAACCATCTTGAAAATATGGCCAAAATTTCAACTTCACATTATAAGGCATGATACACTTTTGCTAAGTATGCCCTTGCCTTGATGTCCTTCAGAGCATTGTTTAGAAAATTACGTTTACAGGCGTATTTCCTCTCTCATAGCACCTGTGGGAATATTGCTGCATTGGAAATAGGAGGGTAATGACCAAACTCTTCTTAGAACTTTTAGGAAATGATTTTCGAAGACATTTAATTACAAAGAATAGCAACTTGTACACACAAATATTTCCTCAGTAAGCGTTGTTGTCATTGGTATTATGTTTATATCATTCCTAGAGTTTCAGGAGGACTGCAAAGCAGACAGTGGTGTACTCGTCTAGCAGGAGAGTCACTGAGCCATCATCTTCCTGTTGGGCCAGAGTAGACTCTTGGGGGGTCCTTCATTTTCAGACTTTTAACAGCTGGTGATTTGCTCTCAAGTCACAAGGATATGTAGAAAAGCAGCTTTGCTTTTTCTCAGGAAAAGCAGTCTTCTCTTCTCTGAAATCTTTTTGAAAATTTAAATTTCCAAGAATGTTGCATTGGAAAAAATAGTGTTTGGGATTTTATATATCACTTTATTATTTGCACTGCACATTCTCATATTTAATTCTCAGTAGATATCATTATTAGGCACCAATTAAATTGGTACCACACTGCTTCTTCCAGTGGCCATGTCTTTACCAACCCCATCTCTCCCTTTGGAGAACTGCTTTCTTTTTCCCTCCCTAGACAACTGTTCCAAATGATCCAATTGTTTTTATGCCTCTGACTCTCTGGTTTAGCAATTGTTAAGGGTTGGTCAGGTGACCCAAGCCAAAGTCCTTCCTTGGAGTTTTATTTTTAATATCAAGTGTGTGCAGGTGGACAGGTCAGTAAGTGGTTACGAAGTAAGTCTAGAGTTGCTGATGGCCATGGCCATGTCCCCACAGTGTGACATAGAGTGCTCTCTGATAATGAAATCAGCGTGCAGAGAGAGGCTGAGATAAACTTGGTAGGAAGAGAGGAAGACCCCACCTGCAATTTGATTACATAAGCCAATTAATTACCCTTTATATGTTGAAGGCATCAGTACAACGGAAGTGAGTTGATACGATACTTATTTCCAACTTAAACTGGAGAAATTGAAATCTTGTAAACATACGTGATTTTACTGAGATGTTAAAATGCGTTCTGTTTTCTGCCCCTTTTAGAATTATTTCTATTGAACTGCTCTGTCATGTTATGCCATTAGCACAAACTGAAGTAAGTCATAAGAATAAAATTCTCATCATTTTACAACCTGTTGTTCACTAACATTGTACAGTGTTTGCACCTGTAGCTAGGGGGAGCTTACTAGGAAGATGTTTTCATACATGATAAGAAAACAAGTCGATATAAGGAAAAAACACAGATTATCCTCAATAAGAAGTTTATTTGAATTTTGAAAACATTACAAATTTTATAACTGATTTTATTTCCCTCTTTGTCTGGCTGGTGGAACAAAGAGATAAATTTTCAGCTTACCTTTAGCAATTGCGCAGGACTGTACAGTATATATTTTCTACTGTCTACCTCACCTCTAGTTTTATTCATTTTTTGTGCATTTATTCCTTTTGCCAAAAAAATTAACTTCATTCCTTTTGCGTTATATACACTTTTGAAAATAAACAAGCAAATGAATAAATGAAACAGAGAATGAATGAGTAACTAAATGCATTTTTTATATTGCAGTAGATTAGTGTGGTATGCTTTCTTCCAAACTTCCATTGAACACTACTGAAGGCGGATGAAAGCAGAAATTAGCAATAGCACCTTAAGTTAAAGGAAGATCATATGTGAGGTCTTTTTCCTTTCACGGGCCAGAAGAACTTGTATTTATAGTATATCCTTGAGAGGCATGTATTGAGATTCTTAGATAATATAGCATGTATTTTGCTCACTCGGTAAGAAACAGCTGAATGGTCACTACTGAGATAGGAAAGGACTTTGGCCCCTCATGGTCTGCTGCTAATTTCAATTTTTCTGAGCCAGTCAGCTCTAGGAGAACCTTTGTACCCAATCCGTCTCTACCCACATCCCAACACATAGGATCATCAGCTTTTCTCTTAGCCACTGAGAGACCATATCTACCAGGAGGTATCATGGCAGAGGTGTATTGCATCTTGGGCTGCTCAGGTACCTGAAGAAGTTTCATTTCATTGCCCCGCTCATCTTTTCATAGTAGATTTCTTCTGGTCACTGTCTGGACTAAGGATGAGTAACTCTTGGATCACAAGTTGACCCATGGTCCAGTTGGCCCTATCTGGAGGGAGGATATATAGTACAGGGTACCACTGTGTACTGTGAAGGGCTTGTGAGCCGGTAGTTCACCTTACAAGAGGCTATGGGCGTGGCAGGCATTTTGAAGATTGCCTAGTTCATTACAAAGTCTTTTGCAGTTATTCCCTTTTTCTTCCTTTAAATTATGAAATTTTCAAGCGTAAGAATTTAACTCTTTGTGAGTTTGTCTATACCTTTTATATTTTCATGTAAAGTATTCTCATTTCCAAAATATTATGTAATTATCACTTGAATTTCCTCTTTGACTCACTAGTTTTGAGGAGGGTTTTTGAATCTTCAGTTGATTTGTTTTAAATTTAAACATTTGCTATTAATTTCTAGATATTTTTGTACTGTAGTTAGAACTTAGTCTGAAAAAAATTGTACTTTTTAGAATTTCTTATGATTCTTTTATGATTAAATATAGGATTTTTGATAAATTATTTATAATTTTTCCCATGATTTCTCATATACTGAGAATGCCATGCTGAAATCATTTGCCTATATTGTGTTTTTACCCATTTCTTTTATAATTGTTAGTTTTTCCCACAAATGCAATGTTATTTGTTGCATCCAAGTTTACAATAATTTTACTATTATTGTGCCCTGTAAGCTTCTTTTGACATAAAATTATTCTTTTTGTCCTATTTAATGTATTTCATTTTGCATCAAATTCTCTTTTGTTATTATTACTACTAACTTTTTTTAAACATACTTTTTTTATCCCTTTTATTTTTAAATGTATGAAGCATTTTGTTTTAGGTGTTTCTTTCAAATAACATGTAGTTGAAATATTTAGAAACTTAATCCTGGTATATATTTTTCATAATAAACTTTTAAAATTTATTTTCATAACTGAAGAAAATATTAATGAATATTTACCCAATCCTTGACTGGAGAAGTAATCACTAAAAAGAGAAATGATGCAAATAGTTTCAAAGGAAAAGAGTAATATGTTAGGTTGCCTAAACTTTAAAAAACAGGTGTTGTAAAAATGTCACAGCCTCCTTGAAAATAGAGGAATCACTGACAAGTGTGACCAAAGCAGAAACAAAACTGAACAGAAATAGAAACCATTATGATAAAGAAAAATTATATAATTAGCAATGTGGAGAAGAGTAAAAAGAATTAAGGATACACAGCAGATATGTGTAAAATGGATAGCTAGTGGGAACCTGCTGTAGAGCACAGGGAGCTCAGCTCGGTGCTCTGTGACGACCCAGATGGGTGGGATGGAGGAGGGGTGGGAGGGAGGTCCGAGAGGGAGGGGATATAGGTATACATACAGCTGATTCACTTCATCGTACAGCAGAAACTAACACAACGGTGTAAAGCAATTTTATGCCAATAAAAAAAAAATTAAAAAAAAAAAAGGACACACAGTGGATAACTTCATGGAAACAAATCTGAAAGTAGAGATAGAAAGTAGAGAGACAATGTTCCTCAGCAGTAGTGTAAAGATGTCAATACACCTTCAAAGTAATCTATACTTTTAATATAATTTCTACTGTGTACAATTGTCAATTGTTTTAAAATGTCCAATGGAAAAATATATCAATAAAAACAATCAGGAACCTTAAAATTATTTTTTCCTTTGCTCATCAGTGTATCTGCAGTGTAAAGAAAATCTAAACAGAAAGTAAGCACACAGTAATTACTAGTTTCACGAATGCATGGATAAATATGACTTTCACAGTATTAAAACATAGTAAAAAAAAAAAGGCACAGTAATTAAAACAATATGGTGTTGGTCTTAATGCTGTATCTAAATTCTAAATATGGAAATTCAATAGAATATGGAATAGGCTTGTTAAACAGAATAGAATAGGATGGAGTAGAATAAAGAATCGAATAGAACAGAATAGGTATTTTTTTTTAAAAAACCCTCTCGAAAATATTATGGGAAGAGATCTATGAATTATTGATACGTGACAAATCAGTTACATTTTATAGTGTAATAATGACTAATATTAACACATTGCCTACTATGTATTAGGCATTTTCCTAGGTGGCTTTCTAAATTGATACTAAAAGCAACCATATGCAGTATTTTCTCAATTACAGATAGGAAAAGAGAAGCTCAGACAGGCTAAGTTACTTAAAAGTTTACAGATGAGATTTGAACCCAGGCAGTTTGTCTCTAGAGTCCATACTTATAACCACTTGGCTATATTTTCTTGCATTTTTGTGTGTGTGTGCATGAATATAAATATACCCCTTATATAAATCAATATATAAATAATGCAATCTTATAAAATATATGATAAACATTAATAGTGGTGTGGTTGTCTCTTGCAAGAGAGATTTTAGGGAAACATTCACTCTATAATTTTGAATTCTGTGCAAAGGACATGTGTTATTGTTACTAAAAGCAAAACGTGTATTCTTTTCAGAAAAAAAGAGAAGCCTCTCTTTTTAACAAATATGGTTGAACAACTAGGTATCCTTATGGGAGAAAGTCAACCTCGAATCTTAACCACACCATATACAAAAATACCATGTGGACAGTAAAAAATACAGCCCAAATCTCAAGCATCCAGAAAGTATTAAAAAGATTGTCAGCCTAGAGGCCAGGCAGGGAGGAGCCAGGGTTTGTGCTAAGGGCTGCTCCCAAGAGCCACGTGAAATGTATATACCAACTAAGAAGGCAGAGGGGCTCAGGAACAAACACAGAGCCTAACCATCTCCGTGCCACACACCTCAGTAGATGTACTTCTTAAGTATACAAGTCCTATGCAACATCAAGTCAGCTTGAAAACCTTAATTTTACCACTTTTATTTGCTCAGCCTATGTCCAGAACCAATCCTGTCAATTCTATCACCTGGCTAGTGATAAGATACTAATTACTGCACTTACTCAAATTGTCTTTTTTTGAACATTGATTTGACAGATCAAAGGACACTTTCTGCTAGTTAAATTTGGGGCTCAAAATTTGATTATACTTCAAGAGAACTTTTTTCTCTACTTCCACCTTAAGTTTCTTTTCTTTCTTCATTTTCTCCAGACCTTATCAGTGTGAGAGGTCTATTTGTGGGTTTGAAAGGAATCTTCACTGGAGCAGAAGAGACATTTTTCTCCATAGGAGGAGGAACTGTGTTTCTGGAAAGTGGACTATCTCCACAGGATAATTTTACACTCTATGAGTAGGACAGAGAGAGTCAGGAAAACATCTGGAAATCTATAAATAACCACTTATATTTGTCAACTCTCTTCCCTCCAGACACTCTCCCTCTTATTAATAGATATTTATTGGCATTTATGTAAAATTATGAATTGAACCTAATCGATTTAGCTGCTGTTTATTAAACGAGGGGGAAATCACCTCTTTTATTTGCCAGTGGTGGAAAATACTCATAAATTGGAGCTTGAAGCAACTTGAATTGTTATCATTTTGACTCACAATCAAATACGACCAAGGATAACTGCCCCAACTCTGAAAAACAAAATCATAAATAAGGGCTGAAGGAAAAAGCAAATGAATGAAAGTTTCGGAATAACAACTCAAAAAAGAGCCTAGAGCGAGAGAGAAATGGACAGAGACATTATCATTGAAAATCAGACCACCACCGGCACTCATTATGTTCAATTTCTAGAAACCAACCAGCATCCTCATAGTCAAGCATTTGCTCAGCTCCTCTGTAATAAACACCATGTATGACTCTTGAAGAAATGAAGAACATGCTGCATACTTTTTAAAATCTTAATGTATGTGTATATTTATAATAACACCTGAAAACAAATATATTCTATAGATTGCCTTAGGCATGGTCTACACAACGCAGTTTAAGGGGTTAAGAAATCTCCACTAGTAACCAAGGAAGTTTCCCCCCAAGTTTACCACATCTTGAAATTGATTTATGAGGCGAAGTGCTTAAATGAGAATTTCTGGGGAGAGGTACATCAGTAACTTAAGGAATATATGCCTGATACTAATATTGTCTATCACTAGAGGGTCAAAAGGTGGAAGGAAAGACCAAAGAGCCCTAGGGATAGTAAGTTCAGAGAAGAAAACTTCACCTCCTTCATAATTTTGTGCAGACCTGGACAGGCATATTTTTAATTTATTTCAGCTATAGGAGAGGAAGGAATAAAGACAGATTTTTCTTTACTTTTTTCTCCTAGTCCTCTTTTGAGAATCTGGTATAAGCTATAAATTCTGCCACCAAAAAAAAAAAAAAATGTACATGCACACATTCATCCAAATACTGGGAGAAAATTTCAGGGATTCAAAGACTCTCTGAAATTCATCCAAGATGGAAGGTTGAGAAGCACTGATCAAAGGGTTTGTTGGCATCGCAAGAATAAGGGGGGTTTGTTAGAAGTCCTGAATGTGATGAGTGCTTTCATGTCAGTTGGAAGAGAAGGCATGAGGAAAGGGCTGGAAATAAAATTACTGAGTGGCAGATAGAGCGAGTTATTTCGTCTGGAGTAAAATATGCAAATGGATAAAACAGAAGGCAGAATTAAAAAGTTATAACCAGTACCCAGAACAAGTACAATTTGTAGGATGCAATTCACAGAGCACATTTATTTCCTTTTCTCACTGGTGTGGTGCTCAGTGAGCTAGATTTCCCCCTGCCTATGCACCAAAAAAAGCAGTTATAGGACTTTGTAGAACACATGCCAAAGATTAAGATCACTTTTAGTCACAAAATTGTCTCATTTTGGTACTTAAAATGTCCAATAATGCTTCCAACTTCTGCTGGAGTGGGTTGGGGGACATGGACTACCTCCTGCTTTGATTCTCTTCCCCAACTCACTAACCCTGACTTCTGGTCCAATGGCCCTGAGATTGGAAAGTGGGGAGCGAAGGGATGTAGGGGGATGAGAAAGTGCTTGCTCTCATAAGCCATCTTCATGTTAGGTCTGAGTCAGGTCTAGGTTCAAATACACTTTTTGACTTAGAGATGGGATCTTTCCCCGTTGCTGGAGATCTTTTACTGGCAATTCCCTAGATGCAGATAAGGGACACTCCTCTGGCTTCTCATTTTCTCTCCTTCCACAGTACCTAGGAAACTTGAGCTTCCCTCTGCAGAGGCCTGTTCCCCAGCATGCCTCCATGAGACCCTTTCTTAACTGTGGTCCCTGTCCTGACCCTGGGGAGCAGTCATACTTACTTTGCTATGGTACGTTTTTTGAGCGTTATGCAAAACCCCTTTTCTCACTTCTGCCCCTGGAAGAATTGGCCAGCCTGTCTTCTGCCTTTTGCAATTCTCAGGAAGGATTCAAACTCAAGAAGTGAGTGAAATCCCTCAACTGCTGGGAAAACAGTGGAAGCTCTCTGATTGGTCCTGAGGAAGTTGAGGTGAAGGAGGTCACTCACCCCATTTCTTCTCCTGGGTGGTGGTGAGTGGCTCGCTGCATACCAATAACACTTTCTTCAAGATCATTCTCACAAATTCTCTCTGGATCTTTTACATGCTCAGTGTGGAAGGCCGTATTTAATATGATCTTGAGCATCTAAATGTTTGTAAGTTCTACTGTTGGTTTATCCCACAACCCATTTTAGAATTAGCTTAGGGTAAAAATTAGATAAAACTTTCAATACACAGAAAATAAAGAACATATATGTGTAGTTTTACAGAAATGAAAACAAAATTAAAACGTATATGCATATTGTAGACAAAATAGTTGTGAATCAATATATACGGTTTTAATTTAACAAATTTAACAAACTCTATTGCCACTTTTCCAAGCACTTTACAGACTAACTTGTTTAATCCTCGTAACGATCAACTTTACAACACAAGCACTACTATTGTCATCCTCATTTTCCGTTGAAGAAATTGATGCCCAGAGAGGCTCAGCAACCCGTCCAAGATCACACAGCTGACAAGTGGCAGAGCTAGGGTTTAAGCCTATGCAGTCTGGGTCCAGTATGATTGATCTTAGCCACTATGCTATCCTTCCTCTCAAGGTTATTGGAATCCCTGAGTAATTCTAAAAGGAGAAAGTGTGTATTTTATCAATCTGAATTCCAGAGTGGTAATTTCAACCACTCTGCGGCTACAACTCTCAAATGCTTTGCTTCCCTGTAGCTCTGTCCCTCTTATGACCTGGCAAATCAGATCACGTCAATTTCTTACTTAAAGTCTTTAGTATTTTTTATTACTCACCAAGACCACATTTCTTGGTGATGTATGAAAAGCCTTTCATGTTCTTCATGTTCTAGTTTCTTTTAACATCTGTAATCTCATTCCCTGTCATTTCGCTAAACACTCTTCTCCATCACGCTGATCTACTTGTCTGTGCCGTGAACAAGCTAAAGCTATTTTATTTCTCTATACCATGCCATCCACGTGGAAGTATCTCTTTCATGTATACCTTTATAGTCTTCAATCCACCAATGAATTGATTTTTCTTCTAAGAAGCCATCCTTGACCCTTCCATCCATCTATGTATCCATTTATTCATCCATACTTTTGTCATACATTCACCAAGTGCCACAGGTCTTAGTTTTCCAGGTGCTGGAATATAATGGCGACCAAAGCAGATACAAATCTTCATTTCCTCTTTGGTGCTCTCTTAATCCCTGGGAAAATATTCATTTCATTCCTTGTTGCATCATTTTGTAATAGTTTGTTTACATCTCTCCTCTGCACTATAATCCGAGATCCTCCAGGGCCCCCAAACAGGTCTTTTAAACAATATTATCTCCATTTCTCCAGGCACATAGCAGGGTTCTTAGCATAGACATGATAAGTGATGGATTATTAAATTAATTAATTAATGCACACATTAGTGAGATGTAAATGAATAGTTGAATCTAATGATACACTTGCTACTTTTGTATTATTATTATTATTTGGTGTAGTTAGAAATTGGTACATGGGGAACTAATAAGAAAAATGTTTCTGGAGTCTAGGTTCAAGGATTTCGAGTCTGAACTAGCTTCCTAAAGCTGTGGGAAAAAATGTGGAGCCGGAAAGGATTTGGCCTCAATTGAGAGAACATGAAAGTGATCCACTCTGAAGGCAAAATGAATGCAGCTTTTCAGATTTAAGACTTACTCTGTTATCCAGAAAACTTTTGAATTGACCAAAATGGAAATTTCTAGCAGAGAAAGGCAAAATTACAAAAAGAGATGTCAAAAGTTTTCAAGAATTTATGGTTTAATTTTTTTCTATCCAAAGTTAGATTCTTTCCTTTGATTTCAAGGGATTCCAATAAAGGGTTTTAATATTTAAATATAAGTAAAACACCCTACTGAGCCAAGTTACCCACAGTCTTCTCATGCAAAGTGAACTGAATATTCAAAGAAATTAAAGGTAAGGTATAGTTAAGAAGTTGCTGTTCTTAGTGAACGTGGCTCTCTGTTGACGTGTGTGTTCAGTACTTGGATTGGCTTTCAGCACATTTTCTTAAATACATCTCCCAGGCTTCCAGAGAATTATTAACAACTCAAAGAAGAAAGCTGTCTTTTTATTAGATCTTTTTATGCTTATCTAATAAAATAAATAATGGTTTCTTTGATGTCACTGTATCAAGGATTACATTTCCTCTAAGCAAATTATTCATATCCCTTCCACAATATGGTGAAAACGCTGAGTCACCTGCCATTGACCTTTACATGTTTATGTGTACTTATCTAAACCACACATCTGTTCTTTATTTTCCGATAAAGAGACCATATGCCCCTTGACTCACATATAAGAGCATAATGTTCTAAAACAAACGCACTAAAGTTAATTTAAGGGATAAAATAAACTTTCAAGAGGATTCACATTCAATGCTCTAGCTGTGAAAAATAGCAGAATTTATTTCTAAACTCAAGAGTGGCATTTTGTCTCTTCTTCCATAATGCTCTGGTGAATTAAATAGTTTAATGAAATAACTTTTTAAGAAAGCTAAAGAGTTAGCATCCATTTATCGGTGACTTTTTAGTGAAAAGTTATATAAAAATGGCTTTCACACTTTTGGTCCAGGTTCATAGCAAATACTTCATACCCTAGAATAAATTTAAAAATTTTTTTTCAAACTATGTATTTTACTTATTTATGCCACCCAAAGGCAGTCTTAGAGACATATCAGCCATAGGTCTGAAACTTACAAAGTAATAATAAAAATAATTTCATATTTGAAAAAAACTTTTAAAAAACTTTTACATTATTGACTTTCATTTGCTCCTTATAATAATCTATTAAGGTAGGAAGGACTATTATTATTTTGGTTCTACCAATGAGGCAACTAAAGCTCAAAGAGCTTAAACAAACAGTCTGAAGTTCTAATGACAAAAGAGAAGATAGATTTTGAACCCAGGTCCTTTGCCAAATATAATGCTAAAAAACACAGTGATGATTCAGAAAAGTGGAAATTAATGGTTTAAGTCACATGAAGATGCTTGTTCTCAATAAACACAGGGCATAATCATCGAAGTACATACCCACTGATATTATTTATCTATCTATCTAGATATACATTTTCTTAGATTCAACCAAACCACAGCCAGAGTGGGATATTTAATGTATCTTTTTCAGAATTTAATGGCTGAAGTTGACAAATATAAAAGGTGCAGAGGAGTTTTAATATAGACACATTGACTCCAAACCCAAGAAATATACATGATTTTCAAATATTCATGGAAAATATACAAAAAACTGATCACATACTAGAGAAACAGAAAATCCAATAAATTCATAGTTAAAAATGCTACAAGTTGTAGTGAAAAGAGAGTCCTTCAAATATTATCTCTTGGAAATAATAATAATAAACAATACACTCTTAACTCTTGAATTAAAGTGGAAATAAAGATGAAATAAAAGACATTTTAAAATCAATGTGGGTGAAAATGTTATATGTCAAAACCTATAGGGCATTACTAAATCTATAACCCAGAGGAAACTTTATGGTTTTAAGATGTATATTAATGAATAGGAAATATTGAACAAAACTGAAATTAGAAAAGATAACAAGAGACAAACGAAGAAATTAGTAAAGATAAAAAGATAAAGATAAAAGCAAAAATTAATGAAGTAGGTAAGAACTACCACAACCACAAAAACAAATCTGTACAGTGCTGGTTCTTTAGACTGAAAAAAGAATCGACAAATCTTTTAATCATGTATGACTAGATGAAAAGATTAAGGAGAAAAATATAAACACACAACATCATAAATATAGATATTGACAGAAGAGATGTTTTGGCTAAGATCATCCCTTATTTAATAAAAATTTACACTGAATTTTTTTTGAGGAGAAGGAAGAGTGTCTTAGAATAATGTATATTCATATTTTGAACAAGAAAAAGTAATCTTAATGACAATTTCTTTCTTGCTTCATGAACTCATAATCTCCCATGAGGAAAAACCAAGTTAACGTAGTGTTTATGCTAAGAAAATCCCCAAGAAACCGTATAAAGAATAAAATCAGAGCACCAGTTTTCAAAGCTAGAGAGTATATAGTTTTATCATTAACATAAAATGTATCTGTCTATCTATCTATAGATAGATAAATATCCTTCCCCCCCACCCCAACCAAGACTTTTGCAATAAGTTCTATTGTTGCCTTCTTCCTTGTATTTTGGTGTTAAGTAGGAATCAGGTACAAAATAACTTGGAAAGCAAAGTCCCATATAAAATCTAGAAGGACGCATACCAGATTACCAACAGTGGTTAGCTTTGGGAACTGTGGCATGAAAAATTACAGAAGGCTTTCTACCTTTATACACATCTATAATATTTAAACTCATAAAAACCACGTATTTTTATTAGACAAAGTGAAAAAATAGTTCATATACTTTGACCCATAATTCAAAGGACAAGAGTCTCTTTCAAGGAAAATATCATAGATAAAGAATAAAAGCCTTAACTTTACCCTTATAATGTCATAATATTGAACAATTATATATAACAAATATTCAACAATATAAAATAATTATCTTAATTACAGCTTGTTAAAACAGATTATTCTTCAAATGAAGTGGTTTCAGAAATGTTTAATAGCTGGGGAAATGTTTATAATTATATATTTATCTTAGATTGTAACAAATGCAGAGTCTAGTTACTTTTAACCTTCACTAGACCTTAATCATCCTTTTGTGTTCTATGATGCAGGTTAAATATATAGCTGGATGATGGCTGGATAGGGAGGAAGGAAAGAAGGGCCCTGAACACGTCTATGTGCATTATGGTATCACATTTAATCTTCATAACATCTCCATTTTGCATATAAGAACACTAGGCACAGAGAGCTTTAGTCACTTGCCATCTTCCTCTCTATCCATCCATCCACTTGACAAATATTTATTGAGTTCCTACTATTTGCCTGTGACAGGTGTTGGGAACAGACGGACATGCAAGATAGACATGGTTCCTGCCCTCAAGGATCTTAGAGTCCAGCATGGAATCAAGCATGGTATAATTAAAATAATTATTGCATAACTAACTAATTAATTGTAATTATAAAAAGTACATAAAGGAAGAACTTAGGTAGGGAAAGAGAAAACTGAGGTAAGGCTCAGCAATGAAGGAATAAAGGATGTCTGAGGTTAATGTAATAAGACACATTCTTCTTCTATATCTCCTCTTCCACTTACTGTGAAATTAAAAATAAAGTACCTATTGAGCATGTACTGGATGCCAAAGAGGGAGCTATTTATACAGAGTTGTGGACTTTATAATACAGTCAATCCCAGGAAGGAAACAGATGTTCTTAGTAAGAATAATGCAGAGATTGCTGTTTTATAAAGGGCAGAGTCAAAGTCAAATTCCTGGGAGAAATTTTCCTTTCCTCAGAGAAGACTTGAGTGTATGGTCTTTGTGAAAAATTCATGCTCACTTGGGTGGGGTGTATCAAGTTTTTAATGAAGAAATAAATACTAAACTTTACATTTACAGTTCGGTTATAATTGAGATTATAGTTCAGTTTAAAGTGAAATCAGAGTACCCATTTTTGTTGCATCACAGGACTGTTGTTCAATTTTCGCCTTTAGGGATGAATGAGGTCCATTAAGCTCCATTAATATTCAACTGAAAGAATTCATCTCAAAGAATTCAAGCAGGAACCAGGGAGATATGTTTCCCAAATGAAGATGGGGTAATTGATTGGGGGCCTAGGATGAGGAATATCCAGAAAAAGGGAGCGGGATTAAAGAGAGAGGGTCAGCAAAGAAAGAGCACCCAAATATTCCTGCTCATGTAAATGTCAGTCTCTTATGAGTTGAATTAATATAAGTCAGTCTGCAGAGATGGATAAATTTGGGTTGCTTTGATTTAAGTGAAGACTCTGAACTTGCAAACATCAGGACCCTACCACGGACTCTGATAAGTGAGTCAAATTGTGACCACATAATGAGATCCTTCCCAAGTTACTACCTGTCTTTCCTAGATGACTTATTTACTTACTTACTGATTGATTGATTTATTGTCTATCCCAGCACACCAGTTACTATATAGAGCTAAACAGTGTTTTCTGGCTAACATTTCTATTTTTGAAGATATCTGCCTTTGTTTATGGGGGCTTGTTCCTATCAATTTCCATTTCAGGAATGCATTTTTTGTTAAAACTTTTATTTGGGGATAATTGTAGATTCATAGGTCATTGCAATAGATAATACACAGAGATGTCATGTATCCTTCATCCAGTTCCCCCAATGATAGCATCTTGCAGAATTTACTGTACAATGTCACCAACAGGAAATTGATCTAATTTTAATCTTACTCAGATTTTCCCAGTTTTACATGCACTTGTGTCTTCGTATATTTATTTCTAAATGATTTTATCACATTTATCAATTTGTGTAACTTGTGTAATAAAGTTGTCTTAAATGTTTCCTCTGTATCCATTGAGAACTACATTAGACTATGTTATAATTTATGCTTCAACTGTGAAATATGATTAAGAAAACTCAAGAGGAAAAAGAAGGTCAATTTACCCATATTTTCTCTCTCCATTTTTCTTCTGTTATTTGGTGATTCCTTCTTTTACCATTTCTTTTCTGCTTAGAGTTCTTCCTTTAATCATTCTTTTTTATGGTATGTCTGCCAGTGACTAATTCTTTAGCATCTTCATCTGAGACTGCTTGATCTCCCCTTTCTTTTTGAAGGATACTTTTGCTGGATATAGAATTCTCTGTCAACAGTTCTTTTATTTCACCTCTTGAAAATATCAAGCAGCTTCTTTTGGCCTCTGTGGTTTCCAAAGAGAAATGCACTTCCATTCCAATTGTTTTTCCTCTGTGTATCATTTCCCTCTTGCTACTTTCAAGACTTTTTGTTTGGATTTTATTTTTCAGAAGTTTGACCAGGATTTGTCTTGGTGTGGATTTCTTTGTACTTTTACTTTGGGGAATTACTCAGCTTCTTGAATCTGTAGGTTTATGTCTTTTGCCAAATTTAGAAAGTTTGAGCACTTTTACCTCTGTCTTCTTTCTCTGCTTCTTCTGGGATTCTAATAACAGACGTTAGATCTTTTGTTATAGTCTCACTCTTCCCTGAGGCTCTGTTCAGTTTTTGTTTTTTTTATTTTTTCAGTTTATTTTCTCTCTGCTTGGCAGATTAGGTAATTCATATTCTATCTTAAAGTTCACTGATTTTTTTTCCTCTGTCCCCTCTATTCTACTGTTGAGCTCATGTACTCATTTTTTTTTTTAATTTATTTATTTATTTTATTTATGGCTGTGTTGGGTCTTCGTTTCTCTACGAGGGCTTTCTCTAGTTGTGGCAAGCGGGGGCCACTCTTCATCACGGTGCACGGGCCTCTCACTATCGCGGCCTCTCGTGTTGCGGAGCACAGGCTCCAGACGCGCAGGCTCAGTAATTGTGGCTCACGGGCCCAGTTGCTCCGCGGCATGTGGGATCCTCCCAGACCAGGGCTCGAACCCGTGTCCCCTGCATTGGCAGGCAGATTCTCAACCACTGCGCCACCAGGGAAGCCCCGCTCATGTACTCATTTTTAAATTCAGATTATTATATTTTTCAGTTCTAAAATTCCTACTTGGTTCTTCTTTATATTTTCTGTTTCCCGTCCTGATACTTTCTATTTTTCCATCTGTTTCAAGTGTGTTTATAATTCCTCATTAAAACATTTTTATGATGCCTGCTTTAAAATTCTTGTCAGATAATTCTAATATCTATACCATCTTGGTGTTGGTGTCTGTTATCTTTTTTCACTCACGATGAGATTTTCCTGGTTCTTGGTATGATGAATGATTTTCCACTGACACTGGGACACTTAAGGCATTAAATTATGAGGTTCTGCATCTTGTTTCAGTTCTGTGTTTTAGCAGACTTTATCTGAAACTGCTTCAGCAGGAGTTGTAGAGTGCTGCCTCACTACTGCCAAGAAGTGTAGGAGGTACAAGTTTACTGCTCATCTGCTGTGACTCAAGTGCAGGGGCAGGAAAGAGCCTTTTCATTACTGCTGGGTGGGGCTGGGGGTCCAGGCTTTCATCCTCATCCTCACCAGTCCTCAACTGGTACCATTCTCTGGGAACTGGAGGAGAGCTGCTCTCCATGTGGCCTTCACTGAAACCATAGGAGGGTGTTGCCTCATTATCACTGATAATAATCCCTCATTGTCACATTATTACTGAGCAGTGATGATGAAAGTCCTGACTCTCCACTGTGCAGCCTCTGAACCATCTCAAGGTAGGGCTACCTTTTTACTACCTGGTGAGAATGTCACAGCTCCCAACTTGGCTTTTTTGACACCACGCTGCAGGGTGTTAGGGTGCCTTGTTGAGGCTTGTTGAGGGTGGAAACTTAATTTCCCCCTGGCTTACAGTTGTTTTTCTTTTTCTTTCTTTTTATTTGTCTGTGGCATTTGCCTGAAGAAGAGCAATTATCACGTAAAAGTATTCTGTCTTTCTAGGCTGCCTACTCTTGGTTCTTCAGCTAGAGAGAACAGCCTCTTTTGGTGTCTTTGTTTTGTTTTGTTTTTGTCTCTGCCTGAGGGTTTCCAGGATTCTGGCTTCTTTGGAACCCAGTCTGGGGTATGTGAGACAAAAAGAAAACTCTGGAAATTCACCACCATGTTATTCCTTGGGCTCAAAGTTTTCATTTCTCCAACCTTGAGAGCCTCCTTATGCTTGTTTTACATATATTTCCAAGGTTTTTAGTTGTACTTAGCAGGAGGAATAGGGAAAACTATGTCTACTTCCTCTTTTGAAGCAGAAGTGGAATTCATTTTTAAAATGTAAAAATGACCCTGGCTTGCAGGATGGTAGTGGTGATGGATTTGTGGAAGGAAGCAAATCCTGAGGGAACTCTGCTTACTCTTCCTCCAGGTGATTTCTAGGACCATTTCTGGAGGTACTTGAATAAAGAGGCTGAAAGTTTAACTTAAGAATTTTCTTTAATAGATTCGAGAAGAAATAAGATCAACAAGAAAGTATCTCTTATTCTTTTTTTTCAAAGAAGCAAATTAAAGGTGAGAGAATAGATAGAGGGAAAACCAGATTTATCTAGATTAAATGGTTATATTAGAGAAGTAATAGGATAGAGATGTAATAATAGTTAGAAATTAAGGTTTAGGGTATTTATATAAATGGATTTAGAGGCTTCTATTTTGAGAACCCTGAGAAGAAGGAAACCTCATTCCTGTGAGGACAATATGAGTTTCAAAGAAGAGCTGTAGAAAAGGGGGGTAAAACTAACATAAAAGAAGTAATAAAAAATAAGCCACAGATATGAGAAATCATATTCTCCAAAATAAAGTTTCGCCCTTCTTCCCAACTTTATGCTGTCTTGAAATTCAATCTCAGTAATTTCCTACAACTATTGAAAGAGTATTTGTAAAACTCATTCCTCCAGCATTTCATGTTCTCTTTTGTTCATTAATTTAAATGAGGGTAGATTCATTCTGGAGGACAGAATTCTGAAATAAAGCATCATAAAAACCTGCTGTATAGCACAGGGAGCTCAGCGCTCTGTGGTGACATAGATGGGTGGGATGGGGTGGGGGAAGGTCCAAGAGGGAGGGGATGTATGTATACATATAGCTGATTCACTTCACTGTACAGCAGAAACTAACACAATATTGTAAAGCAGTTATACTTCAATAAAAAAAGAGATCCTTAAAACTCATTTATTAAGGAAGTAAACTATTGAAGTTATCTTCAATGTACTTTATGTGCTAAAAATATTTTATCATATCCTTATCTTATCTATCCTAGCATGTACAAGTTGCTGTACTAGACTCCGTGATCGAAATTAAATTAACCACAAGGCCCTTTCCATAAGGTGTTAGGCAGTTACTGAGACACCTTGAATTAGTTTCTGGAGTTGGGTGGGATATTTATTATAAATAAGTACATCATGATTACACTAACCAGGGTACTCTACTATCCAAGTATGATATTTTACAAAGGTAGTTGTACTAGAATATATAAAAATTATCATGATTAATTCAATTATGAACTAGACATTTCACTCTACCTTGTGGTGACATGACTATAACAAGAATTTCTACAGAAGGGGCAACGTGGAAGTAGAAAGAACCTGATAGATTGGATGAAAATACTGGCTCTGAAACTAATTGGATTTATACAAGTTATTTAATTTCTTTAAGCCTCAATCATTAATCCAATTTTGGAATCCTTAATCCTAATTGAATTCCGATTCTTAAAATTTAGATGCATTTGAGAACCAAAACCGTTTACACACATACAGCTTACTATATACCTTTAGAAAATTGTACTGTTGAGCTATTTTCACTAGTACAACTTTACCATTCCAGGAAACTTTTGCTCAAAAAGATATAAGTGGCAAATAGCTGTATATATTTTTTTAGGAAAATCTCTTCGTTCCTCCAAAAAGACATCTACATGAACATCAGACTGTCAACTTTTCCATAGCTACTTTTTTCCCCCTAAAACTACTTTTTTCTCCTCATTATTCTTATAAACCCTTGCCTAAAAATCTCCACCTTGCTGTGTTCACCACATCTCCTCTGAGATGGTTAAGGGATAGAACCAGCCATTTCACACAGCTCAGAAATTGTAGTACGCTCTTCCTTGCTCTAATCTTGCTCTGTTCTTAACTTTATTTCAAGACCATCAAGGTGACACATGCAAGCTGTTGATACTTACGTTTTGATGCACACATACACACATGTGGAATGTTAAATAGACGTTCCCAAGATACAACTAAGTCCCAGGAAATGGTCTCTGTATCTGACAAAATCTTCTCCTTTCTAGGATGATACTTTAATCGACTTGACCTTCCTTTCATGCCACCAGATTACTGAGCCACACAGGAAACTTTCTGATAGGAGACAGTCATACACAAACTTTTTATTTGCTTCTTTTTGGCTGAAATATAAAATGCAATTTCTAGATTATACTACTCCAGAAACCAGTTGAAAATGGAAAAGTTTGTTTTATACATGGTTTTGTTTTTATAAACTAAATCTTCCCTATGCCAAAGGTTCAACTTAATGGAAGTAATGCAACAGATTCAGAATGGCCCACATCTTCAGGACTATTTTTCCATGTATCCCAAAGAATAAAGAACAATCTTAACATTTTTAAGTCCTGCACATTCTGAAAGGAAGGCATCCTGAATGCTCAGAAATGGTAGCTTTCAGCCCAGCCCTGAACCATATAAGTCAGGTGCCCTAGGAGAGCTGCCACCTTGACCTGAGGAGGCTAAGTGTATTTATCCAGGTTCCCTCATGGGATAGGTTCTGCTCTATAAGTGGTCAACCAGCACACAGCATATTTAGAGGCAAGAATCAACAATCCCAATGTCCAAAACTTTCAAAAGAGGAAGGATATACTTCCCAACCTGCCAATGGACTTCTCATGTCCCTCTGTGACATTAAACCAGCATTTCATGCCAAGGAGAGCATCTTAAGCATATAATCCTCTTCATTGTTGCCTGGTGGAGGTGTGGTGCTTAAATATTCCAAGAACCATCAATTTCAATTATTTCTAAGAATCCTGTAGAGTCTCTTGATGACCCATGGGGGTCATTGAATGAGCATCTTTTGAATGACAAAACAATTTATTGAAACCAGTGAATTGGTGTGTGAAGACCTGAATTTGAGATGTAATCACTGTTTTTAAGCCTTTATTATGTGACAGACATCCTGCGGGCACTTTCACATATGTGGTCTTAACTACCTTTATAAAGTGAGTACTGTTATTTTTATTTTGCATGTGAGAATGCTGAAGCTCAAAATGTTGTCTAAAATAAAATGTTGGGACTTCCCTGGTGGCGCAGTGGTTGAGAATCTGCCTGCCAATGCAGGGGACGCAGGTTCGAGCCCTGGTCCGGGAAGATCCCACATGCTGCGGAGCAGCTAGGCCTGTGCTCCACAACTGCTGAGCCCGCATGCCACAACTACTGAAGCCCACGTGCCTAGAGCCCATGCTCGGCAACAAGAGAAGCCACCGCAATGAGAAGCCTGCACACCGCAATGAAGAGTAACCCCCGCTCGCCGCAACTAGAGAAAGCCCCGCGCAGCAACAAAGACCCAACACAGCCATAAATAAATAAATTAATTAATTAATTAATTTTATAAAATAAATAAAATAAGATGTTGGCATACATGTTTAGTTGGGATTTGGAGCCATGGTTATATTTCAAAATGAACGTTTCTTGTATAAATCACTTTGAGGATCATAGCATCATCAAAGGAAAATATGTCTAAGAAGCAGATTTTGAAGACACAGAAGAATGTGATATTTTATTTCAGAAATCTCTGGCCTTGTAAAGTACAGGAAAATAAGTAGAGATGTTCAGTATGAATTTTTTTTCCTGAAATGAGATGCAACTAGTTCTATGCTCAGTTAAATCTTCCTGGTATTATATGTTCATTTTTGAGCATAAAAAGTTTTTTAAACTTCAGCATAGACAAATTTTAATGGTTAGAAACTGCTTTTAAATTTAGGACAACCTTTAAACAGCCTTCTCACATTAACATTATTGCAAGAAGTAAAGGCAAATGCAATGAAGAGGTTTTGCCCATCACCCCAAGGGTGGTGGCTCAGAGCAGACAGAGTCCAGACAGGACTGTTTCAGCAGCAGTGCGGAAAGGGCAGAGGCAAACATTACTCTTTCCGACTGGTAATTCCTCCTCTTCTTTGAATTCTTGTCTGTGTAGATTCTCCCTTTCGCTAGAGACTTTGAAATCCGATGAAGAATGGCATGAGAAGGGTGCATTTCAGGTTACAAAGTTTGATTTTTCTATTCTATTGAATGTGGTGCCATGTAGATTTGATAACCGCTGTAATTAACCATCAGTCAATCGTCTCGTTGGGTCCTCCGTTCTGTGTGTTCAGTGATGGGCTACCTTAGACTGGTTTCTGAACTTCTCTTACTTTTGACTGTTAACTTTAGACATGTAAGAATATGAAAAGCTCGCATACATAAAGGAGGAATTAAGTGGTCTGTTTGCTTCCTTATGTTTCACTCTTACTCTCAGGGTTTAGAATATGGATTTGAGGCAAGGTTATTAGAACTTGGATCCTGCCTCTGCTACTTTTTAGCTCTGCTCACCTGGGCAAGTTATTTAAACTTCCTATATCTCAGTCTCCCTACTTATGAAATAGAGAAAATGATACCTACTTCATACAATTATTTTAAAAATTTAGACTCAGGATAAGTAAAGCATTAAAACCATGCTGGGCACACAGTAAGTATTAGCTGTTCTTATTAAGGATGCCTGATCATCCTGATAGCATGTCTGTGTGGGACTGAAGCATTTCAGTTCAAGAGTTGACGTGTTCATCATTGACGTGTTCATGTGAAATATCAAAATGATTTCTCTTAATCCAAAATTTAATTTTCTTTATTAGCATTATATTCCATCAAAAGTTATAACCATAGTCTTAGAATACAATACTGAGCTCTTTCTTTTACCTTAGACACTGAGAAATCTTATATTTCAAAATATGTCTGCATTTCTATGAGCGTTTCATCCAAGTACTCTGCCAGCTTTGTGTAGAAATCAGGGAAAAATTACCGTGAACTATTAGAAATGACAATCAGGCAGGATTCTGTTAGGAAACAAAAGGTGGTATTTTTGTGGTGGTGTCAAGCTAGAATTTGAAGTCACCTTAGCTGTAAAACACGTGTGGAGAAATTCTAGCAAATCTGCTGCCTTTGCTCTAACAGAAAGTGTTTGGTATCAGTAACCCACATCAACTGGGGAGTGGTTAAAATACCAGGTCAATTCCCACAAACTGCTTTTTTTTTTTTTGAGTGAAATGTGCATTTTTTTTTCTTTTTTTTTTTTTAACATCTTTATTGGAGTATAAGTGCTTTACAATGGTGTGTTAGTTTCTGCTTTATAACAAAGTGAATCAGTTATACATACACATATATCCCCATATCTCCTCCCTCTTGCATCTCCCTCCCTCTCACCTTCCCTATCCCACCCCTCTAGGTGGTCACAAAGCACCGAGCTGATCTCCCTGTGCTATGCGGCTGCTTCCCACTAGCTATCAGTTTTATATTTGGTAGTGTATATATGTCCATGCCACTCTCTCACTTTGTCCCAACTTACCCTTCCCCCTCCCCGTGTCCTCAAGTCCATTCTCTAGTAGGTCTGCATCTTTATTCCCATCTTGCCCCTAGGTTCTTCATGACCATTATTTTTTCTTTTTTTTTTTTTTTTACATTCCATATATATGTATTAGCATATGGTATTTGTTTTTCTCTTTCTGACTTACTTCACTCTGTTATGACAGACTCTAGGTCCATCCACCCCACTACAAATAACTCAGTTTCGTTCTTTTTATGGCTGAGTAATATTCCATTGTATATATGTGCCACATCTTCTTTATCCATTCATCTGTGGATGGACACTTAGGTTGCTTCCATGTCTTGGCTATTGTAAATAGAGCTGCAATGAACATTGTGGTACATGACTCTTTTTGAATTATGGTTTTCTCGGGGTAGATGCCCAGTAGTGGGATTGCTGGGTCGTATGGTAGTTCTATTTTTAGTTTTTTAAGGAACCTCCATACTGTTCTCCATAGTGGCTGTATCAGTTTACATTCCCACCAACAGTGCAAGAGGGTTCCCATTTGGTATACAGTCATTACCTTAAGACAACATTGCAGGTTCAATTTCGGGTTAATCTCTTGAAGATGAGAAGCCCATCATATGTTTACAAGATCGAAGATGACAACTGAGCTAAAAATTGTCCTAAATTTGGAACAGGTGTTAGCGAATGTATGCTGGGAAACGTCGAAATCAGCAGTAGACTCATCAGTCCAGCTCCTCAAGTATCCCTCAACCGGAACCAAGCACTGTGGTGCCAAAAGCCATCAGAAAAAACCAATCTCACAAAGAGAGAGCCTCCAACACGATGTGACTCCAGGGGTGTTTAAAGCCCCCTTGCTTATTTGCTTATTCAGCTTATCAATACCAAGAGTTCCAGTCTGAGAAGATCTTTGATTTCAGTTCCATGTGTTCTTTTAAACGTGTGTTCTGTTAAAAAAAAAAAAAAAGGCTGGTCCCAGTTATGAGCATCATTAGCCTGCACGATGCCAAATCTACTGTACACATTTAGTCTTTATTTTTCTTGATCTCAGAAATATTTGACAAAACTGACCACTCCCTACATTGATATTCCTTTCTTGTCCCTTCCTTGGTACCTCCCTCTCCTCTCTCTCTCTCTCTCCCCATCTCTCCCTCTCTCCCTTTCTCTTTCACTGTTTCTCCCTCTTCTTTGGATTCTCTGCTTAGTTTTCTTTATTAGTTCTATCCAATCAGTAAATATCAGATTTTGAAGACTGCTTACTCTTTTCTCTCTCTGTCTGTGATCTTATCCACTCTTGGCACTTGAATTACCACTTACCCACTGATAACTCCTATCTTACCTAGGTTCCTCCAAAAGCAGAATGAGGCAAAGGTTTGTAGTTTATTTGAAAGTTATTCCAGGCTGTGGCAGAAATGCATGGGACGAGCAAGACAGAGAAGGAGGAAAACCAGCAGAAGGGTGCATTATCAAGTTAACCACTTCTGCAGTGGCAACTGGAGCTGGATCCTTCTGAGATCTTCTGAGCAGCCTTATAAAATGCAGCTCAGATTTGCCCATCCAGGGGAGAAGAAAAAGAAGTATTTATTCATCAGCTTCTATTTCCCATTGATCAAGGATGGCGTCACAGGAGTTAACTCCCTCACATTCTAGGGGGGGTTCATATACGAGCCTCAGGCAGCCATCAAGAGATACAAGGCTAAGGCTGAGGAGGGGCATTATCAAATTAGACCTGCAAGTATCTGGTTGGGACTTGGGTGAGAGGGGATAGCAGTGGTGGTTGTAGCAGCTTTGGTTAGAGTAAGAGGTGGGGTTGAAAGGATGTAATAGGATGTGTGGGACGGGCCTGATACAACTCCCAAGCATATTTCTTTATCACAGACTTTACTGACCTCTGGATTCATATAACCAACTGAACTCATGTTCTTTTCCATGAAATTCCTCCAAAGTTTTCCATCTTGGGAAATGGTACCTAGTTGCTCATGGCACAAAACTTAGTCATCATTCTTGAGGTTACCCCCTCCTCAATTCTCCATCTGAATGGGTCCCCAGTTCCTCTTCGTGATTTTCTCCCTTTCCACAGAGCCTCCTATAGTATAAACCACCATCATCTCTTACTTTGACTATAGGAATAGCTACTCCTCATTTGCTCTCGCTTCCTTCAGATCTCTTTCTCCATTGAAAACTGAAAGGATCATTTTTATATGAAAGTCTAAGCACATAATTCTCTTGTTAATTCCCTTTACTGACTTCTCATTGCTCTTAAGAAAGTCTGAACTCCTTAAAAGTGGCCTGAGTTGAGCCCTGCCCATCTCTGCCCACCATCCTCCTTGCAGTTCACAGTGGTCCAGCTGCACAGAGCTTTCCTTCATGTGTCAGATGACACAAGCTCCCTCCTTCCTCTGTTCCTGAACACACTCCTGCAGTAAACACATCCTTTTCTGTGAGATATTTTGGAAAAAAGGCAGATTAATGGAGATGTTTGGAACTTAGAAAGATGGCATGAGTCAAACTCAGGGGACAGCCAGAGAGAGGTAAGTAGTTCAGAAAGAGGGAACTGAGGTCTGATTTAAACATTGACTACTTTACTGTTTTTAATCCAGGGCCTGTGCATCCAGGCGTTCAGTATTTACTTAACAAGTTATATCAGTTATACAGCACTTAGTTTGTGCAAAACACTGTCCCAAGTGCTTTGAAACATTAATGCATTTTCTTAATTACTGCTGTATTTCAAAACAGAGCTGTGTTCCAGATTCTAGTTTCTTAATGTTGTCATGCTTATTAGGCAAAATACTACGCTTCTTGGAAGTCTGGTGGTTTTATAGAATGAGTGGTTTAAACCTTGAGATTAAATTATTATACATTTTGCACTTATGGAAATACCTGACTTCAAAGCATTCATGCTTTTTCATTTATTTTTTCTTTAATTCATTCAGTATTTGATGAGAATCATCTTTATGTTAGGAGCTTTGCTACCACTGGGATGTGCTTCCAAGACCTCAAATTCTCTGTCCAAACCTGACCTTTCTTCCCCTTGCTGGCGTTCCCTGCCACCTGTCTCTCCTTGTTTTGGATAAACCTCTTCACAGCTACCTAAATCCTCTTGCAATAGAGGACACATTTAATCTATTCCAATTCCTTAACTTGAAACGAAAGACCCTTTACTATGCATGTATAGCCCAGACCATGGCCCTGGGAGCTCAGTTCTAATCCCCTTCCACACATCTCTAGCTCCAGCCATCCTGCCATTCCAGCAGGAGCATCTCACTAGGAGTGCTTTCTTCTCTCATTGCCCTGTTTTTGCATTTCCCCTGCCTTCTACTTGCAAAGTCCTTTAACCTTTGATTGACTTAGAGACTCCACTCATTCTTAAGCATCTAGATCAAATGTTGCATTTTATTAGGAAACTTATTTTGCAGAGATGGACACTGTCTCCTCTGAATTCTCGCATCATTTTGTGCATGTGTTTATTTTCCCAATTTTACTTGTTTGTAAACTCCTAGTTCAACTCTGAGCTTCTCAAGTTCACAAATCATATCTTCTCCATTTTTCTTTTACCAGCATTTTGGGAAGAGACTGTCACCACCAAAACAACAGAGATAAGATATCTAAGAATAAACACAAATTAAAGATATCCAGACATTATATGAAGAGAATTTTAATATTTCACTAAAGGATATGAAGTAAGCCTTAAATAAAAGGAAAGTCATACCCTGTTTTTAGACAGAAAAACAGAATTCCTATTGGCAATTTTCCCCAAAATTAAACAATAAACTCATTTATATCTCAATTAAAATAACAACAGATTTTTTAACTTAGCAAAAATTCATGTAAAATAATCAGCATGTGAGAACATCTTGGGATAGTCTGATAAAGAAAAGTAATTACAGAAAGTCATTTTTATTGGTTTAAAAGTACTATGAAGCTACACTAAAGTAATTTGGTAAGTTCATAAATAGATCGAGAAAATTGAAAGAAATTCAGAAACAGACACATAAACGTAATCAAGATATTGGTGAAGAGGATATTTAAAATTGTTGAGCATCTGATAGATTATTCAGAAGGTTCAATTGGGCCATTTGGATAGCTCTTCTCAAAAAAACTAAAGCTAAATCCCTACTGGAAGTTTTATTTTAAAATAAATACCAGATATACAAGCATTTAAACTAAAAAGAGATATTCTAAAAAGACCAGAAGAAATAACCTTACTTTTTAAAAACTTTAGAATGGAAAAAACTCTTTCTAACTTAGAATTTGAGAGGGGAAAGTCATAAATTGGACCACATAAAAAAGTACAAATTTGGTACTACAAAAAAATTTCATGTTGCAAGAAAAATGACAACTATGGAAAATATATGCAAAGTATAAAATCTATGCCAGACAAATGCCATATTTTCTTACTACGCAAAGCGTTCTCACAATAGAAAAATGAATAAAAATGAAACAACATTTCACAGAAAAAAATAACAAATAGTGAATAGCCAGCCGTATGGTAAAATGCTAAAATTCACACATAACTATACATGCAAATTTAAATAACAAGAAGACACCATTTTCCCCTATCTTATTGGAAACACTAGAATGTTTTATAATAGCCAGTGTTGGCTAGAATAAGTAAGTACTCTCAAATCATGTTGAAAGGCAATTTTAAAATACCAAGATTTCTTGTGATCCAGAATCCTACTCACAGGAATTTATCTAACAGTTTTACTGAAATGCAAAGATATTCACTGATTTTCAGATCCAGAAACAACACAAATGTTCATCAAAAAGAGAAGTATTAGTAATATTCATACATTGTGCTATTTTTGCAATTGTGATTAGAAATGGTAGATTTAACTATTTAAATGGAAAATTGACCAACATATCAGTTAATTAAAAAAACTGTAAAACACAGATGTTTGTGTAAATGAAAGGATCATTTACATGCAATAGTACATATATTTTTCAGGACATGAAGTCCTGAAACCTAACATGGTTAAATCTGGGGAATAACAACTGAGCCGGAGGGGAGGTGGCAAGGGGACAGTATAACCTTCAACACTTCTGTATTATTGGAATCATTTTATAAACCTAACAAAGGATTGTTTTTTATAGGTTTCTAAGTTTTTCCAAAAATGGCAACTCTTCTTACCTCTGTCACTTTAGACTGAGAGAGTTATTCAGGAATAACTTGTTTATTCTAAGACACCATGTGTCTTCCCAGTAACTGATGGATCCAGAAATTGAAATATTCATGCTCCCTGATGGTGACAAGTCCCTTTTGGGGTTAATTTTTATATTTATACTTTGCTCTAACAGGAACGCTGAAATCTGCATGTGCATGTCATAGCTAGGATGTTTTGGGCACAAGCAGAGGCTCTTGCTGCCGCCGTGAAGAAAGAACGGATGCCTATGACAGGAGTGGCAGCTCGCTGGCGATGAACAACCTCACTTATTTTGGCATTGCGTACATCGTACTTTTTCTTCGTCCTTTGCTTTCTGCACAGCCTTCCAGGTTTAGTAGAAAAATAGATTTTGCAGTATTATTATTTTCTCTGTTGCTTCCTGATAAAATAAGAGGGATAAATATTGCCTTTCTACGTGCTCTAATTGCCAAACATGGGAGCTTGGCTCTCAATCATGTAACTACAGGTACAACTGCTTAGGTGGGTGACTCTTCTGATGACCACGTGTGGTTTTGTACCCGGTTCCAATGTGTGGGTTTTTTTTCCCGACACCACCAAGCAATTCTCTGACACCAGCTTGGTGTCCTACAATTGAACTTAATTATGGCACCATCTACCCGGGGATAGCATCAGATCCACAGGACAACCCCTTCTTCAGACACCAGTGGCAAGTACAGGTTGTCAACTGTGCTTCTGACCGACCAGCTGTAGATCAGAGGTTCCCACAACCCCCCTCTGATGAATATTTGATTAATTGCTAGCATGGCTCACAGAACTCAGGGAAACAGTTTACCTACTAGATCACCAGTTTGTTATAAAAGGATATAACTCAGGATCAGCCAGAGGAAGGAGACGTGTAGCTCAAGGTGTGGGGAGGGATTCAGAACTTCCATGCTCTCTGCGCGCCACTCTCCCCGCATCTCTGCGCGTTCACCAACCCCAAAACTCTTCAAACCCCGTCCTTCTAGGTTTTTATGGAGGCTTCATTACATAGGCATGATTGATTAAAACATTGGCCACTGGTGATTGAATTCAATCAGTGGGTGAGACTGAAAGTTTCAACCCTCTAATCACATTGTTAGCTCCATTGACAACCAGCCCCCAGCCTTAGGTGACCTAGATACTTTCCAAAAGTCACCTAATGAACATACACATGACACTTTAGCTCTCTCATCACTCAGGAAATTTCAAGGGTTTTAAGAGCTGTGTGTCAGGAATGGGGTGAAGACCAAATTTGTATTTCTTATTATAAATCACAATATCACACCATGGTTGGTCAGATCTTTGGAAAGTTCGAAGGTAACAAATACAGATGAGAAAACAAAATAAAAAGGGTTCCCTTCCTATTGTCCTTTTATTCTGTAGGAGCGCTGGTATCCAGGATTTCTGCTGATGCCACTTATTTAAGTCAAAAGTGTGGAACTCAGCTTGCAGCCTCTTCAGGAAAAAGAGTAGGGTAAATACTGATCACTTCTAGCCACGTTTTCTATTCTGAGTTCAACATCATTAACTAGATAAAAATTGTTCCCAAGTGGTGGTAGTTTTTAAAAATCATGATAATTTCTTAAAGCTGAATGTAGTGTACCTATAGCCTTGTATGTGGTGATAACTCAAAAAAAAAAAAAATGTTGCTGCCACACTTGTTTGTTACCTAAGTCACAATGGGATGCAGAGGACAAATATTCCTCTAATCATAATATTCAACGTTTCTAATAAATTAGAAAAACAAAAATAGTAAAGAGCAAAAAGACACGATTTAAAAATAAAGATAGAAAAGCATTTAACCCTCTATTCCCTCAAACATTGAACATGGTAATTCAGTGCAGTACATAGGCACTATCAGAATTCAACTCAGCCAGTTTCATAGAACTTACTTGCTCCTAGAAAGTGATGTACTTTTTTTTTCTTTTTTTAAAATTGTGGCTCATAAATCTTTCTATAAGGAAAACCACCAACTCACTTTTTCATGACTTCAATATAAAACCATTAAAAAGTACCCTAGCTACTTACCAGAAAAGGAAGGCATTTTAGTACTGGGGCATGGGGTAGCTGATTCTCTCACTTTTCAAAATGGAATTTAGTTAATTTTATGACGTTTTAGTTTTAATTTTATTATTTAAAATGATGCTCATTGAAAATAATTCAAAGCATACAGAAAGTTAGAGGGTGAAAAGTTACTCCTCCTGGCCTTACTTCCCCGAGTTAAGGGCATTTGCTATATTCTTAAATATCTTTGTGACAGATCAGCTAAGATTTTCATTGGTTTCAAGAGAATATGTAATTTCTTACTGAAATGTTTTTATGAAGGCTGCTTGTTCCATAATTCCAGTATCTGATTCATCTTGGTGTTGGCATTGGTTGATCATCTTTTCTCAGTATGATAGTTACTTTTAATTGTATCAACCTTTCAACAATTATGTTAGGAGACTCCAGGTCCTATTTAAATCTTTGATTTTCGCAGACAGTCACCTGCTCGGGATTAGCACACAGCTCCTGGCTTACCTTAGCAGACTGTGGTTCCAAGGACAATTCAATTTTTTTTTAAGTGTACACTTCAGTGGTTTTTAATATAATTACTGATACGTGCAACCATCACCACAGTCAATTTTAGAACATTTTCATCACGACAATGAGAAACCCTATATCCTTGGGAATCCTCTCCCTGTTTCCCCATCTCCCAGCCCTTAGCAAGCATTAATCTACTTTTGTGTCTATAGATTTGCCTGTTCTAGAGATTTTACATAAATGGAACTCAAACACATGACTTGCACTTTCACTTAGCATAATGTTTTCAACATTCAGCCATGTTGTGGCATGTGTGAGTCTCTATTCTTTTTCATGACCAAATAATTTTCCATCTATGGATATACCACATTTTGTTTCTCTGTTGATGGATAGCCAGTTGATGAACATTTGGATTGTTTCCACCCATTGGCTATTGTGAACAGTGCTGCTATGAATATTTGTGTATGAGTTTTTGTTTGAACGCCTGACTTCAGTTCTTTTGGGTGTATATATAAGAGTAGAATTGCTGGGTAATCCTATATTTAATACTGTAATTCCATGTTTAACCCTTTGAGGAGCCACCAGACTGGTTTGCACAGTGTCTGCACCATTTTGCATTCCCACCAGCAACATATAAGGGCTCTAATTTCTCCACATCCTCACTCACACTTATGTTCTTTTTTCTTTGGACAATTTAATTTTTAGAGCCTTTAGAGTGCCATTTTGTCTGCTTGGTTCATCTGGTGTCACTGGGGCTCCCACTGGGCCCTTCCAGTGCCTGAGGAGGAGAAAGGAGTCCCCCAAAGCTGGGCTGCCTGGTGCCTCTAGGTGGTGAGAGTCTCCCCCTCTCCCCAAGGGACAGAACGTTCTTCTGGGAGAGACTCTTAATGTAGCTGGATCCCTTTTGCCATTGGTGCCCACTCGCCCAATCTCTTGATGGGGGAGGGGAGTCTCAGGTCTACAGGGACAAAGAGACTTTCCGACCAGGCTGCCTGCTGTGGCTTCCCCGGCAGTGTCGCCTGGCTGCCCAGGTTGTCTATGTGGAAGCAGATCCTGTCCCTTGCCTGATGATTTCCAGAGTGGGTCTTGATCTCTCACCCTTGTATACATTGCCCTGCTTGCCTGGTGGTGTTCCTAGAACTCCTATTTGATACAGGGGAGGAATGAGGTCATCTGGGCTCCCTTCCCTGATGGGAGATCTGGCACGAGGGGCTGAGTAGCCTTTCTCTGTTGGGTGGAGGGTTGTAAGACCCCTGCCACTATGTTTTTCCCTTAGTCGTAGGATCACAAACAAATTCGTCTTCCTCTTTCCACCATCCAGAGTTCTCCTTCCGTTGCCTCTTGCATTATTTCCAGGGTTTATAACTATACTTGGTGAAAAGAAGCTGGGAGAAATTAATCTACAGGCTCTTTCTTGTCCAGACTGGAAATCTTTAATTTTCTCTTAATGTGCACGTCTCCCCAGCTAAACTCTGAGGGCTAGGGAAAGACACCACATCTTAAAGTTGTGTCTTCAGCGTTTAATTCAGTTTCTGACGCACAGCAGGCACTTATTAAGGAAGTGTTAATGAATTAACGTACAGAATTTGCTCTGCCTATATTTTACTATGGTGAACAGGAGATTTTTCTGTGCTATGTTACTCAACAGTGACAACAAACCCAGGTTAGGGCTCTGCTTAATAATGTAAAAATGTTGACTTTTTTCTCTGCGCTTGGATAGCTGACTTCACATTTATCTTTTAGTGTTATCTCCATTGCAGGCAACTAAAAGATGTCAGAAAAGGATATCAGTAATACGTCATGCCACCATGTCACAAGCATCAGAGAATGTCTGAGTGGGCAAATAGTTTTCTCAAAGGACTTTAGAAAATAGTCTCTGTATACCTTTGTTGCTCAAGGCTTCCATTAAGACAAGATAAAAAGAAGAGTTTTACTCTTCTAATTACAGGTAAGCCTGTGAAACACAAGCACCCAGCATGGTTGAAGGTTTTGTTTGTTTATTGCCCTGGTTTAATGGAATCCTGGGGCAAACACCTTAATGTAGGTTAAGATTGTTTAATAGTAGTAATAATGCCTCCCTCTTTTTCAGTGTCTCCTGGTGTGAAGCTCTGAGCTAGCCACATTATTTATATTCCTAGTCAACTCCACAAATCTCCATTCTGTAGATGCCGAAGTTGTGAATTAGAGAAATTATATTATCTAAAGTCATACAGTTTGTTCAAACAATACAGTTAAGTGTGCACACTGAGGACTGTCCACCCTTTTGTTTGTAGGTTGGCTCTTATAAAATATAATATCTAAAAGAAAGCATGAAAATGTAACACATGACAAAATAAGATTTGATGAAAAAAACCTTTTTCTTCATTTATCCGAAAGTGTCACAGTAATAGCTTAGTTAATATTACAGGATGTTTTGTTGCAGTGATAGTAACAACTGCCTTTTGACAAAATAATGCATTGTTGTTAGCTCATTGAACTAGAATGGAGAACATTGTTTCCAAAGGCAATAATGTCTTATAATACAGTGACTTCTGCCCTGCCCCCTACTGTGTTATTTTCTTTCCTCCACACTGACAAAGGCATTCCGCAAAATGAGAAAATAGTGGAGGGCACAGCTGAATCAAATTTTGAAACAAACAGCCAAAGATAAGTGTGTCACATGAGAACAGCTCTTAATTGTTCTGGGATAATTCACTCAAAATATAATGATGTTGTTAGAAAGAATGAACTACTTTTTGCGGATTAAGAGAAAATCATTTGTAGAAGATGAAAGGGCATCTAGCATTTGAATAGACAGAGAAAAGAACTGCAAGAACATGAAATTACTTTTTTGCCTGATAAGACATTTATCTGTGTTTCTCTATCCTCATGCTAAATGAGGTCTAGAATAGATAAAGTCCTTTGAAAGCAGAAATGGTATTAGGTTGGAATTCTGTTCAAACCACTCCAAAGAAAGACATAAATAATCATTGCAGTGAGACAGGTTACTAACGAGGAGACCTCTTTAGTTAAGTCATCTTAACTAGCTTTTTTTTCCCCTGAAAACTGCCCAGGGTGTCTTACCAAAAACCAAGGCTGCATTCTATATTTGCAGGGAAATAAGATGTATAAGTAGCCCCCCCCTTCACTGGGACAATTTGGCTCCTAGAATATCTTAGCTCAAATCTTTCCTTTAGTGTTAACACAGATTTCAAAGCAGATGGTCATAGTAACTTGCCTTTCAAGACAAGCCTAAAATCTTACCAGTTCACTCAGACTTTTAAAACAATCCATCCTCCTGCTAGAGGCAGCCTAGCAATATGAAATAGCCTCTGCACTGAACTTATACTTGAGCTTCCCTGACTGCCCTTTTTCTTGTACCCTTCCAATACGGAATCTTAGCTACACTTTAATGATGAATCCTCCCACTCTAAATTGGACAATAAATCGATGGTATATTTGATGGGAGTAGGAAGAACCTGAAGTCTTTGCATGAGATAGTACAAGTGGGCTCTTGAATGTTTTCAAAGTGGAAATTCCTGGGCACTTTTTGGGAAATTCCTAAGAATTTTTTGGAATAAATTCTTTTAATGAGAATTTCCCTAGAAATATGGACCTATTTGGTATAATACGGAGGGACAAAGGAATTGAGGATTGAGGACTGAGAGGGGAGGGGTTAGGGTCCAAGTGATATGGCACATGACTGATTCTCAAGGACCCACATACTTGATGCAAGCAAATCATGCATAAATTATAATAAAGTGTTTGTATGTTTAATATACATATTTCTTGGCTTGAGGAATTTAGAATCTAAAAGAGAAAGCAGTGAGGAAAAAATACACATGAAAGTGGGACTTGCTTTTGAGTCAAATGCCCAAACAAACAATGGAATCAGGAATCAGATATTAGGAGTCGGGAGTGAAGGTTTTTCTGACATTTCTAGTATAAACTGGAATCCACAAAGGCGTCTCAAGTAGCTTTAGAGAGAAATATGTGTATTCTTTTTGGAAGAAAGCATTCTGATTACAGTTTTTTAGGACTCCATGAAATAAGCTTAATTAAATATAAATGTAGATTTAAAAATTATGTAAAATTCAAGAAAACAATTCACCATATGTGAGTCAACAAAAACAGCAAAAATATTTAGATCTACATACTTCATATATTAGAATTATTAGATAAAAAATATAAAGTAACTATGTATAAAATGTTTAAGAAGTAAAATATGTGCAAAAATGATTGAGGAAAAAGGAAATGGAACCATGAAAAATAATCCATAGCTTTGTTTCTGGTAATTCCCAGGTGATTTGGGTCCACTATCCTGGAGAAGATAAGAAGCAAAGCTGCAGGGCTGTGTGCATGTGTGTGTGTGTGTGTGTGTGTGTGCGTGTGTGTGTTAAGTATGCATGTGTACCAGCTTATAGGAATGAGAGAACCAAAAAGGCAGCTAAGAATTCCTGGTCCAAGACCCACGTGAAGGGGGAAGCCAAGAAAAGTGGAAAAAAATATGTCATGCAAATAGTAACCAAAAGAAAGGTGATAATAGCTGTCAGAAAGCACTACTAGCAGTAAAGAAAGACACCCATAATGCTAAAATTCAGGAAGATGTAACAATAATTTGAATGAACCTCAAACATTGACAGAACTAAAATGAGAAATAGACAAATTCAAAGTGATGATGGATGATTTTTTAACACAAGCCATTCAATAATTAACAGAACATGGAGAAAAATTAAGTAAAAAATAAACATTTGAAATACTCATTAATAGACACACACACACACACACAACTCCACCCAACAACAGTACAATACAGTTCTCCAGGACACATGGGGCAGTTAAAAAATTTATCAGATGCTGCCTCACAAAGCACATCTCAACGAATTTCAAAGAATTGAAATGATACATGCTGTATTCTCTAATCACAGTATAATTAACCTAGAAATCTGGAAAAAAATGAGTTTGGAAAATCCCCATATGTTGAAAGCTAAGAAATATACTTCTAAGTTACTCATGGTCATGGAGGGAATCACAGTGGCAAAGAGAAAATATTTTTAATTAAATGTAAAATAAAATACCATTTTCAAAACTTGCAGTTTTCTGTTAAAGTGTGCTTAGAGGGAAATGTGCATCCTTAAAAATGCATATACTGAAGAAGGTGAAAAACTGAAAATCAATAATCTAAGTCTCCATCTTAATAATTTAGAAAGAGAACAGCAAACTAAATCCAAAGAATGTAGACTACAAGAACTATTATAAGTCCATAAATAAATAAATATAAAAGATTAATAAAATGGATACATTTTTGGTGAGATTGACTAAGAATGAAAAAAGAGAAGACAAAAATAATCAATATCAGATATTTAAAAGAAAACATTAAATAGGTTAGAAAAGTGTACGAAGAAGTTGGTTAAAGAAATAATCCAATGTATCCAATAAAATAGACATTTCTAGAATCATATAACTTACCAAAATGTAAATAAAGGTGGAAAATCTTTGTAATTCTATACTTGTTCAATGTGATTTAAAATTTTCCCAAAAGAAAACTGTTGGCTAGTCCAGATGCCTCCATTAGTGACTCATACCAAACATGAAAGTAGGAAATGTCAATTTTGCTCTTCCTGAAAATAGAACATAGGGGCAAACACCTCAAGTTAATCTTTGAAATCAAAATAACGAGCATATGTGAAATAAACCTAATAGAATTTTTATAAGGAAATGATAATTGAAATAAAAAACTTAATGGATGAATTCAACAACACACAGACATAAGTGAAGAAAGGATTAGTAAAACTGGAGTATAGAGGTAGGGAAATTACCCAAGTCACAACATAGAAAAACAAGAAGATGGAAAGTATAATAATTGAAGGGGACAGTCTAACAATATAACACATCACTGTCCCAGAAGGAAAAATAGAATGAAGAAAGGAGCTGATATTTTGCCAGAGCTGATGAAAGGTACAGACTCAAAGACACAGAGAGCACCGATTGCTCAAGGCAGGATAATTTAAAAAGAAACATAGACTCAGTAAATCTGTAGAAAGCCTGAGGGAAAAGGTAGCCAGAGAGAAAGAACAAATTACTTACAAAGAACAACACTGTCACCAGGTTTCTTAAAAAATTGAAAGCCAGATGATAGCAGAATAAAATATTTGAAGTGCTTATAGAAAATAACAGTTAACTAGAATTGAATATTCAGCAAACTTGTCTTTAAAAAAAAAGAGGATGGGTTGAAACAAATACATTTTCAGATACTGAAAGTCTGAGTTCACTTACCACTAATCAGCTTCACTAAAGAAACATGTAAAGATTTTCTTCAAGAAGAAAGAAAATAATCTTACAAGGAAAATGCAAAAAATAATTGTGAGAAAAGAAATTGATAAGGATAATACATTAGATATCTAATGCTGTGTAACAAATAAGCCCCAAACTTTGTGGCTTAAAACAATAATCTTTATTTATCTCTTACAGCTTCTGTGAATCAGGAATTTGGAAATGACTTGGACAGGTGGTTCTAGTCTGGGGTCTGTCATGAAGTTGCCATCATATGCCAGTTGGGGTTGCAGTCATATGAAAAAATAACTGTAGCTAGAGGATACACTTCCAAGGTGGCTCACTCACATGGCTTTAAAGTTGGTACTGGTACCAAACCTCTGTAATAGTTCTTGGGTGTCCTGACAGTATGGTGGCCAGATTCTCTCAGAACAAATGATTCAAGACGTCAAGGTGAAAGTTAAGATGTCATTATGACCTAGCCTTGGTGGTCACACTCCATTGCTTATGCTATATTTTATTAGTCACACTGGTCAGTTATGATTCAGAATGAGAAAGGATTACACAAACACGCACACATATAGTTACAGCCAAACAAACGTTGTCCTCATAACATGATAATAATGATATGTCAATCTTGAAAAGAAAAGCAAAATTAGAGGATGAAATTATCACCAGGAGAGACACTATCAGAGTTAAATTCTTTTAATTTTTCAAGAAGGGAGTAAAGAAACTGATTTATAGTTTTGTGCCCATGGCAAAATTGTAATGGTAATCAGTTAAAAAATTGGACTAGGTTATGTAAATTATGAATTGTATAGAAAAATAAAAGACCAAAAGAAGCAAAAAAAAAGTAATAGAAAATAGAAATAAGATGCAAGAAGCATACAAAAATGGATCAACCAGAAAGCACAGTGAAATATGGTAGAAATCAGTTCTGTTATATCAGTAATCACATTAAATGCAAGAAGAATAAATTTGTTCATTAAAAGACAGACATTGCCACTTTGGCTAAAATAAATCAAATTTAACCATATAAAACACATATAAAGCATAAGGACATAAAAAGTTGAAAACAAACAATTGGAAAAATATATATGTAAATGTCAGGAAAATATAAAATGAACAAATTTTAAGATGTGTAGTTACATTAATATCACAATGTAGAGTAACCAAGAATAAATCTTTTAAAAATCTAAAATAAATACAACTTGTTTATTTATATATATATATTTTTGGTGCAAAAACCCCCATAACTCTTTACTCATAAAAATGATTTAACAGATAGAGAAGTATTCCATGTTCTCATAAAGGAAAATCCAATATCATGTTTATTCTCCACAGAATAATTTTACTGGTTCAGGGAAATTGCAATCAAAATCCCAACAGATTTTATTTTTAAATATCGACAAGCAGATTCTAACATTTCTTTGGAATAGAAAAAGCTGAAAAACAGGAGTTTCCTGAAGAAGAATACTGTGGGAACATCCCCTGGAACATTGCAAGACTCACTACAAAGCTACTGTATTGCCCCAGAAAGAGACATGCTGCCGATTGACCCTAACAGAGAGGCCAGAAACAGTCCAAAAATATACAGAAATTACATATGACACGTGCTATTGTAAACCACTGGCAAAAGAATAGACTAAACAATAATGGGGCCAGAACTTTTGTTTATCCCTCTAGGAAAAAGACAAAATTGGATTCCTACCTCGTGTCATGTACTAAAATAAATTCCAGGTGTATTAAAGACTCACCTATGAAAGACAAAACTTGAAAGCATTTGAAGAGAAGGCTTAGGGTGAATATTTTAAGATGTTGAAGTAGGGAAGAATTTTTAAACTAAGACTCCAATAACAATAACACCAGGGGAAGAAATAAAATAAAGGAAAATCCTGATAAATTTTTATGCAAAAATAACACCTACTTGTTAAGACATAGTGGAAGTGAAACATAAACAACCAAGTTGGAAGAAGATATTAGCAGCAGATGTAGCTGATTATTTATATTAGTTTACAGAACATATAAAGAATTTGCATTGCTTGGGAAATGCTGAAAATTCTGACAATCTCAGACATTACTAAGGAGGAGGGGCAAGGGAGTATGCGACAGTTCAGCAATTCACTCTAGATCTCTATCTAAAGGAATATTTCTCACATGCAAAAGGCGGCAAGTACAAGAACATTCAAAGTACCCAAAAATATTTTGGGCATGAACACAAATGTATATACTTCCTATTATGGACTAAACTGTGTCCCCTCTCCGCAATTCCTGTTGAAGCCCTAATCCCCAGTACCTCAGAATGTGACTGTATTTGGAGATACATCCTTAAAATGGTAATTAAGCTAAAATTAAGCTATTAGGGTGGGTCCTAATCCAATATCTTGTCGTTGTGAGAAGAGATTAGGACACAGGAGAGACACCAGGGATGCGTGCACACAGAGAAGGGGCCAGATGTGGACACAGGGAGAAGGGGGCCATCTGCAAGCCAAGGGGAGAGGCCTCAGGAGAAACCAAACCTGACGACACCTCCATCTTGGACTTACAGCCTCCAGATCTGTAAGAAAATAAAATTCTATGATTTAAGCCACCCGGTCTGAGGTATTTTGTTATGGCAGCCCCAGCAAACTGATACGCTCACCCCCTTCATCAAGGCAAAAAATGATAACAATCCAAATATCCACCTACACAGGAAAATGGACTTTCTCTCTGAGGTGTAGCCTTTAAGATAACTCAGTGCAAGGGAACCTTAGTCCCTGTGTTTTACGATTCGAAGTCCCCCAAATCCAGAAGAGAGAATCTGATTGAACTCCTGGAACGCATGCAATGACTACTCCCACCTGGGTTAGCTACAAGAGTTTGAAATGAAGCATCAATCTGAGATCTACCGGCATGTGAATCGGTGGTTCCATCTAATCACCAAGCAATTATACTCCAATAAAGATGTTTAAAAAAAAAAAAGTACATATTTTTCTACTCATAAAAGAGGAATGGCCCTCTGACAAAAATTCTATGAGCCCCCATCTCTCCCCCTGTTGCATTTTCTTCACCTGATCTTGCTTTAGGTCTCTTGAATTTCCAGAAGTAAGAAGGAAGATGAGAATCAGGGTGTGTGTAGAATAGTCAGATTTTAAAACCTGTGCTGTAGTGGAGTTTATTTTAATCTGCTTTATGTCCTTACTCCCTTTAATAAATGTGAGCCTCTAGGCAGACAAGCAAGAGTTGAATGTTAGATTCCAGTGCTCTGTCTTGCGGGAATTTTGGAGGATGGATATTATTACAGAATAGCCATCAGTCAAAATTTATAAGATTTGGTACTGAGGACTTTTTAATCTAATAAAGAATCAGTAGAGCAAGGCAAAACTTGCTGCAGATGAGACAGCAATGAACTAATTTATCCAAGCTGGTCTTTTCTATTAATCTTAAGTAATTAGTAAATGTCTGCACACTTACTGTAAATAAACACGTTTAAGGAGATAAGATCTGAGGATTAAGTGCAGTAAAAGCAATAGGTCAGAAACTATTAATTATGGTTAAATATGTTACAAATTAAAAGAAAAAAAAACTGTTCAGCTCTATTTAATTTGCTTTGCTTTAATTTTAATTTAATTTTGCTTTATAACCAGAAGTTATATTTTGCATATCGACCATAGATAAGGAAAATCGTTTCAGCTAGTATTTGACAATAGAGGCAAATATTTACATAAACAAAATTGTTCCCAGAATTAAACTTGTAAAAACAAACAAGAAGCATATTTTCTTATTGCAACAATGCCCAAACTTCACAGAAATAATCCTTAATTCTATGTGTAGAGGAAACTGACTCTTTCTCTATGGTGTACTCTCTGTATCCATTCAACCAACATTTCTTTACCTCTGGTGGTAGGTCAGGCACAATTCCTGGAGGTGGAGATTTAAAAATTAAACAAAGTATGTGTCACCAACTGGACGAATGAACTAATTGTTCATTCGTCCAATTGGGATGATGGAAAAGTGAACAGTTATCATCATCGAGTCAAGTGTGATCAAGTTACACAAAATTCAATCACTAACAACTGGGTTTAGATTAGGGAGCAATTCACGGATGAAGTGTGCCCAAGCTGACTCTTAGAAATGACTAGGGATTTATCAAGTGGTGGCAGAAGGGGGATGAGGGAACCTGTAAGAGGATGGAACATTCCAGGCAGAGGAGCTCTAAGGTCATTCATTAAACAAAGAAAATTCAGTCTTGAAAATACATTGACATGTGGACTCAGAAAATAAAAAATAACAGTTAATCCATTTGGTGCCGGGAGGAACTTGATCCTAACTTGTACTGACCTCAAAAATGGTCAGAAACTCGGCTGCTTTTTAAAAAATCTGTGTCAGTGCCAATCTTATTTATTTGCTTCCAACTCTAATTAATTTATTCTTAGTGTCTTTATATGTTGTACAAGCTCTGGACATTTTAATTCTTAGCAGTCACAGGTTTTAGATTTCTAAGAAGTATGTCAAACAGTTTAAAAATTCTCCAAAACTTTCAGAACTTTCGAGAGAGGCAATAAAATAGATTGAATTTTCCAGCGTTCTAGAGACATTCATGTGTCCAAAGTATCCCCTTATAGCCCAAGGTTATACATCACAACTCCTCGGATTTCGCTATAGTTAATTACAGTGAAAAAACACCCACATGGTCTTGAGCGCATATTCAATTTATGAGCATCAAAGGAAAACAGATTTAGATACATTAAAATGTGGTTTCTATGTTTATAATGATATGCAGCCACATAAAAAATAACGTACAGAACACCTTGTCCTACAAAACAGCTTTGGGTAATTTTCTCTGACTAGAAATTATCCTAGTTTGAGAACATTAGATTAGACATGAACATAAATTCGAGGCATTATTAATTTATTTGAAAGAGCGGAACATTTAAGAAGGCTGTTTCTACCAGTGGAAACAAAGATAGAAAACTGTCAAATAATTGTGAGTTGCTTGGAATTCTGCCTGGCTTCCAGAAATTAAATTGGGAACAGATGTCTGACCACACAGTGAAAATGATCTTATTAGTAAATGTTTCTTTAAATGAAACACACAATGACAAAAATGATTCTTTAGCAGACTCCCAGTCAAAGGGAAAGAAATATTAGATAGGTTGGAATCTCTGCCATGGTCTTCAAATTTCAGAAGTAGAGACTAGCAATTTAGAGGTATTTTTCCTGGGATGCAAATAAAACTTTGCAATTCATTTATAATTCATTTTTTTGTGAATATTTTGATGAACAACAAGAAATAGTTGATGAAAAGATTAGACAACTGAAAGAGGGCTTAGATTTCATCCTTCTTAGTTCAGTTTCAGACCCTAGTACATTTACTTTTGATTGGTTAGAAGCACCAAAACAGATTTTTACTTAAATGATTTAAGGAACTAAGTAGTATGTGATTTCAAAAGAGAGAAATACTATTAATTATTAAAAAATGAAATGAATCATTTTACTTTAACTATAGTTATATTGATAAATATACCAGGTTAAAACAGGTTGGTTTTTCTTACTCTGCATTTGTAATCAAATTTTTCATGGTAGTTGATAGGTTTTTGCTTAGGTATTTGGGGTCGTTCTTCAAGGAGAATAACTATTTTTCTTGAATGTTAAAATATGAATGAAGAAATATATGGCATTGTGCCAAACCCCTTACATAATACTATTGACACAGTTAGTTCTCAGTATTTCTTGGTTTTATTGGAGAACTATGACTCTAGAGAGAAGTAAGGTAAGTTTAGCAGTTACCACCAGGGGGCAGCAGAGGCTGTAGGATCTCAAGACCTGGAAGTAGCTCTACTGGCTAAAAACGGGTACAATCTCTCACTCTTCCTCCATTTTTGCCGAGTTGCGGCTCTTAGCTGGGAGTGCACATCAGAATGTTCCAGAGAGTTTTGAATCATAATCTCTGGGGAAGTGTAGTTTCCAAAAGCTACTGGTTATTCTCATGCGTAAGAACAGGTGAGGAGTGAGAAAGATAAGAAAGAAGGATCTCAAGATGACTGCCTACTTTCCCATTGGGTTGACCTTAGGGAACTGGAAACATGGACCACAGCTACTGGGTTTTCAGTAACTTATGTGGGGATATTCAGTCTTGTATTCTCTAGTCACTTGATAGGAGGAAGGGTGAAGCAGCCTGAACTGTTTTTTCCAGGTCCCCTAAGGACTCACATTTTAACTGGTAGGGAATATCCACTGAGGTGAAGTTCATTAGGCTTGACTCAGATATAAATTGGCCCACAAAACCTCTGATTATTCTCGTTTGCTCTGGCTCTCTAACTGAAGTTGTTCCCATGCTTTTAAACTGTCAGTGCTTTTAGTATTCACTCAAATAACAAAATACTTCCTTCTTCAGTTAACTGTTTTCTAAGCTCCTAGTATTTACACTAAAATCATTAATGGTGGTTAGAGCATATAGTTCTGATTCTCTTAGACATAAAGGTTTTTTGAGGTTGAGTTTCTTGCAGATTACTTCTGCTCTTATTATGCTGAACTCAGGGGTGGTAACTTTTTCTTTTAGTCTTCCAAAATCAAGTGTAAAAGATGGTCTTTCCATTTATATCTTAGAGCCGAATCGACAGTGCTTAAACAAGAATTGAGTAAAGAATGTGGAATAACAAGAGGGGAAATAAACATGGGCATTTTTATGATTCTAGATAATATTTCGTACAAGATAGGGTCCATTTTCCGGACTCACAAATTTCATTTTATCCAAGATAGACCCCAAGAACAAAGGAGATGAGTAATATATTCTCTTCTTGTTATTAATTAGTTCTTCTTCCAACTTTAAAGTATTGCAACCTCCTCTCCCAATTAGATTAAGAGGTTTGAATTTTATTCTGACTGTGATGAGAAACCTTTGGAAGTTTTTAACCAAGAAGAAGGAGGTTCAATCTGTGTTTAGAAGAGAGGAATCAGACTGTTCTGTGATAAACAGATGGTGAGAAGATGAGGCGAAACGCAAGAAGATCAATTAGGAAACTAAATGGTGATCTCAGAGAGAGATGATGTTGTCTGGACTATGAGAGTAGTGATGGAGATGGAGAAAGTAAAAATATTTGGAACAGACTTTGGAGACCCTAGAAGAACTGAGTCTTTATATGGTAAGGTGGGATGGGGGTGGGGAAGGGATTTTGGAAAGGAATGGTTGGAAAATCTACCTTATTTCCTTTTAGTGCCCTTGCATGGGTCTCTGAGATGCTTCTTGTGCTCCTGTCTTGCTAAAGAAATTGGGTAGAGTAAGACTAACCAAGTTTGTCCTCTCTCTCCTACATTTTAAAAGGATTAATGTGTTTGCCTTTACCCAAACAAATTCACTGAAGCAATGACATATTATGAAGAAAAACAAACAAACCCGTGTGACCTCACACTGTATAACGCATAGATAGGAAGTGGCACACCGGGCAGGATAAAGCATGCTGTGGAGTGCTTGCTAGAGGCACTGGTGTGCCCAGGAGTTGTTTAAATTAGATGCATTATTGCACGTCCCGTCCTGGGATCAGTCTACCTAGACATCAAGGGGAAAGCATAGATGTACTTTGTTGGAGCTTGGTCATCACAACATATTTTTCAGTTTTCCTTTAGTGTTCTGTTCTTTCCAATGAGGCTCTGACTTCTTTTTTCCTTCCCCCGCCCCCCATATGTATAAGGGATTTTTTAAAAAAGAGTGTTGGAAAACATCCCCATGAAAACACTAGCCTGGACGTCTGGATTTCCGTTTGTGAGACCTGCCTCCTTTACTGAATAGCTGGGCAAGTCACCTATCCTCCCTGGAGAAGTGATTGTAATATAGGGAGCTTGACTCCATGAACCCCAAATGCCTTCCAGCTGTCATAATCTGTGACTCTTATCTTTGAGGTCTGTATGAAAATAATGTCAATTCTTGATACCATCCATGGGTTGCCAGTTCTTGATTTAAATGAAAGAGCCTCAGCCATTGCACGGGATATCAGCAATCTCAGAGAAAAACACATATTTGAACTTTCAAGGCAAAGAGAAAAATAATGACGACAGGCTGTTGTTTCAATCCCACTGGATATATTCATATTTCTTTTTGGGTTCACTGAATCTACACTTTGCTTTTCCTTGGTATTGTAATCATCTTCTTTCATCCATCTTTTTTGTTGAACATCATTTATGTCTTATTACACTGGGCTAACAGTAATGTCTTCAGAGTTCTGATTTCTGTATAATACAATAATCTAATTCAATGTCAATACAGATCAAGAATATTATATAGACAATAGGCCAGCAAGAGGAGTTTCTCCTAGCTTGGCGTGGACTAATAAAGTCAAAGTGAGCAAGGTGCATTGGCTTAGTGGGCAACAAGAAGTGGATAATGAGTGGTTTCCTTCATGAGCCCAGAATGATCAGACAATTTTGCTGTCTTCCTCTTGTTACAATGCTTCCTTGGTCATAAAATCCAACAAGAGGTTTAACATTAGGCACTGTGACAGCTCAAAAAAAGAACTGCCAGGTGCATTCAAGGTATTTAAAGAGGAAGATGTTGGATAAATGTTACCCCTTACCTTGTGAATTGAAAACAAACCAACGAATAGGCTGCTGGTTTTATTTTTCTCCATTTGACCAAATTTGAGAGTGTCCAGAATGTTGAAGAACAGAGTTGAGATTCTCAAGTAGCCTGTCCTATGATCAAACAAGACTGGCATTTCCATGTGGATGTCTTGGTATCAACTTGAATGAAATCTGTATAACATTTAAATTGCTCATCTGCTCCTGCCCCTTTGATCCAGCTCCTACTAAAAGTTACCATCCTCACATCAGTCTAATTCATCCAAATTGGCAGTTGCCAGTTTTTGTTATTATTTTAGAGGCTGCCTTCATACTGACCATTTAGTTGCTGATGCAACGTCTATAAAGGTTTTGCATGTGGGGCTGACTCCATAGTGACCGTAAGTAATTAATGTACATGGTTTCTGGATAGGCTAAGATAATATCTATACCATACTCCTAAATTATTGTTGGGGTTTTATTTCATTTACCTTAACAATGCAAGTGCATCTTGAAATACAGTTTAGCTTACACCTTAAATTAGAGCTTAGCCAAGAAGTTATCCTGTGCCTACAGAAATCAGAAGTGATTGGCATTTCTTTCTGCTCTAGCCCTTCCCCCCTCAAATCTCCTGCCCTAGGACAGTCCCAGGCACGTACGAAAGGAATATTTGATAGTGTGCAACACCAATCTGTAAAGTAAGAGATATAAACTGTAGCAGCAATAACAACAGAAAACCCTTAAGGATTACTCTTTCAGGACCAAGAAACTGCAGTGAACCTGACACTTTTCTGCAATTAGTGTGCCAGTTCTGATACAAAGAAAGAGTCATTCTATTATAAGATGGGGCAGAACAGTGTGGCATCTGCCCTGGCCTGGAGCATGAAGGGGATGCATTGGATGAAGCACAGACAGACGGTGATGAAGACAATCCTGCAGGAGGAATTTACTGACCTTACTCAGAAGATATTAAAGTTAACATGAGAATCACACACCATCTTTAAATTTAAATAAAATGCATAGTGTGGGTTAACTCACTTTCAGGTTGCCAAATTTTTATAATATCTAGAGTCCAAAAGCACCAGTTAAAGTGCTGCTAAAAGAAGTAAGTGACTTCAACCAACAATTGGAATCAGATTTTCATGCCCAGCATGTGTTTCATCCACCCAGATTGGTCTCCTGCTGAATAAAGAATTTTGGTGTCTCTGTGCCTACCACAGCTAACTTATGCACATTCAAAAGCCAAGTTTTGGCAGACTCTTTATTTGCCTTTTCCTTAGGAACATTTCATGAGCCAGAGCAATAATTTTGAGGTTTGGATAAAAATACTCTATAAATATATGATTAAATTTTGCTTTTAAATACACAGGCTCAACTCTAATTAAAGTCATGAGTACTTTCAGATGGGGAGCCACAAGGATTCGGTCAGGGTGTACTCAAAGAAAAATGGCAAAGCTCAGTCTTTTATGTTTGGGACAGGAGGGGTAAAGGAGATCATCTGGGACAAAGCAATATATTGTCAATAAATGGAAGAACTTATCACATTTCAAGCACTTTAATTCACAATCCACGGTATGTCTTTCAAATGCTATGTTGAAATGCAAAGGCAGAGTAGTAAGAAAATTTGGGGTATGGAATAAAGCCGTTTCACACAAACAGTGCCGTCTCCTATGCATGTTCTAAAGAGAAAAAAAAGGGTCTAGTGGAAATGTTAAATGTTTTAGCTACGTGAAAGTATTTAATTCATCAGTGAAATGGTTTATTAAATTTCTTAAAAAAATGTTTCACTAAGATGGTTCTAGAGGACATAGATTTGGGGATTATAATTTAAAAATTGTATATGTAGACATCTAACTCAGGAAATTCTTTTCTAAAAAAAACTGAAACTTAAAATTTAATGTGGTCCCAGTGGAATGCAATTAGCAAAATACAGAAGGTTGAAAAAAAAATCTTACAAAACAAGTAATTCGTTTTTCTCTATAAAAGACATTAGAATGAAGTTGGGGGAGAACCTATAAACCAAAGGAGACTTAAGGTAAGTAATAGTATAATTTTAATATGTAGACCTTATTTGGAATTTGATTCAAATAACTCAAATTGTGAGTAGACAAAGTTGCACAGCATTTACAAGGAAAATTTAGAAAATGTAAACATTGACAGGATATTTAATAATATTAAAGAATTATTGTTAATTTTATTCAGGTGTGATGATATTTAAAACAAAAAATTCCATTCATTTGGAGTCACATGCTGAAATCTTTACCAATAAAATAGGTTAATGTGTTTGACTCAGATTTTTTGGTTTTGGAAAGAAAGCCAATGAAAAACTTTTAAAACAGCAGAGTACTTGATTTCTTAGACTCTACCTCATTTAGAGTATTTTTTAAAAACTCCTATTAGGATCAATTTTTTTTTCAGTTTCTTGATATTTACAGATGATTATGTTCAGAGGGAAATAATCCTTACCACTAAGAGAGTGAATGAAAGAAACACACATGCAGTTTGTAGAAGCAAATCCATTTTAGATATTCCTACTTTGATTCAAGGCAAGATGGCCCACTTTTCCATTTAAGCCTACTTCCCATCACCATCAGGGTGCATTAGACATTTTCTCTCCTCTTGGAGAAGATGCCCTTTTCTAACTTCACGGCCACTGGGTAGGGATGACAACTGGCTGTATGTCTGGAAGACAGCGAGATGTAGGTCATAGTTAGGGTTTTTTGGATCCATGCTGCCAGATGAGTGTCTATAGTGATACCTCCTGCCACGATTCTTGATTGGAGAAGAAATTCAAATCAGTCTGCAAAACTCCAATGGTGAACAAATAACATTCTCTATACCTCAATCTCATTCACTTGATTTTCTATATTTTATCTATGGGATAATGTACTATGCATATAACATATGTATGTAGGTTTAACTTTAAAGAATTAATTACTGATGGCTTAAAAGGGGGTATCACTAGGAGAAACCAAATAAGAGAGCAACAAATCAAAGGGAAGCACAGAGATTTCCCAGAGAAAAAACAGAACAAAACAACAACAAAAACCAAAGGTGACAGTCAGTAGAGACTGGGAACCAAACAGATACAATACAGAAGAAGAATCCAGCTAGTAGCTTAACTTGTACATTACAGGTCTCGGAACAAAAAATAAAAAAAGACTTGGGAACCAGACAGAAGAATGGAAATGGGATGGAAAGTCAATTGAAATTGAGGGACTTGACAGAGCTACCCACATAAGTGGGAGGTTAGGAAGTGATGCTTCAGTAGGTGTTTAGAGATGATTCCTGGATCCACTCATTCATTACTTTAGGAAAGATTATTACTTCCTGCGTATCATGCACACTTCTAGGCACTAGGGATGCAGTGATGAACAAACAATATTTTCCTTACTTGTGGTTTGTATCCATCAGTTATTGCTGCATTCAAGAAGAGTAACTTGAAATTCTCTCGCAGGAATGAAGGCTTACCCTGAAGACTAGATATGAAGGAAAACAACAAACAAACAAAACGTGTACTGCTTGAGAGGTAAAGGAAGCACCCAAAGTGGACACTTACATGTGGTGACAAGCTGATAGCACCCTCTTCCCACATGCAGACATAACTCCTGGGGTAACTCAGACTAATCTCCTTCCCATCACAGAAAGTGCAAAAGAAACATTCTAAACCCAGAGGTGGGGGTTGCAGAGAGTTCATGGGAATGCTCTGCTTTCTCTCTTTTTCTTTTTTGGACCCTCTCCTCCCCTTTTCAATATGTTCTCATGGAAAGGAGGCTTGGAGCAGCTTGAATGATTTCAGGATAAAAAAAAATCAAGCACAGAAGGTACAACGGAGACCAAAGGCAAAAAAGACACATACCTGAAGATGAGCTGCATGTTACCTGTGTTTTAAATCACTCAAGCATCTCCACAGGTTTGGTAGCAAATGAAGATTATAGCATCTAAGTTCCACGAAGTTAGCAGCCCCTTCTGTTTGTTTCTATTACTGGCGTCTAAGGGACCTAGCATATTTTCTGGTACATGTTAATAAATATTTCTTGAATGAATGAATGAATGAATGACAATGACAAAGATTTTACTGATAGTAAAGAAAATGAAGTATATGAAGATGGTGACCAGTCTTATAGTCTTGCATTCCTTAAGTCTATTTCCTGTTCTGTTTCAGCCTTAATGTCTGCTTCTCTGGGGACTCATGCTTATTTGTGACTCAGCCTTCTAAGATATGTTAAACGAGATAGCACTATTTTAGTCCATGACACAATCTAAGATGGGACTAGACAAATGCATTTAATGTGCATTATATATCAGTAGTTTGTGTTCGATATACACTTGGGATATTGAATTGAGAAATGTTCCCTGCCTCCATTAATAATGATTTAAAGATAAATCCAATGAACATTATGTCAACTCTCATTGATTCAAGGACTGGTTATCTCTTCGGAGGATTATCAAGATTTTGTGCTGTTTTTCCTTTGACTAGAGAGACTCTTCTGGGATCATGGCTGAATTAACATGGCTCTTTAGTATGTAGGAATAAAATATTCTGGTGTCTATAATTTTATAAAGGGGTATAGAATACGATGATGGGGAGGCGAGACATAAAATGCATTGGATGACTTTTTTAAAGGTCCTGTCCCTTGGTGTCTCACAAACAGAAAGCATCCTATTCCTTCACATTCCTTTTCAATTTCTTCTCCTTCTGTGTATGACCTGGGATGGTAGTGATGGTCATAGAGCCATGAGTGGGTGGTAGATGGTCAAAATAATTAAAGCAGAATAAGAGAATTCGTTTTGAATGAAATCTGCATCTCTCTCACTCAGAATCCCACACTAGCAGAAGCGAACTCATGTCAAATGAAAGTCCAGTAGACAAGCACCGTGGGGCAAACATTTCAGAATCACAGCTGATTCTCAAATGTGCTACTTCAGGGCTGTTTGACTTTGAGTCAGTTATTTAATCCAATTTTAAAATATTTATCTCCAAATGAAGGTAACGATGCCAAACTTATATAAATATGAGAATTAAATTCATTAATGCATTTAAATGTTCAGTATACTGCTTGGCTATTGTTAGGGTGCAATAGAGGCTAGCTAATATTATTTTTCCTTTGATAGAAAAATAATTATTTCATTTTAATAAAATAAAAAGCAAAAAAGCAATTCATTATGATTGTGATTACCCTTCAGTTTTCTTCTCAGACTTTTTAATTTTTAGCTAACCATTGAGTTTGCTTTCATGTAACAAGCAGATGTAATGTTCTTTATCGTTGGCCTGGAAGATATTATTTTAAGAAAAATGATTATTGTTGGTGCTTAAAATATAGATCTAAAGGGATTTTTAGAAATGAACTATTTTCTATATCTGTGAGAAGAACAAACCTGTAGTTACCAAAGGGCAGAGGGAAGGCGGGAGGGACAATTTAAGTGTATGGGACTAACAGATACAAACTACTATATATAAAATAGGTGAGCAACAAGAATATACTGTATAGCACAGGGAATTATAGGCATTATCGTGTAACAACCTATAATGGAGTATAATCTGAAAAAATACTGGATCACTGTGCTGTACACCTGAAGCTGATATAATTTTGTAAATCAACTACACTTTGACTAATACAAAGAACTAATCGATTCTAACCTGTTGATTCTGCAGATGAGATTATGGTGAAACAATGAGGCTAAATTGGTGGCCGATGGTCGCAGGTACCATTTAGGAACAGCTCTGATGACAGCTCGAGTCTGTGCCACTGTGTCCAGTTCTCTTTCCCGAGAAAGCATAGCCTTGTTTAAACAAGTCCTGATTGGACAGTGGAGCAGATACTTGACTCTTGGTGGACTCATGAGCTTCTCTTTCCTATTAACATGAATTAATAACTCAGAAATGGCACATCTTGAGGTTGGTAGAACTGAGAGGGAGTTTTGGGGGTAGGAGAAACATTGTATGGCCCAAGCAGACATAGTAGCAGAGAAAGGAACCGTATGGAATTGCAACCTAGTTGCCTCCCCAAAACTCCTCTTTTTTGCTTCTGCTAGTTGGGATGGGTTTCTGCTACTATAATCAAAAGAGCCTTGAAAAGGACTAAATGAATAATCATTTTTGTTCAGATGAAATAAGTATTTAACTACAAATGTATACCTTATTAATAGACATTAAATAATGCAACCTGGAATTGGATTTTACAAATGTGTTGGCATTTTAGATGTACTCTTGTCTTTCATAAAATAGAGCCATCTGCTAATAGCTTTGATCAAAGCATAAAACATTACTTAAACTAACAGATTTTGAAATGGAAACATGAAGAGAAAGATTCTTTAATTCTCTAATTGCTCTTCTCTGCTATTGAAATTAACTAGCATTTTATCTTTAATGGGAACAATTATGAAGAGAAACATTTGCTAGCTAATTTAAAGGTTAGCCACTATGGCATGACTAACATCTATGAGAAAAAGAATCAGTAAATTGTTACATTGCAACAATCAGTATAATTGATTGCTCCCGTGAATACCTGGGATATTTAGCCCCTCATTTTCTTCAACAGATCATAACCACTGAAGTCTGCACAAAGTAGAAATTCGACACAATAAATGTTAGTTTCCTGCTTTTGCCAGCTCAGATACGTTTCTAATAATAGCAAGACTTCATCTTTTGTTTAAAATATTTTGCTTTTAACAAAGAACAATTTTCGCTTTGATTATCAGTTTTCACATCCCGGTAACTCTTCCTCACGAGCAGGTAGGAAGAGAGAAAAGGTGCTGGAAGTGGCACTAACTTTAGGATTACATCATCTCCAGCACCAAATGTGACCCCTGGGAACTGAGACTGGGAGAATTCTTCACTATAATTTATCAGTCACCCTCACTTAGTCCCTGTCATCACTCAGCTCTTTTTCATGGTATTTCCACGTATGTAGGGAGAAGTGGAAAAGTGGTCTTAAAAATCCACCTTCTTACTTGGAAAGCTTGAAGAAATTAAGATTTTACTTTTATACAACTAATGTTTTTTAAATAAAATGGCTATTTTTTCAGGTTGAAAAGTCAATTCTCTAAAGAAACAAAAGCCCAGTCAGATTTATATGGCTTACAGTATTCTTACTGTGGCCACGTCATAGAAAATCTTCTGATGTGCTTCATTGTGTCTCAAGCCAAAGCACACACCTATGCTCCCAGGATGTCCCGATGTAGATGCTGTCCTTTCCAGCCAAGTAGTATGGTCTGCCACCTGGCAAAATAAAGCCCTTTGAGAGGCAGTATGAACTTGACTGGCTGGCTACATATTCATCTCTGCCAATTAGTAATGATTATTTTATTTTTACAAATCGCTTATTGAATTTTATGTATGCACTTGCTCTTAGAAGAGGCAACTTTACCCTATGAAGAAAGAGAATACTATTTGTTCAGCTGTGGTGTTTGGGACCTTATAATAACAATTCTGTTCTGATAGAATATACAGCCCTATCTCAAAATGTACAGGTAACAGGCTCTATCCAGACCACTCAATCAGAATGACTGGATAGAAGGAAGCTGCCAGTTTGATTTTTAAAGAAGCTCTCTAGGTGGTTCTTAAGCAAAGTGAAGTTTGAGAATCAGTGATTTAGAGGACTTCAGCATAAAGTCCTCTCCAAATACAACTGGTTTATTGACCCCTTTGGATTTCTCTTAGGGGCGGCTGCCTAGCTGGGCCCGTGATAAGTCTGTCCAGCCCTGGAGCACATTATTAAGACATCCTTTATGGCCATCCACATTCTCTAACATGTCTTTATCTCTATTTTCCTAACTTCCTTCAGTGGGTCCCAACATGTGTTGGAGAAAGCAATACCATTTATCGGGTGAATTCAAACCCTCAAATACGAATAAACAATATTCTCTTCTTTTAGCCTAGGAGTAGATGGCTTATACCAGCTTATACCGAATCAGTGTCTATCATCCATGTGTGTCTATCTATCCTCCCTCTAACAGAGAACTACTAAACATCTATGAGCAGCGAAGTACTAAGCAAAGCATCATTGGAAATACTAAGGTGCATGAAACACATCCTCAAAGGAGGTTACAAACACCTGAGTGCAGTGATATAAACAGATATAAAGGGGCACTAGATTGGGAATGGAGATGATTCTAACATGAGCTGAGTGTGGCACTAGGAGACCTTGAAGTTTTGAACTTAGGACACTTGGACACTGGTGATGTTTTGAGATGTCACACTTGAATCCCTAAACTGTCTCGTGGCATTGTAAAGCCATATTAGGGGCACAGGGGACAGAATAACTGACACCAGGGAGGAAACACTTTGTGTCTTGTCAGGGATGAAACCGTGCTACCATTGGAGCATAGCTGAGCCAATCTATAGCACTGGAGCTCTTCTTTTTAGTTCCATCATACTTTTTTTTTTTCCCTATTTGGATGGAATACAAGTTAGCGGTTCCCCAGCTGAAAATGAGATGGTAATTGTAACAGACGATAGAAAGAACACCAGAGTGAATGCTTGCCAGTTGGTGTGGTTGAACTCTTTCCAGCTTGGAAATTCAGAGCAAAGAGGGATCTGTGTGGGTTGAAGCCATCCCTTCAGGATCTGCAAGAGTCTGCCTCTCATTCCTACTGTTTTTAGGCAGGTCTTCACCACACTCTTTAGACAAGAACCTCCATTTTTATCCTAAGACAAAACAAACAAATAGCGAATCTCCAATGAAGATACAGAGGACCTCTTGTTTATAAATGGTTTTTCAATGTTATTACAAAGTAATATATATATATACATTGCAAAACATTAGAAAACATATCATACAGGAAGAATAGGGAATTTTCCTTCATCACTTTAACATTTTTTAGTATTTAGTCCCTTGTCATTTTTTTCTGTCATACGTACTATGCATACACATTCTTATTCCTTTCCACAAAAATATAATTCTTTTGTATACAGTTTTAATACTTTCATTACTTAAAAATGTAACTCCATATTCTAAACATTCTCCTTATTGTTTAATATTCATCCGTAGTATTATTTTAATGGCTAATAACTGCTTATTACATTTGAATGTAACACACTTTATGTAAACATTTCTCTATTTTTGGACATTTAGGTAATTTCTAGTTTCGTGTGAGTACCACCATATATTTGAGTGCAACCAAATATACTTCAAAGTATTAACATTTCCAGTCAAAAGATCAAAATGATCCTTTTGAAACAGAGCTATAGGCTGTAATTTGGCCAAGGAACTTGAGCTTTTGGCACCTCAGTGGTTAAGATTGTACAAAACTGGGCAGTCTTAGGGAAGATAGTTCTAGGTTTTTAGCTGATGATAAATTGTGTACTGATCTCTAAGCAGGGGAGATTATTCCAGTCTGCAAAGTGGACTAAGCAAATAAGAAACGAGGAAGATTAATGGTCAGAAGATAGGTTCAGGGGAACCTGGCTTTACCGTGATTGATGGCCTCCAAGTGGAAAACAATAACAGGCCAAACAAGAGTTTAATAATCTTTAAAAAAAAAAAAAAAGGCCCTCCTCTGTCCCATAAGTAAAACTTTTTAAATGCCCTTAGTTTAATATGATTGTTTCAAATCATGTTATTTTTATTTTGGAAACTTTTAAAAGCTATGAAAAGATTCATTTAATAAAACCTCTTTACAGAAATCATAATCAGCATTTCTAACCAGAGAACAATGGTGGGAGGGAGAATTCTTTTCAGAAATACAAAGAACAATGCCAAGTTTCTGATTTTGAAAAGAGTTGTTAAATAAGGCACAGAAATGAACTGGGGAAAGAAAAACAAGTTAAGAAATTTTCTCAAGTTTCTCTCAAGTCAAAGAGAGTGTACTGCAGAGTTTAATAGCATAAGGGTTAGGCTTGGATTTTTAAGATCTGCATGTTGAGATTACAAAACTCTATAAATCATGTTTATAGTATGAGTCTCAATATTTAAAATATTTTATTTTAACTCTGGAGGCCATGTTCAGTTGATTAAAATAAAGTCTTATGTTTATGCAAGTCTCATACCATAAATCAATACAGACTCACTATTACAGTTTATGAAAAGAAAAATGAAAGACTCCAATACCCTTCTGATGTACATTTCTGACTGGCTTTCCTCCCTCCACAACAAAAATTAGAACATTTTTAGAATTAAAACTTTTAAAATGCCTTTATTTTAAAATTATTGTGTCAAATCATGTTATTTTATTTTGGAAACTTAAGTGATGAAAAGATACATTTAATAAAACCTCTTTAGGGAAATCATAATTAGTATTTCTAACCAAAGAACCATTTAGCATACAGGTTATATATGCAGAATAGAACTTACACTTATATATGTGGATGGCTTCTCCAACTGTTAGAAATAAGGAAAACAGAGGTGCTCTTTATGAGTTATATCATCTTAATTTAGACTTGCTTGACTCTATTTAATTTGTAATAACGAATAGTGCATTTAAAAGAAGAATGGATCAACAGGACAATGATTAGTATACTGAAAAGTTCAAATGGTTGACCTTTGAAAACATGTGTGTCTAGCTCTCCGGAAAGATGCTGGATTTGGAGTCTAGGATTATGCTTGTTCCTCAGACAGGTGTTCTGAACTCTTTGCTGGGAGGTGTTATTCTTCTGTCATTTAGAAATAAGAAAAGTATAACTACTGCATAAATAAGAAATGTTACAGCTTTCCACCCACAATTTCCTTATCTATTAAACAGAACCATCTAGTGTGTAACTCCTACTCTCCTTGTCTTAGAACACTTTTCATCTTTTTTTCCTAGTATGTATATAACTCTGCTTCTAATATAGTCAGGGAGAAATACCTCAGTGTCAGGATGACTATGCAGTTTGGCTTCTTAAGAGAGGATAGTATCATAGGGCTCTAAGCGTTCAGAAGCACTGGATGGAAGGCAGAGAATGAATGATTTCAGTGGCAAGTTACTGTATCCTGCATTTTGTTGAAGGGGTTGTATATGTGAGAAACCCATGCCCCTGGAAGGGCTACTTGAGACCCATAGACATCTTAAGCCAAAGGTAGCTTTTGAGCAGCCCACCTCACCTATGACTGAGTGATCTCAAGATGCAGCCAGTCTGATTTATATTTGTTTTTCTTTCACATTATCCTAGGACTCCCAAAGTCCAAGGCAACTAAAAAAAGGTAGGATACTGGAAATGAAAATGACTCTGGATTAGCAACTTCAATCCACATTCAGAATAACTTATCTTTGTTTCCTCCTATTGTTTATCTCTTTCTTTTAACCTTATTGTGTGGGTTCCTTAAATTTATCTTGTCACTCTTTAAAAATTTTTTAAACTTCCATCTATTATATGTATTTTTCTGTATTGTTTAACTATTCTTTAAAAAATGGCATCATGTTTGCTTCATGAATTTAATATTTTCTATTTTTTTCCTAAGGATAAAAATTTTAGTTTTTTAAAGTTTTTTTTTTTCTTCCTGCATTGTCTCTTTTATTTTGAGACATTGTCTCTTTACACTGTGTATGGATGGTGGTGTGTTTTAGTCTTCTTGTTAGAGTTAGAAGTTTTCCTCAAATGTCTGTTGGTTTCTGACTGACTTAAAGGTGACGCAGTAAAGTTGTGTGTCTGTCAGGTCAGCTATCGTATTGAGGGATCCCCAAATCTGTAGTTTTCTTTTCATTCTAGAGAAAGTTCTCAATCTTCTGCCTTGATGGGCAGCCCATCAGCTAGTTCTGGATGAGTGACGAGGACTCACTCTTTGGCACGTGTACTGTATCTCACTGCCTGGTGTCCCTAAGCCAGGACGTTCCTAGTACAATTTCTGCAGGGAATAAATCTCTCATCTCTAGCAGGAGTATGAGGGGGGCTGTTGCTTTAGTTGAATGGGGACCAGTCCCTCTGATTGTTCCACATATAAAGTGTCAGCCAATCCTGTTTTCAGTCTCTCATGTCTTTTAACCCACTTTCCAGCATACCTTCTGCCTACAACCCTTAAAACTCCTGGGTTCCCAGGAGTGAGTCATCTTGATTCTTGTCAGTATGCACATCTTAAGATATTCGGTTTCATTGAGGCTTCCGTCATGTTTGTGCATATACCCAGAGTATTCAGCTTCTAGTGGAGTGTCTTAAAACAGCAAGGAAAGATTATAACCAGATCCGGACAGGGTCTCCTGGGCCGCTTCCTCTTTTGATGAACCTGGTTCCTGCCATCCCCTCTCTAATACCAGGAGTTTTCTACCATGCCTGTTCCTTGTTATCCACACTGTAAGACACCAGTCCCAGAAAAAGGAGGAACGTGTATCCTTCCCCCATGTCCTCATTTTCTGTCCTGATATTACTTTCACTCCACACAGAAGGACACGATCCAGCCATGTGGTCCCCAAATTATACAATTGTCTGGCTTCACCACATGTCCCGGATTCTGAGTTATTAAGTTCCACCACATGCCGGAGATCAGCAGCTCTGGATATACAGCTCCAAGCTCCATTTAATCTCTTGTCAGCCTCTCCTTGGCAATGGTTTAGAAATCTCGTGGTCAAAGTTAAAGCAGAGTCTCTCTTATCCAAGACAAATGAATAACACAAAGGGTGAGAGTGACAATCAACACAATAGACGTGACACCAATTACTTGTGGAGCAGATACAACAATTTCAGCTGAGAGAACTGGGAAAAGCCCTATCTCTTTTTTCCTCTTCTTTTATCATTCTTTTTCCTTCCTTTCTTTCCTTTTTTTTTTTTTTTTTTTTTTGATGACCATGAAGAACAAATAGTTCCCAGTTTCCCTTGGAGGAATTCTGCTGTGTTACAATTCTGTTAGCCAAGAAGTTCTTCATTATGTCTAACCTAAATTGCCTCTGACTTAATTTAATGCTATTTTATTTCATTCAATTCACCATGGAAAGGGAAAAAGTAATAAATTTCAATTTCATAGAATCCCCTCATACACTTGAAGACAGTGATTAAGCCACTCCAAGTTTTCTTCTCTAGCCTAAACAACCCTGACAAAAATCTTTCTAAAATGATTTTTAGATTGGATTCCAGGAACTACGTTTCTCTCAGTAAAATAAGATCTGACTGAAGCTTTTCTTCTGCTTTTCTGGCTATACTTTTTTTTTTAACTAGGCATGTACTTCAATCACACTTTATAAACCTCATTTACAATGTTCAGTACTTACATACTCAAAACTTATAGGCCTTTAAAAATTGCAACTTTACTCAAATTAACCAAAGCAGATATCATGGTAATTCAAAAGTGATTACTGGCTGACTTTGGTGTTATGAAAACATAAACATTGGTCTCCTGGGCTAAATTTCCTCTTTCATATGGTCACAATTTTAAGAACAGGCTGTGTAGACAGGAGTGTTATTGCCAGAGACACCGCTTGGAAGCAGCCCTAAGTGTGCCAGTGTGGTTAGTTTGAGCTAAACAAAGAAACAGTAAAAGTTTAATCAAGTCCAGTTGGGAACACAGTCTGGGGGGATTGTGTCTGTGACAAGAGAGATTATTCTGCAAAGCAACTTTCCTTAATCTTCTCTAAAAGCATATAGATATCACAAAGTTTTTGTTTTCAGTTAGAAAAGATCATGCCACTAAACGATTAATAGCTGCCCATGGTATTTTGACAAGACTGACCTTCACGTTTAAGATATGCAGTCCTAACAGAGAAGGATTACTTAATAAAGATTATTTAGGAGGCATTAAATCCTGAAAACAGAACCAGGTATTTAATCATCTTTAAAATATGGAAGGCTATTTATTCCATGATCCTTGTAATGGATAGGCTGTATATATCGAGCTTCCCTTTCTCCTTTTTGGTAAGAAAATCTCTTTTCCTAAGGAAATCCATTCCATGAGATTTGGATGGAGTGATCACTCTCCCTCACTCCATGTCCCACCAGCATTAAGGGGTAGACACGTGATACAGGCCTTGCCTAGCTGAAGACTACATGCCCTTAGAGGCAGTGACTATTTGTGGACAGACATGTGATAGAAGCAGTGGTATTTCTCAGAGTTTTCAGCCAGTCCCAGATAAGGAAGATGGTGTACAAGAAGTCTCCTGAATGTAGAGAAGCAAGAACTCTGTGTCACTAATTCTGCCCCCAGCCACTTAATTTTTTTTTTTTTAAGCTGGACCAGTTTTATATGAATTTCTATTACAATTAAAAGTCCCAATTAATAGGACTGATCAGAAACACTCCATTTTAAGCAAGGAAAATGAGGCATGATTTGCCTAAGTTAACACACAGCTGGTTTGCTGTGCAGCTCTGCTTGATGTCCAGCTCTCTTAAGCTTTGTTCTTTGACTCTTATTTCCTGGGCACCTGCAGTGTGTCAGATCTTGGTGGTAGAATGATAAGCCTCCCTTCACCAAGCTTATAGTCGATTTCTCTTTAATTCTCCATTTTGGTGAAGCTATGTCTTTTTAAACAATTAAAGTCTCCAAGAGAGAATTTCTAAAAGCAACTTGGTTATAATAAATTCAACTGCAAAGAAGAAAGTGAAAGATTTTCCATAGAACTATAAATATTAAATTTAGAAATATTAAATATTTCATCTAAATCTTGAAGCCTTTTTTATAAACCCCATTTTGTAGCTAAAATAAGTAAGAAAATTAAGCCACTGTGCCAAATTCATACTCCATTCAGTCTATTTTTAAAAAGAGGTTTATTGTTTGTTGCTTAATTCATTATGAAGGCTGTGTACAAGAAAAAATACTGAGGTTAAATTTTTTTCTTTTCTTATATAATAGTATTGCATGACTTCATTTGTTAAAAACTTATAACTCTTCTATTACCATAAATATCCTAAAGCTTAAATAAGTACTATTAATGGAATGATTACTATGAATATATCTAATTGCCAGCTACCTGCATTGTGGGAAGGAATTTGAGACCCAAAATTCTTCCTGTTCTTTCATCCTGCCTTGAAGTTGCAGTGACCCCCTCATCTCTTGCCTAGCTCAAATGCCCCAAACATATAATCTCCAAAACTTTCCATCAAGACAAAGAAGCCCAAGAAGGTCTAAAGTGACTAGAGGGAAAAAGGTAAGTCTAAAATATACCTAAACGTTTTTAACTCTTAGATTCAAATGCTTGTTATCATATACCAATTTATTAGGCAGAGGGTGCTAATAAACAAAGTGCATAAATTTAATTATTGAGATAGGTCAATTTATTATTTTTCAAATAGGCATGTTAAGTGGTTTTGTTTTGTTTTTACTTTAAATATGTGTGTTTCATGTTAATTATAACTTAATGAAGTTGTTTAAAAAAAGACAAAAAAGATGAGACATCCATATTAGCAAATTCACGCTCCCAAGGAAGGATGTCTATAGTGTATTAAGTGAAGAAAAAAATGTAAAAAACAGTAGGCATGATATTTTTTGTGGAATACTTATAAGCAGAAAATGTTAACTTTGGCTGTGGGAATACAAAGAGTTTTCACTTCCAAATGTAAATACTGCCATAGTCTACAATGAACATATGTAAGGGTCAGGCTCCAAGATGGTCCCTAGGGATCCCTACTTCCTGGGATTCATGCCCTTGTATATTTGTCTCCCACATTGTATCATGGTTAGTTTGTGTGACCAATAGAATATCTCAAAAATGATGATATGCCTTAAAAGGCAACATGGCTTCCTTTTTGCTCTCATCTGAATTATTTATTCTGAAGGATACAAAGCAGCTTTATGGTGGGGTCCATATGAAGAGGAACTGAGGCCACCTGCCAACAGCCAGGTGAGTGAACCATTTTGAAAGAGCATCCCCCAGATGCAGCCCAACCTTCAGATGACTGCAGCCCTGTCTGTCATCCTGATTGCAACCTCATGAGATGAGAGAGAATCATCCAGGTAGGCCTTTTCCAGATTTGTGATTCCCGGAGATGTTTGTTATTTTAAGACATTAAGATTTGGAGGAATTAGTTACATAGTAATAGATACCCAAAACAGCATGTATTCCTTTTTTTTTTTTTTTTGAATAGCTATATATATATTATATATAATAATATATATACAATTAACATATAATAAATTAAACATACATATATAAAGAATACAATTTGGTAAGTTTTTATATATACAGTTGACCTTTGAACAATGCGAGTGTTTGGGACATCAACCCTTCACCCAGTTGAAAAAAAACCTACATATAAATTTTAGTCAGCTCTCAGTATACATTGTTCCTGCATATCTGGGGTTCCACATCCTTGGATTCAACCAACTGCAGACCATGTAGTACTGTGTTTGTTGAAAATAATCCATGTATAAGTGGACCCACCCAGTTTGAACCAGTATTGTTCAAAGGTTAACTGTATATGATATAAATATATAGATATGATATGTAACTGTATCTGTAAAGTATCACTAAAATCAAGATAATAAACATACCAACCATTCCCCCCAAAAGTTGCTTAAGACCTTTGCTTATTCTTCCTTCTTCACACTCCCAGCTTGCCTACCCCAAAGCAATCCTGTCTGCTTTCTGTTGCTATAAAAGACTTTGCATTTTCTAGGATCATGTGTAAATAGAATTACACAGTATGGACTCTTTTTGTCTGGCTTCATTAACTTAGCAGAATTATTTTGAGAATCATTCACATTGTTGCATATATCAATAGTTCATTCTACTTTATTGCTAAATAGTAATCCATTTTATATTCAGCATTGGATATACCAGTTTGTTCATTCATTCACCTATTGATGGAGAGGTGGGTTGTTTAGAGTTTGAGACTTTTCCAAATAAAGCGTCTATGAATATTTATGTACATATATTTAATGGATATATGCTTTCATTTCTCTTCAAGAAATACCTAGCAGGGGAATGGCTGGGTTATATGATAAGTATATGTTTAACATTTTAAGAAACTGCCAAACTGTTTTCCAAAGTGCTGCCTCATTTTACATTGCTAGAGAGTTCCAGTCTTTTCACATCCTTGCCAACACTTGGTATCATAAGATTTCTTAACTTTAGTTATTCTAATAGATATGTAATTGCATACTATTATAATTTTAGTTTGCATTTTTCTAATGACTAATTCTTCTGAACATCTTTTTGTGTGCTTAATTGCTATCCATAAGTTTTTTTTTGTTTTTTTTTTTTTTTTAACATCATAATAGAAATTTTTATGTTACAATGATCTCTATAAACTTTCAATGTGTAACCATATCCTTAATACAGTTCAGCTTCAAACTCAAAAGGAACTTAGTATAACAGCCTTTTGCACTGTTTTAGCCATGATTTTTTTTTTTTTTTTAAACATCTTTATTGAAGTATAATTGCTTTACAATGGTGTGCTAGCTTCTGCTTTACAACAAAGTGAATCAGTTACACATATACATATGTTGCCATATCTCTTCCCTCTTGCATCTCCCTCCCTCCCACCCTCCCTATCCCACCCCTCTAGGTGGTCACAAAGCACCGAGCTGATCTCCCTGTGCTATGCGGCTGCTTCCCACTAGTTATCTATTTTACATTTGGTAGTGTATATATGTCCATGACACTCTCTCACCCTGTCACATCTCACCCCTCCCCCTCCCCATATCCTCAAGTCCATTCTCTAGTAGGTCTGTGTCTTTATTCCCATCTTGCCACTAGGTTCTTCATGACCTCTTTTTTTTTTTTTTTTTTTTTTCCCTTAGATTCCATATATATGTGTTAGCATACTGTATTTGTTTTTCTCTTTCTGACTTACTTCACTCTGTATGACAGACTCTAACTCCATCCACCTCATTACAAACACCTCCATTTCATTTCTTTTTATGGCTGAGTAATATTCCATTATATATATGTGCCACATCTTCTTTATCCATTCATCCGATGATGGACACCTAGGTTGCTTCCATGTCCTGGCTATTGTAAACAGAGCTGCAATGAATATTTTGGTACATGACTCTTTCTGAATTATGGTTTTCTCAGGGTATATGCCCAGTAGTGGGATTGCTGGGTCATATGGTAGTTTTATTTTTAGTTTTTTAAGGAACCTCCATACTGTTCTCCATAGTGGCTGTATCAATTTACATTCCCACCAACAGTGCAAGAGTGTTCCCTTTTCTCCACACCCTCTCCAGCATTTATTGTTTGTAGATTTTTTGATGATGGCCATTCTGACCGGTGTGAGATGATACCTCATTGTAGTTTTGATTTGCATTTCTCTAATGATTAATGATGTTGAGCATTCTTTCATGTGTCTGTTGGCAATCTGTATCTCTTCTTTGGAGAAATGTCTATTTAGGTCTTCTGCCCATTTTTGGATTGGGTTGTTTGTTTTTTTGTTATTGAGCTGCATGAGCTGCTTGTAAATCTTGGAGATTAATCCTTTGTCCGTTGCTTCATTTGCAAATATTTTCTCCCATTCTGAGGGTTGTCTTTTGGTCTTGTTTATGGTTTCCTTTGCTGTGCAAAAGCTTTTAAGTTTCATTAGGTCCCATTTGTTTATTTGTGTTTTTATTTCCATTTCTCTAGGACCTGGGTCAAAAAGGATCTTGCTGTGACTTATGTCATACAGTGTTCTGCCTATGTTTTCCTCTAAGAGTTTGATAGTGTCTGGCCTTACACTTAGGTCTTTAATCCATTTTGAGTTTATTTTTGTGTATGGTGTTAGGGAGTGTTCTAATTTCATACTTTTACATGTACCTGTCCAATTTTCCCAGCACCACTTATTGAAGAGGCTGTCTTTTCTCCACTGTATATGCTTGCCTCCTTTATCAAAGATAAGGTGACCATATGTGCATGGGCTTATCTCTGGGCTTTCTATCCTGTTCCATTGATCTATATTTCTGTTTTTGTGCCAGTACCAAACTGTCTTGATTACTGTAGCTTTGTAATATAGTCTGAAGTCAGGGAGCCTGATTCCTCCAGCTCCATTTTTCGTTCTCAAGATTGCTTTGGCTATTCGGGGTCTTTTGTGTTTCCATACAAATTGTGAAATTTTTTTTCTAGTTCTGTGAAAAATGCCAGTGGTAGTTTGATAGGGATTGCATTGAATCTGTAGATTGCTTTGGGTAGCAGAGTCATTTTCACAATGTTGATTCTTCCAATCCAAGAACATGGTATATCTCTCCATCTGTTTGTATCATCTTTAATTTCTTTCATCAGTGTCCTATAATTTTCTGCATACAGGTCTTTTGTCTCCTTAGGTAGGTTTATTCCTAGGTATTTTATTCTTTTTGTTGCAATGGTAAACGGGAGTGTTTTCTTAATTTCACTTTCAGATTTTTCATCATTAGTATACAGGAATGCAAGAGATTTCTGTGCATTAATTTTGTATCCTGCTACTTTACCAAATTCATTGATTAGCTCTAGTAGTTTTCTGGTAGCATCTTTTGGATTCTCTATGTATAGTATCATGTCATCTGCAAACAGTGACAGCTTTACTTCTTCTTTTCCGATTTGGATTCCTTTTATTTCTTTTTCGTCTCTGATTGCTGTGGCTAACACTTCCAAAACTATGTTGAATAATAGTGGTGAGAGTGGGCAACCTTGTCTTGTTCCTGATCTTAGTGGAAATGGTTTCAGTTTTTCCCCATTGAGGACAATGTTGGCTGTGGGTTTGTCATATACGGCCTTTATTATGTTGAGGAAAGTTCCCTCTATGCCTACTTTCTGCAGGACTTTTATCATAAATGGGTGTTGAATTTTGTCGAAAGCTTTCTCTGCATCTATTGAGATGATCATATGGTTTTTCTCCTTCAATTTGTTAATATGATGTATCACGTTGATTGATTTGCGTATATTGAAGAATCCTTGCATTCCTGGAATAAACCCCACTTGATCATGGTGTATGATCCTTTTAATGTGCTGTTGGATTCTGTTTGCTAGTATTTTGTTGAGGATTTTTGCATCTATGTTCATCAGTGATATTGGCCTGTAGTTTTCTTTCTTTGTGACATCTTTGCCTGGTTTTGGTATCAGGGTGATGGTGGCCTCGTAGAATGAGTTGGGGAGTGTTCCTCCCTCTGCAATATTTTGGAAGAGTTTGAGAAGGATAGGTGTTAGCTCTTCTCTAAATGTTTGATAGAATTCGCCTGTGAAGCCATCTGGTCCTGGGCTTTTGTGTGTTGGAAGATTTTTAATCACAGTTTCAATTTCAGTGCTTGTGATTGGTCTGTTCATATTTTCTATTTCTTCCTGGTTCAGTCTCGGCAGGTTGTGCATTTCTAAGAATCTGTCCATTTCTTCCAGGTTGTCCATTTTATTAGCATAGAGTTGCTTGTAGTAATCTCTTATGATCGTTTGTATTTCTGCAGTGTCAGTGGTTACTTCTCCTTTTTCATTTCTAATTCTATTAATTTGAGTCTTCTCCTTTTTTCTCTTGATGAGTCTGGCTAATGGTTTATCAATTTTGTTTATCTTCTCAAAGAACCAGCTTTTAGTTTCATTGATTTTTGCTATTGTTTCCTTCATTTCTTTTTCATTTATTTCTGATCTGATCTTTATGATTTCTTTCCTTCTGCTAGCTTTGGGGTTTTTTTGTTCTTCTTTCTCTAATTGCTTTAGGTGCAAGGTTAGGTTGTTTATTCGAGATGTTTCCTGTTTCTTGATGTAGGCTTGTATTGCTATAAACTTCCCTCTTAGAACTGCTTTTGCTGCATCCCATAGGTTTTGGATCGTCGTGTCTCCATTGTCATTTGTTTCTAGGTATTTTTTGATTTCCCCTTTGATTTCTTCAGTGATCACTTCGTTATTAAGTAGTGTATTGTGTAGCCTCCATGTGTTTGTATTTTTTACAGATCTTTTCCTGTAATTGATATCTAGTCTCATAGCGTTGTGGTCGGAAAAGATACTTGATACGATTTCAATTTTTTTAAATTTACCAAGGCTTGATTTGTGACCCAAGATATGATCTATCCTGGAGAATGTTCCATGAGCACTTGAGAAAAATGTGTATTCTGTTGTTTTTGGGTGGAATGTCCTATAAATATCAATTAAGTCCATCTTGTTTAATGTATCATTTAAAGCTTGTGTTTCCTTATTTATTTTCATTTTGGATGATCTGTCCATTGGTGAAAGTGGGGTGTTAAAGTCCCCTACTATGATTGTGTTACTGTCGATTTCCCCTTTTATGGCTGTTAGTATTTGCCTTATGTATTGAGGTGCTCGTATGTTGGGTGCATAAATATTTACAATTGTTATACCTTCCTCTTGGATCGATCCCTTGATCATTATATAGTGTCCGTCTTTGTCTCTTGTAATTGTCTTTATTTTAAAGTCTATTTTGTCTGATATGAGAATTGCTACTCCAGCTTTCTTTTGATTTCCATTTGCATGGAATATCTTTTTCCATCCCCTCACTTTCAGTCTGTATGTGTCTCTAGGTCTGAAGTGGGTCTCTTGTAGACAGCATATATATGGGTCTTGTTTTTGTATCCATTCAGCCAGTCTGTGTCTTTTGGTGGGAGCATTTAATCCATTTACATTTAAGGTAATTATCGATATGTATGTTCCTATTCCCATTTTCTTAAATGTTTTGGGTTTGTTATTGTAGGTGTTTTCCTTCTCTTGTGTTTCTTGCCTAGAGAAGTTCCTTTAGCATTTGTTGTAAAGCTGGTTTGGTGGTGCTGAACTCTCTCAGCTTTTGCTTGTCTGTAAAGGTTTTAATTTCTCCATCAAATCTGAATGAGATCCTTGCTGGGTAGAGTAATCTTGGTTGTAGGTTTTTCTCCTTCATCACTTTAAGTATATCCTGCCACTCCCTTCTGGCTTGCAGCGTTTCTGCTGAAAGATCAGCTGTTAACCTTATGGGGATGCCCTTGTGTGTTATCTGTTGTTTTTCCCTTGCTGCTTTTAATATGTTTTCTTTATATTTAATTTTTGATAGTTTGATTAATATGTGTCTTGGTGTGTTTCTCCTTGGATTTATCCTGTATGGGACTCTCTGTGCTTCCAGGACTTGACTGACTATTTCCTTTCCCATATTAGGGAAGTTTTCAACTATAATCTCTTCAAATATTTTCTCATTCCCTTTCTTTTTCTCTTCTTCTTCTGGGACCCCTATAATTCGAATGTTGGTGCGTTTAATGTTGTCCCAGAGGTCTCTGAGACTGTCCTCAGTTCTTTTCATTCTTTTTTCTTTATTCTGGTCTGCAGTAGTTATTTCCACCATTTTATCTTCCAGGTCACTTATCCGTTCTTCTGCCTCAGTTATTCTGCTATTGATCCCATCTAGAGTATTTTTAATTTCATTTATTGTGCTTGTCATCGTTTCTTGGTTCCTCTTTAGTTCTTCTACGTCCTTGTTAAATGTTTCTTGCATTTTGTCTATTCTATTTCCAAGACTTTGGATCATCCTTACTATCATTATTCTGAATTCTTTTTCAGGTAGACTACCTATTTCCTCTTCATTTGTTAGGTCTGGTGTGTTTTGACCCTGCTCCTTCATCTGCTGTGTGTTTTTCTGTCTTCTCATTTTGCTTATCTTACTGTGTTTGGGGTCTCCTTTTCACAGGCTGCAGGTTCGTAGTTCCCGTTGTTTTTGGTATCTGTCCCCAGTGGCTAAGGTTGGTTCAGTGGGTTGTGTAGGTTTCCTGGTGGAGGGAACTAGTGCCTGTGTTCTGGTGGATGAGGCTGGATGTTGTCTTTCTGGTGGGTTCGTCCACGTCTGGTGGTGTGTTTTGGGGTGTCTGTGGCCTTATTATGATTTTAGGCAGCCTCTCTGTTAATGGATGGGGCTGTGTTCCTCTCTTGCTAGTTGTTTGGCATAGGGTGTCCAGCACTGTAGCTTGCTGGTCGTTGAGTGAAGCTGGGTCTTGATGTTGAGATGGAGATCTGTGAGAGATTTTCGCCGTTTGGTATTACGTGGAGCTGGGAGGTCCCTTGTGGACCAGTGTCCTGAAGTTGGCTCTCCCACCTCAGAGGCACAGCCCTGATGCCTGGCTGGAGCACCAAGAGCCTTTCATCCACACGGCTCAGAATAAAAGGGAGAAAAAATGGAAAGAAAGAAAAAAAGAGGATAAAATAAAATAAAATAAAGCAATTATAATAAAAAATAAGAAAAAAAATTATTAAGAGTAAATTTATTAAGAAAAAAAAATTTTTTTAATTTTTAAAAATAGATTTATTAATTTTTTATACTAAAAATAAGAAAAAAATTATTTAGAAAAAATTTATTAAGAAAAAAAATTTTTTAATTTTTTAAAATAAAAAATATGAAAAAACTTATTAAAAATTTTTTTAAAAATAGAAAATAAGGAAAAAATTATTAAGAAAACATTTATTAGGGAAAAAAAAATTTTTAAGCCAAAAAAAAAAAAAAAAAAAAAAAACGGACGGACCTAACCCTAGGACTAACGGTGAGAGCAAAGCTATACAGACAAAATCTCAGCCAGAAGCATACACATCTACACTCACAAAAAAAAGGAAAAGGGGAAAAGTTAATATATCCTGCTCCCAAAGTCCATCTCCTAAATTTGGGATGATTCGTTGTCTATTCAGGTATTCAACAGATGCAGGCACATCAAGTTGTTTGTGGAGCTTTAATCCGCTGCTTCTGAGGCTGCTGGGAGAGATTTCCCTTTCTCTTCTTTGTTCGTACAGCTCCTGGGGTTCAGCTTTGGATTTGGACCCGCCTCTGCATGTAGGTCCCCTGAGGGCGTCTGTTCCCCGCCCAGACAGAACGGGGTTAAAGGAGCAGCTGATTCGGGGGCTCTGGCTCAGTCAGGCCGGGGGGAGGGAGCGGTACGGAGGAGGCGGGGCGAGCCTGCGGCGGCAGAAGCCGGCGTGACGTTGCAGCAGCCTGAGGCGCGCCGTGCGCTCTCCCGGGGAAGTTGTCCCCGGATTACCGGAGCCTGGCCGTGGCGGGCTGCACAGGCTCCCGGGAGGGGCGGTGTGGAGAATGACCTGTGCTCGCCCACAGGCTGTTTGGTGGCGGCAGCAGCAGCCTTAGCGTCTCATGCCCGTCTCTGGGGTCCGCGCTGATAGCCGCGGCTCGCGCCCGTCTCTGGAGTTCGTTTAAGTGGCGCTCTGAATCCCCTCTCCTTGCACGCCGCGAAACAAAGAGGCAAGAAAAAGTCTCCTGCCTCTTCGGCAGCTGCAGACTTTTTCTCGTGCACCCTCCCGGCTAGTTGTGGTGCGCTAGACCCTTCAGGCTGTGTTCACGCAGCCAACCCCATTCCTCTCCCTGGGATCCGACCGAAGCCCGCGCCTCAGCTCCCAGCCCCCGCCCGCCCCGGCGGGTGAGCAGACAAGCCTCTCGGGCTGGTGAGTGCTGCTCGGCGCCGAGCCTCTGTGCGGGAATCTCTCCGTTTTTCCCTCTGCGTCCCTGTTGCTGTGGGATCCGCGCTGATAGCCGCGGCTCGCGCCCGTCTCTGGAGCTCGTTTAGGCGGCGCTCTGAATCCCCTCTCCTTGCGCGCCGCGAAACAAAGAGGCAAGAAAAATTCTCTTGCCTCTTCGGCAGCTGCAGTCTTTTTCCCGGACTCACTCCCGGCTAGCACCGAAGCCCGAGCCCCAGCTCCCAGGCCCCGCCCGCCCCGGCGGCTGAGCAGACAAGCCTCTCGGGCTGGTGAGTGCTGGTCGGCACCGCTCCTCTGTGCGGGAATCTCCGCTTTGCCCTCCGCACCAATGTGGCTGCGCTCTCCTCCGTGGCTCCGAAGCTTCCCCCCTCTGCTACCCGCAGTCTCTGCCCACGAAGGGGCTTCCTAGTGTGTGGAAACCTTTCCTCCTTCACAGCTCCCTCCCACTGGTGCAGGTCCCGTCCCTATTCTTTTGTCTCTGTTATTTCTTTTTTCTTTTGCCCTACCCAAGTACGTGGGGATTTTCTTGCCTTTTGGGAGGTCTGACGTCTTCTGCCAGCGTTCAGTGGGTGTTCTGTAGGAGCAGTTCCACGTGTAGATGTATTTCTCATGTATCTGTGGGGAGGAAGGTGATCTCCGCGTCTTACTCTTCCGCCATCTTGCCCCCGCCCCATAAGTTTTTTTGTCAAGATTCTACTCAGTATTTTGCCCAATTTTTTATTGAGTTGTTTGTTTTGTTGTTAGAATTTTGAGAGTTCTTTATATGTTCTCTGTCATATATGATTTGCAAATATTCCCTTCCAATCTGTAACTTGGCTTTTCATTCCTTTAGTAGTGTCATAAACTAGCAGAAGCTTTAAATTTTGATGAAATCCAATTTATCAATTCATTTTAAAAAACAGATTATGTTTTTTTCAATCATATCAAAGAAATCTTTACCTAACCCAAGGTCACAAAGATTTTTTTCCCAATGTGGTCTTCTAGAAGTTTTATAATTTTAGATTTAACATCTAAAATTCACTTTGAGCTAATTTTTGTATAGAGTGAATTTATCAAAGTTCACTTTTTTGCCTATGTATATACAATTGTTACAGCATAATTGGTTGGAAAGAAGACCCTTTTCCACAGAAATGTGATTGTATTTTTGTCAAAAATTACTTGTAATATGTAAATTTAAGAGGAGAGGATTAGTTGATCCTCTGGGGGAAAATTCCAGATGAAGACTGGTTCTTTTACTTGAAAATAACTATGTTTAATAACAAAAGTTTTATAGGAAAATGCAGAAAACACACAGGAATATTAGAATCAATCATAATATCATTGGCCGTAGATAATTAATGGTTTTCTAAGAATACAATTCATCTTTTTATCTTTTTAGTAAAAATGGGCTCAGAGTACATTATTTTGAAATCTGCTTTGCATATCACTGTATGACAAATAATTTTGATATTATTAACATCTCCTATAACATGTATAGATTTTAATGAAACCACAGTGATGACCACAAAATTCATATAGAGGCAGAATATATTCCTGTGTACCAACCAAATTCAGAAAATTATTAGTCTAAAAAGTTAAAAGCTAGATAATTGATGATTAATTTGAAAGTTTTCTTTAAATTATTCAAAGTAGAGTGACATTAACTTGTGACTTTTTTTCTGTTAGTTTCTGTCTGCATTTCTGGATTTTTCCATGCTAACAATTTGCCTGAATTGTTCATGACTCTTTCTTTTTGAGAGAAGAGAAAAACAATTTTGATACAAAGTTCTTTTTATCATAGTGGAGATTTTGATATTAATAAATATTTAGAATTCATATGAAATCATTTTATAGGACTGTGGAGCTGAAAATTAGGCGATATAAATGGAAATTTGCTGTCTAAAGATTTTGGATCTCGATTCTCATAGTCACTCACTGGAACCTATCCAGGATTATACAAACTTCCAGGCTCATTGACATGGAGACGGATAATATATTTCAAAAACTGCGTGAAGTCCTTCTGTGAATAATCAAATTAAGCCTTTAAAGATAGCACTCTCAACAAGACTCAAATCAATTCCAAGAATGATTCAGTAAAACTGACAGTTTCGGTTATTCAAAACCACCTAGCCAGTCTTGAAAACACGTTAATCTTCTTGAGTAGAAATGTGACCCAAGAGAAATGAGGCGGTATTAATTTGGTTTGTTGCTAGGGAAAGTGCTAGCCAAGTTTTATAACTCATTCTCTCACTATTGTAGTAGAAGGAAATGAAAATAGGGAGGATATAAATCAGCTCGGCTGGGCCAGTTCTGGAAAGGGATTTTTACACCATTTTCTAAGTCTAAGAGGGTACTGCCAACAGGGGTTGCTGGCTGAGGAAGTTTTAACTTAGGATTTTGCAAGTAGGGAATCAGGGCATCCAGATGAGTTCAGATCAAGTCGAAAATTGTAGAGTGTTTGATCAAACCTGAAATGAGTATGTGTATTATAGGTGTCTAATGGGACAATCTTAGGAATGACGCTAATGAACATTTGGGTGAGATATTGTCTGTTAATATTGAGTTCCATCCTTGCCCTTCTAAGATCCTCCTTATATCTGCATTTCCCAGACTCCTTTGCCACAAGCCACATGGTTTAAATTTAATTCCAACAAGAGGATTAGTCACAAGAGATGTGAAGGACAGACTGAAGTCATTTTTTTGTTTCCGGCAGTAACAGGTGAGATGTTCAGCTGACCATAGACATAAGGTTTGCATCATCTTCTGGATGAGCTTCTTTTAATCACCTGCTTCAGTGCTGTAGGCAACTGAGAGATTCAGCAACACTTCTCTGAATCTCCACACTTCCTGATTTCCTAAAACCAGCAGTGGCACACCCTGACCTTTATTTGCCCTTATGAACAGCACTTTAAATATCCAATTCCCTCTATTAAATCCCTTCCTATTAAAACAAGTAGAGCAGTTTTTGTTTTCCCACCAAAATGGACGGATAGACCATTTAAATGTTAAGATTACACAATAGAATTCTCAGCATTTGTGTATCGTGTACACACTTAAAGTTTCAAGTGTAAGTCCAGGGTAAGGAGGTGAATGCCCAGCTTCTTCCTCCAAGCAAGCATTTATGGTTTACTACAATAGAAAACACAGATAAGTGTTTTAAAATAACAGGACCAATTTTTATCATTGCCCTGATTGACCCCTCATGGATACTTCATTAGGAAGACTAAATTTAAAAGAAATGTTTAGGACTTCTAACACAGGCAAGCAAAGTTTGTTGCATGGAATCAGTTCAGGAGAATAAACTACACATATGTTAGCTGACACATTTCATTCAAAATTTTAATAGTTTTGTTGAACCTTCCAGGGGGAAAAAAAAAAGATACATTCCTACGATTTAGATTAATTTCATTATTGAATGAAATATTGGCAATGAAAAAAGTTGACAACCCATAGAAGCCATTAGAATGTTAAAAACTGAAATTATTTAAGAAGTAAGAACACAAAGGCAGCTTTTAAAATTTTTTTATCTAGAAATTCGGTTATAGGTTTAATTGCAAAACTTCCTGGGATGCATATTAAGCACCAATTTATCGTTGCTCATGTCTGACATTTAAGATAAAAACCACAAGGCTTTATCAAGGGACATAAAGTCAGTCAAACGAACAATTTGAACATGAATGAATGTAAAAGGATGTCGTGTTTCTGGATGGAAAGGCAATATGTTAAGATGCTAATTCACCCTCAAATTGATATCTCCATTTCCTGTAATGTTAATTTCAGGGGGATGTTTGTTTTTCTTTGACCTTTCAAAAATTATTCTAAAGTTCACGCAGAGAAAAAAAGACAACATAGTCAAAACATTTGGGAAAAGATGTGCTCATCCCCGATTAGGTGCTATAAAAGACTGGAGATGTGGTTGTGGGAGTGAGGAGGTGTGGCGAGCATAGTCTGCATCAACTACGCTGCATTCATGAAACGGAATGCACTGCAGCCAAAAAAATAGACTGGTGTACGTACTGCTCAGAAAGATGTTGGGGATATATTGTTAACAGAAAAAACAACCTACGGATCAATGTGTTTCACACAATTATATTTCTATAAAAACTGCACACACCTTTATACGTGCGCATGCAAATGTCTGCATTAGCCTTAGAACACTTGACAATCCATCAAACTGCTAAAGTGGTCCCATCTGAGACATACTGGGAGCTGAGGTTGACATTTGCTTCATATTTCCTATGTGTGTGCACGCACATAATATTTAAAGCAGTGATGACCTTGTAACTTTCAACATTTTGCATTTTTAATATTATTCAAATTAAAGTGTAAAGAAATCCATCATGTACTGTTTTCTGTTCATGTAAATAGACATGTACATTCACATACATATACATTTAGGCAAGAAAGAAACTTTGATATTTACAAACATGACTGCTCTTTTTTGAGGATAGCTCCTTTCTTATAGAAATGGTATTTGTTATGTTGAAAAATCTTGATCTTGGGCAGGCAAATTAGGGAGCAGGAGTCTGAGAAGCCTGAAGTGCTTTGCATGATAGAGAAAGGTTGTGTGCAGGATGTGGCTTGACTTGGTTACTGTCAGTGGTATGATTTCAATATTGCCTCTGCCACCCCTACAAATTCCTGAATAAGGTCTACATGGTTCACGAAAGCTTTGGTATAAGTGGATTTCTTGGCAGAACTCAGAGTCAATTAGAATGCACTTCAAGGGCAGACGCAAAGACAATGCGGTTTGAAGAAGAAGGGACTATGGAAAGTAAGACTCCAGGAATTTTCCAAAATTTAGAAGATATTTTGCATTTTCCCCATGTATGGCTTTGGACAGTGCTTCAAGGAGAACACTCAAAACAGCTTTACTTCTGTTACCCGGAGTCTGTCCAGCAAAGAAGGCTGGTTCAAAGTCTGACAAAGCTTAAAAGTGAGAAGCTATAGCTGTCTAGTTATTCTGAAGGCTGAGCAAGAGTGATTAAAAAGAAGGTTCAAGAGGGCTGCCTAGAGGGATGATGGGATCCTAATTTAGATGATATCCTGTGAGGAGCGGACCAAGGGAACTAGAGGCTGGGAAGGCAGAGATTTGCGAGTAGCATCAGGGGAAGACTTTACCTGCACTAAGTATCTGCAGCGAGAGATCCCAGCAGCGAAGGAGTGATATGAAGAAACTACAACCACTCCCTAAGAAGCAGAAGTAGTCTTAACACCCTCCAAGACCAGAAAGTACCAAGGCCAGGTCAACGCTAGAGTTAAGTAAGATATTTCTTGCACTACAACTCTCTTCTTATCTGCCATGTAAACCTTGAAATGCCAGAGGCAGCCTAACAAGTGGGGGAGTGGGAGGAGTGCTAGATGGGCCTTAAAGAAGAATGTGAATCTCAAGGTCCTGATTTCTACAATAAGCCTAAAAAATTTAAGAACATTCTCTCCTCCCCCACTATAGACACACTTGAGAAAGAAAACGCAGAACATACTAATATTCAAGATCCAGTGGTTTAAAACATGTACTGATCAGTTAAGAATCTGTCTAATTTTTTTAGTTTAATACATTTTACCTCTATAATAAATATGATTCATTTGCTTATTCAGCACTATTTATTGAGTGCCAACTTTGTGCCAGGCACACTTCTTCTGGGATCTGGGGAAATCAGGAACAAAATGACAAAGTCTGGCCCTCAGCCTCAGGGAATTTACATTCCAGTTGGGGTGACCCGGGGTAAAAATATATTAGTACAAGGCCACATAGCAACAAGTTCTATTATGAAAAGTAATTCAGCTAAGGTGATAGAGTGACAGGACTACTAATTTATATAGAGACATCAGGTTACTTTGAGAGTATAAAATTTAAGTAAATTGAAAGATATGAAGAAATGAGTCATAGGATATCTTGGGGAAGATCCATCTGGCCAGAGGGAACATGGAATGCAGAGGACTGAAGTGGGGACAATCTTGGCAGGTTGAAAAGTGCAAGGAGGCCCTGGTGGTTAGACTGTAGTGAAAGCAATGAACAATGAACCGTTTTTTCAAATGAAACAACTTTCAGGGAGAAGGACCTTTGAGATGCTAACCTTTCTGTGGGCAGGATCTGGAAGGAGAGCCTGCTGGGCCCTGGTCAAGAAGAGGGTCTATTATAACCCATACCTTGCGTGTGTATTTAGATCGTGCTCTGAGACTCACTGCCACCTTCATGGTTTGTCCACGAACATTAATATTCCTTTTTTTTTTTTTTTTTTTAACCACACAGGAATGATTGTTTTTTGGATCGAGATATTCTCCAATATGCAATACATTCATAGTAAACCCCAGGGCAGGAGGACTCCACACAACTCTCCCCTCTTCCCTGAAACGTTTGTTTCTGAAACATAGCTTGTTTGCTGCACACGCCCATTACATGTTACATCACCTGAACAACACTGCCCACTTCAAAACACACGTGCGCACATACACACACACACACACAGAGACACGCGCAGACCTGCCCACAGCGTCCGGGACCGCCACTTCCTGGCAGGGGAGCGTGTCTGCAGCCCCCGTGCTGCTCAGTGCAAAGTGTCGGAGCTGTGGAAGCCTACACGGGCTCCTGCTTGACCGAGGGGGCCGCTGGTGAGTAAGAGGGTCAGTGGGAGCTCCCTGAAACCACCAGCTGCAGAATTCTTGTTCACTGGATTGGCTTGTTTTCTTCAGGATTGAGAAAAGCAGCTCGGCACACAGGATTTTTAATAAACAGTGTAATATCCCACACACCTTCTTAGAAAATGTGAAGCATGTTAACAAAACTCCTAACTGTGCTGGAAGATAATGACATTTGGCTTCTTCGTGTGGCCACATACCTGCATCACTGGGCAGTGACACTGATCAGAATGCCACCCAGTTACCAGCGTGGAAAGTCTGCCATCCGTGACCGTAAATATACAAAACTCTGCTTGCTCTGAGCAGTTGGTCTGTGTAGGTTCCATTTGCCCTGTTGGTCACAGATGGGCTGTTGACACCCTTTCCAACCCTAAATAAAGTCCGTTCACAAGTTCCAGCTTGATGAGAGGGCCTCGCACTGAGAACGTGGGGCCCCCTTTCCTGGGTCTGATCTTCCTAAAGCGGAAGCCGATGAAGGGGTTCATCCAGAGCTTCGAGGGGGCCCCCCAAAGACGGACTTCATCCTTTCCTATCGCAGCCACTGCTCCCACGTGGGCTTCTCGCTCTTCAGCCTCTCTATTTCCGCTTTGTCATTGTATATGGAGTGGATTTGGGTTTAACTACTGCAGTGGTGGGTGCGCTCGTACTTGATCCAGCAGCACTCGGGACACTTGTACAGATCCCTTCTCCAGGCTTCAGCTGCAAACCTCCATGCCTTCTTTAGTAGCATTTCCTTTGGGTACTGCCCCCGGCGGGGTGAGCACGGTCCTCAGGTGAGACACCACAGGGCAAGCACCGCCAGGCAGTTAAAAATGATCCTGTGGACCACGGAGTACCAGAAGTCTTTGGAAGGCAGCAGCAAGACCCGTGTCACCAGAAAGTTCGCATAGGTGACCGGAAGCCACGTGACACAGGCACAGATCCTGCCGCAGCCCAAGCGGATGAACTGGACTCTGTCTGCCTCGTCAGCCTCGAAGGAAGAGGAGGCTGAAGAGTCATAACAGTCATTTTCACTCAGGAGAGGATGACGCTCAGCATCCCAGAGCTGGTGTCCTGATGACGGCATGGTTTCCCTACGCACCCTCTCAACTTATTTCTAAACATTCCTGGAACATTTTGTGCCTTTTCTTTTTTTTTTTTTTAATAAATTTATTTATTTATTTTTGGCTGTGTTGGGTCTTCTGTGCGAGTTGGGTTTCTGTACGAGGGCTTTCTCTAGTTGCGGCAAGCGGGGGCCACTCTTCATCGCGGTGCGCGGGCCTCTCACTGTCGCGGCCTCTCGTTGCGGAGCACAGGCGCCAGACGCGCAGGCTCAGTAGTTTGTGGGTCACGGGCCCAGTTGCTCCGCGGCATGTGGGATCTTCCCAGACCAGGGCTCGAACCCGTGTCCCCTGTATCGGCAGGCAGACTCTCAACCACTGCGCCACCAGGGAAGCCCGTGCCTTTTCTTTAGGACCTTAAGGTGCATACTGTCTTATGGGATAGGATACAAGGCCCCGGGTGGGGTCGCCTGGCGTTTCGGCTCCTCCCAGCCTGCTAATGGCGGAGACTGCAGCGGACGAGGCAGGTACGCATCATGCAGCCGCACTCCTGGCCAGGGCTGCGTGGGCCCCGCAGCTCGGCTCGGCGGGGCTCGGTTCTGCCCGGCCGGTCAGAAGAAGGCGACCTCCTAGCAGACTCGAGAGCCAGAGCCCAGCCTCCCTAAGCATTCCTGCGTGACTGAAATGATGATCCTGCAGCAGATGGGCCTTCTCCAAGGTAGGTTCATGAAAATCAATACTGCATCTACCCAGGGAAGAATATCTGGTCTAAGGAATCTTCTCTCTTGTGACCATGACGTGTAATAGACAGAAATAAAATTTCTTTTTCTTCCCACTGGGGTCAAAGAGTGATTTGTTCTAGTGAACAAAATGGATTAGCTAATGCAAATTGAAATACATTGTCTAGAAATTGTCAGTCCTGAACCCTTCCCCCAGCAAAGAGATTGCTCCTGGGGCTTGTTTATACATGATGTGTCTAAAGCGCTTGTTAGCCTGCTTAGCACAGCACATGCTCAATACATGACAATTATTATTATGTGGTAATAATAGTAGCTTGACATCACCCCAATTAGTAGGTAGTGACTAATCAATACAAATGAAGTTTCTACCGGGCATAAGCACATGGCTGGGTATGTTGCATCACATACGCATATCTACACCAACCTGGGCAAGAGGTATGTACCCATCAGGATTGTCTTAGACAACAGGAACCCCCGCTCTTCCTTCCTAAGCCTGGGAATAAGCAGTCCCTGAAGCACATGGTTACATGCAGGTGAACTTCTGAACTCAGAGTTCTGTTAGGAAGGAGGAGGAGAGATATTGTTATGGAGTCCAAGCTCATGCTGGCTTGCTACATGACAAGCCAATAAATCCACAGAGGAGGTATTGGGGCAAGGTATAGTGCCTTTATTTGGAAAGGCAGCATACTGATAAGACGGTGTCCCAAAGAACCATCTTACCTGAGTTAGAATTCAGGCTTCTTTTATACTAAAAGAGGAGAGGGTGTGGCTCGTTGTGCAAACTTCTTGGTGCCGGAATCCTTTGTTTGTACAGTTAGTTGTCCATGGAGGTCTGTTCACAATGTTCCTATAAACTCCCAACAAGACAATTGTTATTTTCTGTTCTGCAAATTTTTATCTCCATATAAATGGAAAAATGTTATACCTTTGAAGGTCAGAGCCTTGAGAATGGGCTAGCCTGTATATTTCAGGCTAGAGGCAACATCTTTTACAAAAGGTGCAGAGCCAGCATGACTAAGCACAGGCAACAGACCACAAGGGTTAGAGCTAAAGAAATAGATCTAATATGGAGTCAGGTTTGTTCTTCTCTGTTACAGTTTGGCTACTAGACAGCAACCAGCAGTGTCTGTTACAACCCTTAGCTTTCCCACCTCTTTTTCTGCTCCTCCTAGCGAATTCCATTACCATATGGTTCTGAATTTCATATATGTGTGATGAAGTGAGCTTAAATTTCCATATGGCAATGTTTTCTCTTCTGTATACCCCATGCTCTTTTATGCTTTCAGACTTTCATATATGCCCTTGTTTCTGCTTGTCATTCCTCTACCTTTCTCATCTTAGTCTTCAGGATTTTTTTCATTCACTTATTCATTCAATCTACATCTGACAAATATCTATTGTCTATTATGTCAGGCATATAGACATCATGACAGGAAGTATAGACACAGCCTATGATGGAAGAGATAGAGACATAAAGCAACAACTAAAACAGAGCATAGTCAGTGCTACTATGGAGGTATGCATCTGAACTTCGAATCACCAACTCCACCTAAGATAGGAGATTGACCTTGTTGGAGGAGGTAGTGTTTAAATGGTATCTGGAAGGAGTCACAAAGGTAGGAGGGAAGAGTAGCCCTTCCAACATGAGCAGGGTTCTGAGAGAACACGGTTCCTTCAGGAATGTTAAATGGAAAAGCCTGAGCACCATCCAATGGTTGGAGAGGAAATTCCTAACCACCTCAGAGGGATTTTATATCAGTCTAAGTAGGTTTGTTATACGTGACAGCTTTATAAGCTATTCTATACAAGTCAGTGAGTCATTGTATATTTGTGGAAAAAGCCAGAGATTGGAATTAGACAGATCTATATTTGAATCTTGACACTTTTACACACTGTGTGACTTTGGGCAAGGTATTTCCCTCATTTGAGCATCTTTCGTATCTGTGAAATGGGAAAAAATATGCTTTAATATTATAAGCACCAAAATAAGTTAGTACTTGCAAAACACCTGTAAGTGCCTGTCTCATAATGAGTTTTTAACAAATATTACTCCTCTTCCTTCTGTCTCAATATTAATTAAACTTTGGTATTAACTTCCTTCTTGAAATTCTCTCCTCACTTGGCATCCATTATACACTCTCTCCTAGTTCTCAGCCTCAGTGTTATAACTGCTCCTTTTGGCCTTCACCATGGGTTTCTCTTCCACTGATGGATCTTCTTTTTCTTAATGATTGGTTATTTTTAAGGATTTGTCTTACCCTCTTTTCTACTCAATTTTTTGTTGTTGTTAATTTTTTTTTTAACATCTTTATTGGAGTATAATTGCTTTACATGGTTGTGTTAGTTTCTGCTGTATATTTTCTACTCAGGTTAAGGCAGACTCTATTTCTTGATATGCTTTCTAATTTCAGTGCATTCTCCTAAGACTCAGAGCTGTATTTCAACAGCTCTGTGGATAACAATATCGTGTTATATATTTATCATTGTGTAGGGATTTACCCTAAACGTAATGGCTCACAGCAACATTTATTATTCCACAGTTTCTGTAGGTATGAATCTGGGCCTCCCTTATCTGGGCCATGTGTCTTGTGGTCTTTCATAGGGAGGCAAGCAAAGTGTTAGATGGGACTGCAGTCTCAAGTCTCCACACACACTCACGTAGTTGGACCATGTTTCCCAGGGGTGATTGGACTGAAAGTCTCAGTTCTTTACTGGTTGCTGGGTAGAGGCTTCCCTCACCTCCTTGCCACATGGCCTCTGTATAGGACAACCCAAACATGGTAGCTGGTTTCCCTCAGAGCAAGTAAGAGTGAGAGAAACAAGCAAGATGGAACTCGCAGTCTTTTGTAGTTTAATATCAGAAGTAATATCCCATTACGTTTGCTATATTTTGTTAGAAGTAAATTGTTATGTCTACCCACACTCGAGAGGAAGACATTATACAAGGGTGTGACTACCAAGTGTCCTTTTAGCAACTACCTACCATACTTAAGAAATTCCTATGAGGTAGAAATTATCCTTGTTTTACAGATGAGAAAATAGCGACCCTGGGAGTTTAAATATACTGCTCAATACTTACTAATAATTTATGGATCTGGCATTTGAAACTTAAACCTGTTTTTTGTTTTGTATTTATTTAATTTTATTTTTGTAAGAAATAAAAATTGTATATATTTAGGTCTATAAGTGTTTTGATATACGTATACATTGTAAAATTATTACCACAATCAAACTGATTAACATATCCATCACTTCCCATAGTTCCTTTTTTTTTTTTTTGTAGTTGAGAACACTGGGGATCTTAGCAAATTTCAAGTATACAATATGTTGTTATTGACTATAGTCACCATGCTGTTCATTAGGTCTCCAGAACTTACTCATCTTATAAGCGAAAGTGATCAGTAACTCTCCATTTCCCTTACCCTCCAGCCTCTGGTAAATACCATTCTACTCTCTGTTACTATGTGTTTCAGTTTTTTGGGCTTTGTTTTTTGATTTTTTTTTTTTTTTTTTTTTTTAGATTCCACATACAAGTGAGATCATGCAATATTTGTCATTCTGTGCCTGGCTTATTTCACTTAGCATAATGACTTCCAGTTTCACCCAAGTTGTGGCAAATGGCAGAACTTTCTTCTTTCTCATGGATGAATAATATTCCATTATATATAAACGTCCAGAATTTTCTTGATCCATTTATCTGTTGATGGACACAGGTTGTTTCCTTGTCTTGGCTACTGTGAATAATGCTGCAATAAACTTGGGAATGCAGGTTATCTCTTCAAGATACTGATTTAGTTTCCTTTGGATATATACCCAGAAGTGGGATTGCCGGATCATATTGTAGTTCTATTCGTAATTTTTTGAGGAGCCTCCAGACTGTTTTCCATAGTGGCTGTACCATTTATATTCCCACCAGCACTACACAAAAGTTCCCTTTTTTCCACAACTTCTATAATACTTTTTAACCTTTGACTTTTTGGAAATAGCCATTCTAGCAAGTGTGAGGTGATATCTCATTGTGGTTTTGATCTGTATTTTCCTGATGATGAGTGATGTTGAGGTTCTTTTCATACCTGTTGGCCATTTGTGTGTCTTTGGAAAAATGTCTATTGGATTCTTTGCCATTTTTAATTGAATTATTTTTTTCCCTCTTGAGTTGTATGACTTTCGTATATGTTTTGTATATTAACTCATATAAAATATATGGCTTGCAAATATTTTCTACCATTCCACAGGTTGCCTTTTCATTTTGTTGATTGTTTCCTTTGCTGAGCAGAAATTTTTTAGTTTGATGTAGTCCCACTTATTTATTTTTGCTTTTGTTGCTTGTGCTTTTGGTGTCAATTCCAAAAAACCATTACTAAAATCAATCAAAGAGCTTGTCCCATGTTTTCTTCTAGGAGTTTTACCATTTCATGTCTTAATGTTTAAGTCTTTAATCCATTTTGAGTTGATTTTTGCATATGCTGTGAGATAAGGGAAGCTTGCTTTTTATTTTTTTCACGCTAACCAATAGCTTTTGAGATGTTTTAAAGTTATATTATTTCCGAAGAGATATCTTCTGTAGCCTATCTATGCCTATTCATGTATATGCAAATGAAGCTAGACCAGAGTTTCATGCAAATATGGACATAAAAGGAAATCAATCAAGTCTTTGAATTTTAAGTCTCATTTAACTGGAAGGCAACATAAAACATGCTTGAAGCCAATAACTGGTTTTTCTGGCTTTGATCCTACCTTCTTTTTTTTTTTTTTAATATTGTTAATGTGGACTTGGGTGAGGCCACGTCACTGTGCTATGGATGATACCGCTTCCTTTTGATGAAAGCTTAATCCAGAGCCATATTTTTCAGCCTCATAGCCCCTTTTGAGGCAGGAGAACCTGCCCCTGGATAGTTCTAGCCTGGGATTTCATCTGAACTAATGTGCCCTGGCAATTGCTTCATACTTATGATTGTTTGGAAAAGTGTCCAGTTGTGTGAATTTCTGAAGATGCTGGTGACAGAATGCTTAGTATGGAATTGCTTTATATACTCTTTCACCTTGCCTATAGTACAAGTCAAAATTAAACTTAGTATTCAATTGGAATAGTTTTCTGGCCACATTTTTTCCCCTGATTTTGTGCTTAATGTATAACTTCTTCACTCTGGCATTGTATTTCTTTTATTTTTATATTTTAATAGTTATTTTTAATATATGTTTTCCATTATGAGGTGTCTTCCATCATTTCTGGAAGTATTCAGGGTCTAAATTAGGAACAATTAATAAATATTAAATGACACAAAATTAGCTTAAGGTTTAAATTTACATGAGCCATTTAAAAGAGATTTTTAAAATGTATGTGAATGCCATATATAGAACTCCAAGTACATGCCCACATCTTAAATATTAAGCAGAAATATTTCATTATTATTTATTGAATTCTAATGTTTTCAATTGTAAATAAATACTAATGAGGGAAATCACAGTAGTTTGTATGAATTATTTGATCACTCTTCCAGGAAAAAGAGACAAGAGAAAAAGTCAAGAACAGTATTTTCAAACTCAAGTCAGAAGCAGAGATTTGCTTATTTAACAAATAGATCTAAGTATCATTGGTCATAATTTGGAAAAGTGTAAGCTATTAAATGGAAATTGAATGGCTAAATGTCCTCACAAGAAATGAATAGTATAACACCACTGTCTCTTTGAATATAACTTTTCATAAACTTATAAATTAGAAGATAGCGTTCTCGAGCATGATAATATCATGACACACAATCAAATATTAAAGAGCGTAAGCTTATTATTATTTTTATTTTCAACTCTCTGATGGGACAGTTATATGTTAAAGAGTACTTTTGAAAAACATCAGAATAACATTTCATTTTCTAATATTTCTCTGGATACTCCCTATATTTTGTTAGAACTTGGTCATGCCTGTTGAATGCTAATACACAGTGTTGGGCCATTTTACTAAAATCTTCTGGAATTGAACATTAATTTGTCAGTGACAATTTAAAACTTGGCCTACATCAAAGTCCACCCTTCATATGTCTGCAGGTTTAGGTTTGATTCTTTGTGACAACAGCTGGCTGGATGTAAGGGAAGGTCTCACTCCTCAAAGCTGTGACATTATTGTAGTTATTTATAGATTCCTATCTGAACCAGTGGCTTTATGAGTTAATATTCTGGGAATTATAATGAGAGCCATTGTTTAAACTGCTTTCGGGCTGACTTCAAGTGGCCATAGTCTTATCTTGAAGCTAAACTTCGTAGAAAGATGTGTCCAAATATTCGTGTATTAGAACTTTCACAGGATTTGAAAGCTTCAATAAAATAATTTTACTGGTCATATTGGAACCAAGAGAGACTCCTATCAGCAAAGATCTCTTTCAGGAGAATGATGCTATAAGATGGCGGAAAACCCATTAGAAATTGTCCTCAGCCATATGTCCTCTGCTCACCATCTTTGTGTGTCTCCTTGGATAAGCCAATCAAATCTCCTGAGTGTATTTTCTCTTTTGTAATATAAGAAAGTGAACTAGATCATTATTACTCTTTTGGGGTCCTAATTTTCTATGATTCAATTAAGCAAAGTGGAAATGAACAAAACAACAAGTTGTGTTTCTGCTAATATAGCCTGTAGCCATCCACATATACGTATCACCATTTGATGTCACAAAATTACATAAAAAATGGGAGGAAAACTTTAGGGCCATTTCAAATATAAAGAAGCCCTATAGCAATACAAATATAAAGACACTTCTATATGAATAACAAAAACAAAAACATAAACGCAAAACATTGAGACATTAACTATAATAATATTTCTTACCAGGAAAGGGCTTATTCAGTCCACATAAAGTAAGTCAGACCTAAAGATCTAAAATACTTCTTTAAACTAGGACAGAGCATACCTGGCCTTTCACTGAGGAATCATCTAAGTGCAAATCATCTAAAGGCTTTTCCATATGATCCAGAGCAAAGTCAAGGAGAGGCTTGGAGGTATATTCAGATTTCTTGAACTTTAATTCATTTCCCTTTACACTCAGGGTGTTTTCTTTCTTTTTTTTTATAATTCTTTATTTTATTTATTTATTTTTGGCTGTGTTGGATCTTCGTTTCTGTGCGAAGTCTTTCTCCAGTTGCAGCAAGCGGGGGCCACTCTTCATCGCGGTGCGCGGGCCTCTCACTGTCGCAGCCTCTCTTGTTGCGGAGCACAGGCTCCAGACGCGCAGGCTCAGTAGTTGTGGCTCGCGGGCTCTAGAGTGCAGGCTCAGTAGTTGTGGCTCACGGGCCCAGTTGCTCCGCAGCATGTGGGATCTTCCCAGACCAGGGCTCGAACCCATGTGCCCTGCATTGGCAGGCAGATTCTCAACCACTGCGCCACCAGGGAAGCCCCCAGGGTGTTTTCTCAACAAAACTTTTCTTCAAGTCATCTCACAATTTGAAAAATAAAAGAGAAAAAATATCTTTCAAAAGTGTGTAATGGCTAATTGTTTGGAACTATCAAATTGCTCTGTGATAGACCTGATAAATGAAACAGAAACAGATCATGGCTGCTCCTCAGTTTCTGCAACGCAAAACCATTCATAATGGAACGTATTCCTGCCTTTAATATACATATCAGGTTTTTTAATTTTCAATTTAGTTGCTCCTTTCGCACAAAAGTCCATTTTAATTCCTCAGTGAAATGGTTTGAACGATTTGAGTGCTTTTTGCTGAGATGTGAATCAGGAGTCTGTAAGCTCTAAACATCAAGACATGTTGGAAATGAAGAAAGTAATCCTGTAATTTAAACTCAGAGTATCTTTTTTCACATTGTTAATTGAAGTTGAATAGACAATAGCCCAAGGACATTGTCATATGGGACTTTTTTTTTTCCCCCTCTGATGTCAACACACACTCTGTCAAAAATGCTTCCAAGAATAAGATGTTTATCATATTTTTTAGTTCGTTAGCAAACATGTACAACAATTTTAATCCTTTCTACGGATAGCAAGTAAGAATTAAAAGGCAATAAGTAACCAACCATGACACAGCTGGTTTTTATCTCAGAGAGCCAGTCAAGCAGCCGTTTTATTTACAATATAACATAAATGGTCAAAAGTCAGCTTGTCGACAATCGTATCATCATATGCTGTGGACTTAGATTTGGCTTGTCATTGCTAAGACTCTCTCCTGGGAAGTTGTGAAATACTTCCTGCTTAGAGTGAGGAAGAAAATTCCGTTTTTGTGTTTAAATTATAAAAAGGAACTAATTTATTTGTGTTCTGACAAGGGAAGTGATAATAATAATTTTTAGGCTATCATTTTAAACTTCTATATTTGTGCATACACTCTATATATAGTCTTTTGTGTGTGTGTATGTAGCCACTTATATTCTATACATAACGCTATACACATAAATAATTATATAAGCACATATAATTATTTTTCTATAAAAGTTATTTTCTTCCTTGCACACACATTTTATTTAGCACTATTTATCTCTACTGATGAAAATCCCATTTTACCAGAAAGATGACATTTGAGATAAGGTATGTGAAGATGTTTGGTAAAATGCTTAAGGCAAGTCTTCTTGCGTTCACGACAAAGATTTTTAAAGTTCTGTATCTCTTTTGGTCTTTTTCTTTTTTAGTGAAGTTATGACATGAGTTGCTTTTGGTGGCAAATACTTGCTTTCCATCATGCATATCCTCGCAGAGCAATGTGGTAATGCCAAACTGCAAAATCCTAAAACTTACTACAACAACTTTCTAAATTATTTTCTTGATTTCAGGCACCATGATATATAGAAGTGAGAAGGTAGGCAGGATGACATTGAGTACAAGGAAAATATAATAGAAACAGGAGGCCAAGGAGATAATAGTAATTCTGAAACTGGAGCAAATCACGATAATGGGTTTTTAAGAGATAGTAACTATGACCCTATATCATCATGGTTCCCTCAGCTGTGAATGGCATTCAGAATTTCTACCTTCTGAACCTTTCTCATTCTTTGAAACTTAGCTCAAGACCCCTTTCCTTCCTGAAGCTTTAGCTTCCCTAAAAGTATAATTTATCCCAGTATTTACTCCTGATGCCAAGTTGTTAATTGACAAGAAGAATATTAAAGTCTGAGATTATTTCATTTCAGAGAAATCATAAGCTACATATAAGATTGTAATCATTTCCTCCTTATCAATGTTGACAGTTAGTGAAAGTTCTATTTCTTATAAAAGCTGAGAAAAGCATTTTAAAACATTTCCTTTGTATCTCTATAGAAATATTTTGACTATTCTAATTTGGCTTGGCTTTGAATTTGTTCTGATGAGAATCTGTAAAATGTGCCATAATTTTTAAGGAAGATAAACCTCATTAAAGTCAGCACAAGGAGTCATTTTTAAGTTGTAACAAGGAATGTTTTGATAAATATAAGTAGGAAAATGTCTTAACTGTGAGTCTCTGGAGCAGCAAAGAAAAGGAAATTGCGTGATTACCATTTCTGAAGACATAAGAATATCGATAATATAATTCAAGACTATAATTGCCATTTGCATAGAAGCATATAGCTTAATGAATATGTTTAAAATAGGGAAAGAGATTAGATAACTTTTTGAAATTCATTTTGATATAAGTTGGTAGTGATTGAAGTTTAATGAAATGAGTTGGAAAAAAATTAGTTTTCCTTTCTATAATTCGAAGGTTACTTATTTTTTAATTTTCTCCAAAACATAGTACAGGCCTATTGTGTCTCTTGTCCTGAAAACTATCCTGCCATTTCCTGATATTACCACTGCCAGTGGATCTATAATTAGGATTTTTACTCTGGGAGGCTTTCCAAGGGCAATTCCAAAATAAAGCTAGCGGATGGGCATCCTGAACAAATGCCAGACAATAAATCCAACTGGAAGGTAACAGGGTTGCCTTGGCTAATTGCATTACACACACAGTTGCTGACAAGTTTTCTCTTTTTCCTGGTTTCAAACTTATTTCACAGAATATTAATCATTTTACAATGATGTTGAGTCAGAGAATTAACAGTGACCTTGGAGGATATTCATGCTTGCTTTTCAGGTAGCCCATATTGCAGTAATGAGAGTTTTCTGTACAATATTTTGGAATAAACATCTTTTCATCTTCAAATCTTCAGGCAGGCTGGAAGGCAGGTTAAAAAGAGAAATGAATGGAAAAAGAAAGTAAAGGAGAGAAGGAAGAAGGAAGGAGAGCAGGAAGAAAAAAGAAGGAAGGAAAGAAAGGAAGGAGGAAGGGAATGAGGAAAGGAGGAAGGAAAGAATCCTTTTATTACAGCACCTAATCCTAATGAGTCATTTGGTTCTTGATGGAACTAAAACTGGATTTTAGAGTTTTTCAGTCAGAATCTGAAGATGAAAAGGCAAAGGATAAAATAAATCACTAAAATACACAACGGAGGAAGAAGCTACCTTTTTCTGGCTTGTCATGATAAATATTATGTAATTAAAAAAATACATTGGCTCTTTGCCAATGTATTTTACTAAGCAGAGAGACCACACAGAAATCTCTGCAAGAGTAAGATATCGGGGAGGAAAACAATGGAAAACAACATCCGTTATTGGGGCTGTTGTATTTTATTGCATGTATTAACCAGATTTCTACAGATGGAATAAAGCTGGCTTTGTATCAGAGCCATAAGTCTTTCAACTTTTGATGGTTTCTAGCAGGATGTTTTATCAAATGTACTCTCAGACATTCACATAAGTTGGGCTTTTATTTCTGTCCTTAAAATTTAAGGCAAGATTGCCATTTGGATGCTATTATACAACAAGACCTACCAATTGCTTTATAAGACAAAGTGTAAAAGGGGAAACTTCCATTGCTAAATTTGTTGTATATTTAACTGTATTTGTATATATTAACTGTATTTTTACATTTTATTTTTATAGAAAATATAATATACTTTTATAAATGTAAATTATATAAAGTATAGTTTATTTAAAATATTTTATAATTAGTGAGATCATATCACATTTACTGGAAGGAATTAGAAAATCTTTGGTCTGCATTCTTTTCCATACTAATCTTATCTTCCTTTACCAAGTTTCCATCTATCTGGACCATTTCAGTCTTCTTTTCTTTTTAATGACAAAAGGAAAGCCCTACTCCTGTCAAATGCTGATACCTCTTATATTCTAACTTCTATTCTTGGGGTATTTCCTCTCCACTTGCATATCCAGTCTATTTCACCTACAGGATCTTCTCCAACAACTTGCAAACCAGCTCTGATAATTCATATCTTTAAAAAAAAGACAAATACCAAAGCTTTCTTTGATTTCACATCCTTTTTTAGACCTACTCTGTTTTTCCATTTCTTTGTATAACCCAGAATCCCATAAGAATCATCTGCTGTAGTGTTTCTACCTTCTTACCTATTTCCCTCTTTTACTCACACCATTTGGGATTCTCTCCTCACTTTTCCAAAGAAACAGCTCTTGCTAAAGCCACAGAAGCCTCTCCATAGCCAAAATGCAATGGACCTCTTAGCCCTTAGCATACTAGATCTCTCTTTTTTTATCTTTCAGACACCATATTTTCTTGTCCACTGTTGTCTTCTGACCTCTGAGTTCTCCTCCCCAGTTCTGTTAACTGTTGCTTCCTTCTCTAAGCAATTGCTTGGAGTTGGGAGTGCTACTGAGGTTGGCCTTGAAGTGTTTTCAGTTTTCATCCTAGATTTTCTCACTGGGTCAGAGTATCTATTTCCTTGGTGTTCGGTGACATTTATATGGTGGTGACTCTCAAATTTGTGCTCCCAGCTCAGGCCACTCTTGTGAGCTAGACTTTTATAGTCAGCTTCTCATTGACATCTCACAGATATCAAACAGGCAACACAAATTCCTTAACATATCTAAAACTAAACTCTCCATCTTTGAGTTAAACAACCTTATTCTGGTCTTCTTATTATAAGTAATTAGTATCAAACTACCCCATTACTTGGGCCAGAGAAGAGGAAGCTCTTTGAGATCTCCCCTGGCCTCTCTTCACTTGACACATCAATTCAAAAAATGGTTCCTCTTTTTTCCTCTGGTTCCACTGCTTCCTCAAAACTATATTTGGAATCTATATACTTTGCCCACAGCAACTGCTGCTACTCTCTCATCTTGTCTTATCTGCTTCCTCTTTCGTTTTTTATCATCCATTCTCTAATAATCATTCAGTTATCCATGTCCCACACTTATTTTATCTACTTTTAAAATTACTACTCATTGTATTTAGAATAAGATCCCAAATTATAAACATGCCTTAGCAATGTCCTACAGGATCGTACCCCTACCCTGCTCTCCAACCTAATCTCATTACTCTTGATTATATTCCAGTCATGTTGTCTTTTAATTTTTTAAATGTGTCAAGCTCTTTCTTGCATCAGTGTCTTCATCCCTCATTTCCTCTACCTGAAATACCCTTCCTTCCACTTGCTCCTGAGTGGCAAATGTCCACTCATTCCTCAGGTATTAGCCTACAGTTCACTTCTTGAGATAACTCTTACCATATCTCCCAATCTGAATTAAATTAAGTTGCTTCTGTGTTCGTATAGACAATTATTACTTTCATTAATAATTAATAGCATATTTAAGTTTGTTTGTTTGCTTGTTGTTTTGCTCATGCTTGTCTCTTGAATAGATTTTAAGATTCTGGGAGATCCAGGCCCTTTTTTCAACACTATATATTTAATACCTAGCAAGCCCCAGTACTGGGAATAGAGTAGCTATTAAATATTGTTCAATAAATATATCTGAATTATTTTTGGTTACCTTGGTAACCCAGTTTTCCTTAGACTCAGAAATAGGATGATGTGAGCATCACTACACTGACAGTTATTGTAAAAAGAGGCGGTTACCATTTTGTCATCCCCATCTCTTATCTTCCCATCTCCAATACCAGGATTGACACTTTCATTGGTATCCAGTTACGAATCTTTATGTAAATCAGTTCTTGGTGGCTTTCTTCATCAGAAAATTATACAAACATTGTGCAAAATTGTGCAGATATTTTTAAATTCCAGTTTAAGTTATACCCAGGCCCTGATACACCTACAGAAATGTGAGTGGGAATAGTCAGTGAATATGCAGTTTTATGAATTAATCTGACTTTTCCTGTTTGCTAATATTTTAGAGACATTAGGACAAATGCTCTTAAAAATACACTTGCTAATAGAGTTCACCTCAATTTAGGAAAGGCATACATACTACATTTGCTGATAAAGTTCATTTCCTTTTAGAAAAGGCACACATGCTTTTAAAACATTTGCCTGTAAAAGCAGGTTGGAAAAGAGAGACAAATTAAATAAGCTAAAGAAAGTTCATTTAGAAAGAAAGGTCAATAGACAATTGAAAAGGAAAATATATATCTAATCCAGAGCAGGGCCAGCATGAGACTAAAGAGTTCAGAGAATGGGAATGGTAAAATGCTATAACATATTTTAAAGCTTATAAAATACTCATTAGCTTAAAGTTCACTTCCTGAGATAACCCGTGCCATTTCTCCCAATCTGAATTAAGTTGCTTCTGTTTTCATATAGACCATTATTATTTTCATTAATAAATTAATAATTAGTAGCATGTTTAAGTTTGTTATTTTGTTTTATTTGCTAATGCTTGTCTATTGACTAGATTTTTAAATTTAGGGAAATCCAATACAGAGTATCATAGAGGAGAAAGCAGCACAGAGAGTCAACTCTGAGACTTACAAATGGTCCCTCTCAGTAGTATTTAGTTGAGTCCTGATTAGGTCATACTTGTGAAGAAAATTCTAGTAGCTGGAGAAAAGAACCACATGAAAGGGTTTGAAAAAATAGTACTCAGACTGGACAAGACCAGGATTAAATCTGTTCTCAGTGAGATTTTAAAAATTTAGAATTCATGGATCATCAGTTAGAGTACAAAGAGGTATCCTGTCTTAGTAGTGGGAAAAAATTAACTTTTGACTAAATTAAATTCTAGCCTACATAACAAAGCTTAAAGAGGAGACCTGAAAGGATCAAACTCTGTCTAACTAACTGGATGATGTCCCAGAACAAAGCTCATAAATAGCTTTGCTAGGAATATTAAAAAAAAAATCAGCACTCAACAAGAATAAATCATAAAGTCTGATATTTAATCAGAAATTACTGGGCATTCAAATAAGCAAAAAATAAAACTCATAGTGAGAAGAAAAATGAGTCAATTGAAACTGACCCTGAAACGACACACGGGAAAATTAATAATTAAAACAGTTTATGACTATATGTTCAAGAAGCTGGAACAAAGATTGAACCTGTTTTGTAGAAACATGAAAGATATATATATGACCCAAATTAAACTTGTGGAGATGAAAACTATAATGTCTAATGTGAAAAGTACACTGGCTAGGATGAATGCGAGATTAGATATAGCAGAAAAAAATTATTAATGAGCTTAAAGACATAGCAATAGAAATTATCTAAAATGAAACACAGTGAGAAAAAAACTGAAAAAAATATGAACAGAAAATCAGTAAAATGTGGAATAAATTCAAGAAGTTAAATATACACGCACCTGGAGTCCTGAAAGGAGAAGAGAAAGAATAGGGGAGAAAATTTATTCAAAGAAATAAAGACTGGATAGCTCCCAAATTCAATTAAAGCTGTAAATGCATAGATCCAAGAATCTCTATGAACCTCAAGCACAAGAAATATGAAGAAACTGTACCAAGGTACATCATTATCAAATTGCTTAAGACCAGTGATAAAGAGAAAAAAAAAACTTAAAAACACTGACAGAAAATAAACAGTGGGTACAGTGGGGAAAATATGGTAACAGCAAATTTCTATTTGGAAACAGAGAGGTAACATCTTTATTGTCTACAAAAATCTCTGGAAGCCTGAAATTCCACACCTAGCATAAAGATCTTTCAGAAACAAAGGCAAAATACTTACTGAAACACACAAATGCTGAAAAAATTCATCACCAGAGGAAATGTGCTACAAGAAATGCTAAAGGAAGTCATTCACACAGAAAAGAAAAATTAACCAGATGGAAATATGGGTCTACATGAAGGAGTAAAGAGAAGCAAAATGGGAACTACTATGGCCATTATTAAATTTTTTCTTATTATTTAAATCTTTAAGAACTTTAATTGTTTACAGCAAAAATAATCATGTATTATAAGGTTTATAACACATTGGAATAAAATGTCTAATATCATACAGGCTTGGAGTCAAGAAATAATAGTATACTTTTGTAAGGTTCTTATACTATGTAGAAATGGTATAACGAACTGGAAAATAGACAGTAATAAAATAAATATGTATGCTGTAAACAATAAGTAAGTAACCACTAAAAAACATCCAAAGGATTTATAGCTCATAAACCAAGAAAGGGGAAAAAATGAAATCATAAAATATGCTCAGTTCATCCAAAAGAAGGCAAAAAATGAGGGAAAACAAAATATGAACAGAAAGCATTTTTTTAAAAAAGGACAAATAGTAATATTATAGATTTAAATCTAACAATACCAATAATCTCCTTAAGTATTTGTATATATATATATAAAATGGTAATGGTGTCAAACCAAAGAAACAGATCAATTGAATAGAATAGAAAATGGAGAAGTAGAGTCATATTTATGGACAACTGATTTTGAGCAAGGGTACAAAGGAAATTCAGTGGAGGAAAGGATAGCCTTTCAACAAATGGAACATAACAACTGTATATGCAAAAAATAAGAATAAATAAAATAAATACCTTGTACTATATACTGAAATTAGTATAAAATGGATCATGTACTGAAAATCTAATCTTATAAAACTTTTAAAAGAAAACATAGGAGAGAATTTTTGACCTTGGACTTAGGCAAATATTTCTTAGCAACAACACCAAAAGCACAATCTATAAATTAAAAATAAACCACTAAATTAGACTTCATGAAAATTAAGAACTTCTGCTCTTTTTAAGACTGTTCAGAGAATGAAAAGATAAACTTCACACTTGGAGAAGATATTTGTAAATCACATATTTGGAAAAGGACTTGTACCCAAAATATAAAAGGAACTTTCAAAACTCACTAGTAAGAAAACAAACAACCCAACTACAAAATGGACAATTTGCATAGACACCTCACCCAAGAAGATATATCAATGACAATAAAAGCACATGCTCAATATTTTTAGCCATTAGGAAAATTCAAATGAAAACCACAATAAGATAAGACCACATACTGGCTAGACTGTCTGAGCAAAAGAGCCAGAACAATACCCTCCACCCCCCAAAGAAAGAGCACATGGTGCATAATTCTATTTATATCAAATTCTAGAAAATGTAAGATAAACTATAGTGACAGAAAGCAGATCATTTGTGATGGGGAAGGCAGGAGATTTAAGCAGAAGGATGACAAAGGTGCGTGAGGAACTGGGGGGAGGTGATATATATGTTCATTATCTTGATTGTGGTGATGGTTTGCCAATGTATCTATCTGCCAAAATATTTCAAATGGTGCACCTTTAACATGTAGTTTATTGTAAATTTATTGTATGCACCTAAAAGGCTGTTTAAAAGGAGCAAAATATAAAATGTTGGTAGTTTAATTCCATTTATATAAGAATGCAGTACATAGCTAACCACACAAAATAAGACTGAAATAAAATATGCTTGAATTTTAATAATGACATCAGGAGTGAAGCTTTTTCTTTATTACCTTGTTATTAAAGTTTTTGAAAAAGATATATATAATTTTAATCTTCAGAAAAGGTAAAACTTTTGTTAAGTAAAAAAAAAATGCCAAGCTTTAACTGTGAAAATAACTTTTCCCTCAAGTTTAAAGCACAACTAACTTTACTCTTAAGTTCAAAATACATCTTCCTTTCTTCTCTTTCTTGCCTTCTTTTAAAATAGAAAGTCAACAGTAATCCACTAGACTGCCCTTGGCAAAGTCAAACATGCAAAGAATGCTAAAACTAGACATTTTTCATTAGATATGGGAAAACAAATAAAAGTCTGGGTATGAAACGGTAACTCAGTATGCTTAAGGGTATACCTGATGCTCTATGATGGAAAGAAAGAAGCTCCTCTCTCGGCCTTCAAGGGCTCTGAAAAATTAACATTCTCACCATGTAGGCAGGTCTACAGGAAAAAGGAAACTAGTCAAAGGAGACTAATTAGCCAGGTGGAAAATAAAAGAAAAGAGAAAAAGCATGGGAAAACAGAAGAGGAGGCAGTAGAAGAAGCAGCAGTGGCTAGAAACTTGGAAACTGAAGACAAAGCAGAGATGTTGGAAACAGGTCTGACTTACTGCCTAGCTGATGTCTCTTCCATCCTTGCCTACCCTTCTCCCCAACATGCCACTAGGATGGGGTTGAAAACCTATGTCTCTTCCACAATTCTATATTTAAAACTTATTTTGACATTTCCCTTTTTTTCCTACCTATTTTTATGTCTTTGTACATATTGGATTTTCCTATTATATATTTAGTTTTTCTAAGAACAGGGATCATGTCCTTTTCTTATTTGTAACTTACCCTCGTTGCCCCCTACTTTTCTTGTGTGAATGCCTAGAAAAGTGCTTTTCAAATAGTTGGGCTAATTGATAGACATTCAGAGTGCTTAATATCAAGATAAACTTTCTGTGAGTTCTATGTAACGGCCTTCCATTCCTCTGCACAGTCTAAGCTTCCCAGTCTCAACTCTGCAAAGAAGGAGTAGATACATGAGACACATTATTAGTGTGTTAAGAGCTAGGATGTTGCCTTTCAACATCACACAATCATCACATTTCACAAAGACCCAAGGGTATTCCCCATGTTCTGCTTAAAAAATAGTGAAAAGTATAGTATATTTTTATCCTTCGTAGCAAAATGTTTAAATGCATAATTTAGAGAATTCACTTGTGTGAACTAACCCATAGAAGAGGCAACAGTGTCACTAAACTTGGACACTTTGGAAGAAATATGTGGTTCAGATAATGCTTAACAGCTGAGGCATTATTGTACTCTTTGAAAAACAGAGATCCAATTGTTAAGATTCAGTTGGAAGGATGTTCATTTTGGATTCATCCTTCAATACCAGTGCTTGTTAGCTAAGGATTCTAACTCAGCGTTAGAATCCTTTGTCTTTGTGTTTCTGCTGTAAGCTCTGAGAACTCTTTCATATGTCTATGTGTCAATAGGACACAGTCTGAGGAATCTGAAGTCTTCTATTTTATCAATCTGGACATTCAAATGGAGGCCATATGGTTCATGTCTCTAACAGTTAAGGCAAAATAAGATATTTAATTTGGTCACAATTTATATCCTCTCTACACTGATGTCATTCCTATTTAGTGGTGACCTATGCTCTAGGTGAAATAGAAAACACTGTTATTGGTGGATAAATGCCTTCTCTAGCTAGGCATTCATGTGTTTAGAAGACATGAAAAAGAACATATCTCAGAAGACAAAACTTATACTTTGGGAGGCAATTTTTATCACAGTCCAATTAATGTTCAAAACACAGCTATAATGGATCATCACTTACTTGGAGATTTTCTTTCAATTATAATGGGAAATTTACAAAAAGTAGAATGATTCATTTCAATTCAAAATATCACTAAAGAAATGTGAAAAAACATTTTAATTCAGTTGTTCAGCTAAAAACTTACTCCGTTATAAGATATTCAGCAAATAAATTGAGATTCATTCTGAACATTATTTGCAGAGTCCTATTTAAGGTACTTAATTATGACACATAGTCAAGGATGTCTTTTGACATTTTGCCGGTTAGGTAGAAGATTAAGTTGCCAAGGGAAACTATCTGAAATGGTTGGAGGGTAACTGGAATAACTAGATTCATATCATAAGGTGATACAAGCTTCTGGTGTTGTAGAAAATATACTGAAGAAGGATAAGAAGGAAGTAGGGACAAATGGAAGTCATAAATAAGAATTAAACTACCGAAAAAAGGGAAATGTTCAGGAGTTAGAAATGCTGTAAAATATAATAGAGAGAAGATTTTGAACAAATCAAAGAGACTACCAGAGCCAAAATTTAGCTTAATGAAAGAAAAGGTCATACTTTTGTTGAAGTACACCTACAGAAGCATTTTAAGAACCAAAATATATCACTCGATTTATATTTCCTAAACAATGAGCCCTATTGTTACTTGTAAGTATAAATGTCAACAATATGAATCGTGTAGAAAAACTAATTTTTGTTAAAGGTATCCAATAATACCTTTAAATTTTTTTTTTAAATGAGAAAGAGAGGAACTACAGCAGCCCCACTTTTGTCAGTTGGTTAAATAGGCAAAAGTTTATTACATTCAAAGCATCACATTTATCACAGTCTGCTTTGCATTATACTGTATATGTCCCAGTAAACTATAAGCTTCTAAAGGGCAAGAGATGGGTTTTGGGCATCTGGTGTCACCACAGTTCCTTGCATTTATGTGGGATATTGAATAGTCTTCTGTGTAACATGCTGCTGCCCAGTCTACCGACTGGCTCAAGAATATTCCTCTGGACTCCAGCCTCCAAAGTTACAGTGTAAAGAGGTAGGGATATACAGTTGATACTCATTATTCCTGGCAGTTAACGTTCTATAAAGTTGCCGCAAACACTGAATTAGTAAATACTGAACCAGGACATACAGGATTAGGTTCCTGCAAGTCTCTGGTAACAACATTTTCATCAACTGAGCAATCCATAACCTTGTTTTACATGTGTTTCTGTTTAAAGATACTTAATTTAATACATATTGTCAATTCATTAACATTGAACTCAATGGCCAACAGCACTACAAGTCATGACTGAACAAAACTTATCTAACACACACATTTCCTTCCTAAGGCACATCCCAGCTTAGGAACACTAGACAGCCCTTCAGCACTCTACTTGGGGCATTTTAAAGAGCAAAATCACCAAAAAAATGAGGGAAAAAAAGTGGCAATAAATAGACTGTGAAAAGGACACTTGTTTATGGTATGAGAGCTGAAATGAGAAGGTAGAGCTTCACCTTGTTCAAAATCAGGTGAGAACATGCAAATCAGGCAACTAAAATTTTTCACTGCTCTGCGTGTGTTTGCGAATGACTACAAAAACACCATGGGTATTGATTTTGGGGTTACGAATAAATGTTAGCATTTAGGCAAATTCTCAAATATGGGGTCTGTGAATAAAAAGGAAGCTTAGGATGAGATAAAATGAACATAGGCAGGACCGCAGAACAAACCTCATCCAGTTCAGCATCTAAGTCTAAATTCAAGTGCACGTTCGTTTTCCCACTCTGCTCATGTGATATTTTACCAGGTTGGAAAATTTGTGATATACTTGTGGTTTCCAGCACAAGTCCACAAAATAAATAGGTTTCTAGATTTGCTACCTGCTGCTGTGCCATGCATTGACCTATAATTCTTACCTGAGAAGGGAGTTGACATTTACTGAGAATTGAATACATTGCTAGTTGCTTGTCTTTTTGCTAGTTCTTTTTTTTTCACTAGTAGGACTCTGATTCACTGGGGGGAGGACAGCAATATGCTCAATAAAAAAAAAAAAAACCAAAACACCCCCAGTACCCTTCCAGATAAGGTGATTAAATAAGCAAGGTCTGGTCAATGAGAAGCAAGCAAAATTTGGCTTGGTCTTCAGGGAAAATGGGAAAGATTAGGTTAGCATGGAACTAGTTGTCACTTCATCTGCTCTATCCTGCCTAAAATAAAGATATAGGGGCTGAAGCATCAGTAACAATGTGACTGAATGACCTTGATGTTGAATGACAATCCCTCACCAAGGCTAGTGGAATAGAAAAATATAAAAGCCTAGATTTCTGACTGTGTAATGGAGGTCCCATACCAGCCTTGCCTCCAGATTTCTCACTAGAAAGAAATAAAACTTTGAGTATTTCTAAGGTTGGTTGGTTTGTTTTTGCAACTCTACTGACTGCTGTCAACCTTCTTTATGTTTCTCTTATTGTTTAATAATGTCATTTCCAAGCTTTCTGATTAAAGTTATTCTTTCAAAGCTTCTATACTTTCCTCTGTTTCTCAGTTTTTTTTTGATCCACTTGCTAAGAATTGCACTCACAGTGGCTCCTATTCATTTGGGAAAGCATTTTTGGTTTCCCAAGCTCTTGAGATTACAAAACAAACAAACAGAACAAAAATAATGACCTGTTTTTCCTCCTCTGGTGGAGGCTAAAACCACTCAGGTAATTTCCTGCCCCCATCCACCACCAATTTGTGCTCTGGTATTGGAGGGACGTTTTTCACCTAACGTTGTTTAACATGTTGTACACAGATATTTTCCTTTGCTATCCTAGTTGCTCTGTCTGTTTTAATGAAAGAGCTGGAGTAGATTAAAATGTGATAGCCTCTCTCATGATCTTTTCTCTCCCAGAAATTTAATTTGCATTCTATCTAATATAGCATACTCCCACAAGCAGGTGTTGTCTATATATTCCTTTATCTCTCATTCAGAAAACCTTTCGAGGTAAGTATTATTGCTAGTCACATTTTCAGATGACAAAATGAAAGCCCAGAGAGGTTAAGCAATTTGCCGAAAGTCACCAAGATAGAAATGGATGTTACCTACATTTGAAGTTGGCTTTGTTTAGTCCATTCCTAAGTGCTAGATAAACCCTTTAAAAATGAATCTGAAAGCACTATTCACAACTGTGCTCTTGCAGAGGGATGCTACACCTGGCCTCAAGAAGGTCATAGAGAACCTCATGATTTTGATGCTTAACTCATGGGTCAAAATACATGTTAAAATAGACAGCTAAAAGTTTCTAGCTGGAAAAAACGTAGTAAAAGTTTAAAAGAGAAACACAAATATTTTTGCTAGTAAAAGTCTAGGCAGATTCTAGTCAGGACGTTTGTCCCCATGCGCATTCCCCATGCACCACTGCAAACGTAAGTATCTTTGAGATAAAGAGAACACAGTACCCTATCTAATAGTAATCATAACTGCTTGACAGCACACATCAGCATTTTGTTACAAAGTTAACCATTCTAGTTCCTTTACTTCTCTACATAGGACTTTTAAAAGCAAAAATGCTTGTATCGCTCCTTTAAACTTTTCCCAGATCCCTTTCCATTATCTGTGCTCTCCTGAAAGAGTTTAACATTTCTATTGACACTTGTGTGTATAACCTTTTTTCTTTTCCCCAGTTTCCCTTGGATGTTATTTTCTTTTCCCTATTGTTTTCCTTGGATATTATTTTCCCCTTTGAACAATGAGGACAGCGAGACATAGGGTATTGAGTTAGAGAGAAGAGGAGGTAAGATGGTATGTACCATGTGCCCATTCCTGCCACAAGTGATTTCCATTTAACATCTAAGTTTATCCTTGCATGGCTGTTTCCTCCACATCACTACAGTCTCAGCCCAAATGTTATCTCTTTAGATAAATTTTCCTTTATCCCTATAGTTAAATCCACAAGTCCTCTCCCTATCTTCCTACCTCTTAATCAAGGCTCTCTTATTTTCCTTGTAGCACTTTTTCATTCTTTGAAATTCTTACTTAGTTATTACTTTCTATGTTTATTTTCTCTTTTCTCACATTAGAAGGCAAGCTTGTAGAACAGGGATTGGGTCTGTCTCTTAAGTCACAAGACCCTGGCTCCTAGACATTGCTGGATAGATAATATTTGCTCACACACCATTGTAAAGCAATTATACTCTAATAAAGATGTTTAAAAATAAATAAATAAAAATAAACAATAAATCAAAAGGCAAAAAAAAATGTATGTGGTTAGGAAAGAAGGTGAGGGCACTCTTATGCGATGGTCTTGACTTTCTTAGAAACGTAGTAGGTGCAGACTTTGGTATGAGATAAGGCTGCCTTGAAATAAATGTCACAACGGGCTTCATCATTATAATAGGTTAGATGTAAGCTCTCTGAGGGCAATCTTCCATGGCACGTTCCTGAACGTCTCCACTGCTAATTGTTGTACCTGGAATATAGTAAATACGTAGAAAATGTTTGTTGATGATATGAATATATGGTTAGAAAAAGAAAAAAAATAATATTTGCTCTATAAATATTAAATAGATAAATGATTAGATAAATAAAAGAACAAGGAATTCTGTGCAGCTAGAGACCAGGATCTCAACAGAACCAAAATGTTTATGAGGATAAAAACTTGAACAAGGGAAGAAAGAAGACTGGTAAGAAAAACTTAGAAAATATGGATGGAACCATATTTCCTTCATTCCCTCCAAGGCAATGTACAATGGATTGTGAAGTTAAAATAAATAGGCCTACAACTAGATTAAATAAACAAATAGTCTGTCTTACATTTTCTGTAGGGTGACCTCTGCTATTTTCTTCCTTCTCAAGATTACTAAACAATTACTAAATTAATAAGGAGATTATTCTATTGAGACTAACTTTCTGGATAAAGCCAATCACATGCCAGATAATAATTATGAATATCCTAAGGCAAAGCTCATTGCTACCTCATTTACTGTCTGATAGGCATAATTTAGCTGATGAACATTTGTTTGCTCAACTCATATTAACTTAGGTTAATTCTTTCACAGTGAGATTTGGATATATTTATGCATTATCTAGTAATTATTGTTATGAGAGGGTCCACATTAATATGTTAAATTTTGCTTTAAGATGTGCTAATTAAGCTTATTGTGTGGCAGACTCAGACTTTACATTTTGAGTTTGTCCGTATGTCTTTCTTGAAATGTCTGGGATATTTTTGTTATTCAACTGTGCTGGTTTAAAAAATAAGGATATCTGCTACAATATGAAGGACACTTTACTCTCTCAATTTAGGTTATAGCTCTATTTATCTGGTGCAAGCAAGGGAATAGGAATTATTATATTTTCAATATCTAAATAATCAATTGGGTGTTCACAAACTTAAGTGCTATGATTTCTTTAGGAGACAACTGAAAATTACGTATCTGTTTTATTTGATAATCTTGATGTGGCCCATACTAAACCATATCCTATAAAAACTTTAATGTATATGATTCTAAAATTAATCATATTACTTTTATAATCTAGGCATTAGAAATTCCCTTTCCAGTCACATAATGAGCTAGCTTATTTAGACAAAGTACCCTACTGAAAACAATTATAAATGTTTTATGAAATATGTTTTAAAAATATTTTTTAAAGTATTGAAGAAATGACCACAGAGGAAGGAAATATGAATGAAAGTGGGAACACAAATAGGCAAGCAGAGTTTTGCGACTGCTTTTGTGCTGAGGGCACGCTGCCAAAACTTGAACTTAGGAACTTGAACTTAGGTTTTGGTGGTGTTTTGAGCATGAAGGAAAACTTCTAACATTTGACACTGAACAGAGCTGGCCAGGATGCAGTGTGGGAGACATCATCACTAAGAAGCTGTAATCACTAGAAACTTCTCCTATGGACACACAGCCCAAATTTCCATCTCCTGGTTTAAAAAAAAACCGCTCAAGCTGTGAACTTAAAAGAAAGCAAAGCATTTTTTTGTGGGAAACAGCAGAAACAATAGATACAGAAATAGACCCAAAAGACTTCAAGTACTGGAAGTATCAAAAAAAGATAAAGCAAATATTCTTACTACATTCAAAAACTAAAAGCAAGCAAGGAACATATATCTATAAGAAAATGTTATAGATTTAAAAAACTGGAAACTCTAGAAATGAAAACTGTAACTAATATTGAAAACAAAATGGTTAAATATATTAGCCATTTTGAAATACCTAAAAAGAAAATTCACGAGTTGGAAAGGTAGGTCAAAAGAAACTACCTAGAATGCCACATGGTGAGGCCAAGTGATACAAATCAAAGATATAGAATATAATCATAGTGTTGGAAGGATGAATAACTCCAAATATTGGAGAAGCCCAATGAATCCCCAAAAATTCCTTCAGAAGAAAAATTATTCCAGATGCAAGGGTTTAGATGCAAGAAGGAATACATATCAAAGAAAACAGTACATATTGGTTTTGTCTTGCTGAACTTTTGTTGTATGAAAGAATAATAATTACGTCTCAAGGGATTAAAATGAGAGCGAAATAAACTATCAAACAACGTCCTATAAGTTAGGAAGTGAATAAATGAATTGTTTTAAGTTAGGACCTCAAGAGGCATATGTCAAAGAAGATTAGATGTGCAAGGGATTGACTAGACTACCTGAAGGACAAAAGGAGGAGAGCTGAGAAAGGGACCACAATACAGGTCTCCCACATGTGTGAAGAGAGGAGGAGGAGGGAACATTGGGTAGAAAGAGGATCAGGCTGCAGCACAGATTGGATAATATTTCATCCAGACCAGTGGAGAGTTCTCCAGTAAAAGTTGTCACTCAGAGGAAACTTGCATTGGGCAGGAATGTCCGACACTCTAGTCCTCACTGTGGTCATTCTGGGGAAAGCATGACAGCAGCTTAGGGGAAGCATGGCCGCACCATCCTCATGGTGGAGGATCCAGAGAGGCTGAGTGTCAACTATTCTCCCCCCAGCAGAAGATCTGAGAAACATATTTCTATGCCTGCCACGTGGAGTTAAATTTTCTAATATCTTTGTATTTTGGAGGAAGAAGAAGAAAGATAAAAATATTGATGAGTGTAGGTTAAGTTATGCACATTGTAATTTCCAGAGTATTCACTAAAGTAATAAAAACAGGTATATTACTTCCAAAGCAACAGAGGAGAGATGATGATGGAAACAGAATTTCAGAAGAAGGCAAGAAGAGGGAAAGGGGACAAACAAAATAAGACAGATTCGTAAGTAGAAACTGTAAAATAATATGTTATATATTTTAAAAATCACTTTTAGATTACCTGTAATGGACTACATGCTCTAGTTAAAAACAGTGGCTGTCAAAATTCATCTTAAAAACCAATCAGTATACTTTATGAGATGCAGTTAGTCTCTACACTAGATTCTACTTCTCTTGAAATTATTATTCCTTTCACAAATATTTTTTAGCGTTTTCTTGCTCTGAGAATGAACACAGAAATGCCTAAATTTCACAGGGAAAAAGCCAACTTAGAATTTGAAATTTATTGAAAGACACATGCAGAACACTAGCGATTTCTCTTCAATAAATTTAGGCGGGTAGGGAAAGAACAAATACCCTGAAATTTCATGATAAAACAATGATTACTGTTTGAACTGTTTTTATTTCTGAAAATAAATTGAGATAACTTATAACTCTAGACTTATTTTATTAGATCATTAAAATCAAAACAGAAAGTTAAAAAATTGTATTTGGAGACAATGGGTATAGTAAAACCAAATCATTAAGTTATGTCATTATGATGAGTAATAGGAACCTGAACAAGCAACAAAAGGAAATGCAAAGGATTATATACATTTTTCTTTTTCCAATAAAAGGGAATGACCTTTCTTTAGGAGTGACAGACTTTCAAAATGATTTTTTTGCATGAATAATGAATGCATATTCAAGAAATACAAATAATCTGATGGAATGTGTTATAGCTGTTTATTAAAAGAGGAAGAAATGATCTTACCACATTTTTCTTAACAGGGTAAAGGGTTTTTTAAGATGCACTTGAGCAGAAGTTAATGTACATTTTCATTAGCCCAATTCCATTTTGTGGCACAGCGAGGAAGGTTTAATGAATGAACTCCACAAGCAAACTTTGTCACCTTATAAGCACATCTTCAGTTTTAACTCTGATCTCTGTGTTCAGTTCCCAGATGTTTAACACTCAGCTTCAAACCAAGATTTTTTTCTGATTTTTCTCTAAGAAGGCTTTCCTCACTGCTGTAGCCAGTCATTACCCACCGGGGCTGGCAGCTGACACACTGATGCCTGTGTTAGTAACTGAACTTGGCACTCTTCCCATCAATAAAGCCAAACATCCAGGGGAGTTAATAGCTATTTATACATTCGTATTAACAAGATGCAGGTTTATAAACCTTCCTTCATTGTGAAGCTCTAAATGCATATGCTCTTCTATTAAGACAAGTTGTATATACAGATGTATGTACAAATTTTGACTGTGCAGCATTTTTCGTTCATATCGTATTTCCTGTTGTCCATATATCACGGGCAACTTTTTTGAGAGATATCCTAGGAACTTCCATGCAATGTTTTTAATTCCCTTTGACCAGTTGTTGCTGTGCTTCTTTAGACAGGTGATGAAGCCAGACAGCATTATTCTTTGTTTCCTCCTCCTCACCCACTCCAGATGTTCCCTCTACAGATCTCAGCAAAACAAAGACAGCTTTAAAAATATTACTGATTTTTTTTTCTTTTAGTGAGATGAAAAATCCTGAGTCTTTCATGATATAAAATTTTAGAAAAAGTAATTTATTGAACCCTTTGTAATGATGCTGTTTCTACATTATTCTTTTTTAAAAGGAGAAAAGACTCTCAAGTGACACTTGGTGATGTTCTGACAGCTAATGAGAGAGATGTCATCATGATTCTGAGGACTTTCCATGTCACCGAGGCTGTTCTAGGATTCTGACTGATTTTTAGTTTTTAAGGCTCCCTTTCATTAAAAAGTACAACTTGTTTTTGTACAATATTAAAATTCCATTGGTTGTCCAAAGAGATAGTTGAGAGTTGTCTAATCCGTCCTTCTAGATGGGTCATAAGACCCTTTTAGTCCTTTTAGAGAGCATTGAACAGTATAACATCCAACCACGAATCAGACATTTGCCATGGTGAAACTTAAAAGAATAGGGCTATTTTAATGTAGAATTACAAAGAGACAAGGCTTATTGATTTAAATTAAGTGAGATACTTTATATGAAGTGGTTGGCACAAAGTTTGTTCATAGGAGTAATAAGCACTTGCTGTTTGACCTTTGGTTGGGAGATTCATTTTCCTCCATGGTTTGATAACGGAGCGGGTATACACTACCACTTACCTATCTGCTCTTGTAACCTATTTCTTAAGGTTTGTGAGTATTGCTGATGTTGTTGTTCTTCCTAAATGCAACCCACAAGATATTTTCCACCAACCTTGACCATTCCTCCACCAACCCATTGCTTCAGGTGGTGGGGACAAGACCCAAGGACAAGTGGACCTTTTGCAGGACCAGGTGGAACCTCTGATTCCTCTGTGCACAGCTCTATAATTAGTTCCTCCCAACACACTGGGGAGGTGGCTCTGAAATTTTGACAATGTAATCTGAAACCTGACTTTACTTTAGAATTACAAATACCAATTATGAAAGAGAGACAAAAATGATATAAAGCATGCAACCCCATCTTGGTCAGGTGATTTTGACTTACGCATCTTGCACTGTCTTTTTATGTTTGAGTTTTTGTCCATTGAATAATCTACACACTTTTCATAGAACTATTATTTAATTTGGGAGCATCAGTAAGAGTTTTCTTGAGCATATTTATCTCAGTTCTTGACTTAAAGCTCACCCTGTCCATCAGAGCTTCTTTTTGTGACATACCTGAGAATTCTGAAGAAATATCAGTCATGCTTGTGCCTTGAGAAGAATTTCTTCATTCACCTACCAATACTGACTGTTCTTTATGGTTTGAAAGATAATTTATGTTGAATGGTTTTTATTTTTAAAACTTATGTTGCATAATTCTATACTTTGTTCTTTAAGTCTTAAAGTTGCCTCAGCTAACACATTTTCAAGGCATTTTTTTAATTGTGTTTCTGACAAATAAACAATAGCAACCATAATGAGAGTAACGCCACCTTCACAAATGTAGATTCATGCCCTTTTCATACCACTTTTATTAATCAACTTACAATGACATTTTAACTGTGTGTTCTTAATGGCTAATACTAATTTCATAACCCCTTTTAAAAATTTCTTTCTTAAATAATTGTTTTTACACATAAAAAACTTTGTCAGCCCTTTACTTCCTTTCCAGGTTGATACTTAAATAATTTAGAGAACTGTGAAATAGTCTGTTCTTTGTCTCTGGATTGACCGAAGATTTATGTGACTGTGGACTGTGTATATATCAATTGCAGTTTCATCCTTTGCCTTTGTGGATTTTGTTTGAGATAGTTCAGCAAGTGTGGATAGACACATTTGAGCTCAGTAATACTTTGTCTTCCTTAAGTGATCAATTTCAGTTAAATTATTGCTGCTTTAAAAGATGGCCTCAGGCTATTTCGTGTTTTCAATGACTGATTGTGAAGAAACATTGAGGGCTTTTTCAGCCTGTCACATATCAACCTGACATTTTCTGCCTTACTCTGCAGCTTCTGATATTCCTTCAAAACCACTCAGAAAAAAAATAATTGAGAAAGTTCTTAAGTGTTTAGAATCATACTTCTTTGCCTTCCATTTAATTTTTATTTTGTTTTAAAAGGCCTAACCACTACTCTTGTGTTCAGTTAAGAAACCTGATATCCATTCAGCCTTATTAGTAACTACTTGTTTTCTTATTTTATGTTACACCATCTTCATGAGCAATGACCATGGCTAATTCATTCTTGGTACCACTAAAGGTCTAGCACAATGTCTGTCAAGTAACAGGTAACCAAATAAGTATTTCTTGGTGTTCCCGACTATTGTTGTGTGTATTAACTGTGCAAGCTTCTTCATAAGGAGGAGTGCCCGTGGTAGAGTTTCTAGTGTCCTAATTAAGCTCAAGTTAGATGGCTGTTTTTGCAACTGCTACAAAATGGTGACCCAAAAGATATATATGGGACTTTTGCTCTTTCCTGAAGAATAAAATACAAAATTTAGCAACTTTGGGTACATGAAAAGAGTACAAAAGATAGATGAGAAGGATGGAGGTGACTCAGTAAGACTTACTGCTACTCCACATTCCCATGCTAACATGATGGGTTACTTCTTAAATCAGCTGTGTTCATTAAAGTGTCTGGAGACTATAAGCCCAGGTAGTTCTGGGACCCAGATAGTAAAATATCACCTTGTATTTAAAAAGAGCGATCCACTCTCTTCCTCCCCACATACTATGGGATGCGTAGCAGGCAATGGTAACAATCTTCCCCAAGGAAGCAGTGACAAGGCATCTTAACTAGTAAGGCAGAGTCAGAGAACAAGGTTAGATTTGTCCTTAAGTACATTGTCCCAGGACACTGTGGATATCCAAAACATTACTGAGACAATTTTGAGGATAGAGTCTAAATTATTGTTGGGAGAAAGAAGCCATTAGAGACTGATATTGAAGACTTAGGGAATTTGGATCAAAACAGGATGAGATTATAGAGTAATTCAAAGCTACCACTGCTGTTTCCTGAATCAGTTTCCAAAGTGGCTGAGAAAGACAGCCCAATATTACCAGGAAAATAGAGTCATACAGTGTTTGTATACTTAATATAAAACATCCAATATTTAGTATTTCTTCCAATAAGGAATTCTTAGAGGTTACATTGTAAAATGCACACACACACACACACACACAGACAAATACATCCATGAACATATTTTAAGTTTCTCAGATGTAACAGAACACAAAAATAGGAAAAAAGTTCATATATGATTATTGTTTAGAGACTTTTTAAAAATGGACTTGAAAAAGAATTAAAAATAATTAAATTCATCAAAGAAAGGACAAGTTGAGAATTCCCAGAAGAATAATTTATCTGGTATGTAAGCCATATTAATTGCATGTGCTCTGAATAAACTAGCATGATTCAGAAGGACTAAGGAAATCTAAAGGCGTTAGACTAACTAGACTTTGAAATTTGGTGAGTTTTATATATTTATTATGTAAAACCAACCAAGTCTGGAACAACAGAAAATCATCTCTGTGCTGTTTGTATCACAGATGTTTTCAATAATTGAAAACTTATTTTTGAATACCAACTTTGTGCCTGAATTTTTTTTTTTTCTTGTGGACTTAAGGTATAACAGAGAGCAAAACAGACAAATATCCTTGCCTACCTGACATTTACATTCTGGCAGAGTAGCAGAAAATAAATGACAAACAATAAAACTAAAATCAGTGTAAACTATATATCTTTTAAAAGGCAACAAAGGCTATGGAGAAAAAAATGAGAGCAGGGTAAGGGGATCAAGTTTACCAGGTAGCCTCACTGAGGTGTTGTTTGAGCAAAGAATCAAAGAAACAGAGTTTGGTGCATTAAATTCAAATAGTTGAAAGTAAACTCCAAAGAAAATACATAGTATGCTTATACCAGAAGTTCCCCATATTCTAAACTGCAATTCATATGCTACTATGATGAAAATAGCAGAGCTTAAAAAGCAAAGTAAATGCTTTCCATCATCTATCCCTCTTGAATCTTTTATGCAATAATGCCTGTTTGGCAGTGTGCAAAGAAAATGGGTTCACATTGCTACGAATGCCCTCTCATTTCTCCTGGACAGCATCTGCTAACCCAAAGAGTACACCAAAAAATAAGAACTAACACTAAATTTTTCAGTTGGGCCTTAGTCAAGAATGCAGGAGTTGGGATGATTATACAAGCAGAAACAAAATAATCTCCCTTTCAAAGAATAAAGATCATTAAATCTTAAATTCACAAGCTCAGGTAATAAGGATATCATTCCCCATTACTATGAAGTTAAAGAAAAATCCTCTTCTACCACTAAAGAAAAGAAAAACAAAATAAAATTTCAGTGGGTCAGGTTGCCAGGTTAAATAAATGCAGAAGACTGTATATTTATTGAGGAATTTGAGCAGGTCTGAATTCCATTTACTTCCCTCCCTGTTTTCTCATCTGAAGTCCAGAAATCACATGATCGATGATCAAGGCTATTAGATAGTGTTTGTTCATTCGGTGAAATATGACAAAGGCAGTCATACAGGGAGAAGGTTTAGTTTCTAGTGTCCCTTATCAGATAAGTCTAGTCCTTTTCCTGCCTTATTTTTCCATTCACATTATGCTTTCAGTCATGATTCTTTAGAAGGACCTTGTCGGGTACACAAAGGCATATCCTCATCCAACTGAGTACTTCATGGACAAGTTCCCAGGTCTGTATGAGCAGAGGCAGTAATGTTGAAATGGCTCCATAATATATTAGCTGTCAAACTGTAAGTCAAAATACCCACATGAAGATAACAATGTGTCCTTATATAGACTGATGAATCATGTTCTGTGTCAGCAGAGAGATTTTCAAAGATGTCTATGTCCAAAGTCACTGTAAGAGATTCAGAACTTTTGAAAGAGCAGAATCCTTTTTGATAAAGGTGAAAATTGAACTACCTCATGAATCAGTGGTCATGAGAGCTGTCCCCTCATTCTCTGGCCATCCCACTGTAGGTGCTGAAAGCCCTGAGCTCAGCTAATAGCTCATTGTTTCATTGACATGCAATGTCTACATCATACCAGGATACCATGGCTTATATTGGAGGTACAGTTTCCCAGGATTAAGCTAGATGTATAGAGTGAGTCAGAGATAGACCTTGAGGGCCTGTATCTGTCTATAAATTTTTTTCTAGGGTCCTGATTTCTTTTTGGAAAAGTCCTCCAAATCCAGAAGACTCCTAGGGAGTTGCAGCAATCCCAGGACCCCTACTCTGGTCATTTAGAATATTTTCTTTACCTTATTCACTTGTCCCAATCTATAGCAGTTCAAAGTTCCCCAAAGCATCCTTAACTGATACCAAACATATAATGTAAAATTACTGTTTCACTAGGTGGTCAGGCTGTGCCACAATATAGACTATAACATGAGTGAGGCCAGGGTCAAAAGGTAGGTAAGTCCCACCCAGGGAAGACACCCTGGGTGGGACTTACCTACCAGGTCAAGGTCGCTGAGAACAGAAAACATGTACAGTAGGCTGGAGTAGCCCAGCATTTACTCATAGCCAGAGGAGAGAAAGTATACAGAATCAGTCCCTTGCAACACAGTGGTGCCCCATGGCTAATGGATCCATTCTGCAGCCCAGACAGGCAATATGGCCCCATGAATCCCACTTAGTGCTACAGTACCAGGACTCTTGTGGGGTCTGAACACAGAAAGTTGGTAGCATGCCTGATGGTCACTGAGACATGCATAACTAAGCTGTTTCAAGAATAGTTTACATATACCTAATACAGAGGAAACACCCACTGCCCGTGCTCTGACTCTCTTCATGCTATGCGATTTGTGAGTTTACCAGCACTTCCTGTACAAAGCACAAGGTTCTTCTTGGGAACACAGGGGAGGTGTCGGGCTGTGCTTGGACCCTCCCTTCACAATTTTGATCAAATTTATTGTTTTTAATCTTCTGCTACTTTTTTCTCTCTAAACTTCAAGAGACAGAAGAGCAGGAAATAACCACAGGTCTATCAGAATTTCTGAACACCAAACATTGACTCTTGGCAAGGTAGGCCAAATGCTAAATATAGTACTGGGCAAAAGTAAGCACTCGATAAATGTAAAGCTGTCATTTTCTTATTATATAATTTTTGATAAAGAAAAAAGCAAATATAGAGATGGTAGTCATCTCTATTGCAATCTCAGTAGGCTGGTACCTTGCCTTCCAAAGGAGTTTGGATTAATATGTTAAGAGAATTGGAGTTACCTGTGTAGACCTTCGTTATAATACACTGCATCAGAACAAGTTATTTGTCTCATTTTATTTCTGATGCTGCACATAACTAAGAGGATTCCAAACGTTTATTTTTCTCTCATTTAAGATTTTATTATGAATAATTTCACATATACACAAAACAAGAGAAAACTGTGATGAATCTCCAGGTACCCGTTACCCTGCTTCTACAACTATTAACTCACATCCAGTCTTGTTTCATCTATATCTCCATCTATTCTTTGAGATACAAATTATTTTAAAGCAAATATTATCATCATATAATTTTATCATAAATATTTCAATATGTATCTCATGGTGATAAATACCCACAATATTATTATCACACCTAAAAATAAATAAATTTAAAAACTAAGTAATTCTGATTATGGAAGAATAAAGGGACTGGCAAATCGTTTTTGGAAGAAAAGCAAAGAAAAACCCATATAAAATTGAATAAGTTGTCAAAAACAATAATTTCAAGCTGTGGGAATAAATGAAATGCAAACAACAAATTGAGAAGCATTCATTCTTTAATAACTGCTAGGGCTTCACATAAGAACAGCAGGAGCATGTGTTCTTGCCTGCAGCTGCTCTCATCTCTTCCTAGTGTTGATTTGTGAGAACTGTAGCTTTCCAGTGTGGGTCTGGCCATGAAAAGTAACAAATTTGCTGCCAGAGAGAAGGGGCTATATTTGGAGCCCAGACTTTGACAACTAAATATGATGAACTTGTTAGGAAATGAATGGGAAAAATTCACAGTTGCGCAACTTTGCTAGTTGCAGTTGTAGTCTCAAGATATCCTGAAAATGAGGGAGAAACGGAAGTGCTGAGATAAGCTCTTCATACATCCCTGGCAGATTGAAAAACTACGCATATACATGGAGGAGATCCTAGAAAGGTCGCGGAAAAATAAAACCAAGACAGACTTAAAAACTGGGTGAAAATTTTAATGTACTCACCAGACTCCACACAGATTGATCTACAAGGAGTGGAAGGCTCATGAGTGCAAGGTGTTGAAATGTAAACTCTGCCCAAATCATTGACTGACCACTTGGTTATTCAGACAGAAGGTTGAGCTATAGGATATCAGACTTGAAAATATAAATGATTTTTCAAAATTGTGTAGAGACATCAGCAGCCAAACACCGCAAGAGAGACAAATGCCAAAGATTAAGTCTGGAAGGAAGGAAGGAAGGAAGTGAAGGAAGGAGGGAGGGAGGGAGAGGAGGAGAGGGAGAGAAGGAGGAAGGAAGGTAAAAAAGAAGAAAGGGGAAATATCAAACCTCAGAAAAAATAAAAACAAGACCAAGGATTAATATAAAGTATTATGTAAAGTGTCCAGTTTTTCATCAAACATTATCAGACACACCAAGGGGCAGGACAGAAAGCAGACAATATACATACTGACTCTGCATGGACCTAAAGTTGTATTTAGTAAAGACTCCAAAGCAGCCATTTAAAATATGTTCAGAGAATTAAAGGAAACTATGGTGACAATGGCTTAGCAAGTAGAGAATCAATAAAGATAAACTATAAAAAGAACCAAATAGAAATTTTAGAGTTGAAAAGCACAATAACTGAAATGAAAATTCAACACATGGTCTCAACAGTAGTTTTGAGATGCCAGAAAAAAAGATCAATAAACTTGAAGAGAGAAAAAAACACTAAAGAAAAAATGAACAGAGTCTCACAATCCTATGGGATATGGTCAAACAAACCAACGTATGGATGGTGGAAGTCCCAGGCAGACAGAAAAGAGTGAAAACAATGTCCAAAAACTTCCCAAGTTTGATGAAAAATAGTATTATTTACATCCAAAATATTAACAAAATTCCAAGTCGGATAAATACAAAGAGATCTGCACCTAAACTCATCATAATCTATCTGCTTAAAGCCAAAAAGTAAAATATTGAACACAGAAAGAAAAAAATGATTCATCATGTACAGGAGAGTAGATATTCATTTTTTTTAAGTGGAGAACTCTATAAAGGTAAAATATTCCTTATCATCTATTTGGTTACCCTGTGGGATAATTCTTACAGGCAGGATAAATTCTTGAGTAATTGCCTCTGCCACTACCATTTTTTTATAAAACAATTTCCAAAATAATGAGTTGTTGCCCTAGCATTCTCCAGTGAGAATTTTCCTTCTTCCTTTTTGTCAACTCCACTTTTGATTTTTTCAAGAGTGAGTAATATAGTTTTTAATTCTTTTAAATTTTTACGAGCCTCAAAAATGATGTCTGATTTTCATTACATCTTCTAATTAGTTTTCGATTATGTATAAAAGATTATTAGTTTTTGTTTGATGATTTCTAACCTGCGGTTTTATTTTTAAATCTTATATTATTATAGTAATTTTACCATTGATTATTTTGGGTTTCCCAATATTGAACAAATCTTTGGAAAATTGAGATAGTTCTACCTCATCTTTTCCAATTTTAATGCAGTTAATTTCTTTTTCTTGTCAATTGCATTTGCTGATACCTTCAATACAATATTAAATAGTGTGGATGTTACGGGTGTATTTTCTTCTTTCTTCATCCTGACTTTAACAGGAAAGTCGTTTTTGAGATACATTGTTGGTTTTGACATATATACACACACATACAAATATGAATAAATAAATACATGTAATATATGTGTATATATATGTATGCAATATGTGTGTATATTTGGGTGTATGTGGAGAGAGAGAGAGAGAAAGATAGAGAATGAGATATAGACAGACAAGACAGAGACAAAGAGAGCAGATAAAATCCATCAGTTCCTCCTTTAATGAATGTTTTCAACAGAAAGGGGAATTGACTTTTAAAAAATCTCTCAGAATGTATGGCAATATATAATGATGTTTCTCCTTAGACCTAAAACAATGAGTAGTTAGTATTAATGAATTGCCTTATGTAGCATCTCCCTTGCAATTGTGGAATAAAACCCCACAATTTTTCAAATGGATCATTTAGTCTTGTTTGCTATTTTTTTAATTTAATATTTTTGCATTGATGTTCATATGTGAGTTTGGGTTGTATTATTTTTCATCTTTTTTGTTGAAATCTCTTTCAGGGTGTTTCTTCATAAAAGAAAATAGGAAGTTTTCTTCATTTCTGTATTCTGGAATAGTTTAAGTAGCATTAGGATTATCTGATCCTTAAAGGTTCAATAAAATTTCTATTTCTTCTGGAGCAATTAGTCTGTTTAGAATCTCTGTCTCTACTAGAGCTAAATTTAACAGGTTGTATTTTTGTAGAAAAGTATTAATTCATCTACACTTTCATATTTATTTGCATAGTTGTTTAGTTTTACTAACAATTCACGTATGCTGATTTTTTAAAGTTTGACTTAATTTTCTAAAATATGAAAAAATGTATGAAAAATATTTAAAAGATATTTATATATTATGTTGCCTTTTTTAGGTTTATGACTTTATTTTCTAACTTATTAAATTCTGTTTTTCTTTAATGATTCCTAAAGTATACTTTCTTTTGGCTTACTGTGTTTTTCTTTTTATGTTTTTGAGTTGGAATTAATCAAAATTTTTATTTGTAACTTATCTATTAATTGATATATAGATATATATATATTTTGGCCGTGCCATGCGGCATTCAGGATCTTAGTTCCCCAGCCAGGACTCAAACCCGTGCCCCGTGAAGTGGAAGCACAGAGTCAACCACTGAACCGCCAGGGAGGTCCCAACTGATATATTTTCATTTTTGTTGATATAGGTATTAAATGTTATGCAATTTCTCAGATAACTATTTAAGCTATATTCCAGAGATTCTGATAGTTTTCCACTATTGTTTTTAAGTATTTTGGCATTTTGGTTTTGAATTTTGTGTTTTATACAATAATTGTTCAATAACATGTTTCAAATTTTTGGTGTGAAAAGGGCTCTTCTGTTTCTTGATTTTATTTTGTTCATATTTTTCCAATTCTCTGGAATTTATTAAGGCTTTATTTGTGGACTAAGGAAAGGTCAATATTTGCAAGTATTCCATGTGCTTTTAAAAAGGTATAGGTTCTATTTTTGAGGTTCATAATTTTATAAATTTCAATGTAATATATTTTTAAAATCTTCTGTCTACTCACTAGTTTTTTCCATTTGATTGTCTTGTATTGAGAGAGGTGTATAATATTCGTTTCCTTGCATCTGTTTTCTGCTTTAATGTATATGGTTGCTCTAAGTTACATAAATATTAATAACTCTTAAATATATCATTTTCAGTGTGCTTATTTGTTTCTTTTAATGCCTTTTGGTCTGAAATCTACTTTGTCAGATACCAAGATTGACATCCTCTGTTTCATTTTTATTTCCTTTGGTCTCTTATATCTGTGTCTATACTTTCATTTTTAACCATTTTGAGTCTCTTTGTTTTAGATATGTCCCTTGTTTACAGTGCAGTGTTACATTTATTTGGTATCCTATTTGAAGTATTTTTCTTAATAGTTTAATAAAATCAATTTAAATTTATTGATATTATCAAAATTTTTGACCTCTAGAGTATTTTATGTATAGATACACATACAAACATATATATATATATTTATATATATAGATACTCACACAAACATGCATATGTACTTTAATACACACACCCATATGTATAAAAATATATGTGTGTAATACACACATATATATTTGCATTTTAGTCTGTTTACCTATATATTACCATTGGTCCTCTTTTATATGCTCTTGTGTTTTTTTTCTTCTTCTGTACAATATTTTTATTAGTTAGTAATGTTTTCTTTCCTCAACCTTCCTTCTTTGAAATAATATATTTTAAAATCCTAATTGGTAGAATTGTTCTTTCCATACATTCTCTTCATTCCACAGATTGTTCTACTGTATCTACGTTTTACATGGTACTATTATCTGTAATACTTTTTCCCTTATAGCCATCATTTGATCTTGCCACATGTATATAATATTGATATCCCTCCAGTCATTTTGGTTTTGTGAAATTCTTATTCAGATATACTAGGAAGTGCTCATTGGAACAATATTCTCTATCTTTCTTTATGTTCGTAACAGTTTCTTAGGAGCCTTTGAACTTGAAGAACATTTTGTCTGGCTATCAAATCTTATTTTCTTTGAGTATCTTAAATATGTCATTCCACTGTCCTCTGGAGTAAAGTGTTATTGTCAAAAAATAATATCAACCTGATAGTCTTTTCTTACAACTAACTTTAGAGTAGACGCTGGATGTCTTTTAAGAAGCAGGTGCACCCATCCCCTGGTGCTATGAATGTTAGCTACTAAAAACTCACAACTGTTATTTTCTCCAGAAGATTGCTCTTAGCTGATGGGGACCATCTTGCTGGAAGGTCACATACTTCTTGGGGAATGGCCAACAGTTCATGACTGTCTGATATGGGGCATGAAAGACTGGACCTCTTGCCTAAAGGTAGAGGCAGCTCTGCTGTGCATACATCCTTCTCAGTACTCTTCCTCTTGCACACCTTGGACTAGACCAAGGCGAGGCTTGACCTGAGACCACATCCTCTCTCAGATTTGTCTCCTTTCCTCCCCAGCTCCCCTCACTCCCTCATAGATTTTGTTTCTTCTAAATAACACGTTCGCAATAAAATCACATACATAGAAATCTCTGTCTTAGGCTCTGTTTCTAGGTAACCTGCCCTTTTCAAATCTTCTTTTCTTTATTTGCCTTATAGTTGAGTTTTGTTTCTAGTTTATGTTATTCCTTCATTGCTTGTATTATTATTATTTTTGGAACTTGCTTTTAATGCTTTATAAATTATTAGATTACTGTTTTCACCAGCTAATGGGTATTCTTTCTGGATTGCCTTCATTTCCATAGTATGACTATTCTGCTTCTTAGATTCTTTTTTCCTATTGTAATTTTGTATGGGATTCAACAGCAATATTTGCCTTTTTTCCTTTTTAGGTGACTTTTTTTTTTTTTTTGGTAATTTTAGGAGGAATATGAATTAGAATAGTTTTCCTAGCTTCATAGCTCTTAATATTTCTCTTCTGATATAATAACAGGTAATAACATTATGACTCTATAACTTCTGAATTATTCTGGCTTCTTCCCTCCCAATTTTAGGTAAAACCTCTTGTTTTTCCCTGATATTCCTTGGTTCTATTTTTTTTAAAATAATAATCTTATTTATTTATTTATTTATTTATTTATTTCATATTTATTTTTGGCTGTGTTGGGTCTTCGTTTCTGTGAGAGGGCTTTCTCCAGTTGCGGCAAGAGGGGGCCACTCTTCATCGCAGTGCGCGGGCCTCTCACTATCGTGGCCTCTCCTGTTGCGGAGCACAGGCTCCAGACGTGCAGGCTCAGTAGTTGTGGCTCACGGGCCTAGTTGCTCCGCGGCATGTGGGATCTTCCCAGACCAGGGCTCGAACCCGTGTCCCCTGCATTGGCAGGCAGATTCTCAACCACTGCGCCACCAGGGAAGCCGCATTTGACCTCTTATGGGTCCTTACAATCAGCTGTGAACTGATGACTGTCCACCTCCCTGTCAGTTTCTGTTACTCTTCTCTGATTGGCTCACTGAGGTTTCCAGTGCGTAGTTTTTTCTTCAGTTTCAGAGTGGTTGTCGTTATGTTGCCTTTTCTTTGACTCTTCCTGTTCATTTTCTGATTCCTTGTGAGTTTTGCTTCTGTCAATGGTTTATTTCAGTCCAATCGAATTTGGGGTTTGCTGTCATACATTTTGCCTAACTTTGTCGTACATGTTGACTCTAGGTTTTCAGTTTTGCTGTTCTAATGGCTGTCTGTTTTTAGGTACAATTTATGTAGATTTAAAAACTATGCCACCACTACTACCATCTTTCCAGATTGCTACAGATTTATTAGTAAGTGTTTAAGTTTAAGCAGGTAAAAAACAACCACAACAAAAGATAACACAAAACAAACTCCAGACTTCTGGTAGACTGAGTTAACAATTTGGATTGCCAATTTGTAGCTCATTGATTAGCTCTGCAGGACTGAAATAGATTTACACACTGCTTGGTTTGCGCTCGGTAAGGATAGGAGATTTTCAGACCATTTTATGAAATAATGCTCAGTGCCCTTCACTTTGGGTAGATTTTCTTTCTAAACTTTATAGCATGCAAAATTCATACTTCAGGCATGAAAAGGAGGCTGGCATTGCAGGTAGTAGAAAAAAATGCATACAACTCAAGTTCATTTGAATGTGACTTAATTTGTCTAATATCCAAAAGTCTTGGCTTCCTTCCCGGCCTTCTAACCACTCTCCTACATTTCCTACATTCAGTTTATTCAGTACATTTCTAAGAAGCTTCTTAAAATTTTGTTTGACTGTGTGTCCCTTGAAAAGTTACAAAGTGGGAGCAAGTGTTAGCCTAGGTAAGGTGAATTTTCTAAAATGTATTGTTATAATCCTATTATTTTGTGAAGGAAAAACTTAGAGTCATACTTATTGAGGTTCAGATATTCATATTGTCTGGGTTAGACTCAGATTTGAGTTTAAAAGCACTTTCAATAAGAGCTCAAATTGTTTTAATGGCAAGTTAATAATTTCTTACTCTCTAATGAGACAAAATCCTTAAGCTAATAAAAATTAAAATTAAACCCCTCTCTGCAGACTGGGTGTTCAGAGGAAATAAACCACTACCAGGATTATGGGAATCTCGGGATTAAAAGGCCAATGGGAAGCTGGCCCTGAATATTCACATGCAGTCTAGTGGCATGCTATCCAAGTCATTTGCAAATGTCATCTAGCCTTTTTCTTTGAATGACGCCTTGAGACCCAATCCTGTTCCTCCAACTCCTTTCTAGTCCCCTTACATACCATATGACAGGGGGCTGCAAACTTTTATTTTAAAGACCATAGAGTATGTATTTTAGGCTTTGCGGGGCCCAAGTCTCTGTTACATTTACTCAAGTCTGCTATTATATGGAGAAAGCAGCCCTACACAAAACAAAAAAGAATGGCTCGGTTGTGTTCCAATTAAACCCTCTTTACAAAAAAAGGCAGCAGGCCAGATATGGTCTGCAGGGCAGTTTGTCAACTCCTGCTCTAGAACAAGATTATATTGGAGGGTAAGGCCTAGCCAAGTCTTCACACAAAAGGAACATTTAATAAAAACCCCATTATCAACAACTTCCATTTAAGAGAAGAAATGCCATTCACTTCAGAGTAACCTGCTTTGGGACCAAATATGGGGGAATGGGATTGAGGGGCATCAATGGGATTGGGAAGAAGCTATTTCTGTAGTTTCCTTTCTTGTGTGCTATATATATATATTTTTTAATTTTTTAATTTAATTTTATTTATTTTTTTATACAGCAGGTTCTTATTAGTCATCAATTTTATACACATCAGTGTATACATGTCAATCCCACTCGCCCAATTCAGCACACCTTGTGTACTATATATTTTTAAAAGTTCTTTCCTTTATTTATATTTTTGTGCTATGAAATGAAATTACATGGACATAGAGAGAAATATGAAGATTCCTCCAACTAGCTAACAAATAACAAATCCCATATAGGAAGACTCTCTCTTCTGCCTTTGTGGTAGGGAATGGCATTCTTCTGCAACACAAAGTAGACAGTAAACATTATGTGCTGATGTAGAGATTGGTCAAGACAACACAACATGCAGTAACTCTCAGAAGCAAAGAGCATTATTTGTCAAGTTCTATGACGAAGCCAACTTTGCATAATTCCTGTAAGAGTCAAAGATATGTGATCTTATTTGCATGAAGTCTATAAAAATTTTATACACATCTAATTATTGCTTAAAATGTATCTTCATTCCACTTAAAGCATCAAGAAATCTGAATATAAGTTGTATAATATTCTGATGAAGAAAAAACATTGTGAAATATTTCAGAAATCTTTCTTCTGAAGTTTTTTTTTTCTTTTCTAAATCTTAAACAATTTAGATTTAGAAAGGGAAGTCAGAAAGTATAATTCCTACTCTGGCCTGCCACAGATTGTTTTGAAATATTCACCATTTTTCTAAGATGATGAACAGTACAGAATTATTTCATTTTTAAAGAAAAATACATAGTTTATTTTGAAGTTCCTCAGAAAGAATTTTCCTAATACTTGTACTTAACATGTGCTAAATTTTTTTTCGAGAAATAATAATTTCCAATTTGGAAACCAAATTCAGCAAACCATTTAATTCATCAGCCACCTGTGTATCTGAAATATTCATTTGATTCCACTTCCAATATTTCAACACTATCTGAACATTTTTAGACAGTCTCCAGCGTCTGTTAACATTCAATCAAACCTATTTTAATAAGCCACATAGTTTTCTCAATATATTTGTCTGGTTTATAGTGTATTGAAATGCTGCAATCTTTTTGCCGAAGGCTGGTACTGTTGTTCAAAGAATTATTAATATCACAGAGTTTTGGAGTTCCACTTGCTGACAGAACATCCTCCAAATTAACAGTAAATGGTGATCATGACAGTACGTATAAAAAGGTCTTCTCTCTCTCTCTTCCTAAACTTTGAAAAAACTATTAAACATTCCACCCATGTTATCAGCACGATTATATTTCTGCCTGCTCAATTATGTTAAAATGAACTCTGATTTGCTGCAGGTAAATTTTTATCACTCTGTTTAGATTGGTCTCAGTCATCTTTCCAATGTAATGAAAATCAAAATGCTCCCTTATTTAAGAGAATCTTTGATGCCCTTTGAGAACGTTTTACACTAATTGATAGCCATACCACTTTCGCTCCATTGTTTGTTGATTGACATCTAATGGAAACAACGCTTTCACACATTCTGAATTACGTTATTATTTTTCTGCCTATGGAACTGTTCAAATCAATCTGTGAGCTCATACATAAAAACATCTCTTTCTTACCTTTCTGATTTTCAACAACTAAAAAAAAATCTCTTTTCTTTACAAATGAACCAGACTCATCATACTCTTTTAACAGTAAATACTATTTCCCGACAAATAAATATTTTTAAGTCTGAATTTCAGGTTTCTTCCATTTCCTTCAATATGTTTTTGTGAGAAAATCATTTATCTGCAACAGTTCCATCACAAAATCCGTTTTGACCCCAAAAGCAATCACTTCAAGTATATATTACTTTTTCCTGTGCTCTAATTTTCTAGGAATTCTTTTTTTATTAGAAGCTTCTAATTTTGTTTCCAAATAATTATAGCTGCCTAGAAAATACATCACAGTTACAAATAAGCTAGACAAAAAGTCTAAATATTAAGGGATAGAGGAAAGCAAACAAAGTGTTTCTGAGACATATAATGTTGAAATGAATAAACAGGTTTATGTGGATGGGATGGTGCAATTAAAATATCATTGCTAATTGTGTTATTGTTCATTATTTTTGTTTGTTGTGATTTCATTTTCTATTTTGATGCAGAAAAATTCGTCTATTTTGTGCTGGCACAGAACAAATAAAATCATTGCTATGTTTCACAATTTATGTAACTATTAATTTGTGACATGTACATATTTTTCCCTGTGTAGAAAAAAACAGAAGCAAATGTTGGGGCTATGGAGAAGAACACAGTTATGATTTTGAATGTCATTTCATCATTCCTTTGGTGATGAGGCATGGAGCCATGTACTAGAGCCCCCAGAACTTCTGTGTTGTGGCTTGAGGTTAGCTGCCTGTCTAAGTCTTCAGTATCTCCCAGATCCTCACTGGTATTGTCTGTTTCCAAATAGTCAGTTGCTACATTCAGTTTTATTATCTGCCAAGCCCTTCACACTGGACTTAAATTCCACCATTAATCTGAAACAGGCAACACCCAAGGATAACCACCACAACCTTATCAAATAGGAAAGGAAAATTCTAGTGCTCTACCCAGCTTTACAATCTTATCCTTGCTATTGTATGTCTTGTTCCCATGGTTTAAAATACAACAAAATAACATTTTCTTTATTGATTTAGATCCCCAGTGAAATATCCCCTTACTATCCCAAAGTTTGATTCAGAAGACTTCAAATAATAGACTATAGACTTTTGCTTTAAATCTGGTTTAACAGGGACCAGATTTACCCACGCACCTGAAATAGCGAAAATACAAACAAAACAAATAACGCGTTGGTCTTCAAGACACTGAATATCACTGACAAGGAAGGTTAAGAATTCCTTAAATATGGGAAACAAATTTGATGAGCCGTACGTACAGTTGCATCCAGTTTACTGCCTGGAAAGAGTTTTCAGGCTGTGATGCAAGGAGGGGAAATTCGGACAAAGTCCAGTGGACACCCTGAACTGAAAAGATGGAGCTGGGAGTCCAAGGAGACTAAGGCAGATAGAGTTGTCAGGGGAGAGCACTGCACAGAAGAGGGCAACATACAGAAATTTTTGGAGTCCCGCAGAGGGCAAGATGTGAGAGACAAATACAGAATAAAACACAAATTGATATCTCCCTGGAGAACAGATTCTAAATATATAGTCTGAACATTCAGGCGTCAGTGTACATTCCATTATAATTGAGGCCCTATGTGAAAACCTTAGGAAGATCCTCCAAGATGCTTCATGGAGCAAAAGGGGTGACATATGCTGCAAAACACAGAGCCAAGGAAAGCCAAAACTGCAGCGGGTACTGGCACTATTAGGGTTAGTACTGGAGAAGTGAAGAAGAAAGGATATTCTAACGAGTAAAGCCATCACCAGATGAAGTCAGGATAGAATAAGGGATGAAAAATGGAAGTCAAGAAAAAAGGTGTATGGGGGGCGGGGGGGATAGAAGCCACGCTTAAGAATAAGAGAGTGTTAATAACCTATGACATATTTTTGCCTAAAAATCTGAATCAGAATCTAATCGGGAATCTACATCAAAACTCTGGTTAATGGGAAATTGGGGTCCATAGAAGAACAGATTAAATGGAACCATGAAGAAGCAAACAGCTAAATTCAGAATATGAACCATTCTCTATGATATAAAAATAAAAATAATATACCTCTAATAAACCAATGACATGAAATCAAAAGGAAGGAGGATAGTTAGAGAATGAAAGATCCGTAAGCGATATAAAAAATAAGTGCAGTGTGCAGACCTTGTTTGAATTTCATCTCAAACTAATCAACTGAAAAAAGATAGTATTGAGATAACTCAGGAAAATTTGAATAACAATAAGGAATTTAAAAATTTTTTGTTTGTAAAGATCAAGGAATGGTGGCTATAGTAAAAATGTCCTTTAAAATTATTGTGCATACACAAGTATTTATAAGCAAAATGAAATTATGCCTGAGAATCTCTTTAAAACAGCCAAAATGAAAAGAGATGGGGCAATACACAGAAATGGTTGGAAAAATATTAAAAATTGTTGAAGTTGGGTGATAGGTATGTGGGGACTCCTATTTTTCTTTTTTTAAAAAAAATTTATAAATATAAATTGGTTTACAATTTTATAAATATAGTTGGTTTACAATGCTGTGCTAGTTCCAGGTGTACAGCAAAGTGATTCAGTTATACATATATGTAACTTCTCTTTTAGATTCTTTTCCATTATAGGTTATTACAAGATACTGACTATATAGTTCCCTGTGCTATACAGTAGGTCCTTGTTGGTTATCTTTTTTTTTCTTATTTATTTATTTACTTATTTATTTATTTTATTTTTTGGCTACGTCGGGTCTTAGTTGCGGCGCGCGGTATCTTTGTTGAGGCATGTAGGATCTTTTTTGTTGTTGTTGCGGGCGCGCGGGCTCTTCATTGCAGTGTGCGGGCTTCTCTCTAGTTGTGACGCGCAGGCTCCAGGGCGCGTGGGTGGGCTCTGTAGTTTGCAGCACACAGGCTTTCTCATTAAGGCGCGAGAGCTCAGTAGTTGTAAGGCATGGGCTTAGTTGCTCTGCAGCATGTGGGATCTTAGTTCCCCGACTAGGGATCGAACCCACATCCCCTGCATTGGAAGGCGGATTCTCTACCACTGGAACACCAGGGAAGTCCCTGGTTATGTATTTTATATATATATATAGTAGTGTGCATATTTTAATCCCAAACTCCTAATTTATCCCTCCCTCCCCCTTTCCCCTTTGGTAACCATAAGTTTCTTTTCTATGTCTGTGAGTCTATTTATGTTGTGTAAATAAATTCATTTGTATCATTTTTTTAGATTCCACAAGTAAGTGATATCATGTGATGTTTGCCTTTGTTTGACTTACTTCACTTAGTATGATAATCTCTAGGTCCATCCATATTGCTGCATATGGCATTATTTCATTCTTTTTTATGGCTGAGTAATATTCCATTGTGTATATATACCATATCTTCTTTATCCATTCATCTATTGGTGGACACAGGTTGCTTCCATGTCTTGGCTATTTTAAATAGTGCTGCTATGAACATTGTGGTGCATGTATCTTTCTGAATTATAATTTTCTCCAGATATATGCCTCAGAGTGGGATCGCTAGATCATATGGTATTTTTCTATCTACTTTTGTGTTTGTTTGAAATTTTCCATGATAAGATTTTTTTAAAAAGAAAGAAAAGATGTGGCTATTCAATAAACAATTATTAGCTGCTTACTTGAGCCAGACCTCAAGAGAGCATGGAAATGAAAGTCAGAAGTTTTAGTTTTGGGTGTTTATGAATTTAAGCAAGTCCTTTAACTCCTTTTAGACTCAATTTCCTCACCATAAAGTTGAAATCATAATGACAGCTACTTGCCTCAAACTATATAGAGGACCAATATAATGTATGCAAATGTGGGCTGTAAACTAAGAAAGTATTATTAAATATTATCTGTCATTACTTATTTAGCAGCAATTATTAATTGTTTTCTTTGTGCAAGGTACTTTCACATATGTTGTTCAATTTTATCCTCTCATCTCTCCCGTGAAGTTGGTGTTTGATACGGGTTTAGTAAGTGGGGGAACTAAAGCTCAGATGGGTACAGTAGGATTCTCAGGGCCACAGGTCTAGTGAGCAGCATTGCAGAGACTGGGCAATCCTGGCTGGCTTCCACCCCAGACCCCCTTCATCCACTCGGGCACACTTCCCAGTTATGTCAGTTTTAGGATGAGCAGGAAAGTGTGGACATCCATCTCAGGTATTCTGAGTGAGCCCCTTGATGAATAATTTACAATCACAGACCTTCAGAAATTGTCAGTAGTAAAACCACTAAACTGTCTGTAGTATCCTATGTAAAAATACTTCAAAAAATACTGATATCTAAAGGACCACTGGAGAGAAAGTGAATACAAGTAGGAGAGAAATAATACCTTGGAACAGATAGCACCTTGCTGCCACAGTAGCTGAGGACAGAATGAAATCAATAACCTCACCGGCTTTATGGCGGACTTGGTTCCCAAAGAAGAGGCTGAATACTCAGGGAACAGAAAGACATCTAATATTATCCTGAAGTCCTAACATTGCTAATGAGCTTTCCTGTGAGTATAAATGATGCCCTTAGTGACACCCGCACTGTGACATAGACCTTAGGAAAAATGTAGCTTTAGAAGCTATGATTGCCTTAAAATGCCTTTCTCTAGAGACTAACGTTTACTCAAGTTGTCATTAATTCCCAGTGTAACAAGTTAATGCAAACTGTGCTGGAAATTACATCCAAGTTCTGTTAAAAAACAGGTCATGTGTAAATACAACTAATGGTAAGAAGCAACGTGCAGGAAACAATGCCAGCATCAACAGCATCTTTGACTACAAAGAAAAACTACATGACACCAAGCTCAGTTTAAGCTTTCCCTCCCACAAGAGTAGTTCTGCATCATAAATGATCAAAGCAAAGCCATCAACTTGAAGGAGAGTCTAACAATGATAGGGACTTGAGTGTAAGGGTTTATTATTTTTTTTATTAACTCATTTTATTACTTAAGTCTTGAATAAAATTAAGTTTTAGCAAATTGTAACAGCCTCAGCAGGATGGAATTTGGAGGGAAAGAATGAGGGAGTCAGAATTTTTGAGAGGCTTTGAGCTTTTATGTGCTGGAGCCCGTCCTCACTATTTGCACAGTTTGAGAGGCATGACTCATGTTGACTGTGTATCTGGTCAACCCCAATGTTTCCTATCATGGGTCTTATAGGATGGTCTGCTTACTGTCCTTACTTGGCTAGCACCTATTCCTTATGACCAGGAAGAAAATATGGATTCAAAGATCTTAGAAAAGTACCACTGTGCCTAAGGAAGAAGCAATGGGGATTACATAAAGGGATTGGGAGCCAAAAGCAGGTTGAATACAGGATGGGAGATTAGTTTTATGATTTGTGTGTTGTGAGCATGCATGGGGGGTGTCATGCTGCTTGGCAGGAGGGTACTGTTGTAAAATCACAGAGAACCCAAAATTCAAACTAAGTACTCTCTAACATCACATGAGATGTCCCTTGGAATCCACCTTGCTATCTCGCTTGATATAGAGATAATTTTGCCTTTCGTATTTTGGTACCATTTTGCAGCTGATTGTATAAGGCACTAATTCGGTAAAGCAGAGGCCACTGTGAAGGAATACAATTAAAATAAGAACAGTGCGCTGAGAATTGGGAAGTCTGAGGCCTAACCCCTTTCTAAACTTAAATCATGTAACTGAGCTTACCCTCAGCTTCCTCATGTGTTTAATGGAACGATTAGACCATAAATCATTGTAGAGGGGTTCCTGTGTTGAGTGGGGTTCATTGATTGATAAGGGCCCTTCCATCTTTATATTGCTGTGGTTTGACACATTTTAAACTATATTAAATTTTAGCTATTATTGTATACTAACACTCAGCCTGTTTATATCACACCAGCACAAATAATAAATCAACATGGCAACTCCATGTAAAAAGCCAGCCAACTCAAATAACTTACTGAAATGTCTACCTACTAAAATTTTTCCCTTTCTCATTTTGAATTTTAGATATGCTAAGCATCAGTGTCACTTCTCATTTAATCTAGAATGCAACAATTTAGACACCCCCCCATATGAATTATCACTCACTAAAAAATTAAATCTGTTCTCTGACAGTTTTTCATAGAAAACTTTTGTCATACAAAAATATGTGAGTCTTTTGTCATCCATTTTCCACCAATATTAATAGACACAAGGTGGACAGAACACAAGTCAAAGCAGTATTGGTTTGCTATAAGTATGAAGTACAACAAGCATATTTTGCCTTTTGGGAGGCCTGGTTGGGTTTAAACACTTAAAATGAAGGGATGAATTTACGTAATTCAGGCAATGAAATCAAGTTATAGACAGAGAGGCGTGAGAAGCCCGGAGAGTGAATCCAGCTCTGTCACTTACAAGCTTTTGATTTTGTTCAAGGTGTTAATCACTCTGAGCCTTGATTTCCTCACCTGTAAAATGGGTACAATAATCCCATTATAATACAATGCAATGAGAGTTAAATTAATGTACATAAAACAGAGTATTCCATGACATAGTAAATATTCAATATACATTAGTTAAGAACATATAGGCTTATAAAACTTAAATTTCTAAAGTTTTATGACTTTGAAATGAAACCATTACTATTATTATCCTTCAAGGGTGTTCTCTGAGGTCCTGCTTAATACTATTTTAAATTACCTTAACTATACATTTCCCCCTGTATGTTAGTGTTCACTTTCATGTGCTGACAAATGTAAAAGAATTATCTACAGGATGAAACTAATCAATATTTATTTTCATGTAATTAATTTTAAAAGTATCATGCTTCATATACATAGGTTTCTCAGTTTTAAGTGAAGTTTTTTTCATCCTTTAGATTCTTAGTGTCCCCTTCACCTTGGTTGCAAAGACCTACACTGTGTCTACACACACACACACACACACACACACACACACACACACACACCCCAAATCAAAACAAGGTAAGTCTTTCTGGCACATAGTTAGTTACATCTGAGCAAACCATAAAGCATTGATTTTTTTTTTTTGATGAATCTTCTCACCTTATCTTTCCCCTCTCTCTGTCGTTTATACAACCTACTAAACTTCTACAATTGAATCTTGGACAAACGAACTTGCACATTGTGCAATGTTTCAATAGAGATGTGTTGCAGGGTGCTGTGAGTTTCCTTTGTGTCTATCAAGTGACGCTATTCTAAACACTTTCTTACACAGCCGCTTTCTGCCTGTCCATGGACTAGCTCAGTTCTGGCTAAACAGGAAGGCATAGTAGGCTCCAGACACTGTGTTTTTATCCACAGGACTTCTCCATAATTTTGTTACCTGCAGAAACTCAAACAAAGCAATGGGTGACAGATAGAACAAGCCTTTTGGAGACACAGAAAAAGTGTAACCTTTTGCAGATCCTAACCAGATGTTTTATAGGCATTTATTTGTTCCCTTTTTTCCTCTTTTTGCAAAAACAGTTTCATGATACACAACAGATTAGATAATTACAACAGATTCATAATATACAACAGATTTATTTATACAACAAAGTGTTGTCATGTGAGCCCTTGAACATTTTACTTAAGAGCCAAGAGGTTAGGCAATTGTTTGAATTTCATAACTAAAAACAGACGTGGTTTCAAGGTCTCATGCTAATGGAATTGAAGCTGTGCGGAAGAACTGGAAACCTTGCCCTTCTCTAAAGCTACCACTCTTTGGTTTGTTCACCAAACCAAAGGGCCCAGGCTGGGTGGCTTGGAAACACAGGTCAAAGTCATTCATTCTTCCTGCTTAAAAAGATATTAGTAAATTTATAACAAAGTCAGTAGATGAATTTTCTGGTTTATTTGATAAATTCTCTTTTGGGAATATTAGGTGGTAAAACCAAAAGCCATTTAGAGTGATTATAGACGGTGGACAAGAAATTTGTCCTAAAGTGTTTTTGCTTTCATCCGGTGTACCAATAGTTCAATCAATTAATTCCATTAAAGGTAAAAAAACTCACAGTAGAAACTGCAATGAATGGAAGGGAACAAATTCTATATCATATCTGACAATTATCTCATGAGACATATTGCCCCCATAATGTTAATTTCAACTGGTAGTTCCCAAACATATCTGATTATTTGTAACTTGGGATGTTTTATAGGAACTCGAGTTCTTTGGACCACCTCGAGCTTATGAAATCAAAATATCCAGGGATAGAGTCTGGGAAACAAACATTCAGACCTAAGAGACACTTTAGGAACCTCTCATTAAATCACAGTCAAGGGTGACTGTGGTGCAATATTCCTTCTATAGAGACATATTTTCTTTCCATATCAGTTTGCTAGGGCTGCTGGAACAAAGACCACAAACTGGGTGGCTTAAAGAACAGAAATTTATTGCCACACAGCTCTGGATGCTAGGAGTACAAGATCAAGATGTGGGCTGGGTTAGTTCCTTCTGAGGGCTGTAGGAAAAAATCTGCTCCAATCTTGCCCCTACTTTATGTGTTTTCTGGCAATCTTTGGTATTCCTTGCCTTGTAGAAGCATCATTTCTATCTTTGCCTTTATCTTTACGGTGTTTGTCATGTGTGTGTATCTCTGTACCCAAATTTCCCCTTTTTAGAAGGTCACCAGTCATATTGGATTAGGGCCCACACAAATAACCAAATCTTAACTAATTACATCTGCGATGACCTTATTTTGAAATAAGGTCACATTCTGAGGTACTTGGGGTTAGGGCTTTAACATATGAATTTGGGATGGGGGTACAATTCAACTTATAACACTGAGAGGGAAAAAAAATAAAGCAGGGGCTTCCCTGGTGGCACAGTGGTTGAGAATCTGCCTGCCAATGCAAGGGACACGGGTTCGATCCCTGGTCTGGAAAGATCCCACATGCCGCGGAGCAACTGGGCCCGTGAGCCACAACTACTGAGCCTGCGCATCTGGAGCCTGTGCTCCGCAACAAGAGAGGCCACGATAGTGAGCGGCCTGCGCACCGCGATGAAGAGTGGCCCCCGCTCGCCGCAACTAGAGAAAGCCCTCGCACAGAAACGAAGACCCAACACAGCCAAAAATAAATAATAAATAAATAATAATAAATAAAAAATTTTTTAAAAACTTCCGCATTAAAATAAATAAATAAAGCAATAAAGCCTTTTTTTGGGTCATGGTAAATTTTCAGTTATTGGACTATGAATGTAGTTCTTTTCCACTTAAAGTGTAGTCTGCATCATCCAGGAACTTGTTAAACGTGCAGAGTTTCTAGCCCCACCTTAGTCCTACTAAATCAGAATCTGTATTTGAACCAGATTTCCAGCCTATTCACCTGCACATTCAAGTTTGAGAAGTGCTGCTGTAGCTTCATCATGTTTCACTCTCCAGCTGGGCTTGCAGATATGTCTGAATTAAGCTTTACTCTCACTTGCAGCAATTTCTCTTGCTAAACCTTCTCTTTCACAGTTTTTCTCTTCTCATTCCTATTTCCCTTCTGGTATGTGACACCTATCTTATTATTATTATTTATAAATTTATTTATTTATTTATGGCCACATTGGGTCTTCGTTGCTGCGCGCGGGCTTTCTCCAGTTGCAGTGAGCCAGGGCTACTCTTTGTTGCGGTGTGCAGGCTTCTCATTGCAGTGGCTTCTCTTGCTGTGGAGCGCGGGCTCTAGGTGCGCGGGTTTCAGTAGTTGTGGCACACGGGCTCAGTAGTTGTGGTGCATGGGCTTAGTTGCTCTGCGGCATGTGGGATCTGCCCAGACCAGGGCTCGAACCCATGTCCCCTGCATTGGCAGGCGGATTCTTAACGACTGTGCCACCAGGGAAGCCCTATTTTTTATTTTAACAATTAGCTTTGTGTTTTATCACATCTCTTTTGAGATTTATTATATCTGCTCTTTTTTATTTGAAATCACCTTAAGTCACTTTTAGGAAGTATGCAGGTTAAAGTCCATCTTTCCATACCAGCTATCTAATAAAAAAAATTGCCCTCCCTTTCAAGGCCTCTGTGACCACTGCTAAAATCAGCACTGCTCCTGGCCCTGAACTCCACGCCACAGCACAAAGTCAGAGTGGGAATCTGGATGGACATTGTCTCCTTGGTTTTTTGAAACATTTTATTTGACTGTGGAGTGAAGAATTGGTCTTGAAAATGATATACTGTCTGGTAGTTTGATAATAAAGTATGTGAACAGATGGTTAAAGCTATATCTGTTTGGAGTCTGATCCAGCGAGGAGAAAAGCAAGCAGAGATGGTTGCATTCATTAAAAATGTGCTATAACCTACTGGGCAGAAGAATCCTGTGGCTGGAAGAGAGTAGTGCTGGAATTAAAGAGATCCAGGCTTGAATCAGAATGATCCACTCACTATGCATATGACAGCAGGTGAGATAGTCGACCCATCCAAGCCTCAGATTTCTCACCTGTAAAAAAGGGAATCATATCCACCAACTAGAAATACTTGTAATGGAAACATTAAATTAGATACAATGAATAAAACCAGCTGGGAACAGTTCCTGGCACATACAAAAGCCAAAGAAATGGTCATTTTTGTTACTTAGTGATGTACAAGTTTTAACATGATTTTTATTCTCGAAACTCAGCTAATCTTCTTAGGCCAGAGCCATTGCACAACATATTTATGTGACAAACTTCTCTGGAACTCATCAAACATTATGAAAAATAAAATATGTATAATTGGCCTAGAGTAATCTCATGAGATAAGAAAAGCTTGGAGGAACTTATGACTTTGGCGTAGCAATGATATGGTACAGATTAGGTGTGTGAGGGAAAGCTGGATACTGGCTTTGCTAGAGGAAAGTAACAATTGGAATTACAGGTATGTAAGTGGTGGGAACGTGATGAAAGTTAGGAAATAAAGTAATTGAAGGCCCACGATAGAATTTTAAAATGCTTATATTTAAATCAGCCTTATAGATGAGGAAATGCAGATGCAGAGCGTCAGCGGTAGGCTTTAGCTCTTCCTCTAATCTCTACTTTATGTATACCACTGGGTATTGTGCCAATAAATCTCCACCTCCCATACCCTTGCCAACCAGGCTGCTGCTCCTATGACTCTCCTAAGTAGCATTCCTAGAGATCCCCTGTTAAGGAGATCACTGAAGAGCTGGGTATAGAAGTCAAGTGTTTGACTCAGTATTTACTGATTTTCCTCTATGCCGTTTTGTTTTTAAGAAAACAGTAGTAGATAAAAAGGAGTTATAGATATGTGAAAATTGATGAAAACAATAATGTAACTAAAAGTGAGAAAATGATACAAAATGTTCCAACTTGAGGGCTGAGCAACTCTAAAACATATTTTTAATTTTTTTTTTTAAATACACGAAGCATAAAATGCATCCCACTTCTTTAAGACCATCTTCATCAGATGGCAGCTGACTCTTGGCATGAAGCACTAAATTAGAAAGATCTAGAATTGCTATTCGTTGGGCCCATGGGGTGTCTTAGATTACTGAAGTGCACCTTTAGAATTACTGAGCACCTTTAGAATTCATGAGGGCATAAAGTGGATGGCAAAAAAGACATACAAAAACTCATCTTAAAAGGTGATTTTTTTTTTTGCTTTCATATATGAAACTCTATTTCCCTAAGTGATATAGAATTGTACCGATGCATTCTCTTTGAAGGACTAGCTCTCTAGCTTTTGGGAGAAAACTCAGATACCTATTTTAATCATTATCACCGTAGTGAAAGTGGCAGAGGCACCGTAGTAAGAGGCAGAGGCATCGGGTTCCAAGTCCAAACTTTATTTCAGTGAATGAATCCGGACTAAATAAACCATATCCCCTTATACTGCCTACAGTATTAAAGTATGGGTGCCTAGAATGATGAACCGACCGAATATCAGAGGGTTAAAAACAATCTAGGAGGTATCCCAGTGCCCCCTGGCTACCTGCCAACAGCCTAACTCTCTGATGGACAGTTCTTGTTAAAAGTAAGAAAATTCGCAAGCATATCAACCAGGAAGGATTTTTACTTAAAGTGACAGAAGGTAGATCTACCACCAGCTTAAATAGATAAGGGTTTTTAGTCCTTCAGAATTAGATGTGGTGGCCTAGGTGTGGTGAAGCTGCTCAAGGATGTCATTCAGAACACGGACTCCTCTGTTCTTCCCGCTCCACTAGCCTCAGTGGGTGGTTTTCAACCTAATGGTTGCAATATGTCTGCTGTCCCTCCAGGCATTGTGTCTGCCTGCGAGCAAGAAGAAGGGCGAAAGGAAAAAGTCAAAGAATATGTCACTAGAGTTGTCTGCTCCATTTAAAAATTTCCCAAAGTCTTTATGCAGTGATTGCTGCTTCGCTCTCACCGACTAGAATGGCATCCCATGGCCATGGCTGGCTGGAAGGGAGGCTGGATAAGCAAGCACTTGGGGTTTCCAGACTTCGTAATAGAGAAAGGAAAGAGAGAATGAAAACATGCGTGATTTGGGGAAGCAAATCCGTATAGTCTGTGGAGCAAGTAATTCTCTCTAAACAAGGTAACAAAACCGAAATTGCAAATGGTTTATTTTCTAACCTTTAAAACTCGACTTCATGGTCTTTCTTGCCAAAAACTATGGCCCGTTTTAATCCAAGTGCTCTTGAGTGCTTCATTATATTAATGTACAGAATTCAGAACAGTATTGTCATGAATGAGTAATGATTTAGTGAAAGGGATAGTGTGTGTGTGTGTGTGTGTGTGTGTGGTGTGTGTGTAAATTCTGGAAGGATTGCATGGCTCACTGATATGCTGATATTGTTGTTTACCACTTCGGAATCACTTTTCATCCCTTTCAACTCTTCATTCTACCCTGCGCAGTTTATCTCCATTCCACAGTAATTCCCCAGAGCTTTATGGTCACTAATTCCAGATGAAATAAGTTGGGAACAGAGCTTTACTAGGAGAAGATTAGCTGGTTCTACAGAAATTTTAAAAGAGGAACGGTATTTTATATTTAATATTTCTAACAGTATGTACAGTCCTCCATTGGTATCCACAGGGAATTGGTTCCAGGAGCCCCCAAGTATTGAATATACCAAAATCCAAGGATGCCCTAGTCCCATAGTCAGCCCTCTGTATCTGAAGTTACACATTCTTGGATATAACCAATCACAAATCGTGTAGTACTGTATGTATTTACTGAAAAACAAATCTATGTATAAGTAGATCTTTGGAGTTCAAACCCATGTTGTTCAAGTGTGAACTGTACAGTTATATAAAACTATTTCTCACAGTGTATTTAGTTCTATTAAACCATTAAGCTGTGACCATGGTGGTAACCTGCTTTATATACTACTTAGAGAAGACATCTTTCTAATGGACTATGTGATGCTGAGAATTTTCACATACTGACAGTGTGTGTCTATATGATACCAGTATGGGAGAGTTGTCCATAATATTTTTACTATTTAGTGTCTTATTCTTTTCATCCTTGTCCAACTCATTTTATTACTTGAACAAATTTTTTTTGATAAATCATTTAAATTATTCTTTATTTGTTTCATTACATTAAAGTGGCACTTGGTATCATGCTGTCACAGCAATAAGATTATGCATGACTCTGTCATTTTTAAAAAAATAACCTCAGTGTTCAAAACAGCATGAAATACAATATAATCATTTTAGTTTGCTTTTGACAGATATGTTAAGCAATTTCATGCTATATCATTTCCTTCCCTCTGCACTATAAGAAAGTGAACTCTGCCAGTAATTAATAACCTTTTGTATTTATCTCACAGTTTTCATCCAAATGATGTAGGTGTTTTCATCAAGCACGTCATCTAATTAAGTGTTCCTTTACTCAGACCCTACTAGTTCAATACTAACGTGTGGATAGATTGTAACTTATTTTCCATAATGGAATTCATAGGCAACTATGGATATGACATGATCAACCCTATTTATCTTGTGTTATTTGCATTGAAGTTATCTATACACACAAATCCTTTTTCACCATTCATCATTTCTTTCTGCCCTTACATCCCCTTCTTGGGGCATATATCGAAGCCCCTGTAGAGGCTTCTAGTGTCTTCCTACGGGAGGAGTGAGAGAGGGAGAGGGAGAGGGAATCAAAGAGACAAACCATGTGTTTCAGATATACCAAGTCAGTCTTACTTTATAGAGTTTTTTTATTATTAGTTTGTTTTTAATATTCAATGGTGAATTTTCCTCAATGTTCTAGCAACATAGAAATTATTTTCTCCTTTATATTATAAACATAGTGAATTATATCAATAAATTTTCCAGTATTAAAATAACCTTGCATTTATTTCATAAACCACATCTGGTCATGGTGTAACTTCTTTCAATTAATTGATGTCTTTCAATTAGCTGATATTTGTTGCTAAATTCTGTTTATAACTGAGTTGTGTTTATAATTTTCTTCTAGGGACTATCTTTCTCAGGTTTTAATATCACTTTCGTGCTCATGTCATGAAATAATAATTAGAAAGGTTTTCTTCTTATTAGAAGGGTTTAAATAGCATTAAAACAGAACAGTTTAAATAGTCTGCCCATCATTTTGAGAAGGAAACTCTGGAAGTCTTTTTAAATTCTCATATAGTATTGCTATTTTAGATTTTCTGTATCGTTTCTGGCAAGTTTGGGAAATTATAATTTCCTGGAAAATTATCTACTTCATGTATATTTTCAAGTTTATTTGCACAGAATTGAACAAAGTAATCTCATATTTTAATATTTTATCCATATGTGATTATTTCCCCATTCTTATTTCTTACTTATCATATATGCTCTCTTACTCTTTTTCTGAGAAATTTTGGTAAATCCTTATTCATTTTATTGTATTTCCTCTTAATATCCATGTCTTTGATTTATTCAGTAGTATTACCATCTTTATGTTTGATTATTGACAGATTTCTGCTTGTTGACTTTATTAATTTTCCTTCTACTCTTCTTAGCCTCTCTTTTATACTTTCCAATGTCTTTGGTTCAACAAATTAATTGATTTTCATTCTTTCTGGTGAATTAATGTGTGTATTTAAGAGTATGAATTTTTCTAGTTTTCTTTGAACATTGCTTTCAATGGTTCTCAAATTTTTTGATATGGAACATTTTTATTGTTGTTATTTTCTAGCTATTCCTTATTTCCATATTCAATTTTGTGAGTTGTTTTTCTGCTTTGTGATCACAGAGTACCATTGGAATTTAATGATGTTTGCTTTGTTGCTGACTATGTGGTCAAATTTTGTAAATGTTCTATGGATACCTGAGAAGATGTTTTTCTGTTTTTAGGATATAGAGTTAAATGCATAAGTATCAGAATATATTTGTTTCTATTTAGGTCTCTCAGCCTTTAGTTACTTTTATTCATTTGAATTTTTATGGATCCAGAGAGGTATAGATTTTACTATCACTAATATTTTGTATTGTACTCATAATTATGGCTGAATCGGTTTTTATGTTAATTTATTTGGGAAAAAGTTTTATAATTATTGATTTTTATTATAGGCTGTATATTTTATCATTACAAAATGACTTTGTCAATTTTGTCTGACATTAAGATCTTAATTTTTGTTTTATTTGTGCTTATATTTGTCTGTTTTGTTTGTTTTGGTTTGCTTTTTTTGCTCATCCTCTTATTTCCAAATTTTGTGAATTCCTTTTGATTTGGAGGCTGGAGATCTGCTGTAAACAGAAAACATTTGGGCTTTAGTATTCAAAAGGGAAAGTTTTAACCCATTTGCATTAATTGATATGATGTACTTTTTATGTCTTTTAACGTTATGCTAAATTGTTTGTTTTTAATGCTTTTGTTTTTCTTGTTTAATTACATGGTGTGGTTTCCTTTACTTGTTATGTTCATGCTTATAATTTAGAACGTTTATTTTTTATTATATTTTAGATACAACTTCATAACTTCATGTATTTAAACTTCTATTTCTGTAGCCAGCATCAGCATTGATAAATAAGTACATTTTCATTGCTTTTTTCTCTTCTCTCTCCTTCCACTATTTAATATTATTTTTGTATTACATTTTTGCCATTTTCTTGGTATTTATCATTTTTACCTTTACATATACTCACATCTCTATTATTTTTTCCCCATATCTTTATTCTTGATTAACAACTGGAAATTCTTGTACTCCCTCGTTCTTCACAATGAAGAAGACACAATACTTACACCATCTTCCACATTCTTTTCCTCTTTCTTTCTTTCTTTCTCAGTTTCAGTTATACATAGTTTATGTGTCTTTTCTCTGTGACCAGAGGGAGGAGGAGTAGATAGAGTTGAAAAGAAAAAGCACCCTAGAGGGTCTCCAGCTTCTATTGGCTGTAGAAAGCTATTTCTTAACCCAACTCAAAGCCAAGTTTTAGGGAACTCTAAAAGAGAACATGATAGGAAAGCCTGACCTTCCCTTTCCTGGTTGGCCCTTGGCTTAGGCAACAGAAGAAGGTGGTGGGGTAGAAGGAGGGATTAGTTGGAAGAGCCACCTGTTCTCTCCCAATCTCTGCTAGAAGTGGCAAGGAGGCAAAATATACAGCATATCCAGGGCACTCTGGGAGGTAGCTGGGTTTGAGCTGTGTGGCTAGGATCATCCCTCTGAGACAGCTGTTTTCTGGTTGAGGAGGGCCCCAGCCAGCAAGATGCTGCTAAATATACCATGTTATGAAGAGCAGGTAGCAGAAGTTGAGCCAAAGTCACATGTGAGTCTAATGTATAACTTACTATGGGTGAGCTAGCACTTAGACTCCAGAGGCACAAGAGATATCTATAGCAACTCAGTATGAGCCAGAAAACACTCACAACAAAGAAATGAGAATTACTTCTGTGTTCCAATAAATAAAGGATAAGTGCCTTTCCCCTCTTCCCTTCTGTCTACTCCCACTGCTGGAATAGTTGGATCCAGGAGAGAGAGGGAGAGGAGTGCCATGTCCTTTGTTCCTATCCTTCTCATTTCAGCTCTTTCCAGTTCACATCTGGTCTACTTTGAATGCGAGGGAAGGAGACCTTTAAGGTGACTGTCTGCCTGAAATATTAATATTAGACTAAAGAGTTAATGACTAACTATAAAAGAAAATTTATGAAATCTCCCCAAGGTATCCTTAAGGAACTAGAAAGGGAATTTGACATGGTCTGGCTGAAGGCAGTGATTGAAGAAATAGCAAAAACTGCTCAGACTTGCACTCCACAGTACTGAGACTGGTTATTGGGTCTTTGTATGGGTAATGTGCCGGTTTCTTTGTGTTGACTGCATGAAGTGATTTCTGGGTTAGTAGATTTTCTTCCTGGTATGGAGAAAGTTCTTTGGTATAACCCAAGTGAGAGTGTGAGTTGTTTTTTGTTTTCTACACAGTCCACAAAAATTCGTAGCTCTGAACTTACTCTCCTCCATCCTGTAAAGGTGGTCTCCTGTGTGGATCTTTATTCACCTGGTTCTTCCCTATTCTCATTACTGGCATGAAGGGCCCAACGAATTTCCATCTGCTGGTCCATGAATCCTGTTCCTTTATTTCCAGTAAAGAGATTTCATACTACCTCCTTCACTTCATCTTTTTGTTTTGGAAAAAATTTGAAGCTATAAAAATTTACGAAAGTTCACGTGTATGCACTCTTCACCATTTTGCTCTCTTTCTCTCTCTCTGTACATTATAAGTATACACACACTGACAATATGCATATATAAATATTATTTACTGAACCAGTTGCAGACTTCAAGATTCTTCACCCATAAATACTTTATATATATCCTAAGAACATAAAATTATATTAGAAAATCACATATAATTATTAAATTCATGAAATTAACTGTGATACAAAATAACTATATCATTCATATTCGTAATTTACCAGTCGTCCCAATAATGTATTTTAGAGCATTTTTTCTGATCCAAGATCACACATTGAATATAGTTTTCATGTCTCTAAAAAAGATTATTCTTTAATATGGAACAGTTCTGTGTGCTTTCACCTCTTTATATTGACATTTTAGAAGAGCTTGGGCCAATTCTTTTTCAATATGCTCCTTTGTACTCTGTTTTTTGGTGTTTGCTGACAACTCTTCAGTCCTCTCTATGTCTTCCCTTTCTGCTTCACATCTGGACAAGCTGGTAGGAAAACCCAGATTCTTCCTTTTGGGTGTATTTGGAGGTTCAAACCGTGCAAGTTCCTACCCACGCTGGGGAGGAACGACCTGCCCTGTCCCCACCTCCTAATCACAGTAAAATCCCCAAGCCAGTCTCCTGTTCTCTTTTAAACTGTTTTTGGATGTTCTTAGGATCCACTCCACTGAACCCAGAACGCTTCATTAGGTGAGTAATAAACCTTTCCCTTTCATCCTGTGTGCATGTGTGTGTGTGTGTGATCATCAGTCTCAATGCTGGATCCAAATTTTGGGTGAGGGTCCATTTCAATGCTGTGGGATGTCCATAACAGCCTCAGTTTAGACTGTGTGATGGTTTCCTCAAAATTCATTTTAGGCTATGATTTTTAGGGGGTATGAACAGGAATGAATGATGTTGTGCCTTTCTCAAGAGACCTGTGATGTTGACCTTCACCATTATGGTTGACATTAACTCTGATCACTTGGTTAAATTCATAAAACCTGCTTGGGAGAACTATGTTCTGCCCCATGGCTTGAAATTCTAGTTGCAGGCATGCTTTCTCAGCATCTTCCCTCATCTTTATTTGACCTTCACTACATTTGGCAGTGTTTCTACATACAGTGTAGTTCTGGGTACCAGTGTTTCCAATTTTATGGAAGTGTGAGTTTGCACTTCTGTTTCTTGTTATCCTTGTTATTTTAGAGCAGAGGGAGACAGGGGCATGCATCCAGTATTTGAAAAGAACGAAACACCGTAATTTATTTTGTTAAAAATTTCCGTGTCATGATCTATGAAATAATTTAAATAAAACTGAAATTAAATTAATGATTATTACCACGGAAATCACAAACCAAGGCTGATTTTAATTCTCTAATGAGACTCTGGTAGCAATCATAATTCTTAGGCTCCAAAAAAAGAGAACACTGTTTAAAAAAAGCATTTCAGGTGGTTGAACTTTATTAAAATTCCCAAATTAGAACTTGAAGCTGGAATGGCTGTTTGATTAGCAACCCTTCTCTGGTTAACTCACAGGCTCACGGAATATTCTGATTATTTGGGAGAGGCTGCCAAGATTCACAAACTGAAGTTCTTCATTTTTATAAAGATGCCTTGATGAAATAAATACCATTGGTTTTCCTCCTGTATCAAAGCTGCAGATTGATTGCTTCCCTGGAGATATTTTCTGCTTGCAGAGATATGCTACTGATATGTTTATTTTTTCTTCTTCTCACTGTACTGTGATGAAAGTTATTTTGCAGCATTCACTACCACACCTGGGGAAAATGGGGAGGTATTGGTCAAAAGGTACCTAAGTTGAATAAGGTCTGGAGGCCTGACGTATCACACCGTGACTATAGTTACTTGAAATGTGCAGTAGATCTCAAGTGTCCTTACCACACACACACACACACACACACACACGCAGACACACACACGTAACTGTGTGAGGTGGTGGATAGGTTAATTACCTTGGTTTTGGTAATCATTTCACAATGTATACATATATCAAAACCTTAAATGTATACAATTTTATTTGTCAATCATACCTCAATAAAGTTGCAAAAAAGGACCACCATATCTTTAAGGACAAAGCTGGAAAGACTTTCATTAAAGTCTATTATGCTAAATTTACCAACTTTGTTTTCATATGATGCTATTTCTGTGACTTTTAGTCATATTTCTCTATTTTGAAGAAACGGAGAAATTGAGGCAAAGTCAGAAACTGGCTTTCTTCAGCCCTGACTGGAGACCCTCACTAAATAAAAGTGATCCTTTTCTTATGCAGAAGTGGTTTAATTCTAAAATCTCAGTTTTCCTGATTTTGTAGCTTCCTAAACCTTGGGAAAGTGAGAAAGCACTGAAGTTATTTTCCTCAGGTTTTCAGTTGTTCAAGAGGGAATGGCTCAGAGAAGCGGCCACACTTTTATTTCTAATTAGGACAGGAAAAAAACCCAACACTGACATAAAATATTACCAAGGATTATATTTTTTTGTTTTAAAATCTCATTAAAAGGATATGCTTAAGTGGAGAACCTCAGTTAGATAGTTTTTTCTAATGGTCTTTCCATCCATTAAAGGAAGGTGACGCAGAAAATCAGAAAGCATAACTGAAAGCAGAACATATTACGGCTGTTGTTCCATAAGAATCCAGCCAGGATGAAAAGGTTAGGATGTTTTCAACAAAGGTGCCTCCACACTTCCCCATCATGGGTTCTGGCCTTTGCTAATAGGAACAAGCCTAATTTTAGCCACCAGATGTGCCTCGCTATGGTTTTAACCTTTTCAGGGAATTTTCTTTTTTTTTTTTTTGCATTTAAGCCGAAGCTTTCAAACAAAATCTCATTTTAGCAAAAAAGTCTCACAGATGGTCTGAGGCCCAGTCTTTTGATGGATGGACGACAGAGGCTGTCCTTTACAAAGTTCATTATAGTGTCAGGAAAATGAATAAAGGACAAAGGGAAATAAAAATATTTTCCAAAGCCTGCTCCATGGGCGGCCTGAAGTGTTCCAGATGCTTTTCACAACCACCTTACCCCAGTGTTCCTAGCACAACTTCTGAACTTTATTGAGAAACCTGGGCAACCAGAATTGTATTGCTAATAATCATAAATTCTATTTATATGCAAACTTCCTTGGAATTGAGTTGCAAGCATGAAAAGCATATTATCAAGCATTTTCCCAATTTCATTTGGTGGGAAGGGGGCATAGCGTTTCTTTCTGAACAGAATCAAGAGAAGAGAGGTTATAGCATTTGCAAATGTCATTTGATGAAATGGCCAGGATCATACTTTACCACCTGGTAAATTGTCCCCCTGCCCCTCCTCCACTCCTTGACCCAAATGTGCGTGCCCCATTATCTTCTTCCTGGCACCATGGGTACTTCGGCAGAGGCGTGGGGGGGCATGATCCTCAGTGGCCCTGAATTTCTAGAGGGCCTCCCTCCCTGTTCCATGCGCTGATCGCCCTGTGCGTGATTTATGCACTCTCTAAGGCTAACAGCTAGCTCTTCCTGTCTTTCCCACTCCTTCCTCAACAGGAGCGATTTTCAGATTTCCTAGTGACATGGAGAATGCATTTGGGATTTGGGGTGTAAAGCAAGTAGATAAGGGTGATTGTTTGGCAAGTGACAGAGACTGTATTGACTCACAACTCAGGTTTTTCTTATACTGCATATTCAGGGGAATATTCAATCCTGCCTGTTGCTTCTCAAGCTGTAGCTCTATTGGGACCTCAAGGCTGGAAAGATGCTTCCTGTGTGATTCTAGATTATTCTTATCAAAGGAAGCACTGTCCCCTTTCACCATCCCCCAATACCATCCCCCCCACACCAACATACTTTTCTTATTTTATTTTGTGACTCCAAACTCCCTTGCTTTATTGATCTAAAAATAAGAATACTTTTACCACTTTATAACTGTTCCTTTTTTTGGTGATGCCCATAGTAATTGTATTTTATGCTTGATTTCACATGAAAGAAGCCAAACGAAAATTTCCTCTTGGCTTTGTTTTGTTCTTAAGCCAGTGGAAATAGGAAAGGATTTGGTGTTTTGGGGGGTTGCCTAAGACTAACATTTATTTTTCTCACGTTTTCCATCCTAAAGAATTGCTCTTCCTGATTTATTAATGATTAATCATTCAAGGTTCTCCACTATGAAATTTCTGGCTAGAGTCACCATTCCCATGGCTGTGAAAGAAAACACCAACTTCTTTTTCTGGTAGACAAGGTTATGGTGAGTTCAATACAGTAAATCTTAAATTCTTAAATATTTTACAGGGAATTTCTAATGATACTACATATATTCCCTATTGCTATTAGTAATTTAGTTTTAATAAAAAATGATGTGCTCTTAAGTGGGCTTATTGACAGTATTATATAACCAGATTTTTTTTTTTACCATTAGCCCTTCATCCCACTGGTATAATACAGTTATATAATATACTTATATAACTTATAATAAACTGATATAATACCATATCTAATAGTATAATTTTGTGTATCTACTTTATAGATACATTTATGATCAAAAACAAAATATGAAAAGATATGCTGAAGACTTGTAGACTAATTTAAAAAGGCATTTCGTTTAAAAGATTTATTAAATTTTTTCATGTATAATTGATGGCAAAATTATTGGGCCAATTTATCTGTTTAATGTCTACACATTTGGGACTCATATATTGATGGCAAGTTTACTATTTTATATACTTCTGATGCAAGTGAGATCTCTGGACTCCAGGGTTTGGAAGTTAGTTCAAAATAGGCCTTGAGTCTAACTTTTAAAAGAATAAGCAGAAAACTTAGATGTAGCCCCAATCTCCTCTCTCTCTCTCTCTCTCTCTCTCTCTCTCTCTCTCTCATATACACACACTCAAATTCATGTGGTGCATGCACAAACACTCATACGTGTTTTGGCATCATGAGGTTTGGGCCAATTTGGAAGACTTGTCTCAGAACAGTAACAATGGCAAAAAGAATTCATCTGGAGGAAACTGCTGGTGGAGACTTTGATGCTTGGAGAGATCACAGATGCTGTGTAGACCATGGCCTTCAGTTCTACAAAGAAGTTGAAGATGTAGTCGACAAGTTAGATTACTGATGGAGTAAGATTCTTATAGAGATGGGCTGTGAGTCTCCAACATAGTTGGAAGAACTGACTCTGGTTATGAGTGTGAATACCTCTTTCTCTGAGACCTTAGGAAAGGAAATTGAGATGAATGAATTATTCAGACCTGGTAACTTCTATTTTTTTCTGGGAAAAAAAGCAGTGTGACTACTGAAATTGAATAGAGTAAATGTAGAGCTGGAGGTTTGAAGGGAGTAATAAAGGTCAGAAAATAGCTACTGTGAAGAATGAGAGAAGTTATTTACCAAAGGCTGAGGATGAAGATGATAAATTAGGAGTTGTGCTCAGTCATGCTGCTCTCAGCTTTTCTCTGTTAGCAGTCAGGATGTAGGAAAGAAGAAGTTGGGTGTTGATGTTAATTCAGAGTAGGGATTTTGTAGAGCAACCAGGTTTAAAGTGATAAGACCAGAAGGTAAGTAATATAAGATGGTGGAACAGAGTTATTTAAAGAATGGAAAAGTTGGACTATGTGGTCTGTTTGGATGGAGAAGGAAAAGAGGCAGGAATGAATTGGGAGTATGAGGTTAAAAGGAATGAGTGGGGATTGGAAATGGGAAAAAAGGAAAGATTAAGGGGTTGGGTTTTTTGAGGTAGATGAGCCAGTAGAGTGGGGATGGGGTAATAATAACGTTAGAAAGATAATAAGTATGGTCACAGATTTGGAATTAAGGAAGTGGCACATAACAAGGTCCTAGTTTAGGTTAGCAAAGGATGGCTAAAATTAAAGAGATCAGCAAACTTTGTGGAGTGGGTTGTTCAACTTCAACTGAGAGCTAGAGTCTTCACAGATCTAAGCAGAAAATGGGAAAGAGAAGATGACTGTGAACCAGGTCACACAGATGTAATGATCTTGAAAGCAGAAAAAAAGGAAGAAAGGGAATAGCTATGGAAATGGTAGGAAAGCCCACCTACCAAAGCAAAAGGTAGAACCAGTGAAGAAAGCAACCACAGAGTGCAAAAAACAGACCAAACAGACCAAGCCCCAGAATCCTTCTTCTCTAAGGAAACACAGGGGGAAAATTTAGGTCTGACCAACAATTCTGGAAAGCTGTACAGTGGAAAGCTGTACATTTAGGTGACTTACTAATGAAATTCAGAAACCTTACCGTTCAGCAGTCTCAGGGGAGAATATGTATATTAATCTAAAAATGAACGTGTAGGTTCCATTTTCCAGTCCTCTATTTCTACCCACAACTTTATATCCCTACTCTTGGTTTCCTGAGACTGAACTCCGTCAAGGTAAGATATTTTCTGCTCAATGAACCTGAACCTTTAATGAATATTTAGCGACACTTTTGGAACTTTCTTCTGTCTTTTCAGTGCTGAGTGCTAAAGGCACTATCTCTGTTTCCAGTTCTTCTACTGGTCTCAGTTGCCTGGATTTGAATCCCAGATCCCTTAGTTACTGGCTGGTTGGCCAAAAACTTAATTACTCATGACCTCAGTTTCTTCACCTACAAAATAGGTATAATAATAGTATTTACTTCACAGAGTGATTCTGAAGATCGAATGTGATAATCCATGTAAAGTAAATGTAAAGAACATGGGATGGAGACATACGTAGTCATCACTCAATAAACATCAGCTGTTTTATTATTGTTGTTGTTGAATAAGATTTTGTGGAGTAATCATTGTACCTCGTGATTAAATTTTATCATATATAAACTGACAGAGAACTAAAGTGCTATGGTGTTTAGTTAAATATGAATGTACCTATGATCTTTGAGAAAAGTAGTATGAGAGAATCATAACTATTAAATCAATATGGTACAACAAGTTTGGGACCCTTAGTAATCTATCACAGGAATATCTCACTTCAGGGTATGTGGTGTAAATGTACTGAGTCAGGCCCTGGCAGTTCTGATTTCAGGTAATGACTCTACTCCTTCCTACATATTTGTCCTTGAACAAATTACTTCCTGAAGTCTCAGTTTCCTCATCTACAAAACGAAAGTAATCATCGTACCTCTTCCCTGGGTTGTTATAAAGATTGAATGATATAATTAGGTAAATCATGAAGCGTAGCACTGAGTCCAGAGTTGGGACTTATGCCTTTACATCTCCCCAAATTCCAGTAGGCTTGATCATCTGATTTTCCAGCTTGCAAGTTATTGGAAACAGCAAATTAAAGTGTGGGAGGCTGTTAGAACAAGTTTTATTGATTTTGATAAAAAGTGACAGCCGGTAAACTGATGTGGCAGAAGCAATACAAGAAAAATTTAAAACATATATAAGATGTGATAAAGCTACATAGAGAGCTGGGACATTTACTTCAGCAACAAACAGCCCTACAAACAGCAAAGGGATGAGGAATCACTATTATAATACAGTACACTAATCAATGCTCTCAAAGAGATATGGTGCTACCGGATTTTGATCAGAGAACAGGCCCTGTTCATGTTCTCAGGTTGAATAAGAATAGTTTGGGGCATAAAGTGAGAAAGGAGCCAAACGCTATGCATATACATCCACACATTGTATCTTAGTCTTCTCAGCAATTCTAACAGTTCAGTAATTTTATTCTACCTCATAGAGTAGAAAACAGAGGTACAGAAAAATTAAGTAACATGCCCAAGTCCACACATGAAAATGAACAGGCCTGTCTTTTGTAAAAGTGATTTTTTTAATCAAAAAATAAAAAGTTAAAGGGAGTGTGGTTATAATCTAAAAAAATCAATTAATATGGGACTTTTTTTGGTTACTATAAAAAGAGAGGATAAAATATGCATTAATTTAGAGGTAAAAATTTGTAAACTCAAAAGTCTCAGCTATCACAGAGAAGGAAAAAGAACAAAATTAATTGGGTAACATAAGCATATATTTTGAGGTTCTTTGGGTTTCTGAAAACAATTTTATATCATATGAAGAAGCCTTTAGTAGATATTAGAAATCAAAGAAGAAATGAAACAGACTATTGTGTTGAAAATATACGGCATCAACCCTGTTATGGGATACATTGTGTTCCTCAAAAATTAATATGTTGAATTCCCAGCCCCCAGTACCTCAGAATGTAACCATATTTGTCACCCAAATTAATACAGTATGTTGAAGTTTCAACTCCCAGTACCTCAGAATGTAACCACATTTGTAGATAAGTTCTTTAAAGAGGTGATTAAGTTAAAAGGAGGTGATTAGGGTTGGCCCTAATGCAACAAGACTGGTGTCCTTACAAGAAAGAAAGAGATACCAGGGGTGTGGGTGCTCAGAGGACATGCTATATGAGGACACGGAAGGCCACCCTCTGCAAGCCAAAGAGAGAGGCCTCAGGAGAAAACAAACCTGCCAACACCTTGATATTGGACTTTCAGTCTCCAGATCTGTGAGAAAATAAATTTCTGTTGTTTAAGCCACCCATATCCCCGGAAGGTACCCATGTACTCAGAATGTAGTAGGGAGGAGTGGGAGGCTGTGTAACAAAAACCTAAATGTGTGGAATTGACTTTGGAACTGGGTAATGGGTAGAGGCTGGAAGAATTTTGAGATGTGGGTTAGAAAAAAGCCTGGTTTACCTTGAAGGGACTGTTGGCAGGAATATGGATGTGAAAGGTGATTCTGCTCAAGTTTCTGAAGGACATCTGGAACATGTCATTGGAAACTGGAGAAAACGTGATCCTTGTTATAAAGCATCAGAGAACTTGGCTGAATTGTATTCCACTATTTTGTGAAAGGTAGTAGAACTTGTGAATGATGACATTGGATATTTAGCTGAAGAGAATTCTAAGCAAAGTGTTGAAGGTGCAGCTGGTTTCTCCTTGCTGCTTATAGTAAAATGTGAGAGGAGAGAGAGAAATTGAAGGAGGAATTGTAAAGCAAAAAGAACCAGAACTTGAAGATTTGGGACATTCTCAGCCTGACTGTATGGCAAAAAAAATGAGAAAGTTCTAGAGAGAACACCAACGGTGTGGCTGGACAATCACTCCATAAAGAGATTATAGGTGTGACTCATGATTTTATACAATGGTCTCAGCAGAAGCCAGGAGCAGAGAGAGGCTATACCAGCATCAACACTGACAGCTTGGATCGAAGAGGGCAGAGATGGGACAGAATGAAGGAAGGCTATTGTGCGTCTGGGATCCTACAGGACAGAACATTAAAGCTATCCAGCCGCAAACATGCAGTATTCTTCACAAAAAAAAAAGGGAAGAATAACCCTAAAAGTGATTCAGAGATCAGTAGGGCTGCCACTGCCACCACAGGCCTGGAGAGCCAGGCTGTCTCCTGCTAGGTTTCAGAGGTAGGGGCCACCTCCTTGTTTACAACAGGTTAGACTGCTGCCCACGGCTGAGAGGCAATGACGCCACCAAAATGGGCCCAGAAGGGGGCTGTCACCCCAGTGGACCCAGAGGAGAGTACATTGCACCAAAGAAGATTATTCTCAAGCCTTAAAATCTTATGATATTTGCCCTGCCAGGTTTTGGACTTGCTTGAACTTGTGACCCCTTTCTTCTTTTTGATTGCTCCCTTTTGCAATGGGAATGCTTATCCTATGTCTGTGCCACCATTATATTTTGGAAGCAGATGACTTCTTCAGTTTCACAGATTCACAGCTGGAGAAGAATTTTGCCTCAGGATAAATCATTCCTTGAGTCTCACCCACACTTGATTTAGGTGACATTTAGATAAGATGTAGACTTAAGAGTTGATGCAAGAATGGGTTAAGACTTTGGGGATCAGGTAAATGTATTTTGCACATGACAAGGATATGAATTTTAAAGGCCCAGAGGGCAGGATATTATGGGCTTAATTGTGTTACCCCAAAATTCATACACTGAAGTCTCAACCCCTAGTATAGTAGAATGTAACCATACTTGGAGAAAGGGTCTTTAAAGAGGTGATTAAGTTAAAATGAGGCCATTAGGATGGGGCCCTAATCCAATAGAACTGGTTTCCGTGTAGGAAGAGGAAGAGACACCAGGAGTGTGGGTACATAGCAAAGAGGCCAGATGAAGACATAATGAGAACGAGGTCATCTGAAGCCAAGAAGAGAGGTCTCAGGACAAAACGAAAACTGCCAACACCTTGATCTTGAACTTCTAGCCTCCAGAACTATGAGAACATAAATTTCTGTTGTTTAAGTCACTCAGTCTGTAGTATTTTCTTATGTCAGTCCAACCAAACTAATACAAACCCTTTCCTGGGTGGCAATGTTATGCACAGATTAATAATTCTGTTATAATCATTTGCAAAGTCTATAAACTACAGCTTTCTAAATAATCAATATTAAAATAATGATGAGTGTGAATTATCTTCCGTGTTGAACTATTCCAGGGAAAAAAAATCAATGTCTAGTACTGTCATACATCATTTTACATCCTTTTGTTTGGGAATTACATTCTCTCTACTGATTTACAATTTTAAAGATCTACAGTAGTATGGCATGTATTAAATTTATTACTTCTCAGTATTGGTATGGTGAGATTTTTACTTCTAACTAAGAAACTGTGGCTCATTATCCACCTACCCTTTTTCATCTATCAAGGCTCAAGATTCTTGCTTTGAAATGTTTTCCGGATAGAAATTTTGCTTCTATTAATATTATAAGCATTTTAATCTAGACCTTCTCCTTCCCATACCTGGATTTCTACTGTTACTTATATAATCCCCCTACCTCTCTTTTACACTGCTCTAATTTATCGTTTATAATGTTGCCAAATTAATCTACTTTTCATTAAACCATCCTCTTTTTGAAAAGTGAACTATGCCTTTTATGCATATCAAATATCACTCTACATGAATCTTGAGAATTTCATGTAATCCAACTCCTACTTTCTATCCTCCCACAAAACTACTGATTTAACCGTATTGTTTACTCATCTTTAATTATCACTCACCTTCAAGTCTTTTAAACAGGTTTTCTCAACATTCCTTGAGTAAGTCATGTTCATTGTTTTGTCTTCATATCGTTGCTTATTCTGTTCTGCCACCCTATCCTGAATGAAGACACTGATGTATATTGTTAAGACTATTCCAAGTCTTAAAAATTATCCAACTCACTCAAACTCATATTAGTCTTACCCTTCTCAGCACAGTTAACTCCTTGAAGGTATCACACGTTGGAGTTTCATTTCCCTGGTGGGTCCTCCTCTCGCCCCCCAGTAGCACATAGCATGGTGTCAGTTACTTAGAGGGAACTCAATGGAAGCTTGTCCATCAATGCATTCACTATCTTCATAAACGCTGCCAAGGTATCAAATTTTTTCATAATATTCAAATTCATTAATTGATTTGTCTCATCTACATGCAATGATTAATATCTACCGTTTGCCTGGTATTGGGTTTCAAGAAGGGCATGGAGACTAGATATTGGGCATAGAGACATGAAAAAAGTACAACCAGATAATCTGTGAGTAAAGACAGATGCAAACAGAAAGAGGCTGTGTGATGAGTGAATCCACAGAGGCAAGGGCAGTACTACTGTAAAGTGATGGACTCTGCCTTCTGGATGAAAGAAGGGGGTACAGTAGAGGAGACACTTGAGTTCAGCCTTGAAGAATAAGCACGAATTCATTTGTCTCATAAGAAGAAGGATGCCACAGAGTGGAAAACAGTAATTTCTTTACAAAGAACCCACATACGGTATTTGATTGATGCTTGTGTGGGTTCAGTACTGTACTCATTTACTTCCTTAATAGAGAAAAAGGATTTAAAGCATCTTATTAAACCATAACAATAAAATTGTTTTTAAAAAGTTGGAGGAAGACAAGGGAGAAATCAAGTTTGGAAAAGAGATAAAAGCTAGCATGACAAACACTAGGGAAGAATACAGTGATTACACTTGACCATAAAATTTAGCCTTGAGTTTTCTGAGAGACATTGGGATGAGAGAAATATAGAAAGTTACTCAAGGCTTATAAGGTAACAGTGAATACAAATATATCTTTATCCCAAACTCAAAGGAAATATTCCTCACTGGAAACTCTAGAGAGAGATCTGGGAGATATAATGGATGATATTCTCACATATATTTTTAGTAACTAACACAAAAGTGAATGCAAATAAATATTTTATTTATTTACATATCTTACTTAAATTTTTACCTACACAGAAAATGCACTGAATCTTTGTAGAAGGAAAGCATCAAAGTCCCGCATTAGAAAGCAAATAAGATCAGAAGTAAGAGACCCTCCTTTGAGAATTTAGTCAGTAAAGTTATTTCCAGCTAGATCTTTAACACTAATAAAGTGTTTTATTTTAACTCAAAATTTTTAACTCAAAAATTTTGAGTTAACTTTAACTCAAAAATTCTTCTCGAACACCTAACTCCTCCAAAAAGAAATTTCCTGGTGTTAATAAACTTAATAGTTTGACTTACTTGTTATATGCATTAGACTTCTTCCCCTTCTTCTTCTTCTTTTAATAATTTAGTTGTTTCAGAGGCTGATGAAGAAGTCATAAATTATAGCTTAAAATGATATCTGTTGTGTGTTTCAGCAGTAAGCCTCCTAAGATATTCATAAATGTATATTTATTCAGAGAGATGTTTCACAGTTCTGGTTCTACTATGGGAATTTTTCAAAATACAATTTTTTGCATATTTATTTTTTCCTGGAACGTAAGCAGAGGGCTGTGCTTTTTTGTTTTGTAAACGTTTACGCCCACGTGTTTACCCTTGCTTTCTTAATTAGTTCACAGCATCTATTACATATAAGTTACATCTTACCTAAGGAGCACAGAGTCCAGGAGCCAGCCCAGGCACCATGGCTTGAACTGATGTACTGGCCAACATCCAAGGTCTCTGAGGGTCATTCCCTCATCTCCTGTTTGATTTAATAGATTGTCTTATCAGCCTTCCTAAGTGCCTCTATCTAAGGCATTTAAGTCAAGAAAGGAAATTGTGGGGAGGAGCTTCAAGATGGCGGAAGAGTAAGACATGGAGGTTACCTTCCTCCCCACAAAGACATCAGAAATACATCTACATGTGGAACAACTCCTACAGAACACCTACTGAACGCTGGCAGAAGACCTCAGACCTCCCAAAAGGCAAGAAACTCCCCACATACCTGGGTAGAGCAAAAGAAAAAAGAAAAAACAGAGACAAAAGAATAGGGACGGGACCTGCACCAGTGGGAGGGAGCTGTGAAGGAGGAAAGGTTTCCACACACTAGGAAGCCCCTTCGCGGGCAGAGACTGCGGGTGGCAGAGGGGGTTAGCTTCAGAGCCACGGAGGAGAGCACAGCCATAGGGGTGCGGAGGGCAAAGCGGAGAGATTCCCGCACAGAGGCTCGGTGCCGAGCAGCACTCGCCAGCCCGAGAGGCTTGTCTGCTCAGCCGCCGGGGCGGGCGGGGGCTGGGAGCTGAGGTTCGGGCTTCGGAGGTCGGATCCCAGGGAGAGGACTGGGGTTGGCGGCGTGAACACAGCCTGAAGGGGCTAGTGCGCCACGGCTAGCCGGGAGGGAGTCCGGGAAAAAGTCTGGAGCTGCCCAAGGGGCAAGAGACTTTTTCTTGCCTCTTTGTTTCCTGGTGCGCGAGGAGAGGGGCTTCAGAGCGCCGCTTAAAGTAGCTCCAGAGACGGGCGCGAGCCGCGGCTATCAGCGCGGACCCCAGAGACGGGCATGAGACGCTAAGGCTGCTGCTGCCGCCACCAAGAAGCCTGTGTGCAAGCACAGGTCACTCTCCACACCTCCCCTCCCGGGAGCCTGTGCAGCCCGCCACTGCCAGGGTCCCGTGATCCAGGGACAACTTCCCCGGGAGAACACACGGCGCGCCTCAGGCTGCTGCAACATCACGCTGGCCTCTGCCACGCAGGCTCGCCCCGCATCCGTACCCCTCCCTCCCCCCGGCCTGAGTGAGCCAGAGCCCCCGAATCAGCTGCTCCTTTAACCCCGTCCTGTCTGAGCAAAGAACAGACGCCTTCAGGCGACCTACACGCAGAGGCGGGTCCAAATCCAAAGCTGAACCCCAGGAGCTGTGCAAACAAAGACGAGAAAGGGAAATTTCTCCCAGCAGCCTCAGAAGCAGCGGATTAAATCTCCACAATCAACTTGACGTACCCTGCATCTGTTGAATACCTGAATAGACAACGAATCATCCCAAATTGAGGAGGTGGACTTTGGGAGCAACGATATATATATATATTTTTTCCCCCCTTTTTCTCTTTTTGTGAGTGTGTATGTGTATGCTTCTGTGTGTGATTTTGTCTGTATAGCTTTGCTTTTACCATTTGTCCTAGGGTTCTGTCTGTCCTTTTTTTTTTTTTTTTTCCTTAAAAAATTTTTTTCTTAATAATTATCTTTTATTTTAATAACTTTATTTAATTTAATTTTACTTTATTTTATTTTATTTTATCTTCTTCTTTCTTTTGTTCTTTTTTTCCTCACTTTTATTCTGAGCCGTGTGGAGGACAGCCTCTTGGTGCTCCAGCCAGGCGTCAGGGCTGTGCCACTGATGTGGGAGAGCCAAGTTCCGGACACTGGTCCACAAGAGACCTCCCAGCTCCACGTAATATCAAACGGCGTAAATCTCCCAGAGATCTCCATCTCAACGCCAAGACCCAGCTCCACTCAACGACTAGCAAGCTACAGTGCAGGACACCCTATGCCAAACAACTAGCAAGACAGGAACACAGCCCCATCCATTAGCAGAGAGGCTGCCTAAAATCATAATAAGGCCACAGACACCCTAAAACACACCACCAGACGTGGACCTGCCCACCAGAAAGACAAGATCCAGCCTCATTCACCAGAACACAGGCACTAGTCCCCTCCACCAGGAAGCCTACACAACCCACTGAACCAACCTTAGCCACTGGGGACAAACACCAAAAACAACAGAAACTACGAACCTGCAGCCTGCGAAAAGGAGACCCCAAACACAGTAAGTTAAGCAAAATGAGAAGACAGAGAAACACACAGCAGATGAAGGAGCAAGGCAAAAACCCACCAGACCTAACAAATGAAGAGGAAATAGGCAGTCTACCTGAAAAAGAATTCAGAGTAATGATGCTAAAGATAATCCAAAATCTTGGAAATAGAATGGAGAAAATACAAGAAACGTTTAACAAGGACCTAGAAGAACTAAAGAGGAAACAAACAGAGATGAACAACACAATAAATGAAATTAAAAATTCTCTAGAAGGGATCAATAGAAGAATAACTGAGGCAGAAGAATGGATAAGTGACCTGGAAGATAAAATAGTGGAAATAACTACTGCAGAGCAGAATAAAGAAAAAAGAATAAAAAGAATTGAGGACAGTCTCAGAGACCTCTGGGACAACATTAAAGGCACCAACATTCGAATTATAGGGGTCCCAGAAGAAGAAGAGAAAAAGAAAGGGACTGAGAAAATATTTGAAGAGATTATAGTTGAAAACTTCCCTAATATAGGAAAGGAAATAGTTAATCAAGTCCAGGAAGCACAGAGAGTCCCATACAGGATAAATCCAAGGAGAAACATGCCAAGACACATATTAATCAAACTATCAAAAATTAAATACAAAGAACAAATATTAAAAGCAGCAAGGGAAAAACAACAAGTAACACATAAAAGAATCCCCATAAGGTTAACAGCTGATTTTTCAGCAGAAACTTTGCAAGCCAGAAGGGAGTGGCAGGACATATTTAAAGTGATGAAAGAGAAAAACCTACAACCAAGATTGCTCTACCCAGTAAGGATCTCATTCAGATATGATGGAGAAGTTAAAAGCTTTACAGACAAGCAAAAGCTAAGAGAATTCAGCACCACCAAACCAGCTTTACAACAAATGCTAAAGGAACTTCTCTAGGCAGGAAACACAAGAGAAGGAAAAGACCTACAATAATAAACTGAAAACAATTAAGAAAATGGTAATAGGAACATACATATCAATAATTACCTTAAATGTAAATAGACTAAATGCTCCAAACAAAAGAAATAGACTGGTTGAATGGATACAAACACAAGACCCATATATATGCTGTCTACAAGAGACCCACTTCAGACCTAGGGACACATACAGACTGAAAGTGAGGGGATGGAAAAAAGATATTCCATGCAAATGGAAATCACAAGAAGCTGGAGTAGCAATTCTCATATCAGACAAAATAGACTTTAAAACAAAGACTATTACAAGAGACAAAGAAGGACACTACATGATGATCAAGGGATCAATCCAAGAAGAAGATATAACAATTGTAAATATTTATGCACCCAACATAGGAGCACCTTAATACATAAGGCAAATGCTAACAGCCATAAAAGGGGAAATCGATGGTAACACAGTCATAGTAGGGGACTTTAACACCCCACTTTCACCAATGGACAGATCATCCAAAATGAAAAGAAATAAGGAAACACAAGCTTTAAATGATGCATTAAACAAGATGGACTTAATTGATATTTATAGGACATTCCATCCAAAAACAACAGAATACACATTCTTCTCAAGTGCTCATGGAACATTCTCCAGGATAGATCGTATCTTGGGTCACAAATCAAGCCTTGGTAAATTTAAGAAAATTGAAATCGTATCAAGTATCTTTTCCGACCACAATGCTATGAGACTAGATATCAATTACAGGAAAAAATCTGTAAGAAATACAAACACATGGTGGCTAAACAACACACTACTTAATAACCTAGAGATCACTGAAGAAATCAAAGAGGAAATCAAAAAATACCTAGAAACAAATGACAATGAAAACACAACGACCCAAAACCTATGGGATGCAGCAAAAGCAGTTCTAAGAGGGAAGTTTATAGCTATACAAGCCTACCTTAAGAAACAAGAAACATCTCAAATAAACAACCTAACCTTACACTGAAAGCAATTAGAGAAAGAAGAACAAAAAACCCCAAAGTTAGCAGAAGGAAAGAAATCGTAAAGATCAGATTAGAAATAAATGAAAAAGCAATGAAGGAAACAATAGCAAAGATCAATAAAACCAAAAGCTGGTTCTTTGAGAAGATAAACAAAATTGATAAACCATTAGCCAGACTCATCAAGAAAAAAAGGGAGAAGACTCAAATCAATAGAATTAGAAATGAAAAAGGAGAAGTAACAACTGACACTGCAGAAATACAAAGGATCATGAGAGATTACTACAAGCAACTATATGCCCATAAAATGGACAACCTGGAAGAAATGGACAAATTCTTAGAAAAGCACAACCTTCCGAGACTGAACCAGGAAGAAATAGAAAATTTGAACAGACCAATCACAAGCACTGAAATTAAAACTGTGATTAAAAATCTTCCAACAAACAAAAGCCCAGGACCAGATGGCTCCACAGGTGAATTCTATCAAACATTTAGAGAAGAGCTAACACCTATCCTTCTCAAACTCTTCCAAAATATAGCAGAGGGAGGAACACTCCCAAACTCATTCTACGAGGCCACCATCACTCTGATACCAAAACCAGACAAAGATGTCACAAAGAAAGAAAACTACAGGCCAATATCACTGATGAACATAGATGCAAAAATTCTCAACAAAGTACTAGCAAACAGAATCCAACAGCACATTAAAAGGATCATACACTATGATCAAGTGGGGTTTACCTCAGGAATGCAAGGATTGTTCAGTATATGCAAATCAATCAATGTGATACACCACATTAACAAATTGAAGGAGAAAAACCATATGATCATTTCAATAGATGCAGAAAAGCTTTTGACGAAATTCAACACCAATTTATGATAAAAACCCTCCAGAAAGTAGGCATAGAGGGAACTTTGCTCAATATAATAAAGGCCATATATGAAAAGCCCACAGCCAACATCGTCCTCAATGGTGAAAAACTGAAACCATTTCCACTAAGATCAGGAACAAGACAAGGTTGCCCACTCTCACCACTATTACTTAACATAGTTTTGGAAGTTTTAGCCACAGCAATCAGAGAAGAAAAAGAAATAAAAGGAATCCAAATTGGAAAAGAAGAAGTAAAGCTGTCACTGTTTGCAGATGACACCATACTGTACATAGAGAATCCTAAAGATCCTACCAGAAAACTATAAGCGCTAATCAATGAATTTGGTAAAGTAGCAGGATACAAAATTAATGCATAGAAATCTCTTGCATTCCTATACACTAATGATGAAAAATCTGAAAGTGAAATTAAGAAAACACTCTCATTTACCATTGCAACAAAAAGAATTAAATATCTAGGAATAAACCTACCTAAGGAGACAAAAGACCTGTATGCAGAAAATTATAAGACACTGATGAAAGAAATTAAAGATGATACAAATAGATGGAGAGATGTACCATGTTCTTGGATTGGAAGAATCAACATTGTGAAAATGACTCTACTACCCAGAGCGATCTACAGATTCAATGCAATCCCTATCAAACTACCCCTGGGCATTTTTCAGAGAACGAGAACAAAAAATTTCACAATTTGTATGGAAACACAAAAGACCCCGAATAGCCAAAGCAATCTTGAGAAAGAAAAACGGAGCTGGAGGACTCAGGCTCCTGGACTTCAGACTATACTACAAAGCTACAGTAATCAAAACAGTATGGTACTGGCACAAAAACAGAAATACAGATCAATGGAACAGGATAGAAAGCCCAGAGATAAACCCACGCACATATGGTCACCTTATCTTTGATAAAGGAGGCAAGAATATACAGTGAAGAAAAGACAGCCTCTTCAATAAGTGGTGCTGGGAAAACTGGACAGCAACATGTAAAAGAATGAAATTAGAACACTCCCTAACACCATACACAAAAATAAACTCATAATGGATTAAAGACCTAAATGTAAGGCCAGACACCATATAACTCGTAGAGGAAAACATAGGGAGAACACTCTATGACATAAATCACAGCAAGATCATTTTTGACCCACCTCCTAGAGAAATGGAAATAAAAACAAAAGTAAACAAATGGGACCTAATAAAACTTAAAAGCTTTTGCACAGCAAAGGAAACCATAAACAAGATGAAAAGACAACCCTCAGAATGGGAGAAAATATTTGCAAATGAAGCAACTCACAAAGGATTAATCTCCAAAACATACAAGCAACTCATGCAGCTCAGTATCAAAAAAACAAACAACCCAATCCAAAAATGGGCAGAAGACCTAAATAGACATTTCTCCAAAGAAGGTATACAGATTGCCAACAAACACATGAAAGAATGCTCAACATCATTAATCATTAGAGAAATGCAAGTCAAAACTACAATGAGATTCCATCTCACACCAGTTGGAATGGCCATCATCAAAAAATCTACAAGCAATAAATGCTGTAGAGGGTGTGGAGAAAAGGGAATCCTTTTGCACTGTTGGTGGGAATGTAAATTGATACAGCCACTATAGAGAACAGTATGGAGGTTCCTTAAAAAACTAAAAATAGAACTACCATATGACCCATCAATCCCACTACTGAGCATATACCCTGAGAAAACCATAGTTCAAAAAGAGTCATGTACCAAAATGTTCACTGCAGCTCTATTTACAATAGCCAGGACATAGAAGCAACCTAAGTGTCCACTGACAGATGAACGGATAAAGAAGATGTGGCACATACATACAATGGAATATTACTCAGCCATAAAAAGAAACGAAGTTATTTGTATTGAGGTGGATGGACCTAGAGACTGTCATACAGAGTGAAGTAAGTCAGAAAGAGAAAAACAAATACCGTATGTTAACACATATATATGGAATCTAAAAAAGAAAAGAAAAGAAAAGAAAATGGTCAGAAGAACCTAGGAGCAAGACGGGAATAAAGATGCAGACCTACTAGAGAATGGACTTGAGGGTACGGGGTGGGGGAAGGGTAAGCTGGGACAAAGTGAGAGAGTGGCATGGACCTATATACACTACCAAATGTAAAATAGGTAGCTAGTGGGAAGCAGCCGCATAGCACAGGGAGATCAGCTCAGTGCTTTTTGACCACCTAGAGGGGTGGGATAGGGATGGTGGGAGGGAGGGAGATGCAAGAGGGAAGAGATATGGGGACATATGTATATGTATAACTGATTCACTTTGTTATAAAGCAGAAACTGACACACTATTGTAAAGCAATTATACTCTAATAAAGATGTTAAAAAAAAAAAAAGAAAAAGAAAGGAAATTATGGGCACAAAATTGGGACTGCATTTACCCTGTTCCCAGAATGTGAACAGTTTCTTAATTCTATTGTTTCTTGTTCCTATCACCTGTCTAGGGATTTCCAAAGAAGAATATATCGTATCATTTCTTCTCTGTAGCCCAGTTACTATGCCAATCTTCTCTGTCATTTTTTGTTTAGCTTTCTTTATGAATCATGAAATGTAACATCATTGCAGAAGAAATAGTAAGAAACTGGTGTGATGCCTTTGACCATGAAAAGCTTGCTGGGCATCCTGGTGTGAAAGCTGACATCAGGCAGCCGATTTGCTGAAGCCAGAGAGGAGAATACATTTCTTTAAATGATGAATGAAAGACACCACTTGTGTGAGAGATATGGACTTTCAGAGGCCAGATTAGTGCAATGCACTTTTTAACATAAAGGTCAAATACAGAGAAAAAAGAAGGCTAAAGTTTTAAATTATAAATGATGAAAAATAAACCTGTTTATTAACTGCAAAAAAGATTCCTTTATAACATTGTTATATTTACAAAACTAAGTTCGATGAATAATAGTGTTGTATTAGGCTTTTACTATTGATTTATGTCATCTTATTTTAATTAGTCATGATTTGCTTACAACTCCAGACCAGGCTTCAGCAACCTTTTTCTATAAAAGTCCAGAGATTAAACCTTTTTTGTCTCTGCAGACTACCCAGGCTTTGTCCTAAATCTTCAACCTTGCCAATCAATGTAAGGTAAAAGCAGCCATGGACAACATGTAAGCAAATGAATGTGACTCCGTTTCAATAAAACTTTATTTATAAAAAAAAAAATAGATGGTGGGTCAAATTTGACCTACAGGCTGAAGTTTGCTCACTCTTACTCTGACTCTATAAATGAACTGATGTACTCAGTTTAGTGATGCCTGGTGAGAAATCAAAAAAAGGAGTTTAAGTGGTATTAATACAGAAAAGAAGGAAGTTACTTCCTTCATTCAACAAATATTTACAGAGTCCTTGCTGTGTGTCCAGCACAGGGCTAAGTGTTAGGGAATCAGTGATGAAGTTGGCAGAGTGATTGCCCTCCACCCCCAGGAGCTTACAGATAGAGGAAATGAAAAAGCAAATTAAAATATGGAATGTGATAAATTCGATGATGTAGGTACATATAGGGTGTTACAGGAGCACTTAGGAGGAAAAGCCATAATAGCCATATATAAAGCTCTTTCTATTTTCTTCCAAGGTCTTTAGAGCAGTAGTTCATGATTTTATAAAATCCTTTCTAAAGATACAACCAGATTATTTTATTCTCATATTTCCTTTATATTTACTTTCATTCTCCTCAGTTTCTTCTTTTATTCAATGATTATTGTCAACCCACTTTTGTCCAAGGTAGTCTGTAGGAGATGCTTCTTCTTAAAATCATAAAATAATAGAGTGGGAAGAGATCTTTACCCATCACCCAGTAGAGTCCCCATACATTTCAATTGAAGATAATGAGACTTGGAATGCCTAGATGATTTGGTCAAGGCCCCATGGAAGAAGTAGGATTCAAATGTGAATTTTTGGCTCTAGATCAGTTCTAACTTCTGTACAATACCTTAAACTCAGAAGCAACCTCATGGCCAATAAATAGGAAAGTAAGAATGCAGTCCCTAAATTAAGAAAAGATGGTAATTGGTGTGAGGACTGCATCAAAAAATGCTTTATTTTTCCTGTTTTCTGAACTTCAAAAACACTTAATCAGATTCTCTAAAAGTTCATTTGCTTCCTTGCCAGCTAGGTATTCTTGTACACTTAACTGTTCTAATTATAATTGTGTGGAATGTTATTCTTTTTTTTTTTTTTTTCCAAAATCTTACTCTATATTTAGGTAAATGGTTTCTAAGTAAAAGCACTCAAGGCACCGCATAGATAATTATGAACCCAAATCTGCCATTATAGAATTTCTTCCTCGTAACATGTGAAATGTAGATTTCTTGAAATTTTGGGTTTTGGTCTGGATAGTCACATTGCTTGAAGCTACTAAGCATTCTTGCAGGGCCTGAAAATACTAATACTTACAAAGTTTCGAAATTAATTATAAAGAGAAGAATTTAACAAGTGCAGAGAAAGTAGGGGCAGTGGAAAGAGGAGGTACGAACAAAGAGCTGTGGTCATCCCAGAAAACCTCTTTGGTTTGTATAGCTTTCACTTTTAAATAATTCTTCAAAACACCAGTCTGTAGAACAAGCAAGTTAATGACAAGACTGAAAGCAAATCTGTTCTTCTCCCAAGTGTCATGGAGCTGGTGGTCATTTTTTATTAGCCCCGTTCTGTTTGTAGAGCTGAATCTGTGTTTTTCTGCTGTAGTCTATGCCTCTGAATCATTTTGAGGGATTAGGAGAAGGGAAGAGAGGCATGCATTCATAGTTAACTTTCTCCTCTAAAATATACCTAAAAGGTACTCCTTTAGAAAGGGGATATTTGAGTGAAAAAATAGAGAGTATTATGAAGTTAAAAACATTTTTATTAATGGCTCATATACATAATGGCTATAATGGTGAGTTAGAAATTAAGTTAACTGGCTAAGAGAAAAAGAAAAAGGTGTGGCCGATGAGGGACTGTGTTGTGGACATTACCATTGGACAACAAGAGAATTTATTCTAAGACAAAATCTTCTCATGACAGGCTTGACTCTATTTAGCTAACAGGCTTTGAAATCTGTCAAACACAAAGTGGGAATGCCAAAAGCTTTTCTTCTTATATAACAGAGGTTTCTCCTGAATCCATAAAAATCTGACTTCTCTTTCTCCTGAATCCATAAAAATCTGACTTCTCTGATTCTATAGAAACTCAACTAAAAATTTCCACGAGTTTACTTTCTTAGCATATTGGCCTTCTGGTAATTTCACGAACTATGGTAACTATTGACTGAATATATGAAAGCATGTGTGTGTGTGTGTGTGTGTGTATGTGTGTGTGTGTAGGTGTTTTGTACATATAATCAGCATAAAAGTTTTTAATAACCAAACTTGTTAAAAAATGCACCTCTATGTTCATTGGATTTTTGTCTTAAAATTTTCATAGTAATATTAAGCAATGCAGCAAATATATTTTATAATATAAAGTCTAAAATATATTAAAAAAAGAACCCTAGAATCTAAGGTTTGGTAAAGATCTTTAATGCACACTGATCAATCTCCCATCCAGTCATTGAAATTCTTCCACTGTCTCCATACAACTTACCTAGTATAGGTCTATAAATATAATTTTTAAATTTTAAATTAAATATTTATAAAAAAGACAAATAGGATAAACACCAAGATATCAAGATTTTGTGAAATTTAGGATATTTTAAATTTCTTCTTATGCCTTTAATGTGACCTTTGAAATCAGAAAATCAAATCCACGAATTGAGAAATAAGGAAAAAAAGCCTTCTTTTGTGTCTTTCTATGGCTTCTTCACCACTGTAGGCCAAAGCTGACCTCTGGTTACTTAAATCTGATCCATCTTTTACATTATAGACCTTTAAATACATAAATTATTCCCTCATTTGTGACTAGAATCTTTCCTTTTACTAGATAAATAAGATCATAGGATCTTTCTCTCTCTTGATCTCCATATCAAGTATATGAAGATGAATATTTCACATCCTCTTTTGTTAGGAATTGGGGGGAGACCATATTTCATCTGGGGCCTTGGTCTTCCTGAATTTATCTCTACAGCTCAATGTTATTTTCTGTAATCCTTGGTTACATGCCCCTATCCATATCTTCTGATTATGTTTTCCTTAAATTAAAGCCCAAGTACTCTAGTTTTTATATATATATATATATGAAATAATTTAATGTCTGCCCTTGTCAGTCATTTCTACTTAAGTTCTTTCACTTTATTTCCTAAGATATGATCTCTAAAGTAAACACTGTTGTAGTGGAATAAATATGGGCTTTGGTTTGACAAAACTGAAGAGTACAAAGTTAATCTCTGGGGAACTGGTTCCCTATGGGACAACTTGTACTGCAAGCATCCAGAGTTGTTGGCAAATTCAGGGGAAACTAGACGAGATGATTCAAAGCTTGTGGGGAGACAGATGGGGAGAAAGAGAGAATTGCAACTATTTAATATGTGCAGATCACTGCTCTGTTCTGCGAGTTCTACCACCTCTCTTGGGTGTCAGTTGTGCCTTTCCAATATTCATTCTACAGTTTTCAGTATAAAGATCATTCTTGAAATACATGGACTGTATCTTTCTTTCTGTTTTGTCATCCATCATTAAAAATGATTAGGGATTTAGGTTTTATTATAGTACTTAAATAGATCCATTCAGTCAATCAGTCAGTAATCAGTGAATACTTACTGTGTGAGATATACTTTAGTCAGGAGCAGGTCCCGGTTTTGAGGCCTTAAAGTTTACATAATAGGTAATAGTGAGACTTCTTTAAGAAGAATAACCAATTTAGGTATGAAAAAGAATATTTGTTTAGAATATTTATTAGAAGATAACAAAAATACAAATGTTTTGAATCTGAAAAATTTCACAAAAGTCAGAAAAAACATAGTATTTTCATGAAATAATAGCCTAACGTCTCTAAAACATATTTTTCTTATATATTTTGGCTGCAGATGCTTTAATTATCTCTTAAATGGCAGTAATTTTACAATGTTACAGAAAGAGTAGGAAACCTGTAATCTTTCCTCTAACATGTTTGATCCAAATTTGTTTTAATTATTATTACTATATAGGACATGAAACTTTAAACATAGGTTTGTTGTGAGAAATATTATTGTAGGTTTATGCCGTACAAACAAAGGCATTCTGAAAAATTATTTTACCAGATTTTTAGTATTAAAATATTTTTTATCTATATCTATATAGCTTCATTAGATTCAGTTAATCTGTCTCTAGTACTAGATGCTAAGATACAAGAGAAAACAAAACAGACACAGCAGCTGCTTTTCTGGAGTTTACATTCTAGGGAAGAAAGGAGAATACCCAAAGAAACTTTATCTATTTCATGAACTATTTTCAAAGTGTGGTCACAGCTATTTCTTTAATAATACTAAGATATTTGCCTTTGTACTGTGTTGACATTTGCACTAATGATGCAAAGCTGTGATGGGCAAAACTTTTGGTACCTTAATATGAATCAGAGTTGTACCCAACTGTGCTAGTGGTCACTGTATTCTTTGCCATCACGTGCACTCACAGTGAAAAGAAAAGGACCTAATGCAAATAGTTATATTAAAAAACTGTCTAAGAACAATTACTGCGATTAAGCACCAAATTTAGGTCAGAATTCATCTTCTTAGCAGAGGTAGCTATACCAATCAATTATCTATAATTAGAAGTATACTAGCATGTTAGAAGAGGGATAGATTTCCTAGGGTTCAACTCCTGTTGGTAAACTTTTATATAGGGTCAAAACACAAAGTTTCAGTGATTTAGCCAAACGTGAAGAAGTAATTGGGTGGCTTTCATTGTAGTACCTTTAGTAAAAGTCAAGAGCATTTCATAATATGATGATACTATGATTACCTTACTGTGGTAATCATTTTGCAGTATTTACTAACATCAATTCATCACACTGTGCACCTTAAACTTATACAGTGTTATATGTTAATTGTATCTCAATAAAGTTGAGAACAAAAAGGTACAAGTCCAGGGTTGGATTGTATCTAGTGCATGGCACACTGCAGGTTCTGGGCCTCCTATATCTAGAATACAAAGTAATTGGCAGCAGTGTCCCGTGGATTCCATGATGAGCTGAATGGCTTCACCAGCCCTCCATTCCTTCCGTCTGCCTTTTCTCTCCCACTTACTCCTTCACATCCCCTGTCAATCACATGAGCCACTCTCTCTTGGGCACATGGCAATGGCATTACTGCAGTTCTGTTGCTTCCACAAACCAGAGGCTTTGGAACTATCAGGGCTTCACCATTGCTATATTTTTTTGTAATAAAAATAACAAAAGACAAAGAGTGAACCCAACTGTGAACTATGCACTTTAGTTAATAATATTAATATATCAATATTGGCTCATCAGTTGTAACAAATGTATCACATTAATACAAGTCATTAATATTAGGAGAAACTAGGGGAGGAGGGTGTATGAAAACTCTTTGTATTTTCAGCTCAATCAAACTAAAACTGCATCTATTAATTTTTTAAAATAACACTAAAAACAATTATGCTTGGTCTCAAAATTGTGTGAAATGTTTCAAGGTCTCTGAAAATATTCTGAGTTTCAGAGCCCAGTTTTATCTTTTGCTATTCCCATCGCAGAGTTTCAGATTAATCAAATAAATAAATAGCAAGAGAAGCACTTGGGAGCTCTTCTTACAATTTCAGTTTTTAATATTTATCTCCACAAAGAAGTGTCTGTTTGCAGTATCATGTTTATAATGGGTGAGACATTCCATTATGGAAAGGAAAGAAAAATACAAAGAGATTTCTTGAGGTAATTGTCAAAACCAGTTTGTTTATAATCTAATAAAAAGCATATTGCAAGAAATTATTTTAAATAACTGAGATTAAGACAGGCAAATGATGGAGGTCTTTATTATTTCCTTTTTCCCACACTCATAACTATAAAAAAATAGATGCAATGTGACTTTTGGGTCTCATTGCACTCATTTTGATTCTCTTCTCTCCTCTCCCTCTCTCACCACCTTTGTTTTCTCAGAACTTTCTTCCCCATGACCCAACATTTAAAGAAGAATTTCTGTAGAGACTCCCAGCTGTGAATTTCAAACTCCATTTTTGTGCTGGCTTAGATCCAAATAATTTGATACTTTGACTTACAGTTGTGGGCATGGTGCCTGGTGGTAAATCAGAATTGAAATTGCTTTAAATTGTTTTGAATTCTTTGGCTTTTATACTTTTCTGTTGCTCCTGAAGAGACCTAACATCAAAACAACTGCTACTAATAACAACAGCGACAACAAAAATGACAATATTTGTGTCACATGAACCTGCGACTTGACTCATTTGAAAAGACTTTGTCCACTGTTCACCAGTTCATTTATCTTTAATTTGTGCTAGAAAGCTTTCAGAATAGATGATCCTAGAATGATTGGAAGAGCACTTTCTCACCTTCTATTTATTTTATACCAATGTTGGTATCAGGAAAAGCAAAGTACTTCTTTACTTATGCGTTTTAATGAGAAGATATTTATTAGGAAAGGCTAGAACCTTGGAAATGCATGTAGTTTGCAACAGGAGACTTCCTTTTGTAGTACTAAGTAAATCAAAAGTAACTCAGAAAACTATCCTGGATCTAGGTGGTATCTTCAATACACACACACACACACACACACACACACACACACACATATCCTGTCTAAGAAAGAAGCAAGGAGATTCTGTAATGCAGATCACCCCTCACTTGCATATTTACACACATTGAGTGTATCTTCATGGAATCAGAGTCTACAGGAGGAACATCAAATTTAGATGAAAGACTCTGGGGCATTTGGTTGGATAGTCACACCTTAGGAGGTTAGGTTTTTCTTTTACTTTTTCTGACCTGTCTCCTAAACACACATGTCATTAAATCTTTATACAGTGTTGAAATGTTTATTTGTGAATTCTCCCAGAATTCTCTGAAAATGATGTAGTGAAACCTTTGGAAGTCACTTAAGGATCTAACAGCCTTACAAACTTGTGAGGGATACATAGGCAGCACCTCCATAGGGGACAGGACTCCAGACACAGGACAATAGGGGGACAACAATTTCACAGAAGAAAATTGCCACAAAGGACCTGGCAGGCCAAAATCCCACTTTCCTTCTCCCACAGTCCATGATTACTATGCCTGGGGAAGCATTTATAAAACCCCCCTGCGTGGAGTCCATGGGAGATGAATGAATCTGGGGCCTTTGCAGAGCACCCAGAGTTTTGTCATTCCTGTATTCATGTTAGTAAGAATGAATTCCAGCCAAAGTTGAAAATCAGAGTGCAGCATCCTTCAAGAGGCCTGAGAAATTTCTAGCCCTCTGGCTGGCATCCTGTTTTCACTTTTTATCATAAACTAATCATACATTCTTTTTCTTTCCTTTTATATAGAAAGAAAATGTACTCTGTGGAATAATGAAAAACATCTTAGCCTCCAGGTTATGCTTTCTCCCCTCTCTCCTTCCTCATGTTATCATTCCTCTTCCATTCGCTTTATGTTTTTTGGGGGTGTTTTGGCCGTGCGGCTTGTGAGATCCTAGTTGCCCGACCAGGGATCGAAGCCGGGCCCCCTGCAGTGGAAGCACAGAGTCCTAACCACTGTACCTCCAAGGAAGTCCCCCATTTCCTCTTTATTTGTATATCTAGAATTCCCTTTCTTTACAATTACCTCCTTAGTGCTTTCTGTATACCTCTGTCCAGAGAGTGTCGTCTCTATTTCCTTAGGAATCTCAATCTTTCCCTGTTTAATAATCTCTTTTAAATTTTAGCCTCCAAAGATTTCTTATCTTTCTCTTATTCCCATCATTCTTCTTCTTTATGTTCCTTGAATTACTTGCTTTCTCTCTTTCGCTCTGTTTTATCCCTTCTCTCTGTTTTACACTTCCAGGGAAAATTGCAATCTGTGGCAGTTGACTGTGACCCTGGAGAAGATTTTGGAAAGAATTCAGGATGTTTTAAAATAATCCTTCTTCTTTGACAGATGCACCAAATGGGATACTCAATTCAGTCTTTGGGTCCAGGGCATTGGAATATATTCATTCCTAAATAAATTCACATATTGAATGGAAGGGGTCTCAGTAAATTTACGATAAAATAAAATAAATATTAATTGTATGAATTATGGGAAAGCCATAAAGCAAAATCTAAATATTCAGGGAAGATAAGGATAGGCTTGAGTATGGAGAAAATCATACCAGAATTCTAAAAATTCACCTGACTTAGGAATTGGAATAGATTTTAAATAAGTACAATATAAAGAGCCCTATTCTCTTTCTCCTTTGTTTCACCAATATAGCAACAATAACTCTGTGTGTGTGTGTGTGTGTGTGTGTGTGTGTGTGTGTGTGTGTGTTTTCAGGGATGGGAAGGGAGTTCAGGAGGTTTCTGGCATGTGATTATTCTAGAACTGTATCCTATAACCAAAACTGTTCCTTGAAATTGAACTTTTATCATTTTAGTGCACACTTATGCACAAAATAGCTGATTAACTCTGAAACCTAATCTTAGTATCTGTTGAGCATTTATTTAGCTGAGAAGTTGATGCTTGGTGCAGGATTGGAGGATGCTTCATGCAAGAACGCTGATAGAAACGCTCATCTCTAGCCACAGTACTTTAACGCTGACTTAGCTCTTTCAGATACTCAAACACCCTTCTCCTCGGAAGGCAGTTTAGCAACCATGCCTCCTGAAGAGTCACATCACCTGCACATCCCCCCAAACATATGTAAATTTTCTAACTCTTCCTTCAAGCCACATCCAGGACTCTTTCTGAGAGTTTTAATAAATAACCTTTTTTCCCCTGTAGGCAGAATAACGGCCTTCCAAAAAATGTCCACATCCTAATTCCTGGAACCCATGAATGTGTCATGCTGCATGGCATCTGAGTTGGCCCAATGTAATCATGAGGATCCTTAAAAGTGAGAGACAGAGGCAGAAGAAGAGGTAAGAATAATGTGATGCGATGAACTTTACTGGCCATTGCTGACGGCTATGGGTTGAATTGTGTCCCCCACCAAAATATGTAGAATTCTTAATGCCCTGTACCTCAGAATATGATCTTATTCAGAAACAGAGTTTTAAAAAATGTAATCAAGTTAAAATGAAGTCGTTAGGGCACACTTTGATCCAATATCGCTGATGTCTTTATAAAAAGAGAAAATTGGGGCACAGAGAGACATGCACAGAGGGAAGACTCTGTGAAGAAACATAGGGATAGCACCACATGAAGGTGGAAGATTGGAATGACGCATATGCAAGCCAAGAAATGCCGAAAATTGCCAATAAACCAACAGAAGCCAAGAGAGTGGCATGGAACTGATTCTCTCTCACGACCCTCAGAAGGAATGAACCCTGCCAACATCTTGATTTTGGACTTCTAGCCTCCAGTAAGACAATAAATTTCTGTTAATTTAAGCCACTCATTTTGTGATAGTTTGTTATGGCAGCCTTAGGAAACTAATACACTGACTTTCAAGAAGGAAGGGAGCTGGGAGCCAGGAGCCAATCATTGTGAGCAGTCTCTAGAAGCTGGAAAGGCAAGGAAATGGATTCTCCTCTAGAGTGTGCAAAAAAGAGTGCAGTCCTGCTGACACCTTGACCGCAGGTTTTATGTTATTAACTGAAAGTTTGTGTTACGCCTAAAAACATACGTTAAAGCTCTAACTTCCAATGTGACTGTGTTTGGCAACAGAGTCTGTGGGGAGATGATAAAGGTTAAATGAGGTCATAAAAGTGGGGCTATAGAGCTTGTACCTTTACGAGAAGAAGAAGATACCAGAGTGCTCGGTCTCTCCATACCATGTGAGGATACATAGAGAAGGTGGCTGACTGCAAGTCAAGAAGAGAGTGCTCACCAGAAATCAAATTGACTAGAACCTTGATCTTGGGCTTTCCAGCCTCTAGAGCTGTGAGAAAATACATTTCTGTTGTTTGGGGCCCAGAGTCTGTGATACTTTGTTATGGCAGCCCAATCTGACTGAGACACCTAGTGAGACCCATATTGGACTTCTGGCCTCCAGAACTATAAGATATAAATTTGTGTCATTGTGAGCACTAAATTTTGGTAATTTGTTACAGCAACAATGGGACACTAATATTTCCCTGTGTTGTTAAGTTTCTAGCGATGTCTTAGCTACGATGTAGACTGGCATCATGACAAGCATGTTAGTTCATCTTTTAATTATCTTAGCTTATGATACACTCTAGAGCATCTATATAGACCTTAGATCAGAAATTCAGCAAAAGGAGTGATTACAAGAATTACAAATGTAGTGACATGCAGTTAAAGGCATAGCATCACATAACCATTATTGCCTTCATTTTACAAGTTCGGGTTTTACTTATTTTGCTTTAAAAACATACTTTTAAAAGATAGTTATGAAATAGTTCTCCTTACTAGAAGAACCTGTTGATTTGGTAACTTAAAAATCTATGAATACAATGTTTCAGAAAAAAAAATGTCAAATGATATGGTGAATTATTGCTATTTGTGGAACATTTCACACCTGTAATTTTATCTGAAGGCTATAAATTTTCCTGCTGTCCATGAAGCAGGCATAAAGCATAGAATTAGCATTTTGAAGGAGACCAAGGTAGAAAATACACCTTGACAAAGACTGAGAAAAATTTAACAAAAATAACCAAGGTTTAAAATGATGTGAAATAAAGTACATTTTACCATCAACCAATAGTTTCAGTATACAGTAAACCCAGAACTATGCACTCCTGAGATACAAAAATTTGTAGACTCAGAAAGTTTGTAGTGTAGATGTCCTCAGGTTTCTTCCAGTCTGCCATGTAATAACTGAGTAGCTTTGAGCAAATTTGTAACCCTCCTCTAAATGTTAACATCTTTAAACTTATAAGTTAAATAACTTTTCATTTTTGTATTTTAACATCAATAAGCATATCTATGTAAAAGCTTTATTTATGTTGTTTGGTTTACCTATGTAAAGTATTTAGCACCACGCTAACATAGAATGAGCTCCTTATGGAGCATTATTTAACTCTTATTCAACTTTTAAGACGTCTCTTAGATTGTCTTCCCTAATATACCTGGTCAGATTTTACCATTATTTCCAATTCCCTTTGACAACACTTGATTTATATCCCCTTTTTAACCAGTTATGTCACAATATCTTACATTATAGTAAGTTTATACATCTGTATCTCTCATTAGACTAGAAACTACTTTGGGTGAGGGATGGAAGTTAGGAAGTTGTCTCTTACTTAGCTTTCTGTTTCTACAATACTTCCACAACTATCTTGAATCCTAGAATATATGAAACATTTAATAAAATCTGCTCAATGGATACTAGCATCATTTAAAATTTTTCTCTTCTTCTGTGTGCTTGGCTCATAAATGACAGAATAGATGTATTTTTTTTTAATTTATTTTATTTATTTGTTTATTTTTGGCTGCGTTGGGTCTTCGTTGCTGTGCGCGGTCTTTCTCTAGTTGCGGTGAGCAGGGGCTTGTCTTTGTTGGGGTGCGCGGGCTTCTCATTTTGGTGGCTTCTCTTGTTGCAGAGCCTGGGCTCTGGGTGCACAGGCTCAGTAGTTGTAGCACACGGGCTCTAGAGCGCAGACTCAGTAGTTGTGGCGCACGGGCTTAGTTGCTCCGTGGCATGTGGGATCTTCCCAGACCAGGGCTCAAACCCGTGTCCCCTGCATTGGCAGGCGGATTCTTAACCACTGCGCCACCAGGGAAGCCCGATGTATTTTTTATATGACATAAGAGAACCAAATATGCCAGCAAATTAAATGTGTAGAGAAAAAAATTGTGAAGGAGTTAGAATAATATATTTCCTATTGAAAATGCATTAATTCATTATTATTTATTTCCATGGTGAAATGAAGAAAAGCACTGAGTAGAAGTCATAAACCCTGGGACCTAATCCTGCTCTCCAACTGTTTGGCTCTATTATTTGGAAAAAGTCAATAAAACTCTTTGGGCTTCCGTTTTTCTTACCTACAAAATGATGTTGAATGGTTTCTAAGATCCTCAAGAATTCTTCCCTTGCTACCATTCTTCACTTGCTACCATCTTGCTACCTCAAGAATTCTTCACTTGCTTTGACTACTTATATAGGTAAAACTAAAATATCCAGATCGAATGGAATCAGAAGAAACACAGTACAGTCAGAAAGCACTGCGGTAAAATGGCAGCATTTTCCCAGGTCCCAGTGCAAACTTCTGGATCCTGTAAATCATCATCCAGAAGGACACAGTTGCAAGTGATAGCATCTGAATGTGCAAAGGCCATGTCTAACATTTAGAAAGCTCAATTACCTTCTCTATGCCCAGCCTTACTTGCATAACTGTGGAACAGTCCTGCGCATGGTCTAGAGCAAACTTGGCCATCTTTATGCGTAGTAGAATTTCCCATCATGACGAGATGGCAAAGACTTGTCTCTCCCTGCTCCTCTGCACTAACTATAGCTATGAACTCTGGAAATAAGCCAATAGAAAATCAAAGGAGAACTTTGGAAGTTGCAAGAGGAAGGCAAACTGGCTAGAGACCCCTGGGCTAGAGAAATAGAACAGTGGGAGGACGTCTTTCAACCCCACAGCCAACAGAAGAAGGCGACCTAGACCCAGTGTTTCTTGATTTCCAACCTAACAACAAAGGGCATCCCAGATTAGCTCATTGCTACTGCATCAAATGGGAGTGTCTCTGACAATACCAGGCAAACCCAGCAGAACCAGCAAGGAAGATCAGTTGGAAACCTTTCTGATAATAAGCAGCTACGAGAAGCACTCTCCTTCCCCACTGGTCCTATGACTCCCCTCCCCCACCCAGAAGCACCATGCATCCATGGGACAAGGTGGATCTCACCACAAGTACCCAGCCCAGGAAGCACTCTGTGCAATGAGCCTAAGAATCTCTTCACCCATCTAGAGAGACAAGGCAACCTGGCTTTGATAAGTTCCTTCAGACCCCTCAACTAGCATCATCAGGGACCAGTAGGAGCCCCAGTGGCATGAAATAAACCAAACAGACCAACACAGCACCACACAATCTCTGAAAATTAGACTGTAATTGGAATCACAAAAGTACACTAGGACCTGCATGCCAAGCCTAAACAGGGTGTCTTCCTGTTAAAATAAAAAATTTAAATAAGGCCCAGTGTCTCCGAACATAATATCCAAAATGTTCAGGAAGTGATTAAAAAAAAATCATCATCTGACCTAGAACCAGGTGATCTCGGGTGGCCTCGGCCTGCAGAGCAGCTTGAAGCAGGATTTCGGTTCCTGGCCAGAGACTGAGGCCGGGTCATGGCAGTGAGAGCAGCAAATCATAGCCACTAAACCAGTGGTCAGTGACAAAGCCCTGGCCCTATGGCTTTGTAGAAAAAGAATTCCCGCAAAGAAGGAAAGTAGTGAAACAAGTAAAGTACTTATTAGGGGAAAAAAAAGAATTCAGTACATGTGGATAGACACATGAGTGGGCTCAGAGAGAAAGTCACACCCTCGTGGCAGTTTGAATCACTTATATGGGGCATTTCTTCCAGGTTTCCTCTGGCCAGTCATTTAGATTTGCCTTGTTCAAAGTCTGTATTTGGTATATCTCAGGATCTTCCCACGTGTGTGCGCGCATCTCTTAGCCAAGATGGATTCTACTGAAGAGGCATATGGGTAGACTTAGCCACTTGGCATCACTCCCCTTTTGACCTCCAAGGAGCCTTTCTGCACATGTATAGTCAAGGAGGTCTCCTGACTTCGAGAATGAGAAATATGTGGTCTCTTATCTTCTATCTGGGCAGGGCCCACCCTCCTCTCTCAATTGTCCTGTTATTCTTTTTTTTTTTTTTTAATTTATTTTTTATTTTTGGCTGCGTTGGGTCTTCATTGCTGCACGTGGGCTTTCTCTAGTTGTGGCAAGCGGGGGCTGCTCTCCGTTTGCTGTGCACGGGCTTCTCATTGCGGTGGCTTCTCTTGTTGTGGAGCATGGGCTCTAGGCGCGCAGGCCTCAGTAGTTGTGGCTCGTGGGCTCAGTAGTTGTGGCTCGTGGGCTCTAGAGCGCAGGCTCAGTAGTTGTGGTGCATGGGCTTAGCTGCTCCGCGGCATGTGGGATCCTCCTGGACCAGGGCTCAAACCCATGTCCCCTGCATTGGCAGGCGGATTCTCAACCACTGCACCACCAGGGAAGCCCCTGTCCTGTTATTCTTGTCTCAGAGTATCAGTCCACAGGAACGAACTCAAACCGTTTTCCCCAGGGACCCATCTATCTCCTGTCTCACAGGGAAATCACACCTGAATAAGAAAAGACAATCAACTGATGCCAACATGCCTGATGATGAAATGAATAAGATGTTGCAATTATCTCACAAGGATTTTAAAGCAGCCATCATAAAAGTGCTTTAACAAATAATTATGAATTCTCTTGAAATGAGAGAGAAACATGGAAAATCTTAGAAATAAACAAAAGTTAGAATTTAAAAAATAGAGATTGTAGAAATGAAAAATACAATAGGCAAAAACTCAGTAAATGGGCTCAATAGTAAAGCGGAGATGACAGAAGATAGACCCTGAATTTGAGGATGGAACAATAGAATTCATCCAACCTGAACAACAGAGAATATAGACTCAAAAAAATAAACAAACAGATCCTCAGTGACCTGTTGAAATAATAACAAAAGATCCAACATTCTTATCTTTGGAGTCCCGGTGAGAAGAGAAAGAGAGGCAATGAGAGAGTATTTGAAGAAATAAAGGCTGAAAATGTCTCAAATTTGGCAAAAGACACAGCCTACAGAATCACCCAGTTGGGGAAATACACAGCAAGACACATAATTATACTTCTGAAACTACAGACAAAGAAAAGATTTTTAAATGAGCCAAAGAGAAATAACACATTACCTGTGTCCATGGTGAGCATAATGAAGTCACACAATATTTTTCAAAGGCTGAAAGAAAAGAACTGTCTACCACCGTGAATTCTACATCCCATGATAGAAAACTCTCCTTCAGGATGAAGGGGTATTAAGGACATTCTCAGAAAGAAAACTAAAAGGATTTGTCACTAGCAAACGTACCTTAAAGACTGACTAGAGAGGCTGGTGCTGTGAAGCAAAGTACAGTTTGTATCAGATTCTATACAGCAACCTGCCCGCAAGAATTTCATATCCCATGGGTGGAGGTTTTATTTAGATAATTCCAGTAAAATAGAGTGAAGCCATTCACGGGGTGTTATGGAGCACATAAGTAGGGGGACCTTTGTCTCAAAAGTTGGTGCCTTGAGGAGACGATATCCAAGCTAAACTAGCAGAAAGAAGCTTGAGGGAAAATCTTGGCAAAAGCAGAGGACTACAAAGTGGAGAGCTAGCAATAAGCAGATAATCTCTTGAACAGAGAATAAAGGCTCCAGTCAAGGCTGTCCACCTAAAAAAAAAAAATGCACGACCTAAAAGTTGAGAGTTATGTTTTATTCGGCAGACTTTCTGAGGACTTCAAGTTCTGAAGACAGACTCTCAGATAGCGCTGAGGGACTGATCCGAAGAGGTAAGGGAGGAGCCAGGATATATAGGGGGTTTGGCAACAAAGACCAGGTAGTCAGAACATCAAAAGATTACTGTTAATTAAAAGAAAACCAGGTATCTCAAGATAAAGACTTTAGCACTTTTCTAAGTATGGGAAGATGCAAGAGTCTGGGCTCATTGAAATCATTCCTGGGGCTGGGGCCGTTATCCTGTGCTTTTCCATCTTGAGTCCCCTCAGGGTGCACCTTTGGTAGTGGCTGCAGTGGCGGAGGGCTGGGCAGTGGGCAGCCCATTTTGTCTCCAACCTGAGTTCCCTCAGGGCTCACCATTGCTCGTGGTTGTAGTGGCTTGATGGCTGCAACGCCCTTTGTTTACTGATATGGCAGGAAACATTTTTCATTCACCAGGCTAGGCAAGGACAGAGCACTGGTTAATACTGGGCAGGGGGCTTAGGGAAGTATCATGGAATGCTTTAGAGAAGGACTTTTTACAACAGAAAGAAGTAAAGGGAGGAATTCATTTAGTTATTTCACAGATCCTCTGCGAAATAACTAGAGCCTGGCAAATCACTTCATGGAAATGCAAACTGTAGGGGCTAATTGATTTTAATGGAAAAAGAAGAGGCTGGCTTTGTCAAGCTACTGTAACTAGTAGCAAAGAGAAAAACATCCAAAGTACCCTTAGGATACCTTGTAATTTTCTGCAATAGGAAAGTTCTTAACTTCTTTCTAAAATAGTGCTATGGCCCCTCTTTTCTTTTTAACTTTCAAGTGACACATTTTGAAACTTAAGAAAAAATAAGTTGCTTGAGCAGTTTAGGCTAAAGTTGCTTTCCATTAGTGTGAATAGAAGATTTGCATTCCCTTTCTTTTACTAGAAAAAATGAACATTTATGTTTTAGAGCAAAACTTTTTGCAATTTAGCTACCAGAGGAATTTTTATCTTCTCCACTAAAAGCAGAAAGTTTATAAAATTATTTTTTATGCAGAAACATTTGTTTGCCATCAAAGTGAATAGGCATCTGTGATATGTACAATAAAATATAATAAAAATGTAATGGTTTATTGGAATTGCTGGTATATAATTGGTGGCACTTGAATAAGTGTCCATCCAGGGCTTCCAGAATCACAATACATTAAAATGCTCTCCCAAATAGACCCCAAATAACCAGATCAGTAGTCAAGGGCAAGTCATATTTTGTCAAGATCCCTTTCAGCTCTTCTTTGGAAATAGTCTCATCCATCCCTTCTCCATACCTACTGCTCAAATCACAGTCTACTCTCTCTCTCTGTCTTTCAGCTAACCGGCTGCTCACTGAATTTTTACCACTTTTTACTATCTCCCAAATCTACCCATTTATCCCACTCTATAGCCTTTATCGAATAACCTTCATTTCTCACGTTACTATCACAGTAAATTCCTGGCTGACCACTGGATCTCTAGTTTCATCCCTTCGAACCATCCTGCAAAGAACTAAAAAAAGTAAGAGGTCTTTATAAAACATGCACTTCATCATATGTTCCCTCTGTGTAAAAGCCTTCAGTGGTCTCCAATTGCTTTTAAAATAAAATCCAAACCCCGTAGCATGGCCTCAGGGCTTTTACAGGGTGACTCCTGACCACCTTTCTAAGGTTTTCTCCTGCTGGGATTTCCCTCACATCCCATGTTCTGACAAACTGAACTTCTTGCAGTTTGACCTTTGAACGCTGCTTCTTCATATCACCTTGTCTTTGTGCGAACTCTGTCCTCAATCTTGAACACCCTCCCTATGCTTCTTTCCATTGTCATACGGATGAATTCTTATTCATTTTTTTAAAAGATACCGTATTAGTTTGCTTGGGCTGCCATCACAAAGTACTACACATTGAGTGGCTTAAACAACAGAAATTTATTTATTTCTCACGTTTCTGGAGACTAGAAGTTCAAGATCAAGGTGTTAGCATTACTTCTGAGGACTATGAGGGAGAATCTGTTCTGTGCTTCTGCCTTAGCCTCTGGTTGTTTTCTGGCAATCTTTGGTGGTCCTTGACTTGTAGAACTCAGATTTCTGCCTTCATCTTCACATGGCATTCTCCCTGTATGCATGTCTGTGTTCAAATTTCCCTTTGTATAAGGACCCCAGTCATATTGGATTAGGGCCCAGCCTAATAACCCCATTTTAACTTAATTACTTCTGCAAATAACCTATCTTCAAAGAAGGTCACATTCTGAGGTACTGGGGGTTAGTACTTCAACATGTGAATTTTGGGAGGACACAGCTCAGCTCGTAACACTCAGTTCAAAGGAAACCTCTGTGACATCTTCTATAATCCTTCTCTCACATAAAGAATCTTCTTTTTGCCTTTGTTTACTCACTGTACCTTTTAAACAGTTTTAAAATAACACCTAGTACTGTGAATCACAATTACTGCTTTACACGTTTTGTGTACTAATGTGTATTATTGTATATTACATTTCCTAATTTACTATATTGGGAATTCCTTTTTTAAAAACAGAACATCTTTTTGTTTTTTATTCCCAGCACTTATTATAGTGTCTAGGTTATACTTTAGTTGCTCAATAAATGTTTATTGGATGAGTAAGTGAATGAATGTGTAAATTGGCATATTGTAATCTACTCAAGTTCAGAGAAAAATTTCAATTTCTAAAAATAAAAATGTTTAAAAATAGATTAAAGTACAATTGACTTCAAAATCAAATAAATTATTAAATTCATTATCTCATGAAATTAATGGATTAGTTTTTAAGATTTCAAATGTGAAACTTAGGAACGAGTGAAGCATGAATTTTATTTAATAATACTTTTCAGTTGGCATCATGTTTTAAAATCTTTAAACTTGGACATCTAGGCAAGAGCTGCTGGTCAATGTCAAATTTATGTGGTGCTTTATACTTGCACTTTCTTCCTAGAAGCTATCATATTTTATCCTCAGAACCACCTTATTCTATGGACATTATTATTCCTATTGCAAAGATAAGAAAATTGATATTTTGAGATGTTTGGGACTTTTCCAAGAATTAGAACTAAAATCCATATCTTCTGATATCTTCCTTGCATATAAAAAAATTTTATGATTGCAAAAATATATGCTCATATCTTTTCTACCATTACTGAACTATATATTTTAATACTTCTGAAGTAAAATTTAAGTCAAAGAAAGATGAGTAAAATCGATTGTATTCACAAATTGTCTAACATTCCATAAACTGAGGAGCAAAAATTTTACTTTTGTTTTCTCCCCGAGATGTGTATGCTTCATGGAATTTCGTTCGATCTTTATGTTCATCGGAACATAGACCTAACTGCAGAGCAATAGAATAAATGATGGTACAAACGGTGTTTTCACAAAGTGCAAATGAAAGTGCTCTCAATAACAACCTGGTTTAGATCAGGAAGACAGGCAGAAATAAGAAGAGGCCCAGAGACAGTTTCGATGAGAACAAAATGATTTCACCAGTAATAGAATCTGTTTGTTTTTTCCTTTGAGCAGAATGTTCCATCACAAGAAGAAGAATAAAAGAGAAATTAAAACGTTTGGAACCTCTGTTATCTATAAACCTTTAAGGCTGTGCTTAGCTAGTTGGATTATAATGAAACATAAACATTGAGGGTCTGGCCATGACATTGGGCAGATACAGTAATCATTTGGGTTCCAACTGCTGGGAAAATCTCCACCAGACACTTCCCAAGTTCACTCACAAGATAATTCTCCCCCTAGGGTAATCAACACTTCTAAATAACAAATCAAGAGAGGATGAATTGTATTTCAAGGTTAACTCGGCACACTTCTCACAGATTTAAAACAGAGAAACATGATCTATATTTAGAGCAGAAGGTCTGGGTCCACCTCACTCTTTTCAATGTTCCCTTAATTCTATTCACTTTTAAGCACTTCTTTAAATCACACACCAATACATTCATAAATTTCTTCTGGTTTTTCCATGATGCCCAGCACAATGTCAAGCCTAAAGGAAGTGTTTAATGAATAAATATAGATGGGTGGATATCTGTTTAGGGTTTTAGAATAAAATGATCATAGTTTCCAAAGCACATTCAATTTATCCCATTTAAACTTTGTAACATTGAAATGAAATAGATATTATTAAATGACCTTTAAAAAGGCATAATGATGCGTGGCTCCGTGTCCGTTTAGAAAACAAAGGGCAGTCACCGTCAGGGAGTGACGCCCTGCCTCTCAGCCTGGAGGAGCTATGTGGTTTATACCTCATAGAGGGCAGGCCGGTTGCTTATCTAGAGCCTCAGTCATTAGGAGAGGATGTCTGGAGCAAAATGCTTTAGTCCACTTCCTTTCATTCCTGTTACTACGACTGCCGCCCAAATCGCCCTTACCTATTTTTTGAAGTTCTGTATTAGCTGCCTAAGCAGTCTCCCTTCATTCACCCTCACGTGTTTTCTACAGTGCCTCTGAAAGTGACCTTTTAAAAACGCACCTCTGATTTTGTCAGTCCTCTGTTTTGGGAGGTCAAGTCCTTCCACAGCTCTTACAATAAAGACCACAGTCCTGGACCAGCAATGCCCTGCATGTTTAGCCCCGCCCACTTCCTGTCCATCACCGCGTCCCCGCTCCCCCAGGCTCTCCACACTAAGCTATAGTGACCTTTGTCATATTTCGTGACCCTGCTCAAGTCGCCTGCCTCATGTTCTCCACGTCCTGATGTATGCTTGGCCCCCTGCTCTGACTCTGCCAAGCTGGCTGCGATCGTTTTATCCTCCAGGTCCAGCTCAATGTCACTTCCTCTGGAAGTTTTCCCTTTCTTTCCAGTCTAGGTTAGGTCTTCCAGATTAGCTAGAGGTGTCCTCCCTGGTAACACTCAGCACGTTTATATTTGTATGTATAACGTTTTTTAATCTCCATTCCCAGCCTCCCTCCTTCTCCAGTTCATCAACAAATCCCCAGTACCAATCACATGCATAACCCTGAGTAGACGATTCATAAACATTTATTGAATTAAATAAATCTCTTTTCACTGTTTCAGCTCTACTGAGCAATTTTTAATAACTTTTCTCTTTTGCCCTGGACATTTGCATATTCTGGATCCTTTTCCTCCTGGCTTTTTTCCCCCCTCTGCCCAAGCTCATTTGCTTACTTGGGACTCCATGAGGACCCAGTTTAAATGTCACTTTTTAAGAAGGTGTTGATCTGAAACAAATAGGCTGCCAGTATGTGTCCAGCAAAGATGGGTTTATTTGGGATCAGCAGCAAATTACAATTCGGTGTCTGCAACCAAGGCCAGCTGCCTGCAAGTCCTCATCCGGCAAGGGAAGGAGAAAGCTTTTATGGAGAGAAAAAAGGAACTTGGAAGGGCTACAGTAAACAAAGCGTCCATGGCTTTTCATTGGTTGAGTGTTTGCCGGGAGGAAGGGGAAATCTTTCTTCTTCCTGTTGGGCTCTGCCCTCATGGAAGGGAGTGAGAGCTCCCCCTTCTGGTCTCACAACTCTAGTTAATTCAGGTTTCTGTTTCTTAATTTTTACAAAGGCTAGTCTTGATTTTTGATTCGATATTTGAGAAAATAACTGAAACATTTATTATATTTTGAAAGTAATAATAGCGTGCCAATATGTCATTAACACTTACCTAAGATTGTAATATATGATAATGGTGATAATTACTTGAAACTAAAATATATTTGGAACATTAAACTTAGTGTTTTTCACGAAAGAGAACCTTTTGAAATTAGGTTGATATGATGCACTTCCACACAGTAGGTTGCCAACATTCAGAAAAGAGTGATCGGGGTTAAATGTCATTAAATAAATAAACTGCTCTTCATGAGACAATTTATAGACCATGGCATTAGAAGATTCCTGTGGATCTTTCCAGCAGAGAGCTGTAGTACAAACAGACAGGCTGATAATAAGATCTCACTAATTTTCGTGATTCCTTGAATACTATTACTGCTAATATCTTGTTAAATAAGGTTCACATGCATTTAAGGTTTTCAATTTCTTTGAGTCACATTCTCCATTAACTGTATACTCTTCCTGGCAATAAAATGAGGTTACATTTTCACTGAATCAAGCTTTGTAAATATTTCATATTTTGCAACAGTTGGTTTTATTAATCAAGGATAATGTAAAACATTTAATGGAAGCATTTGGGAATCTTAAATGTGTGTAGTGTAGAGAAGATATATTTAGGAGATAGTGACAAAATTAATAGCAATAAGAACTAGTGTATTGTGAATGGTAGAACGGATGAGAAATCATTTGATATCTTTAAAATGAGCTTTTTTCCAGATTAATATCTTTTTTTTCCAGTTATACATGCTCAGTGTACACAATACAGAAAAAGCTAATGATATCACCATGCAGAGGTAATTGAATAGAACATTAAAATTTTGCTGTATTCTAATATATATAAGAGGGAAACTGTATATATATACATGGTTTCAGAATTATAATCATAAATGATTTGCACTTTTAAAACCTTTTCTCATTTAGTATTATTAGTATATTAGTATTATTTAGTATATTTGAAATATCCTTCTGAAATACACACACAAAATGTACTTTTCCCTTAAAAGCAAACATGATTTTAATGCTACCATAATATTCTAATTATGATTAATTTATTGATTAATTCTCTAATCATTGGATACTCAAGAAATTTCTCATATTCTAACATTATGAACAACTTGAAAAGATTTGTGTATATGCTTATTTTATTAGCATGGGTTGCTAAACATGTAGTTACTCGATCACAATTTATATATATATATATCTTTAATGCTTTTGATATTATTGCCAAATTGCTTCCCTTTACAGTATACAGTTTAATCATTTCTTTCTGAGAGTACCATTTTTCAACTTAGGCTCACCAATACTGGGTACTAATTCAAAACATTAAGTCGACTTTGAAAAGGTAAATCAAGGGAAAATAGTTTGAAAAGGCAAATCAAGGGACAAAATCTTTACCAGTGGTAAAGTTTCCATTGTATGTCCTTAGATTTCAGTAAAACAATCTTAAAGAGAAACAGAAATTTGCACGGAATGGTAATAAGAGCCTGGGGTAACCTGTCTGCAGATTGGCTAGGGCTTTTTAACTTGACCTGGGGATGGTATAAATTACAATCTAAAATAGCTTTAAAATGCCCCAAAGAGAAAACAAAGCAAGGAAGCAAAGATGGAAGGAAGGTAAGGAGGGAGGGAGGGAGGGAGGGAGGAAAGAAGGGAGGGAGTTTCCCCAAGTATTCCATCTAATTTTATTTGTCTGACCTCTAACTTCAATCTTGCATCATGCATGAGATTTGAGGAGTGGGGAGAGAGATGTGAGCAAAAAATGCTCTAAAAATCTTGGATTGAAAATAAAACAGCAAAACAAGGGAATGTATGCCACTTATACATATTTGAGAAGGTTAACTCTGAGGATTATAACTACATCACTTCTTCACATAGACAATTTCCTTTTAAAAACATCCTCCAGGAAAATCACTCTGTGCTGAACCAAATAAGAGCTGCCCCTACTTACAGAAATATAGCTGTAACAGACACACACATACACACACAGACGCACACACACATTCACAGTTTGAATTCAACTGTGTGGATTCAAATGTACTGAGAATGACAGCTATCACAAAAATCAAAACATACTTTTTGCACTCTACTTGCCCATTCTGAGTATGACTGCCTTGTCATTGGAATAAAGCAGAAAATATGGAATTTTGAGTTTGTATGTGCTTACAAAAGATAAAAACAAAGGAAGAACTTGTAACCACCCCCATTTACTCCTCTGCCTGTTTATTAAGAGAATCAATGCTTATCCTCTTCAACCCAATCATTGAGGATAAAACTGAAAGCTTTGCAATCTGTGTTCTGGCTATTCCAACAATGGCAAATGATGAAGCATTATCATTAGCAAATATTTTTACCTAAATAGAGGGTGATTAAATATAATCTCTTCTTTAAGAGATTTTGGTAGGAAATAGAAAAACAAATGTTGACATTTCAGTATATATGTGGCCAAACAATGAGGAAGAATCAAGCAGTTACATGATGGAAAAGCCAAGGTGAGTGCTTGTGTAGTCCCTGGCTACAGTTTCTACAGGCTGTACTGGAGGGCAATCAGTGTGCTTGACCTATGTCAAGATAGACCTGAGGACACAGCCAAGAGTGAGGGGCTGCTTTGGTGAGCTCAGGTGAGGAGACTGGCCTTTGGGAGTTGCCTCAAGGAACAGGTAAAGCTTTAACATCAGTCCTACAACCTAAATTTCCCACACACCAAAATTTCTGCCTTTGAAAAGCACCATCTAATCTACTATAAACACTTAATATTTTCCTTGAGTTCCCCAAAGAACTTTTGAGAGGTCTTACAGTATGTAATAAAATGACAAGGTAATAAAGGAAAAAATACAATGGTGAGTGGGTGGGGTCGGTGAGAGGGGAATGTAAAAAGTTCTGCATAATGAAACTCAGAAACAGTTGTCAAGCTTGTTCTCGAACATGATTTGTATTTGTATTGAGTCAGAGACATTATTCCCACAGGGGAATGGTTAACAATTCATCAGTTCTTTTCTCAGCAATTGAAAGCCTCTCAATTATACTCTGGTAAAGTACAGAATCTGAGGAAAGGATTGCTGAATATGCAAACTCAGATCAGTATTAAAAAAGTGAGCTATGTCTTGAAACCTATGGTAACAGGCACAGTTAGAGCTGAGATTTTTAAGGAACAAGTTCTGTGGTCCTTTGCTTATAATTTGAAAAATGGCTTAGTTATAACTTTTTTACTTAAATTCTAAAGACAACAGACATCTTATGAGGTCTAAATATCCATGAAATCATTAGGACCCCTTGTATTATACAGTACATTGTTGTACTGATATTACAGAAAATAGAATTGAGAAATAATTAAATGATTTGACTTAGAGTAAAACAATAGCTAATTTTCTTGAGCATTTACTATTATAAAAATTAATATGCAGAAAACTCAATTTAAATAAGTTTGGGAGGCCAGGAGGGGGAGATTTCATGCCTTCTGGCAATAGCAGAGGCCAACAGGAAGAAGAAAGACTTCCTCTTCTTACCTGGCAGGAGCTCAGCCAATGAGAGACTGTCACAACTCAGCCAATGAGAAGCCACTGTACTTCAAACTCTCAATTCCTCCAAAGGATCCTTAGTTTAACATAGCCCTCCCAGCTTTCTTTTCTTCTCTATGAAAGAGTCCTCTTCTCCTTGTTACCAGAGACTTGCACATAGCTCGCCATTGTTGCAGACCCTGAACTGCAATTTTTTGTTGATTCTAAATAAACCCAGTTTTGCCAGAGAAATAACTTGGCAGTCTATTTGTTTTAGGTAAACACTATGTTCCACTCAACAGTGCTAAATACTTTAAAAACATTACCTCTATACTACTCAGAACAACCCTGTGAAATCAATAGTATTTTTATTCATATTATAGATTCAGTAAGTGAGGATTAGTTCAGTAAGTTATGATAGCTCATAACTGGTAAATAGTCAACAATCCACTTGAATTAAGGTTTTATCATGAAACTTCTCTATGGCCATGGTTGTTTAATTTTAATTAAGCAAAATTTATCTCAGGGATTGTGAAAGTTAGAGATAGTAGCTATTCATCTTTGCAGCTATTTTCTTGTTTGTATTTTTTGAGTGTTCTAAAATATACTTTTATTGTTGGCTTACTGCAAGAATTTGTAACGGCTTTCATACTGGGCCTTTGGAGAATTCAATAATTGAACATAAAGGCAGCTTTAGGTTTTTCTCTTTCCAAGAAAAGAAAAAAATTCTTGAAATGTTATTCCTCATCTGTCAAAGCATTTACCACATGTCTCTCCTCTTGTTTTAACTGTATTTTTGAGGACTCAGCTAGAAAAATGAACCTATGATAAAAGGCATTGAGTTATGGCATGTTTTCTTCCAATCGATGTCAACACATCTAACTTGATCAATTTACAACTCTTAGTAAGTTGTCTTGTAAATGTCCATATTGAGGTTTGAAGTTAGAGCTCTATTATCATCTACCGTGTTCATCACGATCACCAGCATCTTGCAAAGTATGCCCCTTTACATAGAAGGCAAACAAATAGTTGTGGGACTAATTAATAAAAATGAATAAACTCTTACTGAATGACTTTGTGGGTATATCACTTAGCACATACCTAGCATAAAACTGTTGACCATTGTCATTATTATGATTAGCCAATATAATAGCAACTCATATCTTAGAATGTTTTATAATCTTATGGGGAAGATGGAATAAGTTCAGAAGCACAAATAGAGATTCAAACTCTTTCTAAATAATCAAGGTCATAAAATTTAATTTGCATGACCCTGTTTTGTGCACTTGGTCCCTTTTCCCTATTAAATTGTAAGACATTCCAAGATGTTTGCTTATGGTTTGTAGGATAAAAAAATAATAATACCCTAAATGTGTAGCATTCATTTTACAAATTAAAAAACCATTGTCATGAAATATAAAGCTCTGTTATGGTCAACTAGATTGGTCTTCAGCTTTTAAGGACAGTAGTTCTCAGTGTGTGTGAGAAACATTGGCCACTTGCTTTAGAACAACTTGAGGCATTTTAAGAGGTACAGTTTTTGAGGAAAACGTTCTTAAATTAAGCTTCCAGTTTTAAATGATTTAATCTTTAAAAAAATTTCTTCATAAGAAAATAGGTTTTCTTACTAGTTCTTTCTTATTTTATAGAAGATATTAGATATGTTTAGCCTCTCAAGTTGCAGTCCTCGTTGTCCAAACTGCTTCATTGTAAATACAGGTAAAACCATAATTATGGACCATGTTTAGGTTATGGTGCAAACTTTGGTGTTTAAAGTTTGGAAACAATTTTCTTAGAAAAGAGGTTCTGGCCACTTCCTTCAGAATAACCGAGGATGTTTTGAGACATGCAAATCCTGGGTCCCTTGCAAAGCCAACTGCATTAGTATCTCTGAGGGTGGGGCTTAGTAATCTCTACTTTAGGAAAACAAATTAGTGATTTTTACCCACACTAACATCAGAAGAAAAGGCTTATTTCTTTGCTCTTGAGCTCAGGGCTGTGATTGTTTAGAGCCAGAGCATCTGCCGGGGAGCCACTACTTGCTAGCATGACTCCTTCTCCGGTAAGTGATTCTTTGCTAAGACAGTGCAGTGCTGGACAAAGTCAAAAAACTCGGAGGCTTTCCTAGATGCCCTACCAGACCAATTCCCTTCCATCACATCCTTGGAGGGCAGGAATCTAGAATGGGCCATGCATAAGATGGGGCTACCCCAAAACAGAAGGCATAGAATTGATACTCTGAAAACAGACAATTGCTTTATTTAATTACTGTCCTGGTGCCTGTCTGAATTATGAGGACTCAATGTTTCTAGAATGATTAGTAAATAGAAATTTCTAATTAATTAATTAACACAAGCTTAAACAGAAGCTTTTTTGTATTTCTATTTCTGCTAATAACAGAGAAACTGAAAATCTTGCCTGAATCAACCAGCATCATCAAACTGAATGCTAATGATTATCATTCAGTAGATGTATGGACAGGGTGACCATATATACTGGTTAGTCTAGGATGGCTCTGATCTAATCCTGATCTTCTGGTTGAATCAATAATAGCTTCTTTCGCTCTGAGTAGTGTCCTGGTTTTGATGATAAATTACGCAGTCATCTAGTCTAAAGATGCATCTCTATAGAAGGTTGAGTAGAGTGTGACATATCCATGAATTTGTGTGCATATTTATTTTTATTTTTTAATTAATTTTTTTCTCCCACTCTTATTGAGATATAATTTATATACAGCACTGTACACATTTAAGGTGTGCGGCATGATTGGACTTACATACATCATGAAATGATTATCACAATAAGTTTAGCAAACATCAATCATCTCATATAGATACAAAATTAAAGAAAAAGAAAAAATATTTTTTGGTATGATGAGAACTCAGGATTTACGCTCTTAACTTTCACATATAATATACAGCAGTGTTAATTGTATCAGTCATGTTGTACATTACATCCCTAGTACTTACTTATGTTATAAAGGGAAGTTTGTGCCTTTTGATCACCTTCATCCAATTCCCCCTCCCCCCACCCCCACCTCTAGAAACCACAGATCTGATCTCTCTGTGAGCTTGTTTGCTTGAAGTATAATTGACCTACAACACTATGATAGTTCCTGGTGTACAACATAGTCATTCAACATTTCTATACATTACAAAATGGTCGCCATGATGTCAGTTACCATCTGTCACCATGCAAAGATATTACAGTATTTTTGACTATATTCCCCATGCTGTATATTTCATCCCCTTAACTCATTTATTTTGTAACTGAGAGTTTGTACCTCTTAATCTACCTCACTTATTTCACTCATCCACCTCACCTTCCACTGGAAACTACCTGTTTGTTATCTGTGTCTATGACTCTGTTGTTGTTTTGTTATATTTATTCTTTTTTTTTTTTATTCCACATATAAATGAAATCATACAGTATTTGTATGATTTCTTTATACACTCCTCTACCAATGGACACTTTGGTTGCTTCCATATCTTGGCTATTGTAAATAATGCTGCAATGAACATAGGGGTGTATATATCTCTTCAAATTAATGTTTTGTTTTCTTCTGAAAAATACCCAGAAGTGGAATTGCTAGATCGTAGCGTAGTTCTAGTTTTAACTTTTTGAGGAACCTCCGTACTGTTCTCCATAGTGGCTCCACCAATTTACATTCCCCTCAACAGTGCACGAGAGTTCCCTTTTCTCCACATCCTCGCCAACACTTGTTATTTGTTGTCTTTTTGATACTAGCCATTCTGACAGGTGTGAGGTAATATCTCATTGTAGTTTTGATTTGCAGTTCCCTGATGATTCGTGATATTGAGCATCTTTCCATGTGTCTGTCAGCCATCTGTACATCTTCTTTGGAAAAAATGTCTATTGGGGACCTCTGTGTGTATATTTTTAAAAATCAAATGTATGATTTCTTTATTTCATGAAAGCTGAATTGTCAAGAAAATATTTTCCACGTAACTGAGGTTTCTGGTAATTTGAATTCTGATCTCTTGAAATTTCCTTATGCTTTATTGGTCTTTTTGTTTTGGACTTTTTAAACATTCCAGTGAATGTTTAAAGCATTCTGATTCTGGTGAATTAGAAGCACCTTATGACTTGTGTCCCCCAGGCACTGAGCTATAAAAGTAGGATCATTTCCTTACCCATAATTGGGAACTAAAGTAGTTTGATTTTATTTAAAAGTCTTTTGGAAGGAATTGAATTGAAAAGTAGATGGGCCTAAGCACTCTGAAAGTAGATGATAGAAGACAGCTTAACAACAAAGGACAGATGAAAAAGCAAGCAAAATGATTTTGCTTCATACCAGGGAAGGCATTTGGCACTTTCTATTTAAAAGGCTCTTTGTGACCATTAATTAGTTAATCCTAACAATCTCCTGGTAGAATACATCAGTGTTATTATCACTTGCTGCAGACGCAAAACATGAAATACTGAAAGATTAAGGGGTTTAGTAAGAATTGAAAGTTAATGAAATGGCATAGTAAGAATAAGAACTGGGTCTCTCTTGGGCAATTCTGGACTCTCTTCAGAGTCCACCAGGCCAGAGTCTCTGTAGTGTAGTCAGCATACTGCTCTCTGATTACAGAAGAGCACCCTGAGGAATGCCCAACTCTGATAAGAAAAGACCATCTCAACACTACTTTGAAAGCTGAATGGAATATGCGAATTGATGAGGCATGGACATGCTATTTTTGTCTCAGACCTCCACGGAGAGAAAGACATGGTTTAGTTTTCTCTGAAAGGAGACACATACTAAGGAAAATTAGCAATTGACCCTTGTAAGGGACTTCACACTGTATCCCCTTACAACAAAGAGTAATAGAGAGGGACCAAGGGATTTGTGTTTTGAACTGCAAATTTCCAAAATATGCTTTGAAACAAATAACTTTACTGGGATCATCATCAGAAGAACAAATCACTGCAGTTTTCTTAAATTGAGATAAAAATATGAGAAGGAACTGGTTAACTTGAAGAAAAGTCAGAATTAGTTAAACATTTGCTCTTCTATCTCACACTAACCAGTCAATTTTCAGTCAATTCAGTGAAGAAGCACAATGATAAAATGCTGTGAAATGGTTTGTAGAGAAAGAATAGATGACAGATTCTTTCTGAAATTTTCAAATAGACTGTAGTATTGAGAAGTTCTCCTCTGACAGTCAAAAAGTTTTCCTACTTATATTATCTTGGGATAGGGAGTTCCTTAGAAGAAAAGATAGACTCCTAACATATGCTTACCTCAAAAGAAATTCCAGATGTATTATACATTTAAATGAAAAAAGAAAAGTACTGAAAGAAAATACATATGGTTAAATAATTTGGGGATGGAAAACATTTATTTAAGCTTGTCACATAGGTAGATACATAGGGAAAATTAATATATTTTCTATGTAAACATGGAAAACACAGTAAATAAAGTTAAGACAAAGAATAACTTGGATATATGATGGGATGGAGGAGGTAGCTAAAACTATGGTGGCAATCATTTTGCAATATATAAATGTATCAAGTTCCTTGTACAAGTTAAACCTACACAATGTTAATTATATCTCAGTAAAGCTGAGGAAAAAGTAAAAAATGAAATAATTTAAAAGAAAAAAATACCTTGGAGAAGCATTTCCAGTGTATCATTAATATCATTAATGGATTGATGTCATTAATATACAAAGAGCTCCTAAAAATCAATAAGATAGATGAATATCCAATAGAAGGATTGACAAATGAAATAAATAACAAAAGAGGAAAGATAATTGGCTGGTAAAATTTTTTAAATCCCTAACCTCATTAGTAATCAAAGGAAATTTTATTAAAATAAACAGTAATTAGATTGACAAAGAAGAAAAATTGTACTACTGCCTAGTGTTAACATGCATTTAAATAAAAGGTATATCCTAAAAATTGAATTGGTAATTAGTAACAGGTGTCTAGGGAGTAATATAACAATATGTATTGAAAGCTCTAAAAATATGTACGCTTTTTGGCACAGATATGCTATTGAAATAATACATCTTGAGGGGAAAATCATCAAACACAAATCTAAGTACAAGGGTGTTTAACAAAGCAATGTTCATAATATCCCAGATAATGGAAACAATAGTAATTGATTGACTAAGATATACATTGTATAATACTATATATAGCCGTTAAGAAAAGAAGAGGAAAAAGGATAAGTTGGAAGAGATGGAGGAGGAGAGAGCAACAGTACACAACCCTATAAAAACATTAGATTAGTTCTACAAAGTGTGCTGAGTCAGTTCTCAGGGAGCCATGTAAATTGGCAGAAAATTTGTGGACCTGACAACCTAGGCGTTCTTTAGTCTACACCAGGAGGACTATCTGGTGGTTATTCTAAGGCAACAAGCTTCAGGAAGAGTTTAAAGCTGCTTTTCTATCACATCCCATCCTTGCTCATTTGGCTGCCCTCAGGCTCCAAGGCAAGATAATCCTGAAAATATTCATCTGAAAAGTACTGGTGAGGTAATTTATCTTTGGGCAATTAAAGTCATCTTTATTGAAAGAACAATATGTAAAAATTATATTCAGTAGGTTCCAACAGGTATGACTATGCCTTTTAGCCTTGCTCTAAATTAAACAGTAAATTGTGTAGGTACCCTTTCATTCTGCATTACATATACACTTGGATTCCAAGATTATCTTCACCAGACCAAGAAAGGGGCAAAATTCCCATCAAAACATTTATTTACCTAAAAGAGACATTCAATATGACACTCTAATTTACTAGTGCCATGTAATTATGAATCTCTGGAATGCATTATCTGGGTTTTTGTGACACAATTTCAGCTTCTCTTATTCAGGGAGGGAATTTTAGAATTCACAGCATAGATTCACATAGAGCTGTGGTTCTCAAACTTGAGCATGCATCTGAGTCACCTAGGGAACTTGTTAGAACACAGATTTCTGAGTCCCAACCCCCAGAGTTTCTATCTCAGGACTCAGTAGGTCTTGGGTGGGACCCGATTTTGCACTTCCAAATTTCCAGGTGATGCTGATGCTACTGATTTGGGCACCACACTTTGAGAACTACTGACATCAAGAAATGAGCAACAAAGAACTCACGTACTCTATCTAATATTTCTAACACCATGGGTATAAGCATCTTTAAGGCAGACATCCAGGAAGTGTATTTGCCTTACAATTAATACAAGTACAAATTTATTGATTATGATATGATAATAGATGTGTAATCTGGTGACATAGTTATGAATTACCTTCTTTATATAGTTTTTTTAGATTTTATACTTTAAATTAATAAATGCATTATGTATTAATACATACATAAATTCCAAAGTTTAAAATAGAGTGAAAAAATCATTTATTTAATCATTAAATGTATTTAATAAAATTTATTTAAGCCAACTGATACTTCAATTCAGCATTATTTCATCTTATTTTTATGAAATTAATGAGTGGATAGTACAAAAGAGAGTAATGAAATCAGGCATCACTTATAACTTCTTATGTCATTATTTGGAAATTCTCAAGATTAAAAATATTTCTATAATTAAACTGTACACTGGAGAGAGAGTTCTGCTGAAGAGGTGAGGCGTAAGGTGGGTCCAGCCCGTGATGAGTCTCATATGTTTTATATATATATTCATTTATACACATATATATGTATAAATGTACCTATATACACATATATATGTATATATATGCATTTCAAAATTGTATAAATAGAAACTCAAGGAAGTCACGGAATTTGCGTAGGCAGCACAGCTAGAAAGGCAGAAAATGGTGCTCGTGGAGACAGCTGTACACAGCTACAGAATTCTGTCGTTAAGCGGTTGCTGTCTTTTTCTTTTCATTTAACTTCTGCAGTCAACCATTCAAATACTATTGCTAGCAGCCAACTATGTATTTGAAGCTTAATAATCTTCCAGAATCTCCAGAACTATGTCACTATTAAGGATCACAGTTAGTGATTACCTTATGGGGTACAGAGTTAAGTCAGTAAAATCTCCACCTTTTCAAAGATCAGATTTCTGGAATTCTGTAATGTTTCGATTTGTAAACAACAACCAAACACGTTTTGAAGTTTAAGAAGCAGGTCCCAAACGCTTAGGAAAAAATGAAAATGTATGAGGCAAGGAGTAGTGGAAATAACCAATATGAATGCCATGTGACATGTTATTTAGTAATGGACTAGAGTGCAGTGGCATTCTCCAGCTCCTTTGGTCAAATCATGTGTGTGTGTGTGTGTGTGTGTGTGTGTGTGTGTGTGTGTCTGGTTGAGAACTCTTCACAATCAGGTCACAATTTTAATCTCTAAAGCTGAATGATTAACATAAGCATTATGGATTACTCTTTGGTTACAATTAAATAAGAAAAGGGTTTATCATGCTTTTCTTTTTTGTGGTCATTGACATTAAAGTTTGTGTTTTTGTCTATTTATTCCTAAAAATTCTCAGTAAAGCTTTCCCATTCCCATAACGCTGAAACCTTGCCTCATCATACATTCTTAAACAACGTTCACTTGATGACCCTTCCTTCCTTTAACCGTACATACGATCAGACATTTAATTGTTTAACATGCCGTAACTGACGCCTTCTTGTTCCATTTCAGGGATCATTTCTCTAATCATTCATTAGGCCTAGAAGTCTAATATTAGAGGGAACACATTTTCCCTCCTCCTGGTTTCCTAGAGAAGGGATTTTGATGCCCTTTTTGCCTCTCTCTGTCCTTTTATCAGTCTGTTTCTGCCTGAGTTACCCAGAGCAATGTTTCTTTTTGGAACCATTTTGACAAGTTTGTTCTCTTCCATCCGTATTCCTCTAGGGAGCAAGATGCCTGCAGTACACATTAGTTTTGCTGCTACTTATGGGGGAAATGGTTCTTCTCCAGGGAAGCTTCCACAATCTTATTTTGCCTTGACTAAGTGGTTAAATCTAAAGAATTCTGGAGCTCAGGATTAGAAAACCCTCTTCCTTAATGGCCCTGAAGCCATGTCTTCTGATCTCGCCTCTATTACTAAAAAAAAAAAGAGAAATTTTGCTTCATAACCTGAGTAGGGAAGGGAGACGCTATCAATTTTGGCCATCACAGACCCTAATACCCAGCATAAATCTCAGTTTAATTTTTTTTTTTTTAATTTTATTTATTTTTGGCTGCGTTGGGTCTTCGTTGCGGTGCGCGGGCTTCTCAATGCGGTGGTTTCTCTTGTTGCAGAGCACGGGCTCTAGGCACATGGGCTTCAGTAGTTGTGGCATGTGGGCCCAGTAGTTGTGGCTCACGGGCTCTAGGCGTGCGGGCTTCAGTAGTTGTGGTGCACAGGCTTAGTTGCTCCACGGCATGTGGGATCTTCCTGGACCAGGGATCAAACCAGTGTCCCCTGCACTGGCAGGCAGATTCTTATCCACTGTGCCACCAGGGAAGTCCCACAGTTTAATTTTTATTCCTCTGGACCTCTATGGACTTTATATCATTTATAAATCCTTCTCTATCTTTCTCTTCCCACACTAGGCTTATGGTTTCTCTTGCTTCCCCTTTCCATTATATGGCGATGCATGTGTGGATAGCTATATGATATCATGTGGATGTACACATCTAACCTTCTTTGTCTAGTTCCCTCTGGATACTGCTTTCTTTATTATTTATTTGGGTTCTTTGCTTTGTTTCTTCTTCTTTCAGTGGCAGCTCCATACTGTTTTTCAACAATCTTGCCAAACTATGAAACCTCTTTCCTCTACTTAGCTGTGGATTCCTATGCAAAACCAGTGTTTGATATCTAATACAAACAAAAGAAGTATTAGTAAATAAGGGACAAGAAAGAAAACATCAAAAATTAAGTAGGATGATAAAGATATAATTTTAAATCACTAATAAAAATATGTATTACTCAATAAATGGATTAGGCCACCTGAATAGACATCTGAAAAAAAACTTGTATTTCTACATCACACTTTACACAAAATAAATGATGGTAGGTTATATAATTAAAATAATAAATTAAATAATATACAGAATAAAAATAAAATAATAAGACATCAACATTCTCAAATGAAATGAGAGATTTAAAGTCCTGAACTGAAAAGAAATAAAATCCCTAAGTATGACACAAAGCTCAGAAACTGTAACAGAAAAGATTTTCTAAATTTAATTGGAATAAAATAATTTTAAAATTATACAGAGCAAAAAGCTCAACTGATAGCAATTTGGCAATATGTTCAAAATGACAGATGCATGCACCCTTTTTTATACCAGCAAATCCAGTCCTAAGATTCTTTCCACAGATATATTCTGGTATATTTAAGAAATGACACATTTTAAAAATGTGTCATTTATTTAAATGTGTCATTAAATGTGAACATTCATTTTAGCAGTGTTTATACATACAGTTGACCATTGAACATGGGTTTGAACTGCAAGGGTCCACATATATGTGGATTTTTTTCAATAAAAACATACTATAGTACTGTATAATCCGAGGTTGGTTGAATCCACAAATGCAAAACCACAGATATGGAAGAACCATGGATACGGAGGGCTGACTGTAAAGTTATACTCAGATTTCAACTGTGCAAGGGGTCAGTGCCCCTATCCCATGTTATCCAAGGCTCAACAGTACAAAATACTGGAGATTATAACTTAACTTCAATAGAGGATTGATTCAATTTTGGTAAACAATTGGACATAAATATAGCAGTTAAAGAAAAACGAGGCAACTTAGTGTTTACTAACAGACTGATTGACATAAACTGATTTACAATATAAGTTGTGAATAACTTGTCAAAAGGGAATAGTTAACTGTAAAACAGGAGACATAGTGGACTACCTCTTAAGAAAGATGAAGATGGAAAGAAAGAAGAAGATATACAGTTCTGTAAGAATAAACAAGAAATCAGTAATGCGGGGCTCATCCCGTGAGAGAAATTAGTAAACTGGGGAACTAGAATGAGAATGGTATTTTTTAATCATATCATATTTGGAACTTTTAATTTTGTTTCTTGTATACATATTACCTGTCAAAAGAAATATTTTAAAAGGGGGAACTTGTATCTATAAACTCCCTCTGAAAATTGTATATGATTTAATCTTGCTTATACTCACCTTCTCCATTTCCTCCCTCTTCCCAGGACTTGTTGAATGTATCTGGAGTTTTAGCTCTAGAATATTATTAACTTTAAGTCAAAAACACTTAGAACAATATGACTCCTATTAACAAAGGCTACATATTTAAATGTTGTAAAATGCCAGGTCTGTAACTAAGAAGTGTGTATCAGTGTAGCATATTCCTGCAGGTTTTACCCCTGACTGCAGTTGCCTCTAAGTATGAGAGCAGCCCTGTTTGAACATAAGTAACAGGGGGAGCATATGATCTAGAAAAATTCCAGATAGAGGTTTAGGGAGATAAAGTTTAAGGAGACAGAGTTTAAGGGAAGCCTCAGTAAACTTGCTAGAATATTAATCATTACTTCTCAGTGTACAAAGGCAGGACTTGAGTGAAAGCTACAGGGTAACTACACCAAATCCTGTCAGTCTATATGAGCTCAGGTTACTCTACCCCCCTTCCTGTCTGTGTTCCTTCCAAAAGACTCTTAGTTTCCTGTTTTCCTCCCTGTTTCACAAGGTACAGGTACCACTTTTAAAAGCTCATTTTACTCCATTTCGCTTTTACAAAAGACTACATTAGTACCTGTTGTCCTTAACTGAAAGAAATCCAGAGGATTTTTCACTTTTCTGAAAAAAGGTGAAAAGCAAAAGTAGTGTTCAGCATTGGTTTTGCAGCTACACTCAGCATCTGAGTATCAAGCCACCATAGCTTTGCACTGTGTCTGTGAGCATCTGTGCTTTATCTCCATTTACTTTGTGCATCCTTTTGCAAGATGTGTCCTAAGATATTTGCTTCATCTCTTTATGCCATTGAGGCTTATGAAAGGTTTCATAGGAACACTCTACTTTCTGATAGAAGGGGAGTCTATACCTCCACACTGCAGTCTGTATCACTTGCTGTGGTAGATTACAAAAAAGAACACATTACTTTTTAAGTTTCCCCCATCAAGGGGTGGGGTCTACTTCCACATCCTTTACATCAGAACTGCCTTGTACTTTCTTTGACTGATAGCATTGGCTGGCAGTGATGTTATGCAAATTTGTAGCCTGCATTTTAAGAGACCTTCCTCTTCTGCTACTAATCATACCCTGGAAACTAACTACATAACCAAGCTCAAGCTAGCCTTCTGGATGACAAAAGTGATGTGGCCCATGAACCTTTGCTGTCCCAGCAGATAATTGGTGAAAGCTCAGAAGAGCCATCTAGTTGATCAGCAGCTGGAACTGGACACATGATAAGTTTAGTCAAACCAGTAGAATCATTCAGGTGCACCTGGCCCAAATTCAAGACCCACAGACTCATGATCTAATTCAATGGCTGTTGTTTTAAACCACTGAGTTTTAGGGTGGTTTCTTATATGGCAATAGCTCCATTATTCTCCTGGAATAGCCCCTTCACTGGTTTCTCACCTCCAGTGTCAGTAACTAATATCACCCCGATGAAAAATCTTTCTCAATACTTTTCAGAGACACATATATCTTAAATCTGAAATTTTAGTTTTGACATGAGTAATTTCTTTTTTAAAAAGTTCTTCCTTACACTGTAACTCCTGGACTCTAGGCACAAGTTTGTGTTACCCGATTCTCTGCTCCCTTCTGCCCTGTCATTTCCTTTCTACCAACACATGTTCTTTATTGCCAAGACTCCCCTGCTGTAGAGAATCTCTTTAGTCTAATCACCCCACTCATCATTGCTTCTCTCTGTTAGCACCCCAGGATGCAGATTCCTAAACTACCTTGAAGTTGCTTACATGTCATGTTGTAACAGTTTTCTAGACCAGAGTTTCTTACATTGGGGTCTGGGAACAGTATTGACCTTTGAGACATTAATAATTTTTCTGAAATAAGTAGTTGTTTTGATTAAATAGCTCTGAGACACATTGGAGTAAACAATAACAAACTGTTTTCGTTTTTATTTTTACATCTTAAATCCTTTTCTTTATAACAATATATATATGACTTGTTAACAGCCAAGGAGATATAGCTGGTCCCAAATTAACCATGGGACTGATACCATTTTACTGAACAGATTTTAGAAACTATTACCTGAATATCACCTTAGGCTTACATACATTAAAAAACAGCTGTTAAACAAAACCTTTAGTCCTTTAATGCCTGTTTGAGAAAAACAAGAAAGAGAACTCATTAGTGATATGGAAATTAAAGAAGCTTTTGTATTTTCCTTAAAATTCAGTGTCATGAATTTCTAGACTTTGAGAATTTTTTGGATGTTAGGTTATTCATATTTTATACTTATGTGTATTTTTGTAATATTTGCCTTTGTGGCTGAAATAGATATCTTAAATATCAGTTCATCTCTGATTGTCATCTGAATCACTCCCATATTTATTAGAGTAAATGTATACACATAACCATAGTTTTGTAAAACACTAGTTTTATGTGTGACAGACTAAAGTAATGCTCTGCAATTATGTGCCCCAGCGCTGTCTTCGACCCAAATTGATTATAGATTCACCAGCAAACTGATCCCCTCAGACTGTATGGAGGGCCCAACAGCCAGGGTTCCAGGCCATATGCTCTTGCCCCTGCCAGCACTTTGTCTATTTATACAATATGCTGTATAAATACTGTCCTCTTCTACATGGGCTATCAGAAAAAACTTTTCGGAAGCACTAATTCTCAAACTTTAATGTGGATAAGACTCACCTGGGAAACTTGTTAAAACAGACTCTGATGGTCTATTCCTAGAATTTCTGATTCAGCCAGTGTGCAGTGAGATCGGGGATATATATATATATATATATATATTACAAAGAAGCACCTCCGATATTTTTGAGGCACCTGGTGAAAGGACCTCTTTTGAAAAATCACTGTTGATCAGTAGTCAGTATCTGTTACCAGGATAAGGGGAAATATTTTCTTTCTTAGCAACTTCTTTACTCTCATCCTATAAATGTGAGAGCATCCCAGGAGTTCCCTTTGAACTCCTCTCTTATTCCCCAGGTGATTTATTCTAGTATCATAGTTTTAAACACCACCTACATGCTGGTGACTTCAAAGTTTCTATCTTCAGTCTGGACTTCTCCAGTGAACTCTGAACTTAGTGATTTTATTTACTACTTGGTATCACCATTTGAATTTATAACAAGTAGCTTAAGTTTGACAGGTCCAAAGCTGGATTCTTTTATCTGCAAATCTTCTTCTCCCCCAGGGGTTCCCATCTTAAATGAATGGCATCTCTAGTCTACAGTTTCAGTTGTTCTGGCCAAAAGGCTTAGTGTCATTCTGGACATCATTCTTCTTTCTTCCCAACCATTTCTCCTTTCTCCTCCAAACCATTAGGATATCCCCATAGCCCTACCTTCAAAATATTTCCAGAGTTGTAAATGTCCCATCTTCCCCCATTGCTACCCTCTAATCTAATCCACCATGCTTTCTCACCCAGACTATTGCAGTCACCTCCTAGAGATTCCTCCTCCTTCCATTCCTGTCTCACTTACCATCTACTCTCTACATAGTATCCAGTGTGGGTCATGTAGACTGAATGTTTGTATCACCCCACATTCATATGTTAAAACTTAATCCATTCATGAATGGATTAGTGTCATCGTTAGAAAAGAGATCCCAGAGAGCTCCTTTCCCCTTTTCACCATATGAGGACACAGCAGAGCAGACCCTTTCCACCAGACACTGGATCTGTTGGCACATTTATCTTGGATTTGCCAGTCTCCACAACTGTGAGAAACAAATTTCTGTTTTGTTTATAAGCCACCCAGTCTATGGTATTTTTATTATAGCAGCCATAATAGACTAAGACATGAGGCTTTTAAACTGTAAGTCACAGACATACAAAACAAACTTGTGGTTAACAAGGGGGAAAAGGCAGGGAGGAGGATAAATTAGGAGTTTGGGATTGACATATACACATTGCTATGTGCAAAATGGATAACCAGCAAGGACCTACTGTATGGCACAGGGAACTATACTCAATATTTGGTGATAACCTATAAGGGAAAAGAATCTGAAAAAGAATACATATATATATATATATATATGAATCACTTTGCTGTACACCTGAAACTAACACAATACTGTAAATCAACTATACTTCAATTTAAAAAAAAATTCTTACCACTTAGTAATAAAAAGAGAGGGGTGCTTCAAGATGGCGGAGGAGTAAGACATGGAGATCACCTTCCTCCCCGCAAACACATCAAAAATACATCTACATGTGGAACAACTCCTACAGAACACCTACTGAACGCTGGCAGAAGACCTCAGACTTCCTAAAAGGCAAGAAACTCCCCACGTACCTGGGTAGGGCAAAAGAAAAAAGAAAAAAAGAGAGACTAAAGAATAGGGACGGGACCTGCACCAGTGGGAGGGAGCTGTGAAGGAGGAAAGGTTTCCACACACTAGGAAGGCCTTTCGCGGGCAGAGACTGCGGGTGGCGGAGGGGGGAAGCTTCAGAGCCACAGAGGAGAGCGCAGCAACAGGGGTGCAGAGGGCAAAGCGGAGAGATTCCCGCACAGAGGATCGCTGCCAACCAGCACTCACCAGCCCAAGAGGCTTGTTTGCTCACTCGCTGGGGCGGGCGGGGGCTGGGAGCTGAGGCTCGGGCTTCGGTCAGATCCCAGGGAGAGCACTGGGGTTGGCAGTGTGAACACTGCCTGAATGGGCTAGTGCGCCCCAGCTAGCCAGGAGGGAGTCCGGGAAAAAGTCTGGAGCTGCCTGAGAGGCAAGAGACCATTGTTGGGGGGTGCACGAGGAGAGGGGATTCAGAGCACCACCTAAATGAGCCTCAGAGACAGGTGTGAGACGCGGCATGAAACACTAATGCTGCTGCTGCAGCCACCAAGAATCCTGTGTGCAAGCACAGGTCACTCTCCACACCTCCTCTCCCAGGAGCCTGTGCCACCCGCCACTGCCAGGGTCCCGTGATCCAGGGACAACTTCCCTGGGAGAACACACGGCGCGCCTCAGGCTGTTGCAACGTCACTCCGGCCTCTGCAGCTACAGTCTCGCCCCACATTCCGTACCCCTCCCTTCCCACAGCCTCCGTGAGCCAGAGGTCCCTAATCAGCCGCTCCTTTAACCCCGTCCTGTCTGGGCGAAGAACAGACGCCAGAGGGTGACATACATGCAGCGGCGGGGCCAAATCCAAAGCTGAACCCCGGGAGCTGTGCGAACAAAGAAGAGAAAGGGAAATTTCTCCGGGCAGCATCAGGAGCACCGGATTAAATCTCCACAATCAACTTGATGTGCTCTGCAAGTGTGGAATACCTGAATAGACAATGAATCATCCCAAAACTGAGGTGGTGGACTTTGGGAGCAACTGTAGACTTGGGGGTTGCTACATGCGACTGACTTGTTTCTGATTTTTATGTTTATCTTAGTATAGTTTTAGTGCTTGATATCATTGGTGGATTTGTTTATTGGTTTGGTTTCACTTTTTTAATTACTTAAAAAATTTTTTTATTTTAATAATTTTCTTAATTTTAATTATTTTATTTATTTATTTTTTTTTTTCCCTTCTTTTTTTCTCCGTCTTCTTCTGAGCCGTGTGGTTCACAGGGTCTTGGTGCTCCGGCCTGGAGTTAGGCCTGAGCCTCTGAGGTGGGAGAGCTGATTCGGGGCATTGGACCACCAGAGACCTCCCAGCCCCATGTAATATCAATCGGCAAGAGCTCTCCCAGAGACCTCCATCTCAATGCTAAGACCCAGCTCCACTCAACGGCCAGCAAGCTCCAGTGCTGGATGCCCCATGCCAAACAACTAGCAAGACAGGAACACACCACCCATTAGCAAGGAGGCTGCCTAAAATCACACTAAGTTCACAGACACTCCAAAACACACTACCAGACATGGCCCTGCCCACCAGAAAGACAAGATCCAGCCCCACCCACCAGGACACAGACACCAGTCCTCTCTAACAGGAAGCCTACACAAGCCCCTGAACGAACCTTACACACCGGGGACAGACACCAGAAACAATGGGAACTGTGGACCTGCAGCCTGCAAAATGGAGACCCCAAACACAGTAAGTTAAAAAAAATGAGAAGACAGAGAAATATGCAGCAGATGAAAGAGCAAGGCAAAAACCCATCAGACCAAACAAATGAAGAGGAAATAGGCAGCCTACCTGAAAAAGAATTCAGAGTAATGATAGTAAAGATGATCCAAAATCTTGGAAATAGAATGGAGAAAATACAAGAAACGTTTAACAAGGACCTAGAAGAACTAAAGAGGAAACAAACAGAGATGAACAACACAATAAATGAAATTAAAATTTTTCTAGAAGGAATCAATAGCAGAATAAATGAGGCAGAAGAACGGATAAGTGACCTGGAAGACAAAATAGTGGAAATAACTACCACAGAGCAGAATAAAGAAAAAAGAATGAAAAGAATTGAGGACAGTCTCAGACACGTCTGGGACAACATTAAACACACAAACATTCGAATTATAGGGGTCCCAGAAGAAGAAGAGAGAAATAAAGGGTCTGAGAAAATATTTGAAGAGATTATAGTCAAAAACTTCCCTAACATGGGAAAGGAAATAGTCAATCAAGTCCAGGAAGCGCAGAGAGTCCCATAAAGGATAAATCGAAGGAGAAACACACCAAGACACATATTAATCAAACTATCAAAAATTAAAAACAAAGAAAAAATATTAAAAGCAGCAAGGGAAAAGCAACAAATAATATACAAGGGAATCCCCATAAGGTTAACAGCTGATCTTTCAGTAGAAACTCTACAAGCCAAAAGTGAGTGGCAGGACATAGTTAAAGTGATGAAAGGGAAAAACCTACAACCAAGATTACTCTACCCAGCAAGAATCTTATTCAGATTCGATGGAGAAATTAAAACCTTTACAAACAAGCAAAAGCTAAGAGAATTCAGCACCACCAAACCAGCTTTACAACAAATGCTAAAGGAACTTCTCTAGGCAGGAAACACAAAAGAAGGAAAAGACCTACAAAAACAAACCCAGAAAAATTAAGAAAATGGTAATAGGAACATACATATCGATAATTACGTTAAATGTAAATGGATTAAATGCTCCAAGCAAAAGACATAGAAGAGCTGAATGGATACAAAAACAAGACCCATATATATGCTGTCTACAAGAGACTCACTTCAGACCTAGGGACACATACAGACTGAAAGTTAGGGGATGGAAAAAGGTATTCCATGCAAATGGAAATCAAAAGAAACCTGGAGTAGAAATTCTTATATCAGACAAAATAGGCTTTAAAATAAAGACTATTACAAGAGACAGGGAAGGACACTACCTAATGATCAAGGGATCAATCCAAGAAGAAGATATAACAATTGTAAATATTTACACACCCAACATAGGAGCACCTCAATACATACATACAAATGCTAACAGCCATAAAAGGGGAAATTGACACAATCATAGTAGGGGACTTTTTATCACTCCACTTTCACCAATGGACAGATCATCCAAAATGAAAATAAATAGGAACACAAGCTTTAAATGACAAATTAAACAAGATGGACTTAACTGATATTTATAGGACATTCCATCCAAACACCACAGAATACACTTTCTTCTCAAGTGCTCATGGAACATTCTCCAGGATAGACCATATCTTGGGTCAGAAATCAAGCCTCAGTAAATTTAAGAAAATTGAAATTGTATCAAGTACCTTTTCTGACCACAATGCTATAAGACTAGATATCAATTACAAGAAAAAATCTGTAAAAAATAGAAACACATGGAGGCTAAACAATACACTACTAAATAACCAAGAGATATCTGAAGAAATCAAAGAGGAAATCAAGAAATATCTAGAAACAAATGACAATGAAAATACAGTGACCCAAAACCTATGGGATGCAGCAAAACCAGTTCAAAGAGGGAAGTTTATAGCAATACAATCCTACCTCAAGAAACAAGAAAAATCTCAAATAAACAACCTAACCTTACACCGAAAGCAATTAGAGAAAGAAGAACAAAAAAACCTCAAAGTTAGCAGAAGGAAGGAAATCATAAAGATCAGATCAGAAATAAATGAAAAAGCAATGAAGGAAACAATAGCAAATATCAATAAAACTAAAAGCTGCTTCTGTGAGAAGATAAACAAAATTGAAAAACCATTAGCCAGACTCATCAAGAAAAACAGGGAGAAGACTCAAATCAAATGAACAGAATTAGAAATGAAAAAGGAGAAGTAACAACGGATACTGCAGAAATACAAAGAATCATGAGAGATTACTACAAGCAACTATATGCCAATAAAATGGACAACCTGGAAGAAACGGACAAATTCTTAGAAAGGTATAACCTTCCAAGACTGAACCATGAAGAAATAGAAATTTAAACAGACCAATCAAAAGCACTGAAATTGAAGCTGTGATTAAAAATCTTCCAACAAACAAATGCCCAGGACCAGATGGCTTCACGGATGAATTCTATCAAACATTGAGGGACGAGCTACCACCTATCCTTCTCAAGCTCTTCCAAAATACAGTAGAGGGAGGAACACTCCCAAACTCATTCTATGAGGCCACCATCACCCTGATACCAAAACCAGACAAAGGTGTCACAAAGAAAGAAAACTACAGGCCAATATCACTGATGAACATAGATGCAAAAATCCTCAACAAAATACTAGCAAACAGAATCCAACAGCACATTAAAAGGATCATACACCATGATCAAGTGGGGTTTATTCCAGGAATGCAAGGATTCTTCAATATACGCAAATCAATCAATGTGATACACTATATTAACAGATTGAAGGATAAAAACCATATGATCATCTCAATAGATGCAGACAAAGCTTTTGACAAAATTCAACACCCATTTATGATAAGACTCTCCAGAAAGTAGGCATAGAGGGAACTTACCTCAACATAATAAAGGCCATATTGACAAACCCACAGCCAACATCATTCTCAATGGTGAAAAACTGAAACCATTTCCACTAAGATCAGGAAAAACACAAGGTTGCCCACTCTCACTACTATTATTCAACATACTATTGGAAGTGTTAGCCACAGCAATCAGAGAAGAAAAAGAAATAAAAGGAATCCAAATTGGAAAAGATGTAAAACTGTCACTGTTTGCAGATGACATGATACTATACATAGAGAATCCTAAAGATGCTACCAGAAAACTACTAGGGCTCATCAATGAATTTGGTAAAGTAGCAGAATACAAAATTAATGCACAGAAATCCCTTGCATTCCTATACACTAATGATGAAAAATCTGAAAGAGAATTTAAGGAAACACTCCCATTTACCATTGCAACAAAAAGAATAAAATACCTAGGAGTAAACCTACCTAAGGAGACAAAAGACCTGTATGCAGAAAATTATAAGACACTGATGAAAGAAATTAAAGATGATACAAACAGATGGAGAGATATACCATGTACTTGGATTGGAAGAATCAACATTGTGAAAATGACTATACAACCCAAAGCAATCTACAGATTCAATGCAATCCCTATCAAAGTACCAATGGCATTTTTCACAGAACTAGAACAAAAAATTTCACAATTTGTATGGAAACACAAAAGACCCCGAATAGCCAAAGCAATCTTGAGAAAGAAAAACGGAGCTGGAGGAATCAGGCTCCCAGACTTCAGACTATAGTACAAAGCTACAGTAATCAAGACAATATGGTACTGGCACAAAAACAGAAATATAGATCAATGGAACAGGATAGAAAGCCCAGAGATAAACTCATGCACCTCTGGTCACCTTATTTTTGATAAAGGAGGCAAGAATATACAATGGAGAAAAGACAGCTTCTTCAATAAGTGGTGCTGGGAATACTGGACAGCTACATGTAAAAGAATGAAATTAGACCACTTCCTAACACCATACACAAAAATACACTCAAAATGGATTAAAGACATAAATGTAAGGCCAGACACTATAAAACTCTTAGAGGAAAACAAAGGCAGAACACTCTATGACATAAATCACAGCAAGATTCTTTTTGACCCACCTCCTAGAGAAATGGAAATAAAAACAAAAACAAACAAATGGGACCTAATGAAACTTAAAAGCTTTTGCACAGCAAAGGAAACTATGAATAAGACGAAAAGACAACCCTCAGAATGAGAGAAAGTATTTGCAAATGAAGCAACTGACAAAGGATTAATCTCCACAACATACAAGCAACTCATGCAGCACAATATCAAAAACCAAACAACCCAATCCAAAAATGGGCAGAAGTCCTAAATAGACATTTCTCCAAAGAAGATATACAGATTGGCAACAAACACATGAAAGGATGCTCAACATTACTAATTATTGGAGAAATGCATATCAATACTACAATGAGGTATCACCTCACACCAGTCAGAATGGCCATCATCAAAAAATCTACAAACAATAAATGCTGGAGAGGGTGTAGAGAAGAGAGAACCTTCTTGCACTGTTGGTGGTAATGTAAATTGATACAGCCACTATGGAGAACAGTATGGAGGTTCCTTAAGAAACTAAAAATAGAACTACCATATGACCCAGCAATCCCACTACTGGGCATATACCCTGAGAAATCCATAATTCAAAAAGAGACATGTACTACGATGTTTATTGCAGCACTATTTACAGTAGCCAGGACATGGAAGCAACCTAAGTGTACATCGACAGATGAATGGATAAAGAAGATGTGGCACATATATACAATGGAATATTACTCAGCCATAAAAAGAAACGAAATTGAGTTATTTGTAGTGAGGTGGATGGACCTAGAGTCTGTCATACAGAGTGAGGTAAGTCTGAAAGAGAAAAACAAATATCGAATGCTCACACATATATATGGAATCTAAAAAAAAAAAAAAGTGGTTCTGATGAACATAGGGGCAGGACAGGAATAAAGACTCAGATGTAGAGAATGGACTTGAGGACACGGGGAGGGGGAAGTGTAAGATGGGATGAAGTGAGAGAGTAGCAGTGACATATATACACTACAAAATGTGAAATAGATAACTAGTGGGAAGCAGCCGCATAGCATAGGGAGGTCAGCTTGGTGCTTTGTGACCACCTAGAGGGATGGATAGGGAGGATGGGAGGGAGACACAAGAGGGAGGGGATATGGGGATATATGTATAAGTATAGCTGATTCACTTTGTTATACAGCAGAAACTAACATAATATTGTAAAGCAATTATACTCCAAAAGATGTTAAAAAATAATAATAATAATAAAAAGAAAAACAAACCAATTTTTAAATATGCAAAATAAATCAATAAATGTATAAAATATAAGTTAGATCTCGTTAGTCCTCCACTCAACACTTCCAAGGGCTGCCATCTCACTCAGAATGGAACCCAAAGATTCATCGTAGCCTACGAGACCTTCCATGTTTTTTCTTTTTCCACCATCTCCTCCATCCTCCCTCTCGCTCACACCTCTCCAGCCACAGTTCTTTACTGTCCGTTTAACACTCCAAGCAGCCACCCACCTGAGGAACTTTGCACTTGCTCTTTCCTCTGTGTGACTTAATCCTCCTTTCCATCAGATCTCTGGTCCAATGTTACCTTCTCAGAAGGAATCTTCTCTGACCACACCCCCGTCACTCTCTAGGCCCCTTACCCTAGTTTTGGTCACAGCTGTTTATCACCTGACATATTAATTTTTTTTCTTGTCTATCCCCCTTCCAATGACTCCATGGGAGCAGGAAATCCATCTGTACCTGTATTATTCATCGCCATATCCCCAGCATTTAGAACTGGGCTTAGCTCAGAATAGAAACTCAGTGTTTCCATTAATAAGTGTATATATGATAATATAATATATATGTTCAGTAAATATTAGAGTGTCATTAATTCGCTTATGGACATATTCTGTTTGAAAGAACCCCTCCCACATGCACACAATCAAAGGTGACATACGTGGAATGCACACATATTATGGTAAATACATAGCTAGTAACACTTGATTTCTGGGCAATAATAAGAATAATGACTAAATATTAACCATGGTTTACACAGAGTTTTACATTGTACCATCAGATCCTCACAAGTGTACAGACGGGTATGATTAATATTCCTTTTTATAGATGAGGAAGTGTTGCCAAAGGGTTAACGTTACTCACCTTTGCTCAAACAGAAATTAAGGGGCAGGGTGCTGGCAGGAGAGATTTATTGTGCTTTCATCATGTGCCTGGCTCTGCATAAGTGCTTTTCAGGCATCAGGTTAATGAATCCCATAAGAATCCTCTGGGGACCCTGCTATCCCCATGTGGTGGATGGAAACGAAAACTTGGGTTAAATTACCGTTAGCTTAGTTAGGATCCAAAAGTGGGCAGTCTGACCCTCGAGCACGTACTGATTCCCTGTGATTCTATTGCTTCCTACAGGCACCCTCTGCTCTGCTTTCTGGCATTAATGCTGTCACCACTACAGGTGGCGTTTTTGCTGTCACCACTACAGATGGCGTTTCTGCTGTCACCACTACAGATGGCTTCTGGGAGACTAAACTGCATTGTGTTGGGCACGTTCAAACACACACTTGAGTAAGATATAAAGATATTCCACTCCACTTGCCAGACAGGCCAAAAATGACACCGCATTGTCAGATGTTCTCGAGTAAAATATTAAAAATGTTGAAGTCATTCAACATTTAAGGTTATTGGCCCAAAATAGATTTTTCAAATTGATATTAAGGTCAAAGTTCCATGAAATAGTTATATACTCAAACTCAAATACTTGATGTGGCAGAATTATTATTGCTGTGAATACGTTAAAAAAAAGAAAAACTCTTAACCTTTGGCACTCACAATTTTTTTCTTATATTTAGACACAGCACTGAGCACTTTAGTCTTATCTGAATGACTCCATCATATATGGAACAATTTTCATGCATCTGTAAACTGAACTATTCTGAAGTCACGCAGTAATAAATAGTGCAACATCACAAATGATATTATTTCTTAAATTCAGGCATGCATTTGTTCTTCCATAGTGTTGAAAATTTAGGTGGGAGGATTGGACTTGCTGTGCTATACTAATGAGATTTTTCTGGACTGCAATTACTCCCTAGCAGAGTTTTATTTTTTTTAATGTGATAAATTACTAAACATATGCTGTGTGACTCAAGTTGTTTGGGGAAGAGGGTGAAATTGATGAGCCCAGATGGGTCTTTGCAATGAAGACAGAAGTCCAAGATGGTTCAAATTTGAATTATGTCTGCTAATAAGATGTATGTAGGGAAGAGGTAGATATATGAAATATCTAAATTTCTAAATTTTTCATAAATCATTCATTCATTCACCAATACATTCTGGGTGCCTATGTGTGCAAGGTCATGTAATGTATGAGAAACTAGGAATCCAATGATTACTCAGTTCTGGCCCTCAAGGAACTTACACCCTAATTGTACTCAGGGCTTTTAAAATATTGATGCTTGTCTCAGTGAAGTGTCAATAAATTCTATAGCACAGGGTATAACACACATGATGGCAAGCACAATGTTGTCTCTGGCCCTTTATGTCTTGGATTGGGCATCTGTAGCTGCAAGAGTGGGAAGCGGGTAGGGATCAATACAGTCATACAACAGATTTCCTGTCAGCTCTCAAATCTGTTTATCCCATGATATAGCTGAAATAGTTAAATGTTCAGCTAAATGACAGGTTAAATTGGCTTTTACAGTCTTTTATAGGTCATTTTCCAACTATATCACCTTAACCAATTACCAAAAACATTGACAAAGATCAGAGTAAATTAATACATAGGGATCCCAAATCCTTGAAGAAACACTGTTATGGAAGCACAGAAAACCGATGTGGAAAAATATGATTAAACTGTAATCATGTTAACTTTATACTGAATGGAAGTTTGTTACCTTGATCCTTGGAACTTTTCTTTCTGAAAATACAGTTTAGTGTTAATTCTGAAGTCCTACCTGGAAGTCTCATGAAAATAAATAGTCATTTTAAAAGAAGGTAACCCTTAGTGGGTGATATGTCATGTATAGAGATTTAAAAACTGGAATGTTTTAGAATTTAGACATTGGCTGTGGACTAAAAATATCTTTAGTTATGGCAGTCATGGAGTTTTTCCAGATTCCAGGATGGATGCTAATGCTTATTCGTAGGTCACTTTTTCCATATATGAGCAAACTGCAGTAGCCAAAGAAGTGGCTAATTCTATCATCAAACAGGTAAATTTTTAAAAAGCAGCTCAACGGTTATCAAAACATCCATTAAGCATTATTTTGGGTGGAGGCGATTGGTAAACAAACTCAAAGATCACTCACATTTTTGTCCTTGTAAATATTTTTAGTCTCACTGATTTGATGTGTCCACCCTTCTGCCTTTCCTCTGGTCTCCCCTCCAAAGCAAAGTAGCTGGTGTTATCTCCTGTCTCAGGGTTAAAACGAAAGCCGTCAGAAGTCAGCACTTTTATTTGCATCTAGAGACATCTTTTTCCTAGTGAAGTTCCCTCTCACAGAAGCAAATAATAATGATGATAATGATGACGATGACTACAACGATGACTAGTAGGAACTAAGCGATCATTAGGTGCCAGCTTGTGCTAAGTGCTTTATGAGTAAGCATTATCTTAAATAGTCGCTTATTATCCCCATTTTTCAAATAATAAAGTCAGCACTAGGAGAAGTAAAGGAACTTGCACAAGGCCACATAGCTAATAAATGACAGAGGAGGCAGGTGACTCCAGATGACTGTCGTTGCAGTGCTGAAACCTGTCCTGCTCTCACAGGGTATCTCTCACCCTGTTCTAGATCTCATACCGTTCTGCCTCTCCAGAGACCCTGAGACAGGGCTGTTATCCCTCTGGCTTCTGAGCATTCAGTCTTTCTCCCTCTGTGGTCCCCTTCCTGTTCACGTGCAAGCATGTGCTTTAGGCAGAAGAGATGTGAGGAATGAGGTCATGGAGAAGAAAACAGTGTGTAAAGACAACCACACACGTGTCCATCTTACTGGAAGATATACCCTGATGATATGTTTATTGAATCCTCCCACCTGGCAATGATTGCAACTTAATAATATTCTTGCTCATGAGACTGAAAAACTGAATACGCTCTGCTGGGTCAGAATAGGTGGTGGTGTCAGGATTCCAGCCCTGATCTCTCTAACCCCTAAAGCCATGCTCTTCCCATACAATCAACATTGACCTAAAATTTGTGATATTTGAATATTTCTTGTTAGGATATTGAGAATTGTTATTAGAAAATTCTGCATATGTGCTCATAGATTCCTGAGCAAACTAGGATCTGAAGAGAATCTCTGTCATCTTCTAGGCTGTTCCCAATGAAAGTATCCTTTATTATCTTCATTTCTTGATGGTCAGCATCTATCTCTTCTACTCTGTCTCCCCCTGAAAGTATGACATAGGCCATTGTTCTTTCCCTTGTTCTGAAGAGCTTGATATCCTAATACTTGTTCATGAATACATTTTCTTTTGGAGTTCTTGGTGATTTTGGAACTGAATTCTCATCTCATCTTAAATTTTTCCAAACTGCAAGATATCTTTAAAACAACTCTGCAGGTAATCAATCTGTTTTGCTTTCAATCAATAAAGAATAATTAATTTGGCTGGTCTGCAATGGACAATGTTTCTTCCTAAATTTTCAGTCTGTGAAATTCCATTCAAAAGCAAGAATGTAGACTTGTCTCTACCCCAGTGGTCAGCTCTGTGATGACCATATTACCAGGTGAATAGACTGCAAGAAACTGGATAGGGGATACGTGGGTTGCAAATCCTAAGTAATACGTATGGTTTTAAAGGGCATGAAAATATTTCTCCTATGTCTGCCTCTGACAAAAAATGAAATGATAACTCCTCTCTTGGTTTGAAGAAAACCTTAACCTGGTGAAATGTTGGACAAACTGCTTGATTTCCCCATGCTTTGAATCTGATAAAAGCAATTATTTGAGCTAATCACTTGTTTGTATAAACTGTATCTAAAATATTCAAACTGAATGATGCTTTTTTATTGAGTAACAGTCAACGCCTTTAAAGGGTCCCCTTAGTCTTTCATGTGAGACTGTGCATTCAAAAGGAGCCCTTTACAATTTTTTTCCCAAACATCCATACTAGCAAAAATTTATTTTGTTAATAAACCACGGTTGCTAGATGCTGTACATGCTTTCAGGTGGAACTCAGTAATTATTACGCCCAGTATGTACCAATCTCCAAAAAAGAGTCAGACTTTTGATCTGTTTTGTCATTTACCTTCATCAGGCATCTCTATGGGAGGTTTCTATCAGTAACACCAAAGTACTTTTTTTAAGTGACAGCTTTAAAAAAAAAAAAAGAAACATCTTCTTGCTGATATTAGAAACATTTAAAAATTTAATATGTTTTGAAGATCATGATTTAATTAGAAATATCTAGGGGATATAAATAGGTCAGTAGCACCACGGTGATATTTATACTCACTAGGAGGTTTACAAAACATCACCAGGTCATTTAAAAGGGGGAAAAAGGGAGAAAAAAGCAGAAGTAACTGCATTGTGTTCTGAATAACCAAGCAAACATTATATTGTCTCCTTTGTCTCATTTTGCCTTTCACTTCTCTGGATCTTTTAGCAACCATCATTTTCACGTCCAAAAAACAAAGGTAAAATATTCTGGTATGAAGTATTTGTGGTAGTGGTTAGTTCCTTCCTTTAAATAAAGCCAGATTTATTCTGGTTAGAATAATGGGGGGAAAACAAGGTTACAGAGCCTCCGTCGTGGGATTGTAATAAAAACGATTCTCAAAATATAATTGGAAGCATGGTGCATGGCGGCGAAAACATAATCGTCTAGATGTAGTCGGAACACAGGACTCCCAGAGACTCCCTAGACCTAATTACTGCTAAATTGGCAAAAGTAGCTAGAATTACTTTGGATAGTGTTTTGCCCTGTGACTTTGATGCTCTACAGATCAATGTAATTTTATTGGTTCTGGGTGTTTAGAGCTACGCGTATCCCAAGTTGTTTCTTAGCATCATAAATAAAATTTCAAAAAGTGCAGTATCCAAAACAGACAAGGATATAAAGACATAGTACCAGGGGAAAAGCAGGAGATTTGCCTCTAATCTAAGTGGCCTCTGAAGTCAGACACACCAGGCTCCTAACCCTGCTTTTGCCACCTACCGGCTATGTACCCTTGAGCAAATTATTTAATATGTCTGTTTGCTCTTCAAGGAAATCAAGCTAATAGTGACTATCTCATAGAACTATTGTGAAGAATATGTTTTTTGAAATTGCATAGAAGAGTTTAACCTAGTTCCTGATACTTAGCAGATGCTTAATAATTTTTTATTACTATTTTGTATTTTCTGCAACCACTACTGATTATACCAAAACCATAATCTTACCTACACAGTAGTTGCAGTCACATCCCTATAACCTACTCTGATGATTTCCCATATAGTCTTTCCTTGTTCTCCATAACTTATGTAGCCCCGTAAGTTACAGTTATGAGTTCAAAGTCAAATTCATCATATCTCCTCCTCAACGCCTTGTTCCTCCTTCGCTATGGTTCCTAACAATGCTGCTATGCTCTCTAGCCCCTAGAATCTCCCTAATTCCTCACAGTCACCCAGTCACCCGATGTGGTTAAGCATATTTCTAAAATACGGTGCCCAGTCATCATCTCTTTACTTTCATCCTCACTGCTACTCACCACTTCTTGTATTTTGTCACCTACTGGCAGGATTATTGAATAACTACCTGCCTAGTTTCACAGTCAGCAGGCATTTTTTTTCCCCCTCATTTTCCAAGGTTACTAGATCATCCTGCCTAGATAAGAAGTTGGGTTGTATCGTTTATCTGCTCAAAGTCTATCCACAGCCTCCCACTGCCTGTCTCCTGAATCAGGTACAAAACCCCTAGCCTGGCATATCACACGCCCTTGGCTGTATTTTTTTTTTTCTGGCTTATATTCCATCACTCCTCTACAGAATACTTAAAATACTCATGCTTTGTGTCAAACTATTTCATTCGAAATCAAGTCTGCATTCTGTCTTTTATCTCCTACCTTCATGCCTTTGCTTAGGCTACTCTTCTCCCTAGAATACCCCTTCTTCCCATTCTACCCATCAAACATTAGGTAATGTTTCCATATCATCTTACTTATGAGATCTTTTTGAGCCTCTGTCTTAAAAATTATCTTTTTGAAAAAAAAAATTTTTTTGTTTTCAACTTTCATAAATGTACGTATCACTATCAATGATGATGTTATTTAATACATTAGCACAATGCTTTTCTGCTTATAGGTAACGTTTGTACATTATTTATAAAATGATGTATATTCTGTTCTGTGTTGCTTATTTGCACATTAATTGGTATTCTCAATGATAATGCTATTGCCCTAAAAAGGATTTTTTTCTCTCTTTTACATTATTGAGTTTTTTTATGAGAAGAAAAGTGTTTATTCCATCAGAGAGCTAGTTATAAATTAGAGAAGACTGTAAAAGCAAAAGACACCGATTCTCTACATTCATTCAACACATTTTAAACACACACACACACATACTTATTCTAAGCTCTGTTTTTTGCTAGAAGCTAATTGTATAAAAAAGGTATAAAAGAAATAGTTACATAAATAATCATTTCTTTTAGCTGAATGAATGCCAGTAATGAAACTGAGTATAACGAAGACACCATGGCAACAACAATGATAGAAGCAAGATTAGACCAGAGAGAAATTGTTTTAGAAGAGAGAAAAAAACAATAAAGTTTCGTATGGAAAATGGAAATTGCCAAAGAGAGTAATATTTACACAACAATATGTTTTTAAATGCCTACAATAATATGTAAGGTGTGATACAAAAAGGGGAGTCATGAATAATTCTAAGATTTTTATGTCCATAGACAGATGAATGGATAAACAAAATGTAGTAGATACATAAAATGAAATATTATTCATCCTTAAAAAGGAAGGAAATCCTGCTAGATGCTACAACATAGATGAACCTTGAGTATATTATGTTAGGTTAAATGATTCAGGCACAAAAAGACAAATATTATATGATTCCACTTATATGAGGTATGTAAAGAAGTCAAATTCATAGAAACTAAGAGTAGAATGGTGGTTACCAGGGTCGGAGGGAAGGGTGAAGAGGGGAGTTGTTTAATGGGTCTAGAGTTTCAGATTTGCAAGATGAAAACTCTGAAGAAATTTTTCACAACAATGTAAATATACTAAACACTACTGAACTGCACATTTAAACTGTACATCTGTATCATCTATAGTTAAGGTAATAAATGTTGCTATGTGCTTTGTACCACAATAAAAAAATGCCAAAGTCCTTAGTTTGGCCCATAAGACCCAGTGCTACCTATGTGATATCATTTCTCACCAGTCTCTCCCTTGCATACCTCATAACAACCACACTGGCATCTGTATTGTTCTCCAAATAAACTTAGTACACTCCTGCCTTAGGGCCTTTGTACTGGCTGGTCGGTTCTTCCCAGTTTATTTGTATTAATTGTACTCTACTTCAAGTTCTTGTCAAATATGACCTTCTCAGAGAGTTTTTTTCTTGATGATCTAGTATTCAACCCCTTTATACCCTGGATGATTTTTCTCTGTGGCATTTACCACCACGTGACATATAGATTTATTTCTTTTTTCCCAGTGGGAACGTGTGTCATTACATTAAGGGCTTTATTTGTTTTATTGATTGTTCATTGGTTTAGACCCAAGTTTGGTAACAGTGCCTGGCATATGAGAGACAATTATTTAATATTTGCTAAATACATACATAAATGAAAGGTAAGTTATTTCTACACCAATAATAGGAGATAATAATTGAGGCTTATGATTTGAAATGTTGTTCATAATTATTATGAATGTCTTGCATTCTACCTACAATTCTTTCATTTTCTACTGGTGTTTATACTATGAGACTTACCACGTGTATTATGGTACCTACCTAGATTTGCCAACAAAAATTACCTTAAAATCAGTTGCCAAAAAACCAGGAATGAACTGATACATAAGTAACGGATTATGTCCGCTATGAGAAGTGATTTCAAATAATCCTGTCTTCTGTCTCCCAATCTTCAACACCCCTGCCGACAAAATACCCTGCAAAGAGAACAATTCTTTAATTCTAAAATTGGAAACAAGATTTAACGTTGGAAAAGTTATGGACCTTAACTTACATTCACAAGAAGAAGTATAGGAGAAGACCATGGATGAGGATAGGTTTTTGATGAAATAGGAGACTTGGACTTAAAGTTTTATATATGATAATAGAGAGGGGTTACTTTGGAAACAAAAGACAAGTTGGGTTTTTTAAATTTATTTATTTCACTGTTTCTAGTAATGTCTCTTATATAGAAGTCAACCTTGAAAGCCTAACTTTGTTCTTAATATTCTTTATAATTTAAAAGTCGACTATAACAGATGCATTATAATTATCTTTTAAATGCAAGAGTAGATGTATTTCTAAATGGAATGATTTGGGACATATTTTGCAGGAATAAATATTTGCTTTTGCTTTTGAACTCAAGTAGGTTCAATTCACTTTGCAAACCTCTTTCATGTTTCCAGTTCTTAGCTCTAGACATAATACCCTCCACAGATGGTGGATGTCATTTGATACTGGCCTTTTCTAGCAAATTCACATATGTCAGCAAATGAACCTAAAACAACTCCAGGTTTCAAATGCAAAACATTTGTAAATTGCACTGATTCATAATCAGGGCAACATAATAAACTACAATCTAGTCATTCTCAGTGGGCCTTATTCAGCAGAAAAAAGCCATAGAATGGAAGCCAAGAGAGGATGTTGAGCTTGGCTCTTCCAGTGCTAGGCTTTTGGAAATTCAATTACTTGCCTGTGGAAAGTACTGGAATGACAGCCTTGGAGAATAAAATCCCTCATCACTTTAGCAGACAGAAAAAAAGGTCAGACTTGCCTGTTACCACAAAAGTCCACCAAGATACTTAATTCCTGGCAACCTCCATTTTCCAACTGGAATTAAACACTTTGACAGTCTACAAGTTATGTCCTCTGCCAGTCTGTCACCCCAACCCCAGTTTGTTTTAGTTATTAATTTCATATCAGTTACCATTCATGTTTTAGTATCAATCAATTTGAATTACGGTATAGGAGAGGATGTATAAAGGCAGAACCTTTCTATTGCTGTAATTGTTTTTAAGTATAAGATAATTTTTTCTTCTACCCTGAGAGAAGTGAGGGGACCCAAAGTCATATAACCCAGAACCACGATGGCATTTTTAGAAAGTTAATATAGCACAAGTCTCAACGGGGTCTTGCTTTAAAAAAAGCCTGTAATAGGAAAAGAGCGGAAATAATGAAGATGATTGTTATAGACAATTCTGAGACACATTTATATGGAAATCATGTACATGTGAGGCATCAAATAAAATAAAAGATTTAGGAAAAGTAAGGTGCCTAAAACCTTTGATATTGTCTGTAGCCTTTTTTAAAATATATTTTCAAAGAATAACTCTCTGCTCTTTTCCTTCTGGAGAAACAAATGGGTCAATCAGTTCCGCCATTCCCTTTTGAGAATTTAATTAGATAAAAACCAAGCTAAAAAAGAAAAAAAGAGCCAACAACCTATTGGCAACCACTAACATATCTGACTAATTTGAACCACATAGAGCCAAGCTCAACGTCCTTTCTTGGCTTCCAGGTTGGTATTTCAGCCTTTGCAGTCTTAAATGGTCTGCAAACAAAAGACATAAAGCTGTGAGTGACCATCTTTCCACAAAAACGTCTTTGTAATTTCATAAGCCCTAAATTCCCAAGGCTGTTTAATCTCAGCACTCTATTTAGAGACTGTGAAAGACTGAGATAGCCCTCTATTTTGGTGTCATCTAACTCCCTGCAATTCTGGGCTGTCCTCTGCATTGTCTCTCTCAGTTGCTGGATGATTTTTTTCCCTCAAAGTAAATGCAGATGTATTGCAGCTGCAAATATTAAAGTCTGAGCATTTCCATCAAGAAACTTTATTTTGAGTTCTAAAATAAAAGTACCTCTGGGCTTCCCTGGTGGCGCAGTGGTTGAGAATCTGCCTGCCAATGCAGGGGACACGGGTTCGAGCCCTGGTCTGGGAAGATCCCACATGCCGCGGAGCAGCTGGGCCCGTGAGCCACAACTACTGAGCCTGCGCGTCTGGAGCCTGTGCTCCGCAACAAGAGAGGCCGCGATAGTGAGAGGCCCGCGCACCGCGATGAAGAGTGGCCCCCCGCTTGCCACCACTAGAGAAAGCCCTCGCACAGAAACGAAGACCCAACACAGCCATAAATAAATAAATAAATAAATAAAAATTGAAAATAAAAGTACCCCTGAAAATTTTATATAGGTGGGTTGACATGTGAAGGACATAAGAAATGAATCTAATTCAGTGTAAAAATATAAATCTTTATTTATTTTTTTATTCCATCCTATCCCCATCATGTTCATGTGTTTCTTTTTTACATAAAATAAATTAAAAAGTATTCCAATTTAACAGTAACATGTCTATTATTTAAGGTATGGATTTTCTAATCACTGCCTGAGATAAAGAACTACAAGTGAAATAAATTATTGAAATAATGTCAGTTTAATTTGATGAGATTGGGTAAATTGGGCTTTGTGATATTCTAATAATTTTATATTTTAGATGATTAATTTACAAACAGTCTTATTTTAGAATGATTTGAGATAGGCAAAAAAGATGCAGCTAATCTAGGAAGACAAATTTTTTGTTAAAAAGTAAGGGAAACATAATTAGGGAAAAATATGAGCAGACAAATAAAATGAATCCCAGAGTGACAGCCACAAATAATGCAGGCAGTGAAACCTTATCCACGTGTGGGAGATAGGCCAGGACATTGATTTCTGTCCCATGCTTCCTAGCAGGTTACAGGAACTAGAAAACAGAATCACAGTAACCATTAGTTAAAAGCATAAATATTCTTTATAATGAGACAGGAGAAAAATTATCCTCTGTGTACTTACAGAGAGATACTGTCAGATTTATTTCACAAACACCCCTCTTACCATCCTTCAAATAAACACCGTGATATGTGTAATGGCACTGCTTCTATATAATATACCTTTATGTAAGCTGATGACATTACAGCGAAGCACAGTTCAGTAAAAACCATTTCACTAAGGGATTGTATATTGCAGTTCACATAGAGTTCCCTCTGAGAGTTGGGCTTAATTCAGAGGTGGATTTTATTGCAGAGGGAATGCACAGGTATACTTTTCATGGAACTTTTTTTCTTAGAACTTAACACATAGTGTAAATAAGCCTTTGATCTCATTCTAGGCTATGAGCTTCATGAGAACGAAAACAAAACTATATCCCCAGCTCCTATTAAAGCATCTGACACACAGTAGGCACATGAACATTTGTTCAGTATTGAATGAAGGCTTAGTTTTCAGGAATTTCCACAATTATTGTTCCTCTCACTCAAACATTTCAGGATTTTCTCCCTGACAGGCACCTGGAGGGCAGGTAATGTATATGATAGATCCATGTGGAGGTACATGATTAAAGCAATCAGCTGGACTTGAGCTTCTTTCCAATCCTGCTAGTGATTGTACACTGCCTGAAAGTAGATAATATCAGGCTTATGTAGCAAAAAATAATTATCTTCCATTAAAATTGTATATGCACTACAAAACCAGCATAATTATGATTATTAAGCTTAATAACCCTGGAAGCAGGTGGAAAGATGTATCTCAGAGTTATTCCACTCAGTGGGGAGAGGGAAATGAGGTATTTACACACCAACAACGTCCATCAGTTGAGAGCTACTCCCAGAGGGAGGTAAATTCCTTGGCATTTCTGGCCTGTCCTACTTGATGACAGAGGAGGACCTGAGGGCCAGAGAAAGTCTTCTGAATTGTCAGGACCTATGGGAATAGAGGTAAGGTACTACAATATCTGCTACAATAACATATTTAAGGAGACATAGTGTATATTTGAAAAAGAAAGCTTAGGTAGAATTTGACAAATTCCTCAATATCTCCTGTTAGATTTTATCAAGCGTCAGGAAGAAGCCTGAAAAGAAGAAAAAGAAATAGCTGTGTATTTTATATATGTATGTATGCATGCATGCATGCACGCATGTATGTATGCATGTATGTATTCATTCATTCTATATGTCCTCCTCCCTACCTTCGAGGGGTCACACAGTGCAGATTCATACTTGATGAGCACGAAGCCCCCAAGCAGAAGACTTTTCTCTCACCTGATTGACACTTTGATTTTACCCATCTGCAGTTTAGTTCCCTTATTATTATTTGTATTAAAACATCTTCACTCTCACCTGTTGGAAGTTTTCAGTGATTTAGTCTGGCCAATGTAGCAGAGAACAAGCTACACAAGTCAAGCTTTGAAGCCCACAGGTGTTTTCTTGCATCCAAAAATAACCTCAATCAAATAAGATGAGATATGAAATAAGGTGACCACGCAGTTTGCAAAAGCAAGGACATCCAGCTTATGGTCAAAGAAGTTACATGTGAAAAACTGAATATGTTTCATTGTTAAGGGAACACTCCTTATTGGCGGTAAGTCAACAAAAGTGTGGGCAGCTTATCTGCAACTAGCAAAAATTTGACCTTCAGAATATAAATTGGCTGAAAGCCAAGTCAATAACTTGAAATATAAGTGCAAAAAAAGGGAAAATAATGGAATAAGGTCTTAAAAAGCTGTTTCTAAGTTAAGCAAGTCTCATATTCATACAAATCCTGGTTCCAGTGGGCGTGGCAAGAGAAAGCTGGTTAGTTCTCGGATGTTCCAAAATGACACGCAGAAAGGCGACTTTATCAATTAAGTTTAGATTTGGCTGTAACGGAAGTAAATATTGAGGCTCCATGCTGTCGTCAGGAATCCTGATGCCTATATTTCTACTTGAGTATTCTAACATGTCTGCTGGCTCCAAAGTGTACTCGTGTTCCAAAGTGATTGCTGGAGCTCCAGCCATTACTTTGGCATTGCAGGCTAAATGCAAGACAAAAATATCTCCCTCCCAAATAATTTAAATTTATAAACAGCCTTCCTAGACTTTCACACACTTCAGTATGTTTCCACTGTGGTCAGCACTACTTAACACATGGCCACAGCTAGCTACAAGGGAATCTGGAAGTATTATCTTTGCTGTTCGTTTGATTTTTTTAATGCCATGTGGCAATGACCAGAATTGTACTGTAATCAAGATTTATATGTATACCAGATTTGCTTAATTTAGAAACAACTTTTTAGAACCTTAATGTCCATTAATTTTTTCTTATTTTCCACTTTATATTTCAAGTTATTAACTTGGCTTTTGGCTTTAATATTCTGTTAGTATTCAACGTTCTGCTATTGTAGTAGAAGTGGAAAGCAATTCTTGTTCTAGGCAATTAGAAATTACTGTCTCTGCAGTCACATGGAAGTTACACCAAAAAGAGAGGGTTTGTGTGTGACCTTTAGCTTAGGAACAGGCAGAGAAAGTGAATAGACTGGATGGTGTTTCCTTAAAATTTTGACCAACCAAGAGTCAAAGAGTCATTTTCCTTCACACATACTCACGCTGTAGAAAGTGCTGTGTTTTAATAGCCAGTGTTTGTGCTGGGTTGACTGATAAGCGTACCCCTTGAAAAAGCTTGTGACATGGGTACTTCTTTCTCCATTTTACAGATGAGGAAAGAAGTAAAGTGAAAAGGACATAAGAGTTAGAAAGTGGTAAAACTATGATTTAAGCCCAAACATTTAGACCCTAGAGCCTCATTGTCACATCCATGCTATATTGTGTTTCCCTTTTTATATCTTTAACGAAGCCAGGAGTAGAGTGTGGTGTGTGGGACATATGTCCTGGGCACAAAATTCAAGGAGGCATCCAAAAAGTCAAAATGAACAGTATTTTGATGAACTTTTAAAAATAAATATAAATGTAAAAATCCACGATGAATAAAATATCAAAAATTTTTAAAAAGATATAAATGTTTGAGGCAGGAAAATGTCCTATGACTTTTGACTCTAGGACATATGACCAGAGAAAGATTAGCCTTGTTTTTTAAAAACTTTGCTCTTCACCTACAGCAAGGTTTCTCAATAGTGCCTCTATTGTAATTTGGGGCTGGAAAATTTTTGTGGTGGGTTGACCTGTGCATTATAAGATATTTAGCAACATCCCTGGGTTCTATTCATTGGATGCTGAAAGCACCTTCTCCAATTGTGACAACTAACAGCGTCTCCAGACAACGCCGAATGTCCAGTAGGAGACAAAATCATCCCAGTTGACAACCACAGACCTAAGTGCATCTGATTTATTTTTGAACTGTTAAAAATAATGTTAAGCCTCTTTAAAACTGTGCAATGTTTTCATAACACATTCCGCCCAGAAATGTGGTAAAAGGCTTTATTAGAGATAGGTTTGTTTTGTACAAACACACTTAAGCCTACGTGACGAATTCATCTCAATCAAAAGTCCTTTGCTCATTGTAATTTTAAAAGTCCTCTCTAACTTAATTATTTGCTATTTGAAGAGGAGAGCTCACGTGAGCTAAATTTTTCATAGCACTATTATTCCAACATTAGATAGCAATTAACTTTTACATCTTTCTTACCTCAGACAGCCTTGTAATTCATAGCTAAGATCCCAAGCCCTCTTTAAATAAATAAACCAACCAGATATATGCCAAGATGGAGGAGAAGGACGAGGAGGAGGAAGAAAGGAGGAGGTGAAAGGGGAGGAAAAGGAGAGGAAAAATAAGGGGCCTGAAGAGCCCAGGATAGGGCACAAGTGCATGTGATCATTCCTGCTGGTATAATGGAAAGAATCCATGCAGGTTTTGGAGCCTCACTGACCTTGCTTTGAATCTTGACTCTTCTTCCTAACTGTATGATGTTGGCTGAATTACTAACTTCTCTGTAACATGTGCTCAATAATTCAAGCTTCTCATGAGTTCTACAGAGATAAAAGCATCTAGAATTGTGCCAGGAAGAGAAAGGCAATACTTGTTAGTTTCCTGTATATGTTGAGTTGATCTTTCCTCATTGGCTTCATAACAAATTTTCATACACTCCTGAAGCCAAGGAATGAGATGCAGGACAACATACTTTCTATGTAAAATTTCACTGCAACAAAATCATGTATGTGCCCACGAAGTCCGTCTTGTTTCTGTTTGCTTGATCCTTATGTTACTCTGTAACTCATCAGTTCCTAAGTAGGACAATTGTTCTGTTCCTCTAGGCCATTGAGATAAACAGGCCTGGTACCAAAAGGTAGTATAAGACTTCTGGCAATTGAAGGTTGGGGGGAGGGGGAGGGGTGGAGGATGCCTCAATATCAGTGTCCACATTAAAGAAAGCTTCCCCTAATTTACATAATGGATCCTCAGTGTGTATTCTTCCATCATATAAAAATTTAAATGTTAGGTAAATATTGGTCATAGAAATATCTGTCTGGTGTTTTCCATAATGAATGTCTCAATGGTCCATTTTTCCTTTTCCCCTATTGAGATACCATTGAGTTAAACGTACTCAGAGACAGTCAATGAGAAACCGTCCCTTTTGTTTTGAGTCCATCCTTTGGCAGTGTTTGCTTACATACTTTTCATTTAATGTTAACTAGTATGATCTAAATTTTATTCAAAAATGTCTATCACTATCTTTCTTCTCATATCTTGATTTCTGCTCTTCTTTTTGAACTAAAAATAGTGCAGTTGCAAGGTTTTCTATTTAATGATGTGCTTTTTAAAGGTAAAATATAATGCACTTAAAATTATGCTATTTCCATGAATAAAGAGCCTTCCTAAGGACAGCTAAAACATCAAACAATTGAAATAATGCTATCTCTCCACTCCATTCAATGTCCTGTTAAATAACCTGTCAAACCCCTTCCAGTGAGCTCAAATTATTTACAAACATTAAATTTTTAAAAAATATTTATCCAAGGAAGCCATAAATAACAAGTTCAATTTCCTTGAAGAGTCAATGCATTTAACGAATCTGCAAAGTGTAGACAAGCTATTTTACTTGGGTTTATGCTACATAAGAGAAAGAGACCATAAAATTCAACATCAGAAAACTACTCTCCCAGCACAACTGGAGGAGTTTTATTATTACAAATCAGAAAAAAACACTGTCCTGGGACTTCCCTGATGGCGCAGTCATTGGGAATCCACCTGCCAATGCAGGGGACATGGGTTCGAGCCCTGGTCTGGGAAGATCCCACGTGCCGTGGAGCAACTAAGCCCACGCGCCACAACTACTGAGCCTGTGCTCTAGAGCCCGCGAGCCACAACTACTGAGCCTGCGTGCCACAACTACTGAAGCCTGCGAACCTAGAGCCCGTGCTCCACCACAAGGGAAGCCACCGCAATGAGAAGCCCACGCACCTCAAGGAAAAGTAGCCCCCGCTCTCCACAATCAGAGAAAGCCCACACACAGCAAAGAAGACCCAACGCAGCCAAAACTAACTAAATAAATAAATAAATTTATTAAAAAAAAGAAAAGAAAAAAACACTGTCCTAGCACCTTAGATCAGTAACACATGACCCAATAACAAAGGCAAAGACGGTATTACACACGGTCTGCTGCAGGCTGGGCAATCAGGGAAGCAGACTTTAAACTGGAGGTTAGCCTGGAGGATGATTATTAAAGGAGTCCTCCTGAGGTTAGCATCTGCAGAAAGAAAGGGATGTAGAGGAAGCAGAATTTGGCAGAGGAAGATGTTGGGCTGTGATGCAGTCACAGGAAGGTCTTAGGCAGCCACAGGGGGAGCTTTGAATCAAGGATGGCCCTTCACAGTTTTTAAGAATTCAGGTGAGGAGGCTGAGCCTTTTCGTCTCCATGTCAAGGGGACATGACTTTGGGCAAGTTGGTTCCTCGCAACTGAGGCAGTTCTGCAAAAGGTTGACAACTGTGAGCTGGATGCCGGTAGTCCCAGCAGCTGGAACAACACGTCCTTCGCTCCTGAAGGAGATCCTGGGTGGTATATCACAGCATCTACTACTACTGTACTGTTTTTCCTTTATATTTTTGTCAAAGCCACTTTTTTTTTTTGGCTGCAGTGGATCTTCATTGCTGCATGTGGGTTTTTTCTAGTTGCGGCGAGCGGGGGCTACTCTTCATTGCGGTGCACGGGCTTCTCAATGCGGTGGCTTCTCTTGTTGCGGAGCAATGGGCTCTAGAGCGCAGGCTCAGTAGTTGTGGCGCACGGGCTTACTTGCTCTGCAGCATGCGGGATCTTCCCGGACCAGGGATTGAACCCATGACCCCTGCAATGGCGGGCGGATTCTTAACCACTGCACCACCAGGGAACTCCCCAAAGCCACTTTTTTAATAAACATCTTTATATAAGCCCTTTAAAACCATCCTTAATATCTCTATGAAAGAAATGATAAAATAAGCTGCTTGAAAAACAAAGCCAGAGCATAGAATTATATTTTTTGAAGGCTTCAGTGACTATAGGTGTCATGCAGCCAACACATTTAACAGATGGAGAGACTGAGGTATCAGGAGGTAAAGGGTTTTTTCCTGAGTCACGACGTTTGTTAGTTTAGACTCAGGGCTCTCTGCTCCACCATTATTTACCCAATACTGTCCTGTACATAGTGCTTCCCTTTTGCTCTATCATGAATCTATTTCCTACAAATCCTAAATTACATGATCTAGACAAGTTAGGGGAAAAGTAACAAACATATGTACAAAAACCTTAAATGTTTGGAGGATAGAATGACCATATTTTTATGGTCAATCCCTAATAAATTCCCACCTTTTCCAAGATTACATCCATTCCTTCCTTCATCTTCCCTAATGAAGAGAGGTGTGTGGTAGAAGTTACCACTCTTGGTGTCCCTGAGGCGTCAGAGTCAGGAAAACTTCTAGAAGCACATTTATAATTTCTTGTGCATTGCCCCAATCTAGGGAAATCCACTGTGTGGCCATGCTGGAACTGTATTTAACTGGATTATTAGAAATGTAAGAAAACAGTAAGGTTAGTCACACAATATTCCCTGTGGATTTAAGCCCCTTATAAGATCTATTGCAGGAGTTGTTTCTGGGTATTGCATAAATGAATTACCCAGGACACCTAAGGATCTCTGCCAAAGAATGCATGGTAGCACCCCTTATCTCAGCCTAAGTAGTCAATCTAGTTCTACCTTTACATCTGGTTTCAGTCTCTGAAATCAAAGCACTTAAGAAAAGAAATGGAGGTATAATAATTATATAATAATTATGGCCTGTCTAACCTCCTCACCAAAGAGAAACCAAAAATTGAAAACAATTGCAGATCCCCCCGAAAGTATGAAATCCAATCAATAGTATATTCACCATTAGTTGCCACAGAAGTTTCAGGATGAACCAGTGGGGAGACGGTAGAATGTTTATGGACTTGCCTTCTTGCTGCCTGGATTGTGTCCTGTCAGCCATGTTGAACTCACCAGCCCACATCTCCACTGCTGAATCCAGTAACAGTGTATGCTGATAACCAAAGGTGAAGATACTGCTGTCCCTGCTGGACAGACAATGCAATATCTCTTGTGCAGACAAATATGCAGCTGTCAGTGATGGTAATGTTGGGCCTGATATTGTCCACTGCAGATGATACCGACTAGCCAAAGGTGGAGCCAGGACCCATTCACAACAGAGACCCTGACCAGTTACAACATACAGAGCAGTTGGGAAAGATACGTAAAGTGTGAGTCTCTAATTTCTGTTTTTCCCTTAGAAAGCTGAGTGCCACAGGCCTGTAGCAACGTTTAGCCTTTTAAAAATATGCATATATTCTGAATCATTTTGCCTAAGAAAGCTTAAATGTGGTGTGAAAAATGTTAGTTAAAGGTGCTAGCCCAGTCAAAACCCATTTAAGAAGGAGATCCATGGTTAATTCTAAGGCAGGGGTCAGCCTACCTAAATGGATAGGTCAATCGGATTTTTCATATTGAATGATGAGGTAGTTTTTATACTGCCATCCAAGGTCAAAGACCAATATGCAAGATGTCCAAACAGTGTGCCGAGGTTGGCAGACTGCGTGCACAGGAATCACTTAAATTTTAGCTCCACGAACTCAGTCACTTCTACTAATTTAATTACAAGGTCTTCCTTGGAGGGTGACAGTTTTATACACACTCACCATTAGTCAGCACATTGCATGTATTCTATTTCTATTCGGTGAGGCTTGTTTCTGGAAGTAAGAGAAGTTAAAGTAAATGCATCTATTTCTGACACTGCTTTCACCAGCGACTCTTTCTGTGAAAATACAATTGGAATATTAAATCCTGACTTCTCTGCAATAGTGCATCAGAAAAGTCTCATGTCTACTTCAGTGCTTCATAAGGCTAAAATATAAATATTAGGATGCTTTTCAAAGTGTAAAATAAGCACATTCTGCATTCTAGATTTTATTCCCAATTCTATCCCCAAACTCTCCTCTGACTTGGGAAACTCAGTTTTTATCTGCAAAATGAGGAAGCAGGATCGTATGATAACCAGGACTCCTGACCTCTAAGTAATTCAGCAATTCTATAGAGATGAGGCAATAGCGAAGGTTTGTATAAAGATCTACAAAGGATCATTGTGGATTTACAAAAAAATATATATCTTTACACATATCCAGTAATGCAAAGAAAATTGTGTCCCCTTTGCATCTAAAATAAATTCTTAAATTATAATACATATTTTAAATTAATTTCCTATTCAAATTTATCATAGAATCTCTTACTGTATTATACAGAAGCTTATTCACACCAAGATTTACTCATCTGTAGGGTTTGAAAGGATAATCCTATAGCTTATCCCTATTATTTCAGGGTTTGAAGTGGAAGCAGGAAGAGGAGGCCAAGAAAAATTCAGTTCTAATTCTCTTCACCCTTCTACTCCTCTTCTTTTCCTTCTTTATTTTCTTCTTCTTCTTCACCTTATCTCTGATAGCAAAGAGAAATAGTGTAAGTTGGGTGGGTGGCATGAACAATGGAAAGAGAAAAGGGAAAAGGAAGCAGAGAAAGAGAGTACAGAATAGCTGTGGAAAGTATTTAGAAATCATGCTCATCTTTGCAGCAGGAACGCAATGAAGTTAAATACAAGCCAAAAATAACTAGAAAACTCTTCTTCCTTGTGCCATACTACTGAGATAGTCCCATGTATGGAAAGCTAGCAAGAACAGTAGATACCAAAATTGTGTCAAAGAGGACTAAATACAGCTTCCCGTTGTGTGTTTGTTCTCTCTTCACGCTATTTAATATGGTCCTTTGTTCTACATGGCTGATATTGAAACAAGAGATTCACAAGTGATAAGTAAATATGCTTCATAAGGCAGGGTATCTCCAAAACAAGACAAAGTAAAAAAATAGCTCTGTGAAACTGAATTGAATGAGAAGATAAATGAAGGAAGCATTGCGTGAAAATCTTCCATTCGTGCACATCATGTAAATAAAGTTTACGGTGAGCGGAACATTCTCTGGCAGTCTCAGATCACACATCCATTTATCATGCTTAAAAGGAAAGTGTGTATTTCTGGTTTTAAGTGATCAGTCCCCAACACAGACTCTCCTAGTTTTTATTGAAAATACTTATATGCAGACGATGACAACAATAACATCAACACAAACACACACACATGCACGTACACAAACACCACCATTAGGTAGGATTTTCATGCAGTGTATGATCAGAGTATGGAAGGAATTTCTATTGACAACAAGATCAACTTAAATCAACTGACACATTCAAAGAGTGAATTATCCCTTCTACACTGCCAGCAACATAATTCACTATCCATGTAAAAGTAAATAGCTAGATCCTGCGTTCTTCATCCACTCAAGACTCACGCTAATCAAAACACTGGTCAGCTGTTGCTACTACTGTTAGTGCTGTTTTTGCGATTCCAGCATTTTGGAACCCCTCATCTGTATCTCTCATCAGTATTTCCCATCAGTAACTGCATTCAGATAATGAATTCTGGTAGATATACCTCATGAAGTCAAGGCTATAGATGAAAGTAGAGGCAAGAAGGCAAGAGAGTTTAAGATTAAACTTTTCTATGTGCACTATATACTCACAGTGACAGAGAATCAGACCATGAGAATGGGAGAAGCCCTCCTGTAGGTATACCAGATCTCTACTGGAAGGCGAAAAAAACACACATGCACAAACAAAACTGCTTCATAGTGGGAACTGGCTTGGAACCTTGCACATCCATTTATCTTATGATTCAATATGACCGTCTTTTAAGTAAATAGAGAATGGGGCCAAAAACAATCTATGGTTTCTGTCTTTAGAGCATGCCAAATCTACATACAATCCTACTTATTTAAGGATGCATAGAGAGACAGAGAGAATAAAATAAGGCCTATAAAACAAATTCCTTCAGTAAAAAAGGAAAAGAAAACCCATCCTTTAGAATCAGAGATCCCACAAGCCGTGTGGCGTGGCCAAAAAAAAATAAAGAAAAAAAGAAGATATTTAGAGAAAAAAGCTGTAGCATTTGATGTCTACCTTAGAAAGCAAGAAGACATGATGACCTCAACGCAATACAGATAGAAAATTATACGGAAATAACAAGCTGAAATGAAAATATGGGATTTAAAGAGAGAAAAGTAAGATAAGGAAGAGTCAAAAAGAGAAATAATAATACAATATGTTTAATTTAAATTTGCAATGACATCAAGGAAAACTAAATACATAAATCAAAGGAATAACTTGAAAAGCTATTACTAAAAGCAAATAAGAAGAGCAGGGAAAGGAAAAAGCTGTATAAGGTCATTCTTCTGAGGAGGGCTGAGAGGGGTGAGAATATGGACATGGTTGGTGAGAAATATTAAAAGACTTAGTTGAAAAAAACATATAAATTGGAAAAATTTAAGATCTAAAACAGGGTCATAACTTTCCAGGTGAAATCAATAAAAAGAGGTGATGCCTTACCAGGACAAAGAACACATCTATAAAAAACAAATTCTACAAGCTCCAGGCAGACAATTGGGTTGCTTACAAAAACAAAACCTCAGACTTCTCCTCTATCAGAAAGCAGAGAGTGGAAACATGGCTACAATCCTTTGAGAAAATGAGTTGGGACAGAGGAAATACTTGCACATTCAGATTGTCTTTCATTAGTAAAAGAATCAGAAGTGGATTCTCAAGTACATAAAGACTCTTAAAAACACCATCATAAACCTTTGTTCGAAACCAGAGATTTAAACCTATTCCAGATGTCTGAGAGGTAAGACAAATTTAAGAACTCAAAGATACAGAAAGTTTTAGAATACTTAAGAATTATTATTATTTCTATTTACAATAATAGCAGTTAACACTTCTTGGGTGCTCAGTTTGTATCCAGTACTTGATGTAAATTATCTCATTTTTACAATTACCTTTGATATAAACACGATTATCTCTCTCTATTTACAGTAAGTACACTGAGGCTTAGAGGCAACAAACATTTTCCCCAAGATTGCTACAGGTTACAATGTCTTGCATGAATTTAGGCTCACAATTTTAATCGTGACACTAAAATATTTCCTTACTGTGTTTGAATGACTACGTTAAGTTTAGATTAATTAATTGTAGCCTGGTGTCGAAACGTGGTTCAGCTGTTTCTTTTCTATTTTTACTCCTTTGCTAGTTCCCGACAAAGTGTTTTCCTTTGTATGCATCATATGCATAGTCCATACGTCTATTGTCATGTACGACTCCTTTAAACAGTAAAGAAGATACTGTTCTTTTCCCAAACCTACTAACCTACATATAGCACTTATGAAGTGACAGCCACTCTTCTAAGCAGTTCACGCATATTAACTCATCTACCCCCATTTTACCAATGCAAACACGAAGCACAGGGTAAATATCTCGTCCAAGGTCACTCAGCTACCAAGTGGCAGAGCCTGGATTTCATCTTAAGCTCTATGTAATTTTGCTTTCATTAAAATTGTTGGGACACTAAGAGAATTTTTCTTAACAAAGTCAGATTGTGTAGAGAATTATCATTTTCATTTCCAAGGAAACTGAGAAAACATTTGTCATGTTTTTAAATCGTATGTTGAATAATGTGATTCCTTGTTTCTGTTCATCAAGAAAAACTAATAAATCAACCTAATCTTAGAAATATCCTCTCTCAACAAGTCCCAGTGGATATTTTCTTCCATCAAAAATGTCCCTCTGATAATTATCCTTCACAATCAGAATATAAAAGATGATGTCCACAGGCAGAGGAAAAAAAAAAAAAGAAAGAAAATCAGAAACACTTTAAAATGTTTAGAGGCTATATCTGTTCATAGAATTCTGGATGTTTTCTTCTTTATCCTGTCCGTGTTTTTCAAATTTTATAGCTTCCCCCTAAATTCCTATAAACCTATGCATGTAATATATAAACACAGCTGGGTAAAATATGATTCATAAAAATACTGAAAAGAAAGGTAGCAAAGTTAGAGTGTTTATTCCCAGATGGTAAGGTTATAGATGAGTTTTTCTTTAATTATATTTTTTTCTGAATTGTTCAAATTATTCATAATCAGAATATCATTTTATGGAAAGAATATCTTTTGATGGAAAATCCTTATTTTTAATAAAAATAATTACAGCCTGTCATCACAAAAATTTATGCACGTTGGGTAATTTTCAGTAGAACAGCCTTCACACGTGCCCACTTTTAGAAGCTGCTATAGCTCTGCCGTGTGTCATAGCAGCCTTGGGTTTGCTTCCAAGTTTCTGCGGTTAACCCAGACACTAAACATTTTTACAGTGTCAAACCTCCTAGTACTCTAAACCACATTAGAAAATTCTCAAGGGTTTTCAAATTGCAAATGTGGCATATTTTGGCTGAATTCTATTTAAATTGTCTTTCTCACATATAATCTTAACTTTGTTTTTTACAAAGGAAAATAATTTATCAAAGCAGATACTGAATATTACATATTTATTTATGTATTTAAAATATTTATTTAAATATTAAAACTACCTAGAGTGAAGCAGTTGCTATAGTCTATATTATTAATTCTGAGTAATTTACTCAATCCACAGTAACAGAGAAATACAGATTCGTTTGAGTTATTAGGATTAAAATTATTTTTAAAATATGTATTAATTATTCTTAGGTGGCAAGCACAGAGCTAAGGGAAGAGAAACACCTTATTTGCCAGAATTCTATTAAGTGAAAAAAATAAACTCATTCTTCTTTAATATTAATGCAAGTGAATGAAGGAGCACACATACATATTCTAAACAATTCTAAATGCTAATATGCTATTTATTTAGGAAATTCCAGAAAGGATATTCAAATATTTGTGTTGAATAAAATATCAAACATACCTTTAATCATGCAGTAGTAAACATTGGCTTCTCCTCCTTTATCTTATCTCACAATCATTACTTAGTAGCTCAGAAATAATATCCTAGGGTATATTCTTTCATAACCCAGAATGTAGTAATCAGTTTGGCATTAAATAGAAGTCTTGAGATGAGGAGTTATCTAAATTTAGTTTCAAAGACAGTGCAAATCCAAGTATAATCATCATCAGTACTGAAGCAATTGGCATGAGCTCGCCTTACACATTGTGAGTGATCTCACACATTACATACAGTCTGTGGATAAGGCAATCTACATAATTTCGCTCTAACACACAACAAGGTAAAAATTAATGCATTGAGATTTTGAGACTAGAATATGCCTTGAATCTTCATAATGAATTTGGACGTTAGGAAGAAAAATAAAGGCAGGGGAGAGAGACCAGAGCGGAAAGAGGTAGTGGTCTGATGACTGACATAATAATATTTATTTGATACAACTCTTTATTGATCGATTTGTCTATTTTAAAATATTTTGGAAGCATCTAGTATGTGTTAGTAACGGGGGATGCAAATATAAGCAGGGCAGCCAGGCTTCCGGTCCCAAAGCAATTCAAAATTTTCTACCTAGCATAAAAGACAAGCCCTAGTTTCTTACTCCCATTCCTTATACCTAAAACTGGAAATTGCTAATTAAAGGTAGGGCACCTAGTTCTCTTGAGATGCCCTTAAAACCAAGGTCCTTCAAAAGTGTCCTTGTAAGCAAACTAAGGAATGTTTTATTCCAGTTACAGCTCTTTTTAGGCTGCAGCTCTCTTTAAAGAAAATTGTTCAAAAAAAGGAGAAGTGGTGGGAGGAAACTTTTGGAGGTGATGGATAAGTTTATGACACTGATAGTGATAACGGTTTCATGGCTGTATACTTTCCTCCAAACCCATCAAGTTATATACATTAAATATCTACAGTTCTTTGTATGTCAATCATACCTCGATTAAAGTAGTTAAAAAAAGAAAGGAAGAAAGAAATAAAAATTTTCTGACACTTTCATATCGTGCAGTTCAGTGATTTCAAATGTATTAAAAAATGTTTTTAAAAATTCACCGGAAGTCATGGCTTCCTTACCTATTCCGAGTTCTTCCTCCAGGTCATTCTCCCTATTGTCGACTCCAGGCTTATCTTCCAAACTAGCATGTCTGATAATATAGATTACTTTTAAAACCATACAGAATCACCCACTACATTCAAATCCACGTGGTTTCTATTTACTTTTGAACCTGTGCATCCTGAATACTCCATATGTGGGTGCCACTTGCTCTCCCTCAATCCACCAGCAGTCTTTGCACAGATATTATCTTCCTCTGATGTCATCTCTTTCTGTATTTATCCATCAGTCTATTACCCTTGGGCCACCTTCTCCAAGAAATCTCTGAGCCACAAAACAGAATTAACTCCTCCTTCTTAATTCCCTGAGACATGATTTGGCCCTTCCTTCCTTCTTTCCTCCTTCTCTTCCGCAAAATCCATTTCACTTAGAATAAATTCAAATTCCTTACCATAACTTTAGATGATGGAACCCTGATTCAATAACTTTACATGATTGAAGTGTAAACTATGACTTGCTTCTAACCAGTAGAATCTAGCAAAGATAATAAGACAGTCACTCCATAATTACATTACATTGTATAAGACTCCATCATAGCAGACTGGAGTGAGAGATACTCTTGCTGTCCTTGAAGAAGTCAGGTGCCATTTAATGAGAGAGCCTGTGAGAAGGCGTATGGCAGGGAACTTTGGGTGACATCTAGGAGCTGAGAGTGGCCTCTGGCAGTTAGAAAATGAGGACCTCAGTCCTATAAGCACAGGGAACTGGAATCTGCCAACAACCATGTGAGTTGAGCTCCAGAAGGAAAACACTGGTCAACAGCATGAGTGCAGCCTTGTAAGACTAAGACCCTGAGCCAAGGACCCAGTTAAGCAATGTCCAGACTCCTAATCTGTGGAAACCAAGGACCCAGTTAAGCAATGTCCAGACTCCTAATCTGTGGAAACTGTGAATTAGATAATAAATACACATTGTTTTAAGCCACTAATTTTACAGCAATTTGTTTTACAGCATAGAAAATGAATATAATCTCTTACCTACATCTCTACCATTTTTCCTGACCCTCTCCCCTTATATCACTTTGATCTGGACACTCAGGCCCCCTTTCTGGTCCTCACTTTAGGAATTTTGCACATTTAGATCCCTCTGTTTGGAACACTTTGTCCTCATCCATCCTGTGGTTGGCTCCATCTCAGTTTATGTCTTCCTCTTGAGTGACACTTCATCAGCTTGTCTGCATATCCTGTCTCAAATGGATGTTCCCTCTCCACATTATGGTTTAGAATTGAACTTGCTTCTTTTATGGCATTCATAAAAATGTATTATAATTTGATTACTTATTTACTGAAATACTTATTTCTAGATCCTCCATTAGAATACAAGTTTGTTGAAAGAAATCGTATGTGTCGTACTATCGCATATCCAGCGTCTAACGTGGCATACAGTGAGTTGTCAAAAAATATGTGCTAATTGGATGAGTAACAGAAGAGGTAAGATCATGCAGATTCTTACAGGTAATGGTGAAAAGTTTGCATTTAAGCTCGGGCGGACATGATTCAATGTACTTTTTAAGACACATACTCTTTTGTTCTATAGAGTTGATAATTGCAGTAGTGATAAGATATTTAGATTTATTATTTTGGAGATAGAATCAATGAGATATGATGATGGGTTAAATATGGAGAATGAAGGAATAAGAAGAATTTATTCATGCATGAATGAAAGAGGTAGGCGGGTAGGTAGATGGAGGATGCTAGGGAACAGCAGGGGTGAATGATGAAAAATACAGTTCACTGGATTTGGTGACTGTTTTTGAAGCAGAAAATGGGAGAAAGCAGGTAAATTAATCTTCCAGGTTTATAAATTGGGTCCCTGGGAGGTTAAGGGTCCATTCACTAACACTCAGGGAACAGGAAGAGGATGAGTCACTGTCTCCCTCTCTTGCACAGAGATATTTATGTATATACTTTTTCAACTATTGCATGAATTGTTAGAGAGTTATAATCATTAGCTCCTAGAACAGTGCTTTGTAAACAATAAATGTCAGAAATCGTAGCAGTATTTTTTTGGATCTGTCTTCTAAAACAAAGGAAGTAAAAGCAAATATAAACAAATTGGACCTAATTAAACTTTAAAGCTTTTGCACAGCAAAGGAAATCATAAACAAAACAAAAAGACAACCTATGGACTGGAAGAAAATATTTGCAAATGATATGACCAATAAGGGGTTAACATCCAACATATATAAATAACTCATACAACTCAACATCAAAAAAAACAAACAACCTAATTTAAAAATGGGCAGAAGAACTGAACAGACATTTTTCCATAGAGGAAATGCAGATGGCCAACAGGCAAATGAAAATATGCTCAATATCGCTAATCATCAGAGAAATGCAAATCAAAACCACAATGAGATATCACCTCACACTTGTCAGAATAGCTATCATCAAAAAGAACACAAATAACAAATGTTGGCAAGGATGTGGAGAAACGGGAATCCTTGTAAACTGGTGGTGTGAATGTAAGTTGGTGCAGCCACTGTGGAAAACAGTATGGAATTTTCTCAAAAAACTAAAACTAGAACTACCATGTGACCCAGGAACCCCACTCCTGGGTATCCAAAAAACAAAAACAACAACAAAAAGACTAATTAGAAAAGATACGTGCACCCCGATGTTCACAGCAGCATTATTTGCAATTGCCAAGATAAGGAAGCAACCTAAATGTTCATCAACAGATGAATGGATAAAGAAGATATGGTGTGTGTATACACACACACACACACATACACACACACACAACGGAATACTACTCAGCCATAAAAAATGAAGTTTTGGCATTTGCAGCAACATGGATGGAATTAGAGTGCATTATGCTAAGTGAAATAAGTCAGACAAAGACAAATACTGTATGATATCACTTATATGTGGAATCTTAAAAATACAACAAACTAGTGACTGAAACAAAAAAGAAACAGACTCACAAATATAGAGAGCAAAGTAGTGGTTACCGGTGGGGAGAGGGAAGGGAAGAGGGGCAATGTACAGGTATGGGAGTAAGAGGTACAAACTATTACGTATAAAATAAGCTACAAGGGTATATTATACAACACAGGGAATATAGCCAATGTTTTATAATAACTGTAAATGGAGTATAACCTTTAAAAATTGTGAATCACTATACTGAACACTTGTAACTTATATATTACTGTACATCAACTATACTTCAACAAAAAATAAATAAATAAAAATATCTAAGCAAAAAGCCAATAAGTGTCAAATAAATGTTCTTTAACTTGAATTGTTGAATTAACTTTAGGTCTGCTTTACCTATAAAATTTTTAATATATTGCATTATTAAAAAGAAATATTTTATTAGAATCGAGAAAAGTACTTGGCAGGAAAAAGAATTCAGAAAGAAAATAAAACAGAATAGCAAGTTTGGTCTAGTGCCAGGAGCCTTGAATTGCAATGACAGTATTTCTATGTCTCCTTCATATCTCCCTGCCCCAATTTTTATCTTGACTCCATTATTTGTTTATATCTCCACATTTTTTCTCATTTTATTGAAATTAGTAAAATATAAAAGCTATCAGGTAAAACTAGGATTTATAAGGACTATAATAGATTGAGATTGAAAATAAAATGTTTCACAAATTACCTTGTGGATAGACATCTTCTCACAGTGCAACTGAAACAAAGCCAAAATGGATGTGGTATAATTTTGACTTCTCTCTCTGGGACATGCTGATTTAACTAAAATAGACGGCAGTCAGTTTCAGGCTGACCTCTGATATTGATAATTACTAGTTCATAGTCAGTAAATCCAACTGCAATACATTGATACTCCACTATACGTTAATATATCCTACAATGTACATATGCATGGGACTTTGTATATATATACACATGTACATATATGTATATGTGTATATATGATGTATATCATACATATTTATGTATTCACAGGGGTTAGATAGATATCCTTCAATGTGCAAAGAATTGTGTTGGTGAGATTTGAATGGCTTGTCAAGGAGTTTGGACCTTATCCTGCATGCAGTGCAGAACTTGTAAAGTATGTGTGAAAGAGACTGACATGATCAAAATAGTTTTCAGTGACTGGAAATAGAGTAGAGAATATTTTAGAGCATTTTATTTCTCAGCCATGCTGCCAAAACCCAGTGATGTGCAAGGATCCATTTTGAGATGTATTTTTAGTGCACATTTCATTTTAATTAATTACAGCAAAGTTAATGCTGTCCCCATGCTAACGACCTCTTCCCACCCTTGCATGACTATGTCCTTCATGGCATGAAAACGAAGGTCCAGAAATCGCACAGGAAAACTGCAGGTGAATGTATCTTTAAAACGGAGGAAAGAGTGGAGCTGAGTGATTTGAGAGATATTGCATAGGGGGAACTGACAGAAATGGGAGAGAATAAAGTTTGAGGAAGGAAGAGCTGTCAAGGATGACAACAGGATTTTCAGCCTGAGAGACCGGGTAATTGGTGAACTCATGAAATGAGATAGCGAGTAAACGATACTCTATTTTAGTCAGAATGAATTACCAAGATTTCACTGCTATAATACCAACACTATCTCACCTGAAATGTTTTCACTACTTGGCTCCTAAAAATAGAAGTGCATAAAGGTTCCAATATACTTGTGTATTTGAGCCAATAAGCTTTTTCTTTTTAAAAAAAAGTACGCAAAGAATCATATTATGTAAAGGTAAAAGAATCAAAAAACAACATTACCTGAATAATTTATCTATGATGTATGGATCTTACCCTCAATATAAGACCCAATGGAACATTTCAGTTCAATAACTTCAGTGCACTACAGACATAGTCTAACGATCCTTAGCTACTATCAGACTGTGATTAGCCTCAGGCTGAGTCCACAAACGCAAAACAAAGTCAAGAACTGTAAATATAAAAAAATAAATCTAAGAAAAACAAATCTCAAACGTTTTGCCTCGATTATATTTCAGACAAGAATAGAAATATAATATTTTTCTTCTTGACTGTCTCCCACAATACACAGGCAACTAGATGACTCTTGAAATACCTATTGAATTTATTTATGAATTATCTAGATAACTGATTATTCTCATATCTATGCTGCCTATGTGAGATGTAAGTTATTAAAATATTTTTGTTTGTATGTCTAAACTATAACACATATTCACGTCTCCTGACTACTGTCATACACACATCTACGATTCTACAGCTATACATGACAATTAATGCTGACCCAGAAAGCTTTCCTTTTCTTGGCACAAAGGGTACAATAACTCAATACAAGGGATCATGCTGAAAGAAACATTTTAAAAAATCTTGAGATACATGAGAAATACATCTACACGTGGAACTGCTCCTACAGAACACCCACTGAACGCTGGCAGAAGACGTCAGACCTCCCAAAAGGCAAGAAAATCCCCACGTACTTGGGTAGGGCAAAAGAAAAAAGAAATAACAGAGACAAAAGAATAGGGACGGGACCTGCACCAGTGGGAGGGAGCTGTGAAGGAGGAAAGGTTTCCACACACTAGGAAGCCCCTTCGTGGGCAGAGACTGCGGGTAGCAGAGGGGGGAAGCTTCGGAGCCACGGAGGAGAGCGCAGCCACATTGGTGCGGAGGGCAAAGCGGAGATTCCCGCACAGAGGAGCGGTGCCGACCAGCACTCACCAGCCCGAGAGGCTTGTCTGCTCAGCCGCCGGGGCGGGCGGGGCCTGGGAGCTGGGGCTCGGGCTTCGGTGCTAGCCGGGAGGGAGTCCGGGAAAAAGACTGCAGCTGCCAAGGAGGCAGGAGAATTTTTCTTGCCTCTTTGTTTCGCGGCGCGCAAGGAGAGGGGACTCAGAGCGCCGCCTAAACGAGCTCCAGAGACGGGCGCGAGCCCCGGCTATCAGCGCGGATCCCACAGCAACAGGGACGCAGAGGGAAAAACGGAGAGATTCCCGCACAGAGGCTCGGCGCCGAGCAGCACTCACCAGCCCGAGAGGCTTCTCTGCTCACCCGCCGGGGCGGGCGGGGGCTGGGAGCTGAGGCGCGGGCTTCGGTCGGATCCCGGGGAGAGGACTGGGGTTGGCTGCGTGAACACAGCCTGAAGGGTCTAGCGCACCACAACTAGCCGGGAGGGTGCACGAGAAAAAGTCTGCAGCTGCCGAAGAGGCGGGAGACTTTTTCTTGCCTCTTTGTTTCGCGGCGTGCAAGGAGAGGGGATTCAGAGCGCCACTTAAACGAACTCCAGAGACGGGCGCGAGCCGCGGCTATCAGCGCGGACCCCAGAGACGGGCAAGAGACGCTAAGGCTGCTGCTGCCGCCACCAAACAGCCTGTGGGCGAGCACAGGTCATTCTCCACACCGCCCCTCCCGGGAGCCTGTGCAGCCCGCCACGGCCAGGCTCCCGCAATCCGGGGACAACTTCCCCGGGAGAGCGCACGGCGCGCCTCAGGCTGCTGCAACGTCACGCCGGCTTCTGCCGCCGCAGGCTCGCCCCGCCTCCTCCGTACCGCTCCCTCCCCCCGGCCTGACTGAGCCAGAGCCCCCGAATCAGCTGCTCCTTTAACCCCGTTCTGTCTGGGCGGGGAACAGACGCCCTCAGGGGACCTACATGCAGAGGCGGGTCCAAATCCAAAGCTGAACCCCGGGAGCTGTACGAACAAAGAAGAGAAAGGGAAATCTCTCCCAGCAGCCTCAGAAGCAGCGGATTAAAGCTCCACAAACAACTTGATGTGCCTGCATCTGTTGAATACCTGAATAGACAACGAATCATCCCAAATTTAGGAGATGGACTTTGGGAGCAGGATATATTAACTTTTCCCCTTTTCCTTTTTTTTGTGAGTGTAGATGTGTATGCTTCTGGGTGAGATTTTGTCTGTATAGCTTTGCTCTCACCGTTAGTCCTAGGGTTAGGTCCGTCGGTTTTTTTTTTTTTTTTTTTCTTTTTTTGGCTTAAAAAAATTTTTTTTTCCCTAATAAATGTTTTCTTAATAATTTTTTCCTTATTTTCTATTTTTAAAAAAATTTTTAATAAGTTTTTTCATATTTTTTATTTTAAAAAATTAAAAAAAATTTTTTTAATAAATTTTTTCTAAATAATTTTTTTTCTTATTTTTAGTATAAAAAATTAATAAATCTATTTTTAAAAATTAAAAAAAATTTTTTTTCTTAATAAATTTACTCTTAATAATTTTTTTTCTTATTTTTTATTATAATTGCTTTATTTTATTTTATTTTATCCTCTTTTTTTCTTTCTTTCCATTTTTTCTCCCTTTTATTCTGAGCCGTGTGGATGAAAGGCTCTTGGTGCTCCAGCCAGGCATCAGGGCTGTGCCTCTGAGGTGGGAGAGCCAACTTCAGGACACTGGTCCACAAGGGACCTCCCAGCTCCACGTAATACCAAACGGCGAAAATCTCTCACAGATCTCCATCTCAACATCAAGACCCAGCTTCACTCAACGACCAGCAAGCTACAGTGCTGGACACCCTATGCCAAACAACTAGCAAGAGAGGAACACAGCCCCATCCATTAACAGAGAGGCTGCCTAAAATCATAATAAGGCCACAGACACCCCAAAACACACCACCAGACGTGGACGAACCCACCAGAAAGACAACATCCAGCCTCATCCACCAGAACACAGGCACTAGTTCCCTCCACCAGGAAACCTACACAACCCACTGAACCAACCTTAACCACTGGGGACAGATACCAAAAACAACGGGAACTACGAACCTGCAGCCTGTGAAAAGGAGACCCCAAACACAGTAAGATAAGCAAAATGAGAAGACAGAAAAACACACAGCAGATGAAGGAGCAGGGTCAAAACACACCAGACCTAACAAATGAAGAGGAAATAGGTAGTCTACCTGAAAAAGAATTCAGAATAATGATAGTAAGGATGATCCAAAGTCTTGGAAATAGAATAGACAAAATGCAAGAAACATTTAACAAGGACGTAGAAGAACTAAAGAGGAACCAAGAAACGATGACAAGCACAATAAATGAAATTAAAAATACTCTAGATGGGATCAATAGCAGAATAACTGAGGCAGAAGAACGGATAAGTGACCTGGAAGATAAAATGGTGGAAATAACTACTGCAGACCAGAATAAAGAAAAAAGAATGAAAAGAACTGAGGACAGTCTCAGAGACCTCTGGGACAACATTAAACGCACCAACATTCGAATTATAGGGGTCCCAGAAGAAGAAGAGAAAAAGAAAGGGACTGAGAAAATATTTGAAGAGATTATAGTTGAAAACTTCCCTAATATGGGAAAGGAAATAGTTAATCAAGTCCTGGAAGCACAGAGAGTCCCATACAGGATAAATCCAAGGAGAAACACACCAAGACACATATTAATCAAACTATCAAAAATTAAATATAAAGAAAACATATTAAAAGCAGCAAGGGAAAAACAACAGATAACACACAAGGGCATCCCCATAAGGTTAACAGCTGATCTTTCAGCAGAAATGCTGCAAGCCAGAAGGGAGTGGCAGGATATACTTAAAGTGATGAAGGAGAAAAACCTACAACCAAGATTACTCTACCCAGCAAGGATCTCATTCAGATTTGATGGAGAAATTAAAACCTTTACAGACAAGCAAAAGCTGAGAGAGTTCAGCACCACCAAACCAGCTTTACAACAAATGCTAAAGGAACTTCTCTAGGCAAGAAACACAAGAGAAGGAAAACACCTACAATAACAAACCCAAAACATTTAAGAAAATGGGAATAGGAACATACATATCGATAATTACCTTAAATGTAAATGGATTAAATGCTCCCACCAAAAGACACAGACTGGCTGAATGGATACAAAAACAAGACCCATATATATGCTGTCTACAAGAGACCCACTTCAGACCTAGAGACACATACAGACTGAAAGTGAGGGGATGGAAAAAGATATTCCATGCAAATGGAAATCAAAAGAAAGCTGGAGTAGCAATTCTCATATCAGACAAAATAGACTTTAAAATAAAGACAATTACAAGAGACAAAGACGGACACTATATAATGATCAAGGGATCGATCCAAGAGGAAGGTATAACAATTGTAAATATTTATGCACCCAACATAGGAGCACCTCAATACATAAGGCAAATACTAACAGCCATAAAAGGGGAAATCGACAGCAACACAATCATAGTAGGGGACTTTAACACCCCACTTTCACCAATGGACAGATCATCCAAAATGAAAATAAATAAGGAAACACAAGCTTTAAATGATACATTAAACAAGATGGACTTAATTGATATTTATAGGACATTCCACCCAAAAACAACAGAATACACATTTTTCTCAAGTGCTCATGGAACATTCTCCAGGATAGATCATATCTTGGGTCACAAATCAAGCCTTGGTAAATTTAAGAAAATTGAAATCGTATCAAGTATCTTTTCCGACCACAACGCTATGAGACTAGATATCAATTACAGGAAAAGATCTGTAAAAAATACAAACACATGGAGGCTACACAATACACTACTTAATAACGAAGTGATCACTGAAGAAATCAAAGGGGAAATCAAAAAATACCTAGAAACAAATGACAATGGAGACACAACGATCCAAAACCTATGGGATGCAGCAAAAGCAGTTCTAAGAGGGAAGTTTATAGCAATACAAGCCTACATCAAGAAACAGGAAACATCTCGAATAAACAACCTAACCTTGCACCTAAAGCAATTAGAGAAAGAAGAACAAAAAAACCCCAAAGCTAGCAGAAGGAAAGAAATCATAAAGATCAGATCAGAAATAAATGAAAAAGAAATGAAGGAAACAATAGCAAAAATCAATGAAACTAAAAGCTGGTTCTTTGAGAAGATAAACAAAATTGATAAACCATTAGCCAGACTCATCAAGAGAAAAAAGGAGAAGACTCAAATTAATAGAATTAGAAATGAAAAAGGAGAAGTAACCACTGACACTGCAGAAATACAAACGATAATAAGAGATTACTACAAGCAACTCTATGCTAATAAAATGGACAACCTGGAAGAAATGGACAGATTCTTAGAAATGCACAACCTGCCGAGACTGAACCAGGAAGAAATAGAAAATATGAACAGACCAATCACAAGCACTGAAATTGAAACTGTGATTAAAAATCTTCCAACACACAAAAGCCCAGGACCAGATGGCTTCACAGGCGAATTCTATCAAACATTTAGAGAAGAGCTAACACCTATCCTTCTCAAACTCTTCCAAAATATTGCAGAGGGAGGAACACTCCCCAACTCATTCTACGAGGCCACCATCACCCTGATACCAAAACCAGGCAAAGATGTCACAAAGAAAGAAAACTACAGGCCAATATCACTGATGAACATAGATGCAAAAATCCTCAACAAAATACTAGCAAACAGAATCCAACAGCACATTAAAAGGATCATACACCATGATCAAGTGGGGTTTATTCCAGGAATGCAAGGATTCTTCAATATACGCAAATCAATCAACGTGATACATCATATTAACAAATTGAAGGAGAAAAACCATATGATCATCTCAATAGATGCAGAGAAAGCTTTCGACAAAATTCAACACCCATTTATGATAAAAGTCCTGCAGAAAGTAGGCATAGAGGGAACTTTCCTCAACATAATAAAGGCCACATATGACAAACCCACAGCCAACATTGTCCTCAATGGTGAAAAACTGAAACCATTTCCACTAAGATCAGGAACAAGACAAGGTTGCCCACTCTCACCACTATTATTCAACATAGTTTTGGAAGTGTTAGCCACAGCAATCAGAGACGAAAAAGAAATAAAAGGAATCCAAATCGGAAAAGAAGAAGTAAAACTGTCACTGTTTGCAGATGACATGATACTATACATAGAGAATCCAAAAGATGCTACCAGAAAACTACTAGAGCTAATCAATGAATTTGGTAAAGTAGCAGGATACAAAATTAATGCACAGAAATCTCTTGCATTCCTGTATACTAATGATGAAAAATCTGAAAGTGAAATTAAGAAAACACTCCCGTTTACCATTGCAACAAAAAGAATAAAATACCTAGGAATAAACCTACCTAAGGAGACAAAAGACCTGTATGCAGAAAATTATAGGACACTGATGAAAGAAATTAAAGATGATACAAATAGATGGAGAGATATACCATGTTCTTGGATTGGAAGAATAAACATTGTGAAAATGACTCTGCTACCCAAAGCAATCTACAGATTCAATGCAATCCCTATCAAACTACCACTGGCATTTTTCACAGAACTAGAACAAAAAATTTCACAATTTGTATGGAAACACAAAAGACCCCGAATAGCCAAAGCAATCTTGAGAACGAAAAATGGAGCTGGAGGAATCAGGCTCCCTGACTTCAGACTATATTACAAAGCTACAGTAATCAAGACAGTTTGGTACTGGCACAAAAACAGAAATATAGATCAATGGAACAGGATAGAAAGCCCAGAGATAAGCCCACGCACATATGGTCACCTTATCTTTGATAAAGGAGGCAAGCATATACAGTGGAGAAAAGACAGCCTCTTCAATAAGTGGTGCTGGGAAAATTGGACAGGTACATGTAAAAGTATGAAATTAGAACACTCCCTAACACCATACACAAAAATAAACTCAAAATGGATTAAAGACCTAAGTGTAAGGCCAGACACTATCAAACTCTTAGAGGAAAACATAGGCAGAACACTGTATGACATAAGTCACAGCAAGATCCTTTTTGACCCAGGTCCTAGAGAAATGGAAATAAAAACACAAATAAACAAATGGGACCTAATGAAACTTAAAAGCTTTTGCACAGCAAAGGAAACCATAAACAAGACCAAAAGACAACCCTCAGAATGGGAGAAAATATTTGCAAATGAAGCAACGGACAAAGGATTAATCTCCAAGATTTACAAGCAGCTCATGCAGCTCAATAACAAAAAAACAAACAACCCAATCCAAAAATGGGCAGAAGACCTAAATAGACATTTCTCCAAAGAAGAGATACAGATTGCCAACAGACACATGAAAGAATGCTCAACATCATTAATCATTAGAGAAATGCAAATCAAAACTACAATGAGGTATCATCTCACACCGGTCAGAATGGCCATCATCAAAAAATCTACAAACAATAAATGCTGGAGAGGGTGTGGAGAAAAGGGAACACTCTTGCACTGTTGGTGGGAATGTAAATTGATACAGCCACTATGGAGAACAGTATGGAGGTTCCTTAAAAAACTAAAACTAGAACTACCATATGACCCAGCAATCCCACTACTGGGCATATACCCTGAGAAAACCATAATTCAGAAAGAGTCATGTACCAAAATATTCATTGCAGCTCTGTTTACAATAGCCAGGACATGGAAGCAACCTAGGTGTCCATCATCAGATGAATGGATAAAGAAGATGTGGCACATATATACAATGGAATATTACTCAGCCATAAAAAGAAATGAAATGGAGGTGTTTGTAATGAGGTGGATGGAGTTAGAGTCTGTCATACAGAGTGAAGTAAGTCAGAAAGAGAAAAACAAATACAGTATGCTAACACATATATATGGAATCTAAGGGAAAAAAAAAAAAAAAAAAAAAAGAGGTCATGAAGAACCTAGTGGCAAGATGGGAATAAAGACACAGACCTACTAGAGAATGGACTTGAGGATATGGGGAGGGGGAGGGGTGAGATGTGACAGGGTGAGAGAGTGTCATGGACATATATACACTACCAAATGTAAAATAGATAACTAGTGGGAAGCAGCCGCATAGCACAGGGAGATCAGCTCGGTGCTTTGTGACCACCTAGAGGGGTGGGATAGGGAGGGTGGGAGGGAGGGAGATGCAAGAGGGAAGAGATATGGCAACATATGTATATGTGTAACTGATTCACTTTGTTGTAAAGCAGAAGCTAGCACACCATTGTAAAGCAATTATACTTCAATAAAGATGTTTAAAAAAAAAAAAAAAAAATCTTGTTCAACATAATTTCTTACTTGTGGTACAGTCAGACTTGGTTAATCTAAATCTTAGTTTGAAAATTTCATCTTCTTGTGCAAATGTGTCTAAAAATTTGAAATGTAATGGCATACTATTTTCAACTGTCTGGTTACTATTTAAATATAGCAGGCTATAAAACCATGAAAATAGAAGAATCAAACAAATTAACAGAGTGCGACTAAATTCTTCCTTTCTATTGAAATAAATGCTTCATTATTTTCAAATGAATTTGGCTCTTAAACCATGTCATGTCAAATTATTTATGATGTTTTCAGTGACGGTCTCTCCATTTTATACCTTCCACTATAAGGAGCCTATAATGAATGAAACATTACAGAAAATGTGAAGTTTATCTCAAGGTCACTTTCCCACTGATAGACTCACCGCTGACAGCAGAATCAGTGGCTCATAAAATGGCTGTGCTGGTGTTGTCTTGATACTCTTAACGGTGATGCATCTACCTTGTTTTCATGTTCAGTAATGATGCTAATATAGAGTGTGAAAATCCACTAACAAGACCCACCTGAAGAAACGATTACCTCCATAAAAACATCTTATCATGCCATTAATGATATTTTGAAAGCTTTAATGGATCCCTGAAATCCTAACCTATAAATAATCAAACTGCCACTCATTTGCTGAGGGAAAGTAGGTGAAAGTCAATCTTTGACAAGGATACACAAAAAAACAGGCAGCTTCTTTCAGATGTTAAATGTATTTGCCTTTGAACTCCAACTATTTCATAAATATTTCCTTTGACAGATATTTTTTTCATTCTCACGTATTTCTCTGTTTGTGGTTAATGGTGCACTCTTTTAAATTTCAAATTATCATTTCTTATTCATACTTCTTGACAATTGCTACTCTATTATTTAGAGTTATTTGCAGAGTATAGCAAAACGGTACAGCTACAATTCTTTTAAAAGTTTTATACAAAGATATGTCCCCTTCAACCAATTTTTGTTCTCAGTATGGAGTACTGCATTATAACATGCTGCTAGAAGAAATGTCAAACATCTATCAGGGTCCATATTGCTTTTCATAATAATACATATTTATTAAACATCTACTGTATCGCACTGTATTTTATATTATAGCAATACACAGTGTGGAGAAGACAAGGTCCTGACCTTCAGGAGTCTGTCACCAATCTTCTGGCTGGATAATAGTAAAGGCATAGTCTTATAAAATAAAAAAAGAAGAAGAAAAATGATAAATAAGATGCAAATAAATAGAAACAGTGATTATTCCAATAAAAAAATATTATGATGCGTATATTCCCTGATATCTGAATATAAGAAAGAATCACGTATCTTTATTTTTCTAAAATTAGTCAGAATTTAGACTCTATTTTTCTAAATTAGAGTAAATCTAGGTCTGCCTCCAGTAACCTGGTTACTGGGAAATTCAGACATATATCTATACAAGAAAGGGATAATTTTAGAGAGAAATTCAGTTTACCAAAATTAACCCTGATAAGGGTGGGAGGATTAACTAGATACATTTTCACAGATGCAATAAAGTTGTAAAAGAGCTGCTTCAGAAAAATAGTACCAGGGACAAACGGTTTCACTAAATAAGTCTACCAAATATTTAGAGACCAGTTAGCACATAAACAATGGAAAACATTCAAATTCATTTTATTAAGCAAAAATAATATTGACATATAGCCTGATAAAGATAGTGGACAATAAAGAAATTATAGACTAATATTACTTATAAGTATTGCAAAAATTCTAAATAAAATATCAGTGAGTAGTTCCAATACCACCAGTAATACACCCTGCTTATTATGGACTGAATGCAATGTCCCCCCAATATTCATACATTGAAGCCCTAACCCCCCAATGATATTGATATTGATATAATGATATTTGGAGACTGGGCTTTTACGGAAGTAATTAAAGTTAAATGAGGTTATAAGGGCCCTGATCCAATAGGATTTACTGTCCTTATAAGAAGAGATACCAGAAAGCTCATTTTTTCTTCCTCCAGATTTAGTAAATGTTCTACCACTTGGAAAGTTTATTTTTCTTTTGTCTTTCTTTTTTTTTTTTTAGGTAACCACACCAACAAATACTTGTGAAATAATTGATATATGAATTAACACATGGAGTATGGATAGTGGACAAGACAAGTAGAGCATTCCTGACAGGAGTAACATTGTCAGAAAAAGTATAGGGATAGAGCTACTAACAAGAGAATTTTTGTATGGAGCCAAAATCTAGAGGAGCAGTGAAGGATGCTTGGGGGACAACTGGAGAGCCACCAAAGGACACATGTTCATCTTTGTCAATGAAATGTTGGGTCACAGACTTCCAGCATTTGGAGATTTCTGAAGTATCTGGTAGATTTCTCTATAAAGAGAGAACAACCTATCTTAAAGCAAGATCGCCTAAGAGAATATGAATTAAAGTAGAGCCCATAAATACAACTAACGGTTTTCCCTAACATTGTTTTATCTTCTCCATCATCAAGGACAACCTCACCTTTTGAATCCACTACCTTTGAGCCTCGGAGTCACCATTTTCTCATTCCTTACCTGTGATCCAAAGTTAAGTTTGAGAATACTGTCTTTTCAAATTTACTGTGGTAGGTTCCAATCCCAGCCCTCTGCCCATACTGCACCTTGCTGGGTTTATCTCTGGGGCAAATGAAGAACTGTATGCTCAGTAATTTAGATTCAAAACTGCCACATGAAATTCTAAGTACTCTGTGTAATCAAGCACTGGAGCTTTTGCTGTTACAGTAGATGGTTCAACCATATGTGATAAATCATACAACTTTGCCCTTGTTTCACTAATTGATTTAATCTAGGATCTTATTTACTAAGTCATCCTAATGAAAGTGTGGTGATTTTTTGTTGATGACCAATTCCTTCTAAATATTTGGCTCTGTGATTCAGAAGAAAAAGTCCTACACAAACTTTATTCATTCATCCATTTGGCTAGTGAGTCGTTTATTCACTTAACAAACATCTTTTTGAGCACCAACCATATGCCAGACAGTGTTCTAAATACTGTGTTAGAAAAATAAAGTCTGTCCTCATAAAGATTACATTCTAGTGAAGGGAGATAGAAAATAAACATAGAAATAATTGAACAAGACAATTTCAACTAGTGAAAAATGCAATGAAGAAAATGACACGGGTTAATTCACTGGAGAAGCACTGAGTGAAAGGAGCTACTTTAGGTTGAATGACCTAAAAAGACTCCACTGAGAGGGCAGTACTGAGCTTAGAACTGATAATTAGAAATATGTGATTGAGAATTGCAAATGCAAAGACCCAGAAGTGGGAGAATGTTTTGGAGTAAAATAGAAAAGAATGAGGTCTGATACATAAGCAGGATCAGATTATAATGTTCCTTCTGATTTTTATGTTTCCTGAATTTTTGTGGCCAAAAAGGGTGAGGTACGCATGTTTGTCCAGATAATACTAATGTGTAGGGCAAGCTTTAAAACTAAGAACCCTGCAAAAGAATTATGAGAAGCTCACTTCAGGAGGATGTATGGATACCACGCAAAATGTAAAAATGTATTATAGTCAGGAACAGACTCAGTTCTGCCCCAGTGAGCACTGTTGCATCCAATTAAGCCACCTGACTGCTTTTGTCATTATATAATCAGTCTGCACACATTTAAAGCAGCAGAAGAAACATTCCAAATTACTCCACACTTTCACTTGAAATTAGTGCTTATTTTAAGCTGAAGCTTAGTGCTAGAAAAGGCTCACTTGATCCCACGAGATTGAGGAAGACAGCATTCATAAAGGTAAAAGAAAGTTTGTTTATCCATGGAATTCAGTTAACATAAAGATCCAATCTAGGTAATTTATATGAGAAGCCCAGTTTCTCAAATCATATGTTTAATTGTCAGTTCTTCACTTGTCTTTGCAGATCCAACAAGCAGTTTTTAGTCACTTCCACTAGAATATTCTATAGTTGTTTCTTCGTATTTCCAAACAATTCATGGATTTTTAAAAGTTTGATAGAAATAGATTTATACATTTTTTGTCAAATAACAAAATATTTAGAAACATCTAAATGACAAGCTATATTTTTAGATATGATTTTCACATCTGCTATCCTGTACTTACAACTTCAGTGCTTTAATGACAAAAAACCATGGTAATGACCAAGGGGTTAGTATCAAATACTACAAACTGCTAGTTATTCCCATAATAGAGAGAAGTTATTGTTGGCATCATAAAATGGCAATGTTACAATCTGAATGAATACTGAGTTTACACAATGTTTCGAACCTTTTATAAAAGAAATGCTTTTAAAACCTACTTGAATGAAATACATCCCATGTTAAGTATTGGGTTTTATTTTCTTCCATTGAATCTATAGATGATCAAATCACTTAATAGTTTTCTCTTTTTTCACACTTAGGCATATTATTATTATTGAAAATTAAGCATAGAAGCAGAAACTAACACACCATTGTAAAGCAATTATACTCCAATAAAGATGTTAAAAAAAAAAAAAGGAATTGCTTAGCTGTAGAAAGTAAAATGAATGTGAATTAAAAAAAAAAAGAATAATGCTAAATCCTGTTTATTTCTAGCAAGAATATCATATTCAGCCATGATTTATGATTTATTGAAAAAAAAGCTACATTTATTCAATTAAGAGACACATTTGGAATACAATTTTTTTATGTTTAATAAAGATTTCTAAAAGTTAAAAAAAAAAAAAAGAAAATTAAGCATAGAATTTAAAAGCAGAGAGAATAGTAAAATGAACCTCTTCCTCAATTTCCACAATAAAGAGTGCACAGCAAAACTTGTTTTAGGTATTTTCACACACACATGTCCCTCCCACCCTCCACTGGGTTACTTTAAAACAAATACCAGTAATTTTATAAATCCATCTATAAATTTAACATTTTTCTTAAATTCCTGAACAACAGAGGACCCAGTCCAGCAAGATATAGGAATTTCTTCCCCTGAATTCCTTTCAGCTTTTCTCCCTTAATGAACTAGGCTGGATAAGACTCAGATAAGACTAATTATATTCTGAAATCCATTCTCCTTTCCCTTAAATATTAGTCCAAAATTTCTCTCAGGTCATCCTGGTCTCTTAGTCCTTTAGAAATAAAAATATTTTTCAATCATAAAGCACAGCCAGCCCCAGTTCTTAGCACCTCAACAAGATAAGAGAGAAAAAGAGAGAGAGAATGTGACCCAACAGTGTCTTACATCAAAAATCACCAGGATATGCCTCTTTCGTGTAGTTTAGCTTTATAATTTCTGTATTTCCCCAACCAAAGCTTCACCAGCCTAACCCAATCCTATGAAACTAGAACCGTGAGAGGCGAATGGGATGACTTCCCCTCTGTGAGTGGTTATTGACCTCAGGGAAGACGATTGTTTTACATCTCAATCTTTTCATTTCTCTGGGACCATTTTAACTTTGCTTTCATTATAGTTCCTTGAACTATAACTGCAGAAATTTTGATCGGCAATAGGGGAATTGGAATGTGGGGCAGAAAAGAGAAGCCAACACCAGCTTACCAACGAAAAATCAGACATGTGCACAGTTGAATTTTTAACCACCACTGAAAATGTAAGCAGGAAAGCTCACATTGTAACATATAGAATGATGCAGTCAGCAGAATCTTATTTCTATTAAAAAGAAGTACTTAAACCAAAAACAGACTTACTGAAATAATACCATCTGTTGTTGGATTTCCTAGAGGTACAGGCACATCTATGTAAAACCAATCATCCTCTTTTCAATCTTGTGTTCTCCAAGGAGCTATAAAACGTGTCTACTTAAATGGGACATGACTCTCTCTAGGTAGCTTATTTTAAGGTTCAGCGCCCCTCTTAGCTACAACCCCAGGGCTCACCTGTTTTTTCTTTTCTTTTTTGTTGTTGTTACATATTAACTCTTTGACAGAAGCCAAACCCATCTGGTTTTCGTTCAACCACATAAATCACTCATAAATACATTTTTTGAGTCTGTTATCTGCCATTATATAGCAGTTTATAAGCATTCATACAGAGGTCTTCTCATTTGACAGTCTCAATTAACCCAACAAGGAAGGCAGGGGAGTTGGTCTTTTCTCGTAAACAGTGTGAATATATTTATTAATAAAAAAAGGAAAGAAGTTACAAGAAACATGTTAAGAACAGCGAGATATGCCCTCAAGAACTTGGAAACATAAGAAATACTGTTGTTGGAAAAAAATCACTACGCAATAGATAAGAACAGAGAAATGAAGTCATTTAAGAGCCAGCTTCCAGGTGTGAAATGGCAGGCTGACCCCTGCCTGCAGGCACCCACCAAATAAGAAATGTCTACTAGGAGGCAGTAGTCAGCCTGAGACGGGTCGGTGAGATAAGCATTGCCCACGTGCTCCCTGCTCTGTCAACGAGACAGCCTTCTCTCAGACAAGCTGGTCCACCTGGAGCAGAAGTGGCTTCCCAACCCGAGAAGCACAGAAGTTTTATATGACTTTCCTTAGACAGACTGCTATCCATCACCAGAGCACAAGAAGCCAGGCCTGTATCCTCTCTTCTCAGTGTCCCTTTATCTAAGTATTGTTTCTCAACTTACCCCCAGATGTGCAGCCTCAGCATCACCTGGAATGAGTTAGAAATGCAGATTCTTGGCCCCTGTCCCAGATGTACTGAATCAGAAAGTCAGAATGGGGTCCAGCCATGTGTGGACTTCAGCAAGTCCTCTAGGTGATTCTGATGCACATCAAAATTTGAGAACCACTGTTCTAGGGCCAGAGGACAATGTCTTACAAACAACATATTTAATAATCAAGGTATGATTATTAAATAATTTTCCAGATTCTGCTGCACTTTTTCTCATAGTCTCTAGGATGTTGAGATACGGATTAAAAACTGCAGTATGTCTTAAATATCCTTTTCTGGGTTGGTGAAGTATAGCAAGAAAGACTTAAACAGTTTCACCTTGCAGATTCCTCCAGCATCACAATTTGTATTTTAATTAAAAATCCCAGCTGATCAGTAACCAAATCCTAGCACAATGCTTCTGTAGAGGGTATGAAGTTTCACTGTTGATAAATTGCTGTGTAGATAATCTACTGCCGATAATTAACTATAGTTAAGAAAATGGTGATAAGAATTGTTAGTGCTCAGATATTAAGCCATTTTGTTGGATTTAAATGTTACTTTAAAAAACTTTTTCTCTTCTCTGATTGATTTGTGCTTAAATAATTCTCGATGCCACTCTTTTCAAAACACAATTATGCAATAACGTTACGTCTGTATAGAATTTTATCATTTCCCATGAATTTCCTCCTACAAACCTCAAAACAACCTCAGTTAGTAGCTCAGGGAGCTGAAACCATTTTCCTAAAGTCACAAAGCTGGAAGGTGGAAGAGTTTGTGCAATACCAACATAGAAGTAAATATTTTAGTTTTCCTCCCCAGTTCAATACCATACAGATGCTTCAAATGCTTTTTTTAAAAAAAGAGCCCAACACTTTTTGAGGTATAACTATTGTCCAGGGATCCGACTTTTCTGAACTCGTTGCTATGATTGTGTATGGTGGTGTCTCTGTGCTAAAACAATTCACAAAGCACACTGTTCTGCAAGAAATTCAGGATTCATTTTCAAATTTCGCAAATGGGCTCCTGTTCACACTTTTGTTTATGGGATTCCAGAGTCAGAATAGCTAGTTTTTTATTTATAGTTACTTGAACTAACATGAATTCCAGACACTAAACATAGACTTAGTGAGAATATGCAGACACAATGATCAACTTTTCCATAATAACCTTGGTTAAGATTGGTCAGTGTCACCTACAAACAATAAATGCTGGAGAGGGTGTGGAAAAAAGGGAATCTTCTTGCCCTGTTGGTAGGAATGTAAATTGATACAGCCACTGTGGAGAACAATAGTTCCTTAAAAAACTAAAAATAGAACTACCATACAACCCAGCAGTCCCACTACTGGGCATATACCCTGAGAAAACCATAATTCAAAAAGAGTCATGTACCACAATGTTCATTGCAGCTCTATTTACAATAGCCAGGACATGGAAGCAACCTAAGTGTCCATTGACGGATGAATGGATAAAGAAGATGTGGCACATATATACAATGGAAGATTACTCAGCCGTAAAAAGAAACGAAATTGAGTTATTTGTAGTGAGGTGGATGGACCTAGAGTCTGTCATACAGAGTGAAGTCAGAAAGAGAAAAACAAATACCATATGCTAACACATATATATGGAATCTAAAAAAAAAAAAATGGTCATGAAGAACCTAGGGGCAGCACAGGAATAAAGACACAGACGTAGAGAATGGACTTGAGGACACGGGGAGGGGGAAGGGTAAGCTGGGACGAAGTGAGAGAGTGGCATTGACATATATACACTACCAAATGTCAGATAGCTAGTGGGAAGCAGCTGCATAGCACAGGGAGATCAGCTCGGTGCTTTGTGACCACCTAGAGGGGTGGGATAGGGAGGGTGAGAGGGAGACACAAGAGGGAGGAGATATGGGGATATATGTATATGTATAGCTGATTCACTTTGTTATACAGCAGAAACTAACACAACATTGTAAAGAAATTATACTCCAATAAAGATGTTTAAAAAAAAAAAAAAGATTGGCCAGTGTCAAGTAACCTCAATGCAATTTCTATTCCACGTTGCAGACTCAAAAAATGTCTCCCCACCAAATGTTAATATTTTGCTTTCACTGCTATGTTCTCCTATCATCTCCAATTTCAACAATATGAGTGTTTTGAAAAATCATTGCGGTGTTAGTTCTTAAGTGTTTTAAATTTTCTTGGATCATATTTCAGAAAACCAATATCATGATATCCAGTTATGAGTTTGCAATTGAATGTTCCAGACCACAGCTTTAGAAGCCTGTAACCACCGCACAATCATAAAATAACCCACAGTCATGCATGAGGTCATGAGGTTTTTTTCTTATTTCTTGTTTTATTTTAGTTTCAACAATATCCCTCATTTTAATGAGACTTGCAGCCTGTTGGAAGCCATCAGAAAAAAATGTATATATATATTCTTTTTTTCAATGACATTTGGATTTTGTAAAATAAATATCCAGAATAGCTCCAGAGTTTCCAAAAATACTACTTGGGACTTGAATACAAATAAAGTCATGTTTTTATTTTACATATTGCATACATTTATTTGACATGACCAGTAGATAAGCAAAAGATCACTATGCCTTGATTTTGATAAGCATGACATAAATTTCTTTTTTAATGATAGACTTCTCAGATTAATATTAGAATTAGTTGGCATTCCCTGTCACACACATCAACTGACTGTGCAGAAAATATGTCAAGGAGCATTCAGAACACCTGGAAGAAAGCAAACTTAGATTCTAAAAATAGTTACAGGTAATCCACCAAGAGTCATGAAAATACAACACAGAGTAGCAAGAGGCTGAAGGGATTATGAAAACTGCTGTTTCAATTTATAGATGGCTGAACTGAGGCCCGTTCAACTAGATAACTTGCCCAAGGTCACAGATGACTCTTTAAAATTTCTTGGGTCATATTTCAGAAAACTGATGATGCTGTGACCTTGGAAAAGTTATCTAGTTTAATGTCATAACATAGTATCAGAGGAAAGACTCATATCTAGCAGTCTTGATGCTTAGGAAAAAAACAGGGCTCAAAATTTATTCAGACGATGTGAATTATGTTCTACCATTATCTTATTTACATTCTCAGTTTTGTCTTCTCAATTCATTTTTTTTATTAATACAAAATAACAGCAATAGGAATGGCCTTGTATTGAACACTACTATGCACCAGGAATTCTATGTACATCATTTCAATTTTTACTAATATGCTACAAGGTAGACATATCTGTTAGTGAAATATAGCCAAACATGAGATATATCAAATTAGGTCAGAAAAGGAAATGCCACAGTATGAAAAGATTTTCAGTATAATTAAATCTATAAAAGTATAGAAGTAATGCCAGTCACTGGGTGAATTACAGTTACAGGACAGAATGTAAATGCTATAAATCTTGAGAAAGGTTTATATAAAGTATAAGAAAGATGAGAAAAAATGGACATGGAAGTGAGTTTATTGCTTCACCTTTCATATTTAAGAGAAAATAGAGTTGGATACTTCATATTTCATATTTGAGAGGCAATAGATCACAATTAATATTGCTAAATTAAGAAATAGAAATGTATGTGCATTATTTAAACTCATCTATATTATTCAAAGCCATGCATACTATTCAAAGCAGGGAAGAATAGCAGGTGATGGACGTGGTGGATTGGCTTGCTCAACAATTATATATTTTTAAATGCCTCTCTATATTGCAGAGAACAGACAGCTAAAATCTACATTCCCCAGACTTCAATGCACCAGAGTTCCTGATGGGTTTTAAGATCTACCAGACACATGCGTTCACTGCAGTTTGAACGTGGACGTGAGACAGAGGAAGGTGGAGTACAAAGCATTCATTTCCTGGTAGAGATCACAGTGGAAGCATAATGGCCCAGGAAAAAGCACCAGCCACAATGGGAATGGCAGTTTTCCTGATGTGACAAACTGAGGGCCATGGTCACATTTGTCTGTTTCAAAAGTTTCCTGTAGACGTGACCTCAAGCTTCTCAACCACAGTCATGGCTGAGCAGTGCAAGCCCAGCAGAAAATAACTCTGCCCAGACCCCGCTCTTCCAGCCTTTCTGACAATTTCACAAACCACTGAAGTACATGCCTGGTAGTAAATCCTCTTCTGCTTCAACTATCTGCAGTGGTTTTTGCTGTCTGCAGTTGGATTCTCTTCTCTCTCTCTCTCTTTTTCATTTCTCTCCCGAACCCTCTTCATTTCTCTCTCTCTCATACACAGACACATACACATACAGGCATCCCATAGAGCAAAAGATAGGTACAAAGAAAAATATAAAATGAAATTATGGTATTAAGATTAAGAACAGTAATTATAACAATATAGGCCAATGGGATAAATTCCCCTTGTATCATATTAAATGTGAAAAAATATATTGAAAGAGATGCAAAAAAAACAAGGTGGCTCTAAAAGGATGAAGACATAACTTGAGAGACACAAAGAGATATTAGGAGTTGATAATATAGATATCAGACACATTTAATTGCAAAACATAAATATATTAGACAAATAGTGGCACTTCAAAATGATAAAAATCAAATGTCACAATGAATCTTTAAGCATCAGGAAACATAGAACCAAAAATACCAGTACTAAAAATTGCTGTAGGGCTTCCCTGGTGGCGCAGTGGTTGAGAATCTGCCTGCCAATGCAGGGGACACGGGTTCGAGCCCTGGTCTGGGAAGATCCCACATGCCGCGGAGCAGCTGGGCCCGTGAGCCACGACTACTGAGCCTGCGCGTCTGGAGCCTGTGCTCCGCAACAAGAGAGGCCGCGAGAGTGAGAGGCCCGCGCACCGCGATGAAGAGTGGCCCCCGCTCGCCGGAACTGGAGAAAGCCCTCGCACAGAAACGAAGACCCAACACAGCCATAAATAAATAAATAAATAAATTTATTAAAAAAAAAAAAAAAATTGCTGTAAGTACAAGAAGAAATTCAGGAACAAAATAGTAACAAGAAATTGAATTTTGCCTCCTAGACCAGGGGTTGGCAAACGTTTTCTGGGGAGGATCCGATAGTAAATATTTTAGTCTTTGAGGGCCACAGTTTCGTCACAAATATATGACTCTGTCAGAGACATCATATAAATAGTGTGGCTGTGTTTCAATAATACTTTATTTACAAAAACAGGCTGCGGGGGGGTTTGCCCATTGTCTGTAATTTGCCATCTCCTGCTCTAGACCACAAATGATCAACTAGGCAAACAGACAGAAGATCTGAAAATTGTAAGGTTAATCTAATTGATATAAATTAATCACAATTCCATATAAACAGAGAGTATATTTTCTTTCAAATTCTGTGGAATATTTATAAAAATTTACAATGCAGAAGCAGTTGCTACCATTTATCAAGTGCTTTCTATGTGTCTGGCACCAAGAAATTCACATGCATCAGCTCATACAATTTCATGAAGTAGGTACAATTATTTTTATGCCCATTTTACAGATAAGAAAGCCTAAGGTGGGTTAAAAAAATAATGTTTCTACATTATCTCCCACTACCTCTTTGCTTGCTTTTTATATTCCACCCAAACAAGTTTTCAATACATCAAGGGTTTCTGTCCCCATAACTTTACCCTTGCTGTTCATTCTGCCTTTTCCTTGTACTTTCACCATCAAATTTCATCCCTTATTCAAGATCCAGCTCAGTGATACCTCTTCTATGAAACTTTCCCTTTTCCTTTTCAAACAGAAACAACCTCTGTCCTCCTCCTACACATTCAGAGGGCTTCGTTCTTCTCTGGATGTAGTTATAGTATCCTCTACATTGTTAGTTATGCACATGTGTTCCTTCTCCTCACTTTTGGGGCAACCGTTAGATATGTGAACTTATTCTAATTTTTAAATCATTCATGTTATAACAGAAATACCATGTGCAACGTAAACATTCATATATAAATTAAATTTACCATGTTGCTTTTCCCCTTTCATAATGAGTTAGGTAGAGTTTATCCACCTTTATTTTATCAGATCATTATCTTAGGGACATTTTCACTCAAAGGTGGGCAAGATCGATTTATTTATCAATCCATTGATATATACACAGGCATATGAATATGATGGTGTCAGCTGAAAAAAAAATACACAATGTGAGAGTTGTGAGTTAAGTTTTATTTGAGGCAAAATGAGGACTATAGCCCGGGAGACAGCATTTCAGATAGCTCTGAGAAACTGCTCCAAAGAGGTGGCGGGAAGGTCAATGTTATACATGACTTTAGTGAAGGGGGGATGTGCAGTCAAGCACACTTGTTGGCAGAGGCTTACTGCTAGTCACGAGGACCAGATGTCACTGTTAATGATTTTAGTGCTTTTCTAGATATGAGGAGAGGCAAGAATTAGGCTCATAAAATCTTCTCCTGAAAATATCTAACTATCTGAAGACCTGTTCTGCTAGTTTTTCCCAGAGCACAGAGTGCCTCATTCCTCATCTCCACCCTGAACTCCTTTCAAGGGGTGTTGAAGGTCAACAGCTGCAGCGGCTCATGATTTAATCCTTGTAGATGGCAGAAGGCAAGTGCCAATTTGGAGTTGGCAATGACAATATTAATACATATATAATATTATTAATGTGGCTAAGGATAATATTAAGAATAAGGATAATTATAGCTAAGGATGGTTTTTCCTCCAAGAGTATTTGAATCTTCTATTTCAAGTATCACAATGCCTTCTGAAAGCCTAGTGATTGTTTATGTAATTTTTCACATTGGGAAGAGGAACTATGGTAGAAGAGGGACCCGGGAGCTATAAGTGACTTAGCTAAGTAGTACAAGATAAGAGACATGGTTGGGTTGGATTCCTTCTTAGGCCAGAACCTCCTCTGGAAAGTTTTCCCATCAGAGAACTGAGTGGATAACCCCAGAGCATTGACGATCAGAGGAATGAGTTAGTACTGCTCTAACATTTACAAATCATAACTAATTCTCCACATAGGTTCTCTGTGATGCAGCCATTCCGACAGATGTGTGAAGCTCTCCGTAAACAATTTTAGCAGTCATGTGTAATCACAATACGTTATGTAACAGATGTGCCCAAGAAATTCAATTCGAGAAAAGAGTGAGGATTTATTGAAGTCAGCAGAATAGCCTATGACTGACTGAATGAGAGATTCCTACAAAGCTACCCAAAGTTTCTTCAAGAGGAGCTTCCCTCACTATATTTTTTTCTAGACTTATGGTTAAATATAGTTCTTTTTATAAAATTTTTGATTGAATTTTTATTTTATTCTATTTTTTATTGAAGTTTAGTTAATTTACAACGTTGTGTTAGTTTCAGGTGTACAGCAAAGTGATTCAATTATACATACATATATATCTATTTTTTTTCAGATTTTTTTTCCCTTACTGGTTCTTCTTTGATGAAAAAAAAATAATTAAAATGTTTGCCTTTTGTGTTCTTGTTGGTAGTAGCAGCTAGTGATTCCTGGCTTGCAGGCTGGCCACACTATAGCTTTCAGAACATTCATTTTCTGTTACCATCCCCCATTTGTACTAACCAGTAAGAAATCTTGTAAGGAACACACATTTAAAACTAAATTAAGAACGAGAGAGAAAGCTCACTACTCCCTGTTCTCAAATATGAAAATAAAACCACTGGTAAATTGCAAGTTGTTCATACAGGCTTTCAAGAACCTCAGTGCTGAAAATGAGCTTTAGTGAGCAGGTCAGAAAAGGTTTACTTTAAATGAAGGGGTTTTGGTGAGTTGTCCTTTTTATCTCCTTTTTCTCCACAAGGCAGAAGCTACCACTTCATAAACATTAGCTCATGACACAGGTTTGATGAAAGAAACGAATATCTTCCCTGACTTTACAGAGAAAGATGGAGCCCAAGCATTTCTTTTTCACAAGGAAAACTCTGTTGACCACACTATGGCCCTAGAGGGAACCGCTATGCTTCTGGATCTATGAAAATAAGACCAGAAAACTTTATGTTTTCTTCTAGAGGGTAACATCTCTGAGGTGGAGACTGATGTGGCCTTTACCCTCAGTCCGACAGCGCACTGGCAAGAAAATGCTATATAGGCAGTTTTAGAGAGAGGATTGTGCTAAAACATTTTCGGAGAATCCAATGAGAAGTTGTTAGTAGAAGCCTGTGGATCCAGTGGAGATAAGGACATGATTCTTCTCTGTGTTCTTCATTTGTAAAATAGAGAATAATGAAACAGGAAAGGATTAGGGGTCATCCTAGGATAACCAGTGGGTCATACTTGCATGCTGACTCTTGAGTGATGGAAACTTGCTGCTCTGATAGAGTGTGACAAGGGCTCTGGGGCCACAGCCAGCCTCAACAGGAACAGCAAAGCTGCCACTGGAAAAGGAAAGTGAACAGACAGAACAGAACATTCAACTGCAGGAGTATGGATGAGAGAGAAGGTTGGATGAAGGTTTTGAAGTAAAAGATAGATTTTATCTCAGAACCAAGATATGTAGAAGGAAGCAGAAAGTCATTTCGGGCAGAGAGAATAGCATGTGGGCATGAAAAAGCTGGGTTTTCTGGAAACAGCAAAAAGGGCAACATGGCGAAACACTGGGCAATAGGGGGAGTGGTCTTTCCTTTCCATGAGGCAGGAAAGGTAAGTTGGAGCCAAATCGTGATTCATAGTAATATCTAAGATTTTCCAAATACTTAATGATATTTACATCAAAGGACATGGATCAACTCCCTTAACTTTCTCAACTTCCATATGAGTTTAGTATTATTGCTATCCCCTTTTTACAGATGAGAAACTAAAGCACAGAGAGTTAACTACCTTGCCCAGGGTCATTCTTTTAGGAAGGGGCGGGGCCTGGATTCAAACTAGGGTCATCTGGCTCCAGAGCCCTATTTGTCAGCTTCCATGCCATGCTGAATCCCCATCTGATTTCTGCCATCATTCAGCTTCAAAGGAAGTACAGTGTGGAGGAAAGACCATGAACAAGAAGCTAGAATCCTAGCTCATGGCATCAGCTTTTCCATAACGTAGAGGAAAATTTATGGTCCTCAATTCCACTGTCTATAAAGTAGAAAGATGCTAAGGCTCTTTCCATTCCAGGTTATACGATCCCGATATCAAAAGTCTCATTTGTTTTGCCTTTTCTTCCATACATATATTATTATGGCATGAGCTCTAAGTGGCAAACAAGGGGAATTTGCCCTCCCTGCAAAGTGCCCTCCCACACCCTGCCCCCTGGCTCTCTGGGTTTCTTGCTCTGTGGTGATGCCTCAGTTTTCAGGGCCCTCAGGTGATCACAGCTCCACTGACCCCAGTGCTGTTCTGTCCTCTGCTGGAGATAGCTCCAGAGCCCTACCCTCACCTAACGCTCCCCCTATACCCTGGAGCAGAGCAAGAATCAATCTATGGTTTTTAGGACACCTTACTGATGGTTTAGCGCTATGGAGGGTATAACATGGAGAGCAGGCTTCATGGATGACAGAGCTCCCACCCAGTCACTCAGCAGACTCTGCACCTTCACTCCAGGTCAGAAACTTGTAACCTGCTCCACAGAGACAACAGTTTCCTCTTACCCTGGTTCCTGGGAATATCTTTTCTTTGGAGCTCCAATATGTAATTTTTTATTATTTTATTCAACATAATGTTTTTGGAAAGAAGCTTCAGCTCAGCCTGCTGTGTTTTGACAATCCCTAAATATGGTTTTAAGTTCAACCCCACACTCTAAACACTGTTTATTGTCATTCAGGGGTGAGTAGCTTTATCTTTAACTTCATTTCCAATTCCATGACTTAAATGCCAATTCCTTCCACATGGATAAAGTTACTCAAAATCTATTGAAATACTTTAAAATTATATTCATCAATATTTTTCTTCCCCCCTTCCCCTTAGTTTTGAAAACATTCCTGGTTTAAGATAATCAGAAAAAAAATAACAAGAGAAATGTAAGTGGTCTCTCCAAGTCAACCAGTCATGGTGACTCCAAGTCTTTTCTCATGCCCAGCCCTCTGCAAATCATCGTGTGTCAGTGACATCTGGACCTTTCTGCACAACACCCAGGGGGCTGGGTTGGGACACTGTCTTACTGGACCCTAACTGAATCCACCTGGTCAACACAAATGGGTCAGCCAATGACCGTCAGCTTGGAATATGATTTTTGTGTTGCTGCTTTGAGCTTGGTTTGAAATAAATGATTCATGAGTTGAAAAAATTAATATGTAAGTTAAACAGGGGTATTCTTTGACCTTGGGCTGAGAGCAGTAGTTTGTGAACATTTTAGCAGTTTTAGCGGAGGAAGAGTGAGAGAAAGGAAATAACTCTGGTGTCAGCTTGCTGAACCTTTCTCTGATCCAAACAAGGGAAACCATCTATTGTGTTGTGCTCTTAGCCCATTGTCAGTGTTCAGAAAACTCAAGCATCTGAGCTCTGTGCAATGCTGAGGGCAAGCAAACCCTCAGAGCTAATATGTATTAAATAATTGTATTCAATGAATTCTCATTGAATGCCTTTTATATTCTAGACTCTGCATGTTATCATTCTTGCTGAGGAAACTATGGTTAAGAAAAAGAACCGTCATTCCTGCCCTCATGGAGCTGGAGTCCAGCGTGAGAAACAGACATATACAAAATAACCATATAGATGTATAACTTCACTAGGAGTTGATTCGTATAATTTGGTGCCTATCAGAGAAAGCTATAATCCTATGTTCAGATCCAAAGAAGACTCTACAATTCTCAAGAGAGAATTCAAATTTATTTTTTAAATCTTAAATTCTGAGTATACAAATACAAATGAAGAAAAAGAGAAAGGCAGAGTGGCACAAAGGTCATTCTATTAGGTGGATTGGTTTTTAAAGCACATGTACAAAAGATAAAAAGAGAAGTCTGCACCTAAGAACACGTATGCAGGAGTATTAGGATACTCTGACCTCTGTCTGAGGAATGTTAAAACCCAGAATGAATTAAGACTTGAAAAGAATGGCAGAGAACTAAAAAGGCTTTATTTTCACTATAATTTAGGCAAGAGGAATAAAAAATGGTATAGCCGCAGTGTTTGGAACAGATGGCCTAATGATATCAGATGCTAAAGAGAAGACAAAACAATTTTACTTTTCTCTGCCTAAGAGAAAAATCTTCAGACTGGAAATGATAAACCAAATAAAACAGAGTGGAGAACAGTTAAATGGCAAGACTATCTAGGTATTTTATATGAATTTATACCAATAGGCCACTTATATTTCAAACTTTACTGACAATATTAAAGTAACTGTGTCACATATAAAAATATGAGCAAGTGCTATCCCCATCTGAAAAAGATAAAAGAAAATTTCAGGAAAAATAGCTCATTTTAACAACAGGCAAAAGTCTGGAATAGGTTTTCAGTGATCAACCAGACAGACAGTGGGTGCTAAAAAAAAGAGTATATTGGTAATTAAGGGTATTAATACTGGTTTAGAAGGAACAGGTTATGTCAAAATAACCACATTGTTTTTCTTTTTCCACATAGTTATGACACTGGTAAATCAGAGAAAGAGATTATCAATCTGGTGGGCAGGGCTATGTCCCAGCCTGGCCGTGGCTCGTGGGTCCAGGGACAGATGCCGGGCCTGCTGGTGGCTGGCTTTGGGGCCCGGGAGGTCCGGGCTGGTGCAGACCCAGTGGTGAGTGAGGTTGTGTCCCTACATGGCTACCTGCTTGGTCTGAGGAGGTCCCTGGACTGGTGCCAACCAGCTGGTGGGCAGGGAAACCCCCCAGCCCTAAAAGGATAGAAGGAGGACTCCCAAAATGTCATTTGCCAGCACTAGTGCCCTCATGGTTAAACAAGCTCTCCAAACTGGCTGCCATCAGCACTGATGTTCCCATGGTGAGTCCCAGTTGCCTCCTTCCTTTCCAGGAGGGTCTCCAAGATCAGCAAATGGGTCTGACCCAGGCTCCTTTCAAATCACTGCCTCTGTGTTGTGTCTCAGAGCCTTGGAGATTTTGCGTGTACCCTTTAAGAGTGGAATCTCTATTCCCTACAGCCCTCAGTTCTCGCGTATGCAAGCCCTGCTGGCCTTCAAAGCCAGATGTTCTGGGCTTTCCTTCCTGGTGCAGAATCTGGATTGGGGAGCTCAATGTGGAGCTTGGACCCCTTGTTTTTGGGGGAGAACCTCTGCAATTGTGATTATCCTTCCATTTGTGGGTCACTTACTGAGGGTGTGGGTCTTAGCTATACTGCATCTCCACCTCTCCTACCCATCTTGTTGTGGTTTCTTCTTTATACCTTTAGTTGTTGATAAGCTTTTCTGTTAGTCTTCAGGTTGTTCTCATAGATGGTTGCTCTGTAAATAGTTGTAGCTTTTGTATACCCATGGGAGGAGGTGAGCTCTGGGTCTTCCTGCTCCATTATTGGCCACTGGATTTGGTTGACTATCTTGTTCAAGTTTACAGAGCTGGTCAGGAGGAGCAGGGGTTGGAACCAGGACTTCTGTCTGGAATAAATGCATGAATGGTAGAAAATTTCCCTTTCTCTCAATATCACCTTGGAGAGAGACTGAATAATAAAATGTGATTACTATAGGAGTGTACCTTTCTTTTTTTTAATAAACAATTTTGGCTAGAACAAGCCATATGATAATGAAATATGTCCAGAGTCTGGATTTTGTCTGAGACAAACAGACACCTTCAATAGTTAAGCTCAGTATTTTATAACAATACTTTATTTCCAATTTTTAAGTGTTTTAAATAAATCTTTTAAGGCATTCAGTCTTTTTCACAGAATGCTGCCCTCAAATATTTAGTTCTTGTTCGTTTCTTTCTTTTCTCTCTGAGGGTTTTCTAGGCTTTTGTCAATTCTGAAATTCAGGTTTAACTTTGCTGATGCTGGCCTGGTGTTATTTTTCTTTCCAATTTGCAAGTGGCAGCTGTGTAATGGTGAGTGTGCCTGCTGACATGCTCCGTTCCTACTTTACAGCTCTTGTTAGCACGCCAAAAACTATCCATCATTCACACAGAATGATCCCATTTCTATACTCTGCCCCCTCTACACACACTTAAAATTAATTGTGTGAGTTATTTTAAGATAACCGCAATCATGGACTTGGCATTTATCAAAGTCTTAAGATAAATCTTTTAAGATCTAAATGACATAATCCTTATTACTGCTAAGACTTATCGAGGATCCAGTAAAAATATATTACAACACGCTGTATTCACTGTTTAGATCATTAGAACAAGTTTCCAACTCTTCTTTTTAATATATTTTTTATTTGATGATTGAAAAAAGATTTTACATTTAGTATTTAACCATCACCTAATGACACTTCCCACTGTAGTAGAGAGGCTACGACTATAGTCTTTTGTACTCAGGAGATCAGATCTTTGCCCTGCTCAATTACAAACTGTAGGTCAAGCTTCCTCTTTTTTCCAGGTCTCTATGTTCACCTAACATAGGAGCATTTGGAGAGTTTGCATGAGATAATAAAGCCAAAGGACCCAGTGCCTGCAGTGCTTCAGGTCTATTTTTTCAACTCATTTTTCCATGTCTATATATCTCTCCCACACCCATGGCATTAATATCATTTAAGTTCTGTTGATCCTAGAATTTATCTCTCTTGCCTGAGTTCACGATTCACCTAGCAACCCCCTACTTGAGATCTCTATTCTGGTTTTGAAGGGACATCTCAAATTAATATTAAAACTGAACTTATTTCCAACCTCCACTCACTGCTGTGAATCCCCTTCCCCCCAATCTGCTCTCTAACTTACATCTTCATCTCTGCAAATAACATCATTCACCGTTGCTTAGGGTCCACCCCTACAAATTATCCATTATTCCTCTTTTCCCTTCTGCCCCTCATTTAATTCCCTAGTATAGCCTACGGGCACTATCTCTAATATATCCCTCATTCTGACCACTTCCTATTTCTCTGTTGTCTTCCACAGCTGCAACATCCACATAATCATTCTCCCCATCCCCGCACAGGAGAGAACAGAAGAAACCTGCAATGTCATTAAGCCGAAGCACAGAGAACAACCAGCTCACCGTTGTGGCTTAGGCCAGTGGGTCCCAACGTGAGAAATGCTATATTGAAAGGTCTGGACCTAGGTATCACCATCTCCTGGTCACTGATAAGAAATGCAAATTCCAACCCCAGAACTACTGAGAGATTCTGAGGATGGGGACCAGCAGTCTGAGTTCTAATAAACCTTGCAGGTAATTCAGATGCATGGTCCAGTTTGAGAACAGCCAGCTTAGGCTTAGCTTAGCACGGTAGACGGGTCCCGCTACCATCGCAGAACAATGCCACAGACGACGTGACCACCCCAGAGCCAGTGCAGTCCCAGTGCACTAGAAGATGCAATACAGGGAAGGCCCTGCCGCAGAGCACCTGCCCAGCCCTCTGTCCTATGTGCTACAGCCTCAGAGCTAGCGCCCAGGCCACAGGGACAGAGCCCACAGAAAGGGGCAGTGCCCTGCCTGGGGACACAGTGAGCATCAGCTTCTCACTCTCTGCGTCATTAACAATTCCAAGGGGAAAGGAAACTGCCAGGTTGGGAGAGAGTCATGCGTAGAAACAGTAATGACATGTAATTCTCAGTTCACGGCACTGAAGAAAGTAGTTGGCAGGGTTGACAGCTGCCTCAGGAACAATTCTTGAACCCCACAGGAACCCCACTAGAGGCAAAATTGTGTTGGGGAAGTCAAGAGTTTCACCAATTACTCTAGTTGAGATTGAAAGAGCAAAAGGTTATTTGCCTAAGGAAATAGCTTTCAATGTTTCCCAAGTGCCCTGTATATTCTAGGCCAAGCATCCGCAAACCCTCTACCCATTCCTCCTTTACTATTTCCCTTTCCTCTCCATTCTCCCCTTTGTTTCATTGCTCTTTGTCCTTCTCTCTGCCGTCCTTCTCTCTGGATGTTATGAAGTCGAATGACATGCAAAGAAAATAAACATTTGGTATTAAATGATTCTGTTTCGTGTTGCTAGGAGACGGTCCCCAAACCTCCTTTCCTTAAAGGGTCTCAGGTGGTCTTACAACAGCGTGACAAGGAGATACCAGTGCTGCTTATAAACGTGATCTGTCATCAAGGTGAGATTTTTTTGTCTAGGCCAACAAAACAATTTATTGAAGGTTCTACCACATCCTCAGCTGTTTTCTTGGATAGAGAGGGAACACCAAGAGTTGAAAGGGAAAGTTATTCTTGATATTAAAGAGATGGGGGTGACCTCATGACAACCCTGAAATCGCAAGGTTCATTTCCTATACATTTAATGGGAGAATGTTTAATCTTTTCCTCCTTCCTTCCTTTCCTTTTCTTTTTTTTTCTTTTATTTCCTTGTCTTTCTTTCCTTCCTTCCTTCCTTCTTTCTTTCTTTCTTTCTTTCTTCCTTCCTTCCTTCCTCCCTCCCTTCTTCCCTCCCCTCCCCTCCCCTCCCCTCCCCTTCCCTTCCCTTCCTCTGGTAAGAACATTTCCAGTTGATTTTTTCAATGTGCCTTCTATCCTCAGACTTATTGCACAGTCTATTGCAATTGTCCAGAAGCAGCCTGAAGGTGCTCTAAAGGTGTCTCCATTTGACCTCACACATAACGTGGTTATCCCCTGATTCTATCACTTCCCCACTAGACTCTATCAGGAAAAGGACCAAGGTTTGTTTGTCTTTGAATCTGTAGCCCAGTTCCTGGAAAAGAGTAAATGGTCAATAAAATTTTGAACTTAACTAAACTTAGAGGCAGTTGTTTATAAATTCCAAAAGTAACTGATTGCTCAGAGGCAGGCTATTTGACTTTGTCCCCATTTTGTACCTTCTTCTCTAGACTGGCTGACATCCACCCTACTCAACAAATATGATGCCCATTCTCACTTCCTGACTTTCCCATATTTTTACCCCTATGGAAGAGATGGTGCAAAGCATTTTATAATTAATTTGATAGTCAAAATTATGCAAAGAAGAATAATTTTACATATGTACTTAAATTTAAGGTAATCTATACAATGTTTTTTACCATTTGAATTTCTTACAACAAAATCAGTAAGATCATGGTAAAGAGATAAATTTTCACATTGATTATATTTTATTAAAATTAAACTCCTATTGCAAAAATAATATGGTGTATTATTTATCTGTTTTTTGCATTGTGAATTACTCAAAACTTTTCAGCTTAAAACAATAAGCATTTGTTATTTCACACATGTTATTTCTGAGAGTAAGGGAGGGGCTTAGATGATTGTTTCTGGCTCAGGGTCTCACATGAAGTTACAGTCAAGATGGTGGCCAAGACTGCAGTCACCTGAAGGTTTGACTGATGCTGAAGGATTTACTTCCCCAGAGTTCTCCCTTACTGTGGCTGGAGGCCTCACTCTTTGCTGGCTGTTGGCAGGAGGCCTAAGTTTCCAATCAGGTATATTTCTCCACAGGACTGCTTGAGTGTCCTCATGACATGGCAACTGACTTTCCCCAGAGTAAGTGAACCGAGAGAGACAGACAAAAAGCAGAAAGGAAAAGCCACGATGCCTTTTATGATCTGGTCTTGAAAACCACACTGTCACTTTTGCCACATTTTATTCAATAGATGTGAGTCACCAAGTACAGCCCACTCAAGGTAGGATAATTAGGTTCCACCTATTGAAAGGAGGAGTATCTAAGAATTCACATATTTTAAATTGGTTTACAACTTTAACTGAACAAACAGCTCTTTTAAAAGAAACATTCTAACAAATATAGTTTCTTATAATAATTGTTTACAGTCTCAAAGCCGCAAGTCAACAGATGGCAGAAAGAGTACAACACACATTTCTGAATAATATAGAATACTCCTTGCTGTACTTGGTGATCAGTCTTAGCCAGAAACCTAACTCTATTATGACAAGATTCAAAGTAGTATTGATTTAACTTAAATGTATCGTAACTGGTATGTAAACAAGTGAAAGGGCAAGAAAAAAGTTGAGGAGTCTCTTACACAGTGCATTTGAGTGGTAGAAACGAGTGTCTGAAGCAGTGAGCTGAGAGAAAGAGGATGGATAAGCAGAAGTGAAATCAGGGAATTAGAAGTGAGTCAGATGATACAATCTTGCCAGTGAGGGAAGGACTTTAGATTTTACTTTGCATGTAGTAGAAAGCTATCGAAAAGTTTGGGGCAGAGGAACAACCGAATCTATGGTATTTTTTAAAAGATCACTCTGGATGCTATGTAGAAAGTTGACTGTAGTGGTGTAAATGGGGAAGCAGGGAGACAGGTTAGGAGACGATTGCAAAAGTCAGGCTTGGAGCAGAGTGCTAGTGTGGTAGGTGCTGGTGTAGCTAGCTTACGTCTGGCAAGATTTTGAAAGTAGAGCCAACAGAATTTGTTGATGGATTGGATGTGATTTATGGGAGAAAAAGAAGATGTTTTTGACATAGAAACTGGAAGATTGGTGATACCATTTCCTGACATGGGGAAAGCTATGGGCAAATCAGGTTTGAATAGAAAAGGCAAGGGTTTGCTAAGAATATGTTAGATTTGAGGTGCATAACAGAAATATGATCAGTCAGGATAAGCTAGGTTAAGATGCAGAACGAACAATCCCCAAATATCATTGGGTTAAAAAATATAGATTTATTTCTTAATCTTGCTTCAAGTCCAGCAAGGGTCAACAGCAGTGCTGCCTACTTCAGTCACTCAGAGAGCCAATTTAATGGAAGATTTTCTAGACACATACTTCCCCTGATAGAGAGCATGACAGCAAAGGGAATATGGCTACTGTGCTCTGGCTCTTTAAGGCTTCTCTTGTAAATGACCTAAAACACTGCCTGCTCACACTCACATCTGAAAAAATGCAGATGGCTAGCTACAAGAGGAGGAAGTTTCAGAGAAATGCAGTTCTACCATGTAGCAAAAGTGATTATTTATGAATAACCCTAACAACCTCCACAATATCTAAGTGGAAATGCTGAGTAAGCTAATGGATACTTGAGTTGGGAATCAAGGAGAGAGGTTAGGCTGGTAATATATATATTTGTGATTGGTCAGCATGTGGATGGTATTTAAACCTATGGGACTAGGTGACACCACCAAAGCAGTGAGACACTAGGATCGAGACACCTCAATATCTAGAAGTAGGAAGAGGAAGTTGGGTGAGGAGTGAGGTGGGAAAAAAAAACAAGAACGAGTGTTCAGTTATAAATGCAGAAAACTTTCTAGATTTGTTTGAAAGGGAAGACAGAAATTTTTGTCTGGTAGTGTTTATTTTCTTTGTGCAGTAAGAAACAAAGTTACCAGCTCAGAATTAGAAGGAGGGGAATGTGGTGAAGATTAAAGGGGGGAGAAAAGGTATGCCCTATTGATCTAGAAGAGTGGGAGAGTGCATATCATGGGGAAATAGAGGAGAATTTTTAGGTAACACTGGGATCTACTTGAAGTCAGTCAAGTTGATTTAAAGATCTGTCAGAATAGTTGTGTGATTTTTTTTCTCACCACAGTTACCTGCTCAGGTGCAGGTGCAGATTAGATGAGAGACCATATTTAACTGGGTTGTGTTTGCCAGTCCCCAGGGGAGAAGGAGTTGGGATATATATGAGATGTGATTGACTGACTGTGGGACTTCAACTAGATAAGCAGGGAACTGAAAATACCAGAGGGATGAGGAGTAGTGAAAAGTCACGTGGGATCAATAGTTTGTAGAAAAGTCCTAAGGGCTTTGAGAAATCATAGGAGGTGGGGCTGTAAAGAAATAAAGCTAAAAGGATGAGAGGCATTTGTTAAAGATTGGTAAGCTTTAGGCTGATCATGGGAGCAGATGTCTCAGAATGGAGGACAAGATTTTGGAGGAAAAAGTCAAGGATCTGGAAGCCAGTGTATTGGAGGAATCATTAGTTTGGATGTCAAAATCCCAAAATTAAATTTTGATAGTGAGGAGAGAGGGGAATATTGACAAAAGCACTAACAGTTCAGGGGGTCTCCTCCTTAGTCACACAGAGGGTGTGTCTAGACCAGTGGAGAGTTGTTCTCTTTTAAAGGAGAATGGTAACATAGAGTGAAAGCAAGGACAGAGTATTCATCGTAACACTCGTGCTGATGAGGCCTCCAGATGCAGATGTCTAGTAGGAAGTTGGATAAACAGTACTGGCGTTCAGAAGAGATAATTACAATGGAGTCATATATTTGAAGATTCACAGCATAGAGATAGTTGTTGCAGTTAGGGGAATAAACAAGGTCAACATGGAAAAATATACAGACCTGGAGAGAAAAGAACCAAGGGAAGAATGCTGAAAGACAAGAACATTTAAATGATAATCAAAGGAAGAGAAAAAACTAGGAAAAATGAAGTAGGAGAAGTATCAGAAGAGTTTGATTTCAAAATCTGGCTCTTTACTCAATGATACAAAACTAAAAGGCTAAGGTGAGTTTGAGAGGAAGTCTTAAAAATGTACGTGAAAAGAAACTTGTTTTAAGTACCTAGGAGTGGGCTTCCCTGGTGGTGCAGTGGTTAAGAATCTGCCTGCCAATGCAGGGGACATGGGTTCGAGCCCTGGTTTGGGAAGATCCCACATGCCACGGAGCAACTAAGCCCATGTGCCACAACTACTGAGCCTGCACTCTAGAGCCCGCGAGCCACAACTACTGAGCCCATGAGCCACAACTACTGAAGCGTGCATGTCTAGAGCCTGTGCTCCGCAACAAGAGAAGCCACCGCAATGAGAAGTCTGCGCACCGCAACAAAGAGTAGCCCCTGCTCACTGCAACTAGAGAAAGCCTGTGCACAGCAACAAAGACCCAACACAGCCAAAAAATAAATTAAATAAATAAATTTTTTTTAAAAAAGCTTTTTAAGTACTTAGGAGTAACTAATATATATGGATAATTAGAAGGAGTCACCATCTCCATTTTTTCCTAACTTTTCCTTAGCAAAAGTTAAATTATCATCCTATGTTAGATGTGAGATGAGGCTGGACTTGCTGCATTGTTTTAGCTGTGGCTTGTTCCACTAAGGGACCAGGTGGATTTCTGGATTATCTAGAAATGCTGAGCTGAACTTTGTCAGACCATATCACTTTAGCAAACAGTGACGCCACGATCTGTATCAGAGGATTTCTCTTCAGTGTGTGTTACCTTAAGAATCTTGTGAAAGGATTCTGAAATGTCAGCATTATCGTTTACATATGATAGAGTGCCATAGGAATTCATTCTTTGCTGTACTTCTTAGTTCACAAAGAAAAGTAATTTAACATGCCATAAAGTATTTTGAGCTATGGATTAAAACCTGATAAGATTCAGTTTCAGGTTGTACATACAGATCTTTGGATATGGAATATTCTGGGGAAGCTCTGAAGATAATGTTGAAGGTTAATAGGCAAAGCCAGCCTGTTTGGGGCCTGTAAGCACCATCTCTCTCAGTTTAATAGTTTATTTTAAATTCTCACATATTTCATATTTATGAAAACTGTTCTCTTGGAACTCCTATTAAAAGGTACTATTAGGATATATAAACAAATATGGTTTTAATTTGCAGTCAACCCTAAAGTATCTGGAAAAATCCTGTGAATTCTCCAGCAAGTCCCTAGACAACCAAATTAGCTCAAGTTAGGACAATAAACATACTAAATTTACCCTTAAACCTAAAGTAAATTTAAACAAAACATAGCCTGCAAATTCGTTATGTCATTACCATTGATAAAAAGTGTACCATAGGGTAACATTCTTAATGCAAGATTAATAGCAAACATTAAAGTGTTAATATTAGTCAACAGATACACACGTAACAACAATTTAAGAAGTTAGTGGCATTTATAATCAATACGTATGATATGTTTTAAAGTAGTACAGCCCATGGAAAATAATATTTTGAAGTTTCAGAAAAAAACCGTTTGACTCACTGTCTTTGACATATAGAAACTGAACGTTTTTTAAATCACTGTTTTATTTACTCAAGAGAATTAGTTGACCCTGAATTTTGCTCCATTTCTGAGTAGCTTCTCAACATCTAAGCATTTTCCTGACAATTGCACTGATTTTTCCAGACGAAATTTCTTGGAGTCTGCAGAGTTTCATCTGCACAGTCATAAGCACACAATTCAGATTCCCTTTTTACTGAATTTTGATGAAAAACAAAACATTTTTCTGTGGAGACTTGAACAAAGCTGTCTCTACAATACAGTTTTACTAAAAACAGTCTGTATTCTAGAGGACAATTTTATGCTTGATTAACATATACAGCTGTCTGATTAGGCTGGTTTCTGAAAGTCAGGCTCATGGCTGGTAAGATATGGCAAGTGAGACATTTTCAGAGGGTACTGCACACTTAAAGGGGGTAGAAGGAGGGTAGACAAGAAGCAGGAAACCCTAAATGGTGGATCAATAACATGACATGAAAGTGATTTTACACACACATTTTCTTCAGCAGCTCCAGGAATGCCCTGTTATTTATAGGATGGAGTTCTAATTACTGTCCATTAACTTGAAGATCCTTATCCTGACCTATCACTGGTTTGGTGGTGCTTGTTTGGTCACATCCTCTATTCCATCATAATTAATCCTCCTTGGCCTTCAAGTAGCTAACAGAGCCTGAGAGTTGCATTTCTCACTTTGCAATGTATATATCTGCTTTTATGTCTCTATCACCCTGACCAGACCAAGATCCCCTGTAGAAGGAAGTCTTCCTCATTTTGTATCCCTAGTGCCTGAGGGTTTATACTGAGAAAACCTCCATGAAGGCCTGTATAATAAGAGAATGTACTGATACAAACACAGTTGTGTCTGTGTGTCTGAGCGTGTGAGAAACAGAGAGGGGGTATATACACATATACACATGCATACACTTACACATACACATAAGCACCCATTACATAACAATCCATACAAATATATTTATAACAGGATATTAAAGTATAGAACTTCCTGACTCAGTTTTAGCTGAAACCTGAAGACAACAGCTGGCAACAACCTCCTAAACCACCTTAATAGGACATTCATAAACAGTCATCAAAAGTTCTAATTTTCTGATCATGGCCCCTTACAGTCACATTAAGGCTATTTAAGAATGAAAGCAGAAGAGTAGAGAAAGATGGGAAGGAAGGAGAGTTTTACTTTGGAGAGACTTGTAAGGGTTTTGCATCACAGCCCATGGGGAGGGGAAGGAGGACTTTTCTCTCAAGGAAATCACTTGGAGAAGGGGATATGTGGTCCCTGGATTTTGAGGACACAGTGGAGGGATGTCTGACTCATGGGCGAAATGTTGGCTGAAGACATATGTGGCACCAAAGCAGAGGACTCTGTTGGGGAATAACTGCGTCTCCACGATGGCAGGTCCAAGGTGTGTGTTGACCAGATGTGCAACCTGCAGGAGGAATGTCAGCTCAGGGCTGTTTTCAATAATACTCTCCAGGAGGGATTCCTGTACAGGGCAAGGAGAGCCCGTAAAAAAAGACATAATATTCAGAGTGGTGGGTTTCCTAATGCCAGCCAAAGGCATGCTGTCCCTCATATCAAGAGTCCTGAAGACAGAGACACCAAGAGGGAACTCTGAAGGACCTCGGCAATAAGGACAAGGTTCAGTTCAAATATTAGCCGTGGCCAGAGACATCCAATGCCAGACTCGTGGGTTTCAGTCAAGTTAAATCTGTCCTTGGCAGGCTTCAACCAAGAAAGAGCCAGAGGCAGCCAAAGGCTGGGCAAGCAGAGCGGGAAGCAGTATGCAGGAAGGCAAGGTCTTAGAGACGAGCTTACCAGGCTCTCTTTCTCACCTGCAGGAGTTCAACCGGAAGCAAGCCCTACTCAGGGCAGGGAGAAACTTGAACTTGCAATAAAGCTCAGAGGTTCAGTTATCACTCTGAACAGTATATTTTAATTACTAAATTGAGACTATCTTTTATTGGCAACTGCTATGACCAAAGGACTCTGATTTTCCAGGAGGCCCCAAAAGTCATGGGACCATTCCCAAATTTTATATAAGAAGTGGAAAAGACAGTCCCAAAGGGTGGGTTTTAACAGTCAATAGAGGAAAAATAAATTTATATTCTGATTGTATCCTGAGTCCTAATTGTTCAGTGTAAACTTTACACATGTGATTCCCTCTCAGTTTAGCAGGGGAAATACATTCCGGTGTAGTGCTAGAACTTTGGGAATTTGCTTAAATTATTTCTCCTCCAAGAAGCTATTGATAAGTAAGTTTAATCTATCCACTATCTCTCTGTGGACAAACTAGTCTTGTGTTTGTATATGCATGTTTATAAGCTTCTAGAGCACTATTATTTACCCGTAGAGTCTACATGTGTGTTTACTTTATTCATAAATCAAATAATATAATTTATTTTAAGATAAAAATTTAACTAAGTGTTAAGTTCATTAGAGGATCAGGACATTCTCTAACCAAAACTTTGGTCCTCTTCATCCTCAATAAGTGATGGCTTTAGATGATTGGAAATCTTTGGTAGAAAAAACATTCAGGCTGAAGTGTTTGCTACATAACTGTTTTCCTAGATTCTGAGCTCAAATTTCCTTATCACTACTTATTGTCCGTGCTTTTTTTTCTCACTCACACATTATCATTTAATGAAACAAACATATAACCCCCAACATTAGAAATAAACAAAGCTGGCAATTCCAAAACTTAAAAAAAAAGAAAACACTCCTTGAATTTTAGGATTTTAGGATATAAACTGTGATTTTAGGATATCAGTTTTGATTCCTTTAAAATGTCACACACACACATTTTGCCAGAGAATGTAACTATAAATATTTTGTTTTCAAGTATTTAAAACACACTTTAAAATGTTACACACACACACTTTGCCAGAGAATGTAACTATAAATATTTTGTTTTAAAATATTTCTCAAAGGATTTGTTTCATAAAGAAAACATCTACTTTGCATACAGTCTTAGCACTGAGGGCTACATATCATCCCTGGGGAAATAATTCTAAATACACAATTCGCTTTCAGAAATGTTTTGTGTGGCCTATCTTTTAATTTAATCTTTCCATTATCTGCTCTCTTGTAACAATGTAAATCAAGCTTCCCCCTGGATTTTATATCACTTGAATAACCTTACAAATTACTTTATAAAATTTGTCATCTCTACAAACTTTCTCCAGCCCATCTCTTGATCAAGGCCACTTACCTCCCATTTCCAACTAAAGTGCAAAACTAAAAATAAACAAAACTTTATCTGCAAGCAGATAGAATTATAGCTTAACTATAGAAGAAATCCCCAACCTAAACAAATAGGTTAAATATTCTTGAAGGAGAGCTTGTTAATGATGCTAAAAACTCACTCTAATTTCTTAGGGGTTCAGGCTCCATGCAATGCTGGACTATACTAATACATCTGCAGATTCACACCTCTCAAATATTTCTTTGTTAAATATCCCTACGTTATATTGAATCTCTGAGTTTAAAAAGTCGTTATTGCTCAATCTTGCCAGCTGTATATAACTATATTATTACCCTCAGTTATTAAAAATAATATGTATTCATGAGGGAAATATTAAATGCACCCTTGCTTTATGTTATATATTCAGAGCATAGCAAAATGCTTGGTGTAGAGTGGTGCATTTTTTTGAATAAACTTTTGAAAATTAAAGGAAAACAAAACAGTGTAATAGAAAAGTGTAAGCTCTCAAATCCCAACACACAAAATAATCATATTGTTATATTTTGGAGGACTACCCTCTAGGCATCTTTTTATGTACTATGTGACATGTATATTTTATATCACAGGTAAGAATGAAATTTTATGAACTATTTCCACAGTTCCATTTAAATGGGATCACATTACACAGGCAAGCCATTCTTCACTCAGCCGTGGATGAGTCCAGGTCATTTATGTTTATAACACAGGGTTGGGCCTAGGCAAAATTGTAAAGTAGGTAAAGTTCTATTTAGATTTTTCAGCTTCTCCCTTTTTTTCTTTCTCAACTGCCCATCTAAACCCACTATCAGAAAAGGATCCAATGTAGACCCTGCTCCCATTCTTGCTATCATTTAGAAAAAAGAAGTGGTGCCAATACTCCTTACATGATAAACAATAAAATGCCTCCTTGATGTTTTCATTTCTTGGGCCTTGCACATTTTTCATAGCCCATCATTTTTTGTCTTCAAAGATACATGCAATTAATGTTCCTTCCTCGTTAGTCTTTAGACACGAGAATATCAATTTGTTTAAGCAAATGAAGTTTCTAAGCAGAATGTCATTTTAAAAAATGAGGTGTCCGCATGCCTCACAGTCATTAAGCAAATAGAATGTATATAGGTCATCTAGCTCTTAGTTTGAGTCAAGTTGTTATATCTATGTGACCTTGGACCTTCACATTTTCAGCCGGATTTAATGATAGTGTTAAAGTCTCCAACCACCGCCTCCCATCCCAGTAAAGGAAGGTCAGGAAAGAGCAGCCTCTTCTCTATTCTTAGGATACCTAGTACCTGCACTGCTACTACAGAACTATCACACTGCATGGTGCCCCCATTCAGGTACCTTTCTCTCTTCGCCACAGCTCTTGATGGCAGAACTAGTGCCTTAGTCATCTTTGCTTCTCAGCACCCAACACAAGGCCAGGTTCAAAATATATACCAAATATGTTTTTGTTAAATGGATGAAATCTCCTCCCATAGGTGTATACACTTCACATATAAGGCTGATTATTTTCAATGAAATGCTTATGTTCCCTCATTATCTTAAATCTGAATTTCTGTACAAAACCTGCTACTGTGTAGCAGCTTCCATCGAGAATATAGATACATTCCTTTTGACAAACAGACAAAATAGCAAGCTAGGCAGAATTTCTGCAATACTTTGAGAGATGATAAATATTCACAGAAAAAGGGAAAAAGTAATCCAAGAACAGGCAAATATGCCATGATTAAAGTGAAAAGCAAAGGTGTTTTAAGGTGACCTCGAGGGAAACATGAGCCCTCAGAAAGGTCAAATTGATCATTTCTGCACTGAAGCTGAAAACTCAAAGGGAACTACAGAAAGTTTGATGATTCAAAACTATGGTAATCCTGAAATAATCATCAAGATAGAAATTCAGCTACGGAAATAAAAAAGGTACAGCATCGATTCTTCTGAACTTTAGTGTCAGTGAGACTGATTCAAGAAAGATACCTGTAACATTTCTGTAACAGAAATGTATCTATTACTAAGACATTTTCACAAAAATGAGAAGTTGGGGATCAGTCATAAGAAATGCAAAACAAAAACTTGACCATTTGCACAAATTTGGTTGACTGAAGAATTGCCTTTACCCACAAGGAAGGCAAAGCTGCTCCCACTGGAACATTCTCACACCTCAGACCTTCACTTGGCTATTCTACATCTGACATAAAGCAACTGAAGGCTCCAGATATCAATCATTTATCATAAGTGAAAGGAACTGATAGTACAGTTGAGAGTTTGCCCTCAACACACTATCATCTCTAAATTAGTTCCTTGTCTTTTGAGATTCTCTTGGAAAAGATGTGGTTTTTGTTTTTTGGTTTTTTACTTTAGACTTACTATTAGCTATGCAAATCCACCTAGGTCAACAGGCCCCAAACCTGACAGAAATGAGATGAACCCTAAGGAAATCAAATTGTAGGAAAATCACTTTGTTTTAAATGACACTTAGGGCACTAGGAATGTACTTTTTCAAAATTCTCTGCTCTCTGCCGAGAAATGCAACACGATGTGAATAATGAAAATACATAATGCAAAGTGAAATGCAGTCCATAATTTGCACATCAGTAAGAGTTTTCCTCTTCAGACTGATCGACTTCGGAAATTAAAAACAAGGCTGTTTAAAAACCAGACCAACAGCATCATTAAATCGGAATAGAGGCCAACCGGATACGGAGCCATGATAATGGTGCTGTGTTTAGTCATCTGAAGAGAAGTAATAATGGAGATTCATAATGAATGGTGGCAACATACATGGCAAGTGATTGCTTTGGCGGGCACCATGATGGACAGCAGGGAGATTTCGTGGTTCACCCCAGGACACCCTATTTTGGAGGTGCCCTGAGCCTAACATTTTGAGTTAGCATTTTCAAAGAGTTTGGAACTAAAAAGTTGAAGAGAGTTTTTGATTATAAGCAAGACTTTTCCTGTGATCCCCTTCATTACAATTTGATCAACAACCTCAGCGAGGTCATGCTTCTCAAGTCCCTTCTGTGCTCAGGTGAGAAAAGGGCTTTGATGGCAGAGCTTATTTTAACCTTAGTGAGAGAGCCAAGAAACACTCACAAGAGCACTGCAAGAAGAGAATGGAAATGAAGACCTTCTCTGAAAGAAAAGAAAAACCCCAAATCTATTTTCACAAGTAATTATTTCATCCTCCTATGGACTTACAAAATGATAGCTATCCTCAACTGTTCTTCCGCATACGTCCTTTCAAACATACACCATATTCCATAAGGAACACTGCATATCTGCTCTTAAAATGAATGGCTTTAATTGCTGAGCTGCTAAAGGGGTGTTTTCTCCCGTAGAATTTCCACCCATCTGCACGCTCTAATTATCACATCCTCTTCAGATCTTGTCGACTTCAACCCTTTTCCCTAAATGATCATCATTAATCCTATCCATGGTATCTCTAAATGTAGGAAATGAGTCTGGAGTAATAATGATGCCAGATCATGTTGCCATCTTCCCTCGAAAAAGAAAAAAAATTGAAGTTTCAAACTTCTCCCCCAAACAAACAAACAGTAACAACGAACAACAACAACAGACAGACACAGGCACCTGATGGGAAAAAAAGTCTACCATCAGGATGAAATTGTAACAAGAAGTTTATACTTGATAGAGAATTCTAGACTCAGGAGAGGATGTTTCCTGGAACACTAGGAAATTCTCTGCAACGTGTGGCAGAGAATTACATAAATATCGTACTCAAGGGAATCCTCTCTCTTCTTTTGGAACAGAAAGTACACAGGTTAAGGTAAAATAAACACTATTCTAAATTCATTATATCCTTACTTGCCCTAGTCTTTAAACATTGTGGGTACATTTTGAATCAACTGGAATTTGTACAAGTCACAAACCAAAGAGGCCAAAGAAAAAGGAAATAGAGAAAGAAAGAAAAAGACTTTTATCAGCTTCTCTTTGACTGTATAGCTTTGTTTTTATGGCAGTTGTTAAAATGAGAGTATTTCAGGAAAAAAAATCATTCTGCTCATATGCAATTATCACCTAAAATAACACAATTTTCTCTGTTGGTCCGTGAAAATAAGACATTTACATGGCAAAAATTTCAGACCAGACTTATATCAGGATTGGGGAGAGAAAACAGAAGCTGCTCTAATAATTCCAATGAGACAGTATGTTGATGCAAAAATTTGAAACTTACACACTGTTGGAAGAGCTGAGGGGGCAAAAGTCAGTGAAGCTACTGCCACCAATGCCAGCTGCCAGAAGCACCAAAGTGGATGAACCTCACCAGCATACCCGGAACAGTCTGAGAACTTCTGCTGTACACTCCCCAGGCTCTTGGCAACTGTTCCTGGAGAATAATAACTTCTTCTTTACCACCTTCCAAATCTCCTGAGAGTCTGTCTCATTGGCAAATTCTCAACCAAAAATGTGGGAAAAGATTCTGGTAAATGGTGGTACAAGTTCTTTCCCTGCAATACAGAAAAGAATAGAAGAAAGATCTGGCAATCAATATTTGTTGTGTGAATGTGTAAGTGGGGAAGAAAACGAATAAAAGAATTCTTGTCTTAGCAGTTTAAAGCCTTTCCAAGCTATATGGAAAATTAAAGTATAAACAGAATGAGAGGACAAGAGTTAGTTGTGTTATTTGAATGTTTAACAGCTGTAAGCTAATGTAGCCTGAATGATTGACTTCATAAAAGGGTTCCAACTACTATGAGCTGGAACTGGTTTGTGTTTTCAGCCTTTTTATTTTATTTAGTTTAGCCTAATTATTTTTTTATATTGGCCACCCCACCCCTTTTCTGATCAGATAGTCAATCTCAGAATTATGTAGTCACATTGACTACTTTTCCCCTTAACAAACTGAAGTCGCAATCCAGTTTTGCTTCCCTAAGATTGCTCCCCCTTATCATCGTGATTGAAATTTTGAGTTCCCAATCTTTTCAGTCATATATTTACACAGAGCCTTTGGTCAATTCTAGAGATGGCAAGTCATGTTCCTGAGAATAGATTTTAGCAATTTAACTCAAAGAGCAGCCTGATTCTCCTTATTTCTTAAAATATTGCTTCATGCGCATCAATATCTGTTGATTGGTTCTGCAACATTCCTAATGTTTCCATATTTTCATTGGTTTTATTAAATCGGCAATGATGCTCTTAAGACATAAGCAACTGATATAGTCGGTAGACTGAAAAAAAGCTATATGTTAAATAAAAGGTAAGAAAATTTCTGGAATGATGATTAAAATATCCTGCCACCAACAGTGACAGTTCTAAAATATTACTGGAGTCAATTGTTTTTTTTAGAGTAAGGAAATATCATTGTTTTTAATACTATAATAATATTTCCATGGAAACTCCACTGTATATTTTATTACTGTATAAATCTCAGCTAATATGGTGCTTAGGATGAAATATGAATGCACCATAATAATTAATTTCAAGTACCTCTAATAGATACTGGAAGTTTCTTTTAAAAAGTATAACCACTAATTAGATATTCAAATGACAATACTGTTGGCAGGAAAGCAAGTCATGAGAAGCATGTCCGGGCACAGCCTGGTATTACTTGGTTTAGCTCTCACAGAGGTCATGATGGCACACCACATCACTGGTTCTTCCTTGCCTGGCTAAAAACCATGCCAAAACTCATGAAGATATGGCACTTCAATAGGAACCATGCTGAGTCCTGACGTGCTCTGCACAGAAGCCTGAAAGTTCACAAGGTACAATGTCGTGTGGAATCATTCCTCACCCAGCACATCATTCCTGTAACTAACTCCCTCACTCCTCTTTTCATTCAGCACATGGCAGGTACTGAGATCTGAGAGGGTTTGTGAAATACAGAATAAGACATGAACTCTATACCCACTAATGAAACAGGCTGTGTTTATTATTTTTTTAAAGTCTATGTGTATTTTTATGAATATTCTTTAAACAGGAACAGCAATTTTTGTAAGGATGAGAAGAAAGGGCATCCAGGAGGTACTCATTTGGAAAATGTAGCCACTTACATGCATTTATGAGATACACACATTTCTGCCGACATTTACACTTCTCACCATGTGCTCCCTTCTTTTATTGAAAGCACCCTCTGTAGGCTTCTATGAAAGAGGTTCTCACAGATTGCTAGAAATTGAGATCCCTGCAGGAATAGGATTTAGCATAGGTGACTTTTAAAAGGTCAGTGAGTGTCTCAGACATTGGCCTGTGCTGGAGGATGCAAAGCATGGGTGGATCCCAAGAGTGAAGGCAGCCTGAGAGCTAGGGTCGCCAGATGAGCTGATCTGAGGTAAGGATGGAGGAAAACAGGGGCTGAAGAAAAGAGTTGAATTTACATTTCTACCTAGGGACAACCCTGAAAGAAAATATTGAAAACTAAGGTTGAGCAAATAATGGAAAGGAAAAGTTGAATGTGACAAAGGAAAGGCTATAAGAACAAGGCTATGCATGAAAAAAACCGTGTCCCATTTTCTAGAGCCTATACTTTATCCATATCACGTTTGCAGATATCAACGTGGGATTCGATGCTTGTGCCTGTAGGAAGATTTCACAGTATATTGCTTGATAAAGTCTTATTACCCATCTGGTACTGTTATCTAAAAATAGTTTTAATAAAATAAATGATGTTATTTATATCTTATTTATATATATTTTGATGAATTTTTTAGCTACAGAAAATATTTGATTATGAGCATATAGTTATGCCAAATTGATAGATATAGATGATAGATAGATAGGTAGATAGATAGATGATAAATAGATAGATACTCAAATGCATATGTATTCTTATCCAGAGTAAGATATATATATTAAGTGAGCATCGTCTCTGACTAACTAGTTAAAATGCAATTAAGGTTCTATGCTTGCTAATCAATTTTACTGATCAATATCTCATTAACAGTCCAAACACAGCAAACAGGCACTCCTTTAGGGAGTGGAGAGGGGGAAGGGCACAGAATAGGCATTAAACTGGTAAACATCAAAACCTTGCCCTAATCAGGCAACTATCATGACTTTAGAGGAAAGGGCTTTTGTGATGGGAAGAGTCAGATCCTCTAAGGGTCTATTTACTGTCCGAGCTTCCTGACCAGAGGTACCTACTACACTGTGGTTACCTCTGGATATTATTTTAAATTAGCTGGTAAAAGCTCAAGGTTCTTGGGGATTAGGATATATAAATATAAACAAATAAGCAAATAAATAAATAAATATTACATATTGTGTTCCTTTAACTAAATTCTTTTAATATATGTCTTTATGAAATCTAAGGTGAAAAGAACTCCTTAGAGATTCAGTTAAAAGAGTCACATTAACTGGGTGAGCCTGACCCAGCGACATCAAGCAATTATCTTGGTGCCCTAACTAGGTAAGCAACGTTTTTAAAATAGCACCTAAACTAGGACGGTTCCCATCTTAAGTGACACAATACTGTTTGATGTGTGTTCAAAGACAACAACAAGAAAAACTAATGGGAGCAGTAATTGCCAAAATTGACAACTATATTTTAAACAAATGAGTCATAGTTACTGTTGAAAATGATCCATCGACCCTCCAAAAAAGGTCTAGTCTCTAGACCAATAATCTGACCCATACCTGTCTGAGATCATCTGGTTAGCATCTCATAAACTCCTTCTGACTTTCCACGGATTCTCCTCCTTTGCCTGAGACCCTCACACTGCCCCTGCCCCTGCCCCTGCCCCTCCCCAGGGTCTGAACCTGGCCCTGTGCCCCCTCACTGGTCCGCTCATAATCTGTGGCAGATAACCATGGTCCATTTGCAAGGTTTGGTCAGGTCATTTCCAGTTCAGTGCTAGGAATGCCCTCATCCTAATTCACATGAATACTAGAAAATAAGTCCAGTTTTGACAATCAGCTTCCAAGGACAGCATTGTTTTAGTGCCTCATCACATTGGCATTACTCTTTAAAATATTTAACGTCATCGTACTGTTGACTTTTCCAAGACTTGGCAAAGGCACAGAAATATGTATATAACTATCAAGGTTCACCTGTTCTTAATTTACCTTTATTTACAAGCTTGAGTGATAGAATTATTTTGCTTTTGGCACTAATAAATCCTACCTGGCAATAGCAAAGTATATATTAATTAGACAAAGCATAATATTGATTTAGATATTCTGCTCCTAACAACACTTATTTTCCCTGCTGCTTTGTCAGCATCTCAATTGTTTTGCTAGTCTAACTTCCAACACAACAGATTGCTTTGTAGTTAGGGAAAAAAGACTCTACAATGCATTTATTGCCATTTAAATAACCCCTTTGTGCTTTTTGAAAATTGGATTCAAACAGCAAGAAAACAATGATGGCTCTCTTCTAATTGGGTTCAGGTGCAGCATTTACTTTAAACTTGAACTTCCTTGTATTGATCACAGTAATCCGTTATTAAAAAGTGTGGAATTATTATCCTGGTGGCTTCTTTTAGTTTTACACCCTTTTGAAAAATACTTCATCTTGAACAATGCAGATACACCCAGCTGAAGTAGTCTGAAGCCAAACTCCTGTATCTCAAGGAAATCATAGGCTAAACCTTTAATCACAGGACTGGATCCCCAGCTCATGGCCAGAATTCATCTTTTATCCCTTCCCAAGCAGAAATGTTCAGTTAAAGGACTCCTCTATAATTATGAGCCAGTTTAACTGGCTGATATTCAAATGCTTGGAGAATGGCTGACCCAGCCTTAAGTGTCTACCCCTGTGCAGAAGGAGCCCAGGGTGTTCAGTCATTTCCTTCTCCAGTGTTCTTCCTTCCATCAGGACTGGAGATCACCCATCCTCACTCTTTCAGGCTTAGACACGTGTCCCAGGCACAGATTGGGACAGTGATTTTCACCTTCTTGTAATAAGCTCTCCTTAACTCCTTACTTTCCAAACACAAAGAAAGTATCAGTTCTCTTATTCCTCTTCTAGATAATGTGACTAGAAGACAAGTGACATTCTATTTTACATGACAATTCAGAAATACCCTCTCCATATGCAAGGGGTATTACGAAAAATAATACTTGAACTTTCTGTAAAGGCTTCAGTGACAAAAATTACATTTATGAAAATATAAAAGGCAAGTTATCATAGCAACATTAGGGTGAATACACTCTATCATATTAGAGGCTCTTTTTAGTACACTAATTAGTGTTGAAAACCTAATACATGTGCAACGTGGGCGAGTTCACATTGTTAAGGGAACTTGAACAATCGTATTTTCTGGACTTGCTTGGTTTGACATTAAGCAAAATTCACATAGAATCATATGAATTCACTTGGTTGTATTAATTTAAATTGTTTACTTGACCAGTTGATCGCATTAGCTCTCCTAAGCTTCAGGAAGATTCTCAAGGGAGAGCTTTGCTGTCCCTTTGGATTTTGACATATGATCTAGAGCAGCGGTCCCCAATCTTTTTGGCACCAGGGACCAGTTTCGTGGAAGACAATTTTTCCACGGACGGGGGTGGGGGGCGATGGGAGATGGTTCAGGTGGTAATGCGAGTGATGGGAAGCGGCAGATGAAGCTTCACTAGCATGCCTGCCATTCGCCTCCTGCTGTGCGGCCCGTTTCCTAACAGGCCACCGAGTGCTACCGGTCCGTGTCCCAGGGGTTGGGGACCCCTGATCTAGAGTTCCATTGTACAGGATGCATGACCTAAGTCTGCATTGAAAGTGATGTAGAGCATCTAATGATGAATGAAACAGTCCCTGTCCTTAAGGACTTCACATTCAAAAATGAAAATAAGGCATATGCCTCCATGATTTCAACATACGACAGTACAGTCCCCTTTGAAAATATAAAATCTTACAGAAGTATTATACAAGAAAAAATCTAAATTCCTTACCAAGGAATACAAGACCCTTTATGATATTTTTTAGTTCTATCTTTCTAGCCTTAGCTTCATCCACTTTCTGCTTTATCCTACATTAAGCCCCTAAGGATAACAATTCTGAGGGCTCCCTTAGCAATTTGTGTTTATCTCTAATATAATATGTGTGACATAATTTAATAAATGTTATTTGAAAAAATAAGTAAATGACTGATATTTAGGAAAGTGATCCCTTCCACACAGTGTAAGCAGAGAAGGGTAAATGGAGGGTTTGGCATTTGGACAATAAAAGAAGGGTAGGATTTTGATAGAGACGAAGTTGCAGGGTATTTGAGATATGGCCCCAATGTCTGGAAATTTCAGTTGCAAATAAGTAGACTGGGTTTGGTTTCTGCAGCAGAATAAAGGCCAAACTGAACATAGATTGGAACCAGAAAGAGATCATCTATTTTGAAATGTTGGAAAGCATCATTATTGGTAGAGCTGCAATATGAGATTACTATTTAAGTGCCAAAATCGTAAATTTAGCTAGAGATTTTGAAAGATTAGATGTTCTTGCATCCTAAAAGAAATGAATTCGTAAAAAGTGCTCTTCAGTATAAGGAAATGGATTTTTTAATTGGATAAGTTGCTGCAACAGGAGGTTGCAGCAGCCCGGCTATACATTACTTTATTTGCCTCTGAATTTTCCCCTGGAAAAATTCATGCACACATCCTGCTTTCTCTCAACATAGTTTGTAATTGTTTCAAGGGCAGAGCCTTTAAATTTCCCATGACACACAACCCAATAAAATAAGTGCTTGCTTATAAAATTATATATATATAATATTATGTATAATAAGTCATAAAATAAGTCCTTGCTTAGTACAGCAAAACATCAACTTTTAAAGAGAGCATAAATTCTATGACCATTAATATCAGAGAGAAAGGATGAATATAAAGTAGAATAAAGATACATCAACTTCTCGTTTAAAATTTTTTTTCTTCATGGCTCCTTCTCAAAAGAGGGGGTAGGGGCTTCCCTGGTGGCGCAGTGGTTGAGAATCTGCCTGCCAATGCAGGGGACACGGGTTCAAACCCTGGTCTGGGAAGATCCCACATGCCGCGGAGCAACTGGGCCCGTGAGCCGCAATTACTGAGCCTGCGCGTCTGGAGCCTGTGCTCCGCATCGAGAGGCCGCGATGGTGAGAGGCCCGTGCACCGCGATGAAGAGTGGCCCCCGCTTGCCACAACTAGACACAGCCCTCGCACAGAAACGAAGACCCAACACAGCCAAAAATTAATTAATTAATTTTTTTTTTTAAGTGTGTTTTTTTAAAAAAAAAAAAAAAAGAGGGGGTAGAACTGAGTATGGCAAGATTGTGCTGGACTAAAGAAATCTGACTAGACTGAGGGACTAAGTTGATTTGGAGAAAGTTGAGGTTTTCGTCTTTCCAAATTGTTCTGATATCCTCAGGAAGAATATCATCAATTCAGAAATTGACTTTCACAAATTCTAGGAAAAAAACAGCCAAGTATGCAAACCTATCTTGGTTGTTCTATCACGAACCTTTTGAATTTTTTAAAATTTCTTCTTCCTATTGACCTGTATGTGTTTATGTTCCTTCTTGTTATGGAACATTCTCCTAATCAACCCATTCCTACCTTTTCTTATTCAAAATTATCAATAGGTGTTCCTTACTACAATTTTTTTAAACTTCTATTCTGATTAAAGAGATGGATAATATTAAGTGATAATCATTCTTTCCAGAAGACTCTGTAATACAAAAGATCATCCTTTTACATTTGTATGGTGGACATAGAATAATCAGAACAGATTTTTCAATACCAGCTCTGCTGCTTACTAGATGTGTATTTTGTTCGATTGTTGTTTTGTTTTGTTTTGTTTGAGCCTCAGCAGGATTTTGTGAGGAGTAGACATTATATACGTATATATAAAATTTGTCATGTATATATATATGTATTTATATGTATAGGTGCTCAATAAATGGTAACTATCTTTATCTTTATCCTGAGTTTCAGTTATACTCACCTACTATAAAAGAAGCTGTGTAGTGTGGTAATTAAGAGCTGAACTTTGGAGCTAGACAAGATGGGTTCCCATCCAAGAGTTATTATTACTAGCCATATGATCTTGGACAAGCTTTTTAACTGCTCTATTTTCTAACCCATAAAGAGAAAATAATAATATTTACCTTAAAGGGTTGTTGGAGGGATTAAATGAGTAAATGTATGTGAATAACTTAGAATAGTGCCCTGAACAATGTTAATACAAATATCAGCATTATTATCTTTCTTTTTAAGCAATCCACTCTCATCACCACTCTGTGGATAAATTGATGCCCCCAAATCTCTCCATCTTTAAAATCTTGAGCTCCAACACCCAATTTTTCTAAAGACAACCTTTTATTCTTTCAGCCCCTTACTCTCCTATTCACCTCCCACCTTCTTATAGATGCCATTAGAGGTCCCTTGAAAGTCCTCTTTCTCTTTGTCTCTGGGTTCCTACCTAAGTTCACTTTCATCCTGACGTTACATGATGCCACATAATTCCTTTCACTCCTCCCAACTTGTACGGTAAGTCATAAAATTCAAGATCTTTTGAAATCAAAATGGTTCTACATACTTTTTTGCATTCTTCTTCCTTTCCCGTTTTTTATTAAAACCATTTTTTTAAAGATTTCTAGTAGTTTTGGATCATCCTCATCATTTATGTGCTTTATTGATACTTTATTTCAAGGCAAAATTAAAGAGCTTACCTTGAAGTTTGCGAGAGGGTGAGTGTGATAATATGGTAGATGCTACTTGACTAAATACAACTGGTATATACTTATTGGCAGAGACAGCCCCCTCCACCTCCCTCTCCTTGCTAATACCCTGGTGGAACAGCCAGTGAGAGAACGGAGAAGACCAGCTCTGCGTTGTCCCCCTGTTTGTAGTTGCCTTTTTGCTTTCTTCTCCTGGGGACAGACTGGGGAAGACTGGGGAACAAGCGATCCTGGATTGAGGAGGATACACTTCAAGTTTTTCTCATCTTGACTCTATTCCTTCCTGCCTCTCTTTATAATAACTAAGTAAGGGAGGTTGTGTGAAGGATTCTTTTTAGTGAGAGGGGTTGAATTGAAAGTCTTCTGTGTATTCTGAGGAACACATAGCTATTGTACATTCTTTAATGTTCAATTTATTAAACTTATAAATCTAATATACTAAATGTTGAAAGTTACTTCTTGAGCATTTAACATTGATTTCAAATATGATGAATTAAATCCATTAATATATTTAAATATCAAAAGGAGATGTATTATGGCTGATCTTTGATCACTTCAATGCCTTAATAAGGATCCAAACATACAAAAATGCAATACAGTTGACCCTTGAACAACTTGGCTTAGGGACACAGTGGAAAATCTGCCTCTAATTTATAGGTTGGCCCTCAGTAGCTGTGGTCCTCTGGGACCAGGGCTCCTCCATATCCACTATTCCCAATCCACAGAATTAACCACCTCGGGAATTCTTGAAAAAGAATTCCCGTAGACGTGGACCGACAGAGATCAAACCCTTGTTATTCAAGAGTCAACTGTAATTTCAAAACATATTGCCTAAACTTAAACTTAAGTTAAAACATCCACATTGTTTATTCTCTTTCTTTATTATTACTTCTAAAATACCCTCCTTTTTGTAGCTATTTTTATTTTATCTTCCTAGGGTTGAGTTTCAACAGTATTATTTAGATACCATCCTAGGGTGGCAAAGTCTTACCAGACTCTGAGGAAAAGAAAATTTTCCACAGAGTTTACAGGTTTGTTATGCCAGTGATTCTTGGTTGGTGTATAAGACATGATTGCAATTCCTTAGGTGAATTTTTTGCACTCAAGTATCTTCCCCTAAAAATTACATATAGTCTTAACCTCACTTTGAAAACTTGGTATAACCCATTGACTTATTATTAAGATTTATTGGCCTTCTCTGTTAACATGTTTTAAAGATGTGTATCTCTTATTAATACATTATTATAATTAGTAGAGCCCTGTAGAGCTTTCATAAGCTAAGTGAGAGATGAGAACTCTGCAGTTAGCACTTCTGTTTAGGACTCTCTTTTAGCTCAGGTATTACATGTAGCCTTTGCACTGATCAGTCCTGCCAGGTCCTGGTACATACACTTTCTCAGATGCTTGGCTTCCACATTGTTCTTTTTGTTTATTCTTTCCTGCTTATGTAGATAGAAATAAGTACAAAAATATTAATTTAAATAATAGATTTAAATAACTATAAATTATATTATATTAACTATATACATAATTAGTAGAAGAAAAAATCCACATGTGTTAACCAGATCCCACAAAATAAATTTAAAATACACCTTAGATTTACTCTTTTTGCATATTATCACTAAATACTACATGATTTTTATGAACTTTGCAGAGTTAATAGTGAGACTTTTTGATTAAAAGCTTTGCATGGTTTGTAATTCGGAAAAGTTACTTTTTTCCTAAAGTGTATTTGAATATACTTTCTATTCCACTTTCTCTGTTTTTATATGAAAATACTAGTTATACATCTAAATATCATTTCACTTTTGGCACCATCTTTTTCTTCTGTATTCTGGATGCTTTAAAATGGGTTTATTGAGGTATTGTATTGACATACAGTAAACTGCACTTATGTAAAGTGTATAATTTGATAAGCTTTGATACATGTCAAATCTTAACCATAATCAAAATAATGATAATATCCATTACCCTAAATTTTTCTCATGTCCTTTTTTAATTCTTCCCTTTCCTTTCCTTCCTGTTGTCTTCTCTTCTTCATGTCCAGGCAACCACTGATCTCTTCTATAATGGTAGATTAATGTGCATCTCCTATGACTGGAATTACATATTATGTACTCTCTTTGGTCTCGCTACTTAAACTCATCATAATCATTTTGAGACTCGTGTACATTATTATGTATATAAATAGTTCAATTCTTTTTATTAAGTAATTTTTACTGCATAAAGATACCACAATTGGTTTATTCATTTACCGGTCCTCCAGGACTCACTATTAGCTCTGTTCTCACTCACTCACAGTCCTGTGGTGTGTATATCGATCATTCCCGAATCACATGCCATGACCCAGGCCAGTCTCCCTTGTCCCAGGCCCACAACTCCCACTGTCTATTAAGCATCTCTTCCTGAATTTTTACTGGCTAATCAAACTTAACCTGACCAGGACTAGCATCTCACCTTCCCTCCAAAATTGACTTCTCTTCCTCTGTTCCCTAACACTGGATCAGAAAAATACCCAGCTTAAAATCCTCCGAAGCTTTCTCATTGTTATTGGAATAAAATCCAAACTTCTTACTTTTGGCTACAAGACTGTATAATCTGGACACTATGTGTATCCCTAGATTCATCATGTTCTATTTTCTTTTCTCCTTCTACACTTTAAACATCCTCAATTAAACTCTATTTCTGGACCAAGGCATCTGTCCTACCTCGGGGCTTCAGTCCTTACTGTTTCCTCTGTCTCAACCCCTTTTCCCTTTTCCACTGGCCCTGCACAGAGCTGAGTCCTTCCCATCACTCAGTTTTAAGCTCAAACTTTCCCTCGCCAAATAGGTCTTCTTCACCTCTGCCCTCCCAACCAAATTAATATCCCTTTACATTCTTACCAGCCTATTTGTTTCTTTAACTGCACCTGCCACTGTAACCACTGTTGAGCTATTTATTTACTTCATTTTAATGCTGTTTCCCTTCTTCAAGGTGTAAGTCCCTAAAGACAGAGACTATGCCTGAGCTGTTCAGTGCCATAACCCAGCACTTTGTACAGTGTCTGTCATGAGAGCACTTGATAAATACTTGTTGCATAACTGAAGGTATGAGTGGGTCAATATCACCCCATACACTCAATAATCCTAGTCAGCTATCTTTCCCACGCCCCCATATCTGATTTCTCACTAATAGTCTGAGTCATAAATTCTAATTCTTTAACATATTCTATCTATCTTCACTTCTTTCTCTCCACTATTCCTACCTTCATTCAGACCCTCGTCTCTCCAAAGCGGCTTAATTCAGGAATCGCCTGATCGACTTTTCTGATGCCATTTCAACTCCCTGCCGTTCATCCCTACATGTTTCTAAGACACAAAATGGATTAAGCTCTGCCCTACTTAGATTCATTCAAGGTATCTGCATATACTATAGGTTAAAATTCAATTTTAGTTCCATTATATACTGTTTCCCATCATAGCTATGTTTTCTTGCTGTGCTTTCCCACCCACCTGGACCTCTCAACTTAATTCATCTATAAGTGCTTACACACTGGAACACCAAAAGTTTCTGTGATTCACTTTAGACCTTCTCATGCAGCTTTCTCTTCCCGAATTGCACTTGTCACCTATGTTACCTAGAAAAAAGGGGCTATCTCATCATGCAGACTTGCACACATACACACCATCAAGCACTAGAGCCTAATCATATAAACTCAGCCCTGGGGCCCAATAACCTTGGTTTAGTTATAGTTCTAATAAGCTGTGTGGCAGTCATTAAGATCCATATGCTTTCAGTACCTCAATTTCCTCTTCTGTAAACTATGAATAAAAAGAACACTGGCTTCGTGAGATAATAGCAAGCATTCCACCTTTGACAGTTATTATTATTAAAGGTGACCACTTCCTCCTTGTGTCCCTTCCACATCTCCTCTCCTAGCATCTGCAGCATCTCCCTACATCATTTTCTCAACCTGCAAGACCGCAAATACTTCAAGGACAGGCCTCCTATCTTTGTATCTCATCATGAGGACATGCTCAATTAATACTTGTTAAATAAGTGGATACGTTAATTAATAATGAAATTGCTACCTAAATCTAAATGGTTTGATACAGAGGGAAGGATTCCTCCTCCTCAAAAGGATTGCCTAAACTTCTTGCTTATTCCAGGTAATCCCAATTACCTTGTCTGTTCAGAAATAAAACCCAAAGAATCCATCTTGTAGAAACATATTTTGCATGTTCTCACTCTGCAAAGAGCCTATGGGATATTTAATCCATGGGACTCAAAGGTACAGGACTTCATACATATGCTTGATTCATGAATAAATGTGACAAATGAAGTGGGACTAATTGGTAGGAGGGTGCTACTTCTTTCTCTATTTCCCCAAGTTTCTGCCTTGGCCCCTAGGGGATCTTGTACTTGCCCTACTCAGGGTGGGTGTTGGAGAAGCACTTTGGGGCTGTTCCTAGCTCCTCTCCTCAGGAGGAGGGGTCCCTAAATTGACTGGTGGGACCCAAGCAACCACTGGATACATTTAAATAAAGATCAGAATCACTGCATCTGAGGCTGAAGTCTCTCTTTTATCTCGAGGGTCCAGGTACAAAGTGAAATTCTCCTGGGCAGTAGTTGTAAAGTCTTATTCTTGCTTCTGGTTCCTGTTCCACATAGGTGGCAGGGTAAACTGAGATAAAACGCTGATTTTCAACATTTGCTTCATGATAGATTCTCCTGGGGACCTTTAAGAATTCCAAAGCCCAGGCCACACCCCTGTCTAAGTCACAGCCTTTGCAGGTGAAACACGGGCATTGGTAGTTTTTAAAAACCCTCAGGTGACTCTGAGGCACAGACAAGTTTGAGAAACACAGCCCGAAGAGAAATTAAGAGGTCTGGTTCAAACCATAAGTACCATTCAAATGTGGCAAATCAGTTTGTCATTTAAAGTTCAGGAACTGCTAAACATTGGATGCCTTAGCCATCTACTGACCTTCAGTTTCCTCTCCATTCACCTGGCTCCTCCAGGGACAAGACAATCCTTAAAAACACTGGCTCTGCCTATACTGGAAACAGTAACATCCTCTCTCCAACTTTTCCTAACACAGTGCAGGTGGGAAATAGTACAGCAACATCCAGTGGGGGAGTGGGAGCCAGAGAGAAAACAGTATGGAGGTTCCACAAAAAAATGAAAATAGAATTACCATACGATCTACTCCTGGGTAGGTATCCAAAAGAATTGAAACTGGGAACTCAAAGAAATATCTGCACCCCCCATGTTCATTGTAGCATTATTCACAATAGTCAAGGTGTGGAAACAACCTAAGTGTCCATCAAAGGATGAGTGAATATAGAAAATGTGTACATACATAGAATAGTATTCTGTCTTTAAAAAGAAGTTTCTGCTGAAAAATCAGCTGATAACCTTATGGGGATTCCCTTGTACATGTACCCCAATGTTCACTGAAACATTATTTACAACTGCCAAGAGATGGAAGCAACCTCAATGTCCACTGACAGATGAATGAATAAAGAAGATGTGGTATATCTATGCAATGGAATACTAAGCCATAAAAAAGAATGAAAAAATGCCATTTGCAGCAACACGATGGACCTAGAGATTATCATAATCAGTGAAGTATGACAGAGAAAGACAAATATCACATGATATCACTTATATGTGGAATCTGAAAAAAAAAGATATAAATGAACTTATTTACAAAACAGAAATAGACCGACAGACAGAAAACTAACTTATGGTTACCAAAGGGGAAAAGGGGGGGGGGATAAATTAGGAGTTTGGGATTAACATATACACACTGCTATATGTAAAATAGATAACCAACAAGCACCTACTGTATAGCACAGGGAACTATACTCAATATTTTGTAATAACCTATAAGGGAAAAGAATCTGAAAAAGAATACAACTATACTTCAATAAAAAAAAGAAAAGAAAAAGAAAAAAACGCTGCCATTTGCAACAGCAAGGATGAACCTGGAAGACGTTATGCAAAGTGAGATGAGCCAGACACAGAAGAAGAAATATGGCATGGCTCCACTTATATGGGGTATCTAAAATAGTCAAACTCATAGAAACAGAGAGTAGAATAGCGGTTGCCAAGGACTGGGGGGAGGGGAAATAGGAGTTTCTGTCGAATGAGTTTAAAATGTTAGTTATACAAGAGGAACAAGATCCAGAGACCTGCTGTACAACATAGTGCTTATATTAACAACACTGTATTATCCACTTCAAAGCTTTAAGAGGGTAGATCTCGGGTTAAGTGTTCTTACCACAAAAAAATAAAATAAATAATTTTTTAAAATGTGTGTCCATATGTCTACTTGGATGCCATGGAGTTTGAAAGAGGGATGTTCAAAATCTGTTTAACAGAGGTTTGTTTTGTTTTATTTTTCCGAAATGCTTAAAATAAATAAACGGCTGGCCCATCACTAAAAGAAAAAAATATGGTTGTATTGTTTACTCAGAGGGAACAAGCCTGAGAAATAAATGAGGAACAGCTGGGACAGCATGCTAGGTTATTTGCTTTCTCTTTAAGAAGCAGTTAGAACTACTGGGGAAAAGAAGCAGAGAAAATGTATGGAGAAAGAGGGGTTATATTGGGAGGAACAAAAAATCACCTGAGGGACTTCTGCGCTCAGAGCAGTAGCTGAAACGTGCTAATGATCATTTTAACACCTGCCATTTTAATTAGCACCTAAGGATAAGCTGACATTGAGAGAGAGGGTTGGAAACAGTAAAATGGCCCGAGAAGCAGCCCAAGGTCAGAGGGAAAATAAAGAACCCCTGTTTCTAGATGGAGGTGATTATAGTTTATTAGCCAGAGGGAGCGTGATTTGTATTTAGGAGTTGTTTTATTCATTAGTATGTCTTTATGATGTAAAATGTGGAACAGACACTAATTTGTGGATTGTCTCGAGAAAATTAGATTTGATATGAACTTTTTTAAAATGTTCCCTTGTAATCTAGAGATTTTAAAAAATCAAAATAGCAAAGAGTACATGAGACTCAGCCTAGTTTTTCAGGAGTCACACTTCTAATAATCTGAAGTACTATCCAGTTGTTTAGCAGTAGGAAAATACAAACTCCCATTACTTACAAGCCTGGTAGCCAAAGGTAGCAAAAATCAAATGTAAATAAACAAGATCCCTCATAAATAATTATGTATTGAGCGGTGGAAGCAGGGGTGGGAGGAGTCACATCATAAACATTCTCAATGTCACAGATTTGGGGAAATGTTGTCTCATACTAATACCTACCTTAAGAACCTAATTTCCAGCTAGTGGGGCTGTCTGATCATTGATTTGCTCCCATCCTCCAGGGTCCATGCAGTGTAGAACTACTCTGACCTGGAACCAAGTCCATTCACACCTTGGTTAAACCTTTTCATAAGGGACTGTGTCTGTCTGAGGATAAGAATCTGTCACCAACTGTAAACCCACCCTCAGGAAAGATCACCAAAGCAATATCATGGTTCTCAGCCTTTCTAAGATAAAGAGAATGGAGTTTAACCCACAAGTGGGGTCTGGAAAGTCCCTGCTAAGTAACACATGAAAGATGTGATATGTTCACTCATAAAGTTAGGAGGAGAGAAGGACATCAGAAATCACCTGAGGGCCACATCCAGGTTGAGCTGTTTTCCATGTACATTCCTAGGAAAAAGAGAATTAACAGATTGATAGATGTTCACATATGCAGAGGAGCAATGTAAGACCTGAAGTCGTACAACCACTAAGGACAGAGCCAAGCCTAAACCCTTATCTCCAGGCTCCAGCCATTTCCTAATTCAGAGTCTGCAGAAACACACCCAGGAAGATTATGCATGGTGAGGTCCCTAAATATATCACCAATTAAAATACACATTGATCAAAAATATTCCAGAATTTTAGATATTGACATAAATCGTCACTGCAATAATTTTCCAGGAGGAGTATTTGAACAAAAGCAATTAAAAATCAAGGCTACTCTCACTAAACCTAGTTCTGCAGAAAAATATATTCTGAAGCATGTGATTAAATGTGACTTAAATATGTAATGACTGTTTCTGTGTGTTTGATATCAATTTTAATCTTGTTCTATAGTTGCACTTGAATTCAGGTTTTTAGCCTGGAAATACATTTTCTGATGATGGGATACTGGCATATTTACATGAGAGTCGTATTTCAGAAGTTTAGTAACGCTATAGTAAATTATGCTGATCTTTTCATGTACAAGATGTTCTGGGGGTTTTGCATTCATTTGTTTGTTTGATTGCTTACTTGTTTGTATCGTGGTCAAAATAAGGCAGAAGGCCATGAAAGACAAAATGAATCGTACTAAGCAATGAACGAGAAGAAAGAAAAGGTCTTTGCTTTCTGATCCAGGAGAAACCCTGCGCCAGGTTAAATTCTGGTCCCTCAACCAAAGAAAATAAACCTCTTTCTAAAACCCTTTAATCAATTTTAAAGAATATAACTATCTAAGTAATTTGCATTATCTCCTTTTCTTGGGCCCTTTTAAATACACAGGTCGTGTTTGAGTCGTTTTTCCCATGACAGGAGCTAATCACACCCTGACTTGTATTTTACGGTTTAGGAAAGAGTCATCAGTCAAGATTCAATCCTACTTCTTGTTCTAGCATCTATGAGATTCTCAATAATTGCCAAAGTTTTCCTTGTAAGAATAAGAGCGAAAGCCCTAGGACTTCAGAGTTTTCAAAATCACATCTCAGCATATTCTCTGTGAAATGATGCCCATGTTGACTTTGGCTCAGATCCAGACACATCAGGAATTTAGGAGAACAATAGTAGATCAATTAGCAGAGTTCCTTGTTTTTTATTTATTTTGGTTTTGTTTTATTTTTCAGACACCACCTGAAGTGAGCAAAGAAATTAATATACAGAAACAGAAAAGGCATCTGTTAGTACAATTTTATATAATAAATGTTGGTGAAAAAATTGATTGTATATACATACATATATACATATACATACACCTGTTACTGTTACAATGTAAAAGTCCTTCTCCAATCCTGTAATCTTTTTTTTTTTTTTAACATCTTTATTGGAGTATAATTGCTCAATCCTGTAATCTTGAGAGACTCTTCCTGTCCTTTGATTCATTTTGGCTTGCAAATTTCTTGCTTATAACAAATGAATTTGGAGGAAATGAAAAATTCATTTATTTGAGTGAATTGTTTTCTTTTAAAAAAATTATCCTAAGAAAGCAATAATTGTACATAACAAAGACTTATACAGCACATGTTTTTACTTAGGTCAAGATGCAGCTAGTTTTTTACTTAAACTTGAGAAGGAACAAGTTTTTTTTTAAATGGAGAAAAATGCCTTGGTCTGGCATTTACATGCCCTATGAATGTAAATATCACATCTCATCTTTCAACAATGGAGGTGCCATATGGATTAGTACATCTTAGAAAATTGGGAATATGCCAAAAATATTCCCGCTCATTATGCCCCCAAGATATTGGTTAATAGGGAATAACTCACTGAAATACTATTTGATATCCATGAGTATTACTTAAAATATGCAGGTAAAGATGACTTCTTGTTTAAATTTAGAAAGTTCTTAGAACAAAACATTTTCTGATACCAGACTTTTAGTCATGAAGATCTGGCTTTAGTTTTCTCCTATTAAATGTTGTTAAAACTGGCCCAAAGTTACTGGGGATTTTGTAAGAAATAGTTAAATTGTTCTTTAAAAATTTTATTATGTTCAAGATACCTATTTGAAGCATGTAATGCAAGAAACAAAGATCAATAAAGCATGGTCTCTAAAAGGGTTACAATCTACTAATCAAATATATATATACTAAAAGGAACAACAAATATATTACATCTGTACATGTATCTGGGTATGTGTATATATATATATATATAAATGATTATATATAAAATACATGTAGTATATATAATTATATATAGCAAATAATTTATAGGATAATGTCATATTTAATGTAATAAATAAAAATATAATTTTATATATATATATATATATATATATATATATATATATATATATATATATATATATAAAATAAAAGGAACCAGAAGAGTGGCATAAACAAAAAGCAATGGACTTAGTGGCAAGAGAGTGACATCTGGGTGTAAGAAATCAAAGCAGGTCTTGTGGGATCTGATAGTGATCTTCAAGATCTCCAGAATGGCTAAGTTATCAACAATAGAGATGAGGCTATATTTAAAGTGCCAAAAAAAAAGGAAATAAATAAGGCACGCATTACAGCTAAAATCTGCAAATACAGAAAATGAAAATACACACTATCCAGTATATGACAAGAGAGTGTAGTGTGGTATAGATAAGCCTGGATATACACTTGATACCAGCACATGGGGGACGTTTGAAAGCCAGGCTGTGAAGTTAGGTTTTATTCAATTGGCTGAAAGCACTGAAGGTTTTTGACCAGGGAAGTGACAAAGTCAGAGCTAAGATCTGGAAAGTTTCTGTTAAATATACATGGTTGAAGAGATAGAGGAATCAGGACTGCTACTCAGAGAACCTTTGTGCAATAGCACAGGAGAGGAATAATAAGGAGCGAAGGGAGTGGGAGAAGGAGAGGGGAAGGAGGAAACAAAGGTAGGAGATGTTTCACAGGGAGCTGGTGACTAAAGTATGTGTGGAACCCACAAGGGACAAGTGACTGACTTTGTGAGCCAAAATGGCGGTGCCACGATTCTCAACGTAACAAAGTCAGCCCAACAAACATCTCCTGAGCGTTTGCTGCAAAGAAGTCCCCATGAACGGTGCTGGGTTCTGGGCCCACAATGATGAGTAAGACAATACAGAGTGCCCTCAGGGGTTTGGTAAACTCATGGAAGAGGAAAGAAAGTCAACAGCTATTCCCACAATTCAAACTTAATCACTGCTTAACAATCAGGAGAGTGATTTTTGTGGTGGAGCCTGTGGTGAGGAGTAGGAGCCAGAGATCCTACTGAGGTGAAGGCCTAGGGAACATTCGGGAAGCATGGTACAAAGAAAGAGGATTAGCTCGCCAAGGAAAAATGACTGAGCCATTTAGGTATGAAAAGCATAGGAGAAGAGAGCAAGAAAGTGTTCTGAACTTGGGATAATATGGAAGGAGGGATGAAGGAAATAGAATGTTGATAGAAGCAGACTGGAGGCATATAAAAGAGTAATCCCAAGTTGGCAGAACTTTGTTATTGAATGAGTGTGCAATGGAAACCGGCCCAAACTAGTTTCATTTGGAATGATAATTTAAATGTGGGTATTTACCTGCCAGTTCCCCTGCCCAGATGGTGAAGCTGAAGTCTTTAATTACTTCTGTGGGGCAGGGAGGAGGTACAGTTTGAGCAACAGAAGTCTCCAGTTTCTCCCTGTAATGTGCCCAAGTCTAATTAGCTTCTTAGTATTGATAGCTGATCAATACTAAAAATACATGAAATCAATACATGAGCAATACATGAAAACATGCTTGTATAGAAGCCTGTCTTGTTGGCAACTGAATCATGATTATTTTAGTGGCATTTAAATATTAAAAATAGGGCTTCCCTGGTGGCGCAGTGGTTGGGAGTCTGCCTGCCAATGCGGGGGACATGGGTTCGAGCCCTGGTCTGGGAGGATCCCACATGCCGCGGAGCAACTAGGCCCATGCGCCACAACTACTGAGCCTGCGCGTCTGGAGCCTGTGCTTCGCAACAAGAGAGGCCGCAATAGTGAGAGGCCCGCGCACCGCAATGAAGAGTGGCCCCCGCTTGCCGCAACTAGAGAAAGCCCTCGCACAGAAACAAAGACCCAACACAGCCATAAATAAATAAATAAATAAATAAATAAATAAATAAATAAATAAAAATTTAAAAAAATAAAAATTTAAAAAAAAAATTAAAAATAATTTTGGAGGTATTTTAAAATGTAATTATTTTGATGGCATTTAAAAGCTATCTCCCCCGAGAATACAGAAAAATAAGATAACCTTGAATTATATATCCACACCATGAAACATAATGCAGTCACTAAAAAGAATGGATGAGAAGTCAACCTTTTGACTTGGAGTGATTTCCACAAAAAAATGGTGAGTGGAGAAACAAGATCAAGAAGTATGATTAACATGATGCTGGTTTTTGTATACAACAAACCAATGCAAAACTCCCTATACAACTGTGCTTGTATATGCAAATTATGATTAATGAGCTTGCAGAAAATATGCAACAACACATCCTAGGTGCCCACAAAGATTACTTTAAGTAAAGGATTATATGGGTGGAAGGGAGACCAGGTGGTGATGGAGCCAACATAAAAAGAAAAAAAATAAATAAAGGACTGCATTTGAAAAAGCAGATGTGCAATAATTACATTTATGAATGCATGTAAAGTTTTACATATACGTGAAAGCGCACTCGGAATATATTTACAAAGAAATTTGGTTTAATAAAAGGGTGAAAGCGCAAACAGATTTAGTAAGAGGGTATATTGTATTTCAAACAAGATGAAGGAGGAGCAAAAATCTGGATTCACTTTCAATTTATTACCCCCTCAGAGACTATTTCTGTTTCTTCTGGTGTTCAAAGTCAAGTCTTTGGCTTGAGCTCCCTGAACATGTCAATTTTGTTTCATTTATGAGCTATTCCTGTGACATCTCCTTTATATACATCAGTTACAATTGAAGAAAACTGGCTTTTTTTTCCCCCGACTGTCACAGAGTAATCCTTCAGAGGACCTGTTGTCTCTATCTGACTAGTTCAATCATTATTTGCTTTCTGCCAGCACCTGAAAGGCAGAACTTTAGTTGTGGTCAACTTCCCTACTTAACCGCAGATTTTCAAAAATTTCCTCCCAAACTGGATGTTACACTGAGTTGTATTCTTAGCTGAGCTTCTGTGATACTGTAGAGCCTTCATTAATCTGCTTTTTTCCAGCATTTATCAGCAAAGCAGTTAGAAGCATCAGACTGCATTAATGAAGAATTCCCCTTGGTCTCTGCTGCCATTACCAAGTCGGGGCTAATCTATGGGAAGAGGTGTCTTAAGCAGAGTTAGGCCAGCACAAATGACATGCAATTTATGGTGAATAAATGAGCATTGTGCTAGAGAGTTCTGGAGCTCCTCGTTTCATACCTTTTCTCAGGTGCTAGGGGACACTTTTCTCCATCGTTGCCTATTCAAATCCTTCTTATTCTCAAGGCTCAACTCAATGGCTTCTCTCACATCACACTGTCACTAATTCCTCTCCAGCTAGAAGTAATCTTCAGTCCTCCTGCCCCTTTCCTGTCCTGCAATAGAAATCAATCTGTACCCTTTTCTGGTATTTACCATCTTCTACCTTATATAACAGTACTGTAGCTTGTTGTCTGTACTTTCAGAGTTAACTTCTGAAAGAGTAGGCACGCTTTCCCATCAATTGTGTTAAGCCACCAGCACACTGCTAGGAGTAGGTACATGATCAGTGTTCTTTGACCAAATCATCCCTCAGCTGAGATGGGATGCTGAGCCACCATCTTGGAGAGGACCTTGGAGATTCTACAGGGAGTTGGATGTGTACTCACAACTACATTCTCTATTCAGAGATATTTTGATTGGAACTCTCCTCTTGATCTGTAGTCAACTCTATAAATGCAGAGACAGGATCAGAAAGAGCCCACTCCTCATGAAGCAGAAGACACTGCTCATGCTGTGTCTTTCCCAATCTAGCAGACATAATCATTGTTGTGTTTTGACAATCTGTTGGTATTCTAAAAACGAGAACCATGACCTTTGTGTTAATTAGCTGACACAAGAGCCTGCTGGGTCTAAAAGAATAAGACTTAATGAAACTTGAGATCATGTATTCCAATCATAAACATGGAGGTAATAACTAATGTTGATGATGAGACCAAATAAACATACATCCATAGTAATGTGCTTTTTAATCCCCTTCCTCTGACTGAGATGTTCTCAGGATTGCCTAGCAGTATAACAAACACAATTAAGACTACCCAAAGAGTCTTGAAATATAAGGAAAATACTTCATTTTACTTTTTTTAGATGAGCAAATAGATCATTGCTGTAAATTTAGAAGTACATCATCTGAAAAGTTGTTTACAATTTAAAGGAAAGCATACTGAGCATATTATTTGAAGATATAACAAACAGGCTTTAAAAAATAAGCATAGCCCATGCTTCCCAACATTTGCAGACCCTTTTAATCTGGTAGTAATAAGTGTTTTTGAAGAAGAAATAAATAGTGAAAGGGTAGAGAATCATAGGGAAAGGGAGAGGTTCTATTTTAGGTGTGGTGTCTGGGAAAAGAAAGCAAACGTAGGATGTTTTTGATATTTATAATGCCTCCAGATTGCACCTGCTCTAAAACCGTACACACTACTATCAGAGACAGCTGATATCTGAAGCATTGCCTGTCCTGATCAAGAATCAAGGATGGCTCTCAGAGGTCTTGATCTAGGGTCCTTTAAATGTATCTTCAGCCCATCCAGAGACCTCTGGGAATTGGACGCAAGGTTTTCCGTAGCTGTCTATGGTCATTTTTCTCAGGAATATTAAAAAGTTTACAAAGCAGTAAACTAGATGATGAATTATTTGCTTTGTATCCTGTTGTATAAACAAGCCAGCAAGAACAACATCACCAGGGACAATCATGAAAACAAGAGGATGTAGGTAGGTGTGTTTCATCGTCCATTGCTTTCTGGAGCAGCAGAGAGGGCTGTAGGGGTCTAGAGGGGAGATACAGTCCTTGTGTTGCTGGCTTTTAGTTGCATGATTAGGGGAGCACCAACACCCTCCAGTGTAATCAAGATCAGGTGTCCAGGCCTTAGGGTCAGAGCCAAGTTGCCCTGGTAAACCCTCGGACTCCAGTACTACTCTGCTACTGCATACATCAGTTGTTGGGAGAGGTCGGGAGGACTGACCCTCCCTCTAATTTAGTCAGATGTAGTCAGGGAGCTGGGGTCCATGCCTTATGGTTGCAGCTGTAACAGAACTTCTGGCCTGAGCCACACAGGCTGAGGTGGGTTTGGAAGGAGCAGGGAAGGCTGTAGGATGAAGTGGAAAAACTCTAGTTCCCTGTTTCTCACTAAAGTTTAATACCTGGCTGGGAATAAATAGGCTTTACAGGGAAAACAGAAATCCCTTGAGTTACCCCTCATTTCAGGTAAACACTGGTTGCCCTCCTTGCTCTCATTTTGATGCTGTCACAATCCAAGCGCTGGTCAGGTTAACAGAAGCCACGCAGCGCTTTTTCCATTCTCAGAGTTACAGTTCCTAATGTCATCACCAAGGAAGCTGTTGATTATCTATTCATTTGCTTGGTTATGTTTGTTCATTTATATCCTGATTTAGTTGACAAAGAAGCCATGGTGCCCCCAGGGAGCTACTGTGGTAAGACCCAGCTTCCCGGCGCCCAGGTGCTCAGATGAAGAGAATGAGAAAGGGCGAGAAAAGCAGGAGAGGCTTCTGGAGGATGGCTGTGGGGAACAGAATCCCAGGGGTGCTGGATGACTGTGGTGGTACCATGTAACTCTGCCCCATCCTCCTGCATTTTGCCCTTCACTTTATTTACAAGCTAGTTGCCAGCACCCTCTTTTTTTTTTTTTTAACATCTTTATTGGAGTATAATTGCTTTACAATGGTGTGTTAGTTTCTGCTGTGTAACAAAGTGAATCAGCTATACATATACATATATCCCCATATCTCCTCCCTCTTGCGTCTCCCTCCCTCCCACCCTCCCTATCTCACCCCTGTACGTGGTCACAGAGCACCGAGCTGATCTCCCTGTGCTATGCGGCTGCTTCCCACTAGCTATCTATTTTACGTTTGGTAGTGTATATAAGTCCATGCCACTCTCTCACTTCGTCCCAGCTTACCCTTCCCCCTCCCCATGTCCTCAAGCCTATTCTCTAGTAGGTCTGGGTCTTTATTCCCATCTAGGCACCCTCTTTTTAAAATATATAACTGAGTATCTGAAGGAAGGTTGAAAATGAAATCATTCTTATTTAAGCATTAATTAATTAGGTTTCTCCCAATGCGCAGCTAAGTTCAGGTGTATGGGTGGTTGGACTGGGAGAGGAAAGGGAGGGTATTTGGGGTATGGATCCTTCTGGCGTAGGGCAGACCTGGAGAGGTTGGGAAGATTAGAACGTCAGCTAGACATTGTTTATCTGGACACCTGGAGAGAGAAGCATGGGAGCTGGGAGCTGAAAGAGTGAAGGACGAGGAGAAATACAAACTGTGCTTATTTCAGAATTTCACATGGGGCTGGTACTGCCCCCATGACATCTAAAGGAATCTTCCTTTTCCTTCTCCCTCTTATATCCTTCTCTTCTTCTCCTCCCACCTCTTCCCCTCCCCCTCCTCCTCTTCCCCCTCCCCCTCCTCCTCCTCCTCCTCCTCTTCCCCCATCCTGGAACCACTCACCTCTACTAGATATCAGGGGAAAACTGTAGGTACTATAATCCTGCTACATTGATTAAATAAAATCACTAATGTGTTAGCAATGGAAGGGGGAACGAGAGAGCATCAGCTCCTTCAAGTGGCAAATAAGGAACACAAAGTTCCAAGAAGGGAAATCATCCAGTTAGTCCAAGGTCATTCTGGGACTAGAATCCAGGTTTCCTGACTCCCAATTAAGTGTTCTTTCTGCTCCACCATAGAATTTTCTAGGTCAACAAAGAACTATATACCACATATAATGTTATTTGACTCATGAAATCAACAATTTAACCACTTGTTTTTTGCCACCTTTATGCTAAAAGCTGGAAATTAAGGTGGGCATGACTTTAATTTTAAAAGTACTTCATAGTTCTTTGTTCATATCCCATAAAATTATAGACTTGATTGTAATTTTTTCCATTTTACAGCTGTAGAAACAGAAAGAGGTCAAATACATTTCAGTTTGATGACCCAAAATACAGTTTCAGTTTGGATGACCTGGATTTATTTTTCTATTTGAGTTTGCCTGTTCTTCATTCTACCTAAATCTCAAGATAAACCAATCACAACTGCGAAAATCAAAATGCTAAAGGAAGAGACAGGAATACAAAATAGAAAAGCTTATTCCTGGAAATCATATGGTTCGAATGAATTATCCCATCTTTCCATCTTACATGAACTCTACCACCAAAACAATGGCTGTACGTAAAATGAGGATAGGCTGAGATGTATAAATATGTAACAGGTGTTTCCTAGGCCACAAAAACCCTGGGTGTATAAAGCATGATAGCTGACATTAATAATGGTCAAAATACAGTATTTATTTGGCTCCATCCCATTTGCGTTATAACCTCTCTGCAACTACAATTTCTCCAAATATTTCCAGGATGAGGTGTTGGACTGGTTGGGTAGAGATAGCTCGGGTTTTACGTGAGCTCCTAACAAGTCCTTCTGGTTAATATGTTATGCTGACCCCATTTCCGCTTGTCTGCTCAGCTCAGTAGTAAACATGCTGGTGGCAAAATTAACAGTTATGCAGACAGCACCTACCTGGCAGGGTAGAGCCGAGGCTGCCAGGGCTGTGTTTAGAGTACTGCATATCTGTGGAACCCATCAGAGCCTAACACCTTCCATCACCATGGTCTATGGGATAAAAATTAGTATCCCTGTTTTCAAACTGGGCTCAGAGAGTTTAAGTAATGTAGCCGAAGTCACACAGCTGGCACCAGGGAAAGATTTCAAACAAGCCAGTCTGACTCCACAGACTGCCGCCTAATGTTCATTAAATGTTCTGGGTTTATGAGGCAATTGGACAGCACACCTCTCTGGAGCCCATCTTCCTCTGGCAAACTGGATCCCTGGAGAAGGGCTGCAAGTGCTAGAAAGTTAGAATGGCTGTGGCTATGAGTAGCCCGGCCAGCTTAAGTATAACATTTTTTGACTGTGAGTGAGGCACTAGTGAATAGAATTATCCTCTGCAGAAGAACAGCTAAGACGGAGAAAATCTCCTTAGTACACAAGTTTGGGGCAAAAGGAGGTGACTCAGCCCCAGTTATACTGATTTGGCAGGATAATACTGCTTGGTTTCAATAGACACTCTTCATTCTAAACAGAAAACAAGGATTTGAAAGGGCTCTAACCACACAAGAGACCCCAGTTCGGTCTGGGCATAGTGCATGACCAAATCCAGTACTGGAGAAGAATGACAGATGACTGTTCTTCCTCCACCCCAAAGCCTCCAGCCTAAGCAAGTAGAAAAGCCCCACCAGACTTCCTGTCGGTAGCCCCAAATCCAGCTCCCCAGCCAGGAGACCCAGCAGCCTGGCAGGCTACTCCTGGCCAGTCTCTGTGGGTAGGATGGCCTTTTCTAGGCTCTGTGGGCATGCTCCCAGTACTGTGTCAATAAGAGGATACAGGAACTAGAAGTATTTCCTAATATCCACCACCCCCCCCCAACACTGGTGAGTATGTGAGATCCTAGAGTCTGATACAGGAAGCTTTGAACATTCACTTCAGGAGGTGAGAACTATTCTTTAAGACCCCTCAGATACACACACGTACACAATATCCACCCGCATCCAAAATCATGGAAGCAAATGTTCATAAGTTATAGTTTTTCACAACCTGGCAGATACGTGGCATCTCATCTCTTTATTCTGAAGCAAGACAGCTATAAAAATAAATCCTCAGGTTGTAAATTACATCTTCCAAGCATGACTTCAGATCCTCTTTAGAACGTTAATGACACCTTCCACATACCTGCTGCTATTCCACTCTGCTTTGGCAGTAATTTTAATTTGTCACCATCACCCCTGTGCCCCAACCTATTCCTTTCCCAAGTATGGCAGGAACCTCATTCTAGCCCAACTGTCACTGGTCTAGGCTTTTGACCAGCAGCAGCAGAAGCAAAAGTGGCACCTGCTGACACCCTGACATCGGGTTTCTCTTTAAGTGTGGGTATTAAGTCTCTATAGATAATAAGAAGGAGGAAGTTCAGCAAAGGGCAGGAAGGGGCTGGAGTTACTGGCTCCTGCTGAAAGGAAGCATGTCAGTGATTTGCAATAGGAAGGCTAGGTGGGTGGAACTGTGAAGCCAGTGATTAGCTGATGCTGATGGGAAGGTCGGGACTTACGACAGAGCTGGCAGGTCCCCCATGGGTGAGTGCGCTAAGCAGCCTGGCAGAAGACAAAAGAACACAGGCAAAGAATTCTAGCCCTCTCTGAAGGACCACTGTTCCCATTACACGCTTCTAATGTTTTTATCAATTCATTTCATTAATGAGTAGTGATCACATTCAAATATCTCAATGAAAATAGTATTTTGACAATATGGTTTACAACTTCAAATGGACTCCATAAAGTCTGGTTCTCTTAAGTAAGGGAAATAGAAGCAGTCTCAGTCATTCACTGTACAGATTAAAATAAAACTTTGAGAGACACTGTACTATGTCACCCTTTTTAGTGTAGTTGAATAAATTTGGCTTTTAGAGTCAGGCTGACCTGGATTGGTTGTATGACCTTGGACAAACAATTTAACCTCTCTCGGCCTCAGTTTCCTCATTCACAAAATGGGACCACACTCACTATTACATCATGGAATAGTTAAGACTAAATGAGATGAGATTAGTAATGCTCTTAGCAATATGCCTGGTACCCTGTAGAAACTCAATGAACTCCCTACTTACTTGTCTGTCTTTTGAAGTCTAAAGGTACCTATTAGTTCAATGTACATTGTACGCTCCCCAACTTTTCTACAGAGCTTAAGATGTCATCAAGAGCCTTGTAAAATGAGAAATCTGGGAACAGAGAGGGGAAATGAGTAGAGGAAGCTGCAGTATCGTGGGAAGAGCCATGGACTGGAGTCCTGGGCTACAATGCTGGCTTTGCTCCTTACCAGCTATGGGATTTCAGGCACATTGCTTAATGTCTTAAAAAGTCAGCTTTGTTATCTGCCTCAAGGAGATACCAGTGTCTCCTTTATGGGCATCTATTTAAGACATATTTCCTATGCACAGACATTGGGCATGAGATTGGATTTCCCACAAAGATGAATAAGACATAGCCAATGCCCTCAAAGTACCTGCAGCCTAGTGAAGGAATTAGTCATGTACCCACTAACAAAAACACATTCACTGAATATGTGATCATCTTTTGAATTCCTTCTTAGAAACTTTCTATCCATCTATTTATCTATCTATCTATCTATCATCTATCTATCTACCTACCTAGCTATCATCTTCTTTACCAGAAGATACAATGATAGGCATAGATTTATGCCAGATAACTTTCAATCCAGGCTCTTCTAATTCCTAGCTGTGTGAACTTAGGCAATAAAACCTAATTTTGGAAATGAGGAAAATAATGTAATTGTTGTAAAGATTAAACAAGATAACATATGTAAATGTGAGGAACATAGTAAGCATTCAATAAAACGTTAGCTCTTTTTAGTTTGCTACCTGTATCCCTCCACATGGGATAGAAGGTGACAGGTTTGAGGGGCCCCCATGTGTAGCCTATGTGTCCGTCACACCAATAATTCATGTAGGAACATCTCCTGCTCTCTGCTCTGAAACATGGAATTAATTGTTTTGATATTGTTTGGTATGTCTTCAATTTCAAAAGTCCAGACTTCAACATCTGAACTTTATTTTTTGAAAGAACATAATGGTGGAAGCTACTTCTTTGCCCACTTATTTCATATAATGCTATCTTGCATACTTTATCTTGCCACTTTTTACTTTTAAGAGTCTTCCATTTTCTGTAAGAAAGTTTCTATAAGTTACGAGAAAAGCACAAACTTTACTTGCTACAAGGAAACTATGAGATGGCAATGAACTCCAGGGAGAATCACCTGTAGGGGAGCAAAATTTGCCACCCCAAAATGTCTCTGGCATATGGGTTAATTTGAGCTGTAAACAATCAAGGCCCAAAAGACTCAGGAAGGAATTTTGACCTCCACCCCTAACTGCCTAAAAGAATGTAGACAGAGGGACCTCTTCCAGGAATGGAGCTGTCACCATAGATGACTATAGTATGAACTAGGGCTGTAGACAGGGAGGAGCCTAGCAAAGTCTGCTTGTTAAATTTCCTCTCTGTGTCCCATTGTCCCTGCATGGTCCAGCTAACATTTGTTCACCAAAGCGTTGCTTTTTCATCTTCATGTGAGTTGCCTTCCTCCCCTTTGGAGTCCCAAACCATTAGCCCTAACAAACGTCCTCTTTTTTCTTTTGCTGAAGAAGATGCTACTTAAGGTGAGGGTTCTGGCCATTTCAGTTGCTCAGGTTTCCTGGGTCCCTCCCATGTATACATGGTATTAAACTTTTGTTGGATTTTCTCCTGTTAGTCTATCTCAAGTCAATTTAATTCTCAGACCAGCCAGAAGAACCTAGAAGCGTAGAGGAAAATTTCTCCCTCCCTACCACACCACATGCAGAGAATCAATTAGCAAAGGAAAAATGTTCCGGATCTCGCTTTCAAGGTCCTTGAAAAGAAAACCTGTTTCAAAGGGAGAGGTATTCTTTTCACAAATGATAGTTTCAGTCCCTGATTCCTACTCTAACCTAAGCCCCAGCTGTGTTCATTTTACTTCATTTTCCCTCAAAGTGGAGATAAATAAGGATGAAATTCCGTGCATGTGTTGGCTCTTGTTTCCAAGGAGTCCAATAGGCTTTAAACAAACACAATCTCTCACCTTTTATTATGATTCAATCAAATTGTTTTCACAATCTTTACTTAATTTTTCCAAAAGTTACTTATGGAGAAGTGTGACAGTAATAGTGACAACTGTTCACACTATTATTTTCAGAGGACATTTTAAGTAACCAGAAATGACTGGCTTGAAAAATAGAAGACTAAGGTGTCTCTTCAAACATTCAAGGATGGTTACAGGAGCAAATTGGTTTTGTTTGGCTCCAGAGTTGCTCAACCTAGGGAAATATGACAGGTGCCGGCATCAGATGCACCCGATGGAATACTGGTTCTACCATTCACTGAGTATTTCGGAGTTCCAACTTCTTCGGTGTGAACCGGCATTGTATCCCCTACTTTGCATTGTAGTTATAAGGACTGGGGGTTACCAAGTATGTAAAGGTCTCACCATTATCATGGCATTCCACGGGGAACTAGAAGATCGGACTTGTTAAAATCTAATACTGGATGGCCGGATAGTGCAAATATACATACCATTTACAATTTTTAGATTCTAAGAGTTTCGTTAAATTCCTTCTCCCAAGGATTTGATCCAATTGCATGTATTGAATACCTATTTTATTTTTATTTTTTTTTACTTATTTATTTTTTTGGCAAAGCTCTGCTGGATGCTGTGAATACATGAAACAGTCCCTGATCTCAGTCCCTGGAACATTTATAAACGTTCGGCTGCCTTTCCAAAAACTCTCTGCACTAAGTTTTCTTATATTTGATTCCTCCTCCTTTCTAAAAATGTTTTTTTGAACTTTTTAGTCTTTTTTTCCCTCCTATCCCGAACATGTATGTACTCTTCAAGGCTATGCCGCTGTAATCCTTTCTCTGCTTGTATTTTGATAATGTGTTCCTTTTCATTTCCATAGTTTCCTCTCTGCATAATTGACTCAAATATATATCTACAGTTTTAACTTGGACTTATTGGTTCCTAAAACTCCAAAAGTCCAAAATAGAATGTATTGTCTCTTCTTCTGTTGCCCAAACCAGACCCTTCTCTTGATGTTTGTGTTACTGCCCCAGCATATAACTCAGCCAATGTTGACTCCTCACCCTTCGCCTTACACATCCAATTAACTTCCAGGTCTTACGTTTTGTTTTTCACCTTGAAGGATGTTAAAATCCTTCTTTGCATTTTCCCTGACATTGCTTTCGCCTAAGTACTCTTTACTTCTTTTTGGATGTTTCAATAACCTCCTAATTCATCTGCTGCTTTGAGTTTTTCCTTCTTCCCAACCTTCCAATGTCTTGAATATTTATAAATTTCAATGAATAACTTGATCAAAACCTCTTTGGCTTCCCAACACTGACTGAATGAAAGAAAGATCATGAGTTACTTGGGAACTTCCCAAGGATATCTCCAGTCTACCATCCCAGTAATGATACACACACTGTTGATACACATGAATGAGCAGTTGTATCTCTGTAAGTGTACACAGGTAGCCTGATACATGTGTGTGCATGTGTATGTAAGTAGGGCAGGGTGAAGAAAAGAATCAGTGAACTTTGCATAGGTCAGGTAGTTCCAATAAAAGTACTTATAGTCTCAGGGACAGGAAAGGAGTGGAAAGAACTATAATACTATGACCTGACGGTGTTTATTATTACAGTACATGGGCATGGACCATAGCAACTAACAAACTGTTGGAAAGATAGCTTGAGTGTGAGCTTCAAAAGGAGAAGTCTTGTGTTGGGTAGTTGTTGGATAGCGGTGCTAAAATAATGTGATCCAGGAAAAGCACTGGGGAGCAAGGAGTCCCTTTCCTGCTGCCTCTGAATGTAAACGAATAAGAGAATGAGCAGCTTACTTTCCCTTCTCTATGAATGGAGTTTCTACAGCGTCTCTCTCTTTATGAAAAACCACCTTTGATGAAATGTTATTGTTTCACTGTCTAAGAAGTGATCAGGGGCTCAAATACCGATAGTAACTTCAGGAAGTGTCTGGTGTCCTGGGCCTAGATTTTCAGAAAGCTTCACCAGGTAGAGAACATGCGTTGTTTCCATGCATAAGGTTTGTAAACCAACGTTTCCAGCTGTATAGAACATTGGGGATCACATTTCCTTTAAAAATGTGAGCTTTATTGATAATGCATGGTTATGGGTTGAATTGTGTTCCCTAAAAATAGATAAGTTGAAGTCCTAATCCCCAGCACCTCAGAAGATGACCTAGTATTTGAAAAGAGGGTCATTACAAAACTAATAAGTTAAAACGAGGTCATTAGGGCAGGCCCTAATCCAATATGACTGGTGTTCTTATCAAGAGGGGAAATTTGGACACAGAGACAAACGTGCATAGAGGGAAGATGATATGAAGAGGCAGAAACACAAACAGAACACCATGCGAAGATAAACGATTGAGGAATCTACAAGCTGAAAATTGCCAGCCATCCACCAGAAGCCAGGAGAAAGGCATGGAAAAGATTATTCCTTACAGCTCTCAGAAAGAACCCAACCTGCTGATGTTGAACTTCTTTTTTGTTACTTTATTACACAGCCCTAGGAAAACAATACAGACATTAATATATGACTTAAATTACTAGTTTCTAGTATACAAGAAAAAAAGAAATAGACTTGGAGTAAATTTTCCAAATATCACTGTTTTTATTCCAAACAGAAGCAATAGCTTATAGTCCCTCAGAGAAAATATCTTTATATTTGAGCAAATACCTTTATGTTTCCAAAGGTGATATTCATAGTAAGACTTCTCACCAAAATTGCTCCCCAACTTGTATCTCAGCTGCAAACCATCATACATTAACTCTTTAATTAGGGTCTTAGTCTTTAGGAATGAGTAATCCTTCTTATGCAGTAAGGATGCAGTAAGGATATCACCATGCAGTTCAAACTACAATGACTTCCATATCCTTCTTATTTCTGAATTTTCTGTGGAGATGAAGGACTAACCCAAGAAAAGCCTGCTTCATTTTAATCTGTGACACCTCCTTTTCAATGTTAGTTATTCCCAGTTAGACCCGAACGGAAAGTCACTTATCGTGACTTCGGTCAAAACTGGAAGCAGTTTTGCCAAGTGGTAGCCAAAAGGAATTCCTACTAGAAGAAATGCTTTCATTTGTGACTTAAACATGTACTCTATTCTGAATAAATGTGCAATTTCCACTATATAAGAGTTTAGCCAAATTTTTTCCCTTGAGAGTAATAAATGTATTACCGGAATTATTGCCTGAATGTTTCAGATCCAAAGGTGAGAAAGTTAAGTCTTCTTTCTGAATGGCTTCATTCTGACTATGACTCACTACTGTTTCCCTTCCATAGGACTAGGAAGAAGAAATTTAGTTCGGTCTTAATTCAATCACAAGAGCAACTTTGTTTAGCCAACCAGAGCCAATTACTGTCCTGTGGGCAGCGTGGGTGTCAGTTGAATGAAACTGAAGACCTTTGACCGTGTTATGAAGAATCTTATTCAATCTCTTGCCAAACACTAAGAGTAACTGCTTACTAGGGAAATTTTTTCCCCTGAATTTGAGATTGCAAAGCACCCTTTTTGCAAGAAACCTTGGCTTCAGCAAAGGTGCATGTGAACCCATATTTTCTTTTCATTTTCTGTGGATGTTGTCTCTTTCTATGTCTCTACCTTTCATGCATATTTGATCACTCTTTCCATCTGTTAAAAAAAAAAGTTCTGTTTCTTTTGGGCAAACACTGGCAAAATTCTTTTGCTTCACATCATTTTCTAGACATGTTGACTTGGCTGTAGCAAAAGTGAAGTTCTCCAGAGAGAAGAACATGAATGGTAACATACTGAAAAGGGGGCAATCTAAATTTAAACATGTTATTAGATCAAATCTATAATTTAAGCCAAATGAATAATAGTTCATTTGCAAGATGAATTACTACATTTACATAATTTTTAAATCCCAAAGTTTCTATTCTTGATCCAATAAAGTCAGTAAGTAAGTCAGAAAAACAAATACCGTACACTAACACATATATATGGAATCTAAAAAAATATGGTTCTGAAGAATCTAGGGTCAGGACAGGAATAAAGACGCAGATGTAGAGAATGGACCTGAGGACACGGGGAGGGGGAAGGGTAAGCTGGGACGAAGTGAGAGAGTGGCATGGACATATATACACTACCAAATGTAAAATAGATAGCTAGTGGGAAGCAGCTGCATAGCACAGGGAGATCAGCTCGGTGCTTTGTGCCCACCTAGAGGGGTGGGATAGGGAGAGTGGGAGGGAGATGCAAGAGGGAGGAGAGATGGGGATATATGTATATGTATAGCTGATTCACTTTGTTATAAAGCAGAAACTAACACACCATTGTAAAGCAATTATATTTCAATAAAGATGTTAAAAAAATAAAATAAAATAAATGAAATAACTGAAAACACAACACACAGATTACTCTTCTACTTTTTCAGGAAAAAAAAAAAGACGTGTTTCTCCAAGTCTTTCTAAAGTTTCCTAATCCACAACACATAGCCACAAGCAATATAATCAATCAACTGAGAGGTGGAGGAAGTTGTATAAATTAGTAAGTGGTAAGAAGAGGACACAGCCAAAGCCTGGTCTCGGGTAGCAACATTAGATTGAGGTAATTGTATATTTCAATCAATCCACTAAATTAATGAGCCCATACTATACACATTTACAGCATAAGACATACAGAAGATATGGTCATTATCCTGAAGGTTCTCGTATCAACTTGAAGTTGAAGTACTGACTTCTTTCTCCCAGGCTAGCCAAGCTTTTATGACCGTCAGACATTTGGGAGAGGAAACGTTCTATTATTTACCTCCAGAAGAAAAGAAACATCGTGGGGTTCGCCGAGGCCCTACCAACAGGAGTTGTAGTGTAAAAGTGGAGGTGGCCTCTACTTACTAAGTACATGTCCAAGTACCTGAGTTCTCATAAGAGAGAACATTCCATATATGCTGGTATCCAACTGTGCTGAGTAATGGAGAAATAAGCAAAAGACACCTGAAAAATATTGCTAAAAACTGTTCATCCCTGGTCAGTTTGGGGATTTGAGAAAAAAAAGACGTAGATGACAAATATATTTTAGGAACCAAATGCTCCTGTATTTCAGTCCTGGCTCCATCACTTATAAACTGTATGACCTTAAGAAAATTTTCCTTATCTTCTTTTTGCATCTCAGTTCCATCACCTATAAAAAGTGGAAAATATCACTATCTACCTCATAAATTGTGATGATTAAAAGAGATAACATCTCTACAGTACTTAATTTAGAATTTGGCTCACAGGAAGCATTAGATACACGTTGGCCCTATTGTACTAGCAAAACACAATTGTCATATGCATAATAAAATATATGTACATATTTTTATACATATGCATATATAATATTACATACGATTTGAATTATATTACATAAATTATATGTATTATATACTATATACCTATATATATATATATATATATATATATACACACACATATATACACAGTTTAGTTCTATAATTGAATGGGTACAATTCAATTAATGTTCAAAACGCAGTTTGCCTGGACCAAATGATCACTTACCCTAATCCAGGCAAGTAAATCCCTATTGTTAACAGTCAATCCTATCATTTTCTGTCAAAGGAATAGACAAAATCCTGGGCTTGTGTGAGTTGGAAGGAGCTAAGTTAGAATCCTGACTCGACCACTTAATATATATGTGACTTTGGGTGTAATGCTTATTCTCTCTGTGTCCCTCATTGGTGAAATGAGGAAAATAAAAAAGTACTTAGCTCATAACATGTACATTTTTAAAAGAGATAATATGGGAGGAAAGTGGGCCCTGAGATGAGGCCAATAAGGCTGGTAGCTTATGCTGAGCCTTGTAATTCATGTTAAGGGGCTCAGGGGTGAGGGGGCGTGGGTTTTACTTCCGTAGCACCAGAAAGATGCTGAAAAGTTTGGGTCAGAGGGGCAGCCAAGCACAAAAGTCCTACATGGGCTAGTTCGTATTTTAAGATGCTCACTCTGGCTACTGTAGGGAGAAATGAGGCAAGATGAAAAATGGGCATGGTGGAATTGAGGGCAATTTTGATGTTTTAAGATCATTTGTTTTTCATCTCGTGAAGGAAGAACACCTTGACTGTGATACTCAAAATGTGGTCACAGCACCAGCAGCCTCAGATGGGAATTTGTTAGACATGCAATTTCTCAAGTCCCTGTGCAGACTTACTGAATCAGAAATTCTAGGGTTGGGGAGCAATATGTGTTTTAACAAGGCTTCCAGGTGATTCTGATGCACTTCTAACGTTTGAGAACCACTGCCTTAAGATAACAAAATTGCTTCCAAAGGCAAGACTTAGCAAGGCACGGAAAGATGGTTATAATATCACTTCACTTCAAGGTCAAGATTCTGGAAAATAAGAGTAGATGTAGAAAGAGAACAAAGACGGGTATTGTTTGCATTGACAAATACAATTCAGGTTTTTCAAATTCCTTATTACATCACCAACAATGTACTCCTGATGGAATAATTAGCAGCTTGAGAGAAAGGTATTTAAACTCCAGTTTGAAGGGCAAAAACAAAAATAACAAGTTTAAAATTTCTTAGTAATTGCTAGGTAGCATAATGATTGTTACATGAGAAGAAAAACCATAAATCAGTATCCAGAACTACCCCAAACCAAAATTCCTTCTAGTCCTGTATTTCTGTGATTCCACAGACAGAAAGAGAATTTTAACTCTGGTATTTGACAGTTTAGTATTTAGACCCAGATGACTATATCCGTATATTCAAAAACTGAGGCAAAAATTTCTATCTCAGTTTTAACCCAGAGAAGTACACGTGAACAGAGAGATATTATTGAAACTTGATGGGATGCAACTCATGATGTACAACAGTGAAAGGGCATAGCTTATCAAAAATAAACAGGTATAATAGGAAAAGGAAGAAGCTGTATACAGCATAGGAATTCATAGTTGAAAGTAGAAACATGGTAGAAAAAATTTGCACGTCAAGAAGAAAACCAAATTTGACAGTAACAATGAAAAAGTACTACAAACTTCCAGACCAGAGAGAGAAGACAGATGATGCTTTTCTTAAACAGATAAAATACTTGGAGAGGGTCAAGATACAATAGTGATGGGGACTCTAATTATCCTTATGGCTCTTGGAAGACATTCAATTCCACAACAGAATATAAAATATGTTTTCTTGTCTTAATAGCAATTTTATCCTTCAGACAGGAACGGAAATCACCTGAGAATCCATTATTCTGGCTCTAATTTTGACTAACAAAGAAATGGTTTGTTATGAAAATAGATTTGAAATTTATGGAGAGGCCATTTTGCTTGAGGGATTATAATAACAAAGGAAGAGAAATATTCATAAAATATTCTTTGGAAGACCACTTACTTTTGGATGTGGATATTTATGCCATGTCACTCATTATTCTTGGAAGGTTCTTAGAATAATAAAATGTCATCTGTGTCAAAGACTTTGTTCCGGCAGTGAAGCTATTTCTTCATCTAGACAAGATGTACATCTGATTGCTTGATCAGGTACCTTCTATTTAATTGAACTCTAATTGGGTGATGAATGGGAAGACCTTTAACTGTGGGTCTCCAAATATCTGTTAGCTGAGGCTTTACCTAAAATGATGGTTCTCAAACTTTAGGTTATATTAGAATCACCTGGAAGACTTTTTTTTCTTTTTTCACATCTTTATTGGCGTATAATTGCTTTACAACGGTGTGTTAGTTTCTGCTTTATAACAAAGTGAATCAGTTATACATATACATATGTTCCCATATCTCTTCCCTCTTGCGTCTACCCTCCCTCCCACACTCCCTATCCCACCCCTCTAGGTGGTCACAAACCACCGAGCTGATCTCCCTGTGCTATGTGGCTGCTCTGGAAGACTTTTTAAAACACAGAATTCTGGACTCCATCCCCAGAGTTTCTGTTTCAGTAGGTCCACTGTGAGGCCTGAAATTTGCATTTCTAACTAGTTCCCAGATGCTGATGCTGGGAACTAGTTTAGAACCATTTTAGAACCTCAGATCTAATGAAAGAAACAATGTCATGTTGAAGCCCCTCTAACTCAAACTTTCCAATTCTCCTCTTTCTGCCTAAAGAGGAAACACTCCCTAGTTTCTGAACCCTGTCTAGGCATTAGGAGCTCCTCTAGGAAGTTTTAAAAACACCTATGTCCAGGGTCCCTCTGCCCTTGGTTCTAATTGAATGAATGCTTTTCCAACCGGACCATTAGTATCGGTTAAAACTTCCCAGGTGGTTCTATTCTGCAGCCAGTGTGGAGAAACTACTGACCTTTAGGCTAACAGGTCTTGAGTGTTTAGCTCTTCAACCTGATCCTGTTGGCATCATCAGCTGAAAGCTGTCAACTAGGCAACTTACCCTCAAATCCTAAGGTAATTAGGTGACTAAGCACACTGAAAGGGTTCCTTTGTTGTAATAAGAACTGATTAACTAGATCACAGTTACCATGACCTAGACACCACAATTTTGAGTTGACATATCAAATACTAAGCATTTTTACTACCACATCATCAGCAAACAAGTATGTCTTGACCATTTACAGCATACAAGGGAAAACAGCCCTTTGTATGCATTCTGCAGGTAAAGAGAGAGAACCACTATGTCACACACATGAACTCTGGTTGTTGGCTTCCTGTCATCATTTTCAGAGAAAACAATGTTAGGTATTGTCCTGGCAAATCCCTTTGAAACAGTCGGGGGCTGGGAGGACAGGATTGTTGTAATCTATTGTAAAGGACAATACACAATGGGTGCTCATATGTGACTGAGTAATTTAACAAAGTCTGATCATTTTAAGCAAGTGAAATTTAAACAAATGTAAGCCCCTTATTTATAAAAATATTTTCCTTGGTTTTGAAATCAATGAGACTGTCAGTTCTACATATATGTTTTTTAATCAGTACTTAGTATTGTTTTATCTGTGAAACCAGACTGAATTGTTGCATATGGCAAAATGGGGGAGTGATTTTTAATTCTATATTGTTCATTTGATTATGAGTTTCCTTATTTATTTGTCCTAAGGGAAACATTTCTCAAATCAGTGGGCTAGCATACTAAGAACACATTTATTATATCATTTTTTCCTCAGGACCATGTTCAGGAACAAACTGATAAGTATTGATAGAATTGATATATATGGATAATACATTTTCCACCTTCTCAACAATGAAGAAAGATTATCTTCATGATGGCTGCATGCATTATCAGTGATTAATTCACCTACAAGAAAGTGACATATTTAACCATTGAATTATTGTGAGACTATCATATAGCTTTATTGAAACAATTGATCATATTTGCTTCTAGATTAAGGAAAATATATTAATCTGTATTTGTAATGGGAAATAGGTATTTTCATAACACTAGGACAAATATTTAAATATACGTGACTAAATTTTCAAACACAAGTTCTCAATGTTTATTGCTTTAATCTGTGCATATTTTCCTCAATTCAATAAAAACCTTTTACAAAAATATGTAATTTTATGCAAGAACTTTTGTGTGCTTACTAAATATTAAACTTCAGTACTTACAACAGAGAGAATCTAGAAATGCCAAGGAAAGAGTGTAGAAAAATCATCTCAGAAACTCTGGAATTTACGTACAGAGTTCAACTCCAGAGTGCTTGCTAAGCGTTGTTTCTTTCCAGAAGCAAAGGAGAAGTCATCATGCAACAAGAGTATCAGCAATAACCAAAGAAAGGCATTTTTTAAGAGTGCCTAAAATGTGCATTTTAAATGGACATGGGATGGAACTCTAATGAGATCTTGTGCAATTTATGGCAATAGCAAAATTAAAAAAAAAAAAAGTAAGCTAGACACGAGCATTCATTTCCAAAAAGAGAGAAGAAGCTGCAATTATCTTAAATACCTAATCAAACATTAAGTATGCAAAACTGATCTCTAATTTTAGGGATTTTATTTGTCCATTTTAAGAATTACATGGGACTGATATTTTCTTTAGATGTATATATTTTCCAGATAGACAGGTAGAGATATAAATATATATATATGTATATATAGGTATAGATAGAAAATAGATAGCAAATATAGAGGCTGCTTTTTTTTTTACTTTTAAGAAGTATTTTCCAGTCTTCTTCTTGTCAAAATAACATAATTTTCCTGAAGCAGCACCAAATTTAGATAGTCTGAGTTCTAATAATTAAGGCATGAGATGAAATTTATTTCCTTCTATAATACTAGCTCCAGCCAGCTGTATCAGCAGTATCAAGCACTCTGGAGTTGAATTAAAGACGTTATTCGATAAGAGATATAAAGAAGTGATATATATTTTTTAAAGTGTAGGGAGAAGATGGTAAAATGAATGAGTAGTGATTTCTACAGCTTAGTCATCCAAAAAGACAAGAAAAGACAACAGGTATGGGAGAGAAAATAGAGATGGGGTGGGACAGGACGACAGTTGTAGATGTCTTCGCCTATGCATAATTCTTATCACACAGCATATGCTCAATAAAATTGTATTGACTGACTTGATAAAGACTATATTTATGGTATTATGATTTTAAACTTTCAGGGAAATTAAAATAAGAAATAAGACTTTATACAGATACTAAACATGAGAAAAATTCTAAAACAAACAAAAATATAAGTAATTTTAACAATACACAGAATCCCTCATAGTTATATCTGTTGCTCCTCAAATCAAATCGTGTTCATTAAAACAGACAAAGATGTACTTCTTGACTTATTTCCTCAATAGGGAGTCTTCCCTGCACCCTCTGCCTTGCTCTTCAAAATACTCACCTCCTATAAGCTAGATTTAATATTTAAAGAAAGAAAGGAATTAGATCATGCTACTCTCGTATTTACATTTTCCCAACAGTTTCCCATTGTACTTCAAAAACAAACTCTGTATCATGAACTACAAACCCCTGCATCATTTGGTCTCTGTACACCCCAACCTCCTACCTCCAACTAATCTTCCCCTCTCCCCCTGGCCCATTGTACTAGGACCCTCTTCTCAGTTCCAGAAATACACCAAGCTCTTTCCCACCTCAAGGCCTCCAGGGGCGCAGTTCACTCTGCCTGGAATATCAGACTCCCCTTCTTTGCCAGGGTCACCACTCAGTTAGGTCCCAGCTAAATCCTGAGTGTCAGTAGCTTTCCGGGTGTTAATCTCGCATTGCTCACTGCCGCTCCCTTCATAGTACTTATCACAGGTGGGAATTATATAATTGTTTCTGTGGCCATTGCCAGTCTCCTTTAGCGTGGTGTCTCCATGTGGGTGGAAACTGCTTCTGTCCGGTTCACCACTTTACACTCAGCACCTGTAGCAGGAAGCCTGCCATACAGGAGGTGCTCAGTACTTCTGAGATGAACTTATAAATTACAGTAATAAGTGCCAGGATTCTACTTAAATTATTTAGATAAATTGTATTCTTTACTTCGGAAGTGAAATGACAATTTAATGGCAAAGGAAAATTCAGTTCTACCTAATTGTCCGTAAAAAAGCAAAAGTTACTACAAAAAGCTAACAAAACTCTGGAATTGGGACAATGAGAATGAATCCATTTTGTGCCCTATATGTGAAACTTTCAAGCCTGAGTAGGAGTAAAATATTTTATTCACCTAATTTTTTATATTTTATTTCACTGTAGTAAGAGCAATTAACATGAGATTTACTCTCAACGAATTTTTAAGTGTACAATACAGTACTGTTGACTGTAGGTGCAATGTTGTACAGCAGATTTCTAGGGTTAATTCCTCTTGTTTAACTGAAACTTTATGTCCATGGATTAGTAACACCTCATTTCCCCCTCCCCTTATCCCCTGATAACCACCATTCCACTCTTTGAGTCTATGAATTTGACTATTTTAGATACCTCATGTAAGTTGAATGATGCAATGTTTGTCTTTCTGTAACTGGCTTATTTCCCTTAGCATAACATGCTCAAGTTTCATCCATGTTGTTACATATTGCAAAATTTCCTTCTTTTTATTTTAAGGCTGAATGATATTCCATTGTATGTATATACCACCTTTTCTTTTACCACCCATTTGCTAGGTTGTTTCCACATACTGGCTATTGTGAATAATGCTACAGTGAAGACAAGGATCCTAATTTCAATTCTTTTGAAGAAATACCCAAAGTGAGATTGCTGGATCATATGGTAGTTTTATTTTTAATCTTTTGGGGGACCTCCATATCGTTTTCCATAGTGACCTCACAATTTTACATGCCCACTAACAGTGTGCAAAGGTTCCAGTTTCTCCACAACTGCAACACATTGTCTTTTGTATTTAAAATCTGTTTTTAAAATTTGAGTTTTTAAAATCTTCATAAAGATTCAATTGTAAATAACACTAAATCAAGCTCTCCATCTTTTAAAAATAGTTACTGGGGAAATAAATAAAAACTTATGTCCAGCCTTCTATTCTAAGGCAACAGGTGTAGTGATGATGATTTGATGAAGAGCCAAATGATAGTTGATACTTTCAAAAAGCCAGTGTCACATGATTAGGGAAAAGTAATTCAAATGCTTGCTCAGAACACGGTCACAATTTTCATTTTAAATTTTCAGTGCAAAAGAAAAAAATGTTCTGCAGGATTTTCTTTTCATTTACAAAGACTACTGTTTAAGGAGGAAAAGAAAATAGCAATTCAAAACTGTTTAACAAATATGGGCAAACGACCATACGAAATCTTAATAACCAGAAGCATTGAACCATGTTGATTTGGGCTCATAAAGTGGTCTTTATATGATTGCAAAATACAAGGGCTCTTGTCTGCTATTCTGAAGTGCATTTGTGTAAGTCAAGAATTGCAACAATTGTTCTTGGCTTTGTAAATACTTCACATGAACTTTTGAAATCCGATGTGGTATCTTTATGTACACAATTACCACAAGTATAATAACTGCAGATGGTATGTGAACTCTAAATCTGTAGCCTTCTGGGATTTTCATTCCTAATTTTTGTTATCATAAGCTTTTTACCAATATACTATGTAAACAGATTCCATTTTTAGATATCTTGAAAGCAAAGGAAAAGATCCTATGTAATCTCTACTGTCCTAAGCATTTCGGTTTACTTATCTAATAGAGAAATGTAGTGGTATGTTAACTTATCTAAAACTTTATTTTAGGGAGTTGATTAAAAGAATTAAAAAATTAAAATATAATTCTTTTGAAAGTCTCCATTTTCCTGCTTTGAGGAAGTACCACAATAACCATAATATATGGAGGGATTTTATATTCTCCTCTTAAATTTCATACATGACATCTTGATAGAATTCCCCAATGACCCCCAAGTCAGGGACTTTCCTAGGAGACAAAAATGTCAGTTAATAACTCCAATTAATCCAATTAGTTTTTTAATAAAAGGAATTTTAGATAGAGTCTGAATGCTTATTGGAAACTAAACAAGCCCCAAATCTACCTAGAGATGGAAATGGAAATGGAGGTGGAGATGAAGATGTGGAGATGGAGATGGGGTTGGAGATGGAGATGGACTTGGAGACGGAGGTGGAGACGGAGATGGAGACGGAGATGGAGACGGCGACGGCGTAAGACGGAGACGGAAACGGAGATAGTGATGGAGATGGAGAAACAGAGGTAGAGGTAGAGGTAGAGTTAGAGGTAGACAGAGATTTTCATGAACATAAGTGAAAGCATAGACCAAATATAAATGGCACCTGTCAGAAGTTTTAAAGTGTTTAGGCTATTCATTTACAAAAATATGTTGCTTAATTTATCACTGATTTTAAGGTTGCTTAATTTAAAAAGACACATGCACCCCAATGTTCATTGCAGCGCTATTTACAATAGCCAGGTCATGGAAGCAACCTAAATGCCCACTGACAGATGAATGGATAAAGAAGATGTGGTACATATATACAACTGAATATTACTCAGCCATAAAAAGGAATGAAATTGGGTCATTTGTAGAGATGGGGATGGACCTAGAGATTGTCATACACAGTGAAGTAAGTCAGAAAGAGAAAAACAAGTATCATATATTAACGCATATATGTGGAATCTAGAAAAATGGTACAGATGAACCTGTTTGCAAGGTGGAAATAGAAACACAGATGTAGAGAACAAACATATGGACACCAAGGGGGAAAGCGGGGGGCGGGGGGGGCGGGGAGGGCAGTGGGATGAATTGGGAGATTGGGATTGACATGTATACACTAATTTGTAGAAAATAGATAAATAATAAGAACCTGCTGTATAAAAAAATTAATTAAATTAAATTTTTAAAAAGGAAGCTTAAAAAAATAAAAGAAATGTAGTATAATCCTCCTAAAAAAAAAGAAGCAGTCATAACCAATAACCAACAATTAATAGATTACATGGCACTCTAAAATTTGTTTGTCAGGTGAGAGGATTTGGGAAGCCAAAAGTCACATACAAGAGAAATATTTAAAATTAAGTCCTCTATTTATTGTTATTTATTTGCACATATTTTTGTAGGTCACAGCCTTATGTTTTGGCAAACTAACATTTTATGTATCTTCAACGAGAATGTCATTATTTCCCAGTAAAAGAACTCAATATTGCTACTTATGTCAGGAACAAAATGGAAGAACATAATCCTGATTTCTATACCTACTTCACTTTTTTTTCTTTTCTTTTGACTCAGAGAAGTGTCCCTTGTCCAGTTAAGATTAATCCTTCCATATGTGATCTTTGTATGACTCCTTCCCAGTAACCCAGCACTGATCCCTCTGTCTCCCTCTCCATTGTTGCCTCAAAGATGTTCAAATTCCCCGCAATCTTTGAGCAATCATTTTCCTCTCTTCTTTATTTTGCTAAAAATTTTCACTTGGTGTATTCCTCCTACTTCCAGTTCCATCCCAGCCGCTCACTTTCCCTGAAAATTGGCTTTTGCCTCTTTCCCACCTGAGGCTACTCTCTATAAAGTCTCCTTCTAATCATAAAATTCAGTTGTTTTCTAAATCCTCATTCTCCTCTTGAACATTATTGACAAACAATTTTTTCATGAAAAAAGAAACCAACCTTTCTTTCCTTGACAATAAAACCCCCAATCTCCCTTTCCTTAAAGAGCATTTACTTTAAAAACATGCAACTATAAATTCTTTTTTTTGCCCCTCTAAGGTATAAATCTTCTCCCAGCCTGTTTCCAGTTTTACAACCTAGGAATGCCTTTCTCTAGGACCTGGAATTATCTCTTTGGTAGATAATCGAGAAAGATAAAGCCCCCTATCTCCCAGTTTCTGTGAGAAGGTAGGAGCCTAACTTCAGTAAGTGTCAATTAGCAAACACAGATGGCCTCATCACACTGACCAGTGCTTTCCCCCTGGCAAACCTGGGTACTTAACAACTCTCCTGTCTTTTGTTTCAATGGAGTTTAGGTGACTCTCTCCCAAATGCAGTAGTCTTGAATAAAGTCTTCCTTGCCTGCTTAATTCCATCAGGTGCAATTTTTCTTTGACTATTGTCACCTCAAAGAATAAATTAAAATAATGCTTAATTTATGCATGTCAGATTCAGAAAAAAGAGTTAAGAAAAACAAAGCTTTTTTATATGGTATTCTGAACTAGTTAGTCCCATTAAAGGCAAATCCATATCCTTTAATAACTTGTCCCTGAGTGTCAATATCAAAGACAGATGACTGGGCTGAATTGGACAGAATGCTGAATTCAGGATAGAATTCATTTATTTAGTCAGTTTTTTCATCCATTCAATGAGATTCTTTTGGCAACTTCTAAATACTAGGCACTGCATAATAGGCATTTACTATTAGAAAGATAATAATATCAGGTCTCCTCCCACGTGGACCTCACAATCTAGGCAAGGGTGACAAAATGTAAACAGTCATTACAGTACAATGTGATCAGTGCTCCTGAGAGCTCTGATGACAACAATTATTCCAACCTCATCCCTGTCATATGCCTCAACTCTCCATGGATAGTACTTCCTTGTGAAGCAGCCCAGTCCCAACACCAACCAGCAGGTGGCTTCTTAAAGATTCCAGGAGGTAAAGTTTCGCCATCCAGGTGCCCATACTTCAGAGCCTTGTTCACTGACTGCTCAAATGCAAACGGCTTTGTAAGATACTGTTCTGACCTCTAATGTTTCTTGTTTGTTAATTTAAATGTCTCTTCCATTTCTCTTACTATTCTATTAGATGAATAGCAATTAACTTTCGCTTATGCTTACTCTGACCTTGAGTAGTTTGTATATTAAGGTTAGAAACTGATATTCATAAGTGGCACTGGAATTTAGAGCAGTTAAATAATGGTTTTCTCAAAACTGATATTCTTTCACTTAACTGTTTCAATTTTTAGGTCAGGAGAATAAAAGGCCAGAAATTGAGACCCGCAACGAATACTAGTCACCTTCACACTAGGATTATATGTCTGCTTTGAAAGAGTTTTGTTGATACCTTTCTTGCTTGTGGAACAATAGGAGACAATCTTTTCTCCTGTCCTTGCTTACTGATTTACTGTGCTTGTTGCCATGGTGACAAATCCATAGTTCCCAGGAGATCACTATTTTGAACTTTGAATCTTTTGACCCTCTGAAAACAGCAATATAGAAAAGGGAGAAAAGCAAGTTCTAAAATCCCTCAAGTGGAACAAGTTATGAAAATGCATGTTTTGCTATGTCCCAAACTATATCCAATGTAAATTTCCAGCATTTCAGAAGGGAAAAGTACAAATAGGCTCTGTGCCTTGAATTACCAAACTATTGTGAGACTAGTTTTATGAAAAATTTTGTTAGAACCTGTCCCCAGGCCTCCATGCATAACAACTTTGACCTTAGAAAAGGCATCATGATTAACTTATTAGATATTTGGTTTTTGAGTTTAAAAAGCATGCAGAAGAATGTACAAAAGTAGGTCTTTTCCTACAGAAATCTTACAGTTAATTTGCATAGTAAGATTTCTAAATAGAAAATAAAGAAAAGAAAAATAAATACTCCCTATAAATAACAGTTTTTCCTAAAAAAAAAAAAAGAGGGGGAAGATCTTTTAAGGTTAAGGTACACTTTAAGGTAAAAATGAACTGGCCAGATCTCAGCACATTTCATTCATTTATGCATTTGTTCATTAATTCCCAAAATATTTATTGAGTGCCTGCAATGTGTCCATGTTGTTAGCACTGAAGACATAAACATTATGAATTATGTCAATCGTCTTTGGTCTTGTAAAGCTCCCATTCCATAAGGCAGGGAAAAAAAAAGAAAAACATATATATTTGATTATACATAAAATATATATATAGATGTCACTACATATGCATATACAGTAAGTCCCCTACATACAAATCTTCAAGTTGTGAACTTTCAAAGATGCGAATGTGAGTTGGCATGTCCAATCACGTAAGTTAGTTCACTTGTCTGGCGTACATTGTCATGTGCGTGCATCCTCTACAAGTGGTTGTGCTTTTGTGTACTTTACTGTACAGTACTGTATAGAGTACAGTAGTAGAGTATCTTTATTTCAAGCCCAGGATGTCATCTATGATGAGAAAAAAAGAGCTACTACCCAGACATCACTGGATCATTTTTTCAAGAGGGTCGATAGATTGAATCCAGCAAGGAACCAGAACCCGTGAAATCAATGTCAGGAGTGAGTGAAATTGCAGCTTGCTGATGATCCTTCAGCTCTACCATCTCCTCTCTCTCCTCCAGTCAGTAACTCTTCTTGCCTGTTCACTCAATGCCAGCCGCTGTATGCCAGCTGTTGCACTGTACTACTGTACTCCTCACGGTACTGTACTGTAAGATTAAAAATGTTTTATTTTTTGTGTTTGTTTATTATGTATTATTTGTGTGAAAAGTACTATAAACCTCTTACAGTACAGTACTATACAACCGATTGTGTTAGTTGGGTACCTATGCTAACTTTGTTGGACTTACGAACAAATTGGACTTACGAACGTGCTCTCGGAACAGAACTCATTTGTATGTAGAGAACTTACTGTATACGTATATATATTTACTATATTTACACAAACACAGACATACAACTTTGGGTAGTAACTAGTGCCAGGAAAGAAAACAGTGACATGACAGAGATGACAGTAGGCATGTTCAGGACCAAACAAAAGGCAAGTGGATCTGGTAAATAGAGTGAGTGGGGGAGAGGGGGAAAGGGAAGGAACGAGGCCAGAGAGAGAGCCAGGAGCCAGATCTTGTAGAGCCTTTAAGGGTATTTTTAAGTATCTGAATGTATTCAAAGTACAGTGGGAAGTCATCAGAGGGCATTAAGCAGGAGAGTAAACACAATTAGATTTGCATTTCTAAAAGTAGCTGCTGGACATTCTATTATTTACAGCACTAATTTGATTATATATTTAGAAGTTATCAAGAAATTTAATTTTGCACAATGTAGTATGATTTGGTCATTAAAATGGACAGATCGTCCATGCATAATTCTAATGATTGCTGGAACCAGTTGCATGTCTAGACAGGACATCAGTATGAATCATCCTAATTTTTGTGTGTCCTAAGCTTTGACTATTGTAATGCTGCTGATGACAACAACAATGATAGTGAAACTACCACTAGCAGAAGGTACCATCTCTTAAGAACTTACCATGTTTCAGACACCATACTGAATGATTTGTATAATACATTACGTTTAATCCTTACCAAAACTCCATTCAATGTCCATTTTATACATGAGTAAACAGTCTTGGAATGATTAAGTGGCCTTCCTGACTTCAAGCACATTAGATAAAGAATTAGGAGTTGATTCAAGATCTAACTTCCTAAAGCAAACTCTTAGCCATTGTACTTTTCTGCCTGGAAATGTAATCTGGTGATTAATTAAGGTTTCTTTTAGAAAATCTGAACCCAACATTTTCTTTTAATTTAAATTTTAAATTTTCTCCACTAAGTAGATATGAAAACAACTTTTGATTTTGAGTAGAAAACATATCTAGAAATCCATTAGTATTCATTATTTTTTCTTTCTCCAAGATGTAACATTAGAACAAATTACAATAGCAGCACTGCCATTTAATCTACAAAGTTTTGGTCAAGACAGTACTTTTTTACTGATTCACTAAAATATGTTAATTTTTTAAGTGGCCATCAACAAAACAAATTCACTATTAAATCAATGGTATTTCAACCAATAAGAAAAACAGAAAGAAACTAAACCTGCTATAGTGTTTTCTGTCTTGATTGACATTGTGCCAACCTCTTATAAATGAGGGAGTGAGTGATTCACACTTTACCCATTCTCCAAATTCTAACAAGTTAAAATTCTTAAATTACTAAATATATCTTTCCTTAATAACTAATTCATCTGTGCCTTTGTCTCAGAATAACTGGGGCCTGAATACAGTCAGAAATAATTCAGTTTTCCCCTTTAAAAAAAAAAAAAAAAAAAAAAGGAGGGCTAGATACTGTTGTCTCAGTACCAGCCTGAAGCATTCTGCTGGACCTCCAGCCAGCACACCAGAGACCACTTTATTCTTTGCAGATTGATTTTTACTTAGAATTATATAAATGTCTTTTAACTACTTTCACTTTCTACTTACCAATAATCATCTAATGTTCACTACCATACAGTCTCTGTTTAAAAAAGAAAAAAACTAATAATCATATATGATTTCCATATTCATTTCTCCCTCTTGGCTCTCTATCAGCTGCCTCACATCAACACACCTTGACATCACCCATCCACACACATTGCTTTGCGGGGAAAAGTAAGAAAAGAAGAAAAAGAAAAAAATATCAAATGATTCTCCAGTCCTCTGATTCTCATTAGATTCTTTCTGATGATTCCTCTAACATCAGGGTGATTAGCTTAACATTTGGAAAAATGACAACGAGCTGTTGCCACTCTCATTTTATGATGATGTAAGATTAGTTGTCAAATAACTGAAGTGGAAATTCACGGCAAGCTTTCAAGATGTTTAGTTTGAGCTCAAGGAAAAAGACAAACTATTACAGGGTCTCTCTCTTATACCCCAGCACACATACAATATGGAAAGATAGGCTATCAATCATTCTTGAGTGAATCATTATTCAGTCACTTCTGTGCCTTTGCTCAAATATTATTTGAGTAATTTCAATGTGCTATGGACCAAAAGGATGCTCCTTTTGCCCGGTCCTCCTTGCAAAACACATAGATTTTAGGAGAAGGGAGATAACACGACACAAATACCACAGTACAGGTCTGAATACAAGTTCATGAAGAGGGGTGCAGAGTTCCATATTAGATCAGAAAATGAAGAGTTCACTTTAACTAAGATGATTAGGGAAAGCTTTATGGAGAGTAACACCTAATCCTTTCAGGAAGGTAAGGATCTTGACCGGCAGATTAGGGAGGGAGGGGTTGTTGAGGAAACCATTAGCGGAACAAGAAAAGGCACAAACAAAGTAAATTTACTGTGGTAGAAATAGCATGGGCCTCTGAGTCTGGGATGCAAATGTCAGTGGAAGTCCTTTCACTTATAATCACACTGTCCTCAATCTCCACATCTGTACAATGAGGATTGAGCTAGATCATCTTCAAGTTTGCTTCAAGTTCTAAAATTCTATGATTTTTTAAAACCCAGAGGTGGTTAAGTCACAGAGCATGCTTGGAGAAAGCAAAGCTTATCTGAAGACTATTTGATATACACAGGTGCTGAGAAATGAGCTGGGAAGACTTGATTAGGGCCATAGGGTATTTGGATGCTGGTCAAGGAATTGGGTCTGTACACAGTAGTCCAGGGAAATCCAGTGAAGATATCCCAAACCACCCAAGATTTGTTTCATAACAATCTGATAACAGTTTGTAGGGTGGAAAGGGGCCAAGAGGTGTGATTAGAGTAATAATTTAAATGGCTATTATAATAAGATCAAGTTAGGACTAATAAGGGTGAGAACTAGTGCTATCATGGTAGGAATGGAAATCACGGTATACACCTGAGAGACTGTGAGAAGGCTGCATCTATTCAAGAAGAGCCTAATTTACTAAGTCATTTGGAGATACACCTCAAGAAAAGTATTCTTTGTCATTAAAGTCAACCGCATTTATGAGTCTCAAGGCTGGAATGTTTGAAGTCACTAGGAATTGTCAGTCTCCTCATATTACCTGTTATTTTGGGCTTTCCTCTTGCCTGTGGTGTCTGTCTAGGACCTCAGGATGATTTAAAGAAAAAAGAGTACTATGTGTCCCCAACAAGGTGGTAAATAAGCATTGACTGTTGGCTCCTTCCCTCAATTCACTCACAAGTGTCAGAACCATAGCATTTTTGTAAGTGTCTTTCTGCCACAGTAATAGGCAAATAGAAAATAAAAAGTAGATCAGAATACGAAGTCCAGGACTAGGCCCAGGAGGACTTGAAATATAGTAAGGCTGGTACTTCAAAACAAGGAGGAAATGATAGGTAATTTGGTAGATTGTATTAGGAAAACTTGCTCATTGTATGGAGAAAAACAAGGTTGTGTGCCTATCATATGCTCTATACAAAGGGAAAAGAAACTCCAATATACAATAAAAAGTTTAAAAAAAAAAGATGCCCTTCCACATTTTTTAATTACAACTTCTGAATCAGCGTCCTGCATAATAAATTTCATATTCTCTTTGAAAACTAAAAACCAATTATGTATTTTAAGTATGAATTTCTTGAACTTATATGAGCCTTTTGTATAATAAAGAGGCCAAGGCTATATTGCCTAATGGAAAATAATGTAATTCTTTCCCCTTCCCTGATGTTACTTTAGGAGCTGGACAGAAGGCCATACTTAAATTTCAGCTGCTTTAATGATTCCGTGTGTAAGGAAGGTCTAACTCTGATTATAGTAACACAATGGTTTATAGCTCTGAAGTGATTTAATTTTGTAAATTAGAAAGATGTTATGTGTTAAGTTACTATGATGCTCTATAGTTCCTAAGTGAATTCATCAGGAAAAATGTCTGCAAAAGTCAAACATTCTAAGACCCTCAGTTTCATTTTCAGCAATCTAAAAATCTGCAAGCTGGGGAAAAAACACTTTCACCAGACACAGTCAATAAGCAGCTAATCTGCTTGGTAAACATTATGAAGATAACCTGCTTTGGATCTGACTGCTTTGGATCTGACTCTCCCTATCCCATCATCATCTGAGCAGCCAGTTATTATTGACATTTTATGTTACGTTAATGACAAGAAAGTTGAGCCTATAAACACATATCAAAATAAAAAGTTAAAACTTTGTGATTTTTTTTAAAGAATGAGAAACATAAAGAATGGAGAGTTAGAACACCACATAGGTTATTTTAAACCCAGCATCTTATATACACCCTTAAAAATCATCTAGGAACTAGTTAATAACTGTAGCAAGATAGAGCAAAGATATTTTCGGTGTGTTATTTCTTTTTTATGTAGGACTACATTTTCTTCTTTTAAGCAAGTCATTCATTATTTAATAGTACACAATTCTTGAACTCAGTAATAGCTTTAAAGGATAGATGTTTTAAGCTTTTTCAAAATTAAAATGTCATTCTTCTCTAATAGTTAAAACATGAGTGCAAAATTAACTACATTTAATTTCCCATTTCTCATCCAAGACTACTCTCTGTTTTTATGAGTTTGACTACCATAGATAACGATATGAGTGGAATCATACAGTAATTGTCTTGTTGTGACAGCTTTATTTGACTTAGCATAAGGTCATCAAGGTTCATCCATGTTGTAACATGTGTCAGAATGCTTCTTTTTTTAAGGCTAAATAATATTCCATTGTATATATATACCTCATTATTTTTTCCATTCATCCATCTATGGATATTGGGTTGCTTCCTCTTCTTGGCTATTATGAATAATGTTGCAGTGAACATGGGTGTGCAGATATCTCTTTGAAATCTTGCTTTGAATTATTTTGGATATGTACCTAGAAGTGAGATGGCTGGGTCATATGGTAGTTCTATTTTTGATTTTTTAAACCACTTCCTCACTGTTTTCCATAATGACTGCACCATTTTACACTCCCAGCAACAGTGCATAACGGTTCCATTTTTCTGCATCTTCAAGAACACTTGTTATTTTCTATTCTTTGATAGTAGTCATGCTAGTGGGTGTAAAACAAGACAAACTTCTAAGTGGAAAAAGAGAGAGGGGAAAGATCTGGATTTCTGGTACTTAAACTAACACTTGTTGACCACAAGTTTAATGCGAGCCAACAGTTTAGTGGCTACTAGGGTGCTGCTTTAATTTTAGGCTACGTGAATTGAATTTTAGAGTTCAAATCATGGTTGGTAGGTAAGACTCTCACTCCGCGCTGAACTACTTAGACCATATTAGAACATTATTTTCAATTTTTATCATTTTATAAGTAACAAAGTAGAATATGGTTTGAGAAATTTTATTGGGATGATGAGAGGTATGGGTATCTTTGATTAAGAGAAACAACTGAAGGAATTAGGAACTCTATTGGGTAGAAGAGAGGCCCACAGGGAGATACAATAGTTATTTCAAATATGTGAGACTATCAAGCAGGAGACTATTTGTTCTTGATGCTCTAAAAATCAAAATGAAGACTGAAATATGAAAGAACCTAAACATACTATCATTTAGAACTGCCCAATAATGGAATGGGCTCATTTGGCATGCTGATTATCCCCTTTTCAGTTGATGGTCCAAGGAGAGAGTCAATGACAGTTCCCAGGATATTGTAAAGAGGAAATTACAATATTATGGACTCTAAACCACTTTCACTCACTATACCATAATTACATTTCAAAATAGTGGAATAAAATCGTTCTGAATTTCATGAAACTAACCTCTTTCCCAGTTCTACCAAGGAGCACATGTGTGCACACACCCACACACAAAGAGAGATTTTTAAAAATCTCCTAGTAACCAGTGTCAGTTCCCCGCCCCCCGGATATCCTTCCCATTACTCACGTTAAAAAATTACCAGAAAGCTTAGCCAAAATGATAAATGGAAAAGATAAAAATCAACACTAATGCCCATTAGTATTTCTCACATTCTCAGCTTTTGAAATTAGATTGATCATTTTTGTCACTTTCAAGATGTCTTTATACAAGTTATCTTTGATAAACTGCATTTTCCAAATGCTACTGACATGTAGCATATTGCAATTAAAGTCCGCTGCTGGGAATGGCTGTTTTTTGTCCATCAGATAAATAAAGTATGCACAGGTTTGGGCTTTGGCAGAACAAAAAATTATGTTCAATTTCTCTGAATGTAAGGAAGGCAAAGATAATGTTTTATATTTGATTTATAGCACTGAGAATTATTACCGTAAAATCTTTTTACAATGTTTAACGATGTTAGGTCAACAGAAAACACTTACGAGAAATTTTGAAATGAAGCCTGTTTTATTAGGTGCTTCTCTTTGGGAGTGATCAGAATAAATGTGTGTGGAACTAGTGATTCGAAAGGGAAGAGGAAAGCATCTATTCTATTCTTGATACAGAAGATGAAATTACGTATTTAGGCTCCTCTCCTTACTTCCTTACTCATCACTTTCACCCCAGATGGACCACTGCTTGAACAAGTCAAAAAGTCAAATACCTATTAGGAGATTCATTGATATTTCCTTTGTGTGGTTCAGGGAAGGGGACAACCATTTCCTTATAATACAGCAACATACAGTCTATTAATATTAACCTGCTCCTGTATAGTAGAAGAATTCCATTTCATAGATTATTTGAGTCAAGTGATTTGAGTGCTTATTCCTGGCTGATTCCTATTCTCAAAATATTACTGTAAGTTCATTACAACCTACAGAACTTTTAATAAGTATCTGTTTTATACCGGCATTGAAAACTGCAACTCATATTTCTCCCGCCAGTTAATTTTATTGGTTTGAGTAACAGCAAGGCATTTCTCCATATGAATCTGAACTTTGAAATTATGATTTTCCAAGAAACTTGGCCTTGTTTCATTTAGGTTTTGTTATTTTAAAGAAATCTTAACTATGTATCTTTGTGCTACAGCCTTAGTTAATTTTAGAAACTACATACTTATTTCTTGCTTGTGATCTCTGTTTTCATAATACCAGCATGTGGAGCTTCAGGTAGAGACCAAAAGTCCCACCACTATGGAAATTCTAAAAAGGACTATCTGAGCAGCCAAAGAACAAAACTGAAAAAAATATATATTAAGTGACTAAAAACACCTATTAAGAAAGAAAAATTGGCAGGCTTCCAAGAGAGTACACAAAAAAACAGCAATTTTGTTTTCAGTCTTTGAAAATGTCATGTTCTAAAGGACTTTCCTACCTTGAGTTTTTTGTGTGACATCTTGGCCTTCTAGGTTCTTTCAATTTATTTCAAAATATCTCAAACTTTCTTACAGGATTCTCTCTGTCCAAGTGTTTATGATAAATATAAAGTAATTTTCTGAAAAAAAAAAGAGTAAGTGGGACTTCCCTGGTGGCGCAGTGATTAAGAATCTGCCTGCCAATGCAGGGGACACGGGTTCGATCCCTGGTCCAGGAAGATCCCACATGCTGCCGAGCAACTAAGCCCGTGCGCCACAACTACCGAACCTGTTCTCTAGAGCCTGCGAGCCACAACTACTGAGCCCTCATGCCACAACCACTGAAGTCCGCGTGCCTAGAGCCCGTGCTCCACAACAAGAGAAGCCACCACAATAAGAAGCCCACGCACCGCAACGAAGAGTAGCCCCCGCTCACCGCAACTACAGAAAGCCCGCACGCAGCAACGAAGACCCAATGCAGCCAAAAATAAATAAAATAAATTTATTTAAAAAACAAGAGTAAGTGATTTTCATCATAATATATTGATAGTTTAAAACACGTTTTTTACAAAGGAATATTATTAAGCCACAAAAAGAAATAAAGTACTGATATATGCTACAACATGGATGAACCTCGAAAATATTATGCTAAATGAAAGAACTCAGACACAAAAGTTCATATACTGCAGGATTTCATTTATATGAAACATCAAGAATAGGTAAATCCATAGAGACAGGAAGCAGATTACTAAGATTTTTAATTTATGCCACTTGATGCACTAAAAGCTAATATTTCTTATTTCTTTAAATATTAATATGCAGCAGACAACACAAAAAAAGAATGAATTATAATATACACTGCTATTTCAATAAAATATCAACATATAGCAAGAAGGAAAAAATGTAAAAATGTATCTACCATAAAGGTTTTATAGCAATCTTCAACCTTAGAACTTAGAAATCACTATTTCAAAGTCATGTAAATCATTATTCCCCGAATTTCATATTCCAGTGCCTCTCCTTGAATCCCATTGATTATCTTCATTGCTGGCATCCACTGTATTAGAAACTGAGGCATCTCTATTCAAACAATAAATCCTGTTCAAAACCAACAAGGGCATTATTACTTACAGATCTTGGAAGTAATTTCTCCCTGTCTCTTGTTTTACAATATCCATTAAAGTTTTGACTTAGATTTGGGTTCCTCCTTCTCCCTATCAATGCCACTTAAAACTTTTGAAGCCTACAGCCAACACCAGTTCAACTCACCTGAATCCTTTAAATACCTTGATATGGAAATGCCTAGACGTGGCAACAGATTTATAGTCTACTGGAATGAGAGCGAAGTGAGTTTTTACTGGTTCAATGTTCTTCATAACAAATTCAGTTCTATGAGCCTCAAAGGGATAAGATCCAGGCTGGCAATGTCCTGCTATACTTGTTCTTTTCCACATACATTTTAGATAATTTCTCCTTACAATTTAGAGGATCATGGTGTTGATGAAAGAAAGTTAATACTCTGGTGTTTTCCTCGAAGTCTTAATTGGTGAATTGAAATTGCCAAGCTCTTTACACTTACACCCACTTTGACATTTTTCTTCCATTATAGCCATTTTACAGTTGCTGCAGGGAGATCATGTTTGACATCTGTAGCACCTTTTAGATTTCCTTTTTTCCCAAGTTCTTTGTATTTCTCAGTTCTGCAGCCCTATTACCTGTCCTCTTATGAAGTCTTATCATTTGTCCTAACCTAATGCTTTGGCAGTGTCTCTGTGGTTTCCAGGCAGTGAGTAATGGTAATATTAAATTTAAAATTATAAGATGGGGAAATAAAATTCTATCCCTCAAATCATCTTGCAACCTGTCATTTCTAATCTTTCATAGCTAATTATAGCCAACTTTTTTGTTTTATCTTTTTAAATTGGTTGCTCTGCTCTAACACTAGAGGGTAGCATTACTGTTATATATGAATATATTTCATCCCCTCAGCTGAGCCTTACCTCCATAACAATAGTACCAAACAATTTTTAAATAGGTTTGGTGAAAAGGGAGTTACTGGTGGCAATTGCCAATATGTGTGAAAATAGAGCATAATTAAAAACCAAACCCTTAAGATTGTAGTAGGAATAAAATGTGATAATGTTGACTGAAATGTTTTAAAATTGATGTATATATACTATACAAATGAAAGGTATTTCCATGACATTATGACTCCAATTTTATCTTATAGTCAGTCAGTATCTTCCCAAAAAAAGGTGAGAAAAAAGTTCCACAATACTTCTCTGTCTGGTGTCCTCTTCACTGCATACCTTATGGGCTTACCAGTACCAGTTCTCAAGATCAATTTAATCAGAATTTTGGTGTTTGGACCCAAGCACTGGTATTTGTAAAAGCTCCACAGATGATGAGAGGGCACAAAGACAGTTGAGTGCTGAGTTGAAAATCACTCATCAAGACCTTCCAGGACTTTGTCAACAGCAGCCATGGCAAAAACCGTTGTCTTCTGTATGAGTTTAATTAAAATGCTTTCAGTGTTTCATTTTAAATACAATAATAGCTTATGATTTTTTATATTCTCAAGTTATGAAAGCAGCCTTCCATTCTTAATAAAGAATACTTCTTTATTCAAGAATTAATATTATTTGTAAAAAAAAAAATATCAGGACTTGTTTCAGTGTCTTATCCTCTGTCCCATTTTGTATATTTGTCTTGAATTCTACTTTGATCTTTATCTTATTTTTTATTTATATCAATATCTTACATATCCACCCTGTTATTTTTTAATATGTTTATTATTTTGCCTAAATGTTTATAAATGTCATGATTTGCTAGACAATGGTATCTTAAAACAGCCTTTGGGCTTGGAGTCTACAAACCTAAATTTGTGTCATTGCTCTTACAATTCCATTTATAAACTGTTCTCACCCTGGGCAAATAGTTTAAGCTTTCTAAAGTGAGATCTCTTATCTTCAAAATGGGGATGATAGTACCATGCCTCTCACAGAGTTGCTATGAGGATTAAATAGGGCAGTTTGTAAACTGTAGAGTTGTTGGTAAATGATAAAATGATAGACATTTCATAAGTGGAAGAGCTGGGACTAGAAACTAGGTCATCCAATCCCCAGGTTTACCACTTTAAGACAATAAGCTAATATAGGCTTTGGGGAAGCCATGGATGTCTCTGTGGGTTATAGACCAAGGCCATCCTTCAACAATCGCCAAAAAGGAAGAAGAAAAAAAAATGGGACAGCAGCAGTCATATTTTATTTCTGTATGGATTCGTTTCTCCATGAATTTGTCTTTCAGTCCCTTCCCAAAGCCCAAACAAGCTAGAGGCAAGTCTCCTGTAGCTTCACCTGATTAGTCAAACAGAGAATATGAAACATATTAGATAATGTCACTATGACAACCAGTGAGGCTCTTTGGTACTCATTCATCCACAATTTATACAGTGTATGTTTGGTCAAAATCTGACCTAGAAATGTTCATGCAGTGAGATTTTGAATTATGAATTCTATCCCCTTCTTAAATCACTTTTCATTTTGTTTTCTGTAAGGTCTCTTTTTCACAATTTAAAATTACACAAGAAATAGAAAAATGATTCTGTTGTAGTACTCTTAAGCACGGCAGAACTATAAAACATAAAAAGGAATGTCCCTCTCCTCTTGGCCACGCCAAGACACTGCTTTCCCAGAGCAGCCACCATTGATATGTTCCTGCACACCCTTCCAGGACAGTTTTTAGGCGTAGGAAAGCATACATAAAGCATAAACCTCACATTTTTTAATGTACTCACATTATATGTATATGTGTGTATATTTTTTATTATCTACTTCCTTATTTTTTTCTATGGGGTAACTTCCCAAAAGTGAGACTGCTGAGGACAAAGAAATATATGTGTTTTTTTTTTTCATTCAAAAAACATTAGCAGATTATTTTGTTAAAATGTAAAAAATCACACACTATATATACAAGAGTAGGGAGAAGAATGCGGGGAGTGATAAAGAGGAGTAGAGAGGGGTAGAAAAGGAGAAACTGTTTCAGTTCCTGGATTCAGAGTTTCTCACAGTCCCTTGAGAGTTTCCTTGAAGCCAAACACACCTGCCTTTCTGCATTTATATGAGCCGCTAACACGTCTACTTTTCCTGGAGCTAATTTACAAATAGTTTTTGCACTTGTCACTGAAATGGTTCTAACTAGTAACAATCTACGAGGAAATGAGGTCAAGCCTGTGGCTCCATGAAACCACAAGTAGTCTACTTCTTTCCTCATTTTTGCTCCAAGTTCATTTTCTTGGTATTGACCTTGAGATCAAGTGAAGGCACTGTTCACCATTGTACTATTTCCTACATTTCCTATAAATGTCGCCTTCTCCTAATGTGTGTGACGGCATCTCATGGCATTAAAGCTGCCTGCTCATTTGAGAATTCCTTCTAGAATTCTCTTCTAGTCACGGCACCTTAGCTTTCACATGTTGTCACAAAATACCACCTTGCACTTCCAGTTTTCATTAGGGTTATATATACCAACCACTCTTTTAGTGTCTACTCATGGTCCCTCTCTCCCTGGGGCTTAGACCCATCTGAATGATGGATCTGGCCAGAGGACTAATAATCAATACATAATTCTGTCCTCCAACATTTCTTCAATTGTTTTCCCAGGAGCCCTTCTTCTACTAAAGCCTTTCTTCTCTCTTTCCAGAGATTCTGCAATTCCCAAACCAGTCTAGTTGACACAAAGCTTGCAAATCACTTCCAAGTTTTTCTTGCCACAATAAATGTCACTAAACATATTTTCTCCAAACAGTGACCTTCAAAAGGAATGAAACTCAGAGATCCATTATGTGTCATTCTCAACAATGAGACAGTGACATTTGCCTAACAAAGTAAATGTTGATGACAGATTTATTCTGTCATCACAAGCACAAATATACACTAAGTTTACGTACTGATTCCAAATGACAATGACACAGCTGTGAGTAGGAGACACAAAATAAAAAATAACCATTGGAGAAAATAACCATAAAGCCTACTCCTATAAAAAATTATAACTCTGACAAATATAAGTGCAGTTGTTACTAATTTTTGTATATTTGGCACACTTTCAAAATACTTAATGCATTTACTTCTGTATATGATGTATAACATTTGAAAACTACACCATCATTATGTTCATTTCTCCAATTTAATTTATCTTATATCAACAAAAACTTGGGAAATTTTCTGAAATTATAACAGGTCTAATTATATATTATGACCATTGTTTCTTTCTAAAATATAGATGAGACTTTTTTGCTGTCCGAGGTCTTCTGTGGTTTCATAAAAATTTTAGGATTGTTTTTTCTACTTTTGTGACAAATGCCTTTGGAATTTTGACAGGGATTGCTAAGAGAGGAGATCTTAAGTGTTCTCACCACAAAAAAAAAAATGTAATTATATAAGATAGTGGATGTGTTAAGTAACTTGATGGTAATAATTTCACTATGTATACGTATGTTAAATTGTCACACTATACACCTTAAGAAATCACATTGTGCAACCTAAATATATACAATTTTATTTGTCAGTCATACCTCAATAAAGTTGGGGAAAAAATAAAACATAGGTGAGATTCTACTGCCCATCTCTCCTAATGTCAAAATATTTAAGGAAAAAATAATTGAATTAAATCCCTGATTTAAAAATATCTGACTAGCTGCAATGGTGGCCAGGTGTGGGGTATCTTTCTGGGTAAAATCTTTGCCTGGCTTTGATCTCACAAAGATTTTGTGATTGGTTGAATCATAAATAAGATAGGCTTGAATAAAATAGAATGTCAGAATGTTTGGTACCCCTGCCAGTATGGTACACGGCCAAGAAGATCAAAATTGTAGAGATGCAGATGGATGCCCCAACACATTTTTTTCAGTCAACATATTTTGGTTGAGAAGAAATAATGTGATGTTGTGGAAACAAGCTGATGCTAATTACAGACCAATGGAAAGTGACGAGCAAAAAAGATGTCTAAGAAGGAATCAGGATCTATAAAACTAATAGAGTTATTACAAGAAATAAATATTGGGTATAGTCACTAGGGTAAATCAAAGGAATTTTTATGGGTAATAAATATCTCTCACGTGGACAACCTTTAAACATTAGTTGCTCCACTGTGTCCAGAAGACTTTGTGTATTTCAGTCTATTGCCCAGCTCATGTGGAAGAATATGATTTTGAGGATCCTAAGGAAGAGATGCTAAAGCAACAAGTGTTTCTGTGGTGAGTGATTTATTAAATTCTTAGGGAGTGAAGTGTATATAGAAAGTTGAAAAGAAGGTAACGCATTTTGGCATTAGAACATAAAATACATCAATGACACAAACATGCAAAAGTCCATACACATTTTTTTTTTCTATTTTTTTTTTTCACACACACACACTGTATTTTATTTTTACAAGAGATAAATAGACTGACACCAAGCATTGTACATGGATGACCACAACAAAAGCAACAATGATTGCAATTACCAAACATGAAACACACTCATACTATGTCATAATATTGACATTCAGTCCAGTAATCCTCCACTGTAACAGCTCCTTTACTTTGCAGTGAAAATTGATTTGTATATTCTTTGCCTCTGAATCCTTGTGGGATTTTTTTTTTAATTCAAACAGGAAGTCACAAAAATTATACTCATCCTCATCAGTTCACTCAGTCCCATGACATTTATATATCTATCCAAATATGTATGTCTCCACTAATATGTTTATTATAGAGCAAGACATAAGAATGAAACTACCAGAAAAAACTCCTTTATAGGATTTCCTCTTCTGGCAGAGACAGACCAACTTGTCTGGACAAATCCATACACCAAGAATAAAAAGAGTTAGATGAAATATAAAACCATCTGTCTGAAACATCAGGAAGCTACCATGACAGCCAGGATAGCTACCTGATGAAGATAAAAGGGAAACTCACTGACCTAGGAAAAACATTCCGCACTATTTTTCTCCTTATTTTAAAAGCAGAAATTGAAAAAACTGAAAAGAAAGCAGTCAGCAGTATCATAGATTGGGGGTAAATAATACTGACAGTCAGGGCCTACCAAGGTTGAATGACCTAAGTAAATACTCCAGCTTGAAGTTGGAACTCATAAACGACAGTACCCTAAAGTATTCATAAATCACAAATATACCAAGCCTTACAAGTACTGAAAGTCAAGACTGAATCAATTCACTTCTCCATCAAAACCAAAAGGAGGAAATGATTTACAGATAAAGCATCATCCAAAGCCTTTCCAACTTTTATAAATTTGGCTGGCATTCAATAAAAAATTACCAGAACACCAAGTTATTGGATGAAGAGGAAGAGAAAGATAATAGAAAGAGTCTAAGAAGTTATTCAGTTATTGGAGTAATTAGATATTAGACTATTAGACATATAGATTTTTAAGTAGCTGCAATAAATATATTTAAGAAGATAAATAAGAACATGGAAATTTGTATCAAAGATCTATAATTTTTTTTAAAATTAAATGCAAATTATTGAACATAAAAATAAACTACTGAAAATAAGAACTCAATAGATGAAATTCCCAGCAGACTAAACACAGATTTATAGAAGATTGGTGGTGATCTGAAAGACACATCATTTTTTTCTTCCAGTTTTATTGAGATATAATTGACATAAAGCAGTGTATAAGTTTAAGGTCTATAGCATAATGATTTGATTTATATACATCAAGAAATGATTACCACAATCTCCTGTAGATACAAAGTAAAAGAAAGAGAAAAAACAATTTTCCTTGTGATGAGAACTTTTAGGATCTACTCTCTTAAAAACTTTCACATATAACATACAGCAGCATTAATTATATTAATCATGTTGAATGTTATATCCCTAGTACTTTTTTATCTTATGACTGGATGTTTGTACCTTTTAACCAGTTTCATCCAATTCCCTCTCCCCCCCACTCCTCCACCTTTGGTAACACAAATCTGATCTCTTTTTCTTTGAGTTTATTTATTTGTTTTTGAAGCATAATTGACCTGCAACACTAGTTAGTTCAGGTGCACAACATAGTGATTTGATATTTATATACATTTCAAAATGATCATCATGATAAGTTTAGTTACCATATGTCACCATATAAAGACATCGCATTATCACTGACTATTTTCCAAACACTGCACGTTTCATTCCCGTGACTCACTTATTTTGTAACTGGAAGTTTGTACCTCTTAATATCTTTCATCTATTTCTCTCATTCCCCCATCCACCTCCGCTCTGGCATCCACCTGTTTGTTCTCTGTATCTATGCAGAGTCCCGTCAATATTTAAGCTATGACTATTGCCTGGTAATTTCAACTTTCTCATGCTTAAAGATCGCCAAACAAGGAAAAGAGTCGCTACACTCACACAGGTAATTAACACTTACTGTCAGGAGAAGGTAGGACTATTATTTCACAAAGAGAGCAGACAAGAATAGGCTTAATGCTCAGGTGATGCATTGGGCTATCTCTTCATCCTCTCCTACTCCATTTTAATAGTGAATAGACAAGTACAGCAGCCACAGCCTGAGGCCAGAATGGTGAACAGGGGCTCAGACCTCTTGTAACAACAGAGATGCCAGCAAAGAGTAAGGGAAATATAAAATGGGTAGTGAAAGAAGAGGGTGATTATCACTTGTGACCTTAAGATTAACTACAACAGTAAAGGCTATACTTGTCCCAATAACATTTCTCTTATAAGTTCCCCAGGATACAAGACTCATCAGTATCCTGAAGAATCTATTCTCCAATGTCAGGAACTTACTATAAAAAGCAAGTATAGTTGAGAGATACAAATGGTGAGCTAGTGGGTACTCTGATGTCATAACCAGATCACCTTCAACAGTGGAAGACAGATCATTTTAAAAGCCCATTCTGAAACTCAAAGAAAGTGTAGATACAAAAATAGAAAGAATAAATGAGCTTAAAAGACAATGGGATAAGGAGATTAGATCTAACATACATGAAATTGGCATCTAGAAAGGAGAGGAGAAAGAGAGAGTGTACAGACCAGAAGCCAGTTTTGAAGAGCTAATTTCTGAGAATTTTCCAAAAGTAAAAAAGACAAAGGGCAAAAGACATAAGAAACACTATGAAATCCGAACAGGATAATAAAAAAAATACAGTACATAATAGTCAAATTGATGGAGAAAAAGAGATACATTTTCTTCAAAGGAATACTAAGAAGTCTTAGAGTTGACATCTCAACAAAAAATTTGGAAGCCTAAAAATACTAGAATAACTGCCAACAAAGTTACATAAATAGATATGAATTTATATATCTATTTATATATGTACATATATAAACTCATATCTATTAACATATACACTCATATCTGTTAAATGAATTAATCAGGAATTTTAAATTTTCTCATGGACTTCTGGTTTCAGTTAAGAAGGAGTAAGTCCACTAAATCTAATCTCTCCCAATGTTTACAACTAAAAGCTCTGGACACTATACAAGAAGCAACTACATGGGGCTCTGAAAATTACACAGTAGCAGGAGAATTGGGAAGGTAAGCAAAAATTTAAAGAACGACCTGAATGGAGGACACAGGGAGGGGGAAGGGTAAGCTGGGATGAAGTGAGAGAGTGGCATTGACATATATACACTACCAAATGTAAAACAGATAGCTAGTGGGAAGCAGCTGCAGAGCACAGAGAGATCAGCTCAATCCTTTGTGACAACCTAGAGGGGTGGGATAGGCAGGGTGGGAGGGAGGCTCAAGAGGGAGGGAATATGGGGATATATGTATACGTATAGCTGATTCACTTTGTTATACAGCAGAAACTAGCAAAACATTGTAAAGCAATTATACTCCAATAAAGATGTTTAAAAAAAAGAAAAAAACCCAACCTGTATCAAAGGTGAGTTTACAGCATTTCCCCCCCACTCTCTCTCTCTCTCTCTCTCTCTCTGTTTCTCTCCTTTATTTCTTGAAGCGCAAAACTGCACAGCATGTGAAGATGGCAAAAATTCTGAAAGAAATTTTCCTTTGACAAAAGAGGACCTCTGTGAATCAGAGAGTGTAGGGATAATCCCCCCATGTTTTTGTTTGCTTGTTTGTTTTTTTTATTCTTCCTTCCCTCAGCTCTGCCTAAAGCCTGCCCCATTCACAAAGCTGCATTGCCATTGCAGGAACACGGACACCTAAAATCTCAAGAGAGAAGTCTTTCTGGCCAGAGAAACCAAGAGACCCTGTGTTCCCAAGACTGTAGAGGAAACTCCTCCTATTTTCTTTTTCTTGCCATTTTTCCCTGAGGGTAAAAGTCATACAAAACTGCAAGGAAGTTGAATAAACAAAAATTCTGCATAAAATTCTGCAGCTTTCTAGCCAGAGGGCAGGGAAAAGGTGTCCCTGGGAACTGGAGAGCATAGAGAAAATTCTGGAAAGGATAGAGCTGGTGAAGAGGATTGCCTACTTCTCTCTATGAACTGGCACAAGTCTTGGGCTTATCCTCACGCCACACTTACAGAACAGATGCAAAGTAGAGACCAAGGTCTTTGAGAACTGATCTGTAATATAAACCAATGCCCAAGTCCCAGACTAAGCCCTGAGTAGAGTACAGACCCAAACAGCATGCAAAGGCTTTCGGAACTGGATTTATATTGAGACCACTGTCCACAGAAAGCTAGAAAGGATGTGTTCTGAACCTAACCAAGTTGGTTGCCTACTAGGACAAAACACAACACACACACACACACACACACACACACACACAGCATAGAGAATTTTAGCAGAACCCAGAGTCCACAGCATAATATATTAAATGTTCAGGCTGGAATCCAATTTTCTAAATATATAAAGATCCAGGAAAATATGACCGATTCTCAAAGAAAAAAGTAATCAGGAGATGCCAATTCCCAGATGATCCAAGTGTTGAAATTATCAGACTCTAAAGAATCTACCCACAAATGTCTTGGTTTTATTTTCCAAGGATATTCAAAAATTAGTGTTTCTATGTAAAACAAGTATAAATAAATAATGAAAAAAAGTATTTGTATGTAATACATAAGAGACTGGCCCTTGTTTATTTTATTTTCTCTGTCAGGGATGATACCTTATTGAAGACTACCAAATAAACCAATGTTTCTCAAATTTTAATGTACATGCAACATACCTGGAAACCTTGTCAAAGTGAAGACAATAATCCAGTAGGTCTGGGGTATGGCCTGAGACTCTACACTTCTGGTCACAAGATCCCAGGTTACGCCAGTTCTGCTGGTTCTCAAATTATACTTAGCAGCAATGGAATAAAGAACTTGGATTTGAAAGGCTAAGTAGAAAATATTGAAGGTCATGCTCTTATTGATACTTCTCAAATGACCTAAGGACGTTGCTCCTTAAAGATTTTTTTAAAGTGTCAATATTTCATAACCCCAAAATTATTACTTGTAACTGCCTTTGATAGAACTAATGGAAGGGCTACTTATGTGTCTTCACTAAATGACTTAGAAGTGAACATGCAAAATATTTAAGGATGGGAAGAAAAAATCATATATAACTGTTGTCCAAGATGGTTCCTACATCCTTTAATACTGTATTAAATGATGAATCTGACAACTAAATTCCTCATCAAAAAAGATATACATATATATGGATATACATATATATACACACATATATGTGTATATTTATATATGTATGTTAATATATACATATATTATATATTATAATTATACATATATTATAGCAACCTGCCAAACAACCATGATAATGTTTTATACTAGAATGAGACATTTTGTGGTAAAAGATGAACATTACAAGTATGACATGTTACAAGTCACTTTGCTTTATATATAAAATCAGAATTTTGTTAATTTTTCTCACAGCTAGTTAAATTTCAGGTAAGAAAATAGCAAAGTGCCTCATAATTAGGTAGTTCAATTTCTTCAAATTTTCAGAAAAATATTAATAGAATTCAACCTAGAAACTTAAAATTATACTAAGACATTTAAAATTTTATCTAGAAGGGAAAAATTATTAGAAAATGATAGCAGGTCATAAATGCTTCAACAAAGTGGAAAGTGTTTATGGTCTAACACCAGAAAGACCAAGACTGTGATTTACCCCACTGATTACAGATTTCAGGTGACTACTATAATGTCTAAAAGCTAGGAAATCCTAGGGTTCCTTGAAAATAACCTATAATTCATTGTGTTTTATTTCAAAGTACAGAACAAACAAAGAGGGAAAAAAAAGCCTTCCGCAAAATGACAATCTTAAAGTGAAACACTTTTCAACATAGTACAGAGGCTTTACGAATGATATGGTATCCAAGGCAACACAGATAATGACTAAATGGTAAAATCTGAATAAAGCAACACAGGAAAATGCAGAATCTTAAACTCCTCAAAAGGGTCTACATTAGGAAGCAGTTATTTAGCTAACTCTAGAGTTTCTAACAATACATCCGAAATGTCATAAATGTATTATAAAATACTTTTCTATTTCTAAATATTTTAAATAACAATCCATTATACATTTCTACAACAAATGTAACCAATAATAATTTTATGAGCCTAGTTGTATGCATTATACACGTGGACAGTGCATTATGAGACGAAAAAAGATGTCTTTAAATTTTTTACAGAATTGCCCTTACTAGAAAAAAAGTATGCATATCAAAATTCTATTTATGACGTAATACAATTGTAATTCAAAGGTAACCGTTTTATTATTATTCTGGCATTATCATAATTATTCTAAATATTACCTCCTTCATGTTTTCACTGCACTTGGGTTGTGTATTATTGAATGTTTCTCATATTTTGATAAGGTTTTGCTTATATGTTTACTTCTTTCACTACTTTCTGAACACTGTGAAGGCATGGACCCCAAATTCACCACATCCTTCTGTGCACCACATCCTTCAGCCCTTCTTTAATCCCTTCATCTCCCTTCAGATGATAAATTGAGCCCATCTTCACTAATCCAGATTGTTCAACAAAGGCTTGGCTAAAAATAAGATTGTTCTGTTCCTAAAAAAAAAAACTTTGCATTTTTCTGATATAGTCATAAACCATAAATAATAGTATTATAATCTCTTAACCCACTGTAGTCACCATAATTGGTTGTATAATGGAATTAGTGCTTTTTCTCCATAGCACAATTCATAACCTGAATTGAATAGTATACAATTGATTAATTAAGAAATTTTATTTGCATTATACCCACTGGTTTTTTTTTATGACATGGTTGTAGATTAGAAACTAGATTTTTGTTGACAGGAGAAAAGTTTTAGGTTTCAAACACAGGTGGATTAATACAAACTTTATTTTTTTAATTGCTTCAAGAAAAAAATAGCTATATTATTTTGAGTCTGAAAGTCTCAAGCCTATAACCTAATTCTTAAAGGAACAATTGGATTTTTATGACATGATTGTTGGTAACGGGGATTTTCTTGGAAATCTAACTACTCCATTATGCTGGATTGACACATATTTTAGGTCATGAGGAAAATATAATAAGTTCAAAAGGCAGTAGTTTACTGGCCACATTATCCGATTACAATTTAACAAGAACATAAACTAATAATATCAATTTCAACCACAAAAATACAGCATCTTCTAAATTAAAAAGCAGTTTCCTAAATGACTCTGAATCAAGGAAAAATACTGCAAGAAAAAATACCACCAGTTATTTTTCTAAATCAATAAAAATAAGAACACAATATATCAAAAGACTAGGTAAGCGGACAATGCTATGTTCAAAGATAAATGCCTTGAATTATATGTGTTTATTGTTGGGGAGTAAGAAAGAATACAATAAATTCAGCTTCCAATTTTAAATTTAATAAAAATATAAAGAATCAATCCTGTTGGAAACTGGGGAGTTACTAAAGAATTACTAAAAATTACAACAGAAATACACATGTTACACAATGGGATTAATAAATCTAAGAGCTACTTCTTTGAAAATTTAATAAAATACCAAAACTATAAATGAATCATCAAGAAGAAAAACAAAATCCACAAACTAATATTATAATGGAACAGAAAACATAACGAAAATAAAATGTTTTAAAATTGTCACCATACGGTGAATGGTTTACTAAAAAGTAAATTGCCAATGTTGACTAAATTGAAGTAAAAGTCAAAAGACAACTGATACTAAACTGAGAACATCAAGCTATTCCTGAAATTGCTTGACAAGAAACATAATCATTAAATCCATCAATCAAGTAATAATACTTAGTATCACTATTATTTAATATTGTTTGGAAGCAATGAACAGTACAGTAAGACATGAAGCAAAAATAAACTTTATGCAGGAAAGAAAAAGACAAAAATATATTCATTTGCCATTTATGTGATTGTGTTCCTAGAACTTGAGGGAAACATTCAAAATTACATTAATTAATAAAACAGTAGGGAAAGTAAGTAGTATAAGAACATACAACAAGGGAAATATCATTCTGTTATATCAATTAATACTTTCCTCAGGTGGCGCAGTGGTTAAGAATCCACCTGCCAATGCAGGGGACAATGGTTTGATCCCTGGTCCGGAAAGATTCCCACATGCCCCGGAGCAACTAAGCCCGTGAGCCACAACTACTGAGCCTGCGCTCTAGAGCCCGCGAGCCACAACTACTGAGCCCGTGTGCCACAACTACTGAAGCCCGCGCGCCTAGAGCCCACGCTCTGCAACAAGAGAAGCCACTGCAATGAGAAGCCTGTGCGCCGCAATGAAAGAGTAGCCCCCGCTCGCTGCAACTAGAGAAAGCCCACGCGCAGCAACGAAGATCCAACGCAGCCAAAAATAAATAAATAAATAAATTTATTTTTTAAAAAACACTTTCCTCACTAGGGGGATCATTGGACCGATACCCTGTTGCTAAGTAAAATCCTCAAAACGTAACGTTTTCAGGACGGGTCACCCAAATATGGTACAAATTCAACTTTTTTTTCACGTGAGATTCTGTAGCTAGAGACAGTTACAGAGTAGTGATGATTTCACTTTGGAAACCATAATGGTGAAATATCTTTTCTTATATTAACTTATTATTATTTGGGGTGAAAACATCATTATATCAGAAAAAAAGGAGTCATTCAAAAAGTGCTGTTAACTTTTCAAGAGCCCTTATGTGAGTAGTCATAAACTGAATAGTAGTGACGTGAAGCAAGTTTGAGTAAGAAAGCAAACCCTCTCTTATGCCACTAGCCATGTCTTCCTGTCTCTCCCCATTTGGAAGTTCACTTGCTTTCCATTAGCCTTTAGTCTTCCTTCTACTTTAATTGCATTGTAGTTAAAGAATTTTGCTTATCTGATCCAAATTATCTGAAATTTATTGAAACTTGTTCTATAAACCTACAATGTGTTCAATTTCTTTGCAAAAATTTCATGTGTTCTTCAGAAAAAAATGTGTGTATTCTCTAATTTGGGAGTATAGAGTTCTACATGTGACCATTTGTTCACTCTTGGTAATTGTGTCAAATTTTTAAAAACTATGCCAAATTTCAAAAAGTGTATATTATTCTTTTGCAAATCTGGAGGTCTTCTGCTGGTATCTTTTTTCTGTTTCATGTTTTTTTAAAATTAAATTTATGGTCATTTTCATTATTTTAAGCATAATTATATCATAATTGATATCCAGTTATACACATTGCTTGAAGTTCTTTGCATTCTAAATATGCTCCTTTTTGTCTCCAATGACTATAGCTAATTGATCATTGTTTCCTTTTGTATTTTTTATTTTAAATTGTAAATTCATGTTTGATGAAATTTCATCCATGGGAAACTTGGGAGACCTGAGTTGGAGTGAGTTCTCCAGAGAGAACTAGGTGTCCCATGAGTATTGCCAATCAAGAACCATTTTTAAATATTAATTTTTATTTTTAGCTAAGATCACATAGGTAGATGAATTCCAAGTCCAAATCCATGTAAGGACAAGACTAGAGTGACAGATTATCACAGTAGATTTTTTTAATCCCTTCAAAGTACAAGACAAGCAAACTTGCCTGTCATCCTCCTTAGCCAGTAGCAGAGGTACTTCACTGTGATGTAATCCTTTAAGAATTCTAGAATTTGTGAAGGTTTTAATTCAAACTCCCCTCTTTATAGGGGCCTTCCCCACCCCCACTTCCATGTAGCCATTACAACTCAAGTCCCTTGATTGCAAAAATCTACAGTGTTCCCCTAAGCCCTACAGAACTGTCTAGATTCAGAGTTTCTTCCTATTCTCCTTTCCAAGTTCCTCTTCATCACTGGCCCCTGAAAATCTATTTCTTTTGGGTTAACTTATGCATGTAAAGAATAGAGATTGTATATCATCCAACATGTCCATGTAAATACTAAAATATGTTTGGGGGGGATTATTATAAATAAGCCAAATTTGATAGAAACATTTCTAAATGAGTTAAATATAATAATCCTATCATACTGAATAGTTTAAACTTCTATTTACTTTTCAAACAGTAAATCTCTTTTAGTGACTGAAGATATCATTGTAATTATCAGTTACTGTGTAACAGGTTGATGTTCTCTATTGCTTTTAGACGTTTAAGTTCATTTGTCCCAATTTCAAATTATTTCTGACTGGTGCGTTGTTGAGGTGTTTACTTTCATAGTTTTCTATCTCCTTCCTCACTGTCAAAATCCCAGCTGTCACTCCTACTTCTATCACTGTGCTAGCCTTCAGCCTTCTTGTTCTCTCACTCTCATCATTATTCTGTAGGTCTCACATGAACTTGTTCTATTTCGGCCTCTCAGAAGTCTCTTTGGCTGACTTCCTGATTCTGGAATGTAAAGCTGACGGATAATAGTCCCTGAATAAATGAAGGGGCCATTCACTTCCCTTTTAATGATGAAGAAAATGCTACTGTTTTCAGATGGTGAAAACCGGTATTAGAGACCTCAGATAATGTTGAAAAATGTATTACGATCAGTGGGAAAAAAGAATATTTCAACACATTGTAGAAATAGAAAACATTCTCCGTAATTATTCCTTAAATAAAGAAAGACTTTTGAAGACTCCCTTTCTGCTCCATTGTTGCTTTGATTTGAAAGGTCCTAAAAGTAAGGGCTTATTTATTACATTTGTAAAAGGCTAAGAGCACAAGAAAATTTCCCCCAAATGGAGTCATCAATAACTGAAGAACAAAGTAGAGAGGTTTATAGAATGTATAAAATTGCAAAGCCAAAAAATAGCATGATCTAGAAACTCACCAGGGAAAAACTAAAATGACAAATTTGGTTCATCATCACCTTGCAAATGTGAGGTGTTGGCAACAGTTGACTTCATTTTTCTAAAGTATAAATGGCATTTTATTTAGCTGACGACGTCGACATATGGAACATGTTTGGGAATTTATGCCAGTTAAATAATTATTTCATAAATTAATGAACGAGTTATTATTGGACATCGACTATTTGCACAACACATCCCAGGTGTGTGGGGGAAGCAATAATCAAATCACATCATGCTGTTGCTATGCTCATGGGACATCCTGCCATCAGATCATAACTGCTTCCTGTCAATAAAGACGCAGACGTAGAGAATGGACTTGAGGACACGGGGAGGGCGAAGGGTAAGCTGGGACAAAGTGAGAGAGTGGCATGGACATATATACACTACCAAATGGAAAATAGATAGCTAGTGGGAAGCAGCCACATAGCACAGGGAGATCAGCTCGGTGTTTGTGACCACCTAGAGGGGTGGGATAGGGAGGGTGGGAGGGAGACGCAAGAGGGAGGAGATACGGGGATATATGTATACGTATAGCTGATTCACTTTGTTATAAAGCAGAAACTAACACACCATTGTAAAGCAATTATACTCCAATAAAGATGTTTAAAAAAAATAACTGTTTTCTGTCAAAAACGTACCCCATCTAAAAATGACAGTCATATATTTTTTCAGTTTCTAAATGGGGCACTAGAGATAGTTAGAAGCAGCAGGACAGTAGTATAACAATGTAGGCAAAGACAAAGAATTCCTCTAAAATATGTCTGATGAAAAGAAATATTATTACAAAAAGAGTTTGAGTTCCAGCTGCTCAGAGGATTTTTGGATTTGTCTTGGGCTTAAAATGGCAAAATGTCTTATTCTCATAACATTAGGGTGTGAGAGCAGGATTACAAGAAACAAAACAAATTATTTACTCTCTGTTCTCTTTTATATTCTTCGTTGTGTTTAATTAACTTCTAGTATGAAGGTGTATATTTGTAGTCAAAAGGAAAAGGGGACTCCTTTGTAAGAACATCTTGTGATCAACACAGGTGCAAAGGGTCAGGTGCACCCAGAGATGCTTCTGGGCAAGAAAGAAATGTGAAAAAAGGAAGAATGAATATAGGAAAATATTGTTTGGTGTGTTTCCAGTAATGCCAGGTGGATTAAATAGCCTAAAATAACCTTTGACACAAAATATTTTTGAATAGGATGGCCCTCCTGTGTTGTAAATAAATTAACATACCTTGTCTTGATCTTGACAATAAATGAATAATTAATGTTTCACACTTTCAGATTAACTCACTTCAGTCAAGATAACATTTTCAAGTGCTGTGTACATAGGAAAGATTTCCTCTGGTGTTAAAACATCCAACCTCAAAAGCTAAAAAAAGATAAACATTAGTAAAATATATTACCGTAAAATTCCTTTACTTCCAAATAATGGGAAAAAGTCCAGTATAATGGTGAACTTTTCAAGTATCCAATATTTCTGAAAAAATGCAGCTACAATTCTTTTAAATGCTATATAAGAATTAATATGTAAAAGTAAATATATATTTCTATTTTGTAAATGTACATTTGCATTATATAAATATTATACAATAGCTAATATATGAGAAAATCAGTAAATATGTTAATGCTTCAAAAACATATTTAAAATAATCCCTGTTATAATTTTCAAAAGCATAAACCCCTTTAACATAAAGTAATTCACTGTTTGATACAGAACTTTAAGGCATCCTGAGAAGATGATACATTTCTTGAGCTCCATTATTATTGTGGATTCCCCTTCTTTAGAAAGGACAGAGGAAATAACTTTTAACATTATGCTTGTAAAGAATATGTGTAATATTTTTCAAACACCTGACATACAAAGTTAGTAAAATTGTGGTAAAGACCCTAGAATCCAATTCTACTTCAACTGTGCTGGAGCTGCTTCGGATTTGATGAGCTTTTTCATTGTTCCACACATCAGAGGAGACTCTGCTTCAGTGGTGTGTGTGTGTGTGTGTGTGTGTGTGTGTGTGTGTGTGTAGGGGAGGGGACAGTGTATGTATAATAGGGGACTCTGACCCAGCTTTGGCCAGCCCTGGATCATAAGTCCATCCCTTTGGCCATAAAGACAATGTATCTTTATTGACTGCTTCACTAGAGTCATAACGGAACAGCAACGGAGGTGGGGCATTGCTGATACCAGACAAAGAGGGGAAACCCCGTTAGATAGACAGTAAAAATGTCTGTCAACTACATCTACATGGTTTCTTACAAAGGTGATTTTAGATACCCCCTTCCTATCAGCAGACTGCCAAATAAGGAATTCTCTGCAGATCATGGACACTTTAAAATAAACCTCAGTTGTCTATAGTTCTTATGTAAGTAGGAGCTACATGATGCTCTGTTAGAGGAGACGACTCAACCAGTCACCAGCAGGCATCTTAAATCCTCAACTGAAGCCCTAAACTCCTTCACTGGAGAAGGGTTCCGAAGAGCAGGGAAGGTGTCCAACGCCATGGCCTACAGAAGAAAGGTCACCTGCTCTAATTCTCCACTCTGTTACAGGACTGAACTTCACTGTCCAAATGAGACAGTTATTACCAAGAAAAATAAACTTGAAAAGTGTCTGGGATCCCCAGTCTCTACTTTTGTCTAGCTTTATGTGGGACACACAAACTTGGCAAAAAATACTCAAGGCTCTTTCCAGTTAAAATGACTTTCACATCTCCCTTAAGGTCTCTGCTGATTCTTTACTGTTAATAAGGGGAAAGGTGATTATAGTTTTCAGAAAAAAGCTCATTCGAGAGTGCTGGGAAATGAAGAATTGGGCAGGGGAGAGTATAAATAGGAAATTTTCAGAAATGCATCTTCAGGTGCAAGTTTATAAACATGCACACAAGGAAGAAATGGCAATTCACACAGAGAAAACAGCACCTAAAGCAAAGGAAGTAAACTCAAGTGGCTTGAAAGAGATCACTGGCAGGTAGCAGGAACTAGTGAAATTGGCCAAGTAAGCTTGCGTCCCTGGTCTAGTGAACGGTGGTAACCACAGTAACTGGAGAGCACAGTTATCTTAAAGTCCTTGTTCATTGACTTTCGTGTCTGGATTTCCTGTGGATCTATGTCTGTTTTCTATTTATTTTTCCATAGTTTTTTGATCATGTAATCTCATTTCCTCTCCTGATTGCCAATTTGTGATTAAAAGGCAGGTATTTCATTTGAAAGGTCATAGAGCTAATTTGAATCTCTGGATGAGCCCCCTGGCAGGCAGTTATAGTCAAGCTCTAGTCCATCTGGTATTGAGCTGCTTCAAAGCAAAGCTTCAGGCTTTGTGAAGGCTGTTCTTTATAAAAATTCACTTATTCCAAGGGTATAGTCCTTCACCAATATTAAGTGAAAGCCTCAAGTATATACTAGGACCTTCCTTCTTGATAGTCCCTGGACTCTAGTTTCGAATCCTATAACCCCCCCAAGACTGATAGAAGATTTTCTCAACTTCTAAGCATCTCAGTGACCTCCATTAGAATGGGCAAATGATTTAAAGAGAAAACTGGTACCAAATGTCTATTTTGCTTTACCTTATTCTTCTTTTGGCCTCTTGGCCCCTCAAGTCCTTGCTGACTTGGTAGCTCTCTAAAACTTTTTGATAGACATTTTTCTTTAATTTTGTCTGGATTTTGCAGGTAGTCTCAGTTACAGAGAGTTGGTCTATAACAACACATTTATAATTTTAATATCCTTGAACAGAAGTCTTCTTTGATCTTAGAACCCTTTGGTTCTAAGATTTTTCACACTCCTAAATTTAGGTTGTAATTTTATACTCAATACACCTAAGATAATACTTTTCATCTAAATTTTTGAAATGTAAAATGTTTATCTTTCCCAGGTAGATGATAATACCCTTGAAGGTAAGATTCTAATTGTACACTTCTTATGTGTCCCCTGAAGAGCTGAATGATTTGACAGGAATGTTGTTGGTGTGATATGCAGAAGAAGTAGTGGACCAAGCATTGAAAAGATTGGTTTCAATTTTCAGAACCAACCTGGTAAATCCCTCATAATCTTTTACTCAGCATTTCCACTCTTAGAAATCTATGCTTTAAACATTTCCACATGTGCACACAAAAATGTATATGCATGTGTAATACACTGACCATGCCCACACAACATTTATCTGTTTCAATTTTATCTTTGAAGTATTTTACTTACACATAATATATAAGTATGTGCATGTGATATGTCTACATCATAACCCTTTACAGTAAATAATATGTATGTGTCAGTAAATATATATTTGTATTTTTCCATGCCTGAGTCCTCAGTCAATGAGAACTGGTGAAACACATTCTACTGAGGATACCAGCCAAAATTATCGATGCCTCAGCCACGACCGCTCTACCATTTTATCCAGTGTTGAGGATATTCTGCAACAAGTGTTTACTCAGCTGTAGTCTCTTTTTCTGCTATTGACTTTGTGTTCTGGCAAACAGTGTTGACACTGCTGGATAACAAAAGTATGCAAGTGATAACCCTGGATCTCCTTCAAAGAAAAAAAAGAAAATGCATCAGGCCTGAGGTGAAAGTACAAAGTTTATCATGAATTGAGTTGCCTTCCGGAAATGAGAGAGGACTTCGGAAGGTAAAGACTAACAAATGATTTGGGATTTGTGAAAGTCCTCTCACAGAATGAGGGGCATCATAAAATCCCTGCTGCCTGGGATGACTGACTAAATATCTTATGGAACATATTTGGGAGAATATAGGACAGAAAACGCATTATGATTTCAGAAGATGTGAAGAGAAAGAAATAATGATTACTACAATATGAAACAAGAATACATAGCCATAGAGACTAGGCTTCAAAGTCTATTTGGTGCTCTGAAGCTCTGATTTGGCTGGTGCTTCCATTTGAATTTATGTTTCTCTGTATCTCAACAAGGACTGTGTGTACAGAGACGCCCCCTCTAGTAGGGGGTGATTTAAGTAACAATGGTAATTCTTAAAAAGAAAAACTAGCACTTAAAATATATATTAGCAAATATCATGATGACATATTTAAGTAAAAAAACACAATGTACAGAAAAACAGGTATGTTGTGACCTCGTATTCTTTTAAAATCCTAGAACTATACAGCTATATCAATTTTTTCATCTATACCTATATCTATATGCTATGAAAAAGTTCTAGAATACATGCTAAATTTTACCAGTGGTTACATCTAGGATAGGGAGTGGATGGGAGTGAAGTGGAAAAGTAAAATAAACTGTAGTTTATAAGTAAACATTACCTGAATTTTAACAAGTTTGTATTTAAATAGAGAAATATATAGAATAAAAAGCTATAATCCTAATTTTGATTGATGTGTACCTTATGGAACTATCTAAAATTAATTCACTTTTTTACTTAATAATCATATTCTTAACAGAATAAAATTCAAGAGTGATATAATAACCATTACTATTTTATGGACTTGACAACATACAGCACATGGTCTATCTGCACAGAATGCTGTGCTTGGTGGTATGAACTTCACCTCTTACCACATGAATCCTGATCTTCAGACTGAATTTCTGAAGACCAAGAAAATCCTTGTTAAAAAAAGAAAGGAAGAAAAGAAAAGAAAAAGAAAAAGAAAAATGAGGCTCCCTTGAAGAGACCTCTTTTTTGTTTGTGCTAGAAAAATGAAAGCCTCATCATGAATATATTGCCAAATCTTTTATAGAATTATATTGCACTGTGTAATATAAGCCAGTGAAGAAAATCTTTCTCCATCTCTAAGAAATTGAATTACTTTCTCCAAACTTGAGTTTAGATAAATATTTTGTATTTGTTTCTCCTTTTTTTCTGGTCACAACGTGGGAATGTGGGCAAATACAATTTCTCTTAAGTATCAAAAAGAGAAAAAGTAGTTTCTAAAAATGCAGTGATGGCAATAACCAAATGTCAACAGATGGAAAAAATATAAAATATATTGCCTCTTCAACTGAGCATCATTACAAAAGGAAGTTCATTTGTTTCAAGTCATCATGAAACTGACAGCAACATGAGATATTTCCTCAATCCAAAAATAAAAATAAAAATTAGATATTTTTAAAACACTGACTAGCAAAAGTTACTGTTTCACTTAATGCATTAAAATTTACTTTCCCAGACTTGATGATGGGCTTCCTACTTGCTGAGAGAATATTCATCTATAGGTTTTCAGATCCTTGAGATCTCTCACTAACCATCATTATCACTTCCCTCCCCCATTCCCACCCTAATCAAAAAAATCACTATTCAGTGGTTAGGAACTACAACCAGGAGACTTAAAATTGGCCAACTGGGGTCCTTACAAACATTTGATTCAAAAACTATTTTCTCAGTATGTTATGTTTCTTCTTTAGATATTCTATATTTTAATGGAAGTCTTCAGGTTTTTGTTTAACTAGATTATATTCTACCTGTTAGCTGCATTACCCTGGACTAGTTACTTAACCTCTCTGGGCCTCAGTTTCTCCTATGTCAAATGAAAATAATAATTGTAACTACTTCTTAAGGTAGCGATAAGGATTACACTAGTTAATATATCTAAAGTGTTTAGAATGGTGCCTGCTACATAATAAGCGTGCAATGAATCATTTTGTTGGTGTCAGTGCTGGTGCTATTATTGACAAAAGGAGTTAGGAAACCAAACAGCTTTGCTGCTAATTTCCTCTCTTTACTTCCTGATATGCCCAATAGAAAACATTAGTTGGATCCAAAAGAAATCGCAACTTAGAAAAGAGGAAAAACTTATGGTCCACAGATCCCAAAACCACATTCTAAAATAAGTCATGTGGATTGAATTGCTTTAGTCAATTGTGCATTGCTTAGATCGTACACTTCTCCAAATTCAGCATTATATGGGGGCAGGAATCTCTGTGTTGTTTCTATCTAGCAGTCTCTAGAGCTCTCCTTTTTAGACCTTTTAAACTCAATTTCGGAGAGAATAAAAAATGAGAAAATTTGCATAGTGGTTATTTTTGTGTTTCATTTATAAATGCTGAAGTATATTTTATTAGGCACACTGAAGAAAAGTGCGTCCCTCTGACAGGACGGTGCCCTGGTCACCCTCAGGCTTTCTTCCCATCTGGGGTTTTTCAGTCTTTTGACTTCACTTACATTCTAAAACACCTACTCTCTTCATCCCAAGTTATTCCAAATCAACTATTTAATTTGACTATTTTTGCTTATCAGAGTTCTATGCAAAGAAAAACTGTAACTTGATAGGCAAGTGCTCCCCCTCCCCATTAAATTTTGGATTCTGAAAAGATAGAGAGGTTGCACAGGAATGGTCCAGAGTTGCTACTGATAAGCAAAAATAGCAAATTCAAATATATTATGTATTGTGATGATTCCTGCCTAATTTTTTTTCAGGACAATGTTTTATTGGTAGCACCATTTATGATATTCATCTAATTGCAAACTCAAATACAAAACACTTTCCAATCCATAAAATCATCACTTGAGCAACACCTCAAATGGCTGGTTGGAATAATTAGATGCACATGCATTTGAAGCCTTTACAAATGATACTGATAAACTATGACACTTATAAAGACAAAAAGGGTGAAAATTCATCATTGAATGTCTTTCTATCTGAGAGGAGAGAGAAAACTATTAAAAAACAATTTAAAGTAGGAGTGTTTTCTTTTCCTTTGATAAAAGTAAATATACTGATGTTTCTTAATAAAAAATTAAATATCCAATAATTATATTTGTCTATAAATACAAGTGGCAAGAGAATTAACATAGAAATAGACAAAAGCGATCTATGAATTATAAATTTATCTAGCTTCTTCAAGTCTCAGTATTTTCATTTCTTTCTATGTGGCATCATATTTCATCAAAATATCCTGAAAATATTATTTAGTATACAGCAAAAGCTATTAAAATTGTTCAAAAATTATTTTAAAGTGTTGAATTTAAAAAGGTGACGTACTAGTCAACAAAAGGTGTTAGAAAAATTTACTATTGAGAAAAAAAATCAATGTTCTACACACGTCATAAACACATCAGAATAAATTCCATATCTATTAAAAAAAACTGTAAAATATTAAAACCATGAGAAAGTGATATCTGGATGTCACAGTGCTTTCAAGTCACAAAATCATTCCAACAAAACAAAAAAAATTAAAATTTCTATAGCTCATAAAAAGCCAACATAAAAATATTGCAGGGCAAACCAAATGGGAAAAATAGTTACCATAACAATTATAGTGGATTAATATATTTTAAACTCTTACAGGTCAAAAAAATTAGATTCTAAAAAGTTTAAGCAAAAAGCATTAACTAATAATTTATTAAAATTAAACACAAAGTTTTATGTATACATATATGCATAATATAAATTTATATATTTATATATGTGTGTACACCTCTGAAATATACAAACTTACTAACAAGGGAATGTAAACCAAAACAAGGAGTTATCATTTTCAACAAACATGTTAGCAATAATTTTCTTAAATAACAGAATGTTGGCAGGAAGTGGTATGACTGTCACTCTCATATACTCTATGACAAGAGTGGAAATTTCCACAGCCTTTCTGGAAAGTAATTAATCGGTTGTATTAAATCTTGAAATTTTCTGAGCTTTTGACACATAAATTCCCGCATTACAAATGTATCCTAAAACACACAGAAACAAAGAACAATATAAGCACCAACATTTTGTTACTTAACAATTTCTAAAAATAAAAATAAAGAACCTACGTATTTATCATCAGGGAAATAACTAAAAAAAATAAAAAACACTCACACTATGAACTATATAACCTTTAAATGAAACTGTCACAAAAATTTTAATGAAGGGGGAAATGCTCATGATATTGTGAAAGCAAGATAACATATATATTTTTTATATATACTATGTTTTATATGTATATAAAATTATTCTCCAAATAAGACTTTCTGCATTATATCTCTGTGCAACAAAACTGTAAGTCACTTGATAGCAGCACATGCACACACACATATACTATTCAGTCCTTCTTACAGTATGTAGCACATTGTCCATGATCAGTACATGTTTCTTAATCACTTGAATAAACTAGGCAAATAAGCATATATAAATACTTGATGAAATGAAATTTATCAAAGGGTTAGCAATTGTGTGACACGGACTCTTCCCTTCTTTCAACATTTTTACAATAAACATTATATTTAAAAATATTAAAGAAACAACTCAAGATCTAACTGAAAAGGTATATTTCACAGCCAACTGTAAAAATGAGAGAAATCTGAGCAATCATTGCTTTATTTTAAATGTATATAAACTTGACATTGCTGATGCTTCGAATTGATTTTTTCAAAGTGTTTGGTCCTGAGTGAAAGAAAGGCCATGTGTTCTCATTGTGTTTGCATAGCACCATCAGACAAAAGAGGGGTAGCTTCCATCACAGTCCTTTACATTCCAGCCAAAAAAACCTATTGAATAATAACAGACCCACAAAGGGAAGCAAACTAACAAACACTGGGTAGAGCAAGTAATCCTCAGCTTGAGTCCAGGGCTCCCTGACTAACATGACTGCTGCTCATTCACAAAGAGGAACTTGAGTTCTAGTCATGGTGATTTAATGTATTAGAAAAGGAATTAAATCAGGAAGCAAGTTTTCATGCCAATCCGCTACAACCTATGTTGAGACAAGGAAGATAAAACTTCTCCTGCTTAAAGAGAGTCCAAATCTCTTGCAATATCCTCTAGCTACTTCATGGATTTATTGCAACACCTGAGTTCCTTAATAAGTTTATTAGGCTAGAACATACACATCCAAAATACAGCAACTGCTCAAAATGTACTGTTATTAAAAGTCTTCCAATGAGGTGTAGTGATGTCTTTATAAGCCAATGCATTTTTCATGAATGGTACTCTGTATTGTTTTTGTACTAATATTAATTTAATGAGCACTTCTGTTTGCTACAGATTGGCTAATACATTTTTTATTTCCTATAGTTTGGGTCAGGCCCCTAAGTAATTGGCCTCTAGACCATTTTATGCAACGCACAGTTTTTTTTAATGGAGGTCTAGATAAAGTGTGCTATTAAACAGTCTGCTTTTGAAAGAAAACTTCTAATCTGATATGTGTCAGATGATGTACCCTGTAGGGTTGCCATCTGGTTCATGTATTTTTAATAATTTCAAGATTAGGTTGCTAGAGTTCAGATCTACAGTGTTCTTTGTTTTATTTAGTTGGGAGTTAAAATGAGTAACTGTGAAACCAGAATCAGCAACTTTACATGATCCAAAGGAGTGTGGGGTGAAGACACCCAATTTACTTGTAATGGGAGCATGTCTTTAAAAACAACATCTACATCTCAAATGCAACCTCAATTGAAAATCAACACAAAGTGACAAACCTTTTGCTTTTAAGAATTTGACACCTTGTGAAATCATACCATATTGGGGCAGCTTTGATTGAGAGGCACTAATTTAAAAATACTTAAATTGTACTTAAATTTTTTTTAAAATAAGGAAAAGTTGACAGGCTCAAAGTAATATTCATGCACCTCCTAAGAAACTATGTGAGAGAATATTAAACCTTCTAAGTGAGTCAGGCACACTGGATGCTGCTTTAATCCTTTTAGATCACTGGACCAGTATTTCATTATAGGACAGTGAAAGGATATCCTAACTGACTTAGAGAATTTTTGCTGCCAACAAAATGATTCACTCCCAGCGTAGAGGAAAAAATACACAAAGAGTATCTTATTGTGATCTTTTCATTTGTTTTCTAGGTAGAAATAGCAATTTTTTGTTTACACTTTAAATTTCCTCCTTTCCCCATAATGTCTTCTTAACTCACTATAATTGGTAGTAACAAATTGCATTTTGTGCTAGTGTGGTTTGAGATTGGAAAAACATCTGACAAAATATGTGTGCTGACGTTGCTAAACACATCATAATTTGACATTTTTTTAACCAATTTAAAAATCAAAACTGTCCTTTAAAATCCTAAATATTGCTTTTTAGTATATTTTAGTATGTTTGTTGAAGAAATACATTTTCATTTCTACATTAGAGAACACAGAATAAAATTAAAGGAGAAATGTGAAAACATTTCTATATTCACTCCTCTGAGAAAATCACTTAACAGTGATTGATATGGATATATTGTCTTTCATCTATGTATTAAAATATATATATATAAAATATATATACTTACATAATTAAAATCATAACATACTTCTGGTAGACTGCTACATAATTATTTCGGTCAGTTAACATTAACTCCTCTTTAATATGTCATTTTAAATGACCATGTCATATGACATCCCACTGATATACCATGCTTTACTGAGCTCTCTGTTACTTATTTATGTTGCTTTCGGACATATTTACAGAAATATTTTTTCAACTTTCTGAATGAATTTTTAGAATAAATCTTAAAAGGTGGGGGGAACAATGGGCCCAACGGGCTCTTGGTACATATTGCTAAATTATTTTCTATAAAGTTTCTAACAATTTACATTCTGACTAGCAATATAAATTTCACCCCTGTCTCATCAGTATTAAGTATTACTACTATTTTTTCTTTAAATATATGTTATTTTGTTGCTTGGAACAGGATATTACGAATTGGTGTTACCCTGATTACCGCTGAGCTTCAACACATTCCCACGTGTCTGCTCATGTATGTTTATTCTTCTGTAAATATTTTGTTCATGCCCTTTTCTCAGATTTTAGAAAATTTACTTTTTCCTGTTTGCCTCTTCTTTGTATATGGGTATCCATATCTTTCTGCAGTGCTTAAAGGTGGAAAAAAAATTAAAACAATGTCAGTTATGTTGTAATGAACATGAAGGAAGGGCATGGAGAGGCTTCATATCCCCCCTCAGTTTAAAGCCTGGGCCAGTTCTGTGCAGTTCAGAGCTTAAGGTCTATTTAAAGAGAGAGCAGGAGAAATAAGGTAGAAGGAACTCAGAAAGTAAAATCATATGTTTTAGATACTTTTTATTACATTCTTTTATTTTATAGATAAGAAAAGTGAGGCACTGTAAAAGCTGATTAAAGGCAAGACCAAGACTAAAGACTGAAACCCAGGTCATCAGACCTCAGATTAACACTGATTCACATTTGGAAAGACAGAACCTTCTAGATCCCTTTGGCACCGTGCCTCAAGCCTGTCCCAGTCAGAGCCGGAGCACATCATTAATTTGGGGCTGGGGAAAGGGGCATTAAGTCCGTAGAGTGGGGAACACTGCCAAGTTGCCATTTTTGTCCTCTCTACTTTTGGGGGGTATACAATTTCATTGATGTACAAAGTGTAATTAAAGTACTGGGAGATTCTGGCTAATTTTGTCCGGGAGCTTAAGATGTGGCCTTATTTAAGGCCAACTCACTGCACCTGCACCAGAAGGCAGCCTAACAAAAGCTGATTTGGACAGAACCCTGCCTAAAATGGCAATGATACAAAGTTGATTAACAGGATTTTGGCCACAAGCCAATGAACTTTCAATTCTAATGTGCTGATATTTAAAGAGGAGAACTTAATAGCAGAAAGACAAATTACAGTAATTGAATCAAAGCTGCAATCAGCAAATGTCTGCACTGGGAACTCACCGGGTTCTTGAACACTCCTGTCTTTAATAGATCCAGCTGAGGTTTCCAAATCTATTAGTATTCTTTACGAGTTTTTGTTTCTTCTTTTGCAAAGACAGCTGACAGGTTATAACATGTACTGTCATTCCGATCATTTGGATCACTTGTCTAGCAGAATTCTGAGTCGATAAAGGGGATCAGAGTTACAAGGATCACTGGGCTACGTCCGCCACGTGTCCAGGAGAAGAAAGCAATAGCCAAATGTTTGTCACATCTCTGCGTCATCACCAACATTCAGAAAAGGGCATGACAGAAATGGTGCTGATGGGCAGTAAAAGAATAAAGACCACTCAGTCGTCCTGCATTGTGGGTCTAGTAGGCTTAATAAACCCTACACCTCATCCCTGATCCTATTCAGGGATACCTTACAGAAAAATGTAAGCCATCTTTAAGCTTCCTTCCTGTGAATGTATGACTTGATTTTAAATCTCCTTTAGAAGGAGTATAGTTTCTAACTTAACTTTTCAATTATTCCCCTTTTCTAGATTTATATTAAGGCTGACTTCCAATATTTCAAACATAGGACACAGAGAAGAATTCACTTGGTCCCTTCCATTTCATAGTGAGTTTAACTGGCATGAACAATCAGCAGAGATACAACGACAGCAGTTAATTCGTTCAACTTAACCAGAAGTGCTGATACTTACAGTTATAAAGTGCCAACTACGACTATCTGTTAAGGAAATACAAATACAACCCCAAATGAAGAGCTACATATCTCAAGAAAAGTAACTTACAAACAAAATACAAATATAACCCTGAAATAACTTTCACATTTCTCAAGCAAAAGTAATTTATACTTTTTTGAAACATGCAATTTACTAACAGCTCCTATAATCACAGCACTTCTCACATTAGCATAGAGCACATGCTCATAACTTTGTAGTCTGGCAGTTTGTTGAACCAATCTTTTTTGTTGTTGCTATTTAGATCTTGATTTTAACATTCATATATTCTAAAAGGACATGAGTGAATCAATTGAGTTTTGTTCTTTGAAGTATCTTCATATTCAACTCATTTATCCCTTTGGAAGTAAAATCCATCCATATACTACTATTTCCAGCACACATACTACAATTTTCAAGGTACATGTCAGACCCGTGGAAGAAAATAATTCATTATGACATCTGTAAAAATGGATCCTGAATCCATTCACCCAGATCTTTTCTGAGTTTCAGATGCACATTTCCAACCTTCTTGTAGACTCCTGCATCGATACCTAATGTCCCCATTTTTATTAAAGTATCACCAGTAACTTTTAACCGGAAAACTCTTCTGTTTTTCATTCTCCCCTTTCCCATTTATCTCACATGAAATAATCACCGAGTTCTTTTCCAAAATATTATTACACCCTTATTCCTTTCATTCCTATAAAGAATCACCATACTAACCAGCAAATCAGGAGGTTAACTCCAATCATTCGCCCCAATCTACACCCTCTAGAGTACAAAAAGCACACGACAGATACTAATATACAAAACCCTGGCAGGCTGCACTCAGTACTTCAGCTTAAAGACTGCAAGTCTAATTTATCTCATGAAGCAGCTTGCATGATCCAGCATCACACCTGGGACCCTGCTAATCTCAAGGGTCTGGGCTAGGAGCAGATTGTGGGGATTCCAGTGTTACTGTCCTTCCTTCTTCTTCATTCATAAATAGTTATGAGAAATTTTCCAGTGGCAAAGGCCTTTTCTTAACATTGATGGTGCCTCTCGGGAAACTCTTGAAAACTTGGGAATACATAGCTTCTTCCTGCCACCAACCTCCACCCTGAACAATGGTGTTAGAAAGGCAGGGCTCAAAAAAAGGTCTTAAGAGGGAACCCATCTATTTTTAATCCTAGATGAAAAATACTATTTGCCACACCTTGCATCCAGATGTTATGGAATGCACCCATATTCTCCAGTAAAAGGAACCAGTTCTCCTTGGAATGGAAAGGAAATGGCTGATCCACGGACTGGGGCAATAAATATAGGAGATGAGCCTGGAGCATCTTGAAGTTCCAGAGAGAAAGGAAGTGCCAAAAAAGAAATCACAATGATGGAGATATGTCAAAGGGAAGTGGGAGCATCAGATGCGCAGAGCCAGATGACGTGGGATGCTCAAACCCACAAGATCACATCTGCTGTGCAGATCTAAGAAATGACATGGGTCACACAGTCTTCAATGAGCTAAGCCAATGCTTGCTTGTCTGGAATAAGATTGGGATACATATACTGGCTGCAAGAACTTCCCTGGAAGTTGTCTGGGTATCACCACAGTCACATCACACTTAACTTCGAGAAGAACAGAGAGGAGTCAGAGGCTCTCTTCCCAAACTGACCCAAGCTTTTGACTTCGAGTGATAGCTTGGAGTGACGGCGGAAGCAAATTGGGATTTTTGATTTGTTCTGCTAAAGGCTTGATCTTTTTAGCGATAACTTTTTTGTATGAAAGTCTCAATAACAGCTGATGTGAGAATGTAGGTAGAAAATATATGGAAGTGACATACATACCTCCCAACCTTAATCCAGCGCCTTTAAGCCCTCTGTACTGATACATGCTTCTGACCTGAGCAGTAAACTATTTCTGCACTATGCAGGATTCACCAAGAAACCCAAAGCAAATACATGCCCATGTGTGCATGCTCTGCCTTGAATAAACAACAGATCTAATAGTAATGAGCGTAACTGTATTATGCTTCTAAAAAATTCATGAGAAAACAAGTCTCTGGTTCCTAACTAGATGAGTCTGCATCTTAGAATGGTGTTGTAATTCTTGCATCATTTTCTGACAAGATTATGATTTTGCAAAGATTTATGAAGGAAGGACCCACTTTAGACTGTAGAGGGTGAGTAGTCCCTGAAGGGACAGGTAAGGTTTGATGTCATTGAACCAGGGAAAAGGCAGGACCTCAGGGAAAAAAGAAAAAAAAACCCTCAATAGATTATCATCCTTAACCTTTCTCATCCATCTGGAAGCTGAGGGATGCAAATGTCCAAAGGGAAGCTCTCATGGGATGGAGCTACTTAGGTAGAGAACTTGTCAAGAGCTTATTTTGCCCATGGGAATGGACCAGATCTGACCATCTAGAGAAGGGTTTAGCCAACTACAGCCTATAGGCCAAACTTGGCCCTGCCTGCTTTTCTAAAACTTCATTGGAACACAGTTTATTTACACATTTTTAATGGCTGTTTACACTCTACAACTGCAGAGATCAGCAGTTGCAATAGAGACGGTATGGCCTACAAGCCTAAACTATTTTCCTACCTAGCCCTTTACAGAAAGTTTGCCAATCTCTGATGTAGAGAGCAAAGTGCAAGCTGGGTTATTTAGAAGATTCATAGTGTTCTTCTATGATTGTTTCTCTTTTTATTCCTGATTTTTTGGTAATAGATACAGAAAAAATATTCTACCACATCTCACTTAAGCTATAGCAAAACCAGAGCAAGGTCCTTTCTCTAAATTTGGACCAGAAAGTTAAAGGACACCCCTGGTGGCTATAATGGGGACAGCAAATAATCCCAAGGGGGTGGTGACAGCCTCAGAGTCCAGCTCGACCAGGAGGTTCCTACCATGAGATTCTCCTCAGGTGCCAACCTCAACTGGCAGTATTTTTTTTCCAAACAACAAAGATGTATTTATTTATTTGTGTGTTTTGTTTTTCACTTTTTAAATCAGCCTTACTGGTGTAGAATTAACATGTAACAAAAGTGACTAATTTTGTGTGTACAGCCTTAAAGGTATAAATACAGTAGTGTCACCACCACCACAATCATAATATTGAACTTTTCCATCACCCTCAAATGTTCACTCATAGTCCTTTGCAGTCAATCCCTTCCTCTACTTCCTGGCCCTGGCAACCAGTGGTCTGCTTTTTGTCATTAGAGTTTTGCTCTTTCTAATTTTTCATGTAAGTGGAATCATAAGATATAAATATCTTTTTTAACAAAAATTGTATATATTTAAGTTGTACAACATGATTTGATACTATATATGTGTGTGTATATATGTATAATCATATGTGTTTATGTATAGTACAATATGCTAGTAGGCAAAATAAGCCAGACACAGAAAGAAAAAACTGCATAATCTCACTTATGTGGAATCTTAAAAAGTCGAATTCGTAGAAGCAAAGAGTAGAACCCCGGTTACCAGGGATAGAGGGGAGGTGGGGGAAATGGGGAGATGTTGATCAAAATTGCAGTTCTATAGGATGAATAAGTCTAGAGATCTAAAGTACAGCATGATGACTATAGTTAATAATAATACAGCATTGAATACTGGAATTTGCCAAGAGAGTAGATTTCAGGCACTCTCATCACTTAAAAAAAATGGTAACCATGTGAGGAGATGAGACGATATGCTAATTAGCTTGACAGTAGTAATCATTTCACTATGTAAAAGTCAGTGTTTCTTTATTCTGCCTGTGCCTTTATTTTATTATTTACAATATATTTCTAACCCACTTACAAGAAAAAATAAAGGAAGCTTACAATAATAAAACTTAAAATAGAAAAGTTTTTAAAGAACATTGTAGAAGAGATCCAAAATCACAGAATAACCTTTTACTGAGGATCATATTGCCAGTTGACCACATGTTTAGAACAAGCTCAATCTTCAAACCACTGTTGCCAAGACTACATTAACCTAATCAGGATACAGCCCGCCAGATGATAATCATATTTACAATCCTAGGTTCTGTTATAAAATATGAATGGCCATCCTGTAGGGTCAGTAGCTCTCATGCTCTCATTCTTAATATATTCATTCATTCAACGAACATTCATTGAACTTTCCCTGTTCTGGCACTTGCATGGAAGCACATCCATAACACAAGGCGAGCTCTTTCTGAAATTTTCTCGGTATATCTGGTGGGCTCCTATGGCAGGGCAGAAGTTTTTCAAATGTATATTAGATAAATCTATTGACAAGGTGCTGGCATCTCTATTGTGTTAACACCGAAGAGCTCAGAGAAAAATCCTCTTATGTTCTCTGCCTTTTAAACGTGAGCTCAGAGAGTAGGGCAAACATGGACATTCCAAACGAAAGGAAAACAGTAGACGCTTGATGTAGGAAATTGCTTCCAGTTTTGAGAGGGATATGAGAGGGAAGAAAGAGGCCTCAATGGGGAAAGCAGGGAAGTATGCATTGGCTAAAGGGACAAAAAAATAGCAGACAAATGAATGAGTAGTAGTGAGTACAGTGAGTAGACTACTCACTGTGTCTGGGGAAACATTATACAGAGTGCTTTTGCAGTGACTCCTCAAAAAACAGGGAGCAATAAATCAGTAAGGGAAGGCTTCTGTCAGCCAAGTTTTCACTATTCCTTCAACAACTTGATAAGAGCATCATGATTGCTGTACCACAGTGGACTGGCCCCCACTGATCACTTTTTCTAGAGCACTGCTGATTCACCCTGGGAGTAGCTTTGAGTCAGGTGCCCTAACCTGCAGGGTAAGTGGACTCCATGCTTCATGGGTACCCTGGTTGAGGCAAGAGCAGATTTGATGACAATATTCCTCAAAGCATTCAATTAACATTTAATCATTTTAAAAGGAAATACTTATATTTCCTTTTAAAAATCCTGGTGAAAATCAACATGAAAGCCCTTTGCTTGGAAAGCAGGACCAATTTGGATGTGCTGTACTAAGTTTGTCAAATGCGTTCAGCTTTGCAGGAAGAGTTTGTGAGAATAAGAGCTAGTGTGTTTGCTGGAGTCTCCAAGGCAATCAAGAGCGAGACGGCAGAAAATTCTGGCCAAAGTGAATGTTTTTGAAAGGAAAGAAGAAAGAAGAATGAATGCCACTGAAATCATAAAGGCTGATTATTTGTTTAGACAAAAGGAGAGAACCCCAAGTAGATTTCTTTTTTTTCTTATTGTTATAACTCATACTTAGCTTTCCGTTCAATGCTTGACCTGCAAAACCAAACTCATTTAAAGTTAAGTGATTAGCTTTAATATAAAACTAGTCACTATGTAATTACTGAAAAGACTTGTTCATGACAGTAAAGGAACTACAGAGCTCTTTAAAGCTCCTTCCATGTTGAGGAAACGTTTATTTCTTCCAGGGTGTCATTTTTTCAAATCGCTTACAGGCTTGCTAGATTTTTGTGGAAACTTTCATCAACAAAGCAAGGTTTCAAATGGTTTTGTGAAATTCTATAATTTGCTGGAAGCTATATTTCTGATTTTTTTTTCTTTTTCTGCCTCTGAATTACATTTTCATCCACACTGTGTCACTCTGCAGTTTTCCCCCAAAGCAACTGATGAGTGAACCATTTGTAAATATTTATTGAATAGCTTGTGATCAACAAAGACTCTGACAAATAGTCGATGCTCAAAAAAAGAAAAACAAACATTGAATGCATCCTGAGTGTTTATTCTAAGGGCATCTCTTAGCTTTTTGGGAATACAAAGTATATGAAATGCAGATTCTACCTCTAGATATGGTCTAGAAAATAGAAAACACCCATGAAAGTGGTATTGAAAATCATCATGGAAATTCAGAGTAGGAAGAACACTCCCAGATGAGGTTTCAGAGAAGTACTTCTGAAAAAGGAGGCCATTGAACTTGAACTAGAAAGATATGAAGACAGAGGCCAAGGCCATCATGGGCCAAGGGAACATGTAAAAGCACAAACACAGAATTGTGAAATGAGTATGGGCACTTCAGTTCCCAGCTGCAGATAAAGAATTATAATATATGCTACTGAGAATGAAAGAAGGATTAACATAAAGGCAAGAGAGAAAACTATCAACTCAATTTAATATATTTCATCCTTGAACTAGACGGTACTGAGCACCCATTGGGTGCTCAATTATAGCTTGCATTGACATCCAAGAACTGGGTAGGCAAGGACAAGTAAAAGAAAATTTCTGCCCTTGAGTTTCACACAGTTTAGCGGTGAGACCAACACATAAATCAATGCTTTCAATATAAATAATATGATTAAAGAGCTGGCAAAAAAAAAAAGCATCTAACTCTGGTTGGGGAGGGAAGTCCAGGAAGGCTTCCTGAGAAGATACAAGTGAAATTCAACCTTGAAGGATAAGAAGCAGTGAACAGGCATGTAGAGAGACTTGAGTTGGGGAGGCTTTTCAGACAAGGCAAGAAGCTGATGTGCAGAAAGTGAAGTGAGGTTTCCTACAATTATATTTCAACCCACGCCCCCAACATGGATTATCAACTACAGACCCATTTAAACTTTGCCTTATTAGCACTGCTCTATAAACAGGACATTAAAATTTCATTCACTCAACAAATATTTATCGAGCCAAGCTTGTCCACACAGTGTTCTCTGCTTTTTGAATTCCTCCCTGGCTTTTCTCACGTAATTTTCTCTGCCTGGCCTGTCAATGTTTTCCATCTTCACCCATCAAACTTCTATCCAACCACCAAGGCCCATCTATTCAAAAGCCATCAATTTAATGAAACTTTGCTGATATCTCAAACAAATTCTTCCTACTTCTTTTAAGGACCCAACACACTGTCTTTGCACTATCTTGTTAGGCCCACCACATTTGCCTTATATAATTATGTTTCTACCAACATTTGTGTAATAGCAAAAAAAATTGTGTTTTGTTATTCTTTTCCATTTTTATTCTCTATTAGACTAGAACAATGCTTTTTGTACCACCAACTTTTGCTGAAATGAGTGGACAAGATTGTTTCAAGTATAAATCAAATACATGTGAAGGTCAATATTTCCCGTTTCCAGGTCTACGTATGTGTGCATATATTTGCATATGCAGATCCTTGCATAATAGTCTATACATATGTAAAAACAATATCCACTGTCACCAAAATTTCCTTTAGTATTTATATTACTTTTTTCCATAGTTATTCATCTGTGCAAAGAATAAAAGACACTAGAGAAACAAAACCTTGGAAACTATGCTAGACAATGTCAAAACTGTATGGTTCCAATTATATGACATTATAGAAAAGGTAAAACCATAGCAAAAAAAAAGCAGACCAGAGGTTCCGGAGTTTGTGGATGGGGTGTGAAGTTCAAGTGCAAAGGGATACAGAACTATTCTCTGGGGTGATGAATGTGTTCTAAACCTTGACCGTGGTGGAAGCTGCAGGACTTTATATATTTACCAAAACTCATTGACTTTATTCATAAAATGTGTGTTTTACAGTATGTAACTTATACTTCAATCAAGTTATTTTAAAAATACATATTATACTAAAAAAAATCCTTGACTTTAAGCCGGGTCTTTGAATACCAAATATTTTTGTATGTTATATAGCTTTTGACAAACTGATGAAGAAATGATAATTTTGACGAGGAAAGATGATTACTGAGTAACTTTTATATTATGTAGAAACAATCCACAGACTCACAAGTAAAATAACAAATATTTGACTGAAGTTGGAAATATTATATAATATTTGTCAATTTTGCTGAAAACCTATATTCTTAAGACGTGACAAAAATTTCAGCGTGACTTGAAGGGAGATAATGGAAAGAGATGATAATCAACACAGCCGCCGCAGATGGAGAATTAGGTACAAGATAAAAAGAATAGAGCTGGGAATATTTATATATCAAGAAACTTTTAGCTCCTCAAAAAAAAAATGAGAAGAAAGGAAACCAGGAAAAAAGGCTGGTAGCCAGGAAACCAGAAAATTGATCACTGGAATTTAAATTACCCTGAATCAAACTTCAATTCTGCATTCCAAAGTTGATGAAGAAAGAACACACATTTGAAAGAGTATCTGGACAGAACAGTTAAACAATGGGACAATTATAAAACTGACACACAGGAAATGACTTCAGGATATTAGAAATGGAAATATGCAAGGGAAGGAAACTCTGGTGCTTCAAGACACAAAGGTCAGATATTATGCAGGAATATTCTAATATTAGTCTTCAGTTAAAATTCTATTTTCAAATCTCATTTCCAAAGAACTCCACAGTACATCCACTTTCTGTTGTTGAGAATTTCATTACAGTGAATGTTCTATTCCCACTCAACAGATCCTGGACAGCAACGGCCTCTCTAGGAGTTGCTGTGAATTAAGAAGTAGAAAACAATCTTCTGAATCAGCTACTTACTTTTCAGTAAGGAGTTATTTAAGGAACTATTATGTATTCATCTCACCCTTTCTTAGTCACAAAATCTTGTATGTGTGTTTTGTCTGTGTGATGGAAGATTGAATGGGTTTTTATGAGCAGATGATTGAGATGGAGAATTCTAGCATTTGAAGTGAGTTGTCTACTAGTATTGCTGCTAAGGGGGTCCTGCTCTCTTGGCCATCCCTGCCTACTCCCCCGTTTCATGCTGTAACCGTATCTAGAAGTCTCTGATACCAAAAAGCAACATTGTAAAGACCCAGCTCTTTTCTTCATTTGACACTTAATTTCTCACATGTCACATTAACTCTTGTTAACCAACTTCTACCAGGTCTAAGAGAAAATCAGAGATAAAGGAGAGATAAAGTCTGGATATGGCAGAACAAGCCTTGGACTTGGAACCATAGACTTGATTGAAGTTCCACTGACTTCTGGACAATTTAGAGAAACACACATCTCGTGTGTTTTCACAGCACCTTGTGCATGCATTAAGTATAGTTCCATTCACTCTAGTATAATTACCTCTTTATTTGTCCTCCCCACCCGCCAGGACCTTAGGTTCTTCAAAGGCAATGTTTGTCTTTGTTATTGAATCCTTCCTACCCAGGAGAATGTCTGGAATGACTGCTGGACTAAATAACAATAAACAAGTCATTTCACCTCTCTGAATTTTATTTTCCCATGTGTAAGTTAAAAAGAAAACAGCTTCTTTGGGGGTTATCATGACATTTAAAAATATATACAGATATAGTGAAAAAATTCACTGTAAGGTAGAAAGTTACATGACATCTCTTATTACTTATGTTCATCCAACAATTAAAAACAACGTATTCTATAGCAGACTAGTTCAGTTCATGTTATACCAAGTACCACTGTAATGAAAATCTATGTACAAGAAAATTTCAAGTGCTTTTTGACAATCTAGGTATTTAAGTAGATAAATCCAGAAAAAAACGTAGTTTGAATGAGCCTTTCAAATTTCTAATAACAGAAATTGCCTGGTAGCCAGATACAAAAGAAGAAGTAGGCATTTATTTGTAGCCCCATGTTTCTAAGACGAAGAGGCAAAATAAGCCAAATACGAAGTACACGCCCTGCAAAAACTATCAGGCTTTTTAAAGACACATGATGAAGTGTTAGACTGTTGCATGTAAACACAGTGATCAATTCATTCACCCATTCCTCCTTACAGTCTGTCCATTCAACCAACAACCTTGAATATCCATTCAATAAAAAATGCATTTTACACATGTATTGTGAGCATCTACTAGATGCTAAGTTAGCCAGTGGAAAAAGTGACAAATGAGACATATTCTGTGCCTTAAAGTTACTTTCAATTAGTAGGGGGGAAAAATTCATGAATTCATATGCACGGGAGTCATGCTATATATTTATTTCAGTAATTAGTGTATGCGCTACACATATTGCTGTAGAGAATTTTGAATATTTATTATAATGCCTTATTTACACGTGCACAATTTTACTCTGAGATGATAAAAATTTTACTTAAGATCATAAATATATTTTTAATATGGACCTTTAATGTCACATAAAAAGTTGTTTTCTTTGAGAAATATTTCCATTGAAAAGTATATGCCTGAGAGAGTTGGCCTGTTCACTGTCATTACCCATTTATATAAAATAGTGGATAAATATACTTTGTAAATGATTCAAGGTTGAAAATATGTATACATTTTGTTGCCAGATCTAAGATATTTCACAGTTACTGGGGATGTTAAATGGGAATAATTGTCTCTAGTAGGTTAGAGTCAATGACCATGTCTTATTTGACTTTGTAGACCCACGTCTAGCACGGTGCACACATGCATGATGTACATTGAGAGAATGAAGGAATGAAGGAATGGAGGAATGAATGAAAAATGTTGAAATGACAGCAGCTGAGATTTATAAGTGAGAACTAAATCAAATGGACAAGAAACTTGTATCAGTCTAATTAGTCTTCTTTTCTTGTGGAACCCATGGCTTCTCATCCTTATCTACGAATGGCTAGTAACATAAAATAAATTGGAATTTGGAGCTCAAAGCTAGACTACTCCAACTGGGCAAGTAGTATAATCTTTTGAAATTCCATTTACAAAATGAGAATAAAAATATGTAATGTGTGAAAACATCTAGCACACACAGTTTCTGACATCGAATTACTGTTCTATACATTTGAATTGATATTTTAGATTGGAATTTTTCTAGGAGCCAAAACCCCTGCTACTGTTCCATAGCAATAATGTGCTAAGACTCCATCCAATGTCATTCATCCTGCAGTCATTTTTTTTTTTTTTTAATTTATTTTTGGCTGTGTTGGGTCTTCGTTTCTGTGCGAGGGCTTTCTCTAGTTGCGGCAAGCGGGGGCCGCTCTTCATTGCGGTGCGCGGGCCTCTCACTATCGCAGCCTCTCTTGTTGCGGAGCACAGGCTCCAGACGCGCAGGCTCAGTACTTGTGGCTCACGGGCCTAGTTGCCCCGCGGCATGTGGGATCTTCCCAGACCAGGGCTCGAACCCGTGTCCCCTGCATTGGCAGGCAGATTCTCAACCACTGCGCCACCAGGGAAGCCCTGCAGTCATTTTTATATCACTGATATTTTCAAAGACACATGTGAAGACAGGTAGTTGTAGAAGAAAATGTCCTCTGCTTCCCTCTCACCAATCAATCAAGTGCTCCCAAGCTCTCTTGATGCGTCAGTAGCTGTCTACATGGTATGATATGAAGGATATGTAAAGTTATTCGTGGATTAAAGTATCTTTGTAACAGTCTACCTTGGGGACTAGAAATAACATCATTGGAACTACTTGTTTGAATTAAAGCAAAGGTGAATCCCTGACTTCCAATCTTCCTGCTGTAACTCAACTCTCCTGCTTGAAAAAAAATGGCGAAAACAGATAAAATATTAATAGATAAAAAGAATGAGACAAAATTGGGCTCAGAAAAAGTTTAACATATCAGTGGATCAGATACAAAAGAGTAGACCTCAAATCTAGGCTTCGTGGACTTCTGGACAGGAAGTAGGTGGTAGTAAAGGGGAGTTTCTGGGGGACAATGACACGAAAAGATCTCCATGTAAGACAGGGGACAAGGCTCATGATCACTACCTAAAACCAGGGCTTAAATAGTACTCTCCTGTTGCATAAAAAGAGACTGACCATCTGTCAACCTGCAGCAATTACTTTATTGGAAGCTCTGAACCTCAGGAGGCAGGGTGACAATGACACAGCCTCACAACCAGAATCTGAGACAAGCCGATTGCTGGCTCTGTGACTGGATTCCCAATGTTCACAGTATCATTGTGAAAAAAGAGTAAAATATCATTGTAAAACTGGTCATGGACTAGCTTCCTGCGAGCAGATTGACGGCAACATAAATATGAAAGGAGATACTGGGAGAAAAAAATAGAATCCATCTAAGTATGTACAAAAATAAATTTCAGAAGGCACAAAGACCTCAGTTAAAAGGAAAACGTAAAACTTTACAAATATACAGAATATCTCAACGAATTTCATGTAGCATTGCACAACAATATATAACAAACAAATTGAGGTCAGGATATAATTTGAAAGTGGAGTCAACAGGTCTTGAAAATATAATATGAAATGAGAGGGGTCAAGATGTCTCCAACATTTTTGACCTGAGCAACAGAAAAATAATGTGCTAAACACTGAGTGTGGGAAGACTGGAGCAGGAGCAGCCTGGAGAAGGAATATTAGGAGTTATCTTCGGGCAAATTAGAATCGAAGCTCCTATTAGACCTCCAAATAGAGGTGTGGAATAGAAAGTTGAATATATGAGTCTGAGCTCTGGGAAGAAATCATATCTGGAAACTAAAATCTGGAAGTTAGAAGCTTATGGTCATTATTTAGAGCCATGGAAGCTGATGAGATTTCTTGGGGAGAAAGTATAGTTAGGAAAGAAATGGGGAAGAATGAAACCCTGAGGAATTCCATTAATTAGAGACTGGGAAGAGCAGAAAGAACCAGCACAGGAGCCTGAGAAGGAGTGACCAGTAAGAGAAAGGATCGCAGGAGATCTTGTCCTAGAAGCCAACTGAATAATATTTCAAGAAGGAAAAAAAATGGCTGTATGAGAAGTTTCTGAGAAATCAAGTAAGGGCTAGAATTGATCCCAGGTTTGACAATATGGAGACTGGTAGTGACCATGAAGGAGAAATTTCAGTGGAATGATGGAGATGCAAGTGTGACAGGAACGGTATAGAGGAAAGGAAATGAGGAAATCGAAGCAGCATGTCTAAACAGCTCCTTCAAGGAGGTTTCCTAATAAAGGAGAACAAAGAAATGAGTCGGTAGCTGAAAAGATAGAGCAGAAAGAATTTTTTTTCAAAGATAGGAAATATGGCATTTTTAAGCTAATAGAAATATTTCATTAGAGAGGAAGAAGTCGATGATGAAAGAACAAGAAAATGAAATTATAGGAGTCAAGTAAGCAAAGAGGGAGTAAAAGCCAGTCCACAAGAGGGGCATTTGGCCCTATGTAGCAGCAGAACAGCATGTACGCTTCCATCACAGCATGTACGCTTTAGAGTATTTCACCTTTGTAGAGACTTGTTTTCTATTTTATTTTACTTTATTATTTGTTTAGTTTTAAGATAAGAAGATACTTAGTTGGGTCTTATCATATGTGCATCTCCATCAGGTGCCCCACATGTTGGGAAATTACATACTCACTCCCACACCTGAAGTCAGTGCCTGGCCCATATTTGCAATACTTAAATCAGGTGATCCTAGGGAATCCCTCAACCTTTCAAGAAAGGAGTCCTTCAAATTGGTTGCTCCAGAAACTATTTTAAAAAGTCACACACAACTCATAGCTCTCTAGGCAGAGTTATCTGAGCTGAATTAAAATTTGATGCAATGTTTGAAGACTTGAGAAGATTTCCCATGGGGAAAGAAATTAGAAAGAAATGTCACTGAGCACATGAAACTGAGTTTAGGTTCAACACTGACTTGAGAAACACCTTATTTTTTTTTTTATTTTGGAAAACCTTAAACTTTTCGGATATGAATGCAATGTAAGGCCCCTATAGTAAGTTGATGTAAAAGGTATTTCTGAGTTTCCAATTTTGTATATTCCTCCATTCATTCTTTGTGTGAGCTATATATATGTAAAATACATTGCTACAGTTTGAAATAAATAAAATATTTTTTGTTATTTCTAGAACGGCATGCTCCCACTTTTACTTTCAGTTGAAATAGCGTAAGAGTTTTCTAACAGTCTGTATTATTGTGATTGGAAAATTACCAAATGCTAGAAAAATACCTTACACAGAGCTCTGAAGAAAAAAAAATAAATCTGAAAATTGATTTATGCCACATTACTTTGAGGTTTTAGACTGAGATTTTATTTGAAAGTCAAAAGCTGAACAGTTGCCAGTAATGATGTGCAATTCAACATCTATCAATTATTTTCCTCAGAATTATTAAGGTTTAACTTAAGCAGTTTCAAAAGCTTAAGATTTTCTTTCTTTATACACAACACTCTAAGCAAGTCAGGAACTAATACAGGCGTGGGGATTTCAAATGTTATTATATTTTCATTTCTGTAGCTCACTGTATAAGTCAGCTCAGGCTGCCATAACATAATACCATAGACTGGTTGGCTTAAGCAACAGGAATTTATATCTCACAATTCTAGAAGCTGGGAAGTCCAAGATCAAGGTTCAAGCTTGAATCAAGCCGATTCAGTTCCTGGGGAGAGCCCTCTTCCTGGCACACATGGAGAGCTCACATGGCAGAGAGAGAGAGATCTGGTCTCTCTTCCTCTTCTTATAATCCCATCCCTCATGACCTCATCTAAACCAAATAACCTCCCAAAGGCCAAATACCATCTCACTAGGGGGTAGGAGTTCAACATATGAATTTTGGGGGGAAAACAAACAGTCCATTTCATTCATCTTCTAATGCAATTAAGCAGAACTAAATATTGCATCACTTCTAAGACATGTGCGTTGTCAGATACTACTTTGTCAAGAATCTTCTCATCGTGCACACGTCAATGCACTTCTGCTCAAGTGCCAAACTGAGCATCCATGAGCAAGGTACGAAGGCTCATTCATAAAAACCATGGTACCCACTGGGCCTCTAACCAGATCACTTAACCTAAGGCCAGATACTTCAGGACACATTTGAGGGATATTTTTGTCTGAGTTCTGTAATTTTACAGTGCTCCAAAAAGTCTACAACCTAACAATGAGTTGCCAGGGTTTTTATTTTCTGCCAATTTAGCTTTCAGATTGGTAGTAAATGAATCCAGTGACTAAACATTACTTAGTTGGCAATTCAAGCAGGTTTTGGGTTTTTGTTTCTTTTGTTTTGTTTTTAATTGAGCAATTAAAGAAGGAAAAGACTTTGTCATGTACAAATATAATATTTGGTTTAAGATCTTAAGAAATAATTTTTGACCCACTGATGGCTTACTTTTCTTGTCATCCTTTAAGGTAGAGATAATTTGCTATCCTCGGCCATCTAAACCACAATTTTGTTTTCCCTAGGTCCAAAGTCTTCAGACTAAACAGAAGTGAAGTAAAATAGACTTTAAATATTAATGACTACATGCGGTGTTTGAGCAGAACAAATAACTGAGAGGTAATTTCCAGATTTTACACATTGTTCTGGAAAAGGCTTCCAAAGAGCACTTCAGCAGTGACTGCCTCTCTGTGATCTCCATTGTTTTCATTTTCCTTATGCTTGTGTTTATTAGCTTGCATAACTACAGAATATAATGCATGCAAATAATCAGAGACTTTATATGCAGAAGCACTGCCACACACATAGGTAGAGGCAAGATACTTCTCCTTCTCAAAGGATAAAAGATATGGGAAGAAACAGGGGGAAAAAAGAGGACAAGACTAGATTAGATTGTAACCAGTGCATTAACAGAACCTAAAGTTATTTCCACCTATCGTCACACCAAATCACATCTCTATTTGTCTCCCTGTCACTCTCTGCACAGTGACAAGTCAGCCCTGACTGACATCATTAACCCTGGACTTACTAAGCATTACTGAATTCAGCTGTGAGAAGGAAAGCAGTTGAAACTATACAAAGCTATAAATGAAACTGAAATTTTAAAGAGTTCGGTCTATCAATGGACTTTTCCTAATAGTAGAAATGCAGTGTCCTAGGGACACATTTGCAGGGAAACATGAAAATACAAAATATCTACACCTTCTGAAAAAATTAGAGAATGGAGACTTCTTTTATATATATATATATATATATATATATATATATATATATATATATATAAAATTTTATTTATTTATTTTCGGCAGCGTTGGTTCTTCGTTGGGCTACTCTTCGTTGCAGTGCGCGGGCTTCTCACTGCGGTGGCTTCTCTTTGTGGAGCACGGGCTCTAGGCAGGCAGGCTTCAGTAGTTGTGGCGCATGGGCTCAGTAGTTGTGGCTCGTGGGCTCTAGAGCACAGGTTCACTAGTTGTGGCACACGGGCTTAGTTGCTCCACGGCATGTGGGATCTTCCCGGACCAGGGCTGGAACCTGTGTCCCCTACCTTGGCAGGTGGATTCTTAACCACTGTGCCACCAGGGAAGCCCCGAGAAAGGAGACTTCTAATGAAAAGGCAAAGTTTCTAGAGTGCAGTTCGTATTGGAAAGGATACTAGAAAAGCCTCCATATGTTCTTTCTTTTAAAAATGTTCATATTTCCTAAGTTTCTTTAAATTGAGGGCCACATTTCTAAAGTTTCCAGCCTCAAGACAATTCATCCAACATTTAGGAGCACTTATTGGTCCTTTGCCCTGCTAGGTGCTGAAGACAGGGCGAGGAAACGTCTCTTAAGGGACGAAGTTGCTGGATCATAAGTACGTATAATTTCAAAGAGAAACCAAATTAGCTTGTCCAGCTTAACACTGAGGAAGAAGTGGTGATACCAATGAGGGAGGGACAAGGGGAGGCTGACCACCAGCATGTTCTCCGTTTCTCAAAATATTGGTTTTTCAACTATAGTAGGCACTCAAAATTTGATGAGTTGTATTAAATGAAATGTTAAATAAGAATTCCCTTTACCGATAAAGAAGATTCCATCCTTATCTATGGAATTTCCTACCCAACAAAGTGACCTCACACTGGAAGGATCTGGGAAAGGATATGAAAACTTCTTCCTTAGAGATTTCTTAGAATAAAGAAGTTTCTAGTCTGGAAGCTTGGACCAGACTATTTCCCAGATCTTTCCCCTTCTATTATTTCTGTGTATTTTAAATTCATTTAAGAAAGTCTGGTTCTAAACGTATGGACACCAAGGGGGGAAAGTGGCAGGCGGATGGTGGTGGTGGTGGGATGAATTGGGAGATTGGGATTGACATGTATACACTAATATGTATAAAATAGATAACTAATAAGAACCTGCTATATAAAAAATAAATTAAATTTAATTTAAAAAAATTTTTAAATAAATAAAAAGTCTGGTTCTGCGTAAGATGGAGTAAGCACACGCCATCTTGTCTCCCTCACTGTTGCGTAGCTGTTATATGCAGAGGTAACACAACAACTGGAACAGGTGTTTAGGACTCTAAAAAGAGAAGAAGAGCAGGTGGACTGGGAACAAGACCAGAGTTCAAAATACCACCAAATTTTGTGGTGAGTTGCTATCATTTTTTTCCTCCTCTGATACCCCTCAGCCAGGATTCAGGGCAAGTGGACAAGAGTCCCCTGCCATACAGAATAAGAAGCGGGGTGGGGGGAGAAGTCCCCTGTTCTTTTTTTCTTTACAGATTTGGATGTCCACGCCATTTTCAAATGTTGCCCATTAGATGCTAGGAACAAGCTGGCCGTAGTCAGTAGGCTGAGCTCTGGCTTTGGAGATCAGACAAGTTTAGTTTCAAATGGTAGCTATGCCACTCACAAGTTCTGTAACCTTGACAATTATTTAACCTCTCTGAGAGTCCTTTTCTTTGTTAGCAGAATGATAATAACACATTATAGGACTGGTATGCAAATCACACTCCTGCATTATTAAAAGTTTTCACTCCAGAAAAATATAATGTTTCTGAATTCATGTATAAAAATGGAATGCAAGTTCTTTTATAACTTCCTAATTAAAGGTGTCAATTATGCCAGCTCTTCAGTCAAATTTCATGGACTAAACTTTTCAGAGAAATGTACAGACATAATTCTCACTCTTGTTGCTCTAAGGTTAACTCCCTAGTTTCCTCTTCTGTGCTCAACAAAATAAGGTCAAAGACGTAAGTTCCTTTGATTAAAATCTCTGCTTGTCCTTGGCATTCAAAATTGGCCTAGACATTTGGGTTGCTTCAAAATTGCTCAAGTGAAATAAATTAACATCCCAGATAACTTGTTAATTTCCTTTTTGAAAAACTCCCTAAAATATTCCTTCATAATGTTTCAAAGGAATGACAGCCGCAATTGGCACTTCAAGGGGATAGACTAGAACGGTTCTTAATGTCTCTTCCTGCCTCTGACATTCTATGGTTCCTTGATTTGTAGGATTTTCAGAATGTGGAAATATGTACGAAGTTTTTTGCTTCCTAGTGAACCCTAACTAGATAATTAATCCCTGTTTCAAGGATAGCTCAAGAGCATGTGTATGCAAGGATGAGGCAAATTCTCTCATAATCAAAATGTGAGCGTCTTAAGAACAAGGGCACACCTCTTATGTCTCTTCCTCCTAGACAGCATATTAGCACAACTGTACCTTCAGATGGTCACAACCACTTCGTATTCCCAGGTGGCCAAAGCCTGGGCATCCTACAGCTTCAGTAGAATCGTGTTAAAACTCAAAGAGTAGACCTGTGGATTTTAAAGGTTATTTTTCATGATAAAGCAAAATAGTACACCATAGAGTACACATAAAAGTTCACTTCTTTTCTGTGACTGATTCAGCAGGAATCTAGGTGGACCCACGAGTAAAGTGTTATTCAGTGTAATAAAAGCCTTTTTGATCAGCAGATAAATAATAACCCTCTTCAGAACCACAAGGGATTGTCTTATTCACATGCCTTCCTATATTTTCCTTCTTACATTATTATTTTCAACTCCGCATTTCAGCCTACTTTTATAATCACAAAAGATGATTATAGCTTTTCATGAACACCATTTAAAACCTAGCAATGACCTCACTAAGAGAAGAATTCAGTGGAGGAAAAATACACAAGAATTGAGCCAATTTTGTTGCTGTTCAAATGAATCCTTTTAAAAAAGGAAATATCTAACATTCCTGCCTCACTTCATTTTGATTATTATCCACAATGTGTTTCCTTAAGAATGATCATGAGGAAATTTGCACCCTGACTATTCATGACTGTTATGCAACATATAAGGATGTCCCTAGATGGCTAAGTGAAGACTACACTGGGGCTGCTTGTATCTGCTGCTCAGATGCACAGAGCTCACTACTGGCAAAACCCATCGAAGATTTAGATTCAGATTGTGTCATCATATATGCAAGGTATATTGACAGAACGTCAGTCAATTCAGTATATAAAATTGGCTAGGGGAAATTTTTTTTTTTCAAGGATCCACAGCCTCCAATTTTGAATTTGGACACGATCATTTCAAAAATTTCATGTGCGTACAGCAATGACCTGACCAAAAACTTCTGTTTCTCTCAATATACCTATGAAGGAAAGTTTTACTTTACTCCTATCTTAGTAGTTGGGTTTATCATACATGGTCACAGGTAACTGTTTACAGATGTGTTCATTCAAGTGTTGCTGAACCTAGTTTTTCTTAGCAGTTAACAATGGTGTCTTCTAGAAGCAAATTTTCTAAAAAAAAAAAAAAACAACAATGCTATCTTCTAGTATTCTTAACTAAGTGTGTTATTCTTTTAAGCAAGGCTACACATTCATTCTAAAGACTTTCAAACAAATCAAGAAACTCACAAGGAACGTTATAGGAGTCATGTAGCCCCTAAGAATTTTGAAGAGATTAATCCTCAAATTTCTGCTCACTCTCTTGTATGCACACAGCCAAGATCAGCTGGGAATAATCTGGGGCATAGCAACAGGTTAAATTATAATGTGTCACTTAGAACAGAAAGGAAATGTCAACTTTCAAAGCCACCTAATACCTCCCAGCTCTATGTACCAGGAAAATGAAAAACAATTTTTATGATTTGCATATTTTAGCAAGTACTTTTTCTTCCTAACAGTAGGGTACTGTTACTCTGAGAAGTGTACAACCTAATAATTATAGTTATGTTTTCGACTTTTACTGTATCTCAGGTAACAGTTTTTAGATTTTTTTTTTTCTGCTTCAGAGTTTCACACAGGTTACAGAATAGCTGGAGAAGACAACCTCAGTCTTCTCCCTAGCTCACCTCTAATATACCCTGTAGGTTGAATTAGGTTTCCATCTTAATTAGCGAAGGGATCATAAACGTCTCAGAAGTGACCTGGGCACACAGAACAGAAAGACAGTCTAGCTCAGTGGGGCCTCCCAGCTACTGGTTCTCCAATGGAAAGGAATGCTGCCAGGGACGCTGAATATGCAGCCCAAGCTATAAAATGAAGATGATATTACCTACAATAAGGAATTATGAAGATTAAATGAGAAAAGCCATGAACAAGAGAGTCAGCTTTGATTTAGCCACTCTCAGCGCCTACAGCTAAACCCACAGCAACTCAGCTGTATTTCCTGAACTGTTTTTACTTCCCTCCATTTGCAATGACCCTGGCACGATCCAAGAAATTACCCAATTTTGCTGTGCCAAGCTCTTTTCTAGTCAGAGCTTGTATCATTCTGGGAGACGCTGTGCTAATTATCAAGCACTTCGATTAAAAAACGAATGTCGTCAAAGTTTGGGCACTCTTGAACCTAGAGCAAACTCAGAATCAACAAGGCCACACCCTTATCTGGAGGAAAAAAAAAAATCAGTCTGCTCCAGGTACCTTACCTACATCTCTGCCTCCTGCCCTTCTGGAAAGCCCATGTCCCTGCGTATATCTTATGCAAATTAACGGAACAAGTATTTATTAGGAACATGGTATGTGGTTAGTGCTGTAGCACTGAAAGTTAACAGCAGAGATGTGTCCCTGTTCAGGGGTTTGACAATACATAGTGACACAATTAGCTAATTATATAGCTACAAACAGTGAGAATTAACATGAAGTAAAAACAAAAAACAGTGAGAAAAAATGTGTGTGTGTGTGTGTGTGTATCAAAGAACTAAGTAGGGGTGATGAAGAATCTCTCTACAGAATTTTGGAAAAGATCAGTCTGAGTTAAATAAGCAAATAACAGGGGTAAGAATATATGTAGGAAGGCCCTAAAACAGAAAGGGCTGCTCTAGGGGAAGTTCAGCACAATTCTGGGGGAGGATGGAGACCAGGCAGAGGCAGGGCAGACAAAGCCTTGCTGGATTCTGAAAGGCATTAAGGATTCTGACATTTTTCCTGAGGTCACTATGTAAACGACGGAAGGGTTTAAGCAGAGGACTGACAAGATCTTGTTTATGGTAAGATAAGAGCAGTGCGAAGTGCACTGTGGCCTCAGTGTGGAGAACAGGCTGCAAAGGGCAGGAAACTGGAAGCACGGAGACCGGTGAAGATGCTATCGTACCTGTCCACCTGAGAGATGGGTGCCTCTCAGACTCAGGTGATGACCGTGCAGATGGAGGGAATGGACAGATCTGAGATGTATAATGAAAGTGAAATAGACTAGTGATGGGTGATAGGGAGAAAGAGAAATCAAGGGAATTCTCAAATTTCTGAGGTTCTAACTTAACCTTTATAACTACATGATATGAATAACATTATGTGTCATCTTATAGACTCATTTATGTATTTGACAAATATTTCTGGAGCTCCAAGCCTGGTGATTTAGAGTGCCGGTGACCTGACTTTGAATACTGGTTCTGCCTCTGTGTGACCTTGAGCAAGGTCCTTAACCATAAGTATGTGGATCCTCAAACACCATCCTGAACCACTTGTGAGGTTTCTGAGATTCTAGAGGTTGTGGGAAATGGATGAAATACACAGCTCTGAGGAAAATCCTGCTATTTGGAGATGTGATCTTGTATCATTGGTGTACAAGGTGGGATCAAATCCTAGTCCTAAGAAGTGACTTTTCTCTTAGTGAAGGTCTCCAGATGACTGCGTTGCCTGCGGGTGAAACAGCATTTCAGAAGGGTCTCCTTGAGCTCACAAATGACAAGAACTGCACCAATTGACTAGTTCTTTCCAGAGGTAGAGATGGCTACGGCAGAGTTTGCAGACATTGGTATCTATAGGGTGAGGTGGAGTGGAGTGGAGTAGAACGGGGTGGACCTAATGCAAGAATTCTAACATCCCAGTGTCATTCATTTTTCAATACTGCAAATGGACACTCCATCTCAGCATCAAAAATACAATAGGGAGTGCCAGAGACTATGGCTGATTGGAAAGAACATGCCTGATTAAACAAGGCAGCAGATACTCATTTCCAGCTATAACTAGTGTGCCTAGATTTTTTAAAAGAATCCAGAAATCAGGATTTTTAGGAGAACTCTCCTAATATGCAAATGTTGGCTCAATTTTTAGAATATCTGAATTAGATATTTAGAATTTTTAGTGATATCTGGGTCATCAAAGGCCAGGTGTACCCCCTTGGCCTCCAGTTTGGTATCTTGGGTTTCCACTCCCTCAAATAGTCCCCCATGGAATGAAGTAACTGTGGGAATGAACAAACAGGATGGAATTTATACTGTGACCGTAGAGTAGTGTGATGCTGGCACAGAATAAGCAATGTTCCAAACGGATGAACTGACACAGAACATGAATATAGGAAAAGGAATGGAAACGTGAAACTAAAAGAGAGACGATTCAATCACTTCGCTTTATAATTACATACAAGCTTCTGAAGAGGAAGAATTTCTGATTTTTATATATGTATTTTGACTTTATCTAGCACAAGTTAAGAATGTCAGGTTAAAAACCAATTAATTCAGTTTTTGTGATCTGCCAAGTGGAAATTTTTGTAAGAAATCTAACCAACTTTCTTACACATTAAAAAAAGCTCTTGACAATGTTTCTCCTGTTTGGTTTAAGGACTGAACAAACTCCGCTGGACTAATAATTAGTATGAATACTCATGTAACATCTAAGGAGTATAACCAGCAACTTCTCTCTGTCCCAATCTCCTCAACTGTTAATAAAAATGCCCATCTTGAAAGTGTGTTGTAAGATTGAAACTCATAGTATTTTTTCTAAAATGCGTACTTAAGGAACAGAAGCCACACTATATATAATCACTATGTGCAACAGTGCTGAAAGGTTTGATGAAAATTTTGAGACAGAGAGATGGAATATTCAATATATACCTGGCAATGAGATCATACTCTTCTTTCCCAGCCCTGGGGACTTTCTAGCAGAAGAAAGGAAGGGGAGCCATCAGGAGAGAAGGCATGACCCTTGCAAGAGCAGGGAAGAAGAATGTAAATGGAAACAGGGAACATGCAGAGACGTGCAAGGGAGGGGCCTAGAATGAGCCGCCGTGGGGATTTTCTCACCTAGGGCATCTCCAGGGTTCAGGAGTGAGGTGTAATGCCAGTGACCTGCGAAACAGAGGAGATGTGGTATATCTAAAGATTCTGGTCTTCAGTGGCCCATGTCATATGTCCTGTGCCCCATGATAGAGGAGAACTGAGACCGGGGGAACATTTACCACCAGTGGGTGCCATGCCCACAGCTTTTCTTTTGCATCTCAATAAACCACACTGTGTGGCAGAACAAATCAAACTAACTTACAGTTTATGGAGCTGATTTCACTCTATCTAGTTGCAAAGTGGCTTAAGATGGTCCACCTCAATTTTTCTGTTCTTCACCCCCAACTCCTATAATGGCCAAACCAGATGATGGACAGTCAGGCGTTCTACCTCTAAATAATTTCATCGTAGACTCAAGTCTACTCAGCAAATGCTTTTGAGCTCTGAGGAATACATCAGTGAAAAAAATGTAAAAAATATCACCTGTCTCAGTGGCCCTTACATCCTAATGTACGAGGTTTAGAGAAATAGTTGCAAATACAAGTATTCTACGGTAAGAGGAATACATGGAACTCACACTCATTCACACGAAATTGAAAATAACAAATTAGGAGGTGGAAGATGGAAGGACACCTCTGGGTATTTTTTAAGGAAGTGAGGGAGCCTTGACAATGGAGAGAATGTTATTTTTTAAAGAGGTCTTCCCAATACATCAAAAGAAGTTTAAGGTTTTTTTTAATCTCACTCTCTGTGCTTTATAATTTTGCCGGAGGACTGCCCTGCTTCCCTTCCACTGTAGTGGTAAATAGATGCTATTTCCTGGGGCACTTTATGCTGCTTGCAACTGAGCACAGGTGCAGCTGAGAAAGCGTGTTGCTGCTAAATTACTGTTTTCATCTCATTTTTCAGACATAATTTCCATCCAATTTATAAGAAACCCTTCAACCCATTTCAAAAAACATTCACTTTCTAAAAATAAAGGTAACCCTGTTTTTCCTACTGGTATTTCAAGTTACCTAAAAATGAAACCAATTACACAATGATTATCTATTGCTCTCAAAATCCTCATTATACAAAACCTAGGCGGGTGCACACTTTTTTTTATTTCACTTTCTCTTTTAGATATTTTATACTCCACCCTGACCAATCACTTTAAATTTATGAAACTTTCTTTTCTCAGTTCTCACAGACATAATGGTTGCTTCTTCACCAAGCTGTATTCAACAAGTAGGAATCTGCTGGCTAAGATGGTATGATTCTCAAAGTGTAAGGTTCCTAGAAGTTGGTATTTTGGTTCATGTAGATTTCTACCAAGGCTAGATGCTTATCTTGACTTATCCCAAATTACTTTTTCTTTTCCAAAACTGGGGAAGCAATCTTTAGTAACCAAAAATTTTTTAGTAGATATTCCAGCAGCTTTGAGCGATGCTGGAGAGTCTTGCTTTATCATTTCTGTTTGATGTACTTCAGGAAGGATAAAAGCACAGGAAACATTCCAAACTCAAACACCATGACGCTTTGTGACTTCAGCAATAATCCTAAAATAGAGCAAAATGTATCATTTCTGTTTGAGGCACTTCCTGAGAATTTTCCAGCATCATCAGATAAAGCTTAACCTTTCCATTGAGAGTGTAAATAAAGTGTTTAATTCTTAGTAAACAGTTTTGCTTGGAAAACCCAAGTAAAAGTCAATGGTGCTTGAAAATACTTTTGTGTTTCCCTTAAGGAAGGTTTTATCAAGGCTAAATGGTTTGCCTTAGAAATCTGAAGTGGAAATTTATAAAACTAAATAACCACAGAAAACTTATCACTTAGGTTTAGCTCAATGCAATGACCACATACGTATCTTGGTCTCCTAAAATTATTCAGGTAGCACTGACTTTAGGGATTTGGCCCTATTTGCTTTAGGTCGTCCTTCCTTTCAAGTCACTGGAATGTCTCACAGTGTAGATTTATGATGTCTTTCCTCTGAATAAAAACATCTGATTATTTAAGGTAGTTCCTTTAAGAAATCTGCCTAGCTCTCCTTAAACTTAGGGGAAAAAAATACCATTTCTCTAACTAGAACCTGTTTTGTGGTTTCCTTCTTCAGAAAGTAAATTAGTAAAGATGAATAACTCCTGAATAAGTGGGCTGTGAATAGCATGATCCACAGAACTCTGTGAGGCACTTAATTCCAAGAGTTCCCTGTGCCACAGACTGACTGCTCCAGAGTTTTCTACATGAAAGCACCCACCGTTCCTAACGCACCTCGAGGTGTTAGGTTGGTTCTCCCAACTGAGAACCACTGACCTTATCCAAACCCCTTATATTACAGATCAATAAAGACCAAAGAATTGAAATGTCTGGTTCTATCTTTTAAAGAATAAGTTAAGATCAGAAGTCAAACTTTCTTGACTTCAAATTCATGCTCTTTCCTACGTTGGGCAGGTTCTTCCTAGTTCTATAATATGATATATACACGTATTTTTATTTTTAAAAAATGGATTATATCAGATTCTCTTAAATTGGTTTAAATATTATCTTGAATCCTTTTCTAGCTCTTTCTTACATGTACACTTGCTGGCTGGCAGTCACCAGACTATCTATCCCGGAGGTCATGGGAAAATGGCATGAACACGTCTCTATATCAAGAATCACACATGCAGTATCTGACTAATTTTGCTTCAACCATTTTAAATTCACATGTTTCTTTGGAATTATTAACTTGATCATAAATAAAGTAACATGAGAAATAAATCTGTAAATTATAAACATGACACAGGTATTAAGTATTTTCTTTAAGTATATTTATATTAGTATTAGTATTTATTAATGTAGTATTACTATTTATTAAGTATTACTATCATTATCTTCAATTTTAACTGAACTGTTTCATGAAGTCCAGTATTCAAGATGGCACTTTCCTACCTCTTCTCATTTGTTTTCCTTTCTGGAATTTTCTAGAAATAATTATTGATTTAATTTTTAACTGAATAATTTTGTTAATTATAGCTTTATAATACTGAATATTTCTTTTTTTATCTCATCCTAGATTTGTTTCTTTCCCCAAGATCTATTAAAATCTTGACCTGAGTATGTTATTTGCTTATGTCAGTGTTGTTTCATGGGCTTTCTAGTTGTATTACTGTTCCGTTTCCTATTTGTGAAGATTTTTTTTAAGGTCACTTGTTAAATATGTAAACTTAGGTAAATTTAGTACCTTCTCTGAAAGTCAGTTTCCTTATCTGTTAAGTGGAAATAAAAATATCTACCAAAAAATGTTTTTTTGAGAATTAAAAACAGAGGGTTTTTTGCCCCAATCTTCTTTCCTCCTATTTTTAAGTTGCAAATAAGTAAAAAATGAATTGGAAAAAATAAAATTAAGGGACAAGGCCTACAATATACTAATACTATGTTTATATTTATATAAATATAACTTAGATTCAGAAAATTAAATCCTTACTAACTTGTTTAAGGTTTTTTACTTACTACAAACAAAAGTTGAAGTCCTTTGGTCTAGTGGACAAAGAGCAAAATAATATCTGCTCATCTCTTTCTCTTTTTTTTCTTTTTCTTTTTTTTAAAAAATTTTTTGAAGTACAGTTGATTTACAATGTTGTGTTAGCTTCAGGTGTACAGCAAAGTGATTCAGTTATATATATACATGTATATATATATATATTCCTTTTCCGATTCTTTTCCTTTATAAGTTATTACAAAATATTGAGTATAGTTCCCTGTGCTATACAGTAGGTCTTTGTTGATTATCTATTTTATACACAGTAGTGTGTATTCTCATCTCTTTCTAATAATTAAGAGGATAAAGAACAGGGAGATCAAAACCTCATAAAAAAGTGTAAACCTAAAGATTAAAGAGGCTGATACCTTATTCTATATTAATGGCAAAGAACAATAACCTCCATTCAAAAATCACTTGACAGCTGACACATCACCTTGGCTTATATTATTTTATGAGAAGTGAGAGTCAGTAGAACCAACCATCTGTGACTGTATGGGAAGAAAGGGTAAAGTTAGATGATTATATAAAGCTATCAAAGAGGAACTTGACTAGCAGCCTCAGTATACAAAGCACAACTTTATAAACAGGTGACAGCTGGGGAGGGGCAGCTTATAGTTAAAGCTTAGATATATTTTTAAAATTTTTAATACTACATTTCCATAGAATGGATTAAGGGTGGAGATTGTTTCATTACTGTGTAAAGCAGAAGTTGTCAGAGTTATCACAGAGCAAAGTCTGCATTTCCTGGGAATCTGGATTATATGATCTATCATGCTCCCTTCAACTCTTGGATTCCGTGAATTGATGAGGAAAAGTGGCAAAAGAGTTTAAAGAGACACAAAGGAGAAATAATATTTGACCAAGATCATTTATTAAGCAGAGTACTTGATACCTAAGAAATAAGTTAACCAGATCACTGTCTTTGGAGATAGACTCTTTAAGAGTCTCAGAACTTGCATCCAAATTCAGATAGGGTGAATTTTTTACAAGATATACACAATTACAACTACCATCTGAACAACACATCAAGAACTCTTAATTGAGAAGATAAAGAATTAGTAACTTCTGCTATTGTTCTAGAAACTAATTACAGCAGCAGCTATGTACTTGCCTAGCAACTGGTGTTTCCTCCAAAACAAAATCACATTCAACCCTTTTCCCCACCCTGGGTATCATTATTCTGCTCTACCAAGAGAGTCTCTGAAATTAGATTCTTTGTGCAGAAAGCATGTCCTGAAAACACACAAAAGGAGGACTTTGTAGTTCAGATTACTTGCTTGAGTGTGCAGAGCTGAAAATGAGGTGCAAAAAATACAGAAGTTTGACAGCAATTGGGTAAATTTTCTTCACAGTGGAAAATTTTGAGACTTTTCCACTGACACAAACCAGAAAACAGCAAGACTGTGAATACCACAGGAATTTTTTAAGTGCTTCACAGGTGCCTCATAATTATAAAAACAAAAGTCTTGATTTCTGAGATATGATTAAAGTTCCACAGCTGATATTTGGCTCAGGTCTCGGTTGTCCCTCCACTGACCACAACTCTTTAATGAGGTAACTAAAATTTATGTTTAGAAAGAATATCAAAGTTGTATCAACATTCTTATTTTTCTGTTACTATTCACTGAATCACTCATTCATACAACTCTAGTTGAACTTTAGTTTTTTCTACTTCTCCCTCAGAACACTTCTTTTTCCTCCTGATTCAACTTCCCCTTTGAGATTCATTTTTTACATTTATAATCAGAACTACAGTGGCTAAAGATAGGAAAGAAGTATTGTAAAGATAGGTAATTTTGTTATTTAAGAAAAACAGTGTGGTTAGTACTAATAAAGTCCCTCCTTTTTTATCATAAGCTTTTAAAGAAAATTTTTCTAACCAGATATTTCCTGGGCTTTTTATTTAACAAACAATTATTGCATAACTATAGTATGCCAGGCATTGCGATTGAGGGACATAAAAGTACTAGGGATATGAAGATGAATAAAATATAACCCATGCCTTCAAGACAATTCTTTAATTAGGGAGACAGACTCATATATAATTATTTTAAGAATGTACAAGGCAAAGGATTAATCTCCAAAATTTACAAGCAGCTCATGCAACTCAATATCAAAAAAACAAACAACCCAATCCAAAACTGGGCAGAAGACCTAAATAGACATTTCTCCAAAGAAGAGATACAGATTGCCAACAAATATATGAAAGAATGCTCAACATCACTAATCATTAGAGAAATGCAAATCAAAACTACAATGAGGTATCACCTCACACCAGTCAGAATGGCCATCATCAAAAAATCTACAAACAATAAATGCTGGAGAGGGTGTGGAGAAAAGGGAACCCTCTTGCACTGTTGGTGGGAATGTAAATTGATACAGCCACTATGGAGAACAGTATGGAGGTTCCTTAAGAAACTGAAAATAAAACTACCACATGACCCAGCAATCTCACTACTGGGCATATACCCTGAGAAAACCATAATTCAAAAAGAGTCATGTACCACAATGTTCATTGCAGCACTATTTACAATAGCCAGGACATGGAAGCAACCTAAATGTCCATCGACAGATGAATGGATAAAGAAGACATGACACATATATACAGTGGAATATTACTCAGCCATAGAAAGAAACGAAATTGAGCTATTTGTAGTGAGGTGGATGGACCTAGAGACTGTCATACAGAGTGAGGTAAGTCAGAAAGAGAAAAACAAATACTGTATGCTAACACATATATATGGAATCTAAAAAAAATGGTTCTGAAGAACCTAGGGGCAGGAGAGGAATAAAGATGCAGACGTAGAGAACGGACTTGAGGACACGGGGAGGGGGAAGGGCAAGCTGGGACGAAGTGAGAGAGTGGCATGGACATATATACACTACCAAATGTAAAATAGATAGCTAGTGGGAAGCAGCCGCATAGCACAGGGAGACCAGCTCGGTGCTTTGTGACCACCTAGAGGGGTGGGATAGGGAGGGTGGGAGGGAGACGCAAGAGGGAAGAGATATGGGGATATATGTATATGTATAGCTGATTCACTTTGTTATAAAGCAGAAACTAACACACCATTATAAAGCAATTATACTCCAATAAAGATGTTAAAAAAAAATGTACAAGGTGCACAGACAATCACAAAAGAGCAGAAGTCAAATTCTAGCTTCAGTATGTTAGGTGCACATAAATGTGTCACTGAGAAACATTTTTAAATAGAAAATATGCAGTATTATTCATCATATAACATTGTTTCTATAGAAAATCAGAGTCAGAATAATTATTCCTAATTAAATACTTCTCTAGGAATGTAATTCACCATGAATAAAAAGCTTTCGTGTTACTAGTGAATGTGAAGTGTTCCTGTCTGTACTATCCTATTCCTTATTAAAAGTAAAACAAAATATACATTCCACTCTCTTCAATTTCTGGAAGCCTGACTCACCTCAATGCTTTGATCAACATTACTGTAGTAATCATATATCTTCTGCTACCATTACCCAAAAATCAATGGGCACAAAGTGATAAATAAGTAAAAAAATCTGAGTTGCTGCAGCCAGGAAAATATATTTATTAGTATTACAAATGAAATGTAATCTTGGCCTCGCATCTGCACAGTTCAAGGTCTAATTCCGATGCAGCATTCTAGCCAGTAAGGTTCTGGGAAGTCCCTCACTTTGCACAACAACCTTGGCTTTCACTAGACATACTTAGAGGGAAGGGGAGTCCCCAGGGACTCGCTTTCCCACACCTCCAAAAAGAAAAGTGAGCTGGAGTCTGAGTATAGCGAACTAAGATAAAGTAGTGACGCTGGTTCTCGGCTATTGAGCCAACACTGTCAAAGTGGACAAATGCAACTGCAGGTTGGCAGCCATCTGAAACAGCAGAAGTATATATAGGTCCAACAAAAGCCTCCTTGAATTAGACCACAGGCAGAATGAGTTTACGATTAAAACCAAGGTCACAGTGCAAGTCACTGTGAGTCACTGTTGATAAAAACAACAAACAGATCTCCAAGGTCTGCAGAAGGGCCATTATGTAATATAAATAAATAAAGGAAACAATCACAAAGATGAGAACACAAGAGACTATCCAGAATAACAAGCAGACTGGGAAAAATGGTGGGGAGCAGGGGGGACTTCTAGATATATTTTTTGAAATTATTTTTCTATCCCTTGTCTTGAGTGTTTGGTTCATTTCCCTTTATGGTGCATATTTACGGGTAAAGCCAATGTTCTTTGGTTTAAAAGCAAAGACTTTTTTTAAACCATTACTATTGAGTTATAGGATGCAATAAAGAAGGAGATATTTTTTAAGACGTAAAGATACAGCTATGACTTTGCAAAGCATATGGATACAGCAAAGAGATCCATGGGTTTTGGTGCTTGAAAGTGGTGTTTTGAGCAAATGTAGAAGTAGAGGGCATGACTGGACATGAAAGGGCCAGAAGCAGAATCTAGTCTTCCAGAACCATCAGCTAAAAGGAAAAGCAGAAGAGCAATGGGGGACTCACAATTCAGACCAGACTGGATACCTTTTTTCAGCTACACAGATTAGAGGTAGTCACCAACTACTTAGTGATACCAAATTAGAAACTAATATAGAAATATACTGCATACCATTTGTAAAAAGATGTATTTTTTCCAGCTGGTAGCACAGGGTAAAACAGAGATTCAAAGCATGAGAGGGACTTGGCACAAGGTAACTTTTCCATTGCTGAGATGAAAGAGACCCTTTGAAAGTTCTTTGGAGCAGAGAGAGGTTCCCTACTGACAGCCAGCAAGAAAATGGGGACCACAGTCCTTCATTCAAGAACTGAATTCAGCCAACAACCTGAAGCCTGGAAGTGGATTCTTCCCTACAGCTTTCAGATAAGAATCCAGCCCTGCCAACATCTTGATTTTGGCCTTGGTTGGCCCCTAAGCAGAGTACCCATCCAGAGAGCCCTCTCAGACTTCTGACCTACAAAACTGTGTGATAATAAATGTGCATTTAAGCTATTAAGTCTGTGATACTTTATTACAGAGCAATAAAAATCTAATACACTTTCTTTAAACTTAAATTTAAGTTTAAATTTGAATTTAGATTTGTTTAAATGTTTCTAAAATTCGGATTTGATTATATCTCTCTTGTTTTTGTTTTTTTTTTGCTTAAAGTTTTCACAGCCTTCCTGTTGAAGGGAAGTGAATTCTCCTTACCCCTATCATGACATTCCAGACCCTTTATAACTTGGCTCCTACGTACCTGTCCAGCTTTATCTACAGGGAACCATTCCCAGGGTCCCAGGCTCCAGCCACAATGGACCACTTGCCTGTCCTGAAACACAATGGTCAAGGTACAACAGTTTGGCTCTCTCAACATCTCTTCCAATTTGTATATTGTAGAACCTAGAAAACTAAAACTGCATTCCCCACTGTGGTGGACCCACCCCAATGAGCCATGCCTTTGTATAATCCTCCCTTGTTGGGTGCAGGCAGAACCTAAGACTTGCTTCTGATCAATAGAATATGTCAAAGGTGATGAAATGTCAGTCTCATGGCTATCTTACATTATGTAAGACTCTGTCTTAGCAGACTGGAAAGATTCTCCAGCACTTATCACGGCATATTAAAGTTGAGTTTTTTCAGGTATCTCTTTTTTTCTGCCCTACTAATTCAGCTTAGAGGGGAAAAAAGATGCTTTATTTATCTCCATGGCGCTGGACTCCACCATGTCTAATAACTCTCATTGAATAGAACCGCACAATACTATTAGTGCCAAATATCAGTTATACGTGACAGTAAGCAGAGAAACATCCAATGTTTTGTCAACTCTGGATTAGCAGGTGCCTGATTCTCTTCCTGTGGCCAACCTAGCCACAGGAATCATTTAATTTTGAATTTCCTACAGAAAAAGTGGTGAAAGAAAATATCTACTTTCATGCTCTACAGAACTATCCTATGAATCCACTCTTTTCAGCTCTCCCAAACTATCCCTAAGCTTGCTTAGATAATAATTATCTCTCCGGATCAGGCACTTCTCTGACTTGTTTCCCTTAGCTACTCCTACACTTGAGCATCTTGATAGACATTAAAATGCTTTTCAAAATAAATTTAGAGAATTTTAAAAAGTAAAAATAATATCAGCCAATTTTGTTTTTATCTTAGCCAAGTCATAAGATTCAAATATTGGTAATTAGAACTTTTTAGTAATGCAAATCTAATTTCTCATCCCTTTTACGACTGAAAAGCTAAAAAATAGGCATTTTTAAATTGGGAAAGCACCTCTGAAAAGGTTCCGGCAAGTCCTATATTGGATATAAATAAAATATTAATTAGGGTTGGTGGTGGCAGGAAGGATTTTAATGAGTAGCTTTCAAGGGACTCTGGAGCCAAAGCTTAAATAAATGTAAATCTTATTCAATGTTTTAACTATGCATATTTTTCTACCTAGGTAGATTGTAAATTACTAAGCCACAGGGAGTGTGATATATTTATTTGCATTTATCCCTCTTAATAATTGTGTCTTGAAGAAATAGAGATTTGTCCAAGATCCTCAATTCCCAGATCCTAACCCAACTACTATTATAGCTATAAGACACCTCCATGTTACAAAAGAAAATATAGATAAATGGGACTCCATAAAAATAAAAGCTTTGTGCATCAAAAGACACCATCAAGAAGTGGAAATACAACTGGCATATTAAGAGAAAATACTTGCAAACATATTCTGACAAGGAACTTATATCAGAATATATAAAGAACTCTTATGACTCAATAATAAAAAGACATTACCCAATTTTAAAATGGGCAAAGGATCAGATTAGACATTGCTCCAGAGGAGAAATGCAAATGACGAATAAGCACACGAAAAGATGCTTAACAACATCAAGCCATTAAAAAAATGCTAAACTGGGAAACAGTTTGGCAGTTCTCAAAAAGTTAAATATAGAATTACCATATGAATGAAAACACAAATCCTCATTAAAAAGTAGTAAATGAATGTTCATAACAGCATTATTCATAACAGCTTAAAAATGTAAACCCAATGTCCAGTCACTGATGAATGGATAAATAGAATATGGTATAACTATGCAATGAAATGTTATTCAGCCATAAAAAGGATAATGTACTAATAAAAATACAACATGGATAAACCTTGCAATATATGCTAAGTGAAAGAGGTCAATCTTAAAAAACATATTATATTCTGCTTATTGCATTTAATTGTCCAGAATAAACAAATCTATAGAGAAATATATTAGTCGTTGCCCACTGTTGGTGGGGTTCCAGGGAAGTCAGAAGTGACTACTAATGGATATTGATTTCTTTAGGGGGGTAATGAAAATAGCATAAAATTGATTATGGTGAGGGTTGCACAACTCTGTGATGTATTAAAATCACTGTATATTTTAAAGGGTGAATTGTTTGGTATGTGAGTTATATCTCAACATTGTTACTGTAAAATGCCTGTTAAAATTTGTACTAAGAATTGAAAATAAAGTAATATCCAAACTAGTTGGTGGGGCAAGGGAAGAAAAATAATAAGAAAAAAATAAAATTATAATCACTTCAGGAAAAAAGTTAAGAAGGGATGAAAACAGAAATACAGAAAAGCACACTAAACAAGTATAAATAATCATTAATCCAACAAATATAATAATTATTACTAATAAGTACTCTTAATCACTATAAATGGATTTAACACTCAAGTTAAAATATAAAGACTATGGAACTAAATGTTATATGCATGCTGCCAACCTTAAACATAAAACATGGAAAAACTGAAAGAAAATTTTGGAAAATATATACCTAGCCAATACTAGTCACACAAAAGCTTATAGAACTATATTAAAATCAGACAAATAGAGATAAGAAAATTATATACATTGCTAGAAATTTTAAAAGTCATTTAATATTAGTAAAATTTTATCTTCCAAAAAGATATAACAGTTCTAAACTTGTATGCATGTAAAAATATAACTTTAAAATATATTAAACAAGCAGTGAGCAAACTACAAAGAAAAGTTCAGTTCATTGTGTAAGTGGAAGATTTTTACATATTTTGTTCAATAAGTGATAGATTAAGCAAAAGAAATAGTAAAGCTAACTTACAATAATTAACAAGCTTAATTCAAGGGATAGATGTAGAACATTGCATTTAAAAGTTGGAGAAATCACATACATTTATTCATACGTAGGACATCAGGAAAATGTTGTGTGCCATAAACTAATTTTCAGAAACGTTCCCAAAATTACAAACATAAAGATTGTTTTCTGACCTCAGTGTTGTTAAGTTAGAAACCAAAAAAAAACACAACCTTAATACCATAAAACCAAGCTTAGGAGTGGCATTGTAAAGCAATTATACTCCAATAAAGATGTTAAAAAAAAAAGTTATTACAAAAAAAAAAAAAAGAGCTTGCGGACTTTAGAAAATACAAAATAAAGGCAAAAAAAAAAAAAAAACTACACCTATAAGCTTGGAGAATGGTATTTAAAGGGAAATTTATAGCTCTAAATAATTAAATTGAAAAATGAGAAATGCTGGAAATTAATTAACTAACTGTCTAACTTAAAAAATCAGAGAAAGAAAACTGAATGAACCCAAATAGACTAAAGGAAGAGAAAAACTGATAAGGGCCAAAATTAATAAAAACAGAAGACAAATATTTAAAGTCAGTCTCAACAACACCACAAATTGATTTAACCATGATAAAAGATAAATAAAATTTTCAAATAACAATATTATAAATGAGAAAGTAAACAGAACTACAGATGTGGCATATTAAACATCAGAAAACATTATTAACAATTTTATGACAGCAAATTTGAAAGCTTAGATAAAATGGACAAATTCCTAGAAAACATTATAAAAATGTCTCTAGAAAGTAAGACCTACCTGAAGAGTCCTATATTTATTAAAGCAATTGATTCAGTAATTAAATATCTCTCACAGATAAACATATGGTTTTGCAGGTGAAATCTATCAAACTTCAAGGGAAAAGATACAATTTATGCAAACAATTCCAGAGGAAAAAAAAGAAAAACAAGGAAGTACTCTCTGTATCCTTCAAAGAGGCTAATAAAATCCTGGTTTTGAAAACAGATAAGAACTGTGTAAGAAAGAAAATTTGTGAGTAAATCTAAGCTTCTAATATTTTTAAGATCCTAAACAAAATATGAGTAAATCAAATCCAAATATATGCATATATCATGAATCAGTTGAGTTTAAATTAAAACATGAAAATTTGATGAACATTAGAAAATCTTTTAATATAATTCACCAAATTAAGAGATTAATGGAAGATTATCTCAACTATCTCAATGAATTTTTTTAAAAATTGCTAAAAGTCACTATACATTTATGATTATTTTTTATAAAACTTTAATAAACTCAAAAATAAGTAGCATATTGTTTATGGGTATATTTATATGTGGTAAAAATATTTTTAGAAAGGCATTATCAACCTGAAAAATAAGACTGAGGCTAGCTTGAAGAATGAGAAAGTTTGCCACATGATGTACAGGGAACTTCAGATAGATTGTGTTTATTTTATATTTAAGTTCCGTGGTAGCTACACAGTATTTGTTTCATGATCATTCTTTATACTTTTTGTTGGTAAGAGATGTATCATGAAGAATAAACAAACATATAAATAATTTTAAAATCAATAAAAAGCAGAACTTCAATAAAGACTAATATGTAAGATCACTTACAAAGATAGCAGATAAAAGTCTTCAAAAAAAAATTTTTAAGCTACAAACCACACTATTAAAGGATTTTACTCTTGCTAGGAGTCCCATGAACTGGGTTTAAAGGTAGCTCACTCCTCCTGCATGCTGTCTGAAAGCCCATCCATGGATGTCCCTCATCTGACTCGAGTACAGCTAATGATGAAATTGGAATCCATGACAAAGGTGCAGTAGGGAGACCATTCTGTTTCTCAGCTCTGAGGACCCCAAGATCCCCAGGGTGTCTAGCCTTTGGATGATAAACCTTAGAATGGCTACTGATAACTAAGCCCTGACTTGTGCCTGCTATTTTACATATATAATTTCTAATCTTGACAGTGATCTTGAAAAGTACATAGTTTAATCCCCTTTCTACAGATGTAGAAACTGAAACTCATATAAGTTAAATAATAGTCCCAAGGTCACACAGATGATGAATTACAGGGTCAGAACTTTAATCCAGATGTAACTGAATCCAGAACCTGTGTAGTTCCTACTAACCCTTCCATCGCATTCATATAGTAAACACACAATTCTTGACAACATTGAAAAATTAATATCTGTAAACAGATAACCAGCAATAAATAAAGAGAGTGGGTCTGGGTTAAAATCATGTTTTTTTAGAAGTCACACAGCTTGCTTTTACTGTTAATCAAATCTAGATTAGATTTTAAATTGGCTTTCAACAAGACTGAACTAAGTCACTTTAGAGGTTTATTTCCTTTTCTGTTCTCCCTGAAGAGCCCAACCTGGACCTGACATACTAATCAGCTTCTGAGCATGTACAGAATAAATTTTAAATATCAGAGGCTTGATAGCCTTTCTCACGAACTTCTGGTAGGAAAGAATCCTCTACATACAGAGCCACCAAGGTGAAAGCAAGAGACAATTGGCTGTCCCCACCCTGGTTGACCATCATCTCCCCTAAAGGTACCCCTACTCTCTCCTCTTTGAGTAAACTTCTATTTAGTGACACAGCAAACATCAGTTTGTATCAAATGTCTTCAGAAATTTTCAAGGAAAACCTAAAATTTAGCTGAATTTAGCACAGTTTCCTTCTTTTAATTTTAAATGCTACGGTATAAGCATGACGGGCTAGGGAGAACCAAGAGTCCAGGAAATAGAAATGAATTGCCTCCAGCCGATAGGCAATAACACTGCATGATTTAAAGGAAAATGTCAGAGGTTAACTGGTGTCAACGATTTGCTATATCTCCCAATAGTCAGCCACCAAGAGGGCTGTCAGTATTGCTAAGAGCTAAAAATCAGTCCAACTGATGTGCAGCTTGAAAGGTCAAGTGTAGGCAAAAGCAGTATGTAATCCTTTCTGCATTTATTCCAATACTTCTATTTCATAATAAATATCATTTTGAAGTCTTCATGTAATAAGGCTATATACAATCAGAAAAGTATGGCTCCTTTTTTAAAATTTAAATATATATATACATACATACAGAGCTACTCTCAATCAGGAAAAATAAATTCTCCTCTAATGCAAACATGTTAAGTAGTACAGTTTTTTAAATCTTTAAACCATGTTGACTTATTCAAAGATTTTAACAGTTTTACTTTCGTTCAATAAATAAAAGTGAATTTGACTGTTCAAGACATTAATGGTAATGATGGGTCTTATCAGCAACCAGCATTTTGCAGCTATTCTTAGGATAAATTTAGCTAAACTCAGCATGTCAAATTAGAGCAAAGAATTTGATATATTTTCTCCCTCTCCTCACAATATAATGATTTCTCCACTGTTCTTTACTTTATTAAAAGGGTGATTGCAGAAAATCAGAAACACTCTTCGGGGTTATCCTTCCCTTTAAAAAGAGCACCCAGCTTTAATGCCTGGGAAAAATGTCAGAAGTTTATTTCACATAGATCAATTTTACATCTCAAAAGACCTTGAAAGAAGAGTAGAAAATGTATATGCATATACAACATTATTTTATTATTGCTTAATGACTCAGATAGCAATTATAACAGTCATAAACATTTCTTGCACCAGTATTAGCAGCCATCTAGTCAAAGCCTTACTTCACACACTAAATACAACATGGATGTCTTAGCTCAAGTCTTAACCTGAAAACCAGACAGGGTTGGTATGCAAGTGTATTACTTCATAAATGATGCTAGGGAGCAGGTGTGAAGGACCAGGGAAGGAGAGATGGTTAATTTCATGTGTCAACTTGACTGAGCCATGGGATGCCCAGATATCTGGTCAAACGTTATTCTGGGTGTTTCTGTGAGGGTGATTTTGGATGAGATTAATATTTAAATCAGTAGACTGAGTAAAGCAGATTGCTTTCCTTAATGTGAGTGGGCCTCATCCACTCAGTTGAAGGCCTGAATAAACAAGAAGTCCGACTCTCCCTCAAGTGCAAGAGAATTCCTCCTTGAGTGCCTTCAAACTGGGATATCAGCTCTTTCCTACTTTTGAACTTACACTGGAACATTGGCTTTTCCTGGGTCATGAGCCTACAGACTCACCCTGTAGAATTATGTGAGTCAATTCCTTATAATAAATTTATATACATACATGCACACACATGTATATTATATACATAAACACACACACACACACACACACACAGACACACACACCCCTACCAGTTCTGTTTCTCTGGAGAACCTGACTGATACACAGGGTAAAAGAGAGAAGGGAGACAAGTCTATATAATGATGTGTTATTATATCGTAAACCAATATGGACAACAGGTGATCAACCCATCGTGGAACTGTAGGATGCATCTCAGAACTGTCCACCAGCAGTTCTGAGTTGCTCACTGTGAGCGTCAGGTGTGCTCCCATAGGCATCCGTGAGTCAGAGAAGCTCCAGGGCGGGAAACAAAAGACCAGCATACATACTCGAGTTAGCATGCTGTCAGCATAAAGATGCTCAAATCAATGAAATTGAAAACAAGAAATCAATAGAGAAAATCGACAAAACCAAAAGCTGATGCTTTGAAGAGATCAATAAAAGCAGTAAGCCTCTAGCCAGGAAAACTTTTTAAAAATGGGGAAAAAAGGACACAAATCACAAATTTAATATCAGAAATTAAAGAAGGGACATTAGTACCATTCCCACTGACACTGAAAGGACAATCAACGAATAAATACTGTGAACAACTCTATGCCAACAAATTTGATAATCTAGATGAAATGGACCAATTCCAAAGAGATATTCGTTGATGAATGAGAGACTAATCAGTTTGAAAAATTTAACTGACGTGACTGGTCCACAGACTATAATGTTGGGGAAAAATCGTTTGAAGAGATGAACACGACTGCTGTGTGCCTGGTTCCTGTGTCCTACTCTGATGGCTTTTCTCACCACTCGACCTCCTGGGCTCCAGCTGCATGTTCTTCAATAAGCCACATGCTCTCCCGCCTCAGATCTGCAACGAGGTACCACATCCCCTGATGTGCGTCATGACCTCTGCACCCCAGCACCTGACTAATTTCCACATTATTTCAGTGCTAAAATTCAATGAAGAAGTTTGTTTTCTTGGTTTGCTTATTCACAGTGACAAGTAGTGGAGCTGATGGAAAGAGTACAGGTTTTGAGGTGGCCAGAGGTGGGAACAGGGACCTAAAAACTAGAGAAAACATTCGGTTATTGTGTAGCGATGATGTAAGGTAAGCACATTAATGCAATGCCCAGCACATGTTAGAGTAATAACAATAATTTGCATCAAATTTCCTACGGCATGTTAGTTGATACCACTGTGTAAATGGGTATGTCTGTGTTCATCAGCATAACCTCCTCATTTGAGAGTCAGTAACTCTTTCTACAGTAGAATCAGAACTCTCTCACACCTACTGAAGACTAAAATGCCAATGAAGTAGCCTTGGCATTGATACATTTCATCATTTCTGATGTGCTAACACAAAATTATTATTGCCATCTTCCTCGGACTATGTTCTTACTACCTATCACCTCATAAAAAATTTTTTAAATGTTCTCTCTACTGATTGCTGTTTGCCATTCTATCTCCAAAACATTTTTTCTAAAGATATTATTTCCTCTATAGTATATTCTCTATCAGTAGTCATTTACTTGTTCATTTTTTTCATTTAACAATTTTTAACTGAATACTTACTTTGAAGCCTTCATTGTATATACTGAGAAAAGAGAGAACAAGGTTTGGTTTCTCTGCTTTCTAGGAGTTTATTTCTTACACGAACAACAGAGAAGCAAGAGGCAATTTTGATCATACGCTAAGCATTATTAAAGGTTTAAAACAGAGAGTATAGGAACTTAGGAAACAACCACCTGACTCAGTCTTAAAATGTCAGAATAGATTCCACAGAGGAACTGAAACTTGATGGGATGCTTGGAGGTCAAGTGGAAATTAGTCAGGCACAGGGGAGTAGAGAACGTCAGGCCCATCAGGGGATGCGGTACTGTGTGGCAGACCCAAGGGCGAGAGGAGAGATCAGGGTAGGACACAGGAACTAGGCACACGGCAGTCACATTCATTTCTCCAAACACTTTTCCCTAAACAGTACAGTCTATGGACCAGTCATTTCAGTTCAATTTTTCAAGCCAATTGGAGTCACTTATGCATTTGGAAGCTATTCCATTCCCTACACGGCACTAGTCCCCCAAAATACAATGAAGAATAAGCCAAGGTCTCTGCCTTCATCAAGTTTACATTCCAATGAAGGAGATAGGAAATAAGCAAGTCAATAAACAAATGCATTTATTAAAATGTTTACTATTGTCATAAAGGAAATAAATTAGGCACTGTGATAGAGATGATAAGGGTGGATTAAGAAGGCCTTTTTAGACAGAGTGTTCAGAGAAAGTTTCTCTCAGTAGAGAACATTTAAGCCAAGTCCTAAACAGTGAGGAGCCAGTCATGTAACGAGCCAGGGAAAGAGCACATAGGCAATGGAAAAAGGTGTGCTATGTTGAAGACCCGCGTGTGTTCCTGGAACCAAAGTATGGCCAGGGTGATGGAGTATGGGGTGCAAGAGAGAGAGTGGCACGAAAGGAGGGTGAGCAGAGAAGTGGAGTCAAATCATTCAGCACCTTGACAGCCAGTTTGGAGTTTATTCCAAGGGTGAAGGGAAGCATCAAAAGGGTTTGAAGCAAAGAAGTGGAATGCTCTGGTTTATATCTTAATAACTTTTCCTGAGAAATTACTGAATGCTGATGATTGAATGTGTATGCCTATTATTGATTACTCAACAAATATTTGTTGAATAAGTGAATGAACAGTTTATCTGTTCCTCATTCTATAAACTGAAACTTTCCACTAACTGCTACAGTTTTTTAAGAAGCTATAGGGGGATGTGCTTCAACAAAACAAGGGTAAAAATCAAGAAAGAAAAAGACATGAAGTCCAGGAAACCATGAAAGGGAATAATTGGGTATTATCTGGCCAGCAGATCAAGACTTCTGAAAACATTTATTTTTTTTACACTGTTTAGCAGATTATTTATTTTTTATTAATTTTTATTGGTGTATAATTGCTTTACAATGTTATGTTAATTTCTACTGTACAGCAAAGTGAATCAGCTATACGTATATGTATATATCCCCTCTTTTTTGGATTTCCTTCCCATTTAGGTCACCACGGAGCATTGAATAGAGTTCCCTGTGCTATACAGTAGGTTCTCATTACTGATCTATTTTGTACATAGTATCAATAGTATATACATGTCAATCCCAATCTCCCAATTCATCCCACCCCCCCTTTTCCCCCTTGGTATCCATACGTTTGTTCTCTACATCTGTGTCTCTTATTTCTGCTTTGCCAATAAGATCATCTATAACATTTTTCTAGAGTCCACATATATGTGTTAATATACGATATTTGTTTTTCTCTTTCTGACTTACTTCACTCTGTATGACAGTCTCTAGGTCCATCCACATCTCTACAAATGACTCAATTTCTTTCCTTTTTATGGCAGAGTAATATTCCATTGTATATATGTACCACTTCTTCTTTATCCATTCCTCTGTTGATGGACATTTAGGTTGCTTCCATATCCTGGTTATTGTAAATAGTGCCGCTATGAACATTGGGGTGCATGTGTCTTTTTAAATTATGGTTTTCTCAGGGTATATGCCCAGTAGTGGGATTGCTGGGTCATATGGTAGTTCTATTTTTACTTTTTTAAGGAAACTCCATAGTGTTCTCCATAGTGGCTGTATCAATTTACATACCCACCAACAGTGCAAGAGGGTTCCCTTTTCTCCATACCCTCTCCAGTATTTGATGCTTGTAGATTTTTTGATGATGGCCATTCTGACTGGTGTGAGATGATACCTCATTGTAGTATTGATATGCATTTCTTCAATAATTAGTGATGTTGAGCATCTTTTCATGTGTTTGTTGGCCATCTGTATGTCTTTTTTGGAGAAATGTCTATTTAGGTCTTCTGCCCATTTTTTGGTTGGGTTATTTGTTTTGTTGATATTGAGCTGCATAAGCTATTTGTAAATTTTGGAGATTAATCCTTTGTCAGTTGCTTCATTTGCAAATATTTTCTCCCATTCTGAAGGTTGTATTTTTGCCTTGTTTATGGTTTCCTTTGCTGTGCAAAAGCTTTTAAGTTTCATTAGGTCCCATTTGTTTATTTGTGTTTTTATTTTCATTACTCTAGGAGGTGGGTCAAAAAAGATCTTGCTGTGATTTATGTCCAAGAGTGTTCTGTCTATGTTTTCCTCTAAGATTTTTATGGTGTCTGTCCTTATATTTGGGTCTTTAATCCATTTTGAGTTTATTTTTGTGTATGGTGTTAGGGAGTGTTCTAATTTCATTCTTTTACATGTAGCTGTCCAGTTTTCCCAGCACCACTTATTGAAGAGACTGTATTTTCTCCATTGTATATTCTTGCCTCCTTTGTCATAGATTAGGTGACTATATGTGCATGGGTTTATCTCTGGGCTTTCTATCCTGTTCCATTGATCTAGATTTCTGTTTTTGTGCCAGTACCATACTGTCTTGATTACTGTAGCTTTGTAGTATAGTCTGAAGTCAGGGAACCTGATTCCTCCTGCTCCATTTTTCTTTCTTAAGATTGCTTTGGCTATTCGGGGTCCTTTTCATTTCCATACAAATTGTAAAATTTTTTGTTCTAGTACTGTGAAAAATGCTATTGGTAATTTGATAGGGATTGCATTGAATCTGTAGATTGCTTTGGGTAGTATAGTCATTTTCACAATATTGATTCTTCCAATCCAAGAACATGGTATATCTCTCCATCTGTTTGTGTTTTCTTTGATTTTTATCAGTATCTTATAGTTTTCTGAGTACAGGTCTTTTGCCTCCTTAGGTAGGCTTATCCCTAGGTATTTTATTCTTTTTGTTGCAACAGTAAAAGGGATTGTTTCCTTAACTTCTCTTTCTGATCTTTCATTGTTAGTGTATAGGAATGCAAGGGATTTCTTCGTATTAATTTTGTATCCTGCAACTTTACCAAATTCATTGATTAGCTCTAGTAGTTTTCTGGTGGCATCTTTAGGATTTTCTATGTATAGTATCATGTCATCTGCAAACAGTGACAGTTTTACTTCTTCTTTTCCAATTTGGATTCCTTTTGTTTCTTTTTCTTCTCTGATTGCCGTACCTAGGACTTCCAAAACTATGTTGAATAATAGTGGCGAGAGTGGACACCCTTGTCTTGTTACTGATCTTAGAGGAAATGCTTTCTGTTTTTCACCATTGAGAATAATGTTTGCTGTGGGTTTGTCATATATTGGCCTTTATTATGTTGAGGTAGGTTCCCTTGAGGCAAGAAGACAGCTGGCTCCAGAAGGGAGCCTTTCAAGAAAGAAATGCAACTGATCATTATGCTTAACTACATCAGCTTTGTTGAACATTTAGAAAACATATTAATAATAGAGAACACTGAAACATATCCCAATGAAAAATTCAAATATTAACATTAACTCTAAGGAAGAAAGGAAAAGAAAATAGAATATCACAGGAAACCAACTGGCTCAACATAAAACTGACTCAGGTGTAATTTAAAAACTGGCTACTAATTCAAACATATATTGTGCTTGCTTCTTGGAAGCAAGACTAGGATTGGGAAGAGATGAGGCAAGGGCTTGGTGTGTCTTATTACTATGTGACATTTTGGAAAGCATTTTCATCTATTACTTTTCCATGTCAAGCCTCTGACCTTCCTGTCTTGCTCCTCCTTATTTATTGCCTCCGCACTCTAGCTCCAGGCCTGTTCCCTTGGCTCCTGTGTCCCTTTGCCAGGCCCAGTTCTAGAAGTGATGCTGTAGAAAATCTGATCAAGATTTTTATCTATTTATACAACTTTGGGTCCCAAGCTATCCAAACTGGTTCTAAATTCACTTTACCTATTCACAGGAGTGTCTCATGTCTGCGGCCTGTCTTGATAATTGATATATCCTATAGACCTATGAGTATTACTCTTTATTCATTTTTCTCCCCTAAAGACTGAAAGTTCCATGTAAGGATACTGAAGTACCTTTACAGAATTTCTCCCTTTGACCTGAAAGAAATATCTTTAAATCTGAAAGAAGTTTCCATAAACAGAGAGGAAATGTATCCATTATTACTGCTCCATGTTCCCTATTTTGTCCTGTTATGCCCCCAGTTGAAATTATTCATATAATCTCCTTTGTTTCCAATCCATTTTAGCCCTATTAAAAAAAAAAGTTTATGCAAAAACTTAATTATCTTTTAATTTGAGGATTTTATAAGTTAATTTGGTATTTATGGTTTGCTAAATAAAGTCAAAAATTCCCACAATCACATGTAGCTATAGGCCACCTTACAGAGGCCATTCATAAATTATGTGTAGTATCTAATATTTGAACATACAGCCAATAATTTCATTTATAAAATTAAAGTTATGGCTTTTCAAGAGTATTTCCAGAATTCTAATTAACACCAGCTAATGAATTGAGCACTGGGGCCAAGGACACCATTAGAGAAAACTAATGAAAGGCCAACAGAATGTAATTATTTTTCAAAACAGAACTTGAAGTAACCACTGCTATTTTTAAAGCATATGATTATGGGATATTGTATATAGATATGATGACTCCATCAACTTTAAAAAGCACTACTGAATGAAAGCTTCCTGAGGGTGGGGATTTTTACTATATTTGTCAGTACTCTATCCCCTGTGCTTTGAACAGTGCCTGGCACTTAGTAGATGCTTAAGTATTCTTTTGAGTTCGTGAATAAAAAGTTGATGTATCATATTCTACTAATTGACATTTTATAATAAGACCAATTGCACTTTTGTGCTATAGCACAAAAATTTATTACCAGCGTTATAACTCTGGAGTTTCACCAGACCCTAAAGTGCCTTCTGAATTATCAGAAGTACCACAGCATTCACGTTATACTGCAATTTAATAATCAGTTGCATTTTATTGCATTCTGATCCTATGATCAGTGACCAGGCCTCAAACCTGACAGAATAGTAGTGAGGTTTTTGTAGACATTTTTCTTCCCATTGCTTAAAAGAGGTCACAAACTTGTGTCCCTCAAGCTACATTTAGTTTGCAGATATACTTTATTTGGTCTTCACAGCACTGGTGTGTGTGTATGTATATATACATACACACACATATATATTCTTTAAAAAATTGAAATGGTTGCCAAAGTTTACAAATCAGGTCACTTCATATCAAATTTTAGATTTGTGGAATCTCTTGAAAAAAAAAGCATAATATCTGACAACACTGTGCCCAAATTTCCACATGGAATCAATAGGCAGAAGCTGAGTAACACCACTGTCTTTAAACAGAGAGGGTGCATTCTGTGTTGCCATACTTCCCACCACTCTCTTTTGTCCTCCCAATCAGATCTGTTCATTATGGTGCTCAGACTGTTCATTCTTACAGAATAATTAAGAAGGACATGAAATACTTTACTTTGTACTCTTCACTCTTTAATATTATCTACAGGAATTCAAGTTTGTAAGTCCTGGCCTAAAGGATAGAGTACAATTGCTTTAGCGTGGCAGACCCAGCCCTTCATACTCTGACCCAGAGGAACGTGTTCATCCTTGTCTTCCCCCATGACTCTCCATACAGTTTATTCTAAACAAAGCTCATTTCCTCAATGGACCATAACCATTCATTCTTGCCTGTATTTGTAGGATCTATACTTGGCGCATTATCTTTCTAGTGGAATTCTGCTAACTTTTTCAAATGTCATCCCCTCTCCTCCAGGACACAAGAAATATTTGTTAAATGCATACATGCCAAGCACTTTAATAGGTCCTATGGGATACAGAAGTAAACAAGGGACACAAACCCTACCATAACAGAGATTAACAAGGAAGTCACCCTTGTTAATAATTACAAAAAAATAATTACAATAAAATGTGCTCTTGTCTGCTTTCCTGGCCACTGATGGTTTGCTCAGGAAGGGGTGGGGAGTGCCCAAAACAACCTAAAAATTTTGCAATTCAAAAGAAATTTCATATACTGTGTATTTGGAAAGATCTCTCACAAATGCTCTCCCCCAAAAAAGGTGCACTAAAACATGGAAACAAGTTGAAATTCAGATGAGAAGGTAAATGGCAGGAGAATAAAATAATCGTGAAATAACAGCTTAAAGAGTGGCAGAAGATTAAAAATTGTCACTGCAGTCACCTGCCAATGTCTCATCATCTCTAGTTTAGAATGTGAAAGTGATAAGGAAAAAAAGAGTAAATATTGCAGAATGCAAAAAGAAAGAAAATCTCAGCCAGCAGGTTTCTATGGATTCTGTCATAGAACAGACATTGCTTTTCATAATTCTGGTCAGTCAGGAAAATGAAGTAAGCAGATGTCAGGAACCTAACCTGGCCTTGGCTAGTCAAGGAACTTGGAATCATACCCTGTACTCTCGCTCACATTCTGAAATCTCCTCTATTCATTTTGCTGACAGCAATCATATCCTAATACACCCGCCCCCCATCCAGGTTGCCAGAAACCAAGAGAGGAACATGGATTTATGATTTTAAACTTCTGATGACACCTTCAAACCAATGCCTTATTCTTCCGAAGAGTCTTCCCAATCCTAAAATTTTCAATGTCACTTGTAAGTCAAAAATCTGCAGGCACAGAATTTTAAATTCTGCAATGGAGATGCAATTGACATTTCCTACATCTTCCTAGTGTGTCTTTCTTCACAACATTTTCACAGATGAGGAAACCAAGGCTCAATGATTTAAATTCAGTTTAAAAACCCAATATATATGGCACTTTGTTTTCTAAAGAGAAAACGATGGAACATTGGTTGAGGTAAATTGAACTGTACATATGTAACACAGTTTGAAATAAAAATCATTACAGTAGCATTTGTTTAACAAGAACTTATCAATAACCACATTAAGACACTAGAAGTTTCCACTGCTTAAAGAATTGGAATTTGAAAATGAAGGTGGAAGTAGGGAGGGTGTGGGGAACAAAGAAATTCGGCATATGGGGATTTGTAGAGTTGAAAGTTTACGAAGAAACCAGTGAATAAAACATATTTTTAGGGGCTTCCCTCGTGGCACAGTGGTTAAGAATCCTCCTGCTAATACAGGGGACACGGATTCGAGCCCTGGTCTGGGAAGATCCCGCATGCCGCAGAGCAACTAAGTCCGTGCACCACAACTCCTGAGCCTGCGCTCTAGAGCCCGCGAGCCACAACTACTGAAGTCCGCATGCCTAGACCCCCTGCTCCGCAACAAGAGAAGCCACCGCAATGAGAAGCCCGCACACCGCAACGAAGAGTAGCCCCCACTCGCCGCAACTAGAGAAAGCCCACGCACAGCAACGAAGACCCATTGCAGCCAAAAATAAATAAATAAATAAAATTTAAATATATATATATTTTAAAATTATGTTGACCGTAATGTGCTCTGCTCAGAGACTGAGATATATATGTATATATATGAATGTATGTGAATGTTTATATTTGAATATATTTAAATATATTTAAGGGCTTATATAGATATAGACATATAATTTTAAGAAAGAGATAGGATTATAAAAAGAACTTCTAGAATACTGTCTTAATGAAAAAATTTCCACAAAAACTGAACATTGTAAAGAAGGTCGTGGTCAGTGGTTGCCTAAATTAAACATACGTAGATCCTGAGGACAATACATTTGCAGACCTGCATGCTAGTTTTACCTGCTTTTCCACTGTAATCATGACAGGAAAAAATGACAGACCTGAAGGCCAACACTGCTCACCCTAGACCATTAGGAGACTTGACTTAAACTGGATTGATCAGAACCAGACTACACTCTGCTGAACGGAATTGAAGGAAGTGATCTGAATCAACACCACCAGCAATTAAGCAATGCTTTTAAACTCTGAACTAATGAGAAACTGATGACAGATTTTTAACAACGTGAAAAAAATGAGGAGAGCCATGGTTACAACAACCAATGAGAGAGAACACAGTGTGTTAGGCTTTGACTGTGTGTTCAGCTCATCATTCTGGCTGGTAATTTTCACAGTGGAGATGGAGATGGAGATGGAGATGGAGATGGAGATGGAGATGGAGATGCAAGCAGTGTCCAGGGAAGGGCAGAAGTTTTCGTGATGCTAGAACATATCTTAGGACCCAACTTTTAAATAAAGACCTTGTTGTAACATATCAATGTTTACTCTATACATGTCCCTTTCTCCTAAGATAAATTTTAGAAAAATAAAACTATATTATAATTATCAGTTCACCTATCCAACTTACCAACTAAACGAGAGCTCAGCAATGGAAGAATCAATGCCTTATTCATTTTGTAACTACAATTTCCAACACAGTGTACATCACAGGTATGTAGGTATGAAATAAATTTTTACTGACTCACCTCATAAAATTATTATGTACAACATGTACCTAAATGAGAGAATCTAAATATTTGAAGTTTTCCAGTTTGCTAGTTTCTGACTGATGAAAATTTTACTAGTCACAAATGTCCCTAGAGCTTGTGGGCAAGAACCAATAAACTAATGTGGTTTCTATACTATGAAGCATAAATTGAAAATAAAATACTAAACCCTAGTCTATCCCATAAATATGCATTTATGAAATATTTGAAAGGTAAATTATGCAAATATGTGTTTAAGGAATTTAGACATAATGGATCATTGACTTGTTGGGCCTCAACAACTTCCTCAAAACCATTAGCATCTATTATGTAAATTCACATTTACAGAGCTAATAAAATGCACATTAGTCAACCAACAGCAGGATTACTTATCTGAGGTGGTCTCATGTTTACAGGTCCAGATTTATTTTTCTTTTAAGAAAAATAGCCACAATATATTAATTTGAGAGCTGAAACTTGAATATAAGCAGGGAGTTTTTGTCTCTTTCATTTTTAATACCTTTAGACTTTTCAATTAGGCTGACACAATTCAGAGTAATTGATGGGTTTTCTTATAATGTAAACAACCAAAGTCAGAATATATAATATAACTATACGGCTACTGAAATATGCATGACTTTCCATTGTTTTTAATATATAGAACTTTTTACTTTAAGATGAACTGGAAGTTATGTAGCAAAAGAGTTTGAAGAAACAAATGGAAATGATGTAAAAACAATCCTACTGTTATAAATCAACTACAAATTCAATGGCATATTCAATGCATATGAATAATGTCATCTCAAAATAACATATTATTGCAAAAGAAATTTAGCAGTGGCATAATGTTTTCAAGAAACAGTTTTCATTCTGTTAACATCTTATTGAGCTTTTTGATTATTATTTATTTAATCAGGAAGTTTTTTTAATTAAAAATTTAGATTATATTAGAAGTTTATAAACTATATCAGAACTACCAAAGATAGGAGAGGGCTTTTTGCAGATTTTTCAATTTGAAAATTATTGGACTTATAAGTATAGTATATGAAATCCCTATAATAAGTGAAATGAGATACTCTGCAATATTTTCTTTGGAATATTAGATTTAACTTAGTAACCTAAAAAACACTCTCTGGTTTTCTGATTCAACCATCTCACCTTCCTCCTAACGTCCATGAAATTAAACCAATAACTCAAAGTAATGTGGCTTTAATGGTGGACAATGAGCCTTGTTAGGACAGTGATAACGATGTATATGGGGGCTTCCCTGGTGGCGCAGTGGTTGAGAATCTGCCTGCCAATGCAGGGGACACGGGTTCGAGCCCTGGTCTGGGAAGATCCCACATGCCTCAGAGCGACTAGACCCGTGAGCCACAATTACTGAGCCTGCGTGTCTGGAGCCTGTGCTCCCCAACAAGAGAGGCCGCGACAGTGAGAGGCCCGCGCACCGCGATGAAGAGTGGCCCCCGCTTGCCGCAACTGGAGAAAGCCCTAGCACAGAAATGAAGACCCAACATAGCAATCAATCAATCAATCAATCAATCTTTAAAAAAAAAAAAAAAAAGATGTATACGACTGGAGATATCCACAGAACCCTCGATTTACAAACATGAGCAATGGCTATTCATAGACTAGACCTCCCTGAAAGGACTAATTTACAAAACTACATAAATATTTTAGACTATCATTTATTATTAGAATCTCATTGATACCCAACAAGTTTAATATGAATTTTAAGCAACTTTCAGTGATGAAATACTTTTCCACGGTTCTTTTGATGCCATTTCTAACTTTATCCTCAGTGTCTAGCCTTATTATACACTTAATAGATGCTCAGAAATACTTATTTAACACATAAGTCCCAGGTTGATAGGTCACTTTAACTGAAGGGAGTAGCCAAATATATATTTTTTCATTCAGGCAAAACAATTGATCCAAAAGTTTGATGCAACTTGTTTTAGACTGCTTTTATTTGGGGGGAGGGGCATTAAATATAACACTTTACTTACGAGCTGAAATTCCAAACTACTAAACAAGTCAATCCAAATTATTTAATCAAAAAGAAATATCTTATCTTACTTACCAAACTATGTCCTGGGCAATATATACAGTAGATAGAAATAGGCTATTTAGGCCTTCTAAAAGCAATGAATGAAATGAAAAGTTAGTTTTATACAAATCTGTCAGTTATCCTAACTTGAGAGTAAATGCATTGAGAGTCAGACTGTGTCTTACTTCTACCCACAGCACCTTGCAGATGGTATGCTTCACAAAAGTTTGTTGGGCTAAGTGAGAGAAAGAAGATTCTATAAAACTTCTTCTCAGAGCCTGATTAATTGCACTAATTTTTTTAGTAAATTTAGATTTTTAGCCCTTAAATCAAAGATAAAATTCAGAAAACCATATACCTCCATTTATAAAATACAGAATAATCTCACACACGCATATATACACACACAATATGCTACTCTTGGTGTTTCACTATTGAGTAAAATGAGATGTGTCTATTTTCAAAACAGATTAAATAGCTTTGGAAATGCCACTTAGCTTATATGATAAAATAGGTTTGTTCCATACGATCTTCTAAATGCACATCTACTGAAACGTCATCTACATGTTTATGTCAAAACTCTTGTGCATCAGGGACTCTAAGATGTGAGAACTATTACTACTCCTGTGTTCCTTCTTTGGTAACCCTCCCAGTTTTTAAAATTTGTTATAATAACAAAATAGCATCTGAGAGCAAAAATGTGTAATCTATCTATCTTTACTGTGATTATCGGTGAGAACAAAACCCTCAATACCTCAGCAGGAAAATGGTCAAAAAATACACATCTGAAATATTATTATTGTAAAAATGGAAGCAAGAGAATTCCTATATCAAAGTAGAGAAAATTAGATCAGAATTTTATTTTCAGTGTGACATTTTCAAAATTTTTAAATTTAATGATCAAAATTAAACATTATCTCCCTAGTTTTTCTCATTTTCCATGCCCCTCCTCTTCCCCAAGCTCACAAAGAAAAATAAGAGAAAAGGAAATACAATTTCCTTCAAAACATTCCTCTCCAATCTCTTAGTCTCCTCATTCTAATTTCTGAGCTCCTTTACACCTGCTTTTAAAGTCCTTCTATCCTTGCTTGATGTGCTTCAATCCTGCCCCTACTAAACTTGGTGGTGCAGCTGAACAGGAGAACAGAAGAGAAAGTTGTGCAAGCTGAAATAGGCCAATCTCCTGACGCTCTGTCTGGTTTTATCTTTTATCTGCTCTTTCTATAAACTGAGATAGAATGCAAAAAGGTGTCAGTTCTTCTAAGAGCACAGCTCTCTTATACTGTTGATGAAAAAAACAGAGATGCAACTGTGTTCAAGGCAGGCTCCATAGAGCTTGAAATCTTGTGAAAAGAAAAAGCCACCCAGGGTTCACTAGCCCATACTCAAAGCAATGTGTTGGAGGAGATGCACAAAGTGAATTTTTAAGCCACCAATGGAAGAATTAAAAAGAAAAAAAGGATGAGCATTATTTTGATGATAATTGACATACAAACTGTTCAATTTCAGCACAAATTTAGTTCAGCATTTTGTTTTTCAGTCAAACTTGGATATTCTCCAAAATATGTTAAGACAAAACTGGTTCTAAAATAATTTTTTGCTTAGGTCTGCATATACCCTACATAAGCCTCCAAAGTGATTAACAATCATGTCTAATTTATTCTTATCCTAAACTTGTCAGGATTCAAATATATTAAAGCCAGAAGTGGTTTTCATGATTACTGTTGGAAATAAGATGAGATTTACGGTATTGTAACCAATGCCCTAGAATGCCTCGACCTTAGCTCCAGAAAATCCTTACTCTCCCTTCTCATAGTTACTGAGACAGGTGGAAACACACACACACACATACACACAGTGACCAATGTGAAAAAAATACCATTTTGTAATCTGAGTCATATCTTAATGCCCTAATACGGAACTAATTGGTAGAAGATGTCCACACCTCAGGCCAGCAGGAACTTTATCTTGTCTTAAGTAAAAATTCAAATTCTTCAGCCATCCCTATGATAAATAAACTCAGGATGATGAGCAGCTAACTCAAACAAGCATCAAGAAAGAGAACATTTAAACAACTAGCCTATGCCCAAAAGTTTTGCTGGATCATTATATAGAGTCATCCCTCAGTATTCACGAGAGATTGGTTCTAGGACCCCACGTGGATACCAAAATCTGCGGATGCTCAAGTCCCTTATATAAAATGACATAGTATTTGCAAGTAACCCAAGCATATTCACCCCAATACTTTAAATCATCTCTAGATTACTTATAATATCTAATATAATGTAAATGCTATGCAAATAGTTGCTGGCAGACAGCAGATGCATGTTATGCTTTTTGGAACTTTCTGGATTTTTTTTAATATTTCAATCCACAGTTGGTTGAATCCATGGATGCAGAACCCATGGATATAGAGGGTCCACTGTATACCTCTACCTCCTGGAAGCAAAGAAGTTAAAGAGAAGAAGGGGTATAGGGTCATGTTTCTGATCACACAGTGCCCTCACCCATCAGTAAACATAGCCTGTTCAAAGTCTTAAGCTAGGTTTACTCATTCATTCAACAGATTTTGAGCATCTACTATAGACCAAGCACTGTTCTAGATAAGAGAGATATAAATTATCAATTCCTTCCATAGAGAAGTAGAACTCATATAAAGAAAACTGAAGGAATGGCCCTCCTACCTACTACATGCAAGTTATTCTTTCATGAATAAGACCTGGACTTATCATCAAAGAGTCTAATTGGAGAAACAAAAAAACCTACCAAATAAACACAAGGGTGAAATTACATTGTTCCCTTTGAATCAATGATCCCACCTTTAAATTCTTTCTTAAAGCAATATTCAAAAATATGGAGATAGGTGATGTCAGCATCATGGTGGTATAAGATGTCTCTAATTTTTGTCCCCCTTTTAACGTCTAAAAGTCAGCATCTATCCATGAACAAAAGTGCCTCTGTGGGAGCTGTGGGACCAGCACCAAACACTAAGGGACCTGAGAGGAGTCTTGTCGCTTGTGAATTGGGTAATAGACAGGTAGACTCTAGTATAGGCTGTGGAACTAGCAGGGGCCTGTGAACTGGCTGCAACCTCTCTCAGCTGTGGTCCAGGAGTACCTGGAAAACATTGACTCGGGCAGATACCCACAAGATGAGAGAGCCTTTGGAGAAGTCCAGGTTTATAGAGGAAAAGTTCTAGCACTCTGTTGGAGTTTTTAAAAAATACAAACTTGGATTCATTGGAGTGGTTGAGAGGAGCTTTGCCTGCATCACCCCTCGCTACCAGGTGGCACAGCTCAGAAAAAGAAGAGGTTGGGGGTCCCTCCCACAGGGGAAAAGGAAGAGTGGTGAGTGAGGACCCAGCTTCCCCAGCTGTGCAGGATGCTACTAAAGAAACCTATCTCTCTCCTGAAGCCCCCAGAGCATTAAAGCAAGAGCTTCACGACTGGGAAGCGGGAGGAGGTAGGAAGGAGATAGGAAAAGAGGCAAATAAGAATATCAGAGAACATTAAAGAGACACAATTCCTGCTGACGTGTTCTAAACTCCAGCAGGAAGCCTGTCCATGAGCTGCTAGAAAAATCTCACTCAAGGATCCCTCCAACTGGCCCACTGACACCCCCAGCACCCTGAATGCCAAACCCACACCTCCCCCAACTCTACAGCCAGCTCTTTATGTGAACTCCTGAGGGTGGTGGTGAAAGAAAGCTCAGATAGACAGGGAGTGCACACAGAAAACAAGCCAGAGTCTGCAGGAAAGGAAGAAACCACAGTCTTGAGCTGTAGCACCACTTTGGGGAAAAAAGAGAGGTTACCAACAGCCAGCCTGATGCATTGTAAGACCATGAGAAGACATACAAACTTAAATGTTCTGCTACAAGACAGAACAAGAAGTGGAACAAGTCTAACCATACAAGATCAGAGAAGACCCCAAAATATAAGCAGGATCAACAAAAATATCTCTCAACTGAAGGCAGCTCGTAAAGATTGAAGGAGGTGACTGCTACTTCAAGTGTGAAAACAGCGATGCAAAACTCCAAAGAACATGAAGAGTCAAGGAAATATGCCATCAACAGGTCATAATAATCTTCCAGTAACCAAACCCCAAGACACAGATATCTGATTTACCCAAAAAACAATTCAAAGAAACCTCAAAATAGAAATAGAGGGGATGGGAAGATGTAAGACTGGGGTAAGGGATTGAGAGGTACAAACTACCATGTATAAAATGATAGACTACAAGGATGTGTTGTACAGCATAGGGAAACATAGCCATTATTTTGTAGTGACTTTAAATAGGTTATAATCTATAAAAATAGAGTTGCTATTTGTACACCTGAAACTAACATGCTGTTGTAAATAAAATATACTTCAATTCTTAAAAAAGAACCAATATTAGAATCATTGGAGTTCCAAAAGGAGAAGAAAGGGAACAGGAGACAGAAAACTTTTTTTTTAGGGTGGACTATTTTTTTTTGATATAAGTTATTTTTTAATTGAAGTATAGTTAATTTGCAATGTTGTGTTAGTTTTAAGTGTACAGCAAAGTGATTCAGTTATATATATATGTATGTATATACATACATGTATATATTCTTTTTCAGATTCTTTTCAGAAAGCTTATTTAAAGAAATAACAACTGAGAACTTCTCAAATTTGGGGAGAGGCTTGGACATCCAAGTTCATTAAACTAATACATCACTCATTATTTCAATTCAAAATAACCTCCTCCAAGAAACATTATAATGAAACTGTCAAAAATCAAATCAAAAAAAAAAGAGAGAGAATCCTAAAAGCAGCAACAGAAAAAAATATTGTAACCTACAAAGAAACCCCCATTACACTATCAGCAGATTTCTCAGCAGAAACCCTACAGATCAGGAGAGAATGGGTTGATATATCTGAAGTGTTGAAAGAAAAATAATTGCCAGCCAAAAATAGTCTATACGGCAAAGTTATCCTTCAAAACGACAAATAAAAGCTGAGGGACTTCTTTGCCACTAGAACTGCCTTACAAGAAACGCTGAAAGGAGTTCTTCAAACTGAAATGAAAAGACACTAATTAGTAACATGAAAACATACAAAAATATGCAACACACTGGTAAGAGTAAATATATCGTCAGATTCAGAAAGCTCTAAATCTGGAATATGATAGTGTGTTGACTAACTATATTATAAAGGTTAAAATATTTTTTAAAAAAACCATAGCTACTATAATTTCTTAATGAATACACAATATAAAAAGAGGTAAATCGTGATATTAAAAACATAAAAGAGGGGAGTCAAAGAGTAGAGTTTCTATACACGATCAAAGTTAAGTTGCTATCAGCTTAAAATGGACTGTTATATCTGTCAAATGTATTATGTAAGCCTCATGGTAACCACAAAGCAAAAACCTATAGTAAATTCACAAAAGTTAAAGAGAAGGGAATCAGAGGGTAGCACCACAGACAACCACCATTTCACAAAGGTAGACAACAAGAGAGGAAAAAGAGGACAACGGAACCACAAAACAGCCAGAAAGCAATTAATAAAATGAACAGCAAAAGAAACAAGCAACAAACTGAAAAGGCAACCTACAGAATGGGAGAAAATATTTGCAAACTATATATTGGATAAGTGGTTAATATCATATATATATATATAGAGAGAGAGAGAGAGAACTCATTCAACTCAATAACAACAGAAAATTCAACTAAAAAATGGGCAGAGTAAATTCTTTTTCCAAAGAAGACATGCAAATAGCCAACAGGTACATGAAAATGTGCTCAATATCACTAGTCATCAGGGAAATACAAATCAAAGCCACAATGAGATATCACATTACATCTGTTAGAATTGCTGTCATCAAAAAGACAAGTGATAAGTGTTGGTAAGTATGTGGAGAAAAGGGACTTCTTCACACTGTTGGTAAGAATGTAAATTGAAAACTATAGAAAATAATATAGAGGTTCATCAAAAAAGTAAAAATGGAACTACAGTATGATCCACTTTTGGATATATATATATATATATTGAAGATATATATCTTCAATCTCTTCATCTATTTAAATGTATAGTATGTAAAAGGTTATATATAGAGAGAGGTCTTGAACTTTGGCTATGGAGTCTTGCAGGTAGGGTTAAAATGCCATCTCCATCTCTTACCTATTATATGACCTTGAGCAAGATACTGATTCTCCACAATGCCACTATCCCAGAAAAATGTTGTTACATATTTTCCTATGACCGCTATGTTGTTGACAAAACGACAGGCAGAAAAATGAATGAACTTCATCCTATTCAACACAGTAGCTAATGACATTTATCTAGTTCTAAGAAATCACTTCTTGGACTTCTGAAAAGACATATAGCCCACAATATAACACAGTCACTCTAAGCCATTAACATAAGAATTAATGGGAAAAAAATCTTCAAAACGCCAATGGATACTGGACAGATATTGAAGATCCCATTAAATCTGCATTCCCCAGGGTACTAATTAAGGGTCTTTTGGTTGCAGTCAACAGACAACAGAGACTGACTCTAGCTAGATTAAGTATAAGGGAGAATTTATTGGAAGAGTTCTGCTATTTCTCAAGATGTTGCAGAAGGAATTGAACAAAAAGTTTCAGGAGAGGAAGAAATAAAGGTAGCTCGAAGGAATCTCACCACAAAATATCAAGAATATGTTTATTGCTAGAAAACTACCACTCAAGTGACTCAACTCTAATGAGTCATAGTTACTAAGTCTCACTGTTTTCATATTTCAATTTTTTTAAAGAGAATGTGTAGCCCAGTTTGTATTAGTGGCCCTGGCCAAAGGTCAGTGTCACATATTATAGAAACCAATCCCAGGACTTCCCTGGTGGTCTACTGGTTAAGACTCCACGCTCCCAATGCAGGGGGTCCAGGTTTGATCCCTGATCAGGGAACTAGACCCCACACTCATGCCACAACTAAGAGCCAGCATGCCGCAACTGAGAGTTCTCATGCCGCAACTAAAAAAGCTCCTGCATGCCGCAACTAAAGATCCCACATGCCGCAACAAAGATCCTGCGTGCCACAACTAAGAGCCCACATGCCACAACTAAAGATCCTGCACGTGGCATGGCAACGAAGATCTCACGTGCCACAACTAAGACCTGCCACAGACAAATAAATAAATATTAAAAAAAAAAATCCCAAAGAAAGAGAAAGTGTCATGAGCTGTAAAGCACCTTATGTAACTAAGTTTTTCAGCATTAAAACAAATTACTTCTTTTATAATTAATACAATAAGATACCAAATAACTGTTCTACTTATTGAGTTGGAGACAACCCAAATAATTGAAAAGAGAAAGAAAAACATCTTCCTTAGTGTCAGTAAAGTGTGAAGACTTTCAAAGATAGAAAGAATTCTGAAATAAATATTTTTTGATACTAAAGCTGAAGTCAAATGGCAGAAAAATAGGGCAATGTGGCAGATAATTTCTCACTGCATCCCCAGAAATGTGGTAGAGATAGACAGTTGTCTACGAGAATTTTTCTTCCTCTTCTACATTATAGAGTCATTGCAAGGATGCCAATGCACAACCATAGACTACATTTCCCAGGAGCACTTGCATATATCTTGATGGGGCCCGTGTCTTTAGTTCATACGAATAGAGAGTACACGGAATATGTGTGTTACTATCCACACAGACTTCAGCCATGAGCCTTCTCCTTGTGCTTTTCCCTTTCTACTGGCTGGTTCTGGAAAATGGCAGTACCAATGGAAGGAGCCAAGATTTCTGAAATACATCATAGAAGAATGCCTCCCACCAGCCAGGAACAAGAAATAAGCCACAAATGATATCATGGAGATAAGTAATAAAAAATTAAAATTAAAATTATAATTAGACAAAAGAAATAAGCCACTAAGTGTTAGGGGTCCATTTATGACTGCAGATAGCATTAATCCAGAATCTGATTCCAGAAGAAGTTGAAAAAGCCAGAACATTAAAATGACAGAAAGGGAGAAAATAAACATGAACACAAAGAAAACAAAATAAATGACAGAAGTAAAGTGATGTCAATGATATTTGGAAAACTGGAAAATATATGACTTAGCAAAGTTGATGAATTATCAAGAAAATTAGTGACATAGAACATTAGATGGATTTAGGAACTGGAGACCAAGGATACTTCTGAAGGTGAATATAATAAAGAGATTGATGACAGAAGAGAGTACTGAAAATCTACAAAGAGCAGTTAGACCTCTAGAGCCCCACACAGACCAGATGCCTCTCTCTTAAGTAGGCAGAGACTGTGGGTCGACTGGAGGGATTCAGAAAACAGAAACACCAGGAGTATTTAGAGTGGGATGCCGACCTTAAAACGGAGTTGAACAATGAGACCCCCTCCTGCCACCCCCTCCTCCTTCCTCTGACTCAGCTCTGAGGGCCAAGTGACAACCAACCTTGCCCGCATGTACTTTGACCCATGTCAGCCAGAAGCTGAAGATTCTTCCTGAGGAAACTGGCTGTGGGAGAGTCCTCATATGTACGAATAGTTGTGGATTCCTCAAGGGAATATCTGGGTTTGAGGTAGCCAGAAAACAACTCTCAACAAGTCCTATCAATATACAAAGGGCTTCCAATTGGTTTTCAAGACCTCCACCTTAAATATGAATGGATATCCAAGGTTCACTGGACATTTTTGGCAAAGCTCCAATGTGAATGAAAAGGACCAAGACAAACCACAGTAGTTCTCCCTTACCTGCAGTTTCACTTTCCCCAGGTTCAGCTACCAGTGGTCATCTGCTGCCTGAAAATATTAAATGGAAAAATCCAGAAATAAACAGTTCGTAAGGTTAAATTGCTCTCTATTCTGAGAAACGTGAGGCAATCTCATGCTGTCCTGCTCCAATTTGCCCAGGACCCCCAAGCACAACATCTCTTGACATCTAACCATCAATATCATGATGGCTTGATGATCCAGGATCACCCAAAGCAGATGACCCTCCTTTTGATGTGTCGTCAGAAAGTCAATAATAGCCTAACTCTACGTCACAATGCCTACTTCATTCACCTCACTTCATCTCATTATCTAGGCATTTTATCATCTCATATCACAAGAAGAAGGGTGAGAACAGAACAACAAGATATTTTTTAGAGAGAGAGAGAGAGACACCACATTCACATAACTTTTATTACAGTATATTGTTGCAATTGTTCTATTTTATTATTTATTATTGTTAATCTCTTAATATGCCTAATTTATAAATTAAACTTTATCATAGGTATATATGCGTAGGGAAAAACATAGTATTTTTAGCGTTTGGTACTATCTGAGGTTTCAAGCATCCACTACGGGTCTTGGAAGGTTTCCCCACGGATAAGGGGAGACTATAAGGGACTCAAAAGAAAAGGAAAAGTCAAAGAAAAAATCCAGCAAACAAAAAATTAAACTGAGGTTTTCAGAAAGATAAAAAGACACAGTGCATCCATAAAAAAAGAGTGCAAGGTAGTCCAAAAGACAACTTTCAGGCAACAGATAGGGCGCCTGGATGTGAAGTGTGACAGACATAAAGAATTCAATGACATGATTAGGAAATACAGTTGAAGAAAACATCCCAGAAGTAAAACAAAGAAACAAAGAAGGAAAATGGGAGACAAAATATAGGAAAACTAGAGAATCAGTACAAGAGGTCTAATATCTAATTGATAGGTGTTCCAGAAAGAGAGATCAGAGAGAACAGTGGGGAGAAAGTTGTAACAAACACAATAAAAGACTAATTTCAAAGAAAGAAAGAGAATGAACAGCCAGTTCAACAGGCACAATAAAAATAAATAAATAAATACTTTAAAACACCCCACAGTGCATTTTTTTTACTCTGGGAATAAAGAGAAAAATCTTACAGCTTTTAGAAAGAAAAATGCTCACACACAAAGATACAAGAATCAGAACAGCACTTGGTGTGTCAACAGCAGCATGGGCCTTAAAGGACCATACAGAAATGCTTCCAAATTCTAAGGCACAAATGCATTTCAACCTAGAATTCTGAAACCAGTCAATCAGTTAAGATTGAGAACAAAATTAAGTCATTTTCAGATATGCAGGAACTCAATTTTTCACCTCCCATGCATTTTTTTTTCATTAGGACCTCCTGGAGAATATGTTCCAACAAAATGAGGGATTAGGCCAAGGAAAAGAAAACATGGGATAAAGGGCATGGAGAAGCCAACACAAGAGAAAATAAAGAAGAAAACTAAAATATCAAAATGCGATAAATAGTCCTAGAGAACAATCATCTAAGCAATCTGTAACAAAAGTACTTGAAGTCAGCCTTTCTGAAATTGGTGTGTAAGGCTGGAGGACAGCAGAAAGAGAAATAAGGTTTTCTTTTTTTAAGAGTTGGAAAGGACTTTAGATATCTTCTACTTTCTCATTTATAAGGTGACAGAACTGAGGTTCAAAACAATAAAGTCACCTACTTTCTTGGCAGACATACTCGGTCCACTTCTACTCAGAAGCCCTTGTGAGAAAGCTGGACGCACATAATTGAGAATAAGGTCTGCAGTCAGGAGTGAAAGAAAACTTCTTATTTTTTCTATTTTATTTTATTTTATTTTTATACAATTTTAAAGGTTACACTCCATTTACAGTTATTACAAAACACTGACTATATTCCCCATGTTGTACAATACATCCTTGAGCCTAGCTTATACCCAGTAGTTTGTACCTCCCACTCCCTCACGTCTGTATTTCCCCTCCCCGCTCCCCACTGGTAACCACTAGTTTGTTCTCTACAACTGTGAGTCTGTTTCATTTTTGTTATATTCACTAGTTTGTTGTATTTTTTAGATTCCACATATAAGTGATATCATACAGTATTTGTCTTTCTCTGTCAGACTTATTTCACTTAGCATAATGCCCTCCAAGTCCATCCACGTTGCTGCAAATGGTAAAACTTCTTAAAGCATGACTTTCTCCCTTTTTTTATATTTAGTTCAGCTTGGATCTCAGCCAAAACTGATTTCCATTTTCATGAGCAAAATAATAAATCTTGCAGTTTATTTCTGTCCATTTACTCTGGCATCAGATGATTTGCTTTTCACTAAACTACTATATAATCATATTGCTTTTATTGTACAGCTTTTGCAGCGGTGGCTATAAACTTTGGGCAAGTTTTTGTTGTCCTTTCAAAACTAATAATTGGCTTCTCTCGATTTACAATGCATTTGATTTTTATCCTGATGAATTGTATCACCCATAACATATATGCAGCTTTGGAGAGAATGCAAAGTTTTGTTGCAGACCAATCAACCCTTTCATTTGCCTTTTGTTTGTGACTGTTGGACACATGCTGCATATAAATCTGCTTCTCTTAGGAGAGCCGTAATTTCAACTTTTTAAATTTTAAAACTAATATTTTCTTCTTTCTTCAGTTCTACCTGGATTACTCTCTTCATGAATCTTCCTCTTCAGGGAAGTGTTGATACTTAATAAGAAGATTCTGTTCTCTGCTTTCTGAGATTCTATACTTGGGACACCTTCATATATATTGCTAGCCAGATGGATTATTTAATCTTTTGTTAATTAATTAATTTCATAGTTCACCTCCTCAGAAAGACCTATTTTTTGAAAAAGACAAGGTGACTCAGTCATTGGCTACCTCCTAATTTCAGTTTTTAAACTTTCGTATAACTTTTGCTGCTTGTTTTCTTTTTTTCAAGTTAAAAGTACACTTCAATTGTATATAGGATCATACAGTGAATTATGCCTATTTTTTCTCTTCTTTTACAAATTTTTGTGAGACAATCATATGATTTATTAACATCCTATAATTTTGTTCTTATTTTGAAAAAGATATGTTTCCATTATGGCTTAGTTCTTTAAAGATAATTGAATTGCATTCAAAGGGAAGCATCACTTTTGGGATCAGAAGGTGATGATTGAGACCTAAGGATAAAATCTTCAGAATGAAGCAGAAGTCATCTCAACATAAATTACCACAATCCCTCACATTTCTGTAATGATTTACAGTTTTTTATTATTATTGGACTATAGTTGCTTTACAGTGTTGTATTAGTTTCTACTGCACAGCAAAGTAAATCAACTATACATATACATATATTCCCTTTTTTTGGACTTCCTTCCCATTTAGGTGACCACAGAGCACTGAGTAGAGTTCCATGTGCTATACAGTAGGTTCTCATTAGTTATGTTTTATACCTAGTAGTGTATATATGTCAATCCCAATCTCCCAATTCATCCCACACCCCTTTCCCCTCTTGGTAACCATACGTTTGCTCTCTATGTCTGTGTCTCTATTTCTGCTTTGTAAATAAGTTCATCTGTATCATTTTTCTAGATTCCACATATCAGTGATACTTTACGATATTTGTTTTTCTCTTTCTGACTTACTTCACTCTGTATGACAGTCTCTAGGTTCATCCACGTCTCTACAAATGACCCAATTTCATTCCTCTTTATGGCTGAGTAATATTCCATTGTATATATGCACCACATCTTCTTTATCCATTCCTCTGTTGATGGACATTTAGGTTGCTTCCATGTGTAGTGCTGCAATGAACACTGGGGTACATATATCTTTTTTAATTATGGTTTTCTCCAGTATACGCCCAGGAGTGGGATTGCTGGGTCATATGATAGTTTTATTTTTAGTTTTTTAAAGAACCTCCATACTGTCCTCCATAGTGGCTGTATCAATTTTCATTCCCACCAACAATGCAAGAGGGTTCCCTTTTCTCCACACCCTCTCCAGCATTTATTGTTTGTAGATTTTTTGATGATGGCCATTCTGACCCGTGTGAGGTGATACCTCATTGTAGTTTTGATTTGCATTTCTCTAATAATTGGTGATGTTGAGCATCTTTTCATGTGTTTTTTGGCCATCTGTAAGTCTTCTTTGGAGAAATGTCTATTTAGGTCTTCCACCCAATTTTTGATTGGGTTGTTTTTTTGTTTGTTTCTGGCTTTGCTTTTGTTTTTTGATATTGAGCTGCATGAGTTATTTGTATATTTTGGAGATTTACAGTTTTTAAGGCATTTTCAGATATGTCATCTCATTTGATCTTCTACCCTATCAAGTAGATAGAAAAGAGATTGGTATCTCCATCTTGCAAATGAAAAACCTGATCTACCTCAACCAAAATCACACAGTGGATAAGTGACATATCTGAGTCTTGAAATCAAATCCCTTGATTCTGCATTCCAGTATAAGACTGTTAGGATAAAACAGATTTCTTAGGTTAGAAGTCTATGGTAGTTTCATAAACATCCATTAAAAATCTTTGTAAATTTAAACAAATTGTTAAGCATTTCACCACTTGACAAAAGCAAATGCCTTGCAGGAAGAATTTTATAAAGGGATAGATCTATTGTCTAAAATAAAGAGATGACACCTAATTATATTTCTAACATGTTTCCCTTTTATAAATATAAAAACTTTTCAAAACATTCAGGAATATTTTCACTTAAAAATGAATAATTCCTTTTCTCACTGGCCCAGCATAATTAATTGGCTTTATTTTTACAAATTTTAATTTTGACTTATCTACTTCAATAAATAGTTTACATTGTCCTAATCATAGTCAACAAATCATTTCATGTTTTCACTTAATGTTATACTGTATATATTTCCACGTTTTTCTTGTATTGTAAACAATATTATCATATGTTACATTACTGATCATATGAATTATTGATTATATTATATTAATGATCATATTTATAAACAGAGACGTTTCCTTTTATTAAAAAAAAATCAAATTAGAGCCAGTGGTTCAAAAAGTATGACTATTTAAAGGCTTTTGATACAGGTTACCATGTTGCCTCTCAAAAAGACTGAAATTTGAGTCATCAGCAATGTAGGATCCCACCTCCTTCACCACTTTTGATTGCTCAGGCCAAAAATTTAAGAGCATTCTTGACTCCTCTCTTTCTCTCATCAGCAAATCCTATTGGACTTACCTTCAAAATGTATCAAGAATCTGACACCTTCTCACCACCTCTACTGCTATCTAGCCTCTTTTTAGGTTTCTCTGCTTTTATCTTCGTGTCTCTTAGAATCTATTCTCATTTTTTTCACTCTCCACTGTGCTAACAAAATGTATAGGGGAATAGAGTCAGAAAGACAAATTATTAGGCTACTGTAATAATTCAATGAGAGAGAAAGGTGGCTACAGACGAGAGTAATAGTACTACAGGTGGTGATGAGTGATCAGATTCCGAATGTACTGAATATATTTTCAAGATAAAGTCAAAATAATATTCTAATTGTTGAAAGTGAGATGTGAGGAAAAGGTCTATGTTAGAGATATAAATTCGGGAGTTGTTGACATATAGAGAGTATTTAGAACCGTGAGACTGGGTAAGATCCAAGAAAATGAGTGTCAGTAAAGCAGAGAATCATTAACTAAGCCTTACAGAGCTCCATTATTAGGCCACAGGGCACAGTGAGGGAACCAGCAGAGGAGCCTAAGAAGGAGCCACCAGTAAGGTAAAAAGAAAACCAGGTGATTTTGGTGAAGATAGGAGTGAGAGATGAAATGTCAACAAATACTGATGACGGGTCAAGTAATATGAGGGTGAGAATTGAATGGGGGATTTAGTAAAGTGACCTTAAGACCTTGACAACAGCAATGTTAGTGGTGTGGTCAAGATGAGGCCCTGACTGAAATAAATGTAAGAGAGAATCAATGGGCAAAGGCAATGTTTTTGTAGAATTTTGCTGTAAAGCAGAGCAAAGGACTGGATTGGTGATGGAGGAGGTATTGAAGGAAGATGTTTTTGTTGCTGTTGTTGTTGTTTTTAATGAAGGAAACAACCACATATTAACAAGTGTATTTCAGAAGGGAGTGAAAGAAATGACTCTTTGAGATAGAAAGAGTGATATGCTTGACTGGTGATAAAAAATGGCATCCAGTGTACAAGGATAGTCTTTAGATCGGAGCAGTAATATTTCTCTCTGGTGGCAGGCAAGAAAGCACAGTATATTGAGGCACGTATTGATGGTAGGTAGATGGGTGGAGTTTGTGAAGGGTCTTCTGATTTTCTAATTATTTTACTAAGACAGGAAGCAAGGAGAGGGAGAAAATATGTTGCAGGTTTGAAGCAGGACAAGAAAGTGATAAATCATCTAAGAGACTGGGAGCATAAATGATCACTCGTGTGAGTATAAGGCTTGGTGTGCTTGCCTGGAGACATTAAGAGTGCATTTGAGACACATGGTCACCAATTCAAAGTCCATGAAGATGTGTTTTTTCCTCCACATTTAGCTGCACCAGTTCAGGTGTGGAGCTGAATTTAACCAAGATTATGATTCTGCCAAACAACTACAAAGAAAAGAAAGAAGGGCAAGGAACTTTTGGGTGTGGTCAATGGAGTGATCATAGTGATTGACCATAGGATCTCACCAGGCTAAAAAATAGGGAGAGGACACCAAGGGGTAAGGGAGAAGAGGAAGGAGCTGAGATAACAGATTGGAGATCCTAGTCAGATCAAAGAATCATTGAAGTTGGGTGTCTAGAGGAAGAAGACCAGAGATAAGAGGTGGTAGTCAGAGAGCGGGATGCATGGGATTGAGTTTGTGGAAGGGTTGTAGTTAGTTGGCAATAACAAGAACTGATCATGTCTTGTATCTGACCAATAACCTTCCATGATTTGTCTTTGTGGATAAAATAAAAGCTACAGCCCTCGCATTAGCTTCAAGACTCCACTCTCAGCTTGCTTCTGTTTGCCCCTGTACCCCCCAACTCCTTTCCATCTTCATCTCTTAAACTACCCTAATACAGTCCACTTCAGCCATTTTAACCTCTATGCTGCTCATTGAGACATGTTTTGAAGTCTCTATGCTGGTTGTTCCCCCAGATTCTTCAATGCCCTCCTTCAAAGTCTTTGCCCAATTGTCACTTCTCCAATGATACCTTCCCTGACCATCCAAATTAAATGTATAACCCACCTCGGGTCCTAACACTTCCTACCCATCCTCCCTTCTTTCTTTTCTCCATAAAATTTACCATCTCCAACAGTACACAACATACTTATTTTGTCTCTTGCTCATCTTTCCCCTACTGGAATATGAGTTCCACGAAGACAGAGACATTTCCTTGTTTTAATTACAACTGTTTTCTCAGCACCTAGCATATAGTAGGAACTCAATTAATATGCACTGAATGAATTACTTTTATTCATTGTTGTTATTTAATTTTTGCTATGTTAATAGGTATAAATGTCAGTATATTCTTTTTTTCTAACATCTTTATTGGAGTATAATTGCTTTACAATGCTGTGTTAGTTTCTGCTGTATAACAAAGTGAATCAGCTATATGTATACATATATCCCCATATCCCTTCCCTCTGGCATCTCCCTCACACTCTCCCTGTGCTATGCAGCTGCTTCACACTAGCTATCTAATTTACATTTCGTCATGTATATATGTCAATGTTACTCTCTCACTTCGTCCCAGCTTACCCTTACCCATCCCCGTGTCCTCAAGTCCATTCTCTACGTCTCTGTCTTTATTCCCGTCTTTATCCTTAGGTTCATCAGAACCTTTTTTTTTTTTTTTTAGATTCCATATATATGTGTTAGCATATGGTATTTGTCATTCTCTTTCTCACTTACTTCACTCTGTATGACAGACTCTAGGTCTATCCAACTCAGAAGAAATAGTTCAATTTCGTTTCTTTTTATGGCTGAGCAATATTCCATTGTATATATGTGCCACATCTTCTTTATCCATCCGTCGATTGACACTTAGGTTGCTTCCATGCCCTGGCTATTGCAAATAGTGCTGCAATGAACATTGTGGTACATGTCTCTTTTTGAATTATGGTTTTCTCAGGGTATATGCCCAGTAGTGGGATTGCTGGATCATATGGTAGTTCTATTTTTAGTTTTTTGAGGAACCTCCATACTGTTCTCCATAGTGGCTATATCAATTTACATTCCCACCAACAGGGCAAGAGGGTTCCCTTTTCTCCACATCCTCTCCAGCATTTATTGTTTGTAGATTTTTTTGATCTACACACTATCCTGACTGATGTGAGGTGATACCTCATTGTAGTTTTGATGTGCATTTCTCTAATGATTAGTGATGTTGAGCATCCTTTCATGTGTTTGTTGGCAATCTATATATCTTCTTTGCAGAAATGTCTATTTAGGTCTTCTTCCCATTTTTGGATTGAGTTGTTTGTTTTTTGATATTGAGCTGCATGAGCTGCTTGTATATTTTGGAGATTAATCCTCTGTCAGTTGCTTCGTTTGCAAATATTTTCTCCCATTCTGAAGCTTGTCTTTTTGTCTTGTTTGTGGTTTCCTTTGCTGTGCAAAAGCTTTTAAGTTTCATTAGGTCCCATTTGTTTATGTTTGTTTTTATTTCCATTTCTCTAGGAGTTGGGTCAAAAAGGATCTTGCTGTGATTTATGTCACAGTGTTCTGCTTACGTTTTCCTCTGAGTTTTATAGTGAATAGCCTTACATTTAGGTCTTTAATCCATTTTGAGTTTATTTTTCTGTACGGTGTTAGGGAATGTTCTAATTTCATTCTTTTACATTGAAGAGGCTGTCTTTTCTCCATCGTATATTTTTGCCTCCTTTATCAAAGATAAGGTGACCACAGGTGCATGAGTTTATCTCTGGGATTTCTATCCTGTTCCACTGATCTATATTTCTGTTTTTGTGCAAGTACCATACTGTCTTGATTACTGTAGCTTTGTAGCACAGTCTGAAGCCAGGGAGCCTGATTCCTCCAGCTCCATTTTACTTTCTCAAGATTGCTTTGGCTCTTGGGGGTCTTTTGTGTTTCCATACAAATTGTGAAATTGTTTGCTCTAGTTCTCTGAAAAATGCCATTGGTAGTTTGATAGGGATTGCATTGAATCTGTAGATTGCTTTGGATGATATAGTCATTTTCACAATGTTGATTCTTCTAATCCAAGAACATGGTATATCTCTCCATCTGTTTGTATCATCTTTAAATTCTTTCATCAGTGTCTTATAGTTTTATGCATACAGGTCTTTTGTCTCCTTCGGTAGGGTTATTCCTAGGTATTTTATTCTTTTCGTTGCAATGGTAAATGGGAGTGTTCCTTAATTTCTCTTTCTGAATTTTCATCCTTAGTGTATAGGAATGCAAGAGTTTTCTGTGCATTAATTTTGTATCCTGCTACTTTACCAAATTCACTGATTAGCTCTAGTAGTTTTCTGGTAGCCTCTTTCAGATTCTCTGTGTATAGTATCATGTCATCTGCAAACAGTGACAGCTTTACTTCTTCCTTTCCAATTTGGATTCCTTTTATTTCTTTTTCTTCTCTGATTGCTGGGGCTAAAACTTCCAAAACTATGTTGAATAACAGCAGTGAGAGTGGGCAGCCTTGTCTTGTTCCTGATCTTGGAGGAAATGCTTTCAGTTTTTCACCATTGAGAATGATGTTGGCTATGGGTTTGTCCTATATGGGCTTTATTATGTTGAGGTAGGTTCCCCCTATGCCTACTTTCTGGAGAGTTTTTGTCATAAATGGGTGTTGAATTTTGTCGAAAGCTTTTTCTGCATCTATTGAGATTATCATATGGTTTTTATCCTTCAGTTTGTTAATATGGTGTATCATATGGATTTGCATATATTGAAGAATCCTTGCATTCCTGGGATAAACCCCACTTGATCAAGGTGTATAATCCTTTTAATGTGCTGTTGGATTCTGTTTGCTAGTATTTTGTTGAGGATTTTTGCATCTATGTTCATCAGTGATATTGGCCTGTAGTTCTCTTTTTGTGTGACATCTTTGTCTGGTTTTGGTATCAGGGTGATGGTGGCCTTGTAGAATGAGTTTGGGAGTGTTCCTCCCTCTGCTATATTTTGGAAGAGTTTCAGAAGGATAGGTGTTAACTCTTCTCTAAATGTTTGATAGAATTCACCTGTGAAGCTATCTGGTCCTGGGCGTTTGTTTGTTGGAAAATTTTTAATCACAGGCTCAATTTCAGTGCTTGTGATTGGTCTGTTTATATTTTCTATTTCTTCCTGGTTCAGTCTTGGAAGGTTGTGCTCTTCTAAGAATTTGTCCATTTCTTCCAGGTTGTCCATTTTATTGGCATATAGTTGCTTGTAGTAATCCCTCATGATCCTTTGTATTTCTGCAGTGTCAGTTGTTACCTCTATTTCATTTCTAAATCTGTTGATTTGAGCTTTCTCCCTTTTTTTCTTGATGAGCCTGGCTAATGGTTTATCAATTTTTTTATCTTCTCAAAGAACCAGCTTTTAGTATTATTGATCTTTGCTACTGTTTCCTTCATTTAGTTTTCATTTATTTCTGATCTGATCTTTATGATTTCTTTCCATCTGTTAACTTTGGGGGTTTTTTTTTCTTTCTCTAATTGCTTTAGGTGTAAGATTAGGTTGTTTATTTGAGATTTTTCTTGTTTCTCGAGGTAGGATTGCATTGCTATAAACTTCTCTCTTAGAAATGCTTGTGCTGCATCCCATAGGTTTTGAGTTGTCATGTTTTCATTGTCACTTGTTTCTAGGTATTTTTTGATTTTCTCTTTGATTTCTTCAGTGATCTCTTGGTTATTTAGTAGCTTATTGTTTAGCCTCCATTCTTTGTATTTTTTTTACAGTTTTTTTCCTGTGATTGATATCTAGTCTCATAGCATTGTTGTCGGAAAAGATACTTGATATGATTTCAATTTTCTTAAATTTACCAAGGCTTGATTTGTGAACCAAGATATGGTCTATCCTGGAGAATGTTCCATGAGCACTTGAGAAGAAAATGTATTCTGTTGTTTTTGGATGGAATGTCCTATAAATATTAAGTCCATCTTGTTGAATGTATCATTTAAAGCTTGTGTTTCCTTATTTATTTTCATTTTTGATGATCTGTCCATTGGTGAAAGTGGGGTGTTAAAGTCCCCTACTATGATTGTGTTACTGTCGATTTCCCCTTTTATGTCTGTTAGTGTTTGCCTTATGTATTGAGGTGCTCCTATGTTGGATGCATAAATATTTACAATTGTTATATCTTTTTCTTGGATTGATCTCTTGATCATTATTAGTGTCCTTCTTTGTCTCTTGTAATAGTCTTTATTTTAAAGTCTATTTTGTCTGATATGAGAATTGCTACTCCAACTTTCTTTTGATTTTCATTTGCACGGAATATCTTTTTCCATGCCCTCACTTTCAGTCTGTATGTGGCCCTAGGTCTGAAGTGGGTCTCTTGTAGACAGCATATATACACGTCTTGTTCTTGTATCCATTCAGCCAGTCTATGTCTTTTGATTGGAGCATTTAATCCATTTACATTTAAGGTAATTATCAATATGTTTGTTCCTATTACTATTTTCTTAATTGTTTTGGGCTTGCTTTTGTAGGTCTTTTCCTTCTCTTGTGTTTCCTGCCTAGAGAATTTCCTTTAGCATTTGTTGTAAAGCTGGTTTGGTGGTGCTGTATTCTCTTAGCTTTTGTAAAGGTTTTAATTTCTCTGTCAAATCTGAATGAGATCCTTGCTGGGTAGAGTAATCTTGGTTGTAGGTTTTTCTCTTTCATCACTTTAAATATGTCCTGCCACTCCCTTCTGGCTTGCAGAGTTTCTGCTGAAAAATCAGCTGTTAACCTTGTGGGGATTCTCTTATGTGTTACTTGTTGTTTTTCCCTTGCTGCTTTTAATATTTGTTCTTTGTATTTAATTTTTGATAGTTTGATTAATAGTGTCTTGGAGTGTTTCTCCTTGGATTTATCCTGTATGGGACTCCTTGCACTTCCTAGACTTGACTATTTCCTTTCCCATGCTAGGGAAGTTTTCAACTATAATCTCTTCAAATATTTTCTCAGACCCTCTCTTTTTCTCTTCTTCTTCTGGTACCCCTATAATTTGAATGTTGGTGCATTTAATGTTGTCCCAGAGGTCTCTGAGACTGTCCTCAATTCTTTTCATTCTTTTTTCTTTATTCTGCTCTGTGGTAGTTATTTCCACTATTTTACCTTCCAGGTCACTTATCCGTTCTTTTGCTTCAGTTATTCTGCTATTGATTCCTTCTAGAGAGTTTTTAATTTCATTTATTGTGTTGTTCATCATTGTTTGTTTGCTCTTTAGTTCTTCTAGGTGCTTGTTAAACGTTTCTTGTATTTTCTCCATTCTATTTCCAAGATTTTGGATCACCTTTACTATCATTACTCTGAATTCTTTTTCAGGTAGACTGCCTATTTCCTCTTCGTTTGGTTTGGTAGGTTTTTACCTTGCTCCTTCATCTGCTGCATATTTCTCTGTCTTCACATTTTGCTTAACTTACTGTGTTTGGGGTCTCCTTTTCGCAGGCTGCAGGTTCATAGTCCCTCTTACTTCTGGTTTCTTCTCCCAGTGTGTGAGGTTGGTTCAGTGGCCTGTGTAGGCTTCCTGGTGGAGGGGACTGGTGCCTGTGTTCTGGTGGGTTGGGTTGGATCTTGTCTTTCTGGTGGGCAGGGCTGCATCCAGTGGTGTGTTTTGGGGTGTCTGTGAACTTAGTATGATTTTAGGCAGCCTCTCTGCTAATGGGTGGGGTTGTGTTCCTGTCTTGCTAGCTGTTTAGCATGGGGTGTCCCGCATTGGAGCTTGCTGGCCTTTGGGTGGAGCTGGGTCTTAGTGTTGAGACGGAAATCTCTGGGAGAGCTCTCACCGATTGATATTACATGGGGCTGGGAGGTTTCTAGTGACCCAATGTCCTGAACTCGGCTCTCCCACCTCAGAGGCTCAGACCTGACACCAGGCCGGAGCACCAAGACCCTGACAGCCACACTGTAGTTCTATGGTCTTAGACCAGGCAGTTAACTTCTCTGTGCTTCAAATTTCCCTTCGTGCAGCACCTCCTCGCCCCAGAGTCCCAGTCAGGTGCGAGGGAAGGGCTGTCGCTCCCAGGCTGTGCAGGGAGGAAGCCCAGGAGGCTGGCACAGGACACTGGTGCATGACCCTGTCACTATGTTCTCATTTTAATTTTCTGACAGAATTTTAAGAATTTCCTGGGTATTCTTTGGACTTGAAAAATTGCCACTTACTATGAGCTTGGCGAAAAAAATCAGTCTTAGAAATTACAAATGGTACAAACAACTTAGAGGAAGATACCACATAATATAGATATAGATATATAATATAGATTAATATCCACTATTTTGAAGTTCTTCCAAGGAGCTAAGATCTGTTCAAAAGTGTAGTTGCAGTGAATGTTTGGGTTATTTTGATTTATTAATTCTGTAATTGAGATCTAAAATGTCTGTGATTGTATGGGCTTCCCCTTCCAACTTAATATGTTGCTCTGAGAACTTCATAGAAATGTTGATTTTTGAGCTGATACTAGGAAAAAATCATGAAGTTATACCAAAGTGCCTACCTCCAATTATGAAACAAGCCAACTTAGGTGATTTTTTTTCTTTCAGATTACATACGTTTTTGTTATCTGCAGACAGTTTGCACATGTCTGTGTTCCAGTGATAACCTGTACCACCAAAAACCTATTAGAGTGATAATTATCTCACTAGAGCTGATATTGGAGGAGGTCACCTTGAAATCTAAATTTGAGTGGAAATAAAATGTATTATCAAAATAAGCCTAGATCCTAAAGACAAAAAGACCTATACACAAATACCGTAATTTAGTTAGTAAATGTGTTTCTCCCAGAGGCATGAGTTAGCCATTCTGAAATTGCCTTATTTGTATACTAGGATTGAACAAATAATTAAATATATTGTCAATGATGGAAGCCAAGTTTCTTACTGTCTGGGGCGGAAATTACAAATAAGAAAAGGAGAGGATCCTATTGTGTTAGATTGAAATGAGAGGTATCAGTATACACATATAAATTTCAATATTTATACAGGTAGATTTGGAAATAAATATAGCTGCACATGTATACGTGAGTGAGTATACACACATATATTTCCTAGTTTTGTCCACTGAAAGGACCTAGAAGCAATGATACCCAAATAGCCATTAGTATACCTAGCTCCCAGATTGTTTGGTCTCTAAACATCATTCTCCGATGAAGAAGACCAGGACCCCTTACAGAAGTGGTAGTTTCCAGGGCTGGGGCGAGGAAAATACAAGCCTAGATGCAGGAAGGGGCTTCTAATGGCCAATTTTTTTTTAAATGAGCAATAAAATACATAATTGTAAAATAGGATTAAAACTCATGGCATAAAAGAATTATAAACTTAAAATTAAACTTAATTATAATTAAATAATAAACTTATGTTAAAGAGTTGAATAAAAAAATAAATGGGAGAGAGGCTACATCTCTTCCTTGCCTCACATACAACCACTGTCGCTTTCTTTGTTTCTTGAGACAGCATGCAATACCTTGAGGTAGTCTCACCTCCCAGCATTGCTTAAAATTTTGCCATAGAATTCTGGAGAGCCAACAGAAAAATCTATTTTAGCTCTGCACCCAGAGTCCTGCCTTTTCTCCTTTTGACGGGTGCTAGCCCTTCTTCCCCAGTTGGATAAGGTCTTCCAGGGAACCACGGGCTGGTTTTATCTGTTTGTCCCTATGCTGTCCAAACAGCATGAGCAGAACAGGGAGACGATCCATGACATGGCATGGACAGAACAAGTAAGAGAAAAGGAGAGCAAAGATCCTCATTCCCAGTGCTCACTGTTTGCATGTTGCCATTCCCTTTTGTGCTATCATTTTCCACCACGCCTACAAAATTGCTTCAGTCTCCACTGGATTTTCTCTTATGCTTCCCTGTATTCTAGTCTTATCCACTGGCTGGTAAAGAGGGCACTTTTCCATTGTCTCACTGTTGGTATAGTATAATCAAAGATTGCCCTGATCAGATCCCCCGCGGGCCCCCCAGAGGGTCCAAATCTGCCACAGCTTGAGGTTCTCACAGAGCTAGTCTCCACCCACATCCTTTCTGAGGGAGCTGTCTTTAGACCAGTATATCATGAGAACGCCTCAGAATGCAAAAAATTTACCAGAGCAGACACAGAAAACAAGGGTATGGTGTTTAATCGGGTGGGTTAATGGTACAAAGACAGATGGCTGTAAACTAGCGAGCTTGAGGAAGCACAGAGAATGTGAGCTGCAGGCCCAAATTTCAGCAAGACCAAGGGGCAGAAAGGGAGTCTTTTTTGCTTATGCTGCATAGGATAGCAAGCTGATCACTTGGAAGCAGAAAACCACCATTCCACGCGAGTATAGATTTTAGTGAGCATCTGAATGGCTGGCATTAACTCACCCCCAGAGCAATAGCCAGCAGCAACAGATTGTCCCAATGGCCAGCCAAGACTTTTAGCCAAAAATGAGAAGGAGAGAGTCTCATTCCTCATATTCTCTCTGATCGGACAACAGATTGAAATACTTCGGCAAAAGTGAGAGGTTCGTCTCTGAAAAAGAATCATTGTTATTAATTTTCATTGCACACAATGTCCTGTCAAGTATTATAAAATGCTTCTGCCTTGGGAGGGAGTGCTTTGGAACACTTTCCTTTTCCTAGTGCAGGTTGAAAGTATTGTTCAGGTTTACAGAGCATTCCCTATCCGGACTCAGAGTTACAGTGGCTCACCTTGAGTTCCTGGTCTACCACTTCTGTTTAACACTACGTTCATGATTCCCCAAGGAAAGAAGCCCTGATTTTATTCCAGAATTCAAGAATACAGCATTTTTAAAGAGCTGGCCATATCTAGTGTAATACACCACTCAGCTACATTTTGCCTGTTCTCCAGTGTCATTATTTTTCTAAGGTTGCTCATAAAATTATTCATCTAAAAATTTCAGCTTCATGCTGTATTTTAATGATGAAATTCTAAAATGCCATGGTGTTTCAGATTCCTGACAGCTGGTTCTTTTGCTTATTACCCAATGTCTACCTGCTGGATAGGCACTGGGGTAGATTTTACCCTACCATCAGTCATGTCGTAAGGCATCTGGTCTTCAAGAGTATAAAGGGATTTGGGTCTTCATTTTATGCTTCTTCAACCATGTTGTACAGAGGTAGGCAGATGGTCTTTTACAGCAAAATGACCACATACCTATATGGTATCTTCTGTTATCAGACACATATGATGAAAAGAATAAAAACTGTTACAGATGGATGTTCTCCTACCCCTAATATATAATCAGATCAGAATAGCATTGTTTTTTGACAAAATTTCCAAATCAGGGAAGAGATAACATATAAACTTCTGAATTAGTATGAAGTTAGATTGTGTTTCCAAGCATGAAAATGGCGTTTCTAGTCTGGTTACATTTATGACTTTATCAGACAAATAAATATAGCGCCACGGCAATGCACTGTTGGGTGTAAAATGATTTATGTTCTATGTGCTCCTTCAGAGCAGATGCTACGTCTTGTTCTGCATTGAGGGTTCTATGCATCCTGATGCAAATGTTTGTTGTTAGACACAGTTTTTTTTGCTCAGTTTGTGCAAAATAGAAAACTACTACCTTTACAAATATAGTTTCATCAAGAAAAAAAATCTTCAAGAATGTCACTTCTTAGCTTTTGGGGGGAATTTTGTCCTTTCATGATGCATTTTCAGACCATCTCTCTTTGCCAGGGATCATTTCTTACATCTTCTGTTTCTGAGTTAGAAAGGTAGAATAATTTTTCATATCCCTTAGGTGTTTCTTGGCAACAGCCTTTCAGTTCTTTTTCTATATCACCATAATCTTACTCCCAAGACGCTAATTATCTGCAAAAAGTAAAATTCACAGATTCTATCTCTAACTCAAGATCCCACCAAAATATTCTGATATACTATTTCTCATAGATTAGCTAGTAAATATCAAAGTATCGTTCTCATCATCCAAAGTGAGTCCCTTCATACAATTTTATTCCTTCTCCCTGCTCTTCATCCTGAAGTACTTAAGGAAGGATGATTGACATTCCTCTTTCCCTCTTAGAAAATCAAATTTTAGGGACGTCTCTATCTAATAATAGTAATTTTTTAAACCAAGAACTTTGCAAATATTATTTAGTGTAATACAAAGTCTTAATATTATTCCAATTTTGAAAATGAAGGGACTAAAGCTTACTGAATTTAAAAGCTTTGCAAAGATAATAGAGCTAATAAGAAGCGGCAGCATGGTTAGGCCCAGATATGCCTAAATTCAGAGTTCCATAAAACACCACTACTCTTCTTTAGTCCTCTCCTGTTGTCTTCTCATCCTGCTGTCCTTGTTACCTTGAGTATCGTGGCCCCAGGAAGCGCTCATCATCTTAGTTCTTAGTGAACTCCTCATTTCTACCTCCTCTGCCACGATTGCATCATTACCTGATTTCTCTGTCTCTAGGGTTGAGACACTATATATTCAGCCACATTTTTTACCATTCTACGTTATCAGTAACAATGTAGTTTCTTTCTGAGGTAAAAGAAGAGAAATCATCAATTTTACATGCAAGTTGACTCAACTTGTGTAGTATCCTACATGAATGTTTTCTCTCCATCTCTGTTAATGATAGCAGGATTTGAGAAGGTCACGTATAGGCCTCAAGAAAACCAAATAGTTCTTTTACCACATCCCAGGAGAACTATTTCTAGAATGGACCTCAGTTCCTTGACTCTGCAGATAAGCCATTCCAGTGATGTTTGGTCACTTGCTGTGACCTCACACCCACTGGAAAAACAGAATGAATATATAAACACCTGTGCAATTTTTTACCAAAAGGACTGTTTAAATTTCTCAGTTTATAAAATAATATTCACCAATATACACTTTACTTATAAAAGAAATAGGATCTAAGTAGTAAAAAATATTTACTTATCTTTGAGAAAATTCTAAATGCCATTATGTCCTCTAACAAACAATACTCATGGCAATTAAAGTTAGTTTTAGAAGAAAGATCAAAATTTGCAGTGAATTGTCTATGTCCAATGCATTTGCTAGAACTAAAGCTGAAGTGTTTGTCAAGAGGATAAATATCTTAATACTCTCCTCTTCTACAAAGGGCTCAGGCTTCTTTGGTCTCTGTTCAGAGATATTCTGAATCATCACTTACTTGGTTTGCAAGAAGCTCTGATTTTCCTAGGTTTGTCCTCCCCTGGATCTGATGGTCCTCAGGGCTACTTACCTGTATAACAAAATGTCCCTCGTCATCTGTGCACTCAAAGATCCTAATTAAAGGCCCTTAATAGTCTTTAAGGCTGTATTAAGGGTCCTTACCTTTTAAGTAAAGAACCTCTGTTTCCCCTCTTTTTTTATGTCACACTAAGAGTTCCTATCTTAGTCAGTTTGGGCTGCTATAACAGAATATCATAGACAAGGTGGCTTATAAACAACAGAAACTTATTTCTTACAATTCTGGAGACTAGAAATCCAAGATCAGAGGCAGTATGTTCAGGTTCTGGTGACGGCATTCTTCCAGGTTGTAGATTTCTGACTCCACGTTGTATCCCCACATGGCAGAGAGCAGAGATAGGAAGCAAGCTTTCTCATGGCTCTTTTTTGGGTTTTTTTGGCTGCATTGTGTCTCCATTGCTGCGCGCTGTCTCTCTTTAGTTGTGTCGAGCGGGGGCTGCTCTTCGTTGCAGTGTGCGGGCTTCTCATTGCGGCGGCTTCTCTTGTTGCGGAGCACGGGCTCTAGGCGCGCAGACTTCATTAGTTGTGGCACGCGGGCTCTAGAGCGCAGGCTCAGTAGTTGTGGTGCACGGGCTTAGTTGCTCAGAGGCATGTGGGATCTTCCCGGACCAGGGCTCGAAACCATGTCCCCTGCATTGAGACCTCATCTAATCCTGACTGCTTCCCAATGTCCTCACCTCCTAACCTCATCACACTGTGGGGTAGGGTTTCAACACATTAATTTGGAGGGATACAAACATTTACTCCATAACAGTCTCCAACAGGTAAGAAGAACAGCATCTCACAGAGAATGCAAGTCCCTGAACTTCAGCTCTGCAGTCCCTCTCTTTTGACTAAAATTCTCCCTGTGTTTCTACTCCATGGTCTAATCATTGCTCTGCCTATCTCAGGTCTTGTGCAGTGCCTCTCTCTGCAGAGTCTATATTCTACCTAGAACCACTAATGTCCTTGGGGGAGTGAATTATCTTCACTCTCCAGTGCTCACACCTTGGGCTTTCCACCATCTTGCTGCCACATCTCCAGTTATTACTTGGTTCTCAGTCATAAAAAAACACCTTCTTCAGATGTTCAGCCTTGAAAAGGGAGAATCCCACAGCAAAGGAACATGAATGTCTGTCACCAGAGTCCTCTTTATCATACCTACCAGTGAGACAGCAATCTGGGAGTGCTGCACCAGAGCACGGTCAACCATAGCCTTGAACTGCACTTGAAATCCTGTTCATTCTGGCCCACTCTATTATGATTCTTTGCACACTCATATGACTTTTCTCTCAAGAATTGTGTTGCCCCTCCTTGCTGCATGGCTTTGGTGGGTAGCATCTCAATCCCTCAACCATGTCTATATATTCCTAAACCCCAATTATATTCAGGGCCCTAGTAAGTCAGGGAAATGTTAGAGTCTTTTCTCTGAGATCTTCTTGACTGTTAAATGGTATCTTCCCAGAGTAGACAGAGGAGCTCTAGGAAGAGTACGACAACTAATTTCATTTGCCTACATGAATCTCAGCCAAAACACCTTCCTTTACTTCTAGTTACTAAGAGTGCCTATGGAGAACATTTTTATTCACAAATATTACTTTGAGACAGAAATGTCATTAATAAATCATCAAAAACTTTTTTATTATGGTTGGGATTCAAAATATAGTATTCTCAGGAAAACATATATAGCAAGAGAGACTACATTAGAAGATGAAGAGATATAATAACTCATATATATGCAGCCATCCTATCAGATGTAATAATCAAAATTACTAGTACATCTTTATAAATTGTTGGTAAATTATTTGGTTAAGAGTGGACCTGGGAATAATCCACAAATGTTTCCTCATGTTCCCTCTTCGCCAATAAGAAGAGAATGTTGTGTTCTTCACTTCTGAGGATATAGTGCAATTTTCCCAGTGTATTAAAATTAATTATCCATACTTCTATTTCTGGTAATAGTAGACCTACCTTCTGACTGAGTATAACTAGAAATTCTGGACAAAAAAAAGTTGAAGGCATCAGTGTACTAAGTCAGTGAAAACTATGCAGCAGAAGAAATAAACCCAGTTTGTCATGTCTCATGTTTGAGACCACATTTCCACGAGGGGTATCTGCCAATTCTAGAGGAGGAGTTGAGAGTCAGGTTGCTAAATTTTCTTTTCAGAAATAAATTATTTCTAGCAGATGATAACATTATCCTACATTTCAAAATTAGTTTAAAATTTTAGATACAATACCCATTATTCAATTGAAAATAGCCTGGCCCATGAGTAAACAAAGCAATATGACTGTAAACCAAAAAAACAAACAAACAAACAATAGGAACAGATGCACAGAATATCCAAATAATAGAGCTATCATATAAAGACTTTAAATACAGTTATCATAGTCATGAAGATAAAAGACAAGACTAAGGATTTTTTGTAGTAAACTGGAAATAAAAAATAAAAGCTAAAGAGAAATGCTAACATTTAAAAAATAATACTTAATAAGTTTCATAGCAGATTAGACATAGTTGAAAGGAGAATAAGGGAAGTAGAAAATAGATCATAGGGGGAGAGCTTCAAGATGGCGGAAGAGTAAGACGTGGAGATCACCTTCCTCCCCACAAATACATCAGAAATACATCTACATGTGGAACAACTCCTACAGAACACCTACTGAACACTGGCAGAAGACCTCAGACCTCCCAAAAGGCAAGAAACCCCCCACGTACCTGGGTAGGGCAAAAGAAAAAAGAAAAAACAGAGAAAAAGGAATAGGGACGTGACCTGCACCAGTGGGAGGGAGCTGTGAAAGAGGAAAGGTTTCCACACACTAGGAAGCCCTTTCGTGGGTGGAGACTGCGGGTGGCGGAGGGGGGAAGCTTCAGAGCCGCGGAGGACAGCGGAGCAACAGGGGTGCGGAGGGCAAAGCGGACAGATTCCCGCACAGAGGAACGGTGCCGACCTGCACTCACCAGCCCAAGAGGCTTGTCTGCTCACCCACCAGGGCGGGAGGGGGCTGGGAGCTGAGGCTCGGGCTTCGGTCGGATCACAGGGAGAGAACCGGGGTTGGCTGCGAGGAATAGGCAGGAAGGAGGAACACTCCCAAACTCATTCTACGAGGCCACCATCACTCTGATACCAAAACCAGACCAAGATGTCACACAAAAAGAGAACTATAGGCCAATATCACTGGTGAACATAGATGTAAAAATCCTCAACAAAATACTATCAAACAGAATCCAACAGCACATCAAAAGAATCATACACTATGATCAAGTGGGGTTTATCCCAGGAATGCAAGGATTCTTCAATATACGCAAATCAATCAACATGATACACCATATTAACAAATTGAAGGAGAAAACGCATATGATCATCTCAATAGATGCAGAGAAAGCTTTCGACAAAATTCAACACCCATTTATGATAAAAACTCTGCAGAAAGTAGGCATAGAGGGAACTTTCCTCAACATAATAAAGGACATATATGACAAACCCACAGCCAACATCATCCTCAGTGGTGAAAAACTGAAACCATTCCCACTAAGATCAGGAAAAAGACAAGGTTGCCCACTCTCACCACTATTATTCAACATAGTTTTGGAAGTTTTAGCCACAGCAATCAGAGAAGAAAAAGAAATAAAAGGAATCCAAATCAGAAAAGAAGAAGTAAAGCTGTCACTGTTTGCAGATGACATGATACTATACATAGAGAATCCTAAAGATGCTACCAGAAAACTACTAGAGCTAATCAATGAATTTGGTAAAGTAGCAGGATACAAAATTAATGCACAAAAATCTCTTGCATTCCTATACACTAATGATGAAAAATCTGAAAGTGAAATTAAGAAAACACTCCCATTTACCATTGCAACAAAAAGAATAAAATATCTAGGAATAAACCTACCTAAGGAGACAAAAGACCTGTATGCAGAAAATTATAAGACACTGATGAAAGAAATTAAAGACGATACCAACAGATGGAGAGATATACCATGTTCTTGGATTAGAAGTATCAACATTGTGAAAATGACTCTACTACCCAAAGCAATCTACAGAGTCAATGCAACCCCTATCAAACTACCAATGGCATTTTTCACAGAACTAGAACAAAAAGTTTCACAATTTGTATGGAAACCAAAAGACCCCGAATAGCCAAAGCAATCTTGAGAAAGAAAAAAGGAGCTGGAGGAAGCAGGCTCCCTGACTTCAGACTATACTACAAAGCTACAGTAATCAAGACAGTATGGCACTGGCACAGAAACAGAAATATAGATCAATGGAACCGGATAGAAAGCCCAGAGATAAACCCACGCACATATGGTCACCTTATCTTTGATAAAGGTGTCAAGAATATACAGTGGAGAAAAGACAGCCTCTTCAATAAGTGGTGCTGGGAAAACTGGACAGGTACATGTAAAAGAATGAAATTAGAACACTCCTTAACACCATACACAAAAATAAACTCAAAATGGATTAGAGACCTAAATGTAAGGTCAGACACCATCAAACTCTTAGAGGAAAACATAGGCAGAACACTCTATGACATAAATCACAGCAAGATCCTTTTTGACCCACCTCCTAGAGAAATGGAAATAAAAACAAAAATAAACAAATGGGACCTAATGAAACTTAAAAGCTTTTGCACAGCAAAGGAAACTATAAATAAGACGAAAAGACAACCCTCAGAATGGGAGAAAATATTTGCAAATGAAGCAACTGACAAAGGATTAACCTCCAAAATTTACAAGCAGCTCATGCAGCTCAACATTAAAAAAACAAAAAACCCAATCCAAAAATGGGCAGAACACCTAAATAGACATTTCTCCAAAGAAGATATACAGATTGCCAACAGACACATGAAAGAATGCTCAACATCATTAATCATTAGAGAAATGCAAATCAAAACTACAATGAGATATCATCTCACACCAGTCAGAATGGCCATCATCAAAAAATCTACAAACAATAAATGCTAGAGAGGGTGTGGAGAAAAGGGAACCCTCTTGCACTGTTGGTGGGAATGTAAATTGATACAGCCACTATGGAGAACAGTATGGAGGTTCCTTAAAAAACTGAAAATAGAACTACCATATGATCCAGCAATGCCACTACTGGGCATATACCCTGAGAAAGCCATAATTCAAAAAGAGTCATGTACCAAAATGTTCATTGCAGCTCTATTTACAATAGCCAGGTGATGGAAGCAACCAAAGTGTCCATCAACAGATGAATGGATAAAGAAGATGTGGCACATATATACAATGGAATATTACTCAGCCATAAAAAGGAATGAAACTGAGTTATTTGTAGTGAGGTGGATGGACATAGAGACTGTCATACAGAGTGAAGTAAGTCAGAAAGAGAAAAACAAATACCATATGCTAACACATATATATGGAATCTAAAAAAAAAAAAAAATTGGTCATGAAGAACCTAGGGGCAAGATGGGAATAAAGATGCAGACTTATTAGAGAATGGACTTGAGGATACGGGGAGGGGGAAGGGTAAGCTGGGACAATGCGAGAGAGTGGCATGGACATATGTACACTACCAAATGTAAAATAGATAGCTAGTCTGAAGCAGCCGCATAGCACAGGGAGATCAGCTCGGTGCTCTGTGACCACCTACATGCGTGGGATAGGGAGGGTAGGAGGGAGGGAGATGCAAGAGGGAAGAGATATGGGGACATATGTGTATGTATAACTGATTCACTTTGTTATAAAGCAGAAACTAACACACCATTTTAAAGCAATTATACTCTAATAAAGATGTAAAAAAAAAAGAGGTCATAAACTATATAGCTTGAAACATTGAGAAAAATGAATAGAAAAATAATATGAGACATAAAGGTTACAGTGTGAAAGTCTACCATGTATGCATTGAAGTCTCATTAAAAAAATGAGAAGAAAAATTGGAAAGGAACAATAAAAAAATCAAGGCACAATTTCAAGAAAATTTACAAACCACAAACTATATCAATACAGAGAGAAAGATACCTAGGTGCAAAGCTGCTATAATCTAAAGACGAAAAGCAAATCTTAAAAGCAGCTACGGAACAAAAATTGACATATAATTATAAAAGGAGCAGCAAATCACCCCTGACAGTTGACTTCTAAACAAAAGCAATAGAAGCCGCAAAGTGTTAAAAGAAAACATGGACTTCCATACACACACAAAAAAAGTGAAGAATGAAGTTGAAATTTTAAAATTTTCAGAGAAACATAAACTAAGAGAATTTATAACTAATGGGCCATACTACAGAATATAGTAAAAGGAGTTTTTCAGGCAGAAGGAAAATGATCCCAAATGGAAGATTGGACATGCTGGGAGAAAGGAAAAGCAACTTTAGAAAAAGGTAAAAATTGGGTAAATCTAAATGAATATTGTTTGTATAAAACAATAATCGTAATGGAGTTTTTTATTTCCTAATAAACATAACAAGACTATACTGAAACATTTGCATTAAAAATATGTGTTACAGGGCTTCCCTGGTGGCGCAGTGGTTGAGAATCTGCCTGCCAATGCAGGGGACACGGGTTCGAGCCCTGGTCTGGGAAGATCCCACATGCCGCGAAGCAACTGGGCCCGTGAGCCACAATTACTGAGCCTGCGCGTCTGGAGCCTGTGCTCCGCAACAAGAGAGGCCACAATAGTGAGAGGCCCGCGCACCGCGATGAAGAGTGGCCCCCGCTTGCCACAACTAGAGAAAGCCCTCGCACAGAAACGAAGACCCAACACAGCCATAAATAAATAAAATTAAAAAAAAAAAAAAAAAATATGTGTTACAATAAAAACAAGTATTATATGCATGGAATCTTAAAGCAGACAGAAGAGAGTGGCTAATTCACTCATTTAAAAGTGCTTGAAAAGTGATCATTAAGAACATAATATTTGGACTGAGTCTGGAAGGATGAGATTTTCAATAGGGTAGAGTTAGGAGGACTTTTCAGGCCCTGGCAGTAGTGTGAGCCAGGTGCATGGACACGAATCAATCTGGAGTGTGAGTAAACTGCATGCAGAGGGGCAGGAGTACAGCAAAGGGTTATGGGGGGTATAAGGCAAGAGATATAGTGAGGCACCAGGGTGTGGAGGGCCATGCCTTCCACCAAGGAACTTTGACCTTATTCTGTGCTGGCACATAAAATCTACAGACTATCTATCCTACTCAGTCTACACAAAAAAAGACTGCTTTTCACTAGTCATGTAGGTGCATGTCACCTTTAGATACGTGGTCAAGTTAGTCTAGACAATGAAGAACCACTAGCTTTGTGTTTCACAAAGATTTCCCAGCAATACATAGGAAGCGTGTCAGGGATGGAAGGAAGGCTGGAGCTAGAAGCTTATCAATTAGAAGACTATTACAAGAGTCTCAGTGAGAGATAAGGAAGAACTGTGGGGAGAGAATCCAAATTGCTTTGAATCCTGTTGGGTTACACACGTGCATGCACAGACACACACACACACACACACACACACAGAGACACACTCTACCACTACAGTCTAGGAGCATTAGGAGACTGCAACATTGATGGAGAAAATACAAGCTTCCAGGAGGTAAGGTGTCCACTCACAAAAGCCACCAGCCTTGCCTTCAGTAGAAACCCACCCCATGGCCCATGAAAATTCCCCAACTGAATACACAGTAAAACCCTGCAAGGACATCCAGAACTCGCAGTTTGCAGAAATACTAATAATTCACTTGGCTCAAATCCCACATTCAGGATGCTAATCCTGCATATTTCCACCATTCCATAGCAATGGGGCTTCCACTTCTAGCTCACTGCTGAGCCTGCTTCTACCTTGTCATTGCCTGAAGAGGCTGCTGGCCACTCAACACGTACAGAATGTGATCCAGAATCCAAAGAGTAGGGCCAAGAGGCACCATTGGGGAGATAATCCAAATTAGTGACACAATTTCCTCTCCTTCTAAAAATGTCATACCACCCACCTGCTTTTTTTTAAAAAAAAAATGGAAAATTACTTTTTAAGGCCATTTAAAAATACAGAGCTAATTTGTCCTAATGGATTTCTTCTTTTACTTCTCCCACCCAGCAATTCCAGCATCCACCTTCCACTGGTACTACCAGCCCGTAACAGAAAGCCAGTGACTTTGGATGGAAATTGAAGTGATTTCCCAAGACACGCTGTCAATGTCCTTCAACTTTGCTTGTTTCGGACTCATTTGGTCATTAATCCAACATGATCTAAACTTTGGGTCAACTCCAATTTCAGTTTAATTCTCTGCCTCCTCCTATTTTGCCATTCATGAATTTTGCCTCTGCTCATATCTTTGGGTCCTGGTTTTCTAACCTCCTCTCCTACCACCTTCCTTGGGGCAAAAAACCATTCATCATAGCAGAGGTCAAGAGGAGCTTAGCCCACTTCTGTTCAGTTTTGGCAATCATGAATAAGAAAGTTGAACAATTTGAGGCAAATATAATAATTCTAAAGAATATATGATTTGGGATTTTTCCTCTTTGATAAGGGAAGACGGAAGAGTGAAATTCACTTTTGGCTGCAGGTATCATGTTTCATGGAGCTGGTGGTATTTGTCTGGAAGAACAGAAAATGTAATACAGAGACAGCCAAGGAGAAAAGAGTTATGTGAACCAAAGCTTTTCAACAAGAGGGTAACTTGATCAAGTTCTGTGCAACTATGTGTATGGAGGATTTAGGAAGTGACATGAGAAATGCAGAAAAAAAGGGAACTTGGCTAATGGAATGGGGAAATCTGCTAGAGTTGTTGGGTCAGTTATAGACTAGGCATTTATAATTTGTACTAAGTACTACAAAATAAAAAACATTTTTCTGTAAAGAATAAGACTATTGAAAAATGTTGTAGATTTCAGTCATGAACTCTATTGGTATTAAATACATTAAATCATTTTTTTTAATATTTAAAGGATTCTTGAAAAGAAAAAAAAATGGAGTGAGAGATTAGACGTAAGTGCTTAACTGAATATCCAAATTTTAATCTGGAAATAAGGCAGCTACCGAAATTGACTGGAAAATATTTTCTTTTACAGGCTTATGTTTGCATAAAGAAAACCTAGGGCAAAAAGCAGAATAAACTAGGTATGGTAAATATTATAGAAGATAATAAAAGACTTGGGTATAAAAGGCTCCACTGCCAAAGAAGATGGTATAAAAGATTATGCCTGAAAAATATTTTGAGAAATATGCCATATCAACATGTACAGCATGGTCACTGCAACCCTGTGATTTAATATGACCTATAAATTTGGGCACCTTTAAATGTAAATATAAATATGTCAAATATAAAATTTTGATATAAATATAAAAAGTATTGTGCTGAGAAGAGTGTGAATGGCAGGTTACTATTTAGTAAATCACTGAATCAGTGTATCATGTCCAATGGCATTTGATCTCTCCATTTGGTCAAAGTAAACAAGATGATAATATCAAGTGAAGCTACTCTTTATGGAGCACTTACTGCCAGACATTATGCATATGAGTCTTTCATAGGCATTATCTCATTCATTCCTATTAATAAACTCAGGAGGTTCCCCTTTAACAATGAGAAAACTGAGACACAGAAAGATAAAGCTAGATACAGAGCAAAGAATAAAACAAGAATTGTTCTAAAGCCTGTGTTGCTAAGCCTTCCACTACACTGCCTACATTACGTTGTTGTTTAGTCTCCCGTGAGATTGATAACAAAGAGTGAGCATGGCAAGAATAGGACAGAAGCATAAAGAAGTATATTAATCAGGATTAGGTTTGACTCATAAGAGAAAACCCAAAACGGTGTTTAAAAAAAAAAATGAGGGCTTCCCTGGTGGCGCAGTGGTTGAGAATCTGCCTGCCAATGCAGGGGACACGGGTTCGAGCCCTGGTCTGGGAAGATCCCACATGCCGCGGAGCAACTAGGCCCGTGAGACACAAGTACTGAGCCTGCGCGTCTGGAGCCTGTGCTCCGCAACAAGAGAGGCCGCGATAGTGAGAGGCCCGCGCACCGCGATGAAGAGTGGCCCCCGCTTGCCGCAACTAGAAAAAGCCCTCGCACAGAAACGAAGACCCAACACAGCCAAAAATAAATAAATTTAATTAATTAATTAATTAATTAATTATTTTAAAAATGATTACTGTAGCTTTGTAGTATAGTCTGAAGTCAGAGAGCCTGATTCCTTCAGCTCCATTTTTCTTTCTCAAGATTGCCTTGGCTATTCAGGGTCTTTTGTGTCTCCATACAAATTTTAAAATTTTTTGTTCTAGTTCTGTGAAAAGTGCTGTTGGTAATTTAATAGGAATTGCGTTGAAATTGTAGATTGCCTTGGGTAGTACAGTCAATTTGACAACACTGATTCTTCCAATCTAAGAACATGGTATATCTTTCCATCTGTTTGTGTCATCTTTGATTTCTTCATCAGCATCTTACAGTTTTCGGAGTACAGGTCTTTTGCCTCCTAGGTAGGTTTATTCCCAGGTATTTTATTCCTTTTGATGCAATGGTAAGTGGGATTGTTTCCTTAACTTCTCTTTCTGATCTTTTGTTGTTAGTGTATAGAAATGAAACAGATTTCTGTGTATTTTTCTCTCATGTGGAAGAAATTCAGACTTAAGCAGTCCGGGGCTGGGAACACAGCTCCCCACTGGCAGGTCACCACTCTCCTATCTCGCTGCTCCACTATCCTTAGTATGTTGCCTCATATTTCAGAATGGCTGCTTGAGCTCCAACCAGAAAGTACACAGTAGGAAGGGACAAAAAAGTATGGCAAAAGGTACTCATATTCTCTTTTAAGAAGCTTCCTAGAAGTTGCAGCACAGCACTTCCACTTACATCTCATTTTTCAGAACTAAGACACAGAAACACTGGAGATGTAGTCTTTATTTTGTGTAACAACATAGCCAATTAAAAACTGGGTTTCATTACTGAGATAATAGAAGAGAACAGATGTGCGGGAAGAAGCATGGCAAGATAAAAGTTGAGCAATGACCAGACACAGAGGTAAAAGAAGGGGAGGAGCCAAAGGGACCCCCAGTGTTCAGATTCTTCCTGATTAGAGGGAAGGTATTTAATGCCTTGAGCAGAGATGGGGTAGAAAGCAGGAGAAGTAGTCTGGGGAAAGAGTACAGAGGGAAGATGATGAATATGACTTTAGAATTATAGTATGGCTCAATTATGAATGGAAATTAAACAAATCTTTATAACAATGTTTTTTTTCATTTCTTTAACTGTAGAAACATGATAGTGATTCTGAATCCCTTTAAACATGTAAATACTAAGCATTCAAATGAATTTAAGTATTTTTCCATTGGAGCACACTTTTAAAATGTAAGTCATCCAAAACATCAATAAATATTCCATCCACTATTCTTGAGGCTTAACAATTACTGCATCTAAAAATAATTCTAGTTCTTTAGTGGATATTGGGAAGATTAGGTTTTGAAAAGAAGAAAAATAAGCATTCTTAGAATCTAGGACATCAAGCCCAGAGTCACTGAAGTCAGCAAAATAAAAGCCTGAATGCCATTTGCCCAAGTTCAAGCAGACCTTTCAAGGAGACCCAGAGGGGTAACATGAGAGGGGAGTGATTAACCAGCTTGAACGATTGGTTAACTGAGAGTCCATGTGTTTCGTTCCAGTTTCACTTGGATACAGAAAACAGCCTCCCAGAGAGACTGACCTTTGGCCAGAGGTACAGGATGTTGTTGTCTTCCAATAATTGCAGAAATATAAAGATGCTAAGTCAGATCTTTCTCCACCTTCAGCCAAGAAGATTTTCCAGGGCAAGAGTCATGTCTTTCACATCTCTATTGCCCTCCTGCTCGGCTCAGCAGCTGTCAGCATATGTTTCTCAGGATATGTTTGCTGAGAAATATCATTGAAGTGTTTTGCTCCTATCAGAATTTTGCTTTGTTTTAAGGACCTGAATAGCATCACGTCAGCATTTGTATCCCCGGACCTGAAAGGGAAGAGGACGTAAAGTTCCTCAGATCCTCGTTATTCAGACACATCCGTCCTTCCATGCCACTTCTGCATTGAAGGCTTCTCGGACTGTATCAGTCTTTCTTTCCATCTTCTGAATGCCTTAAGATTAATGCAACTTTGGACCAGGTAAGGCATTCTGTCTTTCAGCAGTTCCAGCCCAGGATCAGTTTCACACTAGCTGAGCAATCCACCATGAGAACCAAATGTAGACTGAAGGCCATGTCATATCTTTAGTGCTGTGAAAAAAGTATGGAGAGCCACTCCTCTGACAGTTTCACACTGAGTTAACTGTTCCTCATTTGTTAGTCTTATTTCATTGTCTAAACTGCAAGCTTCTTTACGTCCCAGACTGAGTCTCAAGTCTCTTGGCTTTCCTCACCCAGCATCTAGCCCAGGGTTGTGTGCAAGGAAGTCTCTCCATAAACACAGTAACTGTGGGGGGCAGTCACTACAGTGGGAACTATCGCCATAGTGGTTTCTTATTAAAGGGCTAAAGATCTGGTGGTTCCCAGAGACGAAAACGTCCCAACATCCAGGCAATCTTCAATTTCTCTCCACAGGTACATTCATTTTTAGGAAAATAAAAAGTCATCCTGGCCAGATTCTTCAGTAACAAAGTTCACAAGACAGCACAGACAATTCAGAGGAAGGGAAATCTATCCCCATATGATTCCTGGAGCAGTGTTCCTAGAAGGAACTCGTCTGTCACCTTTGGGGCCTTTGTTTGTACTCTTTTGTTTCCTTTATTTAAAAAGGAAAGAACAATACTGATCAAAGTCAGTCAGCAATGAATTTCTATTAAACTAAATTTAAACCTGCCCTAAACCATTAGATAAATTATTTCATACTCTTTACAGTTACAGTCTATTTATACTCTACACTTAGATATTTAGCTCTCCTGGCTAAAAAGGATCTAAATGTTTTAGGAGGGGCACCTCACTAATTAAATAATGTTTAATTCAATAGTGTTTCCAAGCTTTACGGTATTTCAAAAAGCCACTGTAGCCTCCGTAGTTGGCAGGCAGCTCATAAAAGAGAAACCTGGCAGAAAGGCAACAGACAAAAGCCATACCAGGGAAGGATGTCGAGAAATATTTTGGGAGTAGCCAAGCCATCCTATGAGAAGGATAGAATGCATTTATAGCTTCTGCAGACACTACCTCTGTAGGCCCTCACCTCTACATTGCACTGTCAGTCCCCTCGTTCTAGATGGCATCATGCCTGGTGTGAATACTCACAATAACACACTAAGGAGTTTGTAGTCTCCTCCTTCTCTAAATCACCTCCCATCCTGCCACCAAAGTTGTCTTTCCAGAATACATGTTTGATCTTACTTCATCACTCTTCAAAACCCTTGACTAGCTCTCCATTGCTTAGTGGATACAGTCTAAACTCAATAGCAAGCAATATAACACCCTCTATGTTCTGAACCCAAGCTCTCTCTCAACACCCTGCTATGGTCCTTTCTCCTCTCCATCCTCCCTGCCTCCCAGCCTTTCGCACAAATCCTAAGTACCAGGCACCCAATTACATTTCCCCCATGCAAACCGTAATGTTCATAACACCCGTATTGCAAATTTTGTTCCACCAACCTAGAATACCCCACTTCTTTTCCTGAGCACTCTATGTGCCAGGCTTTGGGCTAAGTGCTTCCAAAAATCCTCTAGTGCCTTGGTTCTTTGATGTGAAAAATGAGGAACAATAAAATCCTACTCTTCGTTTCAAGATTATCAAATATCCTCTGTGACCTCTTCCTCTGTCCTGCCTTCCTCAGGTTGGAATTAATTGAGCCTCTGTGTGGACTTCCATAGTATTTTATCTATCTACTATATCATACTGACCTCAGCCTGACCAGAGTTATTTTCTGAAAACTTTTACACTGTCTTTCCCATGCTAGCCAGATTTTCTTTGTATCTAATAAATCTTCTCTCCTATTATATTACATGGATATTTTTATTTTCAAAGTAGCATGTTATAAATAGTATGGTTTCAAGTCTTCCAGACTTATTTCTAAGCATGTGAAAAATATACATGTTTCAGAGAGAGAGAGAGAGAGACAGCGTGTGTGTATATACAAACATATTTTAACAAAAGTGTAATACTCCATAATGTTCATTATTTTATTTATAAATAATTCGTAAGTAAAGTAATATTATAAATTTGTAAAATGTATAATATTTATTTATAAGTAATACTCTTTCTTTTTACTTCAATCTACACTGAGGGCATTTCTACATACAGGAACATACAGAGCTATGTCACTGTGTTCATGGCTGTGTAGTATTTTTGTTATATATATACATATATATACACAGACATAATACACATATACCTAGTATATAGTATACATGCATATATGCCACAATCATTTTCTTTTTGATAAACATTTATGTTTCCACTTGGAGTGAATTATAAGTAGTCTTGCAATTAACCTTTTACATACAAGTACAGTACATCTTTGTGTGAAGTGGAGTTTCTGGGTCAACAAGTTGGCACATTTAAAATTTTTCTACTCTTGCCAAATTTCTTGCCAAACATGAAGTACCCATCTCCGTTCCATTCAACAGTGCGAAGAAAGCTTTGTGTCTACTCTTTCTTAAACTGTGACAGTACAACAGGTAAAAAATCATCTCAATATTGTTTTTAATTTCCATTTTTTTACTTGAGAAATTGACTATTCATTCATATGTTGAGTGTTCAGGGCATTCCTTCTTTTTTGAATTGAGTTTTAATGTACTTTACTCATTTTTATATTGAATTTTACCTTTTTTTAAAAAATTAAATCTCCAAGAGTGCTTTAAATAGCCCTTATTTGTCAATTAGGTTGCAAAATTTTCCCATTTGTCACCTATTATTTAGTTTCTCCATATTTTCTTACATAAAAGTTTTCTTTTTAATGTAATCTTGTTTTATTTTTCATTATGCTTCAGAATAATTTGTCATTCTTTAAGAGATGTTTTCAATCATGAAATTTTTTAATGTTCTCTTCTTCTAATACTTATTTTTTATCTTTATTTTAAAACATTAAACTATTTGAAATTTTTGTTTATACTATGAAGTGGTGATATCATTTGAATATTTTTTCCAAAACTATCAATAATTGCCCCCATTATAAAAAAGAAGTCCATTTTTACCCATTTATTTGAATTTCCTCCTTTATCCTATACTAGTTTTTAGAGTCCCACTGTCCAATAGAACACTTTTGATGATGGAAATATTCTATATTTATACTGTTTATGTAGTAGTCATATGTAGCTATTGAACACCTGAAACGTGATATGACTAAAATCTGAATTTTTCATCTAATTTAGCTTTAATTAATTTAAATGTAAATAGCCACATGTGGCTATGGCTACCATATTGGATAGCCCTCTACCAGCACTAGGCTGCTTCCATTACTAGAGCTTTATTATTTGATTTGGTTTATAGTAAAGCAAACACCATCATTATTCTTCTTCTATTTTTAAATATTTTTTGGCTTTTCTGTTGCATTTACCCTTCCAATCAAAATTGAAAATTAGCTTGCTAAGTTAGCAAAAAAGGGCAGGGAGCATTTATCACACTGAAATTAAGTGTATAAATTAATTTGGGAAGAATTGACAATATCCATGATATCAAATCTTCTCATCTGGCATGTAGCATGTCTCTCCATTAGGAAGTTTTTATAGTTATCTTCCCACAGGTCTGTGAGGTTAAGAAGATGAATTGCACATTTAGGAGAAAAATACCTCAATCTCTTGAAACTTACAGTGTGGCCCATCTTTGCTGTGCACCCATCTACCTTTCCCCTGTTCCATCTACATTTTGGAAGAAAATGATAATGAGATTAACTTCATTATAATTGTTGAAGGAGTGCCTTAAGTGGAAACTAAGTCCTGTAGGAACACACAGTAGATGATGTCGAGCAGAATACACAGTGAAAATCCCATGGCAGCTCACATTTTTGTGGAAACTATGATGTACCAGACACTGTTTTAAGGGCTTTATATGTATTAACTTATTTATATGCACAACAACCTTATTAGTTCAGGTAATTATTAACCCCATTTAAAAGACGGGACAATTAGGAGCAGAACTTGGCAGTGATTTGCCTATTACATCTTGAAGCTGGGCTTCAAATCTAGGCAGCCTCCCTCCAGAATATGCTCTCACCACCCAGCTTGCTGTCTCTCTGAAGATGCCCTTTGGTTTTCTGCTTGTTTGTTGTTCGTTTAGCATTTTTTATTGCTTTACAATGTTGTGTTAGTTTCTGCTATACAGTGAAGTGAATCAGCTATATGTATACCTATATCCCTTCCCTCTTGGACCTCTCTCCCACCCCACCCCCATCCCACCCATCTAGGTCGTCACAGAGAACCAAGCTGAGCTTCCTGTGCTTTATAGCATGTTACCCTAGCTATCTATTTTATGCATGGCAGTGTATATATATCAATCTTAATCTCCCAATTCGTCCCACCCTCCCCTTCCCCGCGTGTCCACATGTCCGTTCTCTACGTCTATGTCTCTATTCCTGCCCTGCAAATAGGTTCATCTGTACCATTTTTCTAGATTCCACATACATGCGTTAATATACAATATTTGTTTTTCTCTTTCTGGCTTACTTCACTCTGTATGACAGACTCTAGGTCCATCCATGTCTCTACAAATGACCCAATTTCATTCCTTTTTATGGCTAATATTTCACTGTATATATGTACCACATCTTCTTTATCCATTCACCTGTTGTTGGACATTTAGGTTGTTTCCATGACCTGGCTATTGTAAATAGTGCTGCAATGAACATTGGGGTACATATGTCCTTTTGAATTATGGTTTTCTTGGGGTATATGCCCAGTAGTGGGATTGCTGGGTCATATGGTAGTTCTATTTTTAGTTTTTTAAGGAACCTCCATACTGTTCTCCATAGTGGCTGTATCAATTTACATTCCCACCAACAGTGCAAAAGGATTCCCTTTTCTCCACACCCTCTCCAGCATTTATTGTTTGCAGATTTTTTGATGATGGTCATTCTGACTGGTGTGAGGTGATACCTCATTATAGTTTTGATTTGCATTTCTCTAATAATTAGTGATGTTGAGCATCTTTTCATGTGCCTCTTAGCCATCTGTATGTCTTCTTTGGTGAGGATACCCTTTGAAGTGGGATTTTGAGAGCTGCCCCGGCTTGGTACCACTGAGTAGCCTTCCACACACAGCAAGGGGCCCTCTCTGGTTAAAAACTAAAGGGGGCAGCTAACATCAAACTAAAAACCTCCTGGGTTTTATTATTTACTATTGTTTCCTTATTATTCCCAAGCATTTCTCTATTGTGGGTTAGAATTTTTTATTATATTTTCTAACAAGTTGTTTCTGGAATAAGGGAATGCTGTTGGATTTTATACATGAATCTTATATTTACTAAAATCTTTTTATTTCTAATAGTTTTTCATGTCATCTGTGATAAAAGTTATTTTATTAACTTATTAAAAATAGTTAATTTTCATGTCATATGTAATAAAAAAGTTATGTCTTCCTTTCTAATATATATAGCTTATTGCTTTTTCCTCCATTTTTATGTTAACTAGAAGTGCCAGAAAGATACTGAATACTAATCATCCTGTGTGTGTACAGAGTAGAAGGAAGGGTCATTTCAAATTATCCATATAAATAATTTGTTCCTTAAGTCTATTTGTTTTGTGAATATACATATACTTCTTCTTCCAGGAGCCGCAAAGAACAAACTTGACAAGCTCTATGTACATTAGCACCATCAACAGGCAAAGCTCCACAAATATGGGGTTTCCATTCAAAAGAGTAGTTCCCGCTACTCTTTTGACCAGAAACTATGATGAAGGTTCTCTGCAAGGGTTGTGCACAAAACAAACAAGAGCTCCAGCCTGGGGATCCTTACTTTGTCTACCACATAAAACCAGGAAGGAGCACTTTTACTCTTCTCTGGGAATTCCCTATGGCCATTAGTCGCATCAGTGCAATTGCATGCTTCCCTCTGGATGCAACAAACACATAGTAGGTATTAACATATGCCCAGCCTTGCAGGTTGGTTGGCACTTGGAAGACCCTGAGTTGAGTGAAGCATGATTCTTATCTTCAAGTTACTCACCATCTACTAATAATAACCAATGTATGCCAGGTAGGCTAACACTTTACATGCTCTTCTCATTTTATTCTCAAAACAACACAACTTTATGCCCATTTTTACAATGAAGAACTTGTCTGTCTTTATTGCCTTCTACCTGCCAGTAATATTATTCAGGAATCCAGTGACTTTCAATTATACCCTTTGAATATACTCCTTTTTTTAAATTAATTTTTATTGGAGTATAGTTGCTTTACAATGTTGTGTTAGTTTCTACTGCATAGTTTCTACTGCACAGCAAAGTGAATCAGCTATACATGTACATATATCCCCTCTCTTTTGGATTTCCTTCCCATTTAGGTCACCACAGAGCACTGAGTAGAGTTCCCTGAGCTATACAGTAGATTCTCATTAGTTATCTATTTTATACATAGTATCATTAGTGTATATATGTCAATCCCAATCTCCCAATTCATCCCACCGCCTCTTTCCCCCCTTGGTGTCCATACGTTTGTTCTCTATATCTGTGTCTCTATTTCTGTTTTGCAAATAAGATCTAGATTCCACATATATGTGTTAATATAGGATATTTGTTTTTCTCTTTTTGACTTACTACTCCTTTTTAATTTAGAAATATTTATGATCTTCCCTTTAGTCAGTATGTTCTGAAATTTCATGATAATGTGCATAGATTTTTTTTCCCGTTTTTGAAAGGGGGCATTCATTGGGCATTCAAGTGATTTTCTCAGCCTGGAAATTCATGTCTTTTGATTCTGGGAAATTTTTTTAAATTATTTATTTGTTGATTTTCTCCCTTATTTCCTCCTCCCTCTTTCTGAAACTCTTCTTATTTGGATATTTGGCCCCTTATACTGATCCTTTAATCTTCTTTTATTTCTTATTTTCCACCTCTTTGTCTTCTTAGTCTACTTTTTGGGGAATTTTATCAACTTTGTCTTCCAAACTTTTCTTGAATTTTTAACTGCTATTTATTTTTAGTTTCAGGAAGCCATTTTTCTGCTCCTTTTTTGTTTCACCCTTCTTATTCCATGGAGACAGTATCTCCTTTTCTCTCCCTAAAGATATTAATGATACTTTTCTGAGGTTATCTTTAGCTTTGTGTCTTTTTTATCTCTGAATCCCTTACTGTGCTTGTTTTGTCCTATCCTTTGTACTAGAAACTCTCCATAAAGCCCTAAAAAGTGTCTGTAGTCAGGGCTTGTCAATTGGCATCCTTCATTTCAGCATTACTGGGCTGAAACATTTCCTGAGAATATTTAATGTTCAATACCTCTAAGTCTTTCTTCAGAAGAAAATCCCAATGCCCTGCCTTAACTACATAAACTTGGCTGCCTGCTTTCTCAGAGGCAAGTGGAGTAAGTTGGATGAGGTCATCACCATTCAGTGTGCAGACCGTCAGTGGCCCCCTTGCTGTTAGTGTGACTGCCCAGAGCCCAGCTGTAAATGGAGTCCCGGAGCCCTGAGTTCCTTTGACTCAGCCTCTCCAGAGAGCAGACAACCAGTCTTCTGCTCGGGTTAAGGGAGAAGCAGTGAGCCAGCATTGCAGAGTGGAATAGGGCTTCTGGGGCTAGAGCTTCGTGTGCAGACCTGCAACCAATCTTCCTATACTCAACCCCTTCCTATCTGTGGTTCCCATGACCCTCACTTTCAGTGGCGTCTCGTACCACCAACTCCAGGGATTTTCTAGGGTTCTGTTGCATGAATCTACCTGCATCTAAGTTTCCCTCACTGGCAGCCTTCTCTAGTCTACTGAGGCTGTTACCACTCCACCATATGCTTTCAGAATCCTAATGCTGTGCTTTCCTCATTCTTCTCCTTTTGTTTTTATATTACCACCTTTTTAATACACTTTCTGTCATTTTAATTGGGTTTGGTGTTTCAAGGACACTTCAAAGGACAGCCATGACACACGTTTACCTCTGCTCTCTCCTGAAACCCCAGCATATTCTCAGAAAATGGAGGTTTCTTCCCTTTTCCTTCTTATTTTCTATCTTGGGTAGAACACGACAGTATAACCATGGAATAAACTTCTTAAAATTTAATATACGTGTGTTTTAACTTTTTGTTTTGACATAATTTCAAACTTACATAAAAGTTACAAGAATAGTAAGAAGAAGTCTTGTTTAACTTTTATCCTGATTCACCAAATTTAACACTTTGCCACATTTTCTTTATCATTCTAGATAGATAAATGATAGGTAGATAGGTAGATAGATAGATAGATAAATGAGAGATAGATAAGTGATAGATAAATGATAGAGAGATAAATAGATAGATAGGTAGATAGATAGGTGTATAAATACAGATATGTGTATAGTTTACTTTTCTAAACCATTTGAAAGCGGTGCATACATCATGCCCCTTTTCACCCTTCACACTTAAACATGTATTTCTTAAAAACAAAGAAATTAACCTGCATAATCAGAGTATGATTATAAAATTCAGGAAATTTAACATTGATACTATACTTTTATCTAGTGTACTTTTATAGCACATTTTTCCTCTAATGCAGGATCTAGCCCAGGATCACATATAGAATCAGTTGTCATGACTCTTTAGTTTCTTTCAATCTGGAACATTTCCTTAGGCTTTCTTTGTCTTTCACGACATGGACGTCTTTGAAGAATACAGAATATTACAGAGGGTTACTCAAGTGGGGTTGCCCTGCTAATATTTCCATCTGAGTCAATTAAGCATCTCTGACTTGAATACCATCTAGGTGATGTTTGTTGTTCTCAGGGTAGTAGATCTAAAGGCACAAGATATCCACCTGCCACTAATTAGTGTAGTTAATTTTGATCACCAGGTCACAGTGCTGTCCAGTTTCCGCACAGCACAGCTGCAACATAAGGAATGTGTGAGGAAACAAATGAGACTATGCAAATATCTTTTCCTTCTCAAGCCTTCCTCCCTAGCCTAAACACCCATATTTTTGTTTGACTCAATCTTTTTAAAATAATGGTTTCCAAATAATTTTTTCAACTTCACCACTTCCTCCACATTTTGACTTTATTCCTATATATTGTATGAGAAATAGATTTATGCTTTTTCATGTATTCATTTGTCTTAACACCATTTATTTTAAAAGCTCATCTTTGCACAAGTGATTTAATACATCACCTTTGCAGACAGTTAATTTCCACACGAAGTTGGTTCTATTTCTGGAATGTGCATTCCAGTAGTCTATTTATGCACCAGTACCACACACATTTAATTATACATCTTGATTTTCAATGTCTTCCTAGCTATTCCTGCAAGTTATTTTTAATGAACTTTAGTATCAACACATTTAGCTCTAGGAAAAAAAAATCTTGTTGGTATATTTTTTGAGATCACATTAAATTGATGTCATCTTAGAGAGAACTGACATCTTAATGATGTTGAGACATGCTAAACAAGGACAAAAGATGTTTTTCCATTTATTCCAGCATACTTTTGAATTTTTCAGGAGTGTTTCATAGAGGTTGTGAACATTTGTTAAGTTTACTCCTAGAGGTTGTGAACATTTGTTAAGTTTACTCCTACATAAATTACCTTTTTGTCACTGGTGCAAATGGGATTTTTCTCTTCCATTATGTCTTCTAACTAGTTATTATTGTTGAACATATCCACTATTGATTTTTGCATATTGATTTTATGTCTTGCTACTATTCTGAATTCCTTTATTACTTGAGTCCGATTTACCTTGATTCTCTAGAATTTTGCAGGTATACTATTATGTCATCTGCAGATAAAGGGTATGTGGAGAAATTCAGATTCATCTGGTCACCAATACCTTCCAGACCCAGAAAACACACACACACACACACACACACTTATTTCCTTGAGAAAAAATAGTTCTGAAAAGAAAGGCAAATAATAGTGCTGTTAATAGAATTTTAAGGTTAAGAAAATGATGGCTCATAAGTACAATATGGCCCATTATACAATATAGAATTCTGGAATAAATTAGAGAATGTCTAGTTCAGCAGTACTCATAGCTGTAAGGTGACTATATCCATGATATATCTATTGAGAAATAGGAAGAAAGCAATTCATGACATTTTAGCTAGTGTTGCAGCCAGTGGGAAATATTACCCATCAAGTAAGAGATAAAACTATTAATCGTTTGAGTAGCTTCACCAATGCATTTACCACCAAGTGCCTCACAGAAATGTTTGTATAGTTTTCTTACTTACTGACCAAACTGCATGTCTATCAAGCCACTCATCCTCACATCATTAGTCAACCCAACTATCCACTTTTACAGAGTTTGGCATCAGTTTATAATGTAAGAACTCTAACAGTCTAAAGAAAACGCACACATGGTTCAGTATCTTTTCTTGCATTTTATGTCAGAAAATTTATACTTCATTGATATTTATCATTTGAGAGACTCTTGAAAAATCTCAGGATAGAGCCCTTAAATGTCAATCATCCATTTTTTTCATCTTATATCTACTATTTTTAAGCTTCACAGAAAAATCTTATTCCTGGTATATTAGAACTTCGGATGACCTGTTTTATCTTTACCGTTTTCATATATTTCATGGGCTTTGATTACTATCTCCTTAAGCCTTTTTATTTTCCCCAAAGTGGAAATTTCTCCTTCAGAGACCTTTTGCAGACAGTAATAAGATGCAATTAGAAGGGGCCAGAGCTAAGGTACTTAAAAAATTAAAGGATAATCTATCAGAGAGAAAAATATAAAGTGATATATAAAGGAAAAATGAGGAAGAGAACTGAAATGACAGGATTAGGAAAGAAAGATTTTTAAATTGAAGGAGAGGGGTCTCCCTGCTTGTTTCTTAGTCATATGGATGATCTCCTTCACTTCTTTCTCATTCCTAGAAATACACTGCTGTTCTCATGTGGGTACTTCACTAATTCCTTTCCCAAAGTACTGACTGAGAGAACAATTACTCACACATTGCTGAAGACAACTCTGAAAACTTAACCTCTGGAGAGAAGGTTTCTTGCCAACATGCCTTACACCATCTGTTCTGCCTGTGGTCACATTATTTACATCCCTATCCAGCATGCAAAAGGCCATTTTTGGCTATTTGACTGATGTATATGCTGCACTCCCATCACTCCCATCGAAATGCATTTGATAGTGTAACCCTCTCAGTTCATTACAACCTGTCACTGAAAATGGATGGCCTCTTTGCTACAAAATACATGTTCAATTCATTAGCATAAGAGTAACAGCAACAACTGATATCAAACCATCTTAGGACGTGAGAGACAGCATGGAAGTGAGATGGATGGCGGAGGAAGAGGTGGAATAAACTAATCAGGTTCTTAAACAAGTAAGATCCTTTCAGGAAATCTGATGAGTAGCAATATGATGGTTTCAGACGTTTCTGAAACAGAAATGACATCTTACTCTGGTTAAGGACTCACTCCCTGATCAATCTTTGTACATTATTCTCACCCATTCTGATCCGTTCTAAAACCCAAAGTGCAGATGGCCAGTCTCTTACACTTATGTACCAAAACTTTTCATCTTTCTGCTTTCTCATTTCCTACCACCAGGACACCAGCTCCTTGATGTCATGAAGTGCTCTAGTCTCCTTAAATTTCTCTCCCAAGCTATTATCTTTTTTGGCATTGAACTTGCTTCTAACACTATCTAGCTAAACTATAATAAAATTGTTTTGTGGTAATGAATTTATTTTACAATTACCTTTTGTTTATGACGCTGAAAGTGATACTGAATTTATATTTAGAATAATGACACACAATTTCTAAACAAATTTATTAAGGTGAAAAAGAATAATTATAAAGAAAAATAGTAAGAAAATAATATCTAGGTGTTATGCGGATATGGAAAATGTTGTGAAGATTGTACTCAATGACAGAAATTTTGAGAACACCTGTCAGAGCAGAGTAACAGAACAGAGTAACACCTGTTACTCGTGTTAGTAAATCTGATTTCTAGTCCAAGCTCTGTCACTTGCTACCTGGAAGATATCAGAAAAGTCATGTAACTTCCATGTACTTCATTTGCTTCACCACGAAAAAGAGGAAGTTGACCTTCAATGATCTTTCAGTAAATAATAATAGCCACCATTATAATGAATACTTTTATGGGTCAGGCTGTGTTAAGCGCACTACATAGGAACTCTCACTTGATTTAACCCTCACGACAACCTAGCAAAGGAGACGCTGTCACTCTCACTTTACAGATTGGAAAACAGACTCAGAGAGATGAAGTAACATTCCCCAGACCGCACAGCTTGGACTCAGCTCAGACTGGTCTGACTCCTAAGCTGTGTTTCCACCTCCTGAGGGTAGCTCACATCTCGGATCTTATTGCAATACTAATGGCAATTACCATCCTGCAAAATCTCTCTAAGGGACTCAATTCTAAGATTCCTGGAGCTGTATTAGCAGAAAAAAAAAATTACAAAGGGCAGCATAATTTTATATGATTTTTTAAAAACAAATTCTAGGATTAAAAAAGTAACATTTATGGTATAAAATGCAGGAAGTACAGAAAAGTATAAAGAAGAAACAAAACATCACTTCTAATTCGACCACCCATAAATTACTATTTGGCTATATTTCCTCCCTGTCCTTGTCCCATGAATGTATGTTCAACTGCCCTCCAGTCCCAGGAGCAGTGGGTCCTCAGAAAAGGATGAAGACAATGTTAACTGATACCTTCAGTCTTCCTCCTCTCCCCTCTGCCCCTTTAGCTAACAGACGAATAACAAGGGTACGGTTTCTTGAGCACCTACTATATCAAGGCATATTGCTAGATCATTTCATTCTCATGACATCTTTATGAGACAAATACAGGTTTTTTTAATTATTACTGTTATACATATTTTATAGAGAGTGTGGCTTAAAAGGTAAAGCAATCACTTTGCCCAAGGTCCCAGAATCTCTAGTGAGCTCTGCTTGCATAGCAATAACTCATTTTAGGATAAGCACTTAGAGTCCCTAAAAAGCACCCCCAGTATTGCATATACTGTGTTGAAATGTTCAAACTCAAGTAATCCAGAGCCTTGGCAAAAGTTTTCTCCTAACACTTACCAGAGAATACTAAGGCCCTCCAATATCAATTGAATCCTAGGAATAACCCTGGACAACTAGAGATTCCCATGTTAGATGAGGAAACTAAACTCTAAAGGTGATGTTGGATTAGCTTTACATAAGAAAGACCTAGAAAAATTTATATAACAGAATAGGAAAATTACATCAAGAAAAGGGGTCCCAAGGAAATGTCAGAATATGGTTCCAGTTTTGTTGTCATGAAGAATATGACGTCTTAATTTGTTTTTTGTTTTTCTACAGCTGTAGAATATCACTAATCAAATACAAAGGTGTGTCACTTCATTTAAATTGGCCCTCTATCTACAAGTAGACTGAACCAAAACATAGACACAGAAAATCCATCACTATGCAGTGATGGTTGATAAACTCTTCAGTATGAATAGATGCTGTAACACTACATTTGATTATATTGAAGTCTACTGTCAGAAACAATGCATTAAGACATGTTCAGTCAGTCCAGCACATGTGGAGAGCAGGTTTCTAGGACAACCAATATAAACCACCAAACATTCTAAAAGTTAAGTCATTAAAATTTTAAAGAAAAAATGTTATATATATATATATAATTTTATATATCTCATTCTCAACATTAGGCTTTTTAACTGCATGTAGTACGAATTAGTCTAATCACTTATTCCAGTGTTGAATTCATGTTGGGTTTTGACATACGTTGAAACTGAGGAAGAAAACAGATTTTTATCAATATCCTGGGAAGTAGTTTGACGCTTGCCTGATTCTATAGATGAATAAATTATTTAAGATTAGTTGTCTCTGAAAAATGAAAAGTTACTCTGAACATTTCATTAGATGGTACATGTGAAAGTAATTAAATTTACTTTAAAGCCATTCAATGAATGATTTAAAAGAAACCTTCCAACATCTTCCAATCTAAGTGTTATGCAGAGAGGTCGATAAATCAATGGTCATTGTGCAAAGATTTTCTGTCAAGCATCTCTTAAATAAGAGACTTCTATTTATTTTTTTAATGAGTCCAGAGAAATGTGCTCAATATCCAACACCCAGGTAAAGTTCCTAACCCAGCATTGCTTTCTGAAAAGGAAAAATGTTTATCTCTAAGATCTAACTGTGGAAAAAATGTGGTCAGACACATAACTATTGCAAACTATTTTTTTTTTCAAACTTCCCCATCAGATCTCATTGTGATTGGAAGGTGGTTTTAACTTCTCAACAGTCTGATCACTGTTAAACCAATTGGATTGTCTGTCAGATCCTGAAAGCTGTCACCTAACAGCACAGAGCCATCATCACTCAAGGATTTCAACTTTTCAAGTCTTATCAAGGTACCTGAACAGATCCTAAAAGGGGAAGAAAGCCTATGAGTGCACATTTTAAGAGTCAAGTAAATTCTTTAAATGCTATGTCAGAATAGAGATGTTTTAAATTATGGGACTTAGGAACCAAGAGTATTTGGACCCAACTAAAGTTTCAATGTCAAAGAAATTTATGCTTTTTAATTCAAATTACACTACCCATCCAGTTGCCTATCTAACTGAAATCCTGGCTTTAATTTCAGGCTGAGATTGACTGTCCTGGTGTATCATCACTTAGTAAAGCGTTTCATGGTCTGACCTCCCCATTAACAAATGCTTGACTTGGGAAAGATGTGCAGTGAAACAGCTAAGAATGTGTGTTCTGTGATAGGTTCAAATCCTCTGTACCATTACACCCCATGGGACCTTGGGCAATTTATTCAACCCTCTTAAGTTTCTTTTTCAAGTCTCTGACCATGGGTTTGTGAAATAGCAATTTTAGAAATCCACTTTATAAGGTGGTTTTGAAGATTATGAGATTAAATACACAATATAAATGTTAATTTTTATCATTAAATTGCATTGATTTATGAAAGTTGAACTGAATGTTGGAAACCATAATACTCACGGTCTAATCCTGCTTCCATTTACTGTCTATACCACCATAGGCAAAACACATCATATCTGTAAGTATATTTTCTCATCTCTAAAATGAGAATAATAGTAGCCATCTTGTCTGTATCTCAAGAGTATTGTGAGAATCAAATGAAAAATATATATATATGAAAGTGCTCTATAGATAATAAGACAAACTATAAAATTTTTTTAACATGAAACCTAAGAATAAAGTCTTAAAATGTAAATCAAGTAACCAAATGGAAGGGAGAACAGTTTCAGGGGCCTCTCCTCTCCAGACTTTTCTCTCAACCATGCCAAAAGGTGGGTCACTTTAGAAGCTTTTCAAAACATTATCTCAGCGCATGAAGCCAAGGAATCTTGGTTTACTGCTCCTTGTTACAGACAAGAATAAATTTTAACCAAATTATAACCTGAAGAAAAGGAAGACACAGCATATTTACGCCCTAATAGCTAGACACACATCTCCTTGAACCACAAGCTTCAGAGAAGTTGTTCTGACCTGTACTCTTCCTCAGAGAAATAAACAAATCATGTTTCTCCTGATCTGATTCTGTACCTTTCCTAGTGACCAAAATCGTTCTTAAGAAGGGAAGTGAGCAGTAATGACAAGAGAAGAGGATGTTAGACATATTTGAAATGTAATGGAATGTGGGGAAAGAAAAACAATGATTTCATCCTGTTAAAAAAATGAAGTCAGAGTACCTTACAGAGAGCATAATCCACAAAATGTTGTATCAGTGAGGGAAGGAAAACAAAGAAAATGATCACACCGCCTCAGTGGAGGGCAGAATGGTAGAGTGGTTCAAAGTACTGGTTTTGGAGTCAAATCCACTTGAATTTATATTAAGGTCCACTTCTTACTGGAACAGATTCAACCTCATCAGTTCTCAATCTCTTGATGTATTCTCTACATCAAGGAAAATACTGCTAAAATATCAGAGTGGCTATGAGGATTAAATCAGATATGACATTATATTTACACTTAACCCAGTGCCAGGAACACATTGGGTGCCCACTATACTGATGCTATTACAACTAAGATGAGGATGATAATAAATCAGGAAATGGTTTAGTCCCTGTATTAGTTTCCCAGGCTGCCATAAGAAATTGTCACAAACTGTGTGGCTTAAAATAACAGAAATTTATTACTTGACAGTTCTGGAAGTTAGAATTCTGAAATCAATAGGGCCATGATCTTTCTGAAGGCTCTAGGGGGAGAATCTGTTCCTTGCCTTCCTCTTTGCTTCTGGGGTTCCCAGCCATCCCTGCTTCTCCTTGGTTTGTGAACATATCACTCCAATCTCTGCCTGTCATCACAGGGCATTCTCCCTGTGTGTTTTTCTCTGTGTGTCTTCCCTTCATATAAGGACACCAATCACTTTGGGTTGAGAGTCCCTCCTACTCCAGTATGGCGTCATCTTAACTGGATAACATCTGCAAAGACCCTATTGCCAAATAAGGTCACATTCACAGATACCAAGGATTAGGACTTCAACATAGCTTTGCAACCACAACAGTCCCTAAGGAAGAAGATAGAAATGAAGGATGCACACTTAGGCTTTTTCCCCAACCCCATTCCACACTACACCGGAAAATACTGCATTTGGTTCTAGAAAGTTTCTAACCATAAGTACGTTAAACATTGGAAATCATTCACAATAAAACACAAAACAATTTAGGAAGTGAAAGAGCTGGATAATAAGGAAATCTAGCAAAAGTGAAATAAGTGTGTTGGACAAGCAAAATCCACAGGGAAAGAGTGAGAAGTTTGGATCAGTCCAGAAATCAGGAGAGTGAGATATTTTTCAGAAAGGATTAAGAATAACAAAGGGGATGAAATTAAATGAGAAGATGATTTAGGATGAGTACCAGGTGATTTCTCAGGTTAACAACAGCTCTAAGGAATGACGGTCGGACAGAGGACGTGGTGAAAGTATGAATTTTTTAGCCATTAAAAATAGAGAGCATGGCATAGGAATTAATTATGGCTCAGCAAGCTAAAGACAGTTATCGATCCCTTGCATACATCTTGGATACATACATTTTTCTATAAAGGGAAATCCAAGTGATGTGTAAATGAGCTGGGTCTTCTACACCACTATCTGGGTATGGGGGCCCTCATTCCATATTCAGGATGAAGAGGAGAGCTGGAGTGATATAACAAGAAGTAGAGTGAGAATGCTTTACCTCTCTCTCAGTCTATTGTCTTCTAGACCTCACCAGAACACTAGCTCCATATCCTGGCTCCACCACTGACACCTCATTCTAGAAAAAGGAGGTAATATAATATCTAACTTCGCAGGTTCTTCTGAGAGTAGTGAATCATCCCACGTAAAATCCTTAGTACAGTGGCAGGCACATGGTGAGTTCTCCATAAATGACAGCTACCAGCCTAGATTGTGATCTTTATTTTCAAAGCCTATGGTGGTTTTCTTTATTGTGACAAAGTAAGCCAGCTCTTCTCTGCATCGACCAAGCAACACGTTTGTTGAGTACATGCTATGTCAACCAAGAGAACTACTATGTGCCCAGCACAAGGCTGGACTGAATAAGAGATTTAAAAACAAGCATCATGAATCTCCTCCACCTCAGAAGAGTTCCTGCCCTACCCTATACCTGGCTGCAATTCCAGCCATTGGAGGCTAATTTTATTGCCTCGCTTATGCTTCAACATAGCCTTAAAGTATGTTTTCTGTTTTCGGCAAATTACCCTGTCTCAGTGAACAAAGCTGTACCAGGAACCTTTTGTAATCCATCTCCCTCACAATAAGCTCAGCTAAGTACATCCAAAGGGTCTGAAGTCATTAGGGCAAGGCCAGCTGTCTCTTACCTGGAGTATCTCCAGAGGCTAATGGCTCTGCAGTGGCACTGAATATATTCATATGTATATGGTATATGAGGAAGGATCAGGAATTCAGTTTGAGGGAGGAAACACTCTCCCTTTATTGGTTCAAAACCTCAAGGGACTTCCCCAGGTGAAATCTGAAACTGGTCTGTGTACAGGAGGGCAAGGAGAGACCAAAGAAAGAGGCGGCCCACTCCAGGTTGGTAGGTGGCAGTTTTAACAAGCAAGAAAACTTACTTACGAGGCCTCTCTCAGGCAGCTACAAGATGAATAGATCTCCCAACCCACCGGCCAGGATCTTAAGAGTTCATATGTCTCTCTCTCTCTCTGTGTCTCGCTCTCTCTCTCAGGATACCCACCTTTAGAACCTAGCCACCATGTTGTAAGAAAGCCCCAAAGGGTCCGTATAGAGAAACCACATGGAATGCCCCACGTAGAGAGAAACTGGAGTCCCAAGTCAACAGCCAGCATCAAAGGCCATACATATAAGTCAAATTTTTCTGATCCACAAAATCTGTGAGTGTAATAAATAGTTGTTTATGCCACTAAATTTTCCTGTAATTTATCATGCAGCCATATTATCAGGAATATGTGCCACATTATATCTTTACTCTAGGAATTAACTTCCTTTTCCTGGAACATTTTCAATTTCCTAACATCTGAAATCAGACATTACCAACATCAGCCTTTTTCATCAACACCTATTCAAGTTACTAATTACAATTTATATATTACTTCTGCTGGTTTTTTTCATCCCTCAGACTATAGTGTTTCTTACTATAGCTTACTCCTATCTACTCCACTCTTCCTTTATCAAAGGGCTCTTCAAACTTAATGTGAATAATTGTCAGCCTTCATTGGAATCTAAGATCAGTGAGGGTAGAATATCTGTCTTGTCCATCATTTTGCCCTCATGTGCATAGTAAATTATGCAGACTTGTGTTATGTGCTGAATCAGTATTTTCTGTCTGAATATATAAGTCACATAAAGCAAAAAATGAAAAAATTATTAAACTGAAATAGCTTAATTAACTCGATGATTCCCCCCAATTCAATGGATTTATAAATTGACTTGGAAAAGAAACCTGGAAATTAAAAATATTTATAATTTTTCCAGCCCAAGCCTTCAAGTGAAGATTGTTTCTTAGATTTTGTTAAATTGGGATAATAGGTAGAGTTAAAAATTGTGAAAATAGAAAAAGGGTTCCATTGTTTAACATGAAACTTGCTGTATATGCCTGTAATTAGATCTGTGGTTTGGGGAAAATTAAATGCTAGAGAGGGTAGGGAAATTAGGGTAGAGAAATTATACCTACTCTAGGTATAAACGGAAATGTTTCGAGATTGGTGCTAGCAGTTGTTTTTTATTATATGCAATGTAGTTCCTACCTTCATTTTCCTGCAAAGAAAGCTGCCAGGATGTCTGGCCATTTAAGTGGTGGGGGGGAGGGGAGGAAAGAGTTTCGATAGAGGCCTTAACTGGGTTCAATGGAGTAAACCATCCAGATGGTCTCAACAACACTTTGCTCTCTCGAGCCTCTTCCTTGAAACGACTCCTAGTGTGGGAACAGTGGGTGGAGCCTACATTCCAAGGACGGAGACAGAGTGAGGAGCCTCTGATTGCCCTGGTCCAGCTTTTGGGTCAACCAACAGTCACATCCTCTCAATGACCTCCTCCAACACTCTTGCAGGAAAAAACTGTCAGGGATCACTAATGCTATCTTTAAATGTAGCCCTCTACGGCCATAGAGGGCAGGAAAAAGAGCACAAGTTTTGGATTTGATTCTTAATTTGACACTATTACTGCTTTGACCTTAGGCAAACTATTAACCCTTTCTTAGCCACAATTTCCTCATAAAAATGGAGATAATAATATACACAGTCACCATCTAAAACATATAGGTACTAGATAAATGGTAGAAGAGGGAATTGTTTTCAAGTAATTCTGACCTCATCATGAAAAGACATTTACTTGGTAGAGAAATTGGTACTGAGAAAATTTCTAAGAGACAAAGCTCATTTTCTAATTCTGCTTTTTGTAAAAAGAGAATAAAGGCAGGAGCATATCTCCGACTCTTAACATTTCCCAACAAGTAAAATTCCTTTTAAGAACCCATTCAAATAGCATGAATACATGGGCTTTACTTTTTTTCTCCAGTCCTTGAATAACAATTTGGTTGTGTAAAATAACTGTGATCAGTTTGAATGAAACCAGAAATAGAACAATACAGTTAATCCTTACTCTCTGTATAGAATAATGGAAGTCTGCTAACTTCTGAAATGGTGCAAAGAAAGATTTGTGCATAATGCCTATTAGAAGAAACTAAATGTATTTCAGCAAAGCACACACAAAAAAGGTTACTATCTCTCTAAATTGTTTAGATTTTTCTAAGAGATTACAGTGGCTTACCATTTTTGAAGTTCTGCAATTTAAAAGGATAGAGTTTGTTAAACAAATATTGTTTTCTCCTCTTTTATTCCTTCTCTTCACACAGGTCACTTCCCATCCCTAGCAAAATTCATCCTGAGAACCTAGTATATGTCTTTCCATATTGTTATCAAAGACCATAAAGTCATATCCACACATATGTACGTACATACATGCATATTTATATGCCCCCAATTATATCATATAATTTCATACAATGATGAAACTCTCCTACCTGGAAATCATGTGTGTCCCCAATGTTATTTTTATCAACCTAATTCATGCACATAGGAAAAAAAGATTATATAGCACTGAATTTAAAAAGGAAAACAATATTTATTATCCCATCCTTCCCTAATCAGCAAGTGTGCTGGCCAAAAGCCAGAACCCCTGTTTTTAACAATGTACTCTCTACTCTCCCCAGCTTCCAAATCCCAAACCTCTCTAAACTGGGGAGGGAAAATTTTTATTTCTCTAAAAAAATGTATTTTCCTGCGTACATTTCAGGGTGTGACTTTCTCCACCCTTCTCCATCAATTATCTTCCTCTATCTTATTCTGTCTAAAAAAAAAAATGTTCAAATGTCTATTCCCACTGATGTCTGTTCTCCTATTTGTCCTTGTATTTTTTTCACCCACTTACTATCATATTAGTGAGGGCTGGGAAAAGTAAAAGGAGACAAACACATTGACAAATCCACCTTCTTAAACCATAAGGTCACCCATGAGTTTTATAAGAGTAATTAATAGAGAAATAAACCAGAAGCAAGGGGAGGCAAAAACCACATGCCCACAATTATTCACTGAATAAATGTTGTGTCCAGGCCCACCATACACAATATCTCTTTTGATCATCATGTGATCAAAGAATATGTGATACAACCTATTATTTATATTTTAAGATGAAGAAACTGAGGCTACTTAGGAACAGTCAGTAAATTTCCCTAGACTAACACAAATGGTAAATGGTGACCAAAATTTATTTTTAGGTCTTTCAGGCCCCAAATTTGATCCATGTCCCACTAAATCGCACAGCCTCTTTTTCCTCAGGTATATCCTGAAGTCATTGTTAAATTTAATCCATACTTTGTCTCACTTTTCAGTGCTTTAAAATGATACCTGAAATTTTTAAGTATAACCATGAGACACTGAGTAAGCCACACTGTTAAAAATATAACAAGATAATATAGAATAAAACAACCCCCAGAAACCTATTTTAACAACTTTCCTTATACCTGGAAAGAAAAATAAGGCTGAATGATTTGCAGCAGAAAGTTTGAAACTAGTATTATCAATTTAATCTTTCATTATAACAAGAGAACTCAATTAACCACAACATTTAACTGACCAAGAGTTCTGACAATAAAGATTTAGCCATAATTTTGTAGCTTGTAATTCTTTAGAATATGATTGAACTATCCAGAGGCATTCAAGTGAAAAAAATGACTATAACTGAGATAAAGCAGGAACAAGAATATAATTTAAGTTTAATAAGTCATCTCAGAAGGCTTTTTTATTTTTCCCCCAGCTCCCATGCTAACATGAAAAGTATCAAAATCATCAAAATCACGTGTGATGATTCCTATTGTGACCAGAATTATTATAGAATAATACAATAATGTGATTCGATGCTGATACCTTTCTCTATTTGCCAGTGAATTCTGTAGTCTTTTGAATCTATTCTCCCTTTTGAGTAATTCATAAAGCAAAGGCTTTAGACCACCATGATAACATCTGGCTAGAACGATTCCTGACACACAGTAGGCGCTCAATAAATGTTTATGGACGAATGAATGATTCTTACAGCACACACTGGCCAGAGAACTAATGTATTTTTCAAAACTCCATAGATACATAGAACCTCAAGTCAATTATTATTTAATCTTAACAGACTCTTTTACTGGGAATAACAAGATGACAAGCTAAAAAAAGATAATGAGAGAAGAAAAGAATTGGGTGTGATGGATATATTTTAGAACTCATCAAACTGGGAATCTTCACCTTCTACCCTAGGGCAGATCACAGTTCTTACACACTCACGAAAGCTAATCTTAAGGGCAGCAAAGGGGAAACATGATACAAATTTGAACCTGAGCTGAACATCAGCGTTTTACATATTCTACTTTTACAGGTGAGGTTCTCAGAGGACTAGGAATAGTCTAGACCAGGCTGGTACCTCGTGACAAACCTATGATGTAAGTAACAATTATTACTTTCTCCATTTTACAAATAAAGAAGCTGAGCCATGGAGAGGTTAAGCAGCTAGCGGCAGCTCACAGAGCTAATAAGTGGTCTACTGTGGATTCCAACCAAGGAAGACAGACCCCACTCCAAGGTTTGTCAACCCACATGGCTGAAGCACAAGGTGCAACTGAACCCGGAGGGAGATACTGAGAAAAGCATTTGGGGACCAAATTGAAGTGCCTTGTTTGTCAGACAGAAGGATTGTGATTAATTTCACATGAAAGGCTTAGCGAAGGAGAAATTTTTGAACATGGGGTAGATCATAGGACATATTGAGTCACCACCTCTCTGCATCACTAATAAGAAGAACAAGAGTAAGCTCCTTTGGCTGGGTCAAGTACAGCTTGTCCCCCTGAATTTCGGGAACGCTTGCCTTTCCTCTTCTCTTGTCTGGGCTATAGAAGCATAGAAGTTTACAGTGTGACGAAGGCTTAAATATTAATTCAACTTCTGCTTAAAAATGTATAAAGCTGTAAGGGAGCATCTCTGACACCCTAACAACTAGAAAAAGTCAGGTAGTCTACAAAATCATAAATTTTCTTCAGGCCATCAGACAGCTGAGCTTGCAAGGCACCAAGTGAAATACAAAACATGAGAAGCTCCTCCAAGGAGGAAGGGACGCATGACTCTTTCACCTTCAGCACAGCTGGGGAGGAAGAGTTAGCCACCATGAAATCAGGTAAGGAAAAAGCAGCTAAAACATTAATGAATTCTCAAAGGCCAAATGCAGACTGCCAGGAACCAGTTTAGAACAAAAGCTTGAAAGGGCTTGGGGAGGGCCAGGAAAGCTCCCCCGCCCCGGGGGCCCAGGTAAAATCTGTTGTTTCTTAGGGAGAAATAGAGGCAAAAGTCACTCATCCCCAAGGGAGGAGCAGGTCCTTTCTGCCTCGGCTCTGAGCCTTGAGTAACAAGCAATAGGAGTCTCAGCTAGAGGAGAAGCAGGGATGAGGGAAGCATAAAAGAAGTAAAAGCCTTTTGACTTGGAGGGAGGGGAAGATGCTGGGCTCCAATATGCCGCACATTGAAGACAGAGATGTATTACCAGTGAGACATGAAGGGGGAACAATCTCCCACCCACCCAAGACCCCCACAGATACAAGGTAAGGTTGGAGGTCAACTGTTATTGAACTGTAACTTAGCCCACCCAAACTTAACCATCCTCCTAACCTGAATCAACATCATGAAAAAAAGGTGAACATGGAGCCAGTTTTCAGAAGAAATATCAGATTATGAAATATAGATCAGGTCAACTGTTTCTATAATGGATTCGGGGCTGAGCGTTCCTGGTGCAATTTCAGTTCCTGACCTCGTTCCTATGATCCTACTAGTATTCTGATCTTTTGACTCCCGCCCCCCCCCCAAAAAATGTCTAAATATAATGCGATCTTTTAGGAATTTTAATAGCCTGGTTTTTTTAATTTGTTCTGTTGTGAACAAAACTCACCCTTCTAAGTGTTTCTTGCGTAACATTAAAATATTTTTACCTAATGAAAATTGTTCCATTTGATAATTTTTGGAGCATCCCTGGAATAAATCACTCCCATTTTTTTTGGCTACGTTGGGTCTTCATTGCTGCGCATGGGCTTTGTCTAGTTGCGGTGAGCGGAGGTTACTCTTTGCTGCGGTGCGCGGGCTTCTCATTGCAGTGGCTCTACGCGCACCGGCATCAGTGGTTGTGGCTCGCAGGCTCTAGAGTACAGGCTCAGTAGCCGTGGCCCACGGGCTTAGTTGCTCCGCGGCATGTGGGATCTTCCCAGACCAGGGCTCAAACCCGTGGCCCCTGCATTGGCAGGCAGATTCTTAACCACTGCGCCACCAGGGAGGCCCCCTTACTCCCATATTTAAATTCTCTTCTTTTGGCTGCTGGCTTGCTTTATGACCTTTCCTAAACCTAGAGGGCACTGAGATAGGGTGTGAGGAAAGCTGAAGAGCTCCAAATAAGCTTTGCCAAGACCTCCCAAGCTCCCTGCCTCAAGCTCACCAATCAACAACCTCAGTGAGAAGCTACAGCTAATCCAGGTCTTTTGTTTTTTGCCAACTCACCCACAGTGCTCAGAGCCACCACCAAATACCCTTTGCCCAATCCTCACACCCCTGGCATTTTCCAAAAAAGTAGTTGTTTGTAGTGCAAATTTAGCCAATTTTTGCTCTTTAAAGTTTACCAGCGGCAAAGTGTAATTTCTTTCTTTTTTTTTTTTGCTAAGTGAAGAAATCTAAACTCATTTTTTCGCAACGTATTTTAAAATGTGAATTTTAAAAAGGCTTAGCAAACATTAATAGAGTATCTTCTATGTTTGACTCAGCAACGTATTTTTAAATGTGAAATTTTTAATAGGTTTAACAAATACTTATGTCTCTGACTTTGGATGGTTCGACTTAACGATTTTTCGACTTCACGACGGTGTGAAGGTGAGACAGGCTGGGACCTGGGACCTGGGATCCTTGGCTGCAGTGCTTGCAGCACTGGACAAACGTCTCCTCCAGCAACAGAATATAAAGAAACTATAAAGGACTAAAAATAACTGCATGCATAGGCAGCTGGGGCAAATTATAAGTAACAAGATAGAAAAAGACCAAAAACCCAGCCGCCGCTTCTGACGTGCCAGGAGCAAAAGCAAGGTGCACACTGCGCATGCTCCCTGCGCACGGCACCAAGGGGCTGGGCCGACCGCCTTAGCCACGCCTCCAGCCTGGACCCGCCCACACCCTCATGCCATTTAAGGGACCAGCTCACCCCCTGTTAGGGAGCGAGCAGGGAAACCTGTTACTTGTTTCCGCTCCCTCGTCCTGCAGCACCAGTCCCAATAAAGCCTTGCCTGAATTTCTTGTCTGGCCTCATCAATTTTTATTGATTAAAGAGTCCAAGAACCCAAGCAGGTAATAAAAGCAATACACATTTAGTAGAAACCGTACTTGGAATTTTGAATTTTGATCTTTCCCCAGGCCAGAGAGATGTAGCACGATACTCTCTCATGATGCAGGGCAGCAGCAACAAGCCACAGCTCCTAGGCAGCCACGTGATCATGGGAGTAAACAACAGATACACTTATAACCAACTATTCTGTACCCAGACAACCATTCTGTTTTTCCCTTTCAGTAAAATATTCAATAGATTGCATGAGATATTCAACATTTTATTATAAAATAGGCTCTGTGTTAGATGATTTTGCCCAACTGTAGGCTAATGTAAATGTTCTGAGCACATTTAAGGTGGGCTCGGCTAAGCTCTGATATTCAGTAGGTTGGGTGTATTAAATGCATTTTCGACCTAGGACATTTTCAACTTACCTTGGGTTTATCTGGATGTAACTCCATCTTAAGTCGAGGAAGATGTGTGCTCTAAATGCACCAGACACAGTATAAATATTTGCTCATTTAATCCTCCTAACAACTAAAAGCAGCAGATAAATTATTCCCTATTTTACAGATGAGTAAACAGAGTGTCAGAGAGGCAAAGTAACTTACTCAAGGTCGCACAGCTAGTGAATAGGAGAAGCAGGATTCAAATCCAGGCCACCTGGTCACAGAGACTGTGCATGATTATAGGAGGGAAGGAAATGTAGAGGCTCTGCTGGGAGAAATAACCACGGTTTCAAAGCCTTTGTAGGAAAATCAACAAGACTCATAGTGATATTAACGTATTCAAGCATCAAAGCCAAAGGAGTCCCCATTAATTTCTGAAAAACTCAACTCCAAAGTTCTATGGCTTCCCTTAGACCTCAATTATTTGCAATTATTGGTTGAAGAACACGTATGCAGAAATACTAGTGGGAAATAAGAATGTCTTGATATTTAGACATAATGTGCCAAATAAACTTAAGCCTTATATGTATATGCATAATTTATTTCCAGGTTAGATGGAAGATAAACTAGTTATGATTTATAGAAATAGCCAAATAGATAAGGCATCTACTTGTAGTAAAAATCATATTTATTCCTGATCTCCTTACAATCATTTGGCACATCCAAGGTGGCAAATGTTCAATCTGGAGAAGGAAGGAGACTCGGTTGTGTGTTTTACTGACCACTCAATGCCAGCATGTCCCCCTGTGCTGGGGGAGGGCATTCAGTGATGACTGGCACCATGACAGCTCTAACAACTGGAGTTTCTCCTCATAGTCTTATCTCCACACATGTTACAAAGACCAAACTCACAAATTATAAATGAGTATTCGACATAAATGTGAATTCATACAATAATAAGTACATATTGGTATCCATAATCAGAACTCACACACACACACAGTAACTCTCAATGAGCACAAGAAAGTCAAAATTTTTGAGAAATGTAAAATGAATCATGTTTGTTCCTAGTCCCCCAAATTATGCACAGCTTTCAGTCTAAATCAACAGCTAATTCATTGAATGACCTGCAGCTAATATCTGATTAATGACTCAATTACCAGGAAGCACTTAAAAAATATGAAGAGCTGTATAAATGTTAAGGATATTATCTTCAAAAGTCTCTCTAGGCGGGGCAAATAGCTCTTCACTCCCATCTGCCTTTGCATTTCTTTTCGCTCACCATGAACAATTCATTCTCTCCTGTAATCTTATTTTCTTATTTTTGCAACTCAGAACTAATTCCATCCAGAACTAATTCTCCAGGAATGGTATCTCCACACTATAGGGGACTGTTTTGACAGCTTGCCAAGCCATGGATTGTGCTTTGAAAAATTCACAAAACATATAATTCATTAGAGAAGGCAAGAGATTACCCACAAACTGTATTACCTGCCAACAGGTAAGCAACCACCTTAGCCTTCTTGGAGAGAGCCATATGAGATACCACACAAAATGGAAAAGATAGAATCATAAGCAAGGCAAAATTAAATACTCTAAATATAAAATGCAGTATTCTAAATGACAAAAATATGAAGGTTACTATTTAATGTAATTTATTGTCACAAGCTGCCCCAGTATATGCCCGCCCTCGACCCAACTTTGACCCAAACACAGAAAGGCATCTCCTCAAATTTCATCAAAAGTATCCACTTATAATCCCCTAAAAAGAAGAGTGAGAAATGTCCATTTCACTGAAGATTATTGTTGGGAGTCCAAGGGCCAAAGCTGAGAAGAGAGAGTTGATGGAGCAGAGACGAAAACCAACTTAGAAATTCATGAAACACATTTTTCTTTCCCCAAAAGCTCCTGCAACTGGGCTGCCCCTGGAGCTCCCAGCTCTGGCTCTTCCCCCCTGCCCCCCACCCGTTTTGCACACAAATTTCCTTTCTCATCTTATATCATGTAGTTAAGGGACTATCTTTTCCTTCCTGGGCCTATCCTTGCAGTCTCACTCTCTATCCCAAACAATTCACTGAAATTCCCCACACACACACAACAAAGTGCTTTCCCCAAGAGAAATTATGGCAAATAAACTTTTCTTCACCTTGTTACACTTTTTTTGGTTAAACCGAGACTTTCTTGGGTTTTCGTTGATTTGTTTCAGTGAGGCTGTAAAGAAATTGAACCGCTATAATATTATCTCTAAAACAGGGTTTGTTTGTTTCTGCTTTGTACATCCCTCACTATTCTCCCTTCTTCCCTTCCCAATGAAATTTTAGAAAATATATAAAAGAAACAACTATGGAATCAAACCTGGGCATCTTGGCTAAAGAGCAAGTGGAGCTGGTAGCCACTTCAACCCCTAGTCCTTGACTTCAGAAGAGTCTTATTTTGAGGACATGCTTTCCCTATGTGGACTTAAAAGAAGATTGCTATCCTGCTGGTTTCAGAGAATCATTCTGGAAGAGTGCTACTCTGTGAAGCAAGTGCCAAATACTATTATCAGATTGTTATTCTAGCATTCCTGTGGGCAGCACGAATCCCTTTCATTTGACAGTTATCAAACTAGATGGGAAATACCCACAAGTCTTTATTTCCACCTGTGCATCACTCCATTTAGCCTTCACAATGAATCCTCAACTGGCTCAAATGTGCTTAAAACCACAACGAGGTATTACACACACACACACACACACACACACACACACACACACACGGTGCCTGGGAAGACCTGCCTGAGGCACACAGTCAGGGGCAGCCTCAGGGCCGGTGAGGTTTACAGAGTTTGTCTCTGCTTTCCTCTCCCTACTCGACTGAGGTCCCTGCACACACCCCTCCCAGCCATACCTCCACAGGAGAGCCTCTCTCTGACTACTCCTAGATTTTCCCATCCACCTAATAGACATAGTGCTATTAAATTCACAGGGTTGTACTAAAGGTTTTAAATGTGGTGATATACGTAAAACACTTAACACAGTCCCTACAAAACAAAGTGGATAGTCAATGAATACCAGGTGTTATTATTGTTGTTGATATCAACTGACTCCATCCAGATCAAATTACAGAGTAAAAGACGCCAAGGGAGAATCGTTCCACCAACTCTCCTCCAAAATCATTTACCCTGAGAAAGAGCAATGACCCATCTACCCCAACCTAACTCCCTCCCTCCATGTTCTCCCAGAAATGATAATTAAGGTCCTATCAGTCTTAAAGAATTACAGATAAATAACATCTGAGCATTACAGCACTGCCTTTACTTCTCCCACCCCTACCCAGTTGTAAACCAATGGTTACCACACCAAGCCAGAAAGAAGCTGTTTCAAGACAAAATTCTTGTGGAGACCAGCTAACCTAGTTTTTGGCACGCTCAGAACCTTGTAGGCCCCCATGAGACTCAGGTGTCTGTATTTGTAACAAAACCTAGAGGGGTTTCTTTAACTCTCAGATGGTCTCAGAGTTGACTTGAGAATAACTGAGTCCACATCTTTGATATTTATATTTTACTATTCATAGTTATAAAACATGAATTTCATAAGGCATGGAAAATTGATACTAGTTAATAATTTCTCCTTATTATGAAATTGAAGATAATTTTTAAAAAAATTTTTTAAATCTGCCTTAGGCTAAATTCTTATCTAGGTCTCAGATGGTTCTTGTCTCATGCATCCATGCTGAGAATTTGCTTCTTAACCCCAGGCCTTTATTACTAAGTCCACATTTTCATATAAGCCTTGACTCAGAGTACTGAGTTTATGAATTGATTTCCACATATGAATATAATGAACTGCTTCAGAGAGTTGGGTATAAATATGAGGGCATCTCTTCTATTAATAGCTCATACCAAAGGTGACTCAAGCCTCTTCTTATCAGCAAAGCTGGTATCTTCTTGGGGTTTTCCCCTGCTGTGGAGTAGACTAAGAACTCTGGGCAGTCTAGAGGGAAGAGGTCAGTCCAACTTCCGCACATATATGTGGGGAGTCAGAAAATCAATGGGCTACTGCCATTGCTTCTCCCTGACACAAAGAGCCTCGGTCCCCTTCTGACTCAGAAATCCATGAGGGTCATGTGGATCTTCCAGGGAAGATAATCGACTGCTTTTTATCTTCAGCAGAGGGCAATTCCACTGACATGTTCTTTCAACAAATATGCATTGAATGCCTCTGGGTCAGGGGAAAACAATGGTGAAAAGGACAGCATCATCCTTACCTTCCTTGCATTGACACATGACAAGCAGAGCATGCCCATGCGACACTGACATCCAGGCCTCCGTCACCAAAAAGCAGCAGGGCCAACACTTCCAGAAAAAAATCACCTTTGACTTCATGTCCTCTCTCTTAATGTACCCCTGGCACTTCTCTTAGATTGATTTTTATTTTATTCTGTTCTATTCTATTCTATTGTAGTAAGAACACATGAAATGTGCCCTCTTAAATTTTCAAGTGTACAGTACATACTGTTGACTATAGATACAGTACTGTACAGCAGATTTCTAGATTGCCAGCCCCCGGCAACCACCACTCACTCTTTGATTCTATGAATTTGACTATTTTACATACATCATGTAAGTGGAATCATGTAGTATACACCACCCTGAACACACCCAATCTCATCTAATTGATTTTTTTAATTTGCTTAATCTGATTTTTTTTTTTAGTTTTAGTTTTTCTTTTAATCACAACAATTAAAAAACAGGACACAACTGCCTCACCCAAGCTTACAATGCATTCACTGTCATTTGAAAAGAAATATTGTCCACTGCAGAGAAACATCTGGAAGCATTCAAGCCCAGCAAGTACCCACTGGGCTCATCTTATGAAGGTTTTCAGTTTTATCCATGTGACCTTATCCCTTAGAGCCTGTTCGAACTCAGACTCCGGCAAGAACATGGGAATATCCATAGCATCTTGGTTGGGTGTGGGGAGCGGACTGAGGTACACAGGTAGCAGGGACTACAATGCCGTGGCCCAATTAGAACATAATTTCATGCCCACGTGGCTTTATATTCGGAATCTAATTTCATCCAAAGAGCCAGCTGGCCCTGCTAAACAGCGCAACGGTGTGAAGGGTAATTACAGTGAAAGGCAGCAGCTCCCCATGGGCTCTGGAAGCCAGGATGGTTTTTAACAATTCATCTCACACCCATTGTCCTGGGAAAAACAGAGGAGCAGGGGCCATGGGCGTGGCGCCGAGCCTGCCGTCCTTTGCGCTCACGAGTAGCTTTGCACACCGTCTGCCTGCACCGTTTGGGGAGCCAGCTGGGGAAGGGACCCTGAGGCTTTCCCTTGGCTGCTCTGGCCTTGCACTCCCGCCAGGTTCATCTCCGTGAGAGGCAAAGAGCAAAGAGCCTCGCCGGCATCAGTTTCACCAGCTCAGCATAGTCACGGGACTGGAGATAAATATATTGGCAAATGTCCACGTAGGGACACAGTAGTGCTTGAGCAACACGAATAAATTACTGGGACTTCGAAAATCAAGAGTCGTAACTGCAAAGAGGCTGGTCGTGTGAGGATGGATGGCGGCAGGGAATGAGGTGAACTCAAGAGCTCATCTGTTACAGTATTGAATAAGGTTCTTTTCCTCCTGGGAAGTTTGAAGAGGCGGAGCCACAGGAAGGCCAAGGTCTTTGCTCTCTGCCCACAGCCAGACACGAGATGCTGCCAGCAGGCCCAGGCTGAGGCAGAGGGAGGGGATGAAAGATCTCCATCTACAAATCCCAAAATAGTCCTTTACATGCATTTAACATGCTTAGGCAACTTCCTTTCTTCTGAACATTTGCTCTCCGTTTCAAGTCAGCTCCCATGATCCCTGCCGAAACTTGCAAGCTCTCTTTGAAAGGCGAGTTCACACAGAGAGAAGGAAGCGTCCACATGGACAGATCAATAGGGTTTTCACCTCTGACTGAAGCCAATAAAATTGATGGACGGAGTTTGGGACTCCCCCCGGGCATAACTAAAAGTAGGCAGAGTAATAGACAATCAACGATGGTTGATAATAGTTACGGTTATAGAAGCCTGGGTTTCTCTGCTCTAGTGCCCGCACACCACCCACCCCACCACAAGCCTTTCCAAGAGAGAAAGGTGTATTTTTTCACAGCTTCTGTGTGCAAGACATGCAGGACAAGAAACAACAAAATAAGAAAAATGGATATAGAGGCCATGACAGCTTGTGGAGAAAGAAACTTCTCATTTTCTTAAGAGAAATATTCTTTTGTTTTGTTTTGTTTTGTTTTTTTGATCTTTTCCTGTGTGGTCTATTGTTTTCCATTTTGTATTGTATCTGATTTCTTTCTGAAAATTTGGAAGAGTTTTTTCCCAGTGATAACATTCATATTTATAACATTATGTAATACATTTAGTCCTCTGTGTATTTTGAAGAATAGAAGTTTTTTAGAATTATCATAGGTTGTAAATCATTCTTTTGTGGTTTGTGTTGTGGGGATTCTTTTTTAATAAATTCCCGCCTACTCAGATTCACAGGGGCGTATTTTTTGAAGTACCGATTAATTCCGCACTTTGACCAAAGAGAAATTAGCACATGTATTTTTGCTTTCTCTTTGCCTCCCTCTAGCTGATATTATCTTTTTAGCGTTTGCTTTTGTAATGGTAAATTTAATTGTACCTTTATCCAGTGAATTACCAAAGATGAGTCTGTAGGAGCAGTTCCTGCCAGGTGCTAGCAAGAAGAACATGCATTGTTCTTTAGAAAATTTTAAAACAATAATAAAACCAACTACAAGTCAGTCTGATCATCATTACCACACTGTTCCAATAATCCAATATCAGTGATAAAATATTCTTTCTTATAAGGAGAGACCACCCCACTGCCACCTACCCCCTTTGTATGCCTCTATCAGTTTTTTTATCAGCTTTACTTAATCTTTTAACATTTCACTGTAAAAGATAAGAAAACCAGCCAAATAATAATAAACTTTCTCCTCTCTCATTATCTCTTTCCAGTATTTGTCAGGGTTTATAACATTTATGTTGGGTTCTATAGCCATATTCCCCATATTTGTTTTTGTGTAATTATACAGACTCAGTATATACCACCATTTTTCTATATTTTACCACTTATCTCCTGATCGGCTGAGGCTTATCCTTAAGTAGTTTTTGAAATAATACATGGAATCAAAATTCCCTACATTCTAACATGTTCATGAATGTCTGTTGTCTTAATACAGGAAAAATATTTTAGCTGGGTATGAAATTCTTAAGTGCTGCCCACTCTTTTCTGTGAAGAAGTCTGAACCTGGACTGTTTTTGTTTTACTGAAATTTTTCTTTTACTTGAAGTTTGTATTTATCATTCTATGTCAAATGTTCCTAGGAAATAGCATGCCCTTTCAAATTGTAGATTCTCCTTTTATCCATAAAATATTCTAAATACTTTTCTGAATAATTATCTCTATTTTTCCTCCTTAGGACACCAATTACACATATCACCTTTGTCTATTATTTTTTCTCTAAACTTTTAAACTCTTTGCTTCCATTTCAGTGTGCCAATTTTTATCAGGCCCCTTATTGTATTTTCATCAATGTCTAGACTCTGCTTGTCTGCTAATAGTTTTGCCTTTAGTTCTAGAGTAGTTTTGTTTATATTCTATTTCTTTTGTGCTTTGACTCCTGAACTCTGCCAGCTCACAGTGGTCTCCTCATACTCTCTAACTACCTCTCCCTGACCTCATATTTCTGCTTTGTCTGCTTTCTATATTAGAGCAATTGCCTCCTTAATTTTTTTAATGAATGTGAAATATCTGGTTACAATTTCCACCTGCAATGTATCTCTAGTAAGAATTCATTATCCGAAATTTGTTTCTCATTTCCATTCCTTCTTTTTTCTAGTAATAACTCTCTAGATACAGATATAGATATAGATATAGATATAGATATAGATATAGATTTCTTTTTTTAATTTTTCATTATTTGAATGTGGTAAAGTTTCATGAGCCAATTATATGAATGAGGTCATATAATTGTGGGGTAGGAGCCAGGATATGACTCCTAATATACCATAGTAGTATCCATGAGCTCTTTGGGAGTTTACTTTTCCCTAGCTGTAGAGACTGTCAGTTGTAGGAATTTTTATAATATAAAGACCCCTGAAGGTCCACCCATCACCACAAGGGTGGACTGCTTCTTGCAAATTGTATTACTTGTGTAATTCCTCATTTGGCCTTGCTTTTCATTTCTGAGAAAAAAAACCAAGCAGAGGGAAAATGTCTATGCCAGTCAGTGAAACTTGTTCCCAATTTCCTGGCAAGGGTGTAGTTTTGCACCTCTAAGGCCCCTACCTTAGAAAAGCACACTGATTTCTGGGATCTCTCTAGAGGGGTATCTTCTAATGCTTTCCATCCCTCTGTTTGATCACCACCATCATTATACTTCTTCACCTACTTTGTTGTCCCAAATTTATGCTGTCTCTTTCTTACAAGAGAACCAATTCTATAACTAAAAATGGCATTTAGAGAGCAATCAAAAGAAAGGAAGAGAAGAAGGAAATTCAACTTCCAAGTAGAAAAATCTGTTCTTCACCAGGAAAACCATAGTAGTCACTACACACTCTTGGGTACTGGTTTGCTTTTCACACTGGTTACTATTTCTATCAGGGGAAACCATGACTATATCATCTTGTCTGACAAAACCTGTTAAAAAGAGGTCATGTTACTTCAGTCCCAGATACTTGTCATTGCAACAGAAACTGCTGATCCAATAGCAATTGCTATTGGGGAATTATTGATTAATAGGTATAAACTTTCAGTTATGAAAAATGAATAAATTCTAGAGATCTGCTGTACAACAATAGTATCTAAAGTTAACGATACGGTATTATGATGCAGCATTAAATATGAGGATAGATTTCATGGTAATTGTTTTATCACAAAACACACACACACACACACACACACACACACACAAGAACACAAGGACATTTTTGGAGGTGAAGGATATGTTTAGTACCTTGGTGGTGGTGATGGCATCACAGGTATATGCATATATCGAAATTCATCAAGACGTATACATCAAATGTGTGGATTCCTTGATATATCAATCATACCTCAATAAAGCTAAAAAACACAAAAATAATAAAATAAAGATTTCTTTTAAAATCAATTAGACTACAACATATCCCATTATACTAGCAAATATATTCACTCTGTTTTTTTTTACATCTTTATTGGAGTATGATTGCTTTATGATGCTGTGTTAGTTTCTGCTGTATAACAAAGTGAATCAGCTATATGTATACTTATCCCCTCCCTCTAGAGCCTCCCTCTCACCCTCCCTATCCCACCCTCTATGTGATCACAAAGCACAGAGCTGAATTCCCTGCACTATGCAGCTGCTTCCCACTAGCTATTTATTTTCCATTTGGTAGTGAATATATGTCAATGCTACCCTCTCACTTCGTCCCAGCTTCACCTCCCACCCCCCGTGTCCACAAGTCCATTCTCTACGTCTGCATCTTTATTCCTGTCCTGCCAGTAGGTTCATCAGAACCTTTTTTTTTTTTTTAGATTCCATATATATGTGTTAGCATACAGTATTTGTTTTTCTCTTTCTGATTTACTTCACTCTTTCTGACAGACTCTAGGTCCATCCACCTCACTACAAATGACTCAATTTAGTTTCTTTTTATGGCTGAGTAATATTCCATTGTATATATATGACACATCTTCTTTATCCATTCATCTGTCAATGGACACTTAGGTTGCTTCTATGTCCTGGCTATTGTAAATGGTGCCACAATGAACATTGTGGTACATGTCTCTTTTTGAATTATGGTTTTCTCAGGGTATATGCCCAGTAGTGGGATTGCTGGGTCGTATGGTAGTTGTATTTTTAGTTTTTTAAGGAACCTCCATAGTGTTCTCCATAGTGGCTGTATCAATCTACATTCCCACCAACAGTGCAAGAGGGTTCCCTTTTCTCCACACCCTCTACAGCATTTATTGTTTGTAAATTTTTTGATGATGGCCATTCTGACTGGTGTGAGATTATACCTCATTGTGGTTTTGATTTGCATTTCTCCAATGATTAGTGATGCTGGGCATCCTTTCATGTGTTTGTTGGCAATCTGTATATCTCCTTTGGAGAAATGTCTATTTAGGTCTTCTGCCCATTTTTGGATTGGGTTGTTTGTTTTTCTGATATTGAGCTGCATGAGCTGCTTGTATATTTTGGAGATTAATCCTTTGTCAGTTGCTTCATTTGCAAATATTTTCTCCCATTCAGAGGGTTGTCTTTTTGTCCTGTTTATGGTTTCTGTTTTTGCTGTGCAAAAGCTTTTAAGTTTCATCAGGTCCCATTTGTTTATTTTTGTTTTTATTTCCATTTCTCTAGGAGGTGGATCAAAAAGGATCTTGCTGTGATTTATGTCATAAAGTGTTCTGCCTATGTTTTCCTCTGAGAGTTTTATAGTGTCTGGCCTTACATTTAGGTCTTTAATCCATTTTGAGTTTATTTTTGTATATACTGTTAGGGAGGGTTCTAATTTATTCTTTTCCATGTAGCTGTCCAGTTTTCACAGTACCACTTATTGAAGAGGCTGTCTTTTCTCCATTATATATTCTTGCCTCCTTTATCAAAGATAAGGTGACCAGAGGTGTATGGGTTTATCTCTGGGATTTCTATCCTGTTTTATTGATCTATATTTCTGTTTTTGTGCCGGTACCATACTGTCTTGATTACTGTAGCTTTGTAGTATAGTCTGAAGTCAGGGCGTCTGATGCCTCCAGCTTTGTTTTCTTTCTCAAGATTGCTTTGGCTATTCAGGACCTTTTGTGTTTCCATACAACTTATGTAATATTTTGTGCTAATTCTGTGAAAAATGCCATTGGTAGTTTGATAGGGATTGCATTGAATCTGTAGATTGCTTTGGGTAGTAGAGTCATTTACACAATGTTGATTCTTCTGATCGAAAAAACATGGTCTATCTCTCCATCTGTTTGTATCATCTTTGATTTCTTTCATCAGTGTCTTATAGTTTTCTCAATACAGGTCTCTTGTCTCCTTAGGTAGGTTTATTCCTAGGTATTTTATTGTTTTCGTTGCAATGGTAAATGCGAGGGTTTCCTTAATTTCTCTTTCAGATTTTTCATTATTAGTGTATAGGAAAGCAAGAGATTTCTGTGCATTAATTTTGTATCCTGCTACTTTACCAAATTCATTGATTAGCTCTTATAGTTTTCTGGTAGCATCTTTAGGATTCTCTACGTATAGTATCATGTCATCTGCAAATACTGATAGTTTTACTTCTTTTCTGATTTGGATTCCTTTTATTTCTTTCTCTTCTCTGATTGTTGTGGCTAAAACTTCCGAACCTATGTTGAATGATAGTTGTGAGAGTGGGCACACTTGTCTTGTTCCTGATCTTAGAGGAAATGGTTTCAGCTTTTTACCATTGAGAATGATGTTGGCTGTGGGTTTGCCATATATGGCCTTTATTATGTTGAGGTAGGTTCCCTCTATGCCCATTTTCTAGAGAGTTTTTATCATAAATGGGTGTTGAATTTTGTTGAAAGCTTTTTCTACATCTATTGAGATGATCATATGATTTTTCTCCTTCAGTTTGTTAATATGGTGTATCACATTGATTTGTGTGTATTGAAGAATCCTTGCATTCCTGGGATAAACCCCACTTGATCATGGTGTATGATCCTTTTAATGTGCTGTTGGATTCTGTTTGCTAGTATTTTGTTGAGGATTTTTGCATCTATGTTCATCAGTGATATTGGCCTGTAGTTCTCTTTTTGTGTGACATCTTTGTCTGGTTTTGGTATCAGGGTGATGGTGGCCTCACAGAATGAGTTTGGGGGTGTTCCTCCCTCTGCTATATTTTGGAAGAGTTTGGGAAGGATAGGTGTTAGCTCTTCTCTGAATGTGTGATAGAATTTACCTGTGAAGCCATCTGGTCCTAGGCTTTTGTGTGTTGGAAGATTTTTAATCACAGTTTCAATTTCAGTGCTTGTGATTGGTCTGTTCATATTTTCTATTTCTTCCTGGTTCAGTCTTGGAAGGTTGTACTTTTCTAAGAATTGTCCATTTCTTCCAGGTTGTCCATTTTATGGGCATATAGTTGTTTGTAGTAGTCTCTCACGATCCTTTGTATTTCTACAGTGGCAATTGTTACTTCTCCTTTTCCATTTCTAATTCTGTTGATTTGAGTCTTCTCCCTTTTTTTCCTGATGAGTCTGGCTAGTGCTTTATCAATTTTGTTTATCTTCTCAGAGAATCAGCTTTTAGTTTTATTGATCTTTTTGCTATTGTTTCCTTCATTTCTTTTTCATTTATTTCTGATCTGATTTTTATGATTTCTTTCCTTCTGCTAACTTTGTTTTTTTGTTGTTGTTCTTCTTCTTTCTCTAATTGCTTTAGGTGTAATGTTAAGTTGCTTATTTGAGATTTTTCTTGTTTCTTAAGGTAGGATTGTATTGCTATAAACTTCCCTCTTAGAACTGCTTTTGCTGCATCCCATAGGTTTTGGGTCTCATGTTTTCATTATCATTTGTTTCTAGGTATTTTTTTTTATTTCCCCCTTGATTTCTTCAGTGATCTCTTGGTTATTTAGTAGTATATTGTTTAGCCTCCATGTGTTTGTATTTTTTACAACTTTTCCTGTAACTGATATCTAGTTCCATAGCATTGTGGTCAAGAAATATACTTGATATGAATTCAACTTTCTTTTTTTTTAATTAATTTATTAAATTTTATTTATTTTCTTTTTGGCTGCATTGGGTCTTTGTTGATGCGCACGGGCTTTTCTCTGGCTGTGGCGAGCAGGGGTTACTCTTCGTTGCAGTGTGCAGGCTTCCCATTGCCGTGGCTTCTGTTGTTGTGGAGCACGGGCTCTAGGCATGTGGCCTTCAGTAGTTATGGCACACGGGCTCAGTAGTTGTGGCTTGTGGGCTCTAGAGCACAGGCTCCGTAGTTGTGGCACACGGGCTTAGTTGCTCCGCGGCATGTGGGATCTTCCCGGACCAGGTCTCGAACCCACATCCCCTGCATTGGCAGGTGGATCCTTAACCACTGCGCCACCAGAGAAGCCCGATTTCAATTTTTGTAAACTTACTGAGGCTTGATTTGTGACCCAAGATATGATCTATCCTGGAGAATGTCCCATGAGCACTTGAGAAGAAAGTGTATTCTCTTTTTTTGGATGGAATGTCCTATAAATATCAATTAAGTCCATCTGGTCTAATGTGTCATTTAAAGCTTGTGTTTCCTTATTTATTTTCATTTTCAATGATCTGTCCATAGGTGAAAATGGGGTGTTAAAGTCCCCTACTATGATTGTGTTACTGTCGATTTCCCCTTTTATGGCTGTTAGCATTTGCCTTATGTATTGGGGTGCTCCTATGTTAGGTGCATAAATATTTACAATTGTTATATCTTCTTCTTGGATTGATCCCTTGATCATTACGTAGTGTCCTTTGTCTCTTGTAACAGTCTTCATTTTAAAGTCTATTTTGTCTGATATGAGAATTGCTACTCCAGCTTTCTTTTGATTTCCATTTGCATGGAATATCTTTTTCCATCCCCTCACTTTCAGTCTGTGTGTGTCCCTAGGTCTGAAGCAGGTCTCTTGTAGACAGCATATATATGGGTCTTGTTTTTGTGTCTATCCAGCCTGTCTGTGCCTTTTGGTTGGAGCATTTAATCCACTCACGTTTAAGGTAATTATCAATATGTTTGTTCCTATTACCATTTTCTTAATTGTTTTGGGTTTGTTTTTGTAGGTCTTTTCCTTCTCTTGTCCTTCCTCCCTAGAGAAGTTCCTTTAGCATTTGTTGTGAAGCTGGTTTAGTGGTGCTTAATACTCTAAACTTTGCTTGTCTGTAAAGATTTTAATTTCTCTGTCAAATCTGAATGAGATCCTTGCTGGGCAGAGTAATACTGGTTGCAGGTTTTTCCCTTTCATCACTTTAAATATGTCCTGCCACTCCCTTCTGGCTTGCAGAGTTTCTGCAGAAAGATCACCTGATAACCTCATGGGGATTGCCTTGTATGTTATTTGTTGCTTTTCCCTTGCTGCTTTTAATGTTTTTTCTTCTTCTTTAATTTTTGATAGTTCAATTAATATGTGTCTTGGCATTTTTCTCCTTGGGTTTTTCCTGTATGGGACTCTCTGCACTTCCTGGACTTGACTGACTATTTCCTTTCCCATATTAGGGAAGTTTTTGACTACAATCTCTTCAAATATTTTCTCAGACCCTTTCTTTCTCTCTTCTTCTTCTGGGACCCCTATAATTCGAATGTTTGTGTGTTTAATGTTGTCCCAGAGGTCTCTGAGAATGTCCTCAATTCTTTTCATTCTTTTTTTTTTTTTTTTATTCTGCTCTGTGGCAGTTATTTCCACTATTCTATTTTCCAGGTAAATAATCCGTTCTTCTGCCTCACTTATTCTGCTATTGATTCCTTCTAGCGTATTTTTTATTTCATTTATTGTGTTGCTCATCATTGTTTGTTTGCCCTTTAGTTCTTCTAGGTCCTTGTTAAACGTTTCTTGTATTTTCTCCATTCTATTTCTGAGACTTTGGATCATCTCTACTATCATTACTCTGAATTGGTTTTCAGGTAGACTGCCTATTTCCTATTCATTTATTTGGTCTGGTGGGTTTTTACTTGCTTCTTCATCTGTTGCATATTACTCTGTCTTCCCATTTTGTTTAACTTTGGGGTCTCCTTTTTGCAGGCTGCAGGTTCATAGTCCCTCTTACTTCTGGTGTCTGCCCCCAGTGGGTGAGGTTGATTCGGTGACTTGTGTAGCCTTCCTGGTGGGGGGTGGGGGGGGACTGGTGCCTGTGTTCTGGTGGGTGGGGCTGGATTTTGTCCCTCTGGTCGGCAGAACTGCATCTGATGGTGTGTTTTGGGGTGTCTGTGAACTTAGTTTGAGTTTAGGCAGCCTGTCTGTTAATGGGTGGGATTGTGTTCCTGGTTTGCTAGTTGTTTGGCATGGGGCATCCAGCACTGGAGCTTGCTGGCCATTAGGTGGTGTTGGGTCTTAGTGTTGAGATGGAGATCTCTGGGAGAGCTCTCACTGATTAATATTACATGGGGCCAGGAGGTCTCTGGTGGTCCAAAATCCTGGACTCGGCTCTCCCACCTTGGAGGCTCAGGTCCAACATCTGGCCAGAGCACCAAGACCCTGCCAGCCACATGGCACAGGAGAAAAGGAAGAAGAAAAAGAAAAGAAAAAATGAACAGACGGAACCCCAAGACAAAGGGTAAAAGCAAAACGAAACAAAGTCACACAAAGAAACATACACACACTCACAAAAAGAGGGAAAAAAAGGAAAAGAGAAAGGAAGAGAGCACCAAACCAATAAACAAACCCACAAGTGAAAACAAACACCAAAAACTAAACTAAGATAAACATAAAACCAAAAACAAATCAAACACAGAAAGCAAACCCCAAGTCCACAGTTGCCCCCAAAGTCCACTGCCTCAGTTTTGGGAACACTCATTGTCTATTCAGGTATTCCACAGATGCAGGGTTTACCAAGCTGATTGCAGGGATTTAATGCACTGCTCCTGAGGCTGCACAGAGAAATTTCCCTTTCTCTTCTTTGTTCGCACAGCTCCTGGGGTTCAGCTTTGGATTGGCCCCATCTCTGCATGTAGGTCGCCCTCAGGCATCTGTTCCCCACCAGACAGGAGGGGGTTAAAGCAGCAGCTGATTAGGGCTCTCTTGCCCACTCAGGCTGGGGAGAGGGAACGGTACGGTAGTCATAATTGGGATGCGGGGAGTGTCTGCAGCGGTAGAGGCCGGCGTGACATTGCAACAGCCTGAGGCACGCCGTGTGTTCTCCCAGGGAAGTTGGCCCTGGATCACAGGACCCTGGCAGTAGTGTGCTGCAAAGGCTCCTGGGAGGGTGTGGGTAGTGATCTGTGCTCGCACACAGGACCTCTGGTGGCAGTGGTGGCAGCGGTAGCAGTCCACGCCCGCCTCTGGGATCCAAGATGATAGCCACAGCTCGTGCCTGTCTCTGGAGCTTGTTTAGGCAGTGCTCTGCCATCTGTGGGCACACGAAGCAGGAATACCCTCTCCTCTTGCACCCTGAAACAATGGTCTCTTGCCTCTTTGGCAGGTCCAGACTTTCCAGGACTCCCTCCCAGCTAGCTCTGGTGCACTAGCCCCCTTCAGTCTGTCTTCACACAGCCAACCCAGTTCTCTCCCTGGGGTTTGATCTCTGAAGCCCAAGCCTCAGCTCCCAGCCCCCACCTGCCCCAGCAGGTGAGCAGACAAGCGTCTCAGGCTGGTGAGTGCTGGTCGGCACCCATCTTCTGTGCAGGAATCTCTCCGCTTTGCCCTCTGCACCACTGTTGCTGTCCTCTCCTCTGTGTCTCCGAAGCTCCCCGCCCCATCCCCGCCAGAGAGGGGGCTTCCTAGTGTGTGAAAACTTTTCCTTCTTCACAGCTCCCTTCCAGAGGTGCAGGTCCCATCCCTATTGCTTTGTCTCTTTTTTCTCTTTTTTTTTTTTTTGCCCTACCCAGTTTCGTGGGGATTTTCTTGCCTTTTTGGAAGTCTGAGGTCTTCTGCCAGTGTTCAGTAGGTGTTCTGTAGGAGTTGTTCCACATGTAAATGTATTTTTGATGTATTTGTGGGGAGGAAGGTGATCTCCATGTCTTACTCCTCTGCCATCTTGTAGGTCACCCTCAAATGTAGTGACTTCTATTTTAAAATAAAATTATAAAGTGAGAACATAGAATTATTCAACAGGGCACAAGAACTAACTGAGGCCCATTAACAGTGAGCTTTTTTTAATTTGTGGGTGGCAGGAACACTAGTGAGATGAGAATTTTCACCGCTGAAATCATCACAAAAATAGCTGTCACACTTGACATTAATGTTAATTGTGGACAAACTGAATCTTCTGACAGATTTTCTGCAGCCAATAATTTAGTAAAAGTGCTCTGCTTTGGAAAGCCAAGAATGTCAGCTAAAGGTCAGCTCCCAGGGCTTTGAAATGCCCCCTTTCTGTAGTAAGAAGTTAAAATTCGACTATTTCTGCCTCAGTCTAAAATTGGAGAAAGCAAACAATAGGTACTAAGTACCCTACATTACAAAGTGTAGGGCAAGACCACCTCTGCAGAGCTTCCAAAGCAAATGATAATAAATCAGTGTTGCCGTGATTCGCTCAGCAACCCTCTTGAGGATATAAAAGGATTGAGGTTTAAAGGGATTGCAAAGCAAAACTACTGCAGCCAGTTCTAGAGGACTATAATATTTTCTCTTCCCATCATAGAGGAGGGGAAGAGGGCAAGTAAGAGAAGCATCTAGTGAATGGCTAAGAGCAGTTGACCTTGACTGCCTGGCATATCTGGGGTCCAAGACTGATGTCAGAACCATGCTTGAAAAAGCCTGAGGCAAGAAGCTGAAGCCCATGGCTAACGACTAAAGCCCTGCACTGGGAACAAACTGCAGTTCTTGGTGGGACAAATATTTGTGAGCATTTTCATTGGTGAGATGTGGACCACATGGGGAAGAAAGCTGACCTGGAGCTGCCTTAAAGTAAACTTTACTCAGGAGATCCCCTGAGTGTATGATGGAACCCTAAAGAGAGACTTAGCATGGGATGGGTCACTGCATACACAAAGGCTGAGACTCAAATCATGACAATTACAATTAGAGAGCCCCAGCAGGAGTATTTCTGTGGAAGTCACAAAAGCACCTAAAAGAAAATAATCAGTGTTAGGGACCTGCCATACACAGAGGGAACCAGTGCCAGAATTTCATCCCTTCTGCAGAGGCAACTACTGTTCAATATGACTGTAGATTACGTGTCCTAGAACTTTATATAAATAAATTCATATAATATGTACTCTTTCATGTCTGGCTTATTTTACTCAAGGTAATGTTGTTGAGATACATCCCTGATGTTGCACGTATCAGTGAGTTATTTTTCTTCCTTATTGCTGAGTATATTCCATTACGTAAATATAGTTTGATGTGTTTATCTAGAAGCTCTACATATTTTGTTCTTTCATTTGAGTCGATCCTCCAATTTGAACTGTTTTATGTATAGTACAAAGTATGTGTTGAAGTTCTTTTTTTCCATACAGATATCCAGTTTTCCTTGCGCCATTTCTTGAAAAGAGTCTCATTTACCCACTAAATTATCCAATTACTTCTGTTGCATAACAAACTACCACCGGAATGACTGGCTTAGAACAAGGATTTTACTTTGCTATTTTATGGGTCAGCAATCTGAGAAAGGCTCTGCTGGAGTTTATTCATGGAGTTTCTCAGGTGGATACACTTAGGTGTTGCATGGGGCTGTAGAATTCTGAAGGTTCAGTTAGGCTCAGGGTCAAATATGGCTCATTCACACGACTGGCATGCTGGCTGGCTGCCAGGGGCTCAGCTGAGAGTGTCAATCAAAATATCTACACATGACCTCTCCAGCATAGTAGCCACAGGGTAGTCAAACTTTTTACATAAGCCTGGCTTCCCACAGAAGGAGTGTCCCAAGAGAACCTGGCAGAAGGTGTTTTGCCTCCTACGACTTACTCTCAGGAATTATACAGTTTCATTTCCATCATATTCTTTTGGTCAAAGTAATCGCAGTCCCATCTAGATTCAAGAGAACCCCACATCCTGATGGGAGGTGTATCTAAGAATTTGTAGTCATCTTTAAAACCATAGCAACATACACCTGTGGGTCTATTTATGGACTCTTTTCTTCCATCCTATTGACCTATTTGTCTATCCTGACATCAATAATAATGTTTGATTATAATAATTTAAGGTAAATCTTGAAATCAAGAAGTCTAAGTTCTTTATTTTTAAAATTGTTTTGGCTATTCTAAGTGCTTGGCATTTCCATATAAATCAGCTTGTCAGTTTCTATTTTTTAAAAAATGCTTGGATTTCAATTGTCATTGTATGAATCTATAGAACAATTTGGAAAGAAATGATTTCTTAACAATATTAAATCTTGCAATCCATAAATGGTATATTTCACCATGAATTTAGGTCTTTTATTCCTTTTTGCAATCTTTTTTGGTGTTCTGTATAGAGGTCTTACACTTCTTTCATTAAATTTATTCCTATGTATTTTATATTTTTTGATGTTATTGACAATAGAATTGACCTTTAATTTCATTTTCCAATTGTTTCTTGCTTGTATATAGAGATGCAATTGTTTTTGTACATTGATCTTGAATCCTACAACCTTTCTAAATTCACTTACTAGTTCTAATACATCCAGTACAATTTTGAAAAGAAGTTTTAAGAGTGAACTTCCTTCCCCTGTTCCAAAATTTAAAGATCAAATTTAAAATTTTTGCTAATTATTTCATCCTTGTTTTTCTGCCTCAGTCTCACTCTTCCTTCTTCTGGGAACTCCAGTTACACATAAGTTAGACCGATTAATGTTGCCTCACAGATCTCTGAGACTGTTCCTTTTCTCAGGCTCTTTTCCTGTCATTCAATTTGGATAGTTTACTGATATTTTCTTCTAAAGTGTTCAATCTTCTGTTAAGCTAGTCCAGTGAATTTTTCATTTCCTTTTTTTTTCAGTTCTAATGTTTCATTTGGTTCTTGTTTTATAATTCCAGTTTCTCTACTGAGATTATCCATCTGTTCATCACTAAGGATGAGAATATTTTCCTTTAAATTATTGAATATATTTATAATAGCTGTTCAAGTTCTTTCCTGCTAATTCCAATATCTCTGTCATCCCTGGGTCTGCTTCCATTGATCATTTTTTTTCTACAGGTATAAGGCACACTTTCTTACTTCTTTCTCTAAGGCCAGAGTAGCCCAACATCTGAGATGTGGCCTTTATGGGGTTTCAACTGAATACTTGAAGTTTCAGCAAGACCTCTCTACTTTGGTTGGTCAGAATTCTAATGCTCCCTTGATCTCTGTGATCTCAAAAATCTCAGGTCAGCTCACGGTTCCCTAAGTAGCTGCTTGCTGTCAAGCCTTGCCGTGTCTCTCCCTGTACATGCAGATTAGTATTTGGCCAACGATTCAAGGGGACCCCTAGGCAGATTTCTGAAGCTTATTTTCTGACCAGCTGCCTTCTTTCAGATATCCATTCCTACACGTTCCAGCCTCAGCAGCCCCAAACTCTGGCTCCTCCATTCAGTGAGACTGTCATCCTCTGCTAGGGTTTCAAATTCCTGTGCCATGGTCTGAAAGTGCCTTCAGTCAAAAATCTGGGGTAATCATAAGGATCATGTGTTTTCCTTTTCTAGGGATTACAGTCCATTGCTGCCTGTCATCCATCATCTGAAACCAGTTGTTCCATATATATTTGTCTAGCTTTATAGTTGTTTACGTTGCAAGAGCTAGTCAAGTACCAATTACCATCATGGCTGGAAGGTCAGTTGAAATTTTATTATCTAAGATTGCCTGGAAACATCAGTGGCTGGCTGAGCTTTTATCCTAGTTACAGGAGGGAAATATCCACAATGTTTGAGATAATGAGATAAAATTGTTTGTCTACTTGCACCCTATAGTGTTCAACTAATTCAATATACCAGTTATGTTACCATTTCAAATATATATATAAAATAAGAAATAGAGTATGTTTGTGGAACACTGATACAGCACTTTAATTAGGGAATGGAGGAAATGGCGAGCCATAAAACATCGATTATAAAGGAGCAAATCTGGAATGGTTCAGGGTAGGGGAAGACCCGAGTTTGGACTCAGTCCCAACTCTACTCCTTATTAGCATTATTGAGCAAGTCATTTAACCTAAAGTTAAAAGTCAATGTTCCCTACCATTACAGCTGGATTGTAATACTGGCCCCTCCATTTAGTCATGAGTAGCAGATGTGAAAGTGTTTGCAAACTCTCCATAAGTGCTAGTTTTCATTGATAGAAACTTGATTTATGAGCTATATGAGGTAGAAAAACAAAAGCTGTATCCTATAATGTTGATATAGATTCTATTCCCAAATCTGTCTTCTCTCAGCATATATAATAATACTAGCAGTCCCCCTTTGTTCACAGCCTACTACATGCCTATAACCGTTTTGGAGATTTTAGCTTATTTATTTTTTCCAATAAACTTGAATGACAGGATTAACATCTTGATTTTACAAATCAGGGAACTAAGACTAAGCAAAGTTAAGAAACTTGCTCAAGGTCAAATGGCAAGTCAAGAAATCAAGCTCAGACTCTTGTGTCTCCAAAGCCTAAGTTTTTGCCATTACACCACTTTGATCATGGACAATCATAATTTCTCTAGGCCTCAGAACTCTCCTCCGTGAAATGAGGATTTTGAGCCACATGGTAAGTATTACTATCCCTTCTCATCTAAACATGCAAAATTGCAACATGATTTTCTAATCTTATTAAACCTGAGGCATAAAGAAGTCTAATCTAATTCTAAGTCCATATACATAGAAATGTTGAATTCTACAAGTATATTTGGTCTGATTTTCATACTCAGATTCTGATCTGCTATCAATAAAGACTGCAACCTGAACAAAGATTTTCTTATCTTATTCTAATCAATCACACAGGATTTGGTGCTCAACTTTTTTCTCCTCTATGCTGGTCATATACACAGTGCATTTCTAGCTGTATCATCTGTCATTGCTTGCCACAGAGGAGATGTATCCTTGGTAAGTATATTTGAAGAAGAGTCCCCCAATTTATTCTGATATGCCCTCTGTCCACTGATAATCTGAAAAATATCATTGTGCATTTGTTTGTGCACAGCTCAGGTCATATTGCAGACATATATTATTTTACCCTATGCTCATTAGTACTAAGTATCATTTTATCTCTTTGTTTTTATATCTATACAGTCCATGTCAATAATGTTACTAGTTTGCAGAGCTGGCCTGAGAAGCTAGGAAAGGGCAAATATTCATCTCGATGTCTGCTTTGACAAGACTTGAAACGGGTGGGAGGAAGAACACACTTCTACCTCCCATGCAGAAATAAGAGAGGCCAGCCTTTGAGACAACAAGAGGTCATTCCACAAGCATCAGTGGACAAAGGGCACATTTAAACAAGCACATCAAAACACCCATCAAAGAGACATTTACCCCCCTTGCTGACAATCACCAAACTCAGTGACAGTTGGTTCTGTTGGATCTGCACTGTTCATGTGAAAGGCATTGAAGAAAAGACAGCATTGAGCAGTAAGGCCAGTGAAATTGAGTTCAGGGAGAGGACGGAGCTGTTTCCAAATATTTCTGCTATGTGTAGGGAGATGAAAAAGCACTAACTGGCTGCTCACTGCACACATTCACGTTCTCCTGGCATAATCTGGAGATCCAATGGGGTCCTAACCAACCAGGTTCTTCTGGTCCAAACAGTCCTTGATATTCTCTACCTTTATTTTCCAAAGATGATGAGAAACTGACCAGCAGTGAGGCACTATCTATCTTGGCTCTCACCTCCAAAGCAGTAATTTCTTTCTTTGAATATCAGCCACCAGGGTCACTCACAAATCATCTGGTTGAAATGCAGGCTTTTAAGGTGCTCTGCCTCCTACAGAAATTCAGTCAATCTCTAGATCCAACTTGACCTCTTTTTCAATCTCCCTCTTTTTCAATCTCTTGAATTTAAAATTAATGCAGCATCAGTGGTTACTGCATGATTGAAGATTCCAAACTCTGAAATGTAATAGTATGTAAAATGTTAGCAGGGCAAAAGATCAAGGACGTGTATAAGACAATTTGACACAAGCACAGGCCAAGTCAAAAGGCCACGTCACAAAATACATTGCAACTAGCAAGGGCATGAAAGAGCAGCAGGGCCATGCTTTATAAATACATTAGCAGTGTGGGCAAAGTATAGAAGTCTTAATTATTGTGGTGGGAAGGGAAATAGAACAAGAGACAGCAGCAAAATGATGGAGTTATTAAGCATTGTCACCATCATAAGGTATATATCAAATGCCTGGAAAGTATTAGTTTAACTTCAGTTTTGGGAAAAAAAAAAAAAAAGACTCCAATAATCAGAAGCCTAGTTTTTACTATACTTGAAAGAAAAAGAAAAGTCAGCCTGATTAGAAAGCAATTTATCAACTGCTTACTGGACATTTCTAAATGTCTCAGTCACTGAAACTCTACATACACACACACACAAAAAAAAATCATCACATTTCCATCAAAAATTATTCTTCTCCTGGAATCTGGAACAAAATGGTGGTGCAGGAAGATCCTGAGCTCACCTCCTCCCACGGACACACCAAATTACAACTGCTTACAGAACAGCTATATTTGAGAGTGACTTGAAGACTAGCAGAAAGGATTTTCCATAACAAAAGATATAAAGAAGGAGCAACAACAAAAGGGACATCTAGTCTGGACCCCCGCCCCCAGCACGGTGACCCAAAAGTGGGAGGAAAATCACAACTGCAGAGTTCTCCCAAAGGAGCCAGGAATCTGATTCCCACATCGAGCTCCCCAGCCTGGGGGTGCTGCACAGGGAAGACGAGCCCACAAAATGTCTGGCTTTGAAAACCCGAAGGGTTTAAATCCAATTAAAAAATGGGCAGAGGACCTGAATATACATTTTCCAAAGAAGACATACAGATGACCAACAGACACATGAAAAGATGCTCCAATATCAATAAGCTTCAGGGAAATGCAAATCAAAAACACAATGAGATATCACCTCACACCTGTCAGATGGCCATCATCAAAAGACAACAAAAGTGTTGGTGAGGATGTAAAGAAAGGGGACCCCCTCTTGCACTGTTGGTGGGATAGTAAATTGGTGCAGCCACTATGGAAAACAGTATAAAGGTTCCTCAAAAAATTAAAACTAGAACTATTATACAATCCAGAAATTCCACACCTGGGTAAATACCTGAAGAAAACAAAAATGCTAATTCAAAAGGATATATGAACCCATATGTTCATTGCAGCATTATTTGCAATAGCCAAGATGTGGAAGCAGCCTAAGTGTCCAAGGATAGATTAATGGATAAAGAGGATATGGTAAATATATGCAAAGGAATATTACTCAGTCTTTAAAAAGAATGAAATCTTGCCAACAACATGGATGGATTTAGAAATTATTATGCTAAGTGAAATAAGTCAGACAGAGAAAGACAATTACAGTATGATTTCACTTATACGTGGAATCTAAAAACCAAAACAAACAAAACAGAAACAGGGTTGGAGATACAGAGAACAAACTGGTGGTTGCCAAGGGAGAAGGGGATGGGGAAATGAACAAAATAGGTGAAGGGGATTAAGAGGTACAAACTTTCATTCATATAATAAATAAGTCATGGAGATGTAATGTACAGGATAGGGGATAGTGTCAACAATATTGTAATAGTAACTGTATGGTGACAGATGGTTTCTAACTTTTTGTGGAGATCATTTTGTAATGTATAGAAATATTGAACCACTATGTTGTACACCTGAAACCAACATCGTAGGTCAACTAAATGGGCAATAAAAAAATTATGCCTCTTCCAAATATTTGCTGTCACTGTCAATGGCACTACCATTTATTTTCCCAAATCTTCACGCCTTGAAACTTTTAAGTTACCTCTGACTCACCTCCCTCCCGTCTTTAATGCTTATCGTCACCAACTTTGTTTTATTTCCTTCAAAGCATCTCTTCATCTATTCCTTTCTCTGCATTCACTGCTTTCTTTTGATCTTTCAACTCACAATTTAATTCTTCCATTGTCTGTACTTGCCTCTCAGGGTCCACTCATTTTATACACCACATTTATTGTGGCCGTTCTTTTCCAAAACTACAAAAGTTCCCTCCTTTCTATCTCATCAATTCTTCACCCACCAGCATAGTTCAACACAAGATATGAAATCTTATGTGACGTGATTTGCAACCTCTCAGAATTTACAATCTTCTTTCCCATCAAAGGCCTGCTATTTTTTTCAAGGACCCAAGCAGACACAAATGCTGAATATGAGCTGTGCTTTGACCTAGACTCAGGGAGCCTGTGCTTTAGCTCCTGGTCCTGGCATCTAAGGTCTGATTATCATTAGGCGCTTGGACACCTTTGAGTTCTGGTATTGAAAGTAATAGGAGAGAACAGGCAGAAAATCCAGTAGCAGCACTGATACTTCGAGGAGAATTGAGCTTGAGCCATTGTGCATGCGTTTCTTACAGAATAAGTAACATTGGCTTATATAACCAAAAGTCCACATTCTCAGTGGCTTAACTCAACAAAGGTTTATTTCTCTCTCATGCCACAGTCCAACATAAGTCAGTGAGGCAGGGTGAGGAGTGGAGAGCGAGAAGCAGTGAATAATAGGGGGACCCAGGCTTCCAGACTCCTTTATTCTTTTTTTTTTTTTAATTAATTTATTTATTTATGTTTGTGTTGGGTCTTCGTTTCTGTGCAAGGGCTTTCTCCAGTTGCAGCGAGCGGGGGCCACTCTTCATCGCGGTGTGCGGGCCTCTCACTGTCGCAGCCTCTCCCATTGCGGAGCACAGGCTCCAGACGCGGAGGCTCAGTAGTTGTGGCTCACGGGCCCAGCCGCTCCGCGGCATGTGGGATCCCCCCGGACCGGGGCACGAACCCATATCCCCTGCATTGGCAGGCGGATTCCTAACCACTGCACCACCAAGGAAGCCCCAGACTCATTTATTCTTAAAGTACATTTACTTTAAAGTGACTCCTGGGGCTTCCCTGGTGGCGCAGTGGTTAAGAATCTGCCTGCCAATGCAGGGGACATGGGTTTGAGCCCTGGTTCAGGAAGATACCACACGCCGCAGAGCAACTAAGCCGGTGCGCCGCAACTACTGAGCCTGCGAGCCACAACTACTGAAGCCCGAGCACCTAGAGCCCGTGCTCCACAATAGAAGTCACTGCAATGAGAAGCCCGCGCACCACAACAAAGAGTAGCCCCCGTTCGCCACAACTAGAGAAAGCCTGCGTGCAGTAACGAAGACCCAACGCAGCCAAAAATAAACAAATAAATAAATTTTTAAAAATTTTTTAAAAATAAAGTGACTTCTGAGGATGCGGCAGTACAGAAAGAAGAGGTGAGGGTCACGCATAGAGCTTTTTATGAGTCAGGCAGGGAAGTGACAGGCTTCACTTTACCCATATTCCATTAGGCAGAACTTGGTCAAATGGCCCCAGAGTAATTGCTAAGGATCTGGGAAATGTAGTTCAGCTATGTGCCTGGGAAAGAGAGGAAAAACATAGATATTGAAGATGTGCAATTTCTACCCATCATCCAAGAGTCCACTCATTAAGAGCTGCCTAGAACCTAGATTTGCTGTCAAATCCATATTAACTTGTTCCCGCTTAAGTCAATAATTCCTGTCAGGCACCAATCCTTTGAACCATTTTTATTGATTTTATTTGATCACACGTGTTACATTAGTCCATCTTCTGGATTTTGCCACCCGTTTGGTTTCAACTACTTTAGCTTTAGATCAATACAATGCAATGACCCGCAGGTTCTCATCCTGCCTCACGCTGTACAGTACTAGACCCAGACGCCGGTGGCTGATTCCCACTTCTCAAAAGGATAACAGTGATCTCAGTTAGTCCAACATTTACACTATAATTACCCACATCTAGAGTTTAATAGAACAAACTTCTCAATCAATGAGACCTGGGTTCAAATCCTGCAGGGCTCTGTTACTAACTATGTGACCTCACTGGGGTATTAACCTCCCTAAGCCTCAGTTTCCTTATCTGTAAAATGGAGATAATAACATCTACTTTCAGAGTTGTTGTGAGGACTAAATGAAGTATTTGTTAGACACTTAGCACAAAACTGTCACATTAGTCAGTTGAATGAGGAGGTCATCTGGGCATTGTCAAATTGGTGACGAATTCTTAATAACACCAAGGAAACAATCAGTAATATTATTTTAGACAGTAGCAACAGGCTGATGGGGGAGATGTATGGAAATTAGGTAACAATCTAGAAAGATTCTGTTACAGATCACATACCTGAATCTGCTCTGTTGAGAAGAAAAATATAATTGCTTTCATGGAACAAATAAATATATAGCACAATGTTAGGTACTATAGATACCGTGATGGCTTTGTAACATGTCAGTTTGGCTGGGCTGAATTACATTTTCTAGAATTCCATTTCTTGTGTCTTTCTGATTAGACCACAGGAAGATTCCGGGAGATGTAGCAAGCAGAGGGAAGCAGCTGCCTGTTTGTAGCTCAACCCATCGTTGCTGATCTGCTGAGATACCCCAGGGGCACAGAGCAGTAGCTGGGCTGCCTTTCCCTATCCTCCTGTTGCTTCTGTAACACCTGAGCCAGTGACTCCTGGGCCAGGTGCGTGTGTTTAGCTCCCTGATGAAGTGCCTTGGCTTCTGCAGGATACCCTTGTCAGCAAGGCCAGTGGCAAAAAAAACATGGATACAGGCTTCAGTCCATCCCCATGGGGTTCCAGGTCATGTTTGTGGGTTCCAGCCAACCCTTGATCTCCCCACTCCACATCCATCTTCCCCTCCTGACCACCACCCTGGGGACACTAAGTGCCAGATGCAAATACTATATATATATTATATCTACATAATATAGATATGTAATTCTGTGCTTAAACCCTGACTGATACAGGTACCATGATTTTTTAAAACTCAGACAAGTACATAGCAAGAGGTTATTTTAGATAGGGTAGTCAGGTAAGTCTCTTTGAGGAGGTACCATTTGATCAGAAACCTGAATGAGGTAGCAAATGAGTCCTGAGAATATCTAAAGGGAAATTATTCCAGCGGAGGGAACATCCAGGGCCCAGGGCCTTTGCACTTGCTAACTCTCTCCAGGCCCTGCCTGGGAAGAGTTAGATGAAATAGGAAATCTGCACAGGGGTTTGGACTATGTGGTATTGGTAGAGGTGATAAGAAGTGTGTAGATTCAATACATATTTTGAATGTGAAGCTGATGGGAATTGTTGATGAAATGGATGTGAGTGTGAAGAAAAAGAAAAATCAAGAATGAGTCTCGGTGTTTTCCATTGAGGAAACATATGCTAAGCCTAGGAGGATCTAAAAATAGGGCATTCACTATCCTCAAGGAAACAGTCTGTTCCTTCTGCACAGAGACCATACTCAACATCTCCTCCTTCTTCAAACATTCTTCCCAACTCCTTATTTGAGTAACTGTGAGTCTCCCATCTTCACTCAGTTGTGTGCTCCATGGGAGCAGGGATTAGCCTTCTTTGTCTTTTTTTTTTTGCCCCAGTCCACTTTGTGCAGTGATTTGTGGAGAATAGGGTTATTTAAATTTCTTTGTTTGTGTTGATTCTTCTTGAAAAAGATTTGAAATAGGCAATCAGTCATAAGCTTCCCTAATTCCTTCAAATCACATCACAATGTGGCTTTAAGGGTTTCTTTATTATAAAGCCAAGATGTAGATTTGTTTGCATGTGCTGATTGTTTTTTTTTTTTTTTGGCAAATTTCAGTAATTTCATTATTTCAATAACATACCAGGAATCAAAGATTACAGAAGAGGAAATCCTTTTATTCCTGCCATTTACTTCACAAAAGAATTAGAATGTCCTTTAACAAAGAACATTTATATATTAGACAGATTTTAAGCAACTAAATTCTAATCGAGCCAACCAAAGCCAATTCAATATCTTACACATGCTGGATATTAATTAACACAGTTAATTAAAGCAATTTAAAATCTCCCCTTTCCTGATTCCATTAGCACTGGCTTTTTCAACTAATAAAGAACCTTTCTTAAGTATTATGAATTGCCATGGAAATCACAAATTGCAGGGGCATTTATGAAAGAGAAATAATTTATTCATTCATTACTAAAATTCACTGACCATAAATTTGTCACTGAAATAAAACTGTGGCATTTATGCCCAGATGCACTCATAAATAACTAAATAATTAAACCCATAGCCTCAGAACAAAAGCCGCACAATGGGCACAATGAAACTCAAATAAGTATCTCACAGGACCAAAATAGAACAAAAATTATGCTAATCTGCATGTGACCCTGTCAGAGATTTTACGCCAGCAGTTTACAGAAATTCTACTTCACTTTCCATAACTTCCTTCCTACTCACTGTCCCTTAAGAGTGACAAAATATTTGGAGCATCCCAAGGCAGATATTGTCCCTGTCAACACTGTATGGGTCGTGGCAATGAGGATTGTGGTCTTCCAGCTCCCAAAGCGCATCTTCTCCCAACTTCTCATTTTACCAGCATGGCCTAAGCCTCCTCCACTGGGCATGAAGCCAGGGGAAAGGAAGAGGGAGAGAGGAGAACCAGCATTTACTGAACATCTAGCATTCAGTAACAGCTGCCCAACGCCTGTTCCAAATACATTCACCTATGTAGCCCCACGATAATAGTCTCCTCCATTTTCAAACAACAAAAGTGATACTGAAGGTTTAATTAGATTGCCCTGGCCACCCAGGACTAGATGTTTGTACCCAACTCTTTCTGATTCTGAAACCTATATTTTGCCACCTGAACTGGCTATAAGGATAGCTCTTCATGTCTGTGATGTGTACCCATGCTCTGAGGCATCCTACACAGTCAGCCCTAGTGAGGTCTGCAGCTCTACACTGGGTCCACCCTGGATTGACCAGCCTTCTCAGATGACAGCAGCAACCTTTTGCATCAAGCTATTTTCCTCAGCAATTTCTTCTTGTCTTTGGAGAGCCAATCAATGTATTGAAAGCAGCCCAGAGACTTCTGACAAATCAGAAGCATGTTGACTAGAGGATATTACACACACATACTGTGTTCTTTAATGTTGTACAAAAATATGGAGAAAGGGCAACCAAAATCAGTGGAGGAGCCCTTGGATGATGAGTTAGATATGAGAAGAGTGAGTAAATCTCAAAGTAAATAGCAATTTCTGCCCCTTCCTACTCTACTAGTTTTTTACAAAAATAACTGGGCTTGGGTCCATAGAACTTCAATTTCTTATTCTTGCTTTCCCAGTTACTCGCTGAGTTACTTTGCCCAAGACTTTTACCTCACAGAGCCTCTGTTTCCTCTTTTGCAAAATGGTGTCTATAGTCAACTTTGAACAATTGCTAGAGGCTCAAAAGAGATTGTGTGTATCTGAAAAGAAGTCAACAGGGTAAATGTAGCCCACGTACATGTTTCATTTGAATAGCAGAGCAGTTTTCTTTAAATGTGACTTTGAACTTGAGGGTAATGCATCTCCCAGTTGGCCACAGTCCCCACCACACCCTACTGTCTTATACCAGGCAGCACCACACATTGACGCTATCTGCTTGGCCCCTGAGGCATTTAAGTTTGCATCTTATATGTTTATATGTTTTCTGTGAACTCTCAGGAATTATATGAATATTGTAAATATTATGTGTTTCTTTGAAGACAAGAAATCATACCTCAATACCTTCATGATGTGATAATATACAACAGAATGCCAGGCAGATATTGAACTCTAAATAGAAGCATCTGGAAATGAAATCATATTGGTGGTGTCTTGATAGAAGTTGTGGCGTTCTTTATAGAGGATTCATCCTCACAAACTCACTTAAACTGCAAAACACTGGTTTCCAGGGCCCAAGACACTAATTAGCCTTCCTTTGTCTTTCCAGAGAACACTCCGATTCTTTTAAAGAAAGAATCTTAATGTGTGGCTTAGATTGAAAACCTGTATTTGTATTCTGCAGCAATGGTTCAGGTCGTGGACGTTTTACAGGAAAATCAAATAAGTACATCAACAGTACAGAAATTGCTTACCCCAGGGCCCATATGCTACCTTGTGCTCATTACAGTACTTAACATTGCCATGATTAGTGTTTCTCCCTTGTGAATTCAAGGAATAAGAGGTATTGTGAATGTATGAAAAGTTATTATGTATTCATCTAAAAAACTTCCAAAGAATCTTTATACTCCACTGAGTATTAGGCATTGCAATGCCCTGGGAGGTTCAGCCAGACCCTGAAGCATGAATTGCATGAAGCTAGCTCCAGGGAAGGGAAAATAACAAGAATAGCCATTTCAGCCCCACTATTCCCAACTTTCTCTTGCAGGCTGGGCGCCTTTATTTCTATCTACTAGTGAAGGAATAAAATATTCGTAAGAAAATTGTATGTTCTAGACCTCTTACCATTAATTTACGTAAATGGAAAAAACCCACAAGTTCACATCCGTACTACTTTCTTATCCATAATTGGACAGTTTTCTCCAGTGGCTTAAATAATACCCTTCAGCCAAAGCTTTCAGATTGTTCCTTCGTATTAACTTTATTCCTCTCGGTCCCCTGTGAGCTGGGTTAATAACAGGAGCATTGGAGTCTTTATGTTGCATATAAAAAGGGAGTCAAAATGATTAACCCCAAGTCCCAACCCAGCACTAGAATCTGGACGCTCTCCCTTAGTTCTTTTTTTCTAGTCCCACACCATATTGTTGAGACACAGGCTAAAATTGCCAAGGATCACAGTCAGCAAGAAGGGTACCACCAGTTGTGAATGGTGGTCAGCACAGACAGAAGTAGGAAAGAATACATTTCAGGTAAAATGTATCTGAGGGAGAGTTTAAACCATCAGTGTATCTGTGTACACAGTGTATCTGAGGGAGAGTTTAAACCATCCACTGTTCTTGTTTTCACTCAATAAATTCGTGATCCCAAATATGTGGGCCATGGATCACCTAGAGATTTGGAGAGCTAATACAAAGGGGGGTGGAAGAATCTATATTTTCAAAGCGTATGTCCTCAAACATTATCTGTAGATGACATACATTTCTTGCATGTATAGCTGCTACTTTTTTTTAATCTTATATAGTTTGTATGTGCTGTTCTGATTTATGAAATACCACTTATATGAAAAGCTATTTATTGTGGTCGTGTAATTATGAATCACCACAATTACTATAAGATAAATTTACAAATAATATTGTGTTGAGTGTATTCGGGGAAAAAATGAGCTTGGGGCATTTAAAAAGTTGGGGTCCACTATCCTCAATGATATGCTCAAGTCTATCTTATAAAATGCAATTAGATCCAAGGAACCCAGTTTCTTTTTGAATAATGAACACCTTGAAGCAAACTTTTCACCATTTTTAACCTTTCTACATTTATTATTTCCATTTATACCTTTATGTGCCCAATCTTTAAAAGTTTTGTTTCCCAAGAAATATCCACCAAATAAGTTGGTCTTTGCATAGTAGACATATGCTTTTTATTAGAATTTTTTAATTAAAAGTCTCTTTCCCCATTCATTATTTAGTTTAGAGACACCTGATTGCGAATTGCAGCTTTGAATTCTTTAATTTATTTTGAGTTTATTTTTATAGTGATCACAGAATTTCCAACAATAGTTTTTCTGCTTTGGAGTTCCTGATAAACACAATGGGTATCTAATCACCATATTTATTTTTATCACTTTCTGACAATGAAGAACATTCTGTATCACTTAGTTTAGAAACAGTACTATATCCAGTGAGATAGCCCTTTGTTTCAGAACTGGCTCCAAGCCAGATAAGTATGATCGATTCTTCTGCAGAAAGAGTTTTATTTCCCAGAGTTTATTGAAGTAATCCCCAAGCAAACTTATAGGCATGATGCTGATTTCAGTATAGACTTCCCACTGGCCAATCTATTGACTCAAAAACTGCTTCCCTACATTAGAAAACCTGAGAAAAGGGCAACTGTCATTAAGGGAATTGTACTAGTCTTTTTCTATCACTGGGAAGTCTATGAGAGACTAAAAGTTTAGGAAGAGAAGAAATCATAACTCTCTTAACCTAGAAGAAAACAAAAAAAAACCCCTGAGGCTGATTGTGGGATTAGCAAAACTCTACCTGCAACAGCCATGGACTAGGCAGAGATGTACAATTGATGCTATTGAGATGGTTTACATAGATCATCATTTTTATTATAATCATAATTATTTTACATATAATGCAACCAAGGCTTAAAATATCACATTTTCATTGGACTTAATTATAGACTAAAAGTCATATTTCAAATGCATTATATGCACACACACACACACACACACACACACACACAAGGATGGCATAAATCCTTCTGAATGCCCTATCCACATATCACTTTGCTCAGATAATTGACCTTTGTAACCAGAGAAAGAGTTCTGGATCTCAATCAGGAAATAAGGGAGGCGTCTCAAGAAAAAATAAATAACAATAATGGAATGTTCCCTCCAATAAGTTATTGATCAAACTGATTGTCAGAAATTAACTGGGGAATTTTTATTTTATGAATGTAGCCCCGTGGCTAAAAGTTCAACAGACCTTAAGCAAAACCTGGGATCTGTATATTTTTTAACTCACAAAGTAACTCCAATAATCAGCCAGGTTTGGGTACCACTTACCTGACCTTCTGTCTTGCGATGCCACGTAAAATTTCATCACCCCCTAGTATTTTCCTGAACACCCACCAGAGTCGCCGATGGTGACAGCCAATCCCAATCTTCTCTGCCACCTGAAGTCCAGGCAAGAGCTAATTTTACCACCTCCTCCTTGGTTGCCTGCAATCAGAGAAACAGTAAAGCCAATGTTTAGGCTAACCATACCTAATATTTAATTGACACTTCCTACCTACATGAGTTGTTTATAATTATCATCTGTTCTGAGGGTCACTGCCTGGGCCAGTCCAGGCGTTCAATATTTTCAATGTTAACACCAATACTAACGAATGAGTAAGGGACTTGGAGCCATTTTGAGTGATGGGATTGCTGTTCTGCAGCAACTGTAACAGACGCAAAGAAACAAAAGAAAGGGTAAGGGAGCCTTTGCTTTTCCCCTCTTGACTGCACCCAAGGCTGCACCCACAGTGACCGTGCAGCAGGGCTGGAAGCCTAGTGATGATCAGCTGGGAACTTTCTCTCACTTGACAGAGACGTGGCCTCTTGTTGAGTCATTTTAGTTCAAGGTGATACATATTTCTTGTTGCTTGTTTTGTTTTTGTTTTAGAGACTAGTGCCAAAATAGTAATTTTTGTTCAGCTGAGGTGCCCACTCCTTTTAGAGATCTAGATAAAATCAGCATTCTCGCCATGATGCCTGCATCTTGTCAAGCTACTTTGCCTTTTCCCAGGGTTTCTGCAAGAACTCTGGTCTCAAACGTTTCATGAATTTTAGTAGAGTTTACTCAAGATGTTCGGGGTCACAGGGAGAGTCACACTGTGGAATAGAGACTTCCACCAGCTACCCTGTTCCACTTTCATCATTCTTGCCATCATCATTCCTGTCCTCCCTCTCACAACCCAGCTCTGAAGGGCAAACTGTACCAAAGTCTGGATATGGGGCAGATAGAGCAGTGGTTAAAGGCATGAGCTTTGGAGTCAGATTGCCTGGATTCAAATCCTGCCCTGGTCAGCACTCTGCCTCTGGACAAGACTACTGACCATGAGAGATGTCATTTGTTAACCAGGAATGATAATGGTGGCTACCTCTCTGGGTTTTTGAGTAAATGATACCAGACCATGGCTTAAAGCACAAAACACAGAATTGGGAACATTCTAGGTGCTCGTAAATATCCCCCAGTGGGCATACTGATGATCCCCTGAGCTACTGAAGTGATGCACCCTAATCCCTGCCTCATAAATGAGGATCAGGGGTGGAATCCAGCTCAGTATTTATTATTATTAACACTCAAATCCCGAGAGAAATCAAATTCCAGTGATTTCAAGGAACTTACAGTGCAGTTAGAAATATACTACCAACTCATGAAAGGGGAGATCTGAGAAGCAATGTACAAGGTGACAAAATTAACAAAATTTGAAAGCTAAGCAAAGCCATGTTCAGGGTGGAGTAGTGATATTCAAGGAAAGCATTTCAAAGCAGACATTTTGAAATTGATGTTAAAATGAAAGAAAAAAAAAAAACCACACACACACAAAAAACCCTGATAGGCAGCAAGTAAGAGAGAAGGTATCTGAAATGCTGGGTGTTTTTAGGAAACATACATTGATTTGCGTAGTTGGAAGTAGCAGGTCCTAAGCTAAGGTGAGAGAGGAGGGGCGGAAGGAGAACAGTGATGGCTGATGGAAGATTGTGTAATGAATCCTTCAGCATTTCCGTCTATAGGCTCCCAACAGAGAGCATACAGAGCCACAAGCTGTCACCTCCCGTTGGGCACCACGAGGAGAGAGGACAGGAGAGGAGCTGGAGAAGGAAGGCCTCCAGGGAGTAGTAGGCTGTGTGGGAATGAGGAGTGTGGGCCTCGTAGCTCTGTGGGACCAATGGAAACAGAACAGGTGAATCCAGTGATGTTCCAGAAATAAGGTCAGGATTTAACCTTTTCTATACTAGCGATTTCTGTGGTTTTATGAAATCAGAGTCACTCACTCAAAGAGAGAAATATTGAATATTTCCATGACATCACTGTGCCTCTGGATGACTGCAGGGATGGATGGATTAGGCCACGTGCACACACTCATGCAGCTGTGGAAGGAGGTTAACTGTGGGAATAAAAGCAGGGTCTGGCTGAGGGGAAATCAGACCTACATCTGAATCCTAGCTTTGCCAGTTGCTGGCTGCGTGACCTTGGGCAAGCCACCTAACCTTGCTGAGATTTAGGGTCCTTCTGGGTAAAGCATGAACGATGCCCACCTTGCAAAGTTTGTTGTGTGGATTACAGGTAACATGTACAACACAGCACCCTGCACACAGCAAGCACTCAATAAATGCTAGCCATTATTGCAACGTACAATACAGGCAACTAAACCCAAACAACATGAAGGGTGTAACCTACAGTTGAGAGTCCTCAAACACCCTATCAGAAAATCCGTATATTATTGTACCAATTTTTTAAAACTTCTACAAATTTATTTGTATTATAACTTTTCATTTTACACTCCTGCATGTGAGAGATATGCAAGAACTTCACGGGTTGTATTTGCCTGCCCCCTCGTGGTAAGATAAGCCCACTTCAGGTATGAGGCAAAATACCTCATTTTATTCTTTACCTAGAAACCAGAGGCTGCAGAGGTAAAGCGACCTCCTCAAGGTCACTAAGTACTAAAAGGCAGAATTGGAATCCAGGTCTCGTCACTCCTCTCCATGTTTTTTTCTATCCACCGCAGGGCTGGAGAGGGCTGAGGGAAGTTTAAGCTGGACGTTTAATTAATACAACATAGTGGTCTCCCTTCGCTTCACCTCTCTTAGGCAATAAGGCTATTTTCCTTTGGTAATGAAGGGGTTTAAGTTCCCAGGCCCTCTGGCCACCTGGCTAACCTTCCATGGAGTCAGGCACGATTGTTGTTGAAAAAAAAAAAAGGAAGCCTGCAGTGCTTCAGGTGGGGCTGGACTCCCAGGGGCAGAAGCAGCCAAGTCAAAGCATATTAAGAAAATCCTGACTTAGAATCACCAAAAACATTTTCTACCAGTAAACTGGTCAGGATAGGATAGAAGGGATGAAAGCCCTCTCACCTGGGTGATACGGAATCCGAACTGTATCTCTTCTTGCTCTGTGGTCTTCAAACAGAAGGGAAGGGGGCAGGGCACAACCTTTAAAAGAATGACATAGCACATGAGGGTACGCAAAAACTGATTAGAACCAGTTGGGCCCAAGATGGCAGAAGATTCAACTTCCAGGAGACCTTGAGCCTCATTATGTGCTTATTGTAATACATTAGCATATGCTAAAGGCCACACCCACAGGCACCGCCATGACAGTTCCAAGGCCAACCATAAAAGGCCAAAAAGTGGGTGGGGCCCAATTCCTGGAAATCCCCGCCCCTTCCCCCAAAATAGTTGGAATAATCCTCCCACTCATTAGCCCATGAAATTACCCCGCCCATAAAAATTAACCACCCCATATTTCGGGGCCGCCCTCTCAACTTCTGAGACGGCTCACACTCTGTCTATGGAGTGTGTATCTCTCTCAATAAATCTACTTCTTACCTATCACTTTGCCTCTCGCTGAATAACTTCTGCACTGAGACATAAAGAACCTGAGCTTCAGTAAGTCCTGACACCAGGTGTGTGATTTTTACAGAGTGAAGTAAGTCAGAAAGAGAAAAACAAATACCATATGCTAACACATATATATGGGATCTAAAAAAAAAAAAAAAAAATGGTACTGATGAACCTAGTTGCAGGGCAGGAATAAAGAGGTAGACATAGAAAATGGACTTGAGGACATGGGGTGGGAGGGCGAAGCTGGGGCGAAGTGAGAGTAGCATCGACATATATACACTACCGAATGTAAAATAGTTGGCTGGTGGGAAGCAGTAGCATAGCACAGGGAGATCAGCTCGGTGCTTTGCGATGACCTAGAGGGTGGGATAGGGAGGATAGGAGGGAGGCTGAAGAGGGAGGGGCTATGGGGACATGTGTACGCATATGGCTGATTCGCTTTGTTGTGCAACAGAAACTAACACAGTATTGTGAAGCAATTATACTCCAATAAAGGTCTATTAAAAAAAAAAGAGAGACAGTGGGTTCAAGTCCCAATCTGAGTTGTGCGGTTTCAGTCTTTAATCTAAGCCTAGTTTGAGACCAATAATTGGGGGGAAAGAAACTATATTTGAGAACCACATGTCAAAAGTCAGAGTATTTTGCACATAATAGAGCTTCAAATAAATGCAAGTTGTTACCGTTTTCACATCACGCTGGATTGTCGGTATAAAATATACAACTTTTTAAGAAATGCTTCTAAGTCATTATGGTTCTGAGGTGAGGGAAGCACTTCACCTCTCTGAGCTCACTTTATTCATCTGAAAACATACTTTACAGGTTAATAATGAGAGTTCACGGCATGATGTCTAGATGTTCAATAAATGTTAGTTGAATCTAAAATGGAAACAGCTAACCCTCAATTTTCTTCCTGCCATTGTCTACCCCCAAACCATAAAATACACAGAGCAGGAACCAGAAAAGGAACCCAAGTCAGTCCACTCAACAGTTTGGTTAGAAGGTTTGGTTGAGACACAAGATTATGACTCTGGATTTACAGGTGGATAAACAGCCCTCAGTAAGCCTGGCCCCATTAACATGACAAGGAGTCATGGCTATATTTAGAAAAATATCTGCCTTTTCTTTTGACATTTAGGAAAGAGAATTTGCTGATTTTTAGGGTTTCCAAACTGTGTTCTATGAAACAATAAGATTTTGGAGGGTTCCCAGGGCTCTGGAAGGGAGGGATAGTAATATAGGGCAAAGAGGTGGGCTTCTGTGTCCCCCATCTGTGGTTCAACCTGAACAGCTGCATTTTATAAGATTTTATTTGGAAGGGAAAGTTTCTGCTTTAAGACAACTTAAAAAATATGACCAGGCTAGACCATGGCCCTCATAAGGCCTGGTGGCAGGTCCCATCCTGATTAGTCGGGCCTTCTGACATGTTCCAGAAGTGGCACCATGAATGCCAATGATTGGTCTAATCAGTGAGGACTGATGAGGCAAAGGGAAGAGCTTGAGAAGTCTCCCGGAGAAATCAGTCAAGCAGCTGACATGCACTGTATTACTTTGTGCCAACCAATGACTAATGCCCAAAATTAATTCAGCTGATGCTCATAACAACTCTGTGACTTTTGGTGCCAAAGATCTGCACCCTTAACCCCTGTGCTGTATTGCTTAACCATACAAATAGATCGTGTAAATAACCGAAACTATAAAGAAAGGCCATCCGCTCTAGTGTTGTCAGGAGTGTCACATTGGTAAATGAGGGATCATAGGCCACTACAGGATGGAACATTTAGTCTGAATACATTTCCCTAAATTTCCTACTGAGGAAGCCCTAACTGTGAAAAGGCTATCGTGCTGTCCCTACAGCATGCCACTGCGAGGGAGAAGTTCTGCTGGAAGCTTGTTTTAGCCTAAAACTTCACAGGTAATCAGCATAATTTAGAAATGGGATTTACATATTTTAAAAAATATTTCAAAATTAAAATGACTAGTAACTTATCAGTGAAACTACCAAACCCACCTCCCCTTCACTCTTCACCACCAGACATCCAATAAAGTCACCATCCCAGACGCTGCCGTGTTCATCCCATGGTCTCATGTCACCCCTGTTGGGGAAATACAACTGCCCAAGATAAGAAATCTGTCTGCCATGGCTTATTGGGTATGTTTTGGAACTCTGTTATATTAAGTTATTCTCCCAAACAAATCCCACACTACTGGACCTCATTTCCCTTCAATGACCTAAGGGTAGGGCAGAGATATCTTCACATTCTAGGAGAGGTGGGTTTTCCATGGAATTTATGAAGCTTAAGGTTCAGGGCCCTTACTTGTACAGTAATGTGTCAATGTAGTCATAAGATTTGTAAAGCTTGCAAAAGAAAAATCGTTCAACCCCAATCAGTTAAGGCCTCTGTCTCCTTTCCAGTCCTAATTTCCCTCTGATACATCTCCCCTCTTGTCAGAGGGCAGTGGCGTGGCCGTGGGCATTTGGGGTCTGGCTAAGGGGAGGTAGATCCAAGGGCATGTGATCTGTGTGAGGTGTATCCCTGCGGCTTGCAGTCACTTCTGTGCGTGGTAGTTGCTGTGGTTCACGAAGGGCTTCCAGGAAATGCCTGGCCCTCTCCACGCTGACCCACCCTCCAACGTCGGGATGTGAAGACGGGAGGGTGAAAGTCAAATGAGATATGAATGTGGTTGCAGAGCATCCAGTTTTTAAAGTATTCATAGTGGAAATAAACAAAACAAGAATTTTCTCTGTGGAAAATTCTTCCAAATCTTACAGTTCATATTTCAAAGAAATTTTTGAGATTTTTTCAACTCTGAGAATCTTGAAAATTTACATGGCATAACCAAAAAGAAGTGTGAAGTGGAAAGAAATTTATAAACTGTCAATAATATTCTGCTCAACGATGTTAAAAGAAAGACTAAATTATCTATTATCTCTATAAAAATGTATTACACCACCAGAGTTGTATGAAGAAGTAATCAAAGAGTATGTAGCCAAAACTACAGGAAAAAACTATTTCATAGGTGTGTCGGGCAGTTAATGAGTATAAGTGTCTTTATTGGACTTTGATGCTTACACAATTTGTCAACTTTTACAATTTTGTCATTTCTTGGGATTTTTATTCACATATTCACTTTTGTATCTAATTTTGTATTCTCTCTTAAAGCGGGTGGCTAATTTTCATAAGCTTCAGACCCCATCAATCTGCATCTGCCCCTGATTGTCTCAGTGCCTTATCACCCAATTTCCTCAGAACATTTATATGCCCTTTCCTCTGGAATAGTCTTACCCTAGAACGTCGCCTGTTTCACTCCCTCACTTCATTCATGTCTTAGTCTGCTCGAGCTGCTATAACAGAATAACATAGGCTGGTGACTTCTAGTCAACAGAAACTTATTGCTCCTAGTTCTGGAAGCTGAGAAATCCAAGATCGAGGTGCCAGTAGATTTGGTGTCTGGTGAGGACCCACTTCCTGGTTCTTACATAGCCGTCTTTTCACTGTGTCCTCAGATGGTAGAAAAGACAAGGGATCTCTAGGGAGTCTCTTTTATAAGGGCACTAATTCCATTCGTGGAGGCTCCACTCTCAAGACCTAATTACCTCCCAAAGGCCCCATCTCCAAATATCATGACGTCGGGCATTAGGATTTAACATATGAATTTGGGGGCAGACAATCTATAGTAATTCAGGTGCTTGCTCAGACGTCACCACACTCAGGAATCCTTTCCTGGCCACTCTATCTAAAATAGAATCCCCTTCATTTCCCATCTCTCTCTATCACTTTACACCACTTATTTCCCAGCCCTTACCACCTGCCACAATTGTGTGTTCTATAATATAAGCACCACAAGAGGGGTGACTTATGTGTTTCATTCACTGCTTTATCTGCATTGTTGATATCAGTGCTGTGGATGAAAAATGTCACCTGCCATATCAGTAAACAAAGGATGTTGTGGCCATCAAGCAAGCAGCCACTGCAGTCACCACCAATTGTGCACCTGGAGGGGATTCAGGACGGAGAAAAGCAGGCTACTGGCCCTAGTAGTTAGGGTGCATATCAAAGGAATGATTTCAATGAGCCCAGACTCTTGCATCTTCCCATCCAGAGAAAAGCGCTAAATTCATTAACTTAAGATGTCTGGTTTTCCTTTAATTAACAGTAATCTTTTTTTTTTTTTTCTTTTTTTGGTCACGCTGCACGTCTTGCAGGATCTCAGTTCCCTGACCAGGGATTGAACCCAGGCCACCATGGCAGTGAAAGCCCGGAATCCTAACCTCTAGGCCACCAGGGAGCTCACAATCTTCTGATGTTCTGACTACTTCGTTTTTGTGGCAAAACTTCTGTAACCCTGTCTCCTCCCTTATCTCTTCAGAGAAATCCCTCAGAGCTATCTGAGAGGCTGCCATCCAGGGTTAAGTCTTCAATTTTGTCCACCAAATGAAACAATTCTCAACTTTTAGGTCATATATTGTTTTTCAGTAAACAATGCCTAGCTCATAGTGGGAAATCAAAACATATTTGTGGGTTGAATGAATAAAAATTGTGTGTGTGTGTGGATATAAAGACAGAGTCATATGCCCAAATCCATTAAAGAGTTCATCTGCCTGATGGGAAATCTTTGGGCTCAATTAACATTGTAAAAATCCAATTCAAAGGAGGAGTAGGAATTCTCCTCATCTTTCTGTGGGCCCCATGCCTTTGCCCAGTTGTGTCAGTTGCTTTTTTTTTTTTTTTTTTTCATTTTAACAGGTGATAATCTACCTTCACCCTTCTCAGAGAAGCTCCTGGTGAAAAATCTTAAAACAATATGAGAATTATTTTAAAACCTGGTAATTTTTAAAGGCAAGACCCGAATGTCTTGGCAGTCACTCGCCTCTCCCACAAAGAGAGTCAGTAATGGTTGCAACAAAATCCCCCAGGCAGAGTGTAGGTGGCTCATTAGCTGAGGAAATGTGGAGATGCCTGAGACAGGACAGCTTCTCTAAGCGGTCAGCGCAATCCGGGACAGCCTGCAGGCCGCCGGTTAGTGAACTGAAGCGTTCCTAAATCTACTCCCTCGCAGGAAAAAAAAAAAAAAGCCCTAAAATAGGGTGTAATCATCTGATAGAGAAATAAGGACCTAGATTCTCCACATGGCAACAGCCCGGATTTTCTCCTTATGAAGCAATGATCATTTAAATTTCCTGTTAATCCTTCAGCCGCTCTCCTGTTGGACTTAGCATTGGGGTGTGCCCAGACTGCTAATACTCGACTGATCGGTGATTCAAAAACTAACCAGAAAGTTATCAAACATGAAGGGGAAAGGAAAAAAAAAAAAAACCTGGTGGATTTTTTTCCCCATCTTGTGCCAACACTGCCACCTATTGTTAAAAATACATAAAAGGAACGCTGCAAGTAAACCCTTCCAGAGAAATGGGGAATTAGGAACATAGTTGCACTCTCAGCTGTTATTTATTGTTGATTTTCTAAAATTGTGTCAACCCTGTATCATCGCAAAAGCCGAAATAAAGTTTTTAGAAGATTGATTATTTATTCTTTCTTCCAACACTCAGCATTTGCCATTCAGCTGAAGAGCTAACGTGCATTATCTGTTTCTATTGGCAAGCCACTTTCCTAAGAGCGTTACATGAATTGACTTGGGACTGTTCTTGGTCACAGGAAGCTCCTGAGATATAGGTTATTAGTAATCCCCATATTATTTTTGTCTTACACATAAGTGAGGCACGGAGAGGGAAAGTAAGTCACTCAAGGTTACACCTCTGGTAAGCAGGGAGCCACAGACCCTGTGACTCAGCACTGTTGTCTTAACCATCACAGTGTCCTGCCCCTCATTCTAAGTGCTAATTTCCATGAAGGTGATACAAAATATTTAGAAAACTTGGATCCAACCATCAACAAGTTGGGGGACAAGTAAATACAGCTCTTAATGGAAAAATGCAAAATTCAGGATGAGACCGAGTGCTTTATTTGATCACTAAAGGCTTTTCACATGGAGATTTGTGTCTCTGAAAGTTCAAGTTTCTACCCCATGTGTATTATAACCAAACAATAGAGTCCCACTGCTAATGCGCCAATTCTCCAGCAGATGTGTGTTTTAGTGCAATTTCCTTCACCTGGAGTAATTTTAAAAATACATTTAATGTAAAATAGATAGCTAGTGGGAAGCAGCCACATAGCACAGGGAGATCCGTGCTTTGTGACCACCTAGAGGGGTGGAATAGGGAGGGTGGGAGGGAGACGCAAGAGGGAGGCGACATGGGGATGTATGTATATGTATAGCTGATTCACTTTGTTATACAGCAGAAACTAACACACCATTGTAAAGCAGTTACACTCCAACAAAGACGTTAGAAAAAAAAAATACATTTAAAAGATTTAAGATGGGAAAACCCCAAACAAGACAAGACCTAAGTTGCAGTTCTGGTCTGAGATACTTTACTTCTTTCGGTTTCAGTTGCCAGAACTGTAAACATTTTTATTTTTTTTATTTATTTTTTATTTTAAAATAAATTTAGTTAGTTTTGGCTGCGTTGGGTTTTCGTTGCTGCACGAAAATAAAGCTTTTCCTCCCTCAAAATGTTTATTTTTCTAGATATTTTTATGAACACAGTATGATTGAATATTCTGATCTTACAAAATATCTTGATTGGTCATACAAAGATTGGAAGATTTTGTTGTGGACTAATGTACAGGCATCCTTGGTGTGCATGGCTGGCACAAAGGGACAGGTGGAAGGAGTTTGTCCTTGGCTGGTTTACTGAGTCACACTTAGTAATTTACTAAGCAACTACTCATTGCTCAATGCCATCTACCATTTAGGCAGACGTTTTGTTAAAGATGAGCTTGGGGCTTCCCTGGTGGCGCAGTGGTTGAGAATCTGCCTGCCAATGCAGGGGACATGGGTTCGAGCCCTGGTCTGGGAGGAATCCACATGCCGTGGAGCAACTAAGCCCACGAGCCACAACTACTGAACCTGCGCGTCTGGAGCCTGTGCTCCGCAACGAGAGGCCGCAACAGTGAAAGGCCTGCGCACTGCCATGAAGAGTGGCCCCTGCTCGCCGCAACTAGAGAAATGAAGAGGCCCCCTCGCACAGAAACGAAGACCCAACACAGCCAAAAATAAATAAATTTATTTTTAAAAAAAGATGAGCTAGTTAATTTCCATCCCACTACCTTCACTCACTGAGTCCTCTGCCTTTTGTGTATATTTAAACAAACTGGTTCAAATTCTGCTAAAAATATATCATTTGAAAATACTGTTAAACATTTTAGTTTCTAATGAGAATTGTTATGTGTGTAATATTTAGGGGTTTTTTTGCAACAAAACCATATAACAATGGAAACTTTTTACACATTTAATTTTCAAACTGTTCTCTCATAGCATATGTTTCTTTCAAAAGGGGTTATGCATTGTATTTGTTTTTATCACCTTTATTGTACAAGAAGATTATTAAGCTTGTTTTTGTATTTTAAATATCTACTAGGAAAACTACAGGCAGCCACTTAGGGAAAAGGTCAACAAATTTGAAACCCCTTTTTTTTTTTTTTTGCAAAGGAAAAAATGCAAAATATCTTCAACCACTGCCAAAGTAATGAAAGCAAAGCCATCAAACATTGTTGCCATCAAGTGTAGCAAAAAAATATTTCCATGGTCATTCCCTATCTCATTACAAAATGTTATTTTATTCTAGTAAAGATCTTGTTTTTAAAGAGTAGAAAAGTGGTTGCCCAGGGCTGTGGGTGGAGGAAATAGGGAGGTGTTGGTAAAAGGGTATAAATTTTCAATTATAAGATGAGTAAGGTCTGAGGATCTAATGTATAATATGGTGACTATAGTTGATAACACTGTATTGTATAGTTGAAATTTGCTAAGAGAGTAGAACTTAAATGCTCTCACCAAATAAAAAGGATAACTGTGTGGGGTGATGGAGGTGTTAATTGACTCCATGGGGGAAATCCTTTCGCAATGTACGTGTGTACCAAATCAGCCCGTTGTATACTTTAAATATCTGGCAATTTTATTTGTCAATTATACCTCAATAAAGCTGAAAAAAGATCCTGTTTTTTATAAAATGAACCACATTTGCTAATTTCTGACTACAATTTGAGACTAAAACTTGCAATAAATGATGCAGTAAAAATAATATAGTAATATTATAGAGACTCTGTAACTATATTCTGGAATCTCTTTTTTATTCCAAAATAGTCATTCCATCAATGGGTAAATGTACCCAGTTTTACCATAAAATGTTTTTAAATTTATTTATTTTTATTTATTTTTGGCTGCATTGTGTCTTCGTTATTGCACGTGGGCTTTCTCTAGTTGCGGCAAATAGGGACTACTCTTTGTTGCGGTGCACGGGCTTCTCATTGCGGTGGCTTCTCTTGTTGTGGAGCATGGGCTCTAGGCACGCGGGCTTCAGTTGTTGTGGCATGCAGGCTCACTAGTTGTGGCGCACAGGTTTGGTTGCTCCACGGCACGTGGGATCTTCCCGGACCAGGGCTCGAACCCGTGTCCCCTGAATTGGCAGGCGGATTCTTAACCACTGTGCAACCAGGGAAGTCCCTTGTTTTTAATAAAGAAGTAACTTACTGTTGAGTATCAGTCTCCTAAAACATTTTAATGGCTCATAGTTCTTTTTGTATTTCATCATTGAAACAATTTAGCAAATACCATAAGCTGAGATAAGATGGAGACACCTGTATTATGGAGCAAACGTCTCACACTGAATTATTTGTTCTCATTCTTGTTTCTTCTCTACTTCAGTGACGTTTTCTGTGCCTCTTCCAGCAATATTTGCTGACAAAGGAATATACTTGTGTCAGTTTCCATGTTATTTCCAGTATTTTATTTCAGCCATTTTAACCTCAGTAGGAAGAGCAAGGGGGTTTGCCGTTATATGCATCTGCTATTATGTAAGCTCAAAAGATGCTTGTAAACATTTATTACTGTATGTAGTATGTCAAGGAGAGATTAAATCTTACTTGACTTTAAGCATCACTAGAAAAATTGTAGATGTTCTTCATGTTCCTCATGTTTCTAAAAATCTTGCTTGCAAAGTGATGACATAAATAAATTGTAATACATCACAACATGCCAAATGAAGAAACGATTGTCCACCCCGCCACAGGGTGGGGTGCCCATTCAGCCCTCAGGACATCTACGTACTACACTACGCGTTCTGCACTGCACGTGACTAACACAGCCATAAAGACAAGCGTGTCTGTGTCAACCCTTCTATGAGATACCAGAAATGCTTAAAAATGTTTCTTTTCAAATATAAACACATATAAATAAATTTTCTAATATGTTCTTCGTACAGCACAATGGATCATCTTGCCCATCATTTTAGAGACTGCGCCCAAAGAAATGAGGCAAAATGGGCAACGCAGAGGTCACTGGAACCACCACTACCCCACTGAAAATTAAGCCTACTGAGACGACAAATGTCATTTTATTACATCTTTTAGTGATGAGCACACATTTATAAATATTATTTGAGAAAAAACTTTAACATTTTTAGTCAGAATCATCCTAATGATCTCTTTTTAAATAGTGGCAAAAGGGGAGAATACTAACTCCTGGTTTTAGTTGGTAAATATCAAAGTGACTGTGGTATGCCAAATAATGTTCCCATCCTAATCCCTGGAAGCTGTATGTTTCCTTATGTGAAAGAGGGACTTTGCAGATTTGATTCAGGATCTAGGGGCAGAGAGGACCTTTGGCTGACAGAGCAGACCTGTTGACCCAAAGAGATGACCTGCCTGAGATGAAGGGATGAGGGCTGAAGCTGAACACTGGATGACCTGTGCTGCATGGTCCTTCAAGCCATGGATCAGATGGGAAAGTTGACACCCCAGTGGATGCCATCGTGAAGGGCTAACCAAGTAGAAAGACCAGACAGGATGCTAGGTGCTGCAGTGATCACTGGCATAGCAACTAGGTGCATAGAACAAGGTGCTTCCACAGGCCCACCACGGGGCCATGACTCTGTCACCATGTAAACCAAGCCAAGGTCAGATAACAACTATGGGGCAGAAGAGGGGTTAGGGAATACCCTGATTTGATTGGACTTAAATCTGAAAAAGCTGGAGAGAAGAAATAGGCAAGACTAGATTTGAGTTTTCTTGCCTTCAGGTGGAATGGGGCTCTAAGTATATATTAATTTGGAGTATAAAATTGTAAATAATTTTAATTATAAAAATGTTAATTTTCATAGCTGAATTCATAGTTATTTTATAGTATGAAAATACCACACTTGTACCGTGTCCCTAATACACCTGGCACACAGTGAATACTCAATAAAGACTTGTTAAGGTGAACTCAGGTCGTGGAAGAGGCTCTTTCTTGGCTTCTCTCTGCACTTCCATTGGCCTCCTCTTCAGCTGTGAGCTATATTCCTGACTAGAACTTAAATGTATTCAGAAAGAAGGCAGCATGGATATCCTAAACCTCATTATACATCCGAACTTGAAACTGACACAAAGTCAGTATTTTATGACTAAGGGCTCCCAGGAAGCTAGTCTGATTTGGAGGTAGAAATGGATTTAAGAACACAGAGGACTTGCAAGCTTGACCCAGGAGCTCTCTTGACCATCTGTGATGCATGTTTTCCTGCTGCCATAGCACAGGTTGAAAGGGCAAATGAGCTTCTGACAAATGTAAGAAGAACTCTCTATTTAGCCTGAAATGGCAACAGGCAGTCCAACGCCTCCCATGCAGGTCTGTGACACTGAATTCATTACAGATCTAATAAAGCACTTTAGCTATCAAAAATACAAAAAAAAAAAAAAAAAAATTTAAGTAACAGCAAGTAGCACACAAAAATATGTAAGTTAAAAGCCTGAATGTAACCTAGAAAGCACTGCTCTATCCTTTTCCTGATTCTAATAGGTCTCTCCTATGGAATTTTCAATAAATCCTATTTTTCCCAATCTAATTTTAATAGCAAGGAGTTTTGATAATCTTTCACAGGATTGTGTTATAAAACTGTTGTTGAAAAATACTCTCCATGACGAGCTTTGAGGATCTTTACAGTGTAAGCATTAAAGAGCTTCACACGGAATTGTCAAACAGAATCACCAAGAGAATTACTGGGTCAACTAAATGTATTAAACAATATCATGGGATTAGAGTACCTAAAACCCACAATCTTAAGTTTAAAATTTAATCATAAGAAGATGAGCATTTAACCCAGCATTCCCTTTCATGAATTTTTATAGAAGAAACTGGAAAAAGTATGAGACTATTTTTCACACTTTATATTCACAAAGTATTCACAAGTATTTACAAATTATCCAGGTTACCAATTTTTCACTTCATCACCACCATGACTCTTCATGATTGCTTGAACAGATCAAATTTTCTCAAGTACTCCCTCACATGATCCTTGGTGGGTACGACAGAAGGAAATATTCTTGTCCCCTCCCCTGTTCTCTCTATATTGTTCCTTAAGAAACTCGCTGACTTACAAGGTTCTAATTTTGAAAGACAGGGTCTCACATAATATTGATACAAGTACTCAGTTTTTAAGAGAATTCATAAAGGCTAACTATGGTAAATGTTGTGGTTAACCCGCCAACACTTACTCCACCAAACCCCCATTAGTTAGCAATAGCATCACCGGGAAGTTGATTCTCACTTAAGGGGGCCGCCTGGTTCAAAAATGGTCAAATAACCCAAGGCTGGCCTATGAGAAGAGAGAGGTTTGGCTAATGGCTTCTGGAAAAGGTCCCTTATACGCTGAAGAGCAATGAGGGCTCAGCGTCTCTTCCAGTGAATATGAAAAAAGAAGCATGGAGCCTGTCTGCCATCTTGCAACCGTGGTAATGAGCAGCCTTAGGAGCAGCCAGTGTTGTGATGGCCAAACAGCCTGAGATGAATGATATGGGTCTTTGATGACATTATTAAACTGCTGGATGAACTGACCTTCTTGACTTTCTCTCAGGTGAGGAAATAAACTTATATCTAAGTCAATTTGAGCTTGCAAACGAACCAACTTTAATGGATGTCATTTCTATTTAAACCCAAACCCCTATTTCCAGCTACCTTCACCTACTTCTTCTCCATGTATGTCAGCCCTGTAGTACTGTGGCATGTCCAAAACAGAACTCATTTCCTTTCTCAACAATATCAGTCTCTACACTACCCAGGCTTGGGGTCCTACAGTTATTCTTTTGCTTCTCTTTAGGTCGTGTCATGTCTTTGAGTCATGATCTCTCATCCATTGACTTATTCCTTTTTTCGGTCTCACCACCCTACGTCAGATCTTCACCACTCCATGGAGACATGATCCCACATAGTGTATCTAGGGATCTCCTCATTCCTCTGCGAAAGAGGCCAAAGTGTGTATGGTTTTGATCGAATACAACGTAAGGGAGGCACCTCTGGGGATTTGATCCCAACTCAGAAATGGTATTTTGTTCCTTCTGCATGCTCTATCTGCTAAGATTATGTCTGCTCTTAAAGATGCAGTTCAAATATCAACTCGGCTGTGAAGTTGCTTCACAACTGAGTAAATGTAAATGTAAATGTAAATGTCTCATGGATTCTCACACACTGGATTTCTCTTGTAGCCCTGGTCTTTTCTACCAGGCACTAGAATCCTTTGGGTATGTGCCTTTCCCCTCCATGAGAATAAGGATTGCTTTGTATTCATCAAATACACTCCCTCCATGTTTTATGACATTAATCTGAAAATTGCTTTTTTCCTGTCCTGTACACATGGATTTTAAACACATACTAGGGTTTTTAAATGCCATTTTTTTAAACATCTTTATTGGAGTATAATTGCTTCACAATATTGCATTAGTTTCTGCTGTATAACAAAGTGATTCAGCTATATGTATACATATATCCCCATATCCCCTCCCTCTTGCATCTCCCTCCCACCCTCCCTATCCCACCCCTCTAGGTGGTCACACAGAACCGAGCTGATCTCCCTATGCAAAGCAGCTGCTTCCCACTAGCTGTCTATTTTACATTTGGTAGTGTATATATGTCAATGCCACTCTCTCACTTCGTCCCAGCTTACCCTTCCCCCTCCCCGTGTCCTCAAGTCCATTCTCTACGTCTCTGTCTTTATTCCTGTCCTTGTCCCTAGGCTCATCAGAACCTTTTTTTTTTTTTTTAGATTCCATATATATGTGTTAGCATACGGTATTTGTTTTTCTCTTTCTGACTTACTTCACTCTGTATGACAGACTCTAGGTCCATCCACCTCACTACAAACAGTTCAATTTCTTTTTATGCCATTTTTACTGGTATAAACTGGGACTTGCATTAGCACACCTTAACGCCTCTTCCAGATTGCAAGGATTGATGTTAGAGCGGTAAATAAAACGAGTAAAATCCCAGCCCTGGCATATACACTATTAGAGATGTCTCTCAACTAACAATCAGGCAGTAGTTATTATTCCAGGCCTATTACTTGGAACCCAGCTACTTTTTTTTTTTTTTTTTTTGCTACATCTCACACCATGACAGAAATGAAAATTAAGTATTGAATAAAATGCCTAGATTACATTCTTGAATAGAACAAATTTAATTTTCATGCTACTTTCCTTTCTGAATCTAGCACTGCAGAGGCTCCGGGTTTTAATGACTACAGGGGATAAAAGCATCCTCTCCCCTTCTCTACCAGTCATGCCTACCCATAAAATAAAAACTTTTGATTTCTCAAAAATATTGAAGAAATCATCCCTTCCTTCTACTCTTCTCACTCACTCACTCCTCCCCACTACCTCTTTGGGACAGACTGAATGTTAGAATTTGCCACTCACAAATGGCCTGGCCCCTCAATCCTTCCTTGGCCTTGTCTTATGAAGCTGGCTGTCCACAGGCCATGTGCCATCTTCTCCCCCCATGTGGTTCTCCCACAAACACAGAGGACAAAGAGCTCTTCTCTTGGCTACTCAGTTGCTAAGCTCAATTCAAGGAGGAGGAAGCAGGAAGTGCGCCAGCAGAAATGACGGTGATATTTTTTGATCTCTGCCTCTCGTAAAGATTCCCAATGGACCCAGAACTCTGATTATTCCTCCCCATACACACACAGATAATTCTCATGTGTAAACAAAACAAATGAAAGGCTAGAGAATACACATGTACCTACTGCCTCTTTAAGTCAAGATTATAAAGGGTAACTTTAAAGAATATTTACGAAATTTTAAAACGTAGAACTTTCTTATGTCTTAATATGGCATCTAGGACTTCCCTGGTGGCACAGTGGTTAAGAATCCGCCTGCCAATGCAGGGGACACGGGTTCGAGCCCTGGTCCAGGAAGATCCCACGTGCTGCGGAGCAACTAAGCCCATGCGCCACAGCTACTGAGCCTGCGCTCCAGAGCCCGCGAGCCACAACTACTGAGCCCACGTGCCACAGCTACTGAAGCCGGTGCGCCTAGAGCCCGTGCTCCGCAACAAGAGAAGCCACCGTAATGAGAAGCACGCACACCGCAACCAAGAGTAGCCCCTGCTCACTGTAACTAGAGAAAGCCTGCGCGCAGCAATGAAGACCCAATGCAGCCAAAAATTAATTAATTAATTAATTTTAAAAATATATGGCACCTAGACGGCAATTTCTGACTTGGCCTCTCCCTGCTTCCCACAAAGCATACATGGAGACACTGAAAGTGATGAAAAGGCTTAACACTGAGATCTACCACTGGCAATGCTAGACTCTGGGGGTGGGAGGGTACAAAATTTCAATCAACTACCATGAAACTCAACTGTGAATCATAATTTAAGGACCAAAGCTTGTTTGTAGCTTGAAGTGAGGCAGAGCGACCAAGTCCGGGGCCTCAGCCGAGAGACCCAAAGTTTGCGTCTCAGAACACGGCAGAACAGAACCCAGCTGGCTGTCTCTGCCTCTGGAAGCAGCCAGTGCACTCTAACGCCAGTACCTCTGTTTCCAGGACATTCTGAGAGTCCCCAAAACTACAGGGCAAGTGGTGAAGGGGAAGCAGCACATGTGTCAACGGAACTCACTCACAACACACTGGGAAGTGCAGCTCTGATTCCTAATATATCATGGGGGAGGGTACGGACAGAACGTGGCCTGGAGATGGCTTTCCAAGCTCTCCCTCAGTTCATCGCACTGGGTAAATAGACAACACATCAGGACATTCAGAGGTTGCTAGGCACTGGAAATTGGGCTGGGTACTGTGTACGTGAAAGACCCCCCAACTGAACATCTGAGGTGCTCAATCCACCAACACCAAAATGCACATGATCTCCAGTCATCAACTGGGTTCTCATCTTACTGCATCTCTGGGTAGCCTTTGACACAGCAGGTCCCTTCCACCTTGAAATACGCTCTTGACTTGATTTCCAGAACACCAGTGTGTGGGTTCTTCTCCTGCCTCTGCATCTCTGATCTCCAATGCTGGAGGACCCCAGGAATTGGTCCTTCTGAGATATTCTTTGCTCTAATTAGTCAGAATCCAGGTGATGTCCTCTTGATTCTCAGCTTAAATTCCATCTATATACTGATGACCCTACACTTACATCTCCAGCCTGGACTTCTGCCTTGAACTCCAGATTTGCACAGCCAGCTGCCCACTCGACACTGTCATTTAGTTATCTAATAGACTGTTCAGACCTCACCACGTTTAAAAACCAAACTCTGATCTCCCTGCCCCACCAACCCCAACTGGGCTCCACCTACCACCTTATCCATTTTAGAAAGTGGTGGTTCCATGTTCAGCTCCTCAAGACAACACTTGAGACTTGGACTCTTCCCTTTCTCTTATGCTACATCCAATCCATCACCAAATTCTGTCACTTCATCTTCGAGATACATATGCACACTGTGTAATCTGCCAACTCCTCATCACCTCCCCTGCTCCCGCCCTGTTGAAGAGAACATCTTTTGCCTGGACAATTTCAATAGATTCCGAACTCGCCTCCCTGCTTTTACCTTTACTCTTCTGCAACCTATTGTTTATGTGGTGGTCTACAGTCATCTTAAAACATAAGTCAGTTCATTTCACTCCTCAGCTTAACCCTCCAATGTCTCTGTCCTGCTCAGCAGACCTGCGTCCCCCTCCCCCCACCTCCTTGCTCATATCATTCTCACTTGATCCGTCCCAACCACATGGTCGCTTCCTGAGCACACCAAATATTCTCCTGCCTCAAGACTCTTGAACTTGCTATTCTCTATATCCGGAATGCATTCCCCTCAGGTATCTGTAAGGTTTGCTCCCTCAATCTTTCAGGCTTTGGCTCAAATATCAGAGAGGCTGTCTCTACAACCCATATAAAAAGGCATCACGGAACTTTCATTTCCAACATTCATGGAGCCTCCTTGCCCTGCTCATTTGTTCTTCTACACCCTTATCTCCACACGCATGTTACATTTTATTGCGTTTATCATTGTCTCCCCCAACTAGAAATCTAAGCCCAGTCAGAGACAAGACTTTGTATTTCTTCATTGCACTATCTACAGTGCCTAAAACTGTGCCTGGCACATACCGTTTGAATAAAGAACGTTGAATGACTGAATCTTTTCTTGTTCCTAAATGAAGTTACAAATTCTCATGGGCATATACAAAGGTGCTATAACACCGGTGTCTTAGAAGAAAATCTCTGAAAGCTGTCCTAACAACTTGTACTAACAAAATTATTATCACTTAACAAGATAATATGAGAGATGAGGAAAAAAGTCATAAGAATGTACAGAGAAGAAAAAAAACAGTATACAAGGTTAAGATGAAAAGACAAAGGATTTAGATGAAAAGGAGTACTGATCAGTAAAGATGTTGGATGAGAAAACTAAAACTGTGAGGTAAGAATTAAAGCTTGTACTAGAGGCAGGAACAAGCAGAATTAACAAGACAGAAACTGAAGCAGTGGTTTATTAATTTATTCAGCTACTGCATACTGAGGGCTACTAAATGTCAGGCAGAGAACAAGGCAACGGAAATTCCTTTTGGTGAACATGCATTGAGATGAACAAGCCTGTGTGGTGCTAGTGGGAGTCTAAGTTGGTAGCATCTTTCTGGAAACCACTGTGGCAATATGTATCATGACAGCCCTAAGATACATAACCTCTGAGCCAATAATCTCATGTCTATGAAAATAATATAAAGAAACAGATATGATCATGGAGAGTCCATCACAGACTTTATACTAGAAATATATGCATACATACAGTATATATAACCATGTTATATATATCACAGGGAGCTCAGCTCGGTGCTCTGTGGTGACCTAGATGGGGGGGGAGGGAAGGGGGAAAGGAGGTCCAAGAGGGAGGGTATACAGGTATACATATAGCTGACTCACTTCATTGTACAGCAGAAACTAACACCACATTGTAAAGCAATCTTACTCCAATAAAAAATAAAAATAATGGGGAAAAAATAAAAGTAACTGTTATATCACTTTAAAAAAAATAAAATCTATTTGTTTAAAAAACGTGTTAAATATTAGAAACAATTGAGATGCACGCAGTAGAGGAACTATCAGATAAGTATTAACAGCACCAAACAATGGAGCATTGTGCAACCATTAATAAAAATAAATAGAAATGGTTTTAAGAACATGGAAAAATTCACAAGCCAATGTTAACTAGGAACACAGGATAAATAACTATGTACGGATTGAGTTTAAACACAGAGCTCTTGTCTTTGAAGTTTGGAATTGAGAATTATATTCCTTACGCTTTAGGTACTTGATAAATTTTCATCAAAAAACACATATTACTCTAATAATCAGAAATAAAGAATACTAAACAAAAATAAAAACTGGAACTAAATTTTTTATTTTCTCCCACATTACAGCTTCTTATATTTTTCTAACCTATCCCAGTACAGTTCTCATATCCTAGAATTAACCACTCCAGTTTCCTTGTTATAAAGGAGTCAAGCAAGTTTATATTTTTGCTCAAAACATGCTAAAGTCTTACGTTCTTGCACTCTCACCCCAGATTTCTAAAACATTATAGTTTTTTTTATCCTATAGATTTTCTAAACTTATCACTGAGGAAGCAAAAGAATATGTAAAGATTCTATGCAAATCATCCAACAATTCACCATTCACTTCACCTCTCACCATAAAAACGTATTGCATTCGAAAACAACTTTCCATCAAAAATAAAAATAAAGTTTCCTGTTAAAATTTTTCAGGAAAAACAATATCACGATTGCAGTCATAGTTTCATAGGTATATACACGTCAAAACCTGTCATTGTACAGTTTAAATATGTGTATTTTATTGTATGTCAATTTATACCTCAGTAAAGATGCTAAATAAAACATAGTATCGAGAAAAGCCACACACTGAAACATAATTAAAAAGCTTGGAAAATAGACAAACAGAGACACACACAGAAGAAAAAGAACCACTCTTTAAATGCATCAGCAAGTTTATTTACAAATGCAGTTGAACAGAAAGGCTCACTAGTTTCTGGAGAAAACTTCTGGCATACAAACCATGATGATTTTCCATGAATGAAAAGAAGCAATTTCTACTGAGAATTGCTTAGTGACAATTCTGGTGAAGAAAACAGAGCTCCCCTCATCAAGCAAATAAAATGTCATATAAGCTAAAAAAAAATTTAATAATATTACATAAATGAAAAGAAGGATACAGAAAGCAAATTTGGGGGTGGATTTTAGTGAAATTTTCCATATGGTTCTGCATTAATTTAGAATACATTATAATAAACAGAGCAAATGCAATTACATATTTATATTAACTATTTCAAATGTTTCCAAAACTTAAAAAAAAAAAAAACAATAAAATAACCCTCCTCAAAACACCACTAGAAAGTCAAACTAGATCATTATCAGCATCAAAAAAATATTTTGAAGTTCTCATTTTTCCCTTGTGCTTTTATAATGCTGAATTCAAAAAGGAAATACTGCACTTTTTCCCACACATAATTACCTTCTTATAAATAAACAACAAAAATACAGGTTCTACCAAGACTATAATGCTCTGATGTAATCTAAAGAGGCCAGAAAAAGTATTATTCTTTTTAAAAAAGAGAGCAAAAGGACATACAACATATATTTATAGATCTATATCAGCAGCAAACACCTCTTCTTCTATCTGCAACAGTGCTTTCGTGTGGAGGCTTACATCACATGGCGGTTGGCCGTCCAGCTGATCAGGCAAGGAGAGAAGAAAGAAAAGTGCTTAGATTCAGAAACACTTGAATATCGCCACCTGGGATACATAGCAGGAATCGCTCAGAGAATGACCCCATGAGGTAGAAAGAGTTACCCTGTTACTCACTTAGGATAAAGCTGCGCAAACCACACCTCTGGGTTCTACAAGTCTTTCTTTGCAAAAATGGAGTAAAAATTAACTGCTGATATAGAAACAAGTTACACTCAACTCTCTATTATTTGTACTGGAGGAGAGAAAAGGCATGGGCAATTTTTCCATGATGATTCCAAAAATCAATTATATTTGGCTTTGGAATTTTGACTAAAGAGAGAAAAGCTCACACACATACACACACTGCCCCCCCATTCCATGCCCAGCCTTGACACTCTCCAACCTCAATGCTGGCATCCAGGAAAGGCCTGGACCAACGGGGTGAGAAGGCTCAAAACACGGTGACAGATAAGAGAGAGTTGACTGGGCTGAAGCCATTTCCAAAGCACTCTTCACATAAAGGCCGTATAAATACCTCAGAGCTCAAAAGCATATGGTTTGGCTGATACCACTTGTAACAAACACCCTTTCACAATAAGGAAGAAACACATGTTACCAGCATCAAGCCTCAAAATATAAAAAGGAGCAATGGTTGTCTTTATGTAGCTATAAACGATATGCAATCTACTTACGCTATCCTATGTTTATAACACACTTACAGGCAAAAACATGCTTAGACACAGAATAGCATGTGAAGTTTTTGAAAAACTCAATTTTTCCAAAAATGACACTGAAACACTATGTCATCAGAATTAATGCTCTCCTTTTAAATTATTGTATAATTTGATAGCATATGATTATAGAGTAACAAAGCATACACTGACTATTCTTTATTACCTTTTTAAACCACAGTTTTTAAAGTTGGTCATATTCTAAATCACATAATCAGACCCCATTGGTAAATACTAGAAATCAGCTAAAATGATGAGAGTTTCTTAGCCAAGAAACTGACGAGAGTCTATACAGAAGATTCATTTTAACTGTCGGTCTTGGTTGATTTGTATGCTTGAGTCATCAGAAGTTTCTCCAGACTCTGAGCAGACTGCATAGCACGCCGTCCTGACTCCCGGCACGCATCCCTCTCTGGTTCCTTGGTCCTAAACCCACCCTTGTGTGGCTGAGCACTGACCCACTGACCCGCTCACCGGACCCTCTTTGAAGGGGATACTCTGAGATTCCTAAAGCCTGGAGCTCTGAGGCAGGGAGCTTGAAGGGGAGCTGGTGGTAGGTTCAGGGAAATGCATGGGAACCCGTGGTCTCCGTAAAAGACAAGAAATTTTCTCCCTGATTTGCTCTCTTACATTTGAATCTGAGATAGCAGTCGTTGCAATACAGTTGGTTGTTTCGGATTCTGACTTCGGCTCCTGAGGAAGAGCCTCCGAGGTCATGATCACAGGCCACACACTGGGAGACAAACAAAAAAAGCAAAAACAGGAAACGTCCACACTTAGCTCAAGAAAGCGTGGGGCACTCCCAGAAAAAAAAAAAAATTGAGCAAAATGCAGCTTCTAAGCTCTTAGATACATTTCAGCAAAGGAAAAAAAAAAAAAAGGCCAAAAGATAATTAGATTAAAAGGAAGCCTGCCAGATGAGACATTAAAGAATTCATAAAGCCAATTTTAAGAGCCAAGATATCACTCTAAATATACCAAAAGAATAGAGATGATTCGTTGATTGGTTTAAAGAAATTGCATCTTCCTTTCTCCCAGTGGAATGGAGAGGATAAAGCACCACAGGAAGGAACGGGTGAAGGGCACCAAGACTGGGTTTCTGGCTCTCTGCCCTGGGGTGGGTCACCCCAGGCATTCACCCCAGCGCCAATTCGGTGAGTGTTCACTCACGGTGCTTTCCCTTCAAGGCTGGGTATTTTGGTTCCATTTGCTCAAACACTAATAATTTTAACTCATCTGCTATGCCTAGGAACAACCCAAGCCGGAGATAGACGAGCTTAAACAAGCTGAGCTCTGCAGGACTCCAGGATCAACCACCGGAATTTCTCTCTCTGGCCCAACGCAAGTTCAAGAATCAAACAGATGTGTCTCTGAAGAGAGATACTGCAAAATAAGGTAGTCATAGAGCCCTACTTCTTTCTTATGTGCAAGAACCCCTTAGGTGCAAGCAGACTGTGCAACTGTAAAAATACATTATTTTTCCTTTCATACTCTCCCTATTCAAAGCTAGGCTTTGGACACTGTTATAATTCATGTCCCCATGCTGTTAATAACCGTGGCAGCATGTCAGAGAAAGCATTTACGCACTGTACATTTTACTTATAGAATCTTAGATTGGAAATAGGAAGTGCATAGTGCTTCCGGCTTTAATTTTTGAAGCCAGGTTCAAGGTTTGAGAACCTAGTAGCAGTAGCAGGCCATTTGTGATTCAAAGTGCAGCACAGACCGACAGAGGCAGCACCTAGCTTGTTAGTGGCAGGTCCACACCCAGCGCTGCAAGAAGCCATGCTCTCTCCAAGCAAAGCGATGCGGGCCTGCAGGCTGTTTGGCTCAGTCTCACCTTAAAACAATGCAAATGATAACAAAGACCCAGGGACTCGATGATCATGGCGGCTCCTTTGCCCAGAATGTTATGACAATAGGAGCACACGCGCTTCCCACTGACCGACCTAGACGTAGAACAAGAATGGAAGGGTGGCTTTCATCCGAGTAGCTCAAAGCTCTTATCTAAAAATCACACTCTGGTATTAACGTGAATCATAGTTTACAAAACTCTTTATTTTATATACCTGTGGCAGGAAAACTTTCACCAACCAACCAAAGTATGCCTTGATTATACTGTACCTTGATGGATCTCCACGACGGTGCTGGAACCCTTGACACCTAGTCACATACATGAACGATTTCTGTGTAATCAGTCCATTCTGCCCTTCGCGATGCTATCGCCCTCAGACCACATCTGTACTCAGCAACAGTCCCCCCTCCTCTAATGCAGCCGACATCATCTTGCCAGGTAAACCCACCAAGGCACAGCTCTAATCATGTCTTCTGCTCATCGAACACTGAAAGAGCAGCCCCAGCTTCCGAGAGGTGTTGCAAGTCTATTCAACCTACCGCCTCAACCTTATTTTCTCAACCTCTTTCTCATTCACCCGATATTCTAGGTAAACAGAAGTATCAGTGCTTTCCTGACTGTGCCTCTGGCTTACAGGACTGCCTCTGCGGAGAATGACATGAAAACTGCCCGACAGCTACCATTTAGATAGGTAAGGCAAGTTTCTACTTTGCTTTGTTTACAAGGCTTATCTCTTCTCCCAGGCTGAAAGGTGAAGGCTACTTCTTATCTTTGCATCCCACTGGACTGGCACAGCACTTCAGTGACATTGGAAAGGGCATAGCTGTTGAGTGCCTCACGTTAGAGCACCACGTGCTCTAGATAGAGACCTTTTCAGGGCAGAGAAGTCCACAGCCCCGTCTCCTTTCTGCTTTCCGAGGGCAGGGTTCTCAGTAAGGAAACAGGTACTCTCTCTCTCCTCTGGCTTCCCCCAACTCTGCAGTCCCCTATCTTCCCTCCAAATTTACCAAAAATCCTCATCTCTTCTTCTCTTAATTTAAGCTCCCTGATACATATTTTATAAATCCTGGCACAAGCAACATTTTAGCTAGATAAAAATATCTTCTCTGAACGAAATCCTTTAGTTGATAGCTTAAAAAAAAAAAATCCCAATATTAATCATTGTGTTTCTACTTTTCAGTATTTCAATAGCGATGAAAAGTAGCATAGGCCAGTAGAACTCCCTTCAGGTCTCAACAGAAACACTGCTGTATGTGGCTTCGTGAAGCATCAGTGATCTGTGGAGAAGCTACACAGATATAACACCCCAACACATGTTGATAATCTGAGCTTTAACCCATACCAAAAGGCAAGTGTCAAGACCCACCCTTACAACTCTCACACAGTTCCCGCAGCATATGACCTGCAGAATTCAGTTGATGTCGTCTGAGCAAGATGTTGGAAAACCAGATAAGAGACAAGCAATGGTTTTGGAAATCAAAAACCCAAAATGCCATATCTAAATTAAGAATTTTTTAAGCCAGCTTGTTCAAAGTTCCACAGACGATGGGTCTGGGTTATAATGCTTTCCTTTTATACTCAGTTCCTATAAAATGATTTTATATTACAGTCTGATCAAAACAGTCAAACATTTTACAATACTGCTTTTACTCAATTTGTCATTCATTCTTGAGCTACTGTATATTTTTATGATTCCACAGTGACAACTGTTCAGGTCCGTCTGCATCTAAGACACTAACCACAGGCCCAAGTAAACGAGGCAGTGGCAATGAAGTAAACATTTTAAAGGCCTCCAATGGCTTCATAAGACATCCATAAATGCTCTTGGGTTGGCATGGAAAGATAGCAAGGAACTGATTTGGGAAAGGAACACTGAATCTGACACACTCAAAAAGACTTGTTTTTCTTTTTTCATTGGAAAGCTTGGACAAGATTTTGGGAAATTTTTAATGAAAAACTACCCCTTGAGACGAAGGGAAGAAGAGGGAAAACGCAAAGGGCCTCACCTGTTGCGTGGCTGGCAGCTTGGCTGCGGAACCGCAGGGGAAGGGCTGCGTGGTATGGGGGACGGGGTGGTGGTCTTCCCGGAACCCGCCGAGGGAGGGGGTACGCTGGAGGAGGGGTTCCGCATGTAGGCACGGTTCGATGTGGACAGCAGCTGAGGTGGGGGGCGACTGCAGTCTTGGACAGAGGAAGTGGCATAGACTCCTGAAGGCTGGTTGAGCCAAGGGGACTGTCGCCAAGAACTGGCTCGTGGGGAATCCAGGTTATCTAGAGATTCACCTCTGAAACACGGAAAGGGTTCATCCAAGTTATATAACACATTCACCTAGAAATCCACTTAACACCATTACAGTCATTAAAATATCCATGTATTTTATAAGCAGGTATGAATCTAACAAGGCCAGTTACATATAAAATTACCTTTAACAGCTAAAGTTCCTTTTCATCAACGGCATCATGATGTTTCATATTCAATTAACCTTCATTTTTTTTTTTTAAATTTTTAAAATTATTATTGGAGTAGAGCTGCTTTACAATGTTGTGTTAGTTTCTACTGTACGGCAATGTGAATCAGCTATATGTATGCATATATCCCCTCTTTTTTGGATTTCCTTCCCATTTAGGTCACTACAGAGCATTAAGTAGAGTTCCCCATGCTATACAGTAGGTTCTCATTAGTTATCTATTTTATACACAGTATCAATAGTGTTTATATGTCAATCCCAATCTCCCAATTCATCCCACCCCCCCTTCCCCTTTGGTATTCATACGTTTGTTCTCTAGGTCTGTGTCTCTATTTCTGCTTTGTAAATAAGATCGTTATGTACTTGACATTAATTCTGATCTACAAAGATTGACTCCAAATTATGAGGGTTTTTTCCTACCTGGTCAATTTTGTGGTTATTACTTTTAAGACTTTCTCTCTTATCCCAAGTTTGAAATATGTATTTTTTTCAAATTATAAAAGTATTATATCATCATGATGAGAAAGACCCAAGCAATACAGCAGGATATATACACTTTTACTTAAAATTTACCTGCCCTAATCCCCAGAGGTAACCACTGTTAACTGTGTATCCTTCTAGACTTTTTCCTCACACATGCAAGTACATATTTACATACACATACAAATTTACATATGTACGTATAACATATGTACATATGTCTATATACATATGTAATGTGTTCGTATGTTTAACATGCTTAAACAAATGGGATTATTCTACAACTCATATTCTTCATAACTTGCTTTATTCCGTGTAATATACATTTTCTTAGAACTATCCTCAGGTCAGTTCAGGTGATAGAAGGTACTTTGGTGGCCCCCAGTGGATCATCTTCCTGGTATCCACATCCTTGTGTGGTCCCCTCCCACTGATTCTGGGCTTAGCCATGTGACATGTTGGTCAATGGGACATTAGCAAACATGAGACAAATGGAGGTTTGATAAGCACTTGCACATTAGGGCTTATACCTCTTGCAAGGTTTCCTCTTTAAATCCAGGTGCCAGGTTATGAGGCAACCCAAGCAGCTATGTGGGGAGGCCTATTTGGAGAACAGCAGCTCCCAACCAATAGCTCCAGCTGAGCTCTCAGTGGAGTATCAGAGGTCAGCAAGTTATAGCCCACTGCCAGGATACGTAAAATGCATGAGCTAAGGGTATTTTATCTTTTCAAACAGTCATTAAAAAAAACAACAACAAAAAATACATGACGCAGACTTGGGTGGCCTACCAAGCCTAAATTATTTACAATCTGGTCCTGCATGCAAAAAAATTTGCCAACCCCAGCTCTAAATGACTACAGCTGCCAAGTGCCCCAACCAATACCATGCAAAGACCTGCCCAGCCAACTCTCAGAATTTTGAGAGTAGTGAATTGTTATTTTAACCCACTCACTGTTGAGGTGGTATATTATACAGCGATGTCTCTTTCATTCTTTAATAGTTGTATAGTATTCTACTTATCAGGGTGCCACTATTTATTTAATGAGCACTAAGTACACTCTTATTTGTAGATATTCTGATTATTTCTCTTTTTTGCTACTGCCAATACTATTTAAGTGTACATCCTTTGAGATATCTTTGCATACTTATCCAAATATACCCAGAAGATAAAGTGCCAGAAACTAAAGTGCTCACGGGGTATACGCAAAAGCTTTTGCTTAATAAACACTGAAAAAACTGCCCACCCAGTTGGGAACAAGAATTCCTGTTTCCTTATACAATTGTCAATACTAGATTTAATCAATACTAGATTCAATCAATACTAGATTTAATTTAATTTAATCAATACTAGATTTAATCAACCTTTTAACTCTACAAATCCTACGAGGCATACCACTGTTGTTTTAGGAGAAGTGTTGATCTGTCATATGCTTACTGACTTTGTTTCTTTTTCTATGAACTATCTGTTCATATCACTTGTCTATGTTTCTATAAAGTTGTCAGGGTTTATTTACTGATTTTCAAGAGTTACTTTTACATTGAGGTGATTAGCCTTTTGTCTGTAATGTGTTGTCAGTAATTTTCCTCAGTTTGTCAGCTGTGGAAATACTAAATAAAAGTAGCTTCAGTATTCACTTACCCAAGATACATCTGTTTAGTTCATCCTCTCATCTCCAATTAATTTATATCTCTGTATTTTCCTTAAAGTTACAGAAATTAGGTGTCCACACTTTGTGAACACTACTTTCATGATTCCAATCTAACCATTATCTCATTATAAACAGAGGTTTAATTTTTTTTGGTTCAGCATCCAAGGAAGCACTAAGAGCCACATCAATTATTTAAGTACCTGAATCACACATCAGAGCTCCACATGCAGCCTGGCAACCTATTAGCCATGTGGTTTTGTCCGAGTGCATTCCTTGCTCTAGTCACAGCTTCTTCATATGGAAAAGCAGAATTACTATCCCTGCCTCAAGACAGTCCTTCCAGAGATTAAGAGAGATGATGTAGACAAAGCACCTGGCACGTGTCTGGCACTAATCAGTGCTCCGTGACAAGTGCCCAATGACATCTGCTCTCCTTCTCTTTCCCCCACTAAATCTTACATAAGAAAAGAAATGATGACATCTCTTCTGTCCAAAGCAGCCAGCACATCTAGAAATTAAATATCTGCACCTCAGTACAGAAGGAGAAATAATTCCGAAGATGTCTCGCACCTTCTCATAATCCCAGGCAGACAAATAGGCTCTTTATTGACACTGGAACTGCGCTGTCGGATCCAGCTGTTGTCATCATAAAGGGATGTTCTCTTCCTCATTTCTTGAAGGATTTGTTGTCTCTCCAACTCCGCTCCTGATGGGACTTGTTCCTTCTTGGAGCTTTTCTGCGATGAGCTACTGCTCCCAGTTCGGTCTAAATATCTATTGCTTCCTAAATTAAACACATCAAAAGCTCTGGGATTAGCACATTAAAAAAAGGGATAGTGGATAAACCTCCAAATACAGTGGAGCAAAAAAAAAAAAAAAAAAAAAAAAGTGACATTGGGCACATATGCTCACATTATCAATTCTCAATGAGACTGCTGCCTCGGAACATAAAGGAACAGTCTCCTCTCCCTAGAAATTCCCATTCCACACCCAGAGGCATACCAGAGGGCTGCCTAAAAAGGAAACAACCAGCCTTGATTTCAGCAGTATTACATTACAAACTGCTCATCTAGAAAGTTTCTCTTCCACTATATCCTTCCTTCCTAAATTAAAATCAGTCAAGCACCTGCTCACTGAATGCTTGCTGTGACAACTCTGCAAGGGAACGGGCACTCTATTCTTTCAAAAAACGTACACTCCCCCTGGGGAGACAGCGAAGACATAAACGCATGCATCTCCAGCTAACATGGCTCGAGTCTTCATGGTATAAGTCACAGAATAAGTCATGACCAAATCATAGGAATGAGAGCATATTCAATGACTGAAATGGCTTTTGTGAAATTGAAAAATAGCCAAGTAATCCAAATGATAACCAAGGAATGTTATCAGACTTGTATCTCCTGTAAAGGAACTGACAGAACTATAATTTGGATGTTGAATTGATGAATGACAATTAAGTCAGGTTTTATCCTGAAGGCTTTGTCTCCTTGGATTTGCTGATTAATTCCTGATATGGGTAAAACATCCATAACTTTGATGTATCCTCCCCATCTTAATTTGGATTAGAAAATTTCATCTAAGGATTTATTTTCTTTTGCTCTCCAGATTCACTGCTATTGTCTTTCTTTCAAAATTCATTCTGCCTTAGTTCATCCTCCAGTAAGCAATGAACAAGGCCACCAAAGGTTTCTTATACACGCCTATGTTTACATTGGTGTATGCACACAGCTTATCAATTTGGTCAGATTTGGAATAAAATGTTTTCTATTTTAAAGATGTCTTACTGGCATAGCCAAGTTTTTCAATAAAATATTTAATAACGTCTACCGTGTGCTGTACAAGAGCTTACAGTTAGTAAAGGGGAGAAAACATACATAGAAAAATAGCCAGATTAATAACACTAGTCACAAATACTAACAAAACTATTTCTGAGAGTCACACTTGTTATCACTAACAGGTCCCGTGTTTACGTTCAAGAGAGAATATGATCACTGCAGGTTAAAAAGGTTTCATGGCAGATTCAAGTACTTTAATTTTAATGGTGGCTTAGGGGCAAATCCAGGGGAGAAGAAACTGGAAATCCAAACAGGTGAGAGCACAGGAACCAGATCAGAAAGCATCTGATACGTTGGAAAATGAGAGAGAGAACAATTTGGTTATAGCTAAGGGCCCCTAATGGGGAAAACAGCAAAATAGGCTGAAAAGTTAAACTAGGACCAGACGATGGAAGGTCCTCTGTGTTAAGGGAAAAGGGGTGATTACAGAACCTATTAGAAACTGTAAATTCTACAAGCTTTAACCAGAGCTGCCATCAGACCATTGGCGCCTGTGGATGTTGTTTTGTTCACAGAGGGCTGTAAATTTTTTTTTTTTTTACATCTTTATTGGAGTATAATTGCTTTACAATGGTGCGTTAGAGGGTTTTTTAAATTCCTTGTCAAACACTTAAAAGACAACATAAAAATCCAGACTTTTTTTTTTTTACTTCTATTTTACAACAGAAAGAGTTGGCAATCACAGGTTTCTATCTTCCCATGTGGCAGTGACAAGCTGGAACCAGGGAGTAGCTGTCCACTTAAATAGGCGTGTCCACCAAGTTCACCTCAATCTTCATCTGGATCTTCATTCATTTACATAACTGACCAGCACCCTACTTACTCAAAGCCTGGTAGGCAAACCCTGCTTAAAATGGGGTTTTCAATAGTTTTCTTCCCTTAGTGACATAACCTCAGTTAACATGTGTTCCTAGAAATACACTTTATACTAAAAATATCAGGCTCCAAATTGTTTTTTTGCCAAGTTAGTGAAATCATCATTTTGAATTTTTTGAATCTTGTCATTTAAATGTCCAATTTCAGGTTTATATGCAATTTCAGGTTTATATACAATTTCCCTAGTACTCTGCAGAAAACTTTCCTGTCCCAATTCTTTGGAGGCAAGATGAAATCCACTATACAAAATCATATCAGCATCACTTTGCAAAATTTCCACAGATTTCCTTAGCTATTTATAATCATTTTAATCTTGCAGTACTCCCTCCATCATAAAATAAAGCCAAAATAAGCACAAGATAATTTTGTTCTTATACACAAATGGGAAGGGGTGCTAAAAATCTGTAGTATTTTAAATATGTAATCTTAATCAACGTGAAATATCTTGACCTTAAAAATACTGATCATAGGGTGTGATAGCATAACTAAGCAATTGCGCTGAAGAATTCTGAAAAAAATTCACATTTACCATTTTTATTTGCGGGGTAATCATCCAGTTCAGTAGTGGATCTGGATTTATTCCTAAAACACAGAACAGATTACATACATCTCATTAAGAACATCCTTTTCATATTTATGAAGTAAGAACTCCCAAAAGATTACTTTTTAAAGCAGCTGATTTATTTCCCACGTCTGCTGAGAGCCATATTTATTTTCATACCAAGGCATTTTTCATGTTGCACAAACTAGCAGAAAACAAGACATCTCTAAAGAGAAAAGAGCTTGATGCTAGAAACAGAAGCATGTGAAAATCCTCTCCAGTTTGATGTCAGTTAAAGCCTATGATTTTTGGACCAGCTTGAATACTTTGACTCTCTTCTCTTCCAGACATCAATCTTACCAGGCTGTACAAAGCATCTGTCATCAGATCACCTAACATCAGACTGTCAGCACTTTCTTCATGCTGCCCGAGGGTCAAGAAGTCATCTTTGGGGGCATTAGGGTCCTACTCTGAAACAGCAACTCACCAAATGTTATCCTAGCATTCCAAAGAGGTACTGGAGCACACTGGCATAGGCAACTTCTGAAAAGGCCTGACTTTGTAATGATAAACCTTGGGTCCATATACCAATACATGCTAATCCCTTTCTCACTCTCCTAGGCACAATAACTTCAAATACTAGTAATAATAATGAATAATATATTATATATATGCATTGTCATACATAGGTATATGCAGATGTTTATAATATATCAATACAACATATAATTATGTGTAACACACAATATATCACAACTGTTAGCAACATCCATGAATGGTTTCATTTGTATTAACATAGAAGAAAATACTTTTAATGCATGATGTCTACCTACACTCCTTAATGCCCCTAGGGCATGCTTTATCACAACTACCTACAAGTGTTTCATATTTTCCAGGATTCCTTAAGTTTCCTTTCCCTGAAATCTAATTATTTTCTCAAGGTAATGAGCTACATACATAAAGCTTATTTATATATATATATAAATAAATCATAGCTTTAAAAGAGAGAGATACACATTTTAATGATCTAAAGTTACCCAGAAACATTCACTATAAATAAGGTTATCCATCACCAGAATTTTTTGTCTAGCTTAATGTCAGCCCATTAGTACCTTTATGTATGTTGTTTTTCTTTTCCCTATCTACTCTGAGCCCTATTTAGTCATCCTGATTGCCTATAGATATGAGTCTTTCCTTATTTCTAAGGCGAACTTCCTAAAGGAGAAATTTTAGCTGTGAAAACACAAATTAATGGTCATACACTGGATATATATATAGACAGACTTTTCAGAAGTCCTTAGTGATTTCAAGAGTGCAAAGCATTTTTTAAATTCCTTTAAAATATTAAATTTAATGTTTTAGGAAATATATAACTTTTCAGGTTTCTGAAATCCTATCTTCATTCCCTGAAACTGACTAGTAGTTCTAATCAAACTAAGAGAAAGGCTACAACTCTCATTTCAGATGTCCGCATGGAACTTTTGGTAAGCTTATGCCATTGCTTATAACTTCTTTAAAATAAAGCTTCAGGTAGATCGCCAGAAATGAACACAAGTCTTATTCTGTGTCCATTCCCCTTGCACTGTGGCTCCTCCCACAAAGAGAGAGGGTTTTTCTCCTCTCCGTGAACTTGGGCTGGCCTTGTGACTTTAGATAACAGAATGTGGCAGAAAGAATGGTGTACCAGGTCAGACCTTAGACTGCAAGGTGCCTCGCACACTTTCTCTCTTTAATTCTCTCTCTTTTCTCTGTCCAGCCACCACGTACAGAAGACTGCACTGGCTTGCTGGATGTTGAAAGACACATGGCTTAGTTGCTCTCATTGTCCTAGCCGACAGCCAGTCAACTCCCAAAAGCAGGACTGCTTAGTAAACTGGTGGTAGATGCACTAGGGACCCAATCAATTAAAAGAACCACCAATTGAGTTTAGTCTAAAATGCTGACCCATGAAATCATAAGTCAAGTCACTAAGTTTAGGGGTAGTTGGTTACACAGCAAAAGCCGGTTGATATAAAGATCAACCAGCAGGATATATTTGTATCCCACAAAAGAGGAGGTGCTAAAGCAGTCCTACAAAACATCTAGGCAAAACCTCAAATATTCTTCTGAAGCCAATTACTCCAACCAAATTACAATTAAAGTTCTACACACCTGTCACTAGGAAGCAAACCTGAAGATTCTTCTTCTCTCTTTGGTATGTCATAGGAATCAACAGGCCTAAAAGATGGAAAAAGAGTTTATGCTCAAAGTATTAGACTTTAATGCCTTCCCAGAGTTTAAGAAATGGATATCAAAGTAATGTTATTCCAGCCTCTTTATGAGAATGGTCTCTGAGTTGAAAACTAAACATACAGAAGTATTTCAATCCATCCCTACAGAAAACAGACCTACTACCGCCAACAGACATTTGCAATTCACTCATTCCACAAACATACACTGAGTGCCTGCTATGTTCTGGTACTATTCCAGGGCTGGGCTACCAAAGTAAACAAAACAAACTTACTGGCCTCATAATACATTTTAGTGGGATGGGGCAGGTTAACAGACAAGCAAATAAATGCATAATGTAAAGCAGGCAAGTGCACACTAGAGAGAAAGGGTGGGGGGAAGAGACGTGTTTCAGATGAGGTATTCTGGAAAGTCTGAGAAAGTGACATTGGAGCAGAGACTTAAAGAAAATGAGTAAGCCACACAAACACGTGAGGGAAGTCTTCTCCAGGTACAGGGACTAGAAAATGCAAAAGTCCCGGGGCAGAGTAAGTCAGACATTTTCATGGAAGGAAAAGGAGGCCAGTGTGACTGTAAGCGACCAAGTGAGGGGAAGAGTGGTTGGAAGCCGGGTGGCCAAGAAGGCCGAGACGCAATTCATTCAAGCCATCGGGGCCACGGCGAGGACTCTGGATGATGTTCTCTAACGTGACAGGGAGCCATATGGGAACTCTGAGGAGGGAAGGAAGGGGACAGGATCACTGACAATGAAAAGGTTGTGTCGCCCTGCGTAGAGAGGATGGATGGTGGGGAGCGGGAGGACCAGTTAGCTGTATCCATTCCCCGCTTCAGAGGCACCTAAGTCACATCAATTGGAAAAGCACGCGCGCGCTTTGGCCGTGGGGACAGACCTTCTGTACTGGTATATTTTGATGGAAGTGTCCCTCTCTCTGTCTGCCTGGCGCTTCTGCTCGTCTGCCTCTGCCTCTGCCTCTGCCTGGCGCCGCGTCTGCTCCTGCAGCTTGTTCCTCGGGTCCTCGTTCACGCCTTTCTCTTGCTGCTGCCCCCTCGTCTCCTCCTCTGCTGGGGTTCCTTCCCTGTCAGGTGCCTTGGACTCTTCGCCCCGGGTGGCCACAGCAGGCTCCCGTGTGGTCAGAGAAATGCTGTTTGAGTTTAGGACCATCAGCTCCTACGTGACCAGGGAGAAAAGAAACCCGTCTAAATCTGTGCATTTCTGTAATAGGCACAGATATGTCTATATTCAGCTTTAAATGATACGGATTGTAGTCGGCCCAGAATTCCACTTGAAATAATGTTAAAAGTTTTTTCACTAACAAAAATCACACATGGGTGGTGGAGCTGCAACACAGAAGAGGAAGATACACTTAGAGCCTACCGATAGGATTATTTAGTGATACAGTAGAGAAACTAGGAGAAAGGCTGAAATGTCAAAGTGAAATTCTGACACACCAGAGCCTGGTATTTTCAGAGAACTACATAGGTGAATGGGTGACAAAAGCCAGGTGAAACAGGGTAGCTTCCATTTTACAGCGAATTTCACCAACAAGGTAGAGAAGGAGGAAGAGGGCATGGGCCAACACTACCTCATTCAAGTACTTGGAATTCTCTCTCTCAGCCTCCTGCTTAGCCCTCTGCCACTCTTCCCTTAGTTTCTCCTGTTCACGTTGATATTTTTCCTACAAGATGAGATGGCATATTAATTAGTTAATAGGTTAATGATGTTAATCTCTCATTTGCATTTTGCCAGTTCTACCCTCTACCTCCATCTTTAAAGACAGAGATATTGGTTTAACCGATCAGATTGGCACCCCTAAGGTAGATAATAGCTTATACTGAGCTAAAATGCAGACTTGGGAAAGGGCAGACATTCAGAATTGAACCCATATCCACTCTTTACTGTGGCTGTAATTCATCGAAGCCCCTAGCTAACTGGAAGGGGCACTGAATTACTCTGCAATGGACCAAGCACACAGTTTATGCAGGTGGAGGTCCTGACAAATCCCTACACCTCTCATGCATAAGAAAATCCATAAAACGATGGTGCCACATACTCTAAAAATATACAAAGGGTCTAATAAATAATTTTAAAAGGAAGACTCTGGAAATTTTCAAAATGGAAAAGTATTTCATAAAAAATGTGCTACAGAGGCTTCCCTGGTGGCGCAGTGGTTAAGAATCCGCCTGCCAATGCAGGGGACATGGGTTCGAGCCCTGGTCCGGGCAGATCCCACATACCGTGGAGCAACTAAGCCCGTATGCCACAGCTACTGAGCCTGCGCTCTAGAGCCCGCGAGCCACAACTACTGAACCCACGTGCCACAACTACTGAAGCCCACGCACCTAGAGCCCGTGTTCTACAACAAGAGAAGCCACTGCAATAAGAAGCCCGCGCACTGCGACGAAGAGTAGCCCCCGCTCGCCGCAACTAGAGAAAGCCCGCGTGCAGCAACGAAGACCCGACGCAGCCAAAAATAAATAAATAAATAAATAAATTTATTTTTAAAAAATGTGCTACATATCAAAAGATTTGTTAATTAGGAGGTTATTGGCTTTTAATTTTTTTAAAGTTGCTTCTTAATGTAGGTTGACACTGAGCAGGAACAGCTGTTCAAGCAAACTTTGCTCCTGCTGACCCGCACTACTCGGCTTTACCTGCAGCAGGCGGTCCTGCTCCTTCTGCCACCTCTCCTGCCGCTTCCGCTCCCCTTCCTGGTCCCACGCCCAGCGACTCGGGGCACTGATGGTCGGGACCGGAAGCTGCCGAGTCACAAGAGAACAGGTGCCAACAGAGAAGAATACGTTACTTCATTAAGTCACCTACTGAAGTACTTTTGCATACATAAATTATTCACATCACCCCTGGCCTACACTGTACTAAAGGAGGGTGGGCTTTATATATCAAAATAGGTCTCTTACACAAATGAACTTATCTACGAAACAGAAACAGAGACTCACAAACATGGAGAACAGACTCGTGGTTGCCAAGGGGGGGGAAGGGGGCAAGGGGCAGGGGAGGGTTGTATTGGGAGTTGGGGATTAGCAGATGCAAACTATTTTATATAGAATGGATAAACAACAAGGTCCCATTGTATAGCACAGGGAACTATTGATATATTCAATATCCTGTTATAAACCATAATGGAAAAAATATGAAAAAGAATATATATATATATATAACTGAATCACTTTGTTGTACACCAGAAACTAACACGACATTGTAAATCAACTATACTTCAATAAAATTAAAAAAAAATAGGTCTCTTTATCTTGGAAAGATACTCCTGGATAAACTCTCATGCAGCTTAAAATAACGGTAAGTGATGCTACTGTGTGCTAATTCAGTCCCACCCAGGCCTCCTTGTTTATTCCAAAACCAAATGAATACTACTTACATCAGGCACCACAGAATCGGAACTTCCTGTATTACAGCACGTGGGCAAGGAAAGAAAAAGAAAACTATAAATCTTCATTTCGATGAAATAATTCCTTTCAGAAAGTTGTATCACTAACTGTCTCTATGCGAGTATACTAAGCGACATCAGTTTTTTCAAACAACAGTACATTTCTCTCTTTAGCGCCACCTGTTTGTTACTCATCTTCCAAATTCAAAGTCAGTAAAAAGAAGAGAAATAGTGGATGCCAAAGTTTCATCTTATCTCTAGGTGCTAGAGCTGAGATACTGGTGTACTTATTTCTAAGGGTTCAGGGTTCTTTTATTAATAGAGTGGACAGTATTCTCATAACTTGGCCTAATAGAAGAAAAATTGAATTTCAAATATTACAACATCTAGCAAACCCAATTTTTTTACTTGCTGCTATTCAATTACATTGTGACAGGTGTAAGTCACATTTTTCAGGTCTTATTGCTAAGGAGCTACTTTTCTGAAATAAGCCACCAACAAACATATTCAAGAAACATTTCCCTTTCCACTCCTATTATTTGAAACACAAAATATTCAGACTTCATGTGTAAACTTATGCGCAGAATGTTATCCTTTTTATTCTTAGGGGGCCTACATAATTGTGTGTGCCTGTATGTAGTACAATGATTATAAACATGTAAGCAAGTTTCATAAAATACACTACCATACTGTATTTTTAAATTTTCCTGAAACCTCAGCTGTCAAATAAATTATTCACTTACACAATCATATTTTTAAGAAAACTGCTTTGAGATTTAAGAAAATATTCTTCCCTAAAATAGTCTGTTGAAGAAAAGTGCGTGAAAATGGAGAAAGAAAAGGAATTGCTTTATTTTAGCCAATTTGAGCTAGGAGTATCACACAGTTTCAATTAAATTACCATAGAAAAACAAGAGTTGAACACAAAATATCAAAAACACAAAGGACACTGAAACAAATGGACCCTTGTACATGCAGAGCTGGTAAGCTACTTCTATTTATGGTCAAAAAGAGATCTTAATTCACCAAAAGAGACTACGAATAGATTAACACAAAATACACAAATCCAGTAAGTACCATGTTATAAGGCAAGTTTGTAAATATTTTTGATAATCTTAAAAGTAAGAAATAATAACATTTTAGACACCAACAGCACACTCCCTACTGACTGTGCCATTGCATCTCAAATGTTGGATATTACTTTTAAGCTCTTGACCGCAAAGCAGAGTTCAAACTGCATTCATGAGACAGAGCATTAGACAAACGTGAAAGGGGAGGAAATGCCACACGCACAGCACATTGTAACGCAGCACTGCCCGACTACACCAACACAGAGAATCTCAAAATGTACTTGTTTACAGATGTGACCAAATTTACAGAGCGGTCCTATTAACACTCCAAAGCCATCATCCCAATAGCAATCAACAACTCTGTTCTTTATTCAGAGCATTTTCCAAAACCCAAAATTTGACTCTAAAAGTTGGCCAATTGTAGGTTGGTGTAATCTAATATTATGCAATTTGTAGGAAGCAGTAAGGCATAAATGAAATTCCTCATTTCTTACTGTCACCCAGTGGCAAGTAGTGTGTGTTTAAACAGCATCTCAATTTTTTTAATTAAAAAAAACCCCAAAAACTTCAGAGGTATACAAAGGACACACAAAGACCCATTACCACAGAGGTAGACCCATGAACTGTAAGAAAAGCCTGATGATCCTGGGGAAAGAATGGAAATGCGTTATGTTGCTTGGTCATAATGACAGCCAAATAGAAGAGGCTCAGTGCCCAGCACCACAGACTATCAGGAAAAGAGTGGAGAGTGGGAACAATTCCATGAAAGTACATGAATTGTTAGCTTGGCAGTTTACCTTGTTCAAAAAATTGTGATCGCCTTTTTAAGTTTTTCAAAGAAATAGGTTCAGAGGCTAGTTGAAAAATACAAACAAAAAAACACAAAACATCAATACCATGTCATTCATTTTAATCTCTCACCACTGGAAAACTAAATGATACTTGATACATCTTTCCATTCTGTAGCAATATTATTTTTAAAATGATAAAACTGATAGCCATAGAAGATAGGGATTATTTCAATGCACAAAGACACACATAGTTTTAGTAGTCTATACTACATTCAAATTAGTAAAAGGAACTAATATTTTAATTAATAAATTTTAGCAGGTAGCATCACAGTTTCATAGAAGCTGAAGTACCATCTTCCGTGCTAGATCACACCCCTTTAGGGAAATGGAAATTAAAGTGTTTTTGCTTAGGTTAATCAATTCAAAATCTTTTCTACTACAGGAAGAATTGTTTATAACTAAGATTTTTCATAGTACTAGTAAGTAAAAAAGGAACTAAAAAATAATGGGGAGGAGGACAAGAAAATAGATATCCAGAGAACAATTCTAAAAAAAACCCAAATGCTAAAATTAAAATATTCTTCTAACTAGACTATTTTGCCCTAGTTTCCAAGATCTTATAGCCCCTAACTTTACATAAAGCAAATAGAGTTCAATCAGATAAAAAAGAAAAATATTCTGACTTCTACAGATCTGTCACAAGATTATGGCAAATGATTATTATACTTCAGTTTATTCATAAAATGTAAATGTAATTATTATTTGACACTAGTTGATATTTACTTATCTAAACAAAACCCTCAAATGACAGGGCCTGTGTATCACCCCACAGTCACTAACAAGTGCTCTGCTGAGCCACTGACAGAACGGGACCCGCACATCTTAGATTAAAATATCATGAGGAAAAAAGCAGTCATGTTCACTTTTAAAAACTCCTTTGACAAAGAATGCAATATCAAACAGTTAAAATATAGTCACTTATAATTATCAGAAATTAAATACATAAATAATCAATAAAGGAAGGGAAATTTATAAACTTGGTTTGATTTTGACATAAGGTATTATGAACTGACAAATGCAGATTCAAAACCACCAAACCACTGAGAAAACCTAGACCTGTGCCTGGCAGTCTAGTTTCATGCTAAGAGAAGCTTCGTTTTCTCTGGGTTTCTTTCCCTGCCTATGTGGACCAGATCTTTCTTATTTATTTTGTATGCCTAAGCTATAGCACACAGCATGTGGTAGCTCAATTATTTGTAGATAGACAGCAGAAGGAAGGGAGTGATGACTCCATAATACAAAATTTCCCTAGATGCTATGTCTGCTTTTTCATTACAGATGGGTACTTCTGCTAACAACTGTTATTGCCACTGGCATTTCCTTATTACTAGCTGCTTCCAGGCTTGTCCCTTTCACAACATAAAAGGGAAAAAGGAAACCTCGTATTTAGCTAAGATTCCCTTTGCCAGCACACCATAGCGAGAAGGCTGATGGCCTCGGGAAAACCAGTCTTTCTTATTTGGATTAGACACGCAGGCACTCAAAGCTCCTGGACAGACTGCCAAAGCTTTGTTTGCAGTTCCTGGACTATTCAACGCTGGAAAGGAATGCCCTTCCACCTGGCTGCAACTGGATCTGTGTACTAACCTCTGAGTTTCAACTTGCAGTGGATCAGTTTTGCTTTCACTCACAGATACTAATTTTTATAGTATCAGAACTTGAGTGCAATGACTTCTCCTATATTATAAATGTAAGCTATAATGGTAATGTTTACCTTTTGATTCAAAAGTATTGCTTTCATCACGAATTCCATTAATTTCCTTTGATTCAGTATTCTAGAAAGGATAAAAATGCCAGTTAACAACATTCTCTCCAATTGGACTTCAGGCTTAAATAATGCATTTCTCATTAGTGAAAATATCTTCTAATGAGATGAGTTCTTCACAGTATTAATATATTCTTTACAGCCTTTTACGTATAAGAGAAACATAATTTTTTCATTGTTCTTCAATATTTGTGGAAGAATTAATGACCAACTGTAAGCATGAATAGCTTTAAGTTCAATCAGTCATTAATTTTCCAAGAAACATGATGGGCCAAATAATCATTGGTCCATTCGGTTTATATTTATGAGTAAGCAACACAGTCATAGAGGATTCTCTAACATTTAAACTTTTCTTATACAAGGTAGCAGCATCTCCTTATTACATGAAAGGGAGCATCTTGGGATAACAGCAATTATATCTAGGGAGTCAATATAAACACATTTATTTGCAAATTTAAATTTAACTATTACTTTGATAATTAGAAAATTTCTACATTATAATTATTTTAAATCAATTAATGTAACTGTGTATCTCTTAACCACATATGTAAGTCTACCCATCAAATTCACCCACACAAGAACTAAAGCTGGGGCTTCCCTGGTGGCGCAGTGGTTGAGAGTCTGCCTGCCAATGCAGGGGACACGGGTTCGAGCCCTGGTCTGGGAAGATCCCACATGCCGCAGAGCAGCTGGGCCCGTGACCCACAGTTACTGAGCCTGCGCGTCTGGAGCCTGTGGTCCGCAACAAGTGAGGCCGCGGTGGTGAGAGGCCCACGCGCCGCGATGAAGAGTGGCCCCCGCTTGCCACAACTAGAGAAAGCCCTCACACAGAAACGAGGACCCAACACAGCCATAAATAAATAAATAAAATAAATTAAAAAAAAAAAAAAAAAAGAACTAAAACTGCTTCATGAGGTTTTAAAACTGCACACAATTACTATATTTATTTTACCAGTAAAGACTAAGGAAAGGGGCTTCCCTGGTGGCGCAGTGGTTGAGAATCTGCCTGCCAATGCAGGGAACACGGGTTCGAGCCCTGGTCTGGGAGGATCCCACATGCCGCGGAGCGACTGGGCCCGTGAGCCACAGCTGCTGAGCCTGCGCGTCTGGGGCCTGGCGTCTGGGGCCTGTGCTCCGCAACAAGAGAGGCTGCAATGGTGAGAGGCCCGCGCACCGCGATGAAGAGTGGCCCCCGCTCTCCGCAACTGGAGAAAAGCCCTCGCACAGAAACGAAGACCCAACACAGCCAAAAATAAATTAATTAATTAATTAAAAAAAAAAAAAAAAAAAAAGACTAAGGAAAGCATAGAAAAGTTATAGTGTATAATTTTACATAATTAACTACTTCACATTCACAAAGATATGAGAGAGGGGTATAATGATGAAAGATTGGTAAGAAACACCTGCAGGGACTTCCCTGGTGGTCCAGTGGTTAAGAATCCACCTTCTAGTGCAGGGGATGTGGGTTCGATCCCTGGTCGGGGTACTAAGATCCCACATGCCACGGGGCAACTGAGCCCGCCCACCACAACTACAGAGCCCACGCGCCGCAACGAAGAGCCCACCCGCTGCAACTAAGACCCGACGCAGCCATAAATAAATAATAAATAAACAAATAAATACACAAACAAATAAATAAATAAATAAATGTATGTATGTTTAAAAAAAAAACCCTGCAAAACATCACTATGGGATCTTCTGATTTTTTTCATTATATAACTCTCTAAATTATTGAGTAATGTCTTATGATTTTCAAAAATATATTTTATTCTCATTACTATAAATTACCTTATTCGATTATCTATGTTTTTAAAACAGCATCAAAATTGTTCAAAGAAAGTAGATTCTTTCCTCCCACAAACACACTTCCTATAGTTGCTTTGCTCTACCCAAATACTCCCACTTCTCAAAATACTTACAGAATTCTGAAGGCTTTCTGAGAAATCAGCTGTTATTGACAGATTTGAAGATTTGTCTGAGCTGTAAATTCCAGAAGTTGCATCAATCCACTTTGTTTCAGGTGAACCTATAATTTTGGTAGCCATACTGGTGAGATTGAGGGTTTTATGCCGTGTAAATGGCAGGGAAGGCTGGTCTTTGCCCCAGTCTGATTGGCACACGAAGATCAAGAAATGAGTACACGTAAATGTTGAAGTTGAAAGAACAAAGTTACTGAATGTACATATACAAAATACACACACAGAAGACAAACAAGTCAGATAGTGTGTGAAAGAAATGAAGAGTTTAGGCCTTTTACCAACAGATCACCTTCCAAAAACAGAGGGTTAGAGCATGTTAATAGTGAAAAGACTGGCAAATTTGCTGAATCTTTCTGTAAACCCGGACTGGGTATTATATTTTGATATCATAAGTTGGTAGGTCTGGAAAGGCTTAACGCCCTTCCCCATCTAACCTCAACAATTAAGCAACACAATAATGAAATGTACATCGAAAGTTCTTTGAGAATGAACAACTGGGATATTGACCTACTGTGCTCTCTCTTATCCAGTTACAGTCATGATGCTGTAGAGGAAGTGAAACCATGGTGTAATTCTTAATATTCAACATCATCATATGACTCCCAAATGCAGATATAATTACAAGAGCCTTCAGCTGATATGTGCATTCAAAGCCAGTCCAGCATATAAATCAGTCAATAAATAATGCAGAATTCAGTAAATTTGCTAGTGAAAAGCTTTCAGACAGAACATCCAAAGAAGCATCATTCAAGACTTGTCTCGACATAACCACAAAACATCTTTAAGCCAAAAAATAAAAAAGTGAAACGAAGAGAGAAGACAATGTTATTGAAGCAAGCTGTTATAACCACTTGCCAAAGACCAGTTCCCAATTTAGAAAGCCAAACACAGTGGCATAACCAACTCACCAGACTTTCCATAGCGCCTGATATCCATTACTAGGTTTCCAGTTTCCTGAGCATTAGCCATGGTTTCCTCCCACTCTTTTGTGTCCTTATACGAAAACTTAGTGTTGTTGATAGCAATAATTTCATCATCTACCTGTAGCTGAGAAAATTCTGCTGGGCTACCTAAATAAAGCAAAATAAATTAAACTACCAATAAAAAATAAAAACATGTTCTACTAGTCACTGCTTATTTAAATGAAGAGAAAAAATGACTTCTTAATCTCACCTAATCATTTCTCATATTTTTTCAGGTGCAGAGGAGTCACAAAATTTCTTAAAGTTATCAAATATTTGAGTAGCTACAACATCACAAAGCAACCAAAGGCATTTTTTAATCCTATAGAATGTATCTTCCTTAACGTTTAAAGAGAAATGATAAACCCATCTGTTCAATAAAATTTCTTTATTAAACTCCTAAGAAGAAAATTTTAAATTATTTTTAAATTAAAAATGTGAAATATATATTCCGCTTTAGCTGAGCTTCCAAAGCCAAATGCACTCTAGAATGGAGAAAAAAACAGGGTCGCTTAAAATGGCTTAAAATTACTACTTACCATTATCTAATTAAAGCAGCCTTGAAATTTCAAAGAAATAACCAGAGTTCACATGCATTTTTATATAGCTAAAATATGTAAATGAGGAACTCCTCATAAATACAATAGCTTTCATTTTAATTTTAGGTCTTGTAATATTTTGCTAAGAGTTTCTGGGCTTGATTTGGTGGAGGAGGGGCAGTGTTTCTGTAAAAGTCCCAAAGCATCCTCAGGAGTCCTTGGGCAATAGATACATTAGGACGCTCAGAAAATATTGATTATATAGCACCTACGTATCCATCACAAACACAAATGATCAGGGAAAGTTCTTTCTGGATCTTCAATTTAGCATTGTTTGTTAGTATTTCCAAATATTAAGCCTAAAATTTTGATAAATGAAGTCTGTAAAAGTCACAAAATTACGACTCTTCAAAACTAAAATTAACGAGGCAAGATCAAACAATATGTAATTTGTAACTCCAACTATCAGTCTCTGGGAAGAGGATGCGCCTCCTCACTTTACTGCTGCATTTTTCACATGTGTTTTCTCCTCCTCTATCAAATCCACTAATTTCTGTGGGGGCTTTTTGAACAGCACAGGACAACAAAGGAGAAGAAACTTCAGTAGAGCTCAATCTATGATTTACCTGCTTCGACTGATGCTACGAAGATCCTGGAAAAATCCCATTTTACTGTAAATCCAAAGTCAAGGCTGTTCCCAGGCGTCTGGTTTATGCTGATTCTCATATCACTGAACTGATCCTGAAAACAAACATGAAACGGTGGGATCAAGTGTCCCTGGCACCCACATGGAGGAAAGTCTATCCGTGAAAGAAGGGAGGCTGCACGCAAGGTACACTTGAATTATTTCATGATAAACCGGAAGCTTCATTCTTTTCCCCTTGGGTTTGGTAAAACCTTCATTTACACAAATATCTCTGAGTTTATTATTTTGCTGCTAGAATCAGGGAAATCTTCATATCCATAGATATTTTTCTTCACGTGCATACTATAAATCAGTTGATTTATATTGATAAAGCTTAGGCTTTTGCCCACCATACAGTTGGGTCTAAGTTACAGACCATTTGTTATTACCCAGGAATGAAGCTGAGTGAGAAGATGTGGTGTGTGTGTGTGTGTGTGTGTGTATACACACACACACACACAATGGAATTCAGCCATGAGAAAAAGGACATCCTGCCATCTGTGACAATATGGATGAACCTTGAGCATATTATGCTAAGTGAGGTAAGTCAGACAGAGGAAGACAAGTACGTATGATATCACTTATATGTGTAGTCTAAAAGCCAAACTCATAAAACAGGGAGTAAAGTGGTGGTTACCAGGGGATGGGGATGAGGGGACAGGATAGATGTTGTTTAAGGGTACAAACTCGCAGTGAATAGTAAATGAGCCCTAGAGATCTAATACACAGTACTGTGAATATAAACAATATCTTATTATAATGAAACTTGCTAAGACACTAGAACTTCCAACCACTAAAAAGAAAGGATAATTATGTAATGTGAGAGATGTTAATTATCACTACAACAGCAATCACATGACAATATATGAGTGTATCAAATTAACATGCTGTACCTTTAAAATTTACACATTATATCTCAAATACATTGCAATAAAATGGCATCTTTGAAAATGCAAAAAAGATTTAAATCATTTATTTTTAAAATGCCACAATACTTAAACTACCTCCACCATTCAATATATTTAGCCAAATAATTTTGAGGGGTTCATAGACACAAAATTCAGCTACCAGAATCACTCATCTAGGACCGGTACCACCCCCGAATGGGTATCTGAAAGTTTGGCAAGGCATTTTTGCTTGTCCTATTGCTGCATGAAGATCGAGCGGTAAAGGCAGAGCTGCTACATATGCTGCAAAATGCAGAACCGGGTCATGCCCGAGGAACCACCAGTAAGATGCCAAGAGGGCCCCACTGAGACACCACGAGCTCCAGGCCACAACCTCCTTGAAGTAACAACAGCCCGCAGGCCCCAGAACTTGGACAACAGGCAGACCTCTATTTTCACCTCCATCCCTACAGTCCACAGCCACAAATTCTCAGTTTCACGGACTTTCTTAGGCCATTTTCCAAAACAAATATTTTAAGTTTTACAGTATACTAGGTCTGTGAAAAATTTAATTAACTTCCATAATTTACATTTTTTGTTTTGGGTAAACAGCAGACATAAATTTTAGCATGTGTTTCCCAGACTAGTGTTTCCAGTTCTTTGATTCATAATTATCAAGAACTTAGACTTAACTGTTTAAAAAGAAAAATTCTTCCTAAAGCTGCTTTATTTTCCAGAAAAAGGCCTGTAACTCCTCTATTTTAATTTAGCATTTAAATCCAGACCTAGGACCAACAGGGCAATTCATAAGTTTTTCTACCTTTAGAACAAGTTTGAAATCCAAGTGACTATATTCTAAGAAACACTGTGATATTATATAAGAATTAGAAGGAAGACAAGGAAGGCATTGAATAAAGGATCAAGAACTTACTGTATTGTATGGATATGAGCAATAAGTGTTATAACAATACACACTTACTCATTTGTTCAACATACATTTATTGTGCATCTATTCTGCATAAAACACTTGGGAGATAAAGATGAATTAGGCATGGTCCTTGCTCTCAAGAAATACTGACTCTTCAAAGTGGGTATGGAATTTTTTAAGAAAAAAATTGTAGCTAATGATATAGAAACGTTTTCATCAGACATCATGTAAAGCAGTTGAAATATGGGAACCCAGATGTAGACAGTGAGAACAGTCATTAATGATCAGCCTGATGGATACCAATCTCCAGAGTATATCAAAACTCTGCTATGAATAGAAAAAATTACTGGTTAGTTCTACTCCTTAACCAAAACCACCACGCACTTAAATTAGAGATGACTCAATGAAAATAAACAGTCATCTTCACCACTTTTACCCCACTCTACCCCCCCTGCCAAATTCTGACCTAAAGCCAATTAGAGTGCAGAATCTATTGCTATATAAGGGCACAGAGACAAATGATGGGTTAGAAATTCCAAGACACTAATTGAGGTTCTTTTATCTTGAAGAATAAGAGACAGGATGGAGTTTTAATAAATAGTTTCAAACTACAATAAAGAATACTTTGTGGGAGAGAGCAAGTGAACATTACCCTTTTCCACCAAACACAGGATAAAAGAGAATGAGCTTAAGCTCTAGATGGCAGAGTGTCACAACTGTATTAGACCAGAAGAACTGTCCTCCAAAGGACTGCTCTTACCTTGGAGATAAATCTCTACTTGAACATAATAAAAAGGCGGATAACCACCTCTTTTAAATAGTTAATAGAGGAGGTCAGCCTTACTGTGGCTACAGCCTGGCAGCCTGTTACGTGGGTCCTGGGAGTGCACACAGGCAAAGGAGAGAGAACCATGTGAGCAATTACAGGACTATTTCTGTCAATAGCCAGGTGGCCTCAGGCATGTCACTGAGTCTGCCAGAGAATTTTCTCTCACAGTGACATTAATTTTAAAGCTTTCTGTTTTCAAAACCCTATGTTCCAATGCAGACCATCTCCCTCCCACACCACAGAAAGGATTAAAGTAGGTGGCGGCAGTTCAGGGAAAGGGCCCCAGAGGCCCCTCTTGCACGGCCTCCCCCCCATGACAGTCTCTCTGGCATCTCTGTGGAATCTTGTGTTCTTGAATTAAATTATCCTTGAGACTTTCTGCAGGTGAATATATCTATAATTATAGTCAAGCATAAACTATTCAACAATGATTAGGATTTCTACTTCCTTATTTTTCCTGCAAGATATATGCCATGTGAGTATTCTACAAAGGGTCCACACTTCAGAAGATGACACTGTGGGAATTTCCTTTTGAACTGGATGGAACCAGGAATATAAATTATTGGGAGAAATCTAGATTCTTGATGACTGATAAAGAACTATCCCAAGTGGTTACAGTTGCCTATTCTGGGAAAGATAAAATACAGTTACCAACATATCAGCATCTAAAATAAAAATAACTTCCCTCAATTTAGGTACAATTTAAACAGAAATATACACTTAAATCTGAGATTTTTAAACAATGACACAGTGATCTGGCATAGCAATGATAAGATTTATTTTTATGAGATCTGATGAATTAAGATTCTCGTATCAACACAGATGGGAATCACTGAACAACAGGGTCAATCAGATGGCTCTTCTCCTCAAACTTTTTCAATTAGATAAACATGTTCCCTTAAAGAAAGCCTACTTAAGTTGATAAAACCAAATAACACTGAAAGTAGATTCAGGCTGTAAAATCATAAATAACAGAGGAAATATATAACCTTTGATTTTTGTTACACGGCTCTTTAGTTTCTTTTTTCAGGGTCTTAGTGGAATGAGAACATAGTGAGTAGCCCTCAACTCATGGTGCAGCTCTGGCACTGGAGCTACTCTCCTTCACCAAAGATGCGTCTATACCTACTTTTTTCCCCTCTCCGTTATCCGTTCCAAAGAAGCAGGTGGTGTTTCCAGCTCTACCACTTGACTCAACCCATTCCCCAGCTTAGCTCTTACCTACCAAATCCATTTTCGGCCCTCATCCCATCAGGCACTACGAACTACTCTTGCTTACGGGAAACGGTCTTCCAAGTCACCCATTATTCCACTTTCTCCTGCCTTTTTCCTCTATCCCTCTGGCCACCTCTCAGTTTCATTAGTGTGTTCCTCTTTATTCTATTTTCTTTTTGTTGCTCTTCTTCACCCCTAGTCAGTCTCCCACCTTCTTGACCACATGTTTTCCTGAGTAAACCTCATGCATTGTCGTCAACTACTATCTAAGCCCAACATACTCAGAATTAAATTCATTATCTTCCTCCCCAAACCTGCTCTTCCACCTCTTGTTTTTCACACATTGGTTAGTCACATCACTGTCTAACCAGATACCCAAGCTAGAAACATCAGGTTCTTTCTGGGCCTCTTCCTCCTTCCTTCCTCTAAGTGCTCCCCACACCACCTCTACACAATGGTCTCCCAAGCACCACCACACACATGCACTTAATAAAGTGTTAGCAAGTCCACAAGTCATAAATCCATCTGGAACCATCCCATCCTTCCATTCCCCTTCAGGCTCTCATCTTAGATGTCATGGTTTCCCCTCTAAATTGCTGTGGGTCACCTCCTAATTGGCTCTCTTGCCTCCAGCCCTTCTTTCCCCCCATCTTGCTCACATCTGCCAGAACTTTAGTTACAGAAAATACCAATTATTATATCATACCCTGTTTTAAAATTGCTGGTAGCTCCTTATTGCCTGCTGGGTAGAGTTTGAAGTCTGCACCTCAGAATTAGATTCAGTTCAGGTAAGTTTTGATAAATATCTACCTTTCCTCAAAATAATTTTAAGAATGATTTTCTCTTTATGAACCAGAAGATACTTCAGTCCATATTGGCTCTAAAATTCTAGAGACATGGCAAAGTTAAATTAAGTCAACATTTGGTGTTTTAAGGCAGTTCTCAAATTTAAGCATGTCACATTTCAAAAAAAATTGGGGTCAGAGACGTTGCAAATGTGGCCTAAGCATTTAACTAGCCTGAGGCTTGTTACATAACTTTCAACTCTCAAGTATTTCACTGGTGAAAGTGAGGATAATACCGCCTACTTTGCTAGGCTATTGGGAGGATTAAATGAAACATTTAAAAGGTGCCAAGCCACATGGTTGATGCCCAGTAATTACCTTCTTTTTCCCATGGAAACAATGTTATACATGGTAACATATGCTGGTTAGGCAGTTTCCAGATCAACTAAAGAAAATCCTATTTAACTCTCACGCATGTAGCTCTAAAGCTAATAGAACTCGGTCAGCATTCAACGTATAATTACAGATCCAGGCGCCGTACTAACAGGGAGCACAACAGGCTTGCTTCCTACCCTTAGATAGAGTAGGGGTCTAGTGAGGGTGACAAGCAGGTAAAATGCACAGGAGGAAGATGTGATAAGCTAAACCCTGGGTACTCTTAAAAGAGGTACTCTCGTAGGCTTGGGCATTAGGAAGTGTAGAAAGCTTCCTTCCTTCCACATGTATCATCCTATTTCTGGGTTCTGATTTAAAAATCTGGGGCAAAGGTCCTGAAATGTGGATTTGGATGAGATTTGGGTGCAGAGGGCTTGGACAAGACAAAACAAAACCAAACCCTGTATGCAACACCAATTTGGGGGAAAAGCCACATCTGCGAGGCAGTTGGAGTGGGATGGAGGGCTCTGGGAGTCCCACCGCCTCCCCTTGCTCGGGTGCCCCAAGAATTGCCCTGGCAGCCCAGACTGGCAGGGGAGGCTGGAAAAGAAGCAGTACCATAAGAGAAGTCTGCGAGAAAAGGGAAGAGAGAGAAACAGAACTCCAGACCAGCAATGGAGGTGAGAAAGAAATTCCTGGGCAGATTTTAAAAGAGGTCATTTAAGTTCTTCCCTCATTAAGTCTTTGCTTCTTTACACCATGAACTCCCTTCTTACCACAATTCTGTGAGAGGCTCCTAGCCCATCTCTGCCCCCAGATTTCGCCTCCTTAAAATAATTCTATATAGCACCACAGTGCTCACATTCCTAAAACACCCCTTAATCTTAAAGAACCTATAAAGACCTAAATTACCTGCTGGATCAAGTTCATACTTCAGTCTAGTAATCAAGGCCTTGAATGTAATTCAAGTCAGTAAATACTTAAGTGCCAACTATGGGTAAAGGCTATGGAGGGTATAAACAATACCAGTGAAGGAGAAACGAACATATGGAAAAGGAAGCATTCAGTGAAGGAAACTTGCAAGGGTAAGAAGTTCAGTTCCAACAAGGGGGAGGTGATCTCTTGATCCACGAAGGAACCGACACTCCTGTGCTTTGAAGGAACAGGATGACTTCAAAATACAGAGATGGGTGAAATGAACATTTTAAATAGGGCAACAATAAGAATAAAAAAATATATGATGTGTTCATGAAAGTATAGGGAATGTTCCAGAAAAATCAAGCAGTCTCATGTGGCTAGATATCACCTACTTCCGCTCTCTTTCTCACAACACAGGGCAGTGTAGGCAATCTTGAGACAAACTAACTGAGTTCAAATCCTGACTCCACCACTCGGTATGCTCCATGGCCTTGGGCAAGTAACATGACCACTTCATGCCTCAATTTTCATGGCTACAAAACAGCAATAAGAGGGTCACTGTGAGGATTAAATAAAATAATGCCTTGCGAAACCTGGTCGGCATAGCAGCTACTCAGTAAACATTAGCCGTTTCGGCACTACAAAGGGAGTTTGGGAACAGTCATGACAGACCTCGGTGTTCCCCTGAGTGCTTTGAACTTCACTGAACAGACCACAGCATGCCACTGGGGGCTTTGAAGCAGAGAAATTACCCAGTCCAGCCTGGCATCACGCAAATTAATCTGGTGCCAGCCTTGTGTAGAATGCACAAAGACGTGACTATTTACAAAGTGTTTGCATGGATGAGGGAAAGGGCTGGAATTAGGGCAGCGGAAGCAGGGATAGAAAAGGGTAACATCAAGGGAGATGCTGTAGGAAGAAATGAAAGGTCACTGCCAGCACAAGTGTGAGTAAGGAAGAGGACCCGAAGAAAACTCTTACAAAGCTACCAAGACGTCTACCTGAAACTAATATAATATTGTAAATCAAGTACACTTCAATTAAAAGAGAAAGACATCTAGATGTTCAGCCAGACACCATTTTTTATTTTTCTGTACTCTGAACTCCTAGAATTAGGTAGTTTGGAGGAGTGTTGCATATGCCCTGGCCATACTGGTCCTAGGCTGTTCCGTGCATTCCCAGCCCTTTTCCCAAGTCAGTAAGCTCCTTCTCAGTGACAAGAGCAGGGTGATGCTACATAAGCTACTTTCCTTGGAGTGCAGAAGTGGACACACCAAGCATCTCAGGGATAGGCAAGTCACCATACGATATATACATTTGTTCAAGAATTCCAATTGCTCCACTTATTAAGTCAAGCCTAATTTTGCCTGGTAGCATTCCATTTCAAGTCGGGTGACTAAAGAGCATAAATCCACTGATGATAAAACCTGAAACCACGCCACGTTAACTCACGTTCCTCTGAACTGCTCTAACCTGGAAGCCACACCCACACTTAGCCTCTTTTTCTTAATCCACTGATGCAGCTAGTCAACTGCCACCCTGAAGGAGTTACCATCACTGAGCACACAGTACAGTAATCAGGCTGTTTCGTGGGATTTGCTATTTGAAAAGGCGAAGGCAAACAGGCAAGTCCATAAAACAAAAGACACCTTGCTTCTCTCTTTATTATTCATCCACTGGTACCTTATGTTCCCCAAGTACAACAGAGGCTACTGTTCTCATCCACTGAGACTTATGATGCTAATTACATATTCCCAATTCTTTAACAGTGAAGTCAAAAAAATAATTTACAACCAATGATTTTAGCAACTTGAAGAGACTGGATTTAGATATGTTTGTAAATATACATGGGAAAACTGAGAGAAATATATCTAAATGCTACAGAATATCTCTAAATGATGGGATTACCAAGTCATTTTTATTATGTATGTTTTCCTGCATTTCCAAGTTCTCTCAAGCACAGAGTACTTTATAATCACAAAGAAAAAAAGCTTACTTTAAACTTGTAAAGCTTTCCTGTACTAATAAAAACTAACGATACTAAAATATGCTGTATCATATTTTACACAAAGATATTTCATTAATACAACTTGGGCCAAGTTATATACTTGATGTTGTGCCTTGGGAAAAAAATACACTTTAGTAAGGCACCAGAAAATGCTAGACTAAGCCACAGAACCATAAAAGCATCTCCACACTAAGGGGTACAACTATCAAATTGCTTATTGAAGGTTTTTTTCTAAAAGAGAAAAGTTTCTTTCTGTTCTCTAGACAAGCAACAACTTTTTAGCCTATGTGTAAAACATAACTAAAAGAACATTCATTACCTAATAATTCTCTTAAAGTCATCTGTGGGATTTTAAGTAGGAAAAACTATAAATGCCCCCAGTCCTTCTTCATCTGATGGTACATTTTATTTGGACTCCAAATGTTAAAGAACGCAATTGTCATACCGTAACTAAGCCTCAATATTCCCCTTAAGAGACAAGGAGTGGTACAGAATTCTAGGCTTCCCAAAGTACAAATTAGTATTCATATAATTCAATTAGTATTCATACTAATTCAAATTAGTATTCATATGGCACAGAAAGAAGTGCCCTGTCCTTAGTGGCCAGCCCCTCTCATGTGTACCAGTTTCTCCTTGTGGTCAGTTCACTTCCCTGAGAAGGGGCTTTTATTACCCATTTTCTATTAGACCTGCATCTAAAACCTCCTGAGTGACTCCTGCACCTGAACCCGGACTACTGAGTGCTAACTGTGCAAAGCAACAGCTGCTGAAATGGGGAGTAGAGAGCAAAGCCAGCCAACTCCAGGGAGACTGGTCCAAAAAGTCTCCATACACCCATATCACAAGGGTCATCTGGATCCATCAACTCAGAGTTGGAAGAGATCTACTTCCTCCAAGATCTGTTACAAATAAAATGCAATGTCATGTTCTACATTATCAGCCCAGACTGCAGTGCCTAGAGGTTAGAAACGTGGTTTCCTGATTTAAATACTTATGTTTCTGGGCAGCAGGTGATTAAAAAGCCTTCCCAAACTCACCTGCGATCTTGAGACCTCTGTCTGTGGTGAGCTTCTCCCTCCTCCAAGCTCAGATGTTAAATCAGGGCTAGATGTTGAAGATAACGTGTCTTTCGAAGTGGCAGCCTGGTCCTGGGAAGGAGATGAGAAGGTGGGTGTAGGAGACTGCAGCCTCATCACACTTTCTCTGGATGCTGCTGCCTCTCTTTCGCTGGATGAGCTGGACGCAAGCTGGCTCGTGTCAGGTCTTTGCACAGAGATGCTGACCGAACTGCTTTGGGTTCTCTTAATGCCTTCTACGTCTCCGTTATACTTCCAAGAATCATCCATCTAAATAGGAAACATCATTTTAAACTTTGTATTCTGTTAGATTTCTATTTAAAAAGCGTATACATTAAATTAATATTTTAAAGTAATAAAAGTAATATATACCTCCCTCAGCAAAGTAACTACTACTAAAAGCTTGGAGTATGTTCTTTCACACTAACAGATCTGTACATATGAAGTGGTAGTAGTAGTTATTTTTTACAAAAGTGTTTATTTTATAAACAGACCTCTGAAACTTGCTTTGACCATCTACATCACTCCAGGTCAACAGACAGAAATCTAAACTAGATCAATTGAATACTTCACACTATGGATCTCTACAATTTATTCATTTGATATGCATTCAATGTCATTTAAAGTGTCCGAAAAATATTGCACAGCTCTTTATAACCAGAATGTTTATTTTTATAGCACAGATTCCCAAAGGTAGACTTGCTGGACCAAAGAATATTTTATGTATGTAGTATAAAATATAATTTATATATCTTTAAAAATTGTAGCAATGCACTCCCAAAGTAATGTATAAGAAGGTCTCTGTCCCTGCATCCTTGCCAACACTAGACGTTTTGAATGTTTTAAATCTTTGTCAATCTCATGGGTGAAAAGTTGTACACCTCATTCTTGCTTTAATGAGACTGAACATGCTTCTATGTACTTTGTGTTACCAACCATTTAAATTCCCTCTCCCTTGAACTATTTATTTCTATATTCACTTTTCTACTGTTTATCTTTCCTTATCAATTTGCATTTTAAATCTTAGGGATATTAAACCTATATATAAAATACATTTTACTAATATTTTTCTGAGCCTATATAAATTGTCTTTTGGACTACATTAATGGTGTCTATCATATAAATTTAATTTTTATGTTGTCAAATATGCCTGTATTTACTTAATATAATGGTCAGCGGTTTTTCTGGCTAGTTTAGGCTGGCTTCCCTCACCTTGAATTTTTTTAATCAAATTTTTTCTGTTTTCGAGTTTCAGGATTCCTCATTGGCAGAGGTAAAAGGAATTTGAACACCAATGTGTTCAAGACTGTACTGCTTCCTTTTAAATAATTCAAAATAATACACTCACTTTCCGCCCTGCTTCATTCTCAGGGCAAATGATTCTATATTCTTTAAAACCCCAATAAAAATATGTATTTTTTGAACCATGAGATACATTTTAATAACTACAATCAAATATATCAAGTTCTAATGAAGTGGGAAATCAGGAAAAATAGAACTTTGTGCATAATCACCTGAAAATATTTAGGTTAAACCACATGAAATTGCTGTTTTGTAGGTCAAAAAGAACTGACTATTGGCAACTTCATACAGTACAACCTAATACTTTACAAAAGATATATTTGAGAAAATATGACACTAAAAAATAAATGCTCTGCCTTAGAATGTAGATTACTTATTTTTTAAAATGTATCAGCTCGACTTTCATTGAATTTAAAGTTTAATCAGTTCTGCATCGTCGCTATATTTTAAGCATTAAATGTCTACTGAATCTAAATTGGTAAAAATACAATTGCTTTATATACAAGTTATATACATTTTACCCATCAAGTATCTGTAACTCAAACCTCTGCACTAGTTCACCGGTATTTTGCGCTGGCGAACAGACTAAGTGAACTAGGAACACGTTTACCGTGTAGGATCTCGGGAGTGATGAGATTCCCCTTGACTGAGAGCCAAAAGGTCTCGGTGCGACCACAGACGTTAACCTGGCCGCATCAGTTTTCTGGTAACTTCTGGGGAGAGTAGCTGAAACTCGAGTCGACTCCATTTGTGTATTCAGTGAATGCTGAGAAGACAAAGAGGCTGGGCGTTGTTCTTCCACAGGGCTTTTCGAAGGAAGCTGTATTTCAGCTGTGAGAGTAGCCTCCCTTCTTGCAAAAGTTGTAGAATCTTGCTTAGGAATTTCCGTCGGGTAAGTGGTTCCCTTCTCTTCTACTCTCTCACTCTGGGAACCTGCTTCTGACATAGTCAGCATAGGGGGAAGCTTTTCTTCATTCACTCCATCATGAGAAGAATATAGTCTCCTCCTCGATGTAATTGTAGACGTCTGATGTGGGGATTCCCTTAGCAGAAAGAAACACCAAAACCACAAAGTTATGCATTTGACACACAGAGGTGGAGAGACAGATGTTATTTTGGTCATTAACATAAAAAAATGGGTGGGAACAAAAAGACTGCTGACTTCATATCATAACACAATATTAAGAGAATGTGAGAATAAATACATGCAAATTTTTTAATGTCACACTAAGAAAGATTAAGAGCTTGACTTTTTTTTCTTAAAGAGGTTAAAAAAAAAGTCTCTGAAGTATATGCAATTGTAAAGAGACTTTAATAAGAAAATAAGAAAACTTTAATAAGGGATTATTCAAAATTTCATCCACAAGTGTATAACGCTTCCAAAATTAACACACTATAACGATAACTAATTGACAACCGATTTGAACCCTCCAAAGATGTGGATTTCTTAACAGGGTTGAGAGTTTTCTTGTACACAATTTATAATAGCTTTGTAAAAACAGAAGACCACAAAAGACTCAGACTTTCATTAAGATCAAGTTAGTATATGATTTCATACAGCTTGATAGAATTTCCATGGACAATTATTGCAGATTAAAAGTCACCATTCCTGTCTATAGAGAGGTTGATGAAACAGTCTCACGGCTACCATTTAGTAAGGAGTACCTCTCAAGCCAACTGCGTTGTGTTTAAGTGAATGAAACTGTGCTTACCATTGGCTTCTAGGGGACAAAGGAGCTTTGCTTAATTTCACCTGACAGCACATTTCCTTTTTGACATTATCCTTAAAGCCTATTTGCCTTCTCCCTGACCTGTAAATATCTCAAGGTTTCACATAGTAACTGCTCCACAGGCAAGTTTAAATTGGACCTTTATCCTGTTATGTTGCAATGAAAAAAAATAAACCCTCACATTGATGTTTATATAGTCTTCCTTTAAAAATACAATTTTAATTGCACCACGAAGACATGAAAAAGAACTCTGCTATACTTTTACACAATTTAGTTAAGAGTGAGAGCTGGTTTTATCCAACCATTCCATTCCTAAATTTACTTTAAAAGGAGAAAAAGTTGTTTATTTTCTGCATATATAGCCAACACCAGCCAATCCTGCATGTGAATATACAATGTAAAATGAAGAAATTACGTACACCACTCTTAAGTACTCATTTCTTTCATTAATCCAAGTCGCTATTTATTACAGCAATACTCTGCTTTTTCACTGCAGAGCAAAATGCTCGAAGGTTATGCACGTTTGATGACAGTTTAATATTGGTGCACATGTACATCCCACTGCACTTACACAAAATATCTGTTTCTAACACTGGTATCTCCAACCCTGAGATGCATTCAGCCTCATTACCTGTCCTGCAGCATTTCGTTAAATGTCTTAGATCTTCTCTCAGACTTCTCAAGCGACTGCTTCTCAATCTCTTCCCTCTCGTCTTTTTTCTTCTGCAAATCTGAAGTGTAGCTTTTCCGACGATCTTTCCATTTTGCAAGGTCCTGACAGAAGAAAATCACATCAGCACAGGCACACCTGAATTTCTACACACCCTCTCCAGCAGTGAGAGCGCGCCAGAGGATCCCATTACGTCGCTGAAACTATTCACTCCAACTTTGATGCCAAGGTGCCCTAATTTTGCTTTTTATAGCCAGCGTTTCTGTACCAAGCCTTTTATCTCATGTATCTGCCTAAAAGCCCTGACCTAATAAGATAGACCCCATTTTTGTTTTCCCAGGCAGCCTGCCTCACTGCCCATTTCACAAAGAATGCTAAATGCTTGTAATTAGATGCCAGGTCAGAAAAGATCAGGAACTGTTGCAAATTCATTTCCATCTCACTCCAATAATCTGGCTCTTACACAAAATGACATGTTTCACTAGTCAGACTGGAAGAGAAACATGACTGTAAAATGGCTAAACATAGAAGCATACGTTTAACAAATACTGAGTTCAATCCCTACTTTGAGACAAGGGGGCCACAAACACACAGATGAATAAGATGCACTTCCCCTCAAGGAACTCTCAGTCTAGAGGGAAAGACAGACAGGTAAATAAAGTTCAACAATGAGTGTGACAGGATTGCGTGAGAGAGTAGGGATCCAAAGGAGAAAGTGGTCAATTCTATCCCAGGCAGGGAAAGGCGGAGTTTGGAAAGGCTTTAATGGGGAAGCCAGCCTCAAGTATGTGATTTCAAAGCGGGTCAACACCCCATAAGGACAGGGCAGTAAGGAGGATCACACAGGAACAAGTGGACATCTGCTTCCCATACATCCAGGAACCTAAGTCTCACCTAGCTGGGTGACCCCAGGACAATCAACCTAATTCACCTTTAAAATTAGTCCTAGCAGCCTAAGCTGGTTCTGACACCCAGGGGTTAAGACAGTTTGGATGGTACCAACTTTTCTATGTCATCAAAACAGAGAAATCCCATGCTAAGAACTCCTAGTGGTGTTGCAGCCCCAACAGAAGCTCATGTAAGCGTCTCAAACTGAGAGGAACCTCATCCCCAGGGCACACAAAGTAGGTTTGGTTTATACCCTTTGGGAGCAGCCACGGCCATTCCTGCTTCAAAAAACAGCCTGAAATCCATATGAACTATTTTCAGAAAGAACAAAAGCAGTGCACATTATTGCTATAGGGTAACCAGCATGAATTTTCATCTGACTTAACCTAAGGGATAAACCCTCCATACCTCTCATTTTCAGCCTCAGTCACCATGTATTTTGGCAAACTGACACTGAATTTCTGTTTCTTGACAATTAAAATGAGTTCCCAAATAAAAGAGGAACTGGAATTTAGAAACATAGCCAAGGCAGAGGTTTCATCTGCATTATGTAATCTTTAACTCTTTGGAAAATTAAGATTTACTATCTCTAGCCCTTTTGTTTATGCTACCACTCAACCCTCTTACCAAAAGATTGTCCTCAGACTTCTTTGGGTCTGCTCTGTGTAGTTTATCTATCGTATTTCTTTACACTCCTTTGGTGTAAAACAATTAACGCTTTTTGAAAGGGTAGAGTTCCCTTCTGCCGGGGACAAAACTAAAGGTTAAACCTTTATCCAAACAGACATCTGGATATATGTCAGCGCTGTAAAAACACCTAATTTGGATTCACATTAGATAACTGCTTTTTCAACCAAAATATTACTGAGTTATAATTCGTATTTCTCCCCAAACCTCCTCTATTAACTCTAAGAACCCTTTCCTCTCTCCCTGCTGATACCTAGTCTCTGGGCTGGACCCCCTGCTCCCCTGTTCTCCCTAAACCTTGAGCAAAGTCTTTCCTTTCATGAGGATCAGTAACAGTCATACGCCAAATTCAACCACCAAAGCAAGTAAACAAGTTACCTATACTGCATGGAAGCAGCTTCTCATTTCTGAGAACTCACAGAAAATATTAGAAGACAAACAGCTTCCGTTTTACACAATGGCCTTTAGGATATGCAGCAGTAATAGACCAAAATGGTTAAAACGTCACATTTTCTACAGAACTGAAATCTGGAATAGCAAGGAAAATCGTCCCTTGAGTATACTGACTCTCTTTTTAAAGAAGGAAGAGTCAAACAAATACTTCCTCCCTGTCTCCCCATCTCCCAATAAAAATAATACTCACATCCTGCCATTTCTGATCTTGTTCTTTTAATTGTGACTTTATTTTCTGCATCTCCTCGTAACGCAGCTGACGCAAGTTCTGAGCATCCTCTGCGCTGACATCACTCATGGACTTGCTCCTACGACAAAAATACCCATGGTAACCAAGGTTCATGTGACCGGATTTAAAGTAAAACTGGAAGGTTGGGCTTATATTTGGAAATTCCATCTAAAATTCTGCAGTACTACCTAGATGCTTTCATGATAATATCACAGAAATAGCACTACAGAGATAAATGGTGTTTTTCCAAAACGCAGAAACAAGAGCCTAGCACTCAAGTCAAGCGTGAATTCTTTCACAAAATGGCTAAATGAACCCTGAACAAGTCTGAAAAAATAATCCAATGTTCATATTTAGGTAGTCGACGCAGAAAAAGATTACTTTAGGAAAAAATTAATTATTAGTCCCTAGAATCACCTGTCTTTATTTTTCTATCTCCCCCAGAGATAATCTTTTAAGGTTTGGCTGCCTTTTCTGAGCACTTATTAAATAATTTAACGATTACCTGATATTTTCTCCTCAAGTTCAATACCAGGAATAAATGTGCCACTGCTTTTCAAAGATTCTATAACATCTGCCCCACTACTGCACTGGGCTTGGTCTCAAAGACCACAGGTGGTTTCCAATAGCCAGTTACAATATAACCTCTATTATAATCCTCTTTTTTGTTAAGGCAGCTTTCGTTTTGTCCATGTGTGACCCCTGCCGTGAGGATGTACTGCGGGTTAGGTCTCAAAGAGCTCAAGCTAGGGTAGTTTGAGCAGAGTGGGGTGCCTCCCATGAGGCACGTGTGCTGTACACGCACACAGAAGGGTATGGTGAGCTACACCAGAGAAGGGAGACTGAGGGAGGCCTCCCGGAAAGAGAGGTGTCAGACCTGAACACTGAGTAGCAGCTAGGAGGAACGAGAGAAGGAGAGAGAGACACAGAGCTTTCGAACGTGGGGTGCCCAAAATGTTCTTTCCTACCAATCTTTCAGAATTTTTATTTCACTGTAACTGACTCCACTTTTAGTTATTTAAGTAACTCTCCCTCTCCTTCTTGAGCCCCTAAGTTTGCCTTCCCCAAGATTTTGCCATCACCACAATTTTTAATAACATGCTTGCCCTGAGTCAGCTCAGAAATTCAATTACATTCTCTATGGAAATGACTCCCCCAAATCCAAGGCCTAGGACCAGTCTCTCTGACTCAATTCCAATTGCTTGCTAAATAAACTTCTCTGCATGGATATCTCCAGCCACCACCACCGTAAAAGGATCAATGGAAATAATACCTAGAAAGGATTTTGTAAATGGTAACTTACTAAACACATGGTTATTGTTGATGTAGCCAAACTCAATTTTGTCTCCAAACCTGCTTTTCCTCTTGTCAAGGATGCTACCTGCCCCCAATTACCCACATTTGAAACCGAAGAACCATTTTTCACCTTTCTCTCTCCCTTCTCCCTAGTTATCAAGTCCTCTTATTCAGTGTCTTTTTCTTTCCATTTCTATTGCCAACACCCTAGATCAGAGCACAGTCAACTCTTACCTAGACTTTTTAAAAAGCTTCTTAACTTATCACCCAGGCTCCAAATCCAGTGAAGGTCTCTCCCCAACTCTTCTCTCCAACTTAGAAACCCTTCACCAGTATATATGCCTTTTTAAATGCCACTCATTCCTCAGGATCCCTGCAAGACTATAGTCTGGTTGGGTGTATGCAACTTCCTATTCATTCTCTGCTTAGAAGTCTCATGGGCAACTCAAACTTAACTTGACAGACCAAAAACATGGTCTCGCATCTTCCTCATCTCAATAAAAGCCAACTCCATCCTTTCATATTATGGGCCAAAGATCTTTAAGTCATCCCAGATTCCTCATTCTCTTATACATAACTGATCCCATCAGGAAATCCTGTCCCTCTACCTTCTAAATATATCTAGGGGCAACCACTTCTCACCACCTCCACCATTGCCATCCTGATTCAGGCCATCCTATCGCCTGCCCGGATTATTACAATAATCGGTCTCCCTGCTTCCACTGCTTCCTGCACAACAGTGTATTCTCAACATAGCAGCCAGAAGGACCTTTTTGAAATTGCACTCAGGTCGTGACATGGCTCCACTCGGCACCCACCAGTTTCTTCCCATCTCACCTGAGTTAAAAGCAGGTTCTTCCAAGACCTTCAAGGTCTGACATTACCTGGCCCCTTGCCTACCTCTCTGCTCTTGTCCCCACTGAGCTCCCCTTCACACACTCTGTTCCAGCCAACTGGCTTCCCTGCTCAGGCCCAACCTCTTGCTTCCCTCCCTGCTCTTCCATCTGCCTGGAATGCTCTTCAACCGAATATTCACATGGTTTATCTCTCACTTCCCGTCAGCTGCTTAAATGTTACCTCGGGGTTTCCTCCCCTGACCACCCTACAAGAAGAGCTAACGCCCCTCTCCCCTGACTCACATTATCCCTCGTTTTCTCCATAGCATTTATCACCATCTGAATTGTATGGTTATTTACACATCACCTGCCTCGTCCTGTAAGATTATAAAGCACGAATTTTGTCTGATTTGTTTGCTGCTCTATCACCAGCGCCTAAAAGAGTGCCCAGCCCCTGGTAGGTGCTCGTAAATGTCCTAATGATGTAGATAATCTTCTCCCACTTTGATAAAGTCTTCCTGCAAAAAGTGATGCTTTAGTTATACCATTCTCGTGGCCCTTAACACTCAGCATTACGTCATATGTAGTATGCACGCACGCATGCATGTTTAGCTTTCCTCCCTCACAAGTTCACATGCTGCCTGGAAGGAAAACACATTAACACAGCACAAGGCATGCAGGACACACTCATTTAACATCTGTGGTAAACATGAGGTATGTTTTACCATATTTAATCATGCAAAATAAACTAGCTATGAAATGTTTCTAATTTTGTAAGAAATTGTGGCTCCTCCCCAAAGTTTTATACAGAAAGCTTTATAGGATTTATTCAAGAATATTAAGGAATTACATATATGAGTACATATATGAAATTATATATTGAGTTGTTAACATCGTATATAATTAACTAGGTATGACTATATAAAAATCGTCATATGATTTGAGAATATAAACTCACTTAAGTCATAACTGCAAAGAATAAGGCTATATGAGCTAATACAATAACAGACTCACTAAAAAGAAGACTTTTTCAGGACCAAGGTATGAGGGGAATCTGGATGCCCAACACATGGAGTTACATATATTCCAGAACAAAATTGGAAATGTAAGTATCTTAAGTAATCTTTTGGTGGGAGGAAGGCTGGACAGTCTCAACTGGCCCAGACCCTTTCAGCCCTCACCCTCCTGCACTATGAAACGTTAACATGTGTCTTTTCAGAAAACACGGTATCACCATGGGCAAAGGCTGCATCACCCTCTGGGGAGCCCAAAGCACAGAGCCTGGCACACAGGAGGTCCCCCCAATGTGAACAAAGTGAGCCAAACAACGGCTAGAGTAGATAAGTCCCTGTGGAAGGCAGGAATGTGAGCCCCTTGTGTTCCCTGGGATCGATAAAGTTACCTCTAGAAAGCCTGGCACATTCCATACAGGCTGAGCCAGGAACCAGAATGAGACAGGAAGTAAGACCCAGCAGAGGCACCAATTTTCACTCCCACCTAACATCACTTAACTTTTCTCAGCCTCAGTTCCTTGTCTGCTAAGCCAGGAAGGAGTCGTTAGGAGAAATAATGGGTCAGGTTATGTCGATGGCATTTCAATAACCATCTGGTCCTATACACCAACTATTCTTATTAAGGCAAATATGATCATTAGAGATCTACTGAAAACTAACTCCCAAAGCAGTTTCAAATTAGAGAGGTCACCCCAGGCCACACTGATAAAATCGAGAACTTTTTGAGTGTAGGAGTCTTTCAGCCAGATCATGAAGAATTCTTTCCTTCCTTATCAGAGTTAACAGCATAATATTAAACTTCTGAGGGCTTACTGTGTGCCAACAACAACTGCCGAGCAGTCTCCATGGATTACCTCATTGTACGAAACCCTAGTCTGATTCTAGCAACTCAGGAGCTGCAGGTCCTTGGGAAAGCTGTGGCATCTGTTTCTCTTTCTCCACATCTCTAAAATGCACATAACACCTACCTGTCTACCTCCGCAAACTGAGATAAGCACCAGAGATACTCCCAGGAAGACTGGGAAAACTTGAAAGGACTACACAGCTCTAGAATGTTTTGTAGAATGAATTACTATTCACTGGCAAATAATTCCCTTGCAGTTCATTTACCCTTGTATTTCCTTATTTGGAAAAGCTCCAATTTAAAACTGCATTTGGATTTTTCCCAAAAAATACAGGTCTATCATGTTGCATTTTCAGTTGAATAGAATTTTTTTTAAAATAGCATGTAGGGTGAAGAGAGAAAGAAGGGGAAGTTTAAGAAAAAGGGAGTAGATGACAAAACAAGATCACTAAGATCTTATTTTCTTTTCCCACAGTGCAGGGACTAGTGTTACGATGAGTATTTTTTTAGAACTCAATCTCAGGAAATTTATAGATGAATATCTAGGAACTAAGGGATCAAAAAGGAACAACATGTAGCAAAATTTCCTAAATATAAAATCACCAATAACCTTATATGGCAAACAGAAATTCCATGATGCTAAGTTTGGGGTCCCCAACTTTCAAGGGAAGATAACAATATACCTATTTATGTACCTCTAAATATATTTCCATTAAGTGTTGTAGGAACTCTCTGAAGAGTAATTAATGCTAAAACCAGGGTAAGAGGCTTTAGAATTACCATAAATTATAATGATAAGATAACATAAGAGACTTTTCCTTTATAGGTTTAGAGTCTAGATCAGTGTTTCTCTATAGCCTCATTATTGACATTTTGGGGCCCGAAAATTATTTATTGTAGGGGGCAATCTTGTGTACTGTAGGACATTTAGCAGTATCTTCGGCTATAAAAGCAACATTCCCCTCAACCCACCCAATGTGACAATCAAAAATGTCTACAAACATTGCTGAATGTCCCCTGGGGGCAAAATCTTCAGAAAGTAACTCACATTAACTTTGTTTTTCCTTCCTTTTTGTTGTCTTAGGTGTCTTAGAGTTCTACAGAATTTTTTGGCCAAAACCCATAAGTAAAATATACGTGTCTTAGTTGTCTTTGATTACAACTTCACCTTGAATCAATGTTCATTTCCTGTTGATACTGGCAGTAGACTCAATGGCTTAATCATACTACAAAACTATAGCTATATACCGTTACAAATTCTTCGTCATTAACAGCTTCTGCCAAGAGGCATCATAACCAAATTTTCAAATGTCACAGAACCATAAGACAAATCATGCAACACAAAAGCACATGTGAGAAAATGACTGCCACATACAAAGCGTCTTACTAAAAATAAAGTGAGAAGTGTTAAATGCCAAATAAAAAGCAAGCCAGAAATGAACAATCTAAGCCTGCAAAAGGTGATGCACATTTCTCTTTAACCTAGTTCTTACCAAAAAGAAAGCATTCATGTTATAGGCAGTTATTTTTCCATCACAGGATGCTGAGCAATAATGATTTTTCCAGGTAAGTATTCCAAGCTTGACAACATACACGATGTCCAGAGGAATATCACCCAGAAATATCACTTGTTTCATGTTTATAACCATTTACAAACATGTTTATAAACATGAGACGAATTCTAGATTAACTGTCTATACTCAATCCAATTTAAATCTTTTTTTGTTTTCACTGCAGATCAATTTAAGAAAAACATTGGTAACTGAGAGAATTTTTTTTAATCCCAAATAATGTATTTTGATCGCAACTGGTCTAAAATGCACTTCAGTTTTCTGAAGATATATCTGTATTACTTTCCATTATTTGACAAGTCATGCATTATTCATCAGTCTCCATTTACAGACAACCTTGCTTTATTTGTGTTACCTTGGCAGTAACCGGCATGGGGAACAGCCTTTAAAACAAATAGTGTACTATGCAAGCAGCAATCTTGAAATGGTCTACAGAAGGCATTTGCTGCTGCTGGCTCTGGCCCAGGAAAACCCTTAGCTTAGCTGAGCCTCAGCATTTGGGTTTTTCTCTTCTTTTCTTAACCCAGTCATACAGTGTGTTCCTAAGAGGGAACAGGTACAGTCATTGGAATAGCTGTACAGGTTCACATTCGCATGAAGCACTTGTACTCAGTGTATTCGTATCCCCTTTAAGAAAAACAACCTGCTTATGTTATAAAGCCTTATTTACCAAAGAAAATTCTTCTGAAAGTTATCATTCAAAATGCTTGATACTGCAAAGGTTTGTTTATCAAGTTAAAACAGCTTTCCCATGATGAATTGAGATTAACAGATGCTTAAGCGTCATGCTAAAAACTGCCTTGTTCACCCTCCCTGACGGAAACGCTTTAAGCACACGTGAGGAACTGGATAGGAGATAATGTGCCTTTGCAAGGCACACTTAAAGCATGCTGGGAGCCTGATTTTTAAAATCAATGGCTGAGAAGTACTTGAAATTAGTTGCCCGTCGCTCCTTTACATCTTTGACATCTAGAATGGCTATACTGCTTTAAATAGTAATTTTTAGTACCTTCCAAGATCTCCACATTATCAAAATTACCCAAAGCTATCAAAATTAGAGAACCTGGGACTTCCCTGGTGGCACAGTGGTTAAGAATCCGCCTGCCAATACAGGGTACACGGGTTCGAGCCCTGGTCCGGGAAGATCCCACATGCTGCGGAGCAGGTAGACCCGTGCACCACAACTACTGAGCCTGTGCTCCAGAGCCCGCGAGCCACAACTACTGAGCCCGCAAGCCACAACTGCTGCAGCCCACGCAACCCTAGAGCCTGTGCTCCGCAACAGGAGAAGCCACCGCAATGAGAGGCCTGCGCACAACGAGGAGTGGGCCCCCCCCTCGCCATAGCTGGAGAAGGCCCATGCGTAGCAGCGAGGACCCAACGCAGCCAAAAATAAATAAATAAATAAATTATTTTAAAATTAGAGAACCTTAGAGATGAAAAGGCTTAGACAGATTAAAATATTTGACATACTTAAATTTTCTTCTTGATCAAAAAGTATTAGCAGTTAGGGTCACAAAGTTACAGAAAGTTTGATATAAAATATTAAGATGTAGCCAGCTGGTTATTCTGCACTAAGAATGACTAAGTCTACATAGTCAGTGTGTACTAAAAGTAAAGAAGTATTTATTTTAGCTCAGTTATTCTAGAAAGGGAAAATATTTCCAGAAAGTTATTTTTATCATATTTTATGTCTACCAGGTGACTAGAGTTAAACAACAGGACAGTCGCCCCTCCGTATCCGAGGGGGATTGGTTCCAGGATCTGCATCCTCAGATACAGAGGACCAATGTAGACAAAAACTGGGAATTAGTTATAAATATAGTCCTTGCAGCTATATTGGAAACTACCAATATTTTAATTTTTTTGCAGTTTTGGAAGTCTGATTTGCCTTTATAATACAGCCATGTTATAAAATTTTACCCTAATCAGGAATCTTGGAAATGTTTCCAAATCCTACTAAAGGAAGACTAATGCCACTCATCATCGCAACTAACAAAGCTCCCCTTGAACTAAGAGTATACAGATAATGCCAACTGCATGCATTCCAACCTCAAAGTAAATGCTAATACTCTTTTTCCATCATAGATATTCTAAAACGTAGTTATTTAGGCTTCAACATCCAGAAATGAGAGGTTTGGTCTATGCAGCAATCAGATACGGAAATAAATACACCTAATCTCAGGCACGTGTTTTTGTGACTTTTAATCAACTCCTTGAGGAAAAAAAAAAAGGACCTGAATTTTCGACTTCTAATAAAACAAACTGTTGCTGTCCTATAGGACTTCATGCACTAGGCACTCAGACAGAAATATTACCATTTGGCTGCAGAATTAAGAAAGATTTCCCATTTTTTAAGTCTCATGCACAGCAAAGAGCACCCCCATTTAGTGACATGCCAGGATAGAAGTGCAAGGACGTATTACACAAAGGACAAACAAAATGTAGATTTTTTTTTTTTACTGTGAACCACAAAACTTACCCGTTCTCACCATAAATCTTTTGAAAGAGTCTAAGAAATCAGAAAACCAAAAATTAAAAGTCATTTTTTCTAGTTGTGTTAGTTTCTAAATCAGCATCTTTAAGAGTTGAACTAGAGATGGACAAATCTCAAAAGGTCACTTCTTCAGTCACATTCTTAATCATGTCTCAAAATCTCATTGATCTCATATCTCAAGGAATTCAGATTAAGATAAAGAATTTCCTGATTTCCTTTGAACCAACAAACCCATTTTTAAAAAAGCTTCCTGTTGCCAGGAACTAATAAGTTAGATTTAGATCTACTAATTTCATTTAACCCAATATTTGTCGATCCCAAAGTTCAACAAACTGAACAGTCATCAAAACAGCAAGTTGCATAACACATAAATGCAGACTCATTATCAAAATGGCCATAATTACATATATGTAAAGTGTAGCAGACAGCAAATAACATTCATGCATTTTAATAATGTTTGTACTGAACTTTAAACCATAAATTTAAAAAGTCACACATCGACAGTCCAAGAAGTCTAGGTCAAAATCAAAAATCAAAATCAAGTTAAAAGAAACTTGCAATGCCATATTTTAAGGGAAATTTTTACACAAAAATCATATACTCCGAAATATGAGAAACACATAAAACCAAACAACCAGACTGTTTCAGAAATGCCTGGACGTGAGAATAAAAGTCTGTAAATATAATTGGAAAACATTTTCGTGAAACGTCCATGTGGCAGAATAGTATCATAGTCATCCTTAAGGCCAAGGGCAACATTTGTGTATACACCTTCTTAAACAGGTCTCAGAGAGGTGATGTTGAGATGTGCAAATATGGAATTGCACTTTTTCCACACAAAGACTAAAGGTTTCTCAAAGCAAAATCAATGTTTTACAGGATGCTTCCAAATGGCTCATGACATGCAGAGCTGGGCAATACGATGCCACTTTCTCACACAAGAAAAGTCACACAAGACCATCCATGACAAGTAAATTCTTGCAGAAACACACTCTGACCTCTCCACCATCAGCCGCTTCCTGTGCCTAAGCCTGCTGGCCTCCCGGATGGACTCCCACTTCTGTAAGTCGGCCGCGCTGCAGGGACCAGGGGTGAAACTGACTGGAGGCACAGTAGTTCCCAGCTTCCAAGATTGGATCTTACGAGCCAACATGTCATCTTTCTTCTGCCTACAGGAAGGAACTAACACTCTACAGCTATTACTTTTTTCTTTGGGTGGGCATGTCCTTTCAAGTACACACAGAAATTTTGCTTGAATTTCCGGAGGAAGAGTCCAGGGTTCGGGGAAAGGGACTGGCTGATATCTATCTGGGGCTCCCGACAGAGGCACCTCTTTCTTCTGTGCTGGAATGCGGCGAACAATCATATCATCTTTTTCTAGGTCTGGAAGTACAAGTTCACCTTCCCTACACTGCAGAATTATATCTTGCTCTACAGGATCGTCTTGCCCAGAAAGCCTTCTTAAGTCTTCGAAAGCCCGGAGAACACATGGGTTTGCATGGAAAGCCCCAGTCTTTCTGACAAAGAAATCATCATTCTCTAAGTCAGGATCCAGGGCTGGCATCTCCAGGTCATCTGGTCTATATCCTGGTGTATAAGAGAGATTCTTTCTGCGTGTTATGAGCCTTGGGCCAGCAGTGGGATCAATTCTGATATTTGTTTCAGAGGACAAGATGTCATCAGAATATGTCTGGAGGGCCTGAAGTAATAAAAACTGACTGAAGCATAGAAAAGAAAAAGGAAGGGAGAATCTTATTAAATTTGGGGAGAAAAGGTAATTAGGTAGCAGACCAACTAGCCAGTCACTGTGGGTGAATTATTTTAGGGGGCCATGAGAGGGACTCTTGCTAGGAAGAAAGACTAGCATTTAATGCCATAATCCATGACTCTCCTGGATACCATTTAAAGGAATAAGAGCAGAGTGTATCTCTCAGTGGGCACCACTGAGGCCAAGTGATGGGGCCAGAACGGGAAGAGAGCGAAGCTCCCTGATACACACAGTGTTCCCTTCCACCCCTTCCTCATCCCATTGGTCACAACGACCTAAGTCCCCTCCCAGAGAAGCAGCAATGATCTTGGAAGGTTTCAAGAGCTGAGCAAAAAGCACTTTATGCAACAGGCACAGGTAGTCAGCAGAATAAATAAAATGCTCTGAAGCTTTATTAAAGACTGATGAATCTTTTCTTTGCATTTTCCCACCAGTCTTGCCTGTCCCAGTGTCTGTCTATAAGTTATTTCCTTTCTCCACAGCTCCACACATAGCACAACTGTAAAATTAGGTCAACTGCCTAAAAAGCCTTTTAAACACGGTTTTCCGCAAGAACTGTCTATGCCACATGTAACTATATACTCTCTTGTACGTGACTGTGCTAAAGAATATTTAATCCTATAGAATTTCAAGCTCACATGCTTGTACGGAAAGCATGATGTCATATGTTATGCTTTTATAACTAAACATTAAGTGCCTAAGTGTTCATGACTCAGCACATCATGGTCAGAGGTTAAAGTAGCAGCAGAAGCTGGGACAAGGGTCACAGGCCAGACTCCAAGCAGGCGGGCTCATGCAGGCAGGTACACCTGGGCTCATCCGAAGCACCACTAGCTCTCCTGGCTGCATGGGTGTCCCGGGAGTTTCTGGCCCATTTCTTAGCCAGTTCCAGCAAGAGTGAACATCTTTGACAGTCGCTGTCTAGCCTATGATCTGCTTTTTGTATTCTACTAAAAACAGCAGAGCTTCTGTCAGAGCCTGAATCCTCATCGTCAGAGTCTGAATTCCTTCTACCGTGGAGTGACATAGAGAAAGGAAAGAGAAAAGAAGACAAAGAATTGGAGAACGATGCAACTAAAAATAACGTCAAGCTCTGGCTATGTAGAGGACTTTTTAAGATCCAGATCCTAAAGTTTAAATTTAAACAGTAGTTTCTTCAGTTAGCAATTCTACAGACGTTGAAGGGAAATTAACCTCTCGCATAAAAAGCGCACATAGAATGCACCCAGTCAGGGTACTGAATGGACAGCGGAATAAAAGAAACATGCACAAAGACAAACCTGAATCCCTGAAATTCTTTATACCATGGTTTATAAGTTTCCCTTTTTATTCGTTTCCAGTTCACATCTTCTGGGATCCAGCATTTGGGAAGAAACTGATCAAAAGCATTCCCTGGGCTTGGCACGATTGGGCTTAGCTTTCGCACATAAAGATCATCCTTTACAGTGTTGGGTATGCTTGTCTTTTCTTCTGCCTCTTCCAAATAACAAGAGGAGTCTGAAGTTTCTTGTACTGTTGGCCAGTTCTCCACGTTTGTGCCCCAAGTTCTCCTCTCGTTACTGTTCAAAACATCCAACCAGTTAAGACACTGCATGAGCAATTTGTGACACAGAACACAAGAGGCATGCTTTCTGTCTCACAAAGTTTACACTGTGAATGCAGCCAATTAGTTCCCATTCTCATCAGTCTCATCATTCCAGCTCCTACAACAAAGTTAAGGCATTATAATAGCATCTCATTTTAATTGGAGAAGAAAGAGCTTGATACAGAAGGGCCAAAGACAATTATAAAATGTGTTAAAAGAGAGAGACAAATTGCAAACCATCTGGGGTGTTACTTTACATATTAAAAATCAAGAGCACAATAGACATTGCAATCCAAGAGAAATTTTTCTGACCTCGTCATTCTGTATAGCCCAGTGGCTAATGGGTCAGCAGGAGAAAAGATTGGTGAACAAGACTTAGGAGAGATGTTTTTCGAGATGAAACCCTCGGGCCTCTTTTTCATTTGGAATCTACGGTTGGCTAAGTCATCCAAGACTACATCCGGCAACCTCCGTTCCTCCTCCGAGTCTGATGCACTCTCAGAACCATACACCTCCTTCTGATAGGAAGCTGGATTCGAAAAATCATGCTTTGCTCTGCTGATTTGATGGGAAATTAAAGGATTCTTTTTGTGTCCACTGAGCTCAGTCAACACAGAAAAGAAAAAAAAAAAAAAAAGGAAGAAAGCAACACAGCAGAGCTCACAATGAACAATGTAAGTCATCCAGGAAGCTGAAAGATAACCAGTGAGCTAAAGGCATGCATCTAAAAAAAGAACCGGCAAATCATACGCTGACATTCTAAAACGGAAGAAATCTCTTCAAGATACGGATGACTAAAAATATAGGTAAGTAAAAGAAATATTTCATTAATGAAGTTTTATGTTATCTGTGAAATACATTTTAAGGACCATTCCTTTTTACCAAATTTAAATATCCCGGCAAATTCACAAAGCAGACTGAATTTTAAAATTCAACAATCAGCTCTCATCCCAGTACCTTGGAAATGCTCCATCGGCTTCTATGTAGACTGGGCTTGCCCAGCTTCTTCTGTTATCCTCATTTTTGTCCAGCTTTTTCTTCCTCAAGGGCGCCGGCACATAGGATGGCTGTCTACTCTTGTTGGGTAAAAAGCGATTGAATGGTAAAGCAGACTTTGGTTCAACAGCTGAAATCCTTCGATATGACATATCATTTTTATTATGGTCCTGCATTTTGAATGTAAATTCAGAATCTGTGTCACTTTCACAACCTATTAAAAAAAAAAAGGCACAAGAATTTGCTTTACTCTCCAGATTACTCCTCAAACTGAAACCCACACAGCATGCCTGCTTTTGTCTTTCCCTTGGAAACCCAGTGCTCTACTGCTAACTGCAGGGAATATTTTTAGAAATTTGTCATGAAGTTGTGATAAGACCCATCAGGAGGAACTTGCTTTGCATACTGGAGATGCATGCAGTACATTCTTTCACTGTTGCACATTCTAAGCAGAAAAAGTCCCGGTTTATGGCTGAACCCCTTTTCTTCCCAGTCTTCCTGGACCTCACGATTTTTCATAAAATTTGTTGATGGAATACATGTGAATAAAATCTAGCAATCAAGTCAAAGATGCCTAAAATGAGATCTGAATGTAGTTCGAGGGAAACTCAGTCATTTAAAATAAATCATGCAGTCATCCAAAATTTCTGTAAGGCGAGAGACAAGGGAAGACAAAGAAAGAGATGCAAAAAGCACAAGATCACAAAGAAGTTTGATAGATCCTTGTGAGACCCCTATGAGCAAGAATCACACATTACATATGAGGTTGGACCAAATGACTTCTAATGTCCCCCCAAAATATTAAGAGAACGCAGAACTCGAGGCTTTTTCTGACAGTGGTCACGGAAATATTGGGAACCTTGTATTTTGATTCAACATCATTTACACACAAATTTGAAAGAATACACTTTGATACACCTCAAGGTCAGATAGATACAAACACTAATCCGTTCTCAAAAAAAAAAAAAAAAAGTCAGTCTGTTCTTTTAAATACACGGGAAGAAATGAGGGTACAAAACATTACAATAGATACGATATAGATACGATAGATACAAGCTTCAGCTGCCTCCCATTCTGCCCTTTTCTTCCTGCCTCTGTGTATTTGTTAAGAAACTTTGCAAATGTTGTATGCTTCCCGCCAGAGCTCTCAGAGGCTGGCTGTGCACAGTACCTGAGGACCTGGGAGCTGTGGGCTCTCGGCAGGAGCACACCTGCGGGGTAAACCTGAGCCAAAGGCAGTCTCGTCCCCTCCCCCGTGCCTGGCAGGAGTCTACAGTGAGTAACAGAGAGGCGGTTGAACACACAGCTAGGAGACCTTGAGACAGAACCGGGAAAGGAGAGTCATGGCAAAAAACGAGGAAGTATAGCAGCTATGACCAGAAGGATTAATAGTCAATAATCTCACGCTTTGTTTTTACTGCCTCCTAAATTTGTACATTTTTTGGAAATAAGAGAGAAATGTCAAGGATTCTTGCTAAAATTTTGTACATGTGAAATTTGTACAAAAGATCCTTCTACTCTGGAATTTTTTAAGCTACTTTTTTTTTTTTTTTTAGTCCAGTACAGTATGCTGCAGAGTAGGCAAATATTCTTGATCTGGTAAGAGATATGGATGAAAAATGCCACCTGCCATATCAGTAAACAAAGGATATTGCGGCCATCCAGCCAGCAGCCACTGCACCTGTCCCCAACTGTGCACCCTGAGGGGATTCAGGATGGAGAAAAGCAGGCTACTCGCCCCATATAGTTAAGGTGCATGCCAAAGGAATGATTTCAGTGAGCCCAGACTCTTTCATCTTTCCATACATAGGAAAGCTTGAAATTCATTAACTTGAGATGTCTGGTTTTTCTTTAATTAACAGTAACCTTTTGATGTTCTGACTATCTGAGTGAGTTGTTTTTTGTTTGTTTGTTTTGTTTTGTTTTGTTTTACAAAGACTCCTATTTATCCCGGCTCCACCCTTACCTCTTCAGCGCTATCTGAGACACTGTCTTCTGGGCTTAAGTCCTCAGCAAGTCTGCTGAATAAAACATCATTCTCAACCTTTAGATTGTGCTTTTGCTTTTGTTTTTTCAGTCAACAGAGGCTTCATATAAAACTAAGGAATGTGACTTTGCAGTTCTGTTAACCTAAAAATATTATCTTATCATCAATATTATATTGATCATCAATTTGGGACTACAACCTGGTAGGTAGCAGAATTTCAACATACCAATCACAAAAAAGTTTTATCATCCTGGTGGCCCCCAGGATTTTCTTTTTTTTTTCTTCCTTAGTTGTAATTACCAAGTCTTCACTTCCACCCTCTTCAAACATGGTCTGCAACTCCTTTCCCAAGATCAGGAAGCAGCGTGACAGTAACCCTCTGCTTTTCCTCACAAGGACCAGGCACCCAGCCCAACAAGTATCTGAGGAGAATGCTTCAAGTCACACCACTGGACCACTGCCTTTGAATTGACTGAGTCTGTATACTCCCACATGCCTTCAATACGTGTCCCTTTTATTTTTGTTGGTCAGATAAAAATTTAAACATCACATGTGTTAGGTTCTTTAGTCAGGACAAAGTAATATAGTGGGTTGAGAATTTCAACCTCTGCTTTTACAGCTTTAATCACTCAGATGAATCACGAACTCAGATTCATTTCCTTAAAACTATTATAAGAGTCATCTGGGCTATGAAAACATTAAACCTAGACAGCCAACAGCCAACAAATACAGCAGTAATTGTAAAGGTTAACTCAAATAGCCATTCACTTTTTAAACGTTTAAATGCCACGACTACTCAAAAAGCTAAAGAATTTGGGGTTTTGTTATAATATTTGTTGATTCATTTTATTTTTGAAAAACAAATTCATTGTACTTTGCTTTATGTAAATTTACATTAAAAGAACAACAGCAAATAAAGGTTGAATTCTAGCTAACAATTGCATGCTGAAGCATTTAGGACAAGTGTAATGTTCTCTGAAGTGCCTCAAAAAATAAGATGGATAATTAATGCATAGAGAATGAGAGCTTGGTATGTGATAAAGCAAGCACAGTAAAATGTTATGGTAGAACTAGGTGGCAGGTACATGGGTATTCATGTAAAATTCTTCCAACTTTGCTGATGTTTGAAATTTTTTATAATAAAAACATTAGGAAAAACATTTAAAATATAAAATAATAATCAAAATAAACAAGCAAAGTAAACTCTCTAACAATCCAGCGAAAACTCACAACCAGAACTCTCAATTTTTCATGCTGATGGTGGAAGCACAGAAATAGTTCAAGAAACTTCACTTGTGGTTTCAATCTAGTCAATTTGAATTGCGAGAGGCATACAGTTAGAAATTTCTGACACCACCCAATAGCCAGAGGAAAAAGACTTGCATTTAAATAACAGATTTGACCATAATATTGGGATTTTGAAAGAAAGTTCCTTCCCACAACAGAAAGACTTTCATTAACATGTTCCTTTCACACTTGTCCTGGGTTTACTCTGGCCCTGACAGACGCAAAAGATGTTTTCTAACACAATGCCAGTGTTGTTACTTAATCAAAGTTTAGCATAATATTCTATCATGACAGATATCAATCATTTATTTTCTTAGAGATAATTATTAAAATATTTTCCTGTTTTTTCTTAGAAGTTTTTTTTTTTTTATCTTTTGCAGAAAAGTAAGAAAAGGGAAGAAAGCTTATTCAGGAACTAGAACAGACTTTTATAGAATCTTATTTACTTTCTTTTTTATGTTTAGATATATCAGTTATTAGGCCTCAGAGGCAGAGATTATTAAACCTGAATCTGGAGAGAAAAGAATTAGGATAGATTATCGCTGATAAAACAGGTCATAGTTAACTGTCTCTTCCCCAAACTCCTCTAAAAACAGAAGATTAAAAAAAGTGAAACTATCACCCCTCTAGTGGCAATATAGTGAGGAAGGAACAAGAGAGACAGAGAGACAGAAAGAGAGACAGAGAGACAGAGCGAAGGAAGGGAGGGAGGGAGGGAGGGAGGGAGGAAGGAAAGAAGGAAAGAAAAGACACCCCCAATTATATTTCCATCTCTACAAAAATATACTTCTTGGCGAAATTTTTGCCTCAATAGTTTCACTCCATTTTTCTACTCTCTCCGATTCCCAATTTTCTCTCAATACACAAAGAAATAAAAATAAACTGTCGAGTCCAAAACGTAACTCACCTTCACGTGCCCCCCTCAACGTGATATCAGAGGAGCAGCTTGTGAATGACCTAGACCCCAAAGAGTCCAAGCTTTCAAATGAGTCTTCTCTTTTATAGTTGCCTGGAGGAGCAAGAAATTCTCCACGCTCAGCACACCAGATATCACCGTAACCACTGTCTCTGCCACTCCTCTTCAGGCAGCTGGACTCTTCAAGTGCCTGAAGAACATTTTTTAAAGACTAGTAAGTTAGCATAAACTTCCAAAAATGCTATCAGTTATTGCTTATTTATTTGCAATAGCTCAAGTTGTGCTGCATTTGATAGGTGAGGCAATGAGACTGCCCCATTAAATATCAGAAAAAATCTGATAAAAATCAGAAAATAAATCTGTAAATGTTTTCCCACAACTAATACTTGGCACTCATGTGACTATATGGAGGTATTCAATATTATTTAATAAAGTAATATAGTCTATTTAATAATAAGGGGGAACATTTTAATAAAAGAAAAGCTAATAATTAGAGTAACATTCAAAGGCTAAAATCAATTATTATCTACACTTTTCTGGCAATAAACGTGAAAAGAGGCAAAGAGAAAAGCCAACCTTAATTTTGATATCCAAAAGGAGAAAAGTTAGTAAGATTATATTCAGCCTACCTCCAGGAAATATTAGGGCTCATTTTTATTAAATAAACAAAAAAACCATAACAAAGTTCTTTAACAAAAAGAAAAGTTTTAAAAGAGAGAGGGGCAAGAATAGCAGGTGTACACTTCACAAATTCATTTATTTTCACTCAAAACCTAGATGTGAACCAAGGAAAGTAGACTTGTTTGTTGAATATAAAACATTTTCCCTGGATCTAAGTGAAATATTTGTTTAGCTCATATAACAGCTATATAGAAATATGTAAATGTTATTAACCATAGGTTTGTAAATCATATAGAACTTACTAAAATAAGCATTTTTAACTAACATTCCTCTAGGAAAGTTAACAGCAAAATACAATTGGACTTTTTAAAATTAGCATGTAAGTAGAATTTATAAAGCCTTTAGCATAGTTCTAATACATAGTACTCAATGAATAGCTAGTAACTCTGTAATTTTTTTTAATATGGTAGGTAATTTTGTTACTATAGTAAAAATCAGAAATGTTTCTTTCAGGTGATGATACTAATACAGAGATAGGAATTCCTAGGTTCTTTTTTTTTTTTAAAAAGCAGAGAGTTTTCCTTTTTTTTTTTTTCTTTAATTTTATTTATTTTTGGCTGCTTTGGGTCTTCGTTGCTGTGCGCGGGCTTTCTCTAGTTGCGGTGAGCGGGGGCTACTCTTCGTTGTGGTGCACGGGCTTCTTATTGTGGTGGCTTCTCTTGTTGGAGGATTCTTAACCACTGCACCACCAGGGAAGCCCCAGGAATTCCTAGGTTCTTTAACAACCAACTGTAATATGTCAACTTTCATTAAATCATTATTCAGAAAAAAAGCTATGAAAGAGAGTTGGGAGACAATTGGGATGTTCTGAATATAGACTGGATATTAACTAATGGGGAATTCATGACTGTTCTTTGGCCTAGTAGACATCATAGGTATATGGAAGAATATTCTTACTGTTAAGAGATGCATGCTGAGTATTTAGGGGTGAGTTGTCTGCAATTTACCTTGAAATGATTAATTAAAACACAGATGGATACATAAATAAAGCCAATATGGGACATGTTTAATGATTAAATCCAATGGAACACAGGTGGGTATTTGTTGTACTATTCTTTCAACTTTTAATTAGGAACATTCTCAAGATATGAAAAAGCTGAAGAAAGAATGTTTACAATGAATAATTAGCTGTCTCAGGCATACTTTTGGCTAAGACTGGATGTTAATTCATGGTTGATTGTTTGACAAGTGTTTAAGTGCCAGTAGGGTCTAGTAGATTTATGTGAGATTTCATATACTTTAGACGCCACACACACCCTGGAATTAGAGTTGACATCCTAGCATGAGAATGAAAGTGCCTACTTTGTACCCTATTTCCAAGCAGATAGGGAAGCTGGGCTTAGTGCTGGTACCACCAAAATACTTCTTAAAAAATACAGATTTTAAAATTCTAAGTAAATCTTTAGATTTATCAGGTTTCTTAGACACACACTTGTTGAGGCCTTAGAGTTCAACACACAGGAGATGATTTTTGACCTCGTAAATGTTAAAGATAATGATGATGTGCCACCATGGTTATAAAAGAACCTAAGTTTGGCCCCGTTGCCTGGTTCCTCCCCCTAACCCCCACCAAGGACTTTACTCTGACAAGTCACCTAAAATGAGTCACCTACAACTTATAGGATGACTAAGGGTCAACAGCTTACTGCAAGTATTTTTTTTAATATATATTTTGGATTGGCCCTTAAGCATTATCTAGTTAAGGGAGAAAAGTTTGATGAACACAAGGATTTTGATTTTAACAGAACAGATGCAAAACAGCTCATATATTCACATACCTCTTATGGCTCTCCACACTCCACAATAATGGAATGGAACCACAACTATAGTTTTACCTATGAAAATTCTTTTTTTTTAAAATAAATTTATTTATTTATTTATTCATTTATTTATTTATGGCTGCATTGGGTCTTCGTTGCTGCGCGTGGGCTTTCTCTAGTTGTGGCGAGCAGGGGTTCCTCTTTGTTGTGGTGCATGGACTTCTCATTGCGGTGGCTTCTCTTGTTGCAGAGCATGGGATCTAAGCACACGGGCTTCAGTAGTTGTGGCATGCAGGCTCAGTAGTTGTGGCCCACAGACTCTAGAGCACAGGCTCAGTAGTTGTGGAGCACAGGCTTAGTTGCTCTGCAGCATGTGGGATCTTCCCGGACCAGGGCTCAAACCTGTGTCCCCTGCACTGGCAGGCAGATTCTTAACCACTGCGCCACCAGGGAAGTCCCTGAAAATTCTTTTTTTTTTTTTTTTTTTTTTAATAATTTTGGGGGGGGGGCTTTTATTTATTTATTTATTTTTGCTGTGTTGGGTCTTCGTTTCTGTGCGAGGGCTTTCTCTAGTTGTGGCAAGTGGGGGCCACTCTTCATCGCGGTGCGCGGGCCTCTCACTATCGCGGCCTCTCTTGTTGCCGAGCACAGGCTCCAGATGCGCAAGCTCAGTAGTTGTGGCTCACGGGCCTAGCTGCTCCGTGGCATGTGGGATCCTCCCAGACCAGGGCTCGAACCCGTGTCCCCTGCATTGGCAGGCAGATTCTCAACCACTGCGCCACCAGGGAAGCCCTGAAAATTCTTTTTTATCTACTCTGATTTTGACACTGGTGACAGGAAGCAGCTTCGAATAAAGCATTCCCAGCACAAACACTCTACTAGGATGATTCAACCTGAGTCAGACTGCCATAAAAAGAACCAAAGGCTGTAACGAGAACACTAATGCAAGAGCCAAAGTCCTATGTTATTTTTAACTGGATGTTTTCTTAGTTGAAATACCTGTAAGGCAAGGCTTTGCCCTTGCTCAAAGCCCTGCCACATTCATCCTTCAGAGCCTTGCCCTCCTCCACTGCACTGACCTACCTGTTCATCTGTCTACATCAGAGGGTTGCACTGTAAGGATGGGTCATCAGCCTTGTATGAGTGTTTTCTCAACAACTAGTACAATGCTTGTGCATGGTATTATCTCAACTGTTACCTGAATTAACTGTTTTAAGGAATTTAAATAGGGTATTATCAACTCTTTACAATTAGAAAATAAAAATCCAGAAGGAATACCCTAACCTTCTAGACTATACTCCCATCTCCCTATAATGTATGTGGCTGGGTTCAGGCAAAACTATTTAGAGATCAGAGTAGTTATAAGGCAAAGTGATCATTTTCATCCTAAAACTTCTATCTTCCAATTATAGTAACTAACATTTATTACATCCTTACAATGTGCCAGAGACTAATGTTAAATGCCTGATTGGTACAGTATCCTTTAATCATCATAAAGACCCATCAAGCAACTACTATTAATTAGATGATCATATATTATTTTGATGACATATTTTCTTCTGCACACAGCAGATTCTCCTGCATAAATATCACCATAGTGAAGTTAATTTTCCCGTTTGAATATTATGAGTGAAGATTTGGCCAACTCTGGTCAGCGCGGGCACTTGAGATATAATGACCCATGGCAAGACAGTAAGATAAACAAATGAGTAACTTCCATACATTTTAATAGCCCTGAAGCACCTCTCTATTACAGGTTAAGTTCATAATATAGAAAGAGTTAGGTTATATAAAGTGCCTAAGAAAGAAAGTAAATTAGTATTTTGTTGAGTTACCTAAAATTAAGAAATAAATACGTATACCTATATCATATACCCTGGAAACTGCTCTGAAATACTTACTCACTCCTTGTGGTGGCTTACAAAGCCAGCAAATGAGTAACAATCCTCTCCACCCATCCCAATCAGAGCCGCCATATATTATAGAGGGAGGAGAAGAAGGCAGAGGGCATGTGGAAAAAAGAGACGAAGGGGAAAGGGGAAGATGAGAAGAAGTACTAGTTAGAGTAGTTGTCTCATACAGATAGAGTTTCCTTACCTTAGTCAGAGCTTGTCCTAAAAGATTCTCAAATGCTTTCAAATTAAGATAAGGACCATTATAGTGGGGGTTACTTTGTGCTTTTCTTCCCAGCCAGTACAAAGTTATCAAAACCTTTAAAAAAAAATTCCATGAAACAACAAGATCAGTCTATTTAGTAACTAATGGCAAGCTCAAATGCAAGTGAGCACTGTAGATAAAAGACAGTATCTATGGTTGAAAAGTAGATTTTCTTTTAAATTATATAAAGGAGAAGGGTCACTAAAAATGTTATTCTTCTTAGATTTCCATCTCTGAGCACATTCTCAGAGCAAAAGCCTAGACCCCAACAGGTATTTATACTCTACCGGTACACATGAAGAAGGAAAAAATTTACAGTATGAAAACATAAATTAAACTTTTAAAGTAATATTTTTCCAACAATCTTACAGACTGCACACTTAAAATCAAAAATTCTCAGCTTCCCTAATAATGATATTGAGCGCTTATGTTTTTCAATAAAGCTGTCACATTTTTAGAAATTCTTCTAATATGCAGAATATTATAGATATAAGTCTACATTGGGCAATTACCCAGAGTTCTTAAACATTTAGTGTTTTTCCTTAAAGTCTGATATTGGTGTTTTCTGACTTGCTCTCCTAAAAATCCTACAGCCTATTCATTTGCCTTTACCACATTACTAACATGTAAGGACCCACTCCCTAGATTTAACCCACCTTCTTATACTATGAGGTCAGAAAATACATGTTTCAACCATATTTAAACACATTTAGAATTTGTTTCTAGCAAAACTTAGAAAAAGGATAGAGAATATATCAGATATTTTTAGATCTCACTACCTTTTCACAGAACATGTACGTAAAAAACCATTTATAATGTCCCATTAAATATATCTTACATTTTTCACTCTCCTATCAGTCTCTTCTTGCCTGTAAAGAAAAAAGAAAATATCCATTAGTAATATCTATGAACCTTAAATTGTTAATTATTAACTAGAAAAAACTCATTTGTATTCTAAAGTTCTATGAATATTAATACCACCTGGAAGTTCAGAAACCTTAGTATATTATCCATCAGAAGGATTTTTCCATATTCACTGATTTCATGAAATATAATGGTCAGTTTTCTATAAAAAGCAAGGTTGTCTTTTTTTCATTATTTTATTCATTACAGCCTGATTTTTTAAATGTGTTATTTGCATTTATAAGTTTTCATTTTAAACAATGTTTAAACCCAATCAAAAGGGGGGAAAAAAATCAATGCGTGCTCACGGCAGAAAAAAAAAAATCAGGAAACGGGGGAAAAAAACCTTAAATAGGAAAAAACAAAAGTAATTTTGCCCTGAGTTTTCTTTTCCACTTTGCGTGAGGGTTTTTTCACTCAAGTTCCCCAGAGAAAATTGCTCAGAGACCAAGCCCTGCAGATGTTGAAAAGTGCAGTTTAAAAAATATCCATGAATCTCTGCCTAAAGAGATTTCACTCTATTATAAGCATCATGAGTTTTGCCCCCACCTGTAAAAGGGCATGATATTTGTGGGAAAAGTTAAAGAGGCAGATGTCACCGCAATGTTGAAGACGAGAAAACATAAGTTAATTAACAAAGGGATGGATGACCCTAAACCATTGGTGCTTTCCATCAGAGACTTAAGCAGGATCATTGCTAATTCAGAGAGATGCAGGAGCCTGAGCTAGATGACCTCCAAGGTCACTTTTCAGTCTAAGAGTCATAAGTAGTACATTTATAAGAAAATATATATGTATACACATACATCGTGTGTGTAAGACATATAAAACACACATATATAACAAATATACACAGGGAGACAAAGAAAAGGGGGAGAGAATGAGCACACAAATGGAGACAAACATTTAACTTAGCTTTCAAAGGATCCATGGAGACAGCTACGACCATTCCTTCCCATAAGATAAACATGAACTGAAATGAACTTAACAACATTTGCCTCTCACCTACCCCCAAAACAGCATAACAAAAATAAAATCCACAAACTCTCACCCTACTGTGGAAATGTAAATTGGTACAACTACTTTAATACATTTGGTAGCATCTATTCAAGCTGAATATACAGTATATGCATATTCTATGACCTAGTACTTCCACTCCTCGATATATACCCAACAGAAATGCTTACAGATGTTCACCAAAAGTCATATATGAGAACCTTTATAGAAGCACAACTCATAATAGAATAAACTGGAGCTACATCTATGTCTTTAACAGTAGAATGGATAAATTATGGAATAGCCACACAATGAAATATTCCATAGCAATGAGAACAAACAACCTGCAGCTATATGGTTCAATCTGACAAACAATGGGAAGTAAAGGAAGCCAAACAGAGCACAGACTGTATTATTCATTCAAGTCGAGAACAAAAACAGGCATTACAAAGATATGGTGTTAGGAGTCAGGATACTGTTCGCCCTGGTGGGGGAGGATGGAAGTGACTGGAAAAAGGTGAGGGGCTTCTAGGGCGCTGAAAATTTCTTATATTTTGATCTGTAAGCTGGCTATTTAAGTGAGTTCCATCTCTGAAGTCTGTGAATTGTACGCTTAAAATACACATATAAAAAAAGATATATACTTCAAAAAAGCAAATAAATTTTACAGCCCAAGTACTTAAATCGTAGCTTATCTCTTAAGTAAAAAAGAAAATCATCTTGTAAAAACAAAATCAACATTTTTCAAAGAAGTGGGGGGAAAAAAATCACTAGAAACTGACAATAAAAAAAAATAAGAGTTATATTGGGAATTCCCTGGTGGTCTAGTGGTTAGGATTCAGCGCTTTCACTGCCATGGCCTGGGTTCAATCTCTGGCCGGGGAACTGAGATCCCGCAGGCCACACAGCATGGGCAAAAAAAATAAAAAATAAAAAGTGATAAAATATATAGCCTCTTTTTATATTAATGACCAACAAACACACCTCAGACATCAACCAGAGCACAAAGAACCATCAATACTCAATGAAAAGGATACATTAGGCTGAAAATCACCACACTCTTAACAGTCAATGCAAACCACCCCACTTTTCTCATAAGTACACCGAGGGCAGAAAGAGCGACAGAGTTCTCTTGAACACCTGACCTCCTTTCCACAGCCCTCTCTAAAGGTTTCTAATCCAACACACTCATTTACTTTGTCTTGTGACAAAGCAATAATTGTAAACACAAGGTATGGCCTATTTTGGAATAAACACTCACAATAAGCAGTGACCTTGGCACTATAACCTTTCCCTCATTTCACATTCCCTTCTGAATATGAGCATTTATAACACGCTCTTGAACACAGTGACACACATGCCAGCCAAATTGCTGTTCTATCACTGAAATGTAATGCCAGGAATTCACGTAGTCAATGATTTGCTGGAGTCAATAGAGGTCAACTTCTGACACACAACAAACACATCTCATTGTATGCAAGTCAGTAACCAGGCGGCTCCTTTGCCTGCTGTGGCCACAGGGCACAGCCCCAAGGCCTTCCAAATAGAGCAAGCGTGAGGGCAGAGGAGAAGCTCATGGTATCAGTCTCTCTATGAGCCATCCAAGATATTGCCCAACCCATAAGAACCAAAAATAAGACAGTCTGATCTACAAATAGGCTAATTCCCTTACAACAGATATTTCAAGAATTGACATGGTATAATTCCATGTTCAAAAGCATGGTCTTTGGGTCAGATGTAGGTCCCACTAGCTATGTTCATCTCGGCAATTTACTTAACTCTTGAAGCTTCCATTTCCTTCTGGAGAAACTGCAAATAATGGCTCTTATTCCAGGACATCATAAGAAAAGTACACAGGTATTTAGCAGAGTCCCTAGCCTCATGGTAAGTGCTCATCAAGCAGCAGTTATCACTAGACTGTAAGCTATGTGAGGGCAGGGCCCATCTGATTTACCAAGCTACCCACACAGGCTTCTTAGTGACGCCATGCTGGACCCCAATATTTAAGTTGCAACCAGCCTGCCTGACACTCCCCATCTGTCATCCCTGCTTTATTTTTCTATTTATAACCATCAACTGCATGCATTCGTTTATTATCTGTCTCTTCATAATCCAAAAGGAATTTCTGTGATTTTATTTACTGCCATATCCCAAGTGTCTTAAGACAGGGTCTACCACCTGACAAGTACGTTAAAATATTTTATTAAAAATGCCTAGTACATGGGACTTCCCTGGTGGTCCAGTGGTTAAGACTCCATGCTTTCAATGCAGGGGGCGCGGATTCGATCCCTGGTCGGGGAACTAAGATCACATGCCACTCAGCGCGGCCAAAAAAAATAAAAACAAAAACAAAACCTCTGAGTTCCTTAAGTTTTCTAAATTAATTATTTCCATAATTTTTTTAAAAATGCCTAGCACAGTGCATGGCACACAGATGCTCACCAATACTAATGTGAACACATTTATTTAGCTTACAGAAATGTAAGTCAGCAAAAGAAAACCTGAAATGATAAAAGCTCAGGAGACTCCTATGTGATGTCAAAGAACAGTTAAATTACATTAGCTTACTTAAAACATCCAATTTTGACTCAAACTGTATTGATACTCATACCTGGGCTTTTTTTTTAAAGCTATTTTCTTTAAAATTGCAATAAAAGGAATTCTTTATAATCATAGATCAATAACCCAAAAAAGGCACAGGTTCAAAAACAAAGGGCAGCTTCAAAGTGCTGAGTACAAAGATTAAGTGGTGGTCTCTGGGATAAAAAAGCTTCCCAGCAGAGCTCTGAAAGACAAAGGCCAAAGAATCCAAACCTTCCTTGAAACCCAAATTTACCATAAAAAGGGACAGAGATGAAACATTAATAGTTTGAAAAAATGACTATATTGAATATGTTGCTAGCCTTCTCTGTGTATTACACACTAATTTAAATATTGTTTAATATTCAAGAAATAGCAAGTATGACATAGATATCATCTTCCACTCTGTTAATGGAATAGCTCTGGTAATTCTTCACTACCTGACAAAGGACCAGAAAACATGTGCTCATCACAGAGCTCTAAACTTTCTGCCAGAGGCCAGGAAGAAAAGAGCCATAAACCCTCAAGTAAGCCCATCAGTGAAAAAGATCCATCAGTAACCACCTTATCCTAACTTCAAGGTATACTTAGAGCCAGGAAACTCTAGGTCTGATCCTTTCTTTATTCAAAGCTGTTTTAAAATACTCGTACAAATCCTCAATCAAGGAGCACCATCTCTAAGGAAAGGACCAGGGAAATAAAATCCATGTGGATGCTCTGGCTCTCATCAGGAGACCCCATTCTTCCCCGAGGCAGCAGCGTGGCTAAGAGGGCAGGCTCTGGAGTCAGACCTCCTGGGTGTGATTTCTGGCTCCACTTTTGGGAGTTGTGAGAATGTGGTAATGCTTATCTAACTCTGTGTCTCCATAGTCTCACCTGGAAACCACATACCCATCTCACTGGGCTTAAGACAGACATTTGAAAATTACTGAATCCAAGCAGATCAAGTAAAGGAGACACTTCAAGACTATCCTCCAATTGCCCATCTCAACCATACAGTATGGTGGAAGGGAAGTGGCGAGAGGACAGGCAAGTTTCCCCACACATAGTATTTTCCCCCTAGAAGAGACATTTCTGTGAAGCACAATTCAAGACACTCTTTCATGTTCTGCTTTCCTTTCCCTCTTTCTCTGAAAGACTTTGAACAAGAAATTGTTTCTAGAATAAGGTCAAACAAAGAGCAAGGCAAACTAGTGTGGTAAGACCGTTGTTGGCCAAACATCCATGCTGGCCCCAAGCCAGCCCTCCTCACCCGCCCTTTATCTACCAGGGACTGCCTAGGCCAACACCCTTCAATTTTCCAAAAGCTCAAAATCTGAGGGAAAAAAAATGTGCCTACATGGCCAAAGTCTATCTCTCTCATATCTGATAGCATAGTTTGGGAACAGAGTGTTAAAGGATGAGATTCTAGTTTTATTATAGTTTGGTGCAGCCAGCTGTATTCTAGGGCTTCATCAAAAATATTTCCAAATACGTTCTGTTTATCCCAAGAGCTAACCCTGGGCCCACATGCATGCACCCACCTCAGCCTCTCATAGAATCTCTCCTGGTGGACAGCAGAGAGCTGGAACCACACCTGACTCACGACTGTACCCCTGGGGTCAACCACAGGCCTGGCTAAGAGCTGCCAAGCTTCCAATGTTCATATATAAGTCACCTAAAGCCACTCACAGAGCCAGTCCAGCAGATCAAGGACAAAGAGTTGGAGGAAAATTCCCCCCAAATAAGATAAAGCTTCACAGAGCTTGAAACCGAGTGCTACTTCTCTCTTTATGTTCTTCCTCCATACCTTTTTTTTTTCTTCTTCCATATCTTGATACACCTTTTCCTCAAGGTACCAGCTTCTTCACTGGCAGCACCGTAAGCTCAATCTTGTCATGTTCTGCCCCAAGATCAAAATCCCCTAGCACTTAATTCTCCACGCTCCAAAATCATCCTTCCTCCCTAAATCCCAGCCCGCACCCTGCCCAATCCAACCTCGGTGAAGATCAAGTACAGTTGTCTTACTGAAGCATCTTACAAGGAAGCGTGTGATGAAAAACTCATGCTGGAATTTCTGATAGAGTGGGAATATCTTTGCTCCAGATACCACGGGGGAAGACTCCCTACATCCTAACAGGAGAGATGAGACAGGTGGTACCACCTGCCACTCCCCCAAGCTTCTCTGGCTACAAGGAATCTGGAGTTCAATAAGAGACTCAAGTATAACTTCCTACCCCACCCGGTCTCCTCCCTGCCATACACACTCATCCCTCTTTCTATCCCTAATCCTACAGCCCCCATCATCCCCTTTTCTTGGCCTCAAATAAGCTTTTACCTTTGTTCCTCAGAACAACTGCAACTCACTGGGTGATTATGTCCCCAAGCATCCACTTCCTGAGGCTACTTCCCAGAGTAAGGCGTGGACCCAACCTTTCCAGAGTCAGTTCTAGCCCTGCCCTGCCCTGCCCTGCCCTGGGCAGCTTCAGCTGACCGGGATATGCCGCTTGGGAAATGGGGTTGACATTAGAGAAGCTGGGCTCACACAATACTTGGTCCTCCTCCAAGCCACTAAGTAATCCCTGCCCTCCAGTTGTTGCTTATGTAGTCTGGCCACCTGTTCACAACTTTTTAAAATATGTCAAGAAATGAGGTCCTGGATCATGATTTCATAAGCGGTCACCAGTAGAAAAAAGTGTGTGGACCGTATCTGCTTTCAATCTGTCAGGTATGCATGAGGTTAGGGAGGAGGCATGTGTGTGGCCAGGGGAGACGGTTGAGACCATTCAAAGCAGATGCCCTTCTCATTACAGCAGCGGCATCGTTTTCTATAAGAGACAAGACAGTCTGCCTCCAAATGGGAGGAAAGGGTTGCTCAGGATACTGAGTGAAATTTTAAGAAGCATAGTGACATAATAATTTCTGACGCTACTGTCTCTGAGGGAAGGGCCTGTTTCTATTCCAAATGCAGGAAGTGAAGAAGGAATTTAGCAATCTATCAGGTAACGGCTCCTTTTTCTATTAACAGACATTTTTATTCATGGAAGCTCTTCCATTGCATTACATAAAATAGAGCAAACCTTTCTCTAATGACTGGCAAATAGAAGGAGGAAGAAATGTGTGGATAAAAGTTAAAGATGAACTCTTGAAATACTGTACTCAAAAAGTAAGCTGCATTTTAAAAAATGAAGTTGAAATTCTTCCTTTCCTCCCACCTTCATCTCTAAAAATGAAACTGTATTCCATTTGACAATCTGCCAGTAATGTGAGACACATGTGACTCATAGGCTTTTAATCTGCCATGGCTACAAAATGCAGCTCTACCTGACTGTGGAAATTGTAAAAATGGCACTTGAGAAAATAATACCATATCTGGAGATAATTAGTGAGCAAAAATAGATAAACTTGATGATTTCTGTACTTACCTATGTGAGACAAAACTCTTGGAAATTCAACAGTTTTTGCCCTAGGAACATAATGCTTATTCCAAACATGACAAATGAGTAAGTACCCTCTCGTTAAAAATCATTTCTTATTAAATTTCAGACCCCACCCACACAGTACTAAGAATAGCTAAGTTTCACTTAAAGAGAAAGGAAAAAAAAAAACCCACATGCATTCGAAGACACTGGCACACAGTTCCACTTAAATAATGAACCTGAAGAGCTGCTGCAGGAGCTGAAAAGTGGGTTTTGTTTCTAACTCTCTCAACCACAGACTTTTTGCAAATCTTCTTTTCTACTTTTTGGAGTATGTTTGCTATTACATAAAACTGATTTCACAATTTGAGACTCACACATGTATATCCCCTGTTAGATGGTAACCCAGAAACAGACAATTCCTGAATACAGAATTTAATATCCATGATATATGTTCTGTGTACTAAATGGAGTTATGACCTTCAATTATATAAAATGTGCTGGGGAGAGACTACAGGGGGTGTCAATTACAGGCTTACCCATCATTTTACTTCTGTAGGTAACAATGCCAGGTAGCAGCAGCAATGGGAAGAGTGGGCTTGGTTTTAGACATGGGAAGTTTGAGACACATGACAAAGTAGAAATGTGAAGTAACAGGTAATTAGACATACAAGTAGGATGTTCAAGCTAGAAATCTAGGTTGGAGATATAATCTGGGGAGTTGTCAGCGTAGAGATTAAGTGTAAAGTCATGAAGCTACAATGAGACCCCCCCTAGAAAATAAGTGTAGATAGAGTAGAGGTCTAGGGATTGAGGGCTGGGAAACCCAACACATAAGGGCTAAGAGGTGGAGGAGAAACCAGCAAAGCAGACACAGAAGGACCAGCCAATGTGATGGGAGTGGCACGCCGGAGGGGAGGAGAGGGAGACGGAGGCAACAGTCAAAAATGTTGTTGAGAGGGGAATGAGGATGAGCACTGAGGAATTACTGCTGTATTCTTTTCTTAACCCTTATAATATCTTACACACATGTAATACACACTCACTCAATTACTAATTACTTCTCCTCAAAGGAGAAAAAGAAAGAAGTATTAACATCAACAAAAATCTCATCAAAACCACCGATGTTCCTAAACATACAATTTAGGAGAATACTGAGCTAGATGGCTCAGGTGCCCTTCCAGACTTCTGAGCCCACACTTAGCAAAGCCAACAAGAAATTCAACTAAAGGTATAAATCTTCTAGTCTTTAGCATCATGATATTGGAATAATAATGTGCCAGGTGAGGAATTTTCCAAGTCAGTATTTGTCAAACTGTGTACCATGAAGCATGAGAAACTGGCAGATTGAATGGGGCTTAAGATCAAAACTTTTTACAAAGTGTTGCATATTTTCTCCTTAACACATAACAGAAAATTGAAGTTGTGAAAAGCCCTACAACAAGAGATTCGTTTTACTTACACTTTGAAAAATTCACTTTCTCATAGTTTTTGGCAGAACAGTTACTAAAATCTTAAGGAATTCTGGTATCGATGAAGTATTTCCCAATTGTGTTCTGTTTAAGTCCACTTTACGCTTAATTGTATCATGTATATTAATAATAATTACCTTTATTAAGCACTTTATATTAATCATTACGTTGACCGTATTGCATTATTATCTCCTTTAATCCACACAACAATCTAATGATTTATACATTAGGAACTTGGGACTCCAAAGGCTTAAAAACTTTCCCAAGGTCACAAAACTATTAAGACTTGATCCATACTTGCCATACACTAAGGACCATGCACTAAGACCCTGTTTTAGTATTAGTGCAGTCACCCTTTCTACCTTAATATATTTTTAATAGTTTACTTCTTTCTTAGTCCTGAAAAATAATTGTCTGTAATATCTTAAAGTATAAATGTCTCTCAATATTCTCTCCAAGTGTTGGTTCAAAACCTATCTACGGCAACAATAATTTCCTGCCTAAATCTGTCTCTCAAAGACAATGGCAGAAGTTCCCCCTTACCTTTTCTGGCAAAATTTAGATTTGTACTGTACTATCTTGCACATACAACCCGTTATGGGATTCTGCAGATGGAAAATTGCCAAAGCATTTTTTAAAGGACTTCCTTCTAAGTAAATGAAATATATCACAATAATTCTCATAGTGAGAGAAATGCAAGGCAGAGATTACCTGTTCTTATCACTGCTAAGCCTTTATGAGTATGGTTTCTTTAAGGCAAGTACCCATCGAGTATAAATTAAAAGATTATAAATTAAGCACAAACAAGATTAAATGGGAAAACATTTTGGTTAGTCTCCTGAAGGTACATTTTCTGACCTTAAAAAAAAAAAAAAAAAAAAGCAAAAAAAAGCTAAATCTACCTTTAGGTTTGTGAAAATTAAACAAAATATATTTAAAGCGCCTAGCATGTAACTACTTATTTCCTTTCTGATGAACATGAAAGCATAAGGTGTAAATTATTATTAGTAAGTTATTATATCATTACACCAATTCCTTAGCTGTAGTTTATATTAAATGTGCTATGTGTGTATAGTACAAACCCGTATTGACAAAGTAGTGCATACCAAACTATTGATTCATGCTACACATTCAAAAGTCTCCATATCGCTTATAAGTATATTATTCTCCCTTGCCTAGAAGTGAGACTTGTTTCAAAATTTTAATTCCACCATGGGAAAAATCAGCATCACGGCCCCCTCAAAAAAATCCCTAGCCCAAGTTTATCATAAATCATTTTTAGTCCTAAATTTTGCCTGTTCTAGATTAGCCTCTCTTATCTCAGTGTTTTTAAAAAAACACCAAATTTTTCACAATTATATTTAATCCAAAGGTTCATAGGGGCAATATATATTTAGAACAGAGTTTCTTGACAATATTACCCTTTGAACCTTACAATTCTTCATTGCGGGGAATTACCCTGTGCATTGCAGGATGTTAAACAGCACTCCTGGCCTTATTCACTAGACACCTCTCCTCACCCTAGTCAAGACAATCAGAAATGTCTCCGGAAATTACCAAATATCCCCTGGGGCACAAAATTGTCCATGGTTGAGAACCACTGTTTTAGAGGATCTAAGAATTTAACTAATTCCTCTTCATAAAGTATACTCAAGGGCTTCCCTGGTGGCGCAGTGGTTGAGAATCTGCCTGCCAATGCAGGGGACACGTGTTCGAGCCCTGGTCTGGGAGGATCCCACATGCCGCGGAGCGACTAGGCCCGTGAGCCACAACTACTGAGCCTGCGCGTCTGGAGCCTGTGCTCCGCAACAAGAGAGGCCGCGATAGTGAGAGGCCCGCGCACAGTGATGAAGAGTGGCCCCCGCTTGCCGCAACTAGAGAAAGCCCTCGCACAGAAACGAAGACCCAACACAGCCATAAATAAATAAATAAATAAATTTAAAAAAAAAAAAAAAGTATACTCAAGGTTCCATGGGCCTAAAACTAGCTGAAACCAAAACCAATCTCATGAGTAGTAAATGAAGTCTGAGGAGTTGACTCACTGTCCAAGAATGACAAAATATTAAATTAAAAACATATTATGACTTATCTTCCTTGCAATTTGTATAAAGCTGCCTGTCCTTCATTAGAGAGTTAACACCATGCATCATTTAAAAATTTCCATTTACATATACCACCTTCCACAGATGTGCCATTTCCTTCTTAGCCGTCCATATAATGCTTCAAATTTTGTAATCTTATCAAAGTACCACCAATCACTCTGTATAAGTCATTGAGAAAGAATGGACATGCTTCAAAGGAATAAAATAATTGGTTTTCAAATTCAGATTAATATAACACTGCCTTCTTCAATTAACTTTCAAGTTCAATACACATTCAATCCCGATGTCCTTCAGAGTAGTTTACATTTCTTGCAATCAATTTCAATTTTCCCATTTTCTGTGAATACCTTTTTGAAACTTCCAAGACTAATGAATCTAATCAGCTCTTTCTTCTTGTTTCTCCCCTTCACCATATTTAATCTAAACCAAATTTAAATAATACTTCCCAGGCAACTTTTCTTAGATATGCCCTTTATATTCCCACTATCACCAGTTCAGAATTTAAATTGAATAAGTCTTCGTAAGTGCATGCATCATCTAATCCCCGAGCCTGTTCATCCTTCCACATGCTCTGCACTGGTGAAGGGCCCCAAATTTCAGAGTCAGAAAACTAAGGCCTAAGCCAAACAACATCTCCCTCGAACACTCACTTCCCCACCAAACAAATCCTATCAATTCTAGTCCTTAAATCTCTCTGTAATTCCTTGCTTCTTTCTCAGATGTATTTCCTGTCTTTGGTCTTCCCCCACTGCTCCTCCTCCTCCCCAGAGATTCCTGAAGAATCGTCCTAAAATGGAATCCTCTTCATGTCTCCTATCTTTTTTTTTTTTAATAAATTTATTTTTTATTTTTATTTTTGGCTCTGTTGGGTCTTTGCTGCTGTGCACAGGCTTTCTCTGGCTGCAGTGAGCGGGGGCTACTCTTCGTTGTGGTATGCGGGCTTCTCATTGCAGTGTCTTCTCTTGTTGAGGAGCATGGGCTCTAGGCACGCGGGCTTCAGTGGTTGTGGCACGCGGGCTCAGTATTTGTGGCACACGAGCTCTAGAGTGCAGGCTCAGTAGTTGTGGTGCCCGGGCTTAGTTGCTCCGCGGCATGTGGGATCTTCCCGGACCAGGGCTCGAACCCATGTCCCCTGCATTGGCAGGCGGATTCTTAACAACTGTGCCACCAGGGAAGCCCCATATCTCCTATCTTGACATTCTTACCTCTTACGGTTTATTTCCCTCAAGTAAAGTTCAAAACATAGCATTCACATTCATCATCTGCCCACTCTCGGTCACCTCGTTTCTTGACCTGCCCCAACATAAACCCAACACTCTTTCTATAAAACAGCTCTAGAACTCTCTCAACAGCCCTGATCTCTCCCACCTCCACATAAGAGACAACAGGAGGTTTTCTCTTCCTAGAAGGCTCTTGACTGTTCTCCCCCACCTTTGAACTGTTCATCCTTTCAGATTAAACTCAAATGTCACCAGCCTCTGAAGCCTTCCTATCTTCTAGAGGCCTCTCTCATGTAAGCCCATGGGTGCTCCGCACAGAGTGCTTTTAAAGCATTCCATTAAATTATCTTCCTAGTCTCTCCCACTGGACTGTGAACTCCCTGAATTCAGAAACAGAATGCTGTTCATCTCTGGCTGAGTACTTAAAATATAGGCACTAAAATATTACCAGAAAGAAGAGATTAGTCTTCAGCCTCTTCTAAAAATCTATCCTACCAATCATCTAGAATCATTTTTAAGGGGCCATTTACTCCCTCTCATCCCCACTAAATCATAGGGCTCCCCATGCTTTATCTTGAACTTAATTTTAGTTACATCCCCATTTCCGTCTTTCAGCCATTTCCTGTTGCATCCCACTCTATTCTGACTTTAATCAAACAAGTCTAACACAACAGGACCTGTTTACTCTCACTCCAGAGCTATATATTCCATTCCTTCAGCCTAACATGCCCAGAATCTGTCACACATTTAACTCTTAAATGTCAATTTCCAGGAAACTCCCATAGGACATTGCCAAGTCCCTGATACACCATCACTTTAGAGTCCCAATCGCTCATACAAATATAGAGCCATACCATTATTCATCCACTTATATCCATTACTGACGTTAATACATTTTGTGTATTTGTCTCACTACCTCCAAAGGACCTTTGAGGACTATTTTCTTTCCACAAACATTATTCACATACAGTTGACCTTTGAACAGTGCTGAACATGTAATACCATAGTACCTATTTAGTGAAAAAAGTCCACTTGTACGTGGACCCTCACAGTTTAAACCTATGTTGTTCAAAGGTCAACTGTACTGGGGGTTTTGCTGAATATTTATACAAGATGAAGTAAAAATATTCTTAGGATAATAATGTCACATACCTTCTCTTTGAGTAGTTCCCATTGATTTATCCCCTAAAACAGAGGTTCTCAAACCACGGTCTCCAGACCATCAGTATCCACAGTACCACAGAACTTGTTAGAAATAAAAATCCTCAGACCCTACTCCATACCTCCTGAACCAGCAACTCTGGGGTTAGGAGTCCAGGTATCTGGGTCTTAGTGAGTCCTCCGGGTGATTTGGATGCATGCAAATGATTGAGAGTCAGTGCCCTAGAAATATACCAAAGTTAAAACCACAGCTTAACTGAAGCTACAGCTTCAACTAGTTTAGCTACTTCTCTGAAAAAGGAAGTTAAACTGAAACATAATTCCTCTAGTCTTACCCAACTAGAATTAAAAACAAACAATAAAAAGCACAAAGAAACTCAGAGTTAAGTGAAAAGCCTGGAACTGCTGCCAATGATTTTCAAGTGTTGACTGAAAAACCTCAACGTGTTTCCCTGGGCTTGCGTGGGCTTAAGAGAGCACCATAAAAATGCACGCAATTTGTTGCTGTCACTGCTCACTAAGCTGTCACTTAGGATGTCTTGGTCCAGGGATCTAAAGGACAAGGAAGATCATTGAGTTCACTGCTTAACACTCCATAAGCACCAACACTCCATGGGATCCAGAAGAGAACACCCAAACATAAAAACACACATACCGGGGCCTCCCTGGTGGCGCAGTGGTTGAGAATCTGCCTGCTAATGCAGGGGACACGGGTTCGAGCCCTGGTCTGGGAAGATCCCACATGCCGCGGAGCAACTGGGCCCGTGAGCCACAATTACTGAGCCTGCACGTCTGGAGCCTGTGCTCGGCAACGAGAGAGGCCGCGATAGTGAGAGGCCCGCGCACCGTGATGAAGAGTGGCCCCCACTTGCCGCTACTGGAGAAAGCCCTCGCACAGAAACGAAGACCCAACACAGCCATAAATAAATAAATTAAAAAAAAAAAATGCAAACCTTTAAAAAAAAAAACAAAAAAATACAAAACAAAAACACACATACCATGTCCACAGAACACAATGTTTCAAGAAGGCCAGAAATGATTTCTCCTATAAGTTTTCTGAAAAGTCAACCACTGTCAGCTTTAAAGGAATGAATGCTATTCAGAAAGTTAAAATAAGTTAATTTTGTTACAGTCATCTTATAATTTCCTCATAATGTCATACATTCCTGTTATATGTCTCTGAAAAAGGGTAATTGGTGAGAAACTGGCCTAGACCTATTTTTGTATTACCTAATCTCTAATTTGTTTTCCCCAGTTAAGAAGAAAGTCTGGATTTAGTAACACTGGAATAATGCATCTGGTGAAAGAGTAAATGAGCATGAATCTAAGACCACAATATTAGAAAATCCTACACACAAAATTATAACACCAAAGTAGCTTACATAAAAATAGTTGTGTATATTAGGGTTGTAAGGCACCACTAACAAACACCAACACAGACCAACTTGTTGAAAACGGGTACAAAACATGGATAAAGAAAAGTGGATAGCGGTTGCACAGATCAATTAAACTGCCATTGGTAAATTTCCTTCTTCATATTCGAAAATGTGAAATAATGTGAACATATTCAGGTCTACTGATTAAAGAAGGTGGTTGCCTTTGACATTTAAGTATAGCCCTTATTTTATTCAAGTTACCAAATCTGAAGTAGAATAATAAACTAAAATGTAGACAAAGTATCAATATTATAGACAGTCACTCAGTGAAATAAGAAAAGGTTAAAGCCAGGTAAAATTAAATGTTATTCTTGTTCAAGTCTTTTGCTGCCCTGGCTAAGCTGGGCATGAGACAGGGGGGAAATAACTACACCCAAACCAGAAGGTGGGACTGAAGTCAGGATACATGTCTTGGCTCACGAGTGGCCTTGGAATAGCGTCCTGACCTCTTCTGGGCCACATTTTCCCTCGCATGTGAAAGGAGGACTGCACTGGATGGAGCTGACTCTTTAGTACCTTCCGGCTCTGATAGTCTGATTCTTACCTCTTATAAAGGAATATTGACATGGAAGCAACCTAAGTGTCCATCATCGGATGAATGGATAAAGAAGATGTGGCCCATATATACAATGGAATATTACTCAGCCATAAAAAGAAACAAAATTGAGTTATTTGTAGTGAGGTGGATGGAGTTAGAGTCTGTCATACAGAGTGAAGTAAGTCAGAAAGAGAAAAACAAATACAGTATGCTAACACATATATATGGAATCTAAGGAAAAAAAAAAAAGGTCATGAAGAACCTAGTGGCAAGACGGGAATAAAGACACAGACCTACTAGAGAATGGACTTGAGGATATGGGGAGGGGGAGGGGGAAGGGTAAGCTGGGACAAAGTGAGAGAGTGGCATGGACATATACACACTACCAAACGTAAAATAGATAGCTAGTGGGAAGCAACCGCATAGCACAGGGAGATCATACTCTACTGTCATGTCCAGTGCAATGTGTTAAGACCTCATTTCTATCTTGCCCCCAAATTGGCTACCTTTCCCGTTTCTGCTAATAGTTGCACAAGCTCAAAAGCTGGCCCTTCTTGCTCTTTCATTCTAATCAACCCCCATCATGTCTACTTCAAATATCTTCTCCTCTTTTACATTTTTACTGCTTTCAGCAGTTTGCATCCTTATCAAAACACCCATGAACTGCAACAATTTCCCAACATCTGTCCCAGCCTCCAAGCTAGTTCTCAGTCAATCTATTTTACATACTACTTCATTACCCCATCTTTCTAAATCTCTGATTTTAACATTGTAACCTTCTGCACCAAGCTTTTGGTAGTAATCCCACTACCTAAGAGATAGCTCAAACTCCTCCAGCCAGGACACTCGAGGTACCACTCAAGCTGGTCCCAACCTACCTGTCATCCTGCCTCCAGTCTGCCAACCTAGACTAGAAACTCATGCCTTGCATACCCACCCTTCTCCGCAAATAAGTGCAGGCCTCAAGAGCGGAGATCTTACTTAACTTTACTCATTGCTTTGCATCTAAAGGGCTCTCTAAAATGATTGATTAGAACTTCTCGCCTCTGTGCCTTTGGATGTGCCAGTCTTCCTGTAGTATTCTCCCACCTCACTCAAATCCAACTTATCTTCCAGATCCACACTAAAGCCTTACATCTGCCCCAATATCTTTATTAAACCCTCACTCGAGTATGTGATCACTATCATTAATTGCCTAAATACATGTAACTCAGAGTGTGGTCCTCATCGGCATGGCCTGGGAGCTTGCTAGAAATACAGAATCCCAGCCCTGTCCAGACCTAATGAATCAGAATCTGCATTTGAATCAGAGCCCAAGGTGTTTTACCTGCACATTGAAGTTTGAGAAGCACTTGTTTAAAGCACTCTAACTCTCAGTAAAGTCTGGGTAATTTCTCACCCACAGCTTCTAGAAATGACAAATTCCTCTGTATCTCCAAAACGTCCCTCCTATCCAACCAACTTCATGGAGCTCGTGTCTGACACATACACGTTAACACGTTCAAAATTCCTTTGTTTGACCTTCCTATCTTTCGTTAGGATACACTTGGAAGCAGAATTATTATAATGGAGAGAAACTGGGTTTGGAATCCTAATGAGGGTTCCCACTTGGGCTAGGCACATGACCTTGAGTGAGCCGCCAAACCTCTCAGCTTCCATATCTGTATACTCAAGCAGCCACTCTTTCTAATAAAGAGGTTGTAAGATTATACAAGGCATTAAGCAAAGCATTCAAATGTAACTTTCTTTCCACTCCTCTCTCAAAAGCAGTACTTTTCCTCCTTTTACATATTCAACAGCCTTAAAACAAGTGTTTTCTATTATTGCATCTAACCCATCCCACTAGTTATTTAAAAGGAAATTTTTCCTTGTTTGTATTCTTCTCCTATATGTGTATCTTAGGCTACTATTAGTTTCATCTATCTTTGGCTCTCTAAAAACATCACATTCACAACATAAAAGTTTAATATTTCTTCCTATGAATGAAAGGTTTACATTCAACAACTAGCAAGAAATAACTTCTAATGACTTGGTAGAAGAAGTGATCACTCCACTTGTCATAAGTCTTAGTAAAGGAATTCTTAAAGTGTCTCTGTGCTTGAGTCATTTCTTGGACTTTGCTTTTCTGAGTCACTATCTGATCCCGCAGGAGTTTCATCTTACCGAAATTAGACTGTGTTATTTACTGTTACACTTGGTGCTTTGTACTTACCACCTGTTTCAAACCCTCCAATGGCTACGCTGATAGCAGGACTTGCAGTGATGTACTGAAGTAATTCTTCTTCTTTAATTCAATAAGCTAGGTAATATGACTATAATTTAACTTTTTGCTTTTAGTTTGAGCTTTCAGACAGGACTTCAAACATTAAGGTTTTATGTAAGATTTAATATACAATAACCTAAACTGAAATGAAAATATTATATATATTTATATATAAATATTTATATTATATGTATATATATAAATAATTTATAAGCACTTATTCCCAGTCAAGGATGTTTGGAGGAGGGAGTCATGGTTTAGTCGGTTTTTTTTTAAGAGAAGTTAATTTTTAATTTTTTTAAGTCTTTAAGGATAAATTTATTTTTAATTTGTTTCTATTTTAATGTATTTTAAAATTTAATACATTAATAAAAACACGTAGTATTATATTTCATATTTGTGTTTCAGAACTATTTTGACAACCATGTTTCAGTGTAATTGGTTTCTCTTGTGATTCTGTGTATTTTATTTTATTTTATTTTTTATTGGGGTATAGTTGTTTTACAATGTTGTGTTAGTTTCTACTGTACAGCGAAGTGGAGTTCCCTGTGCCATGTAGCACGTTCTCATTAGTTGTCTATTTTATACATAGTAGTGTATATATGTTAATCCCAATCTCCCAATTCATACCACCCCCCTTTCCTCCCTTGGTGTCCACACGCTTGTTCTCTACATCTGTGTCTCTATTTCTGCCTTGCAAACCAGTTCCTCTGTACCATTTTTCAAGATTCCAAAAATATGCGTTAATATACGATATTTGTTTTTCTCTTTCTGACTTACTTCACTCTGTATGACAGTCTCTATGTCCATCCACGTCTCTACAAATGACCCAATTTCGTTCCTTTTTATGGCGGAGTAATATTCCATTGTGTATATGTATCACATCTTCTTTATCCATTCCTCTGTCGATGGACACTTAGGTTGCTTCCATGACCTGGCTATTGTACATAGTGTTGCAATGAACATTGGGGTGCGTGTGTCTTTTTGAATTATGGTTTTCTCTGGGTATATGCCCAGTAGTGGGATTGCTGGGTCATATGGTAATTCTATTTTTAGTTTTTTAAGGAACCTCCATACTGTTCTCCATAGTGGCTGTATCAATTTACATTCCCACCAAAAGTGCAAGAGGGTTTCCTTTTCTCCACACCCTCTCCAGCATTTGTTGTTTGTAGATTTTCTGATGATGCCCATTCTAACTGGTGAGAGGTGATACCTCATTGTAGTTTTGATTTGCATTTGTCTAATAATTAGTGATGCTGAGCATCTTTTCATGTGTTTTTTGGCCATCTGTATGTGTTCTTTGGAGAAACATCTATTTAGGTCTTCTGCCCATTTTTTGATTGGGTTGTTTGTTTTTTTGATATTGAGCTACATGAGCTGTTTATATATTTTGGCGAGTAATCCTTTGTCCGTTGATTCGTTTGAAAATATTTTCTCCCATACTGAGGGCTGTCTTTTCATCTTGTTTATGGTTTCCTTTGCTGTGCAAAAGCCTTTAAGTTTCATTAGGTTCCATTTGTTTATTTTTGATTTTATTTCCATTACTCTAGGAGGTGGGTCAAAAAAGATCTTGCTGTGATTTATGTCCAAGAGTGTTCTTCTTATGTTTTCCTCTAAGAGTTTTATAGTGTCGGTTCTTACATTTAGGCCTTTAATCCATTTTGAGTTTACTTTTGTGTATGGTGTTAGGGAGTGCTCTAATTTCATTCTTTTACATGTAGCTGTCCAGTTTTCCCAGTACCACTTATTGAAAAGATTGTTTTTCTCCATTGTATATCCTTGCCTCCTTTGTCACAGATTAGTTGACCATAGCTGCGTGGGTTTATCTCTGGGCTTTCTATCCTGTTCCAATGATCTATATTTCTGTTTTTGTGCCAGTACCATACTGTCTTGATTACTGTAGCTTTGTAGTATAGTCTGAAGTCAGGGAGTCTGATTCCTCAAGCTCTGTTTTTTTTTTTCTCAAGATTGCTTTGGCTATTCGGGGTCTTTTGTGTCTCCAAACAAATTTTAGGATTTTTTGTTCTAGTTCTGTGAAAAATGCCATTGGTAATTTGATAGGGATTGCATTGAATCTGTAGATTGCTTTGGGTAGTATAGTCATTTTCACAGTGCTGATTCTTCCAATCCGAGAACAACATGGTAAATCTCTCCATCTCTTTGTGTCTTCTTTGATTTCTTTCATCAGTGTCTTATAGTTTTCTGAGTACAGGTCTTTTACCTCCTTAGGTAGGTTTATTCCTAGGTATTTTATTCTTTTTGTTGCAATGGTGAATGGGATTGTTTCCTTAATTTCTCTTTCTGATCTTTCATTGTTAGTGTATAGGAATGCAAGAGATTTCTGTGCATTAATTTTGTATCCTGCAACTTTACCAAATTCACCGAGTAGCTCTAGTAGTTTTCTGGTGGCATCTTTAGGATTATCTATGTATAGTATCATGTCATCTGCAAACAGTGACAGTTTTACTTCTTCTTTTCCAATTTGTATTCCTTTTATTTCTTTTTCTTCTCTGATTGCCGTGGCTAGGACTTCCAAAACTATGTTGAATAATAGTGGTGAGAATGGACATCCTTGTCTTGTTCCTGATCTTAGAGGAAATGCTTTCAGTTCTTCACCACTGAGAATAATGTTGGCTGTGGGTTTGTCGTATATGGCGTTTATTATGTTGAGGTAGGTTCCCTCTATGCCCACTTTCTGGAGAGTTTTTTAGTTTGGTTTTAACAAGTAAAATGAAGTATCAAAAATTGGTAAATAAATAACTTATTTAGAATAATTTCCTGCCAGTTCTGTTTTTAAATATAGGTTTCATGCCAATGCTATAAAGGTCAAAGTGTGGTAGTATGATCCTGAGCAATTTAGATTAGTAAGGTTTTACAATCCACAGCCTCAACAGGAATGTTCCATTATAATGGCAAATACCACTGAACATTCATAACTATCTGTGTGACAGTCATAAAACCTACAAAGGCCTTTATGTGTGCATATCAATAAAATCCAAATACTCTATTATTTCTCTACTAGACAGGGTGAAAAGACCACACATGTAGCATATTTCGTCTATTCTAAGGCACACATGTGTCTATCTAACATTCCTAAAATAAGGAGATCTTAAAATCACTGATCTTAGATTTAATGGCACATAGTAATATTATATCTATTTGAAGTTACTTAGCTCACAAACTAGGGGGAAATTTTAATTATAATATAAAGATATTTGCCATGTATCAAATGAGGTAATATCAGTCATACACACAAATCCATCTGGGCTGTAGCTGGCCTGGTTAAGTAGCAATTCACACAATTTCAGTCCCATAGCACTAGAAAGAATATCAGCAAGTTTTTAAAGTCTGTTCAGACAATACAGTGGAAGCAATCCAAGCTTTGAAGGCTAAGACACCCCCTGAATTTAAATCCTAGCTCTGTTATTTGCCCAAGATAAGCTAAGCAAGTTACTCTTCTCTCTGACGCCTTCATTTCATGCATTGGAAGCAAAATGGCTGGCTGGGCTGTTATTAGGTTAGAAATAACTAATGTAAAACACCTGACAGATAGCTAGCTGTCTGTCAGGTGTCTAAACCTGATGGAGTATTTATGAAATATTCCGGACACTCTAGTACAGTGATGCCCTCACCTAGTTGATATTCATCAGTCCAAATCCATCGTTCCCTTAGAGTTGTAAACTGTAAATCATTGCAGTGCTCTTTAAGACACAAAAGCAAACATTAAGACTGAAGAATGCTTTTTTCATCTTCCCCACTTATGGTTTTAAGAACGAGGTAGAGAAAGAGTAGGTCTTTTTTCTCTTCTACCCACCCAGAATTCAGGGTCTGTACACAGCACATATTAAATATTCAATGGATGCGGTTGACAAGCCACAAGATAAAAGGTGTACAGATGAGAGAACTCAGTACCCCTAGGCTAAGCCTCATGTACCTGCCCACCCTCCCTCTTCAGCCCATCAGCACTGTGCTGCTTCTAGATACCCCAGCAGCAGTAATCTCTGGCTCTAGCAGCTCAAGGCTTACATCAGTGGATATCAGTCTTTACGGGAATTTTTTACCCTGCCTCTTTCTTGTAAGCAGAATGAAAAGGAGAATGAAAAATATGAGAAAGGACATAGAGCTTTATTTCTTAATCTGGGATCGGCATGCTTTAGACACCAATATTTAATCATACTATTCCTATTTCTCCTCCAAGACAGGGACCAAGCCCTTCTGGTGAAATGAATTCTTCACCAAAATAAAAAAGGATCTAGGGACCCTCAGGGTCTGGTGCCTCACTCTTGGAAGCCTTTTACAAATTTTCACATATGTTCTTAGGGTGTGTACACGTGTGTGCTCTACCGCACACTTTTGAGATGAATACACATTATACACAAAATAAAGTCTGAGCTCCCCACCTAGTAGAGAATTTTCCTTCTCAGTATTAAGTCAAAAGAAGCCTAGTAACATGTCAGCCAAATTGTCTACCCAGACATAGATTCTTTTGAAGATTATTTCCATTTATCTCAGTAAATGTGAAAGAAAAAATACAGAACAAAAGCATTTCAACAAAGTCTAGCAGCCATCAATGTTATTATAATGTAATGAAATGGTGAAATGTAATAACAGTGATACTTGATATTTAGGGATTTCTCCCCAAAGTGCTCAAAATACACAGCACAAACCCTTCTTAAATTGATGGTGGTTAATGCAAACAGAGCTTAATTCAAACCAGCTGCTTTTTCCAGGCCACCAAGATCCCCCACTTTTTCCTTTTTTAACTTAAGAAAAACTGGCTTACCTGAAGTGTGTTCATTCAAAGTATGTTTTTAACCTACTTATTTTTGAATGGAATTTTATTACACTATCATAGGCATTTAATGTGGCAAGTATCCTTAACTTATACAGCAGGTGTACACTGTTTCCTTAAAATTAAAGGTTTCTCAGTAACACTTTTGGAACATGTTTTCTTAAGTTTACTGTGTATATTTTGGTCAGTAGTATCTGAAGCAATGCTTTTAAGCTCTTAAGAAAAAGTGACCATCACCCTGCCTGTCAGTTCAGTAGGGATACGCAGAAGGTATGTCTCTGAAAAATGGAGAATCAGTCCATCAGCAGCCAATCCCACCTGCGATGGCTGCTCAGCATGACAAATTATACCAGGGCAATTACCCCTAAAATATAACTACTCCATTAACCTAGACTCTTTAAAATAACCAATAAATGATCAATATACAACTTTTATACCTATTCAACATTTGATAGCGAGGCTCTTCATTTTAAAAGAACCAAGCTATAATGTTATGTCAAAGCATCAACATGAAAGTATACTTCCTAGTTTCTTGATGTGTTTCACCATGTACAACTGGAAGTAAATAATAACCAAGGCTTATGACCTCACTAACAGTGCCTATTGCTATTTATGATTGTTCATGTCCAGAGTTCAAACTACAAATATTTTAGAGAATATAATCAAGACCTTTATACTATGAGTACAGCAGCCTTTTGATGGACAGCACAGATGGGAGATGCCCAAAAGGAGCAGCTAAGTTTTCTGTCTGGGGGAAAACATAGCTGCAGTGTGCATTTGAATTCTGTAAACATTACGAACACCTATCCCCCCCCCAAAAAAATTCATAAGGCCTACAAAAGCCTTTTAGAGAACAGCATCTGATCTGATCTTGCCTATCCAAAGGATAACCACCTCTCCTCTCCTAATGACCAAAATGATAAGAATTTTCACAGAAGAGGAAAAATGGGATGAAAAAATTAAACCAATCACCAAAGTAAAGTTTTGAATTTGGATTTGTGTTGTAGACTGCTTGTGGTTTTATGTCTTTTTTTTTTGCTTTTTTAAATATGGAAATAGAAACTTTTTAAGGAAACAAATCCAAATCAAACTACAATATTTCTAACATTTCATAAAATACACAGAAAATTGAGGTCTCAAAAAGTTAATAAAATTATGTTGGTCCCACATAAACAGGAGGAAGAGTAAATAACGTAGATATATGTTCTCTGGTTTCCAGCTTTGCTATTCTAACAGAACAGACAAACTGTAAAAAGTTGACTAAACATACATGTCAGAAAAACATCTGTTTTAATATCTGCTCCTAATTGAAAGAAGAGATAAGTCTAAAATGGCCAAAATTCTCATAAAAAAACAAAGAGCCTATAGCCAATCATCACAATTTAAGTAGCTGGGGGCCAAATTTTTCCCTCCATGTTCTTCTACAGGGCACACATATCTTCACTTCAGAGGGTCAAGAATCTGGATATATGTATATGTACAGCTGATTCACTTTGTTATAAAGCAGAAACTAACACACCATTGTAAAGCAATTATACTCCAATAAAGATGTTAAAAAAATAAAATAAATGATCACAATTGATAATTCAGTACCACTTATTGAGCAGCACTATATGTCAAGCACTATACACTTTACATACATGACTTTATGAAAATCAGTACAATGTCCTTGCGGGGTAGGGCTATGCCCCAAATGGTATTATTTGCTTAGCTCTAGGATATTAGCAATTCCATCTCTCTTGTTCACTGAGCAGTAAAGTGATCACAGGGAGGAAAACTAACCTGTCTAAGGTCATTCAGCCACCAGGTGACTGAATGGGATGGGATTAAACCCAAGTCAAGCACCTAAAGTCCCTGCTATTGTTAGGATGATTATCTATCTATTCATGACAATTAATGCACATCAACTGAACTTCTATTCCATCCTGGGTGAGAAAGAAACTCAGCCTGGGGTATACTAGAAACAATTCAAATGAACTGCTAAGAAATCTTCATGTTTCTGTGTGCTCATATTCTTCAAATAGTTTATATCATGCCAAAGTCAAAGGCAATTTGTGACTTTTTTCAAATTGGCTTTGGTGTTTAATGCTAGGCAAAGGTAAGAGGTACCAAGGCAGATAGCTTGACTTTGGAAGAAACAAGGCTTACTGTAAACTTGTTGGTAAAACTTCTTATTAAAGTAACTTTAATGACTTCCCGTTAAGTTACCTCCACTCTTGATTCCTGCTTTTAAAATTTTCTGTCCCTTGCCCTTGAGCTTCTACAAGATATTCCAACTACCTATGTAACCACTATACTTTTCCACCCAAGTCTTAAGCATACATTTAGATTGGTGATGGTATGAGAACATTAAAATGTTTCTCAAACTTCATATAAATATAAGCATGGAACAACATCCCTCAAATGTCAGTTAAAAACAATATTAGCATTTATCATTTGACATCAGCATAAGGATTAAAACTTCCACCAAATACTTTGCAAAGCACATGGCCCAAAATTCCAATTTTAGTTTTACCCACACAACTGCGAGGAAACATACATTCTTCTTTTAAACTGTATAAGTTTCAGATTGTGTTGTAATATTCTGAAATGATAAGTAAAAGTCTCACCCAGCAAACCAAAAGTCTAGTGACTGCTTTCCCAGATCTGCTTTGCAATTTTGAAAGATGAGGAAGAAAGAGAGGAGCACTTAGCAAAGAAAAATTCAGTTCTCATCTTCGAAGCCTGGTTTTAAGATTTCCATGATATCTTCATAATTAAAATCTGATTTTCAAATAAGTATTTAACACCTAACGTGTCAGGAGGAGATTAAAGGGAGTAGGGAATGCATTATCTCTGCCCTCAAATAGCTTCAAGTCTAGGGAAAAATTAGATGTAGGTAAAAACAAGAAATGCTTTGAAAGCCCAGAAGAGAGACCAACGTCACCTTCAATTAGAAGTGTTTCCTGATTAAAAAGCTGAAATTACTGTTCATCTCTATAGTCCCAGAGAGCCCTGTGCATTTAACACAATGTATTCTAACTTAACTTATGAGGACATTTCCTCAGTTATAATGTGAACCCCTCTAACGGCAGGACTCCACCTTATTTATGTCTGTATAAGTACCGGCCACAGAGAAGATGTTGAATCAGTGCTTGTTGTATGACTGGCAAGTGAATGAAACCAAAATTTCCCCATAGCTGGATTAACTGCCACTTTCTACTCTGTAGCTCCAGAAACAGATGTAAGCACACGCACCTCACATGTACACCCTTCACTCAAATAATCAATTAACTCAGACCAGAATATAGCATGAAATTCAGGGAAAAACAATGCTTAACATCTCCAGTGACTGGTGAAGCTCTCATTTTCAAAAATGACTGACAGGACTACAGATATTACAGTGCATGTAACTGTAAAAGTTTGATTAATTCAACATAGGCAGCCCTACAGATAATTAGGTGAAAGAAGAATCTCTTCAACAAAAATATCTCTTTGGTTTAACACTTTGAAGGACCACGTTATAAAACAAATGCTATCTGATGGGGGAAGCAAATTCTACCACCTTCCCATGAACTGACTCATGACAACTGCTAATCAAGATGAGCCACCAAGTGAGATTCTTTGGAGCAATGAATTTAGGATGGGTTACTTTTGTAGATAAAGATCCTGGCCACAAAAGTCTATAACATGAAGTCTCACCCAGCAAACCAAGACAAAATCAGACCCCATGGCTCTTTGGATTTGAGGGAGTGGGGAGCTGAGGAAGGAGACTTGGCATCTAGAAAGTGTTGATCTATCGAAGAAATAAATTAAGAACTAGAAATGGAGAGAAATAAATGTCAGATAAAACTGCTAGTTATTCTACAGTTTGTCCCTGCAGCTCATATCCCACCACCTTCTCTGCAGCTGAGCAGACTCTTAGATATTCAAACTTTGCAATTAAAGATCATTTGAAAAATGTGACCATATATTTTTGCTGCTGGCCTTAAACAGGACCTCGGCAACCCAAAAGAATTAATGTCCCCCTTTCAGTAACTACCTAACACCAGAGAATGAATGGGATAGAGATGTATGTGATGCAGTAAACTTCCTTTCTCTTTCATTCTGTTCTAATTACTTGGTAGGAAGGGAGGGAACATTTTAAAATAGTAACATGAATTGACAGGTGGAAGTCCCAATACTCAAGTTACAGATCCAAGTTTGGATACCATTAAGGTTGCTTTTTTTCCTTTTTGTTTTTTTTAAACAGATTAAGACATTGAGAAACTCATTTGAAAGACACATCTGAAAAAAAAAGTAGTAAAATCAGGTTTAAATGAGAGAAAGTTGAAAATTATACAATTCAAGGTAGATATATTTTTACTTACATGAATAACAACCTTAAAAAAATACACATACACATTCATATCTCAAGTCAAATTTGGCAGACTGTAAAATAGAGCCATCTGGGAACTTAATTCCTAAGACATGACTTTACAGTATTGCTGCAAAATCAAGCACCCTTTTGAAGCTTTAGAGATCAGCTAAATCCTTAAAATATCACTTTGAGCCTCCTTTATTTTCACAGGGGAAATATGTTAACACTAATTTTGCTTCCAACTAGTGTTCCTTTGGCAACTAGTACATGTAAAAATAACAGATTCTTGATCTTTCCACCCTCCATTTGATAAATAGACCTTTTTAAAAAACTCAGTCAATAATATTTCAAGTCACATTTTAGACCTAAAATATTAATATCGTAAATAACGAAAGAGTAAGTGTACACTAAAAAATACTTTTTCTTTGCATGACAAATATTGTGTTCAAAAGCATCGCCATCCTATAATTGTATTATGAACAGAATGTATCTAAGGGAGTGCGAAAAACTGGATTGGAATGGTAAGGGGGTGGAAAGAAAAAACATGTTTATAATCTGTTCAAATTCTCAGCTTAAAACTTTCAATATATAATTTGGTTTAGAGCAATGGTTTAAATGCAGGACTTAGTCTGAATCAAAAATGCTAGACACAAAATTAAAACCTTTAATGTTCAACTCTACCTTTCTGTCAACTTCAATCCTCCAATACAGGACGTCTGGGCTGCTCTGTTGAGTTGCTTTCCACAATGAGTCATTGTTCTGTGCCTCTTAATGACCAGATGCCACCACAAAGACCATGACACTTGCTCTAGGAGCTCTGCAGTGCGCTGTGGCACGGCCTTGCCGTCACTGTGCTTGCTCTCCCACAGGCCTTTTAGAGAAAGTGTGCAGAGATGGCCCTGTGGGAGTCGCACCCTCTCTTCTCTGCAGATTGTGTGTGTTTCTAAGTTCAGTATGGATATTTGGTAAATGGTTAATAATACGGTGCAGTTAATCACTGGTGCAGAAGCTAAATTTCATGGCCTCAGTAAACAACTCAACTAGGATAGGTTCAACCTCAATCTACCATTCATGGAGGCTAAGTCACCAGTTTGCTTACTACCCTTTTGGGAAGAAAAGGAGTAAAGATACACCCTGTCCATCAAAGTCAGGAATGCCAAAATTAAAAGTATCAACTGACTCTTGCATATATGTAGTCCCAAAATAAGTGGAATAATTCAAACATACTTGGAAAAGTTCAAACTATTACTTCCTTCAAATAAAATAATTCTGTGAGAAAATTAATATGTATAATTACAGAAATATAAAGAGTACCCTAGCTTGTTTGACTAGTGAAAATTGTTACAAAGTAAATGGTAAATCTCAGACTACTGGAAAATAAGATTTGTACTTGGGGTCTGGATTATTGAAGTGATTCAACAGCAGTGGGTCTTTAAATTAATGGCTTCTGCTCCTGCCACGCATTCTCATCACACACAACTCTCCTAGGCTCTGTGTGTCATCTATGCTTTTAATCACTGTTGTCCACTAACAAAAAAAAATATACCTCACATTTGCCAACATGTAGTTCTTTGCTCTCAGTATGTCCTGCAAACATGTATCTTAGATTACATGTGCAGGAAGACCAACAACAGGTCTGTGAACTGTTAATGCAGTATCTTAGGGGTTGAATTTTGATAGAGCATTTAAAATAATAAATAGTTTGCCACACTTCTGCTAATTTTAATGTATATGGATGGGCAAGATAATGCCCAAGTACTCACACCTTACTGCACGCTCCAAATACAATGAGCCTTTCCGTAAAATGAACAAACATATTAACACAGAAATTATGTTATTATATTATTAAGTAAAAAGTCACATTTCAGCTGAAAGTTTATGTCAGTATCCTCCCTTCCACACGATTATCTTGCTGGCAGAGTGGAAATCTAAAAATTTGAAGTCAGGGCCTCTCAACCTCAGCACTACTGATATTTGCGATCAGAAATTCTGTGTTATGGAGCCACTAAATACCCTTTTGAACTGAAGGGTATTTAGCAGCATCCCTGAGCACCCGCATCCCAGCTATAACAACCAGAAGTATCTCCAGACGTTGCCAAATGCCCCCAGTTGAGAACCACCAGTCTAACCAACACCAAGGCCTTTAATCTACAATAAATATAGGACAAGATCTTTGACCTACAGAAGCCTCCACATTGCATAAGAACTGAAACTAAAGAGAAATGCATTACTATTTCATAAGGAATTATTTGCTTTCCTTCACATTTTCCCTTCCTTCTATAAAAATGCTATCTCAGGGCTTCCCTGGTGGCACAGTGGTTAAGAATCCACCCACCAATGCAGGGGACACGGGTTCGAGCCCTGGTCTGGGAAGATCCCACATGCTGCGGAGCAACTAAGCCCGTGCGCCACAACTGCTGAGCCTGCGCTCTAGAGCCCACGAGCCACAACCACGGAAGCCCGCGCTCTACAGCCCGTGCTCCGCGACAAGAGAAGCCACCGCAATGAGAAGCCCGTGCACTGCAACAAAGTAGCCCCTGCTCGCCGCAACTAGAGAAAGCCTGCGCGCAGCAATGAACACCTAACGCAGCCATAAATAAATAAATAAATAAATAATTTTTTTTAAAAATGCTATCTCAGGGCAGAAGAGCTCTGGCCAACCATTTAAAGAAGCCGTTTGCCAGCTTTCTCACTCTCCACCCTGCACTTCCTTTGTAGCAGCCCCACGATCGACCCCTGTGCTCTTTGGTCCAACAAGACGGAACTGTCGGGGCGATGCTCTTAATTAAGAGAGTCAAGGTCCTCATGCAGATGTTCTCACTAGGACTACTTGGACACACCTTGCTTTTATGGACTTGTGGTTTCCACTGAAACAAGTTGTTCTGCATACTTCCTACTACGGCTGTAACTACGTGACCTCCCGGTTTCAGTTTGTCACTAACTTAATTTCATTGAAGGCTGAGCCCAGATACTGATTTTTCCTGAACACTTTAGACCCAGCGTCTCATGAAACAGGCTCCAGGCAAGTTTCACTCAGGGCACTCTTGGAATTAGAAGCCAACAAACATGTTTTACTAAGTTCATAGCCTCCTCGAACATCGGCTACAGAGTTTCAAAACAGTATGATTTTAAGGGGAAAAGACATTTCTTCTTAATAGACAGGAACAACTGAAGAAAAACACTTTGAAAGTTAAAAATTTCTTTGCCCATCAGATAGGTCATATGAGAGAATGCTGATTAGGAAAAATAAATTCATCCATAGTTATTTTTCATGGAAATTAAACATGACCTCGAATACTGCAGAAGTAAACACGCCATTTTGGTGATGAAACTTAGGATCTATCGACAATCTTCCAATTAATCAGAAATGCTGGCAGACCCATCCCTGCTATGCACATATCACTGCTGTGTCGTTTAGAAATGCTTGTACAACAGAACTAGAAGCATATAGATATGAAATGGCTTGTTCATTTAAAAATATCATTGCTTTTAAAAGATTAATCCTACCCAGGTTTTTAGGTTATATGGCTAAAGACAATGTCTACTATAAAAAATATTTACAGACAGGGTTATTCTTCTTTAGAAAAAAATCTTGGCCATATTTAAGATTTTACAGTCATTTTTAAATAACTTTAAAGCTATTACAACAGGGATATTAACTCTTCAAACTTAGTCTTTGAATTGGTAAAAGCTAATTTTTTCATTTCTATTATTTCTATAGATAGAATAAGGTGTTTATTTTTTTCCAGTGGAAAAATGCTAATTATGTTTAAGAGCCATGATAAGGAGGAAGTCATTATTATAAAATTAAATCATTTTCCTGTCACATTGATCTGGTAACATGAGTTTATTCTGATTCACTGAAAGCAAACTTAGATTTATAAGAGAAAAATCTTGTAAGAGTTTAAAACCAGATTTCCTGAAACCATATACTCAAACACAAACGGCATTTTCCATCTAAAACACAACACAAACACCTGCGCGCATGTTTTCACACCCCCCCCCCACTTCACTTTCTCATCCATACTATTAAAAGAGTGAAAAACAGTTCATTTTTAGAAATCAGCCAGTTGACAAAAGTCATTAGCGGTACATGTTGGTCCCAAGCACTGCTGCTTTCCAAATATTAAGTCTCTTTTATCACTGTCCCACTCTCATTTTTATGTTAGCAATCATGTCTTAATTTCAAATAATTTTTACTCTGTAAGCTAAAATATAACCTTCTCCATTTTCTTTATAAATATAATGAGCGTCCTCACCATTAGCAACCAAACACTATGATGTTGGACAAGCATTAAAATATAAACCACCATTTTGGCTAATACAGGAATTTAAAATAATAACATATCATGGTCTCAGTTACAGACAGCTTCACACTCACAATCCCTAAGCTATTTCTTAAATGGTCTGTTTTGGAATGCAAACAGAGGAAGACAGAGGGGCGATTTTTCTGTAATCAGAGCTCTCAGGAATTATTTACATTTAAGCTACAAGCCCTAAGTTTAAAAAAACATGTAACAAACCAGTGAAACTTACTTGACAGTGACTCGATTTGATAAATCCTGTAGATCCCCAGGATGGAAAAGCTGGGCTTCTTTCAATCCAATCTGTTCACAAGCTTTCAAAAAAACGTTTATATTATCCTGTGAAAAGAAGTGGAAAGTGATTGCTTAGCCGAGCTCTCTCTCAGACAAAGGTTACCAATTTTTATGATATAACTTCCAAGCTTCAAAGTCCAATTACAGCCAGCAAAAAAGGAGGAAGCAAGACCAAGCCACTCATGTATGTAAAAAAAAAAATATTAATACATGCGCATGTATAGCCTTTCAGTTTTCCAAAGCATAAACGGCAGTGCTCTCTTATGCCAGGCATATGCTGTTCCTGTGATCTTTGTGACGGGCACGTTAAACATTACCTGTTATAGGACAAGTGCCTGGCCACTGAGCAGTAATCTACACTTGGATGTCAGCTCTGCTCTGCAAACAAACGCCCTCTTCCAGCTTTGCGCGACAAGCCTCACCTCTCCTCTTTAAAAATAACTCCAGCTACTGACATTCACCCACCCAGAAACTGTTGGCAGGGAAGAAAGAAGAGGAGGAACGTTCTGTTTCTATGATTACAAGTTACAGAACGACTGTGGAATACCACACCTGGAATCTGGGTTTGGTTGCTGAGCCGGCTCTGGACAGACAGGGAAACCACATTATAGGACCCAGGAGAAGCCCAGTGATCATTGGCTGAACTGCAGAGTTGAGGTGTGGTCGTTACTCACGCCCTGCACCTGCCTCAGGAAGTGCCTCCACAGCATGAGAATCTAGGTTGCCCTCCCATCTAATTTCAAAACCCAAATCCTCCATTCACAGACCAAGGCTTTTCATTCACGTAAACAGCTGCACCCACACTGACAACAGTAGAGACACATTGGGTGAGTGGAATTAGCTGGAGCTTCTATCTTTACTCCGCTTCAAAAAAGAAAACCCTTTATGGGGTTGAGCTTGTGCAGATGCCATGCGACTCTTCACCTTCACTTTGTTAGGTTCTCAGGCAAGAGAATGGCCTCCTCACACGCCAGCACAGGCTGGTCCGCTCACACCTGCTGGCAACGCCACATCTGAGGGGTGAGCCTCTCAGGCCCCCTGAAACCTCACCTCACTCCCTAACAGGTGGCTGTGAGGGTGCTCGCAGCCACGTGGAGAGAGGCAGTTACCGTTTTCCCATGCTGGGAAGCTCATCTCCACAGGAAGAAAAGGCAGGCTGAGATGGCAAAGTGGGAGGGAATGATCGAAAGGGAAATGAAGGAAGGTGAAGAGGCTAAATTCAACAGTTTGGGTTCTTGGCGAGTGAGAGGACTTAGGGAAAGGGGAAGCAAATGTATGGCAGAGAAAAGCAGTGCTGTTAGGGAACTCAGGGACATTTAAAAAAAACCAGTTTGTAGTGGTAGGATGTTAGTCTAGTGTACATACTATCAGTAAAAGGCAGCGTGAACTACCTAGCTGAAACCTGCAATCCATGATTCATTTTATTCATTTTGAATAGAGGTCAAAGATTAAAGGAACTTAAGTCACAAGTTGAACAGCTCAATGGGAGGCATTCAATCTGAGGAGCAGGAAGCTCCTCAGGTGTAGTGCCTAAAAACAGCCCTTGAATAGTTCTCTCAACTTGAATGCCAGTGAACTAAAGCAACAAGTTACCTGCCCCATACACCCAACATACAATGGTGGGACAGCTGTAGGGTAACCAATAGACACATTCCAGATCAATGTGTGCAGAAAGGAAAGGTCACTGATCCACAGAAATTCTGAAGTCCTGCAAAGCATAGGCTGGCAGGTCCTTCATTAGGATTCAAGGCCAGGGAACACTTCCTTCATGGTTTTCTGCTTCACTCTCTGGACATGTGGTTCCACCTTAAAAATTATCGTTCCATTTCCTTGGAAAGTAGCTTGTGTTTGCAGATGTGTAGCTTTCTCAATCTGCTTCCTGGCTGCAGAAGTTTGGAGGACTAAAGGTCTTTTTATTTTGTAATCCTCTGTCCCTTTCAGTCTAAGTTTACAAAGTTTCTGCAAATACGATTCCCTCAAAGTTTCTGCAAATACAATTCCCTCAAAAATACCATGTCTTCTGTGAATCTTGTTGGACTTCACTCCCTTAGACAAAAGCCACAACCACAAATTCCTTCAAGACAAGCCCTTCTCTTCATCTGCTGAGATGACTGAGGGACACCACCCTTAAGCTTCTTAGAAGCCCTATTGCTAGACTGGACAGATTTCCAAGGCACCACTTTGTATCTTTCTAAGATCTTAAGCGTTTTTACAGCCACACCTTCAGCTTCATCTTTAGACCATCTTGTTTTCCCGCCATCGCTCTGAATTTGATCTCTGCCAAAAACCCATTTCTATATTCTCGATTTTTTTCTGAAAAAAATTCATCATTTATTAACATAAAGAGACTGATAATTCCCAAAACCAGCAATTCCTGTGACCCCTTGTGTTTACTGTTCTACCTGTCACTTTACCTTTCACATTTTACCATAATCAGCAAGAGGACGGCAGGCAGCACATTAACACTCCACCTGGAAATCATTTCAGCTAGAGCATCTAGTTAATTAGGTACAATTTATAGGTATAAGGGAGTGACTATCACATGAGAATCACTGGGACCACTTTAGAAGCTGGCTACAATACTTGTACAATAAAGAACACAGAGCCTGAACTAAGATGGCGGAGTAGAAGGATGTGCTCTCACTCCCTCTTGCGAGAACACCAGAATCACAACTAACTGATGAACAATCATCAACAGGAAGACACTTGAACTCACCAAAAAAGATACCCCACATCCAAAGACAAAGGAGAAGCCACAATGAGACAGTAGGAGGGGCGCAATCACAATAAAATCAAATCCCATAACTGCTGGGTGGGTGACTCACAAACTGGAGAACACTTATACCACAGAAGTCCACCCACTGGAGTGAAGGTTCTGAGCCCCACATCAGGCTTCTGAACCTGGGGGTCTGGCAACGGGAGGAGGAATTCCTACAGAATCAGACTTTGAAAGCTAGCGGGATTTGACTGCGGGACTTCGACAGGACTGGGGGAAACAGAGACTCCACTCTTGGAGGGCACACACAAAGTAGTGTGTGCATCGGGACCCAGGGGAAGGAGCAGTGAACCCAGGGGAGACTGAACCAGACCTACCTGCTGGTGTTGGAGGGTCTCCTGCAGAGGCAGGGGGTGGCTGTGGCTCACCATGGGGAGGGGGACACTGGCGGCAGAAGTTCTGGAGGGACTCATTGGCGTGAGCCCTCCCAGAGTATGCCATTGGCCCCACCAAAGAGCCTGCAGGCTCCAATGTTGGGTCGCCTCACATCAAACAACCAACAGGGAGGGAACCCAGTCCCACCCATCAGCAGTCAAGAGGATAAAAGTTTTACTGAGCTCTGCCCACCAGAGCAACAGCCAGCTCTACCCACCACCAGTCCCTCTAATCAGGAAACTTGCACAAGCCTCTTAGATAGCCTCATCTACCACAGGGCAGACAGCAGAAGCAAGAAGAACTACAATCCTGCAGCCTGTGGAACAAAAACCACATTCACAGAAAGACAGACAAGATGAAAAGGCAGAGGGCTATGTACCAGATGAAGGAACAAGATAAAACCCCAGAAAAACAACTAACTGAAGTGGAGATAGGCAACCTTCCAGAATAAGAATTCAGAATAATGATAGTGAAGATGATCCAGGACCTTGGAAAAAGAATGGAGGCAAAGATCGAGAAGATGCAAGAAATGTTTAACAAAGACCTAGAAGAAATAAAGAACAAACAAACAGAGATGAACAATATAATAACTGAAATGAAAACTACACTAGAAGGAATCAATAGCAGAATAACTGAGGCAGAAGAACGGATAAGTGACCTGGAAGACAGAATGGTGGAATTCACTGCTGCTGAACAGAATAAAGAAAAAAGAATAAGAAGAAATGAAGACAGCCTAAGAGACCTCTGGGACAACATTAAACGCAACAACATTCACATTATAGGGGTCCCAGAAGGAGAAGAGAGAGAGGAGGGACCTGCGAAAATATTTGAAGAGATTATAGTCGAAAAGTTCCCTAACATGGGAAAGGAAATAGCCACCCAAGTCCAGGAAGCACAAAGAGCCCCATACAGGATAAACCCAAGGAGAAACAGGCCAAGACACACAGTAATCAAATTGGCAAAAATTAAAGACCAAGAAAAATTACTGAAAGCAGCAAGGGAAAAACGACAAATAACATACAAGGGAACTCCCATAAGGTTAAGAGCTGATTTCTCAGCAGAAACTCTACAAGCCAGACGGGAGTGGCATGATATACTTGAAGTGATGAAACGGAAGAACCTACAACCAAGATTACTCTACCCGGCAAGGATCTCATTCAGATTCGATGGAGAAATCAAAAGCTTTACAGACAAGCAAAAGCTAAGACAATTCAGCACCACCAAACCAGCCCTACAACAAATGCTAAAGGAACTTCTCTAAGTCGGAAACACAAGAGAAAAAAAGGGCCTACAAAAACAAACCCAAAACAATTAAGAAAATGGTCATAGGAACATACATATCAATAATTACCTTAAACGTGAATGGATTAAATGCTCCAACCAAAAGACACAGGCTTGCTGAATGCATACAAAAACGAGACCCACATACATGCTGTCTACAAGAGACCCACTTCAGACCTAGGGACACATCCAGACTGAAAGTGAGGGGATGGAAAAAGATATTCCATGCAAATGGAAATCAAAAGAAAGCTGCAGTAGCAATACTCATATCAGATAAGATAGACTTTAAAATAAAGAATGTTACAAGAGACAAGGAAGGACACTACATAATGATCAAGGGATCAATCCAAGAAGAAGATATAACAATTATAAATATATACGCACCCAACACAGGAGCACCTCAGTACATAAGGCAACTGCTAACAGCTATAAAAGGGGAAATCGACAGTAACACAATAATAGTGGGAGACTTTAACACCTCACTTACACCAATGGACAGATCATCCAAAATGAAAATAAATAAGGAAACAGAAGCTTTAAATGACACAATAGACCAGATAGATTTAATTGATATTTATAGGACATTCCATCCAAAAACAGCAGATTACACTTTCTTCTCAAGTGCGCACAGAACATTCTCCAGGATAGATCACATCCTGGGCCACAAATCAAGCCTCAGTAAATTTAAGAAAATTGAAATCATATCAAGCATCTTTTCTGACCACAATGCTATGAGATTAGAAATCAATTACAGGGAAAAAAATGTAAAAAACACAAACACATGGAGGCTAAACAATACGTTACTAAATAACGAAGAGATCACTGAAGAAATCAAAGAGGAAATCAAAAAATACCTAGAGACAAATGACAACGAAAACACGACGACCCAAAACCTATGGGATGTAGCAAAAGCAGTTCTAAGAGGGAAGTTTATAACTATACAAGTCTACCTCAAGAAACAAGAAAAATCTCAAATAAACAATCTAACCTTACACCTAAAGGAACTAGAGAAAGAAGAACAAACAAAACCCAAAGTTAGCAGAAGGAGAGAAATCATAAAGATCAGAGCAGAAATAAATGAAATAGAAACAAAGAAAACGATAGCAAAGATCAATAAAACTAAAAGCTGGTTCTTTAAGAAGATAAACAAAATTGATAAGCCATTAGCCAGACTCATCAAGAAAAAGAGGGAGAGGACTCAAATCAATAAAATTATCAATAAAATTAAAAATGAAAAAGGAGAAGTTACAACAGACACTGCAGAAATACAAAGCATCCTAAGAGACTACTACAAGCAACTCTATGCCAATAAAATGGACAACCTGGAAGAAATGGACAAATTCTTAGAAAGGTATAACCTTCCAAGACTGAACAAGGAAGAAACAGAAAATATGAACAGACCAATCACAAGTAATGAAATTGAAACTGTGATTAAAAATCTTCCAACAAACAAAAGTCCAGGACCAGATGGCTTCACAGGTGAATTCTACCAAACATTTAGAGAAGAGCTAACACCCATCCTTCTCAAACTCTTCCAAAAAATTGCAGAGGAAGGAACACTCCCAAACTCATTCTATGAGGCCACCATCACCCTGATACCAAAACCAGACAAAGATACTACAAAAAAGGAAAATTACAGACCAATATCACTGATGAATATAGATGCAAAAATCCTCAACAAAATACTAGCAAACAGAATCCAACAACACATTAAAAGGATCATTCATCATGATCAAGTGGGATTTATCCCAGGGATGCAAGGATTCTTCAATATATGCAAACCAATCAATGTGATACACCATATTAACAAACTGAAGAAGAAAAACCATATGATCATCTCAATAGATGCAGAAAAAGCTTTGACAAAATTCAACACCCATTTATGATAAAAACTCTCCAGAAAGTGGGCATAGAGGGAACCTACCTCAACATAATAAAGGCCATATATGACAAACCCACAGCAAACATCATTCTCAATGGTGAAAAACTGAAACCATTTCCTCTAAGATCAGGAACAAGACAAGAATGTCCACTCTCACCACTATTATTCAACATAGTTTTGGAAGTCCTAGCCATGGCAATCAGAGAAGAAAAAGAATTAAAAGAATACACATTGGAAAAGAAGAAGTAAAACTGTCACTGTTTGCAGATGACATGATACTATACATAGAGAATCCTAAAGATGCCACCAGAAAACTACTAGAGCTAATCAATGAATTTGGTAAAGTTGCAGGATACAAAATTAATGCACAGAAATCTCTTGCATTCCTATATACTAATGATGAAAAATCTGAAAGCGAAATTAAGGAAACACTCCCATTTACCACTGCAACAAAAAGAATAAAATACCTAGGAATAAATTTACCTAGGGAGACAAAAGACTTGTATGCAGAAAACAATAAGACACTGATGAAAGAAATTAAAGATGATACCAACAGATGGAGAGATAAACCATGTTCTTGGATTGGAAGAATCAATATTGTGAAAATGACTATACTACCCAAAGCAATCTACAGATTCAATGCAATCCCTACCAAATTACCAATGGCTTTTTTTACAGAACTAGAACAAAAAATCTTAAAATTTGTATGGAGACACAAAAGACCCTGAATAGCCAATGCGGTCTTGAGGGAAAAAAGTGGAGCTGGAGCAATCAGACTCGCTGACTTCAGACTATATTACAAAGCTACAGTAATCAAGACAATATGGTACTGGCACTACAACAGAAATATAGATCAATGGAACAGGATAGAAAGCCAAGAGATAAACCCACGCACCTATGGTCAGCTAATCTATGACAAAGGAGGCAAGGATATACAATGGGGAAAAGACAGTCTCTTCAATAAGTGGTGCTGGGAAAACTGGACAGCAACATGTAAAAGAATGAAATTAGAACACTCCCTAACACCATACACAAAAATAAACTCAAAATGGATTAGAGACCTAAATGTAAGACCGGACACTATAAAACTCTTAGAGGAAAACATAGGAAGAACACTCTTTGACATAAATCACAGCAAGATCTTTTTTGACCCACCTCCTAGAGTAATGGAAATAAAAACAAAATAAACAAATGGGACCTAATGAAACCTCAAAGCTTTTGCACAGCAAAGGACACCATAAACAAGACGAAAAGACAGCCCTCAGAATGGGAGAAAATATTTGCAAACGAATCAACGGACAAAGGATTACTCTCCAAAATATATAAACAGCTCATGCAGCTCAATATTAAAAAAACAAACAACCCAATCCAAAAATGGGCAGAAGACCTAAATAGACATTTCTCCAAAGAAGACATACAGATGGCCAAGAAGCACATGAAAAGCTGCTCAACATCACTAATTATTAGAGAAATGCAAATCAAAACTACAATGAGGTATCACCTCTCACCAGTTAGAATGGGCATCATCAGAAAATCTACAAACAACAAATGCTGGAGACGCTGTGGAGAAAAGGGAACCCTCTTGCACTGTTCGTGGGTATGTAAATTGATACAGCCACTATGGAGAACAGTATGGAGGTTCCTTAAAAAGCTGAAAATAGAATTACCATATGATCCAGCAATCCCACTACTGGGCATATACCCAGAGAAAACCATAATTCAAAAAGACACATGCATCCCAATGTTCATTGCAGCACTATTTACAATAGCCAGGTCATGGGAGCAACCTAAATGCCCATCGACAGACGAATGGATAAAGAAGATGTGGTACATATATACAATGGAATATTACTCAGTCATAAAAAGGAACGAAATTGGGTCATTTGTTGAGACGTGGATGGATCTAGAGACTGTCATACAGAGTGAAGTAAGTCAGAAAGAGAAAGACAAATATCGTATATTAACACATATATGTGGAACCTAGAAAAATGGTACAGATGAACTGGTTTGCAGGGCAGAAATTGAGACACAGATGTAGAGAAACAAACATATGGACACCAAGGGGGGAAAGCAGCGGGGGGTGGTGGTCGTGGTGTGATGAATTGGGAGATTGGGATTGACATGTATGTATACACTGATGTGTTGTTGCATTACTGTCAACAAACTATTTTCTCTTACATGCTGAATCATTTTGCTACACAAAGTCTAAATCCTCATTAAAGTATATACTCCATCTCCGTAGGCTCTCACCCTGCCCAAAGCCACTTTCATTCTTACTTAGAGGACCTTTTCTTATTTAAGTATCTTTAATGATAAAATTTCAAGTGTGATGACTTCCAACATGTAGAGGGAATACTTTGTATCAAGAAACCTTAATGCCACAACAGATGGGGAACTGTCTGCTCATAAGATCAAACCAGTTAGACCCACTTCTGCAGAAACTTTCTGAGTGTACAGGGTCAAGAGCTGTCGTAAACAAAAATGGGTTCTTTAAATAAAGACAAGACTAATAAAGAGATTTATTACAGAATCCCTGAATAAGATCAAAATCCTAACTAATTCTAAAGAAGAGTGAAGCTGTGCTCAGGCCTGTGACCTGAGGGCCATACCAGCAACATCTTAAACCAAAGCTCCCAGAATGGCATCACTTGGCAGTGTTTCCCATCAATGAACCAAGCGATCTTCCCATGCTCAGTCTGACCTTTTTTCCCAGTACAGCTCTATGCCTACTTTAAGCAAGATTCTTCCATTTTCAAAAGAGCCTGTTATCCAATTCCTCTGAACATGAGGACAGGATGGTGCCGGTCAATTTATCCTAAGGCCAAGAGGCTTGGTGACCTCAACTCCTTTTCTATTAATGACATGGCACCAAAGCCCCTACTGCCTCTGCCTCTGGAATTGACAGTGCCAGAAAGTTAGCAGGTACGTGCCAGCAAGCAAGAGGGTGTAAGCACTGCTGGAGGCGGAGAAACTAAGTCCATGCTTTAGAGTGACAGTCTCCTGTCAGCCACATCAGAGTGACCAAAGGGGCACGCAGAACTGCCGCTCAGGCGATGCTGATGGGGATCAAACTGGAGAACAGCTGACCTAGCCTCTTGCTGCTCAACGTGTGGTCCATACACCATCAGCACTGGCATCACCTGGGAACTGTCAGAAATGCAGAAGCTGTAGCTCCACCCCAGACCTACTGAATCGGAACGCACATCCTAAGATACTCCTCCAGGTGATTAGTCTTTGTAGACAAATTCTCTGACAAATAACAAAATAAGGACACTCTTTCCAAATATGATCTAAAGCAGTGTTTCCCGTTAGCGTAAACACGAAACACCTAGGCATTACAGAGCTCACATTAGACCATCACCAAAAGTGAATTGAATTGCATTCTTATGATACACTAATTGTGGTCATTCAAAATTATTTTAAAGCAACTCCCAAGCAGCAATGACAATATATCCAAATTTGCCTTTTAAGTATACCGTTTCCATTAAGAAAGCAGTTTAGTCACAATGTTGATCAGCTAGCCCTAGCTCTTTTTAATTGTTTTGGAAAATTCATCCTCTATTTTATGGCTTAGTTAATAAATGTAAACTGTGAAGTAGCACACCTACAATCTATGACTCTAATATGTAGGTAAACACACAGAGATTCGACTTCCATCCTTATTTGTGAAGAAAATAAGCAGCTAGTCTTTAAGTTGTCCTTGGGTCCTTATTTCTCTACAAAGAAAAAGGCTCGGTCACTTGCCGGTAAGAAAGGAATTGAGGACAAGGAGAGCAGTAAAGTTTTGTCACATGTGAAAATAGGACCCAACCAGAAATGCTTAAAAGGAATCGCCAGGTGACATGGAGGGTCCAGGGCTTATACATGATAACTGTGCCAGCAGCTTGGTGGTTTGATTTTACCCCAGCACTGTCTAGCGGAGCTAGGAGCAAAACCAGACCAAGAGAGACAGACTGAGAGCTGGCAGGTTCGGGCAGCAGCAGGTCAGAGGGATGGAGGGCTGAGCGCTCCGGTAAAAGGCTAGTTATTCTCTACACCTGCGTCCTTCTTCCTGTCCTGCCCCTAGGTTCTTCAGACCTTTTTTTTTTTTCCGATTCCATATATATGTGTTAGCATACGGTATTTGTTTTTCTCTTTCTGACTTACTTCACTCTGTATGACAGACTCTAGGTCCATCCACCTCACTCCGCGACGAAGTGAGAGAGTAGCATGGACACACATACACTACCAATGTAAAATCGACAGCTAGTGGGAAGCAGCCGCATAGCACAGGGAGATCAGCTCCGTGCTTTGTGACCACCTAGAGGGGTGGGATAGGGAGGATGGGAGGGAGACGCAAGAGGGAGGAGAGATGGGGATATATGTATACGTATAGCTGATCCACTTTGTGATACAGCAGAAACTAACACACCATTGTAAAGCAATTATACTCCAATAAAGATGTTGAAAACAACAACAACAAAAAAAGGCTAGTTATTGAAATGCTTAATCAACTCGGGTTACAATTAACTACACAGGAGCCATAACAGCCTTTGTCAAACTGCAGCATGAAGTAAGGTACAGTCTTGCATATTATTTCTATTAAACTTTACATCAAAAATGAAGTAATTCTAAAACTTACCTACTCTGTTAAAAAATAAAATAAAATTAAAAAGGTGCCGACATAGATTCTTAAGAAGTTCTGCCAGAGAACAGATTGGTTGGTTGCCAGAGGTGGGGAGACGGGACAAAATGGGAAGAAAAGAAAACAAAGTTCTGTCCTCAAATTATCCATGTTGTATGTTCCAAAGTGAAACAAGTAATTGCTTAGATCAACGTGTCATAATGATGCTAAAATGCATGTTTTACCAATCAATAAAGCATGTTTAATGAAGGAAAACTACACAGTAAAACTTTGGAGATGGTTGGGAATTCGTGTTCCTTCAGTGCCCCCGCCCCACCCCCTTCAGAGACTCTTTTACAGGTGATATGTCTGGATCATCAGCCCTTTTTTAAGTCTTTCCAACCCCAGGGACTCCTTGCGTTATGAGGCTGACTCACTTTTAGTCATTTCTATGTCAAAAAAGTCCAAAGACTTCTCACTGTAATTATAAAATATTGATCCTAACCCTGCCTACTTAATGCAAAATGAATCTCATCTTTCTCCCACAAGAGAGCCCCTGAGCTTTCCTACTTCATACACTCCATGTGTTCCCCCCACCTCACATCTTCTCTTTAAATATCCCTGGTTTCCTCAACATCTCTGGTCCCTCATGTGACATTTTTCCATTCTCTTATTATCCCAACTGGTTCTCCATAGAATAGCTAATTTTCCCAATAATCTCAACTTCCCCTGAAAAGAAGCTTACAAAGTCTAACTGTTCCCATTTTACACACGGTGAAACTGAGGCCTAAGAGGTATGTGACTTGCCTAAGGTCACCCAGTAAGTAGTGAAGCTAGGATTCAAACCAAGCAGTTCAACTCAAGTGCATGCTCTTAACCACTGTATTAAGTTCCCATTGCTGCTGTAACAAATTATAGTTTAGTGGCTTAACACAAGATAAGTTTATGATTTTACAGTTCTGGAGGTTAGAAGTTCAAAATCAGTCTCGTTGGGCTAAAATCAAGGTGTCGGCAGGGCTGCATTCCTTCTGGAGGCTCTGGAAGAAAATCGATTTTCTGTTCCTTCCCGAGGCTCCCTTCGCTCCATCTTCAAAACCAGCAGCATCGGGCTGAGTCTCTGTTCCACTACCATCTATCTGGTTCTCGCTCCCTCTTCCACTTATCAGGACCCTTGTGATTATACTGGGCCCCCCTGGCTAATCCAGGCTCCTCTCCTGCAACCCTAATTCCACCTGCAACCTAAGCCCCCCTTGCCTTGCAACATATTCACAGGTTCAATGGGCTAGAGCGTGAACATCTTTGGGAGCTGTTCTGCCTACAGCTACCAAGCCTCCTTAAAAACAGGTTCCTGTGTGCTATTCCCTTCTCAGAGTGAAGCATCTGTAACTCAAGACAGGACTCCAAGTGTGGTTAATTATCACAAAAAACCATCACTGTAAAGGTCATTAATAATGGTCATCTTGTAAAATGAGGATAATGGAGTGATTGTGAGGATGGAGTGAGGAAATAGATATGTGATTGGCACAGTTTCTAGCATATAGTAAGTGATCAGTAAATGGAGAGAATTTACCCAACTTCTCTTGTTGCAGACCACAGGTACTTTGTATTGTGGCATCTATATTGTACTGTCAGCTGAGATCATGTACAGTGGCGTAGTCACCTCCTATGAACTGACATCACAGTTCATAGGAAGAAGACCTGTTAGTTTTAACAGACCAGGAAGCTAGTCAAATTTAGAATAAAAATAAGGTGGATATAAAGAATCTGAATTGAAAGTCATGTGATCCTATTAGTGAGGTGTCACAGAAAAAGGCATAAAATGCATGATTCCATTTGTAGCTAATATAAAATCACAGAATTCATGTGATTGATTTTTTTCAATAGAATACAGTAGAAATATATTCCTGATGAATATCCTTTTGGAGACTGAGGCCCATTCGGATCGTTTTTAGTTTCAGTTTTTGATATCCAGTACATGAGCTATGTGTTATTGCTCCAACATCTATAAACTAGACTAAGTAAATTTCCCATGTTTTCATCCCACCTTTTTTTTTTTTAAAATAAAAATAGGGCAAGTACAAGCCCTAAGGCAAACTGCCAGAAACCTCTCTCCAAATTTACATGGATTTACATTCAGGTCCTTAAAACTGAGTATTTTTTCTCAATTATTTAAGATTTCGCCTACAGACATTATTATCTGGTCCGCTTTTCCATCTCAACAATACCAAGGCTACAACAACAGACACATTACAGGAATTAAGACAGATACCTAAAAGGCCAAGGATGGTCATATGAATAAATCAAATACAAATGAATAAAATGGGCATAATGTCAAAGAGATGACAAAAGAGAACAAAGAAACCAGAGGCTCCCATCCTGTCTATGGGACACCCCATATAATGGTTGCCTTGGGGGAATACAGGCCTGCTGTTACCAGATTCATTGCAAAGCTAGAGATGAAGATTTTATCTAAAATATGAGGGTATGCAAATGTTGATTTAAATTTTTAAGACAAACAAAACCTGTGTAAGTCAAGCAAAATCCACTGTGGGCCATTTCATGACCTCTAGTAGGTCTCCTGGACTCTCCATGGGACCAGCCCAGTGATCTGTTGCTTTAGAGCATTTGTTTGTGGTGGACAAGGCTGGCCTCTAGTGATTATTTTCCTTCTTGTTAAATAATCACAAACCATCCCTTTAATCATCTTTTCCATGATGTTGTTAGGGAATAACATCTAAAAATCAACATTGACCACTTTTTTGGACATTTGCAAATCTGCCACCTTATGCAAATTGCCTCATCCTCCACAGGGTCTCTTGATTCTCCCCTCCCCTCCACCAACCCTCTGCTCCATATGTATTATGTCAATAAACTACTAATACAAAAACCCTGGCTTCTCTATCAACCCGTAAGTAAGTCCTACACACTCTTTCCATCAAAACATTTGGAAACTCTGACCACTTCTCACCATTCCCAATATTGCCACCACATTCTCTTGCCTGAACTACTGTATTAGTCAAAAACAGAACCAACAGGATACATATATAAAGAGATTTATAATAAGGAATTGGCTCATACAATTATGGAGGCTAAGTCCCAAAATCTGCTTATCTATAAGCTGGACACCCGGGAGAGCTGATGGCATAATTCCAGTCCATGGACAGAGCCTGAGAACCAGGAGAGTCAGTGGGATGGTATAACTACAAGTTCAAAAGCTAGCAGCCTTGAAACCCAAGAAGAGCCAATGTTTCAGTTCAAGGCTGTCTGAAGGCAGGAAAAGACCAATGTCCTAGCTCATGCACTGAGGCAGGAGTAGCTTCCTCTTACTCATAGGAGGGTTGAACTTTTGGTTCTAGGCAGGCCTTCAACTGATTAGATGAGGCCCACTCTCAATAGAAAGGGCAATCTGCTTTACTCAGTCTACCAATTTTTCAAATGTTAATCTCATCCAAAACACCCTCACAGACACACCTAGGATAATATAATAATGTCTGACCAAATATCTGGACACCCCATAGCACAGTCAGGTTGACACATAAAATTAATCATCACAATTACTGAAGCTGTTCCTTAACTGACTTTTCTGCTTCTCAATTTCCTTCAGTCCACTCTTCAAACACCAATCTATGATCTTTTTTATTTTTAAGTTTTACTGAGACATTAATTCACATACTATACAATTCATCCAAAGGGTACAATTCAATGGGTTTCAGTGTATTCACAAATATGTGCATCCTTTATCACAGACAACCAATAATTTCTAACAACAAATTAAATTACTCTCAAAAGTCCCCAACGGCTTCTCATCCCCAGTGGCTTAGGGTAAAATGCAGTCTACTCACCAAAGCCCACAAAGCCCTATACAACCTTGCTGGCCTACCTCTTTGCCTCACTCAGTTCCAGACGCAGAGTCCTCCTTAATGGTCCAGTTTGATCCTGCCTTGACCCCGCCCCTCTTTTCCTTCTCTCTGGAAAACTCCCACCCATCCTCATATCTTCCCACTCCCTCACTTCATTCAGGTCCCTGATCAAATGCCAGCTCCTGAAATAAGATGCCGTCTGAGCACCTCCTCTGTAATACTTGTCATACATGCACTCAATCATTCTCTACCCATTCACTTTATTTTTTCAGTATAATTAAGGTCATTGACAAGGTATTATAGATCCTTCATGGTAATTATTGGCACCTGACAGGTTATTATCGACTTACTGACTATGCTCCATTAGGGAACAACTTTCTCTGCCTTACTTGCGGTTGTGTCCCAAGTTCTTAGAACAGTACCTGGCACGGAGTAGGTGTTCAGTATTTTTAGGAAAGGAGGGATAGTCATGGGCCTAAACCCCATCAAGTAACCAATGCCCTGACACCAGTCTTACACGTGGGTTCTATTTCATATTAACGTCATCTGCTCTTCCTTTTCCAATTTCTACATTAAAAAGATGCCTAGGGGCTTCCCTGGTGGCACAGTGGTTGAGAATCTGCCTGCTAATGCAGGGGACACGGGTTCGAGCCCTGGTCTGGGAAGATCCCACATGCCGCGGAGCAACTAAGCCCGTGAGCCACAACTACTGAGCCTGCGCGTCTGGAGCCTATGCTCCGCAACAAGAGAGGCCACGATAGTGAGAGGCCCGCGCACCGCGATGAAGAGTAGCCCCCGCTTGCCGCAACTAGAGAAAGCCCTCGCACAGAAACGAAGACCCAACACAGCCAAAAATAAATAAATTAATTAATTAATTTTTTAAAAAAAAGATGCCTAAAGAGAGATTGTTCAAAGTGTCTTTGTATCTGAATAAAACTGTCATGTATGACATAATCTTACTCTGAATCAATTTTTTTTTAACTCTAAAAGTTAATCATAGTGTTGCTTTAGGAATTCTAATTCATTAACGTTTTGAAAAAAGTTGCCCTCAAGGCTGAAAGTTGGCGCATAAATGTTCATCTTAGATTTAAAAACGAGTAAGTTTTGGAACCATAGGGAAGTGTTCCTAAACTTGTGCCAACGCCATGACTAAGAGATTATGGCTAGAAATAAAACCGGAGTTTCCCGATTTACAGTGCTGCATCATTATGAGGGCATTGTAACCAATTTCAACGTTGACACTAAGTTTCTAAGTTTCTACTCTTGGTGATACTTAATTTCAGTTGAGAGTTGGAGAAAAATAGGGTGACAAGGAAACTTGAGGAGATATCCTAAAAATACTTTATATAAATAACTCAGGGGCTTCCTTGGTGGCGCAGTGGTCGAGAGTCTGCCTGCCAATGCAGGGGACACGGGTTCGAGCCCTGGTCTGGGAAGATCCCACATGCCGCGGAGCAACTAAGCCCGTGAGCCACAACTACTGAGCCTGCGCGTCTGGAGCCTGTGCTCCGCATCGAGAGGCCGCGATGGTGAGAGGCACGCACACCGCGATGAAGAGTGGCCCCCGCTTGCCACAACTAGAGAAAGCCCTCGCACAGAAACGAAGACCCAACACAGCTAAAAAAAAAAATAAATAACTCAGTCATCATTGACTTATTTATATGCCATTTACATGGAGGTGTTAAGGCATTTGGATATTTAATATCTAATATTTGTTACCTTGAAGACATCCAATGCACATCAGTCTGTTTCCTCAGACTTGATTACTGGATAACCCCAAACCATTTCAAAATACAGATGGTGATCCACAGAAATTCCAATAAAAGATACATTAGAAAAAAATTATTTACATTAAAATACAACCATGGACAATGTCATTTCAAATGCACAAAGTGATCTTTTTTTTTAGTAGTGGCTAACTTCTATGCTATGATTTCTTACACCAGTGAAATAGTACACTAAAAATGGTAACATTATAGTACTCTTCTATGTCTTTATTAAGTAAGAAAAAGTACTCCGTATTTGTGTTACTGGTGTTTTGTTTTCAAAGAAAATAATGAGATTGGCATGCTAGTAAAATAAGAATAGTTTAAATGTTAGTGTTACACAGCTTGTAACAGTGGTTCACCTTCCCTTTGTAATAAAAACATTTCTTTAATAGAGTTTTAATCATGAGACCACGACTGAGCAGTTTTAATCAAGTGTATTGATATAGTTTAACTTTCACTGTCTTATTAGGAAATGAAAGAAAAGAAAAAAATCTTTTAACTCAAAACTCCAAGGTCTGATCCAACATATATGAAGTTATTCTAATACAGTAAGAGGTGAGAAATGGTAATTTATAGAAACATTTAGCCTTTGTTATTTATCAACTGTGAGGAAATCAAGAACATGAAAACTAAGAGTTGAGGCAAGAGTAGGGTTATGGGAGGGACCTCCATGTTGACCCCCATCCATCTAAAGATGGGGAGCAGGGCAGTCAGAATCAGCTCAGTATGAATCCTGCTCTTATTGGCTAAATAATCAAATTGGCAAGGATGAGTGAATCAAAAAGAATTTGCTTGGTGGAAGCCTCTCCCAAATTTACTAGGTGGAAGATCTCCTTCAACAAATCTACAAAGTCAGCAATAAAATTCAAGACCAGAAAATAGACACTACTGATCTTACCATTAAATGGTTATTTTAAACTAGCTCTACACCATTTTCCCCTCTCTTCCTATGCTGCAGCTTGTTATCAGTGTTTTGCATATATTAACATCCAAATATTTTCACAAATGCATCTTGCTTATTACCAACTAGAGAGAGATTCCCTCTGAGACACACACTGGGTTTGACCTAGTACAGAGCAACTCTCAATCACCACTCTTTCAAGCAAGGCATATATTCATACTGGCTGCTCATCCAAGTCACATTGTAATATTCCTTGAGTACTTTCTCTTCAACCATACAAAATTCATTCCTGCCTCTTACCCAGCAAAGTACCACCCTTGAATGAAAATAGTAATTATATTTGTACTTCTTACATTATTTCTACTTGGAAGAGAAAGGAAAGGAAACAGAAGAAAGTTTTTTTCTCCTGAAAACAGTCTGTCTCGAGGTCTCACATTTTGATTTTATTTGTAGAAAGAACTCACAAACTCAGCGTTTCACAAACCTCCCCTCTCCCAACCCCTGGGCTTATTTTACTAAAAAAAATTTTTAATGGGATAAATATAGTCATTGCTTAAGAGTAGTTTTCAGAAAAGTGCATGATAAAACCTGGATCAGAATATTTAAATTTTATAGCTGATTCCTCAGGTGAATTTTCTACTACAGAGGAAGGGAACAACTAGATGTTTCAACAGTGACCTTGGCATAGACTAGGTTGCACTACTTTGCTGACACCCAAGTGTATAGGTGAGTGAAGATGAATGAATCAGAAGTAATTTTACACAGGTACAAGAACACTGACCACTAATAACCTTCTGAAAAATGGCAGTAAGAACAGACCCACAGACTTGCCTTATTTTTTAAAATAACCATTATGAAGGCAGGAGAAAATGACACATCTAACAGCTTAAGCTAGCTGGCATCATTTGCCCATTTCCTACATTCTACAGCATTCCTGAATAAGGAGACAACTTTCCCAGCCTCTGTAGTCAACCTTACACATTCCACTCTTAAAGGAATCTGAAAGAATAACACTTTAGAGCAAAGATGTTCCAACTGAGCCCATATTTTTCATGCAAGTCCGGATATACCAAGGATTTTTCTACTAAGCCCACTGACAGACACAAACATTCAAACAAACAAATGATTCAAACTAAATTTTCTAGGATACCATTGCTTTTCAAAGGGAAATCACAATCGAAATGCCAAGCGTGAGAACAATCAAATCTGTAGTCAGTCAGCAAACTAGCCCATGTAAAAGGGTAGGGTTTACTTTCTTGATTCTTTAGCTCAGTGGTTCTCAACCAGGGATGATTTTATGCCATAGGGGTTACTGGCAACGTCAGGAGACATTTTTAGTTGTCACAAGGGGGGGATGGAGGGCACAGTGCTGCTGGCATCTATTAAGTAGAGGCCAGGGATGCTGCTCAACATTCTACAATGCACAGGACAGACTCCCACAACAAAGAAGTATCCAGTCCAAAATGTCAATAGTACCAAGGTTGAGAAACCTTGCTTTAGAAAATACAAATAAACCATTAAGGGTCCAAGATGACTATAAGTCTTATGGTTCATAACTTCCTTGATGTTTTCTACACATATTGTATCGCATGCACACTAATGCAGATGGTAAATATTATTCTGGTTCAACGGCTCTTTTCACCATCAGAATATCTTGCCTGTTGCTCAGGGTTTTGTTTTGAGGTTGAGTTTTTTAATTCTCAAAGTTTTGGTTTTGAGTTTCAATGATGTGAACATACCCACGTTTAACACCAGCTAATTTTTTGGAAGACTCAAACTCTTGGGTTAGAATTTTTAAGCATGGCTTTATAAAGAACAAAGAGAATTTAAAGGATAGGGGAAAATGTATTTCTTTACAAAACTCAATCAAGCAAGGAAAGCTGTATCTCTAGAAGATCTATGAGAACATGATCACTGCCTTCCTAAAGAAAAAAAATAATCATATAATCATATGAATGTTTTAAGTAAAGCATTCAATATATTTCTAAATCATCTTAACATCTCCCTCTGTGTTGTCATTGCTCAGGGGATCTTCCAAGTGTTTCACACAGGTCCATCTGCCATGGGTAAATCCACAGCCTTGGCTTCAAAGCTAAATACACATGGCAGTGGACATGAAACAGAGAAAAGTCATAACTGAAGAAGACAGTAAAAAAGGGAGGAATGGAAGAGGGGGCTTGGAGCACTACACTCACATAGCTTAACAAATCCTTGCACAGAAATTGTGTAATTATTGCTGTATTTGACTTAACTTGGTATCTACCCCACACAAACTTCATTCATGAAACCACCTCAACCCACACACCAGAACTGAACAAACTAAAGGAAATGAATACTCCTGACCACAGCCCAGTTAGCCAAGACCACTCTCTCCCTTAAGGAACTCACCTACTAGCTGGCCACTGACCCATGAGATCTGAAGCCTGGAAAGAAAAAGGTAATCTCAGGGGCTTCCCTGGTGGCGCAGTAGTTGAGAGTCTGCCTGCCGATGCAGGGGACACGGGTTCGAGCCCTGGTCTGGGAAGATCCCACATGCCGCGGAGCAACTGGGCCCGTGAGCCACAACTACTGAGCCTGCACGTCTGGAGCCTGTGCTCCGCAACAAGAGAGGCCACGATAGTGAGAGGCCCCCGCACCGCGATGAAGAGTGGCCCCCGCTTGCCACAACTAGAGAAAGCCCTCGCACAGAAACGAAGACCCAACACAGCCATAAATAAATAAATAAATAAATAAATTCAAAACCTTCATCTGTTAAAAAAAAAAGATATCTCTATAAAAAAAAAAAAAAAAAAGGTAATCTCAGACTCACAGATCTTGAAATCAAACTTATGGTTAGCAAAGGGGAAACGTGGGGGGAAGGGATAAACTAGGAGATTGGGATTATCATATACACACTACTATATATTAAATAGATAACTAATAAGGACCTACTGTATAGCACAGGGAAATCTACTCAATATTCTGTAACAACCTATATGGGAAAAGAATCTGAAAAGGAGTGGATATATGTGTACGTATAACTGATTCACTTTGCTGTACAGCTGAAACTAACACAACATTACACAACATTGTAAATCAACTATACTCCAATTTAAAAAAAAAAAAAAGAAAGAAAAGGTAATCTGATCCATTCAGATTCCTCTCTTGGGAAACGCAACTAAGGGATGCCATTTCCTGTTAGAAATGGGACAGAAAAAAGTAATCGTGTTGAACACAGCTGCCACGTTAATGCCTGAGCACTAGATTAATGAGAGTCCTCTGGAAAACCCTCACAATAAAGCACTCTTCCTCTCACTTAGCTTGAAAACATCTTTGCTCTTTGTTACCAAAAAAGCATTAACTACATGTAAAACTGGTGGATCTGATTAAAGTCTTTGAATGTACCAGTGTGAATTCCTGGTTTCGATACTGTACCAGAGTTATACGAGATGTTACAATGGGGGAAACTGGGGTGAAAGGCACAGAGGACCTCCCTGTACTGCTTTTTTGCAACTTCCTCTGAATCTATATTTCAAAATAAAAAGTTTTTTAAAAGGCAAGTATTAACTAAAACATTTACCTATCTGTATTAGTTTCCGAGGGCTGCCATAACAAAGTACCACAAACCGAGTGGCTTAAAGCAACAGAGATTTATTGTCTCACAGTTCTGGAGACAAGAAGTCCAAAATCAAGGTATTCACAAAGCCATGCTCCCATGAAACCTGTAGAAGAATCCTTCCTTGCCTCTTTCAGTTTCTGGTGGTTTGCTGGCAATCTTTGCTCCTCCTTGGCCTATAGATGCATCACGCCAATCCTCAGTTGTCACATGGCTTTCTTCCTGTGTGTATCTGCCTTCACGAGGCCATCTTCTTATAAGAATGCCAATCATATTAGATTAGGGTGCCTACCCTACTCCATTATGACCTCTGTTCCCATACTCCATGTGACAACCCTATTCCCAAATAAGATCACATTCTGAGGTACTGCAGTTTAGGACTTCAGTATACAGGCATACCTCAGAGATATTGTGGGTTGGGTTCCAGACCACCGCAATAAAGCAAGTCACATGAATTTTTTTTTGTCTCCCAGTGCATATAAAAGTTATGTTTATACTAACTGTAGTCTATCAAGTGTGCAGTAGCATTATGTCTAATAAAGCAACACACATACCTTAATTAACAAATACTGTATTGCTAAAACATACTAACCATCATCTGAGCCTTCAGAGAGTCAAAGAAGTAACATCAGAGAACACTGGTCATGGATCACCACAACAAATATAATAATAATGAAAAAGTTTGAAATACTGCAAGAATTACCCAAATATGACCCAGAGACATGGGGTGAAAAAATGCTGTTAGAAAAATGGCGCTGATAAAACTTGTTAGATGCAGGGTTGCCACAAACCTTCAATTTATAAAAAATGCAATATCTGCAAAGTGCACTAAAGCGAAGCACAATAAATTGAGGTATGCCTGTATTGTATCTTTTTTTTTGGGAGGGGGGACACAATTCAACCTATAACACTGAGAATAACTCAAGCCATCTGAAAAAACAGAGTACTTTCAATACAATTCATACTTTTAATTTTCACAGAAGTTATTTCGTAAAAGTTATTTTCATATAAAACATACTTATTTTATTAAATTGAATGTTTCTTCCTAGGAAGACTTCAAAAACAAAAGTTCTTTAACCTTATTCCTTAAATAACACCTCTGACTCCTATATTACTAGAAGTAATTCATACATATATGTACATTGCAATATATGCATATATATGAAGTTTTTTGCCCAACCAAGTTTGAGACCAATAAAAATATCATGTCAGCTGCTTAGTCATGACAGAAATAGAATAGATGTAACTTGGTAAGAAGGAAGGAATTAATATTTGAGCCCAACTTCTCTGGAACTTTATATATAGACAGTTGACCCTTGAACAACAAAGGTTTGAACTGCACAGGTCCATCTATACGTAGATATTTTTTCAAGAAATATATTGGAAAATCTGTTGGAGATTTGTGACAATTTGAAAAAACTCACAGATCAACCATGTAGCCTAGAAATATCGAAAAAATTAAGAAAAAGTATATATCATGAATGCATAAAATATATGTAGATACTATCCTTACACAGGCATAAGGTGAGTGATATTTAATATAAAATTATTTGTTAGTTTTCTTACTGTTTTATAACTTTGCTTTCAAGGAATTACATTACAGTACAATATGCCTCTCTCTCTCTCATGATTGGAGAAACTGCATATCAGACTATCATCATGGGTAAGTGGGTTTTTCAATGTAACAATGTTTCTAATACTGTATTATAAATATGACTTTATACTGTATGCCACAAAACTCATATAATGATTCATTTATTAGTGTATAGCCTTGGCAACCATGAAGCAATCATAGTGCTGTTTCTTTGTTATTAATGCATGAATCATTATACCTTTAAATAAATATGAATTCCTTTTTCACATTACCTTTTCAATTTTATGACTAATGTTAGTAATATGTATAACAGCTATAGTGTTTTGTATCATATGAGACAATACTGATGTTGGTATTGACAGACAGATGATTCAACTTGTAAACAGACAACGTAAACTTATGGTTTCAATAAATACAGTACAGTACTGTAAATGTATTTTCTCTTCCTTAGGATTTTCTTAACATTTTCTTTTATCTAACTTACTTTATTGTAACAATACAGTATATATTGATAATACATATAACATACAAAATATGGGTTAATCGACTATTGATGTTCTAATAAGGCTTCTGGTCAATAGTAAGCTATCAGCAGTTAAGTTTGCGGGGGAGTCAGAAGTTACACACAGATTTTCAAGTGTGCAGGAGGTTGGTGCTCCTAACTCTCGCTTTGTTCAAGGGTCAACTGCATTCTATATTTCAAAAGAAAATAGTAATTTTCTGATCTTTCAAAGAAAAAACTGTAAAAACTCTTCTTTCCTTCTCTCCTAGACAGATATTTTCTAATAATAAACACTCTGCCACCAACTTATTCCTGTCAAAATTCTGATGACACCTTCATGCCAGCTGCAAACCCAGAACTTTTAGTACTGCTACCTTTAATCCATCATGCCTTTAACATCTGCAAACACATGCATGGCCAAACAGAAGGTTCCTGAATGTATTATAAGCAGCTTGACTGTTCCAAAGATAAAATATTAACATATTTTATTTACATTCCAGTTATTAGCTGTCCTAAACTTGAGTGTACTGTAAAATTAATTTTTTACCTGACTCCCATCATCAGCCTTGATTCTTAGGGATTGCTAACATTTTGAAAATTATCCATCATTTGTAATTATGAATTATTTATTTCCAAAGATATGGTCCCACTTTATTATTGATCTCTCTAGGGTCTTGATACAGCAGATAATCTATATAATGATAGTATGGGGTGTTTTTCATACACAAAACTCCGAATTTAAAGCTAGAATGAATCTAGAGAGTCATCCATAGTCATCTTATGGAAAATATTACTGAGGCAAAGTAGAAGACAGAGACTTGCCCAACATCACACAGGATGTTGGTAGGAAACCAAAAGAGCTGACAGGTCTTAAGTATGTTGCAAATACACTCCAAAACCTGCATGCTGAGTGAGGGCAATGTATAAGCACGAAGCACCTGAAATGTAACAACTTATCAGCTTTGGCCAGTTTCCATAAACTGTGGTCAACTAGCAACCAGTATACGGAGGGCTGAGTTTCGGAAAGACCGTGATCCTAAACAAATGCAATTTGTGGAAGAAATGGGCCAAAAAGGGGGATATAGGCAGTTTGAGGGCACAAAAAGCAAAACAAACAAAAAACTAAATAAATAGAATAAAAGCTTCCAGGCAGAATGGAAACAGAAAGAGGAACTAAAGATATAAGGACAAGATCACTAGGAATACTTTTCTTGAGAAAAAAGACCCCAAATCTAATATCTGTGATAACTCCAGATAAGAGAACGTGTTTACGCCCATCTTTTTACATTTCAGAAACAAGTCTAATTTTGAAGATAATTTATTACTTACCAAACCTGCTATTGGTGTGGACAGTCTATTGATCTTCTTAATGACACCAGGTTTAAGCTTATTAATCAAACTGAAAGTAAATAAAGAAACAACATATGCAGTTACAAGAATGCCAATATTAGTTTAGTGTTCTTTTTAACATCCTCAAAAATCATACATGTCATTCATCGATCCCAATATTTTCTTCAGGTCCAAGAGCCCAACAGAAAGCAAACAACTAAGAAAATAAGTCAGAGACCAGCAATGCCAACAACAGTGAACGGGCCTCTTAGAACATACAGACACACTTTTACATTCAAAGGCATGTCCTTAAAAACAGTTCCACATTTGTTAAAGAAAGGTAATATTTGATTCTGTTTCAACAGTTAGTTTAAGAATCTCTTTCATTATAATATAGTTCTCTTCAACCTAAGAATACTTTTTTCTATTAATCATTTTTATTGATTTTTTTTCTCAAACTGATCTATGTTTTAAAAAGATAGATTCAAACCATATTTTTTTTTTTTTTTGCCATACTTAAAGGGTGCAGTGGAACTCATCCAAATAACAACTATTTCCCATTGGTAACTCATTCAAGTCTATGATTGCTTTGTTATCACTGCGGAATGACTGGGTAAAAATTTAAATGCACCAGAACTCCCCAAAATAGGCTAACAGTCACTTCAGAATCTAACACTGAACAAAAGTTTATGCTGTTATTACAGAATCTGCAAGGATATCTGTAAGTCTCTAGATTCTAAAACACTTTTAGAACCCAGCTTTGACACCTGAAACTTAAGAGTACAATTTTTGGTTCTAAATCTAGATTATTGTGAATTCTATATTTTTGTTGCTGTGCACTGATAACAGTGCCAAGCCATGTAGAAATTTAATATTATAATAATGTTTTTCTAGTAAAGCTAGCCTCATTAATTAATCATTAATCACTGCCAGAAAACTATAATTTGAAACAATGATTTTCCTATTCAATAATGCTTCCACAAAAAAACAATTCTTTATTCTGTAACAGAGTTCCAAAAGGAAAGCAAATATAGGAGAAAGAATCAAACATTCTTAATTTACTGGTCTCTCCTTCACAATGGGAAACAGAAAAAAAAAAAAAATCTGACACTTGTGGAATGTCACTCCTTCAACATTCCAGAGATTTATATATACACTTGAGTGTGCTAAAAATAAAGAAGACAAAAGTCTCAATTTAATAAGCTTCAGAATGTTGTTAACAGGATTCAAAATTACAAAACAGTGGCTTATGAAGATTTAGTCTGGTGAACAAAAGCTGTTTTTCTGTTTTCATAGTTTCTTCACACAAAGATCTTTAGATAACTTAACACAGATGACAGAACCACCCCTCGACTTTAAGCATTTCCAAGAACTGTTACTCTTTGACTCCTAATTTCTTACTTGTGCACTGAAAACCACGTAGGAAGGAAGGCTTTCTCCCTCATGGTCACAATATTTTTCTTTAATCACTAGCTGAAGAGCTAGCAAAAAATTGAGCAGGTTTATAAGAAATGACATTTCCAATTTAATTGTTCTAGTTGTTCCCTATTAAGCAAGTATTTCTTGAATTCTATTACTGGTGGCTTCTTGCAACGCATAGTACAAATAACTGAAACATTACTTAACAGAAACATAATTCTAGCATAGCGTCAACCAAGAAATTCGTAGCAGTTGTCGACCACTAGTTTGACAGTGACTTTCCTACAGGAACTTGAATCTTAAAATGTAATCTTTCTGTGACATTAAAAGTTAGACACCAATATGAGCTGGGGCACCTTATAAAATGTCAGGGAAATCTGACATCAGTTGTCCTTATTAAAGGAACAGTGTCATAAATTCCGCCTCCACCCACTTGAGTCACTGGTAACTTTGGCCAGATCATTCCATTTACCTGTTTACTTCACTTACCATTTTTGTAGTACAGCGTTAGTAATATCGAGAGAATTTTTTTTTAAATACAGTTTCTGGAATGGATAATAACACAGCCTACTCTAAGTTAAGTCAGCCAAAGGAGGCAAGGGATAGAGACTCCTCCCTCATCAGAAAGTTTCAGAGCTATTACTTAGAAGCAACATACACCCAATGGATTGGCATCCATTCCTGAGCCTCCTCGTATGTGTACAAACATGGAAATAACCACAAGGAAAAACAACACTCTGGATAACATGCAAACTACCCTCTAAAAAAAGTGGTGTCACTAGAGGAAAATGCTGTTTTATTTTGTCAACTGTTAAAATGGTATCAGTTCTAAGCACTAGAATATGGAGAAAATGCTCATATAGTTTTGGCAAATAGTGAACATCCAATCTGATTATGAATCATGAGTAATTATTTTCATATACAATTAAAGAAAGATTAGGATATTTCTTCTGGGGAGAAAAACAGGTTTCATAAAATCTAAAATTCTGTGAAATTTAAGTCTATCTAAAGGAATAGGGCATAGTCTTATGTCAAATAAAATACAAGCGTCACACAAGAGAGATACTACTCTCTTTTACAAATGGAACTTCTTTGCATAATAAGTATTCTTCAATCACACATGTGGGGCTTCCCTGGTGGCGCAGTGGTTGAGAATCCCCCTGCCAATGCAGGGGACACAGGTTCGAGCCCTGGTCTGGGAAGATCCCACATGCCGCGGAGCAACTGGGCCCGTGAGCCACAACTACTGAGCCTGCGTGTCTGGAGCCTGTGCTCCGCAGCAAGAGAGGCCGTGATAGTGAGAGGCCCCCGCACCGCGATGAAGAGTGGCCCCCGCTTGCCACAACTAGAGAAAGCCCTCGCACAGAAACGAAGACCCAACACAGCCAAAAATAAATAAATAAATAAAATTTAAAAAAAAAAAATTACACATGTGGAATTCCTAAAGGCAACACTGGCTTCAGGTCACTGGCTCTATTTAAGAACCATATAACATGCTAACTTTCCAGATACCTCTGTACACAAGGAACTAGAGGCAGTCAAGGGACCACTTTATCTGCCTGCATCCCTTTGCCCCACCCCTCTAATCCTATGTAGAATCATACCTCGACTCCCCCAAGCTTTCCCTCATGGCCATGTGCTTTGCTAGCATACCAGGGGTGTGCTCTTTTAGTAAGATGAAAACCAGAACAGGAAACACCACCTAGTCACTTGCTGTCTCCCATGGTAGAGCACTCCTGCAAAAAGGACTACAACGCCTCTCCTTCATCTCTTTCCTCCAGTTTTATCTACTTCCTCTTCTCCTCCTCCCCAAAATGTATCGTCCCCTCCCTCCAAGGGAGTTGAGTTACATCACAGATGCTAGGAAGTTGCCTCTGTTCAGAAATCTCGTCACCAGTGAATATGACCTGACTTTAAATATAAGTCAGAGGCAACACTCCAAGAAAACTGCACATAGAGCTCAGTATGGTGTCTGGCTCAGTAATAAAAGGCTTTAATGAGAACTAGAATGTGATGCTCTGTCTCTTGGTCTCCAGGAACTAGTTCCAAACGCCAAATCTCATTTCCCCTTTATCAGAAAGCTCTTCAGCAGAGGTAGAAAATCGAGAGACATCTTTTGGCTTCCTATTTCCAAAGATTTTTTCCAAATGTACCAGAAAGACTGACATCAAAGAGCATATCAATGCAATGAGAGTGAACTTTTTAACCTATAAGTATTTGGTTAGTCATTCACGCATACACATATTTTTTTTAATTTTATTATTTATTTTATTTATTTTTGGCTGTGTTGGGTCTTCGTTTCTGTGCGAGGGCTTTCTCTAGTTGTGGCAAGTGGGGGCCACTCTTCATCGCGGTGCACGGGCCTCTCACTATCGCGGCCTCTCTTGTTGCGGAGCACAGGCTCCAGACGCGCAGGCTCAGTAGTTGTGGCTCACGGGCCTAGTTGCTCCGCGGCATGTGGGATCTTCCCAGACCAGGGCTCGAACCCGTGTCCCCTGCATTGGCAGGCAGATTCTCAACCACTGCGCCACCAGGGAAGCCCGACGCATACATATTTTTAATATCTTTCTGTCGGCTGCATTTTCTAAACATATATCCCCACATTAGTCAAACTTTTCCTATCAGTAAGCTGAATATTTGTTTAAAAGATATACTAAAGATATTACACATTTCCTTACAAATTAAGGAGCAATGCCTTGTTTTATCTGTTACTCGACACAATCATTTGTCTAGGTTTCCTTGAGATGCAGACTCTGCTCAACAAACAGATGTCAAGTAAAGACAGAGCACTGCACTGGGATCAGCCGCAGAGCAACCAGCCGGCGAAGGTGCTAAGTGCCACGATGTTCTCTCATTCCAAACACATCTCCTAGCACTTATCGAAGGACCTGGCGTATCAAATATCTTATAAACCCACTAACTTCGAACGCAGAAATTTTTCTGTGAATGATTCAAAATCTCTATCTTCTTTGCAGAAATAAATTTAGAAGAACTTTTTTAGTTGCACTCAAATGCTAGACATGATTTTGTGCTTTTCCCCTTTGTTATTTTTTCTGTTACCAAACAAGTCAATCTTCAGTGTTCTCTCCTCATTGTCAAATGCTGATCAAGAGAGTAAGCTCTCTAGGGACCTTCCTGGTGGTCCAGTGGGTAATACTCCACGCTCCCAATGCAGGGTGCCCAGGTTCGATGCCTGGTCGGGGAACTAGATCCCGCATGCATGCCGCAACTAAGAAGCCCGCATGCTGCAACAAAGATCCCGAGGGCCGCAACTAAGACCCGGCGCAACCTAAATAAATAAATAATAAGTAAATAAATATTTTTTGGAAAAAGAGAGAGTAAGCTCTCTATCAGATATATTAATTTAGACTGGTTATCATAAGTACATTTTTTACTAAGATCTTTAATTAATTATCTACAGCTAAATTCATAAGTTGTAATATTTTAAAAATAAAAACCACCTTCAGTAGTGATCACACATCCATGGGTAAAGTAATAAGCATATGTAATTTAAAATTTTAAAGTTTAAAAACATTCAATACAAAATTTTATGATTACTTTAGGATTGATATTTTTAAAGACTGGTAGTAAAATTAATATAAGTTTGATGTCTAGAATTCCTGTGGCAGTAATTTTGAATACTGCTGAATTAGGATACAACACAAATAAATGGTTAACAATACATGCTAAGATGGGAAAGTAGGTGGAGTAGCAACAAGTCAGTACCAATGCACTGATAATCATCATTTCATGATGATAAGACTTTCTTTTTAGCTTCACTGTTATGCCTGAAGCATCCTCAAGTGAGTCTAGCAAAGCTCGAGCGGTGTGACAGCAGAGTCCTCTTATTCTAGGCAACATCAACAGTTATGGCACTAATGGATCTTGCTGAGTAACAGGACATTTCCCAATACAACATCAAGAGCCATACGTGTCTAGCGGGAGGACTCTGGTTTCCTGTCCTGGTTCTGCTCTTCACTATTAAGTAACATCGCAAATTCTGCTCCATCCCTTCATATAAATCAGAGGATTCTCACAGTCGAACTTAGGTTCTTTCCAAATTTTGCCACTGTAAAAATGCTTGGATGCGTGTCTGTATGTATATCTTTGACCATGCTCCTTATCATTTCTTATATTCTATTTCTAGAAATAAAATCATCAGTGTCAAGCTCTTGGTACTTGTCTGGAAAGGAACCTGGCAACATGAACCAATTTACTTTTGCATCAGCAGGGAGCATTCCTGTGTCTACCTCATGGTATGATAAAACAGTGACACTATTTCCCTCTGCCTGTCAGCTCCACTGCGTGATCTCCCTAGTGCTGCAACCTTTATAAGCACTGCTTGTAAGGGATATAAAAAATTGTACCAATGTTTTATGTATCACATTTTAGATATTTAAGCTCTTTTTAATATTTTCCACTATGAAGAGGCTTTATGCATACCCTTTTCCCCATTTTGTAGTCTTAGAGTCCAAAACAAAAGAATTATTGGGGAAAGTCTTATAATCTTTATGATAAATATATGTTTATATTAATAAATAAACTAGCATATAATTACTTGATAGATACTGCCAAATTGCTGTTCAGCACTGTACCAGCTTATACTCAACTGGTCATTTTGAGAATATCATAGACTACTTTGCCATAATACGGCCATCATTTTTTTTAACAGATTTTAAATTATTTACTAGTTCAATTTAAAAATCGTATCTGATTTTAACATAATTATTTCTCACTATTGAAGGTAGAGATTTTACTATTTATTTCCAGTAGTATTTCTTCATTTGTGAAGTATTTGGTCACATCCTTTGCTCATTTGTCTATTGAGATTTTCAAATGTGTACCTTACCAGTTTATTTGAACTCTAGATAATATTTAAGCCAATTCTGCTTAAAATATTTTCCCCAGAATGTTATTTGCCAGAGTTATCTATTTCATAAGACTTCAAGTCTATTTTTTCTGGGTTTTTTCTATTCCTTCAAAGCTTAGAATTTTAAACTGCATCCAAAAATTTTTTAATTCTTCTATTTTATTTTCTCAGCTTTTTATTATTTTAATCCAGGCTATATTCTGGTATATGTAAGGTTTGGGTTTGGGGGTTTTTTTACTGAAGTATAATTGACCTACAACACTATGTTAGTTCCAGGTACATAACACAGTGATCCAATATTTCTATACATTACAAAATGATCACCATGATAAATCTAGTTACCATCTGTCACCATACAAAGATATTACAATATTATTGACTATACTCCCATGATTCCTTTATTTTATAACTGAAGTTTGTACCTCTTAACCTCTCTCATCTATTTCACTTATTCCCCACCCCCTCCGCTCTGGCAACCACCTATTTGTTCTCTGTGACTGTGTTTCTGTTTTGTTATATGTGTTCACTTGTTTTGGTTTTTAGATTCCATATTTAAGTGAATCATGGTATTTGTCTTTCTCTGTCTGACATTTCACTTAGCATAATACCCTCTAAGTCCACCTATGTTGTCACAAGTGGCAAGATTTCATTCTTTTTATGGCAGAGTCATATTCCACTGTGCATATATACCACCTCCTCTTTATCCCTTCATCTCTTAATGGATGCTTAGGTTGCTTCCATATCTTGGCTACTGTAAATAACGCTGCAATGAACTTAGGGGTGCATATATCTTTTTGAATTAGTGCTTTCGTTTTCTTGGGGAAAATAACCAGAAGTGGAATTGCTGGATTAAATGGTAATTCTATTCTTAATTTTTTGAGGAACCTCCATACTGTTCTCCATAGTGGCTGCACCAATTTACATTCCCCCCAGCAGTGCACGAGGGTTCCCTTTTCTCCACATCCTCACCAACGCTTGTTATTTGTTGTCTTTTTGATAATAGTCATTCTGACAGGTGTGAGATAGTATCTCACTGAGATTTTGATTTGCATTTCCCTGATGATTAGTGATGTTGAACATGTGTCTGTTGGCCATCTGCGTGTCTTCTTTGGAAAAATGTCTATTCAGGTCCTTTGTCCATTATTTTATCAAGTTGTTTGTTTTTTTGATGTTGAGTTGTGGTATATGGTGAGTTTGTAAATTAATTCTTAGCCAATTATGTACCCCGATACAAATAATCGAGTGACTCATCTCTTCTCCATTCTCTCATCTGTCCTTTATCACAACTTCCTATGCATAAGAATGTATTTTGGACCTTCCAATTACATTAATATGTACATTTATAAAGCAATCCATAATTTTTTAATTACTGTGCTTTCTCAAGTCTGTCATTTGTTCTAATATTGAGACAGTCTCATTCCACAGAAATTTTTAGTTTTAGGATTTTTCCTTTTTCTCACCTGTTTATTCTTCCCTATGAATGTTAAAATCCTATTTATTCTAAGAAAAGTCTGACTAGATTTAACATGGGTATTGGCTTAAAATTATAAACAAATTGACAACTATTGGAAATACAGTTTTTCATTCCATTTCTTAAATCATATAGTTTACCATTACATTTTAACATACAAAATAAAAGTCTCACACATTTCTCTGAAGTAAACAGTAAACTGTGTTCTAAACTTTTCCACTATTGCCCTTATCCCTTAGATCTCATCTGACTTTCTGACTGATGATTGTTGGTATGTAAAAATTCTAGAGATTAAGTCTCTCATATAAGGCAATTACTCTACTTTTAATTGATGTGATATCATTATATATTTGTCCTTTTTGCAATATTCATTTCCCTTTCTTAATACTTCTCGTTGCACCGACTAGAATTCCTGTACTTTCACCATTTCCTGGCCAACACGTGGTTTTCCATTACCTACCTGAGAGCCTTCATGACTTCAAAAAACTACTTCAAAAATAACCTTTTTCTGATCAACTTTAATATAAATTGTTTATATTACACACATTTAGCACATATATTACTCCTATTTATTTTTAGTAGAACATCATTCTCATTTTTTTTTCCTCAGAGACCCTAGCACTGAAATGTTGTGTGCCCTCCTCTTAGTAATTCATATTTAGGATGAGAAAGCCCTGTAGATGGTACATGCAAGTTCATGAGACAGGACCAAAGCTTTCTACCTTCAAGTTTGAGGTCACAATGTAAAACAACCTCTGCAAAATTTGCAATGAGTCTGTATAACATGACTACCATTACAGAAGTGAATTTTTAAATCGATGTTTGCCAAGCTGACCTTCAACTTGAAAAACTACTTTTAAAAAAATGATGTTTTGCTATATGTGGATATAAAATTACAGAAAAAATTGACTGTGAAGCTTAAAAAGACAGCATACAGATGGCAACCATAAAACACTGCCATGAAGAGAAAGCAGTTTTAAAAATGTTAATTATCTTTATGAACTTGAACACGTGCATCTTTGCATACTACTGAATTATCAAATAATATAGAAACTTCAAAGTCTGTATCACTTTAAGTGAAGAAAAATAGTTCTTATTACTTAAATTTCAAATGGCTATAACATGGATCAGGGTCAATTGATAGCGTTGGTGAGCTGGAGAGCTGTATGAATGCACCTGTCCTCAGGAAATTCAAAACCAGTAAGAGCTCTAAGAAAAAAGCCTTCATCCTTACAGAAGGACCCCTGAGCTTTACATGGAGCTCTGCATAGAAGCCCCAAGAATCCACTGATGTCGCTGTCACTCAGTGTGTGAAAGTCTCCAACTCTAACAAAGGACAGAGCTCTCTCGCATGAATGAGAAGTGGCAAGGTTCTCTATCTTGTCTGATGTCTTAAAACAATCACCTGAGTATCCCATAGTAAATTAACAGGAGTATTTTCTAATAATTTTTTTCTTTTTTTGAATGCACCTTTAACAAAATATTACAGTCGTTACAGGAAGACAGTATAGTATTCACATAGCAGATAGAAATAGAAATAGGTTTTCTCAAACCAATAGGTGAATGTTTATTTGCTCCACTCTTTCCAAGCTGCAAGCCATGGAAAGGAAGGCCTGGTGCCAGTGTGAGAAGAGTTTCCTCAAAAATGTGAGCTGTGAGTTCAAAAAGGCATAAACGTCTGTATGGCTGACTTGGGACAGAGCAAAGACTTGGCATTATTCCAGGGATGGGAAGTACTGACTGACTAACCAGAGACACACCCAATAAGATTACCTTCAAATACATCTTCTTACTTCATAAAGATAATAAAGAATGTTTCCATTTAAATATTTCCAAGATTGCTATCATAAGATGAGTAACTATGAAATTACTAATCAGTAGCTGGATATGCTCCAACTAGATACATTTAAAGAGAAATAATTCTGCAGAACCACAGAGCAAGAGAGGACTGCAGATACTTATGTAGTGGCAAATCTCCTATATTTTTAAATATATAGTAAGGGAGTCTTCAGGAACCCTAATAAACACTGAAGATAGGAGACAGATGAATGAATACAATTAATAAAATTCATAGAAAATTATAACAAGGAGTTGAAATCACCTTATAGACCCCTGTCAATCCTTTTACTAATTAGAAAAAACCCCAAATTAGATTTCGTTCACATTTCACTGTTTAATAAAGCCAAGAGAGACTGCATGTCTAAGGTATACAGTAAAATAATTACTACAACAGACTTTGACTGGGGGAGTATTCTTTAGCCCTCAACTGATTGGATCCCACAGTCAATCAAACTAAATGACACTAAAATGATTTACAGAAGATACTAACTTCAGATTAAAAGGCAATAAATGCACATAACTACCCTCATTATTCAGATGTGTATCTTGTCTGAAACCTCAGTGCAGAGTTTATACCCAATTTAAACTATCTGAAATGTCAGTACAGTGCCAGTTGGGAAAAAGCTATAATGAGCTCATTTCCTCCAACTCTTGACTTTGATATTCCAGAATGCCAGTTCAAAAAGGATAAACTCTTACTAAAGCATAAAAGACTGCTGAAATTACTAGATAAAATAATAAGAAAACTGTTTAATGGTGATAATGAACTAGGATGCCTAGAGATTTTTAAAAGGCAATAAGCAGACCCTATATTTCACAAGAATTGGTAATTTTTCTGACAGTGAACCAAACAGAAGTCAGCCTTTTCCTATAGAGTATTTTAAAAATCTGAATTTATTTTTAAGTCATATTTCAGCTAAAGCTTGAGATCTCAGATGGGCAAAATATTCTCAAAGACAGACAGCTTACTATATTTACCACTAATTTAAAAGTCAGGGTTTACAATACCAGGCTTCTGAACAGCAGGTTTTGCTTTCCTCTTAGACATAATAACTACTCAGGCATATGTGATCAAACAATGATGCTTAATCATTTTGTAGACCAACCAGCTAGGCTTTTCTTTAGTTATAAATTTATACAGAATATAGTTACCTGGACTTTTTTCCAACACTACATCTATTAGATTAAAATGTCTTCATTAACCAGTGGCTAAAAATAATGCAATTCACCATTAAGAGATTTTTTTAATACAAACATCATGTGGTACTTTGGGATCCCGTCATAAACTAAAATTACTGATTACCACAGCTTAATATTTACTGACACTACTTTTGGGAAACATTCATTTAAAGAATACTGGGTGGACTTCCCTGGTGGCGCAGTGGTTAAGAATCCGCCTGCCAATGCAGAGGACATGGGTTCAAGCCCTGGTCCGGGAAGATCCCACATGCTGCGAAGCCACTAAGCCCGTGCGCCACAACTACTGAGCCTGCATGCCACAACTACTGAAGCCCGCGCGACTAGAGCCTGTGCTCTGAAACGAGAAGCCATCGCAATGAGAATCCCGCGCACCACAACGAAGAGTAGCCCCCGCTCACTGCAACTAGAGAAAGCCTGCGCGCGGCAACAAAGACCCAACGCAGCCAAAGATAAATAAATTTAAAAAATAAAAATAAAGAATACTGGGTACTAAATAGATTGATTAGACTTAGCTAGTAATGCACAAAACCCCAAATTGGTGTTACTTCAATAAGGAGACAATCTAAGAATGAGCTTCTGGAAATTGTGAATTTAAATGACATTTGAAAAAAACTAATACATCTCTAAACATGCATCTAAATGTTTGCTGTGACCATTAAGGTAGAACTTATAATATTTCATCTAACAGTACTGCCTATGATCAAAACAGTTTTTTATCAACTCTGAATATCCTCACTGGTAACCATATACTCAGGTTGGATACAGTTTTTGGAAATCACCTCAAGTAATTTAGGCTGCTGCATAAATTGCGTTTTAAATAAAACACTAACTGTCACTCTCAAGTATGTTTAATGACCTAGTTATGGAGGCTATGCCCCCAAAAGGGGGGTCCCTAAAAATATTTTGAGTAATAGTTCATCACTGGAACTATATTAACCACAAAGTGACTTCTTAAAAAGATCACCTATTTGGGTTGTATGCTTTCAGATGTCTAAAAACAACTCTGTGCTCCATAGGCCCACTGCCTACATAAGCCCACCTAACTCCTATCCTGACTTATGGGACTTAAAACTGACATCAAAGTTATTTTGCAGCAAAGCTCTAAATAGTCTACACTCATGGCTAAGGTTCTTTTCAGATCACATGCGTCTAACAGCCATGTTTCCCTCCATCTTCTGAACACATTAGAATATATAAAACATATAATTTGCAAACCAAGATAATTTCCTATCAGTGACCAACTGAGCTAGCCACGTGACCTACTAATATTAGTTTAAACACTATTTGGCAACAACAACTCTGAATGTGGCATCAGAAAAGGACAAGAAACATCCCTTAAACTTTACTTGTGACCCTTATGCATATGCCTGTCCTACTACATATTAGGTAGAATCACATGAAATTGACATTTCTGTAGGTCACAGGTGGTTGAATATCAACACTTCATATGATTCAACTTAATAACACTGCTCTAAGACAAAGAAGTGTGAACACCTATCAACAGAGCTGATGAGATAAAGACTGTTATCTTCATTGCCGTCTTCCTAGCAACAACTTGTATTCATACAAAGTTTGATAGTTTATGGAAACCTTAATATATGTATTATAGAACTTTGCACCTTTGTGAATTAGGCAGATCAGATACCCTGATCTCCACTTTACAGATGAGAAAATAAGGCTCAGATGTTAAGTCACTTGCTCAAATGTCCAAAAGTATGAAGCAAGGAATCAAACCTAGGCCCTCTGTCTCCTGATCTTTGCTGCAAACAACCTTCCTTTAAAAGGATAATCAAAATCATCTAAGTATGAGCACATACACTCCCAGTGCTTGCTTGTGGACAGATTCCATAAATACTTATGTGATAAGTGTCTAGAATGGAATACTTAAGTGGTTTCAAAAATGTGGGTACATACACAAGTACATTCTTATACTTTATTTGCTCACGTCTGCAATCTGGACCCTCACCCAGGACTGCATTCTTCTATTCCACAGACTGTGTGCCCCTCACCCCCAAAGGTCACCACCCAGCTAACTGTACTCTGCATCCAGTGGGGAACAAAACATTACACTAAACATACACTGTAGGCCCCATACCATCAATCATGGCACAAGTCTATTTGACTTAGGATAACCAAAGCCTCAGATGTGATTCTCAGTAATATCATATTAATTGAATGAATGGCTGGCCTGTGACTCAAATTGACTGTGGTAATGTAATGACTCCACTTAAAGGTTCAAAGAAAAATTTGCTACAGCCTAAATTTGTTCTACAGTCATCACTGTTTACTGATGAAGGAAACAAGCTTTAAATTAACTTCTAAACCAGGCAACTCCATACATTAGAATATCCACAGCAAGTGAGAGCTGGTGCTATGCGATAGGGCTTGCTTCTCAACCACCACCCCTACTGGCCCATCAAGCAATAACAGAATCTTTCTTGTTTACTAATTTAAAATAATATATATTTCACCAATGTTATCTCTAGATACAGAGACCGATAACCCCTTCCTACTGTCTGGTACCGTCAGGGTGTCAATTTGCAGGGATCAAATCTCACTTGTTACCAAGAAGACATATCAGTGACTACGGTGGCCATGGGGGGGTTGGGGAATGAAGACACCTCATAACAGGCACGCACACGCGCACACGCACGCACGCGCTCGCGCCCCTTTGCTTTTGAATTATTTTTTTTAATGCTTTAAATACTTACTCACACAACAGAACACCATTCTCCAGGGAGGCTCGAAAATCCTTTGTCTCAAAATTCTTCTCTGTTACTGCCTGAAAGACATATTTGGGTATTAGTTTTCTCTAAATCAGGGATAACACACAAGTCAAATCCAGTATCAGATTAATTAATATGCATCTAAGATCATACTTGGAGAATGTGCATGTATCACCAAAAGTTGTCCCATACAGGAAATTCTATGCACTGTTCTATGTTACAAAGAGAAAGGTTAACCATTTTAGTATGAACAAATATAAACAGAAAAAACCACAGCGAGTGTTTTCTATGATGCAACCATTTTATGGAGGATAAACAAAAGTTAGAAGCTTAATTTCCAGCATATTTTCTATTTAAAAAAAAAAGCCCTATGGGCAATCTACTCTACTAAGAGTAAATAAAACCAGATTAAGATATAAACTTGAAATACCAACTGTATACTCACATCATTAATTTCAATTCCACCCTTAAATTCCTCAAGTTTCATTACAAAGCTAAATAGCAGAGGGCATGACTCTCCTTAAACGTATTCATGAAATGGCCTTGATTTGTGTAAAGAGCTATTTACTGCAATAGGAAGAAAACGATTAAATCCTGACATTGAGAGACAAAAGACAGAGAGGGAAGGTGGTACATCTCTAAACAGACAATTCCCCACTTAAGGCTTTTACATATGAACAGCCCATCTACGGTTACCACCACCAATGTTCTTAGTGAAACTGCTGAAAAAGTGTCTACCAATTCTGTCTTCCTCTGTCTTCTGAGGGTGGAGTGGTTGGGAGGAAAGGGGATTCCATAGGGACAATAGTAGCAGAGAAAATGGAGGCCATGTAGGGAAAAGGTGCTCCAGGAATACTCTGGGACTGAGTCCCCAGCCAAGGGTGTGGGCAGGTGTACCACAACAGCTGGGACAGCAGCCGCCCTAGAGATGGACCCACCACCCACAAGCAGAGGCCCTGCTCCACCTGCCACTTCAGGGAGAAATCTGATCTCGGAAACCTGATTGGGAAGTCACTAACCTTAAACCCTAGGTGAGCTACAAAGCTCCTGCTGTCCTTACTCACCACTGTGACCTTTACCGTGCACCTAGAGTCCCTGTATGTCTTCTGCATCTTTTCCACAACACCCAACAGTGCCATAGGTACACATAATAATGGGTAACTGACATAACAATGGCTATTTCTAGAATTAAAGTTAGTTTCTCACAAGCTGGTTCTATAAACAGGGACAGGAGCCTGGGCCAGGAGGTGACACACTCAAATGCAGGAAGAAGTAGCAGATCCTTTCCTACAAAGGTCATTAATCTACAGAAGGGCTACATTGCTGCATGAATTAAACATTTGCTGAGTGTCTCCGTTACGCGCACTTACTTGGATACTGGGTGTAGATCTAAAAAAAAATGCAAGGAGCTCATAGCCACATAAGTAAAACACAAAGTTTAAAAGTTCAGTAAAACATATCCAAATGGAATGGTATATTCCTTCAGGGATAACCTTGAGTGGCCCATGGATTATCCCAGGTAACCTATGCAGCACAAACTCTCTTGAATTTTCCCCAAATAAATCCAAAACAAACTCAAGGTGAGCACTAATCCCAGCTAGTGAAAACATAGTAGCATCTCATTTATCTGGGAACTCCTACCCAAAGCTGAAAAGCATGAAAAACTCCCACGAACAGCCAAAGCAGATGTCAAAGCCCATTCTCTCTAGTCATTAGGAAAGCCACTCAGAGCCACCAATACTCAATTACCCACCACTGAAACAATCTAGGGATTACATTCCCAAATCAAGGTAGATTAGAAGCGGCGAGTTAGAAGGAAGAAGGGTTGTGCCCCACAGACACATGGAGAACAGTGACAAGTGACAGTCAGCAGCACTGGATGGGCCAGTCGAGAGGCAGTGTAGCAAGTGACAAAATGGAAGGAGAAAGGGCGCAAGTCAGACAAAAGTATATTCAAATCCCACTTTCATTATCTAGTAGCTGTGTGACCTTAAGCAAGTTGAATAGCCTCCATGAACACCAGTCTGCTCATCTGAAACAGGGTAAATATCACCTACTTATTAGCTTATAATGGCCAAGATGCAGTGCAATCTTGTACCTGAGGGTGGCTCACAGAGGTATATGCTTAACCTCATTACACACATCAACCTTCAAGTAACACGCTGACAACACATCGCAATAATTAGCCCTCAAAAGAATACCTCTGGGGACTTTCCTGGTGGCACAGTGGTTAAGAATCTACCTGCCAATGCAGGGGACATGGGTTAGAGCCCTGGTCCAGGAAGATCCCACATGCCGCAAAGCAACTAAGCCCAGGCGCCACAACTACTGAGCCTGCGCTCTAGACCCCATGAGCCACAACTACTGAGCCTGTGTGCCACAACTACTTAAGCCCGTGCGCCCAGAGCCCGTGCTCTGCAACAAACAGAAGCCACCGCAATGAGAAGCCCGCCCACGGCAACGAAGAGTAGCCCCTGCTCGCTGCAACTAGAGAAAGCCCACGCGCAGCAACAAAGACCCAACGCAGCCAAAAATAAATAAATAAATAAATAAATAAATAAATAATTTTTTTAAAGTTTTTAAAAAAAAGAATACCTCTGCACCACATAGACAAAAAAGCTGAGTTAGATTCAGAATATTAACAAAGTAGAAATAATGGAATAGAGAGAGAGATTTAGAAAACCCATAGTTGGGTTTTCTATCCAGAATGGTTCATTTCTCCAAAAAGACTACAGAAAGGCAAAATCATAGTATGGAGCGGATTTCAGACCACCTCCCTCCATATGTCAAAATACGAATGTACTCTTGTACATATACACTTATCAAAATCTAAATAATGATGATATAAGACCAGACTCCATTTATACTGTATTTACAAAGACAGAATGTAAAAACTAAACAGATTCTGAAATGATAGTCTATATTTTGAAGACATGGGAATCTGGCATGCTCTGTACACTACTGAAGATAATATAAAATGACACCATCATTGCTGAAGGCAATTTGTAAAACGTGTCTGACATCTTAAACACACATACTCTTGGGCACACTATGTGCAGATCTAGGAATTTATATTAAGGCAACAGAACAAGGACTCAGAGACATCAGTAGAAGAACTGCTTCACAGCATTACACATAATAGCAACAACTTAAAACACCCTGAATGCTCAACAATAAGAAATCAGATAAATTATAATATAACCATAAAACAGAAAACTTCATGAAATTTAAATTCATGTCAGAAAAGTAGATTTATCACTTGTAAAGAATACTGAACATATTAATTATAAAGCAATTTGTGAAAAAGTACGTGGAGTATGATCCCAATTTCTATAACTCTATGCATTATATAAATATGCATATATAAGTATGCATTATATAAATAAATATAGAATAAATATATTAACAGTAATTATTTCTAAGTGGTAGAATTATAGCTAATTTTAGTATTTTTTTTTTGCTTATGTATATTCTGTAGTAACCACAGGTGTTTCTTGTGCAATAGATATATAAATTAATTAATATTTTTTTAAAAACATTCAAAAGAAGTCAGATTCCATCAGATTTAGGTCAATTTCCTGTGTCTCCTACATTTAAAGGATAAAGGAAGAGAAGGACACCAGTTTTCATATAGGTAATTTTTCTCATCTATGAAATGCACATGTCCTTAAGTTTAATAATCCTTATTATTCCCCCTTTCACTAGTAAGAAGGTTGAGGTTCAGAAAGTTTAACTTTCTAGAAAGTTATAGAATCATCCACATGGAACAGATACCAAAAACCTACAGCATTTTACAAGCACTCAGTAAGAGAATGTCTCAACTGCATCAGACACAAAGAGTTTCTAAACTAAAAAAAAAATTAAGTTGTCTTCCATCTGTGTTTAGACTTTTTAAATTTAAATTAATGTATTTTACCATGCAATGTGCCTTCAAAAATAATCCTCCACTGTTAAGGGTATTAAAAAGGTAACTCTGTAAATAAAAAATGTTGAATTAACTTTTTTTCAATGTTCCTGAAAAAAAAACGACTTGTGTCTTAACACATAATGACTGTGTGTGTGTATGTGTGTGATAGAGAGAAAATGGCATTCTAAATGTTAATAAAATGAAAACTCATCTGTAAATGGTTTCAGCATTTCTCTTGACATTTTCATGAACATTACAAAATGTTCATACTGTATATACTATCTACCTCAAGCTCAACAAGGAAAAACATCTGATCACTGTAAACTAAAATTTTTAATTAGCAATTTATACATCCATATAAATATAAACTCATCTAAGACCTCTCCTAAGAAATTAAAACAAAATAGTTTTCCCAAGAGTTTTAAACTAAAAAGAGAACATAAATTCATAGCAGGGATTTTCAGTCTATAGCAGCTGCCTGGGCCACGTTCCTTAAGAAACACACAGCAACACACAGCACGGCACCTACCATGGCCAGGTGAGGCCAGGGCGGGGCTCTAGAGCCTGTGAATCCCTGCCCCACTATTTCCTACCTATAACCCTGGAGAGGGTGCTTAACCTCTTTGTTTTCTTACGGATGCAACAGAGATACAAAGTACCTATGTCACAGGGTTGCGCAGAGTATTAAATGGGATACTGCATATGAAGCACTTGCCTGATTCAGAAAAAGCATTCACAAATGTTAGCACAATTAGCTATTACTATCCCTCTGTAGAATGAAGATAAAAAGTTTCATCTTAGCAAAGAGAAAGTCCATGTTGCCAGAAGTAACATCCTTTACTTAAAAGGAAGAAACTGAGTTACATTATAAAACTCCACTAGACTACCTTGTATAACCCGGAAACTGTAAAAAAAAAAAAAAAAATTATAGAGATCTAGAAAGGACCTCAAAATAGAGTGAAGGCTGTTCTGTTCAAAAAAATGAAATCATACTTTAAAATGTGAATGCATCCGTGTTTGAAGAATTCAGTATGCTAAAAGAAATACCAGAATTTTGAAAGAAAAACTGTTTGGTAGTTCTAATCTAACAATTACTCATTGTGATTTTCAATAATTTTCAACCTCACTCATTAGCAAGCTATTTGAGGTGTGACACATTTTATGTAATGAGGCTGTGATTCACAGGAACTAAATAGAGACCACGTGTTTCCCACTGAGTTATCAAAAGTCAACACAAACAGGAGTAATCACTATGTCGTCAAACGGCCACACCTTGCCTTCTGTAAAAACTTGTTTTCTTCCCTCTTCCTTGTCCCTTTCCATATTTTCCTAATACAGTTGAATAAAATCAGTACCACTTGAAATAACCTAAGACGTACATCAGATTTCATCTGGGGTTTAATCCTGGACCCATCTCACTCTACACACTTCTATTAAGTTACTGCTCAGTTCCCTAATTTTCAAAGGGAAAGAAGTATTTGCCATATCTACTTCACAGCCCACAAATGATATGTGAAGATATTTGATATCTTCAAAAAGAAAAGGAAAAAAAAAAAGACTACACACTGTAGTCGAGGCCAGTGCATCTTCCAGCCATGTGACCCTGTGTGCTGAGCAGCCATCTTGTTGGAAAGAAGCTAAGAAGCAACAGGGAGGGCCAAGTGTGAGGCTCTTGGGTGAGATGCTTCCTGTGAAGTTATAATTACTCCCCCTGAGCACATTAAGGGCGGAGCAGCGCGCCAAAAGTACACACCGCACAAACATTGCTGTCAAACCCGTCCTACCACCTGTAGCCTCCAAAGAAGCCCTTGATACAAAGCTTTTAAAGGGCATATGTTGTGGAATAAAATACCTACCAACCGAACACACCCTCAATAAGTGCCAAGTTGGCAAATTTCAAAAAAAGCCATTTCTCTTGTTATGAAATATATTAATGTAATATATCAATGGGAATTATCTTCATACCCTTTATTGTTTTGTTTACAGCTTTATTTAAATCCTCTCACTGGATGAGATTTCCCACCAATCTAAGCAACAAGTTTCTCTAAAACTTCACATCTCAGTTCCAATTCTGGCCAAGAAACCACACGACCTAAACCCCAAACATTCTGGGAACTTTTCAAAGACCACTTTATACCAGACTGTTATCAGTGAAACACTCACTAATGCAAGTCAGCAGGCACTCATCTCGTGTAAATTTTTCAGTTCCTTTTAAGCAGCCATTTAAAAGATGTTTAGAATCCCAAAAGCACTCTCCACCATACTTTTGTGTGAATCACAGTGCAAAAACACAGGGCCCATTTGAGCTTGTTTTAAAAGAGGAAAAGGGATGTTTGCTGACAAAAACTAGATGATGAGCTTCAACTGGGCTCACAGTTGATTCCAAATTAAGTTACTAATTGATTGATCAGCTACTACATCAGGGCATTTAAGATACACACATAAGATCATCATGCCAATCATTTCAACCAAAGTCATGCCAAAAAAACAAAAACCCAAGGAATATTTACCCTCAGAAAGCACTGGGGAACACAGGGACCACATCATGAAGCAATTCACAAACAATGGGTCTGCCTTAACATTTTCATTCAGAAACATAACCTAGTATCTCACCTTCCAATGAGACAGCCCTTACAGGACATGGTTTCCACAGAGAGACTCCCCCACAGGCTGGCACACATCAAGGAGCTGTCGTGTTTTCAGTCTCTAAAAAGCCACCAAAGAATTAAAAACACCCTTCTCTCCTTTCGTCCATCAAAATTCATTTTTGAAGCAATCATTATATGATTCCCATGATGCTGCAAAACAGGTCCAATTTTTATCAGGAATTCCATGAGACGTATACATTATTTAAGATTCAATAACTTTGACAAATCTCATTGGTCACACATACTAAAACCTATAATGCAAGGATTGTGGCACACAGTCGAAAATATTAGGTAAAAACTAAACATAATTTAAATATAAAAAAAGTCTACCTTCTAGCTCTTTCCTTGCCCAGAGTAAAATTACTGAAAAGGTTATTCACAGTTTTAGAGAAACCAATTCTTCCAAAAAGGGTGGGGCTCTGTCCTTTTTATCTTATTTTTTTTTAATTTTATTGGAGTATAGTTGATTTACAATGTTGTGTTAGTTTCAGGTGTACAGCAAAGTGATTCAGTTATATGTATATTGAATACATATATGCATTCTTTTTCAGATATTTTTCCCATATAGGTTATTGCAGAATATTGAGTAGAGTTCCCTGTGCTATACAGTAGGTCCTTGTTGGTTATCTATTTTATACATAGTAGTGTGTGTATGTTCATCCCAAGCTCCTGATTTATCTCTCCCCCCATCCCCCATCCCCCCACGTATCCCCTTTGGTAACCATAAGTTTGGTTTTGATACCTGGGAGTATGGGTAGTGTCCTTTTTAAACTACCCTAATAAAAATTTGAAGTCAGAGAAGTTGAGACGGAGTCTCAGACTCCTTTGTATAATGAAGTCTCCCAATTTCCCCAGGCCTCAGCCTTCTCAGCTAGAAAAGGGGTTCCAGGATTGACAGCTAACACTTACTCTGTTTACTTCGTGCACGATCTCCCTTAATCTTCACAGCAACCCTGTGTGGTGGACACTGTTACCCCATCTTGACATGAGGAAACTGAGTTAAAATATGCTTGCTTGAGTTGAGACCTAGGTCAGTCCCTACATAACAGGCAGTGAGCATCCAATGAGAGTGTCTATGGAAGCACTGAGTGAACCTGACAATGTAATTAGGAACCTATTCCCAGCCATCCCAGCCTATTCTGCATACTCTCAAGGGCAAGACTGTCTTACCCAACTTCTCATTGGTTGAAATACAGCTTACACATACTAGTCACTTATGTTAAATCTTTGAATTTTTGCACTACAAGTATTTGAAGCAAGGAAGAGCAAGACCCCAAAAAAAGCAAAACTGATGGTTAAATTTCAAGTGTATGGGGGGTAGGGAGGGTGGGGATTGGTTGTGTTTTAGAAGAAGAACCTGCCTCAGTTCCCAAAAATCACTCACCCTAGTTTTGTCACTAGCTCAAGAACAAACACATACAAGAGTCTATGGAAACATATCACTCTAGTGATACACCTTTTTAAAAGGGAATATTCTTAGATGAAAACCTCAAAGTTGAGAGCATTTCACCACTGATTTGCTACATAAATTTTTTCCAGACCGAAGAATACATTAGAATTCAATTTTCCATTTAAATTATCTTTCTTAATTTTAACTAAGATACTAAGAAAGTATTTGGTTATTCACTCATTCAAAAATCATGTAATGACAATTGCTATGCACGTACTTGGCATGGTGCTTGGCACTAGGAATATAAAAAGATGAAGTAATTCTTGGAAATTCCTCTTTAAAAGTCTAACCCTGTTTTGAAATATGTGGTCAAAATGGCATTTTAAGCCTAGGCATCTCTCTCAAATGTGGTTAAGCCTCTGAATTACAGCATGTTCTTGGTTAACTTATATTGTATATTCAGCATTGCTTTAAGTGACATAATTCTCAAGTCACTGGCCTCTCTTAAGATTTGGCATTGTACTACATAATATCCCGGCATATACCAGGACTATTTTCGCCAATGCTAATATCACTTGATAGCAAACCCAAAGCCAACTCACAGTCTTCCAAGATCGTGGTATTAGAATTGCACAGATCACTGAATTCTAAATGGAATCCGAAAGTCTCATAGTGGTCAAAAATCTAAACATTTTCTGCCCCACTGCCCATGGTAAGCCCTTGGTCTTAGCGGCTAGTGTAAATTACACCTCCCCACTTCCCCTCCTGTTGGGAAGGCTCCCAAGTCTTCATGCAGCCGGGAAGGGAAGACAAACAGCAAAGTACACAGCTCCCGGTGTGTTCTGGATAATTAAAAGCCAACTGTCTTTATAAACCCTCCAAATTCTTAATCATCATTAGGCCAAATGCCAGCTACACTCAGATATTTTGGGGGCAAAAAAAAAAGGAATGAGTTTAAACATAATTTCTGGTCCAGGAGAAGTGGCCACTTCCTGATACCAACTTTTAGCTTAGAGTCTCCGATTATTTTTGCTAAACCACAACCATTAATAAGCCACAAATGGAAAACAACTGGAAAGAACTAAATAAAACCAAGGGAAGAAAGATTTGCTCCAGGGCTGACAATTTATGTACCAGGTTTCATCTAGATATGAAATCCAAGACAACCTGAGTCCTATTAGCAGCTAGTTAAATTCACCAAAAACATGACACACAAAAATGTGCTCAAGTTTTACAGCTATACTTTGTTAAGAATCACAAAACTGCTTCTAAAGAATAAAGTACATTTTGTCTATAAATAAAGTTCATGCTCCAAACTTAAGCTGTTGCAGACAATAGGTAAAATATTGCAAAGGAAAAAAAAGTCTACCAAAAGCCTAGTCTAGTGCATAAATTATTTTTTTATCCTCGATCAAGGAGTTTTTTAAATAAATAGCACACAAGGCACATGTAGACGTGAATATCCATTATCAGGATAGTTTAAGTAGAGTTCAAATGCTTAATATAATCATTGGTTCTCAAGAGTCAAGAGACATCATTGTTTTGTGCAGAAATGTCACACACACATACACATTAGCAAGTCTCAACAATTAACCTGCTTACCTCCTGGTGAATTACTATGAGAGTCATCACTGTGGGAAACATTCATTTTGGGAAATAGTGTATCTGTATTACAGGTGAAAGTCATTACTTATTTTACATGAACTTCAAATGGATAGTCACACCCCTAGGATATGCTTTACTCTCCAGTGTAAGTTTGGCATTAAGGGACGAACTTGAGGCGACCTGTGACACAGGAGCTGCTTAAATGATTCTTGATGGATTCCTACTGCAAACTAACAATGTCGTCCTTCTGGTACACAATCATCAGCCTTCCTTCCATTCAACAGTGAATTTCTAGGAAGCAAAGAGATAATTACACTCCTATTCCTAGGTACATGCCCGAGAGAAATAAAAACACATGTTCACACAAAAACCTGTATATGAGTTTTCATAGCAGTATTACTTGTGTTAGCCAAAAAAATGAAAATAACCCATCAATCCATCAACTGATGAATGAATAAACAGAATATGGTATAACCATACAGTGGAATATCATTCAGCCATAAAATGGAATGAAGTACTGATACATCTACAACATGGACAAACCTAGAAAACATGAGGCTAAGTGAAAGAAGCCAGGCACAGAAGACTACATATTACGATTCCATTTCTGTGACATGCCCGGAGAAGGCAAAACCATAGCAACAGAGAGTAGATTAGTGGTTGCCAGGGACTAAGGGAAGGGAAGAATGTGTGAGTGCTAATGGGTATAGGGTGTCTTTGGGAGTGACGAAAACGTTTTGAAATTAGGCTGGGGTGAGGGTTGCACAATCCTGCGAATACACTAAAAACCAATGAACTGTACACTTCAAAAGGGTGAATTGTATGGTTTGTGAATTATATCTCAGTAAACATGTTCTTAAACTCAATGAATTGTACACTTAAAAATTTGTGCATTTTATTCAAGTTCAATAAAGAAGACTTTTTAAAAGGTGTTCAATACCATCTCATACCCCATACACAAAGGAAGTTCACTATATGTTAAGCTATTAAAGTAATTTGTTTACTATCTCCTAAACGCCTATCTCCCTAAAAAACTTATTTATAATTTCATAGGAATAGGTCTAAATTTGCAAAGTGAAACTTCCAGCCCACTACCTCACATACAGAAATGTTTTAATCATGATATTTCCTTTTATATACTTGCATCTATCTTTTTACTTTTAAATGTGTCATCTTTGCATTATCTCTAAACAATTCTACAACCCTAAGTTTTCTTAAGTGCAGTTATGGCCTTTTTTTATAGCTCACTTTACGTATATGGTTTCAAAACAGAAAACACAGGTAAGATGGGACACAGAGGGCCATAGCCCCTCCACATTAGCTCCTGTTGTGAATTAATTACCATCCCCACAACAGAATGGTTCCGAAGTCAGTTTTCCTCAAACGACTTGTAGGAACAAAGTTTCTCCTAGGTTCTTTCTAGGGCCTTAATAGATCAACAAAGTCTCCAGATTATTTATCTCAAAAGTAGATATTGCTCAGGGCTCCATAACACATCTAATTATTAGTTTAAAATATCCTTGGCTGAGTAATAATTTTAGTTTTTAGTAATAATGTTAGTAATAATTTAATTTAGTAATAATTTTTAGTAATAATTTAAACTTTGTTTCAAGACTATAAAAATGGAAGCACTGAGAGTAACTTCTTTAACACCACAGTCAGCCCTCTGTACTGAGTGTTGGGAATGTGGAACCCACGAATATGGAGGGCTGACTGCACTAGGGCATTTTATTTGAGGGACGTGAGCATCCCCGGATTTTGGTATCCCCAAGAGATCCTGGAACCAATCCCCCACAGATACCAAGGGACAACTGTATCCTGGTATAGTGACATGTGAAAAGATTGATATGAATGTTCCATCTTAGGATAACAGAAGGAAGACTCTGCCCATACAAATGGACGAGATTGTTTCCCCCCCCCCAAAAAAAAAAAAAAATATCGCCGACCTTGAGAGCTCAATGTCAGAACGTGTGCCTGACCCCCTCACGCAGTGCTGAGGGCTCCCTCTTCCCCCGCTGCGCCTTCACCTCCTGGCTGCCCGTGACATTCACATCACTGCAGGCACATGTGTACTCGCCTCCCTGCCTCCCCTACTGGCCTAAGTCCTTGAAGGGGCTGTCACAGCCGACAGGTTGACTCCAACCTGGACACGTTTTGTTTGGCCCACACACAATGTTGAAGTTGGGCAAGAGGAAGCAAAGAGCTGGATCACCAGCTTCTCTTTAAAAAAGAAATGGTCTGCCAACGCTGGGCATGCATTACCTCATAGCCACAATTGGCTGCCCTGAGTTAGTGATGGGCGGCCCCGGGGAGAACACACTCTGCAGAGAGCCACAGACCCTATCCTCCCATCTGCTACACCCACCCTTCCTCGCCCCAGTTCACCACCTGGCTGGCCCTGCGGGCATGTCAGTTTGAAAATCCGCAGGGATTTTCATTGAATTCTGAAGGCCCCGCATAACTCCTGCCCTGTAGGAAGGACTCTCTCGTTGACTCAGAATTTAGCGTATAAAAGAATCACTTGTGGCGCCTGTAAAACAATACAGGTCCCAGGCCTTTCTCTAAGGGAGCCTGATTCAAACAGCCTAGACAGACACCTGAAGTTCAACTTCTCCAGAAGCGCCCTTACGGAGTTTTGCTAAGAATGGTCTCCGATAAACTGTTAGGTATCTAGAGCTCTGTGAGTCTTGATTTCCTCATAAGAAAAAGAATTTGGAGTAAATCATCACTACAGCTCACAACTCTAAATGGTTCTTTGGTTTTTTATTGGAAATCGAAGGAAACCGAACAGGAAATCAGTTCCTGCTCTCTGCTACCACCTGCTGGCAAGTTCCTGGTACTGCAGAGGTATAAGCTGCGGTTTATACCTCAGTTTTCATGGCTAGATACAAGTACATTTTTTTAAAAATTCAACAAAATAGCTTAAAAACATATCACCAAGCAACATTTGATGAAAACAAAAAAGAGAAATATCTTACAGTTTGATTTGTCAATTATACCTCAATACAGCTGAAAAAAATTAAGTAATATAAACACCACTAATCTGTCTCCTTTATTCATTCTATAAGAGCTTCTGATGTGTTTCTACCAAATTGATTTTGAAACACACAATAGATTTTGAGACTTCTGTAGAAAAATTTGCACGTTAAAATGTACAATCTGTTTAAATTGTAGACCTGGGACCCACTACATGGAACAACTTTCTACCATAATAGAATTCTCCAATGTGGAATGACCTGCATTTTTGCAGAAAGTAAACTCCTGATATAAAAAATGTTCGAACATATGGGTGAGATGTCTAAGATTCCTCTCAGTACTCTGGATGATTTCTCTCTCATCCAGTAAAGCATCAGGGAAGCTCACAGATCTGGGTTCTATGAGGCTTAGGCTATACGTGGATTCTGCTCTCCGAGCCTAAAACTATGCTTTAAAAGGGAGATAATACGGGCAGGCAACCAAGCACAACAAACTGAAGATGCGTCTGAATGTTCAGGCAAAACTGAGAAGGATCCCTGGCAGAGGGCAGCTGGGCGTGACAGAATGTGTGCAAGGCAGGAGGGTATGGGTTAGTCCGGAAAACTTCTCCAGGGTAATTACTTCACCCTCCTCCAAACCGTGAAGCTTGACCTGCCAACCACGCCCTCCAAATTCTTCAGTTCACCTGCTCAGCGTCCTTCCTCCACCTTCTAAACTCTGCTCATTCAATTACAAACGCCAAGCAGGTAGCCCTGAACTTGCAACCCTTGTCCTTCCCCCGAAGCGCCCCTCCAGCCTCATACTCACACCTCTCCGCTGAGCGTCTCCTCTTGGGCACCCAGACATCACCACAGAGCCCACATGTAAGACAGACCTCACCCTCTCACCCAGGACTGAACTGCCACACCTCACTTCTCTACTGAAATCATGATACCAACACCCTCCCAGCTGCCCAGACTCAAAACACGAGCATGAACTTTCCGGTCCCTCCAAATCCACGTCAATTCTCTCCACCCCAGTTCTCGGCGTCTCTTCTGGCAGATGTGACATTTCAACAGCCTACTGATCACCTTGCCTTGATCTCCCCCTTTTCTACTCTGTACTTCAAAGGCTACCTATCATTCCTTAAAAATCAAAACCACTGCTCAAAATCTTCCAAAGGTCCATTTGTCCTTAGGGTAAGGCTTCCCTCCCTCCCTCCTGGTCTTTCATCCCTGGATTCTCACACGTGATTCCTTGATTCTGTGTATACACAAGAAATCAGTATCCTCCAGTGCCTTCATCCCTCCATCACAACAACACAAAGTATACCCCTCCACTGTTTTCCCCAAACACCACTGCCCCCAAAAGAGTCCTTCTCCCTCTACATCTTCTGTGAGACCGATTTCCTGAGCCACTAGTTCAGTAGATACCCCGTTCTGCCTTAGGTCACCATCAAGTGGCCATGTCTGCTCTTCTGTCCTAGACTGAAACTTTATGGAGCTCAGGAACCTCCGTCAAGGTTACACATCTTCTCCTGCCCTCCTCCACTGTGTAACATACACAACAACAAACATTTGTAAGAAAAAAAAAATCTTAATTCACTTCTAAAGGCCAAAAGGTGAAAAAGTAAAGAGAAACTGCTGTGTGAGATATACAGAGAAGGTTTAATTCAGATTCAGAGACTAAAAGAACACAGCTCAGGAAAAAGAAAAGGCAGCAGTGGAAAGTGGGAGGAGATGGGAGAGCAAACCAGCCTCCCTACCTCTCAGGCCATGATCCAGGAACAAGAGTCCTGGATCAGACAGATGGTACCTACGCTGGGGAAAAACACCTGAGAGCTTCTGGCAGCACATGAAAGCCCTAACTAATGTCTTAGGGGAAAAGGAAAAGCCGAAAACCAGCGTGAACTAATATTTTCCTCCCCTAACAGAGAATAATGACAGACGTCCTACATCCTGGAACAGAGAATGAAGTCAGAAGACAGAAAAGCTGGAGGAGAAGGAAAACAGATTGGGTATCGGCAGGGAGGGGGACCGGGAGCGCCGCATGAAATAATGATCGCCCCAGCCTAAAGCAGAGCCAGATGGCAGCCACAGACAATGGAGACCCATGCAGGCCACATGAAATTCTGATGAATTCCTTAACGGCCACACCATGAAAGCCATATTCCAGAAAGAGGCTAATAATAGAACAAATGTCAGTGCAGAACAAAAAGACTTAAAACCGCCTGCATTCGTTACTCAACTATATTTGGACATTTTTCAAAATGTGGTTGTTTAATAAGTGCTTTCACTGATGACAATGATCACTGTTTATGCCACGAATGCCGTTATTTTTTGAACCCTAAGCTGATGCTCCAGGCCACTGTGGTAACTGCATTACAACAAAAGGCTGTGTCATACACCTACCCACACACTTGACCCAAAATGATCGCAATAGTCGTGGACTGGGGAGAACCATACACTTCCATGCCACTTCCCGGCATCTCGACGTGAGAAATCAAGCCAAGTTACAGCTTCTGTAACAACATGCTTTCTTTCTTTCTTTCATTCATTCATTCATTCATTCATTTATGGCTGTGTTGGGTCTTCGTTTCTGTGCGAGGGCTTTCTCTAGTTGCAGCGAGCGGGGGCCACTCTTCATCGCGGTGCGCGGGCCTCTCACTGTCGCGGCCTCTCTTGTTGCGGAGCACAGGCTCCAGACGCGCAGGCTCAGTAGTTGTGGCTCACGGGCCTAGTTGCTCCGCGGCATGTGGGATCTTCCCAGACCAGGGCTCGAACCCGTGTCCCCTGCATTAGCAGGCAGATTCTCAACCACTGCGCCACCAGGGAAGCCCCATGTAACCACATACTCTTAATCCTCAAAATGAGCAGACTAATTTACACAAGAGTATGCACAGTGCCTTACGAACTCTAGCTTGTCTAAGCAAGGCAAGATGCTTCTGAATTGCATCCAGTCAAAGTCTAAAGTCGAAATAAGACTGAAGGTGACTGGTCTTATCTGCCTTCTACAGAAGTCTTGATGAAATGAGTTAAATCTCCCTGGAGTTAAACCTCCAGGAAGACATTGTGGGAGAAGGCACAGCCATCTGATAACTGGTATGAAGTGATGCTTCAGGTTGAAAGAGCTAAAACTTGACTGGATAACCCAGAAGGAACATGAGTAGCTGTACACATGTGTGAAGGATCCGGAGATAACTAGAAAAGAATTGAGGGAACTGCAGCCCTCCTGCAGGTCCTGGGTAAATAACCTCTTAATTAAGAGACACTGAGTAGACCAACGATTCTGAAACTAGCTGGGATCTGTTGGGACCCACTCCACACAAGTAGGGTCGGGGCAACCTGGAGTTCGTGCAGATCAAGACTACCTGAGCAGGCCGTCAGCATTTGGGTTTTCCCAGGTAGATGTGAGAGGACAAGAGAGCCAGTTTGAAGACAATCTCAAGAAAGTGGCTTAGTGTTAGCCCGTGCAGACTACACTAAGCAGGGAGGGAAGTAGAGACAGGCAGCTGGTAAGAAGGAAGAAAGTAAAGGGGTTTTGACTAAGCAGGTTTAGTTGAAGCTGCTGAGTAAGCTGTAGAGTAAGGTGCTGTGATGTAATAATGCAAAAGTGCAGCCCTTCCAGGAAATAACTAAATCCAGGATTAGGACGTCAAAGAAAGTGGCTGGAGTAGGAAAGGATGTCGTGGATTGGGAAGTGAGAGAACCTGATGCACCCTCCCAGTCTACACTGTGTTACCCAGGGTGATGGCAGGTCAGGGCAGGAGGGACGCATAAGTCAGATGCTGAAGTCTTCACTGAATAAAAAGGAGCAAGTGAGAGGTCAGAGGTCAGCAAGCAGTGAGGAAGAAGGATATTGGACAGTCTAACCAACTGGTCTAAGGCATAGATACTGCTGTGTGAACATTTCAGGCTAACTCTCTGGAAGTGGCCACTTCTTCCAGCCCTGAGGTGGGCGAGAGATGGCAAACTCCACTGGAGAAGGCAACAGGAAAAAAGGAGGACTGGCTTTCTCTTAAGGCAAAGAGGTAAAGAGAAGGTTTAGGGGAGGGGTAAATGTTGGAGTGTTCACCATAAAATTGTCCCAGGGGAGAGAGTGGAACGCTCTGGGAGGAAGCAGGGCACTGGACCAAGAAGCCAAGCGTTGAGCACCATGACCGAAGCTCTTCCATCTTGGTGGGACAAAGGCTGACAGTAAGGATACAAGAGGTTAGGCGGCTGCAGGGAAGACCTCGGTGTGCTTTAAACATTTCCGTATTACATTTAACAGTCAGTAACTTGTGACACTAAGTCAAGCCAAGACCACACAAATCCTGCATTTTTTTCTTATGATAAACCATCCTGCATTTTGAAACTACACTGAACAAACATTGTCTACTCAACACACACCCAGGAGACTGACGGGATGAATAATACTTAAAGCATTAAGTCACTGGTCTATAAACAGAGATATTTTGGCTATATTCACATTACCTGAAGCAAAACTAATTTTTTTAAAGCTTTTTAAAAACATTCTTCTTGGTCACAGTTTGGTTTAGAAAAACCTTTCAGTTTTGCTTAGACTATACACTCCAGATGCACTTATCAAAACTTTTCATTTACTAAAATCAAATCTCCAGTTTTTAACTGTAAATTAAATATTTACAAATACAACATATAGACGATCCTTTACATATTTTTTGAGAACTTCATTGAAGCATTACCAGAAAAAGTAGTTATAATTATTATTCAGCCATTGGAAATAACTGTTCATCATTGAACAAAGAACGTTCAAAGTACATCACAGTATATTCAACAAAATCAATGTACTTTATGCATTTGCTTAGTACTATGTTAAAGCACCATGGGAGACAAAATAACTTATTAACCTAATTTATTGAAAATCACATCTTAAACCCGGGGTGGGCAAACTAGGGCCTGTGGGCCAAAACCAGGCCCACCAACCGTTTTTATAAATAAAATTTTATTGGAACCCAAACTCCAATCGATTGCAATGAGATCTCTCACTACAATGGGCAGAGAGAGTTGAGTAGTCCTAACAAAGATCCATTGTCCATAAAGCCTAACACAAAATTAAATATGGGCTTGGGCTCCTGGTGACAGTTCCAGAGGATCTGCCAGGAGGCCCAGCACGGGCAGATTAGGCCAGAGAAGACCCCAGCCAGGCCCATATTTTCCTTGAAAGGGGCAGCTCAGCACCTTCCCAAGCTCTTTGGTGGGAAAGGGGTTTTCTGTCCCACCAAAGTGAGGGGGTAAGGACGCTCCCCATTGAGAAAATGGACCATGTTTATAACCAGTGAATCCTGGAAAACACTTGCAGTGCATGAAAATGTCAACAGGCTAGAAATCCTACCTGGGACCTGGCCATTGAGTGTTATGCCCAGGAGGGGATTCTTCCCACATTGGGATTATAGTGAGGCTCTGCCCCAGAGCCTGCAGGCTTCCAGGTGTGCAGCCAGCAGGAGAAGGTGTACCTTTCTAAGAGCTACTCTCTTAAAGACCTGAACTTCAGGAAAAGACAGGGCGCGGGCTGCTTCCTCCTGGCCTACGTGATGTTGCATTGAACTCTGCCGATGAAGCCTGAACTCACAGGAAGAGAAAGGTCAGATAATGAGAGAAACAAATCTCAGACTTCTCTTCAGATAGACCAAAAACTGAAACAGAGCCATATGTAAATGCACATGAAGTGTGCCTTTCTGGAATTCCCTTAAAAATGTGGAATAAATTTCAAGAATTGCATAAAAAGCATCCCAAACATGAAACCCTGACCTCAAGCCTGGGAAGCGGAAGCGGTTTATCCAGAAAAGATAAACTGAAGAATGAAGGGGCATCTTGTCGGAAACAATCTTTAAATAAAGCCCAGTGGAAGGAACGTATTCAGTATTTTGGAGTCAGGGATAGGTTTGAAAAAAGAAAAAGAAATGGTAAGTCAGGCCTTCAAGAGCAGAGACCAGGCTGTGGACAACTGAAAAGTGGAGAAAGCTGAGAACTCAGCAACCAAATGGCTACAGGAGAGCTTGGCGTAAAACTATCAGAGCCGCTGCCAGCCCCAACTCTGTAAGAGCCAAAAAAGATACTGCAAATTCACAGGTTGCTTGAGAAAAGAATAAACTTGTATGGGGGTCTGAAGCAAAGAATAGATGGGAAACTCAAACAATATGAGACATATGTCACTTGGCCAGTATCCTTCACTACATGTGTGAGCTCCACATACCCAGTTTACTGAAAAGGTTTCCCTGCTTGTGTTAAATGTGTCAGGAAATTGACAGAAGTAGAAAAAATAAGCATACATTTTGGGAGCTTACAATAATGAAATGAAGTTCTCTGTTATTTGTATAAGAAATTAGAATTTTTAACACTTATATATTCCTAGAGTGTAAAATCCATTTTAGTTTTCATCTATTTGTTACAGCATAGCCAATGAGCTTCCTATATTCTAATTCAGTTTAATGATACTTATTCTGAAATTTTAAGATTGCTATTTGTTTATAACGGATTAGTTATAACTGGATGAGTCTCAATTGATATTGTCTTTGTAAATGACTTTAATGACTTTAATGTTATAAAAGTAACGATTAAATTTTTATTGGGAAGGTGCAGTTAATTCTTCACAGTCACATGGTAAAAGCAATTAATTTTTATGTTCCTTCAAATAAAATATTTCAGTAAAAAAAGAAAAATATAATAAGTGCTACATAGAGATATGTACTGAAAGCTGTGGAATAACTCTGCTTGGGGAGAAAGAAAAAGATGGAGAGACAAAACATGACATACTGCTGGAGTTATCCAAGGTGGATGGGATGAGTATAAAATCAGTACAAAGTCGTCTTCACTCCAGGGTCTGCTCCCCTTTCACACAGTCCTCAGTGGTACTTGTAAATGCAGACTTCAAAAAATAGTTGTTGAATGCATGCTGCACTCTGGTGGCCCAGAAGTGCTATTCCCCTATCACAGCTTTCTCCCAAATTACTCGTATTGTGTTCTGGAGCTTTCCCAAGTCCTTTTCCTTCAACAGTTACGCATCCTTCATTCCAGTGACTTAAGACTTCAATCTCACATGACAGCCGAATATTTCTGACAAAACAAATCCTAATACAGTCACGGTTTAGCCCTTCCATATAACCGGTAGTCACTTTATAGAAACACATTCTGGAAAGAGTCACTGATAACAAGTCCAGAACAGGGAGAACAGCCTTCATGCAGGCAGAACCTGTAGAGGGTCTCTCATTCCCCATGGGATGACCAACTGCACGTGTACCCGCTTTCCCCTAATGCTCCTCCAGTTCTTTCACTGTAAGATTTTCAGGTATTGTTTCCACAAACCTTGCCTAGAGACACTTCTGCACACATTCCATTAGTCTGTCATAGCTAAGCCCCCTCTCACAAAGCCAGCATCAACACATTTTACCCCTTGTAAAAAAAAAAAAAAGGGGGAGGGGGTAAAAAAAAAAAAGGTAAGAGGGAAATCTTGGATGCTGGAGCATCCTTTCACAGCAAATTGATATAACTGAAGTGGCCACTCTCTCCCTCTTCATCACTCCTTATTTCATATACATAATTACGGCTGATAAAAAATGGAGGCCACTCCAGTGGACCGGCCCACATCACAAACCTAAACCTAAGTCAGCCTACACTTACGGAAAACTGCCAAGGACACCTAACATACACGGACCACAATCCTCCAGCTCGGCTTTGGCCGGCTCACCTCATGCTAGAAAACGCTAGACCTGTTAGCCTTCCCAGGAAACTCCTGGCCTCCTGGTCAATCATGCAGTGTCCATGTTGCTGCCTTGAAGGCTCTGGCAACTCGCTTTTGCCCAAATCCCTCAGAAACAGTACTCCCCCCCCATCCATGAATTATCTTCCCTTGAATAAAGGACCATCAAACTTGCTACTACATTGTATCATTTTTTTTGTCATTTGTCACAACCTGTAGATACTTCCTCTATATCCAGGCTTCCTCCAACTTCTCTCACTGTTGAATGTTTGTGTCTGTCAGCCACCACTGCAGGCCTCAGAGAGCTGTGCACTCAAAGGTCGGCCGGAAAGCATGGCTTTCGTTTCAACATGTTCTTCGTGAGCTGTTTCGGTGCAAACCATGAACAGCTGAGTTCTGAGTTAGTTTCCATAGGACAAGTCCAAGTAAATGTGCCACAGGCTCTGCTGCTTCCTCTCCTCGAAAGAGGCTGGAGGCCGCCCAGAACAGGCAGAAGATTAAAATGCATTGCCAGGCTTTCATCTTTTAATTGGTCTCTTTCTTTGGCATGCTTTTGGAAGACAATAGTGTGGGATGAGGCTTTAGTCTCCTTCAACTTTACACAAACATGAGTCAACTCTAGCCAGAAGGGGGAAAGAACACAAGCGGGGTTCACAGAAACTGCAAACGCAGGTTACTCCAAGTTCAAGTCTGCATTTGCAGGATGTTTACTAAATCTATGCAAAATGAAATGGAGGCAAATTCCATGGAAAATCTAAACCAAAGGATACTCAGAGGCAAAACCTTTTTTCATAATCTAACAAGCTCTGGGAAAATTACCTGTGGGATAAAGAATTGGAAAGTTACAGAAAACATGCTTAAATTTTCCAATATCACTGCTTTTACGCGATAACTTACAAATAGCTGAAGACGGGTGGAATTTACCAGAATTAATCCAATAAATCACAATGTCATAGATGATCAAACCTTGAAGGGGCCTCTAAGATTACTCAATAGCTGTCAACCAAAGCTCTCTGTAAACTGTACATCACAATACATAAGAGGAAAAAACTAAGGCTCTTCACTGAAACAAACAAAGAAGAGTAAAATGGTTAGTGAAGAATGGACAGTACATAGTAACAAGCACAAGCTTTGGGTCAGACACCTGCTGTCCCATTCAGGCTCTGACACTCTCTAGCTAAGTTACAGAATTGCTAAGCCTCTATTTCTTCCTCTTACTGAACTAAATTTTTGTAAGAAGGTTGGCCAACTCCTATGCCCTTCCCATAATACTTTCTGCCTTTGATGATAAAAATTTTAAAAAGAAAAAAATGACTATGAAATGTCAAAGTGACAAAATTTGGATACACAGAAAATACTCTTTCCCACTATGCCATACTGCCAGTGGATATATTTGATATGTTTGTGGGCTTAAAAGTACTAGAGAAGAATGGCACAGCTGAGTAGGAATCTGTGAAGAAAAACAGAAATATATGATTGTATTAAATAAGGGTGACAATAATTAGTGCTGGGACACAAATTCTACTCTTTGAAAGACACTGAAAAAAAATCAAACCACTGGGAGAATTTTTGCAAAACACAACTGATAAACGACTTGTATCCAGAATACAGAACTCTAGAAATAACCCAATTTAAAAGATGGGCAAATAATCTGAACAAACACTTCATCAAAGAAGGTATATGAATGGCAACTAAGCACACAAAAAATGCTCAACATCGTTTGCGTAATAAAGAGAAAGACTCAATGTGGAAAACAGTTTGTCAATTTCTGATAAAGTTAAACATACACTTAACAAGAAGACCCATCAATCCCATGCCTCAGCATTTACTCAAGTGAAATAAAAAGCTTGTCATGAATGTTCACAGTGGCTTCATAATTGCCAAAAACTAAAAACAACCCAAATATACTTCAAATGGGAATTGATAAACTGAGGTATATCTGTTCCAGGAATACCACTCAGCTACGAAAAGGAATGAAGTACTGATACAAACAAAATGGATGAGTCTCAAATGCATTATGCTAAGTGAAAGAAGGCTACAAATAGTATGATTCCATTTATATGATATTCTCAAAATGACAAAACCACAAGGACCTTCAAGGACAGAAAACAGATCAGTGGTTGCCAGGGACAGGGGGTAAAAAAGGAAGGATCTTCTACAAAAGGTGCACAAGGAAATTTGGGGGCGGGGGGATGAAACTGCTGTATCTTGATCGAGGTGGCAGTCTCACAACTGTCTGCATTTTGTCAGATCTCAACTCACTACCAAGGCTGAATTTCACTGTAAATTATACCTCAATAAAAAAAAGATATGAGACAGTGATGTGAAACAGCTATCAGAAATGTTGCCATTATCTGAGCTGATATGAAACGAGGTTTAAGATAGTGATTCTTAAACTTGAGTCAGTGGGTCCAGGGTGGGAGCTGGGAATCTGTAGCTTTAAAAAGCATTCTAGATTATTTTGATGCAGGTGGTCCAAAGACTACACTTTAAAGTTGTTACACAGCATGATCATGGCAAAAGCTGATACAAATACCCTCTCATCATTTCTTCATCTGAGGGAGTGAGCAGAAAAAACATGCTCAAATGCCAGATTCTGTATAAGGTCTTTTCCAAACTTTCATCTCAGAGAGCTGTGGATTTCAGATAATCATCTGTTTAGTGTCCTGAACACTTTTACCAAGCTGGAAAGACAAGAAAGAAGTTAAATTCATAGATGAACACAGAATAATATGACAACAAAGGTTAATCATAGAATATCTAAACCACTGTTGTCTAAGGCAAATTTCAAACAAAAAGATAATTCTCCGTTTTCCAACACTCACCCACTCCATTTATAACCTAAAGTAGATAGTTCCTTTTTAAAGAAATAGTATACTGAATTCCCATGTGTAAACAGATAGGCTTAGAGCTGGTCTAATAAAAAAAAAGGGGTGTGGGAGGCAGAAGATTCTGAGCATCACTGAAAAGCCATATACACTAGTCTGTAAATCCCATCCCCGCCCCATCTTCCAAAGGTCACCATGGAAACTCTGCTCTGCGGAGCCCCATTAGAAAATATTCCTTAAAAACTAAGGTTACAGGGATAAATGCACAGCCTATTGGGTTGGCCAAAAAGTTCGTTCAGGCTTTCAAGAAATCTAGCTAACTTCTACTATAAGAGTTTCAGTAAAATCAGTAAATTTGGCTGAATTATGTAATAAACTTAACACTTACAGTTATTCTGTATGTTTGTCTGGTTTCTTCACTAATATATCCCAAATACCTACAAAAGTCACTAGCCCATAGTAGGTACTCCTATTTATTGAATGAGTGTCTAAATATAAAGCAGCTTATAAACATCAATACAAACATATCCCCAGTGAGTCAAAATCTGATTGCAGATACTGGTAAAATTGAATGATAATTGTTAATTCTCCCGGAAAAGAACTGCAATTTTAAAGAACCATTAAGTAAATTACTCTAATTAGTCAAAAGTATTAGTGTAGATTTCTGTAGAGAGGACTTTCCGAGGTCTATATCTCCCACCAGTGTCTATGCCATTACTCCAAATATGCAGGTTTTATTAGTGTTTAATGTATGTAGGATTAGCTATGTCACTTCTGAATTAAACAAAATCACGGAAAACAATCCAGGAAAAAAAAATACTTGGGCTCATTCTATACCATAAACAAGGCCTTAAAAACCTTTCTAGAAAAGAAAGATAGGTTGCTCTTATCTTGGGCACAAAATAAAAGCTGAGCTACCAGAATCTGATCCAAAAGTAAAACTTCATAGCTTTCGTATTAAAAGCTTCAATTGTAGACTGAAAGTAATACGTTCAATTTACAATTTTAAACACTTAATAGGTTAAAAGCCCTTGAAAAAGGCCTTAGGGGTAATCATCAAAGAATTGCCACCTTATTACAGAAAAGTATTACCCCTGAATAGTTGTTTTTGTTTTAAAAACAACGAAGGAGGCGGGGTTGTCCTCAACTTATGTACCTAACACCCCTCTTATTGGCTAAAAGCTTTAATAATGCAATGTCTTCTCATCTTTGTTAGCTAGTGAAACAAGGTTTAAATTTCACATTCAGTTGGTAGCTGCTGTGGAATGCATTAAATAAGGAATGTTTTATCCAGAGGAGAACAAACCTAATCTTCAGGTGTGGATTGATACAAAGAGAGGGACATTCACGGAATTCAAGAGAATGAACACCTCACAAATTCTTGCTCCCCCGCCCTGGTGTTATATTACCTGCTACACTGCCTCAGGTTCACTGCCCCCCTGCAGTCAAAGAAACCGAGAAGGTATCCATATTAATGTAAAGAAACCAGCTTCCAGTGCTTGGCTTCTCTGTGTATAACTTAGATGCAGCAGGGCAAGCTCTGAAAAATCTGTTTCTGTTAACTATAATTCCGTTAGCAATCACAGAGATCAATGAGTAGCCACAGTCACTGTTTCATCAAGTCAGTCAAATATTCAGTCTGGAGAAAGTCACATAATTAATATGCTGTACTTGACAGTGTAATTTTATTCATCCATTCCATTAACATTTACGGATGGTCTACTCTGCTCCACGGAGGATGCTAAGGATGCTTTTAACAAGAAGGTGGCTACATTTTATATTTGCAATCTTCTAAAAATATGTGCAGTTTTAGGGGAAACTTTCTAAATTTTCCCCTGTATTTTAATTATTACTTTGCTTCTTCGAAGAGGCACCGTGTAAATGACATCTGTGTGTGTGTGTGTGTTTCACAAGAAGGAGACATTTAAGAAGAGGGAGACAATTGATAAAATGTTCTTCAATTTTCTGTTACAAGCATCATGTCTCATTGACCACCTTCTTCAACTAAGTGAATAACTCATTCTTTGTTTAAAGAATAGAATTCCAGCAATGAGTGGTTGGGTAACATTTAGATACAGAGCTCCCTCTGAGAAAGCTCACCCACCACCTCCTGAGCTTGCCTCTAGCAACAAAGATGTCTTCGGATTTGTCTCGTTGGTTCAGACTTCCATCAACACCACAGAGGAGAGAATATATTCCAAAAAAGTGTGCTTAAGTTTATTTTTGGAACTGAAACAAATGCTAAGATTAGGAGCCGGGAAAGGATGTATCAACCTGAAAAACAATAAAGCTCAATTTCCTAAATAAGTTTGTTTAAACATTGTTTCATGAAAACATTTGTTTTACAACGTGGAACCTAACTTAAATCTGGTTTAGAAAAGACTTTAACTGAAAGGAAATACAGGGTACAAATATGTTGGAACATTCTTCTGTTATAATCTAACCTGAAAATAAAATTATAAACAGCAGGGATGGGGAGTTGAAATTGACTCTGAAACCATATATTCACCACAACTATTTGCTGTTGCTGGCAGATTCAATCCAGTAATTTCAATAAATTATTACTTGTATTTCCTTTATAATTCAATCTCTAGTTTTTAAATATTGGATGCTATTTATTTCATTACTCTAATGAGGATATTGTCTGTAAGCTGAAACCAAATAGATCACATCCTTTGAGCAGATTTTCTCTACCTTGCAAAAACCAGGCTACAGCCCAGTGAGAAAACCAACACATTTGGTTTGAGATGCCTTCATATTTCATTGTAGTTTTGTGAATACCCCAATTCTCGTGTCCAATTTGGGGAAGGCCAATATGTTATGAATAAAAGCTAAGAAGTCGGTCCTTCTGTTTAGTTGCATTCTTCCATTGTATTTCACCCTCTGCTTTGAGTTTGCCAACATACACATACACAGAAGCACTCTGACCTCTGCTGCCAGAGACTGGAATTTTTTCCACAAGTGTTTTATTTCAGTTACATTTTTCTGTAAAGTTCTTAGTATCCATCCTCAAAGTGTAATCCACAATCATTTCCCTGATGGCCTACAAATGCTGGCCATCTGTACCTTCTACCCTCACGTAGGCAGGAAAAGAGGGAAAGGATAAAACCAAAGGGTTATGCTATCAGCCTGTCCCTCTTTGTCACCCAGGCAATAGCTCTCCTGGAAGCTCCACCCTATTGTCACCTGTGACACAAGGACACTCTCACACAAGGGTGTCTAAGAAGACAAATCTTTTCATCTGGATTTACTAACATTCTGATAAATGTCACTGTTCAAAGGGTGACGAGAGAAGAATGGGCATCAGATAGACAACTTGTAATGTCTGCCATAGGTAGATCACATTTAAAAAAAAAAAAAAAAAAAGAGGTGAATTCACCTGGGTAGCCATCTGAGGGAAAAAGAAAGTTAGATCCATAGGTCATGCCTTAGAGTAAGTTAATTCCTGATAGATCAATGATTTTAAAGTATAAAAGATGAATCTACAAAATAACCTAAAGAAACTAGGAGATTTTGGTACTCTAGGAATGAGAAAGGTCCCTATGATACAAAACCCAGAAACCACAAAAGAAAAGATTAATAAATTCAACTACGTACAAAGATTTTCTTCATAGAAAAACAGTCAAAACACAAACCAACGTGCACACACACACACAAAATAAAAACTCTTGCAGCTCACATCCTAGACAGAGCCAATTTCCTTAATAAATAAAGAGCTCTTACAAAAAGGAGGAAGCAATATAAAGAGTTAACAGAAAAGACACAAATTACTCTTAAACATATTAAGAGATGGTCAATCTCATAAGATTAATACCAAGTCAAAACTACAAGATACCATCTTCATCTTTCTGACAAAGAATAAGAATAGGGGTTAACAGACCCGCTCCTACGTGGCTGGTGGGAGTGTAAACTGGCAGACCCTCTAGAGAGGAAAACAACAATTCAGCTGCTGGGACTCATCCTACAGTTATAACCGCACACATGCAAAATGACGTACACCCAATGTCATTCACAAAAGCATTGCTTATAATTATAAAAATCAGAAAAAAATTAAGTATCTATCAAAAGGGGACAGGTTAAATAAATTCTAGTTCATCCAGTCAATAAAATATAGTAATTACAAATATTATATTTTGCAACTGTCAAAAAAATTTTAAAGCCCTTTATGTGCCAATATATAAGGGCAGTCAAGCTATCCTGTTAAGTACCAAAATCATGGAACAGAATAGTGTGTATACTATGTTTCCATTTGTACTTTTAGAAATTAAGTAGTGTACAGAATATGCAGATTATCCAAAGCATTCAGGCTTCTCAGAAGCCCTGTGAATACTTTTTCCACTTTCTGTGCGCAGTTGCCCTGCACTTTCTCACCAAGCAGTGACAACTCAAGGTGATACACAGCCTTCACAGAGGTGAAGAGGGCAGTGGGTTGGCTCTGGAGCCGGAACTTCTAAACTGATTTGATATATTTTTTTCTTTGGCTAAGAGTCTGAGAAGGGTAGGGTCCAAAATGTCTTTACCAGAAATTTATCCAACTATAGATTCATTTCTTAACAAGTTTCTAGTATAAGAATTGAATGTTGAGGGACTTCCCTGGCGGTCCAGTGGTTAAGACTCCACGCTTCCAAGGCAGGGGACACAGGTTCGATCCCTGGTTGGGGAACTAAGGTCCCACATGCCCTGCAGTGCAGCCAAAAAATAAATAAATAAATAAAATTTTTTTAAAAAAAGAATTGAATGTTGGTGGAGAATTAGCTCTCATCTAATCTTTGATCAATTATTTTCACCATTATCTGATATTAGAAGTACAGTGACACTGCATGGTTTCATTAGGGCTGGAAGGAACAAGAATTTGTGTTAAGGTAGCTGGCTTGGGTGAGGAGGGGACACAGGCAGGTTGGAAAGTATTCTACTTCTCAGCGACAGAAAATAAAACAAGCAATAGGAATGAGCCACAATAGCTATTTTGCAGATTTCCTTTAACTGAAGGATACCAGGATGAGTTCAGAAAGCTACAAAATCTCAGTTTCCCTAGTTCAGCCTGCTTTTCTGATTCCCATAGTAGTTCAGCCTAGTGTCTTCCCATCTAATCACACTTCTCTCTTAAGAAAAGAAGTCCAAAGGTGGGGGGAAGGGAGCATGGGCAGGGGGGGATATATTCCATACTTCCCTACTTCTCCTGGACAATGTTTTGAAAGCCTTTCCCTATTCTAAGGGCTTACGATGGGGAAACCTTCATACATAGCAACCTGGAATCCCCCCAGGGACCTGAGAGCATCCAGGGAGAGCTGTAAGGGAAACCATGCACCAGAGATGTTCTCTACACCCTTGGCACCGGGACCACTGTTTCCACCGGATCATGGCCCTATCCCATATCCTGAAACTGACGCCACTAACATTAAGCCTTTACTGTATGCAGAGTAAAATAAAATGTGCTACAGGGAAAGAACACCAAACTAAAGAGAAAAATAAATCGTCGTTGTCATGGCGCTCATAACATCTTTGGGATCAAAAGCTATGAATGTGGGCATGCCGGCCCACACAAGCAGTCTCCAGAGTTTGACAGCAGAGCAGCTTTCACAAACTAAAAATCTCAGGACATAAGCACAAAGGGGATACTGTGGCAAGGGCCCTGTGACACATGAGGCCAGGCGGGGCATTGCTAGGCTTTTCTTAATCTTATTCCCCTCTATCAGGCAATCTCTCCTCCCCTTACCATCCACACTTCCTGCAGGAGAATTTTATACTCCCTGCCCTTAGCTCTGCATCTCCATCTCCGATTCACTTCTCAGTGAACTCCAATTTCTCTTCCACCTGCACCCTGAAATTGTTCTAAGCCACCTAGTGAGCTCCAAATCTGTAGATTAAATAGATACTCTCCAGTCATTTTTCTGAACTTTAATTTGACACTGTTTATTTTTTTAATTTATTTTTTAATGAAGTGTAGTTGATTTACAATGTTGTGTTAATTTCTGCTGTACAGCAAAGTGATTCAGTTCTACACATATATACATTCTTATTTATATTCTTTTCCATTGTGGTTTATCCCAGGACATTAAACATAATTCCCTGTGCCATACAGTAGGACTTTTGTTGTTTATCCATTCTATATGTAATAGCTTGCATCTACTAACCCCAAACTCCCAATCCATCTGTCCCCCACCCCCCTCTCCCCTGGCAATCACAAGTCTGTTCTCTGACTGTGAGTCTGTTTCTGTTTCGTAGATAGGTTCATTTGTGTCATATTTTAGATTCCACATATAAGTGATATCATGTGGTATTTGTCTATATCTTTCTGACTTACTTCACTTAGTATGATAATCTCTAGTTCCATCCATGTTGCTGTAAATGGCATTATTTGGTTCTTTTTTATGACTGAGTAATATTCCATTATATATACGTACCACATCTTCTTTATCCATTCACCTGTCAATGGACATTTAGGCTGTTTCCATGTCTTGGCTATTGTGAATAGTGCTGCTACGAACATAGGGGTGTGTGTACCTTTTTGAATTATAGTTTTGTCTGGATATATGCCCAGGAGTGGGATTGCTGGATCATATGGTAATTCTATTTTTAGTTTTCTGAGGAACCTCCATTCTGTTTTCCATAGTGTCTGCATCAACTTACATTCCCACCAACAGTGTAGAAGGGTTCCCTTTTCTCCACACCCTCTCCAGCATTTATTATTTGTCAACTTTTTAATGATAGCCATTCTAACTGGTGTGAGATGGTACCTCATTGTAGTTTTGATTTGCATTTCTCTACCAATTAGCGATCTTGAGCATCTTTTCATGTGCTTTTTGGTCATCTGTATGTCTTCTTTGGAAAAATGTCTATTTAGGTCTTCTGCCCATTTTTCGATTGGGTTGTTTTGATACTGTTTATTTCAACATTTAACTATTTGTAGGTCACAAACCTTCCTGGAAATCTGATGAATGGTATGAATCCTTTCTCCAGAAAAATCCTACACATACACACACTACAGAGAGTTCAGAAACCCCCTGAAACTTAATCCTGAACCAACCGGGTCAAGAGATCCCAGGTTAAGAACTGCTGATCACGAGCTTGGTTTCTTTAACAACTTTCCCTTACAAACTACAGTTGACTTTTTGAACAACTAGGAGATTAGAGGTGCCCTCCACCCAGTTGAAAATCCGAGTATAACTTTACAGTTGACCCTCTGTACACACAGTTCCACAAATTCAACAAATGTCTGGCGGATCATGTAGTACTGTAGTGCATAATCGATGACAAAAAATATCCATGTATAAGTGGATCCGAGCAATTTAAACCCATGTTGTTCAAGGGTCCACTGTATTCCACTTCCACTTTGAATCTCCTTCCTGAGTTCCTCATCCTATTCCTACCTCTTAAACACGGCTGTTCCCCAGAGTTATGAATTCAGGTCAGTCCCCTGGTGCAAAGCATTCCTCCTTGCTCATCCGCTCTCATGATCTCAGTCATCACTGGCATGTTTAGAAGTCCTACATCTGTACCTCCAGCCCAAACCACCCCTCTAAGTGTCACACTTCCATAACTACCACTTGGTGGATAACTCTACTTTGGTTAACATCATACTCAGCGTGACCAGAATCAAATTCATCATCCTCCTCTCACCTCCCACTTAATTAGACTGTCTTTCTATAATCTCTCTTTCTTGGTAAATAATACCAATACAATATCATAATTCCACCTCTGGGATGGCCAAATAACTCCTATCAGACCAACTCTCACACAGATAAGAACTATAAACCTAGGACTAATATATTTAAAAAAAAAAAAAATTTCTGAAGGCCCTGGAGGAAGAAATGAAAACAAGCAATTACTGGAGGTGAGTTGACATGTGAAAGAATGAATGAACTATGCTAGATGAGGACAGGCCCCAGTCTGTACCATGCAAGTGGCTAAAATTCTGGTAGAAATCCCACAGTCTCACTGGGCTTCAGAACTAAAGGACAGAGCCTAGGAAAACCACAGTCACCAGAAGATGAGACGGAAATTCCAGGCCAGACAGAGCTAGAGAAAGGAAGCATAAAAACTCCTCCCAAATCTCTGAAGGCCCCCAAACCACAGATGTGCAGGCAGATTCCAAGCACCAGACTAAAGGAAAAAGAGCTGAACTGAGACTTAAGCTGCCACCACCACAGGTAAAACAGAATTTACAGTTTGAATCCAGGCAAATGAAGTACCTGCTTTAACCAAAAACAAAACAAAACAAATAAAAATACCACTTCTTGGCAAAATGTAACAGAATTGTGAGTTCCCACAACTCATCATTTATAATGTCCAGGATACTGTCCAAATAAGTTGACATAAAAGAACCAGGAAACAGGATCTCATTCTCCCAAGGGAAAAGTCAATCAAGGGCGATCCTAAGATGTTTCAGATGTTCTAATTAGCAAGCATTTTAGGTACAATACTCAGGTATAGAGAGGAAAAATGCTAATAATGAAAGACAATCTCAGCAGAGAAATATAAACTATAAAACTGAATAACAGTAGCAACAAAAAACAAATTAAAATTCAAGAAATGAAAAATAAAATTTCTGAAATAAAAACTTCACTGGACAAGATTAACAGCAGAAGGAAGATGATAAAGAGTCAGCGAACCCTTTGAAGATATTGAAGATATGCTGAAGACAGATCAATGCAAATTACTCAATCTGAAGAAAAGAAAGAAGGTTGAAAAAAGTGAATCTTAGGGACATGAGGGACACTGTTAAAATGTCCAACATAATAGCATAACAATTGTCATTGATGTCCCAGAAAAAAAGAATGTGGCAGGAAAAAATAATCTGATAAAATAATGGCCAAAGTTTCCTCAAAAATTGGGAAACAGGGCTCCCCTGGTGGCGCAGTGGTTGAGAATCTGCCTGCCAATGCAGGGGACACGGGTTCGAGCCCCGGTCTGGGAAGATCCCACATGCCGCGGAGCAACTAGGCCCGTGAGCCACAACTACTGAGCCTGCGCGTCTGGAGCCTGTGCTCGGCAACAAGAGAGGCCGCGATAGTGAGAGGCCCACGCACCGCGATGAAGAGTGGCCCCCACTTGCCGCAACTAGAGAAAGAAAGCCCTTGCACAGAAACGAAGACCCAACACAGCCAAAAATAAAAAAATTGGGAAACATATTTGGTGATTCAAGAAGATAAGCAAATACCAAGCAGGATAAATTCAAAGAAAAAAATTCCTTGACACATCAGAATCAAACTGCTAAAAACTAAGTATAACCAGAAAATCCTGAAAGCAAGTTGAGAAAAGTGACACTTCGCTTACAGGAGTACAATGATTTGAATTACAGCTTACTTCTCATCAGAGGCAACAGAAGCCAGAAAACAGAGGAACATACCTATAAAATGTTGGGGGGAAAAAACACAAACAAACCTGTCCACTCAGTTTATCATACCACTGGCTGCCAGCATCCCACATCAAAAACCTGGGAGTGAGCTGGACTTCTTCCTCACAGCCAAACCCTCCCAGAACCACTGATTCTACCTCCTTTTTGGTCTCCCCATTTGCACCACCATGTCTATCCCACCAAAAGTAGCTCAAACCCTCACGTCTCTCCAGAATTACAGCAATAGCTGTTTAACAGTCTCTCTGCCCCAGGTTGGCCCCTATGCACTTTGTGTTTCTATCAGCACCCCTGCTCTCTAAGAACACTGAACACGTCACGCTCTTGCAAAAGTTACTTGATGACTCCCTACCACACTCCAGATAAAATCCAAACTCTTTAAAAGGGCATTCTCTGATTTTTGGATCTCTTTACGCTCTTAAAAATTATTGAAGGTCCCAAAGAACTTTTGTTTATGTGGGCTTATCTATCAATATTTACTGTTTTAGAAATTTAAAGTGAGAAATTTTTAAAGTGCAAGAATCCACAAGCACACATCCTGTTAAACAAGAGAACAATGATATCATCATACATAGGGTAGCATCTAGAAAATTCTTAGCATACTCTTGAGAGAATTAGGGTGAAAGGGGCAAATGAAATCTTAGTATTGTTTTATAAATAAAAGGATCTCAGGGACCCACAGGGGTCTCAACCCACACCTTGAAAACTGCTGCTTTAGATGGTTCCCTCTGGTGTCCAGCGGCCCCTGGAAGCTTCAGCTACCCCAAACTTCAGGGAATTCCCTGAGCACGCCACTCTCTCTCATGTGCTACACACCCTGTTCCCTCTCCTTAGAAGAAAAGCCTTTCAGTTTCACATATTCCAGCTAACACCTACCCATGGCCACAACTCTAAGAATTGCCTCTTTGGAAAGCATTTCCTAATCTTTCCCCTACAGTCTGATTCTGGTGTGCTCTAACCTCCCCCATAGCTCCCTCTGCCTATCTGCCTGATGACATTTATCAGACTAACTAAACCAAGAAATATAATGTAGGCTACTCATTTCTGTATCCCCAGAATAAGGCCCAGAATTTCACTCATGCATTGAATACACACACACACACACACACACACACACACACACAATCCTTAATAGATACTAATCTAATGAAGAAGTAAAATTCAATCATTCTCCCAGTTAGAAATATCAATACATGGGTTGACAACCTGGCCTACTAGGATATAAGCAAGCTATTCATCCTACTTCCCAACGTCAAAATTATTAGGAGGTTCTCCTTTGTAGCAGAATCTCAATTACCTAAGTATTTCAGACCTCTCAGCATTCAAATAAAGTAAAGAAAAGGAATTTGGGGACAGATGTGATGGGTGACAGGAATCATTTCTGATGGTGCAGAAATAATACTCAAAATACCCAGTAACCATGTTGGGTCACCAGGAAAAAATTCTAAGATGACAGGTGAAGAGCTAAGATGGTCTAGCTCTCATAGAGAAATGAAAAAGCACTCTGATTGGCTATGTTTTTCAGATAAAGTTTACAAAGTAAACAATGAGAAATACTGAAGAAGGAAGAAAATGGGAGGGACCAGTAGCAGAGTGACAAGTAAAAGTCACTCTGCTGATATGGAACCCAAGGTCACGAAGGGCTAATTGTACCAGGCCACTTTATACAAGGGACTTGAGCGTGCGTGGATTTGGGTATGGGGGCCTGGGGTGCGGGAACCAATCTGTATCACACTCTTGCTTGTCAAGGAGGGCAGCTGCAGAGGGGAACAGTCCCCAGGCCTGGTAAGTTAAACAGCCTACACGTGAGTCCTCTCTTAACATCCTAGGACAATTTACTGGATGTGAATGGATGTGAATACCGGGAGAGAATGAAAGGACCAGTGTGCTGCCTTTTCATCCCTGCAGAAGGCTGGAATGGCCTTAGGAACACAGTAAGGTCCCAGGGCAGCAGCAACTCTACACCATTCTAAGTAATCAAGAATATTAAATGCCTCATCCTAGAGCTAATGGAGCAGAAATGAAAACACTTTAGGAAGATTTCCACTTTTTAAAGTTTCGAAATCCTGACACAAAGAATTAAGAAATTGGAAAACTTCATTTTCAAAAAAAGATTACAATTACAAAATTAAACAGTCACCATAATATCCATCTTCCAAATAGAAACCAGTTTATTGTCAATTTTTAAAATGCATTTCGTTGTAAGTTGTAAGCATGGTTTATAGCAATACAAATAACCCCCCAAAACATTACCAAATTAAAAAAAAAAGTTTGCTTTGACTCCAACTGAAATCAGAAACACACTAGAATATTCTTACACCAAAAATTATTGGGAAAAAAATCCTAATACTTTATATCATCTAACTATCCTCTCACAATTTTCTTTTCATAACGCAGAAAATAGGATCTTAAATAGAAAATACACATTTAATTGAGTAACTACCAAGGCTTGTAAAAATCCCTACTATATTAACTATATTAGCCTCCAATACTGAATAGTTACAGAACATATAAAATGTAGGCCAAGTAGATACAAATTGCCCCTTTAATTAGAACTCTATCAAGTTAATTACTCCACTCAGACTAAAATTTTATTAACTTACAAAATAAGAATCCAAAAGTAAATCTGATCCTTTCTCATATAAAGTTTATAAAATAAATGACTACTTCTAAATACACAGAATATATAAAAAATAATAATTATTATACTACAGAAAAAAGGAAACTATCAGAACATATTTCTTTCTGAACTCTAATTGCTTCTAAAATTTACCTCAGTCAAAAAATTGAAAGTTTTCTGAAAGCTGTAAATTTCTAAAGAAATTACTAAAAAATCTAATAGGGTAGTCCACCGAAGGATAAGAGCATGAAAGAAAATTTTAAGCTACTATGAAGCATTTGGTATAATTCAGAGTAGCCATTTTATTTCCTCAAAAGTAAAAAATACTAAAAAAATTTTATTCCATACACATATCTGACCCTCTGCCGTTGTGCTAATTTAAACTCAGTAAGAGAAAGTGCATTTTTACCAGCTTTAGGGTCCCAAGGAATACTCATGTAAATAAGACTTACCATGTTGGCTACAGAAATACTATCTTACAATGATTTTGTACTATGAATGCAGAATGTGTAAAAAACGGCGATGATGAGATCAAGAAAGACATAATCCATGTAACATATTTCTAAATGTTTGGATATATATAAAAGTGGGCTTAAAGGACTAGAAAACATTTCTTTGTACGTCCACAGTGAGCAAGAAGCCCAGCGTGAGAAGAGGTCACATTCCTGTGTTCTCTTAGCCAACTGGAATAGTAAAGTTTAAATTGAAGCAACGTTTTAGATTTAAAAGCAATATTTAAGAATATTTATCGACAGACTTCCTACATTCACCTTTGTCTATCCCCAAATCCCATTTACCAAATTTAAAAACCAAGAAAAAAATCGGAGGCACCACTGCAGAGCAAAGAGAAAATATCACAGAAAAAAAGCACTGATAAAAGCATCTTGGCACAGGGAAGAAATCAAGGGAATTTCTAGAAAGAAGACTAGATTTTTAAAAATGTGTAGGAAATAGTCAAACCTAAAGAATAGATGTATATTTTCAAAGGAGATAAACCACATTTTATCTATCAGTTGTATATAATTCAATAAGAATTAAGTCATCAATTACTTTTAGATTTTTAAAGTAACTAAACGCAAAAGCAGTACATAAATGCTTTTTCTGATTGAAAACAATATTTTTCAGCTATCAATTTCAACCATGAAACATAAATTTTTCCAAAAAAACTATGAGCAGAAACACATATATCTATTGTTGCCTTCCAAAGATATTTAGAAATATCCTTTCAAGGACCAGAAGTTATCTAAATTAAAATCAACCCTATCTTTGGATTCCACATGTACGTTGCAGAGTTAGTAAAAAGAAAATCAAACTTTTTATTTGGTAAATGTTAAGTTCTAGATGGAATACATGAAGACAAAGATATTAATTACTAATATTAATTATTCCCTAGTCATTACGTTACTTGATTTATTTTATATAAAAAATCATATTCACGTAAATGTTTCTAATTTAATGAGAAGCAATACATAAGTGTTTTGTATCTTAAACGTCTGACATAAAAACCAGAAACGGCCCCCAAACTAAAATATACCAGTATTCACCATTAGTACTGATTCATCGCAAGATTTTGAAACTTAAAAAGTTTTTATTTAAGCATTTAGAAGTCCTATTTTGATTCTTAAAGACAAAATAAGCAATAACTAAAGTTGTAGTACAATGAATTTTATGTCACTTTTTTGCATTACACCCCAGGAAGAAGAATTTTTGTTGTTGTTTTTACCTTTCAAGAGAATGCAATGTCTTTATCCTGTGTTCGTCAGCATAACAATTTGTAAATGATTAGCTTAAAGACAATTAAAGGTAAATCTAAACCCATTTTACTTTACAGTTAGCATTTGACCCCAACCATGCTAAAACTGGTAGGACTAGCCCTACCAAAACATTAACCCAGGGAGGTAAATAAAAACATCAGCACTTTATTTTAGTAACTTCAGTATTATTATGTATACTGTTTTAAATTCATATTTCTTAAACTGATAGTTTAAAACATATTAAAACTTCAAAATCTTAATTCAAAATTCTATTTAAAATTATATGGATTAAAGAAGCATGTGATATGAAAAGGAATAAAAATTATGCCTGAACTTTGAAAAAAAGTATGACTGAATATTTTATAAATCTAAATTTAAAATACAGATATCTCAGAGAAAATCCTTAGATATAGAAGTCTTATACTTAGCAATTAAAACAGATTTATTACCTTTGCTATGATCAGGTAAACTATATACACAGTCATGAAGGACAACTCAAAAGTTCACTAGCAATCATCAATATTCTTGTCCCCTACATAACAAGTCATCTCAGTTACCATCAGCCTTAAAAGCAAATGAGAAACTTAGTGTGTTGGTCCCTTCAAAGACATTATTTAGCTTAAGGATGCTACAAGTGCTCCTTTAAACTCTCAGCATTAATCAAAGTCAGAAAACATCCAAAAGGAAAAAAAGGTTGGTGGGATAATTAAAGGGAATTAATAAGAGGTCCCCTCCTTTGTGAACAGGGTCAGGGCTTGGTTTTATTCCCCAAGGCCAGCTGCTTTCCTCATAGGGGTGACTGGTCTTCTTTTTCCTAGGCACATACCAGGAAATCAACAATACTCAGTGAGTTAAAATTGAATATTTAAAAACTTTACTTCTACTTTTAATTAACAACTAGAATAATCCATAGGAAAATATTCTCAATCCATAAATGATATTAGGATTAAAATCAGAGGCCCTCAGTTCCAGCATTTGGAAGCTGTGTATTAAGTTCTTAAGTGCGCTTCAGTTTCCTCACCTGTAAAAAGGGAACTTCATCTGCCACTCTTCCCTAGCATCAATATGAGAGATGTGAACCTGGAACACTTAAATCAACGACTTTGCTCACACAGTCCTCTTTCAGGGGTTAATCATTACCTCCTCGGGGTAACTGTAAAAAACTATCTAATACTTCAAGTATGTAAAGATAAATGAGAAAGCCAAAAAGCAGCTGAAAATTATAGTCCTTGTGAAATGATCAGTTTCTAAAAATTCCATGAGTACCACAGAGAGGAACTCTGGGAACATTAAGAAATTTAGTTTAACACATGATTAAGGGTGAGTTAAGGTCAGGCTTGAGTAGCCATTCAGTTAAACGCATTACTTGTCACGTAAAAAAAGAATTTGAAAACCCAAAGAAGAAAATTTAAATTGGCAGGTAAATGAGAATCTGAGGTTATAAATTCCATATACAAAACATTTGTAATTTACAATTTCTAGTAGTAAAGCACACCCATTTAAAAAAAAAAAAAAAGATTGTTCAGCTGTAAAGGTAACCCTATGTAGTGACAACAATTTCATAGGGTAGGGGGGATGCTTAAGAATCTTTAATAAAGCACAGGATTTTATGGGATGTAAATTATAGCTCAATAAAGTTGCTAAAATATAAATAAAATAAAAATAAAGCATAGAAGGAGACAGGGCACAGATGCACTCTGAACGTGACAGTGTTGGCACAGGGGCATCTTTCATGCCTCCTGTACTCCCCAGCAAGCGGACAAGGGGAAACTAGAAACAGGAGGCAGGGGTTGGAAGTCGGTCCTGGTTCAGAGTCACTGTTTATCCCTTTGTGTGCTCCCAGTGTCTTAGTTACCTATTCTGGAATTTGGCCCTTTTCGTTACTTCTGGTGTCCACGTCTTCTGCATTCCTTAAAAACTCCAGTTGAAATAGCTTTGTACTTGTGTCATTTCATCCTCCAAACCCCATGAAGCAGGTTTGACTACCGTTTCGCAATAAGAAAACTAAAGCACAGAGAAGTTCAGTCACTTTCTCATGGTCTCCCTTAGCAGTTGACAAAGCACATGTAAAATTCATGTATGTGAATTTTATTCTTGGCCATCCAATGTCAAGAAGCTACCTTTTCTGTCTAAAATTAGTATGTGACAATATTTAATTTAATAATACCTCAGCCTTTTTTTTGGCACATACTATATATATATATATATATATATATATATATATATATATGTATGTATATATATACACACACACACAGTATTATGGGAAACACAAAGATAAAAAAAACAGGGCCTCAGCCCTTCAAGTGTTCCCACATTAGGATGGGAGAGGAAGCCAAGCAAGAATCACTATTTTAAAAGAGATGGCTATCCCAAGACATGGAAGCAACCTATATGTCTATCAACAGATGAATGGATAAAGAAGATGTGAGATATATATATATATACATACATACACACACACACGATGGAATATTACTCAGCCATTGGACCTAGAGATTATCATACTAAGTGAAGTTAAGTCAGAGAAAGCCAAATATCAAATGATATAACTTACATGTGGAATCTTAAAAAAATGCAAATGAACTTATGTACAAAACAGAAACAGACTCACAGACATAAAAAACAAACTTATGGTTACCAAAGGGGAAAGGGGTGGGGAGGGAGGGATAAAGTAGGAGTTTGGGATTAACATATACACACTACTGTATGTAAAATAGATAACCAACAAGGACCTACTATATAGCACAGGGAACTATACTCAATATTTTGTAATAACCTATAAGGGAAAAGAATCTGAAAAAGTATATATATATTATATTATATAGGAATATATAATATATATGTATAACTTACTCATTTTGCTATACTTCAATTTAAAAAAAAGCTAAAAGATGTGGCTATCTACACTAGAGGTAAAAATAAAGTAGGAGAATAACATGTAGGAGGAAGAATTACTGCTGGAGAGAATAATCAGAACTTCTTAGAATAAGGGATTTGAAGTAAACAGTGAGAACATTAAATGTCAAAATACAAGTTTGCAAAAATGTCTGTGGCCTTGCATTATTAACTAACTGCGCTCCTGGAGACCCCATACTCCCTTACTGACATTCTAAATTCCATTGACAAAGTACCTGTTATCAGCCAACCCTGCTCCCCACCTGAAAATCCTGACGAGGCGTAAGGCATCTCTTCTACTACTCAGGAGGGAGACTCAAATAAAATTTCGAAAACTCCAGGGAATGGGTTTCTAAGGGTAGAAATCATGACAAACGAATGGAATAATATTTAGGAAACAAAGGTACCTTCTCCTCATGGCACAGCATGTGGTTAACTCGACAACCTCGGGAGACCGAGGTGCCCCTCTCCCACTGGCAAGTAGAGAGCTCTGAAGCAAAGTAAAAGTAGTAAAGACAAGACCCTGAGACTAGAAAAGGGGCAAGACGGCAATCACTGGGTCTCCCAGGGCAAGAACTGAAGGCACCGTGCCCCATGAGCTGGGAATTTAAGAAGTTGGAAAAAGCAAGAGTAAAAAGCCAAGAAACAAGAAGTAAGATTGATATTAAAGAGAAGGGCAGAAACAATGAAATAGGAATCCCATCCCCTGCATGCATACCAAAAATAGAAGTAAATAAAATCAAAATTGGTTCTTGGAAACGATCAATAAGATACACATACCTCTGGATAGCATGGTGGGATTTAAAATTTTCTTTTTAGAAAGGATAAACTACAATGAGCAAAAAACAGACTAAAATGGAGCAATAAAAAAACTTTAATAAAACGTCAGCTCGTTTATTTTTTATCTCCCCCACCAAAATGTAAGTAAGCCCCACAAGGCTAGGGACTTATACCTACGTGTTTGTTGCTGTGTCCCATTAATTATATCACGTGGAACACAGTAAGTGTTCGATAAACATTTTTTCAGTGAATACATAAAGTTTTTTATAAGAATATTACGAACTATTAACTACAATTTGAAAATCTAAAGAGAATGGATATATTCCTGGAATCTTATGAAATGCCAAATAAAATGCAAGAAGAAATGAATTTTTAATCAGTCCCTCCCTAAAATGGGCCCATTCTTAAATGGTCCAAAATAGGACAGAAAAATGTACTAAAGGAACAAAATATAATGACCATGAAAAATTTAAGACAAAACTGAAGCTCACTAACGTTTATTTTTAAATGGCACTTAATAATCAAGGTTACTTGTGGGTGACAAAAACTTTAGTAATAATTTCTATCCCCAATGATGAGCTCCTATGAATTGGATATTAATTTTACTTTTTTTTTAATATAAAATTATACCTGCTACCAATACTATTTGAAATCATCAGAGGACGAGTTTGTTTTTCTCACAAAAGGTGACAGAAGTTATTTGAAACAATCATATCAAATCTCTCTCAAGAAGGGAAGGGCAAGAAGGGTCCTAAAGTCTAATCTTCTTCACAGGGCAGTCCTTAGAAAGGCTGCCTGTGTGCCAGACCTGAACTAAGCTTTTTCATAGCCAAAAGAATTGATATAACCTTTCCAAGTGCCACACATTTTACATCCAAATGAAAATTGTTGTCTAGGATTTCTCTCCACTGACTACAAATGTTCTAAAGTCTACTAACCACAGGCTAAACATGGCATCTCTGAAACCATAACTATGACAACCAGTTAGTATACAAAATCTGCCTGCATTTACTCCAAAGTCATAATTTAAGAGAAGATGTCACAGTCCAGATTTTGAAATGCAAAAACATCTTTATGCACTAAAAAACTCTGAAGTTAAACTTTTAAACATACTGCAAAGGTGAATAACCACTCTGAATTGCTGCATAGATGGTCAAAAACATGATAAATATTAATAATGTATCTATAGAAAGCCTAAGAGATTTTTAAATATAGTGGAGGTGGTAGCATGTTAAATATGTACAGCCTTTTTCCCTCTCCTAACTTCAAACCTAAGCCATACATTTCCCCTGGACCCACAGTTCCAGGCAAGATACCAGGCCCCCGACAAGTAAACAAGGAGTTGTTGCAGGACTGTCTCCCCTTCAGCATGAGAGAATTGGGGGACCAACAGTGGAAGAGTCCCAGGGTAAAGCTCTGACCAGAGTGGCTCCCAGGGAGAAGTGACCCACAGACAGACCTGAATCCCTAAGGGAACACGGTCCATTTCCACAGGCCCCAGGATGAGAGCAGGTAGGGATGTATCCCCACCAGACAAGGGTAGAAGAGCATAAAAACACATAAGAGCACAGAAGTTTCCTGCTGGTGTCTCAAGATAGACAGACCAAGGACCCATCCACAGATTCATTGCCCACCACGTGGAGAGAAACCACCAAGCCTCCGTCATACAAGGAAGCCCAGAAGCTGGCCCTGAACTGCAATGAGGAGACAAGGCAAAATAACTACATATCTACGGGGGCCCAGCAGCCAAAGGAAGAATAAACAAGAAAAATCTTCCCAACTCCTAAGGAAACAGAGCTACTGCCAGGCTCAGATGACAACTTGAGCAAAAAACGAGCACTTCAGGAAATTCAAGTCAATACCAAAAAATAATAACCATCCTTTTTGTAACCTAAAAAATGTACAATCCATGAACTAAAAATATTAACGGGTGAATTGAAACATCAGCACTACCAAGATCAGAGGCCTCAAAGGAATGTCAGCCACAGAGCAAAATTACAAACAGAGATCATGAGTAGACTTTTGGGAGAGCTGTTGGAGACCTAAATACCAACAGAAGGAGGTGAATAAAGATGGGAGCGATAATTAAACAAATGGAATAAAATTTCACTGAGTTGAATAAACTCTGTTATTTTCTGATCAAACTATTACACGAAAAAATATAACAAGCTTCCAGATAAGAAGAACTGGTTACAAAAACTTCTCCCCAACCACATTAGAAATGAGAGGCCTGTGGAACATCTCTACAGACTTCAGAGGTATGAAGCCTGCAATCTGAAACTCTAGCCAGACAAGAATCATTCATCCATGAGGTAACAGAAACACATTTCCAGATATGCAAAGCTTCAGAAACTTTTTTTACCCAAAATAGGACCTAAGGAAAATATTTGAGAAATAAGTATATCTAAGCATGTATCAGAGATCTTGAGATGAAAAAAAAAAAGAAACAATGGTAGACCAAGATCCTGAGTAATGAGACTGGAATGTATAATAATGTTCAACGAGGATTCTTAAGATCAAAATCCTACAAGGAAAATTCTCAGTCCAGACCTAAAATTGGGCTACACAAAAAGAAAGAGATGGGAATGGGTGAAATCTATGCTGGTTAGTTTGTTTGCTCTCACCTCCACCCCAATCTATTCTCTAGCTCCCCCCCACCAGATCTGATTACACCCCCCACTCCTGTACCCCTGAGGACTGCATCATCTTGGTTATTTAGCCAACTGGCCTCTGACTGGATTTGTCCAACGAGATGTGTCAGATGAAGGTGACAAAGAATAACAGAAGGATCAGGGTATTTTTTTCCCCTGTTCCTTCCCACTGCCTCTCAAGAAACCTCACAACTAAAACTCAAACCTGCCTGCCCTCCTCAATGGCCCCAGATTTGTTTCTTATTGGTTCCCTTACCTCTTTCTACACATTTGTAAGACCTTGCCTTCTTTAAAAACTCTTCATCTGAATCATGTGAGTTGTGATCTGTTTCCTGCTAGGATCCTGATATACATTCCAAATTTCTTCTTTGGGGAAAGGGTAGAGGATAGTGTATTAATGATAAAAATGAGAAAGGGGTATTTTTCATATAAAAAAAAAAAAAACCCAAGATCCTGTGTTATCTTATGATTCTATTACATTCGCCATAGAGAGACCCACCATGGTTGCAAAGAAAAGAAAAAGTACAAAATGAATTTAAATTATTTATTTGCTAACTTTAAGATCACTGTGCATTACGTGATTAGTAAAATCTAACCTAAGTTTATGTTTGAGTATTATATAAACATCTCTAATAATCCTAAGGTCAAGTTGTGAATTATTTATTGACTAATGATGCCAGAATTACAGGTCTAAATTCACTAGAGTAACAGAAAATTATTTATTGGGCTCTGTCATCAGAGACTTGGAGTATACTCCCTTTAACCACAAAATACCAGCACCATTACACACTGTTTCCAGGTCCACTGATAGCTTTCCTTCTCTTCCCCAGCATTTCTTTCCTCCAGAGGTTACACGTCTAAGTCACCAAGTCGCAGGTCTCATTCCGTAAGGATTTATAGTACCAGTATTATGTGCAAAGCACTAAATTTATTCAACACTTTTTTCTTTCAGGAAAATTCTACTGAGCCATCATTAAGGGTCCAGGTACTGTACTTGGCCCTAGGTGGTTTGGCAACTCCTCTCAAGAAGCTTGCAGCATAGTGTACAGCATGGTGACTACAACTAACAATACTGTTTTGTATATCTGAAAGTTGCTAAAACAGTAGATCTCAAAGTTCTCCTCACAAGAAAAAATATCTGTACCTATGTGAAGTGATGGATGTTAACTAAACTTACTGTGTTGATCATTTCATAAAATATACTTATATCAAATCATTGTGTTGTGCTCTTTAAAGTAATACAAAGTTATATGTTAATTATATCTCAATAAAACTGGGAAAAAATAAAATAAATATTAAATCTTTGGTAAAAAAAAGAGGAAGAAGCTTGTAGCAAAGACAAACAACTAATTATAACAAGTGAAGTGCCATTCTCATTTAGGGAAACATTCACAGAAGGGGTGTCACTGGAAGCAACTGTGATGTCACAGACAGGACAGCAGGACTGAAGCCAGGATCTGGAGGTATGGCTTGCTCTTCCTTGGGCAGGTTACTCAGGCTCTCTCATCTTCTGTTCTCTTCTTTGTAGGATGCAGTTATTTGAAGTGACTAGAACCTAGATACTCATGTCAACTTCCTTTTTTTCCCTTGAAGGGCCAAGTTTTTCCAGAGGTGAGTGAAAGAGTGTGCATAAAAGCCAGGCTGTGAAAGGCACGGATGGGGTCAAGATTCTGTCTCTGAACTGACTGCTAGAAAGATGAAGTTTATGACCTATTGCTAGCACAGGTATTAGAAAACATAGCAGAAACTGTAACTCATCTGTGGCTTTAGTTTATATTTCTTATGCTCATTTTCTGTTTGTCCTGCATTCACTATCCCTTTACTTGTGATTTAAATTTTGCCTCATTACAGTGTATGTATTTAAGATTTATACAAGCCCCCTCAATTTAATTTTACAATAAGATAGGATTCTTTAAAAATTTATATAAGGTGGCATTTATTTTACTAGTATGAAATTCACCTAGGCAATAATTATAACCATCATTCAACCCATGTTTTTCTACTCTTTTATTCTATTGTAGACACCCCCCCCACACACACACACACACTGGACTTCTGCTTGAACACAATGAACTGGCTACACATTTCTCTCCATTGCCTCCCAAAACCTCACCAAAATGACAGCACAGAAATTTAAGGCATTAATCCACACAGACAAAGGGAATTCAAAAAGAGGCAACAGGAGAAGAAAACTGTGAACAAACATTTGGACGTGAAAAGTAGATGGAGGAGTGGTAACCAGCCAAACAGAATGGAGGAAATTCCAACTTCAGGACATGCAAAGGCCTAGTGCAGAACCAAAGCAGGCAAGTTCCTCCAGAAAAGAATCAGAGTCTAGAGGCAACGGGTCCTCCGGGTAGGGAGGGTAGTGAGGAACATGGCTCCATATACAGAAATTGACAGAAAATCTAGAGAGCAGTTAGACAATGATCATCAGAGGTTTAAGAGAAACTTCCAATTTAAAAGAGACCAAAGCCAAAAGGGAAAAAACAGAAAAGGAGCTTGAAGGACACAGACAATGCAGGGAGTAAGGGGGAAAAAAAATTATAATATCTTCAAAGAGCTAAGACACTAGAATTGCAATCATAATAAAGCAAAATGCTACAAAAAAAGGAACAATCAGAAAATAAGTATGGCAGAGATTTCACTGTCAACCTCTTCTTCCTTAGTAATGAAACTGCCGTATTGTTGGGAGCAGTTACGTGTCCAGCTACATTTTTCAGACTATTTGGCAGAAAAGGGTGACTGATGAAAAGTTAAGTAGAAACATTTAGGTGGGCTTCCAAGAAAATTCTCCTTTATGACACCAGCAGAACTTCCTATGGGTCTTCAACTTGATCTCCTTCAGGCACATCATAAGCTTGTGCCCCAAAATGACCCACCCAAATGTAATTTTTCCCCAAAATGCTTCAGTTGTGCAAAGGATTTTAACATCACATTGGCCATTACAAGCACAGAGAGGGTGGCTGTACCTAAACTGAAAAATGAAACCTTAATTTTAAATGACTTGGTAATAATCAAGGAGCCAGAAACTCATCTGGAGTTTATCAAGCCAAGAAGATTCATTTCCTTACACAAAAAGGATTACTGTAAATTGCAGTGTGGCTGTCAACCACATTCTTTTCCCAGAAGTAAGGCCAAATTTCAGAAGGATCAGCTATTTGGCAAGTGATACCTTTCAGGACTTACAAGCATTTTCCAAGTCTAAAAATGTTTGCAAATTGGCTTAAAAACAAGCAGTTGTATAATGTTATCCTTTGAATAAAACACCTAAGAATGCATTTCCTTTCTTCACTGAAACGGTAAAAGCTTCTCTTTTCTAAAATAGCTCATTAGGCTCATTTTTAGGATGACATCAAAAAGTGTCTTTATTGGAAGGATCTTACAATTGCCTCTTCCAAACTGAATACAGTAGAAAAGCGAAATTAATGAGATGACTCAAAGACACACACAAAACATGAAAAGTAACTTAAAGGATAAAAAAGACGCATGAAGAACAAATAACTGAAATAACAGTAATGCATAGAGACTTGAAAAAAACAATTTATATGAAAAGAATCTTAATGCACGTAATCTACATACCCTTCTCTCTGATCTGAAACTAGTAGCTGAACGGAAAGCAGCAGTGAGGACAGAATATATGGCAGTGTTTTCAACAGTGCAATAAATATGGACTTCTCTTCCTTCAACTTAAAAGGTCTCAGGCAGGTCGACTAGCCTTAGATTTATACTGTAGGTCTATTGACAGGAAAAAATCAATAGCAAAGAAGTGCTAAAATGAACTTGAGGGTCCCTAGAGAGAAGATGATGACAGAGTATCATCAAGAAACAGAATTCAGGGAATTCTCTGTGGTCCAGTGGTTGGGACTCTGTACTTTCACTGCCGAACCCACTGGGGTTCGATCCCTAGGTGGGGAACTGGGATCCCGCAGGCTGTGCAGCACAGCCAAAAAAAAAAGTAAAAACAACAAAAAAAAGAAACAGAATTCATTACTCGTAAGGCATGTGTTCATTCTAACTTCAAGTCCTTATAAATGAAAGGATTTTTATCACAGCTTAAGAACAATATAGAAGAACTTAATAAAGACCCATATTTAAAAATCACAGGTTAGAATACACAGCAAGTTATCTAAGTGCATTGTGAGATTCACACACACACAGGTACACGTGTGCTCACATACACACACATCCATAAAAATTAGCCATTCTAGGGAAGACCAAAAAAGTCATCAATTAATCATCTATTTTCTGACTGTATACAGATGCAAGTAGAATAATACTACTAACATGGACACTTTGCTGAGTAACCTACACATCTCCCAAATTTCTTTTTTTTTTAAACCTATCACCACCTTGCAACCCTCACTTTACAGTAGTGAGAATTTAGGCCTAGGGATGCTACATGTCTTGTCCATGTCACACCTTTTACTCTGGGACCTGCCATGTACGAGCTATGCCTATGCAGTACTACCTCAAACCCTGCCACTCTCGCCACTACACCACGCTAAACACAGAAAAGAAACAGACCCAACAGGCCAAAAATGTACACCTTCATGGCAACAATGCGCATCTATATTTAAAAGTTTTATTTCTTTTATTACCATCTGTTTTCTGGTTAATATGACTTTAAGCTTCTTAGAGTCACTAAATCAAAACTATTTATATTTATTCTATGGATAAAGAAGATGTGGCACATATATACAATGGAATATTACTCAGCCATAAAAAGAAACGAAACTGAGTTATTTGTAGTGAGGTGGATGGACCTAGAGACTGTCATACAGAGTGAAGTAAGTCAGAAAGAGAAAAACAAATACCGTATGCTAACACATATATATGGAATCTAAAAAATAAAAATTAAAAAAAAAAAGGTTCTGATGAACCTAGGGGCATGACAGGAATAAAAGACGCAGACGTAGAGAATGGACTTGAGGACACGGGGAGGGGGAAGGGTAAGCTGGGACAAAGTGAGAGAGTGGCATGGATATATATACACTACCAAATGTAAAATATCTACCAAATATCTACCAAAATAACTACCAAATATCTATTTTACATTTACTACCAAATGTAAAATAGACAGCTAGTGGGAAGCAGCCGCATAGCACAGGGAGATCAGCTCGGTGCTTTGTGACCACCTAGAGGGGTGGGATAGGGAGGGTGGGAGGGAGACACAAGAGGGAGGAGAAGTGGGAATAAATGTATACATTTAGCTGATTCACTTTGTTATACAGCAGCAACTAACAGACCATTGTAAAGCAATTATACTCCAATAAAGATGTTAAAAAAAAAGATATATTTATTCTAAATACCATAAACAAAGTAACTTCACCAAGTTATTATCAGCTAAAAACCCTGAGGACAAAAGAGACATTTTCCCTGCTAAGGAAACAGGAAATAAATTCAGGAGATTAAAATGGCTTCCAGATGATCTTCAGCACGTGAAGGGCACAGATTTCTAAAAGAGAACAGTATGCTTCAACTTTAGATGTCGAATTATAATGCTGTCCACCTGAAACTTACATAATAAAAAATTCTACTTATGAAAAGAGCACATCACTTAATCCATATGACAGCTAGGAGGAATAATTTTTTAAAAGCACATTAAGAGAAAGTCGGCTTGCATAAAAACAGACAAAAAGTTTCAGCTTCCCTTTTTCCCTCATTTCTGAATGAAGCTCTTCTGGAAACCTGCGCTTCTCGGCTTTATGTGCCATCTCAGAACAATTCCTGAAAAAAGTGGGATAAAGTGCAGCACTGAAGTAGACTGAGATGTCTGAGATGGGACAGAAAGAAGTGTTTTTGTTCTCAAATGTTTAATTATTTTCTTTTGTTTTTGAACAAGGTAAAGCTATTTTCTTCTTCTCTGTCTCCAGTTAGTTCCTGGGGATGGTCCACGCTCAAGCTGGAGGACACCAGTCAGGGAGTTGTAAGATCTTTTTCATGACTAACACCCAGAGTTTCATGACGATGCACTGTCCCCAGTGCAGGATATTCAGCTAAGGAGGCTCACCTTCAAATTTTCTAGGATGTGTCTTACCTTATGATACTTGCTTACCTCTGGGCATCTTTACAATTGGTTGAGCAAAGTCAATTTTACATGGTTTAAACTTGTTTTTTAAAACATGCTTTGAACTTGCTCAATCCAGAACTGAACTTGAACAAGAAAAACAAAACCAACAAAACCCTAATATAACAAAACCAACTTGCCTTATTGAGGGAAGCACAGCCTGAAAGTCAGTCATATCAGAGTGAGAAAGATATCAACTGTAAAGAATTAAAAGACATTTGTTCATTCATCCATTTATTTATCCATTTATTGAGTGCCTACTAAACACCTGGCACTATTCAAGGCTTGAAAACAAATCAAAACACTCATATTCTTGCGGGAGTAACAGCCAAACCAAAAAATATATCATACAACAGCAAGTGATGATAAGTGCTATGAAATATAAGAGTATGGGGTCACAAGGCTGATTATTTTATAGAAAGGGAGACAGGGAGGAGGAGGTATCATTTAAGCTGAGATCTGAATAGGTGAAGGAAATGCTTTCATGCAGAAGGAACAGCAATGCAAATGCCCTAAAATAAAAACCTTCTTTGCACATGTAAGGAATAGCAGGAAGCCAGGATGACTGGAGCATGGCAAGCAAGATGGAGAGTGGGAGCAGAGAGGAGACAGGCAAACAGGGAATAGGTCGTGTGGGGACCTGGAGACCATGGGTTAAAAATTCAGATTTTATTCTCAATGTAATGGTAGCCATTGTGGAGGGAAGAGAGGGCAAGAGTTGAATGTACAATCTCTGGTTCACTTTTTTTAAGAGGAACCTGTGTGTTACTTTGGAAGCAGGGAGGTGATGATAGACATGGTAAGAGGTGGTCAGATTCTGGGTGTATCTGGAGATATAGCCACTTGGACTTCTTGACAGACTGGATGTGGGGTGTGATAAAAACAGGAGGTAGGGGGCTTCCCTGGTGGCGCAGCGCTTGAGAGTCTGCCTGCCGATGCGGGGGACACGGGTTCGAGCCCTGGTCTGGGAAGGTCCCGCATGCCACGGAGCAACTGGGCCCGTGAGCCACAATTGCTGAGCCTGCGCGTCTGGAGCCTGTGCTCCACAGCAAGAGAGGCTGCGGTGGTGGGAGGCCCGCACGCCGCGATGAAGAGAGGCCCCCGCTTGCCACAACTGGAGAAAGCCCTCGCACAGAAGCGAAGACCCAACACAGCAAAAATAAATAAATAAATAAATAAATAATTTTTTAAAAAAAAATTAAGCTAAAAAAAAAAAAAAAAAACAGGAGGCAACAGTGACTTCGAAGTTGGGAACCTGAGCAAGTGGGTGAACGGTGGTGCCATTTACTAAAATGGGAAACATTGAGGGGATGAGTAGGTGGGTGGTAGGGAGGGAGAGGAACTAAGAATTTTGTTTTGAACAAAGTGTGATGTGCCTATTTGACCTACAATTGGAAATCTTGAGAGAGTGTGTGTGTGTATACACATACATATAGGAGGGGGGTGTTAGAGACAATGTCAGGGTCAGGAATATAAATGTGGAAGCTATCAGCACACAGAAGGTGTACAAAGCTATGGATCTGATAACACCCGCAAGGGAGAGGTTGTAGACAAAGAAGAGACAACATGGAAAGATGAATGAACCCCAGGGCACTCTAATATTTACCCAAATAATTAGGATTCAGCAAAAGAAAATCAGAAATATCAAGTTAAATGGGAGAAAAACCCAGAGGGCAATTGAAGGAAATGTTTCAAGAAGGAAGGTGTGGCCAACTATGTCTGATGCTACTGATAGATGGATGATATTTTTCCAGGCAATAGAGTAAAATTCCAAATTGATTAGACACCACTCAAGAAGTAAAGGTAAAATGCTTGTTTATTTTCTCCTTCCTCAGGTAGAATGAGAGACTTCAAACTTTAATGAGAAAGCATTCCAGAATCAAAGTTTGTAACAAGGTTGGTAACAACCACCCTTCCTTTGAATATTACGAAATGGTGATATAATAAAATAAATCAGGTATTTCCTTCCCAGCTCAGACACCTAAGTCAAATTTAAATCTAGTCAAGAATGCAGAATCGTTGATCATGATCTTGGCTTCAGTCCTTACAAGTCTAAAACACTAACTAGAAGGTATCCTCATCAAAAATATGACATATATTTCAAAGCACTATACAGTAACAGACTGTACAATTTTTGGTATACCATGTACTACTTAAAATCAGGTAGTATAAGAGAAAAAATTGGGAATTTTATAAATTGTTTAGTTAGATATAATTTATCTCCTACTCTAGTGCAAAGTATAACTCAGTGTCATCACATAACCATGTTTCCCTTTTGTAACACTTTCAAGGGTTTATGGAGCACTTAAATACACCAGAACATACAAATCTAAAGTCTGCAATTACTCAGGAGTGTCTGTTAGCAATGCTGTAGCTTACATAATATTTGATCATGAGCTTTCCAGGCACTAACATCACAAGACAGAACCTGTTGTGTGTGGAGGACTTGTCATAAACAGAAAGCAGCTAATCTTAACAGCTTTAGATGGAATGAAGACTGACAGCCCATTCTCTTCCTGATTTATAAATCCTTCACCACGATTTACCGACCGGTGTCCCTCTTGAACAACAGCGTATACTGATTAAGAGTCAGATTGCTTGGGTTCAAATCCCCAACCACCACTTACTAGTTCTAGTGTTTCCTTGAGCAAATTATTTTACCTCTCACCCTTCTTTTTCCTCATCTGGAAACACAAACACACACACTCACATATTTGGGTAATAATAGTCCTTCATTATAAGAGCATGTGGGTATGATGCTCTAGCCACATGTCTTCCACGTAGTTAAAAAAATAAATACTAGTTGCTTTAATTGTCAGTTACTTACCTACTCTTGGAAAACCTTCACTAGGAGGTAACCCACCATTCAAGTCAGTCCATTCTGGTGTAGGACAGCTCTTTATTTATAGAAGGGTCTTTAAAATACTTGAGCCAAAAGTCTCACTGTGCCCAATCAGTTATTACCAGTTCTACCCTCTGAGCCCACAGAAGACTCTTCTATCCTCTCTCCTTAAGACAATCCCCCAGGTACTTAAAGACAGATGTGATGTCTAGGGCTGCGCACTATCATCTAAACACACGTAAGCACCAAACTGAGCATCTTGTACCCGGGAATTAGAACCAGGCTTTGAGAAGCCTATCAGGGAGGATTTTACAGTCTCTGAAAAGGCTGTTTATGGGGCCGTGTGGCGATTCATCTGTAAGTGGCAGAGTGAGTGTGCTAAACCTGTTTTCAAAGCTGTGCATATATGACAGGTACCATCCTTATTAAGAGCTCTGAGTACATCAAAAGTGTTTTTAAAGAAACATACCCGACAATTACCTTTGGAAAGGGTAAACATGGGTACAACACATCGTTTTTCATTTCCTCAGGCTCAGATACATTTTTGACAATTAACAGATTTAAGGAGATCTACGGACATCACTTAAATCAGCCAACCTTTTGACTGGACACAAAACTTTCATTTGTTCAGGAAGAACCTGAGAACTGTCTGTCAGGGGCTGTAGGGCACAGGAACAACATGGACAATTCAATCTGCAGATAATAGATGTAACAGATGAAAGAGTTCACCTGCAATCTATTTCTCCGGACTAAGAGAGTTGGGTAAATGTGCTGACGTTGCTTGGTTTTTCTTAACTAACGTTCTCAAAACCAGTGCTTTTCTAAAACTCAAATGCTGTTATGTTGAGAAGTGATTTTGAAAGGAAGGAGGAGATAAAAGGAGCCAGTTAGTCTCAGTAGAAATCCCTGACCACCCAAAGCCCTCTGGGCATCCAGAGACAGAGCGCCCTGGAGCACCGCACAGAAGGCCAAGATCCCAATGGGGTGAACGAATCGCACACTTCCTTCCACACACCGGGGAAATTACTCCTCTCTCAGCCTCGGAGAAGCTTTATGAATTCCTCAAAACAGCCAATTGTTCCATTCTTTATCTCATAATTGTGTGCAGAACTCAATGGGCCTATCTCCAAACAACCCAAAAGCAAAGTGAGACAACTCAGGGGAAGCTTCCTCAATGGCCCTACCCTGGCCTATGACCTTGGAGACTTACCTCACCAGGCATGGGGCCCTCTGAGCCTTTTGTGACCTCATTTAGAGGAGGTAGAACCCTCCCTGTTTCAGCTTCACCCTTCCTCACTGGAGAAAACCCAATGAGTCATCGGTTAGACAAACGTTTAACTTCATTAGTGACCTAAGAAAAAGTAGAATGTACATCTTTCATCTATTTATTTAGAGGGAAAATGCAAATGACAATTTCTAATTCTGGCCAGAATAATGAGCGGCTGGGGCCCCCAGCCTCTGCTCATGGCTGCAAATTAGCACAAAGCTTTCACAGAGTGACTTGATGATGTGCATCAAGAACCAAAAAATCATTCATTTCCTTTGGCCCAGGGAGTTCATTTCTCTAGCCGGTTCAAGAACACTCTGTTTTATTAAAGGTACCAGTTCCTAGTATTTTCCCCCACTTTAAGAAGAGGTCCACTTCTAGCTTTCACTGTAGCAGTACATTGGAAGGATCCAGAATGACTGACACTGCTAGAATCCTCCCACTTCCTCAGGAAATACCTTGTCATATCTGTTTACCCTTTCTGGAATCAAGCTATTCTAACAGCATCTCTGCCCTGGTTCCTCTTTGTGTGAATCAGTCCCTTCCCAAGAGAATTCTGTGAACGCCCTCAACTCTCGCCACCCCTCCTGTCCTAGGATCCTTTCTTATTTGCTAAATAAAGAGGATGTGTTTAAGAAATAGTAAGATGCTGCATAAATAAAAAAGAAATAAACTGACATCAAGACACTCCTTGGGTGCTCACAACGTCCCTGAGAAATCTATGATGCTAGAAATCCGAAGAGTGGAGAGGTGAAGACTGATGTGCCCTTCTGGAAGGAAACGTTCTTGAGTGGTAAAAATATTCAATAACTCAATTGGGGTGCTGGGTACGTGGGCCTATACATCTGAAAAATGTATATCTTGTAACTCCACACTTAAAAGTAAAGGTAAAAAGGTATATCTTGCAACTCTACACTTAAAATCTAGGCATTTCACTGCATGCAAAGATTACCTGAACAAAAATAAACTACTCTGGGGCTTCCCTGGTGGCGCAGCGGTTAAGAATCTGCCTGCCAATGCAGGGGACACGAGTTCGAGTCCTGGTCTGGGAAGATCCCACATGCCGCGGAGCAACGAAGCCCAAGCACCACAACTACTGAGCCTGCACTCTAGAGCCCGCGAGCCACAACTACTGAGCCCACACACCTAGAGCCCATGCTCCGCAACAAGAGAAGCCACCGCAATGAGAAGCCCGTGCACCAAAACAAAGAGTAGCCCCTACTCGCCACAACTAGAGAGAGCCCACACGCAGCAACGAGGACCCAATGCAGCCAAAAATAAATAAATAAGTTTTTTTTAAATGTAAAAAATAAAAATAAAAAATAAAGATAAATAAATAAACTACTCCAAGCAACTCCTGAAAGCTGTGCTGTATGCAACCTCAAGATCTCTCAACAAATTACAAAGTCACAATGCTCTAGCCCAGGGGGCAAAGGTGTTAGCCCCACTCCAGCCTCGACTCAAGTGCTGCCTCCTCTGTGAGCTCAGGCTGCCTCCCAAATGCCATCACTACACACGGGGCAAAATTCCATCACAGCAATTATCTGATGGCGCTGCAGGGTCTGTTTGCATGTCTGCTTCTCATGGGGTGCACTCTGTCTGGAGGTCCTAGAAAGATACTAAAGAATTGGCAGTTGAATCAGTAAGCCCAGCAAGTGCCTGGTACAGAGTAGGCACTTCATAGGCATTTTTTGGATAACAGAACGACTGAATGTAAGTCCCCATGAGGGAAACCAGTAACTAAAAGGCAGGAGTAGAGTGACATCACTCAGGAACAGGGTTGGGGCAGAAGGGGAAATACTGAGTAAACAGGCAAGTACACACTGGCACCCAGATGAAGGCGTATCTTGTAGCTGGTCCCAACCAACTGCCAAAGCAACAAGCTCAGCTTTGGACACTGACGCACATTTCCACTGGGAGAAGGAAAGAGTCCTGGTCCTTAGGTTTTGTTAAAGCTCCAGCCTTAGGATTGTACATTCACTCAACAAGTGTTTACCTGGCACTGTGTCAAATCCTCAAGCAAAAGACAAGATATTGTTCCTGCCCTCAGTTAGCTCCCAGTCTAATACAGAAGAATGTTTGTAATTACACCACAGAGAGCAAAAAAGAGAAATCCATACAAGCAATAGTGATAAGGAAGGAATGGGTGGGGTGGAGCTCGGTGGCCGAGAAAAGGCTTCACGTAAAGCTTGACTGTAGAGCCCAAGCATGAAAGAATGCAGAGGAGCAACATATATTAGGTAAACAAGGAATAACAGGCATTCCACACACAACAGCCTGGAGGTGAGAAAACGGCACCCTGTGCGGGGCGGGGAAACACAAGCAAGGATTAGGGAGCACTAATTCCTTTACAGTGAGCATCTCACTCAACTGGCGTAAGCACCACTGGAGGCTCAAGGAAGAACACTGACTTAAATGCCTACAGCATTTAAGAAGCTGAGCCATTGGGGAGGGGGAGGGGTGAGATGTGACAGGGTGAGACAGTGTCATGGACATATATACACTACCAAATGTAAAATAGATAGCTAGTGGGAAGCAGCCGCATAGCACAGGGAGACCAGCTCGGTGCTTTGTGACCACCTAGAGGGGTGGGATAGGGAGGGTGGGAGGGAGGGAGATGCAAGAGAGAAGAGATATGGGGACATATGTATATGTATAACTGATTCACTTTGTTATAAAGCAGAAACTAACACACCATTGTAAAGCAATTATACTTCAATAAAGATGTTTAAAAAAAAAAAAATTTTTTTCACAAAGAAAAAAAAAAAAAAAAAAAAAGAAGCTGAGCCAGGACTTGAACAATGATTTGATTCCAAAACGGTGTTGTTTTTTTTTTCCAGCTTTATTGAGATTTAATTGGCACACAGCTTGGTATGAGTTAAAGGTGTACCACCTAACAATTTGACGTATATTGTGAGATGATTACCACAGTAAGGTCAGTCAACATCCATCTCCTCATATAGTTACAAAAAACTTTTTTCCTTGTGATGAGAACTTTTAAGATTTACTCTCTTAGTAACTTTCAAATATACTGTACAGCAGTGTTAACTGCAGTCATCATGAATTGGATGAAGGTGGTCAAAAGGTACGAACTTCTAGTTATAAGATAAATAAGTTCTGGGGATATCTGTACAAATCTGTGCTTTTAATGTCTATGCTGTCTGGCAACTATGCAAATAGTGATGGAGAAAATGAGCAAAAAATAAAGATATACAGACGGAGACCAGATTGTAAAGGGCTGTGAATGCTACACTTCACAGCTTAATGTAAATGCGGACTTTTAAAATCTTTTCATGGCTCCTCAGAAAACAAAAAACAAAATCAGCTTTATATTCTGAAAAACTAATTTGAATTGCAACAGCTAGTGTAAGAATTGCTTTCTAACATTTAAAATTTTAAACAAAGTTTTACCATCAGAGTCTTTTCAAGTTTAGTATCTGTTAATTGAAATTATATGTAATTACCAGAAATGCTTCCATGAATTCAGGAACATTTTCAAATGCATGTTTACATCGCTCTACATCCATTTGAAAAGCAACAGTACAAATCATGAGACCTTCATTTAGTCCTTCATTTACAGACAACACTGGTATGCACTGAGGATTCAAGTGCACCCAGCAAAACCCTTTCACACCAGACCACAGGTTGGAAACCACCAGTAGAAGGGATGCAGTTTACAGAGAAAGAGGGGAAACCACTTAGGCGAATTTTGTAAATATCAATGGGGGACCCACAGAGTGCGATTCTTTAAAAATTTAGCACTAAAGGCAAACAAAAGTGATGACCAGCACACAACTCCCAAAGGACAAAAATGGGGCAGGTGGAGAAACAGACCAGTTGGAAGTAACTGGGGAAGGATTCACATTCTGGTGCCAGGCATGGCCATGAGCTCAAGTTGGCATCCCTTTGGTCCTTCTACAGGGTGAGAGTGATACTGAAAACTTCGAACACAGAGATAACAGGACGGGCAGGTGAGCAGGAAGCTGTTGAATTAAGTTAGCCTGATCCGCTCCAGTCATAAAAATTACTACTGTGTTTAAACCTCAACCTAAACAGGAACATTAAGTCACAGACTGGAATGGGTGACCAACCAATGTAATGAGCAATATACTCAGTTTTCAATTTCATTGGTATTTTGTCTGTTTATCACAGGTTTTTAAATGCTCCATAAACAGAGGGACAGAGGAAACTATTAGGTACAGAAAATTAAAAGGTGCTGAAGAAAAGGACTAAAATTAGAGGGTCCGGGCTGCATTTTCTACCACTTCCTCTCCCACTCATAACCTTGCTAGAATCAAGCTTTCCCTCTGCCTCTGCCTTCAAACCATTACATTATTTGGCTTTCAACCCGTGTTTAATCATAAACTAGCTCAATACATTATTAATATTCCAAACCACATTTCCAACCAGATAATAATCCAATATCATGATGCTGAATTACCTTAAAAGGTTATGTTCCTACATTTGTTTTGATTTCAAATATGAAACTAACCAGAAGTATATATACACTTTTAAATATCGAAGAAACAATTTGAAATAAACAAAAAGAGTCAGGAAATGACAATAATTGGCAGAATAACAAGCACTAGTCCTCACCTTACCCTTTCTTCTCCTCCCAAAACAAAACAAATTTAAGACTTTAACTTTGGTTGTGGGAATAATACATTAGTTATTTAAAATCGCTGATGGAGAATGGAAATGGCAAGGACATACTGCCATGGACTCTGGTCATCTTTCAAAGATTTACAAGGTTATCGGAGTTTTCTGACCTTGGGTTGGTCAAAGCTGCAGCTGAGAATAAAGGTAGCAGATTATATTATATGTATATTACATACAATACATATAATATGTATATTATAGTATATATTAATGTATTTGTGTGTGTTATATGTATATATATACATATATATGAATGATATAATTCACATAATATAATAATACATATGTTTATATATGTGTACTGTGTATATATAAAAAATATATATATATGAATGAACCACTTATGCTTCAATGTATGTAGAAGAAAGTATGATAGAAATGGAAAAATGGAGCGAGACTATTAGTAAGCAGGAGAAAGATTTACACTATAATCTTCCTTGCTTTCCAAAATAGTTTATAAATACACTTTGGAATCAATATTTTATCCTCAAATTAGGGGTTCTCAGGGTTAAGTGGTTGTGGAATGACACTCATTCACTCTGCTTCTTTTGGCAAGAGCAATATTTTAAAATATGTGCTCTGGTTATAAAGGCAAAGCTAAGGAGACAGATAAATTTGGACACTAACTGAAGAAATAAACCTAACAGTGAACACAATGCTGTCACTTCAATGTCCCAGGTATACCAAAAGTATATGTGAATATGTAAATTATTCACATATCTTCAATGAACGTACTGCCTCGCTCCCTGTGGCACTAGGGGAAAAAAGTCCCTTAATTTTAATTTCATAAGAGTTAACCATATTAAAATTATACGGCAAAGGCTTTAGAAAGATTTGGCTTTCTGCTAATGATGAACAAAGCACTTTACAGAGTTGCCAAATCATTGCTGACAAACACTTTTAGGTGGAGTGGGATGGGGGTGGGAAGATGAGCCCATTTACGGAGCACATGGGGTATCTTTTATCACAACACACCTCCCCAGAGTTTATTAGATACAAATTTCTCACAGAAGTCTCCAATTATAAGCAAGCTATCACACACACAAAAAAAAGGAATGTTTAGATTTCAAAAATCTGTATACTGAAAAAGGAAAGGATGTGAAATCATCCATATTCACAGATTCCCTGAAGCAAATACAGAACTTGCAGATACAAACTCCACACAGGAGCCCTGTATGGCCAAAAAAGTATCCCCATATTTCTTCCCTTCTCCCTCTCTCCGTCCCAACATTCAAACACAGAAGGGCAAGTTTGATTTCTAAAATTATGCAGTACACATACTGCTAATGGAAAATTACCTTTGGAAGCCTTGACTTTTCAAGGTTTATGAATGGGGGAAGTTATTTCTCTTAACTACATTGCTGGAATTTTTCCACTCTCATTTCAATTCAGAATACAGTGTTTATTCTTCTCCCAACCTCCCCACGCCCTCCCCTCACACCGTTCTAAGTCACCTTCAAACCAGCTCAAGTTTCAGTACAAAAAGACGGCAAAGCTAATTTCTTAGACGCCCCCCGTCTCCACCTCCCGCCACTGTCTAGTGGGTAATGATACATTCACTTTCCTTTAGCGTGAAAAACATAACATTTCAAGTTTATCTTTTTTTCCAATTACATAATTTATTCCTTTAAGGAGAAATGAATTGTTTTAAAATACTGTTTGCTCTGGGATTCTTGAATATATTGTTTTTCCATGGAATAACCCTTAATCCTAATTTGAATTTTTAAATACGTTGAGTAGACCAGCACGTGGCATCAATAACCCTTAAATGACTGCAAGGCTGATAAAGGCAATACTTTTACTTCCTGATTCACATCTGCTCGGAAGACTTCTTTAGCATCATTATAAAAGTCATCTTTTTCATCCAATAATAAAACGGCTAGAAGTCCTGGTGTTAACTTTCTACAGACAAACGTAACCCTAATGCGTTGATCAAGGAACTTCCAAGAGACCATCTCCTTTTTAACGGCACGGAGGGGAATGGAAGATCTCCTCCCTGAGGCACAGCTGGGAAACTAACAACCCTTGAGTGACTGATTTCAGGATATCTTAGTCTTATCAATGCCGACTTTGGAAAACGTACGCGCCTTGACTCACACACCCTGGGCTCCGGAAGCTGCCTCGGAGAAAGCATCTCTCCAGGTGCGCCACAGGTGTCTAACCTCCTCCATCCGCCCTCCCACACAACACACAATACGCTGCCCAAGCAGGTACGTTTCAGGCATTTCCACTTCTAGCCACCCCAAAGAAACGCACCCGAGGACCCTGGGCCGTCTCTGCCCAGCAGGGACATCCCAGGCGTCCTGGCGCGGACGTGGGCTGGTCCACAGAGATGCGCGGTCCCCAAACCCGCGGGGCCAAGCTCTTGACTCTGTCCTGGCAGAGGAGCTCCGGGGAAGCCAGCGAGGCCGTCGGGGCGGGGGGGAGGGCAGCGATAAGCTTCGCTGGACGTTAAATCATAGGAGGCGCAGAACTTGCAAAGTCCCCCAAACTGCTGAGCGAACCAGCCTGAGGCGCTGCGCCAGCTAAGGTCCGGGAGGCGGCTGAAAGCAGAGTGGCGGGAGCGGCCGCGAGGCCGCCAACTCGTGCGGAAAGAAGAGGAGTAAAGGCACTCACCTCCACCCATCTCTGGGCCTCGGCGAACGCTAGGGCGCAGTCGGCCTCCGCCTCCTCCATCACTTCCAGAACTAGGGGGAGAGGGGGAGAGAGAGACATAGTGGGTGCGCGGAAAGGCGGGCGTGCCGCTGCTCCGGCCTCTCTCCGGCTGCAAGACGCCCGGGCTCTCCGACCCTTTGTTGCGCCCTGCAGTTCGGTAAAGTTTCGAACCCACGAGAACTTAAAGCCGCGGCTTTCTCTAAACTCCTGAAAACGCCGCGGAGACCCAGGCAGAGCGCGGGAGGCGGAGAGGGCTACCAGAGGCGGCGCGCGGCACCAGCCCCGAGGACTGTTTGCGCTTCAAAAGTGGCTGCGCGGCCGCCGCCCTCCCGGAATGCCCCGCCCCCGCGCACCCCCACCGCCCACCCCCGGCCGCCCAGCCGCCCAGCCGCCGCTTCCGTCCTCCCCACGCTACCCCCCGCCGCGCCCGGGAGCTCCCGGCCGCAGCGGCCTTTGTGGTCGGACAGTCTGGCCCAGGGGATGCCACCGTCCGCCAGGAGGCCGTGGCCCGGGCCACGCACCCGCTCCCGCGCCGCCCGCCGGACCGCGGCCCCGCCCGGAGGAGATGCGCCCCCGCGCCCGCATCCTGTCCGCATCCTTCCCGCCTCCGGCCGCCTGGCCGCCTTCCCTCTGCCGGGGCCCCGGGAAGCGGCGCCCCCAGGGCTCGCGGCCGCCCGGCCCGCCTGACATACCAGGAATAGCTGCTCACAATTGCACCTTTTCGCAGCCAAGAAACGTCCCCCGCGGTGGAGCGCGGCCCGGCCCGCCGCCCTCACCTGCGGCCCGACTTCGCAGCGCGCTGCTCCCTCTCCGGCGGAGTCCGCTGCGCGCCCGCCCCGCCGCCAGGTGAGGACGTCCGCACTCCCGGGTCTCCGCCCCCTGCCGCGGCCGGAGCTCTCCTGGCGGCAGGTGAGGGTAGTGGCCTTGGCATGTGCGGCCCATTTCCCCCAGCCTGGGCCAGCCCCTCTCCGCTTCGCTTCCAGGTGGGTGAGGTGGAAGATACCTGCCACTCAGGCCCCATCCCTCCGCGAAGGGTCGGAGAGGAGGGGAACCCAGCATTCTCCCGCCCTCACCCTGAGCGTCACACCCGCCGCCCTGCGTGATCTGGGAACACTTAGGGAGCAGTAAGGTGACGGGTTATTCACCATCCGCAGGGGGCCTGGGTAGGTGCGCAGGACTGGAGGGTCGGAGGCTCAAGGGTTGCCTTACGCGGGTTCTTTTCCCACAGAAATCAGATCTCCGGAAAGGAACCTGCTTGTCTGTCTAGGCTCCCTGGAATCTCGCTTCATGCTCCCGAAGCCCTATCCGGGCCACACGTTGATGTTGTCACTGTGGGAAGAAGATAAAGATCGGTTCTTACTCCGGTAAAGGAAGCCATCCCTTTTTTTTTTTTTTTTTTTTTTCTTTTCCTGGTTGATCCTCTTTATGATGCAAAACAACGTCAAAGAGCAGAGACTAGTATAATGGAGAGCGAAAACCTAGTTTTGCCTTATTTACCTCATCACATTTTCTGTTGAAAATATACATATTTCCTACTTAAAAATAGATATTTCATCTCTAAGTATTATAATATACATCTCGTTCTTTAAAGAACGCTTTTCTACATAACCATATTACCATTTTCACACCTAACTAAAGCTAACCTTAATTACATAGTATTAATATATGCCCAATCCAGACTCAAATTCCTCCAATGGATTCCAAAATGTCTTTTACAGCTGACTTAGACCAGAAATTCAAACAATAACCACACATTGCATTCGGTTACCTCTTTTTTTTTTTTAGCCTAGAATAGCCTCCTCCTTCTCTCCCACTCTACCGCTCCCCCTTTTTAGAATGACATTGTCTTCTTAAAAAGAAACCAGGCAGACTTCTAGACTTGTCTTTTGGCTTCTTTGCGGTGTCTTCAACTTATTTCTCTTCCCTCACTATTTCCTGTTACCTAGAAGTTAGATCTAAAGGCTAGATTAAACTCATTTACACTTCTCAATAAAGATTTCACCAGCATCCTTCCCAACTGGGGTGACTTCTAGAGGATGGTGTTTATTTGTTATGTTTATTTTCATCCAACCCTTTTTTCACTGGCGTTGCCTGTAATCAGTGGGTCTGTTTAGAAGAGCTCACAGTTGTTCTTGCTAAAGTGGGAAACCCATTGACTGGATCATCTCTTTGCCTCCTGACGACACCATGATCAGGACAAACCCAAAATGAGGATGAAAAGATAAACGAAACTAGGAAGAAATTTCTTTCCGGCTATTTAAGACTTGTTCTATTAAATATTTAGTGAGCACATTATATGTGTAATGTGCTGGGTATCATAAGTGTTACAAAAATTTAAAAATTTTAGACAGTGAATCCTATGGACTTCCAACCCAGTAGAAAGACAGACATTCTGCAAGCTTCATGAGAGTTACTGTTACTACAGTTGTTTTATATATATATATTATACCATTTAAAGCTACTGCTGTGTCACTTGACTTACAGCTTTGGGGGCAGCAGCCCAGGATGGCAAGAAGTGCACAGGCTTGGGAACCTGTATGACTAAGGTTACCAAGTTACCAAATTCTCTGAGCTTCAGTTTCCTCACCTGAAAAATGTGGTGATAATAACTACTTCAAAGGGTTCTTGTGAGAATTAAATATGATGGTGTATGTAAAAGCCAAGGGCATTGCTTGGCATGGAGCAGGCACTTAATAAATGATGGTTATTTCCCGTTCGTCTCTCTCTAACAGTAGTGTGTCAAATATGGATTTTTCCTAATAAGTGGGCATTTCATTTATTTGCTCAAATACTCACATGGAAAGAGCTATAGGGTACTGCAAATTCTGTTGCGAGTCAGCTCAAGCACCAGCCATTTCTGTCTCTTTAGTGTTGCAGATTTGCAACTCACAAGACCCAAATCCAGTTCTTTGTGTCTTACCATCAGTCATTAGAGTGTTTTATCCTTTTGGAAAGATTTATACAGCTCTATAGAGAAAGGTAACCTGCCTTAGGAGTTAAAGATGAAATTCACAATAACAAAACATCACAGATATTATTTATTTTCCAAAAGAATTTGAGGTGCCTTTCAATATTTAAAAACATAAAACAGTACAATTGTCATGTTCTTATATATTAGTGATGGACTGAACTGTTGGTAGGAGAAAGTGACCCATCTTTCTGGAAGGTAATTTGGCAATAAATACTAAAAGTTTTTAAAATGCCCACGTTCTACTGCAGCAATTCTACTTCTGGGAATTTATCCTAAGGATATGAGTGAAGATATATGCACACAATGAGCATCTGCAGTGGACACAGAGATGCACTGGCCAAACCTCCCTTTGGAAGTCTACCTCGGCCACAGAGCGCAGCCTCACCTGAGGTCATGCCCCTGCCAGAGCAGCCCTTGGCTGGTGACTGAGTGAGGTTATAAAAGCCCAGTCATTTCCGCCCAATTCAGGACAACTCTGATGGGCCCTTTCTGTAGATATGAGGTCTGTTGAAGCTGTCAGCCTCTGTCACAGTTCAACATCTCCCTTGCCCATTGCTGTTCCTTCCCTCTTCACTTCCCTAGGGTCAATCCCTAATAAATATCTTATGTTTCAAGTAGCATTTCTGTCAGTTTCTGGAGGACTCAACCTGTGATGGCATTACACATGATTTGCTAGAAATGAGAATCTCGAAGCAATCTAAACAATAGGGATGGTGGAGTAAATTATGGTTCTTCCATAGAGTGAGATATTGTGCAGTCAATAAAAATGTAAAAGGATGTTCAATGACACAGAGAGATGTTTAAAAATATATTACGAAGTGGGGAAAAATCCATCTATAAATCACCCAAATTTGTGATTGCATTTTTTTTAATTGGGTATAGTTGTTTTACAATGTTGTGTTAGTTTCTACTGTACAGCAAAGTGAAGTAGAGTTCCCTGTGCTATACAGCAGGTTCTCATTAGTTATCTATTTTATATATATTTGTGTATATATGTCAATCCTAATCTCCCAATTCATCCCACTGTGATTGTATTTTTCAAATGCATAATTTTCCACATAGAACAAATTGGAAAAAACTCCACTCCCTCCCAAAATATGGGAGTTCCCTGGTGGCCTAGTGGTTAGGGTTGCGGGCTTTCACTGATATGGCGGGGGTTCAGTCCCTGGTCAGGGAACTGAGATCCCGCAAGCCACGCAGCACAGCCAAAACAAAGCAAAACAAAACAAAATGAAACTCCATCCAAAGTTTAACACTGGTTGAATGGACATTTCATACTTCTCTCTCTTCTACAATTTTTTGGTAAGAGACATGTATACTACTTTTATAAATGAAAACATTTGTATGACACAAAGATACATCCAAAATTGACTTTCTATCTCATCCCACAAACTTCCCCTTGCCTTCCCTGACTTGTAAATGGTACCACACCTGAAATTTGGGGGTCATACTGGACTTCCTCATCTCTTACCTCCATGTCCACCCCATCCCCAGTCCTGTCCTTTCTGTCTCCTCAATATCACTCCAATTGGCCCCTCTTACTCATCCTCATTTCCACTTTAGTTCAGGCCCTCATTAGCTCTCAGCCAGATTTCAGAAATTGTATGACCTTTCTAAAATTAAATCTTATCATTCTACCCAATTAACTTCTCCTTCAAGGACTCCCAGTTGCCAGCTTAAGGGCCACCTGATTGTTGCCAGCACATTGACATCCTTCAGGACTTGCTGCTGCCCTCTTCTCTAACCATGTGTCTTGACCCATGTTTTTCCCTTTGTGAGAAACATGCTTCTCTCCCTTTCTTTGCCTGGCTTTCTCCTACGTATTCTTCCAGGCTCAATTCAGGCCTCTTCCTTCTCAGAATCCTTCAAAATATCTTTGTAGATCATCCTGGGCTACATTAGGTACCCCTTCTTTTTTTTTTTTTTTAATTAATTAATTTATTTATTGGCTGTGTTGAGTCTTCCTTGCTGTGCGTGGGCTTTCCCTAGTTGCAGCGAGCAGGGGCTACTCTTCATTGCGGTGTGCGGGCTTCTCATTGCGGTGGCTTCTCTTGTTGTGGAGCACAGGCTCTAGGCACGTGGGCTTCAGTAGTTGTGGCATGCGGGCTCAGTAGTTGTGGCTCGTGGGCTCTAGGGCACAGGCTCAGTAGTTGTGGCACACGGGCTTAGTTGCTCCGCGGCATGTGGGATCTTCCCAGATCAGGGCTCAAACCCGTGTCCCCTGCATTGGCAGGCGGATTCTTAACCACTGCGCCACCAGGGAAGCCCAGGTACCTTTTCTTTATGTAATCATAGCCCCTTCAATCACGAGGTATTATATTGTCTGTTTTCCTCATAGAATTATGAGCAACTTAGGAGTGCCTAACTCTGCCTGACACATATCTGGTGTTCAACAACTGATTATTGACTGGTGTGCGTATGGGTATAAAATATATAACTCTTAATGCACAGAAGTAATAAAACATTAATAGGAGCAGAGTAGAAAATACCAATGATTACTGAAGCTAATACGAGAATTTCTTTACAGTAGGATTTCTCAACAGGTATACTACTGACAATCTGGGCTGGATAATTCTTTGTCATAAGGGATTGTCTTGTGCATTGTAGGATATTTAGCAGCACCCCTGGTCTCCACCCACTAGATGCTAGTAGCACCCCTGTAGATGTGAAATCAAAAATGTCTCCAGACATTGCCAAATGTCTCCTGGGGGCCAAATCACCACCAGTTGAGAACCACTGCTCTACAGGGAGAGACTGGCTTCATTGATTAGTGCTTTGGTTCAGTAGAGGTGCCCAAGTTTTTTTAAACAAGTGTGTGGGGTAGAGTAGAGAGGAGTTAGTTAGGTGAATTGGGGGAAAGGAGTTACTCTGTGTTATGAAAGAGGAAGGGGCAGGGAAGCACTGGGCTGGATGATGCCTGGGGCAAAGATTATAAGAATGAAGGGACTTTGTGGCTGGAAAGAATTGCAAGAAGAGACAGGTACAGTGGAAACACTTCTAATAAAATAACTGAGTTTTATACTCTGGTTGAATATGGTTCATAAAAATGTCTGCCCTCATGGATTCAGATAGCCAACATCCGAATGGCCGGTATATTTCTCATGCTTATAAAACACATTTATTAACAGGAAGAATCACTCCTAGAAGGTAGATGAAAAAATAATTCAATATAATGACATTTTCTCTGTTTGCAGATGATAGGATCTTATATAGAGAAAATTCTAAAGAATCCACCAAAAAGCTTATAACTAATAAAAGAATTCAGTAAAGTTGTGGATACAAAATCAACATACAAAAATTATTTGCATTTCTATACACTAACAACAAACTACCTGAAAAGGAAAGAAAATAATCCTATTTATAAAACAATAAAATACTTAGAAATAGATTTAACCAAGGAGGTTAAAGATCTGTATACTGAAAATTACAAGAGACTGATGAAAGAAATTAAAGAAGACACAAATTCTAAATGAAAAGATATCCGGTGTTCATGGATTAGAAGAATTAATATTGTTAAAATGTCCACGTTACCCAAAGTCATCTATAGATTCAGTGCAATCCCTATTAAAATTCCAATGGCATTTTCCACAGCAATAGAAAAAACAATCGACAAATGTGTACAGAACCACAAAAGACCCTGCATAGTCAAAGCAATCTTGAGAAAGAAGAGCAAAATTGGAGGTATCACACTTTCTGATTTCAAATTTTATTACAAAGCTATAGTCATCTAAATAGTATGATACTAGTATGAATACAGACACATAGACCAATGAAAGAGAATCAAGAGCCCAGAAGTAAACTCACAAATATATAGTCAACTGATATTTGACACGGGAGCCAAGAATACATATTAGGAAAGTATAGTCTCTTCAATAAATGGTGTTGGGAAAACCAGATATTCACATGCTAAAGAATGAAATTGGACCCCTATTTTATACCGTTCACAGAAACTAACAGGAAATAAATTAATTGTAATACCTGAAACTGTAAAACTCCTAGAAAAAAAATAGGGAGAAAGCTGCTTGACACTGGTCTTGACAATGATTTTTGGATGACACCAGAAGTGCAGGCAACAAAAGCAAAAATAAGCCAGTGGGACTACATCAAACTAAAAAGCTTCTGCACAGCAAAGGCAACAATCGACAAAATGAAAAGGTAATCTACAGAATGTAGATGGAAAAAGTATTTGCAAACCATCTATTTGATAAGAGGTTAATATTTGAAATATATAAGTAATTCATACAACTCAACAGCACACACAAAAATCTGATTTAAAAAATAGACATTTTTCTAAAGAAGACATACAAATGGCCAACAGGCACATGAAAAGATGCTCAGCATCACTAATCATCAGGGAAATGCATATCAAAATCACAATGAGATATCATCCTACATCTGTTAGAATGGCTATCATCAGACAAGAGATAAGTGTTGGCAAGAATGCTGGGAAAAGGGAGCCCTGTGGACTGTTGGTGGGAATGTAAATTGATACAGCTAATACGGAAAATAGTATGGCGATTCCTCAAAAAATTAAAAATTAAACTACCATGTAATCCAGTAATTCCATTTCTGAATGTATATTTGAAGGAAATGAAGTCACTATCTTGAAGAGGTATCTGCAACCCCATATCCATTGCAGCAACATTCACAATAGCCAAGACATGGAAATAACCAAAGTGTCCATCAATGGATAAATGGATAAAGAAAATATACACATATATTATACATATATATATAATCTTAAAACACCAAACTCATAGAAATAGAGACTAGAATGGTGATTGCCAGGGGCAGGGACTGGTGGAAATGGAAAGATGGTCAAAGGATACAAACTTCCAGATTTAAGATGAATAAGTTCTGGAGATCTAATGTACAACATGGTAACTATAGTTAACAATACTTTATTATATATTTGAAAGTTACCAAGAGTATAACTTAAGTGTTATAACCACAAAAAAAGAAGAAATGGTAATTATGTAAGGTGATGGAAGTGTTAACTAACCTTATTGTGGTAATCATTTCACAATTACACGTGTATCAAATCATCATGTTGTACACCTTAAGCTTACACAATGTTATATGTCAATATATGTTATATGTCTCAATAAAGCTGGAAAAAAATAAAAGTTCACGTAAACAGAAAAAATATATATATAATAATAAAATTCTAATTATCCCATCTTTGCCCACAAAAATACATCCTTTAGTGTTGGTAATTAAAGGATTACGGATGTTGTCAGTACTTACATAATGATATTCAGAAAGGTAGGTTTACTCCTACATTTGGAAATGGAAGCCAGGGAGAAAAAAGTAGCCACGATGTTACAGACAATATTTAAGAAATGAAGGTAATAAAAAAAAAAAAGAAAGAAAGAAATGAAGGTAAGAGGGAGGAATGTAGATGGGCAGGAAGCAGAAAGGGAAAATATTCTAGGTGAACCCTGTATTATATCTCTCCCCCAAAAGGCAGACAAATGCTGAGGAAGTTTTCAGTACAGCCTTAAGATGATGATAATGAGTGCTTTGCCCAGTGGATGAAGGCAGGGGTCCTAAACACGTCTTCTGAATCTGCTAGACGAGATGGGATAGTCTAGATAGAAGCCCTTGGTTCTTATTGACCTTCCCCCTGTGTGCACAGACAGCTTATTAAGAGACCAGTAGAGATGGTAACTTTCAAAACATGGGACCAACCCCATAATTTGAAGAGTAGTTGGTTATTTTCTTCCTACTGTAAAGATCTTAAGGCTTTGGGGTTTTTTGTTTTGTTTCATTTTTTCAGCATGTATAAGAGTTTCCTATCGTTGAACTCAAATGATATAACAGAGAATCTAAGACTTTGGTTTTTGTTGGGGTTTTTTTGTTGTTAAGGTCCTGCATTCTAGCCAGATTTGCAAAACCACACTATAATTCTCTAAGTGATAGCAGTAAGATCAAAAGGACTTACCCTAAAATTATCTTTAAAATAAACTACTGGGGCTTCTGGGTAAGAAGAATGAGAGAATGTCTGTTTACCAAACTTCTCTTCCTGCAACCTAGTGAAATGAGTAAAATGAACTCTGTATTTTCCCTAAAAGGATATATTTAGTAATGATAATCAAAGATAAGAATAGTCAAGCCCTGTTTTCTCTAAAACATTTTCTTTCTGTTTAGTGTTTTTATGTTTTGGCACAGAAGTTCTACCTGAGCTCTCATTAAGTTTACCTGAAAAGAGCAACAACATTACTGTCTGTTCAACTTGTTCTGCTAAAAAAAACAGGAAAAAAAATGAAGCACAGCATTTACTGTGTTATTAACTTAGAATTGTAATAGCCATTTTTATTTATATTTTGAAGTATAAAAGATTTCATTTTATTTTTGCAGGGAGGAAACAGCCATATATTATAAGAAACTTCTAAAAATTCAAACTACATTTTTTAAAATAACCCCTTCATTCTTCCTATTTTGTGAATAGTGGGTGGATATCGAAAAAATATTAGCTTCAAAAAGGAAACGTTTCCAAAACTACAAAATGGACTGGCCCGGGGAATAAGAGACCTAAGTTGTGCTCCTAGATTTAGCCCTAGTAGTCGTCTGGGCATCAGTAGTGAGATCAAAGTGATCTCTAGCACATCTCATGCTCACCATCATGCAGAGTGAAGAGACCTTACAAAACAGCTATGAAATGAACCCCTTGGGACTTCCTTGGTGGTCCAGTGGGTAAGACTCTGCGCTCCCAATGCAGGGAGCCCGGGTTCATTCCTGGTCGGGGAACTAGATCCCACATGCATGCTGCAACTAAGACTCCACATGCCACAACTAAGAAGTCCGCATGCTGCAATGAAGATCCTGAGTGCCGCAACTAAGACCCAGCGCAGCCTAAATACATAAATAAATATTCTACCTTTAAAAAAAGAAAAAGAAAAAACTGAAGCCTTTGTCTATTCTTCAGAGTTCCAGCATAACCATGAAATAGTCTACACAGAGGAGAGTCAGGTGTTCCCTCAAGGGCTGGAAATAACCACAGAAGAGGCCAGCTTTGGTCCCACGTCCTTCAGAAGGTTCTTTATGAAGCAAAGCAAAGGGATTTCCTTGAATGTAGGGGTCAGTTTGTTTGTTTGTTTGTTTTAAACAACAGCAATTTATTTATTTATTTATTTATATATTTATTTTTGGCTGCGTTTGGTCTTTGTTGCTGAGTGCGGGCTTTTCTCTAGTTGCTGCGAGCGGGGGCTACTCTTTGTTGCGGCGCACAGCCTTCTCATTGTGTTGGCTTCTTTTGTTGCGGAGCGCTAGCTCTAGGCGTGTGGGCTTCAGTAGTTGTGGTACACGGGCTCAGTAGTTGTGGCGCGTGGGCTCTAGAGCGCAGGCTCAGTAGTTGTGGCGCACGGGCTTAGTTGCTCCGCGGCATGTGGGATCTTCCCGGACCAGGGCTGGAACCCGTGTCCCCTGCATTGGCAGGTGGATTCTTAACCACTGCGCCACCAGGGAAGTCCTAGGGGTCAATTTAGAATGCTCACAAGGATCATGAACAAAACCAGATGGTCTCTGACGTAAACCATCAGTCTACCAGGAGTTCTTGGACTAGGAATTGTCCATCCGTGACTCTACTATAGACGCTTGTAGACAGACATAGACCAGTCAGGCCAATTTCAATCCTATGTAACTGAAGTTTAAAAAAAAAAAAAAAACCCATTACACTGGGGTTTTCTAGGAACAGGGAGAGAAGTCATCTATCCACTGCTCCATTTCTGCTTAGACAAGTAATTGGGGGGTAGGGGAGATTGGGGTGGGAAGTCCTGCCTAAGACTTTGATATGGGTCAAGGCTATACACATACATACACACACACACACACACACACAAACACAGACATGCAAACATCCCCATAGATTACACACGTCATATATCTTCTTCCGCTGGATCTTTGAATAAATAAAGGTAGTGATCAGGGCTATATATGGCTTTGTTATTTGAAGAAGTATTATAATAGGCTCCATTTTATTTTTGCAGAGATAGACCTCTGGTCATGATCTAAATAATAAGAAGAATATAGGGGAAAAGGGCTTGCAACTTTGCTGTGTAAAATGTAAAAGGCTGTTTACTACAATCAGGAAAAATTCTTTGCAAGATATGTTGGCTTTAGAGATGTGTTTCCTTCCCATGATATGCACTTAGATTGTCCAATCCCTGAGAATAATTGTTTGACCTTGGGAGATCTTGTGTTTTACCCAAAAGGAACCCAGAGGAGATCAAAAGACATCAGGAGAAGTAAGTTTACTTCCTACTCGCCCAGAAACCTCAACGTAGACAGAATTTGTTATGCCAACAGCCATCCTGTATTGTTCTGCTAGAAGTATTCATCACCATCCCACCACTTTCATCACAACTCAAACCGTGGAAAATGTACTCCTGTGTGCATTCTTTTTTTCTTTAATTAATTAATTAATTAATTTTTGGCTGCATTGGGTCTTCATTGCTGCATGCGGGCTTTCTCTAGTTGCGGTGAGCGGGGGCCACTCTTCATTGTGGTGCGTGGGCTTCTCATTGTGGTGGCTTCTCTTGTTGTGGAGCACAGGCTCTAGGCGAGTGGGCTTCAGTAGTTGTGGCTCGTGGGCTCTAGAGCGCAGGCTCAGTAGTTGTGGCGCACAGACTTAGTTGCTCTGCGGCGTGTGGGATCTTCCCGGACTAGGGCTTGAACCCATGTCCCCTGCATTGGCAGGCGAAATCTTAACCACTGCGTCACCAGGGAAGTCCCCCTGTGTGCATTCTTGTGTCTAAGGATGTCTAATGAGTCCTAGAGAGAAACCAACTCCTGTAGGTAGTGAGTGGAATATTCTTAAAGTAGGATGGAAATTGGCCCTGTGAAATATTTATGAAAGGTGTTTTCTCCAACAAACGAGTACAGGGTGGACTCTGATGTAGGGCAAAAAAGGCTAGGAAGCTGGATATACCTGCAAAAGGTTTAACTCTTTTGCCTTAGATTCGAGAAATAGTTATATTCAAAGTATAGATTTAAGGTAGTGGTGGACATTGTTATATTCTAATTCTCTCCTGACGTATGCAGACCTTTGGTAAAGTTGGATACACAGCTTTATGTTAGTGGTGCTTTGAAGGGTACGGTAATGTCCTACATGAGGCAAAGTGCTACCTGGGAAAGATCAGTGTCTGTCATAGTTGAGAGACTGAAACAGAAATTGACAATTCAACAGAAGCATACAATTGAACCAGAGAAGGCTGGAGATACACATACTCTTAAAAATCCTTGGAGATATTTGGGGAAGCTAGAATAGTCATTCAAGGCACTTTATTTGAAAATTAAAGGAGATGTAACTCCAAAAGATCAAAGATTTAGGAATACCCAAGAGACACCTGGGTATCTTATGCATTTATGAACTGACTTTATTCTCCTAGTGGTGAAATAGGCCAGAAGAATGTTATTTACCCATCATTTCACTTTCTAAAATCTTATTAATAATTATACCATGGCCAAATTTTCAATAATTTTTATCTTCCTATAACATATTTAAAAATAAATCTAGGGACTTCCCTGATGGTCCAGTGGTTAAGACTCCATACTCTCAATGCAGGGGGCCCAGGTTCGATCCCTCGTCAGGGAACTAGATCCCACATGCATGCCGAAACTGAGTCTGCCTGCCTCAACTAAGAAGCCCACGTGCCTCAACTAAAGATCCCACATGCCACAACTAAACATGCCGCAATGAAGATCCTGTGTGCTGCAACTAAGACTGGGCACAGACAAAATAAATAAATAAATATTTAAAAAAAAAAAAAATCTAAATTAAGGGGTCTTGATGTGTCTATTTCTGCTTTCAATTTCATCATTTTTTGCTTTTCATATTTTGAAGTCTATTTTTTGGTGCAAGCATATAGGATTACTATGTTTCTGGATGGATAGACTCTTTTGTTATTATGTAATGTTCCTCTTTGTTTCTGTTTTTTATGTTTTGTATTATCCTGGTGTCTACTTTACTGTTAATAATAAAGCCACTCTTAACTTCCTTCTAAAAAAAGACAAAAAAACAAACCTAAATTGATCAACTTCAATAGCCTCGGTTTTCACCATTTTGAAAGAAAAATTTTACTTGACAACACCTACAATAAATTACCAATTTAATTATTCAAAAAATGCTTTGACTTTTCTGGTTCTGGCTTAGAAATTAGAGGAAATTTTTACCTTAATAGGAATAGTCCTTCCAGAATTTCTTTTAATCTCCAAATTTATATCTGCATAAAAATTCATGACTAGGAAAGCTAAACCATTAACATGCGGAAAAATGAAAATTAACTAATCAGCATATATTTATTGAGCAACAGCAAACATTTACTGAGTCTCCAAGGCACTATACTAGCTAGCAGAGATACCAAGATACACAAGTGCTGGTCCCAAAAAAGTCAAACACAAATATGTACCCGATAAAATACTAAGAATATTTTTACTTTAATTCAAATTTTAGAGACACAAAATTATTTTTGCTCTTCTAGTGGCTTATAGAAATTTCATATCATTTGCAAAATAATTGCAATGTAAAATTAACCTTTCATTTTAAGTTATACAACAAAAAAATTTTTACAGTAATATTTCACGCCAGAAAAATTCTTTGCCAAGGAAGTGCTTAGTTCTTTAAGCCATTATGGCCAGAGAAAAGTTTACTGGATGTTAAATCAAAAGAGCAGGAGTTATTAATTTTCAGATCTTCTTTTAATTGGTATCCTGATATACTCAGCCAATGCAGTAGAGAAAACTAACTAAATTTTGCATGACTAAACTAATATTAACTAATAATAACTAATATTTTGCAGAACTAAACTAATATCAACTAATAATAACTAATATTTGCATAACTAAATTTTTCAGAATCAGACATCAGTATCCTCCATGTTTATTGCTGTATCTGTTGAATAGATCTAATGTCAGGTTGGGATAGTTGTTGTAAATCAGCGTGGCACCCACCATAAGCATCCATTTCTAGTCAGGTCCTTTTGAAGGGATCCCTGGGCTTAGAATTCTTAAAGCTCTTAAAAGCATGATTAGAATAGGAGCATGAATTATGAAGGTAGTACTTAACAATTACAAGATTTAGAAGAAGAATGAGAAAACTTTTCAAAGCAAAGTCCAGCAGGATCTTAATAACACTGGGCCCGCAAACCTAAACTACAACTGGCTTCAAGTAGCTTGGCTGACATTTCTGCACGCCCTCATCACCTTGTATGTGAAAGCACGCTACAAATTACAATATGCTTTATGCTATATTAATATCTCCCACCATCTGCGCATATTCTACCAGTGCAAGAGATCAACAATGATTATAAAATAGATAAGACAGAGCTAATTATTTGCAATACTGTGAATACTGGCAATAAAAGTTCAGGTAAGGGCTTCCCTGGTGGCGCAGTGGTTGAGAGTCTGCCTGCTAGTGCAGGGGACATGGGTTCGAACCCTGGTCAGGGAGGATCCCACATTCCGCGGAGCAACTAGGCCCGTGAGCCACAACTACTGAGCCTGCGCGTCTGGAGCCTGTGCTCCGCAACAAGAGAGGCCGCGATGGTGAGAGGCCCGCGCATCGCGATGAAGAGTGGCCCCCTCTTGCCACAACTAGAGAAAGCCCTCGCACAGAAACGAAGACCCAATACAGCCAAAAATAAATAAATAAATTAAAAAAAAAAAAAAAGTTCAGGTAAAATGTGCCTGGGAATAGTCTGGAATGTTGACTTAATTTTTATCTCAATTGCAGTATTTATTTCTTAACCTACTGAGTTCCTCTCTGCCATCTGCATGTGTTTCCTGAAGAAAGCCAAATGAGGACATTCTGCCTTGCTGTTTTCAAAGCAACAATATAGAAGTAGTCAAGGGACTATTACCTTCTGTGCTGCTGACTCCATCCCTGAGATACAGCCAGCCCACACATACGCAGACACTGGGCAATGATCAGTTGCCTCAAAATTCCCAGAGCTCAGAGGTCTGTTCTTAGTATAGGAAGTCCAACTGTAAAAAGTGAAATATTGTATATCCTCATTTTCTTCATAGTAGATCTAACAAATTAAAATAGGTGTACACCATAACCTTATATTGAATGTACCTGACCTTGTTTTGTCACTTTATTGAAATTTGTCAAAATTCAAATAGCTATAAATGAAGAATTAATAGTAATAATAACTTGAAATGTCGAAATAATTGCTCAGGGTGATTTACATTTCATAAACATAGCTATAAAAAAGAAAAACAGCATTCTTGGCCCCCAAGAGTAAAAGAGTCAGATAAAAATGTTTTCTAATGAGCAGTATGCTTGGATTGCTTGGATATAATAGTATTACAGGAAAGGCCAAAATTCCAATCATCCTTGCTAAAATTGCATGTCTGCTAACTTGAGCTATTTTGAGATTTTTTTTTTTAAGTTAAACCATGTCCGAGTTATAGAAGAAATATGCACAGTTCTCTTGTGCATAGAAATGAAATGTGATCTGTTCATTCCACCTTCTTATTTAAATTATTTAAAAAATTAGATGAATCTGATGATTCATGAAACAAAGTTTGAAATTACATTCAGTATAGTTTATTGCACTTGTGGAGTGATTGTGGTAATGATAGACACCACTTTTTGTGTACTGGCTTTTATGTACTACATCTGTAATTCTCACAAAAAAACCTGCATGAAAGTACTTTTACTTAAGGTGTTAACAGCCCAAAACCACTCAGAGTCAGAGCAGCCAAGAATCAAACCATGTCTAACACCAAAGTCTGAGCTCTGTTTATGAAGCAATGACATTTAGACCATTGTTAGTGATCCTAATAATGTCTCTTTTTTTAAATAGTAAAATCACTATATTTTATGTCATAACCTCAGTATCATGCTATCAATCAAGCATTGTGGGAACACTGAAATTCTAAATTACTAGAAAGGGAATTTAGAAAGGGAAAGGGTACTAACTGGATATTAGAGAAAAAAATTCTCTCTTAAAAAAGTTCCATCAGCCAAGATCTTCCAATTCAATGGAAGAGGTATCTACTCCTCCTCCAAGGTTCACCTCTTCAGCTGGGTTCTAGAATCTCCCTACTCATAGTGAGGTCCTCAGACCAGCAGCCTGGGTGCTAGTTAGAAACACACAGTTTCAGAATCTGCATTTTAACTAGATCTAGGATCTCATATGCTCATTAAAGTATGAAATGCTTTGCTAGATGATACATATCTTACCCATCCCCACCCTCCATAGGTCCCCCTGTCATCCCTTTTCTTTCCTGTGTTCTCAGTTTCTCTCCGCTGTTTTTGTTTTTGTTTCCTCACAAAGAAACACTCTTTTAAAAGACCTCTCTGATCCTGCTCTGAATCCAGTTATGACCTAATTTCTCTCCTGTTCTCAACCAAGTGCCTTGAAGGTGGTGTCTGTGCTCCCTGAATCCATGTCTTCACCCTCTATTCACATCTCAACCTACTGCAGTATAGTTCAATCACCTACTGAATATCATCTGGGCCCTACTATATACCAAGCACTGTACCAGACTCTGAGGATAAAATGCTATGCAGAAGACACTGACTTTGTCCTCCAATGACTATCTTCAAGTTGTTTTGACATAGATCACCACCGACTCCCTAAATTGCCAACTTCAGCAAGCACTTTTCATTATCAGAAAGGAGACTCTAGCTGTCTTTGATAAGTCAGATATTAAAGAGATTTTGCATTTTGTTAAATGTGAAATAGTGCTACTCTTCTCACTAAATTTTAAAAGAAAAGTTATTTTAATTAAAATGTTATTTGTTAACTTGTAATGGGTTTATTTTTACTTTTAAATGAATTCATAAAAATTCTTAAAATTTGCATTAATTTTTAATACTTACAGATCAACAGATATAACCTATAAAGGTTCTCTGGGCTCCTCGATAATTTTTAAGAGTGTTAATGGGTTCCTGAGATGGAAAAGTTTGAGAATAACTGGATCCCATTTTAAACCAGGTTAATTGCTCAACAGATTCTTAATATCTACATAGCTATAAACTATAGAAGTAATATTGGAGGGATATGAATAAATTGGCCTAAGCATTTTCTCTCCTATGTTTTATTAATTTAGCTATAGAAGTCACTTTCTCTAGGCATTGCATGCACAGTAAGTAAACAGTAGATGGCTACTAGCCTTGGGAAATTAAGAGCCTCCACTGGAATACTTGTAGCAAATGAGATACATGGGTTCTGAAAATGGAAAAAAGCATAGTAAAAACTAAAACAGTAAGGTGAATAGTTCGCTTTAAACATTCTTTCTGTGTTTATTTTGCCCACAAGTCATATATACTAAGGTTCTTAAAATAAAATCAGTACTACTGTACTGTTATCTCAGATACTTCATATGTAGCTGATTATTAAGCCATACCAGAATACAGCTATGAGAGCAAATATTATCATATTAAAATGAAAAACTATTTAAGGCATGTGCATTTTGTTTATAAAGGAAATCAGTTCTTCATAAGAATGTTTCTTTTAAATTATACCCAGACCATGAAATATGTTTTGGTTTCAATGGTAAAAAAAAATATATAAACAATGTAACATTCCCATTAACTGTATACACTATTATCAAATGTGTATACTTCTACCAGTGGTGGTGGAGGATGGGAGGAATGTCTGCCTTCAAATACTTAGTATTCAGGGCAGAATAAAGGAAAATAACTTTCTACTACTGAGCCCTAAGGAAAATTCAAAAGCCATCTTTTGTCATTCTTCAACCATAGGTAGTTAAACTCTCAGTAGGCAATGCAACATAAACAATGTTTATGTTTTAGCATAATGTTATTAGCATAATTACTGTTATGTAAATACCAACTATGTTTACATGTTGATAAAGGGCAGAGTTTTAAATGAACTAAAATGTGTCACTCATATCATTTGGGATTTATTTTGACCATATGGATTTTTATTTTAATTCAATTTACACTCATATCTGTCTCATAGATTAGAACAGCTTTAGTACATATTTCTATGCATTTTAAATTATTTTAAATAATTCATTTTGCAAAACAGCTTTTAGTATGGATTATGTACATTCAGTGCCTCTAAACCAGGGATTTCCAACCATCCTATCAATTAGACAAGAAATTAATGCTCATAATCTATATAGCCTTTGTTGTCTACATAGCCTCCCTTATAATATCTAGGCTTGGACTGTAGTAATGTCATACTGGGGACTCTCACCTATCAGGTGGAAGCAACAGACAGGTTCAGAACCACTATCCTAAATGAAGAAATCAAGAGAAAGGTTTAGAATAACTTTTATAGAAAAGCAAAACAAGTAAGAATTTATGTGAAACTAAGGCATGGTGGACTGGTCTCATCTACTGATACCATTGGCACCAAGAAAAAAAATGCCCTTAGGACACTGAATCGTCCAAATCACGATAGTTTATGCTTGTAAGCGGTCAAAATTTGAAATCAAAAGGAACAAAGGCAGTGACAAAACTTATTTTCTGCTATCTGAAAACTCAGTATATTCCATACTTGGTTTTTGGTAGTAATTCTGTTGAGAGCACAAAGAACCTCATTTTAAGACCTTGCCAGAGAATTCTGTAAGATTAAAACATTATTAAACTTTATGTGTGTACAAATCCATCTAAATTATCCCTAAAAACCTTCACAGTGATTACACACTTTTCAAACTGGTTTTACTTTAACTTCAGTCAGGGATTTTAATAATATGCAGAGAATTTAGACCAAAGTTATTTTCCTATTCAAGGTATGAATGTGTATGTACATATATATACATGCACATATATGCATATGTACATACATATATACACATATATACTTATTAATTTCCAGATAATGTATATACACCCACGTATGCATATATATATGCATGCGTGGGTGTAAATACACCTATATACATGTATGTAAACTTTCCCTAAAAGAAATAAATTTCTATAAATAGAAGTTTTTAAAAAGTAATGAAAATATGCCTCTTTGCAATTTTCTTATAAGCATCAATATAGGAATCTTAAGCCTATAGATGCTTCTTTTGAAAACTATAGTAGTAGTCAAACATTAATGGCTAGGGGCTTCCCTGGTGGTGCAGTGGTGCAGGGGACACGGGTTTGAGCCCTGGTCCGGGAAGATCCCACATGCTGCGGGGCAACTAAGCCCATGTGCCACAACTACTGAGCCTGCACTCTAGAGCCTGTGCTCCACAACAAGAGAAGCCACCGCAATGAGAAGCCTGCGCACCACAATGAAGAGTAGCCCCCGCTCGCTACAACCAGAGAAAATCCCACGCACAGCAACGAAGACCCAAAGCAGCCAAAAATAAATAAAATAAAATAAATAACTTTATTTAAAGAAACATTAATGGCTAAAAACCTCTCTTAAACTATATTATTTTCATTAAATGAAATAAGCAGATTTTTGTTATACACAACCCAATTATAAAGCTTACCTAATAAATACTGTACACAAATCTAAGACGGAAATTAAATTTAAATCAGATCTTTGTTTAAATAATTTTTACAGAATTAAAGATCGTTTGCATTTAAGATATATTAAAGTTTGATTCACCATAAAATACAGATAACTTCTGTTTTAGTCACAAATGAACACAATATATTAGGGGTTAAATATTATAGAGTTTATAAATGCTCCTCTGTTTCAATAATTTAAAGCAAATCATTACACCTGGTGAAAGGTGATGTGTAGTCAGCTCTCAAAAGGCCACCAAGAAAAAATTTAATGTTTCATTTTAGTCAGTCCCATTTCCCCAAAACATATTATGGTCCTTAACAGCAACATACAGAAATGACCCAGAACTTGACATACAAATGGCCAACAGGCACACGAAAAGATACTCAACATTGCTTATCATCAGGGAAATGCAAATCAAAACCACAATATCACCTCATGTCTCTTAGAATGGCTATCATCAAAAAGACCACAAATAATCAATGTTAGTGAGGATGTGGAGAAAAAGAAACCCTCATACACTTGGTGGGAATGTAAATTGGTGCAGACACTGTGGAAAATAGTATGGAGGCTCCTCAAAAAACTAAAAATAGAACTGCCATATGATCCAGCAACTGCATTCCTGGGTGTAGTTTTCCTGAAGAAAACAAAGACACTAATTCAAAAGATAAATGAACCCCAATGTTCATAGCAGCATTATTTACAATTGCCAAGATATGAAAGCAACCAAAGTGTATATAAACAGATTAATGGATAAAGAAGATGTGGTATATATACAATGGAATATTACTCAGCCATAAAGAGTGACATTTTGCCATTTGCAACAACATGGATGGACCTAGAGGGCGTTATGCTTAGTGAAATGTCAGGCAGAGAAAAACAAGTACTGTTCATTATCACTTATATGTGGAATCTAAAAAAATAAAACAAAGGCGTGAATATAACAAAACAGAAATAGACTCACAGATATACAGAACAAACTAGTGGTTACCAGAGGGGAGTAGGGAGAGGGAAGGGAGGAAGGGCAGGATAGGGGTATGGGATTAAGAGATACAAACTACTAAGTGTAAAATAAATAACCTACAAGGATATATTGTACAGCACATGAAATATGGCCAATATTTTATAATAATTTAAATGGAGTACAATCTATAACAATTTTGAATCACTATGTTGTACACCTAAAACTAATATTGTAAATCAAATATACCTCAATAAAAAAAAAATATTTTTTTTAAGTTAGTACTCAACCTAGAAAACTTTGAGAAACTAGGTAAATTCTTGCTAACATGTCACTGATTAAGAATCTATTAAGAAATTATGGGACTTCCCTGGTGGCGCAGTGGTTAAGAATCTGCCTGCCAATCCAGGGGACATGGGTTCGAGCCCTGGTCCGGGAAGATGCCACATGCCGTGGAGCAACTAAGCCCATGTGCCACAACTACTGAGCCTGTGCTCTAGAGCCCGCAAGCCACAACTACTGAGCCCACGTGCCACAACTACTGAAGCCCGCGCGCCTAGAGCCCATCCTCCGCAACAAAAGAAGCCACCGCAATGAGAAGCCAACGCACTGCAACGAAGAGTAGCCTCCACTCGCCCCAACTAGAGAAAGCCCGCGTGCAGCAACAAAGACCCAATGCAGCCAAAAATAAATAATTTATTTAAAAAAAAAAAAGAAATTATGTAGGAGAAATCCAGCAAGGCAACAGGCAGAACACTGCTTAGGAATATTTAAAATATTTAAGATGATACACAAGAAACATGTGCGTACAAAATGCAAACAATGTGGGCTTCCCTGGTGGTGCAGTGGTTGAGAATCTGCCTGCCAATCCAGGGGACACGGGTTTGAGCCCTGGTCTGGGAAGATCCCACATGCCGCGGAGCAACTGGGCCCGTGAGCCACAATTACTGAGCCTCCGCGTCTGGAGCCTGTGCTCGGCAACAGGAGAGGCCGCGATAATGAGAGGCCCGCGCACCGCGATGAAGAGTGGCCCCCACTTGCCGCAACTGGAGAAAGCCCTCGCACAGAAACGAAGACTCAACACAGCCATAAATAAATAAATAAACCCAAAGTTTAAAAAAAAAGCTAATGTTTTAAAAAAAAAAAAAATGCAAACAATGTAACAAAAAACCCGAACACTTTGTTGTTGTTATTGGCATGCCAAAGCATCATCTCTATATACTATACATTTACAGCATTGTTTCAGATTATTTCTTCATCCCTATTGCCAACACTTCATTCAGGCCCTCTTCAGATAGGTCCAAAGTGACCTATCTCATTATAGTCTATTTTTTCTAATCCAGTGCTTCCCAGACTTAATATGAATCACTCAGGGATCTTGTTGAAAACACAGATTCTGATTCAGTAGGTAAAGGGTGGGGTCTGAAATTCTTCATTTCTAACAAGTTCCCCAAGTAATACTGATGTAACCACACTTTGAATAACAAACAGCTAATTTATTCAAGTTTTTTTTAAGGTGTACTATTTATTTAATCAATTTATATATTGTAAAATAATTACCATAGTGTTAACACCTGCATCAAGTTACTTACCATTTTTTTTAATTTTTAGTGGAGTATAGTTGGTTTACAATGTTGTGTTAGTTTCTGCTGTACAGCAAAGTGAATCAGTTATACATATACATACATCCACTTTTTTAGATTTTTTTTTTTTTTGGCTGTGCCATGTGGCACGCAGGATCTTAGTTCCCTGACCAGGGATCGAACCCATGCCCCCTGCATTGGGAGCACAGAGTCTTAACCCCTGGACCACCAAGGAAGTCCCTCTTCTTTAGATTCTTAAAATACCACTTACCTCATGTTGCAGCCTCAGGAATCCACCCTAACTCAGTGAAGCGTGTATAAAACATCTACATTCAATTTTACGGGTTCAGAACTTCATTCTGGACCAATCTGGTCTTTCTTCTGCTATACTCATTCCAACCCATCTCTGCTCTGGTTTTTTTTTTTTTTATTGTTGTTTTGTTTTGTTTTGTTTTTTGGGGGTAAAATGTATATACAGTGAAGTAAGATTTCAATGAGTTTTGCTAAATGTATACACCTGTGTAACCAAAATTCTCCTAAAAAGATGAAGGACCATCACACCAACCCTGTGTTTTGATGTTAACTCTTCAAATACTCTTCCACCTTTCCACTGCCTTCCACCTTATCCTTTAAGACTTAACTGAAGCCCCTTCTTCTTCAAAACACACCCCAAATTCACTCACATACCTCAATCTAAATTACTACTAATTTTAAGACCCTAGCCATCACTATCTGTCTCTTAACTAAAGCAGTGGGCTCCTCACAAGTCTCTCTACCCCTATTCTTATCCCCTTCTCCAATATATTATCCACAGAGTAGTCAGTGATCTAAAATTATAAACCAAATCAGGTCACTCGCCTGCTTAAAACCCTCCAATGGCTTACCATCACACCTGCAATAAATCCAAATTCCTTTTCCTGTATTCCTGTATCACTAAGCCCTCCTACTCTGACCTCACCTCTTGTTATCTTCCCATTATTTTCAATGCTCTGGTCATATGAACCCTTTTTTCTGGTCCTACAACACAGCGAGACTTGCCTACTCTAGGGACTCTGCATTAATATTCCCTCTATTCTCCCCACCACTCTCCCCTCTTCTTCCATTTCTATGACTGGCTACTTTTTGCTATTCAGATCTCAACTTCAAAGTTACCGCTCACAGAAGCCTTCCCTAACCACAAAAATCTAAAGTATCCACTCAGTCACTCTCTAACACAAATCCGACTTTAATTTCTGCATAGCAGTCATTATTGGTATGTATCTTACTAATGTGCTTATCATCTGTCTATTCTCACAAGAACATAAGCTCCGTGACTAAGGAACTTGCCCACAGTGTTCACTGCTGTAACTCCAGCGCCTAGGACAGTGTCCAGCTCGTTAAAAGTAGATGCTAACCAAATGTTTGCTAAATAAATATATGATATATGTTCATACTATGCAGATGGAAATTGTGCCTGTGTCCCAATACAGAATCTCCCATGAAATTCAAAGAGAGTAAGAAAGCGATATATATAGCTTTCTATAAGCTATATATATATAAGCTATATATAAGCTATACTATATAGCTAGTCATCCAATAAGGTAAATCCTTCATAAGAAAGAAACGGAAGAACTGCAGCTTTAATTTGAGGCAAAAATAATATAAAACACAGATTAAGCCAAAGCTTAGTTCACATAAAGTTTAATCAGTCAAGTTAATGAAAATATCAAAATTTTTGAGTTAGTGTATGGCAGAAGAAATTTAATTTTGTTGCAAATAATACAGTAGTTGGTGTTTCCATTCTGGACAAGCTAAGCTGCAGAAAGAGCAATGGCATTGAATCTCAGTTCATCAGGGTCACGTTCCATAAACTTCTTGCAAACTTCTATGGCATCCTATAGGGAAAAAAAGATACATAATCTTTCAGTTTAAAAACGTGTTTTACTTAAAACGGATAAATAAATGTTTCACATTTTCCTAATCCATACTAATTTTATACTGCAGACTTCTTTTCTCAAATAAAAAATAACTTAAAGGACACTAGAAGAGTGAATGGCTGGTGGTTTAATTTGATTAGTACAAAAGTATAAGATCCGCTAAGTGTTCTTTCTTAAAATGCTTTTAAGAAACTTGTAACATGAAAATTACATATTTTATTGATTCTAAGCCATAAAATTTATTCATAAATTTAAAAATCTCTAAGATCAAGATATAAATGATGGTATCTTGGATTTAATGAAATATGGGATACGATGTGCATCTCTTTCAATGCTATTCTTGTCTTTTTCAAATTTGATACTTGTTCACACAAAGAGCTCTGCAAACCTCTTTATTTGCTGTAGATTTTTAACGCTAGTTCACATTTTCCTTTTTGGATCTTCTCAAGAGAGCCAGGACAAGGAGAAATACAGAAAATTCTTATACCAGTTATCTTTTCATTTATTTATTTTTGCCATGTGATGTGGCATGCGGGATCTTAATTCCCTGACCAGGGATCGAACCTGTGCCCCCTGCAGTGGAAGTGTGGAGTCTTAACCACTGGACTGCCAGGGAAGTCCTATACCAGTTATCTTTAGAGATGTTTTAAAGATAACAAGAACATTAATGACACTGAAGGTGGGCCAACAAGTTTTATTGTTACCTCTAATAAAGTTTCATCACTAGTTTCCCCATGGTTAATTGGAAATGGTTTCCGTCCATCTGTGGAAAATAGATGAACAGGTGAATGGTTAGTTGTTTGTATAGGATAAGGTACTTTCTTTCTTTTTAATACTATAAACAATTAACAACATGTATTTCACGTACAAATTTTTCCAATTCACCCAGAAATATCCTTTATCCATGTTGTTTTGTTTTATGTGGGATCTAATCAAGAATCACATATTCTATTTAGTTATCATATCTCTTTAGTCCCCCTTGATTAAGAATGACAGGATAATGTACTTCAACTTCCATTTTCCTCTTCCCACAGTGAGGCAAAAGTTAAAAGATAAAATAATATATCCTAAAACAAACACTTTAAGTATGCTACCTATGAATATTTTTAACACTAATAGTTATTTAGAACTTTGCTTCCATGTTTGAAAGCCTATATTATCTTCATAAACAGACGTTATTAGAAATAAATACTATTGGCTTTAATTTCCTAAAAAGAATATGCAAAATTAACGTCAGCTTTTCAAAAGTTATGACCATCAGAAATATAAAAAATTTTTCTTCACTTTAAAGCCTTCTGATGAAGGCTCCTAAGTAAGACTGACATGTTTATACCAATGAAAGGAAGCCACTACAAGGTTTATATATTACTACTACTAATTGTGTACCAAGGTAGGAGTATACAGCAACAATCTAAATAACCTAGGATTATTTTACTGACCACCGAAAGTAATCAGTATCACCTTGAATAAACTAGTACTTTTTCAATACTATGAAAAATGAAAAAGTCCAGAATTATATAAACTCATGCTAACCCAAAGTTAACTGATACTCTCTACACAAGCCTATAATTTCAGATGTTTTATAAGTGGCACATCAAGTTCAAGACATAAAACACAATTCCCTCTATAATTTCATGGCTTCTAAACATAATAAAAAGTTTTGAATCAATATGTATACATAGTGATAGACCTGGACTAAAAGATACTACTTTTAAAGAAAATATGAGTGAAAACTAACCAAACCAAAAAGCAAAACAGGACAATTATGAAATCTGGAGAAATAAAAAAGTTAAAAAGAAAAGTACATTGACTATGGCTCATCTGAGAACAGTATTTCTGTTGTCATAAGAATATAAACAACTATAACAACATTGGAAGAACAGGAAAAAGTAAACCATGTATTCTGTGATTGGGAGGGAGAGGTAGGTAAAGAGGGTGACAAAGGAAAGCTAGATTATCTTCATTGTGGGAAGCCAAGGAATAACATTAGGTAACTTCCACCTCTAGCCAGAATGAAATAATGTACTGGACTAGGCCTTCCACTGGAAACAACTAAAGACCTGGACAAAATATCTGAAACCATTGTTTTATAGATTGGGAAACAGGTAGCCCAGAACTGTTAGGAAGCCTAACAGTAATACCCACTATCTGCCAGTGCCGGAAAGGAAAACCCAAGCAGCCTACAGCAGCCTCAATTAGGAGACTCAGGGGAAAGAGAGCAGAGTTCAAGGAGGCTGAGGCAGTTGGAGTTTGCACAATGCCAGGAATAAGGTAGCTACACACTTTGGCGAGCTGCTGCTCTTTGTCTGGGACCAGGCCAGGATCAGTGGGCCAGCTGCGGGCGGGAAGCAGTGTGTCTGGAACAGAGCTTTGGGCTGGGGTGGTCAAGAGCTTGTTTATATACCAGGGGGATGCGTAAATCAGAAAAGAAATGAAGGATAAGGAGAGCTAGATTTCCCATGTTCAGAAAAGGAAGTCACAAATATGGATAACACTAGAATCAACTGTATAATATTAGTTTAGAATTATAAATGTGGATGTAAATAAATGCTTTTTAATATATAGAGAAAGATGTAATTGTGTGTGCATGTATATCCATATTCACATACATGTGTCTATGTATATAATACATACAAATATTTCCTAGCTCTGTCCTCTGAGAAAGCCTAGAAGTAATGATATCTTAATAGCAATGAACACACTTAGCACCCAGGTCTTGGTTCTAATCATCATTTTCCAATAAAAGGAACCAGGGCTCCTTGGAGAAGTGGCTGGGGCACGGAAAACAAAGGATGAACCAGGAAATGTTGTTCTACTAGAAACTTAGAAAGTGCTCAAAAGAATGACAGGGACACATCAAAAGGACATATGCCAGGAACTACATGAAGCCCTAAGGACAAGAGGTGATAACAGAAAGATGAATAACTCAATCCCTTTCATCAGCTAACCTTACAATTAGGTATAGAATGAATATAGTAAAGACTACCACTACCCTTTGTTATACAATTGTCCTGTAGAAATTACCTTGCACCACGTCTATAATCATATAGCCTTGTTTTTTAAAATAAGGGTACTTAGAAATGACTTTTTTCTTAAAAACCATATGCTGTTCTCTTAACCACTGTTTTCTATGCACTAACTCAATACTCCTCTTGCTCAACATTCCTTTTAAATTTATTAGGAATTTGCGTCAGGTCTACCACCAATTCCCCTTGCAATGAGTCAGCAACTGCCCATCTTCATTTGTCTTGTATTCATCCCTGTCCTCTATAACATCTCAAAGATTCCAGCTATTCTTTAGAACTCTGAAATTCTTTAAACTCATTTAAAGAATGTAATCCTCAAAGAGCTCTAATTCTCTATCAGCAACATCGATCATTCTTCCTGCTAAAGAATACTTGAACCAAACAAGACCTCAGTAGTTCTGCCTTTCTTTTCTGATGGTCTTAGTTCAAACCAATTTTAAAATACTTTCGTGTTGACCTTGGCATGCTACAAAAGAGAACTATTCTGCACATGTAGCCTATCCCTGATATACGTCTTTCCTTCTACTGCCCTTTTAGTCTCTGAGCTCAGAAAGCTAGCTAATCAGTCAAACTGAGGTTTTTAGACAACTCACTCCTCCCATGAGATGATCAGAGATTTTTTTCTTCTGAATATCTTTTAGATGTTATTGTTTGCTCTATTATAAAGTCTCCCATTCTGAAAGTCACCATTACTTTTGTAGTTTCTGGTTATGGATCATATTTATCACTCCTCTGGCCTTTCCTAAATCTACTTTCTTGAAGTCAACAGAATGTGTCTGATAAGTCTCAGCACTCTCTTTACTTCCACTTCTACTAATTATTCTTTATTATTCAGAATTCAGAGCAGAAACTAGCTTCTAGCAATCAGACATTTGAAATCCCCAATCCCTATTACATTTTATCTTTATGTAGATTCTAGAGACTGAATTAACAAAGCATATGTTCCAAATTGCTCTGCAGGTCTGTTATATACTCTGATGACAACTATTTCATTTTAGTTTGATTCCTACTCAAATCACTCTACTATTGTAGATGACCCACAGGGATGTACATTCCTTTCCTTGTCCCCTTTAATAGAGCCACTTCTTTTTAATGAAGTGTATGATTCTGTTGCCATATTCCAAATATAAAATCCATCTAAATTTTATGGACCACATTTACAGTCACAATCAGAGTCCTTTTGGAACGCTTCAGTCTTTAAGTAAGTTAAGGAAAATGAAAGTGAAAAGTTAATATTTACAGCAAATGAGAAGAAAGAGAACTAAAAATCATGGTATCTAGAAATTGAAAAGGATTTCACTTTTTTGTTTCTTTATTCGGCCTTTTTTAATCAAAGAAGGTCTCAGAGAGAAAGACAAAAAGGACGCATAAGTACTATCTACCAATTTTGAAAGAATCATAAAAGTTTCTTCTGCCTGAATGAATCAATTTAAACTATCCTCGAGTTATTATCCTCTAAAATTATCCTCTAATTATCCTTTAATTATCAATTAAAATATTCTCTCCTCCAAATACAAACTAAAGTAGTCCACCTATAGTTAAACTTTTAAAAGGTAAGTGCAGGAATAGGCCAAATTACCAAGTAATTAATCATGGCTACTTCGACACATGCCTTAGGGAACTGTTGCCAGAAAACATAGACTCCTGTAAAGTCTTTCTAAAAATCAGACGTGATACAAAGGGATAGTACAAAAGCCTGAAAACTAGTGATACTCATTACTGAATACAAAAACTAGTCATTAGGAATAATACACTATGTTTTAAAACTAGTTTCAGGATCAAGATGGTTCATCCAAGATGTTGATGATAACCGACTCAAAAATTTAGTAAAGACTGCTGAAGTGATTTACAGGAGTTTCCTAAATGATTTAGCAAAGCATTTTCCTGCTTTACTAAAATGCAAAGGTGGTATGCAGGAATTCTCGAATTATAAGTTACTTGAACATCAAAAACATATTTATTTTTTCTAGTAAACATTTTTAAATGGAAAATTTCCATTATCCCAACTCAATGTTATATGGTAATCAATTAATTTAGGTAAACACAATAAAAATCAACAGTCATGTTTATCATAAATACAGATTTCCCCATTTACTATTTCTTTCCCCAGGATAAATTAAAATAGTTCTTACCTAATTCATAGAGATGCCCATCTACATGAACTAATGCAATAAAATGAAGATCTACTTTTTCATCTATATTTGGTGCCTGGAATAGGAGGGGAAAATACATATTATATATATTAGTAGTCAAACAAATCAATCAACTACATGTAAACACATACAAATAATATCAAATGACATGAAAAAACATTTATCCAATATAATTCAAGGCTTAATCTTTGATATAGTGGACAGAGTGAACATGCCTACATTTATAACAAATGTGCTTGCCCATCAACAAGGAAAACACTGACTCAAAGCACACCTTTCTTAATCTCAATTGATTTTAACGTAAGGTTTTGTTCACGCTGGAAGCCCAGCACCTAGCACAATGCCTGGTACATAGTAGATACACAGTGCATACTTGCTGAATGAAATGAATGCATGAACTAATTTGTCTAATCTCTGAAATTTGAAATAATAAAGTTTTTAGAAGTTTAATAATAGCATAAACAGAGTTTAAAAAAACTCTTTTCAAGTTAAATTTTAAGACATCAAGAAAGTGAGTTCTTCCCTTAACGATGTAACCTTAATCTCATTTTTTGAAAAATGCAATATAGACTTAGAATAAAACAAGTACTTTTATTCATCCTAGATTCAAAAAGTTTAAAAATGAAGAGAAGCAGGAAAATAGCCCAAAAGATTAAAGGAGAAAAAGGGAATATGAACAAGTTAAAGTAAAATTTAACTTAGCCTACGATTTTTCTCTTGTTTTCTCAGTGAACTATTTGATATTAAAACTATACCTAGGTTTTTTTAGCTTACCAAATTCAATTTGCATGAACAACTTGTGCTACATTTCTTAGACATTCAAATAACTTATGCAAGTCAATACATGATAAACTAGCACTGTCTACAATATACAGTAACTACACAGATAACACTAGTATGCATTAGCTATATACCAAATCTAAATGGTTTGAAATGAAATATAATAACTGTTAAATGTAAGTACAAATTTTAGAGGCAAAAGTTTTAAAGAGGCATAATCAAGTTATATCTCATATTATTTAATATCCAGTAAGTAACACAACAGTATCAACTCTAAAATTTCTATTTTTTCACCCTCAAGTAATTATATAATTTTAAGTTTTAAGTAATACAAAGTTTTCAGATGCAGAAATTGAAAGGAACAGAACAAACATTACGATCTTGGATTTACTGGATACTTCTAAAGCATTTACAGATAGTGACTCATCTAACCTCGTATTATTCTTCAGAGATTATTGCCCTCAAATTACGAATGGCAACAACGCAACATAAATTGCTGTGGCAAACTAGCTCTTGCTAAATTTAACTTAGAACTAAAGAATTTCACAGTTGGTAGGAATCACAGTTATGTAATTTTACTGTTGCTCCAATGCTAGACTGCTCTCTATTGTAGCCCCATCTTGTGGTATCCCCGCAAACAACAGGGAACTGCCACTAGGTTTTCAGGCAGTCCATTCCATTTTGACAATTTTGTTAGAATTATCCCTCATACTGAGGCAAAAAATGTTTCCCAATATTTTCCATCATCTTAAAAAAGTCTAATCCCTCTTGAACATGATATTTCTTCAAACACTTGAAGACAGTGATAATGAGTTCCCTTATTTTACTGGTCAGAGAATCAAAGATTTTAGTGATCACTCAATCCAATACCCCCATTTCACCAATGACCAGAGAGAACCCAATTTTTCAAGGTTAAATCTAGGCAATTCTACAAACTATAAATTCAATTCTATAACAAGAACACTACAAAAAATTCCTTATCCAACTAGGAAAGGGGCTTGATTTACTTATTTTAAGACACAATTCTCCAATAGGATATCAAGTGTATTTAAAATCTTTTGAGCTATTATGTCTTTAAAATTATTACTTATTTTAACACCATCTCTTCTTAAGAATAATACCTCTAATAGCTTCTGGTTTTTACATTTTGTCAGTAAATACAACCGTGCTAGAGATAAAAGTAATACAACCAGAATCAGAGACCTGAATATGTACCCAACCCCTGTGAGCACTGGGTTTCTTATCTGTTTTGAGGTTTAAACGAAATGCATGAAACTACTTTGTAAACTGTTAAGTGCCATATACACATTATGTGTCATTACACTACTAAGACTACATTATTACAAATGTAAGAAGTCACTAAATCTAGTGACTCAAAATTGTGAGTCATTGTACCTTTTATCCAAAAGTGCATACTAAAAATACAAAACGCTAAAGAGGGCATGAAAAGCCTTCAAACTATTATAAAAGATAAATGCTCAAAATTTCTAAACCTTCCACAAGACCTCAGCACCTATTACAAGCCTTTTCCTTTGGTCAACTTCAATTAGTCAGAGTCCGAAATCTATAATTATCCAATTGCTTAAACATTATTCCACTGAAAACAAGAACAATACATAAAAAGCAAATTCCAGTAAGTCTTCTGTTTCAAAAAATGACCAGTAACTAACAAAAGGCAAAAACCAGACGCTACAGATTAGATAATTTTTACATCTTATTTTTTACAAAGTTTCTTAATTTAGAACATACTTCTTATTACCTTGAAGAATTAAAAAATGATGTGACAAATCAATTAGATAGAAATTAACTAAATGCTAAAGAAAAATTTCAAATTATAAAAAATAGTTTAAATTTAATTTATAATTGTGGCACTAAATATATACCAGGCACTGTTCTAAGTGCTTTATAAGAATTGACCAATTAATTGTCATATAAACCCTATGAGGTAGGTAATATAGTTATACCTATTGTACTCTCAAGAAAATTGAGGCACAGAAGTGTTAAGTAACATGCTCTGGGTCACAAAGCTAGTAAGTGATAGAATCTGATTTCAAATCCAGGCAATGTCATTCTAGAATCCATGTTCTTAACCACTAGGCTATGAAAACACTTATGAAGCTATAAAGCAATGGAATTAACATGGGGAAAAGATCAATATTACATAAAAACATAAAACTGAGAATGCCAATTTTTATGACATGTTCATTTATATTTAGAATATTTTTTAAGTACAAAGGAATTTACTCCTATTTGGAATCAACTGTGCCCAAGTCAGAATTTAGAAAATTAGGGTTTTACTCTGATCATCTAATTCACTTGTATCTCCTACTGTGCCAGCGTATTGCACAGTAGGGAAGCAATAAATATCAGATGGATAAATAAATATGACAAATGCATGTTGTGACCCAATAAGGATAATGAAATAGAGAGACACGAGTTTGTTGATACCAGTTTGTTGACGAAAGGCTATTTTGATGATCATACTGATATTTGATAGAAGCAGATGTTTAAGGAAAAGTGCCAAGACTCCACCTCATAGTTTGAGAATAGCTCTAGAAGAGTAAATAAGGGGAAGGAAAGAATGTCTGACACCAACTTTTAATTTCTTTAAGCATGAAAGTATGTATAATCAGACTTCCTCTGGCTTCAAAAGTCACGATGATTTACTGAAGTGTCAAGTTTCTTATAAATGTGTGGCGTACACCAAATCTTTCAGATGTAGCATTTCTAGGTAGGCTCTGCCAAGCTATAGTCATTACCATTAATTTTCTAAAACATCAGAAAGACAAGAACTATAGTTGCCATCCTGCATCTTATTTCAATTATGAGAATTATTAGAATTCCATCATCAACCTCAACATTTAAGGTAATTAGAACGATTACAAGAACAAATGTACTTTTTAACAGTTTGCTAATATTATCAACTTAAGAAGGAGAAATTATAAAATTTGTGGGAAGTCTATATCAATTCACAAGGAGAAAAATCGTCACCTCCTACTTGAGAAAAGATCTTTAGAAACTGAATAGGCAGGGAAGATTGGATCAAGATTAAACCAAGTACCTGAGCCACCTCAGGGAATAAAATAGCTTAGATGAAACACCCTACACCATGGAGGATTAGATTAAGGATAGAGTAAGTAAAATAACCCCAAAGCATGACAAGAGACTAAAGTCATGTTCAGAAACATGAAAAAAAAATAAAGTAAGAGATGGCAAAGAACTCAGACGGTACACAGCATTTGTTGACCTGAGTCAACTAAATGAAATTGGAAAGATGAAGGGTAAGAGAATACATATTCACTTTAACAACTGACAGGAACTTAAACATTATCATGAAGGTCGATCAGCACTCATCAAAAGGCAGGGACCTGTTGGCGTTACATGGAGTGGAAAGATGGATGTTCACCAAGGCACTGGTGAGAGTCAAGCTGGACTGCACAACATAGAGGTATGCTTGCAGTCTTACTGGGGGAGAAAAAGCTAATGGTTGATGAACCAAGAGAAAAGCGCTCTGAAGACTGAAGAAGTTTAAGGGAAAAAATGGACTGCCCCTGTCACTGGAAGAAGAGATGGAAGATTGACTACACTTACAACAGAATGGAGACCCAAAGATGGTAGGCGTAAGAAGGGTCGCCAGCGACGAAGACGGAGAGATGGACTGGTGGCCTTTGCAGGGCCTACATGGTTACGTTTGACCCAGGGCAGGGATGCTTGGTGACACCATGATGAGGCCTTCTCTCTGCAGTGGCTAGAATGAGGCTGTGATGAGGATGGCGAGGAGGACTACATAATTAAAAAAGAGAACATTTTACTGAGACCACGTTACTGGGAGATCAGTTATTCTTAAAAGCAACGTATGGTCATACTTGGATTTATACGGTCTAGTATTTTTAACCAGTCATAATTTAGAATAGGATCGTAAATGAATATTAGTTAAAGGTACGTGAAGTGGAAATACATAACCAAAGTATCAGGTTATATTCCATAGCTTCTGTTAAGTGCACATCTAAACTATCCTCATTTGTATAGCGCAGACTCATGGAATTATTTAGAAGTCACTAAAGTGGAATTATTACATCAAACTGTTGAAAAAAAAAGAACACACACACACACACAAAACACGTAACACATACAAAACATACAAAGAATTATGTGTAAAAGAAAACTGTATGGTAACAGGCACTGGTAAAAAGAATTCCTTAGCAGTAATAAGCACTAAGGAAAAAAACAACTTCAAAATATAGAGGAGTGAAACAAATCCCTCAGAAGCTGATGCCATGCATAAATTATCCTCATACTTAGGCTGAAAAGTTAAATGGAAATTATCATGGATTATTAGCCACCTTTTAGTAAAAGAAAAAAACAGTTAAAATATGTATCACTTATTTTGTGCCAGGCACTCTTTTAAGCACTTTACACGTATTAATTCATGTAATCTCCCAGTAACCCATGGGATAGTTACTGTAATTATCTCCATTTTACAAATAAGAAATCAGAGCACACAGAGGTTAAGTAACATAACCCAGGTCACACTGCCAGGAAGCGGCAGGGCTGGGATTCAAATACAGGAAATCTAGTTCTAGAATCCAATGATCTTAATAACTGTGGTGTACAGCCTAAGTGGCCAAGAAAAAGATTTTAATACTAATTTATTAGACCAGATTGCAGTGAGCAGAGGAGTAATCCTCTTAATATTAGATTTTTGGGAGTCACCTTTTCGAACACTATTGTACCACAAAAGGTGACTCTGACCTAAGAGTTTTCCACAAAATGCACATGCTAACAATAACTAACTTATTAATGGTAATCCAAATGATAATTTTACAATTGTCACCTCCAATAAATAACACCAGCACATGAAACTGAGTTTAAAGCAGTAGGATAAAATTATAATCACTAACAACCATAGTGAGAAGTAAAAAAAAAAAATAGTGATATAAGTCCTTGCTTAGTGATAATGGATTTCACTAACCATGACCTATTTTCTTTAGGAAAATAAAGCGGTTTTCCTTGAATGATTTCTAAGACTCTTTCAACCCTGAAAATCCTATGATCCTACTTAGTACTTCTGATCTATGTAAATAATACAATAACCTAAAATAAAGGGTTTTAAAAACATGTTTGTGAACAGTTTAGCTGCTCATAATAAGAATCAATCAATTAGAAATACATAAATGAATTCTATACTTTGCTCTATATGGGAACAAAGGTGTATATAATAAAGTGTCTGCACTCACACAGTCTAACAGATGTTTGTCATATTCAATCTGATTACATTTAAATAACAGAAAGACGGAAAAGTGGGGAAGAGGAAAAGGAAAATGGATGCAGAAAGAAAATGGAGTAAAGGAAGAGAGGAAGAGATGACTAATGAGTAGTGGAGAAAACAAAAATTTTCTAAGAATCTAGGGAAGGAGAGATTACTAAAGCAGAAGTAGAACTAAAGGCATACATTGAAAGAACATACAAGGTTTGGGCAGGCAAAATGGGAAAGGTATTCCTAGCAAAGAATTCAGTGTGAGAAAAAAGACAAAAATAGGAATGAGGATGACATGTTCAGAGGACTAGACTATCAGGTATGGGATCTGACTTTACCCCTTCCATCTAAAAAGTTATCCTGTTACTTGTTCATAGGTGCTGGCACAAGACATGAGACTCTTGTGTCAGAGACAAAGGGCTTTACTCACAGCACAGCTAGGAGCACGATCATCACTGTTAGTGTCAGTTCACATGAGGGCCACACAGAGGGCCCAGAGGGGTGGCTGCACACGCAATGGGCTGCATTACAGGAGAGGAACACTGAGCTTGCGGAAACTGATGTATTATAATAAGCAGTAAGCAAACCTGTCTTTGTTCTGGAGGCAGACATTACCTCATCCCTCACAGTGCTTACTGGGAGAAGAGTGATTTCTAACTTCAAGTATGATGGCTCTCTTCTTTTGCCATTTTTGAAGAATGTTTTTTAAAACTTAAAAAAAAATTTCAAATTTACAAAGAGTTACAAAAATTAAAAGAGTACAGGAAACACCTAGATTTACCTATGACATTTTACCCTAATTTGCTTTATCATCTGTACTTACACTCTCTTGCTCTCTTCCTGTCTCTCTACATAGTTGTTTTTTTTTTTCCTCCTGAACCATCTGAGGATAAGTTATATATATCATGGTCCTTTACCCCTAAATACTTCAGTATTTCTTAAGACTAAGAAAATTCTCTTGGACTTCCCTGGTGGCACAGTGGTTAAGAATCCGTGTACCAGGGGCCTCCCTGGTGGCGCAGTGGTTAAGAATCCGCCTGCCAATGCAGGGGACATGGGTTCAAGCTCTGGTCTGGGAAGATCCCACATGCTGCGGAGCAACTAAGGCTGCAAGCCACAACTACTGAGCCCGCATGCCACAACTACTGAAACCCGCGCGCCTAGAGCCCGTGCTCTGCAACAAGAGAAGCCACTGCAACGAGAAGCCCGTGCACTGCAAAGAAGAGTTGCCCCCGCTCACTGCAACTAGAGAAAGCCTGTGCACAGCAACAAAGACCCAACGCAGCCAAAAATAATTAATTAATTAAAAAAGAAAATTCTCTTTTATAACAGCAGTTAACACCTTCATAATTTCATATAGATATGGGCTGTGTTAGGATGTGTGTAGGTTGGATGTCACGTTAGACTTCTGTCTAACCTTCCATCCATATTTTAATTTTGTCAGTTGATCCATTCATGTCTTTTGTAGCATTTCCCCTCAGGATCTAATCTGGGAGCAGGTATTGAATTTTTTTGTCATGTCTCTTCAGTATCCTTTAACCTGGAGCATTTCCAACAGCCTTTGTCTTTTATGACATTAACACACAGTCCCCTTCCCCCATTTTTTAATATACAGTTTTTCTACATAAAAAATCATGCTCTCTGTGAATACAGACATCTGTATTTCTTCCTTTCCAATCCATATGCCGTTTGTTTCTTTTTCTCGCCTTACTGCATTGTATATAGGACCTCTAGAACAATAATGAATTTCCCTGATTTTCACTTTTAATTATTTCTTCCTTGTGCGTGCTTTAGGGTTAATTTGCTCTTTTTTTTTTTTTTTTGGCTACCTTTAGGTAAAAACTTAGATCACTGACTTGAAGCCTTTTTTCTTTTCTACTATAAGCATGTAGTGCTATAGATTTTTTCTCTAACCCCTGCCTTTTCTTTTCTACTATAAGCATTTAATGTTACAGATTTTTCTCTAATCCTTGCTTTAGCTGCAACCTGTAAAGTTTGATATATTTAATAATTTTTCATTCAGTTCAAAATGTTTTCCAGAAAACAAATTTATGGTTACCAAAGGGGAAAGGGGGGTAGGGGAGGGATAAATTAGGAGTTTGGAATTGGCAGATACAAACTACTATATAAAAAATAGATAAACAACAATGTCCTACTGTATAGCACAGGGAACTATATTCAATATCCTGTAATAAACCATAATGGAAAAGAATATGAAAACGAATATACATATATATGTATAACTGAATCACTTTGCTGTACACCAGAAACTAACACAGCATTGTAAATCAACTATACTTCAATTTAAAAATTTTTTAAAAATGTTTTCTCATGTTCTCTGTGACTTCCTCTTTGATCCAACGAGCTATTTAGAAGTGTATTGTTTAATTTCTAAATATATGGGGATTTTCCAGATACTTTTTACTGTTATTAATTCCTAATTTAATTCCATTATGGTTAGAAAATATTCTTTGTATTATTTAAATTTTTAAAAAAAATTTTAAGATTTATTTTCTGATCCATAATATGGTCTATCCATGAGCACTTAATCATTTTTTAGAACAATTTAAAAAACAAAATTTATTTTATATTTACCTTCACTTGTTCCATTTCCAGTGTTCACCAATTCTTTGTGTAGATTCAAGTTGTAGTGCAAGTAAGCTTGTAATGAATTCTCTCAGTTTTTGTTTGTCTAAAAGACTTTATTTCTCCTGTATTTTTGAAAAATATTTTTGTTCCATCGAATTCTTTCAGCATTTTAAAAACCTTCTTCTTCTTCTTTTTTTTAAAAAATATTTATTTATTTGGCTGCGCCAGGTCTTAGTTGCGGCACACGGTACCTTCGTTGCTGCGTGTGGGATCTTCATTGAAGCATGTGGGATCTTTAGTTGTGGCACATGGGATCCTTTAGTTGCAGCATGTGGGATCTTTAGTTGCAGCATGTGGGATCTAGTTCCCTGACCAAGGATCGAACCCGGGCCCCCTGCATTGGGAGCGCGGAGTCTTAACCACTGGACCACCAAGGAAGTCCCTCTCTTTTCCTTCTGATTCTACCTGCACATATTAGATCATCTGAAATTGACCCATAGCTCTTGGGTAATCTGGGGGGTTTTGTGGGGTTTTTTCCCATGATTTTTTATTTTTGTGATTCAGTTTGGGTAAATTTCTAGCAATTTATCTTCACATTTTCTGATTCTTTCCTCAACATTTACGCAAGTCTACTGGCAAATCCATTAAAGGCATTCTTCACCTCTGGTACTGTGTTTTTAATTACTAGATTTCCATTCGATTCTTTCTTAGAGTTTCCAACTCTCTGTTGATATTCCCCATCTGTTGGTATCTGTTGTCTACCTTTTCTACTTGAGCCTTTAACATATTAATCACAGTTATTTTAAGTTGCATCTGACAGTTCCAACACCTGGATCATATCTGAGTTTGAATGTGTTGATTCCTTTGTCTTGTGACAGTGTGTTATTTTTCTTGTTTTCTTCGTCTTATAATTTTTGTTTAAAAGGCATACAACCTGTGTAGGAGCAGAGAGACTGAGATAAATGTATTTATGTCTGGGAATGGGCATGCCTCCTCCTCTGCTAGGGCTTTAGTGTGTGGACTTGAGTCAATCTAGTTAGAAGTTGTGCTGTTTGGTTTGTTTTTGCTATGGTTATCCTCAGTAATCTACCAGCTTAAAATCTGCCTCGCATTACTGTGTGCTTAGGGTAGGAGCTGGGTTGCTGAATGCTTTCTTTTTCAATGTTCTTGTTCCACTCATAGCTTTAGGATTTTTCTCAGAGTCTATGCTTCAGAGAAGGTCTCTCTTCATGCTCTTGGCCTACCCCACAGATGTGACACTTGTTTCTTGGTGCTGGCTGGTCTAACGGTGGGAAGGTGAAGGCATTCTTTGTTGATATGGTTCAGCCTCCATCATAAGTAGGTTGTTTGTACCTGGATATCAAGGACAAGGCTTTTCACGGGATCCTTCCCTCCTCCTTTGATTTCTCTCATAGGAGTTTCCTATACCTCCCCTGAAGGGGTAGTTTTGTCTGTTCCCTTCTCCAGGGAGGGTTTTCTGTCTCAGCATTGTTAGGTTTTATTCCATAGGGGAGAAGAATCCAGGCCCTTCCCAAAGTAGAAGCTGCTTCCTTCCCCCAGGCCTGCACCTTGGGCCTCTCTCTTGCCTTGTCCCTAGTTTAAGCTTATAGGCACCCAGTGAGGTCTGTGGAGAGTGGATGTGAGCTCCCCTTTGGCACTGCTTACAGGGATTTTATAGTATCATACCAGCCTATACTTGACCTTTAGCGATTTGTTAAAATTTTTAACGTTTTTTACAAAGAAAAAAATCATATTCTTCAAGCTGCTTTCACTTTCCATATATTTTGGGCATCTATCCACCTCAATAAGTATATATCTACATTATTTTTCATGACAACATATTATTCCTTAAATAGATGTACCATAAACATATTATGGCATCTTTAGTTTGTTTCTAGTTTTCTACATTTATAAACTATGTTGTAGTAAATACATTCACACAGGTATCTTTATATGTTCATCAGTCAACAATAATAATAGCTAGCATTTAGTGCTTACTATTACATACCAAATGTTCTAAACTGTGGATGCTATAGAGTCTCACAATGATCCTACTAAGGTAGAAATTATGATCATTTCTATTTAAAGATGAAGATACAATTTTTGCCCAAACATTATCAGATTATCTATGGGTAATTTTAGCCCTCTTTTTGATCGTCATGTTTTCCATATATAAGAGGAAGGAATGAAAAAAAGAAAGGATATGTTCAAAAGCACACCCTCCTGAATGAGTGCCATACATCAAGGTTCATGTGTGTGTGCATGTGTTTCTATTTGGCAACTGTTCTACAATATCAAATACAGGACAGTGCGTTACTACATTATGACTGTCTTACTTGTAACTACCTTGTAATGCTCTTAGAAAAACCTTTTATCCACTATCATATTGCTAGCATACTAAGTATTGTTTTCCATAAGTAAATGAATATGTTGAGTTGTTAAACATTAGAACCAGTAATTCTAAATTTTTACTCTAGTCATATTTATTTCTACCTCCTAAAGCTAAAGGAACACAATATATACACATTTTTTCCAACTGTACAATTTGTAAAGATAATTTAATTCATAATATAGACATAACTGTGTACATCACATATATTTTCAATTCCAATGAAAGTTTATATGATAATTCAGGGAAGGACTTTCTTTTTTTTTTTTTTAACATCTTTAATGGAGTATAATTGCTTTACAATATTGTGTTAGTTTCAGGAAAGGACTTTCAAGTAATATTATTTTAAGAGATGAAAAGACTGATACGAAGAACGCTATTATGGAATCTTAATATTCCTAGGCTTTCTCTTAGAATTACAAATATTAAAGACATATTCACCAACTTTTACACTGTCATAATATTAGCTGCTGAAGTAACTAAGTTAGCTTTGCTTTCAAATATGAAAATTTAAACTGTGAGTAGAATCTTCAGAATAAATAGCCAATTTCCTTTCCACACTAACTGGAAAAGATCAAATATCTGCAGCTTATTCTTGAGTCTTTCAGAAGATTTTAATAAAGAGCTCACTTTCCAGAGCATCTGAATAAAGAACTCACTTCCTCAGTTTTTCAGTTCTGGCAGAGGAATCCAAAGTTGTCAAAAATTATGTATTTCATTAGAATTATTAATGACATCAATGTCTGCCAGGACATTAACACTGAACCCGTGCCCGTCTGCTTATACTGCGTGGGTCTGCAACGGTATAATGTGACTTCACGTACACCACTGCAATATAACCTATCTCTTCATTACAGTTTTGAAAAAACCAGAACAGGCTTTTCAAAAACCATAGGAATTAAATGATTTGCTCTTCAGAAAGTACTCTAAGGAGTTTAACAAATATTTTTTGCATAAAGGAATTAGGTATAGACATTCATTTTGAGATTTTTAAGCAGTCTGATTCTGACTTAAATCCTCTTGAGTTAAAAAAAAAAAAATACAGGGTGAGCTATTTGGACACAGCCCATGAGCATCAGGGCAGTGTCGGGGTCTTTTAGAGGCACAAGGACTTAGTTGACTTGCCCACAGTCATATAACTAGTGACTCTCAAAGCAGAGGCAGAACCCATGACTCCTGGCTCCAATTTCAGTGTTTTCATGTCACACAAAGCCACCCACCCATCAACTGTCAACTACCTAATTCATAGAGGCAAACCTATTACTATCTCTAGCTGTATTCCCAAAACAATCAACAGTTCAAATTTTTCTATCTTCAAAGTTATAACTAGTTCAGAAAGAAACCAAAATACCTGGGTCCTAAAAGGCCAAATTACTTTTCCTTCACAGTTAATGTGTATGTCACTTTGTATATGAAAAAATGAGTCAACTACCCTTTAAACTGTTTAATAACCACAAAATTAGAAACGCCATGAAGGCTAAAAAAAAAAAAATTTTTTTCAAACCTTTAATAAAAAGGTGGAAAGAGTGTGTCGGTCTAAAAAGCCAAATTACTTTTCCTTCAGTTAATATACATTCTCTGGGTGTACAAAAAATAAAGAGATTACTCTTTAAAGTATTTAATAATAACCAAAGAATTAGAAATGTTGTAAAGGCTAAAAAGAAATGATACAGACCTTTTAACAAAGGGGGCAGAGGGTTAGACTAGTATTACTTCTTTATTAAGAAATCAAGTGTTTGGTAGTTTATCCTAAGTGCTTAAATCTAAATTATTCTAAAATGTTAAAATAAAGCAAGTAGATTTTGGCTTACACCCAAAATGTTTTCCCATCTAAAAGGGCATCCTGTTACTAAGAAAAATATCATCATAACCATGTAACTTCCTAAATATAAAGGGATCATTGTCTGGTAGGTACTTAAAATAATTACTGTTTTCCAAAATATAGATAACATAATTACCAAAAGACTGTGGTTGGTTTATGGGTAAGACTCTATGTTTAATATAAGGAAAAATCTATTATTGACTAAGAGCTTCTTTGTTTTAGCAATTTTTATTTATCTATACATTTTGTTGCCTTAAGAGCATGGACAGTACTTACTAGCTGTGTGACTTTGGACAAGTTAGTAACTTCTTTGTCTTCCAGTCTGTAAAATGGGATAACATCTATCTTAAGGAACTGAGAAGATTAGAGTAGGATATACACAGTGCTTAGTATAATGCCGACCACATAAGATGCGTTCAGTAAATGGTAACCATCATTATAATAAGATGACAGACATACTTTTAAAAGCAGTGAGAATTTAAGAAGATGAGAATACTTGGCAATTGATAAGCATGTCAATTTCCATTGCATTCACCCATAAATGACACTTAAGAATAATCAAGACTGATACTGTAACACCCCAAAATGATTCCCAATGTTTCTAGCAACCCCAGGTATCTCATGGTGAGACTCTTTTGTCTTGAATACCTACAAAATCATTCCTTTTATTGACCTGTTGATAAAATATATACTTAGTCATGACAATTAAATTTAAGTTATTTCCAGAATAGGACATGTCCTTTCAAACTTTAGAGATACCACTGAGTCTAAAAACATGGCACATGGAAAGGAAAAAAATTAGGAACTTCTCTAGGGCTTCCAAATGCCATGAAAAGAAGTAAAATTATAAATGTAGGCATACATGCATGAGGATATGTACACATATATAAAACTTTAAAAGTTTAAAATCAAAATTATAAATTAATTCCAAATGGACTCCTGTAGATTTGAATAAATTTCAGTATAATACATTGAATTACACTAAATTAGAGGTCCAAATTTAAAATAGGAAAGTAAAACGAGATTCATGCAAAAGATGCAAACTTTCCTACAAAGTATCCACGTTCAGTTGGCAAACAAGTCAAAGTGAAACATGGGCTAGATATCGAAATACACAAAATACCACTATATATTCCATGGAAAATGGCAAATTTCTTCATTTTGCTCACCTAATAAATCAAGATACCCACAGATTTCTAGGTATTCTTTAAAGACTTTTTTCTCTTACTGGTTTAACAACTGTATTTTCTCACTTCCGTTTACAATTCTCCAAAATCCCTATTAAGATAATGACCTATATCTCTATACTTTACATTAAACTCAAGCTTACCATTGTTAAGCTGGCCAAAAACTAAGTCCCAGAAATTCTTTCTTTATTTTTTTTTTTTACAATTTGAGAGTAGCTCCAATAAGATTCTCATTGACTACAAACGAAAAGAATCTTAAATCTTAACCCTTTGTTTTGGAAAGTTGTGGTTAAAACAAAACAAACAGAAAAATCCACCATCCTCAAATATCATTACAACCTCAACTCTATTTTTATTGCGGGAGACATTTTTAGATAGAAGAATTACATCTAGTCAGGTCTGGAAGAGTAAACTGATGAGTTCAATATAAGAATTTACTTTAAAATAATAATAGTTATATATCTCCTTTTCCAAAACCCTGATATTGGAGAAAATAAGAAGAACAAGAAGGTGATGCAGAAAGAATAAAAAACAGACTATTTTGATTCATTTAGGACAAAATATTTGTTAACCTAAGAAAGGGAAAAAAGTGTAAACAGGACAGAGTAGTAACTACACTCTGACCCTTTCAACAACTAATTTAATCCATTTAACCATCATTCATTTTCAAGTGATATTAGATAAAGAAGAACTGATCACATGTAAGGAGACACAATATCACTGCTTGAAAACAAAGGATCAAAAAAAGAACCATTTCAATAATATTTCCCCCACTATGACTAATCCTAATTTGTACTTCCTCCTTCAAACTCAGCTCTCCCATTCAACTCCACACACCCACTTTAAACCAGCTTCTATTCCGGGAATTATATACAGAAAAAATGGTAACAACAGAAGGAGAGAAAAAGGCAAAAGTGTAAGGAGGTAGGACAGAAGTTCCAGAGCATTTCTCAATTTTAAGAATGACATAAAATGAAGCTGCCCCAAAAGGATCTACCTTACATCTTGTTGGAATGGAATAGAGAAAATGGGATATGGAAAATAAATGGAAAACAGAAAGAAAGATCAGAAAGATGCAATTTCAGATTTCTTGACAAAACTGGACTATACAGCTTAAAATGCATGGTACTTTGCATCCGAGTTTCATTTACTGTTCCCATCTGATTCTCCCAAAACAATCGGGATCTTAAATTGTACATTCTATAAGAACTAAGTTTCTTCCTAATATCTTCCGTTTCTTTCAGAGTCAAGGAAAGAAGAAAATAAATCCCTAAAGAAGGAAAATAAACATGAGAGCATCTTAACTCCTTGTAATTCTAACATAATCAAAATAATGAAAAACTATACTTCAGAGTAAAATGAAGCCATGCAAACTATACTTATACATCTAATAAAGATAAAACTTGACACTATTTCCTCCCCCATCACTGACAGTCTGCACTGATTGGGCCAAAAAAGCCAACTAGACACATACATATACATACACACACACACAATTTATTTTAAATTGTGTATACATATACGTGAACACATACTTGAAATCAGAACTTACCCATTGCTTTCCCAATAGTCAAAAAAGCCTCCTCTTATAGGACAACACTAACCAAAGTAGATTACACATTTCACTTGTAAATTAATTACAATTTAATTTCATGATTGAAATTCATTTCATAAACTTTTACAACAGATCTTTGAATGGTCTTAGCAATGAACCACATTATTTCCCTCTATCAAACAAGCCAAAATTTAAAAATAGAATTCAACACTGGCAACGGCTATTTTTGAAGCTATCTCCACTGAAGTAAGAGATCCTCGAAGACACAAACTGCATCTTATTTATCTCTGTATATATAGTTCCTAGCACCATACCTGGCATTGTAGGTGCTCAAACAGATTACTAGGTTAATCAAACGAAAGACAGACAATAATTTCATATTATGTAACAAGAACTTGAAAACTGTTCATCCCTTCGACTCAAGGTAATCCTACCTACAGGAAATGATCTTAAAGAAAGAACCTAGAATGAATATATGAATAAACAAAGATATTCAATGAAGTTATATGTTTAACTTGAAAAACTGAAAACAATCTAAATATCAAAAGTTAAGGTAACTGGAAAGTAAATTATGGTTCATTCACATGAGAGTACAGTGCCATAAGGAATTATTTATAAAGAGGTTTTGATGAAGAAAATACTCATGATAAAATATTAAGAAAAAAATCCCACAAAAATGTTTGATTTTGACTGTTCTAAAATCAGCTAAAAAAAGATTTGAAGTTAAAAAAAAAACCATAAATACTAAAAGCATTTTTTGCTACATTTTCCATACTGGCATGTTTGTTCAATACATACATAGAACAATTGTGTCAGTTTCTATTATTTTTCATTATTATTATAAATTTGTATGGAGGTTCCCGAGCAATATAATAAATTTATTCTTTTTGTAAAAAGTTAAATAAATAATAAATCATCAGGAGATCTCTACTCATATCTGGGCTGGCTCCTTAATATGGGCAAATCACAAACTTTAGAAATGGCTTTTTAGATAAGTATTGATGAAGTAAAACTAGAGTCTGAAGGCAAATGAAATATTCTTTTGGATTTTTCTTTTCTTGCCTTTACATTTGACTTGCATACTGTTTCCATTATTGTATCACTGTACTTGTTCACAATTAAAAAAAACACTTTTAATTTAATTTCCTCATATCCCATTGTTGTTCTTCTATCTTCCCAAACTGAAGTGAAACATGAAAGCAGTAACTTTCAGCGTAGGTTAATGAAGCATAAGTGAGGTGGGGCTACCATCCAAATTTCTGGATTAGCCAGAGTCGGCCAGACGATCATGGTGGGATTCAGAACATACAAGTGAACAACTACTCTATGGCCGCATTTACGGCCAATCTTCTAAAGAGGCTACTGTGTTTTGGTGGCTCATCCTACTGATTTCTCATTTAGTCTACAAGTCTCTGCATGCAATAAGGCTCCTGCCTACTCCATTCCCATGAAAACATTCTGACAGAGAGTATCAATGATGTCAGTTGTTATTACACTGTTATTACTGGCTCCTCTTCTTCCACCCACTCCTTTAACACCTATGTGCCCCAGGGATTCATTGTGGTTCACCACTGTTCTCCCTCTGTAGAATTCTCAAGGTTCTAACTACTCTCCGACCAAATACAGAACTCCAGATATTGCCCTGGAGCTTTAGACTCCATATCCAACTTCTACACAGATGACCCATTACTCACCTTAAACTCAATATGCTGAACACTAAACATACCATCTTTGGTGACTCCCCATTGTTTATAAAATTCAAGCCACCCCTTGATCTGGCTTCACCCTATTGCTTCAGCTCGTCCTCTGCCATTCATATGCATTTTTCTGAAAGCCTGGTAAAACAAAATCACCACCTAGTATTTACTGAGGGCCCATTAAATACCAGGCACTATTATAAGCACTTTATATGATTAACTCATTAATCTTCACAGCAATCCCATAAGGTAGATGCTATTCTTTTCATTTTATGCTAAGGAAAGTATCTTGCCTAAGCTACTAAATAGTAGAGTCAGTATACAAACCTACATCCTGTGCTCCTTACTTTTATACTATGCACTTTTTCATAAATGCCTATATACTGTCCATTGCCAAGCACTGTCCTGGGGATTCAAGGTAAATATGACAAAAAAGACCCACGTCCTCATGGGACTCCTATTCTATGAAATAAATGGAATAAACAAACAAAAAAACATATTGTAGATTAAAAAATGCCAGGAAGAAAATAAAAAGGATTTTATGACAGAAAATCCACTGAGGTAGCCCTACTTGACGGTAATGAAAGAAAGCCTGTCTGAAAAATGACTTTTAAGGTGAAACCTGAAGGATGAGAAGGTACCAACTATGTAAAGTGGAAGGGTACCTGGACAAGGACCAGGCCCTTACAAAGCACAAAGATGGTACTACGGACTGGACGATGTTCTCCAAATATTCATATACTGAAGCCCTAATCCCCAATGTGACTGTGTTTGGAGACAGAGCTTTTAAGAAGTAATTAAGATTAAATGAGGTCATAAGGATGAGGCCCTAATCTAATAGGGCTGGTGTCCTTATAAGAAGAGGAAGAGACACTAGAGACTTCTCTCTCTCTCCAAGTGCACAAAGAAGAAAAGCCATGTGAGGACACAGTGAAGAGACACCCGTCTACAAGTCAGGAAGAGAGGCCTCACCAGAAACCAACCCTGATGGCACCCTGATATTGACTTCTACCCTCCAGAACTGTGAGAAAATAAATTTCTGATGTTTAAGTCATCCAGTTTGTGGTATTTTGCTATGGCAGCAAAGCCAAACAAATACAAATGGGAAAGACTGAGGTGCGTCGTAGGAACTGACAAAAAACAGTGTGCTGGAATACAGAGAGCAATGGAGATAATAATATGTCAAAGACTCTTAAGTCCACAGATGGTAGGTGAACCAGAAATAAAGTGATCGCAAAACCTGTCCCTGGTGCAGGAGTTTTAAGGTGGTTGATACTGAATTTGGAAATGTATGGTGTGGGTTTCTGTTCTCTCAGTGACTGGGAGTCACTAACATACAGCGGCTAGAATATAATAATCTATATTCCACCCTGGAATGCACAGAACAGCCCACACAACAAAGAGCTGAACTCATCCCAAAATGTTAATAGTGCCCTATTGAGGAACAGTGGCTAATAGTATGTTTGGTTTACTCAGGGGACTACAGAACACCAAGATTTAGCCTTTTTTGGTAGTTCTTACACCACTAAGGTTAGTTTTGAGCTAATTCTGGTGAATTAATAATTATGTGTTGTGCCTATGCACAAGGAATGGTGTTGGATACTCTGGGGCATATCCACAGGAATCGAACACCAATCCTAGGTCGAAGAGCCACAGTAAGGGAGATATGACACCACATTTCAGCAAATCTAAGGCACCAGTGGTTTTAAGATGCATCATTTTATGTACCACTAAAGAAGGTAATACCATCAAGTAAATTACAAAATCAACTGTAAGATACACCCTAATTTCAGAGCTGTTACAATGTGAAAAAAATATACATCTTAAATAAATGAAGAATATGAAAACAAATAGCTAAAATGCAAATAGTAGGAATCATATAAAATAAAAGAGTCTACAGAGGGAAGGAGTTTAGGTCTAGAGAAAGAGATGTGAACATCATCTAAAAGGAGGTATTAAAAGCCGTAATTTGGATAAAGGCCAAAAAGGAGGCAAGAGGAGGTACCATAAAGACAATTTTTTTTTAAGTAAACAGGTATTAAAGCATTTAACTGCTTTACTACAATTAACGGTTTTCATATTTTACAATAATTTCATGCTGATCTCCACCATCACTGCTAATTTTAACACTACAAATTTGTAAACAAATAAAGCAAAGCACAGTGAAGATTAAGAACATGCTCAAGATCGTAAAAAGCAATACGAAAAACAGAGCATCCCATTCATTTCCAATATGGTGTCGAAACCACTTAGACATGCCACTTGTTTGTGTGTGCGTCTGTGTACGTAAACTTAGTCAAAAAAGCAACTGTACACACCTCTGAAAGCAGAACCTGACAGCAACCAAGAAGGTATGATACAATTACAGGGAGAATTAATGTTTAAATTCCTAAATGGTTTTATTATAAACATTCACAGTTACCAGTCAGAGCTATGAAAAACTGCAGTTATATCATAGTATCAAATTGTTTTCTCCTTAAAAAAATTTTTTTGAAGATAGTGGGAATATTTAAGTTCAATACTTTTAAATGAGTATTTTTTCAAGTATTTTTAAAGCATAAAGGCAATGTCATCTTTGTACATGAAAAAGTATGGTTCCAAGTCACGCATGGGATAAGAAAGAAGAAAATCTAATTCTCTGGTATTAACACTTAAATGTGTTATAAATACACCAAACGATTTTAATTAAATTCTATTCATTTTGACTGAAATACCTTCTGACAAACTTCCCCCAAGAGTGGGAGGGTGAGGTTTTGAGGGCAGAAAAAGGAGAAATGGAAGGAGGGAATCCCTCATGAAAAAGAGAATGAAAAAAGAGACAAGAGAAGGAGAGGAGAGGTGACCTATCTGAAGAAATAACTAGCTAACAGAGTATAGATGGTGGAGATCACCACATTGCCCCAGAACAGATTTTCTGAGTAAAGAGAATGTTACAGCTTTTTGCTAGAAGCTGAGCATGATAAAGGCTCTTGAAAACCATACTGGCTATCTACCTTTACTACAGGGTAGGTATTTTTCTCAAAATACTTGCAAGTCAAAGGAACCTGATGGGGAACACGCAGACCACCCGTTAGCCAAAGCAAACAGCACACAATCTGCAATCTGTCTAAATGATTAGACAAACGGAGATGGCTGTTATCAAAGTGCATATTAACCGTCTGTCAAAACATGTTCTTGGGCTACTTTATGACTACTTTTACATAAGCAAGTTCCCTCAAAGGAAAAAAAGTCCCAATAATTTTCTAAAACTACATGTCATACAACAGAACTGTGGTTAAATTTACAAGCGGCAGGAAAAGTTTTGAAAAATGTGAAATACCTCAGTCTGACCTTCATGGGCACTGGTCTCATGAGTAACTCGAATGGCCTGTAATAAGAATATAAAGTATTAACAGGAAAAAATGACTATATCCAACTTTTTAAATGAAAACAACAACGGTCAATTTTAACATCTAAAGCCTTGTTAAGAAACAACAAATTGGAGGAGATTTTTGGAACAGTTTAACACTAAATATTTAAGAATGATTTCTGAGTAAGCAAATGAATTGCTGTGCTTTCCAACCCACAAATCTCTGAAACCTTAGGAAACTGAGTATCTGCTTATTTGTAATTGCCAGGGGTAAGTGGGAGTCATTTACCTTATTTAATTGCTGGAACTAACATTTAACACTTTATTCAACTGAGACTAGAATAAAGTAAGCATCTCACAGATACAGACTGAAGAAGCTTAGCTCATCTGTTTCTCCAGGTTACATGCTATTCTGCAGCTCTGGCTGTATTTATGCTTAATCGTGCAGCTTCAGTCAGCACTTTAGAAATGTGAAGCAAAAGGCATGCATTTATCAGAAGCTAGAGATTTTAGGTTCCTGAACTTAAAAAAAAAAAAAAAGCTCTTATAATACCCACTATTAACAAAGATGAAGAGAAATAGTCAAAGTAAACTACGGGTGAAAGTACCTTTATGAATGGCAATTTGGCAATAAGAATCAAAGCTTTAAAAACATGCAAACTATTTGGTCCAGCGATTTCTCTTCTAGGAGTTTATAGATTTACATATAACTGTACATAATTATATATAACTAATGATATTTGCAAAGACTTAGCTACAATGATACACCCTGTAGTATTTTTTCAAATGGTGGAAAAAAAGGAAAAATATGAAATTTCTGACAATAATTTATTGGTGAAATAAAATACTACACTATGGAAAGCTAAGCAGCCATTAAATGATGATGTCAAATATATACTTACTGGTATGTAATATGTTTGTGATAAGTTATATGAAAAAAGCAAGTTATAAAACAATATTACAGTGTGATCAAATTTTTGTTTTAAAAAATTGTGTATACAATTATATACTCCCTATTAAAAATATAAATGGTGGCTACCTCTCATTGGTGGGATTACTGGTGACTTTTATGTTGTTCATTTTATTTTTATGTAAAATAAAGATGTTTTATGAGATCAGCAGGTTTTTTAAAGAAAAAACAACTTAAAATAATCAAAGTATATTAGAATGCTGAAACAACATAATCAAGTCAATGGATTTATTGGGCACAAACTCTGCCTAACACATTTTTCTAGCCAAATAATTTGTACACTATACTGTTTCTAATTTCAAAGAACTTACAATCTACTTAATAATGTCATTAAAAGGTAAAAAGCCTTCAAAAGAAAAACAGATTTCAAATAGAATAAAATGTAAATACCAATCTAAATTCTATGAAATGGTACAATCATTTAAAATGTCTTAGACTATGTGGCCTGTGTCCTCACACATGCAAAAATATTACACTGATAAAATAGCTAGAGAATATTCTAACATCTACCTTTAAACCTTTGTTTTTTCCATTGGTCTTCAGCCTTGTTCCAAATTCCCAGTGAAAGACACACAGGGTATTGCCAAGCATATATTTATTATAGGGAGGGAATGGTAAGGTACAGTCAATCATAAGATATTTTATAAATTGTTAAATCAAATTGCCTTTTTTCTCTCATTCAGCTCTGGACGTAGAAAAGAAGTGGCAATTTATCAACATTTATGGATATTTCAGATAATGTTACAAAAGTACAAAAGGCCTGTTTTAATGGATACAACAAAAATCCATAATTGCATAAAATACAGTTTCAAGACAAACCCCCAAACAGAATCTACAATCCCAGAGAATTTTGCCCACACATGAGATCGAGACAGAAAAAGGTACTGACGTCATAGTTCTCCAGGTATCTGGCTCGTTCTTCAGGGCTCATTGATGCAGACTCCTCCAGGAATTTTTTCAAGGTTGATCCAGATTCTGAGAATATTAAAGATGATAAAATTGAAAATGCTTGATATCTCAAAGAGACTGAGATATGAAAATACTAGAAGCATGCTAACTACTTCTCAGGTAAAACCCTTTCACTGGTAAGTTAGGAATATAAGAATATTGGGATAAATGATAGGGCTTAAGTTATTTGTTTGTTAAACCTGGGGAGGATTAATATTTCCCCTAATAGTATATACATTCCCATTATAAAAGAAAGAAGGGAGGAAAAGCTTTATTTGATACTTCGAAAGAAAGAACTAGAACACCACCTACTGCTCAATAAGTTAACTTATAACTTAAGGAGGGGGAAGATAGCAGTAATGAAAAATTATTTACCAAAGTGCATCTTGTCTTTATTGTTGGCAATAGCATGGATTAGTCCAATTGTTCCACAGGCATTGCTGATGGTTTGCTTCATGAAATATACTGATGATGTAACATCTTGTCCCTGAGATTTTATTTTTTCCTCTTCTTCTGTTCTGAATATTTCATACTATCAAAAAACAAATCAATAGTCTACATGTGAAAATAATACATTAAAAAGGACTTAAATGTAAATGTGGAAAAACTCTAGATATACATCAATGGGGATTTGGTTAACATGGCATATCTGAATGAAATACTATAAAACATTTTTAAAAGAATAAAATAGATTTACATATTCTGACTTAGAAATCTGTCCATGATTACAGAGTGGTTACAGACCAGTATATATTAATATGATTCTCATTTATGTTTTAAAAATATTTACTTCATATATGCATTGAAAAGTGTTAAAGGATATAGAAAAACTTAACAGATAAGAGATAAGAGATCTGGGATAAGAGATTACTGGAGGATTTTTACTTTCTATTTTTCACATTTCTATACTGTTACATCATATTATATTAACAAAATTCACACTATATTTATAAGCATATGATATTCATAACATTCACCATTATCTATAACAACTGATTGTAAAAACAATATGGTACAATAATGTCAAAAGTGTGGGCTCTACATCTGATTGCCTGAACCCACAGCCTGGCTCTGCCATTATTAGCTGTGCAACTCCAACAAGTTACTTAATGTCTCTGTGCCTCATTTTTCCAATTGTAAAAAGCGTTAAAAATAATGAGGTTAAAAAATGGGTGGGGAGAGAAATTAACACAACATTGTAAATCAACTATACCTGAATAAAATAAATTTTTAAAAAAATGAGTGAGGATGGGGACTTCCCTGGTGGTCCAGTGGGTAAGACTCTGTGCTCCCAATGCAGGGGGCCCGGGTTTGATCCCTGGTCAGGGAACTAGATCCCACATGCCACAACTAAGAGCCGGTGCGGCCAAAATAAATAAATTATTTAATTAAATAAATTAAAAAAAAGAAAGTGAGGAGAAGGAAGAGAGTAGGAAGATGATTTCATTGTTTTGTTTATTGTTTTCCTATAATTTTCAGATTCCAATAGAGTAGGGAGCCCTACTACAGCCCACAGGCTACAGGCCAAACCTGGCCCACTGTCTGGTTTCATAAGTAAAGTTTTATTTTTGTATTGCCTATGGCTGATTTCATACTAAAAGGCAACGTTGAATAGTTATAACAGAGACTATCAGGCCTGCAAAGTTGAAAATATTTACTAGCTGACCCTTCACAGAAAAAGTCTGCTGACCCCTGTGATAAAAGAAACAAATGATGTCTATTTAAAACCCATAATTAAGGAACTGCTTTTAACAACAAACGTACCTGTGCCTGAAAAAATAATTTTTATGAATGTGCTCCTAAATCAAATTTTTACTTTTTAAATTTTTTACTATTTATTTATTGTAGTTGATTTACAATGTTGTGTTAGTTTCTGCTGTACAGCAAAGTGAACCAGTTGTACATATACATATATCCAAAATCAAATTCGTAAATATTTTCAGAATAAATTCTGAACCATTAATTCATTCATATAAGTTCAACTGATAAAAACTGAAAAGTTCAATATAGTAAGGTCTTCGGCTGAAATGTTTTGTACAGTCCTAGAGTTTAGTTTGTTATTGTTGTTGCTTAATATCAATGTTCCTTGGTGACAAAGCAAAAGAGTTTGAAGTTGTCAAAAAGTTATCATAAAGTTATCAAAAAGTTTGATCACTTCTCAAGATTTAAGGTTTAGGAAAAAAATCCTAAAATGATTCAGAGCAAGTATAGGAAAAAGGAAAGTGACTATGTGTTTTCACTGTGGTCTGCCATAATTAAAGACAACAAAAATATCAGAGAGAAATAAATTAATAGCATAAAGCACATTTAAAACACTGTAACTGACTTTATTTAAAAGATAATGAGGTATCCATAACAATTCTTCTGCTATTAGTAGAATGGCTGAAGCCATTCACAACTACATAATCAGTTTCTAAATTAGAACTTAGAAGATTGAAACACTTTATATATCTCCTAAACCATCCACTAGATATCCTTTGAGTGATTTTTATTATGTCACTTATGAGCTGAAATAGGGACCGACCAAATTATAAGAGATACCAAAAAGTGGCAGATGCCACTATATTTTCTACTTACATAAGTAAGTATAAATACTCATTCCTCACATCTTCCCATTTACTTCATTTTTTACAATGCTGAGTTCATCCTATTATTTCTAAGTTTAAAAATAAAAATCAGAAAGATATAGACTCAAAACTGTTTTAAAATGGCTCCAATACATATAGCTATAAGATATCATTCTAGAAGGCCTGAAATATGGAGATTTGAATTTAGATACAGAGAGCTAAGAATAGCTATTTATAATCCCCAACATATCCTAAATCTGCCAATTAAATTGTATTTAAGCTTAACGATTCGCACCCAAATCAAGTTTATTCTGAAAATAATGTAACCCATGTCATTAGTTACATCTACCTCCTTAAAACAAAGATTTCTTTATGTATATATTGAAAACATTTACATATTTTATATATTAAAATTTTGAATATTCTTTATTCATATATTTTCTAAAACAGATTTAAGATTATCCTAGTACTTAACATTTCTAAAGTATACACATCAAATTGTGATTAAATGTCACATCAAAACAGTTGAGGCAAACTAACCATATTTTATTAAAAAAAAAAAGAAAACTACCAGAGTTTAAAAGACTCAGGGCTTCTCTGTCAATCTACAAATCAAAGTCTAAATACATATCTTTAATAAAACTAGATTTTTAGGATGTCCCCACTGTCTAGATTTCCTCATTTTATGCAAGAAGGGAGTCATCTGTTCTTAATTCATAGGTTTAATTCAACAGCATAGGTTTAATTCAACACTGAAAGAGAACTGTGCATTTACTGGAAACTATATCTTACTTAACAATTACCTTTTCTGTAATAGGGAAGAGAAGCAACACTGCACACACTGGTCTTGGTACCATGCTAAGGAGTTCAGGATCCATTCCATATACATCAACAAACTGCCAGTTAGGATGTAGACCTAATTGTTTGAGAAACTGGTAAAAGGGGGAAAAAAACCAGTTTAGTGTTAACAGGGAAATAATGTGTATGTACTGTATATTTGATACATAAAAGGGAATGGAAGGTACAAATGATGTTCAATAAGAATGAAGTAAAGCAGGTTTTCCATGAATAAGGTAGGAAGAGATAGCAATTTATTTATATCAGTTAACAAACATTTAAAATTTACAACATATTAAGCAAAACTCCTTTTTTCAAAATCCATTACTTTGGGATTGAACATAGTAAGTCAGTACTTCACCGAACATATACAAGTGGCTTGGTTGATATCTTAAACTCATTCCCAACATTGGATTTTTAAGGAAATGCATCTAAGTTCTAGTACATAAAGAATTATGTTAGTAGTAAATCAGCATAGTTTATCCTAATTGTCAAAAATGATGACTGAGGTTTAAAGATAGATGATGGGTCGATATCACAAGTTTTATCAATGAGCAAAGAGTGTATAAGGCCAAAAAAGTCCAAACAACTTGTGTGAACACCAGGAAATGCTTGATATAAAAAGTAACCTGGGACTTCCCTGGTGGTCCAGGGGGTAAGACTCCGCGCTCCCAATGCAGGGGGCCCGGGTTCGATCCCTGATCAGGGAACTAGATCCCACATGCATGCCGCAACTAAGAGTTCACATGCCACAACTAAGAGTCCACATGCCGCAACTAAGTCCAGGTGCAGCCAAAATAAATAAATAAATATATATATAATAAATAAATATTTTTTAAAAATAATTATATAAAAAATAAAGTAACCTATTGGCTTCCTGACTTTCAGTACACAATGAAACCTACTCAGCTTCACTATCTCTCCTACATCTAGCAAAAAAAAGCTGTAACAAAAGAGCAGTGGTTTTTTCAAACTCTTAAGAATTCATAGGGAAATAAAATATCAGACCCTAATCTATTGCAGAGAGAAAAGGAAAAAAGAACATAATAATAAGAATGATGTCAATTTCACAATAAACTCAATAAATGCCTGTATTGAAGGAAATTGATGGTTTTAAAAAGTTCACCATCACAAAATAAATTTTACATGATAGAAATAAAGGAGCAGAGGAAACAAAAAACATACTGAAAATGCATCATTATACCTTACTTTGAGAATACATTATAGTATCTACTGGTCTAACATTCTCTGAGATTTAAAAATAAAAAGGTGCCTTGGGTATTTCTCCCTACAGAACGATCACACATACTTAGATCATCAAACGAGATCTTGCAAAACCAATGGAAGCCATGCCCTATTACATAAACAGTGTTACTCATCTCAGTCAGGTTCTACAAGACAAGACCTTCCTGATTAAAGGACCACTCTCCACATCCCTCCAATTCTCTGCCTGTAGAAAAAACGCTACTTACTGATAGTATGGTTGGTCAAAAATAAGGTCTTAGATACATTTAATAAGAAACAGTCTGAATCAAAAAACTTCTCTTGGCAGAATGTGCTCAACATCCATAGGTTCATCAAGTCACATGCTCTGCAGCAGTCTGGGGCCACAGAAATCAATGGACTTCTCTAGTTAATACCTATTCTTCATCTGATTCCTATTAATGATTCCAGACTTTAATAAAGTTCAATGAAGTATTCCAAACTACTTCCCTCTCCCTTCTCCACTTTCTCTGAAATTCTTAGTCTATGCCCTCCTCAATATTCAATTCTATCTAGAAACTAAAAAAGGACTAAAATTGACTGCAAAGCCAAAGGAAGGAACTGTGTCTTATTTATCTTTTTAATCCCACTGCCTAGCACTGTACTGGTCAAACCATAGACTCTCAAGTTCTATTTGCTGAACGTGCAAGAAATTTGTTGAATCTGACAAAGATTGTATCTCTATCTTAATAGATAATCTAGCCATCTGTATGTCTACACATGTCTGTTAAGCTATGTTTATAATGAATATTTTATATATACTTTTTATTTGTGCCAAGTTAAAGAGGTAGGAAAGATACATTTGGCTTCTAATCTAAAACCAGGCATTTATTTTATCAACTCCAAATACTCCAAACACTACCTGCACAGGACTGACAGCTCTAAAAGGCATACTGTCAAGGAAAAGTATCATAAACCCTGATAAAAGAATTTAAATTTATTTGTTAATATTATGTACCCCCAATATTCATATTGCTATAAAGTTGTAAAACAAGAGGTACATGTAACAGAATAATTTTTACATCTGTGCTGCAAACTGAAAGTAACAGTTCAACATTTTAGTGAAAAAACAGTCTGGAGAAAATTAGCAAATTACCTTGAAGTTGTAAACTTATTCCATGTCAGCCAAAGCTAAAGAGTATAAAAATTACCAAGCTCCAAAGGCAGCAGTTGTAGCGAGAGTGGTTAGTATCAAACTGAGGACACATCAATGATTAAATAGAAGATTAAATTAAATATATAAAAATGATTAAAATTTAACTGGAATCATACTTTTCCTCAACTTTTTACTCATATAGCCAATCAAATAAGATTGATAAAAAGACGTTCAATTTAACTAATATCTATTAAGTACATCGATGCAACCTCTGACTCCAGATTGTTATGGGTCAGGCTCACACAGGAAGTCATCATATGCATAGAAAGAATAAAAGAGGCTATGCCTAGTAACTACCTCTGGGCTTCGGAGAAAAGGTGAGGAAGAAAGTCTCCAACTTTTACCTCTCACTTTTTTTTAAATAACGAAGGTATCCTACTTTTATAATTAAAGGAAAAAAAAGAACCTACGTGCATTTGTGATGATCATAATCAAATAGAGAAAGATTAAAAAGAAATTCTCTAAAATATTAAATATTAATAGTAGTTAGCTTGGATGGTGTGGAACTCAACTTTTTATCTTCCAGTGTTTTTAAAAAGTGTTATTTTTACAATAGATGTAGTTTCAAAGATACAAATCTACAGAACTGATACGCACGTATTTTCTTTAAATTTACAAAACTGGGATAAAACATAATGCCAGTTTTAAAACTATTCCAAAAAAATCTCTCCAGATTACTCACAAAGAAAAATATTCTATATAGTATAGGCACTTGCAAAGCCATCTCTACAAAATTAGAAGCATCCTGTTTGCATCAAACATAATAAAGGGATTTATAACCTTTAATATCTGTCTTCAGGCTTTTTTAAACGTTGGGTAATAAAATAACCAAAAATTCTGACTGACTAGCTCACTACATTTTTATAATGCCACTAACGTTTGGCCTATCAAGAAAAACAATTAGTAAATTAGAATATGTGCCCCAAAAAGATCCTTGGTTAACTTATCCTTTTCATTCTACGGTCCAAAGAGAAAATTTCCACCAGATACAGAATATTTTAATTTATTTGAAATTTTTTAAAATAGTATCTTGTATCAGAAACTATGCTAGGAACTTGAATGCACTTCGCCTTTACTGCAAAGGAGGTTTTATTATTACATCCTTTCACCAATGAGAAAACTGAGCCTGGGAGGTTCTGTGACTTTTCAAGGTCATGCTGCCAGAACCCACATGCAAAGCTCTGGATGTTCTGGTGCTTATTTACTTGTCTCTCACTGCTGAAAGTATCTTTTTGTACTTTGTTCTCTAATTTTAGCCACAATGAACTCTTCAAGTTCTCAAAAGGTCGATAACCATCTCTTACCTTGCTTTTGCACACAAACTGGACTTCTATCTGAAAAACTGGTAGCCTCTCCCCCTCATTTTTAATGAATTCCTCCTCATTCTTTAGGTGATAGTCAAATAACAAAAACTCTGATTACATAAATTTAAAAAAAACAGAAAAATTAAATCTACCTTCCTTTCAAATTTGTTCTTAAGTCACTTGCTCCGGTCTTTAATGGCCAGCTCAGGACAGCAATAGATTCTGCCTTGTTACTAATTTACTAATGATTTGGGTTATGACAGAAATTATACTTATCTAGTAATTGCTTGATATCACTCCTAGTAAAAGTATACTAGTAGTAACTGCTAGATGCAGAACTAGGAAAATAACTAATAGTTAAATGAGAAAACAATGGTTTTTAAAGTCTGGAAAACAGCCAAATGAATTTTAATAGCTATTTAGTAAACAAACAAAAATGAAATTACTTAAGTACAGAATGGGGAAATACTAAAAATATTTTATGTAGGGACCAAGAAAAAAAGGAGTTTACTTTACTGCAGGCTCAATAGGGACTACACAATTGTCAACGTAAGTGATGCAATGCTGATCTGCTTTAAAAGTTGTATTACTCAGGATAATTTAGTAACACACTATTTCAACACAGATTATTCAGAGTTGGAATATGATATCAGCTCTGGCAGGCCTATTTTATGAAGGATGACAACAAACAAAATCTGGTTCAAAGAAAGGTCACCAGGAATGAAAAGGTTTTGGAAGACATCACAGCTGGAGAATCTGGGCATGTTCGAAGAAAACTTAAATTATTATCATCCTTTTCCCCCAATATTTCTAGTAATATCATGAAGAAGCAATTAGATTTACTCTGTATGGTTTCAATGGGAGGATGACAGACAACTGGAGGAAGTTACAGGAAAGCAGATTTTGTTTCAATATAAAGAAATATAATTCTTCTAATTATACATTATTCTCATGATAATAAAAAACTAAATCACTTTATGAGATAGAATACTGCTCACTGAAATATTCAAGCAAAAGATTCATGACCACATTAAAGGTAATTTTAAGAAAGATTTTCTGGAGCATGAAAGGAGCTATATAAAATGTATTCATTCTTCCATTCAATAACTATTTGTTGAGAGCCCCCTATGGGCCAGGCACCATTCTTAGTACTTCAGACTTGTCCTTGTTCTCACAGAACTTACATTCTAGTGGTATGATACACACAATAAACAAGTAAACACATAAACAAGATAATTTCACAAGGTGGTTAAGTATTACGAAGAAAAGAAAACAAGACATGATGTCAGTGTAGATTCAGGGCCGGTGGTGGGAAAAGGAAGGAACATTACCTGCATAATCAGGACAGACTCACTGAGGAGAGGACTTTAAGACACAAATGACAAGAACCAGCCATGAAACAACCCAGATCGGAATGATTCAAGCAAAGGATGAGCTAGTACAAAGACTGAAGCAGGAACAGGACTGGCATTCAAAGACTGCAGCCCAGCAAAAGTGGGAGGCAGGCAGTACCTCCCCATCAGGCCATAGTAAGCAGCTTGAAGTGCATTCTAAGGACAAGCAATGGAAGGCTGTTTCGTGTTTTGAGTGTTTTAAGCAGGGAAACACAAGACGTGATTTGCATTTTTATAAAATCTCCTTGGGTGTATACTGAGAATATATTTTAGGGAGGTAAAGGGAGAAGCAGAAAAACTAGTTAGGAAGCTACTGCAGTTGTCCAAACTAAGGATGATGGTGGCTTGGGATGTAGTGGTAGAAATGAACAGAATGGCCAGATTTGGGATAGATTCTGAAAGGAGAGTCTACCAGAGTTGCAGATCATTGGATCTGAGAGGTTAGGGAAAGAAAAATATTAAAAACAGCTAACTTCACAGAGTGCATGCTTTGTTCTATACATTGTAATACATAATTTACATGTAGCAATTTATTTAATACTTACAACAATTTTACAGGATTAGGAGGGATTATGAGAAACTAAGAAACTGAGGTACAAAGAGGCTAGGTAACTGCCTATGGTCTCAGAGCAGAGATTCAAACCCAAGAAATTAAATCAGTACAAGAATGGCCTCTCCAAACTAGCATAGTTGTGAAGAATTAATGACATTGACTTGGGCACTGTATAAATGGTGGTACCCTTAAAAGACTGGGGAAGTGGATTTGCAGGAGAAATGAGAGGATGTAAAGCCAGATTTCTTTTTCAGCCATGTTAAATTTGAGATATCTATAAGACATCCAAATGGAGATATATTGTAAAAGCGGTAGCTGAATATAGTAGTTTCCAATTCTGTAGAGAAGTCAGGACTTGGAGGAACACAGGATCAAATAGGTGACAACTGACAGTACTAATGCTATACAACAGAAAATATAAAAAGATTAGCAGTGTAGGACAAAGTTCTGAGGAACTCCTTAGTAATTGGAAGGGAAATGATCCAGCAAAGGCAAATCTAAGAAGCAGTCAGAGAAATAGGAGGAAAACCAGAATTATCACAGCAGCCAAGAAAAGATAATGTTTCAAGAGGGATGGAGTGGGCTACTCTACCAGACGTTGCTGAGAGATCAAGAAAATGGTGACAGAAAAGTGAACGCTGGATCTGGCAAAGTCGTGATTAGTAAACTTGAGAAAAGTAGTTACTGTGAAATGGTGAGGATAGAAGCAAACTAGATGGGAGTGAATACAGGGAAAAAAACGCTGACAAGAAAGTAGCAAGAGCGTCTATGGACAATTCTTTGTGAAAATTTACAAAGAAGGGAAACAGAGAGGAGGTAGTAGAGGAGGGCAGGGTAACAAGGGTGTTTTTCCCAAGATGGGAAACACTAACTAACGAATGTTTGTATGTTCACGGCAATAATTTAGCCCATGACTTCTAAATCTTTTTCCAACACTAAGCAACTAAATACAATAATTACGTTAAATTTCTTTTCCTTCAGCCAGAAAATATTTTGCCTATTCAATAAAATCCACAATTAGGAATATTTCTAGGGAATTTCCACATCAGAAATGGGTGGTTCTAAAACACAATATCTAAAATTATATAATGTGGCTGTGCAATACTCAAATCACAAAACATAATCAAGATGAAAATCTAGTGTGGTCATAAAAAGAAATTCTATGATTGCCCACATCACAAAATGTTCTTTTAAAAAAAAGTTGTAATTCCTGATGCTTAATTACCTGTAACTTTCCATCAGCTACAAGCTGCTATTACCCCCTTAAATGCATATGTAAATAAAATGGAGCTTAAATTTTTAAAATAGTTTTTTCTACCATTTAACTGATTTTATTCTAGGTAAGTCCTACCTATAGCAAGACGAAATATCCTGAGAAGGCAGTGACAGCATATGAACCAACAAAAGAAATCACTACTTACCACATCTACTGAGACATATGGTTACTAGTCAACGTCTAACAGTTACTAACAATCTTCATATAGTAGACATGCGTTAATCATTCTTATACAAACTAGGCGTTGTTAGAGCCTTAAACAGTGTGTGCTCACACTAAGTATAAGGACACATGCAACCAACAAATGGTAACAGAGTGAAATCAAGATAAGTAAAAGGCCTATGATTCCATTCAATTGAGGAAAGAAGAAAAGGTGGGGATGGATATTGTTGTTGGGATTAATCTGTGGCTTAATTTATAAATTTTCCAAATTCTGAGTGAGTTAATTAAATTTCCATTTTCAGTTCTCAGTTCTGCCACTAACATAAAGAGAATAAAGAAACAACTACAAAAATTTTGGTTAAAACTGATTACTTCTTAGATACTTGTCCATTCTCCCACTAAATGTACATTACTTCTTTAAAAAATAAATTTAAAGGGGTGGGATAGGGAGGGTGGGAGGGAGGGAGACACAAGAGGGAAGAGATATGGGGATATATGTATATGTATAGCTGACTCACTTTGTTATAAAGCAGCAACTAACACCAAAAAATTTTTTTTAATTAAAAAAAATAAAAAATAAATTTAAAACAAACTTAACCACACCAAAGCATGCCAAAAATAGTGTATAATCATATACTAATAATATCTTTTCTCTGTTTATGTCACCACAGAATGGCCTCCTGTCACCATCCAACCTAGTATGTTTTCCCTGATGGTCTTCATCACTGTACCATTAATTTTCTCCACTGCACTTATAATAATTGCTAACTATTTGTTTGCTTACTTGTTTATTGTCTGTCTTCCCAATGGACTGAAAAGCAGAAAACCATAAATGTTTTCATCACCAAATATAACCAGCTCCTGCTCAGATACCTGGTATTCCAAAAGGTGCCCCCCAAATATTATTTAATTGATGTGAATAAGCGAATGTGTTTTATAGTCTACCAAGATTACTTAGGAACAAAGGTTTCCAATGAGAACGTAGGTTTAGAACATAGGTTTCCAATTATATAAGCTTACATCTTATTAAAAATAACAATGGTATCATCTAAAAACAATTGTGTTTTTTAGTCTGTTGATACAGTTAATCACACTGATTGACTTTAGAATAGTGAACCAGCTTTGCAATAACAGAATAAACGGCTCTTTGTCAGGATACACTATCCTTTTTATATACTGCTGCATTCTCTTTGCAAATATCTTGTAGAGGATTTTTACATCCAAGTTCATGAGGGAGAGTCTGCAGTTTTTCTTATCACGGCTTGTCTGGTAATGCCGGCCATAAAATGAGTTGAGAAGTGCCCCCCTCTTCTATGTTTATGTAGGATTGGTATTATTTCTTCCTTAAATGATCATTTCAAGAGATACAGGAAAGTCATTTAAGAAAATTCAACAGTGATCCATGATAAAAACTCTCAGCAAACTCGGAAAAGAAGGGAACATCCTTAACCTGATATAAAAGCATCTACCAAAACCCTACACCTAACATATCTAATGATGAAAAATCAAATGTTTTCCCTCGAAGTTCCAGAACAAGACGAAGATGTCCTCTCTCTCTCCATCCTACTCAAGTTTGTATTAAAGGTCCTAACTAGTTCAACAAGAAAAATAAATAAAAGGCATACAGATTGAAAAGGGAAAAATAAAACATTCTAACCACAGAGAATATGACTGTCTGTATAGAAAATCCCAAAGCATCTACCAAAAAAAGCCACTAGAGTAAATGAATTTAGCACAGCAGCAGTACAAAGTTAACACGTAAAAATAAATTATACTTCTATATATAGCAATGGACAACTAGAAAATGAAATTTTAAAACACCATCATTTACAATAGCACCAAAAGTCATTAAATACTTAGGCATAAACAAACAAAAAAATGTGCAAGATCGACATGCTAAAACGACAGACCACTGTTGAAAGAAATCAAAGACCCAGGTAAATGATGAGAGGTACCATCTTCATGGATTGCAAGACTCAATATTGTTATGATATTAATTTTCCCCAAAATATATCTATAGGCCTAGCCATCAAAATCATACCAAAATTTTTTGTGTAAGTTGACAAGCTGATTCTAAAATTTATATCGAAAGGCAAAGAAACTAAAATAGCCTAAACAATTTTGAAAAGGAATGAAGTTTGAGAATTCATACTATTTAATTTCAAGACCACAGTAATAAAACTACAGTAATCAAAACAAACACATAGATCAATAGAATAGAACAGAGCCCAGATATATGGTAAATTGATTTTTAACTAAAGTTATAAAAAAAATCTGGAATTAGGTCTGAGAGAAATACGCTTCTTTCCTAGGGCACTAAATCAGAAGTTGTAAATACTGACTTCTTCAGAAGGAAAATTTTTTTCTTTACAAAGCCGTCAAAATGTTTTAGGCAAAAAATGAACAACAAATGTCAAAGAGGGTAAAACAAAAGAAAATTAATATTGATAGGAAATGCCACCTTAATAATAACATGAAAGATATATGCTGTGTTCCAAGCTTTGTTCATTACTAAATTACTAGATTACTAAAGAGACAAGAATTGAGGCAGTAATAATCATTCCAAAAGCATGTAATAAATCTGAATAAAAAAATAGTTTGCTGACAACATTAAAATAAAGCACTTCTATCTGCTTTCTTTATATAAGGAATTTTCTATAAGCTTTCAAAACTGAAAACCAATGAAGTACAGGATGAATCATTATTCCTTGGTGATGAGAAGGAAGATTATTGGGGGGGGAGGGGGGAGAAGTATGATAAACTAAGAGGGCAGTAAAAAGTAAACTTGCTGTTGAGAATGAAAAACAGGAGAAGACAAAATACACCTGAGCAAATAAAAAGTTTATACCTGGTAGCACTTATTGTCCTTTTGATCGAGTGGCTGCGAGATGTTCCCTCTTCCTTCCCCATCCCGAACCTCCAACACCCAAACGAACTTAAAGGGTTGTAGCTGGCAAAGGATGACGTGGGAATTGAGCTTTCCTATGGTATAAAAGCAACTAAATTCCACTTTTAAGAAACTGGAAGAGAAAGGGGGCGTGGCGGAGAAGAGAAGTGACTCGATCGGGCGAGAGAAGATGACTGAAAGATGATTTCATGGTGCAAGTGGCGGATGAGATTACAAGGACTGGGTGGGAGACTTTACAAAGCTTGGAGTCAGGTACTGCACGCAAATTAGTCACCTAGAAGGTATAGGGGTGGGACAATTATGGATTCGGCACTAGCAGGAGGCAAAACGAAGAGAGAAGAGGAACAGGAATACAGGGTGAACGTCCCTCAAAACCTCTGACCCAAAAAACCCAGGAAACGCTGATGACGGGGAATGGGACCAGAGACAGCTGGGAGCATCTCCAGGACCCAGGTGGAAGGGAAGCGGCCGCAAACAGAGCACGCCCGTCTGAAGCTGAGCAAGAGGGACCCTCACGGAGTTAAATCCCAGACTCCTGGGGAGTGCAGGGGTGTAGGCGGCCAGGGAGGGCTCCCGGGTCCCAAGCGACAAGACACCTCACTCACCTGGTTGGTGACCTGAAAACGAAACAGAGAACACGATTTAGCGACAAACTGCCCGGGACTAGAGGCGGCAGCCCGGTGCCCTCCGCCCCTGCCCGCGGCCTCAAGCCAAGACCCGAGCCACGCTCACCTCGGGATTGGCCTCCAGCGGCAGCCAGCGTTGACTCTCCATGTCCGTTCCGCCCGGCCCCTCTCCAGCTCTGACAGCCGCCGCCGCTTCCGCCCCCTTGCTCCTGACCTGGACCCGTCCAACCCTGCGCCCCGAGGGAGGAGTGCCGAGAGACGAAGAAAAGTCTAACAACACCCTAGCTCCTTTATCGCTCCCTACGGAACCACAAGTCAAGGTTTCCCCTTTAAGTTAAGATACAATCGGAGAGGAAAAGAATAGGAGCCAGCTTCCTATTGTAGAAGGGAAAAGAATCTCAGCTCTCTCCCCTCGCGCTTGGACTCTTCCGAGCCGATGGGACCGCTCCCGTGCCACGCATGCGCCAAGCGCGGGTCTGGGACCGCGTGCTCTCCGGCGCCCTCCCATTCCTGTAGCGTCAGCCGGAGACGCTAGGGGGCGCGCCGCTGAGTCCTGTTCGTCGAGGGAGGGACCTGGGCGCTGCCAGTCAGGAGGCCCCGCACCCAGAGGACGCCGGAGTCGTGGTCAGAAGCTCCTTTGCCAGGGTACAGAAGTGATATGTTGGCCTTGTCTGCTGTTACAGAGTGGAAAACATTTCTATATACCTACACAGTTCCGTTTGAGAAAAAATGTCAAGTACCTAGTATGAATCAGACGCTGTAACTAAGTGTTGATGCACAAAGCTAAGCTTACAGTAGAGTAGAAGAGGTGGACAAAAGAATGAAGAATCACAATGAAGTGTGATACATGTGTGATAGTGGTAGCATGAGGTTGGTGAAACTACACAAAAGGGCAGCTAACGGGGAAAGGGAGTGTCCAGAAGCCTTCCTGGAGGAGGTGGACAGCTGGAGTGAGCCCTTAAAAAAGTCGATGGTAGTCAGTCAGAGAGGAGGGTGCTCGGAAGAAGGGAAAGTGTGCACTGTGGCTGCAGAGCCTGCAAGACTGAAGGGCAGTGGTTAGAGACAGTTTTGGAGAGATAGGCAGGGACTGACCGGTCAAGACATCTGGGCTTCATCCTGAAAACAGCGGGGAACCGCTGAAGGATTTTAAGGAGGATTTTCATCTCTCTTTTCCATCAGGCTGTGAATTCCATAAGGCCTGCAGCAATGTCATTTTTGAATTCCTCACATCGTTTTCCCCAAAGCCTAACCCAGTGCCTGATACATAGTAGATGCTCAATAAATATTTGAGGAGTGAATGGAATAATCAGATATGCATAAACCCCATTTTCAATAATGTGGAAAAGTTGCCAGAGTGAAATGACGGGAGACTTAATTAAGGCAGTAGCGGTGACAGAGCGGCAGGAGGGGCAGGCATAGATTAAAGAGATACTGTTTGAAGGGGGTATGCCACTGCTGAGCCCGCACTGTCAATGATGACTCCAGAGATCTGACCTGGGGTAGAGTGCGTGTTACTGCTGCACCCAAGAGAGGGAATGCAGGGAGAGGAGCAGTTAGGGAGTGAGGAAAAGATAATTACACTGAGCTTGCCTTTCTTGGGGAACTTCCAACTCTCCCACTCATGTTCTTCTGGCCACTATTCAACTTCCAAGGAATTTCCAAGACTCCCCATTCTCCTTATCTATCTGAGAGATTGTTGCTATACCACCCAACTGTGAGGGGGTAAATCTGAAATGTCCAGCTCATCATGGGCAGCCATAGTTGCATAATCACTTCAGTTGCACAGCCAGGCTCTTAGTGGCATGCCAGGGGTTGTTTTTCAAATGACTTACTGTCAGTGGAATGGCGTTGGTCCAGAACCTTGAGGTCCTGCACCGTGACTCTCCTGTTAGGGCTTCCCTAGGACTCCACACAGCGTGGACCTCTCTAGCACCATTGGATCAGCTGAGATATAGGGCCAAACAGAAGGCAGCTTGCATTCCAGCATGGACTTGCTGCAGAGGACTCTCTTGCTCAGGGATCTACTCAAACTGGCAGCCATCCATATCACCCAATAAACGTGTGGCACCTGTATTCCCAAATGTGATGTATGCTGCATCCAAAAGCCAGAAACCCACCAAGTGCCCTGCCTGTTCCCTGTTAATAGGAATTACAGGGTACAGTAGCTTATCCTTCACCTTAGAGAGGTTGTCCCATTATGGGCTAGACCTTTGGACCCATAAAAGCCTTATGAGGGACTTCCCTGGTGGTGCAGTGGTTAAGAATCTGTCTGCCAACTCAGGGGACATGGGTTCAATCCCTGGTCCGGGAAGATCCCACATGCTGCAGAGCAACTAAGCCCATGTGCCACAACTACTGAAGCCCGCGCGCCTAGAGCCCGTGCTCCGCAACAAGAGAAACCACCACAATGAGAAGCCCACTCACCGCAACTAGAGGAAGCCCGCGCACAACAATGAAGACCCAATGCAGCCAAAATAAATAAATAAATAAATACGTAACTTAAAGAAAAAAAACCTTTATGAATGTAGTAGCCTCTGATGTTTGTAGGGTTTAACTCTCAGCCTCTGGCATGCATATACCCACCATGGTATTGAGTCCAGTACTTCTTAAACTTGAATGTACATACAAATACCTGGGGAATCGGAAATGCAGATCTTGATTCAATAAGTCTAAGATGGGGCCCAAGATTCTGCATCATTGGCCCCCATTTTTTTTGTTTTGTTTTGTTTTTTAATTTTTTAATTGAAGTAGAGTTGATTTACAATGTTGTTTCTGGTGTGCAACAAAGTGATTCAGTTATACATATGTATAAGGTCCCTATGTTTTAATTCTTCCTTTATCTATACCCTTTGTCATATAACACTGAAGTTTTTTCCGCTAGGGGCAAAGTAGTGTCAATCCTCATTATTCATGGGTTCTGTGTTTTGAATTTATCTACTTGCTAACATTTATTTGTAACCCCCAAATCAGTACCCATGTCACTTTCAAGGTCATTCACAGACATGCTCAGAGTGGCAAAAAAATTGAGTTCCCAGCTGAGGTCAAGCAAGTCTGTGCTCTGCCTTCTTGTTCGAGGTCTTGTACTGGAAATGTGTCCTTTTTGCAGTCTATTTAGTGCCACATTTTTTAGGCATTTTTGTGCTTTTTGTTGATGGTTTCACTGTATAAAATGGCCCCAAGCATTGTGCTCATGTGCTGTTTTGTGTTCCCACACACAGGAAGACTGTGATGTGCCTTATAGAGAAAATACATGTATTAGATAAGTTCCTTCAGGCATGAGTTACGGTGCTGTTAGCCCTGGGATCAGTGTTAACGAATCAACAATATAGATTAAATACGGGGACTTTCAACAAAAATACACATAAAAAATGTGTTGATTTGTTGATTAAAATATGACCAGAGGCTCACAGGAACCTGTTTCCACTAGGAGCAATGGTTCAGTATTTACTAACTCAGCATTTGTGGTAGCTTTATAATGAGAATTAACTGTATATTTACCCACTCCTTGACATTGAGTTCAGCCATGTGTTTGTTTTGGTCAATGAAATGGGGCAGAAATAATTGTATGCCAGTTTGAAATCCAGGCCTGAATAAGCTTCTGCATGCCGTTTGTACTTGTGTCATCACCTGGAGAAGAATGAGGTTGGGGCAGCCTGCTGGTTCCAGGAAGAGAGTAAGGACACTTGGAGCATAGCAGAAACACGTCAGCTGAGCCCAGCCTCCATTGGCTGACTCACTGCTAACCCCCAGGACATGTAAGCTAAATAAATGTTTGTTTGTAGTATGACATTGGGAATTTGTGGGGGGCAGGGCTTTTTTACACAGCAACACCTAATTGCTATATCTACCAAAAATTTTCATACTCAAATTCAAAGGAGTAGTCAGATAATTGATACAGCTGGCCCAAATTCTAATAACCAAATAAAAACATGCAGTTGTACCTCCAAAAAATGTTATTTCCTACATGACTAAACTCATAGTTTCATTTTTTTCAGCAACTGTTGCAAATTCAGCAGCTTCTATTCAAACACATTGGGAAGTTTTTGACAAACTGATGGTTGATGTCTTAACTAAAGTATTTGAGACTCAAAAACTGCTCTCTCATTTTTATAAATTTCTTTCTTATATTCTGAGGGATCTGGCAACTTCTCCAACCTTGAACTGAAATAAGCAACACTTTTGTTTTATCTACTCAAGTCTATCCACCTTTTTAGGAATTGTAATTTGGTTGATTTGTAAGAACACGTGGAATTTTGGTCGTTCCTCCAATAACCCATATTTGCCTTACTGATCTAAGTTTACAACCCACTGTTCTCTTTCCATGCCTGGTTCCATTCCTGGTAACTTTTTTTATGCCAAATCACAGCATAATCTTTTTTTTTTTTTTAAAGGAACATTTATTTATTTATTTATTTATTTATCTATCTATCTATTTATTTATTTATTTTGGCTGCGTTGGGTCTTCGTTGTTGTGTGCAGACTTTCTCTAGTTGCGGCAAGCGGGGGCTGCTCTTCGTTGCGATGCGCGGTCTTCTCATTGCGGTGGCTTCTCTTGTTGCCGACCACGGGCTCTAGGCACGTGGGCTTCAGTAGTTGTGGCACGTGGGCTCAGTAGTTGTGGCTCGCGGGCTCTAGAGCGCAGGCTCAGTAGTTGTGGTGCACGGGCTTAGTTGCTCCTCGACAGCATAATCTTTTTAAAGACATTTCACATGGCATTTAAACATAGTATGTACACAGCCAGCAATACCCGTGATTCAATAGAAGTGTTGAACAGCTGTAACCAAGTTCATGTACACACCTGCAAAAACAACTGAGTCACACCTGCTGCCTGCCTACCCGCTACTGTAAGAAGCCATCTGATGCAATGTGCAGTATGATTTCTGAGGAGTCAAATGCGAAAAAATATGCATCTAACAATTGATGAAATTCGGTATTTGTACAACACCTGACTTAATCAAATAAGGTTGTCATTGCAGTCATAACCAGCTCAGGGAATCTTCTAGGATGAGGCCTCACCTGGCTTTCCTTAGAGCTATGGGGGGAGGGGGCGGGGTGCGGGTCAATTTCGCTACACACCTGTAACTCATTCATGGCACACCACCATGATTACTCTGTCTTATATTACTTACCTTAATAGGAATACGTCCAGCTGTCTTCATGCTGTATCTGCCTTTAGCCTTTGTTGCATTGCCAAATAACCATCCTAAAACATAGCCTTTTTGCAATACTTAACATATCGGGACTTCCCTGATGGCGCAGTGGTTAAGAATCCGCCTGCCAATGCAGGGGACATGGGTTCGATCCCTGGTCGGGGAAGATCCCACATGCCTTGGAGCAACTAAGCCCACGAGCCACAACTACGGAAGCCCGCAAGCCTAGAGCCCGTGCTCTGCAACAAGAGAAACCACCGCAGTGAGAAGTCCGCGCATCACCGCGAAGAGGAGCCCCCGCTAACAGCAACTAGACACAGCCCGCGCGCGGCAACAAAGACCCAACACAGCCAAAAATAAATAAATAAATAAATAAATAAATAAATAAATAAAAATTAACTTAAAAAAAAAGGACACATCAAAACTTAACATAATTTGGTCTCATCTGTCCGCGGTATGGATGAAAAATTGTCCGCACCTGATCAGAAATCACGACTAACATAATATTGTTGTGTTTCTATAAGCCAGGCCCTTAATCTATTTAGGTCTCATTTTAAAAGTGAGGCTCTGTAAGTTCCCCTTAAGCCGAAGGTTGAAAAGTATGTCGTGCAGCTTTCAGGTGAATGTGTGACGCGGCCAGGTGAGCTGAAAGAAGAATGTGGGACAATGACAATCTGAAACATGTAAAACCTATCTAAATGCATTGCCATTCAGTTTCTGATAGAGTTTGTCTTACTTGCTTTGTTTTGTTTTAAATATGTAGGTCTGTCAAATTTGGCCCCAAATCTAACAATCTGTGGTACATACTCTGCTTTAAGCTCTAAAACCTCTATGATTCCAGCATCAGTGATCATGCTTATTCTCCGTTCTGCATCGTTGCTCAGGCTGCCCGTGGATTTCCACCACTATCCACTTCCCCCAACACCCCTGCAACACACACACACACACAATCATCCATATTCTTCAGTAGCCTGGAGTATAAATAGAATATTCAATTAGCACAAGGCAGCTGGAAAAGGATTTCAGCAGGTACACTGGGAGCGCTAAAACCCTCTGGAGTTCTCTGAAATTAGATTGCAGACCGTAAATTAAAACCAGAGTTTGAAGTTTTATCTATTAGTTAGCTGATATTGCTTAACATTCCTGAATTTCCATTTTCTCAACTTTAAAATGGAGATAATTTGTGATCTAGATATCTTATAGGCTTCTTTTGAGGATTGACTATCATGACGATGGTAATAGGAGCTGGTATTTATTGAGTACTGGCTATGTTCAGGAACTTTGCTATGTGCTTTACATATGGGATCTCATTGAACCTTTCATAAAGCCTTGTGAGACAAATATCTACAGCCTGATTTTTACAGATTAGAAAGCCGATCTCCAGAAAGTCTACCTTTACGCAAGGCGTAGAGCTGAGTGGTAGAGGGTTTTAGATTCAGGCCTATGTGACTATAAAGCTCCCAGCACTTCGTGTTATCCTCCACGGAGGAGGGTGACAAAAAGCATGCCCACCCCACCTCCAGCTAGGCCAGTGAAATGAATCAGAGTGACAGAAGTTAATCATAAAACTAAAGGTCCCATTGGCATCTCCCTCGCAGGACAAACATCTGTGGGGAAAGGGGGAGCGGTTGTCCCGCAGCTTTCAAACTCGGTTAGCATCAATTTCTAACAACTCTGCGCAGCTACAAGTCTGCGCTCGCTCAAAGGGCGCCGAGGGCTGCACCAGGAAGAGTCCACGTCCATGGCATAAGTAGGGGGAGACGGCATCCAAAAGATAATCTATCCTTCCCTTCACAAGGTATCTGCCAAGTTTTCGGACCTTTTCCCCTACAGTATATCCGTTGTTCCTGATCAGCCCCATAAAACTGATGTCTAATTGAGATTAAGGATGAGGTATACAAAGATGTTTCTGCCCTCCTCCCCCCACGTCCGGTGCGTGCGACGGGCCGCGAGGGGCGGGAAGAGGAAGCGGAAGGGTTGGTGGCCCCGGGAGCTTCCACCTGAGGGGGTGGTGCGATTTCGGGGCGCTGCTATGGAGGGGTGTAGCGAGCCGCAGCTGGATGCTAAGGCCAAGGTAAGACGTGGCCTGGAAGGAGCCGGGGCAGCGGGCTCCGGAGCAAGAAAGATCGTTCCCTAAATTGTGTTTTCTGCTTCCATTTCAGGTCACCAACCAGGTGAGTGAGTGGCCATCCCTCCGCGGTCTCCGCCGGCCTCGGCTGGACAAGTGGCGGGCGGCTGCACCTGGTCCTCCGCCCGCCCCTGGCAGCCGCGGGACGATGCCACCGTGAGCCTTCCCCAGCTCAGCCCCAAACCAAGGCCCGTGTCCGTGAGCCCGTGCCTTTCCTCCCGCCACCCTGCATTGCTCCTTCCACTGGGCTTCTGAGGTGGTAGCCACTGCCATTGTAATTTAATCTTCCCCACCCACTCCAGCCCGAAGAGTACAGACCAAATATTGTTCTTCCTTGATTAAGCGCCGTTGATTCGATAGTAGGTACATAGTATTTGGGGATGTAATATATAGAGAGAAGAAATGATCAAGATTTCCAAAGATAGCTGCGCAAGCATTTTCTTAAGTCTTTAAAAAGCAGTTTGTGGAAGAAGGAGAGTTTACCTCTTTAACCTTTCAGTGTTTGTGTTTTTTATGCTTGGAATAAGAATTTGATTTTTTAAGTGTGTCTTAGGATTGTCTCTTTGTTCTGAGTGTTCCTGTCCTGTTTCAGCTAATAAACTGTTTTTAGGCAAATAGCTTATAACACTTCCCAGAAGAAGAGTACTAAAACTAGAGTATTTGAAATACAGGAGTTACCCAGGACCACAAAGTATAAGAAAGGGCTGAGATAGATAATGAGAACACAGGGGCTGAGAGATGTCCTTTGACTGCTCTCTGACATCTGTCTCCAGCTGATCTTTCTGTTGTTTTTGAGGATTCCTGGGAGATAGGGGGAAACTCAGATAGCCGTCAACCCCTATCTGGCTTTGCTCTGAGTTATTGCTCAATAACTTTGATTCAATCTTTCAGAAATCATCTTATCCATTTATTATACTTACATTAAGTCATATGTTTATTTGCGTAAGATACCCTGAAACTGAATTATACTAGATTATAGGGTTTTAAAAGTTGAACCTTTTGGGGGTGTGTGTAGGGGGAGGTGTGTTTAAAACAACACAAATTTACTCTTATAGTGCTGGAGATCAGAAGTCCAAAATTAGTCTTGTGGGACTAAAGCCGAGGTGCCAGCAGGGCTGTGTTCCTTCTGGAGGTTTTAAGGGAGAATCTGCTTCCTTGTCTGTTTCAGCTTCTAGAGGCTGCCTGCGTTCCTTAGCGATGGCCTCTACTTCCATCTTCAAAGCACATCATTCCAGCCTCTGCTTCTGTCATCACTTCTCTTTCTGCCAGCATCATCATATTGCCTTCTCTGATTCTGACCCTCCTGCCGCCTTCTTATAAAGCCCAACTGGATAATACAGAAAAACCTCCCCACATCAAGATCCTTAATTTAGTCATATCTACAAGGTCTGTTTTGTCATGTTAAAATAACATATTCACTGGTTTCTGGGGATTGCAACGTGGACATCTTTGGGGACTATTATTCAGCCTACTACACATTCCTTCCATGCAATCGTTCACATGTTATATGATTGTTTACATAGAAAAAGCCAAGATAATTTACAAGTAGATTATTAGAAATAATATTAGAGTTTAGAAAGGTGATTCACTGTTTTTCCGTAGTTCAAACACAGAGAGTTGAAAAATATTTTTTAAAAGATGTCATTTACAACGTTAGTCGACTGTAAAGTGCGTTGCAATAAATCTAATAAAAGATGTTTAAACTTTTATGAAGAAGATTATAAAAAGTGATTGACTTCCAGTTTCTGGTCCAGTGTGTAAGGAGTTTGGAAGTCATTGCTCTGCCTTAAAATAAGTGAAAAGCTGAATAGACTGAAAAATTAACAGTTCTTCTTGCATAAGTCAGAAAAGTGAGGTCACAGGGCAAACTGCTGTCTCCCAAATTGGAGAGACAGGTGAATGCAGAGAAGCACAACTTAACCAGAACAGAAACCTCCGTGAAAACCAGTGCTAGGGGTAGGAAAACCTAAACCATAATTGATGAATTACTGGAGGCTCAACGTGGACAAGTCTGAGTGAAAATCTCAGGCACCCACCTACACCCCAGTCATTAGGGGGACCTCACACTTTTGTGAGTTTTACCTCCAGGAACTCTTAAATTGAACCTTTTTATTCATAGTTCATGATGTGTTTTTTAAATATTATATTGCTAGACAAAATGATTATGTGTATTCAGCAGTCTTGTAGGGGGGGAAAAGCCTTGACCTAGCAGTAAGTCATTTCTGTTTGTAGTATATGCTTTTTAAATGTACCAGATATAGCTAATTTTTAGGGCAAATACTAGTTTAAATTCCTTGAGCTATAAAACCTTCTCTCTTTCTTTAAATATTTCTCACCAGTATAAGAATCAGCAAGGTTAACTGGGACCACACCTCCCGTGAGAGTGCAGACCCCGCCTACAATCCATCAGAATACTGTTTTCTCTACCTTTAAAAATATTCTCTAAATTTCCCTCCCCTTGCTGCCACCTGAGTCCCAAGCACCACCCTCTTGTGTAGATACTGTAATGGTCTCCCAATTGAGTCTTTTTGTTTTCCTTCTTAAACTTAATGCCCTGTTCATCAATCTGGAGGAGACTTTTGCGGTCTAAGTTAGACCAGGTCTTTCCCCTGCCCGAAGCCATTTAAGAGAGTACTATCTCACTAGAAAAATGTCTTAAATATTTTCCTTGACCTAAAGGCCCTTCAAAACGTGATTCTTCGTCTCCTACCTCTCTTCCTAGCTCACGCCACTCCAGCCATGCCGGCCTCATTGTTGTTCCCTGCACAGGCCAGGCATGCTTCTCCCTCTGTCCAGAATGCTCGTTTCTCTAGTTATTCATGTGGCTTTTTCCTTCACTTGACTCAGGTGTCTTTCTATTCAAAAAACACCTCCTCACAGAGGTCTCCCCCAGGCTCTATCTAAATAGCCTTCCTGGTCACTCTGTCCCCTTACCTGCATTTAAAAAAATTCTTTTTATAACACAGTACAACCACATTGTATATGTATTTGCTTATTGTCTGTTTTCCCTACTAGAATGTAAGTTCCTGAGGTCAGGAACCCTTTGTTTTATTTTTTATAGTCCCAGTGCCTAGAACATAGTATTATTTCGTAAATATTTAACTGAATATTGGAGCATAGAGACATAGTAACTTGCCCAAAGCCACATGGGTAGAAGGTAGCAGAGCTGAGATTCAAACTCAGGTCCGTCTAACTTCAGAGTCTGAACTTGTTAAATTTAACAAACCATCGTGCTACCTTGTCCAGCCCCAGAAGGTCTAACGTTATTCATTACTTCACATTCTGATGCTGATAATCACTTTTGAAGTAATTCACGGTTCTTTTTTATAGATGTCTAATTAGAACTCCTTATCATAGATGAATGATTGTTTCTATTGTTGCCACATTTTATTGTTTTCCTGCTTGCCAGTTTTATGGTATAAATCAACAGAAATATGTATATTGACGCACAATATCTAGTGCCATTTTCCCTCTTCCGTATATGAGACAGTGACTTAAGTTTTTGTACAGTTTGTGTCATAGTTCATACACGTATGGCTGTTTTTGTTCTTCTGTGTGTCCTGTTGGGTGCTACAAGTCATGTAAGAATGTATGAACTCCCCTCAGGGAGTTTACAGTCTAGTAGATGGTGGGGGAGGGAGACAGATCCACAGATGACTACTATTCAAGTCAGAATGTTCTAAGTGCTGGGGTGTAAGAAGTGACGTGACCATTCATAGAAAAGTTGAGTAAACCAGGAAAGACTTTACAGAGCAGGTAGAATTTGAGAGGAGTTTTGAATTTTAAATAGGTGTTTGAGAGTTGTAGTCCAAGAGGAATGAGCTGCATGAGCAAAGGTTTGAAGACTGAAAGAGAGGATGCGGTCCAGCTTGAGCATGGGTGGGAAAGTTGTTTGGGACTGTGCTGTGAGATGACTTAAGTGCTAGGGGAAGGGTTAACTAGTTCCTGAGGCAGTAGACATGACAGGTTTTTGACCTGTGATATTAGATTTGGCAAATTTATAAGTAGTGTTTAGAGTCCATCCTGTGGATTGGAACTGAGGAAGACTCTAGGCAAGAAACTGATTAGGAGGCTGCAGTAAAATTGAAGGCAAGCTTTTTTTTTTTTTTTTTTTTAATTTTATTTATTTATGGCTGTGTTGGGTCCTCGTTTCTGTGTGAGGGCTTTCTCTAGTTGTGGCAAGCGGGGGCTACTCTTCATCGCGGTGCACGGGCCTCTCACTATCATGGCCTCTCTTGTTGCGGAGCACAGGCTCCAGACGTGCAGGCTCAGTAATTGTGGCTCACGGGCCCAGTTGCTCCGCGGCATGTGGGATCTTCCCAGACCAGGGCTCGAACCCGTGTCCCCTGCATTGGCAGGCAGACTCTCAACCACTGCGCCACCAGGGAAGCCCAAAGGCAAGCTTTTTAAAAGGCTTTTTAACAGTGAGATTGGGAAGAAGGGAATAAATGTCCGTGGCCTTGGCCGAAATAAAATCTTGAGTACCTAGCGATTCATAAGTGTTTTGTGTAAGGGAGAGAGAAAAATCAAAGTTGACTGAAGTTTCAAACCTGAGTCACTTAGAAAATGGGGATCATCAGAAAAGAAATGAGGATTAAAAACCATTTTGAGGAAAGCTGATACTTGTTTTGTGTTGCAGGACAGTAGTACTGTGAACTTAGTAGTAGTGATTGTGTTTAATGGGAAACGCTTTCTTTTTCTGTATTATTTTTACTGGTGGTATTAACACTAACCAAATAGGAAACATTGTTTTGATTATTTGTATTTGCTACAATTTCTGTAAACCAATATAGTTCAGATTGTATAGTTTTGAGAATTCATTTTTGATAAATCGTGTATCGTAGTAAGTTTATTAACAAAGCTATTTTCAGCTAGTTGTGTTTGCTCTGTTTTAGTTATCTGTCACCGCATAACAAACCACCCTAAACTTAGTGTCTTAAAACAGTTGTTTAATTGTCTCTCATGAGTCTTTGGGTTAACTGGGCTTAGCTGGGTGGTGGTTTCTACTCATCATGTCAGCTGGGGCTTCAGTCATCTGGGAGCCTTCAGTCATCTAGGAGCCTTAGCTGGGTGGAAGTGAAGAGGGCTCACTCACATGCTAGTCATGACTTGGGCTGTGAGCTGAGCTAGAGCTGATCATTGGCATGACTTGTTTCTCCTTCATGTGGGTGCTCACATCATGGTGGCTGGGTTCCAAGAAGGAGAGTCCCAAGAGCCAGCATTCCATGAAGAAGGAAGGACACACTTCCAGTTCTCCTAAGGCCTAGGCTCAAAGATTCCAGAACACCTCTTCTGCCATATTCTACTTGTCAAAACAATCACAGGGACAGCTCAGATTTGTGCAGAGAGAAAATAAGCTCCACTTCTTGATGTGAGGAGTGACTTGTATTTACAGAGCGGGGTGGAATTAATTGCTGGAGGCTATCTTTGGAGACCAGTTACGACATACCCCAGAACTTCTAAACAGTTCAACAGATACTTATTTGAATATTCACTTTCTATCAGATAGTGTTCTAATAGATTGAGTAGTAACTAGATTCATAATGCCATTTCCTTGGGGACACAGGGGATGAATAAGTTAACATAATTTTAGAAACCGTTAAGTGCTATGAAGAAAAAGCATGGATGAAGGTGCCATTAAGCAAGATGAGAAAGGCTAATGACTTAGCAAAAGTTGTCCACTTAGGCTAGAGCTAATATGAATTTTCAAGTAGAAGTTTGCTAATAACTCATGCCATAATCAATATCTGCAGATACAAAGTACTAAGCACAGAGTTTAGCACAGCAATAGAACTGTCTACGATGATGGAAATGTTCTCTGTTGGCGCTATCCAGTATGGTAGCACTAGCCACACATGGCTCTTGAGCACTTTGTACGTGGCTAGTCCAACTGAGGAACTGAATCTTTTATTCATTTTAAATTAATTTAAGTAGTCACAGTTGGCTAGTGGCTACTATACTGGACAGTTCAGGCCTAGCATTTAGAAGATGCTAAACACTCTTGCCCTGTCCCAGACCTGTCTACTTTCTTGACCTATTAGGACTTGGTTTAATTCTGAATGGTAGTCATGTTGCAGCTAGGTATAATGAAAAAGGCATGGAATATGGAATCAGACAAATTTGGGTTTGAATACTAGCTCTATGAGTGTTGTATCCTTGGATGAGTTTAATCAGTCTTTTCCTCGTAGTACTTTGGGAGAGATTAATGAGTGCAGAATGGTTAACATTTTTTCCATTAGAAAACTTTCATTTAGAAAAGGAGAGAACATAAAAGTGTATTTTGTGACTCTAGCTATAAAAATTGCATACAAAGACTAGAAACAGGGACACGAGAATACGAACATAGTTTTTAAGATGATGGAGGTTTGCACGATTATTTTTAAAATTTTCTCCTATGTTTTGAAAAATAAAATTTAAACTGAAATGGTCTGAAAATTTTTTTTCTTTGTAGACAGTTTTTTTTTTTTTAATTATTTATTTATTTATTTATTTATTTATTTATGGCTGTGTTGGGTCTTTGTTTCTGTGCCAGGGCTTTCTCTAGTTGCGGCAAGTGGGGGCCACTCTTCATCGTGGTGCGCAGGCCTCTCACTATCGTGGCCTCTCTTGTTGCGGGGCACAGGCTCCAGACGCGCAGGCTCAGTAATTGTGGCTCACGGGCCTAGTTGCTCCCCGGCATGTGGGATCTTCCCAGACCAGGGCTCGAACCCGTGTCCCCTGCATTGGCAGGCAGATTCTCAACCACTGCGCCACCAGGGAAGCCGTGTAGACAGTTTTTATAGTGATGTTTTTATGTTACCAGTAACTTCAGCCACCATATCAACTATTTTTAGTGTGACAGACTACAGCTAATTTCTTTGTTTACCTCTTAATCTATATTTGCTTTCTGATTATTTTTCTTCTTTGTATTCATTTTACTTCTGGTTATTCCTATATTTTTTTACTACTAGCTATTTTTCCTCTGTACATTTTTCTTTTTAAATCATTTTCTTAATTCTACAAGAATTTTGAAGCTGTTACTTCATTCTTAATATTCTCCATAGCGATGTTCGCCCTGTTCTGATTTTTTGCTTTTTTCTTTTTTTATTCTTTTTAAAATCTCCTCTGTAGTTAATTCCTATTTAAGGCTCAACCACACTTATTAGAAGGTTTCCTTTTATTGATAATTTGCATTTAAATGTTCAGTTCAGAATTTGGGAAATTCTCATCCCATAAACCTAATCCCAGCTCTTGTACTCATGAATACCAACTTTGCACAGTAAATGGCAGCTCTCCCAATTTCCCCACCTGCCAGTTTCACCATTGTAATGGTCAGTGAATTCCAACATTGTGTTCCTTAATTGCTTTTCTGCTTGAAATGTTCTGGATAATCCAGAGTTTTATTTCATACTTTTAGAGTCAAATAAGCAATGTTTTATCTCCCATTTTACTATGGACAGTAAAAATGGAACGTCTTGCATCAAGGAGTTGTATGGGCCAAATATGTTTAAAAAGTGTTAAGTTACTTTCTTGAATATCACCATTGAACTGATATAAAACCGTATCTCTAATCATGAACTCCCATGAATTCTGTTCTTGAATTTTTATCGACTTATTGTACATTCCTATTTAGATATTCCTTATCACTTTTTAAAAAATTTTATTGGAGTATAGTTGATTTACAATGTTGTGTTAGTTTCAGGTGTACAGCAAAGTGATTCAGTTATACATATACATATATTCATTCTTTTTTAGATTCTTTTCTCATATAGGTTAATTATCACTTCTTGATAATACTTTTGGGCTTAAAATATAAAAAGTCCTGATTCATATATCATATATTCTCCCAGTCATCTGGGCTCAAAATTTTATAGTTGTCTTTGATACCTCCCTTAACTGTAGATGATCATCAAGACCTAGTGATCCATTCTTTATAGGATCAGCTTAATCCTACTTGTCACCACCTTAGTTCTGGCACCTAAAACCTCGTACCTGGATTATTGTATTCTGCAGCCATCAGATGAATATTTTTAAATCAATACTTTCATACCATTCCCTGAACTCAGAAACTTTCAGTGATTACCCATTGCCATTTAAAGGAAAAGTTTAAATGACTTATATGATAATGTTTTTCATAGTAAGATAAAATAGAGTTGACCCTTGAACAGCGCAGGGATTAATCCGTGTATAATTCATAGTCGGCCCTCCATATCCTAGGTTCCTCTGCATACATGTGGATTCAACCAACTGCAGACCGTGTAGTACTGTAGTATTTACTATTGAAAAGTATCTGTGTATAAGTGGATCCCTGCAGTTCAAACCCACATCGTTTAAGGGTCAACTGTAAATGAGAGTATTCTGAAAACTTGTACAATTTGCAAAAAATTACTGGCCTCTTGATTCTTGATCTCTTGTCAGCCTTATTTTCCATACTTCCTTATAAGAGCCTTTCACTTTCAGACAGTATGCTCTATCCCTCAGCCAGATATGAACTATTTTTATCTCTAGTTGGTTCAGCTTAATATTTATTAAGCACTTATTCTTTGCTAGGTGTGTATTTATGGAATATATAAATAAAACACATTTTTTCCTCTCAATTTCAGTTCTGTTATTCTTCAAAACTGAGCTCTGTCTCCTCTAAAGCTTTCCTTTGATCACCTAGCCTAAATAAATTTTTCCTTTCAACCAGAAATGTGGAGCTCACTGACGTATCCTCCCCTCCCCCTGCTATATGTGCAAGATAACATCTATGCCAAAACGTGCATAACATTTGGACTGTTTAATGAATAATTTTACTTTTTCCAGTTTTATTGAGATATAATTGAAATACAGCTCTGCATAATGACTTGACATACATATACTGCAAAATGATTACCACAGTACATCTAGTTAACCCCCATCCCCTCAAATAGTTACCAAAAAAATGGGTAATTTAAAGGTGAACATCTGTGTCACTACAATCAAAACTCAAGAAATCCAACATTACCAGTACCGCAGAAGCCCACCACATGCCCCTTCCCAATCATATCTCTCCCACCCTCCTCCCTAGAGGTAATAATTATCCTTTTGTGATAGTCATATTCTTGCTTCTTTTTATAGTTTTGCCATCTCTGTATGCATCCCTAAACAGTATTATATTTCCTGTTTCTCAAGTTTAAGTGCATGGAATCACATAACTTTTTGACTTGTTTCTTTCAGGATTTTTGGTGTTAAGTGTAGCTGAAGTTCATTCATTTTCATTGCTGTACAGCATTTCATTTGTCCATTTTATTACTGATGAACATCTGGGTTGTTTATAGGTTAGGGCTATTTTGAATATAGCTGCTAGGAACATTCTCACGTAAGCATCCTGTTTTTCTTTTTTTTTTAATTAATTCATTAATTTATTTATTTTTGGCTGCTTTGGGTGTTCATTGCTGTGCGCGGGCTTTCTTTAGTTGCAGCGAGCAGGGGCTACTCTTCGTTGCGGTGGGCGGGCTTTTATTGCGGTGGCTTCTGTTGTTGCGGAGCACAGGCTCTAGGCGCGCGGGCTTTAGTAGTTGTGGCACATGGGCTTAGTAGTTGTGGCGCACAGGCTTAGTTGCTCTGCGGCATGTGGGATCTTCCCCGACCAGGGCTCGAACCCGTGTCCCTTGCAATGGCAGGTGGATTCTTTTTTTTTTTTTTTAACTTTTTTAAATAAATTTATTTATTTTTGACTGTGTTCGGTCTTCGTTGCTGCACACGGGCTTTCTCTAGTTGCAGAGAGCAGGGGCTACTCTTCATTGTGGTTCGCGGGCTTCTCAGTGCAGTGGCTTCTCTTGTTGCAGGGCACGGGCTCTAGGTGCACAGGCTTCAGTAGTTGTGGCACGCAGGCTCAGTAGTTATGGCGCACGGGCTTAGTTGCTCTGTGGCATGTGGGATCCTCCCGGACCAGGGATCAAACCCCTGTCCCCTGTATTGGCAGGTAGATTCTTAACTACTGTGCCACCGGGGAAGCCCCAAGCATACTGTTTTTCTAGGTTATATCCCTAATAATTGAATCACCGGATCACTGGATATGCTTAACTGCAGTTTAAGTAAAGCCAATTTTCCGAAAGATTGGCCCAATTTAGACTTCCATCAACAGCACTGTGATACATCCTTTCTTGCCAGTTTTAGAATCATCAGACTTAAAATTTTGCCATTTTGGTAGGTGTGTAGTGGTATCTCTTTGTGGTTTAAATTTGCATTTCCCTGTTTCCTTTCCATATGCTTATTAGCTGTTTGTAGTTCTTTTCTTATTAACCTACTATGCTTTCTCTATTTTTGTATGGGAAACTTTCATTTAAAAAGTATCTATACAATCTTTTCACTTATCAAAGATGTTAACCTTTTATCAGGACCAGCCTGGCCTTCATGCTGTAGCTGGTTCGTCTAACGCCAGTCTGAAGACAGGAGGAAATTTTGGTCCTTACACTAATCCCACCTTTTATAAAAATTTTTTTATTAATACGTAAAGCTATTTGCCCAGTAAGCATTCATTTGGTAGCAAAAGGTATCAGTCAATAGACAGGTATTTTTTGTGAGTGCCTGCTAGGTACTACATATCTTCTTAAGCTTTGGGAACAAGACACAAAATTCCATCATTTATTGTCTTATGTTTTAAACTCAGTATTAAGGGCTGCATTTATCCAGTCCTGTTTTATGCCATGGCAACACTGAACAGTCATTGAAAAGAATTAGCTAGAAGGTAATGAGGCAGCCAGTAGTCAATAAGCATGTAATCATTGGAGTCAAACAGACTTTAGTTTCAGTTATGAGTCCAGAAATGTGTGACCTTGTGCATATTATGTAAGCTCTCTGAAATTCAGTTTTGTCACCTGCAAAATGGAAATAATAGCCTATAATGTTATGATGATTCAGAGAGGCATTAAATACATGTAAACTGCATAGCCCATCACGTGGCAGGTATCCATCATCAACAGTGATGAAATCTAAAACCACCTTCCCCAGTATTTATGCTAGTGTAAGGTTTCAGGTCAAGGACTGTGGTGAGGAAAGAAACTGGTATGGTTCCCATGTATGCCTCAATCAAATATGAAGATGGTATATAACTCATCTTCCATTTTAGGACTTTTGGGTTGTGGAATGGGGAAAGGCATATGTGGAACAGGAAAATGAGATAAGAGATGGTCCAAAATGTTTGGAGTCCCCTTAAGTACTGGAGCAAAATGAAAAGAAAACCAGTACTGCCACATCTACCTCCATAACACATCAGGTGGAGACTTTTGTTTTTGTTTTTTTCCCTTTTGTAATTATGACAGTGTTGTTTTCCAGCCCTGTTTATATCCCTTATTGCCTCTCTCTGTGTTCATTTGATTATTATATCCTCCTAGCAATATTAAAATGAAGATATTTTCTTTTATTCTGACTGGCCTTGAAATTAAAACTTGAATATGAGGGCAGTAAAATTGAATAAATATCTGCATTCAGGGCAATATTATAACTGGTGTATTGTGTACTGTTTCATTACAGCTCATAGATTTTCAGTGGAAGCTGGGTATGGCTGTGAGCTCAGACAGCTGCAGGTCACTTAAGTATCCTTATGTTGCAGTGATACTCAAAGTGGCAGATCCTTCAGGCCAAGTAAAGAACAAGTCCTTCGAAATGACAATTCCACAATTTCAGGTTTGTGATATAACTCATTCAGTTTTAGCCATTGTTCTGTAATTACTGCTTAAAAAGATACATAAAATCTTTTTTAAGAGAAAATTTTAACTTTTTATTTGCAATTGTTTGGATGTGCTTTACTTACAAAAGATCTGGATTTGCTTTATTTGGGAATTTGATAAATTATTTTCAATATTTTCAATATAATATGCTGAATTTGTATACTGACACTCCATCACTTTCAAGGACTCATCTGTGAGTGTGTTTAAGAAATTTGCATCTTTTCTAGCAGGATATTTACTTTGCATTTAACTGTTTTATTCTTCTTAGGCTTAATATTCAAGAGTGATTAAGCTAAATGAATCTTACCTTTGAACAGTATTGACCCTGAATTGTCTGACTAATAATGTTTACAAAATGTAGATCAGACCACTAGTACTTGATGGCTAATTTTATCTGCTAGGAATTAGAGTAACTCAATAGTTTATTTATAGAATCATGTTATATATATTATTATTATTATTTTTAGTATCCAATATTATATATATTATTATTCTACCTCTTTTCTGTAAGCAAGAAAGGAAGAAAGGGGGTGGATGAGAAATCATTTTCTTTTCAATGTACATACAGGGAAATGCTTTGTCTTTGGCTAGTTTAACTGGCCTCAGTTTTGTTTTTGTTTGTTTTGATCCCTTTGGTGAGCGAACAGATATGAATTCTTTCTTATAGCATACTCTCTGTTACCATGAATTCTAATTTTTTTAGATTCCACATATAAATGAGATCATGCAGTATTGTCTTTCTGTGTCTGGCTTATTTTACTTAGCATAATGTCCTCCAGGTTCACCCATGTTGTCAAAAATATCAGGATTTCCTTCTTTTTAAAGGATGAATAGTATACTGTTGTGTATATATACACACCACATTTTCTTTATCCATTCATCTGTCAACAGACACTTGGGTTGTTTCCATACCTTGCTATTGTGAGTAATGCTGCATTGAATGTGGGAGTGCAGATATCTTTTTGAGGTAGTGATTTTATTTCCTTTGGATATATATCCAGAAGTGAGATTTGTGGGTTATACTGTAGTTCTGTTTTACAAATTACATTTTAAGGATTTTCTCTCCTTTTGATTCCTTTTTTTAGAACAGCAATGTCTGCTGTAGAACAAAAAAGGGTCACAGATTCATTATTTTTAATGCTAAATAGTGCCTTGGAAGCAAATTAGGACTTGGTTGAAAGGAAATAAATGTAGTATATTGGGATATGTGAGTAGCTTTCAACTGAATATAAAGACCAAATCTACTTCAAAAAGGAATATAGGTTTGAGTCCTTTTGTAATTCATAATACTGGCCTAATTTTTATTTTTCTTTGCCGCATTTGTGCTCAAATCAGGTGCTGATTCCACCTCTTAAAATTTTTTTCTCATAGTAAAAAGATCACAAATGGGGCAACTCTTTTAAAGGTAGTTTTTACGTGGCTTACAGCTAACCAGAGCCTGTTAGTCACATTATAGGACTGAGCGCCAAGGAGCATTCTTTGAGCTTTTGACTTTTATCTTTCTAGTAGCTGAAATTATGATCATGAGTATATATTTTTTAAGAAATGGTTACTTCCTCCTTCGTTCAATAATAAACTTACATATGAGTTAAAACAAAATACAGATACTCTTTTAAGTAGCAAAATAGAGAATTAAGTCCAAAGAAGAGGGAAAATACAAGGATGTAAATCATTAGAGTATATCAAATTTGCTTCCTACTTCTCAGCAAGTAGAGGTTAAGAAAGGAAAACAGAATTTGATCCCTTTTTTATCTGATGTTTTATCTGATGACTTCTACAGGAGAATTACCATACCAGCTTAGTTTTTAATTGGAAGAGAAATAAGCTTCTACCATGTAAGCTACTGTCATTGTTGGGTCTCTCTTAGTATAACTGACAAGACAGCCCTTATCACCCTGAAACGCACTCTTTCACTGAATTAAAAGTGGTTCAGAGCCTGGGAACCAATCTGTCATTTTTTTAAAGTCTTATTGTTGAGGAGAGTGCTGGGCATTTAATAAATCTTTCTGTTGTGATCGCAAAGAACTTTGTTGGATGCTTTTAAAAAGTTTATTTATGAGCTAATTATCCAACTCTACAGTAGTATTTTTGCTTGCACCAAATTACACCTGTTTGTTTCTTATAGTAACTTTTGAATAATAATAGTTGAGGAAGTAACATTAAAATGCAAACTTAATATGTTCTAGAGCCTCTGCTGGTCAGATATAATTAAAAGGACTACTTAAATAGCCTCTAAAAGCAAAATTAATATTGTTTTTCCCCTTTCTCTCCAGAATTTCTACAGACAGTTCAAGGAAATTGCTGCAGTTATTGAAACTGTGTGAAAACTGATTACTTGGTTGATGAATTGCTACCATCATTCTAAAATCATGGACTTTACTTTCTGCAACAAAACTGCCTAAGGATCAAATGATATTTATTGAATGAAAATTACACTTTTGGTTTTCCATTTTTTTAAATAATAAAAAAGAAAATCAGACAAACAGGAATTACAAAGTGGTGATCGCTACACACTTTGTGAATGTACTAAGAACCACTGAATTGGAAACTTTAAAGGGTGAAGAACTCTGTGGTATGTGAATTATATCTTAATGAAAAATAAATCAGACAAACAGTTGAATGATATTAAAAGCAGCACAGGTTTATGTATTAGACCAATAGTTTTAAAAATTACTGGTAATGTTACCCATTTTATAAACAAACTCTTCTTTTTTAGCATTCATTTTTTTATTGATGTATAGTTGATTTACAATATTATATTAGTTTCAGATGTACAACATAGTAATTCAAACTTTTTAGAGATTATACTCCATTTATGGTTATTATAAAGTATTGGCTATATTCCTTGTGCTGTGCTGTACAATGTATCCTTGTAGCTTATTTATTTATTAATTTTAAAAAAAATTATTTATTTTATTTATTTTATTTTTGTCTGTGGTGGGTCTTCGTTGCTGCACGCAGGCTTTTCTCTAGTTGCGGCGAGCGGGGGCTCCTCTTCGTTGCGGTGCGCGGGCTTCTCCTTGCGGTGGCTTCTCTTGTTGCGGAGCCCAGGCTCTAGGCTCTCAGGCTTCAGTAGTTGTGGCACTCGGGCTCAGTAGTTGTGGCGCACGGGCTTAATTTCTCCACAGCATGTGGGATCTTCCCGGACCAGGGCTCGAACCCGTGTCCCCTGCATTGGCAGGTGGATTTTTAACCACTGTGCCACCAGGGAAGCCCCAACAGTCTTTATTTTAAAGTCTATTTTATCACATACGAGTGTTGCTACTCCAGCTTTCTTTTGATTTCCATTTGCATGGAATGTCTTTTTCCATCCCTTCACTTTGTCTGTATGTGTTCCAAGGTCTGAAGTGGGTCTCTTGTAGACAGCATATATATGGGTCTTGTTTTTGTATCCATTCAGCCAGTCTGTGTCTTTTGGTTGGGGCATTTAATCCATTTACATTCAAGGTTATTATCTATATGTATGTTCCTATTACCATTTTCTTAATTGTTTTGGGTTTGTTTTTGTGGGTCCTTTTCTTTTCTTGCGTCTCCCGCCTAGAGAAGTTTCTTTACCATTTGTTGTAAAGCTGGTTTTGTGGTGCTGAATTCTCTTAGCTTTTGCTTGTCTGAAAAGCTTTTGACTTCTCCATCGAAACTGAATGAGATCCTTGCTGGGTAGAGTAATCTTGGTTGTAGGTTTCTCTTTCATCACTTTAAGTATATCCTGCCACTGCCTTCTGGCCTGCAGAGTTTCTGCTGAAAAATCAGCTGATAACCTTATGGGGATTCCTTTGTATGTTATTTTTTGTTTTTCCCTTGCTGCTTTTAATATTTTTTTCTTGAATTTAATTTTTGTTAGTTTGATTAATATGTGTCCTGGTGTGTTTTTCCTAGGGTTTATCCTGTATGGGACTCTCTTTTTCCTGGACTTGGGTGACTATTTCCTTTCCCATGTTAGGGAAGTTTTCGACTATAATCTCTTCAAATATTTTCTTAGACCCTTTCTTTTTCTCTTCTTCTTCTGGGACCCCTATAATTCGAATGTTGATGCGTTTAGTGTTGTCCCAGAGGTCTCTGAGATTGTCTTCAGTTCTTTTCATTCTTTTTTCTTTATTCTGCTCCTTGGCAGTTATTTCCACCATTTTGTCTTCCAGCTCACTTATTTGTTCTTCTGCCTCAGTTATTCTGTTATTGATTCCTTCTAGTGTATTTTTATTTCAGTTATTGTGCTGTTCATCTCTGTTTGTTTGTTCTTTAGTTCTTCTAGATCTTTGTTAAACATTTCTTGTATGTTCTCAATCTGTGCCTCCATTCTACTTCCAAGATTCTGGACCATCTTTACTATCATTACTCTGAATTCTTTTTCAGGTAGGTTGCCTACTTCCTGTTCATTTATTTGGTCTTGTAGGTTTTTACCTTGCTCCTTCATCTGTGCCATATTTTTTTGCTGTCTCTCTTTTTTTTTTTTTTTTTATGAGTGGGATTGTGTTCCTGTCTTACTGGTTGTTTGGCCTGAGGCTTCCAACACTGGAATTTTTAGGCTGTTGGGTAGAGCTGGGTCTTGGTGCTGAGATGAGGAACTCTGTGAGACCTCACTCTGATGAATATTCCCTGGGGTCTTTCTCTGTTAGTCTAGTGGTTCAGACTCCGAGCTCCCACCGCAGGAGCTTTGGCTCAACCCCCCGGCTCGTGAACCAAGATCCCTCAATGTGCATGGGGCGGAAAAAAGAAAAAAAAAAGAACAGTAACAAAGTAAAAAAAAAATTAGACTGGGAAACTAACAGATATGTTAAGAAGAATATAAAAATAAAAATATAGATGAATCAACAACTGGAAGGTACGTCAGTACCACAATAGTAAAAAAAAGAGGAGGAGGGAAAAGAAAAGAAAAAAGGTGGGGGGGAGGCCTTGGCTGTGGAGGGTGGGGCCTAAGCAAGGACGAGTTTTGGGTGGTGGGCGGGGCCAATGCTCAGGACCCACAGGGCTGGAAAAGGCCCTGGGGGCTATGGGGGGTGGGGCTTAGGCTCAAGGAACAGAAGGGGCCCAGGCGTGCCCCCCAGTCCTGATCTCAGAGGGCAGGAGACCTCACCTGGGAGCCCAGCAGGCTTCCTGGGCTTGAGTAGGCGGGGCAAATGCCCTCCTCTCCTCTCCTGCTCCTCCAGCCTGCAAGGGCCCGTGCCGCCTGCCTCTCCTGATCTCCCCGGCCTCCCTTCTATGCCCACAGGACCAATTCGGTTGTGGGGGGGTGTACCTTGGAGGGCAGGGGACCAGCCTGGGAGCTCAGCAGGCTCCCCTGGCCCAAGTGGGCGGGGCAATCAACCTCTCCACTCCTCTCCCGTTCCTCCTGGAGGGGCCCTCCTGCCTGCCTCTCCTGATCTCCCCAGCTTCAGGGGTGCCGATCCTGTCTGGCCTCCACTTCTCCTCCCGCCTCAGTCCCCCTTCATCCTACCAGTTCACTTTGGGGTTCCTCGCGTCTTCTTGGGCATCAGAGTTCCCCACCAACGGCCGGCAGGCGCCCTAGTTGTGGGGAGACGCTCTTTGTCTTCCCACACAGCCATCTTGACTGCGCCTCTCTAAACAAATTCTTAGATAGAGTCCTTTATAGTCTTATATATAAAGTATATATGAATGACAAAAGTAGTATTTGATTAGGATAATGTTACTTTACAAATTCAATTTTATAACATTCACTTATTATGAAAGCAATCAGAAGAGTGAGGCTGCTCCTTCTCCAACATTTGGAATCAGGTTAGGATTGGTCATTGCTCCCTTATTTTAGCCAAGCATTCAGATGTTTCTGTTATTAATATTTGTAGAAAGTTCAAATATGTGCACAGACATAGAAAAATAAATTTTATTCTGAGTTTATGTACAACTGAGTTAACCTGGTAGCACAAGTTATTGTGTTAGATGGTCTCTTTTGAATTTAGCTTTATAAAACAGTTGTTAAAATATTTTATAAAACCACAGCAATCAACACTGTATGGCATTGCTCAGGAAAATAAACAGATCACTGGAATAGACTAGGTGGCCTAGAAATAGATCAAGATATTTGGGACAAAGATGATATTTCAGTTGGGTGAGAAAACAGGATTAATTTAATAAATGATACTAGCAGTCACAACACATGCAAAAGTAAACTCCAGATGAATTAATGATTTAACTATAAAAGATAGAAATTAGACGTTTTATAGAATATTTATGTTAACTAAGGCTTGGGAAGCAGCAACACCACAGCCATAACATGAAACATAAATATATTTGAAATATAAGAATTAAAAAATTATATGTGGGAAAAAATGGGTCATAAACAAAGATAAAAGACAAATGCTAGGTTGATGTATAAGTTAGTACTTAGTCTGGAAACAAATTGCTTTAAATATTTCAAGTAGGAAGAGATTTTATACAAGAAATGAGATGTTCACTAAACTGTTAGAAAGACTGAGTGAACAAGTCAGGAGAAATCATTGCTGGCTTTTAGAAAATCCGGTAGTGCAGGAATTTCAGGGAAAGCCCCTGCCAGTAATCTCTGCAGAATGCAGGATGTCACCTGGAAGCAACTATACAGGCCATTTCTACCAAGTGTCAACATGTTAGAATGAAATAAAGGTTGCTTGCTTTCTTCACCTTTTCTAGTTTCAGTGAGAGTGCCTCTCATTGGTGGAAGTTAAACCAGGACCCTGTTGACACAGGAATCTGGTCAATGGAGTTTCTAGTCTTTTAGTACCTTTGGAAGGGAGATTTAGAAAAGCAAGAAAGGTGCTGAATATTCCTACTCTGCTGACAGAAATAGGAGTTATCATGGCCTTTTTTGCGAAGTGATAGACATACACACATTATATAGAATTTCACAGCCCAGAAATTTCAGTCCAGAAATATATCCTTTGGAGTAAAGCCACCATACAGTAAGGCCCCTACATGTGAACCTTCAAGTTGCGAACTTTCAAAGATGCGAACGTGCGTTCGCGTGTCCAATCACATAAGTTAGTTCACGTGTCTGGTGTACATTGTCACGTGCGTACATCCTCAGCAAGTGGTTGTGCTTTTGTGTACTTTACAGTACTGTATAGGGTACAGTAGTACAGTATCTTTATTTAAAGCCCAGGATGTCCAGAAGGAAGAAGGTAGATAGAATTGAATCCATCACGGAACCAGAACCTGTGCCATCCACGTCAGGCGTGAATGAAATTGCAGCTTGCTCTCTGTCTCCTATTGCTGACGATCCTTCAGCTCTACCATCTCCCACCTCCTCTCCCTCCTCCAGTCAGTAACTCTTCTTGCCTGTTCACTCGATTCCAGCCCCTGTATGCCAGCTGTTGTACTGTACTACTGTACTTTTCAAGGTACTGTACTGTAAGATTAAAAATGTTTTATTTTTTTGTGTTTGTTTTTTATGTTATTTGTCTGAAAAGTATTATAAACCTATTACAGTACAGTACTATATACCCGATTGTGTTAGTTGGGTACCTAGGCTAACTTTGTTGGACTTACAAACTAATTGGACTTAACGAATGCGCTCTTGGAACGGAACTCGTTCATATGTAGGGGACTTACTGTATATAAAAATATTTGCAAAATTGACTAAATGTTCATCCAGTTCCTGTTAGGGCACACAGGAAGACTGCATTTCCCAGCCTCCCTTGCAATTAGGTTGGGACCTCATGATTGGGTTGTAGCCAGTGGAATCTGGGCAGAAGTGTCCTAACATACATCCAGTCTTTGTCATAAACCTTTCCTTGTCTTCCAAGCTCTCTCCCGTGTTGACTGCTGGAAACGAAGAGATCTGAGATAGGGAAACCATAAGATGGAGCCCCTGAATCACGATTGGAGGCAAACTCGTAGTAACAGCCTGACTTGCACCAGACAGTGATGTGAGCTAGAAACAAACTCTTGTTGTGGTAAGCTGGTGAGATTTTTAGAGTGTTCGTTACAACAGCAAGTGAGCATAAACTTGAATAACACAAGATATTTGTATGAAGATTTTTATTGTAGCATTTCCCCAAGTGGTGAAAAGTAAAATAAAGGGAGCAGTGACTGTCAATAAAGAAATGGTTGAATAAATTCATCATATCTATGTTACAGCATATCATATACCTGCCGTTATCAATATGTATTAACAATACATTTGCTATTATCAACACATATTGTTGTTTCATAAAACTGTAAAATGCACTCAATATATATTTGAATTCTTAATGGAAAATGAGGAAAATTAAGGAGAGATGTTTACCATGCTGTAAGCATTGATGGAGAGGGTATCTGGAGAGGGAGAGGAAGAGCAGTTAAAAAAATTTTTTTAAATCCATAATGCATTATAAAAAAATATGTATCATTGTTTTTAAGAAATACTTGATAAAAATGTTTGCTTTTTAATTATGCTTCTGAAAAGTTCTTATAGTTCTTTTTGTGGTACAATGTATCCTTATTTTAACAAATGGTATAGTGTGTCTCCAAATCAGGATAGACAAACCTGAAATACATCAAACGTAGGCCTTGCTGTGCTATAGAAATCACCACCGCAGCTGGGTCTGATATTTTGGCTGGTATCACTGCAAGAAACTTCATTTCTTCCGCTTACCTTTGTTTCCTCTCCTGAGCCTCCCTGTTGGGAATTTAAGTCCTCTTCACACCCTGTCAGCATTTCTGCAGATCTCCTACGTGAATCCACTTTCTTTCTTGGTCCTCTGCTCGGTAGCATACTGTTGTGAGGAGCCCGGGTCCACTGCCTACTGCTGTCCACCCATGTACTCAGGTCCCACCAGCTTGAAGAGTCAGCCGACTGGTCATTCATCCTTACCAGCTGCCCATAGACTACTCTATTACCCACCCTCTGCATAGTAGCACATTAAAGATTTAGGATTAGGAGAAGGCAAAGTCCCCTTTCTATCCCTTTCTCAAGTCCTTTGGGGTACCAACTTCATTGTATCCCCAGAAATCAAAGTAGAAACCTGCCCACCCAATCTGGGTCAAAACTGCACACTTGCCTTCCCAGACTGTGCTTATGGTCTTTCCATCTCCCACTCACCCCAGTTTAACACCCTCCATTTTCCTCCCCCTCCTCATTTGCAGTGTTGCAAAGAGGCCCAAAGAAAGCCCTTGGCTCAAACACTGGGTGATGGATTTGATTAGAATAAATTTAAATTGCATGTTTAAATTTATCTTTTGAATTTGAAAGGCAAGTTTTTTTCATAATATAGTTTTACACTATTTTCACTGAAGATGTCTATTTTGCTTATTATGAGTTTAATGAGCTTCACCTGGCTGGCCTGGGAATTAACCACTGTTTGTAACAACATTTCTGTGGGAAAATGTGTTTCAAGTTTCAAACACTTGACTTAAATGTAAACTTTTGGAAAATACTTGATTCTCAAGTTGGAAAATATATTAATGAGCATTTAGTTTCCAAAAAGAAATAGATTATCCCCAAGCTCATCGAGCAAAACCCAAATATTTTCAGATATTCTGCTACCAAGACAGGTTAACATACATATCAGATTTATGTGGAAAGAAGGCAAGATAGTCACATTAAATTAAAGGCGTTGAAATTTCCATCATGCTGGTGCTTCGTTTTTAAAAGTACTTAAGCAGAATTATCTTTTCAAATAATTTTTTTCAAATAATTTAAAAAATTTATTTTGTACTTTAGATTTTAAAAAATAAACTTTGTTTCTTTCAAGTTTTAGATTTATAGAAAAATTGCGAAGATAGTACAGAAAGTTCCCATATACCCCACACCATTTCCTCTATTAACATCTTATGGTACATTTGTTATAATTGATGAACCACTATTGATACATTAGGTTTCCTCGGTTTATACCTAATATATTTTTCTGTTCCAGGATCCCATCTAGGACATGATATTACATTTAGTCATCATGTCTCCTTAAGCTTCTCTTGTCTGCGACAGTTTCTCAGACTTTCCTTATTTCTGTTGACCTTAGCAGTTTTGAGGACTACTCAAACTGGTCAGGTATGTTGTAGGATGTGCCTCATTTGGGATCTGTCTGATGTTTTTCTGAACTGGAGTTATGGGTATCACAGATAGAAAGTGCATTTTCCTCACTTCATATCAAGGGTACATACTAGCAACATGATGTACGAGTGTTCATGTGGATGTTGATAACCGGGCTGAAGTAATGATTGTTTCTCCACTGTAAAGTTACTTGTCCATCTGCTTTTGGACATACTTTACTCTTGGAAGGAAGTCACTACCTGCAGGCTATACTTAAGGAATGTGGAGTTATGTTCCCCTTCTTTTATGGTGAAGTATCTACATATTTTATTTGGAATTCTTCTGGGAGAGAGATTCGTCTCTTCTCCCCATTATTAATGTACTCAGTCATTTCTCTATAACAGTACAAACTCATGGATATTTATTTTATACGTGGGGTTACAACTGAATACATTTTTTCCTCAAGTCATTCCAACTTTGACTATTGGGAACTCTTTCATTTGGCTCCTGTGCCCCTTTGACACACCCCCGCCAACTTTAAAAAAGTTTTTTTGAGCACTACTTTCTGACACTTATCACTACAGGATGCTCCAGGCTCACCTTGTGTATTTGAATCAGTCATTTCTCACAAAGAACCCTCATTCTTTTTATTAGACAATGGTACTAGAAACCAAGGTCTGGGTGCTAGATAGGTTATGTATTGTAGATTTTGAGATCATTAAAACTTAGAAGTCTTTCATGATATTTGTACGTCAAATCGTTATGCTGTACACTTAAACTTATATAGTACTGTATGTCAGTTATAGCTCAATAAAACAGGAAGAAAAAAAACTTTAAAAATTAAAAATTAAAATAAAAAAACGCTTAGAAGTCTGATGCACAACATGGTGACTATAGTTAACAATATTGTACTATGTATTTGAAAGTTGCTAAGAGAGTAGATCTTAAAAGTTCTCACCACAAGAAAAAAAATGTAACTATGTGAGGTGATGGATGTAAACTTATTGGGGTGATCATCCCCCAATATGTACATACATCAAATCATTATGTTGTGCACATTAAATTAATACAATGTTATATACCAATTATATCTCAGTAAAACTGGGGGGAAATTTAGAAATCTGAAAGAAAGAGTTCTGCTGCTGAGATAGGTCAGACCACAAAGTCCAGCTCATGTTTTAGAATTGGTGAAAATGATGACCTGAACTCAGCTAATGTTATTATCACTTCAGTTTACAACTTGAACCAGCTAACAAACAGGGCAAGATAATATATATGAGATCATGGATGCAAGAGAGTGCATGTGTCTTCCCGGTGAGATGGGCTAAATAAGATAGTTGGTATGGTGGCTAGAGAGGGCTCCAGTCATCAAGGGCTCCAGGCCCCTTCTGTATAGTTGACCAGCCATTCTCAACGCATGGCTTCCATCTTGTGAAAAACATGGCTGCTCCAGTTTCTATCATCATGCCTACATACCAGCCAGCAGAAGAGAGGGAGGGAGACGGAAGGGCATACTTCTCCGTATAAACTCACGTCCTGAGTGTTACACACCTCATTCTACTCACATCCCATTGGAAGAACCTATTCATGTAGCCACTTCTAACTGCCAAGGAGACTAGAAAATGTCTAGCAGGGTAGCTGTGTGCCCAGTTAAAAGTTCTGTTGCTATGCTACAGGGAGAAAAGGGATTCTAAGGAAAGCCAGCCATCATTGCTAGTCTTCCTCCTTGTCTACCAACTACAGGCATCCTTCCTTCCACTTGCAGAACATGTTTATCCTTCCCAAGGGAAGACAATCCCAAAGTCCCACCCTTCTGCATCCAGCCACAACCAGAACCTCTCTTCCAAAGGGAAGTTCCCTCCATCTCTGCATGTAAACCTAGCCTGAGCTGCTCTCTCTCGCAGAATTTTGCCAAAAGTGGCAAGAAGGAGCCAACACATCTCAGTGTTCTACCATTTTTTCTAGTTAGTTCCTCTAGTGCAGTGGTTCTTACCTGGGGGCAGTCCAGCTCCTATAAGGGGCATGAGAGAATGTATGAGGAAGTTCTTGATTGTTATATTGCCTGGGGCTAGTATATAAGATCACTGAATCATTTTCAGTTCATACTGCTGGCATTTTATGGGTGGGGAGCTGTACATCCTACAATGCCTAGGGTATTCTTGACCAACAAATAGTTATTCTACCCCAAATGCCAAGAGGACCTATGTTAAGAAACACTGCCTTAGAGCTATAGGCTCTATAAGCACGTGGTCTGCAACTTAAGTATCATATGGTGATAGTTTTATCAGATGTTTTGCCGTAGCATGAGTCACCACCGTTCCCGTCCACAGTAACCTCACCACCTGTTGCCTGACTGCCAGTGCCTCCTGTTACACGTTTTATTCCAGTAGCATCTCACTTTTAGGTGCAAATTATGTGTTAGGTTATCAGCTGCTGTGGTAGTAATCCCAAAATGACGATGGCTTAAATTAGACAAAATTATTTATCATGTCCGAGCTGTTTGTTCTGGTTGAAGACAGCAAGGACCTACACTTCTATCTTATAACTCTACTGTTCTTACTGTACAGCTTCTTCAACGAGTTTAGAGTGGTTGTACCAACTCCTGGCTTCACACACAAATTCCACTAGAAGGGATGCTTTAAAGGCACGATCCAGAAGTTGCCCTCATCTGGCAACAGCCCATATGACTGTGGACAAGAGAACTGATAAATAAAGAGTGGTATGTTTTCACAATGGAATATTGTACTGAGAGAAAATTAATGAGCAAAAAGTATACACAACATCATAAATTAATCTTAGTAACATAATACTGAATATATGTATGTAAAAACATAAAGATAAATAAAGGGAATAAAAGCAAAACCAAGGTGATTGGTTACCTCTAGGTTTCAAGACAGGGAGAAGTTAGAGGCAGGATAGAAGAGGAACCCACAGTAGATGTAAATTACTGGTAACGTCCAATTATTCATGTTGGGAAATAAGTTCATGGTGTTTATTATATCATTAAATAAACACATAAAATACATTAAAATAAAAGAGCTAGGTTTAGACCAATGATGAAAGTGTGCCACAAACCAAGAACTACAATTAAATGATTAATCCAGTATTCGTCTGTGCTTCTGAAGTAATAACAAACAAACAAACAAGCAGTAAACCTATGATACATAGCATTTTGCTAGATGATGTAGTTGGGTCTACTAGTCCAACATCTCAAGAAACTCAATCCGTCCAATGATCTTGCCTCAGGAGGAATGCTTCATGCTGACCAAATTCAGTGAAGATGGGTATATAACTCAAAATATTTATTTATTAATTTACACTGAAAATATAATGGCTAAGTAGTCTATAGTAGTTATATTGTTCATTCATTCAACAAATATTTATTGAACATCTCTGAAGTGTCAGACACTTTGCTAATCACTTGGCATATAGTGGTGAATAGACAATTTTCACAGGGCTTATAATCTATTGGGGGAGTCAGATATCTAATAACTAATAATAAAAATCAGCGGGTCAGCCTATTACACAATGTGGTAGAGTGAAGAATTTTTTTTTTTTTTTTTTAAAGATTGATTGATTGATTGCTATGTTGGGTCTTCGTTTCTGTGCTAGGGCTTCCCCCAGCTGCGGCAAGCGGGGGCCACTCTTCATCGCGGTGCACGGGCCTCTCACCATTGTGGCCTCTCTTGTTGCGGAGCACAGGCTCCAGACGCGCAGGCTCAGTAGCTGTGGCTCACGGGCCCAAGTGCTCTGCGGCATGTGGGATCCTCCCAGACCAGGGCTCGAACCCGTGTCCCCTGCATTAGCAGGCAGACTCTCAACCACTGCGCCACCAGGGAAGCCCGAGAATTTTTTATCCATTAAAAAAAATATTTATTTGGCCGTGCCAGGTCTTAGTTGTGGCACACGGGATCTTTAGTTGTGGCACACGGGGTCTTTAGTTGTGGCATGCAAACTCTTAGTTGCAGCATGTGGGATCTAGTTCCCTGACCAGCGATTGAACCCGGGCCCCCTGCATTGGGAGTGCAGAGTCTTAGCCACTGGACCACCAGGGAAGTCCCCCTATTATCCATTTTGAAGACTGAACAAATTGAGTTAGTTATGTGACCTTGGGCAGGAGGTCTTCGTGCCTTCCTGGCAGGATTTCATCACTGCTGTGGACCAGTGACAGCCGTGTCTCCCATTCGTCTCTTTCCAGTAATTAAATAAATATGTAAGTAAGTGAGATGGAATTCTTCCTTGTGTTCTCCTCTCTCTGCTCCACCAATGTGTGTTGGGTGTGTAGGGGGTGGGCAGATATGTTGACTTTTGGTTCCAACATGGATCTGTATTTGGATATGATCGAGACAACTGTGCATCAAATGGAGATCCTGCACTTTGATGAAGATTTTTGAAATTTGTCAGTTTTCTGTCTTATTTGTTGTTTTATGGGCAGTAAGTGGCAGAATTACTATTTTACAATTAAAATTGCTGGCTCTCTTAAAATTAGAGACTAACATAATATTTGAAATGAAACAAAATACCACTTTTATTTGATAATATAAATTCTTTAAGAATCTCCCAAATATAAAAACATCGTTGTGTATTACCTATCTCGTGGTCATTTTTGATGCAACAAACAAACTTTAGTAGTATTACAGTGCTTAACAGTACAGGTTGATTGATTGTTCAGTATACACTGATTTAAAGTTTTATATTGAACTAAATAAGTAATGAAAAAGAAATGTTTTTAAAATCCTGAAGTGCTGGAGGTAGGTAATAAAAATTTTAAGACAAACTTTTTTTACAGTGGAACTTTCAACTGACTGCAGGTACCACTTTCTTGTTCCAAATGAAACATTTAACAAATAAGTGATGTGAGCAGTTTTATACATTTCTATTAATTCATTCAAAGAGATATCTGTACCCCCAAGTTCATTGCATAGTCTAAACATTACATGCTCAGAACAAATGTGTAGTGTTTTCTGTGTGTGGGAATAAAAGTGCCTGTGGATATTTGAAAGCCAGAGGGGCAACCCCAGGCAGAAGTGACCAGCTATTTCCTCAGCTGTAAAACAGGGATAACAACTCCTGGGGTTGCTGTGAAAACTGAACACCATATGTAAAACATAGTAGACCCTGAAAACATACTAACACTCCTTGAGAAATGCAAATCAGAAGGGCGCTCAATGAACTTGAAATCAGAGGAAGGGGAATTATGCAAGCCCAATGCGCCCACCTTCATGGATAAGGTGTATCTGTCCAGGAGGCCAAAGTACATCTGACAGCCGGTCCGTCTAGTGCTTAGTGATAAATTGACTAATTTTCATTTTCCAGTATTAACTGCTTGCCCTTTTTTTTTCCCTCTTCTTTCTTTAGACATGTTACATATTCAATCCTTTTCTTCCTTCCCTTATGGCTTACCTGAAAACTTTTGAAATGTCTGGCAATAATACCTGCAATAAGAGAGTTAGAAAAACACTGGGGAAGTTAGGACACATTAAAATAAGAGTAGGAAAATAGTATAGCCAAGTTCAGTGCAGAGAAACATACGCATAGAATACTATCCTGTACAATGGTTTAGATTGGGTTGCAAATAACTATTAGTTTTCTAAAGTTAAAAAAAACCAAAACAAACCAGAAAAACAACCCCCAACCACTCATGAGAGGCATGGTAAGACAAAAGTAAAACATATAGTTCAAGATACACCTAATTTAGTTAAAAGAGATCTGAATTTTGTCTATGGGTCCTGTCTGATACAGAGGGTACTCTACAATGGGTCAGATGTGATCTTGGGCAACATCATGACAACAACTAGAAGAGAATTCCTTATTAATGGTCTGTAAGGTTGACTACACCATTGTAACCAGAATCAGAACAAGGTATAATTACAATCAATTGTATAGATTTCTTGATTTACAATGCTTAGGAAATCCTTAAGTTTTCATTAGTAATGCATTTAGAAGCTATATCTTATGTTGAGGTGCACATTACTAATCCTCAAATCAAGTGATTCTTTTAAAAGTAGATTAGGGGATTGTGTTGGGGGTACTCGAGACCACCCTCAGTTTTGGTAATTCATTAGGAGCACTCAGAAGACTCAGCATATAGTCATACTGATGGCTATAGTTAATTACAGTGAAAGGATACAAAGTATAAGCAGCAAAGAGGAAAGGCACATGGGGCTAAATCTGGGGTAAACATATGCAAGCTTCCAAGATTCCTCTCTCAGGGGAGTCATGTAGGATGTGCTTAATCTCTCACCCAGTAAGTTGTGACAAATTGTGTGAAATGTTGCCAACCAAGGAAGCTCATTAGAGACTCAATACCCAGATTTTTTATTGGGAGCTTATCATATAGGCACCCCTGCCTGGCATGTACCCGAATTTCAGACTCCCAGAAGGAATGCAGAGGGTTTCATAACTACATTGTTTGTACAAACAATTTAGGCACAGTGAGCCACTCATATCAGTCAATGGTGGGAACACTCCTGGAATCCAAGTTCCCAGATGCCAACCAAGGGCCAACCTTGTCAGCTGGCCTTTTTAAGTATAAGCAGTCAGGAGTGCTATGTTAACTCTTTTCTGCACAGGGATAATTAAACACATCTAAAAAGTATAGAGGTAACTTGCTAAATAGCTTCTTATATATTGCCTAAAGAAGTAATCTACTTGCTTTTGTGCTAATTCATTAATATTAATATTAATTCTCATGAAATGAATGATGCTAGTATAAATTTAGCCTATACATTCTACTATACTGATGAAGAATTTCAGAGTTTAAGTAAGTATTAAGGTTTTCAAATTTGAATAAGAAACTTACGTGCCATCATTTAAATGGAATTTTACTATTTCACCTGTCATTCTCCAATGACTGTGCTGATTTTACTAGTCCTGTATTTGATAAGCAGATCTGCTAGCTATTGATCTAACCACCATTTCATAGCACACAGAAATACTGAATATTACACATCGCATAGCTTGATTAACTTGATCCTGATTTACGCTCTTTTGAATTCCAAGTACCATAGGAGAAAATAGCTATTAATCTTTGGCTAGTTACTATTTCAGCATATGAAGAACATTTGTTAAAGAAAAGCACTTACATATCTCATTGTGTTTCTCACTTCTGTGCCAAGGTAAAGAGCAAAGGAATATTTAAGATGTGCTATTAAAGAACTGTTATTATCAAGAACATAACCGCAGGGTGTAGGCAGATTTTAGATTCTAAGCCATGATGACTAAGCAACAGGTTGGAGGAATTCAGACAGATATTAACGTTCTGGCCCATAGGAGTTTCCAAAGGAATGGCAGGGCAAATGGGAAACCCTAGAGAAGCAGACTGTTTACTGTCTCCTTCCAACATGTGCAAACCCCGTCATGCTGCAGAAGCAGCAGCTTAGTCTGGGGGATGAGGAAAGACAGTATTTTTTATTTCTTGCTAAAAACACCACTCATAGTTGGGCGTGAAAAACCCCTTGCTTTCTAGTATAGACATCTAACCATTCATCATTTATATACTTGGTGTCTCCTCTGTAGCACATATACCAAGAGCCAAGGATACTGAGGTGAATGAAATTGATCATGCCCTTGAGGAGGTAAGTTTTTTTGTGGCAGTGGTTTTCAGTACTATAGGGTGACTACAAATCAGCTGAGGCGTTTGTTCCTACCCATAAACATTTAGATATTGATCGGGGAAAGATTAGCTATTTATTAATAATTGTTGGAGTTGGGTGATGTGTATATTTGGGTTTGTTATACCACTGTCTTTTTTATTTGTGTGAAAATTTCCATATAAATTATTTTTTATATCCTGAGAATTTACCATGTTTTATTAAAAAGTCAAAAGATATTAGTATCTTTAGTTTACAAATATATTTGCTCTTACTCCAAGATGGGAGACCAAGATACATCATAGAGCAATTTTTATCATACAGCTGGCCTCAGTCATACACACTGCCATAATTAAAGTATACTTTGAGCCAGATAATGTGCTTTTTTTACTTTGATTTGTGATACATGAATTGGTAAGCAGTTTGTTCCATAATAGGCAGTAAAAGAAGCTTGTTTGACTCCAACAAATTTCTAAAAGTAGTTTTACATGCAAATCATTAGGAAAAACTAACTTGACTAAAACATTTTAAAAGAAATTGACAAGAAGACTGAGGGATATGTAAGGTGAAGAGAATAAATAATCTAAACATTAAAACTCTCCCAAGTCATGGTGTACATCTGAAGACAGGAATTATACTCTAGTATATGTGAAACATGAATAAAGTTGTAAAATAATAAAATCAAGTGATCATCTTTTTAAAATATTTTATTGTAAATTATGTGCTAGTTGTTAAAACTTCAAATAATAAAACTGAATATTGAATGAATAAATGGATGCATAAATAAATAAATAAGTGGTTTTCTTTAGCCTCAGTTTAAAAGTCACATATCTAATTGTTCATCAGAAATGATCTTTTGGTTTCCACAAAGTTTTTCTTTTAATTTGAGAGCCTTTTTGAAAAACTGGAAGACCCCAAAATACTACATGTACATTCTCCAGTGCCAATAATTGACTGCAGCTGAGTAGTAACTACCCCCTTTAAGATGGAGTTTGAATTCTTACATGAACGAGTACATGCCTGAGATTCTGTACATCTTGAATGTTCACAACAGTTTCTGTATGTTCCTTATACTTAAATGTCAGTTTGCATGGATATAAAACCCTGAGCTCACATTTTCTTGCCTTGAGTGTTTTGCGTATGTTACTCCATTGTCTTCAATCATAAAGGGTTGCTATAAAAAGGTCTGATGACAATTTGATATCACTTCCCTTATAAATGATTTGTGTGTTTTGGTCTAGATATAAAACGAATACTTAAAGTTTTTCTTTAAAATTCATTAGTTTTACTAAAATAAGTCTTGATGTTGGTCATTTTGGGTTAGTTTTTCCAGGTACATGGAGTGCTTTTCAAGATGTATGTTCAAGTTTTTGTTTTTTTTTTTTACTTCAGGAAAATTTTGTTGGATTATAGGCTTTTAATATTTGTTCTGTTCCATTGATTTGGTTCTCTTCTTTGGGCACTTCTGAAATGCATCTGTAGGAACTTCTCTGACTGTTTTCTATACCTGTCACTTTCTCTCAAATCCTTTTCACCTCTTTCTTCATTTCTTTTTGAATTTTAACATTTTCTTCCTTTTAATCTTCTATTTCTGTCATTATTTGTTGTTTTTATTTGTTCTTGTGTTTCTTCTTATATATGCTTCCTTAAAAATTTTTAAATTATTTCCTGAGTTCTCTCATTTTTTTCTCTACATAAGCTTTTCATATCACTAAATAAAGCACATTTATATACGAGGAAAACTCCAAGCCCAAATGGTGAAGTACCCACTGCTGCAATGAATGCTTGCCACGGGCATGTTAACTCCAAAGAGCGGAGACTTCAAGATACTTAAAACTCTCTAAACTAGAGAGAGAGCAGAAGACTGGCTGAAAGTCATACAACGATTGTCAGATCTCCTCTACCTCATGCTCAAAACCACCGAAGATGGTATAATAACTTCTAGAATTAGTGTCATGTTCCTGTTTGTTCAAGTGAGTTTTCTCCTGATCTTAATGATTAGAACAAAGGCAAGAGCTACAGAAGAGGCATTCCATTGATAAATATAGAACAATATCAGAACATCAAAGAGGAGGTAACATAGAAAATCTTGTTTTTTCAAATATCAGATGCTTTCATATTGTAGTCGTATAGCAGTGGAGTAAGCTCCACCTCTCAAAGGCTTAATTCAGGACTTCCCTGGTGGCACAGTGGTTAAGAATCCGCCTGACAGTGCAGGGGACGCAAGTTCGAGCCCTGGTCCAGGAAGATCCCACATGCCACGGAGCAACTAGGCCTGTGCGCCACAACTACTGAGCCTGTGAGCCACAACTACTGAGCCCATGTGCTGCAACTACTGAAGCCCACGCACCTAGAGCAACAAGAGAAGCCACCACAACGCGAAGCCTGCCCACCGCAACGAAGAGTAGCCCCCGCTCGCCACGACTAGAGAAAGCTCTTGCGCAACAATGAAGACCCAACAGAGCCAAAAATAAATTAAAAAAAAAAAAAAAAAGGCTTAATCCAAAAACTTTCTGTTGGTATCACACCAAACAAGGTTCACTGCACTTTGGCATCCTTCTTGAACTGTGAGATCCAGCTGGCTTTTTGGGGTGTTGGAAACCTTTATTTTGTGATCTCCATCACGGATTTCAAAATGGCCAGCTATTTACTAAGACAGGTAGGCCCCTTGATCAATTTAGACATCAGCATCATTTTTTGGTGGCAGTTTTATATATAAGGATTTCTTTTTGCACTTCAACCTCCACCAGCAGGGAGTCTCGATTTCTGTAAGGAAGAGTCGTTAGGGGCTATAGTAGCAAGTACAAACCCTGGAGGACCAGTGCTTACAGCCTCACTCGGTGCCTGGTTGTACTTTTACCACCTTGCTAAGTGTATTTTGCTTTACTTAGGTCTGTAATGTGGTCATTTCTCGGCTCATAGGACTTTTGAACTTGCTTTGATTTGTCATGGTGGACATTTCCTTTTGCTGCGCAAACTGCATTTCTTTCTTTTCATAATAATTTCTAATTTTCAGTCTTTGTTTGCACAAGATAACTTTTCTCAACCTTTTACCTTTTCTTTGCTTTTGCCTCTATTTCTTCTGCTTTCTCACTGGCTTTTGTTCAATGAAAGCTACCATGTGCTTAATGTGCTATTGCATGTCAGCACTGCAGAGGCTCATGGCAAAGGCAGAGCTAGCCTAGAGTATAACGGGCTCAAGTTGATGTTTGAAGGGCCAGATGAAAAGAAATGGCAGAGAGAAACTCAACAAAGGTCTCAGCTTCCTTGCTTTATAACCCCAGCTTCTGGTTTTGCTATTTTTGAGTTTCTCTAATGCTGATTTATGTTATTCTTTCATAGCTTCTATACTTTTCTTAATTTCTTTTAGCTTATTTTGAAATATTAGATTTTATAGTTTCACATTTGGTTGCCATGTCTTTTCAAAGTGTTTTTGTCATGGTTTGTGGGGATTTTATTCTGCCTCTTATTCTCCTTTTAATGATAATAATTTTGCATGGTACTTGGCCAATTTTTTTCTCTTACTTATTCTGAAAATAAGTTTCCCTTTACTTTTTATGAGAGAGGAGGGTCCAAAAAGATAGATTTTCTAGCTTCCCTGTTCCAGGACTTCTGCTGCTGCTGTTTTTGCAAAGTAACAAGAAAAAAATAGCCTCTTTCAGAGATCTGCCTCTCACTGCCTTTTCTTTTCTTTTTTAAATAGGAAAGCAATGCATCACTCTTAACAAGGGAGAATTACGTTAAAACAGGGAGTATCATAATGGGTAGTTGAGAGAAGAGTGGAATTTTAATCAAATGCACATATTGAGTTTAATGATCCAAAACAGATGAATAATTCTCCTCTAGAGTTATAGCCATAACCATAAAAAATACTACCTGGTCTAAATAACTTTTTTCATATACATTAGAGCAAAGTGAAGAGAAAATTTAGCAACTATATAATCCAGAGATGGTCCCACTGCTTCTCAGAGTGCTTTTAATTTCTCAGCCATCACTTTTGTTTCTCTCACCTTCTCCCTCCACATTTGCTGAAAATAAATTCCCTAGGCCACCTTTTTCAGTGTTTTCTCTTACATAATCTCAATACTAGATAATCAATTATTTGGCAAAGTTTTCTACGAAGCTACATATGTTATTCAAGAATTTGTGTTGCATCCTCTAAAATTTTGTTGAGAACTGACTTAAAATTCCCGAGAGTTTGTCTAAAATACTTTATATACACATCATTTATTGGTTAGGTAATGACTACAATGGACATGTAGTTTATTCATTTTTCTCTTCAACTTTTGTGTTGAACAGAATATCGTACTATTTATCCTTATACAGATTTGGGAGTTCTTCTGATAGTTGTAACAAAGCTGCCTATCTTATGACTATTTTCTCTTTGGGGGGGCGTGTTATAACTTTAGATAGGCTAACTATAAGTTATAACTATAACTATAAGTTATAACTTACAGGCTTTCTGTGTTATAACCTAATAGAGTTTCCTTGTTGAGGCCATGGGCTAAGGTCATATTGAGGTAGATTTCAAGCAGGATCTCCTCTCAAAGGGAGAGGTCCTTTCCACCATCAGGTACTTGGGTGAGTAGAGGGACTGAAGCCCTTAGGACTTAAGCAGCCCAGAGCAGGGGCTTGAGGGCAAAGATGACTCAAGCTCTGTGTGAAGAGACTGGATAGACAATGAAGTAGGCTTAGCCCCCTTCTTTGACCTTACACCCAGTTTGCTCCTTTGAAGGTTAGCGGGTGCCTTGGTGATAGGGTCAGTATCTGGCTAGGCAGGTCTCAGAATTGTAATGAGCTACAAAAAGTGTCCTCAAGTGGAACCGTGGAACATTGTCCTGGTTAGGAGGCAGAATTGTCCAAGGTCATGGACTCCCAGGGAGCTCTCTACCAAATCTGGTGGAACAATGCCAGGAAAACAAAGGAGAGAAAAAATATTGAAGACTGTGGCTAAGAGTTTCAAGTGAGAGAGGAACAGGGAAAGGTGCCAGATGATGGTGAGTTCACCTGATTCAGCCCTGAGGCCCTGTACAGGGAGTATATACGCTGGGCAACCTCTTTCACGAGCCACCACGCATACTGCAGAGGCTGGCAGCTGCTTAAAGGAGCTTCTCTCTGAAGCATCCTTTCAGAACACAAGAGACTATTCATAAACCTTTTTCATTCTTCTCAGTCCTTCCAATCTACCACTCCTCAGATTTTATTTTATTTTTCTCAGATGATCTCATCTTCATTTCACAGAGAAAATAGAAATCATCTAATGGAACTTTCTCAAATTCTTGACACCACATGTACCAAATGAACTGCATCCACACTCATGGCCTCATTTTTTGCCTTTTTGTTGGAAGAGATATTGTGCCTCCTGTCTACAGACAATTTCTTCACTTGGTTTTTGGATTAAATACCTTATTTCTTATAAAGGAATTCAGTCATTTATTTGGCAAAGACTTACTGAGCATCTACTTTGTAACAGATGCCATGGTCCATTCGTTGATTAACTGTTTTCTCTTTTGTAGATTCAGCTTCTCTCACTCCATTCATTTCTTCCCAATAGCTCAATACTCTCTACCAGTTAAAAACCAACTAAATGGAACCAAACTGAAAAACAGCCCCCCCGTCCCCCACTCCCTCCTTCAGCTACTAGTCTTTATTCTTCTCTTTAGAGCCAAGCATCTCTAAAACGTTGCCTATATTTAGCATTTTAATGTCTGCATCTCTCGTTCATTCTACTTCTGCTCTTACTAAAAGTATGTTCTCTGTGGTCACCAGTAACGAGCATGTGGCTAAAACTGGAATGGAACCATTTCAGTCTTCCCCTTATTTGATCTGTATGCAGCATGTAAAAATGTGGACCACTTCTTTTTTCACTGGGTTTACATGACACCACATTCTTCCTATGTCTCTGGTTTATCCTTCTCAGTCTTTTTGCATGCTACGTTTTGGTCTGCATTTCCCTTAAATGTTGACCTTCCTCCGGGTTTCCTAGGCATCTTTCCTTCTCATTGTCAGTGCTCTGTGGTTGATGTCATCAGCTCTTCAGACTGAAATTATCATCCATATCATGTAAGAAAAATGCTTTGACATTGTGTTTAGACATGAAGTTGTTGCAATCAAAAAGATTATCTTGTTTAAATAGGTCTATAAGGAGAAAGCCAAAATAAATGTGTTAATGAATCCTTATTAGCAATCTATTTCCTGCTGATTGGGGACATATTACAGCATAGGTGTGTAGAGTCAATTCTTACAACAAACATTCTAACAGGTAACAGTTTCATGCAATGCTGATGTAATTCACAAATACATTATCATAACAAACATGAAAAACAAACTTTGTAGTATCTATTGTCTTGAGTTAATGTTACATTTTGAAGGAGATGATGATGACTATGACAATGATGATGATAATTCTTTTGTAATTACAAGTAGAATATCACAAAAAAGTTCTCTTTGTCCTTCTCAGCAAACTGTCCAGTGATTCATATTTATGATACAGAAACTGCATATATAAATTCAACATGGCCTTCTCCCCACCTGGCTAGTGCTATACATTCTTTTGCATTTTTGATACCTGATTTATAAATGTTATTAAATCTTCTCCTTTACCTAAATCCTGTGCTAGTTATTTTCCATTTGCTTCTCTGGATACACTCTGCCCTTCTCTCCCTTGCCTTATGCCTTGGAAAATTGTCCTCTGAGGACTATATCACTTGTGCCCCTTTGGCTTGTCCAGTGGCATGTATACCAGCTGGAGATACAGCAAAAGAGGAGAGCAAGGTCAGGGCATTTCTTCCCTGCCTGCTCCCTGCTCTGTGCCATATCTCTGGCAGTAGCTGTGTCCCTCCCCAACTATATGTTCTGCCGGGCAGTGCCTCCCTCTAGATTCCATTAACGCTATTTCTTGGGGACTTCCCTGGTGGTCCAGTGGCTAAGACTCCATGCTCCCAATGCAGGGGGCCCGGGTTCTATCCCTGGTCAGGGAACTAGATCCTACAGTTATGCTGCAACTCTCCGCAACTAAAGATCCTGCGTGCCTCAACTAAGACCCGATGCAGGCAAAATAAATAAATAAATAAAACATAAATATTTTAAAACAAAACAAAAAACACTGTTTCCTACTCTAGACTTTTTAGTCATAGGTGTAATAATGTTTCCCCACTGCTGCAAAGCTCTCAGTGCCTCGATATTCCCTGTCCTCCTCAGTTCTGCCCACTCCTTGTTACTCCTTTCCTTAAAGTCTTATTTGAATCCATCTAGGGTGAATTTTTTTTCTTTCTGGGAACCTGACTTTTATGATAGTGTTGTAAAACTAGCCCAGTGCTCTGTATCCTCAAAAGCATTTGTGTCATCAATTTTCTGCTTCTGTTAAAAATTCTCATTGAATAACATTGTCACTTGGGGTCCCAAGATTTTGCCTATATTTCAACCAAAGCTGAAAGTTTGCATTTGTAATTTGGTATTTCATACGTGCTAATGATTCTCAAATTTATGTCTCTAGCCCAGATCTGTCTCTTAAATTTTATTTATTTTATTTAATTAATTAATTTATTTATTTATTTATGGCTGTGTTGGGTCTTCGTTGCGGTGCGTGGGCTTCTCATTGTGGTGGCTTCTCTTGTTCCGGAGCACGGGCTCTAGGCGCACGGGCTTCAGTAGTTGTAGCGCGTGGGCTCAGTAGTTGTGGTTCGCAGGCTCTAGAGCACAGGCTCAGTAGTTGTGGCACACGGGCTTAGTTGCTCCGCAGCATGTGGGATCTTCCCGGACCAGGGCTCAAACCTGTGTCCCCTGCATTGGCAGGCGGATTCTTAACCACTGCGCCACCAGGGAAGTCCTGTCTCCTAAATTTTAGAACCACATGTTCAACTCCTCTGATTTCTCTGCTGTGATATCCAACAGACACTTACAATCCAAATGTCCAATTCCAATTCATCTCCTTGTATGTCTTTTGAGCAACTTTCTCAGCCTGTTCCTGCCTGTATAAAGTTAGGAACCCAGAAACTTCTTTACGATTGAATAGTCACGGTCCCTATTAGTCCAGGCTGGCAGTACTTTTGCTAGTACAATTCCCTTAAGAACTTTGGGAGTTTTCTATATATCAGATGAAAGTTCACTCCATGCTCTAGAAGCCAAAGCCACACTTGTTTTCAAGACAGTCTTCTCTTTTTAGGCTAATTTACTGCTACTTTCGGATCAGGCTTCTGTGGACCTACATCTTTAAGCTTTTGAGAAGCCATTTTTTTCAGCCCAAGAAAGCACCAATTTAAATTCCTTAGAAGCCTTAGAAAAGTGTCTTCTGGCCATAGTTTTGATTTTATCCTTCATCTTTAGGCCATGTCTTAATTTGAAAATCTTTTATTTGCTTGAGAAGCTGGAAATAAGAGTTTACATTCCAGACTGGCAAATTCTAGCCCCTCTATAATCTCTTTAAATTCTGCTTACATATTGGTCAGTTGTTTTCGGAGCCCATCTCTTTCTTGAAGCTCCTCATACTTCAGCTAGTATAAACACTCTCAATTTTCTTCCTAGAAATCTCTGCTCAAATCCAAAAGTCCATCAGGTTACTGGGTGGACTATCTTTCAAGTTACTGCAGGTGATACTTTTACCACTATATTATATGACATGGGTCACTATTTTTTAAGCTTCTTCTCACCTTTTTTCTAGTCTCCTGCAATCGTTTTCTTGCTATTTCTACTAAAGTTTTCCTTTTCATCTGCCACATGGTCTTGGAATCAACGTCACATATTTTAGAGTTTTGTTATGGCATGATCCCAATTCTGCATACTGCATAATATTGTAGTTGCTTTTCCCTTGCCTGCATTTCTCATGTGAGGATGGCAAGTATGTTTCCAGTGCCTGGACCATAGTAGGTTTTCAATAAATATTACTTCATAAGTAAGTAAATTAGTTCTTAACTGTTAAAGACCCTTTAAAGGCATCATTGTAAAGTTTTATCAAATTTCAATTATCCTAGTAACTATTACTCTAGTTCAGCTATTTTCTCTAGTATAGTATCTGTTTGAGTACAGCCTGTACAAATATGAGTAATAGCTCTTGTTTGAACTAAAATTCTTCCACCTACAAAGTGTGACCCTAAAAAAGATTCTTAATGTTTGTATGACTCAGTTTTATCATTTGTAAAATGAGGAAAATAGCGGTCCTTATCTCATACCATTTTTGTGAGGAACCTTGGTGCAGAGTGAATATTCAACAAATGGTGGCTATTATTATTATTTCATTTTTAGATCCATGCATAATAAACTTATAACAATGGCTGTTTCCAGAAAGAAAAAGGGTATCTGGGGAAAGGAACAGAAGGGAGACTTACATTTTGCTGTATTTACCTTTTTTTGTAACTTTCAAACTCTCTACCCTCTACATATATTACCTATTCAAAATAATTATTGGTTTGAAAAATATTACATGTATATTTGTTCATTTTAATCTCTATTATGTTAGTGGCTTGAGTGTTGCGTTTTAAAATCAGCAAGGAAAATGTGGAATAATTCATCCATGACAGACTTAAAATAGATTTATTTTTAAGCTTCTTAGGGCCCATTAGAAATAGTAATTAAACAGGAAGCATTTTTACAGGGGGACAGTTTTATTGCAGCATCACTACTGCTTTCAGTTGCAAAGATTTTCATTAGATTCAAGAGAAAATAGTCAATAATATCAGTTTAAATCCACATAATTCTGAAGAGCATAAATGTGAAATTCCACTTAGTGATAAAGGAGTGCATAGTGCAGGAAGTGTTTAATCTCTCCATACTAATATCTTCATTCAAATATATAGTATTTCATAACTTGTGCTTGACTGCATATGCTTGGCAGATGTGGAGCTGTCTGGCCTGAAATTGTGCATTAAATAAATGTTCATTTTAACCCTATTTCTTTTCATCCCTCAAATAGGTTTTATGACAAAAGAGTTTTTCAGAGATTTTCACTCGAGGCACTTCTGAATTAGGCAGTAAGACAAAAATGGGTATTGTAAAATTATGAAAAAAGAGAGAAGCTGCTTCCTCTGCAGAAACTTTTAACCTCTGGAGAGTCTGGTTCAAGATGGCAGAGTAGAAGGACATGCACTCACTCCATCTTGCGAGAGCACCAGAATCACACCTAACAGCTGAACAATCAAGGACAGGAAGACACTGGAACTCACCCAAAAAGATACCCCACATCCAAAGACAAAGGAGAAGCCACAGTGAGATGGTAGGAGGGGCGCAATCACAATAAAATCAAATCCCATAACTGCTGGGTGGGTGACTCACAAACTGGAGAACACTTATCCCACAGAAATCCACCAACTGGAATGAAGTTTCTGAGCCCCACGTCAGGCTTCCCAACCTGGGGGTCCAGCAACGGGAGGAGGAATTCTGAGAGAATCAGACTTTGAAGTCTAGTGGGATTTGATTGCAGGACTTCGACAGGACTGGGGAAACAGAGACTCCACTCTTGGAGGGCACACACAAAGTAGTGCACGCATCGGGACCCAGGAGAGGAGCAGTGACCCCATAGGACACTGAACCAGACCTACCTGCTAGTGTTGGAGGGTCTCCTGCAGGGGCGGGGGGTGGTGGCGGTGGCTGTGGCTCACTGTGAGGACAAGGACACTGGCAGCAGAAGTTCTGAGAAGTACTCCTTGGCGTGAGCCCTCCCAGAGTCCGCCATTAGCCCCGCCAAAGAGCCCAGGTAGGCTCCAGTGATGGGTCGCCTCAGGCCAAACAACCAACAGGAAGGGAACCCAGCCCCACCCATCAGCAGACAAGCAGATTAAAGTTTTACTGAGCTCTGCCCACCAGAGCAACAGCCAGCTCTACCCACCACCAGTCCCTCCCATGAGGAAACTTGCACAAGCCTCTTAGATAGCCTCATCCACCAGAGGGCAGACAGCAGAAGCAAGAAGAACTACAGTCCTGCAGCCTGTGGAACAAAAACCACAATCACAGAAAGATAGACAAGATGCAAAGGCAGAGGGCTATGTACCAGATGAAGGAACAAGATAAAACCCCAGAAAAACAACTAAATGAAGTGGAGATAGGCAACCTTCCAGAAAAAGAATTCAGAATAATGATAGTGAAGATGATTCAGGACCTCGGAAAAAGAATGGAGGCAAAGATCGAGAAGATGCAAGAAATGTTTAACAAAGACCTAGAAGAATTAAAGAACAAACACCCAGAAAAATTACAGAACAAACAAACAGAGATGAACAATATAATAACTGAAATGAAAAATACACTAGAAGGAATTAATAGCAGAATAACTGAGGCAGAGGAAAGGATAAGTGACCTGGAAGACAGAATGGTGGAATTCACTGCCGCGGAACAGAATAAAGAAAAAAGAATGAAAAGAAATGAAGACAGCCTAAGAGACCGCTGGGATAACCTTAAACGCAGCAACATTCGGGTAGCATTATAGGGGTCCCAGAAGGAGAAGAGAGAGAGAGAAGGGACCCGAGAGAATATTTGAAGAGATTATAGTCAAAAACTTCCCTAACATGGGAAAGGAAATAGCCACCCAAGTCCAGGAAGTACAGAGAGTCCCAGGCAGGATAAACCCAAGGAGAAACACGCTGAGACACATAGTAATCAAATTGTCAAAAATTAAAGACAAAGAAAAATTATTGAAAGCAGCAAGGGAAAAACGACAAATAACATACAAGGGTACTCCCATAAGGTTAACAGCTGATTTCTCAGCAGAAACTCTACAAGCCAGAAGGGAGTGGCATTATATATTTAAAGTGATGAAAGGGAAGAACCTAAAACCAAGATTACCCGGCAAGGATCTCATTCAGATTCAATGGAGGAATCAAAAGCTTTACAGACAAGCAAAAGCTAAGAGAATTCAGCACCACCAAACCAGCTCTACAACAAATGCTAAAGGAACTTCTCTAAGTTGGAAACACAAGAGAAGAAAAGGACCTACAAAAACAAACCCAAAACAATTAAGAAAACGGTAATAGGAGCATACATATTGATAATTACCTTAAACGTGAATGGATTAAATGCTCCAACCAAAAGATACAGGCTCACTGAATGGATACAAAAACAAGACCATATATATGCTGTCTACAAGAGACCCACTTCAGACGTAGGGACACATACAGACTGAAAGTGAGGGGATGGAAAAAGATATTCCATGCAAATGGAAATCAAAAGAAAGCTGGAGTAGCAATACTCATATCAGATAACATAGACTTTAAAAAAAAGAATGTTACAAGAGCCAAGGAGGGACACTACATAATGATCAAGGGATCAATCCAAGAAGAAGACATAACAATTATAAATATATATGCACCCAACATAGGAGCACCTCAATACATAAGGCAACTGCTAACAGCTCTAAAAGAGGAAATCGACAGTAACACGATAATAGTAGGGGACTTTAACACCTCACTTACAACAATGGACAGATCATCCAAACAGAAAATTAATAAGGAAACAGAAGCTTTAAATGACACAATAGACCAGATAGATTTAATTGATATTTATAGGATATTCCATCCAAAAATAGCAGATTACACTTTCTTCTCAAGTGCACACAGAACATTCTCCAGGATAGATCACATCTTGAGTCACAAATCAAGCCTCAGTAATTTTAAGAAAATTGAAATCATATCAAGCATCTTTTCTGACCACAATGCTATGAGATTAGAAATCAATTACAGGGAAAAAAACGTAAAAAACACAAACACATGGAGGCTAAACAATAAGTTACTAAATAACCAAGAGATCACTGAAGAAATCAAAGGGGAAATCAAAAAATACCTAGAGAGAAATTACAATGAAAAGACGACGATCCAAAACCTATGGGATGCAGCAAAAGCAGTTCTAAGAGGGAATTTTATAGCAATACAAGCCTACTTCAAGAAACAAGAAAAATCTCAAACAATCTAACCTTACACCTAAAGGAACTAGAGAAAGAAGAACAAACAAAACCCAAAGTTAGCAGAAGGAAAGAAATCATAAAGATCAGAGCAGAAATAAATGAAATAGAAACAAAGAAAACAATAGCAAAGATCAATAAAAGTAAAAGCTGGCTCTTTGAGAACGTAAACAAAATTGATAAACAATTAGCCAGACTCATCAAGACAAAGCGGGAGAGGACTCAAATCAATAAAATTAGAAATCAAAAAGGAGAAGTTACAACAGACACCGCAGAAATACAAAGCGTCCTGAGAGACTGCTACAAGCAACTCTATGCCAATAAAATGGACAACCTGGAAGAAATGGACAGATTCTTAGAAATGCACAACCTGCTGAGACTGAACCAGGAAGAAATAGAAAATATGAACAGACCAATCACAAGCACTGAAATTGAAACTGTGATTAAAAATCTTCCAACAAACAAAAGGCCAGGACCAGATGGCTTCACAGGTGAATTCTATCAAACATTTAGAGACGAGATAACAACCATCCTTCTCAAACTTTTCCAAAAAATTTCAGAGGAAGGAACACTCCCAAACTCATTCTATCAGGCCACCATCACCCTGATACCAAAACCAGACAAGGATACTACAAAAAAAGAAAGTTACAGACCAATATCACTGATGAATATAGATGCAAAAATCCTCAACAAAATACTAGCAAACAGAATCCAACAACACATTAAAAGGATCATACACCATGATCAAGTGGGATTTATTCCAAGGATGCAAGGATTCCTCAACATACGCAAATCAATCAATGTGAATCACCATATTAACAAATTGAAGAATAAAAACCATATGATCATCTCAATAAATGCAGAAAAAGCTTTTGACAAAATTCAACACCCATTTATGATAAAAACTGTCTGGAAAGTGGGCATAGAGGGAACGTACCTCAACATAATAAAGGCCATATAGGACAAACCCACAGCAAACATCATTCTCAATGGTGGAAAACTGAAAGCATTTCCTCTAAGATCAGGAACAAGACAATGATGTCCACTCTTACCACTGTTATTCAACGTAGTTATGGAAGTCCTAGCCATGGCAATCAGAGAAGAAAAAGAAATAAAAGGAATACAAATTGGAAAAGAAGAAGTAAAACTGTCACTGTTTGCAGATGACATGATACTATACATAGAGAATCCTACAGATGCTACCAGAAAACTATTAGAGCTAATCAATGAACTTGGTAAAGTTGCAGGATACAAAATTAATGCACAGAAATATCTTGCATTCCTATACACTAATGATGAAAAATCTGAAAGGGAAATTAAGGAAACACTCCCATTTACCATTGCAACAAAAAGAATAAAATACCTAGGAATAAACCTACCTAGGGAGACAGAAGACCTGTATGCAGAAAACTATAAGACACTGATGAAAGAAATTAAAGATGAAACAAACAGATGGAGAGATATACCATGTTCTTGGATTGCAAGAATCAATATTGTGAAAATGACTATACTACCCAAAGCAATCTACAGATTCAATGCAATCCTTATCAAATTACCAATGGCATTTTTTATAGAACTAGAACAAAAAATCTTAAAATTTGTATGGAGACACAAAAGACCCTGAATAGCCAAAGCAGTCTTGAGGGAAAAAAACGGAGCTGGAGGACTCAGGCTCCTGGACTTCAGACTATACTAGAAAGCTACAGTAATCAAGACAGTATGGTAGTGGCACAAAAACAGAAATATAGATCAGTGGAACAGGATAGAAAGCCCAGAGAGAAACCCACGCACCTATGGTCAACTAATCTATGACAAAGGAGCCAAGGATATACAATGGAGAAAAGACAGTCTCTTCAATAAGTGGTGCTGGGAAAACTGGACAGCTACATGTAAAAGGATGAAATTAGAACACTCCCTAACACCATACACAAAAATAAACTCAAAATGGATTAAAGACGTAAATGTAAGACCGGACAATATAAAACTCTTAGAAGAAAAGATAGGAAGAACACTCTTTGACATAAATCACAGCAAGATCTTTTTTGACCCACCTCCTAGAGTAATGTGAATAAAAACAAAAATAAACAAATGGGACCTAATGAAACTTAAAAGCTTTTGCACAGCAAAGGAAACTATAAACAAGATGAAAAGACAACACTCAGAGTGGGAGAAAATACTTGCAAACAAATCAACGGACAAAGGATTAATCTCCAAAATATATAAACAGGTCATGAAGCTCAATATTAAAAAAAAGACCAACCCAATCAGAAAATGGACAGAAGACCTAAATAGACAACTCTCCAAAGGAGACATACAGATGAACAAGAGGCACATGAAAAGCTGCTCAACATCACTAATCATTATAGAAATGCAAATCAAGACTACAATGAGGTATCACCTCATACCAGTTAGAATGACCATCATCAGAAAGTCTACAAACAACAAATGCTGGAGAGGGTGTGGAGAAAAGGGTACCCTCTTGCACTGTTGGTGGGAATGTAAATTGATACAACCACTATGGAGAACATATGGAGGTTCCTTAAAAAACTAAAAATAGATTTACCATATGACCCAGCAATCCCACTACTAGGCATATACCCAGAGAAAATCGTAATTCAAAAAGACACATGCACCCCAATGTTCATTGCAGCACTATTTACAATAGCCAGGTCATGGAAGCAACCTAAATGCCCATCGACAGAAGAATGGATAAAGAAGATGTGGTACATATATACAATGGAATATTACTCAGCCATAAAAAGGAACTAAATTGGGTCATTTGTAGAGACGTGGATGGACTTAGAGACTGTCATACAGAGTGAAGTAAGAAAGAGAAAAACAAATTTTGTATGTTAACGCATATATGTGGAATCTAGAAAAATGGTACAGATGAACGTGTTTGCAAGGCAGAAATAGAGACACAGATGTAAAGAACAAACGTGTGGACACCAATGGGGGAAAGTGGGGGGATGGTGGTGGTGGTGGGATGAATTGGGAGATTGGGATTGACATGTATACACTAATAGGTATAAAATAGGTAACTAATAAGAACCTGCTGTATAAAAAATAAAGTTAAAAAAAAAGACAGTCTATGAAAAAAATAATTGATAAGCTGGCCTTCAATCAAATTAAAAACTTCTGCTCTACAAAAGACAGTATCAAGAGGATTAGAAGACAAGCAAATGTTTTCTTCAAGGCTGCGAGAAAACATTTGCCAAAGACACATCTGATAAAATCTTGTTATGCAAAATACGCAAAGGAACCTGCTGTATAAACAAATAAATACAATAAAATTCAAATATTCAAAAAAAAATTTTAAGCTCTGTAACTAACTGATTCTGTTCTTTGGCATTCAACAGAGCTCTAAACATGTTCATTCACCAGAATTTTATTAGTCACCTTCTCTGTGCCAAGCACTGTGCATTTGATTAGCAATCAGTTGCTATGTATTGTGTTCATTTTCTAGAACATTACTCTCATTACCTGCCTAGTTTGTGCCTCAATTTCCTAATTAAAAAATGTCACTTTTATAATTCTTAATTTATAATTCTGACAAGAGTATTAAGAAGTAGCACCTATATTTGGGGTGTGGGCTGAAGTAAGTCAATAATTATCTCAATTTTTGTGAATACATCTTAAACATTGTTAAAAGACAAGGTGTGGTTAATTTCTTTGACTATTCCATGAGTATTTGAAAAAAAAATCTGTATTCTCTCTTTTTGTTATGTCCAAAAAAGATAATGAGAATCTGGGAGAAATATAGAAAATGTATGCTGAACAAAATGTTACTATTCCTAATATGGGGAGATTCTATAATTTAGCCCTAGTTTAAAAAATAGACAAAAAAATATGATCACCAAATCCTTCAAAACAATATAATCAATAGATATGAAAACATTCTTCCTTGCTATTCCTTTCTATTTTTTCCCCATTCTTTATCTTCCTGATTTCTAGACTCAATTTTATTCCTTCTTTCCTTGGGTTTTTCCATGTCATTTTTTTCTCTTTTTAGTTAAATTCTTAGTTTATTTGTTTTCATTTGTTCTTTTTTTTATTTTGGAAGTGTACTTTAATCAATACATTTATCTGTATTCCACAAGTTTTGACAGACAATTCCTTTTTAAACTTAACTCCATATCTTTAAACTTTTCTCTCATAATTTTCTGTTTAACCAGGATTATTCAATACTCTATGTTTCTTACTTTCCAGATATGTGGATTTTTAAACCTATGTTTTTGATTCCTAGTTTACCTTGAATAATAATCAGAAAACATGTTGTATATGATAGCAATTCTTTGGAATTTATGGGTTTCCTGGGTGACACAGTGCATAGTCAATTTTAGCTTTCTTCACAAGTGCTCTATAAAAATTTTGTATTCTCTATTCATTTATTCATTACATACATTTAAACTGTAAATCAAATTTATAAATTTGATTATATTTAATTTAGTTAATCTTATAGTATATGAGGATGATTTGTTAAAGTCACCAACTATTTATTTTTCCTGTCATTATTTTAGTTTCTGTTTTATGTATCTGAGAGCAATTTATTTAGTGTGCATGTGTTTAAAATAAAATCATCTTCTTAATACTTATGCTGGCAAATATTTCTTCATGACCCCCTTCATTAGCCTCAAATTCTATTTAATCTAATATTGAAACCACGACCCTGATTTTCTTCTCATTCATGTATGCCTGATATATTTTCTTCTATTTATTTTCAATGTTTCTATATACTTTCTTTTTTTTAATTTATTTATTTAATTTATTTATTTATTTTTGGCTGCATTGGGTATTTGTTGCTGTGCGTGGGCTTCTCATTGAGGGCTTTCTCTAGTTGCGGCGAGCGGGGACTACTCTTCATTGTAGTGCACGGGCTTCTCATTGCGGTGTCTTGTTGCAGAGCATGGGCTCGAGGCACGTGGGTTCAGTAGTTGTGGCTAATGGGCTCTAGAGCGCAGGCTCAGTAGTTGGGGTACACAGGCTTAGCTGTTCCGCAGCATGTGGGAGCCTCCCAGACTGGGCTCGAACCTGTGTCCCCTGCATTGGCAGGAGGATTCTTAACCACTACGCCACCAGGGAAGCCCTATCCTTTTGTTTTAAAAGTGATTCTGTAAACAACATATTCTTGGATCTTTAAGTCTTTATCTTTTGGTCTGTTAGAGTAACTAACTTACATTTATTATAGTTACTATATGGAGTTACTGTAGCCATACTATTTTAAGTTTTCTAATTATCACACTTTAATTTTGTTTCCTTTCTTTTCTTTTTTTCTTTTTATTCCCTTTCCTTTCCTACTGGATAGATCATTATTCTACTAATTTGAAAATCATATATTTTATATCTAGTTTCCTAGTAGCTATCCTTTATTTATTTCCTGTCTCTTTGTCTCCATCTCCCAAATTTGGGAAACTGTTCTTTTTTTTTAGTATGAAGAGCAAGAGAAACTGACTCTGAGAGCACGTAGTATCCCAAATCTTTTGCCTTTGCAAGGTTCTTAGCTTTTGAAACCTGAAAGCTAAGAATGGACTCTTTTGTTATCTGTGTTCTGCTGTGTCGTCATTTCCCTGGATCAGTGAAGATGCAATGCCCTGGCTGCCTGGGCTGGGGGAAGGTCACAGGGAACAAGGAACAATAAGGGGAAAACCCTGATAGTATCTCAAATTGTTATTCAGTCACAAACACTTGTGCTCTGTTTACTACCTCCAGTCAGAACTCCACCACAATTTTAGAGAGGCATTCTATTATTTTCTAGTATTTTATCATTAGCTAGTGGATATATTTAGTACATTTACCTGAAATTATATAATTAAATCATTTGGTGTATCACCTCTGTGATAGTAAAATCCCCTCTTCATCTTTAGTTTCTTAAATTCTCATTTGCCATTTATTCAATTCAATTCATTCATTCACTCAGTATTTATTAAGACCCCATTAAGGGTCAGCTATTGTGTTTTCTACTGGAGGAAAACAGAGCACAAAACAAATAATCCCTTCTCTCAAGATGCTCTCTTTGTGGTGGGGGACACAGAAAAACCACCCAGTAATTATAAATGTAATGAGAGCTATAACAGTGAAATGTATTTAAAAAAAGACCCAAGAAGAGAGGGCCACTAACACTGACTGGAGAAGTAAGAAACAACTTCACAAAAGACATGGTTCTTGACTTGGGTCTTGAACAATAGATAAGTGTTTCAGTAGTGAAAGATGGGGGAAATTCAAATTGTGGGCATTAGGAAGCCAGAGCAATCGGGGAGAGGAAGAAGCTTAGGAAGCCCCATGAAGACCTGAGCATGTAATGCATCTGGGAATGGAAAGGTTGTCTGGGTGAGGGAGTTGGGGAGTGAGGAGCAGCCAATATAAGACTAGAAAGATTCGTGCTTTGAGCTTTAGGAAATGTATCTTCATTTAAAGATTTTTAAGCGGGAAGAAAAGTAGATATTGGGGGAGGGTACAGAATGGAAGAGAGAGAGAGAGAAAAAAAGAGAGAGTACATTTGTGCTTGGAAGCAAGGAGACAAGCTAAGAGATTGAGATGAACCTTTCCAGTCTTATACACTAGCTCAGGCCCTTATACTTCTCATGTAGTATATAGTTTTTAAACTAGGATTTGACTGAATGTTACAACTTCTAATTAATTCTAACAGCATTATAATATTGGGATATTAGAGGAGCACTTTTTAAAAAAATGTGTTTACTTTTGGATATCATAGTAGAGGTGCCTACAAGACTATTCAGGAGATATTTCTTGCAGATTGTTAGAAATGCTTTTCATGAGCATATTCTTTGGCCCTTTTTTGGGCAACAGTGGGGTTGAGAGTGGAAGGGTTGGGGGTCAGAGCATGATTTATTGCCCCAGCATTTAGTAAACATCATAGACCTGCATATTCAGTGTAATAGCTGCCAAACATTTAAAATTGTATCATCCTCTTGTATTTTTCTAAATTCAAGTAATCAAACTATAATTGAACACTTTTTTATGTGCATGCAATTCTCTAAGCTTCTGCAGGTGATACAATGATGATAAGAAACTAATAGCTTACCATATAGTTCATTCATGCAATAAGTCAAATGTCTAAATGATAATAAAGCAAGTTATATAAGATACAATATATACTATAGTATAATAACCTTATCGGACAGGATAGGATAGATTTACAACAAGGTAGGAGACAACTCCACAATCCCAGTGGCTTAACAAAGAAAAAAGTTTATTTCCCACTACAAGAAGTGTGCTGTGTGCCTGGGAGGTTCTCCAGGACAGCTGTCCTCTAGGAGCTGGCTCAGCATTCTGGACTGCTTCGATCACGAGGAACCTCCATATTGATGTTTCCATAATGGCCACTGAAGGGGAAGCGTGGGGATGGACAGCACGAGAGGGCTGGGGCGTTGATTACTGGCAATTAAATGCTTCTACTCAAAGACGTGACCCAAGTCACCTCTGGTCACATTTCACTTCCAAAGCAAGTCTTAGGATCGTGCCTGCCTTCCCATATGTCAGGATGTGGAGAGGATCAGGTATTGGTAAACAGTAATAATGCTCATTAATGTACAGTAAGCAAAACATCACAAAAAGATTACAAAGAGAGGGCTAAGGATGTTCCAGAGCAGGAAGCAATCACACTTAGGCTGTCATGTAATAAAAGACAATTCTTCTGTGTTTCTGTCAATAAGTAGATGTTTATTGCATCACTTTCTTTCACCAGTAAGAAATGGCCTGCTGGGGCTCCAGATTCAATCCTAGCTCCCAAGCTGGTTGATTTGGTAGAACCCACAAGACTTCCATGCTTTCCCCAGATCTCCGTTCTTTTCTTTCTTTTTTTATAGATCTCAGATATGTGGCCTAGGGAAATAGGATCTGTATAGGAGAGTTTCTGGCAAGGTTCTACAAGGTTTCAGTCACATTCGGACGACTTTTCACTGCTTTTTTTTAAAAAATAAATTTATTTATTTCTTTATTTTTGGCTGCATTGGGTCTTCGTTGCTGCGCGAGGGTTTTCTCTAGTTGCGGCCATCGGGGGCTACTCTTCGTTGCGGTGCGTGGGCTTCGCATTGCGGTGTCTTCTCTTGTTGCGGAGCACAGCTCTAGGCGTGGGGGCTTCAGTAGTTGTGGCACGTGGGCTCAGTAGTTGTGGCTCGCGGGCTCTAGGGTGCAGGCTCAGTCGTTGTGGAGTACGGGCTTAGTTGCTCCACGGCATGTGGGATCTTCCCAGACCATTCCGTCTCCCCCGCATTGGCAGGCAGATTCTTAACCACTGTGCCACCAGGGAAACCCTTCACTGCTTTTTGAAGACATGGTTCTACTTTGCACAAAAACGTGGTGGTGTGAGTAAACCGAATGAATGAATCTAACCAATTAATAATATCTTTATCTTGGAGCTTAAATTCTATCTATAAGGGAGCCATCAGGGTGCACCCAGAAATTCTGCATAGGAATAATGGGAATTGATTGTAGTGATATTACATATAGGATAAAAAATAGTCCCAAGGCTTTATAGAAAGTGCGAATACCATTAAAGGAAAAAAAAAAAAAAATGAGAGAGAGAGAGAGAGAGAGAATGGGAGAGGAACCAGAGTTTTCATTTTTCCTATGAGCCCTTTGAAGAAAATTGGGAACTTTAAGTGTCTTTCCCACTTATTTTTGTTTACCTGTTACCTAACTCTTAATTATAATTTAGTAAGAGTAAAAAGAATGAAAGTCCAATTTGCTAAAAAGAAAAAAGAATACTTCTCTTTCTGCTTTAAAATTAGAATGATTAAATTATCCCTAGAATGTTTTCTGAGTTCCCTGGAAATATATATTACTACATATAAAAGGGTGAGAAATCTCTACACTAGCTCTGAACTGGGTAAATACAATGAATAAAATGTATTGGCTGCGCTAAAAGCTATGAAGATTCATGTTTGTCATACCATGTTATATTTTAAAGAGAAATTGGAGTTAAAAATACTTTATCGTGATTCTGTTCGCCGCTCTGCAGTTTGCGTGTGAGGCTCTTTTCTCCCAGAGCAGTTGTGAAGCAAAAGGCGTAAAGGGATATTTTTTAAAAGGTAGTTCGGGAATACTATTGACAAGGAGTGTGGGTCGCTTTTGACCCGAGCAGTAACTGCTGATCAGCTGTCCCAGGGCAGGGCGTGAGGGTCGTGTGGTTCTGAAGATGAGGCAGGAAAAATGCGCCCCTTGGACCCGGACAAGGTAGAAGCACTGGCGGAAGTGGAATTTTTGGGGCCCTAGGAAGATTTGGAGCAGTTCCTGCTTCCAGTTATCCGTGGGATGCGGGAGGATATGGTGGCTCCTGAGGACCAGGAGCAAGTTGTGGAAGATGGATAATAACGCTCATGCAGATAGAAATGCAGGTGGAGACCTCGGAGGAGAAAGCCTTGAGTCACCTTCAGCATCCCAGTGGGGAAGCTGATGAGAGAGTGCCGGAGTTGTGCCAGAAGGTGGAAGAGAAAGCCAAGGAGATTGCGAGGATGGCAGATTTGATGGTGGAGCTGGTTTGGTAGATAGAGAAAAGCAAATCGTCTTGAAGGAGGGTTGGCTTTCACAGCTGATGGACTCTGGTCCGCTGGTAAGGATGGGCTGATACCTGGAAGAAACTGAAACAGGTCATTTTCTCTATTCAGTTTTTGTATGTTTTTTACTCCCATGTAACAGTGTCCCTTAGGGTCAGTGGCTGGTGACCTTGATATGGGGGTAGATTGTCAAATGTATTTGGTTCCTAAAAAATAACTTTTGTTTGAGAAATACTCTCATAAGTGAAACAAGGCTTAATCAAAGCTCGTTTCAGTTTTTGTTACTTTGCAGTGTTTTTGAAATGTTGGGCATGGCCTTGTATTTTGGTGTTATCATGTGACCTGATTGTTTTCTGGAACTTTGGAACACCCATGTGAAGACTTGGGGTCAGAATCTTCCAACTTGAGAGGTGCATTGGAAGGCACTACTTGGATGTAGCTGGTGAAGCAATGTAGGAATGAGACTGCTTTGGATAAGACTGGGAAAAACCAAAAGAGAGTTGGAGATGGAAGACGGTGGGCACATATTTTGGAACTTGAATACCTCTGTGAGACAAAGGAGGAAAGCTATGTTTTGTGGCATATTGTCTCGTGTTTATTGTATAACCTGTCAGGTGCGTTTATTTAGACAACCTATCTGACCCTAAACGACAAAGAAGTTTGAATAGGGAATGATGGAGCACACTTTACTATTTTAATATCCTCACACATTACAGAGGTTTAAGAGTATGGCATCAAAGAGACAATCTACAAGAGCCTTGAGAGTCTGGAGAAAGGAAAAGGCATATCAGGGCCCATAAAGTCCCTTCTAGGTCACCAGGGCAGTAGATCTGACTAGGATTTGAGGTCAAAATCAAACATGTAACAAGTGTTCATTTGCCTTGAAAAACAAAGACCTAAAAAGCCTTAAAATTTTTTTTTCTTTTTGTTCAGATGACCAAAGCCCCTATGTGTGTTAATAAAAAAATCATAAATAAATTTCTTTTGAAATGGAAAAGAAATTTAATCGTAATTTCGTGATTTAAAACACGAGTATTTTTTGGGAGATTATTAGGAAATAAGATTCAGAAATTATGATGCAGGCTTTAGAAGGAATTGAAAGCAAGCAAATATGATTAATTAAAAAAAAAAATCCCAGCGCCCCATTGACAGTGGTCCCCTCTCCAGGGGGCAGCAGAGACGCCCAGAAGAAGACGGAGATCTCGGTGACCCGGGAGATGATGAGTTGGTCCGGGCAGTGCCGGCGCCGGGCGCAGTATTGCTGCCCGAGGGGCGGGTGGGAGGGGCGGTCTGGGATCGCGGCCGGAGAAAGAGGCGAAGAGGTGACTTCACAGATAAGCTTTTATAGACAACACTCTCCGCCCGCCGGACGGGAGGCGGGGTGGCAGCCCGATTAAAGAAGCAGCCTGGAAGGAAGGAAGAAGCGAGGGAGGGACGGGAACAGTTGGAGGAGGAGCAGCGAGCTGGGCTGCGGCGACCGGAGGAGGAGCGGCCCCCGCGAGGCCACGTTTTGTTTTTGTTATTTTCCATCGAAATAGTTCTCGCAGGCCCTCCCCGAGAACCGACCGCGCCGAAGCCCGGGAGCCCCGACCTTCCAGGTGACAGCTGGTCACCCTGGTAGGAGTCAGCTCCGCCCCAAGTCACCCCCTCCGGCCCACAGCCCATTCCCCGCCCTGCCTCCCAGTGCCCGCCCGGGGCGAGCGCGGCGGCCGCAACGGCTCTGCAGCGCTGGAACTGGCGGCGACCGGCGGAGGCGCGGGGCCCTCGGCGTTGTCCTCTGACCCAGCGGAGCCGCGGACGAGGAAGGGTAAAGTTTGGACCCAGGCTCGATCCGGAGCAAGAAGGATAGCGATTTAACCCGCCCTCTCCTGCCAGTCCTGCTGCCGGGCGCTCCCCGGGTGCCCGCCGCCAGAGCCTGGGAGCCGCGCCCGAAGTGCCGCATGGGGCAGGGCCACTGAAGCGCGGAGTTCGGGGTCGCGCCGAGGCGGGCGCAGGGGCCCAGCGCGGCTGTTGGCACAGTTTCGGCGGCGCCTTCAACGCGAGAACTGGGGGCGCGACGCGCCGATCCGGCCGCCTCCGTGCCCTCGGGAGGCGCGAGTTATGGAGCCCCACAGCTGCATTCAGGATGAGCCGTTCCCGCACCCCCTGGAGCCCGAGCCGGGCGCCCCTGCGCAACCTGGCCAGGGGAAGCCGGGCGACAAGAGGTTCCGGCTGTGGTACGTGGGAGGGTCGTGCCTGGACCGCAGGACCACGCTGCCCATGCTGCCCTGGCTCATGGCCGAGATCCGCCGGCGCAGCCAGAAGCCCGAGGCGGGCGGCTGCGGGGCGCCGGCGCCCCGCGAGGTGCTGCTGGTGCTCAGCGCGCCCTTCCTGCGCTGCGTGCCCGCGCCGGGCGCCGGTGCCGCTGGGGGCTTTGGCCCTACGGCCGCGCAGCCCAACCCGGCAGTGTTCATCTTCGAGCACAAGGCGCAGCACATCTCGCGCTTCATCCACAACAGCCACGACCTCACCTACTTTGCTTACCTGATCAAGGCGCAGCCAGACGACCCGGAGTCGCAGATGGCCTGCCACGTTTTCCGCGCCACAGACCCCAATCAGGCAAGACCGCGGCTCGGAGGCACGGGGGAGGGTCCATCACACCCGGGAGGAGTGGCAGGGCTGCAGGCGCTGGGACCCCACGTTAAAGACCGACTCCGGTCCAGCTGCTGGCGCGCGCCTTCCACGTGGCGCGCTTGAGCGCAGGGTGGTCCCGCTTCTCGGACGCCGAGTCCGGAGCTTGCTTCTGGCGGCGGTTCCTTCCCCGCAGGGCCAAGGAAGAGGGAGGGAGGCGGAGAGTGGTCTCGGGACGGTGGAGGAGCTGGTGCGCCCTAGGAGAATGCGGGAGCAGCGCGCGTCCCGGGAGGATCTCGATGTCTTCGGGTGTGACTGGAGATGGCATGCCCGGCCTTGGCCGAGTGTGTGCGTGCGTGCACGTGTGTGTTTAAGAGGGAAAGCGGGAGAGGGTTGGGTTCCTAGAGGCCCCCGCACACACTCTCGGTCTTGGTCGAGTCCTGCACCTTGGCCCCTTTGGACAGTCGCATCCTAGTCACAGCAGCACCTGCAGGTCTTGGATCTGGAAAGCTGTTTCGGAGACCGGCTTAGAGAGAAGTTACTAGACGTTGTCCGATTGTCAGCAAAATACGAATCTGCCTTTAGATTTTGAGTGGAAAGAAGACTTTTTGTTGTTGTTGTTGCAGTTTTTTCCACACTGATTGGAGACAGAATCAGTACCTACCTGGGTGATTTAAAAATCAGTGTTGTAGAAGAGGTGAACATCTCTTTTCTAATATTTCTCCAGAGTTTACCAAATCAAGGTGCCTGTTACCAAACAGTGCGTTTTTGCTTCCTTAAAAAAAACGGACACAGTCCTTTTTCGTCTGGAGAGAGGTATCTAAACAATCTTTACTACAGTGATTGTGTCTTGAAAAACAGCACCTCCCCCTTTTTAAAAAATGTGTAAGGAGTTTACCATATCAAAAGCCCCCCAGGTGCTGTTACTCATAATAGTTACTGAATGTTCGGGCAAAGTACTTTAGATTCTTTGGGAAAATAGTGTTGTCTAAATATAAATAAATGAAGTCTCAGTTGTACTATGTGGCGGGTTTCTTTAGCAGCTGGGAAGTTAATAGTCAGATGAGAAAAACTTCCTATAAATAAGGCTTTAATTTTTGAAAATTCATATATTCCAGTATCTGTAATTGAAAGACTCTCCAATAGTTTTTCACAAAAAGACCTGTAGCTGAGCTGAAGAAAATAAAGCTCATTGTCTTAGATTCCATCAGTTACTTTGTAAACTAGTTTAATATCCTAAGGGCTCAGAACTCCCAATATTTTAGTTTATGTTACCACTGTTATGTTATGGTAAAATACCTTATCACAGATGATCTCAGGATTCTAACCATGATTAAAATGAATTTCATTTTATGCTTATTTGTTAAAAATTTATTTTTAGCTTTCACCTAGGTTGAAATTGGAGTGCAGCATGTTCTTTATTCTGAACGTTATCAACATCTTTATTGTATTAAGATTTTTGGGTTCTGTCAGTAAGGTGGAAGTGGTTGCATTTTTCCAGGACTTTAAGGAATGTTTTATGATTCTTGGTGGTTATTTTCTTCAGATCTGATGCATGACACATCATTACTAATTTCATTGATGGTCAAAGTTTGTTTATGGGTTATGGCACCTTAAATTCTCAACAGTGGCTGTTGAGTCTTCCCTGGACTCATTGGAAGGTCAATTAAAATATCCCATTTTATTTACCTTCATTTTGTATTTAGATATTAGAGGCTGGATGTGCTCTTTACAAATAATAATATGCTTAGGCTTATTTCCCCCCTTTGGTCCTGTAGGAGCAGTGGAAGCCATATGGCTTTTTGATAAAAGAAAAAACAAACTTTTCCTGTTTATTGCCATTTCCCAGTTGAGTCTTTGATCTAAAGATATAGATTCCTATTTGCTCCAAACCTAGAGAGCCCCTGGCAGAGGATCATTAATTTGAAAGGCCAGTTGTTATCTACCTAAGGATTATCTCCAGCTATAAATCAGGGGTTACAAACTCAAACTGCTGAGGAAGAAGGTTGAGTGAGGGCCATAGAGGACTAGATAGAGAGGTCCTTTCTCAAGCTGCTGCTCAGCTTCAACTGGAAATTACATTATCAGAATATAAGCCCATTGTTGCCAGAGCTTCGGATTTCTCAAGAGAAGATGGAAATCTGGATTTTTATGTATGAGTCCACATTTTAAAGTATCAGCAAATATTTTAAACATATAAGAATCCTATCTGGGCTAAACAAAACACATCTGAAGGTTGGCTTCAGAGATCTAAGGGCTGCCACGTTTGATCTTGGGCATAAATATTTGTTGAGTGGACAAGTGCAGTCATTAGATACTGAGTGCTGTTTGTCACATTTCCTGTTGAAATAGTGGGGAGAGTTAGGATAATTTGGGGGGAAAAATTTATAAGTAAAACTCCCAGAAGTGATGATTCTGCAATTGAACTTGTTAGAGGGATGAATTCATCACATTATTACCATCCAGCAGTATGCCTAATATAGAGTAGAACCTCTGGATTGTTCTGAGCACCTTTGAAATGAGAAGGAAGAAGACCTGCTGTTTGCTTTGCTGCTGAGTTCTGCATTTGAAGTAGAGAATTTTTTAGTTGGACTTTAAGATTATTGTTAAGTCTCCTAAGTATTTTCTACAGTCACTGAACAAAATATGGAAGGTAGCCTGGAGCAGAAAGGCCTGAAAACATCCCCAAGTAAACTTGCCTCTGCTTTGTCTGTCATGCCTCTCCCTTTTCTGAAATAGGCCTGTCTGTAGGATGACCATATAATTTATTGTTTAATCCAGGACAATTTTTATTAAGAAAGGGGGCATCATTAAAATGACACAAGCATAGCAAGTATAAAACTGGACTGTTTAGGGCAAACAGGGACATGGGTGACCATAGATAATTGGCAAAGTTTGTGTTTCTGCCAAGCCACTGAGATGGAGGATTGTGGTTTCTGTATATAAAACGATAATGTCTTGCAGCATATCTACTCACACATCTTTTTTTTTTTTGGCGGGGGTGGATCTACATGTGACCTCAGAGATGGGAGCACTGCGCGAGTAGCTTGGGTCTGTTGTGGGGAGTTGCCATAGTGATGTGCCCTGTGGCTCCACACCTTCCGGGTCAGAGTCAGCCTAAGGATGCTCAACCTGAGACAGCCTGAAGGAGTGCTCAGCCAGAATGGTCTGATACAGAGCTATTTCTGCCAGGTGCAAGGAGGGGTATGGGTTGGGAGCAAACGAACCAGTTTCAGATCAAATATATGCCAATACAGATTGGTTCCCATTTATTCAAGATGTGTAGTCTTGCATAGGAGGAATGTCAGACTTAGCACATTTCAGCCAAAGTTGGATATTTGAACTAGTAAAAGTGCTTAACTGTACATAACTTAAAAAACAAATCACACTGGCATAAATTGAGTTGTAGACTTAAAACTGGTTGGAGAACCAAGAATATCTGATTCTCTACCTAACATCTTGGGAAGGTCACTAATATTCCTCAAATTACTTACCTTTACCTACGTTCAGAAAGAGGCTATGTGTATATATATAGCATTATCTCCATTTCCCCATTAAAAAGCAGAACTTGTTTTATGTTATATATATTATCATATTAAAAAACAAGAATTGTTAGTGTTTATAACTATTGTTAGAGAATGAAGGTGTTACTTATCATTTCCATTAGACAACAGCATATACTTCATAATTATAGAATGAGTAGTCCTATAAAAGACAAAAATATGATTGCTATAATTTTCATTGATTTTGTTTATGTATATATTTCTTGAAGCTCGAAAGAATGTACTTTCAAAGAGATTTTACAAATTGTGTTCTTAAAATTAAAAAATGAATTTGACACCAGTTTTTTTCAGAACTAAGTTCTCTAAGTCTGTGTTTTTTTGTTTGTTTGTTTCTCTTAAAATATTTAGTATTTTCTGAGCTTTACTCAGGTAACCAATTTTCAACTTAATTTTCAGTGATATACTTCAAAAAGGTCATTTTCAGTTCTTCCTCAGAGTTAAGGGTCAGTGGCTCTGGGAGTATGCTAGCAAGGAAACCAGAGAAATAGAAATCTGGAAATGTTCACACTTCTCTGTTTGCTTTCTGAGTACTTTGTGCTATTCTGCGTAGATCTCTCCTCATGTTTGCTGTAGTCATTTTTTTTTTTTTTTAATATTTGGTTGCATTGGGTTTTTGTGGCTGCACGCAGGCTTTCTCTAGTTGCGGTGAGCAGGGGCTACTCTTCGTTGTGGTGCGCGGGCTTCTCATTGCGGTGGCTTCTCTTGTTGCGGAGCATGGGCTCTGGGCACGCGGGCTTCAGTAGTTGTGGCTCGCGGGCTCTAGAGCGCAGGCTCAGTAGTTGTGGCGCACGGGCTTAGTTGCTCCGCGGCTTGTGGGATCTTCACAGACCAGGGCTCGAACCTGTGTCCCCTCTGTTGGCAAGCGGGTTCTTAACCACTGCGCCACCAGGGAAGCCCCTCTCTCCCCTTCTGATTTGAGGTGGATTAATTTGCCCTGGCTCTGTGGTAGAATCTTGACTACAATATCTGGGGGAAAGGTAAAAATGTATGCCCAGAGCCTCCCACCTGTGAAGGGAATGTTATAATGAAGATGTGGTTGTTCAGTATCAGGGCTCGTTTATCGTAAGCCAGAGGTTCTCAGACTTGAGTGTGGGTCAGAATCACCTGGTCGGCTTGTTAGAGCAGACTGGTGGACCCCACCCTCAGTTTTTGATGATGTCAAGTTCCCTGATGATGTCCAGACTACTGGCCTGGGGACCACAGTTTGAGAACCACTGCCCTCAGTGATTTTGTTCATCTGGTTGGATATATGACCACTTCTGTTCCCCTGGTTATTTTTGTAGTCGTTTTCAGACTTGAAAGTTTAGGGTGAGTGTGAGGAGGAGTAATACGTGACTACAGAAGATTTTTAAGAAACTCGTCATTTTCTAGCTTAATAGCTTTGCATATCTTCTTCTCTAGATAGACATTATTCTGCCAGGCGTGATAAGACTAGCCATATGTTGAATGAAAACTTTACCTTTCAAGCCAAAGTTTTAAGTTCTGCAGATGGAATAAACAATTTTTAGGGAATATATTCTAATGTTGGGCTTCCCTGGTGGCGTAGCGGTTAAGAATCTGCCTGCCAATGCAGGGGACACGGGTTCGAGCCCTGGTCTAGGAAGATCCCACATTCCACGGAGCAACTAAGCCCCTGCGCCACAACTACTGAACATCATCAGGGAACTTGACATCATCAAAAACTGAGGCTGGGGTCCACCGGTCTGTTCTAACAAGCCGACCAGGTGATTCTGACACATTTACAGATGAGAAAACTGAGGTAAAGAAAGGTTAAATATTTCCCCAAGGATACAAGCCTTGTAATGATAGAAGCTGATTCCAGTCTGGGTAGATCTCTTATCTGCTGCTCTGGAATGCAATTGTTGAAAAATTAGCCTTTAGTTGTTAGTCTTATGAAGTTTTATGCTATCACTTTTTCCCATTCTTTTTTTAAGATAGTTGTTTTATTTTGTTTTCCAGTTTTATTGAGGTATAATTAACAAGGAAAAATTGTATATATTTAAAGCTACAATGTGGTGTTTTGATATACGTATTAAATGAAAGGGTTACCACAATCAAGCTAATTAACATATCCATCAACTCACATGGTTATCGTTTTGCCTGTGTGTGTGTGGTGAGAAAACTTAAGATCTACTCTTTTAGCAAATTTCAGGTATACAATATAGTATTATTAACTATAGTCACCATGCTCTCTGTACATTAGATCTTCAAAACTTTCTCATCCTGCATAACTGAAAGTTGGTACCCTTTGACCAACATCTCCCCATGTCTCCCATCTCCCATCCCCCATCCCCTGGCAACCACTATTCTACTCTCTGCATTTATGAGTTTGACTTTTTAGATTCTGTATATAAGTGAGATCATGCAGTATTTGTCCACTTTCCCCCACTTTTATATTAAAAATCTCCACAGTTAAATATGCTCATTAAATTTGTAAAATAATAATGAAATGCTGAATGCATGCTTGGATATAGTTTTGCCAGTGTGTATTTTTGTTTTAATGGACAGTAAAAAGTCGGTATGATTTGTTAGGCTGGTGTAGCTGAATTCTGGTGTATCTTTTATGTAGTGTCCTTAGGAGTGGCAGGGAAGTAAACGATGAGAGTCTGTTTGCAACCTTTATAACTACTTTAGAATAAAAAATCTTTAGGGTATGTATTTACGAACAGGTACAACCATGCATGTGAATATATTTGATTGACTCGTAAAGGATACAAATATTGTAAAGTATAACAAAGTACAAAGTATAAATTATAAACTGTATTCTAATATAAAAGTATATAATTATATAGTATAAAGTGTAAAATTATACTATAAAAATAATGCATCTTACCATCATTATAAAACATACAATAAAGCAAGAAATATTGGCACCAAGTTGTGCTATTTTAATTACCTTGGGTTAAAGGGAAAAGAATATGTAAATTTTAAGGTTAGATAAAGCCCAGTGACCTAATGGGCTGATGTATGGTTTTGTAAGAGTTCAAGTAGAGAAAAATGGTTCATAAAAAAGCAATCTTGGGGTCCACAGTCACATTAGCATGCTGAACCTGTGCTGTAGGCATGTGCTTTGAAAAATAACATCTTTCCTTTCATCCCATTGAATTTAGCTTGTTAGTATAATTGTTACTAGTTTTATGCTTGTGTTTGTGGGTATTTGTAAATTGGTTTTGGTTTTAAAGCTTTTTATATTTTACCTCCTCACCTCCCCCTTTCTTTGTTCTGTGAAATGAACTAGCACCCAGACCCCGGTAAGATGGTTCTCTAGGACACTAGTCCATCATCTTCTCAGACTCTTGACTTTCTGAATAAAGTGGTTATAATTTGCTCCAAAAAAAAAAAAAAAAAAAAAGCTTTTTAAAAGCTAGAGCTATAAGCATCTAAAGTTTATATCTAGATTTTTGTGAACATATTTAAATAAAGTAACAGTAAAATAATTATGTTAACACCTTAATTTACCTTTAAAAGGATTCTGAACAGCTATAAGTTTGGAAAACTCCTGGCTTAAACTTTCAGGTGTTATTTAATATGATTCCAGTCATCTATGATCCTATGACAGAAAGGGAAAAAATATGAGATTAAAATTTTGGTTGGTTTAATTTCAGATAATCTTAACACAGGTTTTTGCAGCCCTATGAAAAAGATACGGCGTTATTCTTTTTCAAGTTACCGATCCCTTTCAAGTTTCATTTCTTGTAAGAGGTTGGGTTCGAAAGAGGATCTCCAAGTAATGGGATCTTTCTGGTTAAATATAGAAGCCTAAATTTGCTGCTTCAGTTCTTTTATTTTGCAGATGCCCTTAACTAGTTGGATAGTCTTCACTTTGGCACTGTTGTGAATTTTTATAGGAATTTCTAAAATTCTCAAATTTACAACTGTGGAACTTTGTACTATCAGTATTATGTAACTTGTGAGTAGTTTATGATCAGTTTCAGATTGCAAGTCAGTGCTTCTGGTTGAGCAAATCAAGTAGTATTTTGCATCTCACAATTGTATCTTCATATACATTTTCAGTAATAGGTTAGACAATGTGGACAAATACATTTATGGCTTAAGCTTTTACAAACAAATAATCAAATCTGTTTTCTGGCCCCAGACAGCTCCCAGCTTTTTCAGTTCACCTCTTGCTCTGGTTTCAGCCATTTAATTCTCATTAGCTAGGCAGCTTGAGAGATTTTTCTGAGTTTACCTGAAGTTAAACTGATGGCCTTCTCGCTTGGTTCTACAAATATTTCCTCTCCTTAGATTTCTAGTGACATGTACTTTATACCTGGTGGGATACCCCATTACTCTGTGTTGTATCTGCCTGATCCTGTTGTTCAGTTTGAAGACCACCCAATGTCTACTCTCTGACTCTTTTAGTATTGTGCACTGCCTGCTTGATTGAATTTCTTTTCAGTTTTGGAAGCTGGTCTTCCCTCTTCTGAGGAACGATCTGTTGTCCGGTCCTTCCCCCTTCCTGTTGGTGCCCTCCAAAGCTGTTAACCGTTGTTTACTGATTTTATTTCAGTTTTCATATGGAATTTTGCTAAGGCCAGTTGTCATGAATATAGCCTAGTGGTAGTAGGTAGTAGGCACGACCCCTCTATATTCATCCATAATTCTTTTATCTAATTCGAGGAAGGTTCAATAGGCTGGATCTAGGAAACCAGATTTCTGCCTAGTTTCTAATGGTACTAGTAAAGCATATGAAAGTGGGTGATATTATATTTAGTTTCTTGACAGCCCTTTACATTTTAACTTCCCCCATTGATCCTAAATTCAAATGGTCAAATTTTTCTGTTAAAATATTAACTGGCATTTGATAAATTTGCTTGTTCTATATTCTAAGTGTGTTGGTTATAGCAGTAGACTACTAACCCATAGCTAAAATGCCATTCGGGGTCTGGAAGTTAATTGGTGTTAACCTTTCTTTCTATTGGAAGTTAGGTTGAAGATATATATTTGAAATTATATTGTTCATTTTAATAAGAGAAGTGTGAACATGACTAAATTAAATCTAAATATATGAGAAAGTATAGGAGTTCTTTGAAATAAAGAGTATATAAAAACAATCTTTAATTTCTCAACTATTCTTACTTAAGTCCACCTTGTAGTTTAACAGTTTGTTATCTCTGTTTTACTTGATCCACCACAATTATCTAGCATTTGATTCTACCTTTAGAAATTATACTCTAAACTTCTAGGAGCCAGGTTAAAACAATAATAGATATGTATTAATAATAATAATACCTCTAAGCAGTATATATTTATTAATGTTCTTGACCAGAGAGTCTCAGACTTTAACACGCATCACCTGTAGGGTTTGTTTTCATACTGATTGCTGGATCCCCACCCCAGAGTTTCTGATTGACTTAGTCTGGGGTGAGGTCCAGAATTTGCATTTCTAACAATTCCCAGGTGATACTGGTGCTACTGGTCCAGGACCACACTTTGATAACCACTGCTTTAGACCAGGGGCTGGCAAACTCTGCCCTTTATTTTTGTAAATACAGTTTTATTTGAACACAACCCCACTCATCTGTTTACTTATTATCTATGGCTGCTTTCATGCTGCAATGACAGTACTGAGTATTTTTGACAGAGACCCTATGGTCACCAAGCCCCAAATCTTTATTATCTGGCCTTTTATAGAAAATGATTGCTGACCCCTGCTCTAGACAAGCCTGTTAAAAACAGGTGTTTTTTATCCCCATTTTATAGGTGAGAAAACTAAGTCAGTAATTTTCCTACAAAGACACAAGCCAGCAAGTAACAGCAGATCTGGATTTCCAAACCTCATGCACTTTGTAAAAGCCACTTTGTAAATTTTTGCTAATGGCTCCCAAACTTATCTCTATAGCTCAGCCCTCTCCTCTGAGCACCAGCTTCTTTCAGCATCTAAATGCTTACTTGACATCTGCACTTGAATATGTAGTTGCTGATGCTTATAACCCAGGAATTACATTTGAGTCCTGCTTTTCACTTCCCAGTTACAGCCCTTGAAGGAAGTCATCATGTTGATTCTGCCTTCAAAACTTAGTTTTTAATATGTCCATGTCTCTCCATGACCACTGCCACCAGCTGGGTCTAACTCCCATCATGTCTTTTTGGGACTCTTAGACTCCTCTCAGCTATTCTCCCTGCTCTACTCTTGCTCTCCTATCAACCCCTTCTTCAGTGGAGCAGTAGAGTCATGCTTATAAAGCACAAACCAGAGCAGGTTCCCTTTGCTCTCAGAGTAATAACGCAGATTCCTTCTCACATCACTCTGCTCGACTCCGCTCCCTTTGTCTCTCCAGTCTTCTCTTAGACTGCCCCTCTCCAGCATGCTCCCTATGTTTCAGCCATCCTTAACCAAGCCCAAGTCAGATCACTTCAAAGTCTTTGCATGTGTGGTTCCCATTCCTTGCTAGATTAGTTTTTTTTCCTCAGGTTTCAGTTCTTTGCTTAACTCACAAATGTCACTTCCTTAGATTGGCCTCCAGTGACCCTCTATCTCATAAAGTCGGTAAGTATCCCAATTTTTCACTTCTATTTCAGCCTTTTATTTATTTTCCTTTTGGCACTTACACATTTCAAATTAATTTTTAAAACACTTTTTGTGGGTACTGTCACCACCTCTAGAATGTAAGTTCTAAAGGGAGAGCAATCTTGTCTGTTCACGGTGGTACGCCCCAGACCTAGTTCTATAGTAAAGGTCCATTCCAACAAATTGAGTAAGTAGGAATTGGTCCCTGCCCTCAAGGAATTTAAATCCACTGGTGAGAACTTAAAGTCTATTGGCAACGATATGCATATACTCTCATACTTGTTTGTTGCCTTTCATTAATTTTAATAAGTGTTTATTGTATTGATTGCACAATATTTTTTGTTATGAATGTTTATAATTGTAGAGACATCATACTGCTTGCAATATATATATTTTTTAAATTAATTAATTAATTTATTTATTTTTATGGCTGTGTTGGGTCTTCGTTTCTGTGCAAGGGCTTTCTCTAGTTGCGGCAAGCGGGGGCCACTCTTCATCGCGGCGCGCGGGCCTCTCACTATCGCGGCCTCTCTTGTTGCGGAGCACAGGCTCCAGACGCGCAGGCTCAGTAATTGTGGCTCACGGGCCCAGCTGCTCCGCGGCATGTGGGATCTTCCCAGACCAGGGCTCGAACCCGTGTCCACTGCATTGGCGGGCAGATTCTCAACCACTGCGCCACCAGGGAAGCCAGCTTACAATATTAAATGGGGTTATAAGGCAGACTTTTCTTTAATAAGTAAATTGTGTAGTTTATGAAAAAAATTTTGTAGACTAATTTGAGATGGACTTTTCCCTCCCCTATCAAAACACAGGAAGTTTAGTGAAGCTGCCAACATGAGAATAGGCGTTTCCATGGCCTTTTCTTTGAATAATGTGAATCAAGCATTCACGCATCTGGAAGATGATCAGCAAGAGTGGCGTTGTAAATACATCCTTGCAAGAATTGGATATTTTTTAGTTTCAGTTCAGTTGTTATTTAGGCTTCTCTGTGGGAATACAATCTCATTTGGAAGGCTGTTTAGTTTCAAAATACTTCGAATGGCTTCTGTAAGTTTTTACTCCCAAATCTACAATGGACTATTTTCTTAGGCACTGATTTTTAAACCTTATTGGAAGTGCCTAAGAGGTGTCTCAAAAATTTTTTTAAATCAAAAAGGGAAATGAATAAATGGAGAGGAGATCCACCAGGGTGAGACCAGGGATGGGAAAGAAAAAAAACTATGGCCAATGTCCACGGTGAACTGTTGACCAATATTAAGATGTATGGTTCGTATTCTGGATTTCTTTGTTTGCTTAAACAGCATGCCCTTGTGACAGAGTATATATTTTTTTACTCCCCTTGTGTTCTTTTTATCTAATGTTTATAATTAGAGCAGTTGATAGGTTGGATTATAGTTTTCAGTGGCCAGTGGGACGTGTACCAAGACACACATAAGGGTAGTATTCATGCTCGGCAGTAACCCCGTGGGTTGGGGTTTGACTTTAAAGAATAAACAACACAAGGAAAGATAACCTTATTTTTCTAGGAAAAAGTAAAAAGTGCCACAGTCATTTACTTTTATAAATACAGGCCCTCTGTCTCTTCTTCTCATCCTCAAAAAGGGCATTTTCTCCTCATTCCCTCATTGCCTTCAGGCATAATTTGTCCATCCATGAGCATCTCCACATTTTCTTCAACGTGTGGTCCCTTGCATGGGGTAGGAGACCCTTTTGCTCCGTTGATACAGCAGTGTGTTTACTAAATGAGCATCTCTGGTTCGTCATCTCCCTTTTTTTAATGATGGAAATGATCTTTGAAAACCAGCTTTCCATTAGTAAGCTTGGCTTGAAGACATAAATATTGCTGATGGTGCATTTTTCAAGACCAAACATATAGCTGCTTATTAAGGCAAAAGGCAAACATATAAATAGTTTAATAGCGGGTTTGCCTATTTAGTAGGTTGTTTTCTTTTGCTCCCGGAGTGGAAGATAAACTCACAAGTCACTCTGTAGAAGGACAGGCTGTAATATACATACTGAGCGTGAAAGTTGATGTCTGTCAGCAGTGGATTTACTTTACCCCGTTCACATTACCCCTGTTTACTTAGGAACCAGGCAGGTTAATAGCTTTTGTGTGAATGTGATTGTACCAATTAGTAGTTTCTCTGGAGACGTTGTTTGCTGTGATTAGGCTATGATTTTTCTGCTGAGAGTGGAGTTAATTCTGGACATTGACAGTGGGAACCGACATATGTATGTCCCGTAATTTTTTCTGAGCTGTTTACATTTTCCAGATGATTTATTTTTAAAAGTCAGGCTGTCACCATGAAAGAAAATTACAACAAATGGTCTGCAGATACTCAGATCTCTATAAATCAGGTGGAGACTTTGATTGGTTTATTAAAATTGTTGATTTAAAAAAATGTTTAAATTGCCTCGTACCTGATACTACAAAGGGCTTTGTATATGTTTTCAGTTTTTGGTTCTTACTCTTAATGAACAAAGTGTTTGTCTAATGCACATAGGCTAAATGAGGGAAAAGCCCATCCTTTACTCAAATCATTCTCTATTTTGGACATGTTCACATATTAATCTATCTCAAAAGAAGTGACTGTCTCCTGCTGGAGTTTTCATTTGCTGGTTGGTAGCTTTGCAAAGAAGAAAAGACTATTGACTCTGCAGGTGTGACCATGTGGAACAGAGATAACAGACCTTCAACTAGAGAAGTTGGACTGGACACAGGAAATTGAAGCTCTGGACCCCACTCTTCCATAATTAAACATGTAACACAAATGCTCTGTTAATCTGGGTCATGGTTTTACAATTTGTTCCTTTGTTCATTACCTCATTTGTTCATTCACTCATTCTTTCAACCATCTATTCAATTGTTCAGTTATCAGGGGAATTGAATGCTTCCTGTGTGCCTGGCACTCCATTGGAGACTGATATGTATAAAACAAAAACATTCCCTGCTTCATGTATCTTAGAGTTTTGTGGAGGAGTGAGACAAAAGTGAGTAAAAAGAATAGCATATTGTAGTAGTTGAGTGCCTGGGCTCTGAAGTCTGATCACTGAGACTCAAAGCTTTACTGCTGTGGGCTCCATGCCCTGGGGAAGTTCCTGCATCTCTTTGTACCTTGGTCTCCTCATCTGTAATATGGGGATGGTAGCATTGTTATGAAGGTTAAGTGAGTCCATTTATGTAAGGCATTTAGAACACTGCGGTCTCAAAGTATTAGGTAAATGTTAGCTACATGTCCACAAGTGTCCAATTTCAAAGATGATAGGGGCTATGAGGGAAAAGAACGTGGTGCTGTGAGAGAATAAAAGGAGGAAACTTTTGACTGGGTTGTGTAGTAGATTCTCCAGCTCTCTTTTCCTAATAAAACCTTAAAATTTTCTTCATTTATCTCTCCCTCTGCCACTCAGCCCATATGCTACAAAAGGCTGGCCCCATCCCCTGCTCGAAAGTGGGAAATGCCATTGATTTGTTCAGGATTCCTGCACCAAGTCAGTTTTATAAGTTTGTACCTGGAGACCCAGTAGTCCCAGGGAATGTATCCGTTTGTGCCAGTGCAAGATGAGAGAAATTTTCTTGGGGCTCCTGAGAAAGGAGACTTGGTTGTTGTTTCCTCCTTGGTTGTTGTGTGTAGATTTAAAGCCTGGAACTGTTATTGTTATTTCACTGCCAGAGTGATGATGAAACAGAGGAGGGCACTCTGGAGAAAAACTAAACTCTGATAGGAACAATCCAGATTACCACCTACATGCAGACTTTTTCAGTTTATGTGAGTTGAGTTGTGTTTTCTGCTACTCATAGTCAAAAGTATGAGATGAGTCAAGGAAGGCTTACTGTGGAGATGACAATTAAGGATGATTCCCAAGTTTGCTGACTTTTTTTTTTTTTTTTTTTTTACTAATGGGTGGGTTTGTTACCATTTACAGATAAGAGGAAGGCAGGTTGGAGGAGTGGGGGAGAAATAGGTTTTAGGGCAAAAATCTCATTTGTAAAATGAGAGGGCTGGATGTTAGCAGTGATTTCTTTTTCTGACCGAATATTCCTAAGAGAGATTACATCCTTCCATCAGAAATTATGATTTCTAGAGCCCTGGCAACCATTTTCACCAACACTGGGGCTAATGAAATCAGTCTCAGCAGGGGGTGGGGAGGGTGATCTGAGGGTGTTTTTCAACCCAGTTGCACATAAGAACCTGTGGGGAGTTTCAGAAAGTATATGGTCTACTAGATTCTTGGGCCCCTCCCCAGATACCTTGCATCAGAATCTCTAGGGTAGGACCTGGAAATCTATTTAAAAACTGGGAGCTGGGATGCAGCCAGCTTGGCACTTATATGCAGTTTAGATTTGGGGAACCACTGCATTAAGGGATGTAAGGCCCCTTCCTGTATAAGGTTTTTTGTTTTTTTAACATCTTTATTGGAGTATAATTGCTTTACAATGGTGTGTTAGTTTCTGCTGTATAACAAAGTGAATCAGCTATATGTATACATAGATCCACATATCCTCTCCCTCTTGCGTCTGCCTCCCACCCTCCCTATCCTACCCCTCTAGGTGGTCACAAAGCACGGAGCTGATCTCCCTGTGCTATGCGGCTGCTTCCCACTAGCTACCTATTTTACATTTGGTAGTGTATATATGTCCATGCCATTCTCTCACTTCGTCCCAGCTTACCCTTCCCCTTCCCCGTGTCCTCAGGTCCATTCTCTATGTCTGCGTCTTTATTCCTGTCCTGCCCCTAGGTTCATCAGAATCAGTTTTTTGTTTTGTTTTGTTTTGTTTTAGATTCCATATATATATGTGTTAGCATACGGTATTTGTTTTTCTCTTTCTGACTTACTTCACTCTGTATGACAGACTCTAGGTCCATCCACCTCACTACAAATAACTCAATTTCGTTTCTTTTTATGGCTGAGTAATATTCCATTGTATATATGTGCCGCATCTTCTTTATCCATTCATCTGTTGATGGACACTTCGGTTGCTTCCATGTCCTGGCTATTGTAAATAGTGCTGCAATGAACATTGTGGTACATGACCCTTTTGGAATTATGGTTTTCTCCGGGTATATGCCCAGTAGTGAGATTGCTGGGTCGTATGGTAGTTCTATTTTTAGTTTTTTAAGGAACCTCCATACTGTTCTCCATAGTGGCTGTATCAATTTACATTCCCACCAACAGTGCAAGAGGGTTCCCTTTTCTCCACACCCTCTCCAGCATTTATTGTTTGTAGACTTTTTGATGATGGTCATTCTAACTGGTGTGAGGTGATACCTCATTGTAGTTTTGATTTTCATTTCTCTAATGATTAGTGATGTTGAGCATCCTTTCATGTGTTTGTTGCCAATCTGTATATCTTCTGGGGAGAGATGTCTATTTAAGTCTTCTGCCCATTTTTGGATTGGGTTGTTTGTTTTTTTGATATTGAGTTGCATGAGCTGCTTGTATATTTTGGAGATTAATCCTTTGTCAGTTGGTTCGTTTGCAAATATTTTCTCTCGCTCTGAGTGTTGTCTTTTTGTCTTGTTTATGGTTTCCTTTGCTGTGCAAAAGCTTTTAAGTTTCATTAGGTCCCATTTGTTTATTTTTGTTTTTATTTCCCTTTCTCTAGGAGATGGGTTAAAAAGGATCTTGCTGTGATTTATGTCATAGAGTGCTCTGCCTATGTTTTCCTCTAAGAGTTTTATAGTGTCTGGCCTTACATTTAGCTCTCTAATCCATTTTGAGTTTATTTTTGTGTATGGTGTTAGGGAGTGTTCTAATTTCATTCTTTTACATGTAGCTGTCCTGTTTTCCCGGCACAACTTATTGAAGAGGCTGTCTTTTCTCCATTGTATATTCTTGCCTCTGTTATCAAAAATAAGGTGACCATATGTGTGTGGGTTTATCTCTGGGCTTTCTATCCTGTTCCATTGATCTATATTTCTGTTTTTGTGCCAGTACCATACTGTCTTGATTACTGTAGCTTTGTAGTATAGTCTGAAGTCAGGGAGCCTGATTCCTCCAGCTCCGTTTTTCTGTCTCTAGATTGCTTTGGCTATTCGGGGTCTTTTGTGTTTCCATACAAATTGTGAAATATTTTGTTCTAGTTCTGTGGAAAATGCCACTGGTAGTTTGATAGGGATTGCATTGAATCTGTAGATTGCTTTGGGTAGTAGAGTCATTTTCACAATGTTGATTCTTCCAATCCAAGAACATGGTATGTCTCTCCATCTGTATGTATCATCTTTAATTTCTTTCATCAGTGTCTTATAGTTTTCTGCATACAGGTGTTTTGTCTCCTTAGGTAGGTTTATTCCTAGCAATTTTATTCTTTTTGTTGCAATGGTAAATGGGAGTGTTTCCTTAATTTCTTTTTTCAGCTTTTTCATCATTAGTTTATAGGAATGCAAGAGATTTCTGTGCATTAATTTTGTATGCTGCTACTTTGCCAAATTCATTGATTAGCTCTAGTAGTTTTCTGGTAGCGTCTGTAGGATTGTCTATGTATAGTATCATGTCATCTGCAAACAGTGACAGTTTTACTTCTTTTCCAATTTGGATTCCTTTTATTTCTTTTTCTTTTCTGATTGCTGTGGCTAAAACTTCCAAAACTATGTTGAGTAATAGTGGTGAGAGTGGGCGACCTTGTCTTGTTCCTGATCTTAGTTGAAATGGTTTCAGTTTTTCACCATTGAGAACGATGTTGGCTGTGGGTTTGTCATATATGGCCTTTATTATGTTGAGGTAAATTCCCTCTATGCCTACTTTCTGGAGGGTTTTTATCATAAATCGGTGTTGAATTTTGTCGAAAGATTTTTCTGCATCTATTGAGGTGATCATATGCTTTTTCTCCTTCAGTTTGTTAATATGGTGTATAACATTCATTGATTTGCATATATTGAAGAATCCTTGATTACTGGGATAACGAGGGCAACCAAAGACAACGGCTGTCACTGTCATGGGAAATCAGTGTCCACATAACCAGGGCAACCAGAGCATCAACGGCTATCACTCTCACTGGAAGTCAGGGTCCACATATAAGATTTTAAGCGACTTTATTTTGAGAAATGCTAGCAGTGCAACTGGATTTCAGTCAAATTAAAGTATTTCTCAGAAATCCAGATTATGAACACCTAAGTGATCTATACTGATTTTTAAGTATATTTTGATATGACAACAAAAGTAAAGTACAAAAGTAAAGAGTAAAGATAAATTCCAGGGATGGAATGTGATTTAGTAATGGATAGAATATGTTTTAGAGTCACAAAGACCTGAGTTGAATCCTCCTTCACCAAAATCACATATATATTGACCTTCCCCTCCACCTCTTTGGAGCAGTTTCTCAGAGCTATCTGAAATGCTGTCTCCCATGCTATAGTCCTCCCCTTTAAAAGCCCACTTGATCATGGTGTATGATCCTTTTAATGTGCTGTTGGATTCTGTTTGCTACTATTTTGTTGAGGATTTTTGCATCTATGTTAATCAGTGATATTGGCCTGTAGTTTTCTTTTTTTGTGACGTCTTTGTCTGGTTTTGGTATCAGGGTGTTGGTGGCCTCATAGAATGAGTTTGGGAGTGTTCCTCCCTCTGCTGTATTTTGGAAGAGTTTGAGAAGGATAGGTGTTAGCTCTTCTCTAAATGTTTGATAGAATTCGCCTGTGAAGCCATCTGGTCCTAGGCTTTTGTTTGTTGGAAGATTTTTAATCACAGGCTCAATTTCAGTGCTTGTGATTGGTCTGTTTATATTTTCTATTTCTTCCTGGTTCAGTCTCGGAAGGTTGTGCTTTTCTAAGAATTTGTCCATTTCTTCCAGGTTGTCCATTTTATTGGCATACAGTTGCTTGTAGTAATCTCTCATGATCCTTTGTATTTCTGCAGTGTCAATTGTTACTTCTCCTTTTTCATTTCTAATTCTATTGATTTGAGTCTTCTCCCTTTTTTTTCTTAATGAGTCTGGCTAATTGTTTATCAATTTTGTTTATCTTTTCAAAGAACCAGCTTTAATTTTTATTGATCTTTGCTATTGTTTCCTTCATTTCTTTTTCATTTATTTCTGATCTGGTGATCTTTATGATTTCTTTCCTTCTGCTAACTTTGGGGTTTTTTTGTTCTTCTTTCTCTAATTGCTTTAGGTGTAAGGTTAGGTTGTTTATTTGAGTTATTTCTTGTTTCTTGATGTAGGATTGTATTGCTATAAACTTCCCTCTTAGAACTGCTTTTGTTGCATCCCATAGGTTTTGGGTCATTGTGTTTTCATTGTCATTTGTTTTTAGGTATTTTTTGATTTCCTCTTTGATTTCTTCAGTGATCTCTTGGTTATTAAGTAGTGTATTGTTTAGCTTCCATGTGTTTGTATTTTTTACAGAATTTTTTCCTGTAATTGATATCTAGTGTCATAGCGTTGTGGTCGGAAAAGATACTTGATGTGATTTCAATTTTCTTAAATTTACCAAGGCTTGATTTGTGACCCAAGATATGACCTATCCTGGAGAATGTTCCATGAGCACTTGAGAAGAAAGTGTATTTTGTTGTTTTTGGAAGGAATGTCCTATAAATATCAATTAAGTCCATCTTGTTTAATGTGTCATTTAAAGCTTGTGTTTCCTTATTTATTTTCATTTTGGATGATCTGTCCATTGGTGAAAGTGGGGTGTTAAAGTCCCCTACTATGATTGTGTTACTGTCGATTTCCCCTTTTATGGCTGTTAGCATTTGCCTTATGTATTGAGGTGCTCCTATGTTGGGTACATAAATATTTACAATTGCTGTATCTTCTTCTTGGATTGATCCCTTGACCATTATGTAGTGTCCTTCTTTGTCTCTTGTAATAGCCTTTTTTTAAAAAAATTTAATTTTATTTATTTTTTATACAGCAGGTTCTTTTTAGTTATCTATTTTATACATATCAGTGTATATATGTCAATCCCAAACTCCTAGTTCATCCCACCCCCACAACGCCCCCACCCTCCCGCTTTCTCCCCTGGTGTCCATATGTTTTGTAATATTCTTTATTTTAAAGTCTATTTTGTCTGATATGAGAATTGCTACTCCAGCTTTCTTTTTTTTTTTTTTTTTATAAATTTATTTATTTATTTATTTATTTTGGCTGTGTTGGGTCTTCGTTTCTGTGCGAGGGCTTTCTCCAGTTGCGGCGAGCGGGGGCCAGTCTTCATCGCGGTGCGCGGGCCTCTCACTGTCGCGCCCTCTCCCGTTGCGGAGCACAGGCTCCAGACGCGCAGGCTCAGCAGTTGTGGCTCACAGGCCTAGCCGCTCCGCAGCATGTGGGATCTTCCCGGACCGGGGCACAAACCCGTGTCCCCTGCATTGGCAGGCAGATTCTTAACCACTGCGCCACCAGGGAAGCCCTCTTTGGATTTCTATTTGCATGGAATATCTTTTTCCATCCCCTCACTTTCAGTCTGTATGTGTCCCTAGGTCTGAAGTGGGTCTCTTGTAGACAGCATATATACAGGTCTTGTTTTTGTATCCATTCAGCCAGTCAGTGTCTTTTGGTTGAAGCATTTAATCCATTTACATTTGAGGTAATTATTGATATGTATGTTCCTATTACCATTTTCTTAATTGTTTTGGGTTTGTTATTGTAGGTCTTTTCCTTCTCTTGTGTTTCCTGCCTAGAGAAGTTCCTTTAGCATTTGTTGTAAAGCTGGTTTGGTGGTGCTGAATTCTCTTAGCTTTTGCTTGTCTGTAAAGGTTTTAATTTCTCCATCAAATCTGAATGAGATCCTTTCTGGGTAGAGTAATCTTGGTTGTAGATTTTTCCCTTTTATCACTTTAAGTATGTCCTGCCACACCCTTCTGGCTTGCAGAGTTTCTGCTGAGAGATCAGCTGTTAACCTTATGGGGATTCCCTTGTATGTTATTTGTTGCTTTTCCCTTGTTGCTTTTAATACTTTTTCTTTATATTTAATTTTTTATAATTTGATTAATATGTGTCTTGGAGTGTTTCTCCTTGGATTTATCCTCTATCGGACTCTCTGTGCTTCCTGGGCTTGGTTGACTATTTCGTTTCCCATGCTAGGAAAGTTTTCAACTATAATCTCTTCAAATATTTTCTCAGTCCCTTTCTTTTTCTCTTCTTCTTCTGGGATCCCTATAATTCGAATGTTGGTGCGTTTAATGTTGTCCCAGAGATCTCTGAAACTGTCCTCAATTCTTTTCATTCTTTTTTCTTTTTTCTGCTCTGTGGTCGTTATTTCCACTAGTTTATCTTCCAGGTCACTTATATGTTCTTCTGCCTCAGTTATTCTGCTATTGATTCCTTCTAGAGAACTTTTAATTTCATTTATTGTGTTGTTCCTCATTGTTTGTTTGCTCTTTAGTTCTTCTAGGTGCTTGTTAAACGTTTCTTGTATTTTCTCCATTCTATTTCCAAGATTTTGGATCATCTTTACTATCATTACTCTGAATTCTTTTTCAGGTAGACTGCCTATTTCCTCTTCATTTGTTTGGTCTGGTGGGTTTTTTTCCTTGCTCCTTCATCTGCTGTGTATTTCTCTGTCTTCTCATTTTGCTTAACTTACTGTATTTGGGGGTCTCGTTTTCACAGGCTTCAGGTTCCTAGTTCTTGCTTTTTTGGTGTCTGCCCCCAGTGGGTAAGGTTGGTTCAGTGGGTTGTGTAGGCTTCCTGTTGGAGGGGACTGGTGCCTGTGTTCTGGTGGGTGGGGCTGGATCTTGTCTTTCTGGTGGGCAGGAGCATGTCTAGTGGTGTGTTTTGGGGTGTGTGTGAACTTACTATGATTTTAGGCAGCCTCTCTGCTAATTGATGGGGTTGTGTTCCTGTCTTGCTGGTTGTTTGGCATGGGGTGTCCAGCACTGGAGCTTGCTGGTCGTTGAGTGGAGCTGGGTCTTAGCGTTGACACGGAGATCTCTGGGAGAGCTTTCGCCTTTTGATATTATGTGGAGCCGGGAGGTCTCTGGTGGACCAGTGTCCTGAACTCGGCTCTCCCACCTCAGAGTCACAGGCCTGACACACGGCCGGAGCACCAAGACCCTGTCAGCCACATGGCTATCTTGGCCACTGGGCAGTTGGAGGCTGCCCGGCGAGCAGTGGCCTCCACGCACACCAGCGCCCGCCTGCACCTCACACGAGCAGCGCTCCCCCTGTATAGGGTGTTTGATTACAACTCCAGGAACCAGCTTCAGTTAACTTAAGCCCAGGAAACAGCATGTGCAGTAGGAGTGGCCACAGCACAGTCTTGTTAAAATGCCTCAGCTGCCATCAGGACACTACTGCTTCTTGATACTACCTCTAGTCAAATTGTTCTGATGTTTTCTTTCTAGAGTGATAATCAAAACACTTTCTTTGACTCTTAGCATGTTGGAGATATTATGAGTATATTAACAGTTACCAAATGCTTAGGTGCTTGATTGATGGTTATTAGAGCACCTGTTACTTGAATAGCAGTTACAGTATCACTTTACGTTTCAGTAGCTGGGCAATCCCAGGAGAAATTAGGTGGCAGATCAGCCTCCAGTCAAAGTTTATGGTCTATTGTCATTGTATGGACATTATTACTCATGCTCTGCCGAAGTTAGAGAATAGAATAGCAGTGGATGATGTCTCCTGTCAACAGTGAGAAAGGTGTCTTGGAGAAGAAATCAGTCAAGGACATATTGAAGCATAATTAGGAGCCTTGTTATAAGCAGTGGGGAAGTGAGATGTCTGGGGTGGGGGTGAGCCAAGGAGGGTAGTACTGGCTCCAGGGCTGACACAGGGCCCCCAAATAAAGAGATGCTCTGCAGGAAGCAGTTGCTCTAATTAATGTAATTAAGGTTTTATTTATGGCCATTTGGGGCTGCATTGGCAGCCAGGCAATTTGAGGAAGGTGGTAATGATTCTGTCAGCTTTGGATTCATCTCTGCTTTGGATTCATCTCTGCTTTGCCACATCTTCTTTTTTTTTTTTTCCCCAACCTCTACCCTCATAGGTTTATGAGTGGTGAAAGGAGAACATTTAGTCGTGCTGGAAGGAAGCAGCATATTAACTCTTCTACCTCCTAAGAGATAGGTTTCTGCTTATCTTCCCCAGAAAGAAAGCAAGACCTAAATATAACACTATTCTCTTTGCTTATTTATTATTTTTGAGGTGATATACGCTTTAGTAGTTATCTTAGGTGTCATATTAAGCTTTAGAACATTGGGCACATTTGCGTTTGTTCCTCTGCTTCAATTTGCTATCCCTAATTGAACTGACTTTTATATTTAAACATTCGTCCATTGGAGAAAAGCATAAACAATAATGGTATCAGTGTAGGATTTTTAGAGGTGATTTTTGGTTATGTGTTATACAGTGGAAGCATGAAAACCTTGTAGTCTTCAGAGTGTTTAAATTTCCTTGTCACCACCATTGTTATCAGCTCCACCATGGCCATTAGCAAATAGTGGTTGAGGCTAATCAAGTGTAAGATTAGTGAGTTAGCCACCAAGAATAAGAGGTTTCTACAGAAACAGATAAACAGAGGTAGTAGCATAAGCTTGTGTTAATTATGTCGGAAAGGTCTTCAGAGAATACACATTTGTTGGGCTTCTCCGTATCCCCTGATGTGAGATCAGCAGTTAGTCTCCAGGAATGCAGAAGTTTCAGGGCCTGGTTCTAGAGTTTAGAGAAAAATGGCAGATAATTAAGACTTAAGGTTTTTTGTATGTTTATATTCCTTAATGAAATGTGACTCTTAATTTGTCTGAGACTTTTTAAAGTCAATACATCTATCTAGATGTAGCAATGAAGAACTCGGTGATTAGGAAATTTTAATGATGGTGGTTTTTCTGTCATTCTTAAATTTCTATAAAGAATGTGGCATTTATTGGTTTAATCAAGTTAAAAATTTCTTTAAATGGCTTCATGGTGATTTCCAAGTTGCTCAGAAATGTAATTATGCCACTTCAAAAGAACAGCTTGGTAGAGCTACAAAGTTTATAGCACCTAGTACTTTTTTGAAGCTGTAGTATTAAAGAGATTTATAGCTCCATTATATATGGAAATGGGAGCTCAAGAGCATGTGGTAATTGAAATCCACCGACAGTCCTTCACTTGGAGTCCTTTCTGGAATGTGGGGAGGAACAATTAAACATAGATAGTCTTTAAACCTTTTTTCTTTCTTTTTTTAAAAAATAAATTTATTTATTTATGGTTGCGTTGGGTCTTCATTGCTGTGCGCGGGAGCTACTCTTTGTTGTGGTGTGTGGGCTTCTCTTGTTGCGGAGCACAGGCTCTAGGCACACCGGCTTCAGTAGTTTTGGCATGCAGGCTCAGTAGTTGTGGCTCGAGGGCTCTAGAGCACAGGCTCAGTAGTTGTGGTGCACGGGCTTAGTTGCTCCGCGGCATGTGGGATCTTCCCAGACGAGGGCTCGAACCCGTGTCCCCTGCATTGGCAGGCGGATTCTTAACCACTGTGCCACCAAGGGAAGTCCCTAAACCTTTTTTCTTTTAAGTTATCATGTGCATTTCTTTTAGGCCACTGTGTATTGTACATTCTAAGAGGTGTAAAAAAAATTTTAAAAAGGTAGTAGTAAACTGATAATGAGCTCCTGATTGCTTTGCTGCTTACTTTTTGTGGTACAGACACTCACTGGCCCCCAAACATACAGCAGAATTTTATTTTATTTTATTTTATATTTTGGCCTCACTTTGTGGCATGCAGTTCCTGGACCAGGGATTGAACATTGGCCCCCAGCAGTGGAAGTGCAGAGTCCTAACAACTGGACCACCAGGGAATTCCCATACAGCAGAATTTTAGATGCTCTCTTTTGTAAGCTCTAGTGGCTCAAGTAATCAGCATGGTATTGAAGGTGATGGTGAAAAATCATGTTGACTACTCATGGAAACACTCCGAATGGGTGCAGCTTAGTCTTGCATAATGCTAGTGTCCCGTCTGTAAGACTCGAGTCATCAATGGGGTAATTTTGGTCCAACCGTATACTTCAGTCCTTGTTTCTCTCCTTTTTGATGCCTAACCTGGTTACTCTGAGAATGCCCACACTCAACATGGCTTCACTTCTGCCCCTTCCCGCCCCCCCCCCCACCCCTGTACTCCAGCTCTGCCTTCTCACTATTCCTCATGCCCACCTGGCCTTTCACATCTTTATGTTCACACGCTGGTCTTTTTGTTGGGAATATCCTCTTATCCACCATCCTGGTGCTGTGGGGTCCTAATCATCACAAATGCTACTAAAGTCATTTCTGCTGGAAAGTCTTTGATGTCAACCCCCAGCCCCCAGGTGAAGGTTGCTTCTTCCTCTGTGGCTCCCATACTCCTTTATTATGGAAGTCGTCTCATATTCTTAGTGTTCATTTGCAAGCCTTTCTCTACCACTAGTCTGTAAACTCATTGAAGGTAGAGACAATGCCATTTTTCTGTCTTTAGCATCTGACGTAATGACTAATACGTATTCGGCATTCATTATATGCTTTGTTGAAATGATTTCAACAGAATATATACTTTTGTTGTTTTAGAGTGTTTGTTCTGAGTAGGACTGTGCTATATCCATGGGTGTAAGAAGTGTGACAGTCGACCTGGGCCTTAGAGGTTTATATTGCTTTTGGAAGAGAAAAGACACGCAGGAAAAATGTTAAATAATTAAAGACAGCGAATGGTACTACCACTGTTTTAAGAAAAAGAACACGGAGAAAGCATATAGGTCCTCAGTAGAGAACTGGGTAAAAGATGTTGTATTTATACAGAAGAGGAGAGGTATGGGGAAGTGGGAAGGAGAAAATGCATGTATTTTGGAGGAAGAAAAGCAAGAAAAAAGGCAGTGCCAGAGCACAGAAACCACATGGAATTGGGACAACTAGCAAATTACTTCATCTGAATCTCTTTCCCTCTTCTATAAAGTAGGAATAATATTTGTATCTGCCCTACAGAATTATAAAAAGGAAGCGAGATGTAACAATTCATGTAAAGCATTTAGCATAATACCTGCAACGGAGGAAACGCTCACGTGATAGCAATCCATTATTATTATTGTTAGTATAGTGTTGTGATTAAATTGGAGTGGCCAGGCATAAAAACACACCTTTATGAGGGAACCATAGAAAGCGAAGCCAGACAATCTGTGGGAAACCCAGTTAGAGAAATGAAGGCAAGGTAATAGGTCAGCGATCAGATGAAAGTGGGAATGAACAGGTTATCTGGTCAGTGTTGGGGGAAGGGAAAAGCAGAGAAGTGTGAAGAGCCGTGGAGAACTAAACAGAAAGAACTAGTGAAAAGACGACGACCTTGAAGCTAAGGCAATGCTTGCCCCAGGCGGTTTAAAAAAGATCTGCTTCCGGCTGGGACTGGAGCCCATCACTGAGCATGCCCAGCCCGAGAGCCCGCTCCGCTGGTATGAGCAGGTGTCCAGAACGAGTGAGCTAGCTGGTCATTAGCGGGACTTGTGGAAAGGGGGGAATTGTGGTAGCGGCAGATTGTGACGAGAGATAGGGCAGTGGTGGAGGTAAGTAGGGAGATTGTTGAGGCAAAAGAATGGCTAAAAGCTTTATTGGAAACAGGATCCCAGTTTAAGTTTACATAGGGCTTTCTTTCTACTGCCCTAGGTTTGAAAGGCAAGGTCTTGCAATCCAGAGATGGTGTCTGTCTCCTGGGCCCCTAGGGGAGTCCTCAGTCACTTGTTTGGCCTGTCTTTCTCAAAATATTAGACAGCCTGTATGCCCAGTGTTTCAGCTTTAGTAGATTGTTATTTTATTTTTTTAGGTATGAGCTAAAAAGAGAAAGTCTTATTTATTATGCTTTTGGAAATGTTCAGGATTTTTGTCATGCAATATAGCCAAAACATTTTCTACCTAAGGTATATATGTTAAATACAGCAGTCTTAGATTACTGTTCTCCGACTTGCATGTTTATAAAAAATCACCTGAGGTGCTTGTTAGACAATTTAGATTTCTAGGCCTCACCCCAGACCTACCTTATTTCTAGGGAAAACACCTTGGAATTCATGTTTATAAGCATCCCAAGTACTTCTTGTGATCAGGCAACTTGGATAAATATTGCTTGTGACAAATAAAAGCCTTTTAAATTCCTCTGTCCTTGTAGGTCAGGGATTCTAGTTTTCATTACTAAGTCATGGTCTGATTGTACTCTGATTCAGACTTTGAGAAGTCGTAAGAAAGGTTTACTGTATTCTCCTTGTTAGACCAGGAGTTAAACCTAGTGGTTCTCAACTGGGGAGGGGAGTGGATTTTTATCCCCCAGGGGGCATTTGGCAATGTCTGGAGACAGTTTTGGTTGTCATACTAGGGCTGTGGGTGTTACAGGTACCTATTCTACAGTGAACAGGACCTCCTCCCACAAACAAAGAATTATCTTGTCCAAAATATCAACAGTGCTGAGGTCAAGAAACCCTGGTTAACCCTTAAGATCTGTCAGTATTAATTAACAATCAGCCAATTAATTTAAATCTTAAGTTGAGGTATATATATCTCATGGGATCACCATCCATATGAAGATGTAGAACATTTCTACATAAAAGAATATGTCAAGAAAAGTAAAGCCAACCATTTGCTAGACTTTTGAGGTAGGTCCACGTCAAGGCCCTTGGTTTGCAAATGGGTATGTAATGGGAGTGGAGTCTCTTTTCTATTTTTTGACTAAATCACACATTAAAGAGTCCTTTATAATGGAGCTGGAATGTAAAAACACTTGTGAATTGGTTTGACTGCCAAGTCATCCTACAGTTTTACAATTTTTCTCATTTTCCTTTATGCCTGTTTCCTCTATACTTGATTTGACAACAGTTTTTTGTTTTAGTGACTTGTCTCAGTCCTATAAGACACTTTTTTTTTCATTTAGAACTCATCAGTTTACATTGTAATTACTTGAATATGATTATAATAGCTGTATAATGAGTAGAAAGAGGGCTAGGGACAGACACAGTTGACTTATAAGCATAGGATTCAACTAGGGGGACAGATAAACTTTCCCGCATGGAGGGTGGGCCCCTAAATACTAGTTGGCAGGGGGCTCTGGGCACACAGGACATGCATGTTTTACAGAGGCACTGAGAACAAGGGTTAATTCATTAATTTATGTATGGGAAGGTTGATTAAGAAAGCTCTTTCAGTTTTCAGTGAGCCAGCGTAATTTGAAAGACAGGATAGGAGGGAGGGAACACCAGATATTTTGATCTTTTTGATTAGTTACATAGAAACAGCCTTTACTTTCTCTAACTTCTCTAAATTAGACACCTAAAACTTAAATTTGGATTTCTCACCAATTCATATTTTCTGAAAAGAATCAGAAGTAGATAAAAAAGTGGCCATATATTTAATTAGGGAAAACAGGTGTTCATGTTTGCATTTTTCCTAGAGAGTACTTAATTTTCAAATTTGAAGTAACAGTTTGGGAATAGATAGAGGAATCTGACAAATGTAAAAGATTATATTTGAGCACGTTTCCAATGTAATTATGTAAAGTACTTTGCAGATCATAATATATCTTTTAAAGGTGTGTGTACCTTTAGGTCAAATCATTGTAAACCCTGGGAAAAAGGACTGGGGACTTGCAGGCTCTTGTCAGGTCTTGTCTGAATCTGGCGTCAGCCTTGTACTAACACACCAGATACCACCCCGTAAATTCTGTTGAAAAGCGGTCTGCCAATTTGAAGCTGTCTATTGCTTAATAAAGTCTAGCAGCTTCTATATGTTTTCTGTAGAAGCTGAATAAATATAGCAAGATAAAATCTGTTTAATTTTGGAAGTGATAATATCATTTACTTAAAATCTTTGAGTTAAAAGTTGGAAGCAATTTTTGCATGACGCTTTAATTTCACATGAACAATATTTTTATATACTGTAGGAGAAGTCATAAAAATTTAAAATGGAACATCTGTGCTAACATTTGTATCAATTTAAAAAAAACTAGAAAGAACCTTATTAAATAATATGAGTAGATAGTTGAAGCTACATTTTGGCATGTTGGATTATATACTTTAAAAAATCACGGGCTTCCCTGGTGGCGCAGTGGTTAAGAAATCTGCCTGCCAATGCAGGGGACACGGGTTCGAGCCCTGGTCTGGGAAGATCCCACATGCCGCGGAGCAACTAAGCCCGTGAGCCACAACTACTGAGCCTGCGCGTCTGGAGCCCGTGCTCCGCAACGGGAGAGGCCGCAACAGTGAGAGGCCCGCGCACCGCGATGAAGAGTGGCCCCCGCTCGCCGCAACTGGAGAAAGCCCCCGCACAGAAACGAAGACCCAACACAGCCATAAATAAATAAATAAATAAATAAATTTATTAAAAAAAAAAAAAATCACAATTGAGATTTATTTTATGATGCATTTTTAGAAATAATTGTATTTCACAAAATATTCCTTTTGTTTTCATTTTTGCATTATTTATTGCTGGCAATTCCAGAGTCCCCATGTGATTTTTTTCTTGTTCACATCATTAAATGAGCATCTTTTAAAACAGAAAATGTTTCTTCTCCCTAGTAGAAGCATATAGATTACTATACTTATAATTAATATAGTTTCAAGAAAATTAAATAACTTGGTTTAAATATGTCTTAGTGAAACTCAATTATTTGGCAGTATTTGGGAGGGAAAATATGAATTGGTGAAAAATCCAAATTTGAGTTTTAATTGTATAATTTAATTATTGTGTTGAAAATAAAGGCTATGATATATGAAATGTATTGCTTATTAGAGATCCTTAGGGAATCTGGATTTGAATAGCCAAGAAGATCTTGTAGCCAGCTTAACTCTAAGTATGTATCTCAATGCTTAAAGATATTTGGAAACAAAAAACAGTCTACCTAAAAATTTTATTTATACTATTCATAAAGCAATGTAATTCAGATTTAATTAGAAATCAGAAGTCATTTACTGTGGCTAATTTGTGCCAGGTACATTGGAGATACGAAGAATAAAACTTGTGCAAGCTGATAAGAGTTTTAATGCATTTGAAAATAATTTTCCTGAAAATTTGCTTTTTTTTTTGTAGAGAAGATTGCAATTTACTAATGCTAATATTTTCATAATTGTCATTTTATGGGTTCATTAAACCTGTATTTATTGAGCTGCTACTTTACATCATAGTGGCTGCAGTTGCCATTCATTTCTTGCGCTTTGTTTCCCTTGTTTTTCTTCATTATTTTGTGCTGTCAGAATTGCTGTCTTTCCTCTAGAGGTGTCCTTCATTTAATGTAATAGCAACATTCCGGAGACTATGCATGTATCACATTTTAATATTGCCCCTGCCTTTACAATTTCAGAAAGAATTGTCAAGCCCTTTAGTGCTAGGCTTTTTTTTTTTTTTTTTTAAATTTAATTAATTTATTTATTTATGGCTGTGTTGGGTCTTCGTTTCTGTGCGAGGGTTTTCGCTAGTTGCGGCGAGCGGGGGCCACTCTTCATCGCGGTGCGCGGGCCTTTCACTATCGCGGCCTCTCTTGTTGCGGAGCACAGGCTCCAGACGCGCAGGCTCAGTAGTTGTGGCTCACGGGCCTAGTTGCTCCGCGGCATGTGGGATTCTCCCTACCCGGGTTTGAACCCGTGTCCCCTGCATTAGCAGGCAGACTCTCAACCACTGCGCCACCAGGGAAGCCCTAGTGCTAGGTTTTTTGATAGCACCTTTTATATTTCCTTACTTTTTAACAGATACATCATATTACATTCCTGCCCCCTCCCCCGCCAGGAAATTACAAAGAGAAAGGATAAAATTGGTAACTTTACCTTCTTCTGATATGTCTTTAGTACTCTGATTTACATCCTGGAACATCAGTATGTGACAATACACAGAGTATTGCCAACCAGGGAAGCTCACCCAAAACCTCAGCATCCAGTTTTCCTTGAGTCTTCACTACATAGGCATGAATGATTGACTCACTGGGCATGTAATTGAAGTCAGTCCCTGCCCCCTCCCCTCTCAGGTTGATATCACAAAGCCCCACCCTCTAATTATATGGTTGGTCCTTCTGGTGAGTCTTCTTGCAGCATAAACTGTCTAAGGGGTTTACCACAAGTCACCTTGGAAGCATGCATGTCCTAAGCATCAAGTATGGTCTTAAGGGCCCGCTGTGAATAACAAGGATACTCCTGTTACCTGGGCAATTCCAAGGGTTTAGAAGCCAGCCAAATTCTTATTATAGACCCTTCTATTCCCCTTGAAGGTGTAGTATGGCTTATTTTATTAGCTGTATGCAAAACTGAACTATGTTATCATTTCTTTAACGTTTCTAGAACTTTACTCTGCCATTAGTTATGTGGCCTTGATTAAATTACTTAACTTGTTTGAGGCTCAGTTTTCTTGTCTTGTATTACGGAGGTAATAGAACCTACTTATTAGAGAAAAAGCAAAATGCCTTACAGAGTGTCTGAAAATAAAACATAACTCTATAAAATAATAGCCATTATTATGTGCACATTTGCACTATAATCAAATGCAATAATTAAGAATCAGTAGATAATTTTTTCCTGCTACTTATAAGCATACAGCTCGGACTGTCTTTGTCCAACTTTTTTCCTATTTGTAATGTATATATTAAGTCTGTATTATTATATATTTTATATATTATATTAAATATATAAATATACTAATACTTATACAAAATATGTTATTTATATTATAATTTAGTATATATTTCTAATACATAAAAATATAAAACAAATATGTTAGTAAAAATATGAATATATTAAATATAAATATAATATATAATGTATATGTAAAGTATATATTATATATGTGTAATATATATTGAAAGGAGTGTTTAGCCGAGAAACTGATGACTGTTTTGACATTTGGCCATTTCTTGTCAAGCAAATCAATTAATGATTGGTGTTTTAAACTGTTCTGCTTGAATAAGCTTTATATTTTTAGATGACATCTGTAAATTAATTCTCAAATACAGGATGTAATTTTAAATAAGTGAATCTCTTTTATACCGTATTTTGACCAGTTTTTTGTAGCTTTCCTCCTGACTGCTTTTATTACACCAGCTACTTGAGATTTGACTGTATTTTTATTTTCTAATTGCTTGCATTAGTTATGCACCTGTTTGCATTTAAACTTTCTTCCAGATAAACTCACTATTTATTACAGGTGTTTTATAATCAGTTTATAATGTCTGGAGAGTTACTCAGTATATGCTATTGTCTGCCCAGAAATGGGAAATTAGGTTAACTTTTGTACTTCCTCCATAGAAGGTAAAGATATGACATTTGGAGTTTATGACCAAAATACCCTAATTAATATATGAAAGCTCCATGTGTTCAGAAACTATGAACCTATGATATGAGCATATCTTTATAAAACTATGAGCATACCTTTCTAGAACTTGTCACATTGGCTGGCAAAGCTGAATTAAAACACCAATTTAAAAATGAGGAAGTATCATTTGAAACCTTTATTAACTGTAGCAGTAAAAACAATAAAAATGAGTAAGTAGTTTATGGAAAAATCATCTTTGTTTCATAGTTTTCTGGGAAAATGTCTATTATTATGATTAAATATTAATCGACATTCCATTGCCTAACTATTCCATAAAAGTTGTTACAAATTGCCACAAGCAATTTTCACCAGAGAAACTGGTAGAGATTAAACTATATTGTATCTTAAAACACTTCAGTCCCTCATATGTGCGTGAAGTGGAGGAGTGAAGTAATTATCTGGATCACAGGAGGTAAGATAACATTTTCGTTGTGGTTTTTTAGAAGTGTCAAATGAAAGTCTTTTTTCTTCTCGTAAAGTGTCTGCTTCCAGCTTTCTCTGTGGCCTGTGGTTGTAAGCTGAGGAGGACCACCAGGGCTGTAGTGTCTGGAGGTCTTAGACCCCTCACAAACTGTCTTCAACCAGAGCAGCTGGTTTTATTTGATTTATATACTGGGATTCTGTGAAAAACATCCTTTGAAAAAAAGAATTCTCTTGAGTCCCAAAATCAGGCTTGTTCAGAAATTGCTGGCCCAAGAGAATGTTTAAGGATTTTTAACATAAACTGAGCAGTTGAAAACGATACTAGAACATAAAGGAGTAGAAGGAAGGGAGAAGCAATACAGATGGCAGAGGACAGATTAGTTTTCTCTCCACACACCACAGTGAGGATGGGAAGAATGTATTATGATTATTTGGCTGCTGACCATATGCTACTTGCTGGGATTATGCTGTACTCTTTTCTTACTGAGGTAAACTTTATAGAAAATAAAGGGAACTATTTTAAATAGAATGTATAATTCAGTAGCATTTAGTACATTCACAGTGTGCTGTAACCGTCACCTCTGCCTAACTCTAAAACATTTTCATCGCTATGTTGTATTATACTTTAAAATTTTATTCACCAAATTTATACTGGGCTTCTTTCTCAAAAGGGCTAGGAAATGGTGTCTAATACATACTATTAATAAAATAGAAATGGAAGATCAGAACCAAGGAAAGGAGAAGGAGGCTAGTATGTAATTTATAAATGTTAATGTTGTTTTTATTCAGCATCAGGGTTGATTCTTAGGCTTCCCAGCAGCAGAGCAATAAGGTACATCTGATAAGAGAAGAATACCAGCTCCTCAGTGGAAACAGTTTTTCTTAACACTCAGTTCTAAATGAAATTTGTCATTTGGGACTTGATGTGACATCGAGTGACTGGAGTTTTATAGTGGATACTGAAGCATTTTAAATATGACTCTTTGTGAAATAACCTTCAGTAAAAGCTAAGGGCACACTCTTATTCCGTGAGGTGATGATAGGAATTTTAGGTATACCAGAATCACACATATTTGACTTCTACTTGTTTGATCTCCAAATAGTCCAGATGCTGTGTTTTGACTAGAAAAAGGCAGAATGTGAGGTTGGCGGGAAGCCTTAAGAAGATCTCTGTCAGCAGGTCCAGAGGGGATGGGAGCCTGGTTGGACCAGGGGTATGCTTTAAGTGAATAGTGAAATATAGTTTCAAGGCTAAAGTCTTTTTTGTATGTTTATGTAATGAGGTGTATGTAGATGATATAAAGTATAAACCTCACCGTGCGCGAAGATACACAACTACTGCACGTGCGCAAAGATACACAACTACTGCACGTGCGCAAAGATACACAACTACTGCACGTGCGCAAAGATACACAACTACTGCACGTGGTTACAGAGGTTACTTGTTTCAGCCAGTGGATGGTGTGTGGCAAACCTAGAAGTAATTGGGGGATATTTACAGGCAAAAATTTACTTATTTATGTTTGGTAAATTTGAATTTATTACCAACAGTGTAAGTATGAGAAGATTAGAGTAGATTTTATTGGTTCTATACACCTATTTTAAGTTGCTTTTCCTAAAGTTTTGCTAATTTACAGTGCAACTAGCAGTTTAAGAGAATTCCAGTTTCATTGCATATTTGTAAGCACTAGGTATAATCATTAACGCTTTTTTCTAATATAATAAAATGCTTAATTTTTTTAGAAGAGGAAAACGAAGGCCATGGTAATACAGTGACATCAGACTATAAGCTGATGGGCATGTTCTATATATTTTTTACTCTAAACTTTATTTCAAAAAATTAGGTATTCCCTTTGTGTAAATTCACCAATTTTTATCATTTTGGGACATTTGTATTATCTCCTTTATTAAATGCTGAACCATTTGAAAGTAAGTTGTAGTCATTATATGTCAGCATGTTTCTTTTAAAAATAAGGACATTTTCAGCCATTCCACAACCACCCTATTGTTATTACAACCAAGACATTTAACATTGAAACAGTTAAGTTATCTATATACAGTCTGTATTCAGATTTTTTCAGCTGTCCCAGAAACGTCCTTTATTGCTTTTCCCCAATCCAAGATTCAGTTAAGGAACATGCCTCGCATTTGGTTGTCATGCCTTTTTAGTCTTCTTTAATCTAGAAAAGCCCCTACTGCCTTTTATCTTTCATAATATTGATAGTTTTGAATAGTGCAGGCCAGTTTTTTTATAGAATGCCCCCAGTTTGGTTTTGTCTGATTGTATTTCCTGTTAGAGTGAGGTTAAACATTATGACAAGAATGTTGAATAAGTGAGATTGTGTTCTTTCCATTTCATTGCACCAATAGACACTTAAAATGTCGTTTGTTCTGTTTTTGGTGATGCTGCATTTGATAACTAGGTTAAGGTGGTATTGCCAGATCTTTCCATCTACAGGTAAATTTTTTCCTTTGCAATTAATAAAGAAGCTATGGGATGTTATTTTGAGAGTATGTGACTCTCCTCTACAGAGACTATTTTAATCATTGTTGTATTCCCACTACCTAGTACAGGGCCTGGCATGGAGTAAATGCATAATAAAAGTTTATTGAGTGAATAAATGAATGACCTGGGATACAGGCCTCTTTCTTTCAAGTCAGATGCAATGTTGCATTGAATTTATGTGAAAATTTATTTCTTATCTTTTATTTTTTTCCAGCTTTATTGAGGTATAATTGACAAAATTGTCTATATTCAAAGTTCACAATGTGATGATTTAATGTATGTACGCATTATGAAATGAATACCTCAATCAAGTTAATTAACACATCCATAACCTTCAATAGTTACTTTGTGTGTGTGTGTCTATTCAGGTACTCTGCCATTTTAAAATCAAATGATTTGTTTTTTTGCTTTTGAGTTGTATGAGTTTTTTGTATACTTTAGATATTAACCCCCATCAGATATATGGTTTGCAAATATTTTCTCTCACTCTATAGGTTGCATATTCATTTTGTTGATTTTTCCCTTTCCTTTTTAGTTTGATATAGTTCCACTCGTTTGTTTTTGCTTTTGTTACCTGTGATTTTGGTGTTATATCCAAAAAAATTGTTGCCAAAGCCAATGTCAAGGAGTTTTCCTCTATGTTTTCTTCTAGGAGTTTTACAGTTTTAGGTTTCATATTTAAGTCTTTAATTTATTTTGAGTTAATTTATGTGGGTGATGTAAGGTAGAAGTCCAGTTTCATTCTCTTGTATATGGATACCCAGTTTCCCAGTACCACTTATTGAAGAGACTGTCCTTTTTCCATTGTATGTTTTTGGTGCTCTTGTCAGAGATTAGTTGACCATATATGGGTGGGTTTATTTCTGGGCTCTGTTCTGTTCCATCGGTCTATGTGTCTGTTTTTATTCTGGTATCATACTGTTTTGATTAATATTGCTTTGTAATATTGTTTGAAATCTGGAAGCAAAATGCCTCCAGCTTTGTTCTTCTTTCTCAAGACTGCACAGGCTATTTGGGGTCTCTTGTGGTTTCATACAAATTTTATGATTTTTTTTTCTTTTTTTTGTGAAAAATGCCATTGGAAACTTGACAGGGGTTGCACTGAATCTGTAGATTGCTTTGGATAGTATGCACATTTTAACAATATTAATTCTCCCAATCCAAGAACGTGTAATATCTTTCCATTTATTTATGCCCTCTTCAATTTCTTTCAACAGTGTCTTATAGTTTTTATTGTACAGGTCTTTTACCTCTTTGGTTGAATTTATTCCTAAGTATGTTTTCTGTTGCAGTTGTAAATGAGATTTTTTTTCTTAATTTCCAGATAGTTTGTTGTTAGTGTATGTAAATGCAACTGATTTTATTTCCTGAAACTTTACTGAATTCATTTATTAGTTTGATTTCTTAGCTTTTAAAAAGCACTTTATACTTTATATTGAACATATTAATTAAAATAAGTATTTTATTTACGGCTAAATAGATGATATGCTAAAATGTAAACCATAAAGCATGTGAAATGAGTAGGCTTTTTGCAGAAGAAACAAGTGTTTTGGTAATGAGAAAATAAGGTAATATAAACAGGCACTATTCTCCAGTGGATCTAAAACACTTCCCCAGGTCATGATTAGTAACTAATAAACTTTATCAAACTACCTCGCCTTAAAAACAAACTAAATCAGTCTTCTAAAATAACAGATATGTGAACTTTTATACAAGTTGCTCCAGTTATGACTTCTAAAATGTGAAAATGACACTCATATCACAGCTTATGAAATTCTTATCTTTGATAAGAATTCTGCATATGCATTTGTACATTTGAACTAAATACGTATAATTATATATACTATCTGATTATAATTAGACACCAATTCGTTGATATGTAGTATTAACACATATAATATTAACATATATATTTATGTCAAAAATAATTTGTAGTTTTTTTAATTTTAAAATTTTTTTATTTTTTAACATCTTTATTAGAGTATAATTGTTTTACAATGGTGTGTCAGTTTCTGCTTTATAACAAAGTGAATCAGTTATACATATACGTATGTCCCCATATCTCTTCCCTCTTGCATCTCCCTCCCTCCCACTCTCCCTATCCCACCCCTCTAGGTGGTCATAAAGCACCGAGCTGATCTCCCTGTGCTATGTGGCTGCTTCCCACTAGCTATCTATTTTATGTTTGGTAGTGTATATATGTCCATGCCACTCTCTCACTTTGTCCCAGCTTACCCTTCCCCCTCCCCATATCCTCAAGTCCATTCTCTAGTTGGTCTGCATCTTTATTCCCGTCTTGCCCCTAGGTTCTTCTGACCATTTTCTTTTTTTTAGATTCCATATATATGTGTTAGCACACGGTATTTGTTTTTCTCTTTCTGACTTACTCCACTCTGTATGACAGTCTCTAGGTCCATCCACCTCACTACAAATAACTCAGTTTCGTTCCTTTTTATGGCTGAGTAATATTCCATTGTATATATTTGCCACATCTTCTTTATCCATTCATCTGTTGATGGACACTTAGGTTGCTTCCATGTCCTGGCTATTGTAAATAGAGCTGCAATGAACATTTTGGTACATGACTCTTTTTGAATTATGGTTTTTTCAGGGTATATGCCCAGTAGTGGGATTGCTGGGTCGTATGGTAGTTCTATTTTTAGTTTTTTAAGGAACCTCCATACTGTTCTCCATAGTGGCTGTATCAATTTACATTCCCACCAACAGTGCAAGAGGGTTCCCTTTTCTCCACACCCTCTCCAGCATTTATTGTTTGTAGATTTTTTGATGATGGCCATTCTGACTGGTTTGAGGTGATACCTCATTGTAGTTTTGATTTGCATTTCTCTAATGATTAATGATGTTGAGCATTCTTTCATGTGTTTGTTGGCAATCTGTATATCTTCTTTGGAGAAATGTCTATTTAGGTCTTCTGCCCATTTTTGAATTGGGTTGTTTGTTTTTTTGATATTGAGCTGCATGAGTTGCTTGTATGTTTTGGAGATTAATCCTCTGTCAGTTGCTTCATTTGCAAATATTTTCTCCCATTCTGAGGGTTGTCTTTTCGTCTTGTCTATGGTTTCCTTTGCTGTGCGAAAGCTTTTAAGTTTCATTAGGTCCCATCTGTTTATTTTTGTTTTTCTTTCCATTTTTCTAGGAGGTGGGTCAAAAAGGATCTTGCTGTGTGTTATGTCATAAAGTGTTCTGCCTATGTTTTCCTCTAAGAGTTTGATGGTGTCTGGCCTTACATTTAGGTCTTTAATCCATTTTGAGTTTATTTTTGTGTATGGTGTTAGGGAGTGTTCTAATTTCATTCTTTTACATGGTGCTGTCCAGTTTTCCCAGCACCACTTATTGAAGAGGCTGTCTTTTCTCCACTGTATATTCTTGCCTCCTTTATCAAAGATAAGGTGACCATATGTGCGTGGGTTTATCTCTGGGCTTTCTATCCTGTTCCATTGATCTATATTTCTGTTTTTGTGCCAGTACCATACTGTCTTGATTACTGTAGCTTTGTAGTATAGTCTGAAGTCCAGGAGCCTGATTCCTCCAGCTCCGGTTTTCTTTCTCAAGAATGCTTTGGCTATTCAGGGTCTTTTGTGTTTCCATACAAATTGTGAAATCTTTTGTTCTAGTTCTGTGAAAAATGCCAGTGGTAGTTTGATAGGGATTGCATTGAATCTGTAGATTGCTTTGGGTAGTATAATCATTTTCACAATGTTGATTCTTCCAATCCAAGAACATGGTATATCTCTCCATCTACTTGTATCATCTTTAATTTCTTTCATCAGTGTCTTATAATTTTCTGCATACAGGTCTTTTGTCTTCTTAGGTAGGTTTATTCCTAGATATTTTATTCTTTTTGTTGCATTGGTAAATGGGAGTGTTTTCTTAATTTCACTTTCAGATTTTTCATCATTAGTATATAGGAATGCAAGAGATTTCTGTGCATTAATTTTGTATCCTGCTACTTTACCAAATTCATTGATTAGCTCTAGTAGTTTTCTGGTAGAATCTTTAGGATTCTCTATATATAGTATCATGTCATCTGCAAACAGTGACAGCTTTACTTCTTCTTTTCCAATTTGGATTCCTTTTATTTCTTTTTCTTCTCTGATTGCTGTGGCTAAAACTTCCAAAACTATGTTGAATAATAGTGGTGAGAGTGGGCAACCTTGTCTTGTTCCTGATCTTAGTGGAAATGGTTTCAGTTTTTCACCTTTGAGGATGATGTTGGCTGTGGGCTTGTCATATATGGCCTTTATTATGTTGAGGAAAGTTCCCTCTATGCCTACTTTCTGGAGGGTTTTTATCATAAATGGGTGTTGAATTTTGTCGAAAGCTTTCTCTGCATCTATTGAGATGATCATATGGTTTTTCTCCTTCAGTTTGTTAATATGGTGTATCACGTTGATTGATTTGCATATATTGAAGAATCCTTGCATTCCTGGGATAAACCCCACTTGATCATAGTGTGTGATCCTTTTAATGTGCTGTTGGATTCTGTTTGCTAGTACTTTGTTGAGGATTTTTGCATCTATGTTCATCAGAAATATTGGCCTGTAGTTTTCTTTCTTTGTGACATCTTTGTCTGGTTTTGGTATCAGAGTGATGGTGGCCTCGTAGAATGAGTTGGGGAGTGTTCCTCCCTCTGCAATATTTTGGAAGAGTTTGAGAAGGATAGGTGTTAGCTCTTCTCTAAATGTTTGATAGAATTCGCCTGTGAAGCCATCTGGTCCTGGGCTTTTGTTTGTTGGAAGATTTTTAATCACAGGTTTAATTTCAGTGCTTGTGATTGGTCTGTTCATATTTTCTATTTCTTCCTGGTTCGTCTCAGAAGGTTGTGCATTTCTAAGAATTTGTCCATTTCTTCCAGGTTGTCCATTTTATTGGCATATAGTTGCTTGTAGTAATCTCTCATGATCCTTTGTATTTCTGCAGTGTCAGTTGTTACTTCTCCTTTTTCATTTCTAATTCTATTGATTTGAGTCTTCTCCCTTTTTTTCTTGATAAGTCTGGCTAATGGTTTATCAATTTTGTTTATCTTCTCAAAGAACCAGCTTTTAGTTTTATTGATCTTTGCTATCATTTCCTTCATTTCTTTTTCTTTTTTTTCTGATCTGATCTTTATGATTTCTTTCCTTCTGCTAACTTTGGGGTTTTTTTTTTCTTCTTTCTCTAATTGCTTTAGGTGTAAGGTTAGGTTGTTTATCTGAGATGTTTCTTGTTTCTTAAGGTAGGCTTGTATAGCTATAAACTTCCCTCTTAGAACTGCTTTTGCTGCCTCCCATAGGTTTTGGGTCATCGTGTTTTCATTGTCATTTGTTTCTAGGTATTTTTTGATTTCCTCTTTGATTTCTTCAGTGATCTCTTGGTTATTAAGTAGTGTGTTGTTTAGCCTCCATGTGTTTGTATTTCTTACAGATTTTTTCCTGTAATTGATATTTAGTCTCATAGCGTTGTGGTCGGAAAAGATACTTGATACGATTTCAATTTTCTTAAATTTACCAAGGCTTGATTTGTGACCCAAGGTATGATCTATCCTGGAGAATGTTCCATGAGCACTTGAGAAGAATGTGTATTCTGTTGTTTATGGATGGAATGTCCTATAAATATCAATCAAGTCCATCTTGTTTAATGTATCATTTAAAGCTTTTGTTTCCTTATTTATTTTCATTTTGGATGATTTGTCCATTGGTGAAAATGGGGTGTTAAAGTCCCCTACTATGATTGTGTTACTTTCGATTTCCCCTTTTATGACTGTTAGTATTTGCCTTATGTATTGAGGTGCTCCTATGTTGGGTGCATAAATATTTACAATTGTTATATCTTCTCTTGGATTGATCCCTTGATCATTATGTAGTGTCCTTCTTTGTCTCTTGTAATAGTCTTTATTTTAAAGTCTATTTTGTCTGATATGAGAATTGCTACTCCAGCTTTCTTTTGATTTCCATTTGCATGGAATATCTTTTTCCATCCCCTCACTTTCAGTCTGTATGTGTCCCTAGGTCTGAAGTGGGTCTCTTGTAGACAGCATATATACGGGTCTTGTTTTTGTATCCATTCAGCCAGTCTATGTCTTTTGGTTGGAGCATTTAGTCCATTTACATTTAAGATAATTATCGATATGTATGTTCCTATTACCATTTTCTTAATTGTTTTGGGTTTATTATTGTAGGTCTTTTCCTTCTCTTGTGTTTCCTGCCTAGAGAAGTTCCTTTAGCGTTTGTTGTAAAGGTGTTTTGGTGGTGCTGAATTCTCTTAGCTTTTTCTTGTGTGTAAAGCTTTTAATTTCTCCATCAAATCTGAATGAGATCCTTGCTGGGTAGAGTAATCTTGGTTGTAGGTTTTTCTCTTTCATCACTTGAAATATGTCCTGCCACTCCCTTCTGGCTTGCAGATAATTTGTAGTTTTAACATAGTCCTTTGAGACTAAGTAGCTGGTGATATAGTGGTGCCCTGACATTGTGATGATTCCAGGTAGACCAACTCTGATACATTTCACGTAGTTTTGTTTGAATACAGAAACTATATAAATTGAATGTTGCGTTAGTCAGGTGTCAGTGCAGGGAACAGATACCACTCTGGTTTTTACAATCGGAATTAAAAATAAAGACAAGATCTACTATAGGAAATTACAAAATTGTAGAAAGAGCTAAAGAGTAGAAATTAGGGGCTGGCACCAGATGTTTGCATTTGTTGTCTGACCACTGAGGCTGTGAGCAAGAGTTCTGGAAAATTCTGGGCAGGAAGGGAAGGAAGGAACTTGTACCTCCATGATCCGAGAGGGGAGGGTCCCAGGTGTGGACCAGAGCAGATAGTGTGAGAAGAAGAGGCCTGTGCTTGCCTGGCAGAGACTCAGCCCAGGATGATTGTACCAGGTACTTCTGGTGTGTGTGTGTGTGTGTGTGTGTGTGTGTGTGTGTGTATGTGTGTGTGTACACCCCAGAGAAAGTTATGTAAGGTCTTCACCCTTAAGAAATTGATTGTTTGGAGGCATGACAATTACATGTAAGAAACAACTTAAGGGACTTCCCTGGTGGTCCAGTGGTTAAGACTGTGCCTTCCAATGGCAGGGGGCGTGGGTTCGATCCCTGTTTGGGGAACTAAGATCCCACATGCTGTGCAGCCAATAAAACAAGAAAACCAGAAAAACTTAAGAACAATGATGTAGAAATAGAGTTTTAAATCTAGAAGGAATTTTAGAAATAATCTACCCCAATCCCCTGTCTTCACAGATGAAACAACAATTACTGAAGTGACTGTCTGAAGTAACTTGCCTGGGCCGAGAACAATTTGAGTATGGAGAAATCTTTCAAAGACCAACCAACTGGTCGTGATATTATAAAGGATCATTTATTTTGGCAACAGTTAATATCCATGCAATCAATGTATTGTAGTGTGTTTCTGCAAAAATAGTTACAACAATGAAATCTGATTATAAAAATACAACAGAATATGGGTTATTTCTGATTTTTTAAAACTACGAGCTGTTCAGATTATACAAGTATAACCACGGTGCTACTAAATTGGGCACCCTCTAGTGTTCTGGGTTATCTTAAGATAAAGGCAGTAGTCTTCAATTTAAGTATATTTCATTAATTCTAGGATATCTATGTTCTCCCCATTTTAATATCTCTGCAATCTGGATGTGTCTTACTATCTATGGCATCTTAGATTTGATTAACGACAATAATTATATGAAGGAGAGCCTACTGAAGTGGTTCTCAAAGCAGCTGTGACTCAGAATTACCTGAAATAACTTTTCAAAAATAAAAGTTTCTAGGCTTTCAGTCAGACTTATTGAATTAGCAGTCACTGAACTAGATTGTAAATATGATAGTAGGATGGCAGCAATATCTGACAACTTTTTATCTGTTCACACTTTCTGGGAAGTATTGGTAAATTCCATTTAGGCTTGAAAAATTTTGTGTCATCAGTCAATATGCCCTTGTTATGCCTTTTGGTACAAATGAGGAAATAATTTGCCCAAGGTCCATAACTAGTTCATATTCAAATCTCCACGAGAAGTCCATTGGGCCAAGTGGAAAAGGAAGTGCTCTGTTCTGCACATTTGAAGATATTAATTATTCAGTAACAACTTGAACATTTTCCAGAACAGTGCTATGCATTATTCTATGTGCTGTATGGGACACAGAGAAGTACAATATACACCTGTAGATTCTTTCAAATTCTGTAAAGATGTAAAATTGAGAAATAGCATTATCTGTGTGGTTATATTCTTTGATGTATGCATATCAAAGAAATATCAGAAAATTCTAGTTTCAGTGTAGTATGAGGAAAAAGCATGGACTTTGGGATTCACATAGCCTTGATGCCAGCACTTAGCTCTTTCATTGGTTAAGTGTCTGTGACCTTGAGCAAGTGGCTTCTTTTTGGGTGTTGTTTGGAAAATAGAGAAGACTGTATCTATTCACAGAGATTTTGTGAGGATTAAATGACATCATGTACAGAAAGGACTTAGAAAATTTCCTTGTTCATAGGAAGCAATCAGTAAATGGTTGTCATTAATATAATTTCCTTCCAATACCGAAATATAAAGTAAAAACCTGTAAGTCATACTTAATTCACATTATAAGTTAATGTATTAACATAATACTTATAGAGAACTTGAAATTAGATCAACCCTAGAACCAGAGATATTTGATTTTATTTATTTTTTCTCTTTTGAGTTGTGTTGTAAGTCTTTAGACGGTTTATAGAAAAGCTGGGGATTACACTATAGCTTTTTTTAAACCCAGGATTCCATGTGTCATCAAGGTGTTCAATAAAATAAAGAAATGAAACATGAACAAAAATTGATTTCTTATTTACAATGTGAAATTATTAAACTTTTGATGCACTTTTTTTCCTATTCTTTTGCACTGTAATATTCTCTTATCTAAATTGATGATCACAGTATTATTATTTTTTTTTACTAAGGAGCACCATTTGATTTATACCACCACATTCTACCTCTCCCTAAATATTGTTATTAGCAACTAAATATTATTTTACTTTCTTGAGCATTTGGGAATGCCTAAAATCAGTGGTTACTTTGCCTTTGTTCTCTGTTACTCTAACAGCTACTGCTTTTTCAGGTGTTTGTTTTTTTCCTAGTTTATCTGCTTATAAAATGCTTTAAGCAAACTTCAAAAGTTACCCCCTTGTCATGCGTCTATGTTCTTCTAATTCCCTCCATCTGGATTTCAGAGTTGTTGGTGGTCTGAAGTGCTTGGTGAGGCAGGTGAAGACACGTTGTACCTTTAGCCTCACCTTTCCTGGTCTCTGTGATTGCTGATGGCTATGATTCCGAGTAGGGACAGGGGTCCCTGGCAAATACAAAACAGTGCTTTCAGGTATGAGGTAGAAGAAAGAGTATCTTTGCTCGGTGAGGGACAAAGCCTCCCTGGGGGTTCTGATGAGCGTTCTTCCTTTTCCCTTCGTTGAGAATCACTGATGCAGAAAAAAGAAAGAGGAACAAGTCCTTCCGCTGCCTCAGTTGTGACTTCAGCTTTGGAATGGTGGCTGGAAGGCAGAGTTTGACAGGTACTCTGTTGGCCTCTGATAGGGAAACCCAGCTCCCTTGTAATTTGGACACATTATGATGAGAACTTTTCCAACCATTTACTTGATCTTGCCCACACTTGGCAGTGTGTTTTGATTTATATATAATTATGTTTTTGTTTAACGTAATGCTGTCTTTAGTACTTTCAGATGATTCTAACCAAAATACTGAAACACTTTATAAATTCAAATGGAAAGTGCAAACGTCATCTTGTTAAAAACCAGACATCTGACAAATCTAGCCGCCTTTGTGTCTATAATCTAATTTTCATGTTCTTTTAGTAAACTTTAGAAACTGTATGACAAAACTTGCCTTTTAATTTCTTGATGGTTAAACTCAACAGGGAACAAAGTAGTTACACAGTTATTTGTCAGTGACACAATGTGGCCACTGTATTCTCTTTTCCATCTGCCCACATTTCAACTAGGGGCCTCTAAGCCGAAGTAACAGTTATCTTACATAAGCCCGGAGGAGCTATGATGAACTTCATAAACTAAGCAGAGCAGTGATTACCCATAGCACTTTATCTGTAATGGTGCTGTTCATCAGGCTGAGTGGTGCTGCTTTTAGCAGAGACCAGAACCCCAGAAAACAGGTCTCAGAGCCAGCAGGATAGGGAGCCTGCACTGTTTTGTGGTTATTTTTTTTCCTGTCACCTTTCACTATCCTCTCTTCATTTTTTCTCCCCAAATCAGTCATACTTAAAGTTAAATGTTAGTTTTACATTATATTCCAGGACCAAAAATAAGTGATATTACACTTGTCTTCTATTTTGGGGTATTCTAGCATTGCTGTATTTTATTACTGATGATCATCAGGATCTTCATTATAATAACATTAATTATAACAACCACAATGATTAACGTTTATTGACATTGATTACGTGCTAAATTCTCTACTGAACATTTTATTTAGTTCTAAGATGATTCTGTGGATGAGTTTTATTATTAGCGCTGTTTCACAGATGAAAAAAAACTGAGGTTTTAAGAGGTTAAATGTGAAATGGCATTTGGCAGAAACCAAATACCACTTCCTCTCCTTTGAGACCTGACATTTTTGTTTGGAGGTTACTCATTATATAATTGAGGAAGTGCCAAAAACGTGAGCATATTGTGTATATTGTGAAGTTTATAAAGTATCCAAGTATTTTCTGAAATCACTATTTGAGTAGCCCTAAAATGGAAATTCTGACTAATAATTATTAGCTACATTTAGCTCAGTTCTCTTTGACACGTTGATTGCGCTTAAATATCGAGTATAGCTACACTGCACCGTTAGATACAAGAGGTGTAAGACAGTCTTGTTTGTCTTCTTATGGGTGGAACAGACACATAAACTGTAACAGATCAGAGTGTGATGGTTGGTTGCTGTAATTTAGGGGGGAAATTGCAGTGGGAACAGAGAGAATATGATGATCGATTTTTACTGGCAGGATTGGGGAAAGCTGTAGAGTTGTCACTCTGTCTCTGGATTTAACTGATCTTGTTGAAACTTGCAATTTTAAATTAGTTCAAATTGTCATGACTACATAATATTCCAACAAAGTCGATGTTGAATGCTGTCTGTGCACTGTGGTACAAGACCTTACTGAGTTATGGCAAAGAAGAATACTTTTAAGGTGCCTGTGTGTCGGGGAGCTATTTGAATTTTTTGTGAGAATGCAGTTACCTCTGTTTTTATTTTTGAGATTGATTAGATTGCATTTTTGAAAAGTATGCACATAATTGTTTCTCCACATTAATTTGTAGTTTCTTGTGGCATGAATTTGGTGCCTACTCTTTTTTTTTTCCCCAACATCTTTATTGAGTATAATTGCTTTACAATGTTGTGTTAGTTTCTGCTGTATAACAAAGTGAATCAGTTATATGTATACATATATCCCCATTGGTGCCTACTTCTGAAAATATGGTTTCTAGATGAGTACCCAAAGTAGAGATAGCTGCTTTCATTGTATCCATTTTGTATACTGTTGTATATATAAAGCTATAGTTTTTTTTTTTATTATCTTAAAGGCACTAATCATGTCTTAGTCTCTTTTTTTGTATCACCTAGTATTTAGCAAAGCACCTGGTTGATAGAAGGTGATCATTTGATCACTGAACGTTTGTGAATGAATATTAAAATATGGTGTTACAAACATAGGTTCAGACTTCATTGTATATTTCTTGCTTTCAGGCCAGGCTTCACGTCCTTCACAACACACGCAGTGTTTTTTTCCTTCTAAAATTTAACTGCGTCAGTCGCTCCACTACTTAAAACTCCTGTCTGGTTTCTCATTACTTGAAAGATGAAGTCCAATTTTATGCATGGCTTACTGCCCACTTCACGATGTGACCTTGCTCAGCTTAGCCTCAGACTTCTCAAGGGACCTATTCCCCCTTAAAGATTTAGCCATTTCATTTGTGTGTCTTCCACCCTCAATGGAAATGCCCTTTCCTTCTTCCCAATTAAAGTGCTTATCACCTTATTGTAAATATTCGTTCACTTGTATGACTCTTTGGAACTACTTGAAGATGATTTCTGCCTTGAAATATTTATATTGTTCATCTTTTAAATACCAGAGTTTGACAAATAGTAGATCAAAAAATGCTTGGCTAATGATTGTGTACTGTCCTCAGAATTCCGCAGAAAGTCAGACATTAATTCTAACATTTAGTATACTATTTTCTAAGTGGTTTTGACTGTTGTATATACACAACTTTAATTTCATACTGACACAGTCTGTATAGGTAATTAATAAAAATAACTATTAGTTTCCTATTGCTACTGGTACAAACTACCACAAACTTAAAGGCTTAAAACAACACAAATTTATTGCCTTACAGTTCTGGAAGTCAGAAGTCTGAAATAGGTCTAAGACACTAAAGTGTTGGCAGGGATGCTTTCCTTTTGGAGGCAGAAGAATCTGGAAGGGAGAATCTCTTCCTTGCCTTTTCCAGCTTCTGGAGGCTGCCTGCATTCCTCAGCTTGTGGCTCCCTTCCAGCAACTGTATCACTTTGACATCTGTTTCCAGTCTTCTGTCTTCTCTGACTCCCTTGCATCTCTCCCTCCCTTATAAGGACCCTTGTGATTACATTGGTCTCACTGGAATAATCCGGGATAATCTATCTCAAGATCCTTAATTTAATCACACCTGCAAAGTTCCTTTTGCTCTGTTAAGGTAGTGAGGATTAGAACATGGACATCTTTGAGAGGAGGCATTATTCTGCCTATCACACTGATTAAACTCTCTTAAATACTTACTTGTTTTCCTAAACAGGCAACAAAGCAGAAAGAGTAATTGACAGAAAGAAGAATAGATTAAGGGATGGGTTCTAAGCACCCACATGTGAAGTATTTACCTATTTATACCAAGATTTAGACATAGCAGTGGTTTATAATTTCTGTTAAATACTCTTGATACTAGACAACCTTATAATTTCGTATAATTAATGTATTACCTTTGAGTGAGCAGTATGATTTGCATTGGAGAAAGAACACAAGGTTAAAAGATCAAGCTTATTAGGTTTGCAGAGTTAGGAGTAGCATATTCAGGTTGATGACAAAGTATTAAATATGAACTGTTAAAAGTAAAAAACATAAATTTTATCACAATACTTGGCCTTAAATGAATACAAATCAGCATAAGATATTGTAAGAGCTAAAATTTATATATAAAATTTAGCATGAAGATGTTTAGATATGGCAAACTTCACTTAAAGTTTCCATCAAGAAACTGGAAACCTCTTGGGTGAAGAACAAGGCAAGGCTGTTTTTCTAGAGATTTTCTCTATGGGAAATATATTTATAGAACTTTCAGATAGAAGCTTTAATAGTTATGTTGCTTGAGCGTATCTATAGCTGCAGCAACTAAGCTCTTTGCTCTCAAAATATATGGTGCACAAAATGCTATAGAGTATTAAACATTTGGTACTAAAAAATGTAGGTCTCCACTTAAATTACCTCAAACCATAAATATTTTTTTCTCATATCTTATGCCCTTTTTACGATACAGGCACATAGCTGTACGAAACTATTTCTGCATTTTCTAAAATATGAATCTAAGGGAATTGGATTAGCCACTGTTTATCTGCAGTGAATGAAGTTGACATTAAGCTGTTACAAAGAATAAGTGAAGAGATATGCCATGCTTTTGGATGAAAGGCTTAACATTGTAAAAGTGTTCTGAAATATTTTACTGTTTGTAACTTTCAGTGTTATATGGCCTTCCATGTGCTTGCCTTTTATTTTTTTAAATTTTTAACAGACATGTTGATAGCATTTATTCTTTTTTTTTAATTGGAGTATAGTTGCTTTACAATATTGTGTTAGTTTATGCTGCACAGCAAAGTGAATCAGCTATACATATACCTATATCCCCTCTTTTTGGATTTCCTTCTCATTTAGGTCACCACAGAGCATTGAGTAGAGTTCCCTGTGCTATACAGTTAAGTTCTCATTAGTTATCTATTTTATACATAGTATCAATAGTGTATATATGTCAATCCTAATCTCCCAATTCATACCACCCCCTCCTTCCCCCTTGGTATCCATACGTTTGTTCTCTACAGCTGTGTCTCTGTTAGATCTACCATTGCCTTGTTCTGTTTTGTTTTTGGCTGCATTGGGTCTTCGCTGCAGCTCGCGGGCTTTCTCTAGTTGCGGCGAGCGGGGGTTACTCTTCGTTGGGATGTGTGGGCTTCTCATTGCGGTGGCTTCTCTTGTTGCGGAGCATGGGTTCTAGGCACGCGGGCCTCAGTAGTTGCAGTGCGCGGGCTCAGTGGTTGCAGTATGCTGGCTCTGGAGCGCGCGGGCTTCAGTAGTTGTGGCGCATGGCTCAGTAGTCGTGGCTTGTGGGCTCTAGAGTGCAGGCTCAGTAGCTGGGGTGCACGGGCTTAGTTGCTCTGGGGCATGTGGGATTTTCCCGGACCAGGGCTCGAACCTGTGTCCCCTGCATTGGCAGGCGGATTCTTAACCGCTGCGCCACCAGGGAAGTCCCTAGATCTCTACCATTGTTATAGAATTCACCTGCAAGTTTGGTGGCTATGCTTCCTAAAAAAAAAGGTACCTTGGAGGATGTTGATTGGATTTGCTCCATTTTTCATTTTCCCATCTTTAGGCAGTTACAAGTGACTAGGCTTTCTTAAGGTGGGTATTTCAGGAGCAGCTAATATTCAAATGCATGTTTCTAAAGAAAACTGAACTTAAGCATTGCTCAAATAAATTGGAATGTGTTTTTTTAAAATGGTCAAATTAATAGAGATGCTTATTTGCTTTAGTCTTTATCAGTTGTAAGTTTCCAGTAGTTCCCAGGAAATTTTAATAGACTATGCGCAGCTTCAAGAGGAAAGCTTGACTGTGAAAATTCAGAAGGTGGAAGTTGTCTTTTGAAAGAACAGTTCAGCATCATTTTAATTATTGGATAAAGCAGAGTGATAAAAAGTTTATGAAATTAGTAAATTGGGGTGTGATGGAAAAGTGTACAGATTTTCTTTTTGCCACGTTAGTTTAGCTTTTTTGAATATCTTCTAGGCTAACATCATTTCCCCCAAATTACAATAATTGCAGATATATTTTCTCTAAAATTGTTTAGAAAAGATTTGTTAAAACAGGTTTATAAATGATTTGTAGCACAAGTGGAGACTCTTAGGCAGCCCTCTGCCAGCAACCAGAAAGAGTTAAGGTGTCTTCCAGTAGTTCACGGGGAATAGTAGCAACTTCTCACTGATTAGGTCAGGACCCCTAACAGCCTGCTCAGTTTTATAGAGGAATTAGCTGCTACAGGTGAGTTAGCTATTCTCTGAGAGTCTGTTATCCACTGGAGAACTTTTAACTTTTTAGTGTATCAAATCTGAAAAGTTGCATGTTGGTGTTTTGTGGAAGAGTTAGAAATAACCCCACGTTTTTTACTGACTGTAATGAGAATATAACTTCAAGGAATTTACCCCAAGGGAATAATATTCCTGTTGGACTTAAGGAATGTGTATGCTTTAGCCAGCTGAAGTAGATTTTTAAAAAATTACTTTTAAAAAACTTTTTCATTTGTTTTGAAATAATTTCAGACTTACAGAAACATTAAAAAATTACAAAGAACTTTAATATTCCTTTTGCTCAGATTTCCCATTTAACTTTTTTTTTGCCAAATTTGCCTTATAATTCTCTCTTTATATATTTTTAAATATTTTAATGAAATTTTTGAACTATTTGAGAGAAAGTTGCAGATGTGATGCTCCACTACCCAATTAATACTTGTGTGTTTTTCCTAGAAACAGACACCACTATAGAACGGAAGTGCTAGCATCAAAATCAGAAAATTAACATTGATCTATTGTTACCATTTAATCCACAGACTTCATTCAGATTTCATCCATGATCTCCATAATACCCTTCATAGGTCCAGGATCCACATCCAATGTCTCTCTAGTCTCCTTTAATCTGGAGTAGTTCCTTAATCTTTTCTTCTCTTTTATTACCTTCACAGTTTTACAAAGCATCGTTTACTTTTGGAAGAGGCTGGTTATTCTGTAGGATGTCTCTCAATTTGGGTTTGACTGATATTTCCTCATGATTAGATTCAATTTATGCATTTTTGGAAGGAATATCACAGACATGTGTCCTTCATCATATCCAGAGGCACAAGATGTTGATTTGTCCCATAGCTGGTGATGCTGACTTTTATCACTTGGTTGAGATAGTGCCTGCCAGGTTTCTCCTGTGTAAAGTTAGTAAGAATTTTGTACTTGTCAATTAATCATAAATATATTGTGAGGAGATAACTTTTCAGACTTCTACCGATTAGCATTCATTGATGATTCTTACCTGAATCCATTATTGCTATAATGGCTGTGAAATGGTAATTTTTTTTATTCCATCATTCTATCTTCAGGAATTAGTTGGCATTCTGTATCAAGTAGAGCTATATTCTGTCTATCTATCTATCTATCTATCTATATCTATCTATCTATCTATCTATGTAATCCTTCTGTTTTTCTAGCAGTGTGAATTCATGGATTTCTATTTTGCGCAATGGGCTATAATCTGTTACTGACATTATTATTTTGGAGGTTGGCTTGTCTCAGATTTGGCCATTACAACTCCTTCACGCTGACTTCTCTCTCGTTTTAGATGCCCCCATCATTCTTTTGCGGGCTTTATTCTGGCACAAAGGCATGTTTCAGCCTCATTTACCCTGCCCCAGCCTGGGAATCAGCCATTTCTTCAAGGAGACCCAGATTCTTGTGGTGGTGAATGGTGTTCAGAAACCAAGACCTGGGCATTTGGTTTGCTCATTGCTCCTGGGTGTCATAGCTTCTAGGATCTCTCAGCAGACAGACTTATAAAATATATGTATGTATGTGTTATCTTAGTCAATTCAGGCTATTATGACAAAATGCCACTGACTGGATGGCTTAAACAACAAACATTTATTTTTCAGAGTTCTGGAGGCTGGGAAGTCCAAGATCCAGGTGCTGGTAGATTTGGTGTCTGGCGAGAGCCCTCTTTCCGATTTGTTATATCCTCACATGGTGGATAGGGGTGTGTGTGGAAGAGAGAGAGAGAGAGAGAGAGAGGGAGAGAGAGAGAGCACAAGAGAGATCACTGTTTTCTTTTCTTAAGGGCACAAATCCCATCATGAGGACTTCACCCTCATGGCCTCATCTGAACTTAATAACCTACCAAAGGCCATATCTCCAAATAACATCACTTTGGGGGTTAGGGCTTCAACATGTGAATTTTCAGGGGACACAATTCAATCCATAGCATGCATACACATTTATATGCATCTATTTCTGTGCCTGTATATTTTTCTTGTTTCTTAAAAACTATGAGTTTTTAATATTATTAAAGATATTTATTGATATTAAAACCATACATTCACGCTAATACTTCCAATTCCAACCCAACACTGCAGATTATTCTATACTCCCATTTTAATTTGTTACTCCCTTTCATCAGTGGGAAACATGTCTGTCCTTATCCTCAACTGTTTATATTCTCAAATATTGACATATTTGCTTAATCTCCGTGTATGTAACAAACCTTCTAAATGAGTTGGGTGCTTTCTTAGTCCTCACCATGTAGTCTCCTGATCACACGTGATACCTCTTCAGTCCCAACCAGAGTGGCCAAAGCTTCAGCCCCAATGAACATGTCAGATATGCCAGCCAAGTAGAGGGTCATTTTGGCAACTTCACATGGATTGGCAAATGGAAAAAGAATGAGATACTATTGCTGTTTTCTGTGGCATGTTTATACTAGTTGCATTGAGATACTTAGTCTCACATTTTTAAAGTAAGTGATAGAAACAACATGATGTCCTTGTGATAGAGTTTATTGCTTGCCTTAGCATTTTAATCTCATATTTAAAGGTTGTAAAGATCAAATTAGAAACCCCTGTTAGAGTTTTTATTGATGAAATCTTCTTTTGAAGTTGTCATTAAAGAATCATATTATGTCTCTATGTGAAGAGGTTTTGATTATATCACTGATATCAGAATATTTTTTAGATGTAATTTTGTATGTTTTTTTCTCTCCTCTTTATGTGGTAAGTGTAACTAGAAGTAATGAAAGTAACCATTTTTAGTTCTGTGAAGTTCTCTGAACTTTTTCATTCTATAGATTTAAAAATATACAGCATCTCACATTCTTTCTTATATTGAATCTGCGTTATTAAAATGTTTTGCAATCTTATATATTAAATATTTTTTAGTTATCTGTTTGAAGCTTTTCAATTTGCCATTGAGTCTCTGTTACCTTGTAGTGTGAGCCCGTGTAATACAGTATCATATACGGTATACTATATGAGTCAAATACATTAGGAAATATCTATCTCTCCTGCAGGTAATTTATTTACTGGATTAAAGAACATTCATTGCCTTTACCTTACACTTATACACCTCAGTGTTTGTAAAAGGGGAGAAAATCTTGCATTTTCATGCCTTAAGGGAAAGTAGATTGTTTTTATTTTATGACTTATGCTCTCTGTAGTCTTCATGCTTTGATGAAAATATTAGGACAGAAGTGGGAACAGATTGTGCAAAGAATCTATAAGTTCTTTTAAAAATTTCCACTTCCACATATACTTAAAAGTACAGTACTAGATAATAGGGCAATATGGTTCAGAGCATGTTCTGGGTAAGTGGACAAGAGTAGCTTCCTGTCTTCTCCATCGTGTAGGAGAGACTAGGCTGAGGAGTGCCACCAGTGCCTGAGATAGATGCAGTGAATGGTGGCAAAATGCATGACAAGGAAAGGGACTCACGCATACAAGATACTCATATTTACTGAATGGCATGGAATGGCAGGTGAGATTTGAGGCAATTAAATGTAAGTACGTTCTATTTTTTTTTCAGTTATTTGTGCTGATCTTTATGAGAGGCAGCATGCAAGGAATATACACAGGCATGATTTTTGCTGCTTCCTCCACTTCTTGCTCTGTGTCCTTTACAGGCTGTCTTCAATCTCAGTTTACTTAGCCGTAGAAGGAAGATGATAATACCAACCGTATGCTATGTTTATGAGGATATAGAAAGTATGTCCAACGCAAAAATAGTAGTTACCCTTTTCTGCATCTTTACTTGTAAACAGTTTATGTATTAATGACACCTTGTGAATTGCTCTCTCTGTGCCATTTTCATTTTTATCTAAAAGTGGCTGTATATGCCCACACCACCGCCCTCCCCCCAGCCAAACTTCAGCCTCCCATATAGTGCTAGCCGAGTGCTGGTAACTCTGTCCTTGTTGTCATCCCTAATGCTCTTCTCTGCCTCATCCATGACGTTTCATTTCTCTGGGTGGTTGTTGACATTCCTGCTGTGTCATGGTCATTGTTGTTTTGTCTGTTCAGTGCCACAGTCAGCTGCAGGAAACCCATGCCTCAGAACTTCTGGTTGTAGTGAAGCTTGCAGTCACAGGCCCTCCTGGTCCCAGGGCTGGAGAACCTCTTCTGGGCAGTTAGCACACTTACACCTTGGCCACAGTGCTTGCTCTGGGGGTGGCCAGACCAGGTAAAGCTCTTCTCTTCATGCTGTTTCACATGTGAGCCCATCCTCTGCTGTGACAGGGCTAGAAGGGGCCCCTGCAGCCAAGAGGGAAGGAAGCCAAAGGTGGTAAGAGATGGAGGGTCCCTGGTTTCAGGTGTCTGTTAAGACCAATTCTGTACTGACCCTTTCTTGTTAAACAAAGAAAATGAGTTCTCTTTATTTGCTTAAGCCAGTTTGAGTTGGGTTTGTGCCACTTTTCACCAGAGAATATGGGATTTGCCTGGAATCTTTCTCTCTCCCACTCCAGCTGACATTTTACTCATGTAATAGGCTCACTTCAAGCTAATTCAGTTCTTCTAAAAAGTCTGTTCTTAACCCTTAGACTGAACCAAGTTGCCTTTCTCTTTTCACAGTTGCTCTCAATACTGCTTTCTTAATACTTAACACATTATTTTGAAATTTCTATGTGCACAAGTCTATGTTTTCCACTATATTCTGTTCCTGGAATATAAATAGTCTGAGCCCTTAGTACCAATACAGATTCAGGCACACTGTAGATTCTCAATAATTGTTTGTTTAATTCACTGAACCACAAGGGAAGGATTTGCCTACTGCTAATTATATGCGAATAGTTCCTTAATAAAGATCTTTGGTAACAAGAATGCAACATAAAATTCCCTTTGTTATCATTACAGCTGTTGCTTAACTCTGATCATTAGAGTAATGATGATCATTTAGAAAATTTAGAAAATGTACCAAAAATCTTCCTATAATCCTACCACCCATATGCTTGATAGACTTAGGACATCTGTTTCCTCAGAGTTCTCAAGACTGAAAATTGCGCAGAAACAAAACCAACACTCAGATTGCTCATAATAATTTGTACACATTATTCCTTGCTTCTACAAATCAACTAGCGAATTCCATCAGTTATAATTTCTAGGCCATCTTTTATAATTGATTGTTTAGAAGTATTTAGGAAAGCTGTTCAAAGCCCATTACAACCTCATTTCACTTTTAGTCTCTCTGGGACATGCCCAGAATTAGCTTAGCTTAAGCTTGCTATGGGTATTCATTTGCCAGGGTTCCCCAGGAGCTGAGTTTGAGTCCAGCTCATTGTAAGCCACAAGGCTTTGGTTCACCTTGTTTTTGAATGAGAATCAGCAAGGATTTTCTCAGTTACAGAAAAGAATTGTGGGGAGTAGTGTGGGAAGACAAGTTTGAGCAATCACACCCAGGGATGGAGCCGCAATGGCCATATTAAAGGGAGGAGTGGGTGGAGAGAGAGGGAGGTGCTGTGCCTTAGCATACACCCAGATCAAATGGGACATAAAAGGAATGCAAGATTCAAAACAGAAACAGCCATCTGTATGTATGATAAACATTTGGTAAGATGTGATTTCTCCATCTTCCTCCTGATGAGCTGGGGTACTAAACTGATGTAAGACAACAACACAACAAGAAAAGCCCTTGTAATGACCTCTCCCCTATATTCAGGTAGAGATCCTTTGGTTATACCTGGAAAGAAGATGGGGCTATAAGAAAGAAAAGATATTTTAGCGTGTGTGTTTAGGTGAGGTGAGGGAGCAATGCAGACTCTTTGAAAAATGGCCTCTTTAATTTAGAATTCACAAAATCCCATTTATTTAATCTTGAAGCAATGAAACAATGCTAAATTAAACTCCATTTTCAGAATAAAAAGTGTTCAGCCTTTAAAGACATGTGCATTTCACAGTGAGAAAGGAATGTCTTCCAACTGAAAGTGTAATTTTTGTCATCTCTTTATCCAGATTATAGAGTAAATTTTGTAATTTCTGGTTACAGAATAAATCTATGGTGAGATATAGCTACAGATACTGTGAGAATGTTTTACATTTACAAGGTGTTTTACACCTTGAAAGAGTTAAGGCGGAAAATCTGAAATCTGTCCCTTGACCATTTCATTTGTTCATCTATTGATCCCTTTAAGAAGCACTTAATTTTTTTAATGTGATAATTCCTCCACTCAATTTAGTATTTTCTCTTAGGCTTATTTGTAAAAAAAGGGATTTCCTTAGTTTCTTTTTTAAAAATTTTATTTTATTCAGGTATAGTTGATTTACAATGTAGTGTTCATTTCTGCTGTACAGCAGAGCGATTCAGTTATACATACATACACACATATGTATATTCTTTTTCATATTCTTTTCCATTATGATTTATAACAGGTATCGAATACAGTTCCCTGTGCTATATAGTAGGACCTTGTTGTTAATCCATTCTATATATAATAGTTTGCATCTTCTTTTTTTAAAAATTTTTTAATTTAATTTTATTTATTTTTTTATACAGCAGGTTCTCATTAGTTATCCATTTTATACATATTAGTGTATACATGTCAATCCCAATCTCGCAATTCATCCCACCACCACCTCCGCCACTTTCCCCCCTTGGTGTCCATATGTTTGTTCTCTACATCTGTGTCTCTATTTCTGCCCTGCATAGTTTGCATCTTCTAATTCCAAACTCTCAATCTATCCCTCCCCTACCCGCTCTCCCCCTTGGCAACCACAAGTCTGTTCTCTATGTCTGTGAGTCTGTTTCGTAGGTAAGTTCATTTGTGTCATATTTTAGATTCCACATGTGAGTGATATCATGTGGTATTTGTCTTTCTCTTTCTGACTTACTTCACTTAGTTTGATAATCTTCTCAGTTTCTTATTTGGTATGAATATATTCTCTTGAGAACATCTTTTCCAGTTATCAAATAGTTCCTCTTCAGAATATGTAAAACAATAATTAATATTTTAGGTTTCTCAGAATACTCTTAGATTACTATTAATTAAAATTTACAACCATGAATATCATACTTATGGTTAGTGAGCCCTCCTCGAAAAGTCACATAATACCTCAGTTTTGAGAGTTGAATTTTTTATCACCAGACAGATAATATAAACAAAATCAATACTTAAGAATACGTATCAAAATTTAATTGCCCCCAGACTTTTCAGTTTGCTTTATTTTATAATTATTATAGTTTCTGATATATTCTGTATGATATACTTTTTAGTAAGATGAAAAATGGGACTGGGAAATGAGTACTGGCCATTAAACAGAATAAGAAATATTCGATTTTATGTCTTACATACAGTTTTTGTAGAAACCGGCTTAACTTCTTGGGCACAGTGAAGTGCAACCGATTCTTCATTGGTCATAAGGTGAAAAAAACAAAACAGGACATTTGCAGCCAGTAGCAAGAGGGAGCCTGCCAGTGGAGAGCTGGTATTTGAAGGTTTTTTTTTCCAGCAGTCTGGAATACAGGTATCCCTAGTTAACTAAAGGTACTTTATCCACACCAAGGAACTGAATAGATTTGGATAGTCAAGGGTATTTGTCTTTTTTTTTTTTTTTTATAAATGTATTTGTTTTATTTATTTATGGCTGTGTTGAGTCTTCGTTGCTGTGCACGGGCTTTCTCCAGTTGTGTCGAGCGGGGGCTACTCTTCGTTGCGGTGCGCGGGCTTCTCATTGCGGTGGTTTCTCTTGTTGCGGAGCATGGGCTCTAGGCGTGTGGGCTTCAGTAGTTGTGGCATGCGAGCTCAGTAGTTGTGGCTTGCCGGCTCTAGAGCGCAGGCTCAGTAGTTGTGTCGCACGGGCTTAGTTGCTCCGCAGCATGTGGGATCTTCCTGGACCAGGGATCGAACCCGTGTCCCCTGCACTGACAGGCAGATTCTTAACCACTGCACGACCAGGGAAGCCCTGTCTTCTTTGTTAAATTTTTTTTTTATTGAAGTATAGTTGATATAAAATATAAGTTACAGATGTACAATATAGCGATTTGCAGTTTTTAAAGGTTATACTCCATTTATAGATATTATAAAATATCAGCTATATTCCCCGTATTGTACAATGTATCCTTGTAGCTTATTTATTTTATACATAGTAGTTTGTACCTCTTAATCCCTTACCCCTATCTTGCCCCTCCCCTCTTCCCTCTCCCCACTGGTAACCACTAGTTTGTTCTCTATATATGTGAGTCTGCTTCTTTTTAGTTATAGTCATTAGTTTGTTGTATTTTTTATATTCCATGTATAAGTGATATCATACAGTATTTGTCTTTTCTCTGTCTGACTTATTTCACTTAGCATACCTTCCAAGTCCATCCATGTTACTGCAAATGGCAATATTTTGTTCTTTTTTATGGCCGAGTAATATTCTATTGTATATATGTACTAAATCTTCTTTATCCATTCCTCTGTTGATGGACACTTAAGTTGCTTCCATACCTTGGCAATGGTAAACAGTGCTGCTATGAACATTGGGGTGCATGTATCTTTTTGAAATATTGTTTTTGTTTTTTTTCAGATATATGCCCAGGAGTGGAATTGCTGGATTATATGGTAGCTCTATTTTTAGTTTTTTGAGAAAGCTCCATACTGTTTTCCACAGTGGCTGCACCAATTTACATTCCTACCAATGGTGCACGAGGGTTCCATTTTCTCCACATCCTCACCAACATTTGTTATTTGTGTTCTTCATTCTGTGTGATCGTAAATGATGAACCTGTGAAAGGATATAAAGATGCATGCATATCTGCTCTTTTCCATCCATGACCTTTGATAATGGACATGACTATCAATAAGAGTAAATGTCTTATGCCTCTTTGCATTTTTTTCCTCTAAGTTTATGCATTTGTATATCATTTCTAAGCATGCATCCACACACATGCAAAGGCACACAAAATGCTAAGTTTGAGCAAATTGCTGTTACAATATTTCTTTCTTTCCTTCCTTTTTAAAAAAATTTTTTTATTGGAGTATAGTTGATTCATAATGTTGTGTTTGTTTCAGGTGTACAGCAGAGTGAATCAGTTATACATATACATATATACACTTTTTTTAGATTCTTTTCCCATATAGGCTATTGCTGAGTATTGAGTAGAGTTCCCTCTGCTATACAGTAAGTCCTTATTAGTTATCTATTTTACATATGGTACTGTGTATATGTCAATCTCAATCTTCCAATTTATCCCTCCCCTCACCCGCTGGTAACCATAAGTTTGTTTTCTACATCTGAGACTGTTGTGACATTTCTTGATACTCAAACTACGAATAAGGTCCTGATGTCTGTTACAGGCTTCATTCTTTTTCTAGCAGGTGATTTTATGGTATGAAAACATAGTGTGATGGTTTTATTTTCTCACTGATGCTTAAGAATGAAAAACCAAAAAGCTTCTCACACAAAGCTAGGATTGTCACCACTTGCGACTCCATGTAATGGTAATCTGGACATGTGGTATGAGAGATTTTGTGATAGTTGGGTGATTCAGCAGTGGCAGTTTCCACAGTTAATTTATTCTTATCTCCAGGATGCATGGGTTTTTAGGCAGTGGGCCTCCCATCATCATTACTTCTCTGAAAGGTAGCCACTGAAGTCCAAAGCTGTAATGGTTGGAAATATGGGAGCCATAGGAAAAGTGTGATGAAGGTCTCAGTGACAACTTGTGACCTCCTATTTACCTCTCCCTCAATCTGCCCTGTGGATGTTTGTGGCAAGCTTTGTTCCTAGAAGGCAAAGACTTTTTTAATACTGCCTCATATGCTGTGTGACTCCACTTCAGAATGAACAAATGAGCTAATTCAGGGAACTGTGTCTCCAAAATTACTTTGGAAGAAAATTGTTTCTCACTTGTCTATTATAGTTTTGTTTCTGTTGTGTTCAGTTCCTGATTCTGTGCGGAGAGTGATTTAGCTTCTAAGAGTATTATTTTTCTTCATAAGAGTTAAATGAGACTATTATGCACTAATTCCTGACTTGGTTGTTTTTCTAGAAAAGTCTAGTATAGATTCAGATCAGCAAACACCATACCAGTTTTCCAATACTTGTTATTATATATACCATTAAAAAAAGTAAAGGTAGAGCAGAAACATGTTGGAGAGGCACATAAAACATATGACTATTTCCCAGGTAAATTTTCAAATTTTTCTCCTTAAAAGTCTGATTCGGTCGTTAACATCAGACCTTAATGTAGAATGGTGCAAAACAGATATATGTTTGAGATCTGTCTCTTGAGATGAAGCATTTATACTGTAATGTGTGAGCTTTGCTTGCTTTACTCCTTGCTCTCCCCCCCACAAAAACCCTCCCAAACTATAATAAACAGACAAGCAAACAAACAAACAGTATTGAAGCGCTCCATTAGTAAAGCCTGTATTTTAACATCCCCTGTAAGTTTTTATACCTCTAGAGAATACCAGGTATTAAAAACCAAGTTTTATATTATTTAATGCTAAGTACTAAATACTTGCTTCCTGACTTTATTTTTATGGCTCATACTCTTGTAGTCTATTCCTTATTTCAGTCCTTCTTCTTATTGCTAAACTATTAGGGGAGTGTTTCCCAAAGTGCATCAGGAATTGATTAATAGTTCACAAATTAATTATTATGAGAAAAATAATTTAGCATTTTCTTTTTGCTCCTCTAAGCAACAGAAATGTAAAGATTTTTCACTTAAATAGTGAATAAAGCACTATTGTAAGTGCTGTAGTGGATGCAAAGATGAGTGAGAACAGTGGTCCCAGCCCTTACACGATCTTCAAGTCTAGAGGAGAGCGATGTTTATGAATAATTCGAGAGAGTGAATGTGGGACTAAGGGTATGTGCCCAGTGACGTCTAAATACAGAAGAAGCCAGCCTCAAGCTTCAAGATGGGGTGACAACAGTGTGAGGTTAATGGGCTGCTTTGGAAGATCTGTTTTAATAATATTGATATACATGGTACTTCAAAATTAGTGCTTTGTAGATATTCACTCTTTCTACTTTTGTTTAAAGATTTTTGATTTGAGGATGTTTTCCCTTTCGTATAGTTTTTGGACATCAAAAGCCTTTTGTGGTTATTACTAGGCATTGGGTTGAGTAAGACTGCTTCCAAGCCTGTGTAGACATTTGCCAAATCGGGTAAGAAGTTGAGCCAGTGGCTGAGTAGTTCCTAGAATCTCATACCAGTTGTTGCTAGGAAATGAATTTAAATTTGAGGTGAATAAGAAAAGAATTATTTGATTTATATGTGTTTATCCTAATATGTCTAGAATCACAGAGTTAGCAGTAGCGAAACATAACAAAAAGTTTAACCTCCACTCAGTTGTTAGCTGTATGCATGATGCTTCCTGTGAAATAATTTAGTAATAGGAATCAATCACTGTATTAGTTTCGAAAAAATGATTTGCCTTAAGCATTATCTAAAATAATTTTTAAAAAGCAGTTGCAAAAAATCAATATAATTAAAAGATTTAAAATTCATTAAATGACTATTTTCTTGGATCAATTTTTCATAATTTTAAAAAATTAATTTATATTGAGAGAGAATAAAACCTGTGGTATAGAAATAGAGCAAAGACCTCCCCCAAAGGAATTATACTAGAAAGGCCTTAAAATGGGTAGTGAACAGAAGAAGTAGCTGTGGCGCTACTAGGTCATGGAAGTTTTCATTTACAGTCTCACAGAGAAGCCTTCCTTCTCAGGCTTCAGTACCTAGAATTTGCAGAGTAGTGTCTGGAACTGCTTGATATCTTCATCTGCTTGTGTTTATTCCTCCTCCAACTTGGTTTTCAATCTCCTCCTTTCCTTTCACAGTTTTACTGCCTTTTTATTTATTTATTTTCTCAATTTGAAAACTCTCTCTCTTTCATAAATTGTAGCCAGTTATTAGTCCTGACAAACCACCTCTTATTAAAAACAGTGCTTCTGTGTATTTTTACTGCTGTATTAACCAGAGGAAAAATATACATGTTATTATGCCACTTTCTTTTGGAAATCAATTATATGGGAATTTACTGAGATATTTCCCTAAAACTTACCAATTAGCTTTAAACAGAGAAGAGACCCTTAAATATATAGATAGCTATATAAATTAAACATTAATATAGATACATTACAATAAAAGGGTAGCAACTTTCTCTTGACTAAGGGCAAATGCCAGCTCCCTGTTTAGATCTAGTTTGTGATTATTACTTTGGGCCAATGTTTTTAGTTTCTAATTTGGAGTGTTGTTGCTTTTTCAAACCTTCCCTCCCCAAATTAGCTCTGGTATTATGCCATTATAATACATTTTCTCTGTCAACTGGGTCATTTAGGCTAACTAGTAGAGAATGCAGCTCTAAAATTGGCTTGATTTTTTGAAGTATAATTTGAATTAAAACTATAAGGTAAATTAAAGGAAAACTGATAAACAGATGGTGGCTAGATATACAAACTAATGGAAAACTAAAGCAAAAATCCATTTTAAAATCCAAAAATAGCTGATACTTGATTGGATTTTCTATTTTGCTTGTAAAGACAAAGTATCAAATTAAAGATCTCCTAATCTGTGACATTTAGATATGCATTGAAGATCCCCCCGTCCTTATTTTTATTAGAAAAAACTATTTTTATTAGAAGACACATTACATTGATGTTACCTTTAACATAAATGCCCAGAAAAGTTCCTTTTCACAGTCTTTCTGGGCACAGTTATAAAAGGTAATCCAATAAATGTGTAACAGAAGTACAGCAGTTTTTAAAAAGATAGATTTTTAAATATTGGAAAGGATTGAATTTTAGAAAAGAATTTTCTTTGATAATGAAACATATACAGTAGAAATTCTCAATATTTTTAAATGAACTTTTGATTTTTGTCTTATCCAAAGTTAATTAATTTTCCATATGAAATGATTAATGAGTCTTTGCTTGACAAAAAGGTAATGTGCTTATCAAAGGGTATTTTATGATGGAGATAAATGAAATCGTATCTGGGGTGGTTTGTTATTAGCTTCTCATCTTGGTTATGAGAAAAAAAGGACACTCTAATATCATCCTGTAGCTGTCCCAGAAGCAGTGGCTTTCTGAGGTCAGGCCTGAATTATTTTGACTGTTTTTTTCTTAACACTGTATTTTTCAGATAGCATCCCAGGGAACTCTGTGACGTTAGGGGACAGATGGATTCATCTTTGCTCAGTAGATCACAATGTGGATCAACAGTATTAACCCCCTAAAATAAGGTCTGTGTGTATTACAATAGGTGGCATTAAAAACAGTCCTTAGGGGGCTTCCCTGGTGGCGCAGTGGTTGAGAATCTGCCTGCCAATGCAGGGGACACGGGTTCGAGCCCTGGTCTGGGAAGATCCCACATGCCGCGGAGCAACTAGGCCCGTGAGCCACAATTGCTGAGCCTGCACTTCTGGAGCCTGTGCTCCGCAACAAGAGAGGCCGCGATAGTGAGAGGCCCGCGCACCGCGATGAAGAGTGGCCCCCGCTTGCCACAACTAGAGAAAGCCCTAGCACAGAAACGAAGACCCAACACAGCCATTAATTAATTAATTAATTAATTAATTAAAAAAAAACAACAAAAACTAGCTGTTTATCCTCAAGCAACCACTCTCTTTAAAAAAAGAAAAAAGAAAAAACCACAGCATGTTATACTAGATATATCATTCACATTATAAACACATCTTTAAAAAAACAAAAAAACAAAAAAAAACAGTCCTTAGTTCAGTAAATGTGCATTGTAGTGCATAGCCTTTGTACCCCATGTACCTATGGGGGAGGGGGCAGGAAAGGTCTTTGTAGAACATTTGATGAAATGTAAGAACAAAAAACATAAGCAATTGATTCATCCCAATGTCAGTGATTAGGCTAAGTTGCAATAATTAACTTTAGAACAAATATGTATCTTTTATAGATTTAGAATACGGTTCTCTCTTGCTAAAAAAGTTGTCACTTTCAAAGTACTTCCATACTTATTTTTTTTTTTTTTCAGCTTTTTGTTTTGTTTTTTTTCAATTCAAATATTTTATTTCCGCAGGATACAGGGGTATGCAGAATATTTTATAGATCAGGCTACCAGTTTCATTTTCAGTTGAGTCACACTAACGTACTTTTTTGTTTGTTTGTTACAGTGTAACTGGTGGGAAACTGTGCAACATAGTCCAAGTAGAAACTCCAAAAGTTTATGGCAAAATTTTCATTATGGATTTTGTTTGGCTGAAAAAGCCTTTGAAATGCCAAACAGTCTTTGTTTACATAAATTTCTTTTTTTTTTTTTTAACATCTTTATTGAAGTATAATTGCTTTACAATGGTGTGTTAGTTTCTGCTTTATAACAAAGTGAATCAGTTATACATATACATATGTTCCCATATCTCTTCCCTCTTGCATCTCCCTCCCTCCCACCCTCCCTATCCCACCCCTCTAGGTGGTCACAAAGCACCGAGCTGATCTCCCTGTGCTATGTGGCTGCTTCCCACTAGCTATCTATTTTACATTTGGTAGTGTACATATGTCCATGACACTCTCTCACCCTGTCACATCTCACCCCTCCCCCTCCCCATATCCTCAAGTCCATTCTCTAGTAGGTCTGTGTCTTTATTCCCGTCTTGCCACTAGGTTCTTCGTGACCTTTTTTTTTTCCTTAGATTCCATATGTAAGTGTTACCATACTGTATTTGTTTTTCTCTTTCTGACTTACTTCACTCTGTATGACAGACTCTAACTCCATCCACCTCATTACAAATACCTCCGTTTCATTTCTTTTTATGGCTGAGTAATATTCCATTGTATATATGTGCCACATCTTCTTTATCCATTCATCCGATGATGGACACTTAGGTTGCTTCCATGTCCTGGCTATTGTAAATAGAGCTGCAATGAACATTTTGGTACATGACTCTTTTTGAATGATGGTTTTCTCAGGGTATATGCCCAGTAGTGGGATTGCTGGGTCGTATGGTAGTTCTATTTTTAGTTTTTTAAGGAACCTCCATACTGTTCTCCATAGTGGCTGTATCAATTTACATTCCCACCAACAGTGCAAGAGGGTTCCCTTTTCTCCACACCCTCTCCAGCATTTATTGTTTCTAGATTTTTTGATGATAGCCATTCTGACCAGTGTGAGATGATACCTCATTGTAGTTTTGATTTGCATTTCTCTAATGATTAATGATGTTGAGCATTCTTTCATGTGTCTGTTGGCGATCTGTATATCTTCTTTGGAGAAATGTCTATTTGGGTCTTCTGCCCATTTTTGGATTGGGTTGTTTGTTTTTTTGTTATTGAGCTGCATGAGCTGCTTGTAAATCTTGGAGATTAATCCTTTGTCAGTTGCTTCATTTGCAAATATTTTCTCCCATTCTGAGGGTTGTCTTTTGGTCTTGTTTATGGTCTCCTTTGCTGTGCAAAAGCTTTTAAGTTTCATTAGGTCCCATTTGTTTATTTGTGTTTTTCTTTCCATTTCTCTAGGAGCTGGGTCAAAAAGGATCTTGCTGTGATTTATGTCATAGAGTGTTCTGCCTATGTTTTCCTCTAAGAGTTTGATAGTGTCTGGCCTTACAGTTAGGTGTTTAATCCATTTTGAGTTTATTTTTGTGTATGGTGTCAGGGAGTGTTCTAATTTCATACTTTTACATGTATCTGTCCAATTTTCCCAGCACCACTTATTGAAGAGACTGTCTTTTCTCCACTGTATATTCTTGCCTCCTTTATCAAAGATAAGGTGACCATATGTGCGTGGGTTTAACTCTGGGCTTTCTATCCTGTTCCATTGATCTATATTTCTGTTTTTGTGCCAGTACCAAACTGTCTTGATTACTGTAGCTTTGTAATATAGTCTGAAGTCAGGGAGCCTGATTCCTCCAGCTCCATTTTTCGTTCTCAAGATTGCTTTGGCTATTCGGGGTCTTTTGTGTTTCCATACAAATTGTGAAATTTTTTGTTCTAGTTCTGTGAAAAATGCCAGTGGTAGTTTGATAGGGATTGCATTGAATCTGTAGATTGCTTTGGGTAGCAGAGTCATTTTCACAATGTTGATTCTTCCAATCCAAGAACATGGTATATCTCTCCATCTATTTGTATCATCTTTAATTTCTTTCATCAGTGTCCTATAATTTTCTGCATACAGGTCTTTTGTCTCCTTAGGTAGGTTTATTCCTAGATATTTTATTCTTTTTGTTGCAATGGTAAATGGGAGTGTTTTCTTAATTTCACTTTCAGATTTTTCATCATTAGTATATTGGAATGCAAGAGATTTCTGTGCATTAATTTTGTATCCTGCTACTTTACCAAATTCGTTGATTAGCTCTAGTAGTTTTCTGGTAGCATCTTTAGGATTGTCTATGTATAGTATCATGTCATCTGCAAACAGTGACAGCTTTACTTCTTCTTTTCCGATGTGGATTCCTTTTATTTCTTTTTCTTCTCTGATTGCTGTGGCTAACACTTCCAAAACTATGTTGAATAATAGTGGTGAGAGTGGGCGACCTTGTCTTGTTCCTGATCTTAGTGGAAATGGTTTGAGTTTTTCACCATTGAGGACAATGTTGGCTGTGGGTTTGTCATATATGGCCTTTATTATGTTGAGGAAAGTTCCCTCTATGCCTACTTTCTGCAGGGCTTTTATCATAAATGGGTGTTGAATTTTGTCGAAAGCTTTCTCTGCATCTATTGAGATGATCATATGGTTTTTCTCCTTCAATTTGTTAATATGATGTATCACGTTGATTGATTTGCGTATATTGAAGAATCCTTGCATTCCTGGAATAAACCCCACTTGATCATGGTGTATAATCCTTTTAATGTGCTGTTGGATTCTGTTTGCTAGTATTTTGTTGAGGATTTTTGCATCTATGTTCATCAGTGATATTGGCCTGTAGTTTTCTTTCTTTGTGACATCTTTGTCCGGTTTTGGTATCAGGGTGATGGTGGCCTCGTAGAATGAGTTGGGGAGTGTTCCTCCCTCTGCAATATTTTGGAAGAGTTTGAGAAGGATAGGTGTTAGCTCTTCTCTAAATGTTTGATAGAATTCGCCTGTGACGCCATCTGGTCCTGGGCTTTTGTTTGTTGGAAGATTTTTAATCACAGTTTCAATTTCAGTGCTTGTGATTGGTCTGTTCATATTTTCTATTTCTTCCTGGTTCAGTCTCGGCAGGTTGTGCATTTCTAAGAATCTGTCCATTTCTTCCAGGTTGTCCATTTTATTGGCATAGAGTTGCTTGTAGTAATCTCTCATGATCGTTTGTATTTCTGCAGTGTCAGTGGTTACTTCTCCTTTTTCATTTCTAATTCTATTGATCTGAGTCTTCTCCCTTTTTTTCTTGATGAGTCTGGCTAATGGTTTATCAATTTTGTTTATCTTCTCAAAGAACCAGCTTTTAGTTTCACTGATTTTTGCTATTGTTTCCTTCATTTCTTTTTCATTTATTTCTGATCTGATCTTTATGATTTCTTTCCTTCTGCTAGCTTTGAGGTTCTTTTGCTCTTCTTTCTCTAATTGCTTTAGGTGCAAGGTTAGGTTGTTTATTCGAGATGTTTCCTGTTTCTTGATGTAGGCTTGTATTGCTATAAACTTCCCTCTTAGAACTGCTTTTGCTGCATCCCATAGGTTTTGGGTCGTCGTGTCTCCATTGTCATTTGTTTCTAGGTATTTTTTGATTTCCCCTTTGATTTCTTCAGTGATCACTTCGTTATTAAGTAGTGTATTGTGTAGCCTCCATGTGTTTGCATTTTTTACAGATCTTTTCCTGTAATTGATATCTAGTCTCATAGCATTGTGGTCAGAAAAGATACTTGATACGATTTCAATTTTCTTAAATTTACCAAGGCTTGATTTGTGACCCAAGATATGATCTATCCTGGAGAATGTTCCATGAGCACTTGAGAAAAATGTGTATTCTGTTGTTTTTGGGTGGAATGTCCTATAAATATCAATTAAGTCCATCTTGTTTAATGTATCATTTAAAGCTTGTGTTTCCTTATTTATTTTCATTTTGGATGATCTGTCCATTGGTGAAAGTGGGGTGTTAAAGTCCCCTACTATGATTGTGTTACTGTCGATTTCCCCTTTTATGGCTGTTAGTATTTGCCTTATGTATTGAGGTGCTCCTATGTTGGGTGCATAAATATTTACAATTGTTATACCTTCCTCTTGGATCGATCCCTTGATCATTATATAGTGTCCTTCTTTGTCTCTTGTAATAGTCTTTATTTTAAAGTCTATTTTGTCTGATATGAGAATTGCTACCCCAGCTTTCTTTTGATTTCCATTTGCATGGAATATCTTTTTCCATCCCCTCACTTTCAGTCTGTATGTGTCTCTAGGTCTGAAGTGGGTCTCTTGTAGACAGCATATATATGGGTCTTGTTTTTGTATCCATTCAGCCAGTCTGTGTCTTTTGGTGGGAGCATTTAATCCATTTACATTTAAGGTAATTATCGATATGTATGTTCCTATTCCCATTTTCTTAAATATTTTGGGTTTGTTATTGTAGGTGTTTTCCTTCTCTTGTGTTTCTTGCCTAGAGAAGTTCCTTTAGCATTTGTTGTAAAGCTGGTTTGGTGGTGCTGAACTCTCTCAGCTTTTGCTTGTCTGCAAAGGTTTTAATTTCTCCATCAAATCTGAATGAGATCCTTGCTGGGTAGAGTAACCTTGGTTGTAGGTTTTTCTCCTTCATCACTTTAAGTATATCCTGCCACTCCCTTCTGGCTTGCAGAGTTTCTGCTGAAAGATTAGCTGTTAACCTTATGGGGATTCCCTTGTGTGTTATTTGTTGTTTTTCCCTTGCTGCTTTTAATATGTTTTCTTTATATTTAATTTTTGATAGTTTGATTAATATGTGTCTTGGCGTGTTTCTCCTTGGATTTATCCTGTATGGGACTCTCTGTGCTTCCAGGACTTGATTAACTATTTCCTTTCCCATATTAGGGAAGTTTTCAACTATAATCTCTTCAAATATTTTCTCAGTCCCTTTCTTTTTCTCTTCTTCTTCTAGGACCGCTATAATTCGAATGTTGGTGCGTTTAGTGTTGTCCCAGAGGTCTCTGAGACTGTCCTCAGTTCTTTTCATTCTTTTTTCTTTATTCTGCTCTGCAGTAGTTATTTCCACTATTTTATCTTCCAGGTCACTTACCCGTTCTTCTGCCTCAGTTATTCTGCTATTGATCCCGTCTAGAGTATTTTTAATTTCATTTATTGTGTTTTTCATCGTTGCTTGGTTCCTCTTTAGTTCTTCTGCATCCTTGTTAAATGTTTCTTGCATTTTGTCTATTCTATTTCCAAGATTTTGGATCATCTTTACTATCATTATTCTGAATTCTTTTTCAGGTAGACTGCCTATTTCCTCTTCATTTGTTAGGTCTGGTGTGTTTTGACCCTGCTCCTTCACCTGCTGTGTGTTTTTTTGTCTTCTCATTTTGCTTATCTTACTGTGTTTGGGGTCTCCTTTTCACAGGGTGCAGGTTCGTAGTTCCCGTTGTTTTTGGTATCTGTCCCCAGTGGCTAAGGTTGGTTCGGTGCGTTGTGTAGGCTTCCTGGTGGAGGGGACTAGTGCCTGTGTTCTGGTGGATGAGGTTGGATCTTGTCTTTCTGGTGGGCACGTCCACGTCTGGTGGTGTGTTTTGGGGTGTCTGTGGCCTTATTATGATTTTAGGCAGCCTCTCTGCTAATGGATGGGGCTGTGTTCCTGTCTTGCTGGTTGTTTGGCATGGGGTGTCCAGCACTGTAGCTTGCTGGTCGTTGAGTGGAGCTGGGTCTTAGCGTTGACACGGAGATCTCTGGGAGAGCTTTCGCCTTTTGATATTACGTGGAGCCGGGAGGTCTCTTGTGGACCAGTGTCCTGAAGTTGGCTCTCCCACCTCAGAGGCACAGCCCTGATGCCTGGCTGGAGCACCAAGAGCCTTTCATCCACACGGCTCAGAATAAAAGGGAGAAAAAATAGAAAGAAAGAAAGAAAGAGGATAAAATAAAATAAAGTAAAGCTTTTAGGAGGTTTGATGTCTTCTGCCAGCGTTCAGTGGGTGTTCTGTAGGAGCAGTTCCACGTGTAGATGTATTTCTACTGTATCTGTGGGAAGGAAGGTGATCTCCGCGTCTTCCCATACTTGTTTTTATTTAAAAATTTTTTTTACTTGTTTTTAATATTAAGGAAAATGAGGCACATTGTTTAAAAACCCAAAATTGTTTCATTGAAAACAAGATTTGTTAGAGAAGTTTTCTTTGACTCATCTATGATATGCTGATTCATATCATGTTTTTCTTCCAAGACTCTACACGCGGCCTGTGGAATAACCATTAGTGCTCCTTTGACGTGTAATTGTTCCTAGCAAAAATAATTATTCTACAGTCCTTATTATAGAACATTTTGTAACAGGAAAGCATGTATAAATATACTCCAAAGAAATATTTAGTAACAGGGTTTCCAATTCAACAAGAAATCCCTGAAGACTCTATTCCAGGCCCTCAGGGGTTGCAAAGATGAGTGGGACCCAACTCCAGTCCTCGAGAACTTTTGTGAATTTGATTGAGGGATAAGATCCCACAGGTAGGGAGACTGGAAATGGGGTCAGAGAGACCTAAACCAACTACAGTGATTCCAAGAATGGCGAGATCGTATGTGGCCAAAAACAGGGTCAGAAAAGACTTTGTGAAGCAAGTGGTTTGTTTTATTGTCACTGTTCTGAGATATCGTTTGTGCCGTTGTGAGATTTGCAGAAGCACCTCAAATGCTCATGCTGTGCTGGTGGCACCCAGTTGTTCCTCTGGCTCATCGCTTCTCTGAAAGAAACTTGGAAGCCAGTGCGGTAGGTTTGCCAAGATTTTCTCAGGGCTTCGTTTTGGATAAGTGGGTGGGGTTTCTGTTGAGAAGTAAACATCTGAATTTTGAGTGAAGAGAGATTTTTATTTGTTGACTGTTAGAATATCTAAGGTTGGGCTCTTAAAAATAACCAGGTGTGTGAATCTGCTTAAATCATTCCTACTTTTATTAACTGCTTTGCATTTTGTAGTCACTCAAGTTCCGTGTTCTAACGGCCTCGTTCAACTCTTGTATGTGCCACGTGTCTCCTCTAGACGTTGTTCACTCCTTCTTCCTGAACGATTTCCTGCTTTTATGTTTTCTTGTTCTCTTCTTTGTCCCCATGGCATCTGCTTACTTCACCGTATTAGATGTGACATTACTTTATCATTGTGTAGAATTCACAAGGATCTCACAAGGCATAATTGTGTGGGGTTGTTTGAAACCTTTGTTATTTCTGATTATGTTCCAGGAAGCTTTAACAGGAATCTGGTTAAGATTTCTCCTTCTCTTCTTGAAAATAGAATTATCTGCATTTCAGGTTGCTTTTAGCACTTGTAAATGTCTTGCTTATTAGCCACACCAAATCTCCATTGAGAGTCAGGTAGTTTCAAACTACAGAAGGAAGGCTACTCATGTAGATTTTCTGATTATGCACTGAAGCAGCACTCTGAAAAGAAATTCAGACCTATTAAAATCCAAAACTTAGGATGCTAACGCCATACTTAAGATTTACATACTGTATATATGACTGCTTCCACCGCTCTCTGAATTTGCAAGGGCCATGTAGTTGGAAGGCTGGCTACAGCTGGTGAGGAGTGGCAGCCCTCATTGACTGGAACTTCTCTGGGGTCAAGTGTCTTTCAAATAAGAGGAGTTCCTTTCCCTTTTGTTTTGTACCGCTCTGCCCAGCACTCATCACCCACTCCTTCCTGAGGAATTTTCCAGACCCAGGTTCTCTGCCCTTCTCTGGCTTATCCTCTTTCTGCTAAAATGTGTTTCATGCCGTTCTTCAAATATATTTTCCCCTCTTCTCTTTCTTTGTGTTTGTTAGTGGAGTTTTCTTCCCATTTCTGCCTAGTGAAATTCTGCTCTTCTTTAAAACCTAGCAAAATGCCTCTTCCTGCACGAGGTTTTCTGATCCTTCCAGAAAATGTAATCTCTGCTAGCGGCATAATGGCCTTTTAGTGCTTATCGTATTTGGTATTGTGTGGTTATTTGTATGTATCTTACCACCCCTGAGGAGAGCCACCATATCATAGAATTTATTTTTCTATTCCCTGTAGCCTGTAGCCTGGTATCAGGCACATGGTAAACACTCAGTAAAGATTTTTGGATTTAATGAAATTTGTGAGTCCCAAATGTACCACCACACATAAGGTGGCCATGGCTGGGAGACCATAGCCCACTTCAGCCTCATCCTTCAGCAGACTGTAAATTGCTATTCACCCTTTTACTACCATGTGGTTCTGATTCATTTCCTTTTGTAATGTAAGAAACATACTTATTAGAGTATTTGGAAGAATATTTTTTCTCATTTAATATTATTTTTAATAGCTTTTCACATATAACTTTGGGGTATGCTTAATCTGAACTAAGATATTTGCCTTCTTCTAGTCTGTTTTTTCTTAAAGCTGCTAATAGGCTACTAAGACTAAAAAGTTGGTAAAATCCGTGATCTTAATGAGATATATGCATTTTTAAGTAGCAATCCAAGGAAAAGGGTGTAAGAATGTTGCAAAATCTTCAACAGCTTTCTTTTCTTTTTTCTCCAGCACTGGACTGGGAAGAGGGCAGAACTGTAAAGAGGCCAGATGATTGCTTAAAAACACCTCTTAGGTTGCAGCAGAGCTTGACTAGCAAAACAAGCTCCAGCAAAACTTTCTTAAGCAATTGTAAAATCAGTTGCAGCTGAGGGAATTGTAAAATCAGTTGCATAGTAAAGGGGTTCCTTAGGTAAAGGTCATATTCCAATTTGAATTACTGTAAAAGTGCCTTGAGTTATTATAGTTATAATATCCATTTGTGCTTGTGAGAGGGAGGGAGGGAGGGAGGGAAGAATAGAGGGAGGGAAGGAGAGAGAAAGAAAGGAAAGATAGCCTGCTATGTGTGCCCTGCAGGTTGGGGAACAGAGGGGACCACGTATCAGTCATGCCAGAGCAGTCTAAAGGGGAAGAAGCTGGCTGATGTAGCCAATGACAGAGAGTAGAGAACAGTGGATGGGAAGTAATTATTTTCCCACTGACAGTGGGCCAGAGATAGTCCATGGAATCGTAAATGACCATCCAGAGAAGGTATGCTGGTGCTTGTCAAGGATGGGGCAGGGAGCCCCATCCCTGTGAGTGGAGCAGTCAGCTCTGGGCATCTGCATGGCAAACCTTGCAGATATTTGCAGAGCAGTTAAGACTTTCTCTGTCCCATGACCTCCCCTGAGGGGGTCAGGGGCAACTGCACATCAGCCAGTAGGGGTTGCTAGGGAGATCTGCTGGTCAAGTGAAGGAAAAGAAGCTGGCCTGAGCCAGGGGAGGGCGACACTCTACTTTTGAATGAAGTCCAGAGTTTGGTTTTTACGTGAACTGGGTATTTAATTACTGTACTGAGACTATTTTAGGGACTTTTTATTATCCAACAGCACCTGGCACACAACTGTGAGGCCTGTCTTAGATTGAAGGCCAGAGGAAGATTTAGCCTGGCAGAATAGGTGTACAGGAGTGCTTGGGGAAGGGGGAGAAAGTTGCTTTATGACTTTTGTGAATTACACTTTGTGTCCTCGGTCTTACTTCTTCTCTCCTAGTTGTTAAGCTCCTTGAGTGTGAGACGTTGGAAATTACAGGGATATGATTTCTTTCTTAGCCCTCAGGTCTCAGTCATCATCGTAAATCATACAGAGCTGAGCACCCATTTATTCAATACATATGTATTGAATGAATATTTGGTTATGAGATTAAGCAAAATGTGACCTTTAATTAAAAAGCAAAAAAAGTACAGTGATTACTTTTTGAAAAGAAACTGTAAATTTTAGAGTAGTTTTAGATTTACAAAAAAATTACAGAGATAGTACAGAGTTCCTACATATCTCATGCTCAGCTTCCATTATTGTTAACATTTTACTTCAATATGGTGTATTTGTCACTACTGATGAACCAGTGATTGCTTTTTATATGTACATATTTTACTTCTTACAGTAGGAGAAAATAAAGGAAAACATGCCATAGTATTTATTTCAAAGAGCAGCCATTTTGATTTGTGGACCAAGGGTTTATACTAAGTATTTGTTAAACTTCTCCATGAGTTTGATTTCTACAAGTAATGTGTTTCCTAATTTCAGTTGTAAATCAAAGTATTGCAAAATTCCTAGTGAGTCATATCACTCAGTCCCTTGACCCTTGAATTTCACCAAGTAGTTATGCTTTTTTTAAAAATGGTTAAGGAGGAACTTGATATTTATGTGAGCTGTCGTTTTCTTTATTCCATGATGGATTGCTTCATGTTGTTGCCAGAAAAAACACGAATGAAAAGTTAAGGTTATTTTTGGTTCAGGTGGTTGCGTTCCAAACCATAAAATATCAGGAGGTGATCAAGTAAAACTTTTTAACCTAAGAAATTTTCCTTCTTATATAGCCTGGCTTTATATCCTTGATCCAAACAAATTGTGTCATCTTCCCCACAAAATAATCGGAAAGAAAAAGCTAATGTAAGAAAAATATTTGAAAAACCAAAGTCTAAAATAAATTCAAGCAACAAAATCAATTTTGTTTTAATAACGTGATACTTCACTGTTTGCCAGAACTGCATTTGGTGATCTGTTATTTAATATTTATGTGTTCATAAGCACAGTTTAAAGCATTAAGGTAAATAATGCTGAGGTTAGAAGTACTCTCAGATGGTATGCCTCTGTAAAAATGACTTGATAAACTTGTTTTTGCAGACAACTTAATGACCTGTAATGAAAATTTCGTCAATCTAATACTTTTTTAGTGTTACCCATTCTCAGACTACTCGGTGTTGTAGTCATTGGGACTCTTTACATCATACCTGCTACCAGTGCTGGTGACTGTCTATGATTGAATATCTTACATCACTGCAAACTCAGTATGTCTAAAACCAATTCATCTCTTAAAGTCATGGTTATTTCTCCTGACATCCCCCTTTAATCTATGGTAGTAATTCAGTGACCTCTCCTCAAGCCTCATACTTTACCTTTGATTTTCTTTCTCTCCACCCTTGCATTCATTTTTCACATTTTGACTTTGAATGGTTTTTGTATGCATTTCTTCCTTTCCACTTCCAAATCCTTAGTCCAGAGCTGGATCACCTCATATCTGGATTATTGATATAGTGTCTTAAGTAGTCTACCTTCCTCTATTTCCTCTATTTTCTCCTCCCCGACACACACACACACACACACACACACACACACACACTTTGATTGCTCTAGCTCCTGGTTAGATTAATGTTTCTCAAGTACTTCTATCATTTCGACATACTAAAAATCTTTCAGTGGATGGCTCTTCCTGCTTATAGGATGTGATCTGGGCTTAGTCTGATTTTGTAGGCAATTCATCTTTTAGTTCACTTTATTGAGAACTCTTCCTCTGCCATGCCCTTGAGTTTCCATATGTAAAAGGAGATTTAGGTGCTCTTTATTGAGACTTTCTACAGAGTGAACTAGTCTTTATTTAATAAAGTCAGCTATTTTAGTAGCATCATCCAGAACTCAGTCGGGATTGTCCACTGGTTTAGGTGTAGAATCCTCCCTGTCTCACGTGAAAAACTGAGAATATACCCAGGCAAGCTGACTGATTCATCCTTAGCCTTCAGAAAATTCATAAGATTAAGTAAAGTTAACATTGCAAATAGAGGTAGTGCTTTTTGAGCCCTAAGGGTCTTAAGAGACACTGTAGGCATCCTGTGCTTGGGGCTGCTATTACAGCTTTATACGACAATTCCAGTATTGTTCTTTCCAAATACTTTGGTCAAAGGCCCTGCCTCTGAAGCATTTGGGGAAAAGTCCTTTCCCCCAAATGTTTGTGGGTTTGAGAGGGATCCTAAAGGCCTCATGGGGCGGAGACCTTGTTGGTATATCATATATTGATATATAATTATATCAATTATAATATTGATATTATTAATTGGGTTTTACATAAGACCTCGTATTTCCTACTAAGTGGTAACTAGTTCCATTTCATTACATTGCCTTGCAAAGGTGGAAAGAATAGTATTGTATATTTTTTCACTCTAATTACCTGCATTAGAATTTGAATTGTCGTATTTACCATATGCTTGCCTTTTAGGCTCAGTAAAGCAAAGGAACAGCTGTGAAGAATATTTAAATCACTTGTAAAATATGTGGCACTGTGTTAGGGTACTTTTGGCTTTATCTCTGTGGCTTGATATAGCCTTTGCCACTTGACTTCATAGTCTGTGTGAAGTGTCTGGTATTTGAGATTGGTTAAAATATTTTATATCTATGCTTAGAATGTAGGTTGTGAATTTCCCCTTTCAGTATTTCTAAGGTAGTTAATTTCACTATCAATTTCCACGTGATAGTTCGGAAAAAAACAAAACAGGTGTTTAATTTTTTGGTAACCAAATATAGATCTGCATATCATGTAGTGGCGTTCTTCTTTGCAGTGTGCTATGACCCATCTTCTTAAGCAAATATAGCACGTGTGAAGTTTATTTATAGTTTTGAACGCTAATCTTCATTGGTTCCTAGTTTATTTGGGGCACAATGCACTAGGGTTAAGGGTTGCAATTGTTAAGGGTTAGCTGAGGAGAAGGAGACAGAAGAAGACACATTGTCCTATGTGTGTGTAACACTGAGGTGTGTCCACACCTGGATTACTATACACATTATGGTGGGTGTGGTTTAGGCAGACCATGAGGAAGACAGACTGAAAGCATAGGGCTTTGAGTATGAAAGGGGGAGATAATATAGGAAAGCTGTGAAAAATGTATTAAATAGTACTAATTAGAGCTACCATTTTTTGAGTGCACTGTGTTAAGAGCTTTATGTATATCAGCTTATTTAAAGCTCACAACAGTATTCTGAGAGGGCTTTTATTTCCTTTGTCCAAAATAGGCAACTGAAATTTAGATCTGTGGCAAATCGGGATAAAGTAAATGAGCATGAATTTGGGGAACGAATTTTAAAATCCTGGAGTTGAGTAAATTCTTTATAACTTCTGTGAAGTGGATCAGAACGTTTAAAAGTTTTGCGTTCAGATTCATTTCCCCCAGAGATGACAGAGCAAAATAAGGATAAACTGACAGTAGTATCTTTTTTTTTTTTAATTTATTTATTTACTTATTATTTTTGGCTGCATTGGGTTTTTGTTGCCGCGCGAGGGCTTTTCTCTAGTTGCGGCGAGCGGGGGCTACTCTTTGTTGTGGTGCAAGGGCTTCTCATTCGATGGCTTCTTTTGCTGTGGAGCACCGGCTCTAGAGCACAGGCTCAGTAGTTGTGGCGCACGGGCTTGGTTGCTCTGCGGCATGTGGAATCTTCCCGGACCAGGGCTCGAACCCGTGTCCCCTGCATTGGCAGGCGGATTCTTAACCACTGTGCCACCAGGGAAGTCCTTGACAGTAGTATCTTAACATGCTAAGATTAAAAGAAACTTTTATAACTATCTGGAAAAGGGGTTGTAAAATTTATCAATTGAAGTTATACAAATGTCTAAAGAGAAGCTGGGATTACAGAGAACATTCACGACCTCTTTGAAGATCTTTGTAGGCAACAGAATATTAATTTATTAAAGAGATTTTTAGTTTTGTTCCTTGAAGTGATGTTTAGGATTTTGTTTATTTTACTGTGAAACTTCACTAAGGATCAATCTGAATCCAACTGTGCACTTCAAACTGGAATGAACTAATTTGTAAAAATACAAGAAGGGCCCAAATACTTTAAATTACCTATCAACCAGAGTATTTTGAAGGAAAAAAAAGCCTAATGAGTATTTTTGAATAAATCCACACTGGAAAAGAATCAAATGTTTGCTAAGACTATTGAAATGGAATAACAAAATAATTGTAAACCCAGTCATTATTTTCTTAGTCTTAAATTGGGGCAGTTGACAAACTTCCTGGACAGAAGTGAAAACACACTTTTAAAAATTAATAAAAAAATTAAAATTAGAAAAAAATTGTATATGTTAATTATAGAAAAAATTTAAAAACAAATTGAGCAAAGATGAAAAAAATTGCCTATAACCAGCCGTCATTGTGATATGAACATTGGTAAGATTTTGTTTGTAGACTCCTAGCCTTAAAAAAATACACATTTGTATATAATTATGTGTACACACATTTATATATTCAAAGTATAACTTTGAATAAAAGTTTTATTGAGAGTAAGACTGATAACTATCAGTAGTTCTTTCGGAAAAACTGGTATTTTAATATATTTGGATGTGTTTGTGTGTGTGTGTGTGAGAGAGAGAGAGTCTAGAGTTTGCTCTGGGTGATATGATTAAGACCTGAAATTTCCATTTGGCAATAAACAAGCTAAAAATGATATTAAGAAAGCAATTACATTTACAGTAGTATGAAAAAGAATAAAATACTTAGGAATAAATTTAGCAAAAGAGGTACGAGACTTAGACACTAAAAACTACAAAATGTCATTGAAAAACAATAAAGAAGGTCTAATAAATGGCAATTCATCTTTGTTCATAGACTGGAAGAATTAATATGGCTAAAATGGCATCCTCAAGTTGATCAATGTGTTCAATGCAATCCCTGTTGGAATCCCAGCTGGCTTTTTTTTTTGTTTTACAGAAATTGGCAAGCTGATCCTAAAATTCAAGAGACCTAGAATACTCAAAACATTAAAAAAAATTTACAAAGTTGGAGGACTCACATATACCAATTTCAAAATTTACTACAAAGCTACAGTAATCAAGACAGTGTGGTATTCGCATAAAGATAGACGTACGAATCTATGGAATAGAATTCCAAGTCAAGAAATAAACCCTTATACTTACTGTAAATTAACTTTTGGCTAGAGTGACAAGACAATTCAATGGGGAAATAATTATCTTTCCAACAAACGGTGCCGGGAAAACTGTATATCCATTAAGCAAAAGGATGAAGTTGCAGCTTACTTCACATGCTACCCAAAAATTAACTTAAAATGGCTTATAGATCTAAATGTAAGTGTTAAAACTATAAAACTCCTAGAAGAAAATGTGGGAGCAAATCTTCATGACTTTGGATTAGTCAGTGGTTTTTAGATATGATCTCCAAATATAAAGGTCAAGAGAGAAGACTAAATTGGACTTCATCAAAATTAAAAACTTGTGTGCTTTTACTTTCAAGAAAATGAAAGGACAACACATAGAATGAGAGAAAATATTTGCAAATCATATGGCTAAAGGACCTTGTAACCAGATATATAAAGAACTATTACAACTCAATTATAAAAGCAAATCATCCAATTAAAAAATGAACAGAAGGACATAGAAGCAACCTAAGTGTCCATCGACAGATGAATGGATAAAGAAGATGTGGCACATATATACAATGGAATATTACTCAGCCATAAAAAGAAACGAAGTTGAGTTATTTGTAGTGAGGCGGATGGACCTCGAGATTGTCATACAGAGTGAAGTAAGTCAGAAAGAGAAAAACAAATACCATATGCTAACGCATATATATGGAATCTAAAAAAACCCAAAAAAACAAAAAGAATGGTTCTGAAGAACGTAGGGGCAGGACAGGAATAAAAACTCAGATGTAGAGAATGGACTTGATACGGGGAGGGGGAAGGGTAAGCTGGGAAGAAGTGAGAGTGGCATGGATATATATACACTACCAAATGTAAAATAGATAGCTAGTGGGAAGCAGCCACATAGCACAGGGAGATCAGCTCGGTGCTTTGTGACCACCTAGAGGAGTGGGATACGGAGGGTGGGAGGGAGACGCAAGAGGGAGGAGATAAAGGGATATATGTATATGTATAGCTGATTCACTTTGTTATAAAGCAGAAACACACACCATGATAAAGCAATTATACTCCAATAAAGATGTTAAAAAAAAAAATGAACAAAGTATTTGAAAGATATTTTCCCCAAGGAGATATGCAAATGGCCAAATGCTCAACATCTTTTGCCATTATAGAAATGCAAATCAAAACATTATGGAAATGTCAAGTTACTACTTGACACCTACAAGAACAGCAATGATGAAAAAGACAGACAATAACAAGTGCTGAGAAAGAAGTGGAGTCACTGGAATCTTTGTACACTGTTGGTAGGAATGTAAAATAGTGCAGCCATTATGGGAAACAGTTGAGAATTCCTCAAAAGTTTAAACATAGAGTTACCATATGACTTGACATTTCCACTCCTAGGTATCCACCCATGAGAAATGAAAACATACTGTATACAAGACTTATACATGAATGTTCATAACAGCATTATTCATAGCAGCCAAAAAGTGTAAACAATCCAAATGTTCATTAAGTGATGAATGGATAAACAAAAGTGGTATACCCATACAATGGAATATTATTTGGCAATGAAAAGGAATGAAGTTTATGAATTACTAATACATGCTACAACATAGATGAACCTCAAAAAGTGCTCAGTGAAAGAAGGCAGTCACAAAAGACCATATTGTATGACACCATTTATATAGAATGTTCAGAATAGTCAAAACTATAAATAGAGAAAATAGATTCATGGTTCCCAGGACTGGAATGGATGGAGGAAGGTTGAGGGTATGGAGGTGTGACTGGTGATAGGTACAAGGTTTCTTTTTGGGGTGTTGAAAATGTTCTAAAATTGCGTAATGGCGACGATTGCATGACTTTGTAAATATACTAAAAAGCAATGAATTGAATGCTTTAAAAAGGCGAAAATTGTGATATGTAAATTATATATTCATAAAGCTGTTAAAAAATGCAGCACCTTATTTTCTGAGATTTCCTGGCTTGTTCCCCTCTTCCTCTTTCATCCGGACCTTCTCTTTCCTTTTCCTGTTCTGCTCATGTTTGATTCCATGTCCAGCAGTTTCCTGTCAGTATGGGTTCCAATCTTGAGTGTGAGTCCTTGGGGAGCAGTTTCTGTAGTTTAGCCCCTTAAACTTTGCCATGGGCCCCTCTCACCCATCTGTTTTTGGAGTAGACAGAAGCCTTTCAGTTTCAGCTGCTGTTCTCACATTGGCCAGCCAGGCTTTACAGTGACTGTTGGTTACTTTTGTTCTCAGGCTCCTTAATCACCCCATGGCTTCACTTTCCTTCTTTCCTCATTGATATGGGGATCGTGCAAGTCTTGTAGCTGCATGTGATTTGTACCAAATGATTTGTATTTTGGGATTCAAGAAGATATTTTGTCACCTAGTTTTGTTGTGGATGTTGTCCATGGGTTTTGTTCTTTATGTCAGTTCTGTTTTTATGTGGAGATTTGGAAAGATTCGAAAACTATGCTTCCATTGCTTGCGGCCATCTTTCTTCCTCTCTCTCTCTTTTTTTTTTTATGATTGTAAAGATTTTATTCTCTTTAATTTGGCCATCTTTCTAGAATTCAGAAGTGTAACCTTTCAGACAATTTGAGGAAGAGATTTGGAAAGAATCAGTCTGGCAAAAACAGAGGATGTCCTCCTGGAGATTTAATTATCTTTGAGGGAAGAGCCTGTGGCTTATTAACTTTCTAAATCTAGCACCTAGCACAGGCCCTGGCATTGGTTAACACCCAGATAAACATTTGTTGAATAAATAGATGTGCAGAGGGATGAATGACTGCTTGAAGGAGAGCGAGCTAGAATTTATAGCTAGTACCCTCTTGCCGGTGTTGACATGTGGGATCCTGGGTGGGTGATTTCCATTCCTTATACATGTAGATCAGAAACAAGTCTGAAGCTTTGGTCAGCTATTCAGCTGTATTACCTGCCTCAGTTTATCAAGAACTTTTGTGAAATGATATATAATTATCATGATAAGTTTTCAGTATTCTTAGGGTGTTGATGATCTAGGTTGCTTGGATTCTAGCTCTACCTGAATGAATGTGTTAGATCCTTCATTGTCCCATAGGTGCTGGGTCTATGTCCCAGAAGTCTTAGATTCCCTTAGGTCCCTCATATCCTTAGATTCCTTTTCTAACCCTAAGCCACCCTAACCTTGCTTGTGGGTAAATAAACCACGTGTATGAGATAGTATCCTGTCATGCAGGATCTCTCCAGTCTGATATGGGGGCAAACTGCCTGATCTTTCCTGAGCTCTCTGTTCCTCTAATCAATCCCTTTTGTTTATTCTATTCTCCTAAGAACCTTGAAAAACTTAGTAAATAGAATTATGTATCTTACAAAGACGAATTCCCTCAGAGCCCGTCATTCTTCTGAAACTCCTTCCGGGTTGCTTTTCGCCAGCCACTGTCATGCGCCAAGTCCTTCCTGATCCTCTCATCCTCATCAACAGTTACTTCCCAATGTTCCATTTTCTTGGTACTCTGTGTTTCACTACATTTAGTCGGATAAAATTGTGCTGAGATAAAAATGAAATATAAAGGCATAAAATGTGCTGTCTGTTTGAGATAGCCTGTTTATTTGTGTTTTAACAAAGACTTGCAACGCTTTAACTCAAAGAAGTTGATTTGGGTCGAAACTTGAATACTTTTGCCATTTTTCAAGTCCAGGTGATATCTGAGGATCTTGGAAATAATAAGAAAAGTAAAGAATAAAATTGTAAGGAACACAGTGTTCACTCCCTGAGTGGCTGTGAAGATGATTAGTGTTAGATTTCTGGGTTGGACTCTTGGATAGGTTTCTTCACAGATTCTCTTGAGATATGTGTATCAAATCAGCTTGTTGAAAAGCGAAAGAACATGTGGGCATATTGCCCTAACAGTTGGCTGCTTTTAGACACTGCAGCTGTTTGAAAGGCCTGAGTGAACTAATTAAATTATGGCTGAGAAACCTCTCTCTCTCTCTGACGTTAGTGCTTGCCATGAACATCCTTCTTAAAATAATGGTAGTTGGGGAGAGAGAGATGTGCAAGGAATACAGACAGATACATTTAATTTCAATTTGAAAAAGGAACAAAACACACAAAAATGGCATTTACATTCTTGAAAGTTAGATGAAGAATTGTAATCTTGGTATGTCATGTTTGAAATTTATTGAAACTTCCTTCTTTTGGTTTACTCTTTGGAACTGTGCCCAGTTTTGTATATAGTGGTTAGTTTAACTCTTTAAATAAATGAATTTTTGGCTTAAAGCTTCTCTACATTTTAAAACGCTTTTAAAAAATGATAAAAGATGCTTACGGTAAAGTTTATATAATATATAAATGTATAAAAAGTAAAAAAACCAAAAAATCAACTTCCCTTTTAATTCTCTTTTCCTTCAGGAAGTTATAGACTGATGCACACCCTTCTAGACTTAAAAAATGCATATATATGATTGACTGGAGATGTATGTATTGTATCTTTTTATAAAAATTATATCTACCATTTATACTGTTCTGCAACTTGATTTTTTTCACCTAATAGTTCATGATCTTTTCTCCACACACATGAGAATTTAATGAGCTGAATTCACCCTTTTCATATCCATAAGGGTATTATACGTTGGCCTATATGTCAGAAAGATGTCAGGAAGAATGACAACCCTCCCCAAATAGTTTGCCCTTCTCTGTCTCTAGCCTAAATAGATGCACCAGTACCTAGAAGTCGTTCAACAGCTGTCAAATCAATTGCACGGCTGCTGGTGACATGGAGGAGAAGCAGCAGCTGGTAGACAAGTGTAGCCACCCCGTTTCTGAGCATGGGAGGAGGGACAGAAGATGACGTATTTCTGCTATTGTGCCATTTTTAACTACATGGCTTCCCTTTAGGTGTTTCCTTTTATAGTCGTAAAAATGGTTTTAGTGAAGCATCTAAAAAAAAAAGATTTAGGTAAATGAGAGAAGAAAAAAATTACCCATAGACCCTCATTACTCAAGTTAATTATTGTTAACATTTTGTTATATTTCTTTTTTCTGTGCCTTTTTAAAATGTGTTGATGGAAATAGCACTTTACTTCTGTGATCTTTCTCCCTCAAACCCATCAGTCCGGTCTAATCATGAGAAAAACATTAGGAAAGTCCCAAATAAGGAACATTTTACAAAATGCCTTGTGAGTATGCCTCAAAACTATCGAGGTCATCAATAACAAGGAAAGTTTGAGATACTGTCACAGCCAAGGGGAGCTTAAGGAGACATGACAACTAAATGTGATGTGGTCTCCTGGATGAAATCCTGAAACAGAAAAAGACATTTGGGAAAAACTAAGAACATCTGAATAAAGCATGGACTTTAGTTAATAATAATGTAGCATTATGGGCTCATTAATTGTGATAAATGCACTATGCTAAAGGAAGATGTTAACAATAGGAGAAATTGGGTTTGAGTTATATGGAAACTCTTTATACTACCTTGACATCTTTTCTGTAAATCTAAAACTATTCTAAAATAAAACAAAAAAAATTTACGTTGTAATAATACCATGTATACAGTTTTATATTCTGCTTTTTCTTATTGTGTCATCTTTTTAAAAATTAATGATTGTTTATCATTTCTCAGAATGAATATGCTATAATTCATCTAACTATTCTTTTTTTCTTTACTTTTCTCTTTTTATTATTTATTTATTTATTTTAACACCTTTATTGGAGTATAATTGCTTTACATTGTTGTGTTAGTTTCTGCTGTATAACAAAGTGAATCAGCTCTACGTCATCTAACTATTCTTTCATGTGGGATATATATATCATATATAAATTGTTTCTAATAATTAGTAATGCTCTGATGAACAGCTATATCATTTATTTATACCCCTGTTCTAAAAGGATTTTTTAAAAAGAAATTTAAAAAGGGTTTATTTTTTAAGAAGAAGAATTTAATAATTTTCAGAAATATTTCTATATTTAATTTGGGGTGGTTTTATTTAATTAAATTTCTATAATTTAATTTAGATTCCTAAAAGTGGAGTTAAAAAGTTAAACAGTCAGGTTGTATGAAGATATTAAATATTGTACCCAATTGTTTTACTGAAAGCCTATTTTAATTTACAGTTGTAGCACCAATGCCTTGTTTTACTGGATCTTTTCCAGCACTGTGTATAATCTTTTGTTTTATAATCTTTTCTAAAACTAGCATCTTCTTGATTTAATCTGTATTTCTTTATTTTTCCATTTAAACATCTCTCCCTTATCTTTATTTTACTACTTCTTTTTTTAAAAAAAAGTTTATTTAATTTATTTATTTTTGGCTGCACTGGGTCATCGTTGCTGCACGCAGGCTTTCTCTAGTTGCGGCGAGCGGGGGTTACTCTTCATTGTGGTGCATGTGCTTCTCATTGCGGTGGCTTCTCTTGTTGCAGAGCACAGGCTCTAGGCGCGCGGGCTTCAGTAGTTGTGGCTCACGGGCTCTAGAGCACAGGCTCAGTAGTTGTGGTGCACGGGCTTAGTTGCTCCGCGGCATGTGGGATCTTCCCGGACCAGGGCTTGAACCCGTGTCCCCTGCATTGGCAGGTAGATTCTTAACCACTACGCCACCAGGGAAGCCCCTATTTTACTACTTTTCTTAAGAATTTTCTGTTCATGATTAAAAACTGGGCAGAAGACCTGAATAGACATTTTTTCAAAGAAGATATACAGATGGCCAACAGGGACATGAAAAGATGCTCAATATCACTAGTCATCAGAGAAATGCAAACCAAAACCACAATAAGATATCACCTCACACCTGTCAGAATGGCTATCGTCAAAAAGACCACAAATAACAAATGCTGGCAAGGATGTGGAGAAAAGGGAACCTTAGTACACTCTTGGTGAGAATGTAAACTGGTGCAGCCACTCTGGAAAACATTATGGAGGTTTCTCAAAAAACTAAGCAAAGAATAACCATATGATCTAGCAATTCCACTGTTGGGTATATATCTGAAGAAAACGAAAACACTAATTCAAAAAGATACATGCACCCCAGTGTTCATAGCAGCATTGTTTACAATGGCCAAGATATGGAAGCAATCTAAGTGTCCATCAACAGATGAATGGATAAAGAAGATGTGGTACATATACATAATGGAATATTAGTCAGCCATAAAAGAGAATGAAATTCTGCCATTTGGTGCAACATGGATGGACCTAGAAGGTATTATGCTTAGTGAAATAAGTCATAAGTCATACAGAGAAAGACAAATACTGTATGATATCATTTATATGTGGAATCTAAAAAATAAAGCAAAAGAATGAATATAACAAAACAAACAGACTCAACAGATATAGAGAACAAACTAGTGATTACCGGTTGAGAGAAGGAAGGGGGAAGAGGCAAGCTAGGAGTAGGGGTAAAGAGGCACAAACTACTATGTATAAAATAAATAAGTTACGAGGATGTATTGTACAGCACAGGCAAATCTTGCCATTATTTTATAATAATTTTAAATGGAGTATAATCTATAAAAATATTGAATCACGATGTTGTACACCTGAAACTAATATAATAGTAAATCAACTATACTTCAATAAAAAAAGAATTACCCAGGGCTTCCCTGGTGGCGCAGTGGTTGAGAATCTGCCTGCTAATGCAGGGGACACGGGTTCGAGCCCTGGTCTGGGAAGATCCCACATGCCGCGGAGCAACTAGGCCCGTGAGCCACAACTACTGAGCCTGCGCGTCTGGAGCCTGTGCTCCGCAACGAGAGAGGCCACGATGGTGAAAGGCCCGCACACCGCGATGAAGAGTGGCCCCCACTTGCTACAACTAGAGAAAGCCCTAGCACAGAAACGAAGACCCAACACAGCCAAAAATAAAATAAATAAATTAATTAATTTTAAAAAAAAAGAGAGAAAAAAAAAAGAATTATCCATTCATATCCTTTGTACCACTTGAATCTGTATTTTTCTTGTCAATTTGTTTGAGCTCTTTAAATAGTAAACACAAAACATTTAACGGTAAACACAAAAAGATGAAATATTGGGCTATTTAAGTACTCTTTTATAATGATGCTCTAGTACACCTAGGAAGAGGAAAAAGTATAGGTTCTTATGATAAAATCTAATGCCATTGAAATTTGTATCATAAGAGATATAGAAATAATAGTAAGTAATCAAATCATCATGTTGTAAATCTAAAACTAATACAGTGTTGTATATAAATTTTATCTCAATAAAACTAGGGAAAAAACAAATAATAGTAAGTAGTAAATCATTTTCTTTGTATATGCATTAATTATTTTGGAGCGGCATGTGAATTTTGAAAATGTTGGAGTGTTTAACAAAATTATTTACACTTGTCTTTATTCCTTAAGGTATCTACCAGATCAAGATTAGTAAGTTTCGTGACCATATGGTAGTATGCAAAAAATACCTCCACAAAACCCTCACAATCTTTCAGGAAGTATTTTAAGCAATATAAATAATAAAGATTGTAAGACAAACATTTTGTTTAGTAATGATGAGAAAACAGTTATTAGCAAATAGTTTTATTACTACCTATGAAATTAGAACTAATAATTATTTTCCTGCTGTCTCCCCACCAAAAGAACCCACACTTTTTTTCTCTGAAAAATAGTCGTGATGTGAAGCTGAGGATGTGGTGGAAGAGGAGGCGTTAAAAATGCGTTGATCGGGACTTCCCTGGCGGTCCAGTGGTTAGGACTCCACGCATCCGCTGCAGGGGGCACGGGTTGATCCCTGGTTGGGGAGCTAAGATCCCACATGCCACGCGGCCAAAGGAAAAAAAATGTGTTGACCCTGGATCTATGAACCTGGCCAGGTACAGAAGTAGGTCATCACCAATGGGTGAAAGGCAGTTCAGTCTTTCTGGTTTGGTTTATTTTGGACCTGCATGCCTGGAGCAGTCCTTAAGAGAGGGGCCCTAGAGCATGGGGGCTGCGTGTTCTTTCCTCATGACTGCAAATGCCAGACATTCTGTGACACTGGACTGTGGACCTCATTCACCCGGGGCCCGATGGCTGGCCTGCTTCACAGCTTCCTCTGATTTTGGCTGAGACAGAAGTTCAGACGCCTTGTGTGTGTGTAACTTTACCTCTCTGTGAGTTCTGTTTCTCTCTTTTTGTGCTTAGGCGGTATGTGTTTTTAGGTATAAAATCTTCCTGTGTCTCTCTCACTTTTACATTTTTTTGTAAATTTTACCCTTTATTCTGTGCTCACTTGAATTAAAATTCAAACATGAAATCATTTATAGAAATCTTTTCATCACAGATCATAATACTGTGTGTGTGTGTACGTGCACGCGTTTACTGAGGAGTGGAAGATCACGTGGAAAATGGTTTTTACAGTAAAAGTTTTAGGTACCAAATAAAATATGTGGAGTCAGGTAGGCAAATGACCTTTTAAATGGAGAATGTGATCAGAAAGTTCACCTTTAAATATTTTATCCTTTTCTCTGAAGTATTACCTGAGAATGGAAGCATTTATTAGAGCACAGTCATTATGTAATGACTCTTTTCTGTATTGAAAGAATGGTGAAATGTTCTGTTCAGTCTTTTTGAATTTCTCAACCAAAGCTTAAGGGCAGAGGAAAGCGAAGCTGTACATCTGGGGAGAATGGGGGGTGACACCTTTGCTTGTCTGCTACAAGCTCTAAATTACTTTGAAGCTTTGCTATATATTAAGAATTAATGCACATTTTAGTCTATCTGTAATACATCTTGTTTTTTGATATAAAAATGTTTTAAATTGCTTACTAGTAAAATTATATAACCCCTTCCCTCCAATCTATAAGTAAGAATGATTCTGCTAGAATGCATGCCATGTATATCCTTGACTTTGGGACACCCTTGGCTGATCATTACACATCCTACAGAATACACATAGCTTTGTTTAAATAGCTTTATAAGAGATGGAAGAAGAACAGCTAAAGATCTACATGTTTCAGGAGGTGCTAATCACATTTTTATGTGAAGTGTCCATTTGAGCAAAGGTCCACAGGTTTTCATGATTTGAGTAATGCCTCATTGCTTAATGTTCCCTTTTCAATTAACTCATTCATTAATTTGACAAATAGACTAGTCTCCAGGACTGAAAAAGTGTCCGTCTTCATGGAGCTTACCATGTAGTTTTTCTTTTGATTTACAGTTTGATAGACACATTCTAAAAGTAGTTTGAATTTGTTGCCTTTATTTTCCAGGAGTTAAAAAAAATGTAAAAATCCAAACCAAAAACATCTTTCTTAATCTGGCAAATAAATGTGCTTCATTCTTTGGGTGAGAAATTGTAGATTAATCTGCAAATGCTGTTACTTATTGCTAAGAAGGGACTGTCTCATTGCCAGAGTATTGTATTTTGAAACTTTATACATACATATAACTCTTGATAGAAAAGAATTATGTCTCTGAAGTTAAAATATTGTTCTTTCTGATTATACTTTACTTTCAGCTATGGAAAAACTGCCCAATGCCAAGATCATTTAGTACGATGTACTGACTGAAAGTATTTATAGAGGTGGTTCTTGCCTGTGAAGTACATGACTCATAAATAGTCATGCATACAAATTCTAGCAGGTACCCTCCACCACTCCACTTGTCCCATCATCATGGGAGCCACCATGAGAAGGAAGCTTGGAGTTTGTGAAGATAACATGACTCGAGAGAAAGTAAAGGGGGGATTAAGAACAGATAAGGGGAGCTGATCCTGGAGACTAACTCCCAATCAGGCATGAGGGTAGGGCTTGGGGCCAGGGAGAAGGATGGTATGTGTAACTTCCCCTTTGAAACACATTCTCTTTCTTTTCTAATTCCTAAAAAGCCTTTTGAGAATTACAGCATATTAGAGATGGATAGGAGAAGGAGAGATCATCTAGTTCTTGTTTAACACTAATGTGTAGGTAGAGGAACCTGAAGTCTGTTTCAAGTGGTTGCCCAGGTTCACGTGGTTAATTAGTGGTAGCATATATCTAGGCATCTAGATTCCAGAATCTATGCTTGGATTTTTCATACTTGATTTATTTATTTTCTGGAGTGCTCATTGCCTGTGGGAAATGATGGGACATGGGGCTGAAGAGGTGGTCTGAAGCCAACTCGTGGAAGGCTTTGTTTGTATGCCACGCTGCAGGATTTCCTGTGTGTGCTGGAGAGCTAGTGATGATTTTAAGCATGGCCGTAACATTAGATTTGTGTCAAGAAGGGAAACTTTGACTGTAACTTGGAGAATGATTGATTGATGTCCGGGGTGGTGGTGAGTGGTGAAGGGATATTAGGAAGTTGCTGGAGTAGTTCATTCAAAAAGTGCTGAGACTGAATATAAACAGTGGGAGTGAAGAGAAGGGTGGACTTGTTAGAGCAATATTTGGGAGGTAGAGAGAGAGAGAAATTAATGATGTTTTGTATATATTGGTGGTAGGTGGCGGCGAAGGGAGAGGGAGAAATTAGGTGTTTTGACTTTCTCGGGTGCATAACAAATCACCTTACAAATTAATTGCTTAAACTGATAGCTATTGTTTAGTTGCTCACTATTCTGCAATTTGGGCAGGGCTTCGTGAAGATAGCTCTCTACTCCATGTGGCATCTGACAGAGCTGGAATTTTCAGCATGGCTTCTTCCCTGTCTGGTGCCTCAGCTGAGATTGCTGTCATCTAGGGGCTGGCCAGGAATCTCGCTGTGGTATGTCCACATGGCCAGTTTTAGCTTCATCATAGCATTCGGTCTCATAATAGTCTGACTTCTTATATGGGGACTGTTTTTTCATCAGAGTACAAAAATAGAAGCTGAAGGCCTTCTTAATGCATGGGTGCAGAAATCCCAGAACGTTATTTCTACTGCATTCTATTGGTCAGAGCAGTCACAAGTCCAGGCAGGGTTTAAGACATGGGAAATAGCCCCCATCAAATAATTTATAAACATATATTTAATCCACCACAATCTGCCCTGTGGCCACAAATTATTTATGTTCTTTCACAGGAAAAATACACTTACCCATTTCCAAGATGCCCTGCAGTCTCATTCCATCAGAGCATCAGACTCAGACTCAAATACTGGAATCTCATTCGTTAAATCATGTCTAGGTGCAGATGAAATGTGTTGGGTGTGATTTCTCAGATGCAGAGACCTGTGAACTAAAAGAACAAGTTATCTGGTCTCCTCCTCCAACATAAAATGGGAAAACAGGGACAAGATAAGTACAGTAGGTACTCTGTTCAAAATAGATGTGTGGGAGTGGGTTATGGAACTATGTAACAGGTACTGGTCCATAGCAATTCTGAAATCCAGCCTATTTCTCCTGTTCTAGGGGCAGGGAGTACCTTGATTAGGACCCAGTTCTCACTGGGAATGGCTTTCTGTAGTTCCCAGTGGACTTCATCCACTGTGCCATCCCTTCTCTCCAATGAGAAAGGACTGTGTTTGCACCAGAATAGCTTTTTCAGTCTGCTTCCTACCCATAGAAGTTTGGGGGCCCAAAGGCCTCTTTTAATTTTGGAATGTCACATTTCATTTTAGAGCAACCTGGTATGGCTCCCCAAATTTTAAGGACTTCCTCTGTATCAAATTACAGTCTAGTCTGTTGGACAAAAGTCACACCCAGAAATATTTGTGAAATGGGTTGGCCCTTCTCTACTTTAGGTGGGGTGTCAGGTTGCTGTGGGACAGCACTTTAAGAGTCTTAGATGCCCCTTTGTTTAGCTAAGAGAGCCTAGGAGCCAGGGTCTCAGATGTTTGAGGTTTTAAAAAAGAGTCTTACTTTCTTGATATTTATCCTGCTGCCGTTTTTAACGGAGGAACCTTACTTTGATCTTTGCCCAGAGACTGTGAAGCTAATTTTTACTCTGAGAATCTTTTGCTGAGAAAGACTGCAGATGAGAAGCAGTTTTACAGTTGGACCCATGAAGTCCTGGATCCTTTGTATTTCCTCTAATTTTTGCTTTGAAAACTGAACAGTTTCTTCTTAGCTTATCTTGTTTCTCTCATACTTTATCACTGGAAGCTAAAAAAAGGCAGTTGCACGTTTAATTTTTTGCCTAGAATCTCCTTAACCTGATTCACAAGCTCATTAGATATTTTATATTGTGCACATAACTGCGAATGACAGTTTTACTCCTTGTTTTGACAGTACACGACTCATGTCCCCTTTTCTCTGGCCTTCAATAGCAGTTTCCCCAGTGCCCTTCTGGCTCCCAGTAACTGTCTCCTTCGAGGTCTCTACACAGTGCTCACTCCCAAAGCCAATGCCTCATATTTTAGGTTTTTGTTGTGGCACCACCTCATTTTTAGATATTGATTTTTGTATTGCTTATTGCTTAACAAACCACCCCCAAACTTAGTGGCTTCAAATGGCAACAACATTTATTTACTTACCACCCTGCAGTTTGGTTCTCCATGGTGAGAACAGTTTATTTCTACTCTACCTGGTATCTTTTGGGACTGGAATTCCCATGGTGGCTTCTTCACTCTCATGTCTGGGGCCTCAGCTGAATGGTTGAAATATCTGGAGCCTGGCTCAGCATCTCTTTTCCTCCATATGACCTTTTTACGTGGATGGCTTGGGCTTCCTCACAGCATGGTGGTCTCAGGGCAGTCTGACCTCTTATATAGCTGCTGGCTTTTTTTCAGAGTGAGAAAACAGAGGCAGCCAGGTCTTCTTGGCACTAGAGCTTGAATATCCCAGAATGTTGCTTCGGTTGCATTCGGTTTGTTAAAGGGCAAGCCCTGATTCAAGGGGAGGCAAATAGCTCTTTCCTTTCAGTGGGAGAACTACAAAGAATTTGAAGCTATCTCAAATCCATTACACTAGGGCATAATTCCTAGGTTTTTCTGGTTTAGGTAGCTTTGGTAGATTATGATATTCTTCACTTGGACTAAGTTTTCTGGAAAAGGTCATGGTTTACTTATGGATACATTTCAAAGTAAACAAAACAAAAGAAAAAGAAGAAAGAAAGAGAAAGAAACGGTCCTGTCAAAGATGTAGACTGACTTACTCCACCTCTTTTTGCTCTCTCCTCACAATGTAGTTCTGTTTTCAGGTCTTCTACCTGTGATTTCCGTTTCCTCTTCCATCAGCTATAAACAGCATTTCTCTTTTATAATTAAAATTTTGTAATATAATTTTTAAAGGTTACTTTTCATTTAATTTACAGTTATTACAAAACATTGGCTATATTCCCCGTGTTGTATAATACATCCTTGAGCCCAATAGTTTGTACTTCTCACTCCCCACCCCTATATTACTGCCCCCCTCCACTGGTAACCACTAGTTTGTTTTCTATATCTGTGAGTCTGCTTCTTTTTTGTTATATTCACTAGTTTCCTGTATTTTTTAGATTCCACATATAAATGATATAATACAGTATTTGTCTGTCTCTGTATGACTTGTTTCACTTAGCATAAAGCCCTCCAAGTCCATCCATGTTGCTGCAAATGGCAAAATTTAGTTCCTTTTTTATGACTGAGTAGTATTCCATTGTGTGTGTGTGTGTGTGTGTGTGTGTGTGTGTGTGTGTGTATCTATATGTGTGTATATCTATATATCTATATATCTATATCACATCTTCTTTTTCCATTCATCTGTTGATGGACTCTTAGGTTGCTTCCATATCTTGGCAATTGTAAATAAGGCTGCTATGAACATTGGGGTGCATGTATCTTTTCAAATTAGTGTTTTTTAGACAGCATTTCTTAAGATTTCTATGTCAATTCTACTACCTTCGTTTTTTTATCTCTTTTCTTCTACTTCCACTTTCTAGTTTCTGGTACCTATACTTTTTTATGTTGATAAAATTGATATCATTACATCATGATGTGCCCATAATTAATTTCATGCTTTGTTTTTAGACTGACTTTAAAATTTGATCATTAGTAATAGGTCATGCTATTGTAACTCTGTAAATATTCACCAAAAAGTCAGTGTGCCATAATTATATGTCTTTTCTTTTACAGCTTTTTTGTTTTGTCCTGCAGTCTCTACCAGTTTTTTCTTGCCTTTTCTGCTTTAGTTATATTCTTAAATTCTTCTAAAATTTCAAGCGTATTAACCAACCTGGAGGCTCTTCCTTTCCTAGATACTCCTCACCCAGAGTCCTCTGTTATCCTGGTTCAGTGGGACTCATGGCACCCATGCTTGTGGCACAGCACTCAAGGTTGGAGTCACTATTTCCTTCATCCCATGACTTCCTGTTTCTTATTTTACTCTTTTGTTTTGTTCAAGCATATTTTTAAATAGCTTCTCCAAAACGCTTGTATGGGTCAACCTTCTGAGTCTTTTATCGTCTGAAAATGTGTCTATTCTGTGACCAGAATATTTTTTCAACACTGTAGGAAAAGAAAATACCTAAGTACTCAGAACACTCTATGCTCTAAATGCCTTACATTTATGCTCTAAATAAATGTAAGGGATGTGATTACTTGGTTTTGTTTTTTTCCCAAAATCTATGTTATGATCGTTTGTCCATTTCATCATTGTTTAATTTTTTCTTTTTGGTGTTCATATTTCTGAATTGTAGAAATTGCAGTCAGATATTAGTTGTTCGGTTTATTTATTGATAATTAATTCTATTAGATGACAAACTTGTGAAATTTTCCCTGAATAGAAATCAGTGTTGTGAAGCAAATAGGCCTCTTTTAGGAAAAAAATGCAAAAATGTTTGAAGTATCCCCTTTTAGTCTTTATTTTAAGAATCTCTTTGCTTTTTCCTCTGGTGAGACAAAGGCAAATTGTTCAAAACTTGTTTCAAGACAGTTTGTCTCTGCAGACGAACTTGAACTTTATCTTTTTAAAACAGAGTCAACACGATCTGAAAAGGTTTCAGACCTCTGAGGGGTGGTGCTGCTCTTAGGTCAGTTCTATTATCCCTCCTTTGAAAACAGCTGTTTAGATGGTAAAAGGTTGAGATATAAACTCCATTAACAACATTCATGCCTGCAAGAAAAATGTGCTTTATTGTTTTAGTATAATGAATGGGACCGGCCTGTGAGTCTGGACTGAATTTTTTCTACACTGGTGGAGGTGTTAGATTTGAAACTTGTGATTTGTAATGAAGGAAACTGGATTAAGCATTTACCCTTTACCTAGGTTATCAGCATGTGAAATAACCCAGTGGAAAACATTGCTTGAAAGCAGGAACTACATGAATAGTAGGTCATAAGACAAACAAGGTGCTCTGTCGGAAAGTCCAGAGCCAGTGGTTGCAAAAACAACTTGATCCTGTACATAAATGAGGAAGCTTAAACAGGCCAACCAATTAAAATGGAAGGAACACAAAAATTAACTGGCTCTGGAGCCATCATACATACCAAGGTGTCATTTTTTTTTTCTCTAGTGAATTGTGAACTTCCTAAACTGTTTGTAGGTTTGCTATTTCTAGTAACTAATCAAGTAATACAAAGACTCTTTATATAAACAGCCTTTGGTAGTATACAGATATCTTATTATAATGTTGGGGGAATGCATTTCATACTATGACTTGTGAACTTCACTACTCGCTTAAAAAAGTGTGTGAAAGAGGTCTTCTAGTGTAGAGTCAGCTTTTTACACATCATTCCTGTTTAGATATTCCACAGAGTTAAGAGCCACAGCCTCTATGGGGAGAAGTCACTGGGGAGGAACAGCAGTAGATGAATCCTTTTCAGGCTTAACTTTGTCCACGGCTTGGTAGACACAAACCAGTACATGTACCTGCTGGGTTCCCATCCCTTTGGCTTTTAGAAAACTTCTACTTCATCCTTAAACTTCCCTCATAGGACTACTTTAATATTTAAAGGAATGGCAATAACTTTTTCAGAAAACATATTAAAATTTGATAAATTCATTTTTGAAAGATTTTTTTTGATGTGGACCATTTTTAAGGTCTTTATTGAATTTGTTACAATATTGCGTCTTTTTTATGTTTTGGTTTTTCGGCCGTGAGGCATGTGGGATCTTAGCTCCCTGACCAGGGGTTGAACCCACACCCCCCGCACTGGAAGGCGAAGTCTTAACCACTGGACTGCCAGGGAAGTCCCGATAAAGTCATTTTTTACTTCATACACTTCTATATGCAAAATCTCTGTATTTAGTGCCTCTCCTCTATAAATGGTTGTTTGTGCACTTGGCAACCTCTATACTGAATGCAGTAATGCAGTCTTTTTTTTTCCTCCTGAGATAATCATCTTTTAAAATTTATTCTTTAAAATGGAGGTGACATTGGTTTATAACTGGATGCAGTCTTTTTGAATGCGGTGATATTTCCACCTACTGTACGCTTTGCCAAATCTAGCAAGGGTTTTGCACATAGTAACTGCTTGATATTGTTTGTTGCATGAAATTAATTAGATATAGTCCTGTTTCTATTGTTGGTCCTCTTCAACTCAAAGTCTACATTATGTTTGTGTAGTGAAAGCACAGTAGAGTTGCTTCCAGGGTTCAGGGTCACTGGCAAGAACATATTTGATTTGACTTATACTGAGAAATAAAACATGAACCAAACAAAACAGCTAGCTACATTCTTTTTAATTTTTTAAAAAGATTGGCTGGCAAATCTGGCTTCTATTGTATTTGAAATATGAAATATAATTATTTGTGTTATTTAATAATAAGATATATTCTAGCAAGTATTTGACATGTAGGTGGTTCTTGCTGAGCACTCTTTTATTTTCTGTATTTTTCTTATTTTTTTAAAGCATTTCTTAATTTTTTAAAAATTTATTTATTTGTTATTTATTTTTGGCTGCATTGGGTCTCGTTGCTGTACGTGGGTTTTCTCTTGTTGCGGCGAGTGGGGGCTACTCTTCATTGCGGTGCGTGGGTCTCTCATTGTGGTGGCTTCTCTCGTTGCGGAGCATGGGCTCTAGGCATGCGGGCTTCAGCAGTTGTGGCGCATGGGCTTAGTTGCTCCGCGGCATGTAGGATCTTCCAGGACCAGGGCTCGAACCCATGTCCCCTGCATTGGCAGGCGGATTCTGAACCGCTGCGCCACCAGGGAAGCCCTCTTATTTTTTTGAAACTATCACATCTGAAACATCTATCAAACTGATTTAATAAACAGCCAAAATTACCATTGTTCTTTTCATGAATGTCAATACTTTTGAGGACCTCTTGTGTTTAATAATGTTATTTATTTTCTCAGAGTTCATAAGGGCCCTGGCAAGATCTAAAATCTGTGGAATCTAAACCATGATCCTGCTAAATCTGGGCTAATAAGAAAGTAATATGGTAATATGACTTGAGCTCCAAATAAACACATCTGAGATGATAGTAAACTTGGGTTTACTTCTGTAAGTTAATTATACTTGTCCTGTTGTCCTCATAAGGTAATTTTATAAGTCAACTTAAAATTAGTTGAAAAGCACTTTGTAAGGTATTGAAATGTCTACATTTTGTAGACTTGGCCTGTTCATAGCAAGCCAAGTGGGTGGCAGTGGGTAGTATATTATCTGGTGTATCTAGTACAGCAAAGGGTGTCCATCGATTCATACTTGTCAAATGTTTGGAACAGGGCCTGCTACACAATAAGCCCTATATACCTTTTATTATATAAATATTAAAAACCACAAAAATATTAATTGCTATAGTTAAAAGGTAGTTAAGTGTAGCATTCCAGGGACCACCTTAGTAGGAAGAAGGTCAAAAGTGAGAAGACAAAGGTTTCAGGAGTAAGCAAGAGGTGATGGCATCTGATGTCCAAGTTGTGTGTGTGTGTGTGTGTGTGTGTGTGTGTGTGTGTGTGTAGGGTGGCCTTCACTAACAGTGTGTTCATTCACAGTATGGGAGACAAGGCAGAGTATGAAGGCACAGATGCAGATAGGTGATTAGATGTGGAAAGAGGAACTTGCAAGAGCTCTATCTATCTATCTATCCATACACAAACACACACACACACACACACACATAGACAGTGATTCCGACAAACCAAGTCACAGAGAAAGATGAGATTTTGTCTTTTGACAATTGCTGACTCATATACCTTGAGGTTTCCTGTAATTTTATGGTCTTTTTGTAAATCTCTTTGATGTTCACCTGGAGCATCCTTAAGCTTTCATTCATTTCATTTCATTCCATCATTACATCCTTGAGGAATATCTCCAGCCCTGGCAATGCATCATATGGTTCTAGCTGTCATAAAGATAAGATTCAAGTAAGCATATTGCTTTCCTGTTTTAGGATGAGAAGAAAAGTCTGGAATATTTCAGTCTGTCCATTAAAAAAAAAAAATCCAAACTATTTGAACCCAGAATAGAGCAACAATGGCTACCATTTAGTGAGCACTTATGGGCCAAACATATGTATTCTCTCATTTAATCCTTGCAATAATCATTTGAAGCAAGTCTCATTAAACCACTTTATATAGGAAAAAAAATAACAGTTTTAGAGAAGTTAATAATATGTTTGTATAAGACCATACAGCCAGTAAATTGGAGAGCTGGTTTTGGAGCCTGTTTGAACAATTTTGGAAGGCATTAAATTTTGATTATAACCTGTATGTCCATAAGTTTAACAAAAAATTGACTGTAGTGGAGATAACTTAGGTTAATGTTTTAGTACTTTATTACTGTGGGCATCGTAGAATACTCTATTAACCATGGTTCTCAAATGTGGCTGTAGAACTCTGGGTTCCCTGAGATGCTTTCAGTGGGTCAGCAAAACTACTTTCATCATGTTAAGGTGTAATGTGTCTTTTTCACTATGTTGACATTTGTACTGCTGGTCTAAAAGCAATGGTAGATAAAACTGCTGATGCCTTAGCATGAATCAGTGTACTGGCACCAAACTCTACTAGTGGTCACTATATTTGTCACCACCAAGAATTCACAGTTAAAAAGAAGGCCAGGTCCATTTGAGAATGTCCTTGATGGATGAGTAGAAATTATTCAATTTATTAAATTTTGTCTCTTGAGAACAAATTTATATTTACATATGTAGTATATGTGACAAAATGGGAACTGCACACTCAAATACAATGGTTGTCTAGAGGAAAAGCATTTGTGCAGTTGTATGGGTGATATTAACAGAAGTCATATTTTGATAATATTTAATAAAATGTGTCAAATGTCAACATTTGTATAACTCAGTGAACTAATATTTTCCAAAACACCAACGTATGCGTTATGAAGTCATGTACTGGTAAAAGATCCATTTGAAGAGCAAGATAAAGAAATGGATTTTTAATGGAACAGAGTACAGAAAGTTCACAGATATAGATTTTGCATTGCAGCACATCTTTAAGAAACTATCATTTGTTGGATTTGGGGATAGTGTTAATAGAGACTATACACAATTATTAGACAAGGTCTTAAAATCCTTCATTTTCCCTATATATATATATTTATGTGAAGCTGGAGGCTTTTTTCCTGTATTTGAACCAAAACAACATATTGCAGCAGATTGAATACAGAAACAGATAAGAAAATCTAGCTGCCTTCTGTTGTCAGACATCAGAGAGATTTGCAAAAATGTTAAACAATATCAATCTTCTCACAAAATTGTGTTTAAAAAAACTAGAATATCTTTAATGAAAATACATCATTTAAGTTCATGTGCAATGATTTGTTGTTATTTTAAATGAACAAATTAATAAATATTTAAAATTTTCTCACTTGTAATTTCTAAAATGGTAAATATTAATTAACATAACCACACACACAAAAGCTCTTTGAAGTCTCTCAACAATGTTAAAGAATGAGAATTGCTGTTCTAGAAAGCACTTTAAAAACGATGGTAAAGATCCCTAATTATTGAGATGGAAAAGTGCTTAAGCCATGTTTTCAAGCACAAAGCGGGGAGGGGGTGTGTGCGGGGGTCACAAATCTTTGTGTTTAGAATTATCCTATTTATTCAAAATTTTATACTTTAATTATCTGTGCATGAGAGATATCCGGAGGGTGTTTACTAAAATTTCAGTAGTGGTCATCTCTGGATGAGTGTTTTCTTATTTATATTTATCTTTATTATTTTATTTTACAATGAGCATGTATCATTAAGAAAAAACAATAAAGTTATATAAACCCACATTTTATTATTTTACAGCAGGTGTCATTTTTTAAAAAAATAGAGCAGAAAGTAACTTTAAACAAAAATTTACTTATTTATTTATTTATTTTTGGTTGCGTTGGGTCTTTGCTGCTCTGCGCGGGCTTTCTCTAGTTGCAGCGAGCGGGGGCTACTCTTCGTTGCAGTGCACGGGCTTCTCATTGCGGTGGCTTCTCGTTACGTAGCATGAGCTCTAGGCACTTGGGCTTCAGTAGGTGCAGCATGTGGGCTCAGTAGTTGTGGCTCGTGGGCTCTGGAGTGCAGGCTCAGTAGTTGTGGTGCACGGGCTTAGTTGCTCCGCGGCATGTAGGATCTTCCAGGACCAGGGCTTGAATCCGTGTCCCCTGAATTGGCAGGCGGATTCTTAACCACTGCACCACCAGGGAAGTACAGGTGTCATTTTTATAAAAACATATGAAACCATATAAAAAGCGTTTGTAAAAACTGTTCTTACAGTGCATTCCTTTTAGACATGCTAAATAGTAGTTGTGGTTTGTGGTCCAAGTTCATTGCCCTAAACTTCAATGTAGTCATTTGAATCTACATGTTTAAGATAATATTATTGGTAGCTTGACCTAGTAGATACTGATATTATATATTTGATAATGCAGCTGTGCATTAAAAACTGTACTAATCTTTTCTTTTTTTTTTTTGAATTTTATTTTTTTATACAGCAGGTTCTTATTAGTTATCCATTTTATACATATTAGTGTATACATGTCAATCCCAATCTCACAATTCATCCCACCACCACCGCCCCGCCACTTTCCCCCCTTGGTGTCCATACGTTTGTTCTCTGCATCGGTGTCTCAATTTCTGCCCTGCAAACCGGTTCATCTGTACCATTTTTCTAGGTTGCACATATATGCGTTAATATATGATATTTGTTTTTCTCTATCTGACTTACTTCACTCTGTATGACAGTCTCTAGGTCCATCCACGTCTCTACAAATGACCCAATTTCGTTCCTTTTTATGGCTGAGTAATATTCCATTGTATATAGGTACCACATCTTCTTTATCCATTCATCTGTCGATGGGCATTTAGGTTGCTTCCATGTCCTGGCTGTCCTGTAAATAGTGCTGCAATGAACATTGGGGTGCATGTGTCTTTTTGAATTATGGTTTTCTCTGGGTATATGCCCAGTAATGGCATTGCTGGGTCATATGGTAATTCTATTTTTAGTTTTTTAAGGAACCTTCATACTGTTCTTCATAGTGGCTGTATCAATTCACATTCCCACCAACAGTGCAAGAGGGTTTCCTTTTCTCCACAGCCTCTCCAGCATTTGTTGTTTGTAGATTTTCTGATGATGCCCATTCTAACTGGTGTGAGGTGATACCTCATTGTAGTTTTGATTTGCATTTCTCTAATAATTAGTGATGATGAGCAGCTTTTCATGTGCTTCTTGGCCATCTGTATGTCTTCTTTGGAGAAATGTCTATTTAGGTCTTCTGCCCATTTTTGGATTGGGTTGTTTGTTTTCTTAATATTGATCTGCATGAGCTGTTTATATATTTTGGAGATTAATCCTTTGTTGATTCGTTTGCAAATATTTTCTCCCATTCTGAGGGTTGTCTTTTTGTCTTGTTTGTAGTTTCCTTTGCTGTGCAAAAACTTTTAAGTTTCATTAGGTCCCATTTGTTTATTTTTGTTTTTATTTCCATTACTCTAGGAGGTGGATCAAAAAAGATCTTGCTGTGATTTATGTCAAAGAGTGTTCCTCCTATGTTTTCCTCTAAGAGTTTTATAGTGTCCGGTCTTATTACATTTAGGTCTCTAATCCATTTTGAGTTTATTTTTGTGTATGGTGTTAGGGAGTGTTCTAATTTCATTCTTTTACATGTAGCTGTCCAGTTCTCCCAGCACCACTTATTGAAGAGACTGTCTTTTCTCCATTGTATATCCTTGCCTCCTTTGTCATAGATTAGTTGACCATAGGTGCGTGGGTTTATCTCTGGGCTTTCTATCCTGTTCCATTGATCTATATTTCTGTTTTTGTGCCAGTACCATATTGTCTTGATTACTGTAGCTTTGTAGTATAGTCTGAAGTCCGGGAGCCTGAGTCCTCCAGCTCCGTTATTTTCCCTCAAGACTGCTTTGGCTATTCGGGGTCTTTTGTGTCTCCATACAAATTTTAAGATTTTTTGTTCTAGTTCTGTAAAAAATGTCATTGGTAGTTTGATAGGGTTTGCATTGAATCTGTAGATTGCTTTGGATAGTATAGTCATTTTCACAATATTGATTCTTCCAATCCAAGAACATGGTATATCTCTCCATCTGTTGGTATCATCTTTAATTTCTTTCATCAGTGTCTTATACTTTTCTGCATACAGGTCTTTTGTCTCCCTAGGTAGGTTTATTCCTAGGTATTTTATTCTTTTTGTTGCAGTGGTAAATGGGAGGGTTTCTTTAATTTCTGTTTCAGATTTTTCATCATTAGTGTATAGGAATGCAAGAGATTTCTGTGCACTAATTTTGTATCCTGCTACTTTACCAAATTCATTGATTAGCTCTAGTAGTTTTCTGGTAGCATCTGTAGGATTCTCTATGTATAGTATCATGTCATCTGCAAACAGTGACAGTTTTACTTCTTCTTTTCCAATTTGTATTCCTTTTATTTCTTTTTCTTCTCTGATTGCCGTGGCTAGGACTTCCAAAACTATGTTGAGTAATAGTGGTGAGAGTGGGCAACCTTGTCTTGTTCCTGATCTTAGAGGAAATGCTTTCAGTTTTTCACCATTGAGAATGATGTTTGCTGTGGGTTTTTCATATATGGCCTTTATTATGTTGAGGTAGCTTCCCTCTATGCCCACTTTCTGGAAAGTTTTTATCATAAATGGGTGTTGAATTTTGTGAAAAGCTTTCTCTGCATCTATTGAGATGATCATATGGTTTTTATTCTTCAGTTTGTTAATATGGTGTATGACATTGATTGATTTGCGTGTATTGAAGAATCCTTGCATCCCTGGGATAAATCCCACTTGATCATGGTGTATGATCCTTATAATGTGTTGTTGGATTCTGTTTAGTAGTATTTTGTTGAGGGTTTTTGCATCTATATTCATCAGTGATATTGGTCTGTAATTTTCTTTTTTTGTAGTATCTTTGTCTGGTTTTGGTATCAGGGAGATGGTGGCCTAATAGAATGAGTTTGGGAGTGTTCCTTCCTCTGCAATTTTTGGAAGAGTTTGAGAAGGATGGGTTTTAGCTCTTCTCTAAATGTTTGATAGATTTCACCTGTGAAGCCATCTGGTTCGGAACTTTTGTTTTTGGAAGATTATTAATCACAGTTTCAATTTCATTACTTGTGATTGGTCTGTTCATATTTTCTATTTCTTCCTGGTTCAGTCTTGGAAGGTTATACCTTTCTAAGAATTTGTCCATTTCTTCCAAGTTGTCCATTTTATTGGCATAGAGTTGCTTGTAGTAGTCTCTCAGGATGCTTTGTATTTCTGTGGTGTCTGTTGTAACTTCTCCTTTTTCGTTTCTAATTTTATTGATTTTAATCCTCTCCCTCTTTTTCTTGATGAGTCTGGCTAATGGTTTATCAATTGTGTTTATCTTCTCAAAGAACCAGCTTTTAGTTTTATTGATCTTTGCTATTGTTTTCTTTGTTTCAATTTCATTTATTTCTTCTTTGATATTTATGATTTGTTTCCTTCTACTAAGTTTGGGTTTTGTTTGTTCTTCTTTCACTAGTTCTTTTAGGTGTAAGGTTAGATTGTTTATTTGAAATGTTTCTTGTTTCTTGAGGTAGGATTGTATTGCTATAAACTTTCCTCTTACAGCTGCTTTTGCTGCATCCCATAGGTTTTGTATCGTCGTGTTTTCATTGTCATTTGTCTCTAGGTATTTTTTGATTTCCTCTTTGATTTCTTCAGTGATCTCTTGGTTATTTATAACGTATTGTTTAGCCTCCATGTGTTTGTGTTTTTTACGTTTTTTTCCCCTGTAATTCATTTCTAATCTCATAGCCTTGTGGTCAGAAAAGATGCTTGATATGATTTCAAGTTTCTTAAATTTACTGAGGTTTGATTTGTGACGCAAGATGTGATCTATCCTGGAGAATGTTCTGTGCTCAGTGGAGAAGAAAGTGTAATCTGCTGTTTTTAGGTGGAATGTCCTATAAATATCAATCAAATCTGTCTGGTCTATTGTGTCATTTAATGCTTGTGTTTCCTTATTAATTATCTGTTTGGATGACTGTCCATTTGTGTAAGTGAGGTGTTAAAGTCCCCCACTATTATTGTGTTACTGTCGATATCCTCTTTCATAGCTGTTAGCAGTTGCCTTATGTATTGAGGTGCTCCTATGTTGGGTGCATATATATATTTATAATTGATATATGTTCTTCTTGGATTGATCCCTTGATCATTATGTAGTGTCCTTCCTTGTCTCTTGTAACATTTTTAAAGTTTATTTTATCTGATATGAGTATTGCTACTCCAGCTTTCTTGTGATTTCCATTTGCATGGAATATCTTTTTCCATCCCCTCACTTTCAGTCTGTATGTGTCCCTAGGTCTGAAGTGGGTCCCTTATAGACAGCATATATATGGGTCTTGTTTTTGTATCCATTCAGCAAGCCTGTGTCTTTTGGTTGGAGCATTTAATCCATTCACGTTTAAGGTAATTATCGATATGTATGTTCCTATGACCATTTTCTTCATTGTTTTGGGTTTGTTTTTGTAGGTACTTTTCTTTTCTTGTGTTTCCCACTTAGAGAAGTTCCTTTAGCATTTGTTGTAGGGCTGGTTTGGTGGTGCTGAATTCTCTTAGCTTTTGCTTGTCTGTAAAGCTTTTGATTTCCCCATTGAATCTGAATGAGATCCTTGCTGAGTAGAGTAATCTTGGTTGTAGGTTCTTCCCTTTCATCACTTTAAGTATATCATGCCACTCCCTTCTGGCTTGTAGAGTTTCTGCTGAGAAACAGCTGTTAACCTTATGGGAGTTCCCTTGTATGTTATTTGTCATTTTTCCCTTGCTGCTTTCAATAATTTTTCTTTGTCTTTAATTTTTGACAATTTGATTACTGTGTGTCTCAGCGTGTTTCTCCTTGGGTTTATCCTGCCTGGGACTCTCTGTGCTTCCTGGACTTGGGTGGGTATTTCCTTTCCCATGTTAGGGAAGTTTTTGACTATAATCTCTTCAAATATTCTCTCGGGTCCTTTCTCTCTCTCTTCTCCTTCTGGGACCCCTATAATGCGAATGTTGTTGTGTTTAATGTTGTCCCAGAGGTCTCTTAGGCTGTCTTCATTTCTTTTCATTCTTTTTTCTTTATTCTGTTCCACAGCAGTGAATTCCACCATTCTGTCTTCCAGGTCACTTATCCGTTCTTCTGCCTCAGTTATTCTGCTATTGATTCCTTCTAGTGTATTTTTCATTTCAGTTATTGTATTGGTCATCTCTGTTTGTTTGTTCTTTAATTCTTCTAGGTCTTTGTTAAACATTTCTTGCATCTTCTCGATCTGTGCCTCCATTCTTTTTCCGAGGTCCTGGATCATCTTCACTATCATTATTCTGAATTATTTTTCTGGAAGGTTGCCTATCTCCACTTCATCTAGTTGTGTTTCTGGGGTTTTATCTTGTTCCATCATCTGGTACATAGCCCTCTGCCTTTTCATCTTGTCTATCTTTCTGTGAATGTGGTTTTTGTTCCACAGGCTGCAGGACTGCAGGACTGTAGTTATTCTTGCTTCTGCTGTCTGTCCTCTGGTGGATGAAGCTATCTAAGAGGCTTGTGCAAGTTTCCTGATGGAAGGCACTGGCGGTGGGTAGAGCTGGCTGTTGCTCTGGTGGGCAGAGCTCAGTAAAATTTTAATCCTCTTGACTGCTGATGGGTGGGGCTGGGTTCCCTCCCTGTTGCTCGTTTGGCCTGAGGCGACCCAATACTGGAGCCTACCCGTGCTCTTTGGTGGGGCTAGTGGGACTCTGGAAGGGCTCACGCCAAGGAGTACTTCCCAGACGTTCTGCTGCCAGTGTCCTTTTCCTCACGGTGAGACTTAGCCACCCCCTGCCTCTGCAGGAGACCCTCCAACACTAGCAGGTAGGTCTGGTTCAGGTCTCCTATGGGGTCACTGCTCCTTCCCCAGGGTCCTGATGTGCACACTACTTTGTGTGTGCTCTCCAAGAGTGGAGTCTCTGTTTCCCCCAGTCCTGTTGAAGTCCCGCAATCAAATCCCGCTAGCCTTCAAAGTTTGTTTCTCACGAATTCCTCCTCCCGTTGCCGGACCCCCAGGTTGGGAAGCCTGATGTGGGGCTCAGAACCTTCACTCCAGTGGGTGGACTTCTGTGGTATAAGTGTTCTCCAGTTTGTGAGTCACCCACCCAGCAGTTATGGGATTTGATTTTATTGTGATTGCGCCCCTCCTACCATCTCACTGTGGCTTCTCCTTTGTCTTTGGATGTGGGGTATCTTTTTTGGTGAGTTCCAGTGTCTTCCTGTTGATGATTGTTCAGCAGTTAGTTGTGATTCTGGTGCTCTTGCAAGAGGGAGTCTTTACTAATCTTTTTGTTTTCCATCTAATATTTGTGGATAAGCCTTGTAAGAGAGAATTAGACTGATGATGTTTATAAAAACACTGCAAATAGTTTAAGATCAACGCAGGCCATGGCAGCTTTGTGGTGTACACAGTTAATCATAAGGAAACCCAGTGTTTGATATCAACTTACTGTTATTATCAAAACTACTTTGATCTTATCCTTGTCTCAAGGTTGGAAACTGTTATCTTCACTTTCTTGATCCAGTTAAAGTGATTTAGTGTGCGGTTATGTAAATCTGCAGAATCTAGGACAATCTCTTATCAGTAGAATGAGAATAATAATAGAATTAGCTCAAAGGATGTTGTGAGGATTAAAGGAGATAAAATATATAAAGCATGTAGAACAGCGCCTGGCGCATAACAGGTACTCAGTAAATGTTAGCTTTTATTTTCTAGAAAGTGCACAGAATAAGTCCACAGCAAATATTACTTATTAAGAACTGACATTCCCCAATATTCATTTACAGGTTGTTCCTGTTTTGCATTAGTGATGGCTGTGCAAAGCCTCTTATCATTTTTTCCTTTTGGCATAGACACCTGCTTTTCAGGTGGCATTCATAATTTGATTAGTACTATTTTCCCAAATGAAGACACTCTAGGTTCGGGCAAGAACCTATTTAGTATTCTGATCTAGGAAGGTGGGCAGAACCACCATTTTCTCTTTATTTGTTTGCTCATTCATTTTTTCACTCATTTTGCAAACATATATTGAGTGTGAGCCATATGTGCTAAGCTTTGTCGTAGGGACAGAGAAAAAGGCATGAGACACATCTGTGAGTCAGATGCCATTGAGTAACTAAAAATAATACGTTAATTGCCCTTCGTGGGGAAGCAATGGATGCTGTGGTTGATTTGGAAGGGTGTGTTAAGGCTGCTGGGCTCCTGGGTCAGGCACCAGTTGGAAAGGGCTCTGGAGGGAAATTTTCCTACAGGGGATTGTGTTAGTCGGAGGGGAATACGGGCAAAGGGCCTCCCAGGCTGAAGAGCAGCGTGGCTTTGTCCTCCATCTCACTTGTTCCTGTTCTCTGAGGGCATCTTATCTCTGCTGATAGGCCTGAGAGGCAGTTATGCCCTAGAGGCAGTTTTCAGGGCAGATTTATTAGTGATGCTCTTATGTTCTTCACATTCTGTTCACTAAGCTAAAAGACAGCATTTGTGTTTATCCAGTATTTATAGGTCATCAAAATTTTTAGGAGTATTTAAGAAAGGCAAGGAGGTTTCTGAAAGATTTTTCCTTAGGTTCTTTTTTTTAAACATCTTTATTGGAGTATAATTGCTTTACAATGTTGTGTTAGTTTCTGTTGTACAACGAAGTGAATCAGCTATAAGTATACATATATTCCCCATATCCCCTCCCTCTTGAGCCTCCCTCCCATCCTCCCTATCCCACCCCTCTAGGTCATCACAAAGCACCGAGCTGATCTCCCTGTGCTATGGAGCAGCTTCCCATTAGCCATCCATTTTACATTTGGTACTGTATATATATCAATGCTACTCTCTCATTTCGTCCTTAGGTTTTTTTAATCATACCATAACTTGAGTTTTTTTGTTTGCTTGTTTGCTTTGTTGTTTTATAAGTTATTTTTATTTCAGAAACATTGCAGGAATAACCTCTCTCAAAAAAGTTTTTCCTGAATCAGCCCACAGACTTGTAGATTATTCACAAGAAAACCATTTAACTGATATTTGTGTAAGGAAATATTTTTATTGTAATTGAGTTTTCAAAAATGTGGGCTCATATTCTTATCTTTTGCAGTAGCATGTCTTTTCACTGTTTTTTTTTCCCCCTTCATCTCTTCATGTTGCCAAATTGAAGTAGAGTTTTCAAGAAACTGGAGAGTTCCTGCCAGGTTGACTTGAAGCAGTGCTGCAGGGGTATCCAGGAAGTAATATAGTAACTCAATGGAGATAAGTTAAGAAATGGCTTAAGAGCAGGAGAGCAGAATAGTTCAGGGAAGCGGACAAACTGTGCATCCAGGAAATAGATAATGAAATAAGAGAGTTTTAAGCAAGGAATTTTAGAATCTTGTAGGAGACGCAAGGAAGAAGACAAATTACAGACAAGTCAGAACGTAAGTACCATGAGGTTAAAAACAAAATGTTCTAGCAGTTTATTAAGGAAATATTTATTGAGCGCCAACTGTATGCCATGGGTGGGAGGGAGGTCATTTCTATTTAAAGAATTCAGGATAGGCTTTTGATAGAGTTCCTAACATTTAACTTTCCCTTGAAGGGTATATAGGGAATAGAATTCTAAAGCAGTGCTGTCCAATTGAAATATAATGTGAGCCACATATGTCATTTAAAAGTTCTAGTAACCACTTTAACAGAAACAAAAAGGTGGTTAAAAAGTACAAACTTCCAGCTATAAGATAAATGGCATGTTGATGTAATGTATAGCATGGACATTGTAGTTAATAACACTGTATTATATTTTTGAAAGTTGTTAAAAGAGTAGATCTTAAAAGTTTTCATCATAAGAGAAAAACATTTTGTAAGTTATGTATGGTGATGGATGTTAACTAGACTTACATCCGGATCATTTCACAATATATGCAAATATCGAATCGTTATGATGTATACCTGAAACTAATATAATGGTATACGTTAATATATCTAAAATAAAGAATACTTCTGGAACAGGAGAGAGAGGCAGGGTACAACCTTTGAAAGAATAACATAGCCCAAGGACATGACATAAACTGATTAAAACCAAATGGGTCCAAGATGGCGGACAAGTCGACTTCCACTAGACCTTGAGCCTCAGTATACACTCACTGTAACACATCAGCAAGCTAAATGACACACCCACAGACACCATGACGGTTCCAAGGATCCACAAGGATCAAAAAGTGTGCGGGGGGCTTCCCTGGTGGCGCAGTGGTTGAGAATCTGCCTGCCAATACAGGGCACACGGGTTCGAGCCCTGGTCTGGGAAGATCCCACATGCCGCGGAGCAACTGGGCCCGTGACCCACAACTACTGAGCCTGCGCGTCTGGAGCCTGCGCTCCGCAACAGGGGAGGCCAAGATGGTGAGAGGCCCGCGCACCGTGATGACGGGTGGCCCCCGCTTGCCGCAACTAGACCCTAGCACAGAAACGAAGACCCAACATAGCAATCAATCAATCAATCAATAAATCTTAAAAAAAAAAAAAAAGTGGGCGGTGGCTCAATTCCTGGAAATCTCCGCTCCATCCCGAAATAGCTGGAATACTCCTCCCACTCATTAGCCTATGAAATTACCCTCCCCTATAAAAACTGACAACCCCCATACCCTGGTGCCTTTCTCACCTTCTGCGATGGCCCACATTCTGTCTGTGGAGTGTGTTTGTCTCTAAATAAATCCATTTCTTACCTATCACTTTGTCTCTCACTGAATTCTTTCTGCGATGAGACATCAAGAACCTGAGCTTCATTAAGTCCTGAAACCAGGTGTGTGATCTCAGTTGGAAGACTGGGTTTTGGCCGGGTTCGAGTCCCGGCATGTGGGATCAAGTCCCAATCTGAGGTGCACGGTTTCAGCTGGCGACCACAAAGGGACAGTGATAAGGTATGAAAATGTTGAGAGTTAGGTCTTGGTCCTAAAGAGGCCCATGGGATGCCACGAGCCAGGCATACTGAGGAGGATGCTCTGCCGATGTCTGCTCATTTTTGACCGGCGGGTTAACCCCGTATACTTATGCACATCCAACAGCAGGTCCAGGATAGAATTGTTAATCTCTGTAATCTTCTCCTTGACTCTGAGGTTTTTCTCCTACATTCTTGAATTCTTATTCATTCCTGTTCTATTTCTTTCTTTCTTCTGTGAACCCCAGAAGACCTGTGTGACCACCAAGGTGTACTTTTTATTGCTTTTACTCCCTTCCCTCTGACCCTTACAAGTGCTGCCCCTTAATTCCCAACTTATAGCTAGACCAACTCCTGCTCATCGTCAACATTGTTGGGGACGTCTTCTGTGCCATTTCTTTGTGACTTTTGGGGCACTAACACCTGGTTGGGAGATTACCTTGGAAGGGATAGCATCTAAAATTGTAAGTGCAAATCTTGACAAAATCGCAGTGGATTTTGACTTAAGAGTGGAATTTTGGATAGCTTGGGAGTTAGAGACATCACCTCAGGCTTGTCTGAAATGGGTCAGGCTGCATCAATGCCAAACAATACCCCTCTGGGCCATATACTTTGGGGTTGGGAAAGATTTGGACAACAGGAATTAAAAGGAAAAAACTTAGTATGTTATGTAATCAGGTTTGGCCACCATATGAGTTAGGAAATTTAAAATGGAGTGAAGTACCCTATGTTCAAATTTTCATGGCTTTGTATCTAGGCAGTGGAACCCAAAAAGGAATTTAAGGTGTGTGTAGCTCAGGAGGGATAACTCTAGGAAGGACACAGAGGACATTTTAACTGACCCACCCTACAGGGCCATGGATCCCAAATGAACGTGGAACCCTCCTCCCCTGAGCTACAGGCCCTTTTACCTGTGCATTTCATAGCCTAGTCTGCCCCAGACATCAGGCACAAAATTCAGAAAGCGACTGCTGGTCCTCAGACTCCAGTGAATAATTTGTTCCAATTGGCTTATTTGGTTTTCAGGAATAGGGATATGGCCAAAAAAGGCTGATCGCACCCAGAGAAGTATGCAGAAGGCCCAAATGATTGCTTTGTCTGCTCAGAGACCACCAAAGGGGAAGCCGGCTTTTCTGGGCCAATCTGGCCCTGGCAGACCACAAGGCCCACGGGTACCCATACAAGTCCAGTGTACTCAGTGTGGACAAAAGGGGCACTGGAGGGAAGATTATGAATGATGTGCCCTTTCCAAACAGCCAGGGCATTGGAAGAGGGAATGCCTCAGATTCCAGAGGGCGACCGGGGCCCCTCAGCCGTTGATGGTTTTGCAATCAGAAGACTAAAGGGGCCGAAGGCCGAAAGTGGCTCTGCCTAGAGATACCATCTACATAACTAATGTCGAGCTTTGGGTGGTCATTGATGTGGTGGACCACTTAATAGAACTTCTTATAGACACTGGTGCAACCTTCTCAGTCTTAACCCAAAGGATTGGAAACCTTAGCAATCATAAGGAATATGTAATGGGGTTGTCAGGGAAGAGACATGGGCACACTTGCCTGGAACCCTTTTTATGCAAGGTCAATGGCCAGCTGTTTTTACATTCCTTTCTGTTTGTGCCTGACTGTCCCATCCCTTTAATGGGAAGAGATTTATTAACTAAGTTAGGGGCCACTCTCTCTCTCGAGGGGCAAGGGAACCACCCTCATCACCAACTGGTTTAAAAAAAAAGCAAAAAGGAGCAGATAAAATCTGAAGCTAATATAGAAACCTTAGTAGACCCTGGAATGTGGAATATTGAGGTTCTGGGCTTGGCCAGTATATCCAGTCAGTGATTATTAAGTAAAAAGTGTTATATAATGTCTAAATATAAGGTACAAATTTCTTAAACCTAGGGAAGATCCTCGAAAATGTTTGTAAGTAGATTACCAAAATAGGAGGCCACTGGTCTGACTAAACTGACCACAGTTGACATTCAGAGCCTGATAGGAATTTTGGAAGAGGCCTTCTCCCTTAAGCTAAATGAGGAAAAGTAAAACTTTCCAACATAGGTGAATGGGTATGTCAGTCCTTCAGTATCATTGAGGTAACCACCCAATTCTTTGAAAAAGAAAGCAAAACTGTTCTTGTTTTACAAATGTAGTCTTTTTTAAAAAAATGTTTATTTTTTAATTAATTTATTTAGTTTTGGCTGCGTTGAGTCCTCGTTGCTGCACGCGGGCTTTCTGTAGTTGCGGAGAGCGGGGGCTACTCTTCGTTGTGGTGCGCAGGCTTCTCCCTGCAGTGGCTTCTCGTTGCGGAGCACGAGCTCTAGGCACGCAGGCTTCAGTAGTTGTGGCACACGGGCTCAGTACTTGTGGCGCACGGGCTTAGTTGCTCCGTGGCATGTGGGATCTTCCCGGACCAGGGATCGAACCCGTGTCCCCTGCATTGGCAGGCAGATTCTTAACCACTGCACCACCAGGGAAGTCCTACAAATGTAGTCTCTACAGGACCAGAGGTGTGGCTCTAAAAATAATCCAAAGCCCACCAATCCTTTTACCACTCCCAAAGCCTTCCCTATTTATCCTAAGAGGCTTTTAAGTATTAAAGGGGAAACAAAGTCATCCTAGGAGGAACTTGCCTGTATCTTTGAGATACAAGTGTCTTATCTTGTCTTCTCAGGAACCCTTATATCTGCCATCTTTTTAAATGCAAATTTTTAAAAAAGAGGGTAAAGTAATTTAGAACTTAAGTGAGAGAGTGGCATGGACTTATATACACTACCAAATGTAAAATAGATAGCTAGTGGGAAGCAGCCGCATAGCACAGGGAGATCAGCTCACCACCTAGAGGGGTGGGCTAGGGAGGGTGGGAGGGAGACGCAAGAGGGAGGAGATATGGGGATATGTGTATATGTATAGCTGATTCACTTTGTTATAAAGCAGAAACTAACATGCCATTGTAAAGCAATTATACTCCAATAAAGATGTTAAAAAAAAATAAAGTTAAAATAAGCTTAAAAAAATTTAGAGCTTGACTTGTCAAGGATAAATAGAAATCCTAAGAAGTGTCTTGTCTGTAAACACTAGTAAAAAGGGTTTAGCCATCTAGATAGGTGACCTTGATTTGTTCCATCTGTCAGTAGCCAAATTTGAATCCAACCTCTTGTAACTGATGGGTTTTATGTTGTACCTGACTCAGGACTGAAATTTTGGAATGGGAACTATGAGGCCTCTGTGTTTGTGTGTTCATATGTATCTATATGTGTGTTGTAGGTGTATGGTATTGCCAAAAACTAATTCATAAAAGAGCTCTACTTAATTGGCTTTTAAAAAGTTAAGCGCTGAAGTAGTTGTAAGGTATATGTAACCTATGTTAACTTTGTGGTCTGAAGTGTTTAGCTATCAAGCGGATTCTTTAGTAGACCAAATCTTCTGTCACTGAAGTGTTCTGAAGTATATACCTTGATGTTTAAAAGAAAATACTTCTTAAAACAACTTTCATCTTCTGGGATTTACTTTTTAAACCTTCCCTCGCCTGTAGTTATTGACTGCATGTGCCAGGCCTCTAGAAATTAGTATGTTCAACTGAACCAACTTGATGGGAGTCCATACATAGGGCTTGTTTTCCAACGAAAAGTGTTGTTGAGAGTAGCAAAATTATAAGCCTATCTAGGCATGTTGCAAAGCTGTTTGAAAAGTGACTTGGAGCAAGTTTTGTGAATGGAGACGTAGTGCTCAAGTCACATTCTGCTTTAAAAGTTGTAACAAATACAGATAAATTAAAAAGAAAAAAAGAAAATTGAGTGCTTATGTAAATACTCAGAAGTAGAAAATAATATGGCCAGAATAAATTTCAGGTTCATGTCATCTGGAAAATATTCAATACTAAACAGATACCTGGTACTGAAGGTGGCTTAAACTTGTTGGTTAGATTAATATAGACATGTCTTTAAAATCATCAATGTTGAGTATAATACTTCTGTTGTACCTAGGTTTTCTAGAGGTCAAATAAAACCTTATTCTATCTGTTATAAATTTGTCAACAAGAAAAGTAACTGAATGTAGAAAAAAAAAACTTTTAAGGAAAGTAAGATGTATGTTTTCATTAAAAGAAGGTGGGAGGAATGAGGAAAAAAAAAACTGAAAAAAGTTGTGCATGATCAAGATTTTCTAAGATTGGATTAAACTTAGTTGGGTAAATGAATTTTGTTGGGAGTGGGCTGGGACAAGACTGTGGATTTAGTTTCTCCCTCCAAAGCTTTCTTGAAATGCTGCTTTTAGTAACAGTATGAGTTTCTTTACCTTTAAGTGATCTGCATTTGCTTTTGAGATCTTTTGTAACTTTGGTTAAGAAATAAGTATTGTCTCACAGTGACCTATGATCTTATTTGACCAAGTGTTTTAAAACTTTTTGACAAACTTCCCAAATATCAAATTTTAATTAAGTTTCTTTTGTTCTAGCTAACTTTGGGGTACTTTCGAGGGCCCCTGAGATATCTTAGAGAGAAATATTTAACGAGGATTATTTGGCATGTTAAGTTAAATGTAATCATTCGTAATTCTGGTTATTGTAACCAAATTTCTTTATCGATTACACTGTAATCAGATGTTTAACCATGCCTTTTAAGTCTTTTGTCATCTATAGATATTTTTGTACTCTGATGCTGTTACAAAAAGTGCTTCATCATCAAGGAGATTCAGAGAAAGTCTATGGAAGCAGTTACAACAGTTCTACACCAAGATGATGACTGTGCGAGGATTCCAGCCTATACTGACTTAAAACAAGCAGCTGTCCTGCCCCTGGGGCCCCTAGATTAGGCATCCAGAGACTTTTACTCCCTGACAGGCAGGGTTGACACCCCTACTCAGTCTTGAAGCAGTTACAGAAGAGGGACCATCGCCCTTCTGCTTCCCATAAGAATATGGGAGTAAAATCTCTGAGGGGGGAATGAAACAGGAGGGAAGGGGGCAGGGCACAACCTTTGAAAGAATAACATAGACCAAGGACATGACATAAACTGATTAGAACCAAATGGGTCCAAGGTGGCGGACAAGCCGACTTCCACTCGACCTTGAGTCTCACTATACACTCACTGTAACACATCAGCAAGCTAAATGACACACCCACAGGCGCCATGACAGTTCCAAGGATCCATAAGGATCAAAAAGTGGGTGGTGTCTCAATTCCTGGAAATCCCCGCCCCTTCCCAAAATAGCTGGGAAACTCCTCCCACTCATTAGCCTATGAAATTACCCTCCCCTATGAAAACTGACAACCCCCATACCCTGGTGCCTTTCTCACCTTCTGAGATGGCCCACACTCTGTCTGTGGAGTGTGTTTCTCTCTAAATAAATCCACTTCTTACCCATCACTTTGTCTCTCACTGAGTTCTTTCTATGATGAGACATCAAGAACCTGAGCTTCATTAAGTCCTGAGACCAGGTGTGTGATCTCAGTTGGAAGACTGGGTTTTGACTGGGTTTGATTCCCGGCCGTGTGGGTTTGAGTCCCAACGTGGGTTTTGGCGGGGTTCGAGTCCTGGCATGTGGGTTCAAGTCCCAGTCTGAGGTGCACGGTTTCACTTCCTTGCTCATAACATTTGTTCAATAAAAATTTGCTGAGTCAAGGGATTTTTTTTTAAAAAGGAGTAAAAAGAAACAGGTGAAATTAATTTTAATAGTATACTTTAGTCTAGTATATCCAAAACATAATTTCAACATGTGATCAGTAAAAAATTATTAATGAGTTATATTACATTTTTTTACTAAGTCCTTGAAATCTGCTATTTAACTGCACCAGAATAATATAAGCAGGGGTATATTACAGGTTGAAATAAGTTTTAGGTGGTTATTTGTGGGTTGCTGCCCTATTGCTATCTCTAAAGAACTGTAAAAGTTTACTTAAAGACCACCAGCTAACATGGTTTATTAGGAAAAAATATGTATAAATTTCAGTGTTGACTGCCCATGTAGTTTACTGGCATTGCCATCAGTGCTTTGTTTTCTTTGAGTGAGAAGCTGTAGTCCCATGACTGTCTTTGGGGGTTGATCAGAAGGTTATCTGCTTCTTCAATTCGGGAAGTTTTTGAAACACCTAGTCTACTCTTTTCTTTATTAAGTACATATTTCTGCAGCTTTGACGTAAGTTCCTTCTTTTTAGAACCGTTACATGATTTAAATACTCTGACATAGCTAACCTTCATTTTTTTTTTTTTTTTTTGATGAGCTCTGACTGATGCCTTTTTTCTGATAAATCATTGACAATTACAGCAAGAATGAAGATTATTCCTGATTTCTGTTCTCCCTTCTTCTTTAGTAATAGAATTTTAACCTAGGTATGTGGCCATCCAGAGTCAGGATTACATTTCTTAGCTTCTTTTGCTGCTAGAAATTCCTCTAGTACTGGTCAGTGGGGTGTAAGTAGATTTTTTTGAGGGGGCAACTTCCTTAGGAAAACTTCCATAAGAAAGAGAGTGTCCATTATTTGTGTGTGTGTGTACGTGTGTACGTGTGTACCTCTTGCTCTTTTTTTCTCTTATTTAATCCTACTGCCTGGAATACAGTTGCCACTATTTTGGACAATGGGGTTGAGGCCCCCAAGGCATAACAAAAAAATAGAAGGACCCGAGTCTTTGATATTTAGTGACACAATGTCAAAACAAAACAGCCCTGCACTGCCAACTGGACTTTTATATGAGAGGGAAATAAACTTCTGTTTTGTGTAATCAACTGCTGTTTTGGGTTTCAGTCATAGCAGATGAACCCAATCCCAACGATTGGGTTCAACAGGTTATATATAATATTTAACAGATTTTTAACATCTCTATTAGTGTATATTCTCATAGACTTGTATACTAGTCAGGACTCTTAGAGGCAAGGGTGAAAACCACCCACCCATATGAAAGGATCCTGAGTGAGCCCAGAATTGGAGGACACCAAGAGATCATTAGTCACATCTCCAAGGATGTCTATAGCCAGAGACCCCAGGAATCTCTTTCTCTAAATCTTGGCTTTAATTCTGTTTTCCTCTAGGTTTCATTTTGTGTTACTCTAGACTGACTTTCTCCAGTGAAGGGATATGTCCACCTGTTGTGGACCAGACTAACTTCCTCAACAGCTTGAGACCTCAGATGGAAAACAGTTGTGTCTCTCCTTCTGTTTGGAAAATACTAGGGAGCTACTCAGATTGACTTGGCTTGGGTCACATGCCAACCCCTATATCTGTCACTGGTCCCATCGAGATTACATGCCCTCCATTGTGGCCTACTTTGTGGGGGGCTGGGGGAGGGTGCAAGGATTGGCAGCGTCCACTAGAACCATTTCTTCTAAATTAAGGTGGGTGCTATTTAGATAAAACAGTACTTGTTTCACCTGATAAGTCCTTCATAAATGATTTATGATAAGAATCATCTTATTCTTTCTTGAAAGCCATCCATGTATGAAAAATATGAGGACTACTGGTTTGCTTTGAATTTGCTTTCTGACTTCGAAGTTACACATTTTTGCAAGACGCAGCTCAGATAGATCCTGTGGAAAATTTTAATGAAAATTAACTCTGGCCGCATTATCACACTATATAGGCCAATTATTAGTTGCCACTGAACAGATTTCCTTAATTTCTTTTATCTCCAGTCAAGTTGATTATAATGTCAGCCTTGAAGCATTGCTGTAATTATTAATCCTTTTGAAATAGATATGAGGAAGCATTTGGGGTATTAGAAAATTAAGGCTGTTACATCATGATAAATATTTCAGTGCCACACATTCTATTGTGACACTTATAATACTTAAAATTCTAAAGTGAGAGTTTCCTTCAAGGAATTAAAATTTGGCAGTTAAATGTTTGACATACATGAAATTTGATAAGTAAAAATACTTTTGTGGGGAGAGGCTTTTGAGTTACTACTGTTTACTTGAAATCTTAACAAATTTATGAAAGATCAGTTAATTGAAAGGTAATGGTGTCATGTGATTGAGTTCTGTTGAAGGGGAGAGAAGATCTCTGTCCACAGGTCATGTCCAAGGGTGGATAAGTCTGTGTTTCTGCTGGGCAAAGGCTAGTCATGACACAGTGCACTCATTCAGGTGGCTTTCAAGCAATCTGGTGACATTTCAGAGAACTCAAAGGTAAAGGTTTATTGCTTTGGGAGTACTATATTTATTAATCTGGTTTTAAGTCAGATGCCTGTGAGGTGCATAGTCAGAATGTGTTCTTTCTCCAGGTCTGAAAAGCTCAAGCTTTTCATTGATTTCTTCAGTCAAAGGTGACAGGAAACTGGGGTGGTTTCTATCACCTAAATCATTATATGTTTTCCCTTGGTATCATTTAGCCGGATCACACAAAGAAGGGGAGGGGGGGATATCTTTGATATTTAATGAACAAAGAAGAATATCTTTAAACAACCTGTATCAGCTCTGAAAAAAAAGTTTTCTCTGATCAGAAACTTTTCTCGGTAAATTCACCATGTCCCAAGCAGAAAGAAGGAATGCAGGCCCAAAAGGCAAATCTTGATGCAAGATTTCATTGTAGGACTTCCCTGGTGGCGCAGTGGTTAAGAATCCACCTGTCAACGCAGGGGACACGGGTTCGAGCCCTGGTCCAGGAAGATCCCACATGCGGCGGAGCAACTAAGCCCGTGCGCCACAACTACTGAGCCTGCACTCTAGCGCCTGTGCTCCACAACAAGAGAAGCCAGTGCAACGAGAAGCCCCTGTGCCACAACGAAGAGTAGCCCTGCTCCACGCAACTAGAGAAAAGCCTGCGTGCAGCAACGAAGACCCAATTCAGCCAAAAATAAATAAATAAATAAATTTATTAAAAAAAAAAAAAGATTTCATTGTGTTAATTTTTCATTTCACCGGAAGCATCAGTCCATTGTGACTCATGTTGTTTTCAGGAGTTTTACCTCCACTGTGAGGGTTGGAGGTGGCACAGAAGGGCGCTCCAAGGTGAGCAGTCATTACGCGGAGACGAGCTTTTCCTTTCACCCACAGGAAGGGCAAGTCAGATCAGAGATCTGGCATCTGGTTCCTTGTGATTGCCCTTCCTTCCAGCCTAATTTTGGAGAGCGGCAAATGTATGTTTTCCTTTTTATCCTTGGGTAGTGGTCGGTTAGGACTTTTCTTCTTTGAAAAAGGGAGACATTCACACATTTAGGGGTTAATAATGTCTACAAGTCACTGATGCCGCTGAATAAAAGTTCAAGAATGTCGGATTATTCTCATTCGCAAGATGCTCATTCACCACTCATGTAGGGGTATAAATATCTGAAATAATACGGAAGGCCAGGACAAAAATAGGTTTCTGAGAAACTCATGGCAGCTTTTGCTTTTTGATAACATTACAGCTTTATCGCCTGATCTCAGCTTGAGCTTGTCACGTCCAGGTCCCTCTGGGTTTAACCTCCTGTCTCTTGCCTCTTTCCCAGAGGCCCATTACATTTCATAACCAAGCATTGCTCAAAAAGCTCTCTTCTCAAGAGTTCAGACATTTCATAAGTTAAAACTACTTATCCAGTGTCCCGTTTTAGCATTTTGTTTAGATGACCATACTTTCGTATATCGCGATAAAGAATCAAGACGTGTCTTTCTTATTATGTTTATTATGTCCTGTTTGAAAATGTCTAACAGATTAAATGTTATCAAGGGCTGATATTGATATACTCTTAATTTTTTCAGTTTAACTTTATTTTATTAACTTATTAATTTTATTGCGAAACTTGTCTAATCAGTTAAAATTCCAGTTAATTTACTTAGCAGTGGTTAATGTTCTAAGACTAATATGGGAGCAGTGGTAATGATATTTTATAAACAGTGGCGTTGTTTCAGTTTTATAAAAAACCTTTTGATTTTTTAAAAAAAATTTTTTGCTTAGGTAAACTAGTTCATGTGGGAGAGCTCCCTCTAGTGTTTGTTGGAGTAAATACAAATGGTATTGAACTGAATACTTTTTTTTTTAAAGTAAGGTTTTATTTATTTATGTATTTATTTTGGCTGTGTTGGGTCTTTGTTGCTGCACGCGGACTTTTCTCTGGTTGTGGTGAGCAGGGGCTACTACTCTTCGTTGCAGTGTGTGGGCTTCTCATTGCGGTGGCTTCTCTTGTTGTGGAGCATGGGCTCCAGGTGCGCGGGTTTCAGTAGTTGTGGCACACGGGCTTAGTTGCTCCACAGCATGTGGGATCTTCCCGGACCAGGGCTTGAACCCGTGTCCTCTGCATTGGCAGGCGGATTCTTAACCACTGTGCCACCAGAGAAGTCCTTGAACTGTATACTTTTTAAAAAAAAGTGTTTATTTCTTTAGAGCAATTTAAGGTCCATCCACAACAAAATAGAGAGGAAGGTACAGAGATTTCCTGTATACCCCCTGCCTTGCCACATGCATAGCCTCCTCCATTATCAGCATCACTTTCCAGAATTGTCCATTTGTTACCAAGCGTGAGCCTACACTGACACATCATAATCACCCAAAGTCCCTAGTTTACCTTAGGGTTCACTCTTGGTGTTGAACATTTTGGGTATTGACACATTTATAATGACATATATCCATCATTATAGTATCACAGAGAGTATTTTCACTGTCGTAAAATTCTCTGTGCTTTTCCTCTGCCATCCCCATCCCTGCAACCACTGAACTTTTTTATTGTCCCTATAGTTTTGCCTTTTCCAGAATGTCATATAATTGGAATCATACAATATATAGCCTTTTCAGATTGGCTTCTTTCACTTAGTAATATGCATTTAAGTTTCTTCCATGTCTTTTCATAGCTTTGATAGCTCATTTCTTTTTAGCCCTGAATAATGTTCCAGTGTCTGGACGTATGACAGTTTATTTATTCATTCACCTGCTGAAGGACATCTTGGTCGCTGCCAAGTTTTGGTAATTATGAATAAACCTGCTTAAAACATCTGTGTGCCAGTTTTTTTTGTGGGTATAAGTTTTCAACTTCTTTGGGTAAATACCAAGGAGTGAGATTGCTGGATCGTATCGTGAGTATGTTTAGTTTTGTAAAAAAAACAGTATGTTTAGTTTTGTAAGAAATCACCAAACTATCTTCCAAAATGACTGAACCATTTTTCATTCCCACCAGCAATGTATGAAAGTTCCTGTTGCTCCACATCCTCGCCAGCATTTGGTGTTGTCAGTGTTCCAGATTTTGGCCATTCTAATAGGCGTGTAGTGGCATCTCGTTTTCATTTGCATTTTCCTGATGACATATGATGTGGAGCATCTTTTCATAATGTTTATTTGACATCTGAATATCCTCTTTGGGGAGGTGTTTGTTAAGGTCTTTGGCCCATGTTTTAATCAGGTAGTTTTTTTATTGCTGAGTTTTAAGAGTCCTTTGTGTATGTTGCATAACAAGACTTTATCAGATGTGTCTTTGGCAAATGTTTTCTCGCAGCCTTGAAGAAAACATTTGCTTGTCTTCTAATCCCCTTGCTACTGTCTTTTGTAGAGCAGAAGTTTTAAATTTGAATGAAGGCCAGCTTATCAATTATTTTTTTCATAGATTGTCTTTTTTAAAAACTTTATTTATTTTTTATACAGCAGGTTCTTATTAGTTATCTATTTTATACATGTCAATCCCAATCGCCCAATTCATCACACCATCACACCCCCCACCCCCCACTTTTCTCCCTCGGTGTCCATACGTTTGTTCTCTACATCTGTGTCTCTATTTCTGCCTTGCAAACAGGTTCATCTCTACCATTTTTCTAGATTCCACATATATGCATTAATATACAAAATTATATTGTTTTCCTCTTTCTGATTTACTTCACTCTGTATGACAGTCTCTAGGCCCATCCACATCTCTACAAATGACCCAATTTCGTTCCTTTTTATGGCTGAGCAATATTCCATTGTATATATGTACCACAACTTCTTTATCCATTCTTCTGTCGATGGGCATATAGGTTGCTTCCATGACCTGGCTATTGTAAATAGTGCTGCAGTGAACATTGGGGTGCATGTGTCATTTTGAATTATGGTTTACTCTGGGTATATGCCCAGTAGTGGGATTGCTGGGTCATATGGTAATTCTATTTTTAGTTTTTTAAGGAACCTCCATATGTTCTCCATAGTGGCTGTATCAATTTACATTCCCACCAACAGTGCAAGAGGGTTCCCTTTTCTCCATACCCTCTCCAGCATTTGTTGTTTGTAGATTTTCTGATGATGCCCATTCTAACTGGTGTGAGGTGATACCTCATTGTAGTTTTGATTTGCATTTCTCTAATAATTAGTGATGTTGAGCAGCTTTTCATATGCCTCTTGGCCATCTGTATGTCTTCTTTGGAGAGATGTCTATTTAGGTCTTCTGTCCATTTTTTGATTAGGTTGTTTTTTCTTTAATATTGAGCTTCCTGAGCTGTTTATATATTTTGGAGATTAATCCTTTGTCTGTTGATTTGTTTGCAAATATTTTCTCCCTTTCTGAGTGTTGTCTTTTCATCTTGTTTATAGTTTCCTTTGCTGTGCAAAAGCTTTTAAGTTTCATTAGGTCCCATTTGTTTACTTTTGTTTTTACTTCCATTACTCTAGGAGGTGGGTCAAAAAAGATCTTGCTGTGATTTATGTCATAGAGTGTTCTTCCTATGTTTTCCTCTAAGAGTTTTATGGTGTCTGGTCTTATTACATTTAGGTCTCTAATCCATTTTGAGTTTATTTTTGTGTATGGTGTTAGGGAGTGTTCTAATTTCATTCTTTTACATGTAGCTGTCCAGTTTTCCCAGCACCACTTCTTGAGGAGACTGTCTTTTCTCCATTATATATCCTTGCCTCCTTTGTCATAGATTAGTTGACCATAGGTGCGTGGGTTTATCTCTGGGCTTTCTATCCTGTTCCACTGATCTGTATTTCTGTTTTTGTGCCAGTACCATATTGTCTTGATTACTGTAGCTTTGTAGTATAGTCTGAAGTCAGGGAGTCTGATTCCTCCAGCTCCGTTTTTTTTCCCCTCAAGATTGCTTTGGCTCATAGATCGTGTCTTTGGTGTTGTATCTAAAAAGGCATCACCATACCCGAGGTCATCTGGGTTTTCTAGATTTTGAGTTAATTTTTGTAAAGGGCTTAATGTCTGTGTCTAGATTAATTTTTTTTTGGCATGTGGATGTCCAGTTGTTCCAGAACCGTTTGTTGAAGAGACTATCTTTGCTCCATTATATTTTTACTCCTCTGTCAAAGATCAGTTGACTATATTTATGTGAGACTATTTCTGGGCTGTTTATTATGTTTCATGAATCTATTTGTCTGTTCTTTTGCCAATACCACACTGTCTTGATTATCATAGCTTTATAGTAAATCTTGAAATCAGATAGCATCAGTCCTTCAACTTTGTTCTTCTCCTTTAATATTGTGTTGGCTATTCTGGGTTGCTTGCCTCTCCATATCAACTTAGAATAAGTTTGTCAATATCTGTAAAACAGCTTGCTGGGATTTGATTGTGATTGCATTGAATTTATAGATCAAGTTGACATCTGGACAATATCAAGTCTTCCTACTCATGAACATGGAATATCTCTCCATTTATTTAGCTTTACTTTGATCATGTTCATCAGAGTCTTGTAGATCTCATATAGATCTTATACATATTTTGTTAGATTTTTTACCTAAGTATTCGTATTTGGGGTGCTAATGTAAATGGTATTGTGTTTTTAATTTCAAAATCCACTTGTTCATTGCTGGCATATAGGAAAGCAATTGACTTTTGTATATTAACCCTGTGTCATGCAACCTTACTATAATCACTTATTAGTTCCAGGAGGTGTTCCAGGTGATGATGTGTCAAAAAGACACATGCACCCCAATTTTCACTGCAGTACTGTTTACAATAGCCAGGTCATGGAAGCAACCTAAATGCCCATTGACAGAGAAACGGATAAAGAAGATGTGGTACATATATACAATGGACTATTACTCAGCCATAAAAAGGAACGAAATTGGGTCATTTGTAGAGATGTGGATGGACTTAGAGACTCTTTTTTTGGTAAATTTTTATTTCCTTTATTTTTATTTCAGATTTTCTACGGACAATCATGTCATCTTAGAACAGACAGTTTTATTTCTTCCTTTCCAATCTGTATACCTTTAGTTTCCTTTTCTTGCCTATTAGCAAGGACTTCTAGTATGATGTTGAAAAGGAATGGTGAGAGAGTATATCCTTGCCGTGTACTGGATCTCAGTGGGAAAGCTTTGAGTTTCTCACCATTAAGTATGATGCTAGCTGTAGATTTTTTTCTAGATTGTTGAAGAAATTCCCCTCTATTCCTGGTTTATTGAGAGTTTTTACCATGAATGGGTGATGGATTTTGTCAAATGCTTTTTCTGCTTCTATTGATATGATCATGTGATTTTTTTTTTTTTAGTCTGTTGATGTGATAGATTACATTAATCGATTTTTGAATGTTGAACCACCTTTACATACTTGAGATAGATCCTACTTGGTCCTGGTATATAATTCTTTTTATACTTTTCTGGATTTGATATGCTAGTATTTTGTTAAGGATTTTTGCATCTATATTCATGAGAGATATTGGTCTGTAGTTTTCTTATACTGTCTTTGTCTGGTTTTGATATTAGGGTAATGCTGGCCTCATAGAATGAATTAGGAAGTATTTTCTCTGCTTCTATCTTCTGAAAGAGATTATGGAGGATTGGTATCATTTTGTTCTTAAATGTTTGACAGAATTCACCAGTGTATCCATCTGAGCCTGGTGCTTTCTGTTTTAGAAGATTATTAACTATTGATTCGATTTAGGCCTATTCAGATCATTTATTTATTCTTGTATGCATTTTGGCAGATTGTAGCATTCAAGGAAATGGTCCATTTCATCTAGGATATCGAATTTCTGGTCATGGAGTGGTTCATAGTGTTCTTTTACTATGCTTTTAATTTCCATGGGATCTGTAGCGACGTCCCCTCTTTCATTTCTAATATTAGTAATTTGTGTCCTCTCTTCTTAGTTAGCCTGGCTAGAGGTTTATTGATTTTGAATTGTATATTTTTAAAAATGTGAGCATTAAGCAAATAATAGGACTGATTTGATGAATAGAAAGCATTCTGTTGAATAAACAGGTAGTAGGTTGATCTCACATTGAAAGTGCTTTGTGGTTGGGTAGAGGGATATGCTGCATTTGAAAGTGGGTCTCATAGTGCCAGCATAAGTAAATAAATAACAGCTTTTCAGGATTGTTTCTTAGATGCCCCTATTCCGTGTTTCTATAGTTAGAACGTAAAAGATTAACTTTCTTGATTACACTTTTGTAAGAAGTTTGATTTTCTTGCATTGGTGACTCTGCTTACTTCACCTTTTTTGGTCATATCTGTATAAATATCCATATCCAAAAAAAGAAATATAGAATTATTTTTCTATAAATACTCTATAATCAAACTGTGTTATTATTTTGGTAAGGTACAGAACACTTTTTTTCCCTACCACACGTGAACTTTTTCCAAAATTCATTTCTTATACAACTGTTACTTACAAGGTTAGCTCCCAATCTCGTCCTAGGCAGAAAAAAACTGTTTACCTGCATTGTTTCATTTCAGGGTGCAAAAACCTCTCTTCTAATTTCTGGTTGATTCCTGAGTTTCATCTAAGATACTTCGGTTCTCAAATTAAAACTTAGGTTAAAATGCAGTGTCTCCATGAAGGAGTTGTAGAAGTCACATTTCCACATCATCCGAACACAGAAAGTGAAGCTTGAGGGTTCTAAAGATACCATCACCTCACAATTTTGCCTACAGTCAGCCTTGAATTAAATTAAATGTTTACTGATCAATACTCATTTGATCTTCTTCCCCATCCTTACTTCAGCTGATGATTATGCTTTCTGTTTTACTGAGAAATTAAAGCAGTCAGAGGACAAATTCTCCAAACTCCCACCACTATGCCTTCCTGCATTTGCACCTTTTGAGATGAACTGTCCATGCCCTGGGTCAGTTCAAAGTCTTCCACTGTCCCCTCTTGCCTACTTAAAGATGTTGCTAGCAGTGCTACTCTCTTTCTCTACAGCATCAATTTCCCCTTCACTATTGGAAATTCTCTATTGGAAGCTGTCATTTCTCCCATCTATAAGAGAACCCTCTTTTGACTCACTTGTACCTCTAGCTACAGCCCTAAAAGATTGTCTGTACCTAATGTTTTGGATTTTGTTCCTAAAATTTTCTTTCGAACCTACTCCAGTGAGGCTTTTGCCCTAAGTGCCACCAAAACTTTTCTTGTCAAAGTCACCTATGATCTCATAGTGCTTACCCCCTCCTTCTTGGAAACCTTTCTTTCTTGGCTTCTGGATACCGTTCTTTTCTGGTTTTACCTGTGTCTCTTGATGTATTTTCCTTTGCTCATATCTCTCCATCTCCTAAACTATAGGCATTGTGCGCCTCAGGGCTTGGTTCCCGGAGGTATTTCTCTCTCTGCCTAGCTCACCATGTCTCTCTCCCTCTTGCTCTGTCTCTCTGTGTCATCTGTGCTCACTTTTTTGATGGACTCCTCTAATTGCATGGCTTTACATGCTATTTATATGCTAATATCTTCCAATTTTTCTTTCTCAGCTCTGACCTCACTCCTGAGCTCCATGTACTCAACTGCCTACTGACATCACCAGTTGGATGTCTGTAAGCTTCTCAAAATTAACAGTCCAAAGCTAAGCTCCTACTCTCTTAAGCCATCCCTATCCCTCACCCTGTTTCACTGCAGCTCCATTTTTCTAGTTCCTCTGGCCAAAACCCATAAAGTTCATCCATGCCTCCTCTCCTTCTTTTACAATCCATGTTAGATCCATCAACAAATCATGTTGACTGTGCCTTTATTTATTTATTTATTTATTTATTTATTTATTTATTTATGGATGGCTGTGTTGGGTCTTCGTTTCTGTGCGAGGGCTTTCTCTAGTTGCGGTCGGGCCCAGTTGCTCCGCGGCATGTGGGATCTTCCCAGACCAGGGCTTGAACCCGTGTCCCCTGCATTGGCAGGCAGATTCTCAACCACTGCGCCACCAGGGAAGCCCCGGACTGTGCCTTTAAAATTATATTCAGAAGCCTGCTCCTTCTTACCGCGTCCCTTGCTGTTCTCCTGGGAACCACCATTGGCTCATCCTGGGTGCAGTAGGCTTCTGCCCCCTTGTCCTTGCCATCTGTTCTCCATACAGCAGGCAAAGGGATTCTTTAAACACGTAACTCAGCACTCTGCAATGGCTATCTGTCTCGCCAAGGGTAAAAGCCAGAGTCCTTTCAAGGTGCTGCATGATTTAGACGCCCCTGTTCCCCACAGTGGCCTCTTCAGTAATCTTCTACTGCCTCACTCGCATCCAGCCACGTGGGCTCCTCACTGTTCCCTGAACACGCCAGGCGAATTTCTGCTTCATGGCCTTCGTACTTGGTGTGCTATCTGCCTGGAATGTTCCTCCCTCAGATATCTGTATGGCTCACCTTCTTGCTGACTTCAGGTTTTTACTCAAATATTTTATAGAGACACCTTTCTCTAAAATTGCAACTGTTCTGCCACCCCCTCCAAATTTTCTGTCCCCCCTTCTGGGCATTATTTTTCTCACTGGCAGTTTTTACTATCTCAAATCCTTTATGTTTTACTTATTCATTCTATACCCCCTACTCCAATTTAACTTTCACAAAGGCAATGTTTTTTTTATTTAGCAACAGCTTCTCACTTCCTTCATCTCCTTACACAGTACAAGTCAGACTTACATTTTAGATTTAATTAAACATTGTTGAATGTTTTCACTGTCCTAGCACTGTGTCAGGCACATTTGCACTTTTAGTTTAATTTTCCCAGGTTACCTTCAACATAAACATTGTGATTCCCATTTTGCAGATGAAAAACCAGAATATGGTGTCTTTTCTACAGATAATCATAGATACTGGAATGGGGCTTTAAACTCTAGACCTCTAACTGCATGTTATGTACTTTTCTAATATGCCATGCTGCGGACTAATCCACTTTAAAAAAAAATTAATTAATTAATTAATTAATTAATTATTTTTGGCTGCATTGGGTCTTTGTTGCTGCGTGCAGGCTTTCTCTAGTTGCAGCGAGCGGGGGCTACTCTTTGTTGTGGTGCGTGGGCTTCTCCTTGCAGTGGCTTCTCTTTGTTGCGGAGCACGGGCTCTAGGTGCGCGGACTTCAGTAGTTGTGGTGCACAGGCTCCATAGTTGTGGCTCGCGGGCTCTAGAGCGCAGGTCAGTAGTTGTGGCGCACGGGCTTAGTTGCTCCGTGGCATGTGGGATCTTCCCGGAACAGAGCTTGAACCCGTGTCCCCTGCATTGGCAGGTGGATTCTTAACCACTGCACCACCAGGGAAGTCTGACTAATCCACTTTTAAAAGAATGAGTTTGCTTTTGAAAGGGGAATTGAAAAGGACTGTCCTTGTCTGTCCTTTGCCATCTAACTTCTCACCCATCCCATCTTCTGTCTTATTTCCCTGTAGCACTAAACTCAGCCACTACTGAGGACATTCCATTCTCTTAATCAATCAAAATTATGAGTCCCCGGATTTCCTGTGAGTTACCCTCGTTTATTTTACATCTGATCACTTTTTCAAATTTTGAATGGTCATAAAGGCACAAGTCATATCTTTCAGAGAAGGAATTCAAAGATATGAGCAGTGAGACAGAATAGGATGGGAGAACTTGGTAGGAAGTTCAAGGAATTTCTCTCTCTGATGCTTGAACTAACTCAGAGGCCACCAGGAAACAACAGAGAAGCGCTGAGCCAAAAATGAGTTTGGAGCAAAGGGGCTGAGAATATCTAAGAACCAAAGCCTAATCTGAGAGGAAACTGTCTTGGCTGAAGCCCAAGACTCAAACCCAAGCAACTTGTATGACTGCAGTGTAAGTAGTAGAGATATTCTTGCTTTCTTTGGCTCCAAAGAGTCTCGTTACTTGTAATCTCATTATTCTTTCCTGGTTTAACTTTTTTTTTTCTTTTATAAATTTATTTATTTTATTTATTTATTTTTGGCTGCGTTGGGTCTTCGTTGCTGCATGCGGGCTTTCTCTAGTTGCAGTGAGTGCGGGCTATTCTTCGTTGTGGTGCGCGGGCTTCTCCTTGCTGTGGTTTCTCTTGTTGCAGAGCATGTGCTCTAGGCTCATGGGCTTCAGTAGTTGTGGCTCGCGGGCTCAGTAGTTGTGGCTCATGGGCTCTAGAGCGCAGGCTCTGTAACTGTGGCACACGGGCTTAGTTGCGCCGCAGCATGTGGGATCTTCCCCGACCAGGGCTCTAACCCGTGTCCCCTGCATTGGCAGGTGGATTCTTAACCACTGTGCTACCAGGGAAGCCCCATGGTTTAACTTTTAATGTAAACTGTTTGTTTCCCCATCTGTAAAACAAGATAGTGGGGACGGGTGATTCCATAAGAGTGCCTTTCATTGTAAAATTCTGTGATTTTAAGACCACTGCATTATTCCAGTCGATTTTGACTCTAGACCTAGTGATAATTAGACCTCTTTTTTACTGTGTAAGGTTTACTCTAAAATAATAATTTATGTATTATTAATAATTAATATTATTAATATTAATATTTATATATTTAACCAAATACAAAGAATCACTGAAGTACTTTTGGATAAAAGTTAAAATGGTTTAAAAATCAGTTTTATTTCTTATTGAGATTGTCAGACAACCTCACCTTAAAAATGACAACAGAGACTGAGTGTTCTTCCAAAGTAACTGGGGCTGGAACATCTTCATGGGTTCTTAAATGATGGTGATTTTTTCCCTTAATGTAAGTGAACTATTTCATGGCACGTATATATCTTCCAAAATCAGTCTTTTCTCAAAATGCTGAACTGATATTAATAGTTTTGTAAGTAAAACAGAATTAGAAAGGAAATCTACCCATCCCCTAATGGCATGTATTACTTCCAAAGCAAATACATTTCTTTTCCTTACTGGCTCTCTTTGACTGAGACTAGTTTAAATGATTAATTCTTCTCATTTGGCAGGTTTTTTGCAATTTACTTGAAATGTTTCCTAGTATTTTTTCCTCAACTTTTTTTTACACCTTTTCCCTCTTTTTTGTGCTTATCAAAATCTTGCTGTGACTACTATAATTATTATAAAAAGATTAATAATGAATCAAGCAGCCAAGCTCATGTCCGTTGTGAAAGAATTTACCCAGTTATTTTTTTTTGCTTAAATATGTCTTAAGAGGCTTATTTTCACATTCATATTTGTATCCATTTTTAAATGTTTGCTGAAGTTCATCTGTTTATCAATGAACTCTATGAGGAAAGAAGACATTGTATTATAGATTAATTTTCTCCTACCTTCATAATTAATAAGCCTTGGACACGTGATTATTTAAACAGCATAAGAAAGACAGTGGCACTCAAATTTAAAATGCATCTTTTAAAAGAAAACTAGAGAGTCTGTTCTTTAGCCCTGAACAATCAGTGTATTTCCTGATTGCAGAGTCAGGAAATACTTTACTTTTGAAGCAATAACGGTTATTCCCGGGAAGTTTTATAATTGGCTGCATAGTGATAACATCGACTTGAACAAATACAGCAAAATTACTGCTGGCTTATCTAGAATGAAAGAGAACTTCTTAAGTGCGACAGAGAGCTAATACTAAGGATTACATCAGTTTGGCATATTCACTGCTCTTGGAGAACGACTGCAATTTTCAGCTTGCTTCCTGACCAAAGGTATCTTTCCTTTGTGCTTTTTCAGTATCCAGACTTTTTTCCCTTTGGTTTGCTTAGGACTTTAAACATCAGTGTGTGGTAGTTGTAGAGTTTATTTCCTTGTGAAGTCAGGTGAAGTGTAATTTTTACAATGCCATTGGATTTCTTGGAATGTGATAACTAATTATGATAATTAATTAATGAGAAACAACAGCCTGACATCCAGGAATCTAGTGGCAATTTTTCTTTTCTCTAGAGTGAGGAATTGCTTTAATGTCTGAATTTTGATACTTGAACTTATATTCTTTTAGTGAGATCACTGAAGGTGTAAGGACAGAATACTAGCTAAAGGTGGCCCTGTGCTTTTTCTAAATATCATGAGGCATTTGAAAAAAACCCCATTTATTTCATCGCTTGTTGAAATTGGTTATTGTGTGTCAATGGAAATGAATAATGTCGATGACTTACAATATTTCTGGCTTAATAATAGAGATGATTTTCCATCTTCTTTTAATGTACATTATTTTGTTCCTATATTGACATCGATGCAAAAATAAACCCATAGAAATTTGGATTTAGGTGAGATCTTGTTGAGCATCTTTCTCATCCCCCACTTTACTGGCAAGGAAACTCTAGAAAGCAGAATGACACAAATTCCTGGCAGATCAGGGGAGAGAGTATAAATCTCTTAATTCCTGGGTAGAGGGATTATTAACTCCCTTTTCATTATTGTTATTTTGTGTTAAAATTATATGCTATACATATAAAACTATGCTATACAATAAAAACTTTGCCTTGAATTGGCATTGAATTTTCATCGGACTCTGTGAGATGTAGGCAGATTCTGAGCAGTGGCATTATTCGTAGCCAGAGTACGAATAACTAGAGTACGAGCCTAGAGCGTGTAGCTTGAGGTGTCTCCTAGAATCTGAAGACATTCTTGCAACACACATTCACTTCCTAGTTGGGGTGAGCACTGAGCCGAGTGGAAAGCCTCAGCTCTCTATTCTGGGGAGTGCCAGATCTCTCTTGTGTTATCAACAGGAATTTACTAACCCCATCTCAATCCGGGAGAGCTTTCATCAGGGTTCTAGGTGGTTGTTCACTATTTGTATATTTTTGTTTGCTGACAACTGTCACTCAGTTTCTTCTGAGCACAGAATTCTCTCCCAGTGGTCAAATGGAAGAACTCTAGTAAGACACAAAATCACCACAACTCAGTCTTTCACTTAGGAGCTTATAGCGTTAACGGTAAAGAGAAAAAAAGACGTTGAAAGATGTGATACATGCAAGGAGTCAAATTCATTCAAAAACACATCTAAATCTAAATCTAAATATATGTCAGTTAACATTGTCCTATAGGAGAATAGTGTTTTCCCAAAATGTCTTGTGTATGTGCAAGTACTGGATAGAGATTTTGTGTTTCTCTTGTGTTGCTTCTGATTGATCTCAAATAAATGTCTCAACAGAAAGTTTTCATGGTTCTCTGATAACTCATCTTCCCACTGTGGATATTTGACTGTCCTTTCTTTATCAGTGTGTCCCTTCTGGTATGGGCTCTGAGTGTGTAGGCAGGGGCTGTATGATGTTAACTTACATGTGTGTGTTCCACTTATAAGCAAAAACAGAGCTGAATGTTGTTAGATCAGTTTCACAGGCCAGCCTCTTTGCAGGTCATTGTAAGCTGCGTTTAGTCATGACCTGAGAGAAGATATTAAAGGCAACTAGAATCTATGTTTTGTGGTGCAGTTAACAATTCAAATTATTGGAAGATTAAATTACCTACTCAGTTTAGTCAAGATGATAAGCTTTGCTTCTATGAACTGGGTCATTAACTGAATTATATTTAGGTATTGAGCTTCTACCTGTGGTCTCAGGGAAATGTCCTGTGAGACTATAGGAATTCAGCCACTAATCAGTTCTTCACATAACAGCTCTCAATGAGAAAAAGTACAGACTTATAATATAGAGGAATTGCTACAACTAAGGTCAAACTGACTTTATTTTCAGTCTTGATAGAATTAACTCTAATAATCATTAAAATATTTTTGACAAGATCAAAATTCTGCAGGTTCAAAAAAATGCTACAGATAATATTTCTTATTCTGTACTCCATAGAGACACTTTGGAAATTTAGGTGCACTAGGGTTGTAAAATCAGATGAAAAGTATCTAATGAAATATGGTTAGTGAGGAAGGAGGGAGCCATCTATTTAGGGTTTTGCCTAACCCACTAGAATCATTGTACTTTTTTCAGGGTTGAATGTCTAGGTCAGTCTCCATAGCTTTGGCCCTTGTCAGACACTAAGGCAAAAAGAAAATGACAGAGGGTTAAGGTTGCTGATCATGTGTTAGTACAAAGCATCTGACTTCCCTGGAGATATGTCAAATGTTCAGGGTGAGTCATTGAAACTATAGCATTTGGACTTTATTCTTTCATAGGAAATACTCTACTAGCAAGCTGAAAGTCTTGTGATTTTTAAACTGTGAATGTTCTGGCAGTATATCCCAAAGAATTATGAGAAAGAGAAGAAATTCTGGTTTTAGAATTGGTGCTAGAATATTTGAAGAAATACCTTGTATGTCTGAATGTGAAGCAACCCTGCGTATAAGATGATCTCTCTTTTCCAAAGGTAGAAATTACCAAAAAAAGTTTTTTCCCCCTAGTCCACATATTGAGGATCTACTTTGTACCAGGCTTTGTACTCTAGGCTTTGGGGATACAAGGAAACAATGCGGGAAAAGAGACAGAAATCACCACCCTCCTAGGGCTTACATTCTAGCAAATCAATTACACAGAATGTTAAAAGAGGTAAGTGCTATAGAGAGTAATAAAATGGGGGAAAATTCCAGGGGAATGCTGCCTGTGTCAGAGTGTGTCTCTGTGTGTGTGTGTATGTGTGTTTTGGTTTAGGGGATGGATGCTGCCTCAAGGTGACATTAGAGCATGGATTTAAACGAGATGAGGAGTGAGCCGTCCAGTTATCTGGGGGAGGACTTGGAGTTCAGAGACGTTGAGGGAGGAGTGTGCCTGGCATGTTCAAAGAGTAGCCAGGAAGCCAGTGGGGCTGGAGCAGAGTGAGTGAGAGAGGGATGCTGGGAGGAGTAAGGTCAGAGGAAACAAGGTGAGAATGAAAAGACGAAATCCAGGTTGACTGTCTAAAGGTCATATGGAGGATGTGTAGCCACAGTGCACATTTAATCTATATGTATGTCAAATGCAGAGGGTGAGGGCCCTGTAGGACATTGTAGGGATTTTGTCATTTACTCTTAATGAAATGGGGAGCTTGGAGGATTTGCAGGTGAGCAACATGACAAGTTTAAAAAGGATCCTTTCTACTTCTGAGAGTAGATTGAAGGGGGCAAGGAACACCAGTTAAAAGATTATTGCAGAAAACCAGATGAGAAATAATGAGTTGTATTTCATTTTGTATGAATGTACTACCTTTTGTTCATCCTTTCACTTTTTTTCCCTCAGTTTTATTGAGATATAATCGACATATAGCATTGTATTTAGTTCAAGGAGTACAACTTAATGATTTGATACATGTATATATTGCCAAATGATTACCATAAGTTTAGTTAACATCACTCACCTCACATGGTTATAGATTTTTTTTTCTTGTGAGAACTTTTAAGATCTACTCTGTTAGCAAGTTTCAAATATACAATATAGTATTATTAACTCTAGTCACCATGCTGTACATTACATCCCCAGAACTTATTTATCTTATAACTGGAAGTTTGTACCTTTTGACTACCTTCACCCATTCCTCCTTCCCCTGCCTCTGGCAATCACCAATCTGTTCTCTTTATCTATGAGGTTTTTTTTTTTTTCTTTTTTAAGATTCCACATATAAGTGAGATCATACAGTATTTACTCTTCTCAGTCTGACTTATTTCAGTTAGCATAATGCCCTCAAGGTCCATCCATGTTGTCGTAAATGGCAGGATTTCCTTTTTTATGGCTAAATAATATTTATCACAGTTTCTTTATCCATTCATCTTTTGACGGACACTTAGGTTGACTTAGATTGTTTCCATGTCTTGACTGTTGTGAATAATGCTGTGATGAACATGAGGGTGCAGGTATCTTTTCGAGAGAGTGATTTTGTTTCTTTTGAATATATACCCAGAAGTGGAATTGCTGGATGATATGGTAGTTCTATTTTTAATATTTTAGGACCCTCCATACTGTTCTCCATAGTGACTGCACCAATTTACATTCCTACCAACAATGCACAAGGGTTTCCTTTTTCCCACATCCTCCCCCAGTACTTGTTATATCTTGTCTTTTTGATGATAATCATCCTATCAAGTGTAAGGTGATATTTTATTGTGGTTTTGCTTTACATTTCCCTGACAATTAGTGAGCATTCACTTGTTGATGAATATTTGGGTTGTTTCCAGTTTTGGGGTATTGTGACTAAGCCATCTATGAATATTTGTGTACAAGCCTTTCTGTGGACATATGTTTTCAGGGCTTTCACCTAAATCTCTAGGAGTGGAATGACTGGGTTGTGAGATCTATGTTTAACTCCCAAGCAGCTGCCAAACTCCTGAGGTAGCTGTGCCATTTTACATTTCTGCACACAGTGTGTGAGAGTTCCTGTTGCTCCACATCCTGGTGGGCACTTGGACTTTTTAATTAATTAATTAATTTTTGGCCGCACTGGGTCTTTGTTGCTGTGCGTGGGTTTTCTCTAGTTACGGCGAGCGGGGGCTACTCTTCGTTGCGGTGCGCGGGCTTCTCACTGCGGTGGCTTCTCTTGTTGCGGAGCACGGGCTGTAGGCGCACTCCATTCCGTAGTCATGGCTCGCAGACTCAGTAGTTGTGGCGCACGGGCTTAGTTGCTCTGCGGCATGTGGGATCTTCCCAGACCAGGGCTCGAACCCGTGTCCCCTGCGTTGGCAGGCGGATTCTTTTTTTTTTAAAAATATCTATTTATTTATTTATTTATGGCTGTGTTGGGTCTTCGTTTCCGTGCGAGGGCTTTCTCTAGTTGTGGCAAGCGGGGCCACTCTTCATCGCGGTGCGCGGGCCTCTCACTATCGCGGCCTCTCTTGTTGCGGAGCACAGGCTCCAGACGCGGAGGCTCAGCAGTTGTGGCTCACGGGCCCAGTTGCTCCGCGGCATGTGGGATCTTCCCAGACCAGGGCTCGAACCCGTGTCCCCTGCATTGGCAGGCAGATTCTCAACCACTGCGCCACCAGGGAAGCCCCCCAGGCGGATTCTTAACCACTGCGCCACCAGGGAAGCCCCACTTGGACTTTTTGATGTTAGCCATTCTAATAGATATGAAATAGTATCTTCCTGTGGTCTATATTTGCATTTTCCCTGATGGCTAATGCTGGTGAGGGGTGTCTGGATTTTAACCTCTTCATCCAGAAAGTTAATTTTAGCCTCATTGTTGAAGCTTTGGTTCCTTTCAGCTGAGGCTCATAATAATTTAATTAAATAATTTATTTATCTCAGTCGTGGTTGGTACCTTAGCATGTTACACTTTTTTATATTTAAATTTAATTTTTAACCTTTTGATCCCTTATAATACGTTTTAAAAGTACTCAAAGGTCATGTTATGATGATTTATTAAAGGTTGCAGTGGCCTGTATAGTCTCATGGTTTTGTTTTTAGGAAACGAATACATTTAAAAGGGGAAAGTATAAAAGTGATATGAAATTCCAATCTTATCCTTAAATCACTATGTCTGATAGTGTAATTTAAGTTTATGCTTCAGCTTATGTAGGATCTATTACTTTCTGTATTTTATCATTTAGGATGAGCGAGCATTCTGTGATAATAACAGGTCTAGGTAAACATATATGATCTCTAAATATTCAACTAAAGTGAGGATTTTTGAATTCTTTTCCAGGTTCCCGATGTTATCAGCAGCATAAGGCAGTTATCGAAAGCTGCCATGAAGGAGGACGCCAAACCCAGCAAAGACAACGAGGACGCCTTTTACAACTCACAGAAGTTCGAGGTCTTGTACTGTGGCAAGGTGACCGTGACCCACAAGAAGGCCCCGTCCAGCCTCATCGACGACTGCATCGAGAAGTTCAGCCTGCACGAGCGGCAGCGCCTGCGGGTCCAGGGCGAGCCGCGCGCCGCGGATGCCGGCGACGACCCGGCGGTGTCGGAGGCCCAGGCGCCCGCTTCCCCCGCCGACGTTCTGTCCGAGGAAGGGGATGGCGTCACCGACACCCACCCCGTCTTCCCCGCGGCGCCCAGCCAGCCTGGGCCGTCCAGCTCTCGAGTCTGCTTCCCTGAGCGGATTTTGGAAGATTCTGGCTTTGATGAACAGCAGGAGTTCCGGTCTCGGTGCAGCAGCGTCACCGGTGTCCTGCAAAGGAAAGTTCACGAGAACAGCCAGAAGCCGCAGCCGCGGAGGAGGCATGCCAGCGCGCCCAGCCACGTCCAGCCCTCGGATTCGGAGAAGAACAGAACGATGCTGTTTCAGGTGCTGCCCTGGCCGCGTGCTCTCGGGGTGTTTCCCCATTCTTTGCTAGACGGAAGCAGCCGGGCGGCCAGCTCTTCCCTGGTCCTCACTCTGCAAGCGTCCAGCCTTTCTGTCATATCCCTTGGGAAGCAGATAAGGCAGGTGGAGAAAGAGAGCAAACAAAGGAAAGTAGTGAAGGGGTGAGAGGCAGACGGGGAATGTAAGAAAAAAGGGAGCAGGGAAGGGAGAGGAAGAGAGAGGAGCACTTGCAGAGCATCACGGGAAGTTGGTGGGGAAATAAGAATAGATCACTCTTAGCATCACCAGCATTTGCCTTGGGTTGATTCTTAAATAAATGTTGTTTTTTTTAATGACTGCAGAAAGTCAATCTTATGAAGGGTTTGAAGATGTGAATCTGGGTGAGTGTGAATCTTCATGAAGGAGAAAGAATTTCCTAGAGAGAAAAAGAAGTCCAGAGACTCATAGGTGTATTTTCACATGAGAATACACCAATTTACTCTGTCATACAAAAGAGATGGTTAAAGAAACATCATAGGCCTGATAATTTATTAGACCAGTTATTAAAATGATTTGGTGCAAGCTATATTATAGGTGTAAAAGATGATTCTTAATTCTAAAAAGTAATTTTTGAAGTTGTACAGGGTATATAGAAAATGTCCAGTTCCACTTACAAGAACTTAATTCTTAACAATGCCCTGTAGAGATTCTTTAATTAATCGTCAGCTTTGAAGATTAATTTGAGTTTTCCTCAGATTTGAGTTTTCTTGAAAAAAGGAGTGACTGCCCTTTTATTCCATTGCAAAGAGTCCCTGAGAAGGAAGTTGCACAGTGTACCTTGGTAAACAGTCCCAGTGTGTAATATTTGCTTTATCAGAAGTTCATGGTGGTTTTGTTCTGTTTTGTTCTTGATAACTCTAGGCATGTAATTCAAGTGTCTGTAGTCTTTCCTGTGGTGATATGTTAACTGAGTTTCCTCTCTTGTTTGGGCTACTGGATTTGTTCTTTTTCTTAGCTAGCCAGAGTCCATGTTGTTAATTTTTTCTAAATGGTTGTTTATTTAAAAATTTTTAAAATTTATCTGCCCAATTGCAAGTATATCTTTCTGTTGATCATTTGTGAGAAAGTATGATTATAAATTATAATTAAATAATTAGTATTTTTAGAAAACAAAGTGTGGAAAGGTTGCATTTTTTCGAAAAGAATAATTTCTAATTTGGAAAAAATATGGTTTCTTGTAAATTAAGACCAACTTAATTTTCATGATTTCTAGATGAAAGGAAGAAATGTTTTCAGACAGCTGATAATTGGGGTTGTAGATTTGGTTGGATTGGATGTGGACACACATGTGAATATGTATGTCTGGGATAGAGCATTTGAATCTGTATTATTAGTCAAATATTTAACTGTAAAGTAATATGTTAGGTTCTTGATAAGTTAATTGAAATTAATTGGAATATTAATTAATTGGAATTAATTAATTGGAATATTTATGATTAATTAATTGGAACATTTTAAATTAATTGGAATATTTACAAATTAATTAATTAATTAATTAATTAATTGGAATGTTTTTATTTTTAAGGTTGGACGGTTTGAGATTAACCTTATCAGTCCAGACACTAAATCACTTGTGCTTGAGAAGAATTTTAAAGATATCTCTTCTTGTTCCCAGGTATGTGTTGAAGTAGATTATAGTATTTGAAGAAACCAATTAAAGCTTGTTTCTAAATTAACAAAATAACTGGGCTTAAACCCCTTCAGATTTTATTCTTAAAAGCATTTCTTAAGTAGATTTGTCTTAAACTAAGAGTGTTCATGTGTTTGGGTCCCTGTCAATAAGAAAATCCTGTCCAGGTTCCTCATTATCATAATCTTGTCCTCACTTTCGTCAACCCTGTCTCCTCATAGTGTCACTTCATCAAAGGGATGGAAGGAAGTTTTGCGGTGGTGAGTTCTTTAGAAAGTATCTTCACAGTTAGTGTTCCTCAGAATCTTGAGCAGTAGGTCTTGTGGGCATCACTGAGTCATGTTTGCTCTTTATACTGTAGTAGGTAAAAAAAAGAACTAGTACTTTCAAGTTTATAAATGTAAATGCTAAAGTTTGAAAAGAAGGTTTTGGTATATATCTTTGTCCTTTTACTTATTTTTAATTCTCATATTACGTATTTGAAAGTTTTAAAAATAATCTATACAACTATGTGTGTTCAAGGTCATATTAGGCATAAAGTAGTGTCCTAAGTACCATAGTAATAATTTAGAATATCTATATAATTCTTAGAGCTACCTAAATATACGGCAAACCTAGAAAGAATTTCCGAAGATGTTGGAGTAGAGGGACTACCTAAAGCTGAATATGGGAAAGTTAAAAATGCAAGGATGCCTCTGAGGAGGTCCCTGGAATAGAGAAGCAGTAACTTCTTTCCTAGCAGATGTACCTTAGGTATACCTTCAGGGCCCTGGATCTTGCCAAGGCCCTTTCCTATATTTTAATGTTGAAAAATAGACTGACTTTTTTTTGTTTTTAAGTTTTAATTTTGGAGTTAGCATTGCCATAGGTATGATATCCCGACATTCTTCCCTTTGAAAATGATGAGCTTTTGTACATCTTATTAATTACTCTCCTCAGCCTCAGCTAATGTGGTTGCACTTCTAGTATTTTGCTTTAATATTTGTTCTATTATATGGGGACATAAAATTATGTTGTGAACATAAAAATTTTCTACTCTAGTAGTTTAGAGAGGCAGCATCTGACTAGAGGAAGAATATATTGCAAATTTCTAAATTCCTACTTAAAGGACAAAAAAAGTGGTAGAAAGATTATTCACTTTAACTAAAAAAAGTATTTATTAAGCATTCTTGTAATTACATGTTTCCTGGGGGTCCCTGCGTGATCATAAGCTCTGTGAGGGCAGGTGTCTTATTCTGTAGGCCAGGGGTCCCCAACCCCCGGGCCGAGGCCTGTTAGGAGCCGGACTGCACAGCAGGAGGTGAGCGGCGGGCGAGGGAGTGAAGTTTCATCTGCCGCTCCCTATCGCTCCCCATCGCTTCCCATCGCTCCCCATCGCTCGCATTACCGCCTGAACCATATGTGCCCCCTCCACCCCTGTCCATGGAAAAATTGTCTTCCATGAAACTGGTCCCTGGTGCCGAAAAGGTTGGGGACCGCTGCTCTAGGGCATCAGAGAATAAGATGTGTTAAGACAGAGCTTGACGCTTAGGTGTTCCATAAGTGTTGAATGAATGCTTCTACATGTTGGGCCTTATGCCAAGTGTTGGGGAGAGAGTGGTGTACAAACCAGTGTACTTCCTGTTCCCCAAAGCAAGAGGAGTCATCTGAAAAGGCCATGCCTCTCCCCTGCTCGCCCCTCCGCCGGCCTCCCAGAAAGAAAACTAGCAATGCTCGTTGAACATCTAAAGGAAAAAAACAAGTAAAAAAAAAAGAACCAGCCAAACCAAATATATAAATCTGGCAGTTCAAACAAGATTTTTGCTTTTCCTTTTTTTTTGAAGCAAGCTTTGTATTCTAAGAATTCAGAAGAAGAATCAAACAAAAATATGAGGAAAATTTGTGCAAAGGCCTTTGATCAGAATAATTGTCAGGTTAACTTTCCTCTCCTCACTGAGTGGCCCAACTCCTGTTATTTCTTTCCACAGAATTGTACTGATAGAGGGTGGCTGCATTTGGGAACAGGAGTACTTTTTAACACATGCACACCTACAAATGTTTCTTTCTTCAAAATTGGTAGGACTGTGTCCCTGGCAAGCATAAGGAATAAGGGAATGGTTTTCTTTACTAGAAACATTACCACTGCCCGAAAACTTGCTGAGCTAATGAGCTCCTGTGCATTTTTCCCATTTAGTACCAAGCTAGTAAAAGATGTTCTTTAATCACGAATGAGTTGTATCAGATGGAATTTACTTTCACCTCATGGATTGTAACCTCACTCCTCCTTATTGACTTTTTTACTTTTTATCAGAGTTGATTTCCTTTTTCCATAGCCATTGGATAGGTTGAGCTTATTATTACAAGAATAGTGGTTACCGTTTATCAAACATGCCAGGAGCTAAGATATTTCTTAGTTCTAAATCTGAAAATTTTCTTAGAATAGGCGCCATTAATATTATTTTATGATGAGAAATGGAACCTCAGAGATTCTTTTTAGCAACGCAGCACAATATCTCATACCTGGTAGATTGGTTGAACCAAGATTGAAGCACAAATCTATCTGAATCCAAAGTCTGTTTTCCTTTCTCTGGGATTCAGGTGATTGCAGGACAACTTCAAATTTTTTGTCTTCTTGACTTTTCAAAGTACTGTGCTTTCTGTTAAAATAACAAGGTGCTGTCTACTAATTGGTGTGTATGTATTCAGGGCGATCGAAATTCTCAGATGATTCAGAATTTTTTATTAAGTGTAGCTGAGGTTATTTAGCCTGTGTTCAGGAAGTACAGATTTGTGAATTTGGATAGTTGATGTCTGCAATAATTTCTTTAATGTATTCATCTTCTAACAGTTGTGGCTCCTTGAATGTCTATCAATAGACAAACATTCTAGTATTTTTAATGCATGCTTTAGGGAATGGCATGCCATTTAATTAGAGCATTGTCAGTTTTAATGATTCTTAGCCTCATATAAACAAGAACAGGGTTTATAATGAATCATCAGACTGCCCGTTGAAAGATGACCAGTAAATTGAAAACTCCATTACTTGCAAACACTGAGTAGCGGTTTTTATTACAAGAGACAGTGGGTCATGCCATCATATTTTTCCTCCTGTGGCCCTGAGTCACAGTGTTTGCCAGAAACAAAAAAAATCTGAGCTGGTCTCTCCCTTTATATTATGTATCAAAAGACCACGGAATAAGTTTGCTCTGGCATTATGTCCCCTGTCACAGTGCTGTGAAGGAGAAATTCATGGAAGTGTGAAAGCACAGAACTATTTCTATAGTGTTGGTTAAAAGGACATAATCCCATAAACACTGCCCTTCTTCCTTCTCTAGGGTATAAAGCATGTTGATCACTTTGGCTTTATCTGTCGGGAGTTGCCGGAGCCCGGGCTGAGCCAGTATATCTGTTACGTGTTCCAGTGTGCCAGCGAATCTCTGGTAAGTGGGGTGACTGCTGTCCACGGGCTCCTGCCCACACCTCCAGCTGATGGGAGACTCGTCTCTGATGAACCCAAGCCTCACAGAACGGCCATCCGTCGAAAAAGAAGAGCGCATCTAGAAATAGGTTTCTGCCCTTTGAAACAGCACCACAACAGAAAAACAAAAGCAACTTGTCCTGGTAATTTTTAAGCCTAGGTGATTTTCTTGAGTTTAACAAATCGGGAAATGTTACCAGGAGTATTTTTAAAAGGTAGGAAAAGTCTAATAATAGGAGAGCTGTTACTCTTTCTATTGCTCATGGAAGAAGATAGGGAAAACCTCTTATTCTCTCAACTGCTATAACATCTCAGAGTAGATAATGCTTATTTCATCAGGGTAGAAAACGATTTTGTTTTTTCCTTTTTATTTCATCAGCCCCTGTCCTCATTTTAAAAATACTTTCTTTATGGTCACATTTTAGCCTTCAATTTCTTTCTTTGGAATTTGGAAGTCAGTTTTACTTTGCAGCACTCCTACTCCCTCCCCCCGACCCTTAAATGGGAGCAGTTAGGGTTTAAGGAGAAATATGTAAGGCAAAGTTGGAAATAGATCTGAGTGGCTAAAAATATGTTGATGTTTTCCCCTAAAATGTTTTACATATTCTTCCACTTGTGTTATCTCTCCTAACCATTTTGACACAAACCTTTAGATATATACATTACCATTCTTTGAAGCAGAGCATTTCCTCAGACATAAAATCCTCCCACAATGATTTTCCCCAGGGAAACACACACCACTTAGACATATACAGAGTAAGCCGGGCAGCATTCTCCTAATTTTCTGGATGCATGTTGCCTTCCTTCCTGCTAACTCTTGCCTTCCACATTCCCAGTGTGGATACTGAGTTGAGGAATAATGAAGAAATAATGAAGAAATGGGAATGAATTGGTACAAAGACACTTTCTGACTAGGGAATATAGCACTCCATCACTAAGTTTCTTACTCAAGAGAGATCCATTTGAGTTTTGTTCTCACTCTAGGTAGTTAGCCATACCAATGAAAAATCCACATGTTGATATCCAGGTGACCACTGTATTATAGGTTCAGTTCAGGGCTCGGGATAGAAGTGTGAGAGTTGTTATGTAAAGAATAGTTGAAGGCATGGGGCTGGATGAGCACCCAGGGGGAAGGAAAAGAGAGAAGGCCAAAGAGAGCCAAGGACACAACCCTGGAAAATGCCAACCAAGTAAGAGTTGGGTAGAAAATGAGAATGTCAGGTAATCTTGCCCCACTCCTCACCCATCTCCTGCCCAGCTCTCCCCTCCTCCCTCCCTCCTCTGTCCCTTCTCCTGTCTAAGGCTGATTCTTCCACCACGTTGCAGATCCTTGCTCTCCGACCTTTGCAAAACCTGTTGTATATCCCGTATTTTATTGTTTGGGCAGTTCCATTTACGCAACTTTCCAATTTAGAAACCATAATGCATTCTTCTGCACCATCGAGATGCACTTGTTCACCAAATCCTATAAACTCAAAGGTAGAAATGTCCGTTATATCCATCTGTCTTCCTTTTCCTCTCTGTCTGGAATTAAGTCTGGGCGTTCATCTCCTTTACTAAGACTATTGCATTAGTGTCCTAACTAGTCTCCCTGCCACTGGTTTAATCTGTCATCTATCCACTTACTACCTTATGCTATATATATATTTTTTCTCATAAAATTCTCTCACTAGGGGCCAGTTTATGCCTCCTTATTAACAGATAAAATCTAGATTGTCTAGAGTGGCAGAAGGGCCTTCCTCATTCTTCTCCAGCACTCACCAGAAAGCTTGCCCTTTCATGACTGTGTCCTCACACGTGCTATTCCGTGTCCTCAGCTGTCTCTAGGCCAGACTGCAGAAGCTGCTGTGATGACTGGTGTGATGTTGCTTTTATTTGGCTTGCTACTGAATCAGCAGATGGTTCGTGCACAGGACACATGAGATGAAGGAAATACATGAGAGGCGGGGCTCACAGAAATGCCTCTGAAGTTCTGAGGTCACTGTTGGCTGCATGGAGTGAGGGGTCTGCCAGTCAGGGGAGGCCAGAGCCAGGGCTTGCTGCTTTCATACGGTCAGGTGGGGAATTTGATCGGGCCAGCCTCAAGGGTCCACCTGGCTGCTATACAAAGAGATTGTGTATGTCTCTATCTGTTTTCGTATTCTCTTTCCGGCTGCTTCATTGGATGGGAAGCAGGCCTGGCTTTGCTTTGCTGTGACTTTAATCCCCTTCCCCTTCTTTGCTACTGTGTATTTTTTAGGATCCTGTTAAAAGATCACCTCCTAGGGAAGCCTTTTCTAACACCCTTTCTCAGGAATTGAGTCCTTAGGTTGTTTTGTTGTCAGTGCTCTCAGCACATCTTATTCATAGATCTCCAACAGTTCCTACAAATCCCTTATCTTATTTATTTATTTAAAAAAAAATTTATTTATTTATGGCTGTGTTGGGTCTTCGTTTCTGTGCGAGGGCTTTCTCTAGTTGTGGCAAGTGGGGGCCACTCTTCATTGCGGTGCGCGGGCCTCTCACTATCGCGGCCTCTCCTGTTGCGGAGCACAGGCTCCAGACGCGCAGGCTCAGTAATTGTGGCTCACAGGCCCAGCTGCTCCGCGGCATGGGGGATCCTCCCAGACCAGGGCTCGAACCCGTGTCCCCTGCATTAGCAGGCAGATTCTCAACCACTGCGCCACCAGGGAAGCCCTATCTTATTTATTTGTTCACATAACTTTCTATTCCACTGGATTGTGAATCCTACAAGTTTAGGACCGTCCTTATTGTTGTTGTATCCACCAGTAGTTTCTAGGATAGCAGGGCTTGCTTGTTAAGTGTATTTTGAGTGATGCAGTGTGTTACTCTGAACTTCAGGCAGTCATTTTCTAGGTGCTGGTTAATCTCTGATTACTGGATAACCGACACCAAGAGGTAAACTGTAAAACCTTCTGATTTCCAATCTCTTTTAAAAGTTTTGTTTTGTTTGTATTTTTTAGTATTTTCATTTTACCCTCATGCGTGTAGAATGAGTTTTCGAAACGGAGTCAGAGTAGAAAGTCTGGGAACACGCTGCATTGTTCCACCTTAAGAAGCTCTGTGACTAAGGCAACGGACTAGACTGGCTGAGAATGTCTTCATATTACATTGAAGCTGCCTGAGAATCTTATCTTGGCATCATTATTGTTAAGAATGGGCCTATGATGGAATCTTTGAAATCCTGTTTACTTTTATCTCTAAGCACCTTAAATGAATGGTGAGGCATCAGAACTGCAAGATAGAGGAAAAATTAAATGTACATTTCCTGTATAAAGGAGGGTGGCTCAAGCAGCTGACGTTAGAGTAAAACAAACAGTCAAATATTACAGGTCTAAGCAGTATTATGATTGATGTGGCTTGGCTGTTGTGAAAGACAGAATATTGCAAAACCACACATGTTGACTTATCTTCTCTGAGTACAAAGAATATACAACTAGCATTTTCTGTTGCTTCTTTGTAGCAATTGCTATGAATTGATAAACAGTATAGAATAGAGTTCTGATGGGCCCTGGAGGGTTACACTGCAAGTTTAGAGGCTCTGTGCTCCTCCCTCCCTCCCTCCCTCCCTCCCTCCCTTTGTCCCTCCCTCCCTTCCTTCCTTCTTCCTTCCTTCCCTCTTTTGTAAAATATCCCAAGGCAGGTGGTTTAAACTTGTTTAACCAACCCTTGAGATTTCTGGAACATATAATTTCTGTTTTCTCCAAAAGTGGTTTAAAAGGTGTGAAAAAAAATGGAAGTGACTACTATTCATAGACAAAGTAGAACTCCACAGATCCACAGATGCACACAACAGTATCCAGGGAAAGTATAACCAACAAAACAAGTCAAAACAAAAACCCCAAAAACCCAGGGTACTGAGACCCAGGATTTGTATGGGGTTAAGAGTGTAGAGTTTTCCAGAGAATTAGACTAGGTAATCTTTTTTTTTTAACATCTTTATTGGAGTATAATTGCTTTACAGTGGTGTGTTAGTTTCTGCTGTATAACCAAGTGAATCAGCTATACATATACATATATCCCCATATCCCCTCCCTCTTGCGTCTCCCTCCCACCCTCCCTATCCCACCCCTCTAGGTGGTCGCAAAGCACCAAGCTGATCTCCCTGTGCTATACAGCTGCTTCCCACTAGCTATCTATTTTACATTTGGTAGTGTATATATGTCCGTGCCACTCTCTCACTTTGTCACAGCTTATCCTTCCCCCTCTCCATCCTTACACATTCTGTGATTCTTATTCTAAAACGCTATAAAACACCTAAGTTTGGTATATAAATGTTTATGAGCGTTATCTTCATTATAGATTTTCACCTTAATGTCACAAATTGGCTTTCTTTGTTCCATCTCATAATTTTCTCTGGAAATTTAATTTTGCCTGATGGTCACACTAAGAATACTTTCTTTTTGGTTCCGTGTGATTGATTTATCTTTAACCATTCCCTTACTTTTACCCTTTTAACACTGCCTAGGATTTTTTTGTTGTTGCTGTATCTAAACTAAAACAATTAAGTTATTCATAGTATGCTGATTTAACTTTTAGTTGCTCTGATTCCATATGAGAATTTATAGGCCATCTGGAAAAAGTGGTAGATTAAAAAAAAGTAAAACATTTAAAATTTTAGAAGTCAAATAAAGTTTTTAGTAATATTTATGGCTAGGAGAAATTGGTAGCCACATTTCAGTCACCATTGAAATGATCACTTGTTTCATCTAGAAATAGATAAGAAAATATGAAAGTTCAGTATATCCATTGGGGACCTTTTGCAACACAATATTACCAAATAGCAAATAATAAACCTACATGAAAGCTAAGCAGATGTCTGACCCCTTCAGTGCCTTAAATAAATGAGAAACAAGAAAACAGAAATAAACATCTGCGTAAGTGATTGAAATTGCTTTTGAATACATAACAAGGCAAATGAAATGAAAATGCAAAGGCATTAAAACATGTAGTGCTTTTATTTTTAAGAATTAGAAATCTTTGTTTTTAATTATGGTATAAAAAAACAGATTGTGAATAATTCATTTTTTGTACAAGGAATGTTGTGAAATTACTTATAAGCCTTTTAAAAAGTTGGTTATATAGTAAAACATAACTGAATGATGACTGGCTGCTTGGTGCTTGAACTCTCCTTTTAGTAATATCAGATGAATAAAGTTTCTTTTTATTCCAGGTTCTTCATGCATTCAAATGCAGAAGTAGATTGAATGCTTTAAATGGTAGCTTTTTCTTAAACCAGGCCATAGGGGAAGGGGATAAAGAGTCTTTTTATTGTTTAAATTTTGAAAAATTTATTTATTTTATTTATTTATTTTTGGCTGCATTGGGTCTTCGTTGCTGTGCGCGGGCTTTCTCTAGCTGCGGTGAGCGGGGGCTACTCTTCGTTGCAGTGCGCGGGCTTCTCATTGCAGTGGCTTCTCTTGTTGTGGAGCACGGGCTCTAGGAGCGCGGGCTTCAGTAGTTGTAGCACACGGGCTCAGTAGTCGTGGCTCCCGGGTTCTAGAGCGCAGGCTCAGTAGTTGTGGCACACAGGCTTAGTTGCTCCGCGGCATGTGGGATCTTCTGGGAACAGGGCTCGAACCCATGTCCCCTGCATTGGCAGGCAGATTCTTAACCACTGCGCCACCAGGGAAGCCCTAAAGAGTCTTTTTAAAAAATGGTTTATGTGTGTGAGGGTTCTTTTTCCTCCACATCCTCTCCAACACTTGTTATTTCTTGTCTTTTTGGTAATAAGCATTCTAACACATGTGAGGTGATATCTCCCTGTGGTTTTGCATTTCCCTAATAATTAGTGAATTTGAGCACCTTTTCATGGGCCTGTTGGCCATCTGTGTTGGTGTGAATGTAAATTGGTGCCACCACTATGGAAAACAGTATGGAGGTTCCTCAAAAAATTAAGAATAGAACTACTAGGTGATCCGGCAATTCCACTTCTGGGTATTTATCTAAAGAAGATAAAAACACTAATTTGAAGAGATATGTGCACCCCCCATGTTCATCACAGCATTATTTATAATAGCCAAAATATGGTAACAGCCTAAGTGCCCATCAACAGATGAATGGATAAAGAAGATGTGATACATATATACACACACAATGGAATATTTTTCAGCGACAAAAAAGATGAAATCTTGCCATTTATGACAACATGGATGGACCTTGAGGGTATTACGCTAACTGAAATAAGTTAGACAGAGAAAGACAAATACGGTATGATTTCACTCATATGCAGAGTATAAAAAACAAAAACAAACACATAGATGCAGAAAACAGATTGGTGGTTACCAGAGGGGATGGGGGTGGGAGGGAGAGCAAAATGGGTAAAGGGGGTCAAGTGTATGGTGACAGATGGAAACAAGACTTTGGTGGTGAGCACACTGTAATGTATACAGAAGTTGAATTAAATGTTGCACCCATGAAATTTATTTAACGTCATAAAACAATGTTACCGCAATAAAAACAGAACAAAACAAAACATGGTTTATGAAGCATTGTAAATGGTTTTGAATATCAGAGCTAGTTTGGATGAGGCCCTGGTACTTCATAGCTCCCCATGCAGGTTTTAGACTTTGATCTCAATTGTACAGTGGGTGAGAAAGCCACACTTTACACTGATGATTGTGCCACAGAGGAGGAGACCTGGCCTGAAGTCGGCTTGACAATGCCTGGAGGACGAGCTGTTAGTTGACCTCAAAGAAGCAACCAGGAAACCAGAATGCTAGATTCCAACTTCTTGACTGAGTCACTGGGAGAGCAAGGAGGAAACTACCTGGCAGTTGTCAAGCTGCTGGCCTAGTGGTGAGACCCAGCTCTTAGATAGCATGACTGCAGAACTTCTTAGTGTCACAAATCAGAAGCCAAATGATAATAAATAGAAGCCCTAGAGAAAAGACCAGTAGCCTTCATAGAATTCCCCCAACATTATTTATTGGGCTCATTTCCCCCTAGAACTTTGGTTAAACACATGTTCACTTGTCATTGCACTAAAAATGATCCAAAAGGATAAAATAAATAAGATACCTATTAACACAAGTGATTTGTTAAACCTATTTTGTTGCTCCCTATGTATTGCAGACAAAACTTCCAAAGAGATCTTTATCTGATAAACTACTTTAATTAAACAAAGACCTGAGATAACCAACAATGACCTACTGTATAGCACAGGGAACTCTATTCTGTGATACCTATATGAGAAAAGAATCTGATAAAGAATGACTATATGTATATGTATAACTGAATCACTTTGCTGTATACCTGAAACTAACACAACATTGTAAATCAACTCTAATCCAATAAAATTTAAAAAAAAAGAAAAAAAACAAAGACCTGATTGACTGTCACTTAACTGTGATAGCATAGCACTGAGTGGGATTCAAAAATAGCATTCAAGTAACAGATCAGTATTATTGTATTATGCACATTAAAATGGTCTTATTTCATCCAGTTTTCAATTTTATGTATAATTAATTGAAGGTCTAACTTTGAGACATTATTTTCTCACTACCAGCTCTGTGGTCATCAAAATTCCATTATTAATATTTAGTCAGCATCAACAAAGTCTCATATTGCTGTTGGGCTTTTAATGTGTTACCATGAAAGCAAACGTTTATAGACCTGGATTTTGTTTCTTCTTGTAGGTTGATGAGGTAATGCTGACTCTGAAACAGGCTTTCAGCACGGCCGCTGCCCTGCAGAGTGCCAAGACCCAGATTAAGCTGTGCGAGGCCTGCCCTATGCACTCTTTGCATAAGCTCTGTGAAAGGATTGAAGGTACAGTATAAGTTGGCCTTGGCAAAGACAAGTTTGCTTTGGCATTGGGGAAGTGAGAAAGTCGCTACTGTCATTGAATGCTTCTTTGTTTTGAGGTGAACCAAGAGCCCCAAGAATCATTTCTCATGTCCAGTCAAATTTGTGCTGTCAGTCTCTCCTAGGTGCTTGGCTTTTTTTCCTCTTTCTTTTTTATTTTTTACTTTTTTTCCGAAGGCAGACTCAAGGGAGGAACTTGCATTTCCCACAGTTCCTAAGACTCTGCTATGTGCGAAGTGGGAACTGACCAAATATTTGTTGAATGAATGAAGAGAGGCACAACCATCCCAGGATATCGACTGTTTAAGTCTTTCTTTTTTTCCTTTCTCACTCGATGATGTGTTCTTTTTTCCCTAAAGGTTTAGAACAAGAATGAAACTTGCTTGGCTTTTCAGGGTCGTTTGAAAATCACACAGATAAGAGACATGATGTCATAAAGCAAGTTTTTTTAAAAAATGTGTTTTGAGGAGGGGGAGGATCATGAGGAAGAGGTGACCCTGACTCAGTTTCCCTTTCTTCTCCTTGTCTCTTACTAATAAAAAAAGGTTGAAAACTACTGTGCCAGAGAGGACATGCAATTTGATAAACACTTGTTAAGCATCTAGCATGTGCCAGGCAGTGTGCTTGGCACTTGGGATGCGGAGATGGTGGAGATGTGGACCATGCCTTCAGGAAGCTTAGAGTCTAAAGTGGGAGACAGGCTTGTGAGCACGTAAATGCAATCAGTACGATAGGTGTTGGAGTCGATGGGGAGAGTGTGGACTCCAGAACAAAGCAGAGGATGGTCTAGCCACTGTAAGTGCAAATTGAGATATCTGTTCAGTAAGCAGGAGAATCACAGGCACATGGGAAAATTGATGACGAACAGCCGTATTTATTGAATGTCCACTCAACTGTGTGAACAAGCACTGTTTAAATGTAATATTCAAATTTTTAAAATTTATAACTATAATTTTACAGAATGCACCTTATTTTCAAATATACATGTAAACTTTACAAAAATGGAACATTCTTTGGTGTATGGTAAAGAGAATATTATAAATCTGAGGAGGAAAGGCTGAGTGATTCAGGAAATGGTGTTGGATCAATTTGCTATCCAAAGAGACAAAGATTCCTTCCACTTATCCTACTCAAAATACATTCTAGGTGGATCAAAGTCCTCAATGCAAACAAACAAAATGCTAAAATCATTCAAAGAAAATAAAAATGTTATTTTGTCCCTAAACAAGAAAGCCTTTATTAAGACACAGAAATGCAGAAACTACCAAAAGAAGACATTGACAGATTTGACTTCATAAAATCTTAATATTTTTACATAACAACAACTGCTTACTTGGAAGTTAAATGATTAGTAACAAATGAGGAGAGAGCAGATTGCTGTTCAGAATTTGTAAAGACTGTTATTATCTATAAGAAAAAGATAAAACCACCAGTAGGAAATTACACAAATCATATTAAAAAACACTCTTCTGAAAAAAAATTTGTAGTTTTAGAGACCTTTGTAAAGAAAGAGAATACAGGGGCTTCCCTGGTGGCACAGTGCTTAAGAATCTTCCTGCCAGTGCAGGGGACACGGGTTCGAGCCCTGGTCCGGGAAGATTCCACGTGCTGTGGGGCAACTAAGCCCGCGCGCCACAACTACTGAGCCTGCGCTCTAGAGCCCACGTGCCACAACTACTGAGCCCACGTGCCACAACTACTGAAGCCCACGTGCCTAGAACCCATGCTCCGCAACAAGAGAAGCCACCGCAATGAGAGGCCCGCACACTGCAACGAAGAGTAGCCCATGCTCTCTGCAACTAGAGAAAGCCTGCATGCAGCAATGAAGACCCAATGCAGCCAAAAATAAATAAATAAAATAAGTTAATTAAAAAAAAAAAGAAAGAGAATACATATTATACATCCAGAAGCAGTAGGGTCTCTTCCAAGATCATGAAGGGAGTGAAACTTAACGTTCCCTAGCTTCAAGGTATGCATATATCTGAAGGGAGCAAATGAAGGGTTCATGTGAACTGGAAAAGATGCACACGGGCTTCTTTTCCTAAGGCCTTAGATAACACCTTCTGATATGATTTTTTTACCCTTGCCTTTGACATCGGGCAAAGAGAGCCATAAGATAGGGCAGTGCTCTGATAGTAAGAATGAAAGGAATAGCAATAATGCAGATACTCCCATAAGACTTACTGTGTCTCGGCACTGTTGTGTTTTCCATATATTAGCCCACTTAATCCATACTGAAATCCCACAAGATGGGTAGTGTTTTGAATCCTCATTTTACTGACGAGGAAACAGGCGCCGAGACACATAGTGGGTAGTAACTGCCACATCCCTATCGCTTAGGAGGGGCAGAAGCAGGATTTGAACTTGTTCAATCTGTTTCCAAAGCAACATGATGCTTCTCTCTGAAAGAATATCAGAAAGCCAGGATTTTCAGGACCAAGCTCTCTTGAAGCCTTGGCATCAGCGTTTCCCAAAGAGTTGTTTTCATCTGGGTATGATAACAGTGTGAATTCTAAACTTGTGTTAGGCTTAAGTACAAAGTATAAAGCTGGAAAAAGGACCACATTCAGATTCAACACAAATTCATAGGAATAGAAAGTGAGAAAGATATTTAGAGAGATTTAGAAGTATCTAGATATTTGTATTTCATATCACTTACTCAGAATTATAGAATCCTGTCAATACCTTTGGCTGCATTAATAAGTTCTTTCTCTACTGAAAAAAAAGAAAGGGAAAAGATACGTATGCTGATATTGAGTCCTAATCATCTATCCCTATGTCAAGGGAGCCTTGTCATTTAGAACAGGAAGAAAAGCACCAGTTATGTTGGGGGACCAAAGTGAAACCAGGAGACAGTGTCTAAGGGGACCATCTCTCAAGGACCAATCCTCAGAATGTGAAACTAAAGTGGTGTTGAGCACTGTAGGGGTGGAGCAATTACCCTCAGTCGGGTTTTCCTACAATAACGTGCATGAGGGCTAAATAGTATACTTACCTCTCAGGATCGGTTAATTCGCTCACCAGTGACTCTAAACTGGGGGGAAGAAGAAAGTCAAATCAGATTCAAGGCAGAGTAGGGGTCATGCATGATTTGCAAATAAGCTGTTTGCGATTCCTCCCCTGAAATAAAGGACTAAAGAAACTTCCTGGGCCATAGATTTAGTTACCTACTTCAAATAAGTACCCTCTTTACTTCTCCTCTTTTTAATCTTTTATCCTCCTACACATGCTAATAACATGCTGGAATATTAAACAACATAAAACAAAACAAAAACAATCATGTGAATCAGTTTCTTAATATATTGCCTAAGGAACCTCTTAAGGAGGCTTTGCCAGCAAATAATAAATTGTGGTAGTGAGTGGCATCACACCATCAAAATGAATTTTAGTGTTTCTGTACGTGGTCACAGAGATTTTCACAGCATTTTATTGTACATTGCACAAAGAAAGGTAGAGCTGAGACGTTTTCAGAAGTTTTTCTTCTTTCTGCACAGTGGTTTAAAACAGGTCCAGTGGTGGCACTCTACATGTTCTAACCATCATGAAATGAATTCTAGTTCTTTTAAAACAATGCATATTTTGAGGTGAATCTCTCCTAGGGATTTTAAAGTGCAGTCTACCTATAACAGTCATTAAATATTATATGTGGCTAGATATCCTCTTTCTAATCAAAGTACGGTAGCAATAGTATAAGTGGTCCCTAACTATGTAAAGGAGATCTGTTCCTTAAAAATGGATGGTCAGATGAATCGTTGTAAATATGAATTACATTTCCCTTTTAAAAAAATTTATAAAAACAAAAATGTTTTCATGGAAAAAATTTTTGCCCAAGGACTTAATATAAATTATATGCAGAAGTACACTAGATATATAAATAATATGGTATAAAGAGGTAAACAATTTCTTGGGAAAATAGTAACACTAAAAAATGTCGCTAAAAACTAATGATGCCCTAGAAGTTTTATTACCAAGACCTGTATAAGGGGGAGAGCTTCCTGTGTAAGCTTTAGCTCTACTTTTTAATATTAGTAGCTATTCTTTCTTTTTTAATTTTTATTTATTTATTTATTTTTGGCTGTGTTGGGTCTTCGTTTCTGTGCGAGGGCTTTCTCTAGTTGCAGCGAGCTGGGGCCACTCTTCATCGCGGTGCGCGGGCCTCTCACTGTCGCGGCCTCTCTTGTTGCGGAGCACAGGCTCCAGACGCGCAGGCTCAGTAGTTGTGGCTCACGGATCTAGTTGCTCCGTGGCATGTGGGATCTTCCCAGACCAGGGCTTGAACCCGTGTCCCCTGCATTGGCAGGCAGATTCTCAACCACTGCGCCACCAGGGAAGCCCTATTCTTTCTTTTTTAAATGTCAAGTTTTAAGCTTAGAGATTTTGGCCAAGGCTAGTATTCACCTATGAGTTTCTAGGGTGGCTAAGTTTGTTAGTATATTCAATGGTATCTGGTTATGCTGTTGATTTGGTATCATGTAGACATTTTTTGTTAATAAGTCTGACTTCAAGATCACTGACAAGGGCCATTGATTTTGGTGAGGAGGTTTTCCATTTTGTTTTAATCATTTTATTGCAGTGTTCCAAGGTCTGTCATAGGCAGGAACACATTTCCTTGAAAGGATTTAACTTCAGAGCCTGCTGGTGAAGGGACAAGCTGCAGTGCATTTTATATATACATATATATATATACACACACATACACATATATATATACATACACATTTTGATCTCTGTGGCTAGAATCTGTTTAACACCACTCCCCATCATTTCCCTTAGGTCTCTATCCGCCAAGAGCCAAGCTGGTAATACAGAGGCATCTCTCGTCCCTGACAGATAATGAGCAGGCTGACATCTTTGAACGAGTTCAGGTAACATTATTTATAGTCCTCACAAGTAAGGTATAAGGAATGAGAATTGGACCCTGTTTCTGTGAGTTCCTTTTTCCATTTCTCTGTCTGACGTTAAAGATAGATATACTACTGTACTATTGGATAGTTACTACAATGCCACTGTTACTTTTGTTTCTAAGAGCAGCTAAATGCTTAGCTTTACTTACGTTTGTCTGCCAGACAGATAAAACGAAATGAGAATAAAGTAAAACAATAAAAGCTGCCATAATGTGCTCTCCGTCTGTCTGTTCAACAGAAAATGAAGGCAGTCAACGACCAGGAGGAAAATGAACTTGTGATTTTACATCTGAGGCAGCTGTGCGAAGCCAAGCAGAGGACACACATTCATATTGGGGAAGGCCCACCGGTGAGATGTTTTCTAGTTGACCTATTTTTGTTTTTTTCATATATTCAGTCAAAATATCACAGAAGATGTAAAAGGAGTTTCTTTCCTTTGTCTTCTCATCTTTAGGGCTAAGCCCTAACAGTCTTTTTTCCCCCCCAGCATTTTAGAAGTTTTATAGGAAATTGTAGCAAACATTGGCACGTTGAGATAAAATAGTAATGATTTTAAAATGTAAAAAAATTTGTGAGTTTGGTAGAAAACCAGTAATAAATGCTCATGATTTAGAATGAACATACATTTTTAGTAATATTAATCCATTGTTTTATTTCAAATTCATATGAACATCTTATTTCATTAAAAACTAACATAGACTTGAGTGGTAAAGAGCAAACATGCAAAGAAGCAGTAATGTCATGGAAACGGCTACCCTGGCTGCGAACTAAGGGATGATATTTTTGTGCACGTGGTTCAGAATGGGTTCCCAGCTGCATGTAGGTAAAGCAAGACCACTGGCAGCAACATCTAAAGAAATCATGACATATTTACCACTTGATAACACTAATTCAGGTTATGTCTTAATCTCACTCTATTCAGAACAAACCACATACCGTGTGATAAGTGATTCCTTAATTATTTATTGTACAGGCACTTCTAGAGGACCTTCTATGAATCAAGCTATGTGATAATGGTGACAAAAAAGACATGAATAATGACGTAGCCGACAGAGAAGAACTAAAATAATCCAAAAGAGAATGCAAACATAAATAGATACATATAATAGAGGCAACAAGATGGCTTTTTAAAATTCCTGTTAGTTTTATTTTATTTTATTTTTTTATATCTTTATTGGAGTGTAATTGCTTTACAGTGTTGTGTTAGTTTCTGCTGTACAACAAAGTGAATCATATATGTATACATATATCCCCATATCTCTTCCCTCTTGAGCCTCCCTCCCACCCTCCCCATCACTCCCCTCTAGGTCGTCACAAAGCATTGAGCTGATCTCCCTGTGCTATGCAGCAGCTTCCCATTAGCCATCCATTGTACATTTGGTAGTGTATGTATGTCAATGCTACTCTCTCACTTCGTCCCAGCTTACCTTTCCCTGCTGCGTCCTCAAGTCCATTCTCTACGTCTGCATCTTTATTCCTGCCCTGCCACTAGGTTCATCAGTACTGTTTTTTTAGATTCCATATATGTGCATTAGCTTACTATTTGTTTTTCTCTTTCTGACCTACTTCACTCTGTATGACAGACTCTAGGTCCATCCACCTCACTACAAATAACTCAGTTTCGTTCCTTTTTATGGCTGAGTAATATTCCATTGTATATATGTGCCACATCTTCTTTATCCATTCATCTGTCGATGGACACTTAGGTTGCTTCCATGTCCTGGCTATTGTAAATAGTGCTGCAATGAACGTTGTGGTACATGTATAACAATATGGCTTTTTAAAAGGATGTTCAGTGAACACAGAAGTAGCTACATGTTTGCTTTGGAGCTGGAATGAAGAGTAAGGATAGAGGATAGAATGAAAGAATTCAAGAGGAAGAGACTTTTTTGGGGGGTGGAGCTGGAGTTTTAGGGGAGATAAAGTTTTCTAATCAGAACAATTGAAGAATTGTGTTGTTTTTTTTTAACATCTTTATTGGAGTATAATTGCTTTACAATGGTGTGTTAGTTTCTGCTTTATAACAAAGTAAATCAGCTATACATATACACATATCCCCATATCTCCTCCCTCTTGTGTCTCCCTCCCACCCTCCCTATCCCACCCCTCTAGGTGGTCACAAAGCACCAAACTCATCTCCCTGTGCTATGTGGCTGCTTCCCACTAGCTATCTATTTTACATTTGGTAGTGTATATATGTCCATGCCACTCTCTCCCTTCGTCCCAGCTTACCCTTCCCCCCCCCCCCCCGTGTCCTCAAGTCCATTCTCTACGTCTGCGTCTTTATTCCTGTCCTGCCCCAGGTTCTTCAGAACCATTTTTTTTTTAGATTCCATGTATGTGTGTTAGCATATGGTATTTGTTTTTCTCTTTCTGACTTACTTCACTCTGTATGACAGACTCTAGGTCCATCCACCTCACTACAAATAACTCAATTTCATTTCTTTTTATGGCTGAGTAATATTCCATTGTATATATGAGCCACATCTTCTTTATCCATTCATCTTTCGATGGACACTTAGGTTGCTTCCATGTCCTGGCTATTGTAAATAGAGCTGCAGTGAACATTGTGGTACATGATTGTTTTTGAATTATGGTTTTCTCCAGGTATATGCCCAGTAGCGGGATTGCTGGGTCGTATGGTAGTTCTATTTTTAGTTTTATAAGAAACCTCCATACTGTTTTCCATAGTGGCTGTATCAATTTACATTCCCAAGGAATTGTGTTTTAAGAAAGGAACATTGAGTGCAACGTTAAGTGGTAACTTTGTAACCATGAGTGAACATACTGCACGGAGGCCCTCCGAGGACATACTGGTTTTTTAGGGTTTGCATGGGAATTGGGGAAATAAGGCTTTAAGGCTAGGCAGCAGCGGGATGATGAATAGCCTTAAGTGCTAGATCAGACTTTGTCACTAAAGGACTTCAGGTAAGAGCGTGAGAGGATCAAATTTGTCGCTGGTTGGGTAAGGGGGTTGACAGTGTTAGGACTGAAGTCACATTCTCAAATTAGGAGACCTTGGTAATAGAATACGTGAGAAGTGATTCATTTATCAAGTGCATACTGTGTACTAGGGAACGGAGGTGAATAATGACAGCTCTAACTGTACGGAGAAACCAACATGCAATCAAATGAATTAAAATATGGAAATATGGTGTGATTGGCACAGAGATATAAGTATGTACCAGACAAGAGATAACACTGGGACATAAATAGATTGAATGATTCTGTCTTGAAAGATGTATTTTGTCTCAGAGAGAGGGTAAACTGAAGCCCTGGAGATGTGAGGGAGGGACTGAGTCAAGAGCAATTTGGGAGGCATGATCCTTAGGACTTAGTGACTGATTGGATAGATATGTTTAGGAAGAGAGAGGGGCTTGCTGGGAGAGACTTCAAGGTTTCAGATTTGGAGGAATTAGATGTAATAGCTAGGAAATACAGAAAGAAGGCAAGAGTGGGGCGAAAGATGGAAATAAGAAATAAGAATTCAATTTTGGAAGTGTGAGGTTTAATTAGAAGAATGGATTTGGTGCTCATAGAATTTGAGCGGACATTATAAATGTGGAAGACTATGAGCTTTGTCACAGATTTGAAGTCAAAGGGGGATGTTCTGAGGAGCACCCGCATTTCAGGCAATGAGTGAATTAAAATGGAGCCAGTGATAAAGACTGAAAGGGAATAATGAAGTAGAAAGATTTATTATGGTGAATGACCAAGGTAGGAGAAGAGTTCAAGTAAGAAGATCAACAATGTCCAATGACATAGGAAGGTCAAGAAACATAAAGACTAAAATCTGTTCACGGACTTGATTAAATCAGTCATTGGTGGTGATACTCATGTTGACCAGAAGGCCAAAGGCAGTATGTGAGGAGTGATATGCATTTTCTATATGACGGAGGGCGCTCAAGATCACAAAGGAGATTTTAACAAATTATGTATGTTTTCCTGTCAGTATACTTAAGTTCCTCCCTGCCTCTCTCTCTTTCCCTCCCTTGCTCCCTCTTTTCCTTTCTTCCTTCCATTTGTTCACCTGGTATTCACTGAGTAGCTGCTGTGTCAGGCATTGTGCTAAGCGCAAATACGATTTCCCTATTTTCGTTGTGTCATTCATCTCAAAGCCTTAGAATGATGAGTCAACCCAGTCCTTACACACAGCCCGAACCCAGTCCAGCCCACATCTCTATCTATTGTTTTCTTTCCTTTTTGATTGTGATCATGTTTCTTTTATCAGTAACTCCTTAGATGACCACGTGGAGCCAGCTCCAGTATGGACCTCTATTGCCTCCTGCGTAGACTGTCCTGAAGCCTTCAATCTGATCTTCCAGTCTCTGATTTCCCAGTCCTTTAGGTGATTTTTGAACACTCCTTTCACATAAATCTTCCCAAAACATTACTTTCACAGTGATGCCCCTCTGCTTGTAAATTGTGATCAGTGATTCTTCCTAATTATCCAGCACTTAAGACCATTCAAGGTTTTATCTCCAGCTTCACTTGCCCACTTTCCACTACTTCCCTCTGTTTTAGTCAAACACCTGTACTGACACCCTGTCCCGTGAGCATCCCAGCCTTTATGATTTTGCCAGCACCATCCCCAGTGTTGGGAAAGTCTTCACCTCCTTTTTTCTGCCTGTCTGAATCCCATGTATCCGTTTCTTCCTGACCATTGAGACCCATAGCTCATGGTTCCATATTTGATACTTATGCATTGCTTTGTGTCACTGCTACGAGTGAACGTATTTCCTCTCCAAGCAAAGGATGAGTTTTCTCTCTTGGAAGCTTCCTGGCACTAAGAACCATGTAATATACATAGTAGCTTTTTATCTCTATATAAGATAAAATATTTAGAGAACTTCATACAGTGGACACATTGTAGATTCTCATGTAGTTCAGTACTGTCAGTGAATACTTGTCGATTGAAAAGATAAATGACCCACTCACAAATGAAAATGGAATTATAACAAAGGCATTAGCAAAATCCAGCTTTGCTAGAAGATGCTTTGTTCTTTGAAACCAATTTTTTGTGTTTTCCTTGGTAATTTGGATATAAAGTATGTAACTTGGAAAGGGATGGTTATAGTTGTTAATCAAAATAACAGCAGTAAAAATGGACATCTCAAGTTTAGTTTTTGTTAAATGCAGCAGGAATATATTAGCAGAAAGGAAAGACATATAGGAAAGATCTTATTTCTGTCTTTTTTATTACTTACAATATTAAAAATTAATCTCTTTTGCTTATAATCTGTGTGTTCACGATGTGGAACCTAAATTATTACTTCTTAATAGAGCTACAGAAGAATTCTCATGCTTTTTAATGGCTTAGCCATAAGCCTGTCTTTAAAACTTCATTTAACCTTGAGTATTTCCAACCTAAAATGTATGTTTTTCTTTCCATAGGCTATTTCAAATAGTACAATCCCAGAAAATGCGACGAGCAGTGGAAGGTTCAAACTTGACATTCTGAAAAATAAAGCTAAGAGATCCTTAACTAGCTCTCTGGAAAATATCTTCTCAAGGGTAAGATTAAACTGAGGCTCTTTAAGGTATTATGTCTGTGTTTTCTAACTGCTTCATTCTCAACTGGCTCACCGAACATTTCCTTTAAAAAAAAATTAAGATAACTTTAAGTTAGTTAACACTTATTTAAAATAATCTCTCAAAAAAAGTCTCATTTTCAGATCTAGATTTATTCTGGTGCCTCTGATATCTGAATCTGAGCAGTTGAGATATATGTATAGAAAAGGGGAAATAGGATATTGATGGCCAGTCCTTTAAGAACTTCTTATCATTTGCCACATAAAGTTATAAAGAAGCCCTTCTTTCACTTATTCCTAGGAACTGATAGGGAATGCTGAAAATCGTAAGTATAAGTTAACAGAAATGCGTGTATTCCATTCAGTGAATTTATATATTCTGTTTAAAAATAAGCAAAATTATTTCTCTTCCTCTTCATTTTCCTCTTCCTGAACAATTCACTCCCAATGCTATTAGACGAGACACAGCAATGTGGATGTCTCGGGTCTATAAGTCAGGGAAGCCACAGTGGCTCAGCACAGGGGGACAGAGCCTGTATGGGTGCTCTGTATGGGGGTGACCCAGTGCAGCATGTGGACACCAGAGTGCGGTGAGGAGGGTGTGAGGTGTCAATTGTGGAGATTGGTTACACACAGGGAACTGATCAAATATGTAAATGTTTAAGGATAGGGGGATTCTGGGAGAAGGGAATTACAAATTTGAAAGGGGAGGAAATTAATTAGAATGAGTTCTGTGTTGTTGGATTCAACTCAGAGGTAGCAGTATGGAATCTTGGTTTTCTGTTTTGAGCAATAGAACTACATATTTTCTATGTAATGTATATGTATTAATATATACGTGTGTCAGTAAATGTGTACATACGGTCCCTGACTTTGTCCACTGATAGGAACTGGGAACAGCTTTTCTATACATGCCAGATCATAAATTAACCCTGGTTCGATGACCCAGATTTTAGGTCTGGCACTCAGATTTTGGTTTCTATATATCATTCTTTAAGAAGGAACCATGATCCTGGGAGAAATGGCTAGTTCCAGGACTACAGGGAAAGTACAAGGTAAGTCCAGAGCATCGTGGTGTTCTAGATAGTGAGGAAGTACTCAAAGAAAGGTAACAGGATGTCACAAAGACATAAAAACCTTGAAGGGCTTCCACTGGTGACATCTGAGACAATGAGTATCAAAATAAATTATAGCAACAGAGAGTGACTTGTTGTATAAGATAGGAAACTATAAGTCTATTCTGATATGAAAAATAAATTAATACATTGGAAATTTGATCATGATCAGGATATTTACTGGGTAGAATTAATACCTATTAATTACAAAGGGGAAAATAGTAACTTTACAATGGAAAAAGCTGGCAGGCACCACCTTAATCAAATGATCAAATTGAACATCTTTAGCAATGGGACAAATTGAAATCCTGTGCCACTGATACAAAGAACACAGTGGCACTTCTGTGGTATTCCTGCCAAAGGGGCAGTACCTGAATCTAATCGTGAGGAAACGTCAACAAACCCACATTGAGATACAGTCTACAAAATAACTACGTGTTATCTTCAAAAGTGTTAAAAGCAAGAAAGTCAAGTGCAATAGTACATTGGGACACAGTGACTTGTGATGTCTGGTGTTCTTATTTTTATTTCTTTGCTAGAACTCAAAATACTTTTATGGGTAATTTCTGTTAATGATTGAGATTCTTCTAATTCTAACAAAAGCCTTGCAGCAAGCATGGTCATTTGACAATGCTATTATTTTATTAGCAGAAAACAGAATTTAGGAAAAGAGCCTCTAGAATATTTGTCGGAAGTGTGTTAATGCAACTTTTCATAAACTTTTCCTGCCTCATCTTCAAAATTTATAAATCAGTTATGTTCTTTCTTTCTCTCTCATTCCTTCCCTCCCTCCTTTTCTCCCTCTCTCCTATGCTGTTCAGTGAGAATTTAAGTAGAAAGATCGTTTACGTAGGTGGTCAGAGGATCCGAATTCCAGATCTGGCCCTAGCAGGTTTTATATTTATGATCTTGGAGAAATTATTTACCTTTTCTAAGCCATTGTTTCCCCACTTGTGAAACGGGCATACTCATACCTGCTTAGGTCATATTACCGTGAGGGTGAAATGTCAGTATGTTAGGAAAATATCACACTGTAGATATGAGCTGGTACATACAGCAGTGGTAAGCTCTGAAACCTCTGTCATTTATAAAAGGACACAAGGGTATTTAGAGTGTGACGCTCTTTATCCCACTGAGTACCTTGGCATTCGGCACAGTACTTGCACGGCTGACTTTGAAGTACTGCTTACATAGCTTTGTATGGCTGTAATGACTTTTCAGCAAGGGCACTGCCAATCTGTTTTGGTCAAGGTGGATACTGTAGCTTTTGTGTCCCACAGTGCTGGCAAGTACCATAAATTATGTGACCTAACAAGGTCTTACTTGTACCATATGCAGCAGAATGGACTTCTTGAGAAGGTTGGCAGCTACCCATGTTGTATCAAAGGTTACATAGTAAAGGGTTTTTGCGGACTTCTGAAACTTGTCAGTTTATTTTTTTCTCTCTGAGTGACATAGGAGAAAATTGACACTCCAGTCATAGTTTGGCTCATAATTGCTGCTATTTTTAAAAGTCAGAATATTTTATTTAACTAACTATAGTTGTTTATGAAATAGGATACATTTTTAAAATGCTTTAAAGCTCAGCTCACTAGCAATTAAAAAGTGGGTCCAAGGCAAAAGGCTTGACACATGCATTACCAAATCATAATATAGTAAAACTGAAAAAGCTATCTGCTCAAAGGTGAAAAGACAGAGTCTTGTATTCTGGTTGTCTGTTGCTTTTTCTTTTTCTTTTTTAAATTTATTTATTTATTTATTTTGGCTGCGTTGGGTCTTCGTTGCTGTGCGCGGGCTTTCTCCAGTTGTGGTGAGCGGGGGCTACTCTTTGCTACTGTGTGCACGCTTCTCATCGCGGAGCACGGGCTCTAGGCATGCGGGCTTCAGTAGACATGGCCCATAGGCTCAGTAGTTGTGGTGCATGGGCTTAGTTGCTCTGCAGCATGTGGGATCTTCCCAGACCAGGGCTCGAACCCGTGTCCCCTGCATTTGCAGGTGGATTCTTAGCCACTGCACCACCAGGGAAGTCCCTGTTGCTTTTTCTTAAATTGAAGTTTTCCAAAAGAGGAACATTTCCTAATATATTTATTAATATATGTTTATAGTTCTAAAAGAGAAATATTCACTAATATAAAGTGTAAGTCATTAGAAAACAGTCCTCAAGGGACTTCCCTGGTGGTGCAGTGATTAAGAATCTGCCTGCCAATGCAGGAGACACGGGTTCGAGCCCTGGTCCGGGAAGATCCCACATGCCGCGGAGCAACTAAGCCTGTGCGCCACAACTACTGAGCCTGCGCTCTAGAGCCCTCGAGCCACAACTACTGAGCCCGGTGACACAACTACTTAAGCCCGTGCACCTAGCGCCTGTGCTCTGCAACAAGAGAAGCCACCTCAGTGAGAAGCCCACCCACCCTAATGAAGAGTAGCCCCCACTCACCACAACTAGAGAAAGCCTGCGCACAGCCACGAAGACCCAGCACAGCCAAAAATAAATAAATTTATATAAAAAAAAAAGTAAGTCCTCATTTCACTTTCTCTTCAGAGTAATAGCCATTGTCCTCACTTGTTGAAATGTGTGAATTAATGATTGTGGTAGAGTATAATTTTAAAGTAAGTTTATTTTTCTTTGTGTGTAATAAAAACTCATGGATAAAACACTCCTATGAGTAATATGTGTCATTTAAGTGTTTTTCTAATGATGGAAATTGTTTGATATCCATCTGACTACTTTCTCTATTGTGACCAAATAACCTGTTTGAGATAAACAGGCAGGTTGGCATGTAAGTAGCAGCTAAAAAAATAGCAGAAAGCAACATGGCCCATTTTTCTTTTCCACACACATGAACCCAATAATTTATCAGCTAAATGTATAGTTTATTACTGGAAGTATGTCATGTTATAGTATAGAACTGAAGAACTGAAAGAGCCTTCATCAAGTTCTGGGACATTTGCAAAATAACCCTTAACCAATATAGGTTAATTGGTTTTATTTGTAATTCTACTTTTCACAAAGCTCTATCTTCAGGAGGTAGTATTGAGTAAGAGCTCAAGAACCTCACTTTAAAGTTGTACTCCCTGAATTCAAATTGCTGCTCTGTCCTTTAACTGTGTAAACACTGGCAACCTAATCTGTAAGAACTTCAGTCTCCTTATCTGTAAAGTTGAGCCAAAAAACTATACCAGCTTCATTAGAATTGTTGTGGGAATGAAGGGGGTAATGCATGGTAAAATATTTAACATAGTACCTGGCACGTGGTAAGCATTCAGTAATATAGATGCAGCTGTTAGTTTTATGATTGATATAGTTGTTATTTAGGGAGCCACCAGAAATAGAAAACTATAATTGATATACATAGATAAGAATAAATATTGCTTCTATGAAACAAGGTAGGATACCATAAATATAAAAGAGTCCATGGAGAACAGGAAAGAACTCTTACAACTTTCTGATAGTGGACATAAAAAGAAAAATTCAGTAGAAGGCTAGGAAACTAGTGTTGAAAAAAAACTTCCGGAAAGTAAAGCAAAATGACAAAGAAATAGAAAATAAGAGAACGAGGTTAAAAGTTATCTGGAGATCCAAAAGCCAAATGGTAGGCGTTCCAGAAAGAAATGCATGCAGAAATTTTCAAAGAAATCATTTAAAGGTTTTCTTAGAGCTGATGGACATGTTTCAAAATGTAATGGGCTCAGAAGATGCACAATAGAAAGACTGAAGAAAGCCATGCCAAGGCACTTCATTGGGAAATTTCAGAATGCCCCAGGGTAAACTTAGATTCTGCTCCAGAGAGAAATAGCAGGGCACACACACAGCTCAAGAATCACAATGACATTAGACTTCTGCACCGAAAGACAGTTGAGCAATGTTTACATATTCTGAAGGCACGTTTCCAGGCAGAATTGTATATTCAGCCTAACTATTAATAAAATATAAGCATAGAACAAAGACACTTACAGACATGTAAATTAAAAAAAAATTTACTTCCCAGTCTCCTGTTCTCAGAAAGCACCTGGAGTATATGTTCCACCAAAATGAGGAAGTAAACTAAAAAAGAGGAAGACATGGGCTCAAGGAAGCAGAAATTCCAACATAGAATAGCATCAAAGGAAACTTCTAGGTTGATGGTGAAGGATAATACTGGAAACATCTATTCAGCAAACCTAAATTGCTACCAGTCCAAACTGGGGCAGGAAGACAGAGATCTCCAAAATGGGTAGCTCAAAGAAAAATATATGTAATTAATGGATTATGTAATGTTTGACCATATTGAGATTTATTGGGAATAGATTAATGATAAATAAATTAGTAGTAATAAACTGGTGATTACTGAGGTAGTTGTTAACTCCATGAAGAACAAATTGTACAAGATGTGAGTTGTATTAGTAGTAAAATATGTAGCTCAGGTGCAAACAGTATTTACAAGGTCGTAAAAATCTAAGCACAAAATATTGGTTTAACTGACACGTGATATAACTCTACTGAGAGAAGAGGGGAAGAGAGAAGTGTGTATGGGGATGGAAAATGAAGTAAGAATCCTAAACTCTCATCTTCCAGAGTAGGAAGTCAATGGATATTGCCTAAAATGGAAAGATTAAGGAATAGGATTGTAAGCTGAATAACAGAAGCATTGATATAAGTAATTTCAGGTGTTTGCTTTTGGGGAATGGGATTCAGCATGTGAAGGAGGGGGCTGGTGATTGCCACTTAACATCATAAGTTTGGTAGCACAGTTTGACTTTTGCAACTTTGTGTAGGTATCACTTTGATTAAAAATTAAAATGAAACTTAACCCCCCCTCCAATTAAACCCAAGAAATGTTTGGAGACACACTTTAAAATTGTAAAGTGCTATAGAAATATTGTGCATTTTTCATTGTGGAGAGTCACTGTCACACTGACTTGACGTATTTTTAGTTATTCTTTTTAGAACTTTCCCATGTGTTTTAGAGTTAGGCAGAACATCTTAGTCTGTATTTTGTCTCTTAAGACCTTCTATGTGATATGGTTCCTAGCCAGCCTTTCCATCTTCTTTCCTTCAATACTTGGCTCCAGTTTCTTCCTACATGAAGTGTAGAGAGAAATAGATGAGATGATCCCTTTGGTTCGTTTCTTAGATCATCACCAAAGAACTGTGTGAAAAGAAAATCGAGAACCAATTCACCAATATTGAAGCAGACTTTTATCTAGTCTTCTAGAGAGACTTTATTGAGGTAGTTTTGCATTACGGAATAATGAATGAAGCTAAATCCATACATTTTAGGATGCAGTTTTCTTTTTTTAACCTGTGTTTATTATAATCCTATAATGTAAATTATGATCTAGGTTGTAGGGAGGTTGTATGTATTAAACCATTTTCTTTATAACTGTTGTGGTTTGTTGTGCTGTACTTTCCACATGGGTGTTTATCTGTATGTGACACCAAGTTCATGGGACTCTCACTGATGTTATGGGTAAATAATGTTTGACTTTGTAACCAAAGTCACTTCAGTAAGCTTGGTCTGAATATCTGGTTATCTAATGGCTGATTTAGAAGTAATGGAAGTAGATTGCGGATAGTTCTCTTTGCCATGCTGGAATGGCTGTTAATACTGCCAACAAATTTGAGTGAACCCCAAAAGGATCAATGTAATGCTAACATAAAGAGGCAACTGCCTTTTATAGTTTTAAAGTAAAAATTCAAACCCTATGAACGAGTTAATTTTATTCTCTTCACTCAGGGAGCTAACAGAATGAGAGGTCGGCTTGGAAGTGTGGACAGCTTTGAACGATCCAACAGTGTTGCTTCAGAGAAGGTATCTTAGCAGAGCTCCCTTTTTTCCTACTATTGCAACTTGGTAAAAACCAACACTAATATGATAATATGCGTGCTTAGTTATTTTGTTATGAGCTCTTTATGACTTCTAAAAAATAACTATTTGAGCCTTTATTATTTTAAAGAAGATTCTGGCTATTAGCATGTTGCTCTTTATTCAACTGAGGCTTTCTCTTTCTGGGACAGAACACATCCCTTGCTGTCTAACTCTGCTCTGTCAGGCGTTTTACTGTTTGGAGATAGGATACTTTGGGGGACAATATTTGAGCAACTGTTGATCCAAGGCCATAGAAAAAGGAGCCATATGATTATTGCACTTATACAGTGATCTTTTTATCTTTTGTTCTCTCCTCATATTACTTCCCCCTCCCCCATATTTAACCCTTTTAACTGCAACGTTAGGCTCTTCTTTATCTCATAGACAATTCTCAGTAGGTTTGGTTTCCTGTTTCCTGTAACATGTAACCTGAGGCAAATGCAACCTATTTTTTTTAATGGAAAAATATTAAAATATGTTCACTAAACTTTCTGTTGGTAGAATTGAGGACTTAGTCCAGTTATGAGTCGATTAGCCCTAACCAAAGTTTATCAGGCTAAGCATTTCAAACAGCATACTTGTCTAAATGGAAAGATTTATGATGTCTACCCATGCAATATGAGAGGCATTCCGGCATAGCTCACTTTTCATTCATTTCCTGTTTTTCATGTCTTTTAAAAAATTTTTACCTCAGGGAACACGTAGTTAGATAGAAGCATCCATGGTGAGGGAAGATACTTAACAGGCTTTATTTTATTTTCCTGAAATCTTTGCCACGAGACTTGGACACTTAAGCATTGTGATATTGTTTTGACAGTACAGGAAACATGCAACCGATATGTCACGGAAATCAGTAGATACGTAAATACAGACCTCCACCCTCTTTCGGTCAGGATCTCTTTTCATCTTTCTGGCAACAGTGAGAACAGTACAGTAGCTGCAGAGCATTTTACCACAAAGGGTTAGGGGAAAGAATCATCCCTTTCACTTTCTGGCCTACCTTTACGGATGCTGTCTTACAGCTGCTTATCAGAAGAAATGGGTTGTGGTGATAGTGATCAGCCTTCAGCATGGGTTGAGTAAAAAAAAAACAAAAAACAAAAAAAAGCTACAACAGTTTGTCATGACTCAGGAGGAAGAAGAGGCACCCTGTCACTGTCAAGCTCTGCTTCTGAGCAGGTCTGCCATGATCGGTGTAGGAAGGAAAGGCCTGACTTCTTGCATTTCAGGACTGCTCCCCAGGAGACTCCCCGCCAGGGACCCCACCAGCTTCCCCACTGTCCTCAGCTTGGCAGGCGTTCCCTGAAGAGGATTCCGACTCCCCGCAGTTTCGAAGACGGGCCCACACGTTCAGCCACCCACCTTCCAGCACGAAGAGAAAGCTGAATTTACAGGATGGGAAGGCTCACGGGCTTCGCTCCCCTCTTCTGAGGCAGAGCTCCAGCGAACAGTGCAGGTGAGTCCAAACCTCTCTCCAGAAGCTGGAACAGAATTCTCCTGTCACTCTCTTCTGACCACCGTGGTGTCAAGAGTTATTTGTGACTTCATGCTGTAGCCAACATTTAGTTTTCAGAAAAATAAATTGAATGATAAAAACCTTCGTTACTAAGGGAAACAGGCAAGCTTTAAGGCACCCCGCAAGAGAAGAGTTAAAGCATTTTGGATGGAAATATTTTTTGTTTTCCCAGAAAAATGGAGAAAACAAGATATCAGGCAGTTGTTTTGTCTGAAAAAGCTTCTGACAGCGCATGTTCCTCAGTGTCTCTTTGATGATGGCTTTCATGAAACAGTCAGCAAATTTGCAAATAACATAGCAGGACTTCCTGTAAGCACAAGGGTTAAAAAAATCTCCTACATTACCTTTATACATGAGATAAAAATTGGCTGTATTTTATTTCATAATAAATTAAAGCCAAATGTGAAAATTGTTAAAAATTTTATCTAGAATAAAGTGATGTTTACAAAGAAGAATACATATACCATAATTGACAGGAAGTATCCATTAGAAACTATCTTGCATAGTATTTAAAAAATATTTAACAAAATCATTTGGCATTTGGTAAGAGATAATAAAGGGGGTAAATTTGGAATTGTAGAATGATTATACTTCTTACCGTGTAGTACAAATCAGAATTTATATCCTAGAACTAATTTTGTTTTTCTTCGTTACCTATGAGTTTGGTTTCAGGAAACGGTCTGATAGGGGTTCCAGTTAGAGAGGAAAAAAAAACCCAACAGAACTCTAAGTAAAAAGAAGGTTAATTTTTATATTAGTTGTTATCAAATTTACCAGCTTTTCTTTTAAGGATGCAATTGAATGCTGATTGTTGTTTTTTGAATAATTTGATATTAAAAAATAAAATATTTAGGATATATAAAAATAAATTAATAGAACTAATTATCCTCAGATTTTCTTTTATGAAAAAGGATTAAGTATTCATGTATATATGAAAAATTTTAATGATCATTTATATTTACCCAAAACATTAAGTCTCTTTTTCCAGGAAAAATTATTTTCAAAAATTTAAAACATTAATTATTTTAAACTATTAACGATGTCTGTTTTTCCTTATGTTTTCCACATTTCATAATGTATATGCTCAAAGAATTTCTGTCAATATGAAAAGATGCTATTTATATCATGGTAAAAACTTGCTATGAAAAGAATCTTCTGGAAAAAAAACTTTGTAGGAGATTTAGGGATTCAGATAAAACCATGGCTGCACAATGCCACAGGCTGCAAGAAAAGAACATGGACATTAACGTTTGTTAAGCCAAAGGTATTATGATGACTTCCAACAACCAAACATGTTGTTCTTAAATTTTTAGAAGGGTTTATATCTTTAAAATAATTAAGTCTTTGAACTACTGATAATCAGTTTTTCCTTCTGGAACTTGTTTCCTGTAATTATTTGTGCTTTCCTACTTTTTCCCCTTGAAGTATCTTTTGCATGTCAAAACAAACACTTTTTGTCCTAAAATTGTTAAGAGCTTTTTAGAGACAAACACATACGCTTAGAAACGCTGCATAGATGAGGAATTCAGTTTGTGAACAATGAACTAGGTCATAGTCATCTAATAGAGAACTGCATGCATATAAGTTTTTTTCCATATAAATTCAGCCCTGATGCATAGATGAAGAATTCAGTTTGTGAACAATGAACTAGGTCATAGTCATCTAATAGAGAACTGCATGCATATAAGTTTTTTTCCATATAAATTCAACCCTGATTACATTAATAGCGAGAACCTGTGTATATGCTATCTCATAGTGAATGAAGATTGTGCCAAAATGTAAATTAAGACGAATTTGCTGTATTTTCTGTACCCAGCATCCTTGCATCAGTTCGGCGCATGCACGAGGAGAGTAATTCTTCCTCCAGTCTTCCAAGTCTTCACACTTCCTTCTCTGCCCCTTCCTTCACTGCCCCCTCTTTCCTGAAAAGCTTTTACCAGAATTCAGGTAGACTGTCCCCACAGTATGAAAATGAAATCAGGTGAGATCAGTGTCCTGTTTGCAAAGCAACGTTTTCTGCAGTGATATACTGATATGTTACTAAGAAGTGGCTAATTAACTTTAGAGTGACATGAATGCATCCGTATGCTGTGCTTGTTCTAACCTGTTTCTAATATATTGGTTTCATTTCCAATTAATTTGAAGAAAACTTTTAAAACCAGTGTTTCAAAGCTTTTTGATGACATGATTATCTTACTTTAGGGATTATATTTTTTGTCCTATTTGTGTGTTTCTTTGCCTTCGGCCCCAGAGTCTAAGCCTTGTTTTGTTTGGGGCAAGACCTGGTGCTAACACATACTAAGCAAACCTCCCCTGATCATGCCTTTTTTTCTTTGCTTCTCTGGACATACCTTATGGAACCCAAAAGCCACTGATTTAAACAGCTATACTAAAGTAATGGATATGATATATCTTTATTTTTAAGTATATAGAATATTTCCTAGGCGTTTCTCTGATTTTTTCAATGACATAGACCTTCTTTTCTGAATCTCAGTATAAGTCACATAACGGGTAGAGGATCATGTCGATAGCAACTCTTTCAGACAACATGAGGGAGCTCTTGAATCTTGTAGACATTCGATTTTGCTTTGTTTTTTGTCCCCAGTATTGAAAACGTGTAGCCTGTTCAATCTTATTCCTTGCTCTTATAGCTACACAAAATTAAATATAGTGATTTTTTAAGAATTGCCTGTAAAATTTTTTGAAATTATGAAATCTTACTGATCATGCAAATTCTCAGTGGGATATTCTAGCTTTTGGAAAGTGGTGGATTAACTTGGGAATTCTTCTCAAGGGGTTGTTGTTGGCTTAGAAGCTTCTGAGAGTCATTCCTATTTTTATGTGTAGCTTGAGCCATTCATTTTTATTGCTGTATAGTATTCTATTCAATACAGCAGAATTTATCCACTCTCTTGCTGATGGATATTTGGGTTGTTTCTATTGTTCGATAATTGGCAATTTTTGCAGTCAGGGAGAGGAATACATGCTATCACCTAGCCTGTGTGCCACTAAAATCTTCTTGGGTATTCTTTGGCCTCCTTTCTTTTAGATTTAGGGAATCCAGAAAGTTAGCATATAATTAGGTAACCCACAGTAACTAGTTAAATTAGAATAACCCTTGAATTATCCCTGAATATCTGTTGTCCATGTGTGTCCATTTTTTTCATCCCAAGAAAGATGATTAATATTGGATTAATGAAATTTTGAATCTGAACCTTCCTCTGAATTAGTACAAAGTTATGTTGAAACATTGAATTGCTAGTGAAGAAAGGTGATGAAGAATTGATTTTAAAGAGTTTTTCAGCGACAACCTTATGGGAGAAGATTTAAAGGAAGATAGCCATAAAAATAGCATAATGTATATGGAATATGCAATGAATTTAGAGAACTGAGGATGTACACATATAAAAATGTCAGTTTGCCTCATCTCCATAGTACTACTTATTAAGAATACAGTGCTTTCAATGACACCCATTTGCAGTTTCCTGTTGTTATGTTAAAGTGAGCATCTGGAGAATCCCTGTTTCCTTCCAGAAATAGAACCATGCCTAAGGTGACAATTAGGAACGGCCATAAGAAGGTCAAAGACTAGCTGTGAATAGGTTATAGAGTACAAAAGCAGTGACTTTTAAAAAAAAGATTATTCATAGTTTTTAATGTATGGATATATGTTCATCTTCGGTAGTTTCTGCCTAGATGTATGTATCATTCTTGTGCCTAGCTTCCCTTAGCCTTCTGTACCTCATTCTAATAGGAGGGTATTGAAGTCAGAGGGCAAATATTTAGTTTTGTATTGAAAAAAATTCACTTCTTCGCAGTGATCTTATTTGAAATGCTATATTTAAACATGTGGAGAACTTTTAAATTTATAGGATCATTAAAAATCATCGTATTTTCTGTACTTTGTAGTGTTCTCTTGGCTCTGAGAAGTTCTAAAAATCAGAGAGCACTTTTTGGCATGTTTTTGTTTACTCTTTGTACGCTGTTTTGTAATTTGACAGCATAGAATCAATAAGCCAAAAAGACACTTAACATTTTTCGTTAAAAAGTACGCTAATCCCTAAAAACTGTACCGGAAAAAAAAAAAGTACGCTAATCGTAAGCATCCAGCTCCATGGATTATCACAGAGTGAACATCCCACATCACCCCGACCCAGTCAATAAATGGAATGCTACCAGCACACCTGCAGCTCCTCACATTTTCCCACCCAATCTCTACCCCACATCCTGACCTCAAATACCATACTTTAGTTTTGCCTGGTTTTGAACTTTCTATAAATGGAATGATACAGCATAAATTCTTTTATATCTGGCTTCCTTCACTTAAGTTAGTTTATGAGATTCATTCCTATTTTTATGTGCACTTCAGTTCATTCATTTTTATTGCTGGATAGTATTTCATTTACTATATCACAGTGCATTCATTTGCAAGTTGACATGTGGGTTATTTCTAGTCCTTTGGCTTTTAAAGTGTACTCTCCCTGGATATTATTATACATGTCTATAGTGGTACATACCCATGCATTATTGATGACTGTCTACACAGTAGTAAAATTATTGGACAAAATTCACTCTTAATAGGTTTATTTCAATTAGTAAGTCACTTAGACATAAATTTACTGGTTAGAATCTTGGAGAGAGTTTTTAAAAAATTGGTATTGTGAAATGATTCCAAATTTACAGGAAAGTTGCAAAAATATTATGGAGAACTGCTAACTCTTTATCCAGATTCATCAATTTTTAACATTTGCTTTATCAGTCTGCCTGTTTACATGTATATGTACATACATACATATATATATATGCATATATTTTTTTATTCTAAGCCATTTGTGAGTAGGTTGCAGATATCATGTCCTTTTACTCTGAACACTTTAGTGTGAATTTCCTAAGAATGAGGATATTCAAGAGTGTGGTTTTATGTCAGTAATTTCTGAACTCTACATCTCTCATTATTACTGGTTTCAGAGAAAACATCATATGCACACAATTACCATGATATCTAGAACTATTCAGAATAGAAAGGAGGTCCATAAAACTATGAAATATAATTTTCTTTTCACTTGGGTAACTCATATCTTATTAGATGCATAGAGTGGATCTCTAAATATTCATAGTCAAGTAAGGTATGTAATTTTCTTTTTTTTTTTTAATAGATCTTTATTGGAGTATAATTGCTTCACAATACTGTGTTAGTTTCTGTTGCACAACAAAGCGAATCAGCCATATGCATACACATGTCCCCATATCCTCTCCCTCTTGAGCCTCCCTCCCATCTTCTCTATCCCACCCCTCTAGGTCATCGCAAAGCACCCAGCCGATCTCCCTGTGCTGTGCTGCTGTTTCCCACCAGCCAACTATTTTACATTTGGTAGTGTATATATGTCGATGCTACTCTCACTTTGCCCCAGCTTCACCCTCCCCCCCATGTCATCAAGTCCATTCTCTATGTCTACCTCTTTATTCCTGCCCTGCAACTAGGTTCATCAGCACCACTTTTTTTTTTTTTTTAGATTCCATATATATGCGTTAGCATATGGTATTTGTTTTTCTCTTTTTGACTCACTTCACTCTGTATGACAGACTCTAAGTCCATCCACCTCACTGCAAATAACTCAATTTCATTTCTTTTTATGGCTGAGTACTATTCCATTGTATATGTGTGCCACATCTTTATCCATTCAACTGTCGATGGACACTTAGGTTGCTTCCATGTCCTGGCTATCGTAAATAAAGCTGCAGTGAGCATTGTGGTACATGTGTCTTTTTGAATTATGGTTTTCTCAGGGTATATGCCCAGTAGTGGGATTGCTGGGTCATATGGTAGTTCTATTTTTAGTTTTTTAAGGAACCTCCGTACTGTTTTCCATAGTGGTCGTATCAATTTACATTCCCACCAACAGTGCAGGAGGGTTCCCTTTTCTCCACACCCTTTCCAGCATTTATTGTTTCTAGATTTTTTGATAATGGCCATTCTGACCAGTGTGAGGTGATACCTCATTATAGTTTTGATTTGTATTTCTCTAATAATTAGTGATGTTGAGCATGTTTTCATGTGCCTCTTGGCCATCTGTATGTCTTCCTTGGTGAAATGTCTGTTTAGGTCTTCCACCCATTTTTTAACTGGATTGTTTGTTTTTTTGATATTGCGCTCCATGAGCTGTTTATATATTTTGGAGATTAATCCTTTGTCTGTTGTTTCATTTGCAAATATTTTCTCCCATTCTGAGGGTTGTCTTTTTGTCTTGTTTATGGTTTCCTTTGATGTGCAAAAGCTTTTACGTTTCATTAAGTCCCATTTGTTTATCTCTGGGCATTCTATCCTGTACCATTGATCTGTATTTCTGTTTTTGCGCCAGTACCATATTGTCTTGATTACTGTAGCTTTGTGGTATAGTTTGAAGTCAGGGAGCCTGATTCCTCCAATTCCGTTTTTCTTTCTCAAGATTGCTTTGGCTATTTGGGGTCCTTTGTGTTTCCATACAAATTGTAAAATTTTTTGTTCTAATTCTGTGAAGAATGCCATTGGTAGTTTGATAGGGATTGCAATGAATCTATAGATTGCTTTGGGTCGTATAGTCATTTTCATAATATTGATTCTTCCGATCCAAGAACATGGTATATTTCTCCATCTGTTTATGTCATCTTTGATTTCTTTCGTCAGTATTTTATAGTTTTCTGAATACAAGTCTTTCACCTCCTTAGGCAGGTTTATTCCTAGGTATTTATTCTTTTTGTTTCAGTGTTAAGTGGGAGTGTTTCCTTAATTTCTCGTTCAGATTTTTCATTGTTGGTGTATAGGAATGCCACAGATTTCTGTGCATTAATTTTGTATCCTGCAACCTTACCAAATTCATTGATTAGTTCTAGTAGTTTCCTGGTGGCATCTTTAGGATTTATTATGTATAATACCATGTTATCGGCAAACAGTGACAGTTTTACTTCTTCTTTTCCAATTTGTATTCTTTTTATTTCTTTTTCATCTCTGATGGCTGTGGCTAGGGCTTCCAATACTATGTTGAATAAGAGTGGAGAGAGTGGACATCCTTGTCTTGTTCCTGATCTTAGAGGAAATGCTTTCAGGTTTTCACCATTGAGTAGGATGCTTGCTGTGTGTTTGTCATATATGGCCTTTATTATGTTGAGGGAGGTTCCCTCTATGCCCACTTTCTGGAGAGTTTTTATCATAAATGGGTGTTGAATTTTGTCAAAAGCTTTTTCTGCATCTATTGGGATGATCATATGGTTTTTATTCCTTAATTTGTTAATGTGGTGTATCACATTGATTGATTTGCATATATTGAAGAATCCATGCATCTCTGGGGTAAATCCCACTAGATCATGGTGTATGATCCTTTTAATGTGCTGTTGGATTCTGTTTGCTAGTATCTTGTTCAGGATTTTTGCATCTATGTTCATCAGTGATATTGGTGTATAATTTTCTTTTTTTGTGGTATCTTTTTCTGGTTTTGGTATCAGCGTGATGGTGGCTTCGTAGAATGAATTTGGGAGTGTTTCTCCCTCTGCAATTTTTTGGAAGAGTTTGAGCAGGATCAGTGTTAGCTGTCCTCTAAATGTTTGATTGAATTTGCCTGTGAAGCCATCTGGTCATGGACTTTTGTTTGTTGGAAGATTTTTAATTACAGTTTCAATTTCATTACTTGTGATAGGTCTGTTTATATTTTCTAATTCTTCCTGGTTCAGTCTTGGAAAATTGTACCTTTCCAAGAATTTGTCCATTTCTTTGTTGTTGTCCATTTTATTGGCATAGAGTTGTTTGTAGTAGTCTCTTATAATCCTTTGTATTTCTGCAGTGTCAGTTGTGATTTCTCCTTTTTCATTTCTAATTTTATTGATTTGTGCCCTCTCCCTTTTTTTCTTGATAAGTCTGGCTGAGGGTTTATCAATTTTGTTTATCTTCTCAAAGAACCAGCTTTTCATTTTATTGATCTTTGCTACTGTTTTCTTCATTTCTGTTTCATTTATTTCTGCTCTGATCTTTATGATTTCTTTCCTTCTACTGACTTTGGGTTTTCTTTGTTCTTCTTACTCCAGTTGTTTTCAGTGTAGGGTTGGATTGTTTATTTGAGATTTTTCTTGTTTCTTGAGGTGAGATTTTATTGCTATAAAGTTCCCTCTTAGAACTGCTTTTGCTGTGCCCCATAGGTTTTGGGTCATCGTGTTTTCATTGTCATTTGTTTCTATGTATTTTTTAATTTCTTGTTTGATTTCTTCAGTGATCTCTTGGTTATTTAGTAGCGCACTGTTTAGCCTCCATGTATTTGTGTTTTTTCCAGTTTTTTTCCTGTAATTGATTTCCAATCTCATAGCGTTGTGGTTAGAAAAGATGCTTGATACGATTTCAATTTTCTTAAATTTTCCAAGGCTTGATTTGTGACCCAATATGTGATCTATCCTGGAGAATGTTCCATGTGCACTTGAGAAGAAAGTGTATTCTGTCACTTTTGGGTGGAATGTTCTATAAATATCAGTTATATCTATCTGGTCTATTGTGTCATGTAAAGGTTGTGTTTCTTTATTTACTTTCTGTTTGGATGATCTGTCCATTGGTGTAAGTGGGGTGTTAAAGTCCCCTACGATTATTGTATTACTGTCGATTTCTCCTTTCATGGTTGTTAGCATTTGCCATATGTATTGAGGTGCTCCTGTGTTGGGTGCATAAACATTTATAATTGTTATATCTTCTGCTTGGATTGATTCCCTTGATCATTATATAGTGCCCCTCTGTATCTCTTGTAGCTGTTTTTATTTTAAAGTCTATTTTATCTGATACAAGTATTGCTACTCCAGCTTTCTTTTGATTTCCATTTGCATGGAATATCTTTTTCCATCCCTTCACTTTCAGTCTGTATGTGTCCCTAGGTCTGAAGTGGGTCTCTTGTAGACACCATATGTATGGGTCTTGTTTTTGTATCCATTCAGCCAGTCTGTGTCTTTTGTTTGGGGCATTTAATCCATTTACATTCAAGGTTATTATCAATATGTATGTTGCTATTACCATTTTCTTAACTGTTTTGGGTTTGTTTTTTGTGGGTCTTTTCCTTCTCTTGTGCTTCCCGCCTAGAGAAGTTCCTTTAGCGTTTGTTGTATAGGTGGTTTGGTGGTGCTGAATTCTTTTAGCTTTTGCTTGTCTGAAAAGCTTTTGACTTCTCCATCGAATCTGAATGAGTAGAGTGAATGAGAATGCTGGGTAGAGTAATCTTGGTTGTAGGTTTTTCTTTTTCATCACTTTAAGTATATCCTGCCACTCCCTTCTGACCTGCAGAGTTTCTGCTGAGAAATCAGCTGATAACCTTATGGGGATTCCTTTGTATATTATTTTTTGTTTTTCCCTTGCTGCTTTTAATATTTTTTTCTTTTAATTTAATTTTTGTTACTTTGATTAATATGTTTCTTGGTGTGTTCTTCCTAGCGTTTATCCTGTAAGGGACTCTCTGTGCTTCCTGGACTTGGGTGACTATTTCCTTTCCCATGTTAGGGGTGTTTTCATCTATACTCTCTTCATATATTTTCTCAGACCCTTTCTTTTTCTCTTCTTCTTCTGGGACTCCTATAATTCGAATGTTGGTGCGTTTAATGTTGTCCCAGAGGTCTCTAGATTGTCTTCAATTTTTTTTCATTATTTTTTCTTTATTCTGCTCCTCAGCAATGATTTCCACCATTTTATCTTCCAGCTCACTTATTCGTTCTTCTGCCTCAGTTATTCTGTTAGTGATTCCTTCTAGTTTATTTTTCATTTCAGTTATTGTGTTGTTCATCTCTGTTTGTTTGTTCTGTAGTTCTTCTAGATCTTTGTTAAACATTTCTTGTATTTTCTGAATCCGCGACTCCATTCTATTTCCAAGATTCTGGATCATTTTTACTATCATTACTCTGAATTCTTTTTCAGGTAGATTGCCTATTTCCTCTTCATTTATTTGGTCTTGTAGGTTTTTACCTTCCTCCTTTATCTGTGATGTATATTTTTGCCATCTCATTTTTTTTTTTTTTATGAGTGGGATTGTGTTCCTGTTTTGCTGGTTGTTTGGCCTGAAGCTTCCAACACCGGAGTTTTTAGGCTGTTGGGTAGAGCTGGGTCTTGGTGCTGAGATGAGGAGCTCCGTGAGAGCTCACTCTGATGAATATTCCCTGGGGTCTGAGGTTCTCTGTTAGCCCAGGGGTTCGGACTCGGAGCTCCCACTGCAGGAGCTTCCACCCGCCCCTGGGCTCGTGAACCAAGATCCTGCAAGCTGCCTGGGGCAGCAAAAAAAAAAAGAACAATAACAAAGTAAAAAATAAAATTAGACTGGGAAACTAACAGATATGTTAGGAAGAATATAAAAATAAAAATATAGATGAATCAATAACCGGAAGGTACCTGAGTACCACAGTAGCAAAAAAGAGGAGGAGGGAAAAGAAAAAAAGAGGGGCGGGGAGTGGGGAGAAGGCCTTGGCTGTGGAGGGCGGGGCCTAAGCAAGGGAGAGGTTTGGGTGGTGGGCGGGGCCTATGCTCAGGACCCACAGGGCTGGAAAAGGCCCTGGCAGCTGTGGGGGGGTGGGGCTTAGGCTCAAGGAACAGAAGGGGCCCAGGCATGCCCCCACCCCTGGTCTCAGGGCTGGGGACCTCACCTGGGAGCCCAACAGGCTTCCTGGGCTCGAGTGGGCAGGGCAAACGCTCTCCTCTCCTCTCCCACTTCTCCCGGAGGGCTCCTCCCACCTGCCTCTCCTGATCCCCTGGATTCCCTTCTAAGCCCCCAGGACCAATTCAGCCGGGGTGGGGGGCCTTGGAGGGCAGAGGACCAGCCTGGGAGCTCAGCAGGCTCCGTGGCCCGCGTGGGTGAGGCGATTGCCCTCCGCTCTTTTCCCGCTCTTCCCTGAGAGTCTCTCCCGCCTGCCTCTCCTGATCTCCCCAGCCTCAGGGGAGCCAATCCTGTCTGGTCTCCACTTCTCCTCTGCCCTCAGTCCCCCTTCGTCCTACCAGTTCACTTTGGGGTTCCTCCTGTCTCCTTGGGCATCAGAGTCCCCTACCAGTGGCCGGCAGGTGCCTTAGTTGTGGGGAGATGCTAACTGCGTGTCTTCCCACCCCAGGTATTTTCTTTTCACTTGGGTAACTCATATCTTATTAGATGCATAGAGTTGATCTCTAAATATTCATAGTCAAGTAAAGTATATGGTAGGTTAGCACATAGGCTAACAAATACTATTTAAAGAGCATGTTAATTTGAAATTTTAAATTCAGGTTAGGCATTCTTCTCCAGGACCACGATTCTGAATTATTAAAAACATGTAGATTATTGTTTTTAAGCAGGCTGAGAAAAAGAAGCCAAGATCTTTTTAATATCATGGTTTATTGATTAGTAGGTTCATTTGCACAGCACTGAGATGCTAAAGGAAAGAGAGTACACATACGTTTTGTTTTACCTTCAAATTCTTAAAAATTTAATGTTATTTCATTGTGTAGTAGCTAAAATATAATTGTGTATGATGAGATGGTATATTTATATAACATCCATTTATCAAATATAATATATCCTTTTATAAACAAGCATCTTTGTTCCTTATTATTGCTTCTCAGCTTTTAAGCCTATATTTTAAAAATATTTATATTGAAATTCATTGGTCAAATGATAGCTATTACTTCTGCTTATAAAACTTTTCAGTGAGAAAATAGATTTTTGCTGGTAAGTACTTCGTGGTAGTTTTGGTTCTATAGTTCTCTCATATTCACTGAGAAAAATAGTGTAATCACTCATTATGGTACATTATTGAAATTATCTGTGCTTTATTCATGTCTTATGGGAATGCCTTTTTATTCTAAATCCTGGTTTGGGACATCTCTCTTTCTCTATGCTAATGCCGTTCCTTGTTTTCCTGTTGTACTAGACGGGACACTGCTTTAGAATCAAGGTGATTAGAGGCCTAAATATTTTTGTTTAAAACTTTATTAATTCTTCCAACTGATTATCACCATTAATTTAAATATCGGTTTTGGCTGTCTCCTGAATGCATGCCATCCTTCCAGTGCTGTGAAGGGTATATAGTAGGGGAAATGTGATGCCTGGTGTAATCAAAGACCATGAATTATCATATAAAAGGTTGATTGCAAATAGAAATCCTGTTTCTAGTCTATTCCATGTTGATGTTCTTTAGGACCGTGCTGTGGCCTTCAATCAAAAACTAATTAAAATTTTGAACTAGTGGAAGTTAATTTGCTAGTTTGGAGGTGCATATGTACATTAGAGGAGTTTATTTCAAATCCCAAGAAGATGCAGAAATCAGAACCTTAAAAGAAACATACTCATAAAATCGAATCTGGTTTTCACTGAAGAGAATTATTAGTTTATTTCTGTTCATCGTAATTCCTGACACATTGGTTACTTTGAGACACTGCTGAGGCCTTCCAGACCTCCCACTGGGCTGGACACAGGAAAACACCTACTTCCTCATTATGGAAGTCTGACCACATCTGTGATGACATTTCTTCCTCTTGACCCATATGCTTTTTGTGGTAAATATCCAGAATCACTGCTGAACAACTTAACTGAAAATGATTATTCTTTACTTTGTTCTAGTTTCTATGCTTTGCTCATATCACAAACCCAATGGAAAACAGACATCCCCATCTTCCTGTTTGGGGCCAGTGACATTTAGATTTCTTTCTAGTGGGAGTAAAATCCAGTATCAAAGATTGGACTAGAATGAGATATTCAAAGGAAAAAAATTATTTTGGCCACATTGATAAGATAAAAAGTGACTTTTTTGAGACTTGTAATTGACTTACATTTTTCTAATGGTTGGGTGTAAGACCATTTCAATAATAATTTCTTATCTACATTTTAAAGCCCAACAGAAATGTTAGGCTTTACTGTGTGTCTTTCTAGGTTCTACTACAAACATAGAATTAGGTCTGTGTATTACCTTAGGAGTCATCTGGCCCATAATTTCCTTATTTTACATAGGGTTAGACTGAGCCCCAAGGAGGTTTAATATCTTGCTTGATGTCATTTTTATAACCTTAGGTTATAAGGATGTGAGTAAGCAAATGAGCTACCCAGAGATATTTTAAATTCCAATGCAAAAAACTTAATTAAATTGTTTTTCATTCAGTATAGAGTTTAGGAAATAAAATTCTTTGTTCTTGTTCTTTTTTTGTTTTACCCATTGATTAATCTATCTCTTTTGACTCAGCTCAGATGCTATATATTAGTTTCCACTAGAATAGCTCATTCTCAGTTTTATTTAATTAGTAAAGATTTTCCATAGGATGACAGATTCGTACCCAGCTGAAGCCAGGGCTTAGATAAACTATTAGTCCACCTAAAGCAATTATGAGTTAAATTGTACTATGGGTCCTGTGGAAGAAACTCAAGTTTCAACATTGTGCTGTTCCATGTAACCTTTCTTGAGGTATTTACGGAGAGAAAGACTTTTCAGATTTCTGTTAAATGGTTGCTATGCCATTAATCAAGTTTTGTTTCTATCTTGAGTGTAATACATTGTGATTTAGATATAGATTCAATCAGCTTGTAGACATTTATTTGGACTTCATGATGCTGGTAGTTTTAGATGGGTGCTAATAAGGGGGTTGGGAGATGGGGGCTTCTGCCCCGCAGAACAATGCCTTGTAAAACTGGTCCTGGCCTAAGAGTTTATTTACCTTTGTGAAAAGTGTGTGTGTTGCCCTGGTGGGAAATAAAACATGACTGCATCCTTCTTAAAGTTGAGTCCCTGTGCGTGGTCACTAAAACACCTTCATTCTGTGCCATGTCCAGTGTTATTGTTATTGGAATTAATTTTTATTAAAGCAGGCAAGTAAGTATGCATTAAAAGTTCTGTGTTAATATAAGAAGTGTAATGTTAGTGTAATAGCTGAAGGCTATAACTGCTTGGTCAAGGATATATTAAAAAGTTATCTTGAAGCTCTGTGGGAAGGTTCATATCATATCCGTAGCTTTTGATAGATGCTGTGTCCAGAAGGACTTGGAAGTGCCTCCCAGCTTATACCGTGATACACATAGTAGAGGATTTTTTTCTCCCCTTATAAAGCTCTCATTTCTGTTCATGGATTGTGGTTCTTGATTAATTGGTGACTGGTAATAGAAAGTATATATAGAATATACCAATACAAAAATAGATGGACATTCTCTATGTTGTATTTCCTTCCTAGTTATTAATTTTTAATTTAACAAATTTTCATAAAGGTAATGCTGGCACAGAATACTTTTCCTGGATATGTCTCTTGGGAAACAGTTTTATAATGCACGTATTGATATTCCAAAATACAAAAGAAGGAGGGAAAAGATTATTTGAAAAAATAAGGTAATGGTTCTTATTTGCTTCATCATTTAAAAAATGTAAAGATAATTAATTTACCAATGTATGTTGGTATATATATTAATGTGTTTTTGATTTGATCTTCCTATTTAAAAATAAAAAAGTGTTTACATTTTGGAATGCAGTGATTTCAAAAGCAAAGAAAATGAAGTGAGACATTTACCTAAATGAACATGTAATGTAATAATACTCTGAAGTTATTTCTCTGCTAAAATAAATGACATTCTTCCATTAAGAAATGGAAAGAGAAGTACTGACCTAAAGACTTAATGCTAATTAGAGACTGATTTTTTTTCACTAGAAATGCGGGGGATCCTGGGAGTCCTGACAGCTTTATTTTTATGAACCAATAGAGCTTTGTCTAAACTAATGCAAAGAGTATTTACATTGACATAGTAAGGTACAGAGCCTAAATGTCTGTATTCTGGACTGCCTGGGTTTGAATCGTGACTCTTCTACTTATATCCCAGAGACTGTGGGCAAATTACTTAGCTTCTTTCTGCCTCAATTTCCTCACTAAAAATGGGAATTGTAGTGCCATCTACCCCATAGGGTTGCTGTGAGGTTGAAATGAGTTCATACTTGTAAAATGCTTTGAATAATGCCTGGCACATAGTATGTCTTTTTGTATTTGCTTTATTATTACTATAATAAATGCCACACATTGTTTTGTTTTTATTTTTACTCAAAAGGTGGACATTTTGCTTGCCTAGGGTTAGTTAAAGGAGAAGTTGAAGTGAAAACTAATGTGGTAGTAAAAAAGCAAAAAACAAACAAAACAAAAAGTTTCCCCCCTCAGCCCAGTAAAGTTTCCAACGTGAGATGTAAGAATTTTGATGCACAGAAGTGTTTCACATGGTTTTGATTCTTAAAATTACTGCCTTAGGAATGTCAGGTTGCTGATTAAATGTAAATCAAAAAGTAAATTGCTGTAAGTTGCATATATGCACTGACTGTTGAAACACTTATCTGGACCCTGACTTTGGAATACATATTTCTCTTACTAGATGAAGCAGGGCAGCTTTTGCATTATCTTGGCCACCAAACTGCTTTTTCAGGATGTCGTTTTCTAGTACATGATAAAGGGTCAATGGTCTGTTATGTAAGTACTTCCTTTTAGTGTAGCATTATCTTATATTTTGACAGCTAATTTTTGGCTTGTTACTGGCTTTTAAATTCCAGACATATGAAGAAAATGCGTCATTTGGCAATTTATTTAGATTACAGGATATAAAGTTTTAGATGTTATGAAATTTTCAAATCTGTAATATTGGGCTAATGTAAGGTACACCATGCACCAATTTTATAGCCTATTTCCCCCAAAACTGTATATTTTACAGGCAATAATGAAAATGATATGGGTTCTTCTCAATTTTACTTTTAGTACTACCCAAATGCTTGATATGTCATTAACACTGAATTGGAAAAGATGTTTTAATTCCAGCATTAAAATATAAAAGTTTCAGAACCCTTAGGTTTGGTTTATTCTATTTTTGTTGTTAGAGGTACTAAAAAGTCAAGAGAAACTACTATTTATTGAACACTCATCCTGTGAGGCATTGAAATAGTTGCTTCTACGTAAGTATTTCACTTAGCTTTCTAGGCTTAAATTATAAATTAGATACCCTTATATAGCTGTTTCACTATCTGGAAAAAAGATGCCTTATGTTGTTTATTACCAGTATTGTCATTGTCAATACCTACCAGTGCCGTCGACACCTCAGTCTGTGCTTTTGGGAAACAGAGCTATTAGAACTTTTTGCCAGAAAAACGTAAAAAGTTGTGACTACCAACAAAGGGTTTTAAGAAGGTAGATGTTTTATTTATTCCTGACGTGTTAGCCTAGCCAATATTTTTTGTCCATTTTACTTAACCTTCTGAGTTAATGTTTCTAATGGTTTTACAATATTAATTTATTCCATGGATATTTGTTGCGTGCTTACTATTAATAGCCAGTTACTACACTAGGAGCTAGAAATAAATCCTTGAGTTGGGCATTTAGCACATAACTGCCAGTGACATAGTGTTACACAAACGAAGATACAGGGTAGGTTAAGCTTGTTTCTTAGGATATAACTATTGTATATAGAACATTTGAATCGTAGTTCCCAAAAGCGAAATACTTGAATTAATGCTTTCCGAAGGGGAAGTGAAGGTGGATATATTCATTCAGTATGGCAGAGCTGTGAACTGTGGACACATATTAGGGTTATAACTTTATCCAGGATACATAACAAAGTGGGTTTTACTGTATTGGGATGTGTGTATCAGCTACTTTCTGAAGTATCATGATCCAGCATGTCATTTGCTGTCTGTGTAGCAGCTCAAAGGTATGTCTCTTTTTTAAACTTAATTTAGCTAATCTAGAAGCAGTAGTTCCAGAAAGATAGATCAAGATTAGAAATAACTGAATTACCTGATAACTGTGAGTATGGATACACAAAGTAAATACAAAGATGACAGGTAAGGGCTGAATTGCTCTTCTGACTTTTGATTTTCTTCACCTTAGTGAGTTCCTCTGAGTATGTACGTGGGGTTGTGGCTTTTTTCGCTGAGTTTCCTTTCTGCCCTAACTACTAACACTTCTTGGCTCCATCAGAAATTGCGCACCTTCACTTGTTGGTATCACCACGTGTAAATATTGTTATCTTCATCATTCTCTCAGGAAAGCTCAGAGGCTTTAAAACTTAAAAGAGCAAAATATTCCCACCACGAGCAGCAACAGTTATTGCATGGTATTTTGGCTGCTAACGTAACTGGTCTCAAAAGTTAAGTTTGAGTCATAATGACCTTTTTTAAAAATAATGACCTTTTCTTGCAGATAGCCCCAGCAGAATTTAGAGTGCTCTTTCCTAGAAAATGAAATTCTTAGAGCAGACCAGCATTTCTGTATGTTTGTTTCACAAAGCACCAATGTAGAAAGATGTGACATACCCAGCTGCCTACCTCACCACCCCAAAAAGTTAAGGAAGTTGATTCTGGGGTCAAATAATTTAAGTAAGTTAGGGAATTTCTGTATACTGTATCCCTCTGGAGAAGCACAGTGCATGCCAGCATATTATAGTCTCTAAGAAGTCCTGCTCTAAAGAAATCTGCTTAATGTTTTAAAATGTAACCTATCCAATCTTATTTGGCCGCACTTTTTTCTTTAATATATCGCCTAACAATAATCCCAAGGTTGACTCTTCTGCCTTTGTTCTGGTTACTTTCTATCACGATCCAGCTATTAGTAGCTAACACTCTGGAGACAGATTTAACAGTTACAGGCAACTAGAAGCTATCTTGTCAGCCATCCTATAAGAGCTGTAAGAAAAGCCCTTTAAGAGCCTTTTATGAAATATTGACGTTGTTTAGAATAACTACTAATTTTAGTTTTTAGCTAATTTTAGGAAAGCATGAGTTCATTAGTCAAGCAACCTTTGCTCCTCTGTATAAGTACTTCCTTTGCTCAGGCTAGAACCTGAAATGGTTGGCTACTATGGAATGAGTAGAAACAGGTGAGCTTCTGATGACTGGGCTGTGGCCTGGACTGCATCTGACCCAGGATGTGGTGGCCTGGGTGACCAGTGTGCCTGGTGACGCATCACTCCATGTTGCCTGTGGCTTGTGCTTGCCCGTGGTAGAACTTGTGAATGGCTTGTGCTGCCATTTTGTTGTGAAGGATCATGTTATACAGTTCCCCTTACAAGTTATATATTTATGTGCTTTCTACAGTGATGGAGAGGGGAGAAAAAGGACCTCGTCTACCTGCAGCAATGAGTCCCTAAACGTTGGAGGAACCCCTGTCACTCCTCGCCGAATTTCCTGGCGGCAGCGCATCTTCCTTAGGGTTGCCTCTCCCATGAACAAATCTCCCTCGGCCATGCAGCAGCAGGGTTCGTGTGATACTTAACTACGGTTACCCCTTACTAGCATCGTAAATTAGGGAATGGAATGTGATGCTTTGTGTACAAAGAGATTTAAGTGATTACAGTAGAGAAACAACTTCCCCTTTTATATCCGATATAGTGGTTAATGTGTCAGATATCATTAGAACCTGTTAGACATTCAGCAAATCATGTTGAATGGATGAATGAATGGATGAATGAATGAATTTTCAAAACGTGTTTTGGGGCCTGCTTCATAATGCATAGGGAACTAGCATAGTGATAGAAAAGAAGTCATAAATTTTTTTATTATTAGAAAAGCAACATTCTTTTACAAGAGTCACACATAAAACAAAGCAACATAGAAATATTTAACAATAGAAAAGTGGATGCAGATACACCAGGCAAACATCGATCAAAAGAGAGCCCTGGCAGCTCTCTTTGCATATCAGACCTATAAGAAATTAAAGCAAAATGCCCAAAGGCACAAAGTAAATGTAACAATAAACAAAAAGATTTAACAATGGTGAGAACACTCATAATTATATAGCTTGGAGAGCTAGAAAATAACACTAAACAAATTTGCGGGAGAAATAAATAAATAACTCTCATGGGAGATTTTAACATATTCCTCTCTGAAAATTAAACGTAGAGAAATTAAACGTAGATAATATTTGAGAAACAATTAAACAAGCTTGATCTGATATTTGTATAGAACCTTGCCACCTATAGAGAAAGTTCATTCATTTTCAGCACACATGGAACAGTCGTAAAAAATATTTATGTACTTGGCTATAAAGATTTTTAAATGAATTCCAGATAATCGTGATTATTTATACTATATTCTCTGATCACCCTGCAAAAAGAAGGAAGGAAGGAAGGAAAGGAGGGAGGGAGGGAGGGAGGAAGGGAGAAAGAATTAGAGGACAACTAAAAAATTTCATGTGTTTGGAGGCTGAAAACTGTATTCCTAGAAACTAGAAGGAAGAAAATATGATCAGAACCCTACAAATCAAAATTGAGTGGTATTTAAAGGGCAGTTCTAAAACCAAGAAAGCCAAAATTCAAATGTACTAAGTATTCAATCCATACAGTAAGATTTTTTATTAAAAAATTATTTATTAAGGAAGTAAATAATAAGGCTAAGGGCCGAGGTCAATTAATAAAGAAAAAAAAAACAAGGAAAAAACATTTCTAGAGATAAAAGTAACTCTGTCTGGGGTGGTCAAAGAAAGCTTTACAAAAAAGTTACGTATTTATTTAAACTCATTGCTGGGAGAAGCATCTTTCAGAAAAAGGGACAAGAAAAGCTCTAGAGTCATTGCAGAGAACTTTGTGGGTCAGGGAGTCATGAGAAATTCAGCATCATGACAGCAGAGGATGGCAGATGGAGACAAGAAGTTGGAAAGGTTACTTGAGGTCAAAGTCTGAAGCGGTCTATGTGCTATTCCCGGGAGTTTGGACTTTGTTCTATGGAATATATGCATCCATTGAAATGTTTTAAGACACAAAATCATGATTGTTAATAGGAAATAATTGGCAACAGTGAAAAAGATGGTCTAGAATGGAGGGCGAGAATGAGCTCCGGAAATTGGGCTATAGTGTTGCAGGAATGAGCAGTGCTGAGCTGAGCCATGACCAGAGTCGCTCAGCTGCTTTACTCTTGACAGATTCTGATGGTAGGTGTAGACCTTAGGAGGTCACTAATGCTTACTGACGTCATCTTTTTGTTTTGCACAGAGAATATACACTGAAAAATTGCAGAAGTGTTGAACTCTGGGGAAAGGCCAGGTCATTTTAGAGCACCTATCTTATAGGTCATTTTGTGCAGAAAGAAGAAGTGGTGAAATTACATATACTTTCGTTTCACTAGGAGAGGGAAATCTGGAAGGGGAATTCAGTCTAGCGAATTTACTTAAATCATTAGTTCCAGAAACTGACAGTTACTGGGAGAGCGGCTTTGTGAACAACTTTACAAGTGGAATATAGGAGGAGAGAGCGTCAAGTCCAGAGAGAACTTCTGTAGTCTGGGTTACGACTTAGGAATGCCTCTCACTGTTTTCTTCTCTGCAGACGGACTGGACACGAGTGAGCTGCTGCCACTGTCCCCTCTTGCTCCACCCATGGAGGAGGAACCGCTGGTTATATTCGTGTCTGGTGACGATGACCCAGAAAAGGCTGAAGAAAGAAAAAAGTCGGAGGAACTGAGGAGTTTGTGGAGAAAAGCTATACACCAACAAATCCTGTTGCTTCGAATGGAAAAAGAAAACCAGAAACTTGAAGGTTAGCCATTCAAACAGGGCTAAAGGACATGATATGATACTATAATCTAAAGGTGTCGTTTGTTAATACTATTCCCCCTCACTCCACACACACACTCAAACTCATTCTCGGGCTGTATACACACTTTTACCAGAATATCTACTGATTAAAATTGTTTATTTCTATTTCGTGAGGTGGTTATGACATGGGAAGCTGACCAGCTTAAGAAATTTGCATTTTTGTTTAGCAGATTTAAAACATCAGACATCCTTTGAGTATCATCCTTTGGGTGATAGAAAAATAGAAGGTAATAGAATGTATATAACGAAGTCAATGTGTTTAATATGACTGAAAGTTTAACATCATCATGTATTACTTTAAAAAAAACCTTAAATATGAAAAAGCAAATTCTCTTCTTTTTGAATATGATTTTCAAATTTCAGGCTAACTGTATTCATAATATGATAAATATGCCTATTTCAAATAAATTATATTGTATCCATTCCAACTAATTACCTATTATCAAATCAAAGTTTCTATGTTTTGTTACTGTTTTTTAAATTTTCTATTTAAAAAATCATATTGAAATCATTAAATTTATAAATGGATAATTTATAACAGCTATTGTGCTATTTGTAGTGCTTTATTGCTAAGTTTATGCATACCAAATGCTTTAGAATGTGTTTTCCAGACTTTAAAATAATAGTGTTATTTACGCCACTGCTGATAGAATCATAGACAGGGAGATGTGCAGATGGTACCAAAATCTGAAAAATTTATTAATGCCATTATCTTGGGCAAATCACTTAACCTAAAAGGGCCTTGTTTTTCACATTTATGGAATGAAAGATTTAGCTTAAGTGGGCCTTTGACTTTTAAGATTATTGGAAAATGTATAATCTAGATTTTTCTCTGACTTGCTTTTATTATGCTGTCTTCCAAAAAAAGCCTTTTTTTAGTACAGGCAGATATTCACATTTCTGTGTTCATCATCTGCCTTAAGATTCCTTTTACTATACCTATTGCTCAGTTAAGTTTTTAATATTTTTTTAGTTTGCTAGGGCACAGCTGTATTCTTAGATATATTATTGCTATGTTCTTAGCAGAATGAAAAGTACATACGATTTTTAAACATCCTTAGGAAATAAATCTTCTTTTCTTTCAAGTTAAAAATGCAATTAATTGTTATTAACATAGCTTTTAAAAGTTTGATGTGATAAATGGTATGCCTACTCAAGCTTCCATAGATTTTGAAAAGAATTGAATTTATGTTTTTTGTAGTTGATTATAGCTTGAACTAATGCATAAACAGAAAAAGAGGTTGAAAAAAGATGGTTATGATTTCCTTAAAACATTTAAAGCATGAAATTGTATTTCATTAACAGTTGGGAATATGTACAGTAGAATATTATATTAAATATTAATGGATAATTTTAGAATCATAGACTATTTGAACTGGAGATTAGAGATTATTTAGCTCCATTCTTCATTCTGCAGCTGAGTTAGTGACTGGCTTGGGGAGGCTAAGGAAATTAACCTAAGGTCAAACAGTGGTGTACTGGCAGAACAAGAATTAAAACTCCAGTTTATCACGGTTCTTGGGCTTTTTCCCAGTATGCCATAGTATTTCTCAACTATATGTGTTAATATAAGGAAATGGATAATACAAATGACTCTGTGTATTCTGTGTATTATATACGACTACATAAATTGACAGAATAAGAGAGGAGGTGACGTTTAGAATATATGATCAGAAACCTTTGTCGGTTCTATATTTACTTCTGTACTTAAATAACAAAGACAAAAAATAGCTTAACCTGTTAAAAATTTATCTAATGGATAAGCATTTCTTCATGGTTCTTGGCTCTTGCCTAGTTAACCAGGGCAAATATTAACTGCTCTCACTCAGCACTTTATCCTCAGGGCCTGTGACTGGCACATAGCAGATGATTATTATTATTTTAAATGAATAATGATCTAGAGAAGGTTGGAGAAAAAAAAAATCTGAGGAAATATTATTCTTTGTCCATTGTGAAAAACATCATTAATAAAGTTATATTTAGGATTATATTTAGAATGATATTTGTTATTAACTTTTAAAAAATTATTTGATGATCATAGGGAAATATAAAGCAAATATCGAGAAGCAAAGCTAGACTGTTAGAAAGCCATCTAGTGGTATCTAGGAGGAATTTTTTGTAGTGCGATTTATCTTTTGATTATATCTGGACTTTTAAGTAGAAATTTTTACTGGCCTGTTGGAATAGCAGTCTATTGTAAGATATTTTAATTCTTTTGAAATGGCTTCAAACACTAAGTAAAGAGTAATACTCATTCTGCTATTGTTTTTGTGCTGTCGAGGACTTTGGATGCATGACAAAGATTTGTGTTGCAGCAGGTAAGGTGGTTGAGCCCTGGAGCTTGAGTGGATACAGATTACTCTGAGAGGCTCCTGTTGAATGTGGTCCTAATGAAAGAGAAGAAATACACGCACATGTTTTTTTCTCCCTTCTCCTCTTTTGGAATCGATTCTTCAAGATAAAGACCAAGTACAGATAGTGGTTTGTTTTATAAGCATTTCTTTTAATGAACTCTGGGCTTAGATTTTAGGCCATCAAATGAGAGAAAATTCTGTATTATTTTGAAAAATGAAAGTAGTGTTAGCTTCAGAAAAATGAATTTTCCTCTTAAAGGTTATTAAAAATGGACACAGGAATATATAACCTACCGTTGTTAAGGGCAGTATTGGTAACTCTGGAAATAGTTATAAAAATGTATCAGGTTATCATGGTCAAATATTTCTCAAATCAAGGTTAGCATGAGGCATTGTTTTCTCATATGTCATATATAAAATATTAACATTTTAATGGTGTTTAAAATGATGCAAGCTGTCACTTCTGTGGTTATCTATTACATTTGTCAAAAAATTGATATTTCAAACATGGTTTGTTTTTCATGCTTAGAAGACTTACCATCTGTAACATACTGAGTAAAACCTCCTTAGGAAGTTATTCCTTGTTTTTGTTTTTTTTTTTACATGAAATGACTCAAAATTTAAGAAACCTTTCATGTATCCTCAGTTTTTTTTTTTTTAAGTTTTCTTTTTGAGAAAATGTTATTTGGTATGGTTTTACAAATGCAATGAAACATTACAAATACTGTGTTTTAAAAGCATATAGGTCTTATGTAAATTCTGTCTTTCTTAGCAAGCAGAGATGAACTCCAGTCCAGAAAAGTTAAATTGGATTATGAAGAAGTTGGTATATGTCAGAAGGAGGTCTTAATAACCTGGGATAAGAAGTTGTTAAACTGCAGAACTAAAATCAGATGCGATATGGAAGATATTCATACTTCTCTTAAAGAAGGTATCCTGGATCATCTCAATCAATCTTTTTTCGTTTTTGAAAAGCTTCAGAGATTTTTTTGATTCGTGCAGCCTAGGCATAATTTTCTCTTCGTGCTTTGCCTATAAAAAAAGGAGAGGACTTTGTTTCTGCCTGTAGCTGGTGACTGTATTGGTAAGCACATGGTACTAATGGAGAAATTCTGTCCCTGAGGAGACAGCAGGCACCTTTTCTACACAGTTTCCTGCCTCTTCACCAGCTGTTTCAACTCAGTGTTGTTGTTTGCCAAGGAAGGGATCACATGCATTAGTACAAATCTTTGATCATATCCGTAAAAATATCTCAGGCTTTTAAACTTGACTCATTTCTGTCATTTGCTCAGAAGTGTTTATCTATAAATATATGTGTATATTCATGTACATGTATGTGTTTGTACAGATATATATTATTAGCAATCAGTTTTCCTACCATCCGTTCTTTTATTTATTTTAGAAAAACGCTTTTATTTAGCCTTATATCGCATTTCTGCTCTGTCATATAAAATGACTGATATTTAAACATCTTAAATCTAAAATTAAAACTAATATGTGAATTGCTTAGATGCAATTTCTGTGACTCAGATTAACTGTATTAAAATGAGAATCTCTATGACCTGCATAAATAAAGATCCCAAAGTACCCAAAATAACCTGATCATGAATCTTGTTTTAAAAGACTATGGTAGTGTGAAACTGTTGCCCAATTAAGTTTAAATTAAAATTAATTTTGTAAGATGCTACACTTACAAACCTGATACATGTTCTTTTTTCCTTGAAGATATGGAAATCCCAGAGATTTTCGCTGGCTGCATTACTTGGGAGACAAAATGGTGGCTAATAGAATGTGTGTGAGATGTAGAACATACTGTTCTTTGGTATGACTCAGAGATGTTTTAGGGGTACTCATCTTCCCATTTCTTATAGAACAGAGTTTAAACTTCTTAGCACTGTGCCCAAGACCCTCCATGATCTCTCAATCCTTCATCTTTCATCTCACTTTTTAACCTCTCCTACCTTGTAGCCTGTGCTTCAGTGATGCTAACTACTTTGGGTCCCAGTCTGGCACAGGCTATTTCTTGCATGGATGCTCCAGCTCTCCCTACCCTCCCTCTTCCATCCTCTCTACCTTCTCCCCATTTCCCATCTCCTTTTCTTTCCATCTCATCTTCTTCTCCCTCCTCCTTTGTCCTCCTCTTTCTCTGCCCCTCTCAGGGCCTCCGTACGTCCTTCTTCCCGAAGTGATTGCTGCCTACACTCCCAGCCTGGAGAATCGTATTATCTCTCAGCTCTCAGTTCAAATACCATTTCCTCAGAGTGCCCCCCTCCCCCAGTAAATTAGTTTTGTTTTATTATTCTTTCTCTTGATTCTTTCCCTTTAATTGTGCTTATCATAATTTATAACTTTGTATCTATGTGTGTATCTGTTTCATGTTTTCTCACTCCACCCCCCATACTCCTAGCACCTAAGAGAGCATCTTGCATAAGTTATTTATTGAATGAATGAATGAGACTAATTTTCCTGAGAATGGATTTATTCATCTCTCAGTGATGAGGTATCCTCAGTGCCATGCTCTATGCTCTGCTATATGTTAGATGCTCAATAAATATTTAATTAAAGTGAATTACTTTTTTGTAGAATTGTTACTGGATGGGTAACAAGACAGCCCTCTCCTGTTATCAATGATTCATTTAATGGGCTAATGAAAGTTACCCTCTAAAAATGACTTTTTGCATGAGATCATTCATTCATTCATTCAACAAATGTATAAGTAGCGAGGTATATTCTTGGATTTCATCATACAGAGATGAAAGTATGCTAACTATTCTCAGGGAGCTCACCATCTAAGTGAGGAAACTAGACAAACATACAGTATAGTGCTAACTGTAATCCAATATGGTAATGGTACAGTCTGAGTCACATAGCATATGAAAAGGGACTTCTTACTCCTAGAGATGTTAGGGAGAGTTTCCGCAGAAGAATGGTATTCAGGCTCATCCTTAAAAGACAAATAGAGATACACTAGGCAATCAACTGGAGGAGCTTGGAATTTCATAAAGGCAACAGTAGGAACAAGAAACTGGAAGTGTGAAAATAACCATAAGCTTCTTATGGTCCTACACTGAGTATAGCTAGATACTTAGTATATACACTTAGTATGGCAGGGAATGGGAGGTGATGGGACTAAAAAAAGGTAGTTTGGAGGTATACCCTGTAGAGGGCCTTATAATTCATGTTCGTGAGCCTGAGTTATACCTTTTGGACAATAATACTTTCAGCTTCTGCAAACTGTGACATTGCATCCCAAAGAGATGAGTGCCATTAAACCTTTCTCTATGCAGCTGGAGCTCAGGAACCTATTCCATATCTAGTCTTTTTGGACTGAAAACAGTGAAATAAAGTTGCCTGCACTGTACAGAATTGAATTCTGTCCCTCCCAGTGCTGTACTTTGTGTCCCTTGGCATAAAAAAAAAACATACTTCTAGCATACTTCGAATTGCTTGTTTTGGTTTTCAAGCAGACTGGAGTTAGTGTTTCATTATACATGAATATAGCAATTATGCTAGCTCTTTTCTTCTCAAAGGCTGAATGATGTTCTGGAGCACTGCCTTCATATTGTACTTACCATTTTTATTATTTCATTTTCTTGTGGACCATATAAGAATGCTATTTAATTCTCTTTTACAAAGTTACTTTTTAATGACAGCTATTTAGAAATCAGAGTATGAATATTAGCATTTATTACCAGCTTCAAACCAAATAAAAGGTGAAAATAGGCAGTAATACATTTCAGTATTTCAGAATTTGGCCTCTGAAACTAGAGTTCTAAATTGCACTAGCTGTGAGAACTTGGGCAAGTTACTTAGCTTCTTTCTGCCTCAGCTTCGCCATCTGTAAAGTGTAGATAATAGTAATTACCTGCCTCATTGTTGTTTTCTGAGCACCTGTGGTGCTGAGGTTGTTTTCTGAGCACCTGTGAATAAATTAGGTGCAGTTTCTGTAATTACAATGCTCAGAAACTGTCCTCAATAAATGTTGTATTAGGTTCTCAATCAGTGGTGGCAGCTGTTCTTGTTAATATTGCCATTATTATCCTTGTTATTTGAGGGTTTTCTTTTGCAAGACACCAGCTACAGGATTAAACTTTTCAAAATATGCTTCTGTCACTACATCGTACTGTGTGATTATAGGGTGGAACGCAGGACAGTAGAGCTGCCTATTTTCAAGCATTACATAGTTAATCAACTGTGATTTAGCACCTTCATTCCAGTGTTCAAGACCTTGCTTTCTTATCTCTTTGACTGTAGGTGTTCCCAAAAGTCGACGAGGAGAAATCTGGCAGTTCCTAGCTTTGCAGTATCGTCTAAGACACAGATTGCCTAATAAACAACAACCTCCTGACACATCCTATAAAGAGCTTTTAAAGCAGCTCACGGCTCAGCAGCATGCTATTCTCGTGGATTTAGGTATGTTTGCCATATTGATTATAATTGACAAAAGTAAACAATAGGTCCTTTTGTTGAGTTTTTGGGGGTTTTCTATTTGTTTTTGGTTTTGATAAAGACAATCTATTGGTCTGCAGAGTTGCTGACTCTGTCCTTTCCTGAGGGCAAGTTGGCCTTATTTCTGGTTGAAGATACCCTAAATGCCTGAATATAAAGTGAAGTTTTCATCCTCAGACTTGCCCTCTGAAAAATCTTGTATTTGAATCATTGTAAAGGTCATATTATTGGGTGCTCTCAGTTCCTGTTTTTCGAACAACTGACTTTCGTTTGGGATAGATAATTATTAGCTTGGTCAACACTGGTCTTGAAATAGGTTAGAATAGATTTAAAGGGGCACCAGAAAATTTAACAAAGGTCTACTAAGTATTCCTGGACATATTGCTGAAAACAAGCTTTTGAGTAAGCTTTTACGAATCAATACAATATGTGGTTATGTTGTGGAAATCATGAATACATCCTTATAGGATGAAAGAAAACTTAGCTGTCCTAATGTTATGTACATTTCCAGTGGCAGCATCATAAAGTCATCCTTTAAAAGCTGAATTTCAAATAACTTATGGAAAGTAAAAATGGTGTGATTTAAAAAAGTATATTGTCTCTAATTTTTCTGTAAATTAATATATTTTATTATTTTAAAATATCTAACTTATTGGATTAAATATTGTACATTGACATTTGGATTATTTCCTCTCTACTCCTAAAGGTTGATATATTTAAGGTGGCCAGATACGTTATTTGAGCCCATTTGGGAAAACAAGGGATTACTCTTTATTCGGGGTCATCTTATTTTAGGATATATAAAAATCACAGGCCAAAACGGACCTCTGCTCCTTTTGGATGACAAACAGCTTTTGTTGGGAAAAGGCCAACTCAGTTAGTATTTTTTGAGCCCAATAGAATTGAAATGGAGAATTTTACAGAGAAACTGAAAACTTCAGTTTTTGTCCCGATTCTAGCACTGAACAGTAGTTTTAGGCAAATTATTTTGCTTCTGAGTTTCAATCCTGTCTGTTAAATGAGGACAGTGAACTAGGCAATCCCTATGGACCTCTGCAGATCTGTGGTTCTGTGACCGGAAATTGATAATGAGACTAGAAATTGAGATGTCGTATTTAGAGCTAGTCAAGATATCCTTAAAGAGAAGATGATGAGATCACGTTACAGGGAAAAGGCTGGTCGGAAAAAAATGGAGCTAGAATTAATGTCGTGGATGGACGGTATATTTATAGTTTTCTGTAGCAAGCATTTTAAGTGAGAAAGTAAAATGATAATTTTAAAAATTGCTTATTTGACTTTGCTTGTAGCCATCTGTGTTTCCTCAGTGTGTTCTTGTTATTTTCTCATATTGTCCCCTTATTTGCTCTGCAGAATTAATCTTATCAGTTCCGAGGTGAAAAATCACTTTTAAGCATATCTGGTGGAAAACATTTAAAAATCTGGCCTTCTTACAAGTTCTAACTGACATGAGTAATCATTTCACAAGGAAGTTAATGTCCCCTTCATTTTCATGGCAGAAGGAAAGTCCCGAAGCACTGTATACAGCTTTGGTGGTGAAGAAGGGTTTGTTGCAGCGTTCAGTACCAACTTTTTAGAAAATCCGGGACTAACTTGTTTGCTGAAGTGTCTCTATGGTAATTTTGTACACAGAGGTGGATTTTAGAGGGGAATTTATTTAAAATCATCTTGACCCTTCACTATCCTTGACCTTTTTGGATACACTGAAAAAAGAAAAGAGGTCTACATGGCTCATGGAAGTAGTTTCAGAAACAGAAAGCCAAAAATATTTGAAAAAAGAAGTATTTCCTGAATGATAGACTGAATGTAAAACAAAACCCTAGAAAGTCCCTCTAGTGTCATAATACAAGAAAAGCAGGAAGGAGTCTGCTATGGACCACTAAGATTTCTTTCTAAATCATATGATACCTCCTGTAGAATTCTGATTTCAGTTAGCAGGTAGTTTTTATGTGAACTTAGAATTAGCCTTGATTTATAGTCAGAATAAGTTTTATATTCTATTCTCCTGGGATCTCTCCTGAATATGTCTTTGATTTGTTTGTGGAATTTTTTTTCCTAAAAAGAAGCGCTGGTTAGTATCAAATGTTTGCTCCCCTATGATGGTCTGGCAGGTAGGACTTGGGACTGGCCAGAGGGAGAGAGAGACTCTTAGTTAGAGGGGTACGCCGAGCAGCATTCAGTGGTTTGGAAAAGAGCGTTTATTTATTCCTGGAAATCACTGAATTGCAATTTCACTCTGGTCTCCAAAGCATCAGGACATCTCAAAAATATTTTTCTTTTCTTCTGCAGGGAGGACATTTCCTACTCATCCTTACTTTTCAGCACAGCTTGGGGCAGGGCAGCTGTCTCTCTTTAACCTCTTGAAAGCCTACTCATTGCTGGACAAAGAAGTGGGTTACTGTCAGGGGATCAGCTTTGTGGCTGGAGTCCTGCTTCTGCACATGAGTGAAGAGCAAGCCTTTGAAATGCTGAAATTCCTCATGTATGACCTGGGCTTTCGCAAGCAGTACCGACCTGACATGATGTCACTACAGGTGAGTGGCAGATCTTCACAAGGAATGTGTAATGCTCTCACCAGAAATCTTAGCGGGAGCCCTCTTCTAAATTACGGTTAAGATTTAAAGAAATTTGGGCCCATTGTCTTGGAACTTGGATAAATGTAGAGGCATGTTTTAGTTCATGGTTTTAGTGTGGGATTTGTGATGTTGCTAAACCTCTAAGTGTATGACATCCATATGCAGAGTAACTTTTCCTTAGTTTCTGAAGTAAATAAATAAGCCATTCTAGTGTGTAGTTAAGTCTCTGTTTCCTAAGTCTATGAGTTACCTGGAGAAAGTATCAAGTCAACCTTATTCACTTTTCCTTACTTTGTCAGTTGAAAAAAATCATAGATATTTTGTTTGAAATCTGAAAATATAATGTTTTATTCTTTTACTTTGAGTGTATAAATGGCAGGTATCTATATCATGCTTCTTCCTGAACTTTCCATGTCTCCTCTGCTTTATCTTAATGTCAGACAGGCCCTTATAGAGGAAAAAGTGTTCAGAGTCAGCAGTAGTACTTTTTCAGTCTGCTTTTCTTATCATGCTCTGAAGAAGCACCATTAAGATTTTTCAGTTAAGTAGGGTATTCACTGCCGTTGCTGTATTCAACCTATTTCAAACTCCCTGTTTACACATTTCTCCTCTCTAGTTTAAACTTCACTTTCCTTAGCGTATTGTTTTCTAACAAAAAGTTTAAATTTTCTCTGTAGATATGCTATCTTAAACAACCACTACCTTGCAATATAAAGCTTTTGGTCATAAAAATATAAAGGAAGGCTTTAAAGGGAAGAATGTCAGGGTTTTTCCTCCTTTGAAATGAGATAGGCATGATGCCCAGTTAGTCATAATGTTATGCTTTAGATAAGAACTAAAATATTTTTAAAATGCTTTTAAAATATACTTTTTCCTGATTCCCAATAATCAGTTTTTACATTTAGTTTTTCCGTCTTACCGATCCATGGACAAAAAAGGACTTTGTTTTCACTTTATGAATATTGTAGTCAGTGGTATTTTCTTGAAAGGATGAGTGGAGAGGGAATGCTCCATTTTTCATTACTTCTTCAATGTGAAAGTTTTGACAGGGAAATAGGGCTTTGCTCTCAATGTTGGGTTTCAGCTGTGAGTTCATATGAAGGGTGTTCACCAGGATACAGAAATCAAATACAGTGATTCCTAGTTGATAACTATGCATAGGTCTATAAACATTCCACAAGTGAAATAGTAATGACTATGGAAGGTTTTATTTTTTACTTTATTTCTAAACAGTTTACTGTATCATATCGGGTAGGAAGCATTGGTGCCCTTGTAAGGAGTTCAATAGCTCTGATTTTCAAAAATAATGGTTCGGGATCCATCATTAAAATTTCAAAGAATGAAAAGTATTTATGAGTAGCATGTGGTCTTGGTTCATAAATAAAAGGGTAGATACAGCTATCACTTTAAAAATGCAATCATTTTTCAATTTAAAAATTCCTCATCCATTTGATATCATAAAAATTCATATAAACTGGATTTATACATTGATTTAATATGACCCACAATTACCAAGAAATATTTTCTGTCTATAATTATGCAAATGAAGATGTTTAAGAATCTTTGGGGGCAGTGTTCTTATAGACCATGAGATTGGGGACCTTATTCTGGGAAAGTAGAACTTTTTGATCTATAAAGTGAGATGCAACACTTTTCTACTTTCTAGAACAGAAAGTGTTTCTTATCCAATCAATATGATGTTCAGAAGTGGAAGTGGCAGTGGGCTTGGGATCACTTGATAGGATTTCTGATTACATGTGTGGCTTGGGGTTGGGCACTGCAGGCACTGAGCTTATCTGTAAAATGAGGGGGTCAAGGTCTCTTTTAACTACGGCCCATCATGTTTTGTGTCTGCCGTTTTCTATGTTAAGTGTAAAGCATTATATCTTTTTATCTGAAGTCTTTGGTCTCTACTTTTTTCCATCTTCTCTCTGCTACACTCTGCGTCTCCCTTCCTCCAGGTTCTGTCTCTTCCACTGGAAGATTTTCATGTTATGTATAAGGTAGATTTGAAGAATGATTTATTCTTAGCAAACGGCATCTTATTATGAAAGTTTCCTTTGAAGGAAGACTGAATTGTGTTTTATTTGTTAAAAGAAATTTAATGTAAATACACCTTGATGGAAGAAATGTTCTTAACCTCTAGTTTCGAATGTAGGAAAAAAGTAAGGTTCTATAAAAAAAAGTATTGCTTCTGTGTTAAGATCATAGCTGAACAGCTTTTTGAGGATAGGCTTTCTTTTTATTCTGCTAATGAGACTTCTTTTATTTTTGAGCTACCAAAAATACCAATTTTTTTTATTGATAGAGCCCAGTATGTCTAGTTTTTAAATTGTAAATGGCCTAAGGGAAATATATGATTTTTTTTCAACATGACTTAATGAGATTATAATCTCTCTCTCTCTCTTTTTAATTTATTTTTATTTTTTTGTCTGCGTTGGGTCTTCATTGCTGCGCGCGGGCCCTCTCTAGTTGTGGTGAGCGGGGGCCCCTCCTCGCTGTGGTGCGTGGGTTCCTCACTGCGGAGAAGCTGTGGAGCAGGGCTCTAGGTGTGTGGGCCTCAGTAGTTGTGGCTCATGGGCTCCAGAGTGCAGGCTCAGTAGTTGTGGCGCACGGGCCTAGTTGCTCCTGGCATGTGGGATCCCCTCGGACCAGGGCTCGAACCCATGTCTCCTGCATTGGCAGGCAGACTCTTAACCCCTGCGCCCCCAGGGAAGCCCTCTAATCTCATTGTTTTAAACCTCTTTGTTTGACTGCTGCTACACTTCTTATTTTAGAGTTATGACTTCCTGTGGCTCTTTAATTCTTTCCTTTTACAGCTTGTGTGGAACCGTAGCTTGCACAGATATGTGCTATAGAGATCAAACGTTTGCTGTATTTATGTCTAGTACTTTGATTTTTAGTTTTGTGCTCTGAAAAACAGTTGTTTGTTGAATTCACAATATAATTGGCAATTTTTAAGGCATTTTTATAGAGCTAACTACTTAAGGATGATACCTTTTAGAGAAAGAAGTTCTGCTAGATTTAATAAAATGTTGGATGTATTTCACACCAAAAAGTTAAGCTGATATAACTGATCAAGGACCCACTACTCCATCTGTTACTGTGTAGATAAAAATTTAAATTAAAGCACAAATCACAGATTTGTTTATTATTTGCTACTGCTTTACTTTTAGCTACCCCAGACATGAGAGTTTAAAAGTTACTATAAGCTGCTTATAATTTTTTTTTTGAAATATGAGTAATCAACTCAGTAGCCAAATAAAATAATTTCTTCTTTCAATACTAGAAACATTCAGACTGCACTTTTTGCTTTAATCTCCTTTGTCAAGAAAAATATGCTGCTGGAATACGTTGGATATTAGAAATCACAGCTCGAGCTTTTGGCTCCATAACCTTCGAAGCCTAACAGTATCGTAGCAATGCAGATTGCCTGGCGAGTTCCATCATAAATCCGGTGCTGGGCCCAGCAAAGAGAGACAAGTTCTTACTTCTGAACTGGATGTGGTAGATTCCTTAGAATGGAAGCTTTTCTGGAATTGGTCTGAAATTAGAATGTGCCTTCCATGAGAGTCCTGAGCCAGGGCAGTTCTGATTTAAATTCCAAAAGCAGTACCTTCCTACATGAGGAAAAATTACCATTTCCGTGTACGTATGGTGATACCAAAACACTCATGATACAGAAATGTGCTCCATAGTTGTAGATGGACTTACACTGACTTGCTATATGAACTCAGTTAAATGAACTTGGATTTGTGAACATAATAATAAAGTAAAACAGTACTGTATAAGTGCTGCATTCTAACGCATTGCGCCACTATAGCTAAAAAGAAATGATGCAAATGAGCTTATTTACAAAACAGAAACAGACTCACAGACTTAGAGGATGAACTTATGGTTACCAGAGGAGAAGGGTGGGGGGAAGGGATAGTTAGGGAGTTTGGGATTGACATCTACACAGTGCTGCAAAGGAAACCATCAACAGGACGCAAAGACAACCCTCAGAATGGGAGAAAATATTTGCAAATGAAGCAACTGACAAAGGATTAATCTCCAAAATATACAAGCAGCTCATGCAGCTCAATATCAAAAAAAACAAACAACCCAATCCAAAAATGGGCAGCAGATCTAAATAGACATTTCTCCAAAGAAGATCTACAGATTGCCAACAAACACACGAAAGGATTCTCAACATCACTAATCATTAGAGAAATGCAAATCAAAACTACAATGAGGTATCACCTCACATCAGTCAGAATGGCCATCATCAAAAAATCTACAAACAATAAAGCTGGAGAGGGTGGAGAAAAGGGAACCCTCTTGCACTGTTGGTGGGAATGTAAATTGATAGAGCCCCTATGGAGAACAGTATGGAGTTTCCTTAAAATACTAAAAACAGAACTACCATATGACCCAGCAATCCCACTACTGGACATATACCCTGAGAAAACTGTAATTCAAAAAGAGTCATGTACCACAATGTTCATTGCAGCACTATTTACAATAGCCAGGACATGGAAGCAACCTAGGTGTCCATCGACAGATGAATGGATAAAGAAGGTGGGACACATATATACAATGGAATATTACTCAGCCATAAAAAAAAACTGAAATTGAGTTATTTGTAGTGAGGTGGATGGACCTAGAGTCTGTCATACAGTGAAGTAAGTCAGAAAGAGAGAAATAAATACCGTATGCTAGCTCTATTTACAATAGCCAGGACATAGAAGCAACCTAAGTGTCCATCGACAGATGAATGGGTAGAGAAGATGTGGCACATATATACAATGGAATATTACTCAGCCATAAAAAGAAACGAAATTGAGTTATTTGTAGTGAGGTGGATGGACCTAGAGTCTGTCATACAGAGTGAAGTAAGTCAGAAAGAGAAAAATAAATACCATATGCTAACACATATATATGGAATCTAAAAAAAAAAAAAAAAAGGTTCTGAAGAACCTAGGGGCAGGACAGGAATAAAGATGCAGACGTAGAGAATGGACTTGAGGACACAGGGAGGGGGAAGGGTAAGCTGGGACGAAGTGAGAGAGTGGCATGGACTTATATATACTAACCAATGTAAAATAGATAGCTAGTGGGAAGCAGCCGCATAGCACAGGGAGATCAGCTCAGTGCTTGGTGACAACCTAGAGGGGTGGGATAGGGAGAGTGGGAGGGAGATACAAGAGGGAGGAGATATGGGGATATATGTATATGTATATGTATAGCTGATTCACTTTGTTATAAAGCAGAAACTAACACACCATTGTAAAGCAATTATACTCCAATAAAGATGTTAAAAAAAAAAAAACCGTATGCTAACACGTATATATGGAATCTAAAAAAAAAAAAAAAGTGGTTCTAATGAACCTAGGGGCAGGACAGGAATAAAGATGCAGACGTAGAGAATGGACTTGAGGACACAGGGAGGGGGAAGGGTAAGCTGGGACGAAGTGAGAGAGTAGCATGGACATATATACACTACCAAATGTAAAATAGATAGCTAGTGGGAAGCAGCTACATAGCACAGGGAGATCAGCTCGGTGCTTGGTGACCACCTAGAGGGGTGGGATAGGGAGGGTCGGAGGGAGACGCAAGAGGGAGGGGATACGGGGATGTATGTATACATATAGCTGATTCACTCTGTTATACAGCAGAAACTAATACAACATTGTAAAGCAGTTTTACTCCAATAAAGATGTTAAAAATAAAACAAAATAAAATAGATACCCAACAAGGACCTACTGTATAGCACAGGGATCTCTGCTCAATATTATGTAACCACCTAAATGGGAAAAGAATTTGAAAAATAGATACTTGTATATGTATAACTGAATCACTTTGCTGTACACCCAAAACTAATGCAACATTGTTAATCAACTATACTCCAATATAAAATAAAAAGTTTAAAAAAATGCTACTTTTATTTCTCAAATATATGTGAATTAATTATTAAATATTAGTGTAATAAAATTAAAGTTAGTGTATTTTATGTACACTCAGATAAATGCATAATATTTTATTTTTTTTCTCCAAATTAACTTTAGATTCAAATGTACCAGCTGTCCAGGCTCCTTCATGACTATCACAGAGATCTCTACAATCATCTTGAAGAAAATGAAATCAGCCCCAGTCTTTATGCTGCCCCCTGGTTCCTCACATTGTTTGCCTCTCAATTTCCATTAGGATTTGTAGCCAGAGTTTTTGGTAAGAGATGCTGACGATCCAGTGAAACAGTGTTATTTATTCCAAGGGATATACTTCTAGCCATTAGGTGCTCCAGTTGTTTTATCAAGCATTACATAGAATCGCCATTTGCTAGTGGAATTTACTAAATATGTCTGGCTCTATTCTGAGAGTAATTTGAAACCATATTGGTCTTAAATAAAATTGAAATTCAAAGCGAAAGAAGAATTGGGCTTCTGTATTAGAGTAAGCTGTAATGGAGTTCTTATTTTCTTTTATACCTAAAAAATCACAGTATAATGAATTAAGGATTTGCTCTGTATGATTTTTTAGATTTTTAAACACATCTTTACTACCTCTTTTTTTTTTTCCTTCCGCACTGTCCTCTTCGACTTGGATTCAAAACACAGAGAAACACGTTCTCTAACTGGGTTAACAGAAGTACCTTTTTCAATGTTGTTTCTAATGGCATTTCTTAATGTGACTTTTTGTTAACAAGGTAACTGAAATTCCCATTCTGTTGCTGAAGGGACCCTCCTCTCACGCCAGTGCAGGGGTGGTGCCCATCTCTAAGACTGGGTGCACAGGCAATCGGGCCCAGGGCAAGTTGTTGAGTTGCTGCCTTGCTCCACAGTGTAATAAAAAGAAAGTGTGACACCGTTTATGCTCCCTTATGGGGCCTTTAAATCTATTCACATGTCTTCAGTTGGGTTTGTCTAAACTCGTTATTTAAAAAGCAAACTTTTTTAAAAAAACAACTCTTTGCCAGAGGTTTGATCGAAGGCTGAGAGCTCGATGACCTCAGAAGGGGCTCCCAGTTTTTATGTTCTGCTCGTCTATCTGACATCTATGGTGAAAATAGTCAATATTTATAACTGTGCTAAATTGGAGCTTTTTTGTCAAATTGTAAGTATTGGCCCAATTGTAGGTCACTACCAGGATTAGAAAAAAAATGGACTGGAATAGAATACAGAGAAAATATCAGTCGTAGGGAAAAATGTTTGGAGAAACTTCAAATTTGAAGATATAAATGTAATATGTATATGTACACCAGATTACAATGTACAGTGTCTTTCTTATTGGGGGCTGTGGTTTTAAAGGTTAAACACTGCATTAGCACTAATACAATTTATAGGCAAAGTGCAGCAAAAGAGTAAAACCGAGATGCACAGAATCAAGTGTTTACCAAATTTCTCTTCTTGAGTATACATGATTGCTTTTCTCCAGGGAAGTTTTCTTTGGAGCTTGGGTTCCTATTTATGGGTCTTCTATAAATCTTTTCATTTATATATTTGCTTCTCAGAAAATAGCTTATCAAATCAAAATATTTAGGGTATCTCTAAATATTTAGGGTATCTCTCTTTGATTTACCCTTGGAAGCTTGATAACAGAATTCAGGAAACAAATCTCCCCAGTCATCTGTTTTTTGCTAAGAGAATATGAATGATGCTGTCAGCTCTACAATAGGTGCTCCATTTTTCTCTTAGAATTTAGTGAAGAATAGAGAATGTCAGCAAAGGGAAAGATGCGTGAGCAAGAAGAATGACCATGTTTGAAGTAATTGTTCCACGGTTCCCTCATTTTTAACGACCCCCTGTTTATTATTGATTGTGGAATGGCATGGATTGAGAGGAACGCTCATACAAAAGTATTTAGTACTTTTCAAAACTATTGCATGTTTGTATTTGTTAGGAAGCAAAGTTCAGGGTTAGGGTAGCTTTTCTTTTTCTCTTCTGGTTTTGATTTTTCTTTTAAAGTTTTTTTTTTTTTTAAATTCCTGCTCTAGTACAGTCTTTAGAATTAGACAGTCTCAGATTTACATCAGTTTCTAGCTCTTTTATTAGTTGTTTGGCTTGCACACATATTAACTGGTTCATTTAGTTTTTTATTCTGGTCATGAGAGTTTAAATAGTCCTAATTGGTTATGTTGATTTGTTTCTGTATTCCCTTTGTGAAGAAAAATCTAAATATCAATGGAATCAGTGTTTTTGAGGTATACCTAGTCTCCATTAAATTTGGCAGTAAAAATTATAAATGCATGGACAAACAGATATATAATTTATCTTTTTCTTTTTACCCTGCCCTTATCTGAGGTTCCTACGTAAGTAAGAATATTTAAACAACTGTTTATTTGTTCCAGTCATATTATTATTTATTTCAAATCTAGGTGATTTTGACCAGTTTTATTTTGCAAAATATTCTGTGGTTCTGTTGCAGTAATTAAAACAACACCCACACACACACACAAAAAAAAAACACACCAAAAAACCCCATTAACACACAGAGGTCACTTTTTACAATAGTAGATGCATAATTTTGATCATGAAAATTATATCTCTTTTTTTCAGATATTATTTTTCTTCAGGGAACTGAAGTTATATTTAAGGTTGCCCTCAGCCTGCTGAGCAACCAAGAGGCACTCATAATGGAATGTGAAAACTTTGAAAATATTGTTGAATTCCTTAAAAGCACGCTCCCTGATATGAATTCCTCTGAAATGGAAAAACTTATCTCCCAGGTATGAGTTAAATGGTAATAATAAGATATAAGATTATACAGCAGTTTCTCTACTAATTATTTATTAAATGTTTCAGCATAAAGATGTAATTTTGCTTGACAGGGTTTTTTCCTTTTTGATTTGATCAAATACATTTTATCTAGAAACGAGACTATTGTGTAATTTCTCCCTTGTGACATTGTTTGTGAGGCTGTGTCCGGGCAAGGTGGTTCAGTGCTACATCATGAGTTTTTCAGGAATCTTCCTACTTAGACCAATGGTGAGACTGAAGATAGAACTGACAGAGTTAGGAATACCTAATAAATAAGTAAGCTGAGACTCACCTCTGTAATATTGTTAATTCTGTTTTAAAATATATAAGGAATATATGTGACAAGAGCATAGACTTTAGAATTAGACAGTCTTGGGTTTACATCAGTTTCTAGCTCTTTTATTAGTTGTTTGGCTTGCACACATCACCCTAATCTTCTGAACCCTAGTATTCTCACCTCCAAAATGGGACAATTCTGATCCAAGAGGTTTTGTGCGGTTTAAATGAGACTTGCTGTATCAGTCAGGGTCCCTTGCAGGAAACAGAGTCTACCTCCAATGATTCAAAGGAAGGTACCATTTACAGGGGTGTAGGCAGGGTTAAGGGAACCGGGCACAGATGTCTAGGTACCCAGGAACTAGTAACAGAGGGAAACTGTTCATACCCATGGTGATGCATCAGGAGAAGGAGGACAGAATAACGTTACCAGGCCTAGCGAGTGCCAGAACTCTGGAGGTTGCTGTGTTCTTGGAGAGCCAGACAGGGAAGGAGCAGGGAAGAAGTACCCAACCTCTTTCCCCTGCCCCTTTTGATCTCCTGATGACTTTTCCCATTGGCCATACCTAACCAGAAGCCTGCAACAAGGAAAACAGGTCACAGGGGTCTGCCTCCCAGGGTACAGAGGATGGATGAGGGCAGAGAATGGATCTGGGAAGCAAATGGAGGGTAATCAGCACACCATATATCTAGTCCCTGGCTCTTCATAGGGACCAGGTAAGTGGTAGTTACAGATTGTTGTTCAGATGACATGAATACACTTAAGACCAGATTTGTAGATACAGCAGTCATGCCTTATGAGTATTGATAAAATTTAAATTTACCACTTTCCTAGAGGCCCTTAGGGTAGCAGATAGAAGACAGAGTTTAGAGCAAGAGAAAGGGAGTTGTTTGAGATCTTGTGCTGGTGTCCAGCTATCTACTAGCTGTGTGACTTTGGGCAAGTTACAACCTCTCTGAGTTTCAACTTCCTCTCCTGCAAAATGGGAAGAACATCGTTTTTAGGAGCAAATGTAACCAATTCAGTTGAAGAATTTTGTACACTATAATTCACTCTATAAGAAAAACTCGTATTATTACACATAAAATTTTCTTTCCACTATGTGGAATTGAAATTACAAGCAGATTATTCTGTAAATATCTATGCACAGTTTTTATTTGTTAAAATGCTCTGGAAACTGAAAAATATAACTTTTACTTACACATTCACTTGTTTACTAATTCTTCAGAAATATCTTTTTGGACTGGCAAGAAGTGATTGTGCTGTTAGAGACGTTACCTGATTTGAAACCAGATCACCTCTCGTCTAAAATTAATGAGGGAATTGCCTAGCTTTAGAGATTATTACTACGATTAATGGATAGAATGTATAGGCTGGTAGATTTGGACTTGATATTAGAGATAATTTTCTAACAAATAGAGTTGAATATGCAATGAACTGTTAATATTAAAGGAGACTTTGGTGAATAAATAAATAAAGTTTATTTATGGTCACTGTAAAAAACACAAATAATGCAGAACAGCACCAAGAAGAAAGTAAAAGTAACTACAGATCTCAACACCTTGAGACTTAAAGCCTTTTAAATATCCTTTTATAATCTCTCTTTAATTATATACACAAACAAATATGTATACAGTTTTACTTAAGTGAAGTTTTACTATACATGCTATTGTATAACCTGATTTTTTAATAAAATATTTGTAGAGTATTGGATATTTTTCCATGCCAATACATGTAGATCCATACCCTCATTTTTAATGGTTGTGTAGTAGTCCGTTGTGTTCATACCCACTGCGTAGGGAAAAGATGATGCTTGTTTGAGGGGAATAACCAGGTTGTCTCGAAATATCATTTAAATTCTAAGATTTGAGTATCTCTAACAGTAGTAGGGTAAGTAAGCAAGTGAGATTTTTCTCACTGTAGGTTTCTTTTCTACCTACAGTGTTAGTGTAGATACAGATGCTTAAATGGCAGCTGCTGCCTCACTTTCCCTCACCAGTTTAGACTAAGGAGGAGTTGCCTGTCCTCTGACTTCTAAGCAAACTGTTCCTAATGGGTGGCGATATGGGAGAGCAGAGGTAGCCCCAATTAAATAGCTCTGTACAGTGCCCAGGGTTTTTGAAGATTTTGAATTTAGAAGATTCTCTCTATGGTAGGATATGTTAGTGACTTCCAAGAGGCTCACATGGATTAGCAAGTAGATGAAAATATTTAGCATAAGACCTTTCTGCCCCATTGACAAACAATTAGAAGGGCTTTTGGTCTCATTATTATAGAAATAATGGCTACATTTTGGGAGACCATTCCTAGATTATGTATATTTTGGTTGCAAAATATCTTTGAGCATTAACTTTTTCTAGAGTCTTGGCCTCATCATGATAATGTTTCAGTTGTATAGAAATCATCTGTTTGTCCTTAACTTGACAGTCACACTTGTTATTCTTCCTTTTGATATGTCATACTATTCCTCATTAATAAGTATTGGGGGCTTCCCTGGTGGCGCAGTGGTTGAGAATCCGCCCACCAATGCAGGGGACACGGGTTCGAGCCCTGGTCTGGGAAGATCCCACATGCCGCGGAGCAACTAAGCCCGTGTGCCTCAATTACTGAGCCTGCGCGTCTGGAGCCTGTGCTCCGCAACAGGAGAGGCCGCGAGAGTGAGAGGCCCGCGCACCGCGATGAAGAGTGGCCCCCGCTCGCCGCAACTAGAGAAAGCCCTCGCGCAGAAACGAAGACCCAACACAGCCATAAATAAATTAAAAAAAAAAAAAAAAGTATTGGGAAATCTACATGAAGTACCCTAGATACACAGACTGTATCTTGGTGCACATCCTGAAGGTCAGACTAACCCACGGTGTTTTCACGGCAGGTTTTTGAGATGGATATTTCTAAGCAGTTACACGCCTATGAGGTGGAGTATCACGTGCTGCAGGATGAGCTCCAGGAATCTTCCTACGCCTGCGAGGAGAGCGAACCCATGGAGAAGTTGGAGAGGGCCAACAGCCAACTGAAAAGACAGAACATGGACCTCCTAGAAAAATTACAGGTAAAGAGATAACAACTTGATCAAAAACGCACTTGGATGCCTCCTTGCCTGCACAGAACCATACCAGAAAGGATAGAGCTGTGGTGTGGATTGAACCATTGCTGACTGTGTGCCTGTGTATCAGACTGTGTCCAAGTGCTCTGGGGGCTGCAAATGCACATATGAATTTGAATACCAGTTGAGAGAGGAAATCTACTCTCACAAAATAGTTAAATGGCAGCTGAAAGCAGAAACTCGTTCAGTACTTATTGGGTGTTGTACATGTTTGGTTTCAGTTCAAGGGAGGAGGGATTGACTATAGGAAGCTGGGAAAGCTCTAGGGGACTTGGCCTTGAGCTGGACTCCGGAGGGTTGGTGGGAGAAAGGAGTGAGGAGTAGGGGGTGTTTAAATAAGGAGGATGTGGCAGAGCAGTAGAGGAAGCTTAACATCAGTTTAAGATTTACGTTGGAGAGAGGTGGGATAAACAGGATGGAGACAGAATTGTAGATAACTTTCAGGGTCAAGCAGAAGAACACGGCTTTAATCATGTTGAGAAGGAAATCTCTCGAAATTTTTGAACCATATTTTAGATCAATCTGGAAATCTTGATGAGGACAGATTAGAATGGGGAGAGAAGGTAGGGGGACCAGCTAGCAATTATTTGTAGAAATCTGACTGGGGATGATGAGAACTGTCTAGAGTAAAACTCACAGAAATGGAAAGAAAAGGAGACATTTTTGAGAGAATTGAATTAAAAAATTGGTAACACATAATCCCTGCCATCAAGGAGTTTACAGTTACTTTGGAATATAAAATATTATCTATTTGTCAATGCACCCTTACCAATGTGATAAGTGATTTAGTATAAATTAATATTACGCACCTGCAACCTGTATGAAGTGCGCTGTGTATCCAAGCGCTGAGCGGTGGGGCTTCAGTGTGACCAGAGGAGGGGGAGGTGAGAAGGTGAAGCTGGGGGCTGGGGGTTGGGGGAGGTGGAGCTTAAGTGCTGAGTTAGAGCTTAAGTGCTCCACGGCTCATTGGTTTCTGCTTACCCGCCACTTCCCCAGCACTGCGGACGTCCCCACGCTAGAGGACACTAAAACTCGGCTTTGATGTGCAGTGAATCCTCTGACAAAGATAGCCAGGAGAGATGCAGCTGAGAAATGAGGGTCTCTAGAGTAATTGCTCCCAGAGAAGGAACACTGGCTTCCTTCGCTTCATCTACGTTAGCTCTGGCCCATAGAAAATTTTATGCCTTTTCCTGTTCAAAAAAAGAGCCAACACTGTCTATTTTCAGAAAGAAAAACAGTTGGGGTATTGACCCTTATTGCTAGGATGTTTCAGTGGTGATTAATTGAGCATTTCCTTATTAGGGAAAGTGGGTTTGCACCTGCTTTATATTATAATGATTTTTATTAATGGTTACAGACTTTTTCATTCACAGTTCAATGTTCTCATCACCTCTGGGTTCCCAAGTTACGTGGGCACACCCGACACCCGTAAAAACTGGTAGGGTCCCAAGTATGTGTTGAGACAACCCTGCATTTCCACTCAGAGGGCAAAAAGCCTCTTTTAGCACTTCAGGGCAGTCAGGAATCTCCTGTTTCTCCCTGTCAGATTCCAGTCACTCCAGGAGAAGACCTGTGTGTGGAGTGAGGACCCTCACCACTCTGGGATGTTGATTTGATTTTGCATTTTTGGTGTATTCAGTGAAATGAGATGTATTTTGTTAGTACCCTGGTTATATTTTTGAGAAACCTAAAGAAATCTCCATTTCATGGGAAGTTTCAGAGTATTTGCTTCATATACTGTTTTATTAAGTAATATGACATGATTAGTTAATATATGTAAGGTCTGGCTGCTGCTATGATGAAGAAACAAAACCTTCAAATGTTTGATTTGGAGGATTTTGGTTTTTGCCCCAAACAGATAGCTCATGCTAAAATCCAGACCTTGGAATCCAACCTGGAAAATCTTTTAACCAGAGAGACCAAAATGAAGTCTTTGATCCGGACCCTGGAACAAGAGAAAATGGCTTATCAAAAGGCAGTGGAGCAAATTCGGAAGCTGCTGCCAGCAGATGCTCTGGCCAATTGCGAACCGCTGCTGAGAGACTTCAACTGCAACCCTAACAGCAAAGCCAAGACAGGAAACAAGCCGTAACTGAAGACGTGCCACCCCAGCAGGAAGTGCTCTGAGGATGCTACCGACAGAAGGAGTCTGCATGCTGCTGGCCCAGAGCTGACAGAACCACTGAAGTGGTTCCGAGCCCAAGTCAGAGCCGGTAACCCTCGCTCTCCTTAGAGCATGCCAGTTCTAAGCCATTGTACATATGTAGACTGTTTTTTGCTGTCCTTGTTGACTATGTACATATATATATATAATGGACATAAAGAGTTCATGCTTTCACATAAAGGAGTAGATGTATATTTAGAGCAATTTTTAAAAAAAATCAAAACTTCATGAAATCTAGACCAAAGGGAAGTTAAAATGAAATTCCCCTTGGACACATGTGAAATCATTTGTTTTTGTAGTGAAACAAAGCTAGAACATCTTTGTATATTGAAATATACTTGAAAAAAAATGAATGTATTTTTTTCTCCAAAGAACAGCATGTTTCACTCAGTGGTGGAGAGGTGGAAACATTTGTGTAGCTTTATGTGCATCTGTCTTAAAATCTACTGACATTTTCTATATATATATATATATATATATATATATATATATATATATATATGAGGAAAATGACTGATTGCCAGTCAAGCTCCATATGGGTTTTTCAGGAAAGTAGGGGCCTTCCCCTGCTGTTTGCTTTGTGCCAACGAGCATGTTGCATCTACATGCATTTTGAGTCTGGTCAGGCATTACTTTAGGTGTGTGTAAGGAGAAAGCAAGACTGTGGCTGAGTCTGCCTACCCAGCTCAAAGTGGAAGAGAACACTACTAATTTTCTAGTAAATTAGACCAGCATTGTTACTTAAACTAAAAATATCAGTCCTCAAAAATTTAATTTAGGACCTAAATTGTCTAGATCTACTTTCTACCTTTTTATTTAAATTATTTCTACAGTTGTGAATGAACTCCCCTTTACTTGGTGCCACAGTTGGTGATAAGGATTTGCCATTTCCCACTAAAATGTAGGCGCTCTTACCTTAGTTCTCTCTACCTTAAATGGTGGATAAGGAAATGAAATTATGATTGGTTTTCTAAAGATGATGTACTGTGTTGAGATACTTTTTTTTTTTTTTGCCAATTGACAGGTCTGATAAGCTTGTAATCATCTTCCCCTTCCATGTGACAATTTATGAGAACTGTGGAATATTTTAAGTAAACTGTTGAAATCCATGGGAAGGGAAGGAGAAAGCCCTTCTAAAACCTACAACTCTGCGTTTGGACTCCTGACTTTCTCAGTCTACAGATAGATTATTCGTGGACATTCATGCATGCTGGGTGAATGGAAGGAAAGTAACTTAAAAACTTAATTTTTAAGTTACACATGGAATTTCTCTATTTCAGAGATGATTCTATGATAGTGCCTCGGAAAGTTGATAACAGCGTTTTTGCCTTTCCAAACAATATTTTTCATTACTGCTTTTTGCAGTACTTGTATTATCACAGATGGATTACCTGGGATAATTTTCTTCAAAGGGAGTTTGTTATACACAAGCTACAATGTATTACAGAGTAGAAGAATAAAGCTCTAAAGGTTTCAGAAAACCTTGATGAGCAGATGATAAGCATCTCAAACCCCATTACTCAGTGTAATATAGTGACTCTTGTTACAAATCAGCATGCCCTCTAATCCAGGCAGTTTCTCAAAAGAAAATGAAGTCTTACTAGTAAAGTTAACGTAATTTCTAGATTCTAGAAAATGCTGACCCAATCAGTTGGGGCCACCAACTCTTTTGTTGCTTGGATTTCCCTCAAATTTCTCTATTTGTAGGAGAGGTATTTTCCTATGAGGAATATGACAAATATTATCTGGTTACTGTCTGGTGATGAAAATTACCTCATGTGTAATACACAAGTGGTAGCCAGGGAATCTTCAAGTTGGGAAAAGAAACTTTTCCTTCCAGTTGTTCTGTTTAAAGTAAATTTTATTCTGGATGTTCAAAGTCAACGTTAGAGTTGTATTATGGTGTTCAGAGCTTAAGTTGTCTTGGATACAGTATTTCTTTTGAAAGTGAATTTTTCTTTTGTGATCTTTTAAATGTTGTAACGATTATGCTTCATGCATTGTTACATCTTCATCCTATTAATGTAATGTCTAGTTCATTTCCAATAAATACATTGCTGCAGTTTCCTTGGCTTACTGGTTTTACTTTTGTTTGTAGTAAAAGAGAAGAAGGTCTTGGCTAGAGTCCTTTATAAAATCTGCACGGGTTGGATTGTTGCTGCTTAAAATTTGCACACTAATAGTTCTTTGAATCAGAGACAACAAAGATAATTTTTAGAAACATTTATGAAAGTACATGGTCAGTCATTCAGTACTAATTTTCAACTTCTTTCCCAATGGAGCCTTTTGCTGATAAATATAAAAAAAGACAACCACACTGACAGTATTGCATTCTACCCCTTTTGTTTTTTATGCCCCCTCATAGAGAGCAAGAGAGAGAAAGAGGATAAGAAAATACAAAAATTTTAAATTGGGTTAGCTCCCAAATAAAAGGATTAAGGGCATTTATTGATGGATATATGAATGTGTTTACATAAAAAATATGTTTCAGAACATTTTCAAGCATGTTTGGATTTCAGTAAAAGGATACTGTATCTTCTTGCTAACTTCAGGACTAAATCTTTTAAGTATTTTGTACTATATGTAGTAGTTTGAGGAGTCAGTGTAGGCTTAGGTAGAATGGTCTCTTAATATCCATGTTAATTTACCCATTTTATCACCATTTCAGCATTTCCCACCCCACCTGGGCTGGATTACAAATAGGAAATCTGCCACCTGAATTATTTAGTCCTCTACCATGATGCATCACTCTTATTCGCTTTGATATATTGTCAAAAGCACTGGGTTTAAGGTGAGATGTCTTAGATCTGAGTCTTGGTTCCACCCCTTTTATTCATTCACTCAACAAGTTAATTTTTGTAAGCCAAGCTAGATGCTGAGTATTCAGAGGTGGAGAAGATACAGTCCTTGTCCTCAGTGAGCTTGTGGTCTAGTGGCAGGAGGTTAACTAGAAAATAAGAGAGTTTATACTCCAGCAGGTATGCAAAGTAATCCACTCATTACACTCAAGGTGACAGGAGGGGCTATAGCAGCACTTTGGAGTGGGTGACAAGTACTCAGAAGAGGTGGTGCTTGCCCTGAGCCTAGAATAGCCAGTAGAAGTTGAGCAGCTTTGTGTTGAAACAATAGATGAATGAGAGAAGATGGTGTGTTTCTGAAATCAAAACTCATTCCTTAATCCCAAAGTACAGTGAGTGTTCCCATAGGGGAGTGGTGGGAAAGGAGGCTCCTGACAAGCAAGGGCTTTTTCATGAAGGTCTTAGCAGACCTTGTGAAGGAGTTTGAACTCCACCTAGAGCGAAATGGGAGCCATTAAAGGCCAGGAACCTGGAGAGAGACATGCTCAGACTTGTTCCTAACCACTTAATACATCTGGACAGAAACTAGGGGCTGGGAGACTGCAGTTAGGTCAATGCCATCAAAATCTAGGCCAAAAAAATTAGTAAAAGCCTGGTCTATGGCAGTGGCCTTGGGGAAGCAAGTCAGCCTAGATTTCTCTCTCTCTCTGATATAATTGGTCACCGAAACCGGCTAGTTTTGTCTGCTAAATATTTGTCCATATCCCCCTGAAACTGAGGGTAGTTATCACATCCCTTAAACTACAACTTGCCTAATGAGTAATGAACTTAACCTGCCTACACTGATCAAGCTCAATTGAATTGTTTTTACAAAAACTTGCATGTCCTCCAAGCGTCACGTAGCCTAAACAATAAGATGTTTGCCCAAGCTGTTCTTCAGGAATTTGGATTCAGCTGTGTAATGTTAGAGCTCGAGCAGTTTAAGACTGGGTGGGACCAATGATCCTCCAACTGAGCATGTGCGAATGCCCGATGGGTGGTGTTTTGAGGTCAGAAGACCCAAAACTCCACCCTCAGAGCGTGCGCCCCGTGGTCGGAAGCGTGCAGCTTAGCTGCGCCTGCTCAGAATGACGATTACCTCACCTTTTCCTTCTCTCCAATCATCACCTTTCCGTGCTCCCTAGGCCTCAGCTTTATCTCTGAATACCCCAAGCCCCTCACTTTCTGGGAAGCGAATTTGAGGTTTGTTCTCCAGTCTCCTCGCTTGGCTGTCTCGCGGATAAACCCCTTCTCTGCTGCAAACCTCGGCATCTCAGCGTTTGGCTCGCTGCGCATCTGGCCGAAGAACGTGGTCCTGTAACATCCCCATCGCTTTTGCAGGTACCTTGTTCATGTCCTTGCTCTGATGGGTTAAACTGAGACCAGCCCCGTTTCTAGGGGCTCTGAAGTCACAGACATTGAGCTACTTGGTGTTTGTTTTTTTTTTTTTTAAAGATTTATTGATTGATTGCTATGTTGGGTCTTCGTTTCTGTGCTAGGGCTTTCTCTAGTTGCGGCAAGTGGGGGCCACTCTTCATCGCAGTGCGCGGGCCTCTCACCATCTTGGCCTCTCGTGTTGCGGAAAGCAGGCTCAGTAGTTGTGGCTCACGGGTCTAGTTGCTCCGCGGCATGTGGGATCTTCCCAGACCAGGGCGCGAACCCGTGTCCCCTGCATTAGCAGGCAGATTCTCAACCACTGCGCCACCAGGGAAGCCCTGGTGTTTGTTTTGATGAGTGAGAAATGCAAGCAGAAGGTGGGGTGGCATGTCTCAGTCAAATAGAGGAGAAGGATCTAGGATAGAGAGGGAATCAGCTGGAAGCATAGGGAAAAAGCAACAAAAGAGATGTTGAGTGGGAGTTTTTGGAGTGAAGCTCTGGTGACTCTAGTAGCCTTGTCTCCCTCCAGTCTACCCATGACATGCAGTACTGTGTCAGTTTCCTGGGCTTCCCCCTGATGGAACCACATTTGCTTTGCTACACACCCTACTTCAAAGGGAGTGCAGCACCCAGAGGGCCTGGCAAAGGGTGCCTGCCCAGATATGGGTTGTCACCGCTTACCCGGACTGAGCTCACCTCAGGCAGAGGGACCTTCTTAAAACATGAATCTCACCAAGTTTATCCTCAGTTTAAAACCCTTCAAGGGCTCGTCTTTCTTCCCAGGATCATCTAATCTTTGAGATGACCCACTGGGCCTTTCGTGAGTGTGTCCCTGGTAGCCTGTCCAGCTTGATCTCCTGCCTTGTCCTCTGCTCAGGTCAAATGGTTAAGCTCCGTCTCGGTTCCTGAACTGGCCATCCTTCTGCTTCGCACCGGCTGCTTCTTGCCCTGGGGGGTCTGGGAGTGCGCCTTTCTTCCTGCACTCCGTCTGGCTCACTCCTTCAGGTCACGCTTAGGTCTGTGTTGTGGGATGAACTGACCACCCGCCCTGTAGCCAGGGTGTACTATCATAGCGTGGGCCACCCCGGGGGTACTGCTGACCTTCACAGACAGCTCAGGCCCCCCCAGAGGGGATTATGCATATTAAAAAAAAGCTAACGCCATCATTACTCTGTCCTAAGAAAAATGTTAACGGATTTTAGGTAAACTGAGAGGTAGGTGTAATTTTATTCAGCATTTTGCGTTTCTTGGTGGCCTAGTATGGGTCGGGTACTTTGCTAGATGTTGGGCCCTCAAAAATGTCTCTCTCCTAGCTTAAGTTCTTACCTGATAAATTCATAGTTCTTATGAAAAAAAAGAAAATCAGAATGTACTGAGTGATACTTCGTAAATTGTGAAGACTCTGGTGCTTTACCTTTTATCATAAATATGTGCTATATGCTATGTGCTATATATAATTTATCTCATATGTAGTATATTATTCTCTACCTTATTTAAAAAATTTTTATTTTATATTGGAGTATAGTTGATTTACAATGTTGTGTTAGTGTCAGGTGTACAACAAAGTGATTCAGTTGTACATATACATATATCCATTCTTTTTCAGATTCTTTTCCTATTTAGGTTATTACAGAATATTGAGTAGAGTTCCCTATGCTGTACACTAGCCCTTGTTGTTTATCTACTTGACCTTAAATATATTACAATACACGCTACAAATATAATAGGGCGCTCACACTGCCTAATTCAGGAACATTGTTTTCAAGGCTAGAATGCGGAAGGTGCTCCCTGGAGCTGTGTAATATAGCAGTTGATAAAGTATATTACATATTAAACAGTACACATATACATATTATACTGAGAACTGAGACCGTGTATCCCACACAGCTTATGGGCTACATTAACATGATTTTACTATTGCATTGTTTTCACTGGCATAATTTTACTGTTCCGGGAGACTCTTATCCAGACAAATTAATTTATTGTTCATTACAGGAACTTCCCCAAAGACCCTTAAACATTTCAATAGGCAATTTATACCCCAAGACTCTTTGAATCCCTCACCTCAAAATTCTCACCTTGCTCTTTCACCAATCTTAAACTATTATCTCCTGATCTTTACCCAGTCTTAATCAAGCTCCACATTGAAATACTTACCTTAAACTTTGCTCCTGAGTTACAAACAATGCTCTATGGAGTTCGTGTTCTCTCTTACCGTGATAATAAACTCAGCTGTATTTTGTCAACGGGTTGTGTTGTGGTATTTGGGAGCTGCTGGGCATTCAATAATATTATCTGTTCTCTACATAGATACTCCATGAGACATGTGCTGTTATTTTCTCTTTTTCCTTCTTACTTTATCTCATGCTTCATTTCTGTTTTCTTACCCTGGTCCCCTTTTCCCCAAGCCGTGTTTTATCTCAGATCTCTCGGTAATTCCCATCAACATTTCATACCGTAACTGGTGGCTCCTAAGAATAGGGTAAGTGTTGACTTTCCTAGATACCAACAATATAAAGCAGAAAAAAAGTTTTTTGAACTAAATATTTTATTTACTCTCATGGATAAGGTCTATAAATGTCAGTACCCGGGCATTCGGAGGAGGTATCCCCTGAAACCTCATATGAAGGAAACATGAGATTCTTTAAAGTAAAATCAGCAATCTTTGCTCTCATCTGTAAGGTTACTTTAGGCAGAATAGCACCTGGATCTGAAAGCTTCAACTGTGATCTAATTGAATATATTTGCATAGCGAAAGAATGACTGGGTTAATCAGAAGAGCATTGATTAGTCTTGGGAAGACAGAAGAAAGAAAACCAGGCAGCTTTTGGCAGTCCAGTGGAGGGAACCTTAGCCAAGACCCCTGGCAAGGCTGTCTTCATTGATAAAATGGACACAGCAAGTCCTGGCCTCCAGAAATCCAAGTGTTTTGGATGGTCTGACAAGTCTGTCCCCGTTGTGACACTGATGTGTCTGTGTTGGACGGAGGCCCCAAACATCCAGTTCATTGTACTCCCCTTGTTTGAATGTATGTCCTCAAAGCAGCCTTCCATTTACGATTGGGTGAGAGTGTATGTCCTCAAAGCAGCCTTCCATTTACGATTGGGTGATGCTCTGTCATAGAGGCCAGGCTAGTTATAAAAGCGCAAATACTCGAGTCCCCAGCAGTCTGTTTTTCTATCTACATTAAAAACAGGAATTCTGAATTTTTAAAATTGTAAAATACACATGACATAAAATTTACCATCAATCCTTTTTAAGTGTACAGTTCAGTGGCATGAAATATTCACCTTGTGCATCCATCACCACCATCTTTTCATCTTGCAAATCTGAAACTCTGTACCTGTGAAATGATAATTTCACATTCCCCCTCCTCCCAGCCACCGGCAACCATTCTACTTTTGGTCTGTATGAATTCAACTACTCTAGTACCTCATATAAGTGGAATCAGACAGTATGTTTTTTTGTGACTGGCGTACTTTATTTCGTCAAGGATCTTCCATATTGTAGTATACATCAGAACTTCCTTCCTTTTTAAGGCTAGTATTGCATTGTATGCATATACTACATTTTGTTTACCCATTTATCTGTCAGTGGATACCTGGGTTGCTTCTGCCTTTGGCTATCGTGAGTAATGCTGCTAGGAACGCAGGTGTATAAATATCTCTTTGGGATTCTGATTTTAAACATCAGTCTCAGGACTGAGTTTTATGGGAGTCCACTCCTGAAAAATGAATATGTGATTTGTGTGCTGATGAAATCAATTGTTGAACCTTCAAGGCCCTGAACTAGAGCAAACTCACTAAGGTTAGTGACATGTTTTGGATGATTGTTTTGATTATATGAAAAGAACCGTAGAATGTGCAGCTTGGATGTTGGGCAGATTGGTTTTCTTAATAATACTACTGCTTTTGAAAACACAGGGAAAGAGTATTTTTTCTAAGAGATGTTCAAATATTGCTAATATTCAAGTTTTCTTTTGCAAAGGAAAAGTCTTCTGTGGTCTGATATTGTTCCCCTTCTCCAACTGAGTTAAATTGTACATTCATAAATGTTATTTTCAATAGAACATGCTATTGTTCAGAAATAAACATTTCAGTTAAACACGCATCTTGTAGTCTGTGTTCAGGAACATCTCAGGGGGCTTTACAAAACATAACGCGGGAATTACTTGGGCATATTCAGTTTTCCTTATACATTTATATTCTATTTTGTCTAGCCCAACAGTCACTCTGTTTGAGTCCTCTCTGGTCTCAAATTTAGTCTTTCTGTAGTAAATTGGGTACTATGGGGAGAAATCACCATTTACTGTTTAATAAGTCTATTAAAGCTATGTAATTAGAGCGTTCTTTTTCTTTTAACATCTTTATTGGAGTATAATTGCTTTACAATGGTGTGTTAGTTTCTGCTGTATAACAAAGTGAATCAGCTGTACATATACATATGTTCCCATATCTCCTCCCTCTTGCATCTCCCTCCCATCCTCCCTATCCCACCCCTCTAGGTGGTCACAAAGCACCGAGCTGATCTCCCTGTGAATTAGAGCGTTCTTTAGTACGTTAATAGTACTTATATTTAAAGTCACAGGGCAAGGCAGGAAGGGATGTCCCAGTGATATGAATGAGTTAATATGCTTGATTTTTCTTCGCATTTCTTCTGAAGCCAAGTTTATTATCAAACATGTATGCCTTTGAATAAACTCTCCTAGATATGAAAAGAATCAAAAGAATATGTTTTACGTGCTGTTTCTATGAAAGGATTGCAAGCCAGAATACAAGCACAAATTTGGAAAATATACTTGCTTACAACTGTATTTTTCTGTTCCTCTGCCTTGAAAGTCCCTGTCACAGCAAAACACCACTTCCTGAGAAACCGCACCGATCCCGTTTGAAGGTTTGTGTGAAGGGATGACAGCTGTGCACTGTTTCTCTGTGCAAGTTACCTTTTCCTGTGACTGGCACAGTCTGATAGCACGAGTCAACTTTTGTGCTTTTGTAGGCATTTTATTGAGCTGAGTTGTCACCAGCCCCAGAGTATGTGTGTCTGTGGCAGGTGAAATAGAAGAACTGATTTCACCCAATGCATTTGGGGATTGGTAACCGCATGAATTGCTGGTAGCATCTGTGAGCTCTAGTTCCTGTGGTTCTGTAGCCAAGATACTTGGACTATCTCAGGAGTCCCTGAAATTTATTCCTGGAGAATGTTTATAGCTGCTAAAAGGTAAACGGGTTCTATGGCCAAATAAGTTTGGGAGACAATCAACTGAGCAACATGACACAATTCTCCACTGCAGGGCTTCCCAGGACCTTAAACCTGCCGTGGTTATTCAGGAGGAGCACGGAGTGGACAAGGCGAATATATTAACCTGTGTCGGGAGCACGGGGTTGGCAGCATGTGACCAGGCTGAGTTCTGGCTCCTCCACTTAGTACTTGTTGACCTGAGGCCAGTGAGCAAACTCATTAGAACTGAGTTTTCTCGTTTGTAAAATGATGGACTTCACCTAGAGCTTAAGGCTCCGCTCAGCTGTATGATTTCTGGGGTAATTGATTTTCCAAAACTCCAGCTAAATTAAGGCACCTGGAAAGAGAATTCTGGTTTTGCTATTTGGTCTAACTGTCATAATCCATCTTTATCTCATAGACGGCTTTCTAAAAAATAACATAAAATGAATGACCAAGTAAATATATTTTTACCAGTAAGTTTTTTCGTTTTTGGTAAGTACTACAAGTCAAGCTGAAACTGTATGGTTAGACTTGTTTTTAAAAAAATAGATGAATAAGTCATTTTTCCCCTCTTTATTCTTGGTGTTGGCACATACTGACTGCCTTTTTTCTACAGTCTTGCATTGTTTCCTTGGAATAGTGAAAGATATACAGAAGAATGATATACATATTTTCTTCGAATTTAACCAAGAAAATAAATTTCATTTTAAAATTCTAGTTTATTTTTAAAAGCCTGTAATCTGAAAAGATAAAAACTGTATCATCAAATGTATTTACATAAATGCTTAACTCTTTTTTTTTTTCAAGTTGAGAAAATATACATTTATTCTAGTTTTTTTGGAGACTTTTTAAAAAAATTCAGGTGTTTATTTGATACAAATGGCTTTCAAAATAAAAGTTCAAATGTTTTTTTAAAAAATTTAATTAATTAATTAATTAAATTTTGGCTGTGTTGGGTCTTCGTTTCTGTGCGAGGGCTTTCTCTAGTTGCGGCGAGCGGGGGCCACTCTTAATCGCGCTGTGCGGGCCTCTCACTGTCACGGCCTTCTCTTGTTGTGGAGCACAGGCTCCAGACGTGCAGGCTCAGTAGTTGTGGCTCACGGGCCTAGTTGCTCCAAGGCATGTGGGATCTTCCCAGACCAGGGCTCGAACCCGTGTCCCCTGCATTGACAGGCAGATTCTCAAGCACTGCGCCACCAGGGAAGCCCTCAAATGTTTTTTAAAACATTTCTTGAGATAATCATGAAATTTTTCTTCTTCTGTTCATTAATGGTAAAAATTACATTAATAGTTTTTTCTCACATTAAACTTTCCTGTATCCTAAAAATAAACCTTACTTGGTCATAACTTTTTAAATACACTGTTGGATACAGTTAGCTAATATTTTATGTAGAATTTCATATCAATATTCAAACATGAAATACCCTTATAGTTTTTTGTTTCTTTTTTTTTTTACCATCCTTATCTGACTTTGTAATGAAGGTTAGACCAGTCTTATAACAAAGGCGAAACTGATTTCTATTTTCTGGAACAGTTTGTATATGTCAGGGTATTATCTCATCCTTACCATTAGGTGGAACTTATCTGTAAAACCATCTGAGCCTAGGGCTTTTCAGGAAGAGGTGAGGTCTTTGATTACATTGTAATTCTTTATTGAATACTTGACAATTCAGTTTGCTGTTTATTACTGTTGCAACTTTGGAATTTCATATTTTTCCAGAATTGTATCAATTTTAATGTCTCAATTTCAATTTTTCATAATATTGTTAGTCTAAAACTTTTTGTGCTGGTGCTTCTTTCAGTATTAATTGCATGTTTACATCTCTTTTTTTCTTCTTCTCACTTTGTCATATACTATTTGTATACTTTACAACCTTTTCGAGAAACCAGCTTAATGTCTTGTTTCTGCACTCTTGTCTCTCTGATTTCTGACATTATGTTATGTTTTCCTTTCCTCCCCTCCTCCTTCTCCTCCTCTTCCTCCTCCTTCCTCATCCTTCTCCTCTTCCTCCTTCTAGGTTTATTCTGGAGCTTTTTTCTAGCTTCCTGCATTGAAAAATTAGCTCTAAGAATGTTTCAAAAGGGGTTTGGAGGAAGCCCTCTGAAGCCTTATATACTTGATACTACTTTTATTTTACTTGCATTTAAATATTTTGGCTGGATATAAAATTCTAGGCTTGAAGTCCTTTTCCACTAACATTTAAAATATTACTTCATTGCTTTCTTTTGTTTTTTTTTTTTCACACACACACACTGTATTTTATTTTTACAAGAGATAAATAGACTGACACCAAGCATTGTAAATGGATGACCACAACAAAAGCAACAATGATTGCAATTACCAAACACGAAACACACTCATGCTATGTCATAATATTGACATTCAGTCCAGTAATCCTCCACTGTAACAGCTCCTTTACTTTGCAGTGAAAATTGATTTGTATATTCTTTGCCTCTGAGTCCTTGTGGGATTTTTTTTTTTTAATTCAAACAGAAAGTCACACAAATTATAATCATCCTCATCAGTTCACTCAGTCCCATGTAATTAATTTTTTTTTTTATCTTGATCTTTTGTTAGCACTTTTATGAGTTCATCAGTTTTTCATTAGCGTTCTGAAATGCTTATTCATTCAGTACAGCAGTACAGTCAGTTACCAGAAACCTGTACTTGTCAGAGTCTTTTCCATGAATTCCTTGAAGATGAAACCCTTTTATAGGAACATATTTGCAAAAGCATCACAGTACACCCAGAAATGTCTGTAAATGACAAAATACTTAAAAATGACCATGGTTAAAGATTTGATGAAAGTTCATAATAATGCAAATGACAAGGAAATTTAGTTATTTCTGAGATATACATTTTAAAGTAATAACTAGAATTGTGACTTATAACATTATACCAGAACATATAAGATTTTTAGAAATTTCATGTAATGTCTGAAACATTTATATTAACATATTTCCATACAAATAACCCAATGAAAGTTTAGTATTAGTTGTTTTGTTTGTTTTTTTTATACTGCAGGCTCTGATTAGTCATCAATTTTATACACATCAGTGTATACATGTCAATCCCAATCGCCCAATTCAGCACACCACCATCCCCACCCCACCGCAGTTTTCCCCCCTTGGTGTCCATATGTCTGTTCTCTACATCTGTGTCTCAACTTCTGCCCTGCAAACCGGCTCATCTGTACCATTTTTCTAGGTTCCACATACATGTGTTAATATATGATATTTGTTTTTCTCTTTCCGGCTTACCTCATTCTGTATGACAGTCTCTAGATCTATCCACGTCTCAGCAAATGACTCAATTTCGTTCCTTTTTATGGCTGAGTAATATTCCATTGTATATATGTACCACAACTTCTTTAACCATTCGTCTGTCGATGGGCATTTAGGTTGCTTCCATGACCTGGCTATTGTAAATAGTGCTGCAATGAACATTGGGGTGCATGTGTCTTTTTGAATTATGGTTTTCTCTGGGTATACACCCAGTAGTGGGATTGCTGGATCATATGGTAAATCTATAAATGCTTAACTCTTAACTGTTGCCTTCATGAATCTATACTCAACTTCTGTCATGTGGGTGATATTGATCATCATTCTGTGAATGAATAAACCTTGGTAAATAGCGAAAGGCCCATTTGTATAAGGAAAACATTCCTGTGTTTCTCCTTTACTCACAATACTTCCATGCTCCCAACACTTCTGACACCAGGTCTGTGGGTTTTCCACAAATCCAGCAATCAATTCGATGACACCAGCTGAGCATCCTACGATTTAATTCCATTCTGACACTATTTACCTGGAGATAGCATCAGATCCCACAGGCTAAGACTTCAGTCCCATAAAACATTCCCCACTTCAGACAACAATTGCAAGTCCCAGTCTGTCACCTATACTGACTGGCTATAAATCAGGGCTTTCTTGATCCCCTCCTTGGGCTCAGTAATTTGCTAGAATGGCTCACAGAACTCAAGCAAACACTTATGTTTACCAGTTTATTATAAAATGATATGATGAAGGATATAGATGAACATGCAGGTGGAAGAGATTTGTAGGCAAGTTATGTGGGAAGGGCCATGGCGCTTTCATGTCCTTTTGGGGAGCACCGCTGACCCAGCACCTCCAGGTGTTCACCAACCCAGAAGCTCTCTGAACTCTCAACTTTAGGCATTTTATGGAGGCTTCGTTGCATAGGCATGACGGATCACTAACGTAGTCTCTAGTCCCTCTCCCCTCCCCAGGGAATGGAAAGTGGGTGGAAAGTTCCAAGCTTCAAATGATGACTTGGTCTTTCTGGTGACAGGCTCCCATCCTGAAGCTATCCAAGAGCCCTCTAAGAGTCACCTCATTAGAACAAAAGACACTCCTATCACCTAGGAAATTCCAAAGGATTTAGGAGCTCAGTGTCAGGAACCAGGGTCGAAGACCAAATATCAGAACAAAAGATGCTCCTAGTGTTCTTGTCACTTAGGAAGTCACAAGAGTTTTAGGAGCTCTGTTCAGGAACTGGGGCAGAGAAACATATATGTATATTTTTTCTATGATTTTACAATAATAAACTGTCCTTTTCTATTGTCACTGTGCTATATCTGTCTTCCCTTTGTCAGTGGGGAAGTGCATGTTGTTATTCATAAATAACATACACATCCAATAGTGAGGTAAATTGCAAAATTCATTTTTTTATTCACTCAACAAACATTTATCAAAAACCTCCTGTATGCAGGCCCGTGTGCTGAGTTCTGAGATCATGTTCTAATAGAGAAGACAGACAAGAAGAGGCAATACAATATAGTGGGATATGTATCAAGCTAGATGTGATGAGGTAGTATTACTAGAGCAAATAGGGGACCACCTAACCCAATCTTGTGAGATCAGGAAAGCCTCTTAATTAAATGAATGGAATAGTAATAGTCATTTGTCTTTGTCTACATGACACTGAAAGAATTTCAGGCTTAAATTGACCAGTGTCTTCTAGTACACAGCACTTCACTAGAATATTACTGATTAAAATAATGAATTTTATTGTTATTTTTTCTAAGTATAGTCAGTATTAGGAATTACAACACCCTGCAGATTTTAAGAAAACTTACATCACTACTACCATCTACCATCTACAAATAATTATTAATACGTTGATATATTTCCTTTGTCATCATTTCCATGCATTATGACATATAGTCATAAATACAATTCTGTATCTGGTATCGTTAATATGATAATGTACATACGTCATTAGAAATCTCTCAAATCTATATAAGCATAATATTAAAATGGCTACTAAAATGAACCAAATTTTACTACCATTTTCCATACTTACATAGTTTCATACATTGTTCAGGTAAAATCATGTGATTTCAGTCATTGAACTACCTACTAAAAATGAACTTAAAATAACCAGCTGTTTCCTGTTTCCTAAAATCTGTGCCCTAAAGATTGTATTTGGCATTTCCTTCATTATTAAGTAAAAATAATGCTTAGACTACACTTCCTAGTGTATGGTGAATTAAGCATATCTGTAGATTATCTAGGCAAGCAATGTAAATTAAAATCTTTTTTTAAAACAGAATTTCTGTGCTCCATGCATTTTAGATGTGTTTTGGCCCCCATATCATATGGCAACACCTGAAAAATAATTTTTTAATCTAGTTCAATGTTTCCCTGGAAAGAGTAGAGAATATATGTACCATGGGTAAAATGATAAAATTTGCTTAATATATACAGACATAAGTTCTATTGAAATTGTAATAATTTTCCACTTTGGGCCAGAGCCCAAATATTAGCCAGAGCCCTGTGTAATCCAGTCTCACCTTCCTGTAGCTTTCAAATTCTACATCAAAGTAAAAGAAACTTCTAGAAAAGAAAAAAAGACCCAATTTATAAACCACAGCTCTACTTCTTAAATTCTCTTGACTCTGCCACAGCTTTAATCTTTCATTCTCAGCTGTCTACCAAAACTTTCCCCAACACTCATCCTGAGAAGCTTTCCATTTCTCTATTTTATAGATCACACTGGCCTCTCTGCTGCTTTTAGTCTTTTCCCATCCTCATCCAGTAAGCAAAACTCCTTCTCTCCAGAAGCCCAAGGAGTAGGTCACGGTTGTGGTCATGTCACCCCCAAACTATGAAGCTGTTTTTGCCACCCTGGACCCCTTCTTACCCCAATCCTCAACCCCCTCACCCCCAACTGTGCCATCTCAAATAATTAACATCCACACCCACAAAAATAAAATCTGAAAATATACTCTTTTCCTAACCCTAAACCACTGAAAGAGAAGAGATTCATGAGCTGTAAATGCAGCTTTATTAAATGCAGCTGTAAAATATATGATGTTTGTCGTTTGTCCCATCTTTACAGAGGGCTGCCCCTGCCACTCCTGTGACAGTCAGCCCTTGTGGCAGATGACCACTGAACAGCTATGAGAGGACACTGAAGGATGCTCTGATTCATGAACAAGCGTACTATGAAAAAGTAACATAGGAAAATAAGAAAAAGATCATAGTTAATCTCACCTAAGAGCATCTTCCTGCAAAGCTTTCTGGTTTGCCCATCTGGCCTCTTGAAAATGGCATAAATTCATCAGTTCTCAATGATATGAAAGTTGAAAGAGTGACTGAAAGGCTTCTGACAGAACAACAACCATAATAACTAATAATAATAACTATCACTATTGATAGCTAACTGTATCAATGCATTTTACATGCATTATCTCATTTAATTTTTATAACGTGTCTATGAAGTAAAGTACAATTTTTATCTTTATTTTACAAATGAAAAAATAAAATTACATAGCTAGTAAGTGGTGAAGTTGGGACTCATATGCTGCATATTCTGACTGCAGAAGTTTTCCTGTCAATGACTTTGCCATGCTACTGTAGACGTCCTTGGGTCAATGAGCAGTATTCCCACGTTGATCTATATTATATCATCTCCAAGTCTCAGAAAATTTTGCAGTGTGGATTCTTGTGCATTTGTTCAAGGTGAGAATGCTTCTTATATTGGCTTTACTGAGATAAGCTATTTAGGAATGAGTCATAAAGCAAAGAATATTTAAACATCAGGAGGGTCAAAAGTGTGGAGGATGAATAAGGAAAGATGAGAGACATGATTCTTCTGGTCTCTGATGACCTGTAATGTTCAAAAGTTGTGTGAAGAGGGCCTTAAATAAAGCCAGAGAGAGACTGTGAACGCCTGTTGACTTCTTACTGATTCCCATATCTAAACCAACTTATAGCCCTTAACAATTATTATTTTCCTTGTAGCTACACAATGAATTAGGAAAATATCCATTTCCGTTCTAATGGATTTCTATTAAAGGTTAAGAAAAACCCTAGATAGAAATCTGTATCCCCCAAGTACCATCCCCACCCAAAAGTCTACATGGTTGTCCAGTCTGGGGCTTGGGGGAAAGTCAAGAAGAGGAAATGTCTTCATGTTCTCCAGCTCTGCTCCTCATCTCTTTCTCTAGCTTTACCCTCCGGCTCTGACTAGAAAAGATGATCATTGTAGGATGGAGCCAGAGCTACAGTATTTTGTTCTCATGAGCTTATGGATGAGAAATGAAACCATGGAAACAGTCTGAGTGCATATATTCAAGATGGACCATAAATCAGGTTTATCTGTCTTGATTCCAGATGTTTGTGTGTGACTGAAATGAAAGCTGTGCTGCTTCACCGAATCTGAATCTATTTAGGGATTTCTAGGGACATGTAGGTGTAAGGTAGAAAATAAGTTTTGCTTTACTTTGAGAAACAATGTGGAAAAAGAAATGACCAATTAGATTAGATGTGGGATTTCTGAGATTAGACCTGTGCTTGGCACTGTTCTGTTAGCTGGCTGGCTGGATGATTTGGTGAGTGGTTGGAAGAAAATCTCAACATTTTGGAGCACTGGTGTTTGATAAGGTAATTAAGCAGTATCATTAGAAAATGTTGGGGGAAAAAAAGAGAGACAATGTTAGGCCATTTTCCCACAACAGAATGGTCTAAACTTTCTAGAAAATGGGCTTCCTTGTTATTGGGAGAATACAAAATGGAAAATAACTGATCATGGCTGTAACTTCTGTGTTATTCTCATTTAAATGAAAGTCATTTCAAAGCGTTTTGTTGATGTGTTTGATTCTCTGACACCTAGTTTCTCTTCAATTCAGATTCGCATCATCTTTTGGTTTTGGGGAATTTATTTTATTTATTTTATTAGATCAACACATGCATTATGCAATATAGAACTCAAATTGGGAAACAGTACCTCATTTTGTTTGAATAATCTCATTGTCAGTACTTGAATAGGTGGAATAATCAGTCACCCACAAGGTTTGATTTTAAGAGCGATGACTAATCTCAGGCATGTCTTTTGAACGTCTGAAATTGGCATCATTTCCTTTAATTCAACTCACATAACATTTACGGAATATCTAATGTGTGCACTGTACTTGGAGAGAGAGACAGATAAATACCTACATTTCAGTTTGGTGAGTCCCATAATAAGATATGTTTTAAGCTTTGTTTGTGCAAAAGTAAGGAAGCAATTACTTGTGCCCAGGAGGGCAGGCAGCAAAGCAACTGAATGGAAGAACCTATTAACTGAGACTTGAACAGTCAGAAGAGGATCAACAGAGAGACAGTTGAGGGGTGGGCAGACGTGTGAAAAGCATGAAGGCAGAGACTATTGGGCAGGCTTTGACATTCCTTTATGAGCAATTCCTCAAAACACTTTACCTCTGTAGTGTACAGGTAACTAATTCTGCTTCCTCAACACCTTGATGCTGAGGAAGAAGGTAATCTTGAGACATGCGTATTCCACACATTTTTCCTTTAAGAAGACAATAGCCACTCAGTGGTGGATTTACTGTGAAGCCAGTGTTTCAGGGTCCCTTATTTGCCTGAGATCCTCCCAAGATTGTATACTTAATTATGTATTAGTAATTTCATATGATTTCTTTTGAAGGGGTACCCCAAATTATATGAACTCCAGATCCCACGTAACTTGGATATGCCCCTAGCTACCATTTATTATACAGTGTATCAATCAGGGTCCAATCAGGAGACATAAACCGCAAGTAATTTGAATAGGGACCATGTAATATAGACATTTATTAAGTGGAACAGAGAATTAGAGTAATGTGGAGTGGCTAGTAAGGAGTAAAAAGAACTGTCAAGAATAGAAGAATAGCAGATACAGGGGCAGCCACTAAGGGCTGAGAGAGAGCACACAAGAAAGGAACAGATCCGGAAAAGCCTGCCGTCACCCTCAACCCCTCGCCAGAGGACTGAGATCCAAGTTCACTGGAGAAGGTGTGGCTGAGACTCCCTGGATGAGCTCCCTGTAAAGCTCCCTAGAGGGGTGCCAGGGAAGGCATTTATGGGAAACTGCCAAGCCAGTGGCACTCCACCGGGAAGCTCTCCTGGGGATTGTGGAGGGAAACCACACATGGGAGGTGCCACGTACTGGGGGCCAACCAGCGCTGCAGGAGCGGGGCACCGCGGAAGCTGTCCCCACTGCAGGAGCGGACCCGGAGGTGTACCGTGGAACCAGGAGGCAGATCCCCTTCCTACTCTAGTGTCCCTCCAGCACCCTCTACTCACAAAGTTCGAATTCGATCATCGTGCAAGCTGCAAAGAAGAACATAGGATTCGGTGTCATTATTGCGAAGCAAAGAATAAAGGATACGTTTAGATCTCAAAGGCAATCCACTGATAACTGGCACCTCTCTACAAGTAAGTCGTATACCTAACCTCATTCACTTCCGGTAAGAACCCTGTATGTCCCACATATGTTTTACTGGCATGAGGCACTGCTTGTGTCTTAGTCTGTATGGGCTGCTATAACAAATACCAAAGACTGGGTGGCTTATAAACAACAAATATTTATTTCTCACAGTTCTGGAGGCTGGGAAGTCCAAGATCAAGGCGCTGGCAGATGCAGTGTCTGGTGAGAGCCCACCTCCTAGTTCACAGATGAGTTGTACTATGTCCTCAAGTTGCAGAAGGGGAAGGGAGCTCTGGGGTCTCTTTTATAAGGCAGTAATCTTATTTATGAGGGTTCCACCCATGACCTAATCACATCCCCAAGGCTCCATCTCCAAATACCATCACACTGGGGATTAGGTTGCAACCTAGGAATTTTGGCGGACCCCAAACCTTCAGTCTAGAGCAGCTTGTGAACCTAAGTTCTTCTGATTAACAGCAAAGCTGGGGTGAGGAAAACCACCAGAAACAAGGAGATGTTTCCCGAAAGGTCATCTGAGAGGGATCACCTAGAAGAGACGAGTAGGAGGGCAGACAAAAGGGCCTGTCAGTCATTTTAGGTTTCTGATCCTTCGCATCAGCAATCACCCTTTATCTCAGCTACAGAGATGTGTACTTGGCTTCAAATCTGGAAAACCCAAGACATGCATTAGGAGTGTGGCTGTTAAGAATTTAATTAAAACATTCCTAGTCTGTGGGGTTTAGCCTTTAAACTGTGACTATCAAACTGCTTATGTTATCATCTGTGAGTCTCTCTGGAGGGTTTAGTCACCAGTTGGCTTGTTTTTCCCCTAAGGAAATTGGAAAATATAATCTTGAAACAGGTTTGCATCTTGGTTTTAAAAAAAGTAATTAGTTTTAAAGTTCAAAGTATATAGGGATTTATTCAATCATAGATTGGTATACTGAGTGTTATTACTGAGCTTTCCACTAGATGACACTATTGCTTCAATTTATTTGCATTGATCTTTGCTTGCTTTGGAATGAACTTCATAGGACAGTAAGCTACTTGAAGAAATCGTGGAGTTCACTATTCTGCTTCCAAGTAAAATATCTCCAGTATAGGAAAATCTAGCTTTACTTAGAAATGCCTTTAGGGAAACTACTGAAGTCTCCCTAAAGAAAGCTAAAGAACCTAGTTCTTTTTATTGACAAGAAATTGTTTTATATTAGACCTGTATTTTTTTTTAACATCTTTATTGGAGTATAATTGCTTTACAATGGTGTGTTAGTTTCTGCTTTATAACAAAGTGAATCAGTTATACATATACATATGTTCCCATGTCTCTTCCCTCTTGCGTCTCCCTCTCTCCCACCCTCCCTATCCCACCCCTCTAGGTGGACACAAAGCACCGAGCTGATCTCCCTGTGCTATGCGGCTGCTTCCCACTATCTATCTGTTTTACATTTGGTAGTGTATATATGTCCATGCCACTCTCTCACTTCATCCCAGCTTACCCTTCCCCCTCCTCGTGTCCTCAAGTCCATTCTCTAGTAGGTCTGCGTCTTTATTCCCTAGACCTGTATTTTTAAGACTGCTCTTTAAACACATTTCTTCCTCCTCTGTTCTCAATGGAGATGAAGAAAAACAGATCATTTTCTTATATATAAAATCCTTTCAAATATAGAAGACCAATATAAGATTGGTTTTTGGGAATTGCCTGGTGGTCCAGTGATTAGGACTCTTCCCTTTCACTGCCAGGGCGCGGGTTCATTCTGGATCCCCCAAGTTGCGTGGCATGGCCAAAAAAAAAAAAAAAAAAAAAGATTGGTTTTCATCTTTCTTTCCTTAAGGCAAAAATAATTTCCTTTAAGTTTTCATCACATTTCTTTGCCATTTGTTCTGCCTAATTTTTGATGAGATCTGGAATCCGAATGGAATCCAAAATACTCCAAGGACTTTGGATTTGTGTTCATGGCTGATTCACTTGTTAGTCTCCCAAAGTTTCGGCAATATGAGCTAAGAATAGTTTCTTAGATTCTTAGACAAAGAGAATAAAGCTAATAATGGTTGAAGTCACCCCGTTTCATTCTGTTGCTGATAGAAACTAGAGTTCTTGGATGGTCATCAACTCTGACTTGTCCTGGCCGGGCTATCTGTGAATACGCCATGCTCCTTTCCACTTTTGGACCTTGTTATTCCCTCTGCGTGAGATGATTGTAACATCCCTACCCCATGCTCTTGTCACATCTTCAATCTCAAGTTAGACATCATTTCTCAGGAGTTTTGCCCTGCACCCACCACCATCTGCTGCCCCTGAAGACCTTGTCATGGATCCCAGTATAGTCTCCCTTAGCACCTTGCACTTCTCTCTTGTAGAATTTTGCATCCACGTAGCAATCTAATTATTTGTGACCGTTCGTTTGATGTCTTTTCTTTTCCCCCACTAGACTCTATTAAGTTAAGGTCTTTTTTTTTTTTTTTTAACCCACATAGCCCCAGCACTTTACTGGGGATACAGGAGGCAAATGGTAGGAACTCAGTAGGCCTATTTTGACAATGGACTAATTTCTGACTTATTTTGTATTCTTTTCTTTTCCAGAGATATAATGATTCTTAGTAGGGCAATTATCAGGAATCAGGAGGTAGACAGGAGCATGACTTATTCAAAACTCTGACAAAAAGTGAGGGACATAGATAGGGAGGGAGAGAGCTGTACATAACAGTTTGGTGAGGAAGGAAAAGCCAGATTTTAAACTCTGTACTATGGGCAATTAAAACAATTGATGTGTTTTTAAAGAGAGAAATGAGATGGTCAGGTGGTTGCAATTCACTAGGAATGTTGAATGGTTCATGAGCACAAAGACCGTTTGTCCTGATAATTGTAGTAGTAATCTTGACATTGAACTTACTCTTTCTGGCTGGTTGTAATTTCATTTTCGGCTGTTATTGTGGAAGTTATTTTACCATGGTTTGGAGACCTTTCACACAGGTGTGGATGACAACCATGATGTTGACAATAACAACATAATATCTAATTCTTTTAGCACTTCCTGTGTACCAGGCACTGTGCTAGCCGTGTTGTAAGCATTATATCGATGCATGCATAACAGTCGCCTGGGGGAGGCTTCCTGTTAAATGCTGATAAAGCCTTACTCTCAGAGTTTCTGATTCAATAGGTGTGGGTGGGATGATAATTTTTGTGTTTCTGGCAATATCCTCAAGCAATGCTGAGGCTGCTGGCCCAGGGACCACGATTTGACAATCACTGTATTATTTCATTAAATCATCAAGACAACTGTAAAAGAAAAGTAGTACTATTCCCTCCTCTTTATAGATGAGGAAACTGAAGCTTTGAGAGATTCACTCACTGATCTAGAGTCACACAACTGGTAAATGGCAAGAGCTGTCAAATGCAGGTCCTTCTAACTCAAAAGTTGAACTTCTTAACCCCTAAAGCAATCGTTCTCAAACTTTGCATGCATCAGAATGACTGGAGGAGCTTTTTTTAAAAATTCAGATACTTGAGTTCTACTTCTGTCTAATAAATCACATCTTCTGGGGTAAGGTGGGCTATTCTGTTGTTTGACAAGCTTCTCAGGCGATTTCTAAAGCCCAGTGATTTTTGGAAACAGTGCACTTGGCTGCACCTTGTAATCTCTTGGGAGTTAAAATGAGTACTGGCATCTACTCCCATCCCCAGATATTCTGATTTATTTGAGCTGGGCTGTGGCTTGGGAATCAGGATTGTCAAAAGCTCCCCAGGTAATTCTGATGTGCAGCTTGAGGAGTGGGTGAACCGCTAAGATTCTGTCTCCTGAACTTGACTGCGTATCTTTTTGAAACACTCAAATGAATTCATTATGCAAAAGAGGTAAAGGCAAGAAGAGACTCAAGGGCAGGCTTTAGTAGAGAGGAGCTCTGGAGGTGGAAGCTGGAGTTGGGCTGTTCTGTTATTTACTAACTCTGTTGTAACTTTGGGTACGTCACCAAACATTTCCTAAGCCTCAGTTTCCTCCTATGTAAAAAGAGAATAGTGATGAGAGTACGTGCTCTACCAATGCATAGTATTATTGTAGAAATTAAATGACATTATTTCTCTTTAAGGCTTTATGAACTCTTGAATACTAAACACAGGTGAGAGATTACTTTCACCCTGATGCAAAGAGAGATTTCCCACTAAGGATGTATTATCATAGCTGGCAATAAGTGAGGCTTTTTAATTTTTTTCCACCTGCAGCAGCCATAATGCCCAGCTCATATTCAGGTAGTTATGTGAAAAACATTTCCTTGGATTTTTTTTCCCCTTGCAGGCATAAACAGGGGTGAAATCTTTTTTATATCATCTGTATGCTATATCTATTATGGGCAGGACCAATGGGTTGAGAATGCTTAACGCCAGTTTATTGTGGCTGGCTTATGGCACATCACCATCCGAAAAGCCATCACAGAGAAAAAAAAATCATCCACAGTTTAATTTAAATAATGGCCGCATCTCTGCAATGATGACAGACTGTGACAGTTTATAGGTTTTAGACGGCAACTCCTTCACTTTGTAAAAACAGATCAGCTGCCAGTGGACCTACAGTCATTGCCACACACATTTGTGAATTTTTAAAGAGAAATTGAGTGGGCATCTGCAGTTTCAGCCAGGTACATTTAGGTGAATGAACGTATCCATCAAGTAATTTTTAAAAAAAAATATCATCTGCTGGTAAAGCTCCAAGTTCCTGAAGCCCATTTCCCACTTTAAAATTTCTGTAATGCCTCCTTGGAAAGAGGTAGAAAGTCATTAAGGGGAGCTGAAGGAATAACTCTTTGTAAGGATGGAATTGGGAGAAGTGTAAATCATTTTCTCTCGTCCTCATCCTTAGTACCATGTTGAATCTGGGAAGCCAGAGGGATGCAGTCTAGAGGGGTTGGTTGACGGAAGAGTGGTTATAGAATGAATAAAGAAAAATTCCCTTTATCTCCTAACCCCTTAAAGTCCATAGACAGAGCCTTCTTCACGTATGCAAACTATATCAGCTAGGGAGGAGGGTTCCATGGCTGCCCAGGAAGTGGGGAGTGAGATCCTCTGAGTGGGACAAGACCATTCCTCCCTTTGTCCTGGGAAACAAAGGACGTTTCCAAAAGCAGAGGGTAGGTTATTCCCTTTGCTCTGAATGGAGAGGGAAGGTGGAAGAGATATAGAATTAGACTAATAACTGCCACTTGCATAATACTCCAGAAGGTGAGCAAAATTTCTTTATTAAATTCTACCAAAAGACACCTTTACTTTGGGTCTTAACTCATTGATTCTTAACTCACTAATGCAAAGATTGCAGTATTCAAAAAAATGTTTTTTGAATGATTTGGTCTAAGTACCACATCCATTGATGTCATCAGCCTTCATCTGACTTGACCGTTTGACATGCTAAATATCCTTCTCGGCTTTCATTCCTTCTGTGGCTTCCCTGCTTCTTGGCAAAGCAGAAAAGAAGGGAGACTGGGTAGTGGTCAGAGAAAAAGGAAATAAAATCACTGCTATATAATATTAATCTGGCCTTCCGTGACGCTTTGTTTATTTCTCAATGAAAGCACTTGTCAAATTTTGCTGTAATTTATTGTTCTTGCCTATGAATCTATGAAACCCTTGAGGGCTAGGCAGTGCCTTACTTAACACACAATGCAGTGCCTGGTGCATCATAAATGTTTGATAAATGCTTATTGAATGAACATTTGAATCAACATATAATAAACCTAAGAGAAAGTCAGCAATTTATAAGGATTTATGTTTCATGTGATGCTCTGTTTTAAAATACACACACATATATATATACGTATATATATATATATATATATATATATATATATACGTATATATATATGCATCCGTGTTGCTGGTATGGTCACTTCAGCAGCTTGGATTACAAATCGAGTCACATCCTTCTCACCTTTAAAACATTTTGGGATTCCAGAGTTTTATTTTAGCAGAAAGTTCCATAGTTTCTTGAGGATTATTTCATCCCGAATTGTTCAAGAACCTCAGGGGCTTATGCAGTCTAAAAGGGTCTGTGCACAGTCTGATTGGTTCAGTGTTGGGCCTCATCTTTAGCAGTCATTGGTTTGGTTGACTGGGTCCATGTGCTTTCTTGCCTGCCTTCCTCCCCGATTCTTTATGAGTTCCATCTCTGGGTCACACGCTCTTCTAGGGGTACTATCTTATGATTCTCTGTCCCCTGCTGCAGTGAGACAGCATCTGCTGGCAGTTTCAGATATCTGCATAGGCCACATGCGGCTCCACGCTCAGAATCCCAAGGTGACCTCTTTTGCATCTAATTGGACTCACATGTTGGGTCTCGAGGCTCTTCTAGGCTCAGCCACACACTGCTGAGGACAAGCTCTTTCCCCAGACTTCAGGCCCTCGCTTTGAAAGAATGAATTACCCCAGACTTCCCCTACCTGCCTGGAGAGATCCCCTTGGAGCCCTTGTGGTCCTTTCCTACCATCAGGCCATTGTCCAGACTGTCCCGAATATTCTAACATTTGAACTTGAAAAAGGAAAATAGCATGCTCACATTCTTTCCCTCCCAAGAGGCTCCTAGACCCTTATGCAGATATGTCCACCTTCTCCACAAATGATGACTCTGCATATCAAAAGATATGGGGAGGGCAAGACTCTGTCAGTTTCCAGAAGGTTCTACTATATCTTTCCAAGGCAGCAGGTGACTGCTACCCTTACTTTTGAGTAACTAAGAGGGGTCAGTCAAGCGACTCTTTCCTGAAAAAGGAAAATTTGCTCCAAGATGCCTTATTATGTTCATCTATAGATGCAAGAGTTTTGGGAATAAATGCTATTTTAAAATTTCTTCTCAACACACACACATGCACACCCCCCCACACACCCAGACACTCTTAAAGTCCGCTGAGAGTGTTACCAAGGACCATCTCTAGATAATAAGATTACAAAGCATGACTTTATTTTCTCTTATTTTCCTCAAAGAATGCATGTCATTTGAACAATAAAATATTAAGTTAGTAAAATAATTATACAAAGCAGATAAATCCATAACTTTAGAGTAAAAGGTATCAACCAACTATGCCAGAGCTAGAATATCTTTGCAAATAAAATGTGACATTGTCTATAGGTTTTATGCTCTGTTTCACTTCAAACTCAATTACAGGTAACTTTATAAAAAGATCTAGTCACCTGTAGTACTTGCTTACTTTCTGAAATGCAGTTGCTGGTGACAAGCCATGCAGACAATTTAGTGACATTGGATCATTTTTTGTTGTTGTTATGGTACTCTGAATATAAATTTTAATTATATTTTGTCCTCTGTTTCAGAATATACTATTTTTTTTCTGAAGCATATAAATGGAAAAGCGATTTTACAACTTCTAGTGCAGAACGTGAACAAAAGTGTTGCCTCCACTTGTGTTTACATATCCTTTTACTGTCAATCTAAAATTTTCTAAGAGAGATGGCTCATCCGCTGGCATCTTTTCAGAAAGGCTGGCAAAATCTTTCAGGCAGTCTCTTTCACACATTATTATTTAGAAATGCGATTTTTAGTTGTTGATGTAATCTCAAAACATATCTTCAAAACAAAATAATCCTGGAGCAACGCTTGACGCTCGAAATGCAAAGCAGAATAGAGGAACAGTTTCAACCATTTATTGGTTGAACTGTCTTTTGTCAGTCACCCTGTCATATATGGTAACTGATGTCCAAACATTTGAGACAGACAACATACGCAGGATGTGCTCTGGTTGAGGAAAATTCCAGATCCCCTGGATCCGTTCAGTATGGGGAGAGAGCCCTCGCTGACTCCTCTGAGTTCAGTGGCACTGGAGCTTGACAGCGGGGGCTGTGATAGCTCATGCTCCCTGCACAGCTGGGAGGATGAGAAGAATGATTTCATTAGGAAGAAGAGTCCAAATTGGAAGCGAGTTGCTTTTACAAACTTCATAATAAAAACTGATTTTTGTACTTTCCATGTGCTTATTCTGCAAATGTTTAGCACATTTCTGTCTGCTAGGTTTAATTTTCTAATTTGGCTCTAGTTTGAATGTGAAACTGATTTGAATAAGTTAAGGGGAGGATGTTAAGGGTATTTTGGGGGAGGGGGGGCAGTGGGAGTGCTTAGTCACAGGGACTGCATTGTCCTCCATAGGCTATTTGCAGTCAGAGGTCACCGAGTTCAGTGGTCGAGAGATGCTTTGTATTATGCCATATCTATTAGATTATTTCGTGATTCATTGAGTCATGGAATCAGGGATTGTTTTAGTTGGCTGAGGACCAGGGTGGGGGGGTGGCGGTGCTCAAGTGGAGCAGCCTATGGGACTCAGCCTGGGAGTCTTTTCAAAACCACAGTGACAAACTCCTTCTTCCTCACCACCCCCAGTCTCTCCCGAGTCATGGCAGGTAAGAATCCCCCAGAGATGGGAACGTATATTTAGAAAAACTTCTTAGGGGATTCTGATAGGATCCTCTGGCTGAGAACCATCAATTTCATAAAATGAGAAAAGAAAAGAAAGAGAGATAAAATAACACCCATCCACGATAGGGTCAAGGTTGGTACCTTATTCTCAGGCCATTTCTCTTTAAAATCTATTGAGGACATTGGGAATATAAATATATGTTGGTTCGCAACCTCAGGAGTTCCCTGGGTGAAATTTGAAACTGAACTCTGTACAGAGGGCAGAGAGAGATGGAGAAAAGGCAGACCACTTCTGATTGGTAGGTGGCATGTTTAATAAGCAAGGGAACTTACATGCCAGGCTTGTCCCGGGCGGCCTCAAAACAAAGATCTTCCACTCGCATCCACAGAATTTTAAGAGTTTATACAGAAGCCTTAATGGGGTTCAGTCATGTACACACCATGCAGATGGTCTCACCAACACACTGCTCCCTCCAGCCTGCATCTGTCATGTGGCTCCTGGTTCGGGGAAAGATGTGTCTTCCAAGGACAAGGAGGTGGTGAGGAGCCTGCAATCACCCGGGTCCAGCTCACAGGTCAACTGGTGGTCATATCCTCTCAGGGACTTCCTCCAACTGTACATCTTCCAGGTCATCTCTTTCATGTATTATTCTTCAGGATCAGTATGTACAGTCCAAGCGTTGATGTCATGATGTTGGCTCTTTCCTGATTTGTGAGGGTGGGAGAGGAAGCTGTAGCACGTCCTGGTGGAAACAGGCCACAAGCTGGATTCTCTAGGAGACTTGCTTGACACAAACCTTCAATTTCTGAAAAACAGTTTCTGCAAAGTGCAATAGAGTAAAGCACAATAAAACGAGGTCTGCCTGTACACTAAGTTCAAGTAAGTCGACTTCTTTATGAAACTCTTTGTAAAGGCTTGTTGCCTGCTTCACTGTGAAGTATTGAGGATATGCTGTAGGTCCCTTTAATCTGAATGCTCAGGATCTCTTCTTTGTCATCAGCAACGTCTCTGCCAAATTCGCTGTGTTTAAGACCAGTGGATGAGTTTGATCTTTTTGGATGGAAGAACCACTTCCTGCTTAAGGTCTTAACAGAAAATGAATATCTTATTGGATTAAAATAAATGATTTCTCAAATATAACACTTGTAATATATACTCAAGCTTGGAGAGGTTCCTATTTAGGTTTTTCACATCCAATACATATTGGTTACATAGCAACATTCTCTCTGGCTCTCACCCTCCAATGTGGAAGCACAGTCACTGCTTCCTGTATCCCAGACCAGTGCTGTCCCATAAAAATATAATGCAGGCCACATGTGTTATTTAAAATTTTCTAGTAGTCACACTTAAAAATTTAAAAAGAAATAGGTAAAATTACATTTGATAATATATTTTATTTAACTCAATATGACCAAAATATTATTTCAACCTGTAATCAATATAAAAAGTATTAATGAAATATTTTACATTCTCTATTTCTTACCAACTCTTAGACATCTGATATGGATTTTACGTTTACAACACATCTCAATTTGAGTGTTAAATGTAGAATTTTCATTGGCAATACTTGATCTGCATTCAGGTTTCATAAAGTACATAGTCAGAAATTAAGTTCACATATCCAAGTATTTCCAAATGTATTTAAAAGTTTCCAGTAACTAAATTGAGTACTGAAAAGCAGCTGTCGTCTTATATTCACATTCCCATTTACATTTACAAAACTGGTTCATCTTTTTTAGAGGCATCTCTTTAACTTTGAAGACAAATAGGAGTTTTGAAATGACATCTGTCCAGGTTAAGTAAATTCACTAACTCTTGTGTCAGTGCAGTATTGTTAACATTGAATTCAAAGGGGATATTATATAAATTGAAAAGGAACTCTAAATTTATCAATATCAACAAAGTGTTCTTCAAATTTTTCTTGTAGTTTTCACAGCGAATTTACATAACACCACTAATCACAAAAGCTTCTGCATATTGATTCATGTTAGGAAAATATGTAATATTGTTACTTATATGTAATATGAAACATTTCAACTTTAATATAAATTTTTGCACTTGTCTAGCTAGGTCACAAATAAGCCTTTCCTTTCGTTGGTGCTTCCAAATTTAGCTCATTTGTATGCAGTGTGATATCTATCAGTAACCACAAATCACATTGCCTCTTTGCCTTTGATTATTGAATATTTGGCAATCGTTCCGTTGGACAGGAAAATCTTGAATAGGAGTTAAGAGTACAATAAATTTTTGTAAAGTGCTTCTATGACTCGAACAAACAGCATTGGCTAAGAACACAAGATCATTTAATCTACTGCCTGCTATTTGTTTTAACAATTCTATTAACTGACAATGATTAATCATTTGTACATATTTACTGAATGATTTTTAACAACTGTATATGTGACACTTTTTTTCCCAGGAGAATCAATTCGTATTTATTCAAAGCATTTAAAAGCAAAATTTGACCCAAGAATTCAAATAAAAAGAAAATCAAACATATTGCATACATATTGAAAGATATTTTAAATAACAGAACATTATTTTTTTTTTATACAACAGGTTCTTATTAGTCATCCATTTTATACATATCAGTGTATACATGTCAATCCCAATCTCCCAATTCATCACACCACCACCACCACCCCCTGCCACTTTCCCCCCTTGGTGTCCATATGTTTTTTCTCTACTTCTGTGTCTCAATTTCTGCCCTGCAAACCGGTTCATCTGTACCATTTTCGAGGTTCCACATATATGCATTAATATACAATATTTCTTTTTCTCTTTCTGACTTACTTCACTCTGTATGACAGTCCCTAGATGCATCCATGTCTCTAAAAATGACCCAATTTCATTCCTTTTTATGGCTGAGTAATATTCCATTGTATGTATGTACCACATCTTCTTTATCCATTCATCTGTCGATGGGCATTTAGGTTGCTTCCATGACCTGGCTATTGTAAATAGTGCAGCAATGAACATTGGGGTGCATGTGTCTTTTTGAATCATGGTTTTCTCTGGGTATATGCCCAGTAGTGGGATAGCTGGGTCATATGGTAATTCTATTTTTAGTTCTTTAAGGAACCTCCATACTGTTCTCCATAGTGGCTGTATCAATTTACATTCCCACCAACAGTGCAAGAGGGTTCCCTTTTCTCCACACCCTCTCCAGCATTTGTTGTTTGTAGATTTTCTGATGATGCCCATTCTGACTGGTGTGAGGTGATACCTCATTGTTTTGATTTGCATTTCTCTAATGATTAGTGATGTTGAGCATCTTTTCATGTGCTTCTTGGCCATCTGTATGTCTTCTTTGGAGAAATGTCTATTTAGGTCTTCTGCCCATTTTTGGATTGGGTTGTTTGTTTTTTTAATATTGAGCTGCATGAGCTGTTTATATATTTTGGAGATTAATCCTTTGTCCGTTGATTCGTTTGCAAATATTTTCTCCCATTCTGAGGGTTGTCTTTTTGTCTTGTTTATGGTTTCCTTTGCTGTGCAAAAGCTTTGAAGTTTCATTAGGTTCCATTTGTTTATTTTTGTTTTTATTTCCATTACTCTAGGAGGTGGATCAAAAAAGATCTTGCTGTGATTTATGTCAAAGAGTGTTCTTCCTATGTTTTCCTCTAAGAGTTTTATGGTGTCTGATCTTATTACATTTAGGTCTCTAATCCATTTTGAGTTTATTTTTGTGTATGGTGTTAGGAAGTGTTCTAATTCCATTCTTTTACATGTAGCTGTCCAGTTTTCCAAGCACCACTTATTGAAGAGACTGTCTTTTCTCCATTGTATATCCTTGCCTCCTTTGTCATAGATTAGTTGACCATAGTTGCGTGGGTTTATCTCTGGGCTTTCTATCTTGTTCCATTGATCTATGTTTCTGTTTTTGTGCCAGTACCATATTGTCTTGATTACTGTAGCTTTGTAGTGTAGTCTGAAGTCAGGGAGTCTTATTCCTCCAGCTTGGTTTTTTTCCCTCAAGACTGCTTTGGCTATTCGGGTCTTTTGTGTCTCCATACAAATTTTAAGATTTTTTGTTCTAGTTCTGTAAAAAATGCCATTGGTAATTTGTTAGGGATTGCATTGAATCTGTAGATTACTTTGGGTACTGTAGTCATTTTCACAATATTGATTCTTCCAATCCAAGAACATGGTATATCTCTCCATCTGTTGGTATCATCTTTAATTTCTTTCATCAGCGTGTCATAGTTTTCTGCATACAGATCTTGTGTCTCCCAGGTAGGTTTATTCCTAGGTATTTTATTCTTTTTGTTGCAATGGTGAATGGGAGTGTTTCCTTAATTTCTCTTTCAGATTTTTCATCATTAGTGTATAGGAATGCAAGAAATTTCTGTGCATTAATTTTGTATCCTGCAACTTTACCAAATTCATTGATTACCTCTAGTAGTTTTCTGGTGACATCTTTAGGATTCTCTATGTATAGTATCATGTCCTCTGCAAACGGTGACAGTTTTACTTCTTCTTTTCCAATTTGTATTCTTTTATTTCTTTTTCTTCTCTGACTGCCGTGGCTAGAACTTCCAAAACTATGTTGAATAATAGTGGCGAGAGTGGACATCCTTGTTTTGTTTCTGATCTTAGAGGAAATGCTTTCAGTTTTTCACCATTGAGAATGATGTTTGCTGTGGGTTTGTTGTATATGGCCTTTATTATGTTGAAGTAGGTTCCCTCTGTGCCCACTTTCTGGAGAGTTTTTATCATAAATTGGTATTGAATTTTGTCAAAAGCTTTTTCTGCATCTATTGAGATGCTCATATGGTTTTTATTCTTCAGTTTGTTAATATGGTGTATCATATTGATTGATTTGCATATATTGAAGAATCCTTGCATCCCTGGGACAAATCCCACTTGATCATGGTGTATGATCCTTTTAATATGTTGTTGGATTCTGTTGGCTAGTATTTTGTTGAGGATTTTTGCATCTATATTCATCAGTGATATTGGTCTGTAATTTTGTTTTTTTGTAGTATCTTTGTCTGGTATTGGTATCAGGGTGATGGTGGCCTCAGAATGAGTTTGGGAGTTTTCCTTCCTCTGCAATTTTTTGGAAGTTTGAGAAGGATGGGTGTTAGTTCTTCTCTAAATGTTTGATAGAATTCACCTGTGAAGCCATGTGGTCCTGGGCTTTTGTTTGTTGGAAGATTTTAATCACAGTTTCAATTTCATTACTTGTGATTGGTCTCTTCATATTTTCTGCTTCTTCCTGGTTCAGTCTTGGAAGGTTATACCTTTCTAAGAATTTGTCCATTTCTTCCAGGTTGTGCATTTTATTGGCATAGAGTTGCTTGTAGTAGTCTCTTAGGATGCTTTGTATTTCTGTGGTGTCTGTTGTAACTTCTCCTTTTTCATTTCTAATTTTATTGATTTGAGTCCTCTCCCTCTTTTTCTTGATGAGTCTGGCTAATGGTTTATCAATCTTGTTTATCTTCTCAAAGAACCAGGTTTTAGTTTTATTGATTTGTGCTATTGTTTTATTTGTTTCTATTTCATTTATTTCTGATCTGGTCTTTATGATTTCTTTCCTTCTGCTAACTTTGGGTTTTGTTTGTTCTTCTTTCTCTTGTTCCGTTAGGTGTAACGTTAGATTGTTTATTTGAGATTTTTCTTGTTTCTTGAGGTAGGCTTGTATAGCTATAAACTTCCCTCTTAGAACTGCTTTCACTGCATCCCATAGGTTTGGATCGTCATGTTTTCTTTGTCATTTGTCTCTAGGTATTTTTTGATTTCCTGTTTGATTTCTTCAGTGATCTCTTGGTTATTTAGTAACGTATTGTTTAGCCTCCATGTGTTTGTGTTTTTTACGTTTTTTTCCCTGTAATTGATTTCTAATCTCATAGCGTTGTGGTCAGAAAAGATGCCTGATATGATTTCAATTTTCTTAAATTTACTGAGGCTTGATTTGTGACCCAAGATGTGATCTATCCTGGAGAATGTTCCGTGCACACTTCAGAAGAAAGTTTAATCTGCTGTTTTTGGATGGAATGTCCTATAAATATCAATGAAATCTATCTGGTCTATTGTGTCATTTAAAGCTTGTGTTCCCTTATTAATTTTCTCTTTGGATGATCTGTCCATTGGTGTAAGTGAGGTGTTAAAGTCCCCCACTATTATTGTGTTACTGTCGATTTCCTCTTTTATAGCTGAGAGCAGTTGCCTTATGTATTGAGGTGCTCCTATGTTGGGTGCATATATATTTATAATTGTTATATTTTCTTCTTGGATTGATCCCTTGATCATTATGTAGTGTCCTTCCTTGTCTCTGGTTACATTCTTTATTTTAAAGTCTATTTTATCTGATATGAGTATTGCTACTCCAGCTTTCTTTTAATTTCCATTTGCATGGAATATCTTTTTCCATCCCCTCACTCAGTCTGTATGTGTCCCTGGGTCTGAAGTGGGTCTCTTGTAGACAGCATATATATGGGTTTTGTTTTTGTATCCATTCAGCAAGCCTGTGTGTTTTGGTTGGAGCATTTAATCCATTCACATTTAAGGTAATTATTGATATGTATGTTCCTATTACCATTTTCTTAATTGTTTTGGGTTTGTTTCTGTAGGTCCTTTTCTTCTCTTGTATTTCCCACTTAGGGAAGTTCCTTTAGCATTTGTTGTAGAGCTGGTTTGGTGGTGCTGAATTGTCTTAGCTTTTGCTTGTCTGTAAAGCTTTTGATTTCTCTATCGAATTTGATGGGATCCTTGCTTGTTAGAGTAATCTTGGTTGTAGGTTCTTCCCTTTCATCACTTTAAGTATATCATGCCTTCTGGCTTGTAGAGTTTCTGCTGAGAAATCATCTCTTAACCTTATGGGAGTTCCCTTGTATGTTATTTGTCATTTTTCCCTTGCTGCTTTCAATAATTTTTCTTTGTCTTTAATTTTTGCCAATTTGATTACTGTGTGTCTCAGCGTGTTTCTCCTTGGGTTTATCCTTTATGGGGCTCTCTGTGCTTCCTGGACTTGGGTGGCTATTTCCTTTCCCATGTTAGGGAACTTTTCGACTATAATCTCTTCAAATATTTTCTCGGGTCCTTTCTCTCTCTCTTCTCCTTCTGGGACCCCTATAATGTGAATGTTGTTGCATTTAATGTTGTCCCAGAGGGCTCTTAGGTTGTCTTCATTTCTTTTCATTCTTTTTTCTTTATTCTGTTCCGTGGCAATGAATTCCACCATTCTGTCTTGCAGGTCACTTATCCATTCTTCTGCCTCAGTTATTCTGCTATTGATTCCTTCTAGTGTATTTCTCATTTCAGTTGTTGTATTGTTAATCTCAGTTTGTTTGTTCTTTTATTCTTCTAGGTCTTCGTTAAACATTTCTTGCATCTTCTCGATCTTTGCCTCCATTCTTTTCCGAGGTCCTGAATCATCTTCACTACCATTATTCTGAATTTTTTTCCTGCAAGATTGCCTATCTCCACTTCATCTAGTTGTTTTTCTGGGGTTTTATCTTATTCCTTCATCTGGTACATAGCCCTCTGCCTTTTCATGTTGTCTGCCTTCCTGTGAATGTGGTTTTTGTTCCACAGGCTGCAGGATTCTAGTTCTTCTTGCTTCTGCTGTCTGCCCTCCAATCTGCAGAAACAGGAACCTGGTGCACAGCTGATGGGAATGCAAAATGGTGCAGCTGCTGTAGAAACCAGTCTGGCAGTTCCCACTGCTCCCCGGTAGACAGGAGACCAGCCCTGGGTCCAAGTCCTGGGCGCGGCAGGCTCGCCCCTCTCCGGGCCTGGCTCCAGCTCACCTCAGCGCAGCCCTCACAGCCACCTGGGTGCTGCCATCTTGCCCAGAAAGGGGGCCTCGTATGTGACACTTTTTGTCTAGTCTGCTTCAGAAAAGTGAGCACAGTTATTTTTAGTATGTATCATACAATGGAACAAAGTGATAAAAAGAGAAATGTCAGTCTATCTTTTTAAAATTTTCATAAATATAGATTTTTGACCTAAGCTAACTGGAGCACCATCTGTCACGATAGAAACAAAATTTTTTCATATCTAGATGGTATTCTTTTTTAGCAGATGTTAAAGATTAAAAAATATCTATTCTATGAGTTTGAATTTTAGTCTGAAAATTGACAACATTTTTCTTGTACATTTGGAAGTCCTTCACGACAAAAGTACTCTTGGGGAACTCATAAAAGAACATGACTTTAAATACCATCCATATGCTGATGACTTCCATGAATATAATATGTTCAGCACTAACCTCTTTCCTGAATTCTAGACTCAAATATCCAATGTCTACTTAACATTTCCAAATTCTTGACTCTCCTGCCAAACTGCTTTTCCCTTAGTCTTTAATAAATGACAACTCCAGGCCAAAAATTTGGGAGTTGTTTTTGACTCCTCTCTTTCCTTCATACTAATCCCACATGATGTGCAAAAACTCCTAGGTAGTGTCCTTGCTTCCATTTGTGACTTTTGTAGTCCATTTTCAATATAGCAGTAAAGTCAGATCATTCCATGCTTCTCTTCGTCTCTCCAGTGGATTCCCGTCTCATTAGAATAAGGTCCAAAAGTCCTTACCATGACCTACCTAACCTTGTTGCCACCTATCTCTCTGTCCTCAGTTCCTGCCGTGCTCTGCTCTTGTTCATTTGTTCCTTCCCCAGGGCTTCCTTGCTGCTCTTCAAATAGGCCAAGCATATTCATACCTCTGGGTTTTTGAACCCACTCTTCCCTCTGTCTGGAACACTCTTTCCCTGATAGCCAGTAGATTGTTCCTTCATTTTATTCATGACTCTGTACAAAAGTCTTCCCTGAATACTCACCTAACATATGTTGCTCTGCGTCCCTTTACCTTGCTCTGTTTTTCTTTATAGTACCTATCATATTATATACTTATTTATTTGTGGGGAAGTTACATCTGTCTCTCTCCCTGAGCATAAACATCAGGAAAGCAGGGGATTAATCCACTTGTCACTACTCTGTCTCTGGTGCCTAGACTAGCATCTAGCACATAAAATGCTCAGTGAACAGTTGTTGAATTTATATATGATTTACACTTCTGATTGAAACTCCATCAGTAGATTGAGCTCTTGGAATATCTGTTTTCCGGATGTCCCTATTTTCTGAAAATAACTCATTTGTTTGTGATATAGTGGCCAAGATGGATGAGAAAGAAATAATCTATGAAAATAACCAGCTGTTATTTACATTTTATGCTGCAGGCATTTTGTGATAGTTCACAGCCATGCAATGTGCATCAGCCAACGGCTCCTACAGTTCTGGGGGATGGTTCAGTTCCTAAAGGGGCCAGATTTTTCCACTGGTTATTGTTGAATATCTTTAGTTCAGTCTTAACTGAACAAGCTCCATGTCTATCCATAGAAAAACATCTCAGGTTTCTAATCAGTCCAGGGGCTAGTTTTCCTATCCCTGCACTGGTACAAGTGTTATAGTCACGAACCTGAATATGCAAAAATAAAATATTATTGTCTATAAAATTTTATTTTGGTGCCCTGAACGTCCAGTATGAATGTAAAGTAGAACTCAATCCAGAGCCTCCTGGGAACTTCAGTCACATTTAGTGATTTTTCAGTCTCCAGACTTGACCCAGTCACAGTCAGGGCATTTTGAGGTTTGTTCTTCTTTCCCCATGGACTTGAGGCTACACTCTATGATAAACACTTCTTGTTTCAGCTTCAACCTAGGCCTCCTGACTCAATCTCTCTGACCAAAACTATGTTCCGATTAGGGTTTGAACTCTTATATCTTATAAAACTCAAGGGGTGGTCTCCCGCTCTCCCATGTCTAGGGATGTCCTCTGGTATTTCCACTCTTCACTGCATAGGTGGGGAACTTTTCTTCGAGGTGTGCTCTTTCCCTGAACTATACCTGGGGAGCTACAGCTCAGGTTCTCTTTCCTCCCGAATCCTTTTATTTAAATGTCCTTGCCCTTCCCCCTTCTCCAGTCCTGGTTCTTAACTCAAGAGAGCAGAGGTTCAGAATATTTCTGGCTTTCTCCGAAGACTCCCTCCCCTTCAGAAGGTCTTTTCTAGTGTAGAGGGTGGGTACAAGAGATCGGGGAAAATTTGGTTCTGACCTGTCAGGAAACATTGTCTAAGACTTGGAAGTGAGCAAAAGAGACTATTAGATGTCCTTTCAGTGGAGCATGGGGCATTGTCTAGAAGAGCGGTTCTCATTGGGCCACAGCCTGCCCCATGCTAACACCCTCAGAGTATGTTCCTTCCCTTCTCGGGGAATGAATCAGTGAGTTCCAGGTCATCAAAGGAATCATCCAAGTAGAAATCAAATCCAACCTTGCTCTTTTCAAAGTCTTTGCTGCTTCTGTTGAGAGAATAATCAAGAGCCTTCAGACCCCTCACCCTTATTGTGGGACGGGAGAAGGAGAAATCAGGCATGCATCCATTATATTATTTTTCCTGTCATTTTAAATTACTAGGTGGCAGTTTTGAAATACTGTACATGGCTGAATATGGCTTGAAGTAAATACCATGTCTCATGCTGGCAGACAATAGATTTACACAAGCCTGAAGCATGCAATTTTTAAAGCTCTGTTTTTCTCCTCCTCTTTCTTGAGGTTGAGAGTATTTTTCACATAAAAAAAATAAGCTTTAAGAATTTAAGCATATCAAGTATATTTAAAAATCCAATCTACATTTAGAGTTTTTGCTTTAGTCATTTCTTCTCTTTTTTTCTTTGACATAATTTCAGTCACTATCTTAGCTTTTTCTATCTCTTCCTACACCCTAGTGATTATTATTTTTATCTCCTGTGATGTTTCTGTCTCCCCATTTGTCTTCTTTAAAATGTAACTTACTTAGTGTTTGAAAAGGGATACTCCATTCTCCATCATTGCTTTTTCTGGCTATCAGGACCCCTAATTTCCCATTTTGCATGTGGATTTAGAGTGAAATGATGTGCAAGACTAAGATGACTCAGTTTTGGTTTATCTGCAACCTTTTTCACAGACTCAGTACTATCCTTGGGCACAGAAGTCCCACGTTTTTTCTTACATATTGTACTAATGTTCCCTGTTGGAGTCCTTCTCACTTACTCAGTCGCATTAATTGAAAGCTTACCATGGGTAATCTCTGTTTGGGAATACAGAGTAGAACAAGAGAAACAACTTCCCAGAGAACATGGAAATAAAATGTCCACATCTGAAATCCAATCCATTACCGTTCCCCTTCTGATATGCCTGTTTCTCTCAGCCTTGAAACTTTTCTTTTAACCAGAAACCAGGTGCTAAGCCTTATTTCCTTTTTTTTTTTCCCCCCTTGGTGTCTTCCTAAATTCAGTCAGTAAACAATTTCTGCTAACTCCAACCAATAGTTTCTACTAATTTTTACTCTTTTCCATTCTCGCTAAAGCCCCCTCAATCTGGATCTGTGCCCCTTTATCTCAACTTTTGCCCAAACCTCTTTATTGGTTTCTCTCTTCCTTCTCTTCTCCAGTAGGTCCTGAAGCTCAAATTAATTTCCCGATTGGATTAGTTATGTCAGTCTCCTCTTTCAAATGTCTTCAGTTACTAATGCCTAACTTATGACAGCTTTTCCCAAAGTGTGCTCCTACAGAATGTGGTGATTGCCTTTAACCAAAATAAAGGCTTCATAGATTTGAAAGCAGTGAGGAAAACAAAGTAAAACAAATTAGCTGTGGCGGTGGTAGTTTTCAGTACGGGACTTCTGTGAGCCTCGAATGTGCTTGAGGAGCTGTTGCTTATGCTGGTTCCTATTTCCCGTACTTATTTGGCCATAGAACACTTCTGGCTGCACCCCTAGAGGTTTTCCTCCCCGGTGAGACTCACGGGATTAGTTCCATGGGACATCAGTTTGAGAGCAACGGGTCTGTGGTGCAAATTCTAACCCCTTGGACTGGCCTTTAAGTCCCTCAACAATCCTACGACCACCATGTCCTTTTCCAGCCTTTCCTGTCTATACTCCCTCACGAGTCTCCTTCCGTCTGTGGGATGCATTGCCTGTCTCCCAGGCAACCGAATTTGGACCTTGGCCTACATCCGACCCCTAGATTAGGATCCGTCCATCAAAGAATGGGCCGGCCCTTCAGATTGTCTCCTATGCACTAGATTACATTCCTGTAAAGAAAAAAATCATGCACCTTCTTTCTTCACGTCTTTGCGCGGTTTCTTCCCTCACAACCTCTACTCTGCCTCTTCCTCTTGAGAGTTTGCTCATCATTAAAGGGAATGACACAACCCAAAGGGGAAAAAATAAAAGAGTTGAACTTGTGCTTGCAATCCTACGGGGAATGTGGCTGACTAAAAGAGGAATGGGGTGACTTCCCTGGTGGCGCAGTGGTTAAGAATCCGCCTGCCAATGCAGGGGACATGGGTTTGAGCCCTGATCCGGGAAGATCCCACATGCCGTGGAGCAGCTAAGCCCGTGCGTCACAGCTACTGAGCCTGCACTCTGGAGCCCATGAGCCACAACTACTGAGCCCACATGCCACAACTACTGAAGCCCACGTGTCTAGAGCCCGTGCTCCGAAACAAGAGAAGCCACCGCAATGAGAAGCCTGCACACCACAAAGAAGAGTAGCCCCCGCTTGACGCAACTAGAGAAAACCCACGCACAGCAACAAAGACCCAACACAGCCAAAACTAAATAAATAAATTAATAAAAAAACAAATTTATAAAAAAAAAATAAAAGGAATGGGAAAGGAGCTTTCTGGAATGGAGAGAGGCTGGTATTATGAATACCTTGGAAGCCCCCGTCCTTGTCAAGGATGAGGGAGAGGAGGAGGAGGACAAAGGCTATTGCTTAGCCTGGGAAAGGAGAAAAGAAAAAAAAGCCCCATTCAGGCGATGCCCAGGTTTACACCTGAGACCAGGCAGCTTGGTTCTTTGGGAGAGCCCTCAACCCAGGACCCAGGAGAAGGAACGGAGCTGAAAATCAAATTCACAGCTGTAGGAGGAGAGCGGGTTAGCTGTACTGTAGGCCTATCTTGAGTCTTAACCTGCAGAGATTGTGGAACCAGGCTATATATAGAGGCCATGCAGGGATTTTGACGCAGTGGTTAAGAATCCACCTGTCAATGCAGGGGACACAGGTTCGAGTCCTGGTCTGGGAATATCCCACATGCCTCGGAGCAACTAAGGCCGTGTGCCACAACTACTGAGCCTACGTGCCACAACTGCTGAAGCCCACGTGCCTAGAGCCTGTGCTCTGCAACAAGAGAAGCCACTGCAGTGAGAAGCCTGCACACTGCAGTGAAGACCCAATGCAGCCAAAAATAAATAAGTAAATTTATAAAAAAAGAAAATCAATTAAAAAAAAAAATAGAGCAGCAGTGGCGGCAGCAGCTCTGGAGACTGTCACGGAGGAAGAGGAGCTCACAGCCACCCAGACGGCTCTGGGAGCGCTCAACAGCTGATGCATGCCTCTGGGAAGTCTGTGCTCCTGGCTTAGTGGTTAGAGGAAAGTGATGGTGGGAGGGGTGGTGAAGAGAGTGGGAGTTTGGTCCCCTTAGCCGTTGGGGGTGCAATGCAGCTATTTTGTTACCGATTTACTCTAATGCACCCACAGGCTGGGGTTACCACGTGAAACATTTGAGTAGTACTCCACAGTTTGCAAAATGCAGCTCATTTACATTATCTCCTTTTATGCAGGATTTCTGGAAGTAGACTCTGAGGTTGGCCAGCAGGCAGTTAATTGAGGGAATAAAAGAAGGAAACCCCAGCAGAGAGAGAAGCTGGGCTGCAATGCAGTTAGGACAAGGCCTCTGCTGACCCTCCCACCCCATCCGCATGCCTGGCTCTGCCGCTGGGATGGCTCTGCAGAGTTGTAGGGAGTTGGAGCAGGGATTTGGACTTGAATGCAGTCTTTTCATAATGGATGCAGGTTGCTTCCTCCCCCCACCACCTCTCCCCAGGAGGTATGTCCAAGAGCAGCTGTCTTCAGCCCAGGGCAATCTCTGGGAGAGCTGTCAATCCCACACTCTCAGCGGCTGAGGAAACTAATAAGTGCTTTGATCTTAAGGGAAAGCGGGGGCAGATCTGGGCAGTGCACCACAGCATCCATTAAATCCTCTTATTCTTGGAAAAACCCTTAGAAGAGCTCCATTTTACAGATAAGGAAATGGAGGCCCAGGGCCCTTAGGGAAGTTTTGCGGTTTTGCATAGTCATTAAACACCCAAAAAGCCAATAACTACTCAGAATTCCAATTCAGGACTTCAGAATCCAAATCCAGGGCTCATTGCCCTGTACCCTGTGGTACATGGTACATCTCTCCTATAACTACAAGGCCACCTTCTCCTCACAGACTTGGCCTCTGCAGATGGAAGGGGACTCTGGGAGCTGGTAATTATATTTATACTTATGTTGTATCTGTTGGGGAGACTGAAACAGAGGAAAATGGGGAAATGTAACGGACTTTCCACTTAAAGAAACGTCAAATCAACTCCGGGGAAAAGTTCACTCTCTTTATCTTCAAAAATTAGACATTCAAAAAGTTTCTTGTCATTTTGCATTAAGCAATGTCGTAATTCTCTGTGTTTCTTCATCTGTTAAACTGTGCCATTCAGAGGTAGCCTGGACTCCTCGTTTTCGTAGAATGTGTGCCTTTACCTTAGTTTTATGTGAGATGAAGATCTACATTCCTTACCCTTGTAGATATGTAGATGCTAGAAACAAATTTCTTCTCGCGCATTGATCCTGTACCTGAAGAAGGGGCCTATGTCGTGCCTTTGGAGCTGAGGTGTTCAGTGTTTTATACTAAACGTCATGAGATTCCAAACACTTACAGAGAAAAGATAGTCAAGGACTGCAGAAGATAGTCATTTCTGAACTTGAGGTGAAGTTTTGGAATCCTCCTGTCTTCTGATAACCTATTCTCCCAATAACTATAATTATGCAGAGGCGCCAGAAACTGGGGGACAAGTGTGAAATATTTTGCTGGGGGATAGGGTTCCTTGTGACCTAAGTAAATTTTGGTCAGTAATGTACCCTATGAACTAGGTCTTCTTCTCTTGTGGAGCATCTTGAGGATAATTAAATATCTAAACTCTCAGCTTGATCTTTGCTTAAATTACCCCTGGTGACTCCAAAGGCCATGACTAATGAGAGAATCCCAGGACTGGGGACACATTATGCAATATTATTTGATAACCTCCCTGAGGGCAGGGACAGTGCCTTTTGCATTTTATATGTTTTTGTATATGAATTGTTCTCTAATAGCAGTGTACATAAAAATTGCATAAAGATCTGTTAAATATGTGGGTTCTGGTCTCTCCCTGTAACTCTTTTCTTTGGAATCTACATTTTTACCCAGTTCTCAGGCTACTCTTATGTAGAAGTCCCTTGTCACTTAACAGGTGCTCTAAATATGTGTAGAATGAGTATAGTTCTTACCGCTTTTTTTGCTCCTATTTAAAAAAATAACATTTTATTGAGATATAATTCATATACCATAAATTCAGCCTTTTAAGTGTACACTTCAGTGGTTTTTAGTATATTCACAAAGTTTTGCAATCATCACCACTATCTAATTGCAGAATATTTTCATAAGCCCAAAAAGAAACTCCTTACCCATTAACAGCCATTCCCCATTTCCCCATTTTGTAGTTTTCAGTGTACAAGTCTTGCATTTCTTCTGTTGAATTTTTCCTAAGTATTTTATAATTTTTGATGCTATTGTGAATGGAATATTTTTCTTAATTTCATTTTTGGATTGTTCATTGCTAGTGTTTAAAAGATAATTGATTTTTGTATATTGATCCTGTATCCTACAACCTTACTGAAATTGTTTATTGGCTCTAATAGTATTTCATGGACTCCTTAGGATTTTCTATCTATAAAATCATGTCATTTGTGAATAGAGATAGTTTTACTTCCTCCTTTACAATTTGGATGCCTTTTTTCCCCCTTTGCCTTTTTACCTTTTCCCCCATTTTACCTGCAGTAAAAATGTTGAGTAGAAGTATTAAATAAGAGTGAGAGTGGGTATCGTTGTCTTTTCCAGATTTTAGGGGGAAAGTGTTCAGACTTTCATCACCATTTATGAAGAGCAGCTAAGAAGCTGTTGATACTTATATATTATTTTAATAGAATCCTTTATTCAATTAAATAAATTCTATTTTTAGTTCATTGAATTTTTATCATGAAAGGATGTTGGATTTTGTTAAATGCTTTTTCTGCATCTATTGTAATATCATGTGATCTTTTTTTTTTTTTTAATTTTTATTTATTTATTTATTTATTTATGGCTGTATTGGGTCTTCGTTTCTGTGCGAGGGCTTTCTCTAGTTGCGGCAAGTGGGGGCCGCTCTTCATCGCGGTGCGCGGGCCTCTCATTATCGCGGCCTCTCTTGTTGCGGAGCACAGGCTCCAGACGCGCAGGCTCAGTAGTTGTGGCTCACGGGCCTAGTTGCTCCGCGGCATGTGGGATCTTCCCGGACCAGGGCTCGAACCCGTGTCCCCTGCATTGGCAGGCAGATTCTCAACCACTGCGCCACCAGGGAAGCCCTCATGTGATCTTTGTCCTTTATTTTTTCTGTGTATTATTGATATATTATATTGATTTTTCAGATGTTAAACCAATCTTGCATTCTTGGAATGAATCCCAGGTCATGGTCATGGTGTATAATGCTTTTTATATATTTCTGGATTTGGTTTACACTATTTAGTTGATAATTTTTACATCTGTATTCATAAGGGATATTGGTATGTAGTTTTCTTTTTTGTGATATCTTTGTCTGGGTTTGGTATTAGTGTAATAGGATGAGTTGGGAAAATTTCCCTCTTCTTCTATTTTTTTGGAAGGGTTTGTGAAGGCTTGGCTTTCTTCTTTAAATGTCTTATAGAATTAACCAGTGAAACAATCTGGTCCTGGGATTTATTTTTTTGTGCGAAGTTTTAAATTACTAAATCTCTTCAACTTGTCACAGTTTTATTCATATTTTAATTTCTTCTTGAGTTAGTTTTGTTAGTTTATGTTTTTCTAGGAGTATTTTATTTCATCTAGGTTATCTGATTTGTTGGTATACAGCTTTTCATACTGTTACCTTATGAGGTCTTTAAAAGGAAAGAAGGAGGCAGGAGAGTCAGAAGCAGAGGTCAGAGTGGTATGAGGTCGTAAGGAATATGGACAGCCTGTAGAAGATGGAGAAGGAAGGAAAATGGACTCTCCCCTTAGAACTTCCAGAAAGCACAAAGCAGTGCCAACACTGTGATTTTAGCCCAGTGAAACCCATTTAAGACTCCTGACCTCCAGAAATATAACATAATAAACTTGTTTTGTTTTAAGCTACTAAGTGTGTGGTAATTTGTTACAGCAGCAATAGGAAGCTCATTACAGGTATGCCTTCAATACTCAGTAGTTTACAACTGTGCCTTGGCTTTTGCTTCCTGCTTGTGCAGAGCCTGAAGGTCAGCCAGAATGAGAGATAGGGCCCTTTCAGGTCTTTCTGGTAGACACATGGACCTACATGTGTGCAGGGCTTTCTTGATCTCCAGGAATGTATCTGAATGTTGTAAAGTCGCCTATGGATGTCTCATTCCCCAGATTTTTCTTTTACCTTGTTAGGTAGTTACTAGTTGATATTCACTACTACCATGGTTGTGGGACTGCTGGTTTTGAAAGCTACCACAGACCTGGGAGAATGTGATGGGCATAGAACAAGTTAAAATGCCACGAAGCCTGCCGTTCATAATGAGAGGCAGCTGGGTTTTACTTTGAAAACATGCTCCTTGGATTGTTGCAAGCCTTTGGTTAATTTCCAGAGGTCAGAAAAAGGTGATTTTGACCACTTTTGCTAGTGTTCTTGTAGCTTTTACGAAGGAGTGAATTTTTGGAGATCCTTACATTTTGGAAGTGCTCTCTTTGTGTCTAGTTTGAACTTATTTTTTCTGACCAATTACCTTCTGTCATTTCAGTTCAGATTTCCGTTGCCAATGCTTGCTTTCTGGATTCCTTGGTAGAAAGGAAGTCAGCTTAACTCAAGTTGTGTTCACCTCACTTGAGTATAGCTGACCTCATATGGAGAGCTGGTAAGGTGATCCCGAATTTCCTATGTATTGGAAAGAACAAGCAGCCTTTGAGGAAAGGACCTACTTTGAGGGCAGCAAGAATCAAGACACACAAGCTAGATGTAGGCCAACACTCACTGAGAAAGTCTCAGTGGGGTGGGGAAAGATTCTCTCTAGTTCTGGGAGGTGCAGAATGGCAGCCGCAGCCCCAGCAAATGCCAGTGTGGGCAGGTTAAAAGCAGCAAGGTGGGCGGTGAAGGCTCTGGAGGATACAGGGTGCATTTGAGGTGCCCTGGTTTCTTCAGGGGCATGTCACCCCTTTATTAGCATTGCACCACAAGGATTTCTTTTTTTTAAAAAATTAATCAATTAATTAATTTTATTTATTTTTGGCTGTGTTGGGTCTTCGTTTCTGTGCGAGGGCTTTCTCTAGTTGCGGCAAGCGGGGGCCACTCTTCATCGTGGTGCGCGGGCCTCTCACTATCGCGGCCTCTTGTTGCGGAGCACAGGCTCCAGATGCGCAGGCACAGTAGTTGTGGCTCACGGGCCTAGTTGCTCCGTGGCATGTGGGATCTTCCCAGACCAGGGCTCGAACCCGTGTCCTCTGCATTGGCAGGCAGATTCTCAACCACTGCGCCACCAGGGAAGCCCCGCACCACAAGGATTTCTATGGAAGGAACAAGTCTGGGTTCAAGTCATCCCCTAGGAACTCTTAGAAACAGTTCTGCAGGGGGCAGACAGGGACCTTTGGAAGAGGTTGAAATTCCTCTCATGGAGGATGGGGGCAGAATAAGAAAATGCAATTTGTACTGTTGTTGTGACCATGTTGACTCCCCCTTGGCTGGGGTGGCATGGAGGAGTGGGCTGTACCTAGTCTTCAGCTCTAGCAGAGGAGAGGAGATGGTGGCCTCCCTTCCCAGCCCTTTGCAGCTTGGACCAGGGATAGCTGATGCCAGGGCGGGGAAGGGGCTTGAGTTCCCACCTCCTCAAAGGAGGCTAATGTTCTTTTTTTTAAAGAGAGGCTTTTTTTTTTTTTTTTTTGTAAATTTATTTATTTATTTTGGCTGTGTTGGGTCTTCGTTTCTGTGCGAGGGCTTTCTCTAGTTGCGGCAAGCGGGGGCCACTCTTCATCGCGGTGCACAGGCCCCTCACTATCGCGGCCTCTCTTGTTGTGGAGCACAGGCTCCAGACGCGCAGGCTCAGTAGTTGTGGCTCACGGGCCTAGCCGCTCCGCGGCATGTGGGATCTTCCCAGACCAGGGCTCGAACCCGTGTCCCCTGCATTGGCAGGTGGATTCTCAACCGCTGCACCACCAGGGAAGCCCCGAGGCTAATGTTCTTTGCCTTTTATGTGGCTCCAATTGTTTTGAACCTCGGCCTAACCTGTTTATTAAAATTAGGAAGAAGACTTGTACATAGGACTCATTTGAAGTGTTATCAATTTAAAGAAGCTCTGAGTTCCCCTGGAGTCTCAGGTGGGGTGGAATTTCTTGCTGACAGAGGCTTCTATTAGCTAATGAGTTGCCTCCTGGGCCAGTTGTGTGTTCACGCTTTACGTCCACGTCACCTACACTTTTCAGAGCTCCTCATTCATTCTCAGGATTTAGATTTGAACCCTTTTTCTTTTTCCAACTAACTTAAATTGAACAAAAGTTATGTGCTATGGATTGAATTGTGTCCCCATCTCCCTGCTTCACGTGTCGAAGCCCTAACCCCCAATGCAGCTGTATTTGAATGTGGAATCTCTAAGGAAGTAACTGAGGTTAAAGGAAGTCATGAAGATGGGGCACTGATCCAGTAGAACTGGTGTCTTCGTACTAACAGATGCCAGAGAACTTGCTCTCCCTCTCTCCACGTGCACACACGAAGGAAGGACCATGTGAGCACATAGCGAGAAGGCAGCCGTCTGCAACACAAGGGGAGAGCTCTCACCAGATATCACCCCGCTGTCCCCTTGATCTTCGACTTCCCAGTCTTCAGAACTATGAGAAAATAAACTTCTGTTGTCTAAGCCAGCCAGTCTGTTATGTTATGGAAGCCCTGGCAGACTAATACAGTGTGTTAGAACATGAAGTTTGGGGCTAGCTCATGAGAGTAGGAGGGAAAAAAGCTGAAGATTAAAAGGAAAGAAACCCACTCACCAAAGGAAGTCAAAACCCTGGGAAAACCACACCCAGAGGGCCAAGTGGCCTTTTCTTTTTTTTTTTGTCGCCGACTAATTTCTTGTGAATTAGTGAAGTGCCAAGAAACACGGGGACTCAGAGCCCTCTGCCAGGCCCGGGTATCTTGCCTCTTAACTTCTGTCCCATTTAAGCCTTAGCATCAATTTGATGGGATTGCTTCCTGGATCAATCGCACAGCCTTGCAGGGCAGCAGACACCATCGCTTGACTCGTGTGGCTTCACAGATGCACTCTGACACTAGTGCGTCCTGGCCTGCTCATTCCAGCGAGCAGTTCCTGGCCCTCTCTGGTGTGAATGCTGATGCTGCCATGCTGCAGGCAAGGGTGGCGTGCCTTCATGCTTTTCAACAAGTAACTGTTGAGCGTTATATGCCAGGCAATGGGAGGTGGAAGCTGTGAGCAAAATGGACAAAACTTCCTGCCCTCGCGGAGCTCACCTTCTTGTGCTTTTTCTTTACATTACATCTGTACTTTCACGTTGAAAACTTCATTATTTTTCCATTGGAGTGTCTGCTCTACCTCTAGATGGTGAGCACTTTAAAGAATGGGATTCGAGCTGTCTGGTCATTACTGCATTGTGCCTGGTACCTAGTGGGTACTCAGTATATATTCGTGCAGTGCATTCATTTATGGACCAGGTAGGGGAGGAAAACTTCCCTCTATCCTTCTAGGTTCTTTTAGCTGCTCTAATAATCAAATTGACAAGACAGATTCATAGGAGAAAAACAAACAACACGCATATGTACGGAGGCCCCGTAAATATGAGACCTAAGAAGTGACCAAAGCGGGCTGTTTATGTAACTTTTTTTTTTTTAAACATGAAATCACTGCATTTTATTATTTATTTATTTATTTATTTTTGGCTGCCTTGGGTCTTAGTTGCGGTATGTGGGATCTTTCGTTGTGGCGCGTGGTCTTTTCGCTGCAGGCTTGGGCTTCTCTCTAGTTGTGGTGAGAGGGCTCCAGAGCACACGGGCTCTGTAGTTTGCGGCACCGGGCTCTAGTTGAGGGGTGCGAGCTCAGTAGTTGTGGCACGTGGGCTTAGTTGCCCTGCGGCATGTGGGATCTTAGTTCTCCGACCAGGGATTGAACCAGCGTCCCCTGCATTGGAAGGCGGATTCTTTACCATTGGACCACCAGGGAAGTCCCTGTTTATGTAACTTTTTAGATAAAGAATCAATTATCTGTGAAAACAAAGGGGCTTGGAGGGTAACAAATTAATGAAGATGTAACAAAGTTTATTTATACAGCTTTATTGGCCTCACATTCCCTATATACTATATACGGTGATAAGGATGCCCTCCATCCTCCTGGCATAAACAGGGTACCTTCCCATGGGAGCTTTGTTTCCCACTTTCAGGGGAACGAAGGAGGGTCAGAGTGTTATTCTTGTACTGGCTGTTTCTCAAGTAACTTTAATTCAAAATAATCAATATGCCACCTTGGCATATATTGGGGTGGCCTGCCCCAAGCCCCATCAACCATGCTCACCTCCCATAGGTATTCTGCATCTCACCTCTTCATATATTAATGCAGAATTTCCAAATACCAGATAGCCCTCATCTGTCTAGGATGACTTAAACCAGTAACAAGGTTTGCTGTTCATCCATAGGCCTTTGATAAAATATTGCTGACTTGCCATGAATCTGCAAAGCTGCAGACTCCCATGCTCAGAGCACTGCCATCCCCACCAGTGGTACCCCTCCCTTAACCCTGGGATCACAGCTCTACATCCAGTGAGAACTGGCTTATGAGATCTGATTGTTAAATTTTCAAACTAGTTAACGTCACATTGGTAGATTGAAATTAACTATTATGGGAGTATTTATATCATGGAAATTGGCAAATGCTACAATCGAAATGCTGCAAATCAGCAGGTGCCCCCAGCCCAGCTAGTTATTAACATTTATCAGCACACCACTTGAATTGATAGAGAGAAAAAGGGGCATGATGGTGTCTTTGAGCCACTGAACCAGTCCTGCATGGCCTGCTCTTGTCTTCTTATTAGATAAATGACAAATGTCTTTGTGGTTTAAGCCCTCGCTACTTTAAAAATGTGGTTGGTGAACCAGTAGTATTGGCATCACCAGGCAGCTTGTTAAAAATGCAGAGTCTCAGGCCCTAGTCTAGACCTACTGAATCAGAAGCTGCACTTCAACCAGCTCTCCTGTTAACGTACGTGAACATTAAAGTTTGTGAGCTCATGTTTGTCAATAGCTCTCAACTGTGGGTGGACTTCAGATCAGCTGAGTGCTTGTTTATACCCAGATTGCTGGGCCCAATCCCTGCATTTCCATTTCTGATTCAAAAGGTCTAACTAAGGTAAGCCCTGAGAATTTTTATTTCTCACAAGTTCCCAATGCTGCTAGTCTGGGACCACATTTTGAGATGCACTGGTGGTTTATCTATCATTGGTCGCATTTTCTATTTCTTGTAGCCGAGTACATCCTAACTGACCTAGGCAGGACTGGGATGGTAAATGTTTAACAACCACTCTCCAATTGAAAAAAGCCTTGATTTGGAGTGTTGGCCAATTTCCTGTGGTGTGACTATTCCCACCTTGATCAGTTTCAAGCTATCAACATGGTGTCACTGACTGCAGAGTTGAGGAGACAAACAGAAGTGGCTCTCCCGAGCCTGTGTGAGCCGGTTCCTGAGCAAGGAGTTAGCTGTTAAAGAGCTTTAAGCAAAGCGACTCAATTAGATTTGGATTTTAGATAGATCTGTGTCTCCAGGCTCACTTTAATAGGGTCAGATGGAGGTGGAGATCCCCTTAGAAGACTATGGCAATATTTCAGCTAAGAAGCTTGAGCCGTGCAGCAGGAGGGGGTGAATTCGAAAGCTAGTTAGGAGGTGGATTTGCAGTCCAGTGAGTGCGGAGGCTAAAGGCAAGGGCAGAGTCTGGGTTGACTCCCAGAGTTTCAGATTGGGTGATTGGTAGTGTCATTAATTAAGATTAGGAAAACAGAGAGAGGAGAAGATTTTGGCAGGGTTTGAGTGGAGATGATTTCCCAGTCCTTTATAAAATTATATTCAGCAGTAGCTTATTTATTTATTTATTTATTTATTGTCTCTCCTGTGGACTCTTGTACATTGTAGGGGATTTTTCCCCCCCCAGTCCTAAAGCTGTCAAAATCCAAACAATTTGGAGATCCACTGGGTTCCCAGATAAAATATAGAATACCAGGTTAATTTGAATTTCATACTAACAACAAATAATTTTTTAGTATACATATGTCCAAATATTGCACGAGATGTTCTTATACTAAAAAAAAAAAAATTCCTGGTTTATTTGAAATTCAGATTTAACTGGGCTTCCTGTATTTTTATTTTTGGCAACCCTATCCTCCCATGTACTTATAACGGAGACACTTTTGATTGGCTGCCCTGAAATTAGAGTAAACACAGTGTAGGTCCTGCTGACAGCACACTGCAATGGCCACAGGTTGTTTGTAGTAGGAAGTGTGGGTCTAGATTTCACATGAGCTTCTGATGAGGCTGGAGTAGGGAAAGCAAGGGGGGTGGTGATGGCAAAGAATTGTGTGTGAGTCTGTGGAAAACTGGCTGAATGTGAATGCATGATACCAAACTTGGAAGTGGGTCTGTTGTGTATTGTCTGCACTACAATGAAATGTATTTTCTAAGAAAGGGATCTCTGAGTTGCCCTCTGCCCCCTAATAGTTTTCTAATGCTTCTGTACCATTTGTCACTTCCCCTGACTGCCAGCTGAAGTCTTTGAGGAGCATCACATACATCTTTCTAATATTAGACCTTGTGATACCTTTGCTCCAAATTCCTTACTCCTGCTTTAAATCAATTTTTTGATCTCCATCCTGAATCCCTCTGAGCAGGGCCCAGCTGGCCCTACCCATCCTGGACGGGGTTCAGATGACATCTGTGCATGCTTTCCACACCTGGGGCCTGCCTGCCAGGCATTCCCCAGTCGCAGCCTGGTCTCCTGGAGGCCTCCTGGGGAGATAAACAGAATCTGGAGGGCAGATGGGCCTCTGCCTCCCGGGCTGCCCTGGACAGAAGTATGGCCCTGACATTGGAGGGGTAATCACGTCCATGTGTAAGTTTGAAAATGTGAAATCACATGTGAAAGTGCGTGCAGAACATAATCAAATTTTAGATAAATGGACATTTCTGTGGGTCTGAAGTGTTTTCAGATTGTTTCACAATTTTGTAAAGGTGCTATTTTTACACTCTTTGTGATTCTTGGGAAAACATGTCTTAATCGTCTGTGTGTTTTTCATATCATATAAAAGTAAGTCATCACCTCTACTCCTGCTGTGTCAAAACCCACTCTTATTCCTAATCTTTATTAAAAGTGCCATCATTTACCCAAACAACAGTACTAAGAATATTGGAGACATTCTAGGCCCTGCTTTCTTTCATACCTCCTCCCCAACCAAGACATCATATCCTTTAAATTCTATTTCTTGAAGAAAATCTGCCCTTCTTCTGAATCCCTACTGCCTTAGTCCTACCTCAGAAACACTGCCATGGTCGAGACCCATTTTTGAGTTACATAGTACTTTGCTGGGGCACAGAATAGATGAAGAGACTAGTTTGAGTTTTCTCACAATTTGGCTTGTGTCAAATTATCTTCGTCTTCTTGCTAGGGTGACTAGAATAGCTATAGGATGGTCACAGAATGGAGAGTCAGGGTAGCATAGAGAATAAGAACGTGGGCTCTGGAGTCAGCCTGCTGAAGTTCAATGCCCACTCTGTGACCTTGGGCAGGTAATAACATCGCTGCATCTCAGTTTTCTCCTGGGTCAAATGAGATGAGAACCATAGGCTTATTATAAGGATTAAATGAATGTCTTGCACAAAAGAGTAAGTACTGTATAAATGGTGGTTAAATCAAATGGTGGTCTAAGGGGATGCTGGGTCCCAACCTGTCTCTCACCACGTCTGCCACAACTTGGGAACGCACCAGAGGTATGGCTTCTTCTCACGATTGGATGGTACTTCTGAAAGACCCAGAACCTGGATCAATATCTGCCCACAGGCTCTGGGGAGGAAGACTTAGAACACTGTTACATTAGATTTGTATCTACACAAGGAGGGCAGGGGCCATGGACCCTGGGACCCTCACCTATTGAGATGAATTGGTTCTGGAGAGCTGCCCAGGGGCTGATGCCAATTGGGTGATACAACTATCATCTATTTATTAATTTGCTCATTTGTTTTTCCACATTTACTGTACATGTATCTCTTTTGTGTGCTAGGCACTTGGGCATACAAAGATGTGCAAAGAACCACAGATTATCAGGTAAAATCAGCAAATCATTTACACACATGGAGATCAAGATGAGATGAAGGCAGCCAGGAGTCCGAGTCAGAGAGACAAGGGCCTTCAGTGTTTAGCAGTCCAGGCAAGCAGATGGCTGTTCATCGTTCAAGAACAGAGCTCAGTGATCCAGGAGCTCGAGATAAAACTCATGCTCAGGAGTGATAGAGATTCAGGCTGGAGATACTGGCCAGAATCTAGGCACAAGGCCCAGAGCAAGAGCTTATCTATGGGTCGGTCAACATGGGGAGGTGGTGCTGGTAGAGGGGCGCTGGGGCCACAGGAAAGAACTGCGTGGGCATCCAGGTCCTAAGTGGGAGCCAAGAGAACACAGTTGTTCTGGTCTTGCTCTTGAGCTACCTGCTTCTGAGTCTGAGATGGTCACTTAAGTGCCTCAGTGAGCCAGCAGGGTGGTTTTTATGCTTTCCCCGAGTATGGCTTTGCTTAGAAATCAGGCAGGCTGAGCTGGCTGGAGCAAGTCTTGGATGAATACTTGCTTTCCATAAACCACTATTTTAGGGCCTGAACCATGGAGTAGGAAGAAAAGCAAAGTCTTTCTCTCCAGGAGGAGTTGCTGCTTTAACAAGAGAGGTATGGTCAGCACAAAAAAACCCCGAATGGATACATACATCAGCACCCATCTCTGCCCTCCCTGCTGGCCCCCGTCCCCATTTTATCAACATCACTACACACACAGCCACATACAGACCTGTTGCTTCATTAAGTGAACCTACTAGAGGTAGCTCGGATTTAGTTTCCTAATAAAAAGGGTCTTAAATATTGCAGTTTTTGAAAGAAGGAAGAGACATGGTGTTATATAAACAATAGGTGTTTTTCACATTTTTTCCCCTGTTTTGTGCTCTTACAGCACCCCTTTTATTTCTCAGTCTATTGTAGAACTTTTTTTTAATATAAGGCTGTGTTGGGTCTTTGTTGCTGTGCATGGGCTTTCTCTAGTTGCCGCGAGCAGGGGCTACTCTTCGTTGCGGTGCGCGGGCTTCTCATTGCGGTGGCTTCTCTTGTTGTGGAGCACGGGCTCTAGGTGCACGGGCTTCAGTAATTGTGGCTCGTGGGCTCTAGAGTGCAGGCTCAGTGGTTGTGGCTCACGGGCTTAGCTGCTCCACGGCCTGTGGGATCTTCCGGTACCTGGGCTCGAACCCCTGTTTCACATTCTTAATGTCCTAGACATGCTAGAACTTTCTGTTGTAGCCACCATTCTTAAAATCATCCCTGCTTGATTCTTTCACAAAGAGATTGTTCCTGGGTAAAAGTAATTTAAAACCCTAACCCAAGTGATTCGATTGTATGGCCCCTTCTAAGTTTTATAAGGCTGAAAAATACATCAGCAGTGTACTTCTCTGCTTTATTTCTTGGGATGACTTTTATTTTAAGAGTATTTGGCAAAATGAAAACAACCTAATTCAGTGTCTCTTGCCTTATTTTTAGAAAAAGTCATCACATCCTTTAAAAACATCTTTTTGGGTTTCTCTAAAACGCTTTTTTTAGTTTCCTAAAAAAAAAAAAAAAAAAAAATTTTAGTCACCTCTAGTAGGCTCACTTAATGAACCAACGTGTAAGTATGGATGTGTGTATAGTGATGTTGATAAAATGGAAAAGTGGTCCAGCAGGAAGGACAGAGATGTGTCCTGATGTATGTGACCATTTGTGTCCATTTTGAGATGGCCACCCCTTCTGTGGAGTCAAAGATGTGCTAACCTCTGAGATTTATTCAGAGGGATTTTGCTGAACAGCTGGGTGGGTGAGGGGGACTGGCTTCAGCTCTCCCAGAGGAAGGAGTGTGGTGGGTAGAGCAGACTGAAGACACGTGTGAACTCCCTTGCTCACCTCACCTCTGCTGATCTGCCGCCACTGCTCCTAATTTTGGTCTCACAGTGAATTGTGGCTTTGCTTATGCCAGCCCTTTGAAGTGGAGAATTGTGTGGGTCTCTGGACTCCTTGGAAGTGAGGGTTCTGTGATGGCGCTTCAGTTAGAGACGGGGGGCCCTGCTTGTGGTGGAGAAGTCCCACCCGGGGTCAGGGTCGGAAATCAAGGAAGGCCGCCAAGATCAAACTATTCTGGGGTCTGAAAATAGGCTCCTCTGCGGAGAGACCCGCTCACGGGGGGGCTGTGTTCCAGAAGAAGGTGGCGCTTTTGTGTTCCGCTTTGGAGTGAACCTTCCTCTCGTCCAGGGTTTGACAAGGCTCACAATGCAGCCCCTGGCCCATCTGCCTGCAGCCCTGGCCCACTGTCCCTTTGATCCAGGTCACCTCTGAGCCCTCTCTGTTAACCAGCTCTTTAGCTAGCCAAGCTGAGTGGGTGGAGGGGATGACGCCCGGCATGGGTTTAGGCCTCTTTTAAGGCCTCGCCGAGCCTTTTTTACGGAGGCAGGAACCAGCCCCCTTTTCTCCCCTCCCCCAGAGAAACCAAATCCCGCCACGCCTTGCTTTTTTAAGGGAACGTTTCTATTTCTTTTCCTTTGCGTCTTCTTCCCAAGGATATTTGGAGAAGGAAATGGGGAAGGGATGTAAAGGGTATGCACTTCCTCATTTCTCTTTGGATCGTAACTTTGGAGCAGCGGATTCCCAAAGCCCTCTTGACAAATGGATGTGAGGCGTGCCTTGCACCTGCCGCCGGTAGATGGCGCTCAGTCCCCACTCAGCCTCCCGGCGAGCCGAGACACGGGGCTGGGCTCTGCCGTCCAAACCGAAAACCGCTGTTACCCGTGCGGGCAAGAGGCAAACCTAGCATTTTATGCATTTCGAGAAAGAAAGCCTTTCTGTTTGGGTTCACTTCACATTCTCTGGAGATGTGTTTGGAAACCCCCTCTGCCACTGAACTCATCACTGTGGCCTTTTATTCACTTACAAAATGCTTCCCCAGAATCCCAGCTCAATTACCTTTTGTCTCCCCTCTGTCCTAATACTCCGGTTGAATGCAGGAAAAACAAAGCAGCAAGGTCAGATGTCCCCTTTCTCTCCCAGAAAGGTTTTTGTTGTTTTCCAGAACCAAATGGAATGAGTGGGCCTGCTACCCACATATACCTGCTATGTGTGTGTCTCTATGTGTATATATTCCACAAACACTTACTTCTGCCCAAAGAAAAGAAATACATAAATGAATAAAAATAATTCTATATATTGATATTTCTTTCCTTTGGGCAAAAGCAAACGTTTGTGGGCAGTGTTTTTACCACTCTTCTCAAAGCATATGCTTATAAGGCGTTTCAGAGGTCCAATATCTAAAAAACTATCAAGCACATCTGATGGTTAATCAATTCCACAACTAGGTACTGACTGCAGTGATGTGTGAAGTCTTATAGTCTGTGTTGTTGGGAGTACTTAGATGAGTAATTTCTTTATTCTTAAAGAATTTACCGTCTAGCCCTGGGAAAAAAGCCTTAGGACAACGGAGCCAAAGTATTGTGTGTGTGGATTTGAATATGTGCACACAGGCTGTGTGTGCATGTTCACATGTGTGCTGTATTCAGTCAAGATTGAGGTCTGGGGGCTGTTATAGACTTAGAGCGATATATCTAGATAACGATATATCTAGATAAGTAGATTTGGTTGCCTCAAAGCACCACGCCTGGGTTGAGTGGGTACTGAGCTCTATTGATGAAGATGTGAATTAGCTCCCAAAAGGTCTAAATTTACCTTAAATTCATGGAACGACTTACCTTTTCTAAAGTACTTTCACATGCATTATTTCAGGAATAGTCTTTTGCAAATATTTTATGTTGTGACTTACATTCAACAGTATAAGCAAGAGATGAACAGATATAGGCATTAAGGAACAATGCATGACCGGAACCCAGAAGGCCAGCCATAGCTTCATCTATTTTGCTTTCTATTGCCTGTATTCTTCCCCCAGAAAATATTTAGTGGATTTGAATGGAAAGGAAAAATTCCTCTGGTAGGAAATCTAGTGGACTCTGTGTGTGTGTGTGTGTGTGTAGGCGTGCGTGTGTGCTATTTAATGTCTTTCCAGAGGTCTTGGTCTGTTGCAGTAGCCTTGCCAATCCTTCAATTACTGTTTTCTTTCATGAGAAATTGTTACTGGAAGGCACTCACCCTTTTAGGGAGCTGTGAATGTGGTTATAATTGCCTGTTTCTAAGATAATTGGCCTGACTGCGTAGCCCTGGAAAAGTTACTTGAACGAAAGGAATGTGAAGGGGAGCCTGAGCTGCATTCAGACTCAATCTTGGCTGCGAGACCTGGCTGCCAACATCAGCCATTGGCGTGGAGTAACCAAAGTGGATTGCAAGAGATACGAAACTGGAAAATTCTATAAATAAGGCCATCTCAAAGGCAATGACCACTTGAGTTCTGACATTTCCTTGCAGAAAGATTTTTTTTTTTTGGACTGTAAAGTTACCCATTGGAACTTTCAGTGGTTCAAATCCAGTAGCCATAGAAAACTAGACCCTCCAGTGGATCCCAATCCCTTCTGTAGAGGAGGCTCTGGAGATTCAGGATCTGAATGTTATCCAAGTCTGCAAGAGCAATGGAAGGGAGATAGAATGGGTAAAGGTTAATTTCAGGCATTAAATCAATGCAAAATTTTCTAACATCTATATTATTGGCGCTATCAATGGCCTTTGATGCCATTGATCAAAGAGTTGTGCTAATTCATTACAAGCTAACATGAAATGACCATGTTCTTAGCTCCTGGGGAGAAGCTAAAATACACTTTCTTTTAAAAGTGTAGGATCCTAGGGTGTTACAGGAGGCAATTAGTTTTTCTTTTTTCTTTTTTGTCCTTAAACTTCAGGCTGTCATGTTGCTTTCTGAAAAAGGAAGTTTTCACTAGAAAACCCCTTAGGATGCATTTCTGCGGCCATAACTGAAACTTGGTTACTAAAAAGGTTAAAGAATCTTTCACTTGCTCAGAGCAAGAGTGTAATAATTCACAGAGGAAAATAAAGACCAGTGTTGTCATGAGATGAGTAACCCAATCAAGAACACCTAACTTGGGAATTCCCTGGTGGTCCAGTGGATAGGACTGCAGGCTTTCACTGCCGAGGGCCCAGGTTCAATCCCTGGAAAAAATAAAACCACCTAATTTGACAAAAGATTGCCCAGCCATTCCAGGATTTATGGAAAGCAAGTAAGTACTGTCGGAAAAATCAACTTAACAAATCAATGTTGCTCTTCTTCTATTTCTCATTTTCATTTTTCCCCCCCAACAAACTTCTCTTTGTGTGAAGCACTCGCAGGGTCACGGGATGATACAGGTTATATGGAAAGCATTGTCAGGATTGGAAATTATTTGAACTCGATGTGTTTTGAGGAGGTATTGCAAAGACTTGCTGCCCAAAGAGCTCCCTCCCTCCAATCCCAGGCAGACATGAGGCAAGGTCCATGCCAGGCTGCCTTCCCGGAGCAGTGAGTTCTGTGGTTCGTTTTGCTGAACGTTTTTTCAGTGACTAGCAATTTAAGCATGCCTCTGCAAGCTCCTATTTAATTTTTCAAAACGTTACTGTAAATCCAGGCAAATTGTACACTCCTTTTTCAAAGTTCTTTTTAGCCGTGGGGACACAATTATAATCTTCTGCTGTATCCAACCACAACTATACAGGCATTAAAGAGAATTAGGCAGACCTGTAGACACTAACACGGAGAGACCTAAAAGATGTACTGTTAAGTGAAAAAGCAACAGGCAGAAAAAATTGTTTAGGAAAAATTCTGTTATTTATGTCGACATATAGAAAAACAAGCAGAAGCATCTACAGCAAACTGTAAATTTGGTTACCTTTGGGGAGAAAACAGCAATGGGTGAGGGGTGAAAAATGGACTTGTACCTTTCACTCTCTATGCTTCTGTATCGCTTGAATCTTTTTTTTTGCTGTGATGTATTAATGAATTATTTCTGTAATAAGATAGTTTTTAAAGAGTGACTAAATATGGCCACAGTGCTTCAAACACACTGAGAAAAAACACCTATTTTTATCTTCTCCTTTGTGTCAGAGTATATACATAATATTTTTGTTGTTATATCATTTACTGTAGCACAGATAAGAAGGGGTTAAGCCATCTAGGTCATTTTTAAACGCCGGGATTCTTGCAATCAAGGCAATCAAAACCCACTTCCACCTTAGCCCTCTGCCACCATTCATCAAATAGGTCTTGTTCTGCTGGGAAGACAGTATTGTTTCACAAGTAGGAAAATACCCAGCTGCAAATGGTTTGTACAGAGCTGGGAAGAAATCTACTGAGAATTCCAGGAGAAGGTCAGCGGTGTCCTGCTTCTACATGGGTTGCAATGTGTGCTTTCTTTTTCTAGAGTGAAACCTCTGAATAGCCAGATGTCCCGGAGATGAATGAAAATTGTCCTGACGTGCAGAGTGGGCCTTAGAAATGAGGGCTAAACAAATCCTAACGTGGAAGAAATAAGCATTGGGAATTCTCTTGGAATGAACAGGAAGTGGAATTCCAAAGGAGCCAGTCTGGGCTGCCCGCCGCCTTTCTGATTTAATTTGTGTTGTCCGAGCTTCGCCCTCATACCTTGTAAAGTCTCACTTTGCTTCACTGTCTGTCACCAAATGACATTTTCAGAAGGTTGGGGGGATTCACTGCTGGCCTCGGTGCATGGGGTTCTTGGTGAGCGCAGGAGATGTTTTCTCTCTCTCTTTTCTTCTTTCTTTCTAGCCATTCCGATCTCTCACCGTCCTTCAGTCAAAGCCTTCTGTACTACCTTTACCATGCATATTAGGCATATAAAGCATCATAAAAAAGGGACCTATAGCACCACAGTCCTTTAATTTTCCTGGGAAAGAGTAAAGCTGATTACTTTGTCAGTATCTAACTGAATCTTTTGTTTTGTTTGTTTGTTTTTATCTCCCTGAATATTATTGTGAGAGTCACAGGTTTGACCAGATCATTCCCTGGTGTAGGTGGGAATAAGAACTGGTAGAGAAATGGGGGGAGGAAGTGGAGGGAATCACTCCTCTGTTAAGCTAGCCTCCTTTTGATGGGTTTGCTTATTTTTTTCCTTTATGGATTCCTATTGGGGGCTACACGGATATCAATGTGAAAATATCTTAAAAGGTGTGCTTGCTGTTAGGAACTGAAAACAGGCATAAACCATGACGAATCACCATCATTCTCCCACATATATCTTTACCAAAGTGCTTATAAAGCTCCCAGTTTCACCCCTAAAAGGAGACTTTATTTTTTTAAACACCTTTATTATATAATTGCTTTACAATGGTGTGTTAGTTTCTGCTGTATAACAAAGTGAATCAGCTATACATATACATATATAAAAGGAGAGTTTAAACTCAACTAAGGTACACATGAAGATTATAGTTCAAGGAGTTGGGATATAAAATTCAGTGTGAACAGTTAAAGAAGCAGGGCTATTTAACTCACATAACAATTGTTATTATTCTTAAGGCTAGAGAGCCATAGTAGGAGACTTCTTATGGTGGGTCTGCTCAGACCGTGTTCGCTTTCTTTAAGAACAGATACCCATCTTCCCACTGCCAGCAGTCAGCCCTGGGTGCATCCTGTAGCTCCACCCGCCTCTCCCTGGCTGTGTTGAGTGACCAAAAGAATGGACACTTGGCCCAGGAATGCTCCACCCAGAGACTGGGTTAGGTTCTGTAACAGGGATTTTATTTTTGAAATATACCTGGCTGTATTTCCTCTTTTCGGCAGTCCTGTTTCCTTTTCTGAAGTCTTTCTGCTACTTTTACCCAGGGAAAGAGGAGGATAGAGAAAAAGCCTTTCTCGCCTCTCCAGGCTAACCAGTTCAGGTTCAGGTACCCTGTAGAGAAGCCCTTTATTCATGTCACCAGAGCCACAAGGTACGTCTCAGGCAGTCGTGTAGAAATAACTGAGCAAGGGGTCAAGGCTTTTGGTCCTGAGCAGGGTGCTATAAGCTGATAGGGTGGCTGTGTGAGAAGTAGAAAATGTGCATGGGGGGACAGAAGTAGAAACAAACTTGGCCAGCGGATCAGTGCCTTTTTGCAAAAGTCAAAGACTTTTTTTTCTCCAGACGGAGGCAGTATAATGCCAGAGCACAGGGCTTGGTGAGTATAACACAGACTGGATTTTGGGTCACATTTGCTCCTCTGACCAGAGGTCTGTGCGCAGTGCACATGTGGCTCAGCTGTACGTAGAAGCCCTGTGCCTGAGGATCACTTCCTACAGTCTCTGCGTTCCAGCATGGTGTTTAGAAAGTGACTTTGATTTCCCAGGCTACTGAAGAAGGGGAGGAACGCTCAGGGAAGTGGTTGATGGGTAGAGGAACCAGCCACTTTGCACAAGGCACCCAGGGACTAGGCAGGACAGATTTCACAGAGAACTCATGCAGGTGGCCAGGGCTACCGGAATATGTGTTTGAGAAGCATTTACCTGGGGCTCTCACTGGGTACTTGAATTCTCATCACTTCCTGGGCTTTGGAATTTGCTTTAATTGGAGCTCTCAATTTTCACACAAGGTGGATTTCACTGAATAGAAGTTATTTGGCCAACATAATAACAACTCTTATTCCCACAATTTGCTCTTCCGTTTAGACACAAGCTTCTCCTTTGTTTCTCTGTAACCAGATGCTTTCTGCAATGCTCCTGTTATGCAACGCATTGGTAATCAGTAGTCTTAGTCACTCACACCAACATGGTCAAAGTTACACTATGTTTTTGCAAGATCGATATACTATGATCTTCATCAGGGTTCCTGAATTCCTAAATCATGTTTTGATTAATTCATGGTGTTTCTAGTTAAGGACTGACCATGTTAGTCCAGGCAAGCTCGAGGTACCAAAAATACAGTTTATTTGGGAATAGCAGAGTAATCCCAATTAATTGGGGACACGCAGACTTCAGGGAGCAGCCGGGAGTCCCACGAGGGGTTAGGGCAGGTTGCGTTTACCCTTACGGAGTGCGAAAGAGGAATGGCCCCCGGGAGTCCACCCAGCAAGTTCATTGGCTCCAAGATGGGGAGAGATTGTTGGCGGCTGCCCATTGGTTGGAAGATGTTTCCATCTTACGTAAATCTGGCATTTACCGGAAGTCAGACTGTCAGCCTTTAAGGTTCCTTTTCCTGCGAGCAGTTCTCCATTTCTTATCCTTCATTTCTTATCCATTTGAGACTAAAATCCTTTCACAGACCTAGAACAGGCCTCGAGACAAAAATAATTGTTGTCAGGTAAGTTTGGAAAAGACTACGTATTTTTCTCTCTTCCTGTTGTCTTCTCTTTCATATTATTATTATCATATTAGAGTTTATGAAAATTGCTCGAATAGCCTTTTAAATTTAACTCTGAATGACCGAGACTTATTTAACTCAGAAACTATTTGTTCCTGTGGAACTGTTCCATGAAAACATTTTGTTCTAGATTTCGGCGTCTTGCATTGAAGATAACGAAAGAACATTTTGTTCTGGCCCTTTGAAAAAGCGGAATGCTTTCAGAAAGGTTTATTTACCTATTTGGGAAATCATCTCTCCTTGTTTTAAGGCAGCTGACTTTGGGCTTCCCTCTTCTTAAGTGGCCTAGGCTTATCTGGTTTTGGTTTTTAATGCTTCCTCTGTTTGAGTAAGTGATGATTGTTTACCATCCATTCTATTCTTTCAAATGACAAATCATTTAAAAAATATTTTTATCTTTTCCCTTATGCTCAGGTAGCCCTCTGCTATGTACAGAGTACTTTCACATTGATTATCTTATTGATCGTTTCTATGACACAGTCATTTTAAACAACCTTGCAAATAGTATTTAAAAATCATTAGGGCCATTAATATTCTATTTAGTCTGCAAAAATTTGAAATGGCTGACTCCTCTGTATCACAGAACCAAGAGGATATAAAATTTTGCCTGTAGCAAAAATGTTTAGAGCTTTTACTTAACCATAGATTGCTAAACTCCAGTGAAAACTAAAGGAAAGAAAGTTACAGAGTGGGAGAGTTGTTTACTATAGTTATTGTTAGAAATAAACTGCCTTTAAAAAATTATGCTTCTCCTGATTTATTTTAGATTCTGGTCATGTCATTTTGCAAGGCCATTATATACAATATATTCTCAAAGATTCTGGGATTCACGTCATGATATTCTCCAGTAACCCCCAGCAAATCAATATCTAAGTAGAAGTATTTTGTTTGCTATCTTAAATTTACCCAAAGCTTATGAGAGGAAATATTATTTTTAGAGTTGCTTTCTAGTTACACATTCTAGGATTTCTTAGTTGTTTTATTTTCCTGGTTTCTATTAGAAATATTAAATATTTGTTGAATGATTAAATAATGAGGTAAAAAAAATAATAATGAGGTAATAGTTAGCAAAGTCCTGGAATTTATATCCCCTTTTTCACACCTTCCCTTTGATATTTTTAATATATATACTTATGTTAAGTCTGAACCAGTTGTGTTCAGTTCTTAATGATTCCTATTGAATTTATATTATTTTTACAACTTTATTAAGGTATAATTGACAAACAATAAATTGCATATGGTTAAAGAGTACAATTGATGGTTTTGGACATACGTAAACACACATGAAAGGGTCACCACAATCAAGATAACAAACATTTTGTCTAACCCCAAAAGTTGTCTTGTGCTGCTTTGCAGTCATCTCTCCGTTTCCCCTGTCCCCAAGCAACCGTTACTTGTTTTTTGTCCTTATAGTTTAGTTTGCATTTTCTATAACTTCATAAAAGTAGAATCATACAGCATATACGTACTTTTTTGTATCTGGCTTCTTTAACTCAGCATAAAGATTTTGAGGTTCATTACGTTGTTATGTGTATCAATAGTTAATTTTTTAAAAAACATCTTTTGAGCATAAAAGATAGTTTTGAGCATATATTTTTGCGGAATAGTATTATATATTTCACATTTTATCTATTCACCTGTTGCTCTGCACTGAATTGTTTCTAGTTCTGTGTTTGTTTTTCTTTTTCTTTTTGCTATTGTGAGTAAATCTGCTATGAAAATTACCTAGCAATGAATGGTGTGGAATGGCTGATAGGTGTATGTTTACCTATTTCTTTCTTTCTTTTTTAAAAAATTTATTTATTTATTTATTTATTTTTGGCTGTGTTGGGTGTTCGTTTCTGTGCGAGGGCTTTCTCCAGTTCCGGCGAGCGGGGGCCAGTCTTCATCGCGGTGCGCAGGCCTCTCACTGTCGCGGCCTCTCCCGTGGCGGAGCACAGGCTCCAGATGCGCAGGCTCAGTAGTTGTGGCTCACGGGCCTAGTTGCTCCGTGGCATGTGGGATCTTCCCAGACCAGGGCTCGAACCCGTGTCCCCTGCATTGGCAGGCAGATTCTCAACCACTGCGCCATCAGGGAAGCCCCTACCTATTTTTTTAAAAATAACTTTTGCAGGACTTCCCTGGTGGTCCAGTGGGTAAGACTCTGTGCTCCCAATGCAGGGAGCCTGGGTTCGATCCCTGGTCAGGGAACTAGATCCCACATGCCGCAACTAAGAGTTCGCATGCCGCAACTAAGGATCCTGCATGCCACAACTAACACCCGGCACAGCCAAATAAATAAATAAATATTAAAAAAATAATTTTTGCAGTGTCACTTGTGATAACATCTCAGTGAACTGCAATCAGAATGCCAGTCATAAGTTTAAAAACTATCTTGAGCATATGGTATGTGCCAAGAGCTGAGGAGGCAATGGAAACAAAAATAGATATCTTGCCTGTTTTCATGTCGCTTATAGTTACTGTAAATAACTATAATTAATTAAATGGCTATTCTAATAATTGTGTAATTGTACTTTGATGTATGTGCTTTGAAGGAAAGGAATGGGATTCTGTGAAAGACAATAATAGGGTAATTAGCTGACTTCCAAACCTGGAGTCAGGGAAGGCTTATCAGGGGAAGTGATAATTAAGGATGAATGAAGATAAACGAGGTGAAAGTCTGGAGGGTACAGAGGGTGGAAGAACATTTCAGAAAGGGGGAACAGCATATGCAAAGGCCCTGAGGTGAAAGGAAACAGGTGCATTTGGAGACCTGAAGAAGTCCCAGTGGCTGAAATAGGAGAAAGAAGCAAAGTCTGGGGAGGTCCTATTCATGACCGGACTTTTATTTCAAGAGGATGTGGAAGGGTTTTAAGCAGGAAGATAATATGTTTCAGTTTGGATTTTGAAAAGATTGCTCTGGCTGCAGCATAGAGAAAAGATTACAGGGGGTATTAGAATGGATGTGGAAGACCAGTTAGGATACTATTGCAATGGTGCCAGCATGAGGTAAGGTGGTGTGCATGGTAAAATTGTCAAAGAGATGGATTTGAGAGCTCGGTGGGAGATAAATGGACAGGTACTGGGGAATGGTAAGATAAGGTGTGCAGCACAAAAAGGGTCAAGGTTTTTGCCTTGTATCACAGTGCCATTTGCCGACATAGAGACCCCTAGGACAGGGCCAAGTTTAGGGGAAGAGGCCAAATTCTGTTTTGAAAAGTTGAGTTTGTGATATGTTTGAGTCATCCAAATGGGCACACCATGCGAGATGTATCTGTGTGGATGAGTCATGAGCTCAAGGCAGAGGTCTGGGCTAGGAATACAGTTATGAGTTATCAGTATAGAGGCGGTATTTGAAGCTGTGGATTTGGATGAGATTGGGGTGGGGGAATTGTATAGAGAAGAGGTGAGGACTTTGAGGGACATTCCAGAGCCTTGGCAAACTCCAGTATTTAATGGTCAAGTCGGGAAGGATGAGCCTGAAAATAGAAGAGATGGAGAGAAACAATGAAAGTGTGGTCATGAAAGTTCAAGTTGTTACTTATGTTAAGATGGAGGCCAAACCAGAAGAAACAATGAAGCTATTACAGAGCACTTCAGAAACTAGACTGTGTCATGGCTTAAGGAGGACTAAGTTGAGTCAGGAAGGCACGTATAGGTCCTGAACTTGTATTATGTGCTAGGTTCTTAGGTTAACTCTTGTCTCTCTCACAAGCCCTGTGAAGAATATTCTATTATCCCTACACAAATATAAGGAGATAAGAATCAAAATAATGATATCGCGCAAGGGGGGCTTGGTGCCATGCACCAGAGAGAGCAAAATGCAGAACGATTGCTTTTCAGGATTCATGAACCTGAGAGTAATGTTTTTCTTTTGATCTTCAAAATTTTATTTTTCAGTTCAATCACCAATTATTTTCCGTTTACTTTTTCCAAAGTGATATAAGATTCCTGCTAAAAGTGAGGTTAAAAGTAATTAGGTAGGAAAAAGCTCTAAGTGCAACATTTCAAGCCATTCTCTTCTCAAAAGTTTGGTGACTATTTCGCAAATTCAAACTCTGGTCCAAGGTATCTGTTGAATTCAAAGAACAGAAGCTTCAGCTCATGAGGGGCATGGAAGTTCACCGCTATTGCCATGGTCACACAGTAATTACTGATAAAAGAGGTTGGAGGTCGTATGATAAAACCTTCATGGGTTGCCTGCTAGGCAGTTTTGTGGCTTAAATTAAGGGACTTGGACTCATATATCTGTTTTCGTTCTCCCTGTAAAATTTGCTCTTTTTGTGTCCCTCCAGCTAATTACCAGAAGCACTTGTATCATTCCCTTCAAACAACCTCGTCATCTTTTCCTCTGATCCTGCTGTAAAGTTGAAATGCCAAATTTATGATATTGCAGTCATTTTCATGGTAACAGACTGTGGCATCATAAAAACAAGAGTGTGATGACTTTACTGCAGGATCAAGCAGAAGAAGAAACTGGGTTCTATGCAGGAGAAGCTCTTTTTCAGACCCAAATTGCTTCGATGACAGCAGAGGAAAACACAGAATATTATTGCTAGTGTAGGAAAAGGTCCCCAAACTCATCATACAAATGTTTCCATAAACCTTGCTCAAGTGGCAGGTATATTTGAAAGATGTTAGTCAAACCTTTGATGTTTTTGAAAACAGATGTCCAGCCATTGAAACTTGTGTGGATCTTGGAAATTTTAAGCAGTGATTTCTTTTTTTTTTTAAGTAGATTTCCCTCAATTACTGTTTGACCAGTGTTTGAAAAGTGAGCAAAAATATTTTCTCATGTTTCTGAGGTCTGAAAATTACAGTATATTTGAAAGTTGAAATTCCAAAACGCTTGTTGATTTATTTTATTTTTGTTTTTGTTTTTTCTCTTTTTAAAATCAGGTTTATTAAGGTATATTATACATATGATAAAGGTCATCCTTTTAAAGTGTACAGTTGGATGAATTTTGACAATTGTACATAGTTGTGCAACTACTACCAAAATCAAAATATAAAATATCCAATGGCCCTGAAAAGTTTCCATGGGTCCCTTTGCAGTTAATCTTCTCTCCCCACTTTAGCCTCTGGCAATCATTAATCTGTTTTTATCCCTATAGTTTCGTCTTTTCTCAAATATCATATACATGGAATCATAGTATATAAAATTTTGTGTTTGACTTCTTTCACTTAGCATAGTGCTTTTAACATGCATCCATTTTCTTGAATATCTCAGTATGTTTTTTTTATTAGTTTTGTTTTTTTGAATTTTTGAATTTTATTTTATATTTTTTTTATACAGCAGGTTCTTATTAGTCATCAATTTTATACACATCAGTGTATACATGTCAATCCCAATCGCCCAGTTCATCACACCACCATCCCCACACCCCCGCGGCTTTCCCCCCTTCATGTCCATACGTTTGTTCTTTACATCTGTGTCTCAACTTCTGCCCTGCAAACGGGTTCATCTGTACCATTTTTCTAGGTTCCACATACATACATTAATATACGATATTTGTTCTTCTCTTTCTGACTTACTTCACACTGTATGACAGTCTCTAGATCCATCCACGTCTCAACGAATGACCCAATTTCGTTCCTTTTTATGGTTGAGTAATATTCCATTGTATATATGTACCACAGCTTCTTTATCCATTCGTCTGTCAATGGGCATTTAGGTTGCTTCCATGACCTGGCTATTGTAAATAGTGCTGCGATGAACATTGTGGTGCATGTGTCTTTTTGAATTATGGTTTTCTCTGGGTATATGCCCAGTAGTGGGATTGCTGGATCATATGGTAATTCTATTTTTAGTTTTTTAAGGAACCTCCATACTGTTCTCCATAGTGGCTGTATCAATTTACATTCCCACCAACAGTGCAAGAGGGTTCCCTTTTCTTTTTTTAAATTTACTTATTTATTTATTTATTTTTGGCTGTGTTGGGTCTTCGTTTCTGTGCGAGGGCTTTCTCTAGTTGCGGCGAGCGGGGGCCACTCTTCATCGCGGTGCGCGGGCCTCTCACTATCGTGGCCTCTCTTGTTGTGGAGCACAGGCTCCAGACGCGGAGGCTCAGTAGGTGTGGCTCACGGGCCCGGTTGCTCCGCGGCATGTGGGATCTTGCCAGACCCGGGCTCGAACCTGTGTCCCCTGCATTGGCAGGCAGATTCTCAACCACTGCGCCACCAGGGAAGCCTGAGGGTTCCCTTTTCTACACACCCTCTCCAGCATTTGTTGTTTGTAGATTTTCTGATGATGCCCATTCTAACTGGTGTGAGGTGATACCTCATTGTAGTTTTGATTTGCATTTCTCTAATAATTAGTGATGTTGAGCAGCTTTTCATGTGCTTCTTGGCCATCTGTATGTCTTCTTTGGAGAAATGTCTAGGTCTGCCCATTTTTGGATTGGGTTGTTTGTTTCTTTAATATTGAGCTGCATGAGCTGTTTGTATATTTTGGAGATTAATCCTTTGTCCGTTGATTCGTTTGCAAATATTTTCTCCCATTCTCAGGGTCATCTTTTCGTCTTGTTTATGGTTTCCTTTGCTGTGAAAAAGCTTTTAAGTTTCATTAGGTCCCATTTGTTTATTTTTGTTTTTATTTCTATTACTCTAGGAGGTGGATCAAAAGTGTTCTTCCTATGTTTTCCTCTAAGAGTTTTATAGTGTACGGTCTTACATTTAGGTCTTTAATACATTTGGAGTTTATTTTTGTGTATGGTGTTAGAGAGTGTTCTAATTTCATTCTTTTACATGTAGCTGTCCAATTTTCCCAGCACCACTTATTGAAGAGACTGTCTTTTCTCCATTGCATATCCTCGCCTCCTTTGTCATAGATTAGTTGACCATAGGTGTGTGGGTTTGTCTCTGGGCTTTCTATCCTGTTCCATTGATCTATGTTTCTGTTTTTGTGCCAGTACCATACTGTCTTGATTACTGTAGCTTTGTAGTATAGTCTGAAGTCAGGGAGTCTGATTCTTCCCGCTCCATTTTTTTCCCTCAAGACTGCTTTGGCTATTTGGGGGTTTTGTGTCTCCATTCAAATTTTAACATTTTTTGTTCTAGTTCTGTAAAAAATGCCATTGGTAATTTGATAGGGATTGCATTGAATCTGTAGATTGCTTTGGGTAGTAGAGTCATTTTCACAATATTGATTCTTCCAATCCAAGAACATGGTATATCTCTCCATCTATTGGTATCATCTTTAATTTCTTTCATCAGTGTCTTATAGTTTTCTGCATACAGGTCTTTTGTCTCCCTAGGTAGGTTTATTCCTAGGTATTTTATTCTTTTTGTTGCAATGGTAAATGGGAGTGTTTCCTTAATTTCTCTTTCAGATTTTTCATCATTAGTGTATAGGAATGCAAGATATTTCTGTGCAGTAATTTTGTATCCTGCATCTTTACCAAATTCATTGATTAGCTCTAGTAGTTTTCTGGTAGCATCTTTAGGATTCTCTATTTATAGTATCATGTCATCTGCAAACAGTGACAGTTTTACTTCTTCTTTTCCAATTTGTATTCCTTTTATTTCTTTTTCTTCTCTGATTGCCATGGCTAGGACTTCCAAAACTATGTTGAATAATAGTGGTGCGAGTGGACATCCTTGTCTTGTTCCTGATGGTAGAGGAAATGGTTTCAGTTTTTCACCATTGAGAATGATGTTTGCTGTGGGTTTGTCATATATGCCCTTTATTATGTTGAGTTAGGTTCCCTCTATGCCCACTTTCTGGAGGGTTTTTATCATAAATGGGTGTTGAATTTTGTCAAAAGCTTTTTCTGCATTTATTGAGATGATCATATGGTTTTTATTCTTCAGTTTGTTAATATGGTGTATCACATTGATTGATTTGTGTATATTGAAGAGTCCTTGCATCCCTGGGACAAATCCCACTTGATCATGGTGTATGATCCTTTTAATATGTTGTTGGATTCTGTTGGCTAGTATTTTGTTGAGGATTTTTGCATCAGTGATATTGGTCTGTAATTTTCTTTTTTGTAGTATCTTTTTCTGGTTTTGGTATCAGGGTGATGGTGGCCTCATAGAATGAGTTTGGGAGTGTTCCTCTGAAGTTTTTTGGAAGAGTTTGAGAAGCATGGGTGTTAGCTCTTCTCTAAATGTTTGATAGAATTCACCTGTGAAGCCATGTGGTCCTGGGCTTTTGTTTGTTGGAAGATTTTTAATCACAGTTTCAATTTCATTACTTGTGATTGGTCTGTTCATATTTTCTATTTCTTCCTGGTTCAGTCTTGGAAGGTTATACCTTTCTAAGAATTTGTCCATTTCTTCCAGGTTGTGCATTTTATTGGCATAGAGTTGCTTGTAGTAGTCTCTTAGGATGCTTTGTATTTCTGCAGTGTCTGTTGTAAGTTCTCCTTTTTCATTTCTAATTTTATTGATTTGAGTCCTCTCCCTCTTTTTCTTGATGAGTCTGGCTAATGGTTTATCAATTTTGTTTATTTTCTGAAAGAACCAGTTTTTAGTTTTATTGATCTTTGCTCTTGTTTTCTTTGCTTCTATTTCATTTATTTCTGCTCTGATCTTTATGATTTCTTTCCTTCTGCTAACTTTGGGTTTTGTTTGTTCTTCTTTCTCTTGTTCCTTTAGGTGTAACATTAGATAGTTTACTTGAGATTTTTCTTGTTTCTTGAGGTAGACTTGTATAGCTATAAACTTCCCTCTTAGAACTGCTTTTGCTGCCTCCCATAGGTTTTGGATCGTCATGTTTTCATTGTCATTTGTCTCTAGGAATTTTTTGATTTCCTCTTTGATTTCTTCAGTGATTTCTTGGTTATTTAGTACCGTATTGTTCAGCCTCCATATGTTTGTGTTTTTTACGTTTTTTTCCCTGTAATGCATTTCTAATCTCATAGCGTTGTGGTCAGAAAAGATGCTTGATATGATTTCAATTTTCTTAAATTTACTGAGGCTTGATTTGTGACCCAAGATGTGATCTATCCTGGAGAATGTTCTGTGTGCACTTGAGAAGGAAGTGTAATCTGCTGTTTTTGGATGGAATGTCCTATAAATATCAATTAAATATCTGGTCTATTGTGTCATTTAATGCTTGTGTTCCCTTATTAATTTTCTCTTTGGATGATCTGTCCATTGGTGTAAGTGAGGTGTTAAGTTCCCCCACTGTTATTGTGTTACTGTTGATTTCCTCTTTTATAGCTGTTAGCAGTTGCCTTATGTATTGAGGTGCTCCTATGTTGGGTGCATATATATTTATAATTGTTATGTCTTCTTCTTGGATTGATCCCTTGATCATTATGTAATGTCCTTCCTTGTCTCTTGTAACATTTTTTATTTTAAAGTCTATTTTGTCTGATATGAGTATTGCTACTCCAGCTTTCTTTTGATTTCCATTTGCATGGAATATCTTTTTCCATCCCCTCACTTTCAGTCTGTATGTGTCCCTAGGTCTGAAGTGGGTCTCTTGTAGACAGCATATATGTGGGTCTTGTTTTTGTATGCATTCAGCAAGCCTGTGTGTTTTGGTTGGAGCATTTAATTCATTCACGTTTAAGGTAATTATCGATATGTATGTTCCTGTGACCATTTTCTTAATTGTTTTAGGTTTGTTTTTTAGGCCTTTCTTTTCTCTGGTGTTTCCCACTTAGAGAAGTTCCTTTAGCATTTGTTGTAGAGCTGGTTTGGTGGTGCTGAATTGTCTTAGCTTTTGCTTGTCTGTAAAGCTTTTGATTTCTCCATCGAATCTGAATGTGATCCTTGCTGGGTAGAGTAATCTTGGTTGTAGGTTCTTCCCTTTCATCACTTCAAGTATATCTTGCCACTCCCTTCTGGCTTTGTAGAGTTTCTGCTGAGAAATCAGCTGTTAGCCTTATGGGAGTTCCCTTGTATGTTATTTGTTGTTTTTCCCTTGCTGCTTTCAGTAATTTTTCTTGGTCTTTAATTTTTGCCGATTTGATTACTGTGTGTCTCGGTGTGTTTCTCCTTGGGTTTATCCTGTATGGGACTCGCTGTGCTTCCTGGACTTGGGTGACTATTTCTTTTCCCATGTTAGGGAAGTTTTTGACTATAATCTCTTCAAATATTTTCGCAGGTCCTTTCTGTCTCTCTTCTCCTTCTGGGACCCCTATAATGCGAATGTTGTTGCTTTTACTTTGTCCCAGAGATCTCTTAGGTTGTCTTCATTTCTTTTCATTCTTTTTTCTTTATTCTGTTCCGCAGCAGTGAATTCCACCATTCTGTCTTCCAGGTCACTTATCTGTTCTTCTGCCTCAGTTATTCTGCTATTGATTCCTTCTAGTGTAGTTGTCATTTCAGTTATTGTACAGTTCACCTCTGTTTGTTTGTTCTTTAATTCTTCTAGGTCTTCATTAAACATTTCTTGCATCTTCTCGATCTTTGCCTCCATTCTTTTTCCGAGGTCCTGGATCATCTTCACTATCATTATTCTGAATTCTTTTTCTGGAAGGTTGCCTATCTCCACTTCATTTAGTTGTTTTTCTGGGGTTTTATCTTATTCCTTCATCTGGTACATAGCCCTCTGCCTTTTCATCTTGTCTGTCTTTCTGTGAATGTGGTTTTTGTTTCACAGGCTGCAGGATTGTAGTTCTTCTTGCTTTTGCTCTCTGCCCTCTGGTGGATGAGGGTATCTAAGAGGCTTGTGTAAGTTTTGTGATGGGAGGGACTGGTGGTGGGTAAAGCTGTTGCTCTGGTGGGCAGAGCTCAGTAAAACTTTAATCTGCTTGTCTCCTGATGGGTGCGGCTGGGTTCCCTCACTGTTGGTTGTTTGGCCTGAGGCAACCCAGCACTGGAGCCTACCTTGGCTCTTTGGTGGGGCTAATGACAGACTCTGGGAGGGCTCAGGCCAAGGAGTACTTCCTAAAACTTCTTCTGCCCGTGTCCTTGTCCCCATGTTGAGCCACAGCCCCCCCCTCCCCCGCCTCTGCAGGAGACCCTCCAACACTAGCAGGTAGGTCTGGTTCAGTCTCACCTGGGGTCACTGCTCCTTCCCCTGGGTTCCGATGTGCACACTACTTTGTGTGTGCCCTCCAAGAGTGGAGTCTCTGCTTCCCCCAGTCCTGTTGAAGTCCTGCAATCTAATCCCACTAGACTTCAAAGTCTGATTCTCTAGGAACTCCTCCTCCCGTTGCCAGACCCCCAAGTTGGGAAGCCTGACGTGGGGCTCACAACCTTGACTCCAGTGGGTGGACTTCTGTGTTATAAGTGTTCTCCAGTCTGTGAGTCACCCACCCAGCAGTTATGGGATTTGGTTTTACTGTGATTGCACCCCTCCTACCATCTCATTGTGGCTTCTCCTTTGTCTTTGGATGTGGGGTATCTTTTTTGGTGAGTTCCAGTGTCTTCCTGTCGATGATTTTCAGCAGCTGGTTGTGATTCTGGTGTTCTCACAAGAGGGAGTGAGAGCACGTCCTTCTACTCCGCCATCCTGGTTCCTCCGTCGAATATCTCCTTGTTGATTTATTTTATAACTAAGTTTAATTTTTGGTTCAATTTGAAAAAAAATGCTTCAGATGGATTGTCATGAAAACGGTGGAGTAGTATACAACTATACTTTGAATCAAATTGTATCCTCTGTTTTCATAGTCATGTATCAGGTATCTTTCTATCCCATTACTGCAACAGTTCTTGTTTTTTTTAATATTTGAGTCAATTTATCTTTTATACTTAATTTTTTAATTGAGAGGTATATTTTACATCCGAGTGGTGCTTTTTGACATAGTGACTTCTCTGTGTGCACTGTGGTTGAGTTTAACTCACAGTATTGACTGTTTTCTATGAGCCAGGCTTTGTCCCTGACCTTGGGTAGCTCACTCTTGCATAGATTGTTGTGTATAGCATCCCTCTTTCAGGGTGTATCTGTATGTACAATGGCTGGAGAGGGAAGAAAGATATTCCCTCACTTATTCTCCTTATTCTCATCAGACAGACAGCAAAGAGGACATTGCCTAATAATGGTAGTCTCTGAGATATTGCCAAAATGGAGTTTTAGGCAGTATGATCCAAAAATTACTAGGAGTTCATGTTGCCAACCTCCCTCTACAGAAACGTCCTAATGTCTGACTGTACCCTGAGATTTTGCCTGAAAGTGCAGAAGAAAAGAGGCACATGTTAGAGCTATATTTATTCTTCTCTCATCTTTGCCTACTTTTGGAAGCCTTACGCAAAGGAGCTTGTAACATAGACAGAGGTTCAGAGAATAGACTTGGTGGACCAAATCGATCTAACTTGGGTTACACTTTCTGTATAACATTAGATAATCATGTTGCCAGATAATTAAGACGGTGAGCCAGCTTTCTTTTGGTACATATTTTCTTATCTTTTCCTGTTGCCTTCTGGGAGAGTTTCTCAGTTTAACCTTGCAGCTCACAAATTTGTACTCCAGCACTTTCCATCCTACTGTTTATCTTATTGCTCTGTTTAAAAATTCCAACTCTTGTATTTTTTCATACCTAATATTTCCAGTGGGCTCCTTTTCTTATGACTTCCTGTTGATGTTTCATGTTACTAATGCCTTCTCTTATTGTCTCAATGATATTTAAAGTCATGGTTATTTTTTATTTTTTTTTTAACATCTTTATTGGAGTATAATTGCTTTACAATGGTGTGTTAGTTGCTGCTGTATAACAAAGTGAATCAGCTATTTGCGTACATATATCCCCATATCCCCTCCCTCTTGCGTCTCCCTCCCGCCCTCCCTATCCCACCCCTCTAGGTGGTCACAAAGCACCAAGCTGATCTCCCTGTGCTATATGGCTGCTTCCCACTAGCCATCGATTTTACATTTGGTCGTGTATATATGTAGCCATGGTTATTTTAACTTCTTTGTCATTCCCGCAATTCTGCATCAGATATTGTTTCTTTTGTTGTCTCTATAGTAAGTTTGCTTCTCAGATATCTGTTTTGCTTTGTGTACTCACGTCCTAGCCCTAGATTCCACCTAGTCACCACCGAAGGCATTTTACTTGAGTTTTGGGTTAAGTTTTCATCTTTAAATACTCAGAGGAGCAGCCCTGGGCGGAGGCAGTGGGGCGGTACCCTAGTGAGGAGGGGACGGAGGAGTGAAGAAGGCTCCAGAGCAGCTGATCCGCTCCCGCTTACCTTCATTAACATTCCGGGCATATATGGTGTTTGCTTTAAGCTGATGTTACCATGAGACCTGTGTTGGGACCAATTTCTGCAGTAAAGCACCAGGCAAAGACTGTTCCTGGGTAAGGCTTGGGAGAGATAAAAGCAGAATTTAAGAGCTTTCTTCCAGCTTATCTTCTGGTCACTCACTTCTCCTCTCCAATTTCAAGTCAATTTTCGGTTTCTTCAGTACTTCTCACAGTTTTTGATAATGGTAGCTTAATAATTCCGTTCCTCTATAAGACTTTTGCTAGGGCTAATTTTGAGAGAGGAAGCAAGTTACTCTCTCTTTTTGACCTCAGAATGCAACCATAAAACGGGTAGTTGTGGGTTCTCGAGTGTTTATGCCTCTGGATGATACGTTCCTTGAAGGCAGGGATCATAATTTGCCTCACCGCCTATTTTGTTTCTTTCTTTTAAAAAAATACTTATTTATTTATTTGGCTGCGTCGGGTCTTAGTTGCGGCACACGGGATCTTTAGTTGCGGCACGAGAACTCTTAGTTGCAGCATGTGGGATCTAGTTCCCTGAACAGGTATCAAACCCGGCCACCTGCATTGGGAGCGTGGAGTCTTAACCACTGGACCACCAGGGAAGTCCCATCACTGCCTATTTTCCTTCACTTGTTTCTGCCCTTATCCCTTTCTTCTTGATTCTGTTAGTTAGAATGTAGGTTTAACTGTGACTCTCAAACAAGGCAGAAGTTTATTTTCCTCTCATGCAGAAGGCCGGGGGTAAGTGATCTAGGTCTGTTACAATGGCTTTGCTTCACAAAGTCCCTAGGGAGCCAGTTTCTCTCCAGTTCACCTCGCTGGCATCCCTGGGATGTAGTGTAGGATGGTGACACCACTCCCCCTGCAGCACGTTGAAGGAGGGGATGAGGAAAGATTAGCAAAGGATATATTCCAGTGTTGTTTTTTGTTTTGAAAAGTTTCCGGGGAGCTGGCCCACAAAACTTGTTTTTATGTATCAGCCACTGCTTAAACGCATGGTTATATCCAGCTGCAAGGAAGCCAGAAAATAAGTCTTTCCTACGGCCAGCCACGTACACAGCTAAGAATTTTATACTTATGGATCAGGGGAAGAATAGGTATTGGGAGCAACCAGTAGTCTCTGTTATATCTTCCTTTCTGCCTTAGTTGATCTTGTCTTCTTATTTTCACTTGTTCCTTCCTCGCCTTCATTCCTTCCCCCAATACTATTTAGTGCCTAGTGTACACCAGGAGCTGCATTAAATGTTTTATAACCTCAGTATTTTATTCTGCATTACCATCATTTATCTGGAGGACAAAGATACTATGTTATGAGGAAGTCTCAGGGAGAAGAGTAGAGGTTGGATGCAGAAGTTCTATTTGTTGTATGAAAACAGTTTCTTATTTTACAGGTAAAGAAACAGACCCAAGGAAACTATGTCAAAGATTTAGGTTGGCTTCTGCTTCTGCAACTTACTAAGCAGTTACAGACGTTTAGCATTTATTCATTCACCCACTATGTCAAACACTCTGTCAGGTGGTAGGAATTCAACAATAAATAGGTGGTCAGAATCCCTGCCCTCAACTAGACTGGCGATTGCAGCCTAGTTGAGCAGCCAGGCAATTAAACAAGCAATTAGAGCATGTGTACTCCAATGTGGTAGGTTGGGATGTTCCATGCTTTTCCCGCTAGACAGCAATATATCCCAAACAAAACAAAATAAAACCTTTCTTTCATGTATGTAGTGATTCCCAATGTAGCAAATGTTTTCAACATAGTAAGTAAGTAAAAAGAAAGATCAGGGGATTTCTAGGCAAGGGCAAATCATGACTTCAGTCACAGTGGTAGAAACAGTTTGGAGAGAAAGAGATCGATTTGACCAGAGCCTCGCTGTATCTAGGAGAACGGGGGAGGTAAATTTGGAGACGTGGATATCAAACCATGAGGAGCCTTTAACGGCAGATTAAAGTGTTTGGATTTAGACAACAGGGACCCTTTTCAAGTTTACACCTAGAAAAATAACTTAGGAACATGGTATTTTAGTACTGAGATGGAGAGGCAGGAGCCTGGAGACGTTTAAGTTTGAGGACTGGAATACTGACACTGGGAGGAGAAGCGGTAACTGGTCGATGTGATGTGAGAGCTCTTAGGAAGGAAAGATGGGGTTGAAAGGCAGCTGTGACGCTCATCAGTGATAGGCTCTGCTATTCTCGAGTGAAACATCTGGTATATTCCATGGGGGAGGAAGTGTATGTCCTCCGTGAGTGTTGTTCAGCAGTTTTATAGGCTCCAGGGAGTGTTTTTGGCTAGAGGGGGAAAGGTAGGGGAAAGGTACAGGAAGGGGAACTTGTACCATCCTAGGCTTGCAGGAAAAATAGGAGGCTGGTGTGGTTTATATTGTGATCAGATCGTGAAAATGTTGTGTTATGCTCATTTGTTTCCTGGGCATTATGTCTAGGGGAGCCCTGACACAGGTTTGCTTTCGGAAATCCATCATTTAATACCTGGACTGACTTACAGACTGACTGACTTATTGATTGATTGATTATTCTTAATGCTGATGTCCATGACGAACCCACTTTATAACTTGGAAAATATAGTTTCTTTATACATTGTCAAAGAGGTGAACAACTGGGTTGAGTGCCTTACTCAAAGATGAGAAAATAACAGTTCAGAATCAACTGAAAGGATGGCCAATCCTTGCAGAGAAATATTTTCCATCTCAGTTTATTTTGGACATTGAATTGTCCATCCTAAATTTCAATAAATGAAACAATTATCAAATTTCAGTGTAAGCTTTAATTTAAGGCTGGGAGGAGTCCGAGGAAGGATAAAACAGCCCAAGCAGTGTCAGGGTATTTGTGTGGAGAGCATGTTATTGGATAAGATGACCTGAAAATGCTTTCCCCTCTGGATATGCTGTCTTGGTTTTTTTGTTGTTGTTCTGTATCTTAAAAAAATTTGAGTCATTCATAAAATATCTTAGCTGTAGAAAAAAGATCTGTTTAGTATAAATGAGAATCTACCTTTAAATTCATCTATCTTCTATACCACTTAGAAATTGTGTTCACCTGCAAGTAATAGAGATTTGAAATACAGTGAGTTCAACACACAAGGATTTTTTTCTCTTGTACAAAGGAATTCTTGGGTAGGCAGTTTCATGAAACCTCTAGGGACCAAGACTCTTTTTGGCACCACCGTATTAAGAAAATGGCTTCTTCCATCCTTGAGTTTACCTCAGGGTCCTAGGTGGCTGCTGGAGATCGAGACATCATCTTCACATTCCAGGCAGGAGGAAAAATGACATTCTGAATCACTTCCTTTAAGTATACTTTTTTTTTTTTTAAATAAATCTATTTCTTACTTTATTTTTGGCTGTGTTGGGTCTTTGTTGCTGCGTGCAGGCTTTCTCTAGTTGTGATGAGCAGGGGCTACTCTTCATTGCGGTGCGCAGGCTTCTCATTGAGGTGGCTTCTCTTGTTGCGGAGCATGGGCTCTAGGCGTGCGGGCTTCAGTAGTTGTGGCACGCGGGCTCAGTAGCTGTGGCTCGTGGGCTCTAGAGCTCAGGCTCAGTAGTTGTGGCACACAGGCTTAGTTGCTCCACGGCATGTGGGATCTTCCTGGACCAGGGCTCGAACCCGTGTCCCCTGCATTGGCAGGTGGATTCTTAACCACTGTGCCACCAGGGAAACCCTAAGTATACTTATGAAAAGTTGCCTACAGTACTTCTACTTGTACCTCATTGGCCAGAACTTAGTTATGTGACCACACCTATGTGCAAGAAAAACTGAGGGGGCAGTTCTGGGAGCCATTGTGCTCAGCTAAAATATCAGCATTCTGTTGTTACTAAGGTGGAGCCCAACCTTATTATGAAGAAAGAAAGAAGGACTGAATATTGGAAGGCAACCAGCAGTCTCTATCCTCTTCTTAGAATAAGTTAATTATGGGAAATATGTCCAAAACTCCACGGCTGGCAAAGCAGGAGAGAGGTAATGGACTTTGTGTCCGGTAAATGTTATGAGAGAAAAATCTGTAGAGTGAGAAGGAAGAAAAAAGACGAAGAGATTCCAGAGTTTGAGGGTTAGAATATTTTCAAACTGACCAATCTGGGAAATCTCCCGTGTACCGTGTCAACAACTGAGCATTGGCCATGTGACAAGTTCACACCAAGGGAGGTTGGTAGGGCGGTTGCATGTTCCATCCTTCCAGGGAGCATCATTCACATAGAATATACATATGAGTGGTGCCCCTGAAATCATGCAACACACAACAGCCCTGGCTGCTGTCATCTGGAGTTTCTGACACTGCAGTCTGACCCTATTCTTTAATTTAAGGGGACCTAGCAGAAGCAGGCAGCTCAGAGTAATCTTCTAAGGGCAGTTCATTGTATCCTCTGTTTCTTCAGTGAGGACACTTACAAGGGTTAAAAAGAGGGGTGAGAGGGAGGGAAGGGAACGGGATGACAGCCAGGCTTCTGTTTTAAAAGTCTGCATGGCTAGAGGTCTTTATTGATTAGCTTCGTACAGTTTAGGGAGGAAATTAGAAATTGTAGCTGAAAGCTTTACATTTCCATCAGCAACTTGGATCCCCTAGAAAATCTTTATTATGGGCAACTTTAATCTTAAACTGAGGGGTTTTATAGAAGCTTAGAAGGAAGGAAGGGAGGAAGGAAGGAGAAAGAAAGGAGAAATGACAGTGCTGTGGTGGGGAAAATGTCTACTGAACTTGAAATCATACAACATGGGTTTAAATTCCAACACTGTCACTTGCTCGCTGGGTGATCTTAGCCAAATTATGTAATATCTCTGAGTTTCAATTTCCTTATCTATGTAAAATAATGATAAAGTAATAATCCCAAGGTTGTTGCAAAGAATAAAGGGTTCAGTGTACACTAAGGCAGCTGGTACAATAGGAAAACTAAAGGGCGAGTGTAAAAATCCGACATTTGTGATAGACTGGATTTAATACTTCCTCACCGATATCCTCAGTCCCTCCCTGGTTAACCTTCCATCCCATGTGCCTAGTAGAGCCCCAGCTTTGCCTCCACCACTGGTACCTCTGTGTGCTGAGCGGAGCTGGGAAAAATCACCTCACAGTAAATATTATAGCCACAAAATTTTATGATCACCAACCTCAGTTTGGTCCTCCATACTGCTCACTGTCTTGTCTTCTTTTTCTGGTTCTCCAGGGTATCTTAAAAATGTCCTCCATGCACCCAAAATACCACTTCCCTTTTACCCTCCTGCTCTGTCTTTCCTTCCACTTTCCCTCATCAAGTGACTTCATGGAGAAATTAGATGCCATCTTGACTGTCTGCCAGCTCTTAACCTGCAGTCTTAACTTCTTCACATCCATCCTTTCCTCCTTCTTGTTAATGGGAGAGATGGCCCTCCACCAATAGGCAAGTCATCTTCATTTGTATTACAGGTTGATTTCTTTCTGTCTTCTCAAGATTCTTGCTTCATTGCTGATCCCATCTCTTCTGTATCCTTAAGCTTTTTCTTCATACTGGTTTTTTTTCCTGTACGTATTTAAACAAGCCTTACTTTTTCCTATTTAAGAAAAAAAGAAATCTTCTTGGGCAAATTTCCTATGTCAACTGTTGCCCTCCCACTCTACTCACATTTCATTGCCCAAAGCCAACCACACGACTAGGCCCAGCGTCAAAAGGATGGAGAGATACCCACCTCCTATAGGGAAGCACTGCAAGTTACAAGTTAATGGGTTAGGGATGCATAATCCTCCTATAGTAAGGGAAGTGAATAATTCCAAATGCAGTCTATCTACCACATCCTCTTTATTGCCAGACTTTTTGAAAAAGCTGTCTGTACCTAAGCATCTCTATTGCTAGACTTTTTTTTTTTTTTAAATCTCTTAGATCTAGTTTCTGCCTCCGCCACACTAGTCAGACTGCTCTTGCCAAGGCCACTGACTGTTTTCTTTCTTTCTTTTTTTTTTTTTTTTTGAGAGTAATTCACCAAATTTTTAATTTATTTATTTTTATTTGTTTATGGCTGTGTTGGGTCTTCGCTTCTGTGCGAGGGCTCTCCCCAGTTGCGGCAAGTGGGGGCCACTCTTCATCGCGGTGCGTGGGCCTCCCGCTATCGCGGCCTCTCCTGTTGCGGAGCACAGGCTCCAGACACGCAGGCTCAGCAATTGTGGCACACGGGCCCAGCCGCTCCGCGGCATGTGGGATCCCCCCAGACCAGGGCTCGAACCCGTGTCCCCTGCATTGGCAGGCAGACTCTCAACCACTGCGCCACCAGGGAAGCCCTTCTTTCATTTTTAAAATAATTTTATTTATTTTTGGCTGCGTTGGGTCTTCATTGCTGCATGTGAGCTTTCTCTAGTTGCTGTGAGCGGGGACTACTCTTCGTTGCGGTGCGTGGGCTTCTCATTGCGGTGGCTTCTCTTGTTGTGGAGCATGGGCTCTAGGTGCACGGGCTTCAGTAGTTGTGGCTCGCAGGCTCAGTAGTTGTGGCGCATGGGCTCTAGAGCGCAAGCTCAGTAGTTGTGGCACACGGGCTTAGTTGCTTTGTGGCATGTGGGATCTTCCCAGACCAGGGATTGAACCCGTGTCCCCTGCATTGGCAGGCGGATTCTTAATCACTGTGCCACCAGGGAAGTCCCGCCACTGACTATTTTCTGTTACTAAACCCAGAGGACATTTTTCAGTTCATATAGTACTTGGACTTTGGCCAGCATTTGAGAATGTAGACCATTCTCGTCTAGAAATTTTTTCCTCGGCATCCATGACTTTACTCTCCCGATTTTTCTCCTGTCTGATTGCTTAATCTCACTCTTCCTTGTGGGCTCTTTTTTGGGGGCAGCCCCTTAGATGTTGGTGCTTTTGTGTCTCCTGTCCATCCCTTTTTCCCTTTACATATTCTTCAATGACCTCATCACTTTCAGTTCTCCAATCATGCTCTACGTGCTTGTAGAAAGTTAGAAGTACAACCTAGATGTGCGAAAGTGTAGCTTTCCTTATTTTTAGTAAGTGATTCAGTTGTGCTCAGTTGTCTTTCTGGCAATTCTCCTATTGGTGGTAGAAAAATTTAAAATTTAAACTAGCGAATTAAATTTACTTATTCTCTTCCCGTTCTAATGTCTCTTTCAGATAAATAGTAAGTCAACTCAACTTTCTTTTGATTCTGTCTCTTCCCTCACTAAGAGCCTTTTTCCTCATCACTGCCTGCCTCCCAAGTGAGTCTGGATGTAGTGGGTTCTTGTCTTTTCCTGCTGATGGAAGCATGTACTGGTTTATTGAACAAGGATGTACTAGATTCAGTAGGGTGGAAGAGGAAAGTTTCTCATCATTACCCTATTCATTTGGACTCTTTCTTATTATTCTACACTCACTGGATGAAAATTTGGTTAGGACTCAAGATTTCTTCTGGTCATGTTTAGATAATAAAATGTCCAGTCTAGTTTATTAATCATATAACACCAAACTCCAATCCAATTTGTTTCTCTCCACTCCTAGTGGTTATGCTTTGATCAGTGAGTATTGATAATTACGATAACACCCTTCAGAAGAAATTTTCTAAATACACAGTGCCTTATGATGGCAAGAATTAATAAATGTTAATATGCATTTTTTACATATTAAATGTAATAAGGGAAGGTATAATGAGAATAAAAGACTGGACTCTTTTTTGAATCTTTTTATTGAATTTTTAAATGAATCTTGGAAACTTCCAGTGGGAGGAAGGAGTAGTTTCTTCTCTGTTTCTTCATTTAATGGCCAGCTGTTTTTGAAGACTCTCCAGGGAAGGAAAGATGTAACTAAAAAAAAAAGATTTTACCTCGGATTCATTTTTTATTTGGTGTTGATGTTCTCCAGCTGTGACAGATATCAGAAGTTGACCCTTTTCTCATAGGGCTCTTTTGTGTGTTTTTAGAGGCCTCCTCATGGCTGGTTGCCAAGTTGCATTTTGCTCGCCTTCAGGCTCACCTGCTCTGGTGGTCACATCTGATCATCACCGTCACCCCCAGCCCCCAGGTCCCCCGGTTCCTGAGATTGGCCCCTCTGTGTTGCTCTTGCAGGGTTTCTTGGGAGAATTTCTCTCAAGATGATCCAGCTCAACTCTCCTGTGAGGCGTACCTCTGGCCCATAGAGAATTCACACAGCATTTGCCTTGCTAAATTCTGGAAGTATGGCCATTCCAATACTGCCCATTCTCTTCTCTCTGCTGTAGTTGGAGCCACAACTTCTTTCTTGCTCAGGTGAGGCAAGTCCTCTACTCTCCCTTGTGCGGGTGAGGAGAATGAAGCCCGTCATACTGAAATCTCTCCAAGGAAACCCTCAGTCTCTTCACTTTCTCTCCGATAGCCTGACGGTTGTTCATGGGTGGACTCTGGCACCACTGTGCACACATTTTAGGCCCCTGATCTGCCAACTTTTTGACTTACAGACCACTTAAACTTATTTTGAAAATTCAGCTGTGTGCTCCTTCCACATTTTTATGTTGCTATCTAAACTTTTTAATCACAAATTTAAATTGTACCAAAGGATGTAATTTTTTACTTATTATAAGTATCAGTATTTTAAAATAAAACCATTACATTATTCTTTTAAATGTACCTAGTGGATACATAGTAATTAGATGCCCTCTACCATCTTTTCAATAAATCAAGATGACCCACTCTCACCCCCCCACAAATAAAATGGATAACTTTTTTTTTTTAACAGAGATTTTACATTGTTCTATTTCCCCCCTTGAACTCCTTTTTTCCATTTCACTTCACCTAAAGAATTTTTCCTCATGTAATATGTTTTGAAGCTTTCCAGTCTTTTATTCTCATTATTTTCCTTCAATAAAAATGCATATTTAAATTTAAAATTTTAATTACCTGTGATTATAAGGTACTTTAGAAAATTTCTTCTAAAGTGTGTTATCATAACAATTACTAATACTCACTTGATCAAAGCGTAAAAATATTACAAGTTCTGATAAATACATCCTAACCATAAAAGTGAACTTTTATCAGACATGTGCTTTCTAAAAAGAGATGAGACCTTTCTTCTTCTTTTTCTTCTCCTCCTCTTCCTCCACCTCCTCATCCTCTTTCTTCTTTGTCTTTCAGTTTTGAGGATGAGTGAGGATTTAGTGGAAATCAGCAATGACAATAAAAGAAAGTATTGGGCCATGAGGAAGTGTGGGGTTACAAAAGATTCATTACAACTCTTAATTGCATTATTGCAGTGAAATGTACAATGCCTTCCTATTAAGTAAATCCAGATAAAAAGTACAGGGTAGCAGGGAGTAATTGAGGAGAGAAGAGGTTAATGAATGACAAAGCAGTAAAAATCGAAGAGATATTTAGAGTATTCAATAATCTTTCGGCACAAGTTAAAAAAACTAACAATCTGAATACAAGTTCACGAAAATACAATACTCTAATTTATATTCCTTTAAGTCAAAAATATAATATTCACCTGTTATCAGTAAACTTGGAATTTTCCACCTTTTCATTCTTGAAATCATGTGAAGTATGCTGCTGAGACTCAAACCTGGGGCATGGTGAACAGCAACTTAACAGACATGAATATATATTTATATTGTGTCTTTGGAATCATGGAGTTGCTCACAATCCAAACGATACACCAGAGTTGAGTTAGAGATGGGTGACATATTTGCCTTTCTTGTGAAGAAGTAGAGAAGGGGTAGTGTAGAAATATATATACATATATATAAACTCTAGAAATTAATTTCCTAAAACCATCTGTGGCCGTGTACTTCTTTAGAAGCCCTGGTGTACTTCCAGGTGTCCCTGTACTTCAGTAGTTACTGTTTTAGGGAATGACTTCTCCATTTAGGATGTGCGGGGTTCTTGATGCCAACTACATTACTCATCCTTTGAGGCTTCTGCCAAAACTCTGAGCGACAGGGAATGCCATGTAACTTCCCATTTCACACATACATACATCCCCCTGGGAGGAGAATCTATAGCTCTTATTGGGTTTATAAGGGGTCTCCTTACTCAAAAGGGTTAAGAAGTGCTGACTGGCAGATAGACTTCCTTTTATAATCCTACTAGGCAACTGTGGATGCAACATACGACTCTAGATTGTGTACTGTACGTAACATTTCTGCCTCGTTTTGATTCTTCTGCAGACCAAATGGTTTGTTTCTGTCAAGTTCTCCCCATATCCACTGGGGACTCAGCTGCCATTCCACAGGGCATGGAGTGCAAATTAGTTATTCAGGCTCCACTGGCAAACAGCGAGAGTACTGCGCAATCTGTTACTCCGTCTAAATATCTGTGGCACAATCACTTAGACATGATTATAGTTACTTGATGCTACAACTTAATTTCATGATAAAATTGTAGTATTTATTATCTCTCTGCTGGTTTTTATAAGATCTTGTCTCACAAAGGAGTCGGTTTGCTCAAAATCAGATATCCGTTGTAATTTGCACAACGCACACACCAAATGTGGGACGTTTTTGTAGGAAGGCAAAAAGACCAATAGCAGGACTACATCGTGTTTTATTTAGAAAAATGCCGCCAAGCCAGGAAGGTTTAAGGAGCAGGCTTCAGGCTAGGTGCAGAAGTAGCTGGAAGACAGGGGAGACACGCATTTGAAAAATTCCTTAACCTTGGCCGAGACCTACCCAGGTAAAAAGATGACACAAAGGAAGGGAGAAAAGTGCCTCCTAATCTAATGGAACTAAGGGAACCACCAAGCTGTCAATTCACTGAGCTGTAGATGTAGAAACAGAATGGAGCCTTTCAATTCTGCTGCCTTCTCCCTGGGGTTAGAGACCGGTTGCCATGGATATTCTGGATTCCTGCAGCTAATGGGAGGGAGATCTGTAGTCTGGTATCCTGGGGATCCGCCAGGGTGAAACATGAAATGGAGGCCTGTGGGTGCAGTGGTGGAGGGCTGGGAGGCCAGAGGTCAGAGGGTCAGTTTCCAGCAGAGCTAAAGCTGATTTTATTTCAAGTCACATTCATTTGGCAATCTATATTTTCCTGGAAAACCAGACCTTTTCGTCCCTCCCCTACTGAGCAAAAAGAATCTTCCATCTCCTTAAAATGGTTCCGATCACAGCACTGAGTGGTGTGTGCCACAATTAGATGTGCAAGGATGCTTCAGAGAAGGATTTTTTTCAACGTAATTTTTTTTTAAGGGGAGGGGAAGAGGGAAAATAATTTTAGTTTGGCTCAGAGATTAAGTCGTTTAAAAATACCCCATAGCAAGTAGCATGAATGAATAAGAAAGTTTCTGATTTATTCTGTTTCATCTGAAAATGTTATTTGGTGTCTGGCTCCTCCTTTCTTTCCAATAACTCATGGCAAGGTCAGCCCTTTCTCTAGTCCCCGTGTCTGCCTTTCATTCTGCCTCAGTTTTTAACCGGGTCACAGCAAAACCACTTTCCCTCCCCATAATCGCTTGGAGAATTCCTTTCTCTGGCTGGATAACGGAGCACTTTAAAGTCAAGTTCTTGGACAGTGGTCGCTGGCCCTGATAAGCACGTGGTGCCTCCGCCCTGACTTTCTGAGCTCTCTTCTCAGAAGAGCATGGAAACAGTGATATCGTCCTCATTAGATGATTTCAGTGAGCAAAGGATTCAGCAGTTACTGTTCATGCCGCGTTTATCTGCAAATGCCTTCTGCCTTCACTGAAAGAGTTGCTCCAATGCAGATTAAATAAATCTTAATCACCAGTGCTGCCTGACGAGGTGGGCAGGTGCAGGTTGAAAAATAGGACAGTGCTCGGTGTTTAATGTGTGTATTGATTTTAATATACCATGTAATCTTTACTTGGCACTCACCCTGTAGCTGGTTGGCAAGGGCAACAGAGGATGGTTGGCCTCTGCTAGTCCTTGAATCCCAAGAAAAGAACTGCAGATGTAATATTATCAGGCTGACCTGATGGAAAGCATGAGGACTTGGACACATTTCCTTATAGGCCAAACTTAAGGAAGTTCAGTGGTTTGAAATCTGAGAGAAGTAGCTTGCCAGACCCAAATAAGCATGTGTTGGCCAAGGAAACACATCAGAGTTCTGCCAGTCGCCAAGAATCACTGCGATTCGTCCATTATAAATCCCCCTTCTTCCTATTGCCCAATCCATCAGACATGGACCACGTTTATCAGACATTAAGGTAAATACCTGGTGATCGTCTCCCAGCCAAGGTGTCTTTTTTTTTTAAATTGAGGAAGCTGCAGTGGTCATCTGCAAAACTCCACATTCTTTACAGCTCTGCAGCATTCTGCACAACTCAGTGGCCATCAGAAGATTGTATCTTTCTTTACCCATGGGCTCTTTCATGGCCACCTCGGGTCTCTGTGAATCAGGCACCATTCAGAGGATTTGAAAGCAGAGCCTGAGTTTGGGTAGAGAGTGTGGGAGGCGAGCGTGGAGATGGCTCCCCCATCCCCAGCCCTGTTTTTGACAGCCAAAGCATCTCATTCCTGCTCCTTCAGAAGGAAAAGGGATCATCTGCTTAGTTCTCCAATAGCTGGAGGGACAAATGACTTAGATTCTAGTTCTGGCAGTAGTAGAAATAAATGGCATGGCCATAGGACATTCATGAAATAACTTAAGGATTGTATTTTTCTCAACTGTAAAATGATGGGGTTGAACTATATGGTGTCTCAGTGTCGCTTCCAATTCCTGATTTTATATGAGAGCATTCATATAATCTAGAAATGAGGAAGAACTTGCCTCATCCGAAGAAGAAATCCAAAGAGAAATCTGACAGACTTGACAGCACAAAATAGAAAAATATCTGTATATCCAATAAATATCCAAATGCTAGAAATAAAAATTAAAAGTTAAATATGCATAACATGTGACAAAGGATTAATGTCTTCATTATATAAAACACTTAAAATCATAAGAAGTTGTTTAAGAACACAATCACAAAAGTATTGAAAAATCCAATACATAGGGGAAAATGAGGGGGTATAGCTCAGTGGTAGAGCATTTGACTGCATAGGGGAAAATGATGTTCAACTTTATCAATAATTAAAGAAAATAAAAACAATATGCTATTTCTAGCCTGCATATTGGCAGTCTAACACTATCTATATTTAGTGATGGTAAGGATACAATGAAGGTAAAGACAGAGTTACTCTCCATCCCTGGCCTTTTGAAAAATCATTGGTAATATTATAAATTGCTACACTCTTTCTGTTAGTTATTTTGTCAACAAGTTAAAAAGCAATTCCGTTTTCAGGAATTTATCCTAAGGAAATGAATACAATATTTAGCTTTAGTTCTGTTAACCATAGCAAATTAATGTAAAAACCTAAATGTCCAACCATTGGGGATTGGTTAAATGAAAGATGCATTATGTAATGGAATACTGTATAAAAAGTTAAGGAGATGGCATGTAAATGCTTCTCTTTGCATGGAAAGATATTTTATAATGTATTGTTATTTGCAACAACTTATCAAATAGTATACAAGGTATTATCAAATTGTTATTAAAATAATTATGGATACATGTACATATAGGTATAAAACAGTCTTGAATTATAGAGACCAATGCATTAGTGGTGACTTTCTATGGGTAGAAAAATTTCTGGATTTCTTTGTACTTTAATTTTTATCTGTATCTTCTGTAATGAGAATTTATTGCTTTTGTATTAGAAAGCAAAAATTTCCTTTAGTAGAAGACTCAAAATTCTACTATTTTAGGGGACTGCATGATTAAATTAATTTCTCAGTTGGCACTCATCTATATATAAAGTTGTGACAGTAGTGGCAGATTAATTTACAACTCTGCAGTAATGATGTCAATAAAGGCAGTATATTTTTGTTCAGATTGATATAACTCAAGACATAGACATAATTGATGTTCATTTAGTAATTTCAAAAACACATGAGGGGATGTGTGAACAAGTATTCCCCCTGTCAAGTGTGAGAAGAAGTAGGTTCCTAGCTGTTATAAATGTTCTCAGATCTGCAAGAACAATTGCGTAGGTTGGAGGAACAGAAATGAAAGACATTTTATTAGATTTGATTTTGAATAAAATCTAAAAAAATCATATAGCAAAGTGCATATACAGTATTAATATTCCCATAGTAAATGCTGTGAGAGTTTCAGAAGAATATCCTTCAAAACATTTATTTTATTTGAGAGCAAACACATATATTAGAAGGAATTTAATCAATGTAAATTCACTCTTTGCCTGCAAAGCAAAATGATGGGTGACTCTCACAGTCTAGTAAAGTTTATCTATGTCGATTGACAAATCACTTAAGAATACTTACTGAAGTTACATTATGCAACATGCCTTTCTTTTTAACCAATTTCTATTTATTTTATAATGTTTTTATTTGACAGTTCCAAATGTTGCCCTTTTATCACCATACCTCCCTCCCTCCTGTCCCCTTGGTGTTACCCCCTTCCCACCCCTAACCCTTGGCAATCATTAGTTTGTTCTCCATTTCTGAAATATTATCATTTTAAAATGTTATATAAATACAATAGAATCATACAGTGCGTAACTTTTTGAAATTGGCTTTTTTCACTGCAACCGAACCCCTGTAGATTCATCAAAGTTTTTGTGTATATCAATCGTTTGTTCTTTTTTTTTTTTTCCTGCTGAGTAGTATTCCTTGGAATCCACAGTTTAACCATTCACCTCTTGAAAGGCATTTGGGCTATTTTCAGCTTTTGGCTATTATGAAGAAAGCTTCTATGAACTTTCATGTACAGGTTTTGGTGTACTACAGGTTTTCATTTTTTATGAATAGAAGTCGAAGGGTGCAGTTGCTTGGTCATATGGTAATTGTATGTTTAGATTGGTAAGAAACTGTGAACTGTTTTCTAAAGAGGCTGTACCATTTTACATTCCCACTAGCAATGTATGAATGATCTGGTTCTCCTCATCCTCAAAAGCATGTGGTGCCAACACTATTTTTTATTTTAGCCTTTCTGATAGGTGTATAGTGGTATCTCTTTTGTTTTAATTTGTATTTCCCTGATTGCTCATGTTATTGAAATATTTTGATGTGCTTATATGTCAGCTATATATTTTCTTCAGTTTAATGTCTGTTCATGACTATGACCCCTTTTCTAATTGGATTTTTAAAAATTGTTGAACTTTTAGAGTTCTTTATGTTCTAGATATTAGTCCTTTGTTGGATATGTATTCTCTGAGTCTGTAGCTTATCTTTTTATCCCCTTTACATTGGTCATCACAGATTAAAAGTTTTTAATTTTGATGAGATTCAGTTTATCAATTTTATGATTAAAAAATATCTTTTATGGATAGTGTATTTTTTTTAAATAAATTTATTTATTTATTTGTTTATTTTTGGCTGTGTTGGGTCTTCGTTTCTGTACGAGGGCTTTTTCTAGTTGCGGCGAGCGGGGGCCACTCTTCATCGCGGTGCGTGGACCTCTCACTGTCGTGGCCTCTCTTGTTGCGGAGCACAGGCTCCAGACGCGCAGGCTCAGTAGTTGTGGCTCACGGGCCTAGTTGCTCCGTGGCATGTGGGATCTTCTCAAACCAGGGCTCGAACCCGTGTCCCCTGCATTGGCAGGCAGATTCTCAACCACTGCGCCACCAGGGAAGCCCTGGATAGTGTTTTTGATGTCAGGTCTAAGAACTCTTTGCCTAGCCCTAGATCCCAAAGATTTTCTCTTATTCATTTGTCTAAAAGTTCTGTAGTTTATATTTTACATTTAAACCCATGATCCACTTTGAGTTAATTTTTGTCTGTGGTGTGAGGTTTAGGTCAAAGTTCCCATGCTCTAGCACCATTTCTTAAAAAGGCTCTCCTTCCTCCATTGAATTGTTTTTACACCTTTGTCCAAAATCAGTTGAGCATATTTATATGAATCCATTTATGGATTCTCTATGTTCCACTGATCTATGTCTCTATCCTTCTGTCCACATCATTCTGTCTTGATTAATATAGCCATATAATAAATCTTAATGTCATGTATTAATTTCATAGGGTCACTGTAACACATTACAAAACACTTGGTGGCTAAAAACAACAGAAATGTATTCTTTCACAGTTTTGGAGGGCAGAGTCTGAAATCATAGTGTAGGCAGGGCTGTGCTCCCTCTGGAGGTTCTAGGGAAGAATTCTTCCTTGCCTCTTTCAGCTTCTGGTGACTATTGGCAATCCTCGGTTTCCTTGTACAGTAGCTACATCACTTCAGTCTCTGACTCTGTCTTCACATCACCTTTTCCTCTGTATATGTCTTCTCCTCTGTGTGTCTGTCCCAAACTCCCCTTGCCTCGCTCTTATAAGGATATGTGTAATTGTAATTAGGGCCCATCCAGATAATCTAGGATGAGCTCTTCCTCTCAAAAATTTTAACTTAATCACATCTTTTGCTGTATAAAATAATATTTACCCTTTCATCATATAAAATAATATTCACAGGTGTAAGGAATTAAGACATGGACATATATTTTGGGGGCTAATAATCAGCCCACTGCAATTAGGTAGAGTAATTCCTCCTACTTTATACTTCTTTATCACAGTTGCAGATTGGTTAGCTTGTCTGGGGCCTGTGGCTTTTTATATAAATTTTAGAATAAGCATGTCTATGGCTACAAAAAACCTTGCTGGAATTTTGATAGGCATTGTATTAAGCCTTTGGATCAATTTTGAAAGAATTGACAACTTTACTGTCTTCCAACCCATGAATATGGTATATCTCTCCATTTATTTAGATCTTTTAAAATTTCTTTCATTCCCATTTTGTAATACGTTAGTCTGTGCCGTTAAGTTTATCTAAGTATTTCATATTCTTTAGAGAGGTAGTAAATGGTATTGTGTTTTAATTTTTTTCCTGCATGTTAGGATAGTACATAGAAATCTGATTGACTTTGTGTGTTGATCTTGTATACTATGAACTTGCTGTAATCATTTATTAGTTCTAGGAGTTTTTCTTTTTTTGTAGTATTTTTTAGGTTTTCTCCACAAACAGTTATGTCATCTGCAAATGGAAACAGTTTTATTTCTTCCTTTCTCATTTGCATGCCTTTTATTTCTTCCTCTTGCCTTACTGCAGTGGCTAGAACTTTCAATACTACCTAGAATAAGGGTGGTGAGAGTGGGCATTCTTGCTTTGCTCCCAGACCTGTGGGGAAAGCATTCAGTCTTTTACCATTAAGTGTGATGTTACCTTTAGTTTTCTTGTGGGTGGCTTTATCAAGTTGAAGTAATAGCACTATATTCCTTACTTGCCGAAGGTTTTTATCATGAGTAGGTGTTAGATTTTGTCAAATGCTTTTCCTGTATCAATTGATATGACCTTATGATTTGCTTCATTAGATTGTTGATATGGATTACACTGACTGATTTTCAAATGTTGAACCAGCCTAGCATATCTAGAATAAACCCCACTTGGTCATGGCGTACAATTATTTTATACATCGTTGGATTTGGGCTGCTATTATTTTGTTAAGGATTTCTGCATCTATGTTTATGAGATCTGTTAGTCTGCAGTTTTCTTTGTTCTTTCTGTCTTTGTTTTTGTTATCTATTTCATCTTGGATGAGTTTTGATAGTTTGTTTTTTTTTTTCAAGGAATTGGTCCATTTCTTTGAAGTTACTGAACTTATGAACATAAAGTTATTCGTAATATTCCTTAATTATCTTTCTAATGATTGTAGGATCTGTAATGATATGCTGATATTTAGTGCTTAGTGTCATTTCTCTTTTTATTTTTGTCAGTCCTACTAGGAAATTATCAATTTTATTGATATTTTGAGAAGAACTAGCTTGCTGTTTCATTGATTTTCTTTGTTGTTTTTCTGTTTCTAATTTTTTTTAATTTTTTGACCGTGCTGTGTGGCATGCGGGATCTTAGTTCCCCGACCAGGGATCAAGCCCTCACCCTCTGCAGTGGAAGTGTGGAATCTTAACCACTGGACAGCCAGGGAAGTCCCATTTGTTTCTAATTTTATCAATTTCTTCCCTTTGTTATTTCCTTCCTTCTACTTGTTTTAGGTTTTTTTGCTCTTTGTGTTTTGTTTCTTTTAGGTAGGAACTAAGATTACTAATTTAAGACCTTTTCTCATTTCTAATGCAAACATTTAATACTATAAATCTCCCTCTCAGCATTGCTTTAGCAACAATTTGTTGTATTTTTGTTTTCATTAAAGTCTATATATATTTTAAATTTTTTGAGACTTTCTCTTTGATTCATGGCTTATTTAGAAGTATGTTGTTTAATTAAATATCTTTTCTTGAGTTTGTTTTATTACCTAGGGTATGGTCTAGATGAAAAAATATGCGTTCTGCTGTTTTTGAGTAGAGTGTTCTATATATGTTGATTAGGTTCTGTTGGCTGATTGTGTTGTTCAGATGTCCTGTGTCTTTGCCAATAAGACAAAGTCTATCGGTTTTTGGCTCCTGTAATTTGAGACTCTGTTATTTGGTGAGTATATATTTAGGATAGCTATATCTTTCTGGTGTATTGATACTTGTATCATTATGTCTTTGTCTCTAGTAATTTTTTTTGCTCTGAAGTCTACTTTATCAAATATTAATATAGCCACTGCTTTTTAAATCTAATGTTTGCATGATTCTGTATATTTTATATAAAATTTTCCATCCTTTTACTTTCAATATACCTGTCATTGAATTTGAAGTAAGTTTCTTTCAAACAGCATTTGTTCGTCATTTTAAAAATGCACTCTGCCAATTATTGTCTTTCAATTGGTGCATTTAGGCCATTTGTGTATAAGGTAATATTGATAAGTGAGTGCTTAAGTCTGCCATTGTAATGTTGTTTTTTGTTTCTCGCCCTCTTGTTTTTGTTCTTCTATTTCTCTTTTTTGTCTTGTAGATTACTTGAACATTTTTTAGGATATCATCCTGGCTTGCTTATAGTGTTTCTCAGTGTATCTTTTTATATCTATTTATTGTGTTTTTGAATATATCTCTTTGTATGGTTTTCATAGTGGTTGCTTTGAGTATTATGATATACGGAATGGCTGATCACAATCTGTTGGTGTGGAAAGCAGAATGTTCCTCACACCCCACCCTCCAAAGATATCTATGTCTGAATCCTTGAAACCTATGAATAAGTAAGCGACTTTGAAGATGTGATTAAGTTAAGGCTCTTAAGATGGGAAGAACATCCTGTATTATCCAGTGGGTGCAATATAACAAAGTTTCTTACCAGAGGGAGGCAAAGAGTTTTAGAAAGGGATGTGATGACAGAAGCAGAAGCTGGAGAGTCAGAGAGAATTTGGAAGTTTCTATGCTGCTTGCTTTGAAGATGGAAGAAGGGGCCATGAACCAAGGAATGCAGTTGTATCTTGGAAATTTTGTCTATTGTGTTAGGAGTTTCAGGGTCCTAATTAAATGTTTTACTTTACCAGGCTGTCATGCTGTTTACCATGCAGACCCTAGACTCCTTTTGGGTCAGGGGGGAGGCTGTTGTTATAATGACAGCTTCATTTTCAGAGCTGTTGCACGATTATTTCAGTCAGCTTGATTAATCTTTTGCTGCTGGAGCTCTCCCTGGTGCTTGCTGAGGGGATGGAGGCATTTCCCCAGGCTGGGCTATTCCAGTGGGGGGGGGGAGTCTCAGGACTGTGGGGTCAAAGGGGCCTCCTTGACCTCCTTACTTGCTGTGCTTGGCTCCTCTTTCAGCATCCCTGGGTATCTCTGGTATCTTTAGTGGGGAAGGGGAGTCTTAGGCCAAATGGCAAAGGAGAGGGGTTCCTCAGGCCGCCTACTGTTAACTGGGCTCCTGATGGATCTCTCTTGCTAGTTCTTCTGGTTTTGCATGATGTCAGAGCGGCTCCCTTTGATTTCAGGGGAGGAAGGAGCCTACCTTGGCTGGCTTTTGGTGCTGGGTAGGAGGTCTAAGTGTGCTGGGTCTGGTGACTTACAAATTGTGTTGGGGTGGGAGGAGGGGCACACAGCACCCTGCCTCCATGTTGTTTCACCAGTCTTGGGGTTCCAAGCAAGATTGCCTTCTTACCACCTTTCAGAGTTCTCCTTGCATTATTTCCAGGTTTATAGTGTCCCATGGGAACAGAGAGAAACAAGTCGATGACTTTTTGTTCAGACCGGAAATCACTGTTCAGCTTTTGATAGTATCAAATTGTTTTTTTTTTTTTTTCCTTCCCTGGAGAAGGTCCACTGTATCTGAGGAACTGGAAGGAAGTATCTTAAGAGGAGTGAACTGAGTATAGAGTGAAATGAGGTTGGAGAATAGGAGGGGCTGATCATACAAAACAATATCAGTTGTGTTAAGGAGTTTGGATTTTAGTCTAGGTGCAACAGGAATCCATGGTAAGGTTTTAAGCAATGGAATGACTTGATCCGTTTTTATTTTAGAAAGATTATTTCAGTTTCTATCTGGAAAATTATGTGACATAAAGTTATTGCCTGCTAGACTGAGACATGCTGGTTATTTGAACAAAGATAGAGCTGGAGAGAAGTAGACAGAGTTGAATACATTAGGTATAGATTTTGGGATGGCTTGGCTACAGTATAGGAATGAAAGGGCCATGCCACAAATGCCTCTTAAAGCTCTGGCTTAATGAACTGTGTGAGTGAGGAAAGACAAGAAGGGGAATGGATGTAAGGGGCACTGCAGGATTTGGCTTTGAGATGGATTTTACATCGCCAGCTAGAGATGTCAAGGAGATGTTTGTAAATATCAGATCTTGAGCTCAGAAGAGAGGAATGGACTAGAAATACAAATGAAGGAAATATCAGGTCACAGGTAATATGGAAACTGCAGGAGTGAATCAGGTCACCTTGGAGAAAATATAGAGTAAAAAGAGTTGAGTTCGCTGTGCAGAGCCCTGAGGCAAATTAGCGTTTAATTGTTAGAGGAGGAGGAATGTGCCAAAGAAAATCAGCAGCAGCAGCAGCATCCAGAAAGAGACAGGAAGAAAGCCAAGATGTGCTTCCCATCTCTATAAGAATGTATTTCAAATTCTCATCACATTAGTCACCCATAAGGATGGTGAACAAAGCACAACGTCACAAAAACGCTCCTCCTCATAATATAATGAAGTTCCCTAATCATTCAATTACATTATTGCCAATTAACGTTAAAAAAATTACATAGAGGAGAAATTCCTCTGTGCCCACAAGCACTCAAAAATTTGGAAGATAATATATAAAAATGTTAACAGAGATTATATCTAATAATGGACTTATGAAAAAATTTTACTCTTTCATTTCACTTTTCTAAATTTTGAATTTTTTCTATAATCATCTCATAAAAAATTGTCTACATTTATCTTATTTGTGAGAAAAATCATCCTCCCTCCTTCTTTCCTTCCTTCCTTCCTTCCTTCCCTCCCTCCCTTCCTTCCTTTCTTCCTTCCTTCATTCCTTCCTTCCTTCCTTCCCATACCTGGCCACTTCTCCCCACCCTGACTCCCACTTCCCCATCCAAACTGCCACCTGGTCTAAACTGCCTCAGTGGTTTCTATACATTTTCCCCATATCTTCTTTCTCCTGTCCATCTATGTAGCCAAAGTTCCCTTTCAAAAACTCATACCAGATGATGTCACTCCCAGTTCCTTTACTCACTTCCCAGGTGTTTTATTCTTGTTGTTTTTGTTTTAACTTTTTATTTTATATTGGAGTACAGTTGATTAACAATGTTGTGTTAGTTTCAGGTGTACAACAAAGTGATTCAGTTTTATATATATACCTGTATCTGTTCTTTTTCAAATTTTTTTCCCTATTAGGTTGTTACAGAATATTGAGCAGAGTTCCCTGTGCTATACGGTAGGTCCTTGTTGGTTATCCATTTTAAATATAGCAGTGTGTACATGTCAATCCCAAACTCTCTAACTATCCCTCCCCCCCTTTCCCTCCTGGTAACCATAAGTTTATTCTCTAAGTCTGAGAGTCTGTTTCTGTTTTGTAAATAAGTTCATTTGTATCATTTTTTTTTAAGATTCTGCATATAAGCGATATCATATGATACTTCTCTTTCTCTGACTTACTTCACTCAGTATGACAATGTCTAGGTCCATCCATGTTACTGCAAATGACATTATTTCATTCTTTTTAATGGCTGAATACTATTCCATTGTATATATGTACCACATCTTCTTTATCCATTCTTCTGTCAATGGACATTTAGGTTGCTTCCATGTCTTGGTTGTTGTAAACAGCACTGCAGTGAACATTGGGGTGCATGTATCCTTTTGGACCATGTTTTTCTCTGGATATATGCCCAGGAGTGGGATTGAAGGATCATATGGTAGTTCTATTTTTAGTTTCTTAAGGAACCTCCATACTGTTCTCCATAGTGACTGCACCAATTTACATTCCCACCAACAGTGTAGGAGGGTTCCCTTCTATCCACACCCTCTCCAGCATTTATCATTTGTGGATTTTTTTGATGATAGCCATTCTGACTGGTGTGAGGTGAAACCTCATTGTAGTTTTGATTTGTATTTCTCTAATAATGAGCAGTGCTGAACATCTTTTCATGTGCCTCTTGGCCATCTGTATGTCTTCTTTGGAGAAATGTCTATTTAGGCCTTCTGCCCATTTTTTGATTGGGTTATTTGTTTTGATGATATTAAGCCACATGAGCTGTTTGTGAATTTCTGAGACTAATCCCTTGTCGGTCACATCATTTGCAAATATTTTCTCCCATTCGGTGGGTTGTCTTTTCATTTTGTTTATGGTTTTCTTTGCTGCGCAAACTTTTGAGTTTAATTAGGTCCCATTTGTTTATTTTTGTTTTTATTTCCATTACTCTGGGAGATGGATCAAAAAAGATATTGCTGTGATTTATGTCAGAGAGTGTTCTGCCTATGTTTTTCTCTAAGAGCTTTATAGTGTCCAGTCTCACATTTAGGTCTTTAACCCATTTTGAATTTGTTTTTGTGCATAGTGTTAAATAATGTTCTAATTTCATTTTTTTTACATGTAGCTAGCTGTCCGGTTTTCCCAGCAACATTTACTGAAGAGACTGTCTTTCCTCCATTGTATAGTCTTGCCTCCTTTCTCATAGATTAATTGACCATAGGTGCATGGGTTTATTTCTGGGCTTTCTATCCTATTCCATGGATCTATATTTCTATTTTTGTGCCAGTACCATACTGTTTTGATAACTATAGCTTTGTGGTATCATCTGAAGTCAGGGAGCCTGATTCCTCCAGCTCCATTTTTCTTTCTCAAGATTGCTTTGGTTATTTGGGGTCTTTTGTGTCTCCATACAAATTTTAAGATTTTTTTTTATTCTAGTTCTGTGAAAAAATGCCATTGGTAGTTTGATAGGGATTGCACTGAACCTGTAGATTGCCTTGATACTACATAATGATCAAGGGATCAATCCAAGAAGAAGATATAACAATTATAAATATATATGCACCCAATATAGGAGCATCTCAATATATAAGGCAAATACTAACAGCCATAAAGGGAGAAATTGACAGTAACACAATACTAGTGGGGGACTTTAACACCCCACTTTCATCAGTGGGCAGATCATCCAGACAGAAAATCAATAAGGAAACACAAGCCTTAAATGACACAATAGACCAGATGGACTTAATTAATATTTTTAGAACATTCCATCCAAAAGCAGCAGAATATACATTCTTCTCATGTGCACATGGAACCTTCTCCGGGATTGACCACATGCTGGGCCACAAAGTGAGCCTTGGTAAATTTAAGAAAATTGAAATTATATCAAGCATCTTTTCTGACCACATTGCTATGAGATTAGAAATAAACTACAGGAAAAAAACTGTAAAAAACACAAACACATGGAGGCTAAACAATATGGTACTAAACAACAAATGGATCACTGAAGAAATCAAAGAGGACATCAAGAAATACCTAGAGACAAATGAAAACAAAAGCACAATGATCCAAAACCTATGGGATGCAACAAAAGCAGTTTTAAGAGGGAAGTTTATAGCAAGACAATCTTACCTCAGGAAACAAGAAAGATCTCAAATAAACAACCTAACTTTACATCTAAAGCAACTAGAGAAAGAAGAACAAGCAAAACCTACAGTTAGTAGAAGGAAAGAAATCGTAAAGACCAGAGCAGAAATAAATGAAATAGAGCCAAAGAAAACAATAGCAAAGATCAATGAAACTACAAGCTGGTTCTTTGAAAAGATAAACAAAATTGATAAACCATTAGGCAGACTCATCAAGAAAAGAAGGGAGAAGATTCAAATCAACAGAATTAGAAATGAAAAAGGAGAAGTAACAACGGACACTGCAGAAATACAAAGGATCATGAGAGATTACTACAAGCAACTATATGGCAATAAAATGGACAACCTGGAAGAAATGGACAAATTCTTAGAAAAGCACAACCTTCCAAGACTGAACCAGGAAGAAATAGAAAATATAAACAGACCAATCTCAAGCACTGAAATTGAGACTGTGATTAAAAATCTTCCAACAAACAAAAGCCCAGGACCAGATGGCTTCACAGGCGAATTCTATCAAACATTTAGAGAAGAGCTAAGACCTATCCTTCTGAAACTGTTCCAAAAAATTGCAGAGGAAGGAAAACTCCCAAACTCATTCTATGAGGCCACCATCACTGTGATACCAAAACAAGACAAAGACACCATACACAAAAAAAGAAAATTACAGGTCAATATCACTGATGAGCATAGATGCAAAGCTCCTTAACAAAATACTAGCAATCCGAATCCAACAATACATTAAAAGGATCATACACTATGATCAAGTGGGATTTATCCCAGGGATGCAGGATTTTTCAGTATCTACAAATCAATCAATGTGATATATCACATCAACAGATTGAAGAATAAAAACCATAAGATCATCTTAATAGATGCAGAAAAAGCTTTTGACAAAATTCAACACCCATTTATGATGAAAACCCTCCAGAAAGTGGGCATAGAGGGAACATACCTCAACATAAGAAACACCATATAGGACAAACCTACAGCTGACATCATACTCAACAGTGAAAAGCTAAAAGCATTTCCTCTAAGATCAGGAACAAGACAAGAATGTCCACTCTCGCCACTTTTATTCAACATAGTTTTGGAAGTCCTAGCTATGGCAGTCAGAGAAGAAAAAGAAATAAAAGTAATCCAAATGGGAAAAGGAGAAGTTAAGCTGTCACTGTTTGAAGATGACATGGTACTATACATAGAAAACCCTAAAGACGCTACCAGAAAACTACTAGAGCTCATTAATGAATTTGGTAAAGTTGCAGGTTACAAAATTAATGCAGAGAAATCTGTTGCATTTCTATACACCTACAATGAAAGATCAGAAGGAGAAATTCAAGAAACAATCCCATTTACCATCGTATCAAAAAGAATAAAATAACTAGGAATAAACCTACCTGAGGAGAGAAAAGACCTGTACTCTGAAAACTATAAGATGCTGATGAAAGAAATTGAAAATGACAGAAACGGATGGAAAGATATACTACGTTCTTAAATTGGAAGAATCAATATTGTCATTTTCTATTATTTAGGACAAGGGTAATTAATTTGAGTGTTATGGCACCCCATGATTCTTTGAAGCATACCAACTGGTTTTTTGAGTTATATATATATATAAAAAATATATTATATTTATATATATATTTCTATGTAATATGTATTATTAGCTTCTCTGCCCTCTTCAGGGATTTTCTGTACAGATTAGTACATACTAATTTATAAATGATACTGTGAGACAGTGATGCATAGAGTAAAGAACATGAAAACTGAAGTTACATTATCTGTATTTGAATTCTAGCTCTGCCATTTCATATCTCTGTGACATGACATGTGTTGTAAAATGGGGCTATTAATATATATATATTTCTATTTATTTTTTTGGGCTGCATTGGGTCTTTGTTGCTGCGTGCGGGCTTTCTCTAGTTGCGGCGAGTGGGGGCTGCTCTTTGTTGTGGTGCGTGGGCTTCTCATTGCGATGGCTTCTCGTTGTGGAGCATGGTCTCTAGGCACGCGGACTTCAGTAGTTGCAGCACGTGGGCTCAGTAGTTGTGGCTCGCGGGCTCTAGAGTGCAGGCTCCGTAGCTGTGGCTCACGGACTTAGTTGCTCTGCGGCATGTGGGATCTTCCTGGACCAGGGCACGAACCCGTGTCCTCTGCATTGGTAGGCGGATTCTTTTTTTTTTTTTTTTTTTTTTAATTTTTTAAATTTATTTATGGCTGTGTTGGGTCTTCGTTTCTGTGCGAGGGCTTTCTCTAGTTGTGGCAAGCGGGGGCCACTCTTCATCGCGATGCGCGGGCCTCTCACTATCGCGGCCTCTCTTGTTGCGGAGCACAGGCTCCAGACACGCAGGCTCAGTAATTGTGGCTCACGGGCCCAGTTGCTCCGCGGCATGTGGGATCTTCCCAGACTAGGGCTCGAACCCGTGTCCCCTGCATTGGCAGGCAGATTCTCAACCACTGCGCCACCAGGGAAGCCCTAGGCGGATTCTTAACCACTGTGCCACCAGGGAAGCCCCAATATATATTTTTAAATGTTATCTGAGGATCGAAATTAGATAACATATATGAATGGCATAGTCCAGTTCCCGGCACATGGTAGGTTATTGATATATGATGGTGGCTAATAGCTTGGGTTAATAGCCTGGGGCAGCCTGGATTTGAGTTTTATCCATCACTTACCCAATGGGTCACCTTCTGGAAATTATTTAACCTCTCTGTGCTTCACTTCCCTTGCATGACAAGTGAAGGTCTTACTAGTACCTAACTTAGGAAATAATATATGCATAGCGCTTAGAGTAGTGCCTGGGAGTATTCACAAGTATTTAACAAATAGTAGTTTGCATATTTGTTTTATGATTAAGGGTCTTTCAGTTCAATGACTAGATTTTAAATTCCCCATGGGGCAGGAACCAGGTCCTGTTCTTTTTTTTAAAATACACCATGATTCATGTGATCAAAATGTTTGTAATTTAGGATTATCATTCCAAATATTAATTCTCATGACATAAGGCTAGAGTAGGAGCACTTTTAACAGATCTTTGCTGAACTTCCTCACCAGGTGGATGGACGCTCTCATTGCCATATGGTGTATAAGTCCTGATGCCCGGGTAATACTGAGCATTCCCTGGATACTGCAGACCACTATTTTCATGCATGTTAGCACATTTCTGCTCCTAATAGTTGTTTTCTTACTCAGAGACCTGTGTTTATTTCCAAACCAGTTAATTTCAGTTGTACTTGCTATGTGACATATTTATTTAAATATTGAATAAACTGTTAAACTTTGAGTACAAAAAAGAGAAGTTGTGGTTCTTATGAAAATTAAGTTGAATACTTCGGAAAGATTTGATAAAAATGAGTTCCTAGAAATTGCTGTCAAAATAGGTGTGGGCAGTGTAACAGAATATACTAGGAAAACCATCTGCACTCATATTGCCTCACAAATGTCTTTACGTTCTCTTTCTTCTTTAAGAAATACAAACTAGAAATCATAGACAATGGAGGATGGATGTGATTGATATGTGTGATTGATAGAGGTGCATTTCTCCATCAATGGACCCACACTGAGAGAAGAGAAATTGGCCCAGCATCTAAAGACTGGGGTATGTGTGTGTGTGTGTGTGTGTGTGTACACACACACACACACACACACATATATTTCAAGTTAAAATGAAATATTTAAGGTTTATGTGCAACAATTTTTAAAAATAATTCCCTGCTTTAACTAACAGCTATTCATCCTGAAAGAATGAGGTCTTCTAAAGTACTTAGATGGATTCAGCAGAAATTAAGCTGAATATCTCCTGATTTTGGATTCTAGCTTAATCACTTGCTAACCTTATGATTTTGAGGAGGTTACATATCCTTCTGAATCTTGGTCCTTCATTTGTAAAAGGTAATTTTTTTATTAATGAGTTTTTTTTTTTTAGTTAAATGAGACCACATATGTAAAGTACATAGCAGAGTTCCTGGAAGGGAATGCGTGTGTTGGGACTGAGGGAAGGCCACCCCAAAATATGCCAAGATAGCATAGTGATTATTTTGAATTAAAGTTACTTAAGAAACAGCTGGTGCAAGATGGACACTCTATCCCCCCCTCTGTCTCCCTGAAATCATGAAATAAATTTCCCATGTGAAGATACCCTCCCTGTGCTAGGAGGGTAGAAGGCATCCTTATCATCAGAGGTTAGAGAATTTAGGGCTGAGAAGGCTGCATGAGCAATCTTTGTTACTTCTTCCCTAATTTACTACCCCAAGTCCAAACTTTGTCTTGTCAGTTCTTCACAAATGTATTGTTTCTTTGTCTAAAAGGTATAAAAGCTGCCTGCTTTGGTCATGTCTCTGAGCCTCAAAACTTTGGAGTTCCTGTATGGGCAAAATTAAAATTTGATTTTCTCCCGTTAATCTGTCTTGTGTCAATTTAATTATTAGAGCAGCCAGAAGAACCTAGGAAGGCTGAGGAAAATTTTCCTCCCAATTAGTGCTTAATAAATCTAGCTTTCTATTTTCTGATGACTGCTAAATCTTTTATCTTCAACCATGACCTCTCCTAAGCCCTAGAACTACATTTTCAATTGCAGACTACATATATCCAACTACATCTCCTTAAGACACCTTCACCATTCTCTTAGACTGAGTCTCAGACTAATTATCAAGGTATCATTTTTGTGTCTTTTCACTCATTCTTAAAAAAAGTTGACCACCAGATATGTTTGATTTTGAATTGTAGAAATTCTCTCCATTCTGTTCTTTTTCTCCATTCATACTCCTTTCTTCCTCCCTCTGTCCCTCCTCCCCGCTCTTCTTCCCTCCTTCCATCCCTTCCTAATTGTTCCAGTTTGTTTAGTTTAATAAGAGCTATTTTATTTTCATTACTCAAAAATGGGTTTAAGTAAAGTTTCTTTTTATTTACTTAAATAACGTTCCCAGTTATTTATTTGGCTCAAGACTTCATTACTTCTCATAGTACATCCTCATCTCTCTTCTTCCCATTGCCAACGTTATCTTTCCAAGAAGCAAATCTGATATGCCCACCAACACACACACACACACACACACACACACACACACTCTCTCTCTCTCTCTCTCTCTCTCACACACACACACACACACACACACACACACACACACTCTCTCTCTCTCTCACACTCTCATGCCTTGCTCTTATATCCAAGTTGGGATCTAGTCTTCTTAGCTTCACATATAAGCCCATCACAATCCCACTGGAACCACTCCATAGATTCAGCTCTTGCCTGCCTTCAACCAGACTCAATTTCGTGCTGTTCTGACATACCCTTGACCTTTCCACAATTCTGTTGTCCTCGTGTTTACTCTTGCATGTGAACTGCTCCATCACTTGGAGCACCCACTTGAGTGGGTCGACTTTTTCTGGCCAGGAATGAATTGTCTCCATTCCCAAACACACACCTTCGAAGCTATATAGGGGGTTTTGGAGGCTAAAGCTGTCTCTCTATCACTGTCTACACACACACACACACACACACACACACACACACTGATGATTTGCACATCTGTGGGCAGAATGTAATTCTACCAGAGTTCTCTTGGGTTGACTTAGTGTCTTCTCACTAATTACTCCACACAGGGCCTCAAGTGACAATAACAGCTGGTTATGCAATTAAAACCTCTGGGCCGTGAGTGGAGAGCTCAGTTAGGATGACTGGAAGGGCACAGTGTATAACGTACTCATTGGTTTAATAAGATGGAAAGTATTCGGCTGCTCAGTTATGCAATTCATTTTAACTTGAATGGAGAAATCAAATTAACTTCAGGCAGGGATTATAAGAGCCAACAGCTCCGACATTCTCAGTGTTCCATGAAACCGGAGATTGTCCTTGTAGAGTCACAGGTGTTCTTTTTTACCCTCCTTTGAGCATTTCCACATGCTAAAATAAATGTTCAATATGTACTCTTTAGCAGCAAAAATAATATTTTGACTTTGGCTCTGTCAAGGGCAGAATTTGCAAAAAAGTAATGAGAATCTCAGTGGCAGATGCTAAAAAAATAAAACAAAACCTGTGGAAACATTACGGCATTGATCAGTGTTCTAAATTGCTGGATATCTTGGCTCAAAAAGAGCAGAGATATATGGATGTGTTTCTGCCTCATTTACTCATTCGGATAATTTTGATTCATGTTTCACAAAAAATAGTCCTGTTTTCCAACATTACTTTGATAACGGCCGGTATGGTAGATTCACTTTCGAATGACTCATAAGATAAGGAGAAAATAAAGAACACATTTAACTTCCTTTAAAAATATTCCTTCTTTTACCTCTTGAGTGCTTTAGGATGTTTTCTTAAAGACTTCAACATGTGGCCTAAAGATAGAGAGTGCAGAAATTAATAGTATAAATTAACAATGGCAATTTTAATATTCAAAGCTCCTTGAAAACACCAACTGCAAGTTATTATTACATGGAGACATGACCTATTCTTAATTTATTTGGTATATAATTTAAGGGGACAAGTAAGTGGAAGTGGGAGAAAAACAATTACAGAAAAATTAAACCACTTGACACATTCATTTTAATTGTTGAAACATTTTACGTTGATATAAATTTACTGAAATGTATAAATTTTAATGGCTTATTAAATCGTCCATACATTTGACTGTTTCTCAAAATACTTGCAGGTGTGCTGTGCAAAACACATCAATTGTGCATATGTTTAACCCCCCAACCCCCAATTTGAGCTACTTGTGGACAGAGAACATGTATTTTGTCATCTTTGTAATCCCGTCACCTACCAGGATCCAGTTCATGGTATCCATGTTTTTAATGAAAGACTTAATTTTATGAACACTGAAATAATGCCTACTATATGCCATGTACTGCTTGAAGTATCCTGTATATTAGTTAAAACATTAACTAATTTTATTTTCATAACAACTGTCTTATCTATTGCTGTGTGACAAATGACTACAAAATTTAGGAACTTAAAGCAGGAACAGATATTGATTGTCTCACACAGTTACTGAGAGTCAGGCATTTGGGGGAAGCTTAGCCTGGTGGTTCTAGTTTCAGGGTCTCTCGTGAGGTTATAGTCAAGATCTTGTTTAGGGCGACAGTCATCTGAAGGCCTGACCAGGGCTGAAGGATCAGCTTCCGTGGTGATTCACTCACACGCTGGATAAGTTAGTGCTGGTTGGTGGCAGGAGGCCTCAATTCTTACCATGCCATTTGCGAGTTCAGGTTGTTACCTGTGCTTCTGACAGACTGGCTATAAATTGGAGGTTTCTACCACCCCCTTCTTGAGTTCCACTGATTTGCTAGAACTCAGGAAAACAGTTTCTTACTAGTTAGTAGTTTAGTAAGGGCTATAACTCAGGAACAGTCAGATGGAAGAGAGGCATAGAGCAAGGTATGTGGGAAGGGGTGCAGAGCTCCTAGGCCATCTCTGGGTACCACCCTCCCAGCATTTCCGCATGTTCACCGGTCTGGAAGCTCTGTGAACCTTGCCCTTTTGGATTTTTATGGAGGCTTTATTATATAGGCACAGTGATAAAATCATTGGCCATGAGTGATCTGTTCAACTTCAAGCACCCTCCCTGGAGGTGGGAAGGAGTGGGGAGGCCTGAAATCTTCAACCCTGTAATCAATATGGTTCCCCTGGCAACCAGCTCCCATCCTTAAGGGCTTTCCAAAAGTCACCTCATTAACATAAACTCAGTTGTGGTTGAAAGGCGCTTGTTAATGACTAACGTGAGTCACTTTCTATCATTCTCAAGCTATTATAGGAACTGGGGACAAAACCCAAGTATTATAAAAAAGATGACTTTATTGCTCTAATCACTTAGGAAATTCCAAGTATTTTGGGCGCTCTGTGCCAGGAAAGGGGACAAAGACCAAATACATATTTCATATTATAAATCCCAGTATTACAGGTGATCACTGTGGGCCATGTTGCGAGGCTGGTCACCATGACAGAGAATATGAAAAAGGTGCTTTTGTTGTACCCATTTTACATTGTGGGGAAGTGAGGCACAGAAGGTTTAAGTAATTTGGGTTATGGTGAGGATTCAGTGAGATCACACACACACACAGGTTGTAGAACATTGTGTGGCACATACTAAGCAATAAATATTCGCTATTATTTTTTATAAGCCAAAATCATTGCCTTTGGCAGTTATTTTCAAATTTCAGTGGGTCAAGATGGCAAGTTGTGGGTTCAGTTTCAGTTTCACGGAAACACGTTTTGTGGATACTGAGAGAAAGTTGGCATGTGATATATATTGGTTTCCTGTTGCTTCTGCCACAAGTTACTACAGATTTCATGGCTTAATACCACACTAATTTATTATATTACAGTTCTGCAGGTCACAAGTTTGACAGAGATCTTACTGGACTAAAGTCAAGATGTTGGCAGGGCAACATTTGTTCTGGAGGCTCTAGGGGAGAATCCATTTTCTTGCCTTTTCCACCGTCTTGAGGCTGCCTGAATTCCTTGGCTCACGGCCCCCTCCTTCCTCCATCTTCAAAGCCAGCAGTGTAGCATTTTCCAATCTCTTTTTCTCTCATCTTTCCAGGCTCTGCTTCCATGGTTACATTGCCTGCTCTGCTTTCTCTGAGCTTTGTGCCTCCCTCCTATAAGGACCCTTGTGAATACATTCCAGTATTCATTAACACTTCTCTTTTATACAGAACAAATAAGAGAGTTTGCTTGAACCATGCAATGCCACTCTCTGTTTCAAGATATGTGATCTATGTACAGATATAAGATATTCATTTAATTTCTATTCAAAAGCAAGTCAATCCATTGGGTCCACCTGGATATACCAGGATACTCTCCCCATCTCGAGATTCTTAGTCACATCTCCAAAGACTACTTTGTCAGGAAAGGAAACATTCACAGGTTCCAAGGATTAGGACATGGACATATTTGGGAGGCCATTATTCAGCCTACGACATGATGAGTGCTTAGTTTTTATTTGAACAGAGCTTTTGTTATGGCCACTGAACTCTCTCAGGAAGAGAGCAAAATTGGGTCCATCTGTCTCTCTCTCCTGGGGATGATTTTAAAGTTTATTCTCTTTCTGTGTCCTGAGAATAGTCCAAGGCTCCTCTTGCAAAGGATGGTGGGAAGCAAGCCTGTAGCCAAAGCCACACTGGACCAAGTATCAGAGCCTGAGTTCTCACACAAACTCTGCCTCTTTCTGTAGCTGTGGTGCCTTGGGCAAATCATTCGACATTTTAAAAAAATATCTAAATTATGTGGTGAGCGAAATACCTGCCCTGCCTACTTCACAGGATTGCCTTGTTCATCAGCTGGGTAGTATGAAAGGATGTGCTTTGTAAGATGCAGAGAGAAAACAGGAGGCCCCACTGGTGACCAGTGCGTGCTGTTTGAGGGGTTTACCTTAATGTACAACACCTGGGAGCAGAGACCCAGTGGGGTCAATGGCCTCTCTTTGAAAGAGCCCTCCTCACAGTACCAACCCCCACGCCTCCCCTACAGATGGAACCAGCAGAACTGTGAACAGGGACAAGGACAAACCTGAACGTTCTGAGCGTCTCTGTGAGTGCGCAGGACTATTAGGGGAGTGTTTCTGATCCCGTGCCTTTGGGAGTTACATCATTTCCTATTCTGAGGAGCTCGATGGAACACTGGAGAAATTTTTCCAATCAAAAGATATTTATCTCTCTCAGGATCTTCAATGCGCTAGTAAAAACAAAGACTTGAATTTGTGAGGCTGGGTTTCAATAGCATGTAAATCAACTTAAGATGTTATTAAGGGGCTTTTATATGTCAGCTGGGGAGGGAGTTAGGTGTTGAGTATTTCTCAGAATTTGTTTTTTATCCACTTATCGTGCATGTCTTAAAAATCGGCATTTGGGGGCCAATGGAGAAACGTTTGGCGACTGGATGGTCACAGATGTGGAAGGGAAAATCCTCGATCGTGATTACACCGTGTTTGTGTCCTTCCTTCTTTTGTAAAGATGTCTCTGAGCTGCTGTGCGCGCGCGCGCGTGCGTGCGTGTGTGTGTGTGTGTGTGTGTGTGTGTGTGTGTGAGGCCCTGACAGAACCCCAGACTTTCATTTAGTAATTCTTTCAAAGCCCACAGATACATATAAAAGATAACCCAGGTCCACCCCCCCCACCCCCGTTTACCTCTCTTCTCCGAGCAATTGTTTATATTACAGTGAAGGCTCAGAAGCCTGTCATCGGAGATAATGAGCTGATAAGGCGTTAGAGAATGGCCAGACGGAATCAAAGCGCTGGGCGACTGGGGAAAAAAAAACAAAACAACAACAAAACACCGAGGGCTCCTAAATTTAGCTCCCTCCCTTGCTACTTAGAGCCTTAGCGCTTTCAAAGGTGCTTTTCACCCCTTTTCAGCCAGGGTTTAATTTTCTTAAAGTCATTATCGATTTGTCTCAACCATCAGGCCTTTTCCTGTAGCTGTCGATTTTTTCTACCCACGAATCCATCCTGTTCTGAGGCGCTGCGGGGTGGGAGCTTGGCCTCCTCCCCAGCGACGAGCCTGCCTACCAGCCCACCAGGCCACGCACACCGCGGTGACATCAATCACCCAGCGGGAGGTAGCTGCGGACGACTGCAGCCTCTACCCAATCGGTATCTTTTAACAAAAGACACAGAACACTTTGAATTTGCAGGAAACAACCTGGATTTTTGCCTTGTCTTCCTCGATGTATAGATTTCACAGAACCAAATCTCTTTCAAAGAGGGGAATTACCTTCCACCCCCAAAGGGAGAGTCAGGGAGACTCCTACCCCTCTGTGCATTTGTCCCTCCATATCAAGGAGAGTGAGGAAAGACCCCCATCTCCCAGTCTTGAGCAGTGATACAAAGATGTGTAGGAAAAAAAAAAAAAATCTCTTCTTTTCAAAGCCGGCCTTTCATACTGAATGTCAACCCTCAGTTTTTCAGGGAGCAAAAAATCTTGATGAGAATTTTCCTGATCTTGATTTTTTCCTCTTTTTTGCTGCCTGACTTTGAGAGACATTTCAGTATTCATTAACACTTCTCTTTCATACAGAAGAGAGAAAGTAGATTGTACTCAAAACAGGCAGTTTGACTCTCTTTGTCGAGATAGTTGAAATAGGCACAGGTATAAGACGTTCATTTAATTTATGCCCCCCCCCCCGACATCGTTGTTTGCATAGATTTTTAAGAAAGTCAAACCAGGTTTCTTTTATTCAGTACTCACCAGAATTAATTGGTGTACATTATTTGCAAGAATTCTAATGTACCTGCTAAATAATCCATCCCTAACTGAGGCATTCAAAAAACTCTGAAGCTTGAGATGCAGACTTCAGTTTCTGGGAATAAAAGCCCCGCTTTCTTAGCTAAAGGGTTAAATCTTTTAATGGCTGAAGTGGTTGCCCTCTCAGGCATCTCTCAGCAGAGAGGATGTGATACTCGAGGGACAATCCCATTGGACATGCAGGATAAGTAACCTCATATCCGACGTAGTAGGAAGGAGATACCCTGCTCTATAAATAAGGTCAAGAGGCCTTAATTAGTAAAGTAAGGAGAAGATTTAAGTAAAACCTGGAGAGGTAACTAGCAGTATGGCAGGATACCTACCTTAGTCGCTGGGTTGCTTTTGTTTCTGTGTTTTATAATTCCTCGTAGTCAATTTTAAGGTTTAGAATCAAAGTATCTAGGGAACTTGCCTAAAATAGTGTGAAGTGGTGTGTGTACACATGAGTGCACTCATGTATATAAGGAGAGTCAGAGCGGCTGACGCAACTCAAGGTAAGAAAAGGAGAGATATTAGTCAACATGCTGCATGCATTTAACTTAGAATTCTACAGATCCTTGCCAAGAACTCAAATACATAGTTGCCTAGAAATTTGACAAGATGAGATGGATGTGCTTATTAATGCTCCATTCATGTAGAATAGCAACGTGAAAGAAACCATTTTCCAAGAGGCAGTTTAAAGGAAGTTAGGAGCATTCAGTTCATCACAGAGCACCCATCTCTCTAAGACTGGGTGATCTCGGGAAGAGTTCAAGGTGATGTTTTCCTGAAAACGTTTGGGAATGTGGTATCTTATTCATGGGTTTATCTTGAGCATTATGTTGTGAGATGGGCAGAATTCATTTATTCTCCTTTTCCTCCATTCAACAAATATTTACCCTGCCCAGCACCAGGTACTAGGGTTACAGGAAGCAATTTGAGTACACTTTGCCGTCACTCTCAAGGGGCACGCAAGTTAAATAAATGTATAGACCCTAGCAAATTGCTTGGCATACTATTTTCTTTTACTCTCTCAATTTTTTAAATCTGGGCTCTCTCTTTAAAAGAACTTTTTAAAATTGTAAAAGTGCAAACGATCCTTGATGTGTGGAAATGAAATGTTTCTTTTATGAAGTAAAACGTTCTGGATGACACGGAATGAATTTGGGTTTTATATATCAAAGGTTTCACTGTAGCTGGGTGCTGGGGAATGTCTCAGGGATGGCAGGTCCATTGTTCCTATAGCTGGCTTGGTCATAATCTGTATAAATAAATAAATGGAGTTTTGTGCATTCATAAAAATAGTTATTGAATGCCTATTGTGTGACTATAGCATTATTACTAAGTACCTCTGTGAAATACAGTATTTTTTATTTAAAATTCATAATGTGTCTACTATGTGCCTGGCACAGTTAAGTGATTAAAGGAATACGAAAATTATTTGAAATGGTCTCTGTCCTTAAGATTGTCTACTCTCATGTTGTACGGTTTTGTTGAGTTGTTAGACACAGTGGTGGGCTGTCATGAATTTTGTGTTTTGAGTTCACAAAAGCACTTACGATCAGTACCTCATCTTTAACCGTTGCTAGTCTTTGCTCTCAGTGCCTTTTCCCCTTGTTCTATGCCACCATCCGATGGATTTGTTTGCTGCCACTGCCTCATTGGGCTGGAAGAGGCTTCCTGGTGAGAGGCTTTACCTGGTCTCCAGACTAGGTGAGCTCTCACTAATCAAGAAGACTTCTAAAGAAAACACCCAGAGTCAAATGCTGACTCTAGGGTAGCACTCATTGCATTTCATTATAAATGCTTCTTTAATGTGTGTCTTTCTGGTTTGAGTGTAAGCCGTGCCTATGTGACTTGTATTGCTTCTGTATCCCTAGTACCTGGCTCTATGCTGGGGTCAGCAGGGTCATGGTGAATATTTCTCGAATGGAGGAAGAGAAGAATAAATGAATTCTGCCCATCTCATAAAATACACGCCATATTCTGACAACCACAGAAAATAAAAGAAATCGAAGACATTTGTCCTCTCTCATGCAGCTCATGCTGGCTGCCCCGAGGCTCCAAAGCCCTTTTGATGATTGATTGTGCCTTGCTGTAGTCTGATGATCCCTTTTCTGGGAGCAAGTTACACAATTTACGCGTTGCCACAGAGCTGAATTAAGTTGAAATTCTGTGTTCTAAATTTGGGAAATACTGGATTAAACCATGTTAAAGTGATTGCTTTTAACCGTAGGGGCATTATGACTGAATGTGCATGGTGACTCTCTAAGAAGGAGATGTGGTGTACAGCATTTTCAAGCTTATTTGGCTTTTGGACCCTTTTATTCTTGGGGCATTTTGTGCACACTTGAGGTCTGCAACACACCCTTTGAGAAACGTTGCATTTGGCTGTCGTAAGGAAGAAACACGATTCTCCCAATAGTAAGGAGAGATAATTGAGCTCGGTTTTACTTTCTGCTAAGTTCCTGCTAAGGAGAACCCAACAGTCTGCTATTGCGCTCAAAGAAAAAAGTCTAATCAAACGCTAACTCTGGTAGATGATAGGAAACGAGCTCTCAAGTGCTGAGAAAAGTTTGGCAGCTTCCCAGCAGCATCCTGCCCGCATGGCCAATCTCAAGGCCACCCTGAAGCTGCCAGCCAAACGCGTGGGGAGATTCCCGTGGAAGCAGACGGTGCTGCCTGGAGATGGTTGTCTAAAGCTTGCATCTGGGCTCCTGAGTGGTGCCCAGCTGAGCGCTGTACAGGCGGAGTGCTGGGCGGTAGGCTTCCCGCTGAAATCCATTAGTGCTCCAGCACAGCCCATTCTTCTTGCCCTTAAGAAGGGACTTGTGCTCCCTGAAATCATATCAGAAATACCTGCCCATGAAAATATGCAAGGCAAATCGTGGCCTTTAAAACAACGAGTGTAAGGACGGAATACTATTGATAAAGATGGGGTCACCCACTTAGTGAAAGTGGATGCTAGGACCCATGCCTGTAGTACACGGGGAGGAGGGTTTTCCATGTTGCTTCTCTCCATTAATTACCTTCTTAGTGACAAGGACTCTTTCCTCGACCAAGCTTCAGTTAGTCTCCTCTAAGCATTCTTGACTGGATCTTGACCTTGGATTTCCACGTCTGTCCTTTCCAGGACCGATCTTAGCAGGAATCCGGCTGAGTCAGTTTGAAGAGAGTACCCCTACCCTTGCTTTCTGATCACCTTTGCTATCTGGTCACACTGGTCTGTTCTCAGCAAGAATAGTGTTAAGTAAATTTAGCAGAACTCTCCCTACTTTTGATGTCTTCTCTTTGTAATTTTCCATCCACTGACCCCCTCACTCTGCTCCCTGGCTGTGTATCCCCACTTGTCCTTGTCGCAGTCAGAGTTGAGCCTGATCTCTCTCCTCCGTGGCAATAACCCCATTGCAATTGTCCCGAGAAGGTCTTCCCGACCATCTTAAAAGGTGTCAGAATACTTTTTCCCCCTTAAAATTAGACATGCCTTTTGCACTGTGAGGCTCTCTGCTTGGGATCGTTTGTGCTTAGTAGTACTTAGCGAAGGCAAAAAAGTGAATGTTTTTAAGAGGAACGCTTTGAACAGAGATGCTCGTTTTCTCTTTGGCTGATTCAGAAACCGCTATCACTTCAGTACAATAAGAACTAAGAGGCAGGATCACTAGGAGGTGAGAGAAGGTGAATTATACTCACAGCCGGAAAACATTTGTATGTTCCTAATATAAGGGCCAAGGTCCAGAAATACAGAATAGTATAAATATGGCCTATCATCTCCATAATTTTATCTGCCTAATGATTATTTTTCAAAATTAAGCTTAATATTAAAACAAAATTTAAAAATTCATAGAAAAAATAATATGCTTATTTAAAAACGTTTCCTATGCCTCATCTAAACAAAAATGCAATTTTTACGTTGTTCTGCTAGCTATACCTAGAGAAATCAGACTTTCCAGTTTGTCTGGGGCAACCCTGGTTTATGGCAATTATCCCTGAGTCCTGTCCAACTTAGCCAAAAGTCTGGTTTGGATTGTGAATTATATGCCTCCTCTAGCCCTACCTGACGTTGGATATACCCAAATGCTGCAGTGCATACACCTGTGTGAATCCCCCTCCTTGTCATTGACTACATCAGATACTACTTCTGCACCACCTTGGGTTCTTCAACTGTCTTCTGAGCTTCTGGCCACTTGGTTTACCCCAGCTATTGTAAGGCCACAGTGTGTGACTCTACACAGCCACATCTGAAGCACGTGATTTGGCTTGAGTGCAACCCAGTGGTGCCTTTTCCCTCCCTGCACCATCTACCTGTCCCCTCCAGCCTTGGTTTTTCCCTGTTGCCCTTGTTGACTGAAAACAAATAAATGGCCAGTTAGTTATCCAGCAAAAAATGGGTTTATTTGGGATCAGTAGAGAATTGCAATTCAGCATTTGCAACCATAGTGCACAAGTCCCACATGGCAAGGGAAGGAAAACTCTTTTATTGAGGGGGGAAGAAAGTTGGGAGGGCTCTAGTAAACAAAGAGTCCATGGCTTTTCCTTGGCTGCGTTGTCAGGAAATAAGAGGAGTCTTTCGTCTTCCTGTTGGGCCAGGCTGCATTCGCAGGGCACAAGAGCGCCCCCTTCTGGCCTCCCAACTCTATTTAATTTAGGTTTCTGTTTATTAATATTTTACACCCTTGAGGAATGAGACTCTGCAAGGCCCACTCTGCCCCGTGCTTGGGCAACATGGAATGGGGGGAGTTTGCGCTCATGTGGCCAATACTTAACCGATGCAGGAGAGGAGAAAGCAGATAAATTCTACTCCTTTTTCCCTTCTGAGACCCAGCAGCTCATAGGCTTCTTGGAAGATAGCTCCAGGAGATGGAGCGACCTGTTGCACGTGATCCCAAGTGGTGGCCAGCTTGCTGACACACTGCTATTTCCTCTCCCTCTTGTCCTGCCTTATCCTCCTTTTCCCTCTTTCGTGTTTTCCTAGGATTGAATGTTGTAAGAACATAGCAGCACATCAGGTTTTGCTTCGGGCTCTGATTTCTGAGGAACCCATGCTAATAAATGTACTCATAAATCGTTCAGCTCCACGCCTACCTTTTTGCTCTTCTCTGAGATTCTGGAGCTGGGATTCTGCAGATTGCATTTCCCAGACTCCTTTGCCAGTTTGCTTAGAGGTTCTGCCAGTAGGAAGACTGGAGGGCAGTTGGAATTGACGGAAAAGAAGCAGGAAGAAGGGATTTCTTATTTTCTTCTGTTGACAGTATGGCCACAGTAGTGGCAGTTAATTCCAACAGTGGTAATTCCCCAGCCTCCGTCTGTTGCCATCCCCGGCACCTGCCTTAGGTGAACAGAGGCAGTAGCACCTGGGTGGCAGCCCCTGCTGAGCACCTACTCCAAGGGCTCTCCTCTGGCTCCTAGGTGCCCACTTCAATCATTGAACCTCTTACCTACCCGCAGCCTTTTGGGAGGTAGCTGTTTCCTCCAGTTTTTATCTCAATGTTGTTTTAGAGGATTTGTTTGAGGATTACAGGAGTCAATACACAAACATCTGACTCCCGTTATTTGTGGTAATTAGATCCTGTAAAGTCCCAGGAACACTAAATTCGTGAATACTGAACCATCCCCCCTAGGGGAAATATGTAAACACACACACACATACACACACACACACACACACACTTCTCTCACATAGATCATATATTATATATATATGATCTTAAATCCTAAAAACAACTTATCTTGGTAGGTTCTATATTTTAAAAAGAATTTTCAAAAGAGAAAATGGTCCAGATGTAAATGACTTGCCTGGACTTACCTGAGGTCACCCCACTAACAAGTTGCTACAACTGAGACTCAAATCCCTCCCACTGGCCCCAGAGCCCAAGCTTCTTGCCCACCCCACACTGCTCCCTCATCATCTCCATCCTCTGCTTACTCTGTATCAGAGCCGAACAGGAAGGCTGAACCGCAAATTTCAGGGACCTTACATTTTCGCTGCTCTGCGCGTGTCTGCGAATGATCTTGAGAACACCGGAGTGCTAATGTTGGGGCTACAAATAAATGTTATGGAACAGGAAGATTGTAAATATGGAATCTCCTGAATAATGAGGGTCGGCTGTAATACGCTTAGGACATTACTTGGCACACCAAGGGTTCAATTAATGTGCACTGTGCCCCTGTTACTTTCATTTTACAGTTGAGCAAATTTAGTTCACATAATTTGTGTGTGGCAGAGACAATTCAGTTCTTGTCCTGGTTCATCTGATTTCAGCATTTGTGTTTTCAACCATGCTATATTGTTTCCAAGTTTCTCAAAAAGCCTTAAAGTTATAACCTTCAGTGACCATATAATATTTTATCATTCTGATGTGTAATCATTTCCTTAAAACATTTGTGTAATATTAAGAATGTAGGTAGGTTTAGGTATTTTTTTTAATTTAACAGATAATTCTGTGATGGGCTGTGTGCTTTTATCATTTTGCTTCTACTGAAATTCTGAGAAAAAATAATTTAACTCAGGTTACAAACATCTTTAAGGCTTCTGCTACTTGTTGTAATTTTGTTTTCCACGAAGGGACTGTTTTAATTCATTTCACCAGCATTGATTCACTGTATCACTTTCACCAAAATCATACCACTGTGTTCTAAAATTGTTGCTACTATTATCAGCATAAATGATTTCTTGAATTTGTTTTAATTTTTCATTTCTTCATTTTGGAGAAGTATCTTCATATATATATATATATATATATACACATGCATATTTTCTATTTGTATTTGAATATCTGTAATATCTTTTCCTCCTTTAATGTTTGAAGTTTTTCTGTTTTCTGTATATTTATATTTTCTATATGTTAAAGAGACTTTAATATGTTGTATGTAGTGCAATTTTTTAGTCTGCTATTACCCTTTTAAATTTAGTTTGGTTATCTTTTTTTTTTTTTTTAACTGTCGAGGTGATTGTGCAGTTTAGTTTTTCCCTGAATTCATGATTTGTTTTGTTGTCTTGGAGAAAGGCTATATTAGAGGTCAGAACATAGCTGGTAACAAACCAGCAGCACAGGTGGACCATGGGGGTTTTGTGGTAACATGAGGGAAAATAATTTGATCTACTTTTAATCATTTCATTTTAAATCTTCGCTTTCTTCGTTTGTAAAATGAGTCGACTGAGAGTATGCTAAGGATCCTTCTGTCACTAAAATCATTTGGTTCTAAGAGAATCAAGTGTGTTTCTGGATAAATCTGGGGAAAAATATCTCTTTTGTGAAATTTGTTTGAAATATAGTATCTGTGTTAGTGTTGAGCTGCCACGACAGAATATCATGGACCGGATGGCTTTTACAACAGAAATTTATTCTCTCACAGTTCTGGAGGCTGGACTTTTAAGACCAAGGTGCCAGCAGGCTATGTTTCTGGTGACGCCTCTCCTTCTGGCTTGCAGACAGGTGCCTTTTCTCCATCTCCTCACATGGGCTTTTTTCTCTGTGTGCCTGCAGGCAGCCAGAGAGAGAAGGGATGGGGGGAAGAGTGAGAGAGGGAAAGAGGGAGAGAGAGGGAGAGAGAGCTCTCTGTTGTCTCTTCCTCTTTTTATAAGGACACTGGTCGTATTGAGTTAGGACCTCATTTAACTTTAGTTATCTCCTTAGAGGCCCTATCTCCAAATGGTCATTCTGGGGGTTAGGGCTTCAATATATGAATCTGGGGTGGGAGGACACAATTCAATCTATAAGAGCCACCCACTGCATTCAGTGAATGCTGCTATGGCACTACAGCAATGCTGTTGGAATTCTGATTTCCGTGGAGCTGGGGATTAAAGATATGAAGCTTGAGCAGCTTTCTAGTCTCTTCCCCTAGCTTCCCCACTGTGCTCTGGGCACACTGGCTTTCCTTCCAGCTTTCCTCCAGCAGACACCACGTTCCTACCTTGGGCCCTTCCATCTGCATGAGATACTCCTCCTCTTGGCCTTTGATGGGCCAGCTCCTTCATCATCATCTAGGTCTTAGCTCTGCAGCCCAGTCAAAAGCACTTCCCCCAACTCTCCTCTGTCACTGTGCTGTTTTGTTCTCTGCACAGCACTTACCACCTCCAGAAATTGGCTCCCTTATTTATTTACTTGATTACTGCCTGTCTTCTTCTCTGTAGGATATGATCTCTGTAAGAACAAGGGCCTTCTCTGGCGTGTTTCTTCAGCTCCTACAATATTGCCTGTCACATACTAGGCTCTCTAAATTATTTGTTCAATGATGGAAGCCATTACAAAAATTTCAGGTTGTCTCAAAAACAAAATGGAAAGAGGTAGCTTTGACACAAATGTAACAGATATTGAGGTGAACATTTATACCCAAACAAGGTTTCTCTTTGAGATTTAATCTGGTTACTGGCATGTAACATGCAAGAAGTGAAGACTTGAGTTACCCCTTAGGGATTCTCCTACACTTTCTGAAACATCAGGCATTATACTCAATTTGCGTACTACACGATTTAGTCTGCTTTGGCTGTTGTCTGGGACAACAAGAAGGAATTAGCTTCTGAGGTTAAGATTTAAGAAAATGAAACTTTTCTTAAGATCACAGATACTGCCACACTAAGATTTAAGATGATTTGAATTCTGCAGCAAGCTTTATACTATACAAGGAAGAGTTCTAGCCTGCAGGTGCCATTCACTGGCAAATTATTCCTTTATTTATTTATTGACTGCTGGGAATGCAATTGATCCTATTCAGAACATTAAGAGAGGCTTGTCTCTGTTTGATGGCTGTTCCTTCTAAACAGGAAACACAAAACAATTAAGGTGGCGAAGTACAGCACCTAAAAGAAGGAAACAGTTTACAGGTGCATGACTTGTTAGTTGGCATTTCTCTTATTTGTACCAAACATGTAAACAGTTGACCCTCTTTACTTGTTGATGTACAGAATCGAATTGACCCTTCTTCTAATCTCATCAAGATTTCAGTGGCTGACTTGTTTTTATTTTGCCATCTCGGTTATATATATTAAAAGAATTATGTTTTGAGGACTAAGCCATCTGTGTACCTGCAGAGAATTAGTAAGGTCTGTCATCAAAATCTTTGGTTTACATTATATCCAATTTTGCGGATGCAGTTTTAAAGCTTTTGTAGGCAAGGAGATAAAAAAAATAGAATAAAACATACATTCAATATATAGAACCAGTATATAAAAACACTCCAGGTAAGATATTTAATTCCAACTTCTATCACTCTTGTGTTGGTTATAAGCTACTAATCTAAATTAGGTTCATAAGCAAGCTGAAATATATACCTTATTTTATGAAAATAAACTATGCGTAATTATAAATCATAGGGAGCACTTACTTTTCCCAAATAGGTTTTCTGAGGTGATGAAATAAGAACATAAGTTGAATATTTTGTTGTCTTCAAATGCATTTTATGTTGAGAAGGAAAACGGGGTAATAAATGTGAAAACATTGAGTGAAATACTAACCTTTCACTTGATTTTAACCAGGACAGTTTCCTTGGAAAAGGTTCAGACCTCTCTCTTTGTCATTGACTTGTTGGGAATTCAAGGATAGCCATTTCACCAATTTTCTTTAAATTTATCTCGAGTAATAAAAGAAGTATAGCAGCAGCAGGAGTTAAGAGCTCAGGGGAAACAAAATCTTTCCCTGAGTGTGAGGGACTTGAAAAGTCTGAGGAACATTCAGAAGCCTAAAAGTGCTCTCCGCCTTACACTTCTTAATCCTCATAGGCTGAATCTGTGCAAATCGTAAAAGAACCAGTTAATACAGTAAGTTTAAATAAACAGTTGGCCAGTTCAGTCGGAAAAGAAAGACTAAACTGTAGCTTGACTAAATTGAGTCATCTGGTAAAATTGGTCAAAACAGCGGTTAAATTGTTTAATCTCTTATAAGTTCACCAGTGGACACCTGCAGTTCCTCAGCTCCAACCTACACATCCTACTTCCTCACTGCTGCCGCTTCCCCTCTGAGGGGAACCACTGCTGCTGCAATCGCTCTGGCTTTGTGTGTGTGTGTGTGTGTGTGTGTGTATGTATGTGTAGGTGTGTGTTTGCCCTTCTCTACGGAAGCCCCACCCTAACTTACTGTTAAGTGTTTTACAGACATTATTTAATTTAACTTTCTTATTTTTTTTTTGGCCAGGGAAGTCCCTTAATTTAACTTTCATAATAACCCCATGAGGTTGGTTTGATGACCCTCACTTTAAAGATGGAGAAATTTTGGCTTACAGAGGTTAGACCATGTATCCTTAACATGTGGGGTTGAGATTTAAATCTAGATCTGATTCCAAATTCTGCATCCTTAACAGCCGTGATCTACTGCCTCTCAGTATAGTAACTAGACAAGTTAATGAACTTGACTACTTATCTGATCCCAGAGTGTATTTCCTCTCCCAGAAGGCTTTTAGCTGCACCATTGGTTTCTGGAAGCCCGTTCTGTTCTTTTGTTTGAACCAGGTATAAGCCTAGGTAATTAAGAGCATATGTAATCAACAGGAGAGTAATTTATCTGTCACCCTGGGTTCCTGGGAAAAGATAAGTTTCAAAATTGATTACAACCTTATGAATTTTTATAAATCCATTAGTATGGTGTTTGGAAAAAAATTAATTTAAGACCATAATATTGTTCACAAATAAGAACTAAATGACTAAGAAGAGAACTGATGGTAGTTACTATAGTTGCAAAGTTTAATAAGATTATTAAAAGGTTGACAACTTTTGTAGATGGATAATGGTTTTAATCCTGATTTGTGAGTCTTTTGTCATAATACCAAACCACTCAAGGTGATAATAGTTGCCTCTTTTGCTGAATCCATATAAGCACATTTTTGTGATGAATTATGCACTACTTTATGTCATCTCTTGTGGGTGTAAACAGACATCTCCCTTCTTTATTGCTGGTTGAAATCCCAATTTTCTTTAGGAGTCTAGCCCTTCCCTAGTGATGATGGCGATCTTAGTTCCCTCAGCAGGGTTTAATTTAGAACATGTTATGTGACCCAATTTTGGTCACTGAGATGCAGAGGGAAGTCTGTTGGATGCTTCTGGGGATGGTTTCTTTGCGGTTAAAAAAGAGACACACAGGAAGAGATTATACTTTTCTTCCACTGGATACTCTTGGGTCTGGATGTGATTACTGGAATAGTGGCAGCCACCTTGCAACCATGAGTGAGCTATTCTGAGTAGAGCAGGGTAGAAAGATGGGAAAATATTGGGTCCTTGATGACCTACTTAAATTTTCAATCCTGAAGCCAACAGACTTATAACGTATGAAATAAATACATCCTTGTTGTGAATCACAAGTTCCATTTCTTTGTTGTTGTTGTTATTTGCAGCTCAAAGCCTCCTAACTGATATAGATGACATCTCTATTCCTTTTACCATTTAAGCACATTTATTTTATCAAAGAAACTTGTACTTGTTTGGTATAATCTTTCAAAAATGAATGTAAGTTTGATATTGTTTATCATTCTATGAATTATGCATTCCCTTAGTTAAGTAGATGGTAAGATGACCTGAACACATCTCTGCTAAAAACAGAAAAAGAAATCCAGAGGAGTAGAGAAACAGGCAAAAGTCAAAATATAGAGTCTGACATTAAAGGATAGTTATAAACTTTATATGTAATTCACAGGTTTAGAAAGAGTTAAATGATATTTACTTTCTAAAACAATTGGGAAAATTGGCTTAATAAAATCATTTGTTCAATCACCGTGCCAATTAGCATTTAACGCACATTAGCATTTACTGTGCATTAACATTTACATTGGGTACCATGCTCACACCTAGCTTTACCATTCAATTTCTGCCTGGGGGAGGCCACAGTTAAGCAGGTGAGGTAAGATACATGTATTTTATTTATTTCTATGCAACAACTTATCCTGAAACCTAGCAGCTTAAAACAGTTATCTCAGTTTCTGTGGGTCAGGAATCCAGGCATAGTTTAGCTGGGTCCTAAGCTTCAGGGTCTCACACAAGGCTGAAATCAAGGCATCAGCCAAAGCTTGGTGGCATCTGAAGGCTTGACTTGGGAAGAAGGGTCCACTTCCAAGCTCACTCACATGGTTGTTGGCAGAATTCAGTTCTTTCAGGGCTTTGGATTGAAGGCTTCATTCAGTTCCTTGCTGGAGTTTAGACTCAGGTCACCCACAGTGCCCTGCCTTCTTCAGTAGGATGTCCCACTCCATCAAAGCGTGCAAGCTGAGAAGGCAATAGAGAGAGCCTGCCAGCAAGACAGTGGTCACAGTCTTTTATAACTGAGTCAAGCTTTTGATGTATTCTGTTATTAGAAGCAAGTCACTATGTTTAGCACACACTCAAGGAAAGGGAATTAAAGTCATTAATATCGGGAAACAGGAATCATTGGAGGACATTTCCTAAATCTGCCTACTCTAATACATATACAGATATTTTCGATATATATGAATGATGCGGTTAAAGTGAATGAAACAAAATAGGAATGCACAGGGCGAGGAACCAGTTCTGGCTGGAGGCACAGAGAGAAGATAGTTCGTGAAGAGCTGGGTGCCTGGAGACAGACTACATATCCTACTTACGCTCCAGCTTGTATGGCAGGAACATATGTCAAAGTGGAAAAACAATAGGAAAACTGCTGTTCTTGGCAAGAGATACTCACTGAAGCATTACGAATAGGGGAATGACCCCTCACAGAAGATTCGTGTGGGATTCATAAGGCGGAATGAAGGGGAAATCTAGAGGCAGACAGGCCAAGTGAAGGAGGGCTGCAGTACTGAGAATGAGGAATGATGACTGAAACTGTACGTAGGTTGTGAGGCTTCAAAGGAAGGGCTATGTGAGAGAGACAATGAGAGGAAAGAATAGGTCTTGGTGATAACTGTACTGTGAGGTACCTGAAGAGGACAGCTTGAAGATAACTCATTTTGACCCTGGAAGCCTGGGCTAATGCTAGTCCTGTTAATGAAATAGGGCAATCAGTAAGTTGATTTTATTTTTGAGGCACTGCTAGAGAACCTGTCAAATTGCTACTCAGAATAGCTTTATCTCTTGCCCAGACTGATACTAGTAGAAGTCTTGTTTTAGGGCAAATGGGCAAAGACAAAGTAAATCACACTAATATCTGCTATTCCAGAAGGCTGTAAAATGTATCACCATCATCACTGCAGTGCTGGGATTTTCTTTCTCAAATTCCCTAGACTGAATTTCTGCCTAAATAAATAGCCATCAGATGACATTATAGGTCAGTTTATCATAGGATATTATAGATAATCAATTTACAAAGCATTTGGGAAAATTTTCCTGTAGCTGTTTTATTGGCTACTATTAGTGTCACATGTCAGCCATCTGTTATCTTGGATTTGCAACGGCAGCTAGTCTTTTGCAAGAAATCTAATCAATTTGGTGCACAGAGACGTATTATTGAGGTAAAATTCACACAACGAGGGTACTTTTGTTCCAATGAGACTACACCATCGTTTTAGGTTCCATTAGTGAAGCAATATGTAGTTACAATTGTACATAAGCAGGCAGAGCAATTCTGATCAATAAGCTATGATGGTTTAATTCAAGAGTACGTTAGAAAATGAGAAAAATGGAGTTTTGGAAAACTGCATTTTGTTTTTACAGTTGTAGTACTATACATGGGAACAAGCATCTCAGCTTTTTATGAGACACAAAACTGTCAGCCAAACTACACACACAACTCAGACTCCCAAGCAGAACCCACGCCAGGGCCAATGTTAGAGCACATGCTCTAACATCTTGTTCCTAGGTTGATAACAAAGTCCAGTCCATGTGTTTAGTGGAACTTTGCCTCAGCTAAAGCCAGGATTCTCCGGAATATATAACACAGGCAGTTCTTAAAAGATGCTTAACAAAATGACAAAAAATGAAACTAATGGGATATAACTTTTGGTTATGTGAATTAATTGCCATGTAAGTAACAAAAGGAGGCCAGAAACCTAGAAATGGTCTGGAAAAGGCAATCAAGACCTTGGGTTTAGATGAAGATACGGTTGAAGACAAAGTTTTCTTGCGATTTCCTGGGTGAGGAGCCCACACCACAGCACGCACTTGGAAAGCTGAAGGAAGCCAGCTGGATACTGTTTGCCTGATGAGTTGTGAAGAGACAGAAACTGGGGAGTGGGTCTGTGGGGTTACTTGTTGGTGTGGTGCAGGGGAGATCCAGAACAGCAGAGGGCGCTGTGGACACTTGAAGAGTGAAGAGGCCTGTGGGGAAGAAGGAAGTGGCCCTGGATAACCATGGGGGGCGGGGTTGACTGCGGGGCTTCTAGTGTTGACATTCTTTTTGCATAAAGCAATACTCTTTATTCACTTCTTTTCATGGTTCTCATCTGACCGCCCTGGATCCACTCAGTTCTTGTGAAATTGGCTCTGAAACTGGAAGGATTCGTATTCACCATTTTCTAAAACTTGTTTCTTCAGGAGATCACACAAAATGTGACATCTGGTAGATTCCTATTTTCATGAGGTTTCGCTGTAAGAGGCAAATATTATCTTACAAATGGAGAACTCTCATTATTTTTTCTTTCTTCTGAGATTCTCAATTCTTTGCAGGATTTAAACTGGTGAAATAGATGTGAAAACAAATGTGTCCAGTGGGTTTGCTGACTGCAGTCTTAGGTGAGGAGGCTGGGAAGTCTCACAGCTGTGAAATTTTTTTAAAAAAATAAATTTATTTATTTATTTATTTTTGGCTGCATTGGGTCTTCGTTGCTGCGCGCGGGCTTTCTCTCATTGCAGTGAGCGGGGGCTACTCTTCATTGTGGTTCATGGGCTTCTCATTGCGGTGGCTTCTCTTGTTGCGGAGCACGGGCTCTAGGCGCGTGGGCTTCAGTAGTTGTGGTGCGGGCTCAGTAGTTGTGGCTCGTGGGCTCTAGAGCGCAGGCTCAGTAGTTGTGGCACACGGGCTTAGTTGCTCCGCAGCATGTGGGATCTTCCCGGACCAGGGCTTGACCCCGTGTCCCCTGCATTGGCAGGCGGATTCTTAACCACTGTGCCACCAGGGAAGTCCCTCACAGCTGTGAACTTTATGCAGTAATTTTGCCCACTTTCAGTCCCCTCTTGCCCCACCTACCCCTTTGTGACATGTTAAAAATACAGCTTCCCAAAATCAAGGGCATGTTAAGTCTTAATTGTAAATTGAGAGGAAATCCTTAATCTACTAAAAAAAAATATTTGAACATTTTCAAACTTGAGACAAAGAAAGAGAAAAAAATTTAATTTTCTTAAACGATTACTTTCTTTTTTTAATGATAATTTTTGGTTTGTTTTCAATAGTGCTAAAGAAAATGTAGCTTCACTGTAGAATATTTGGAAAATGCAGAACACTGACAAGATGAAGATTAAGTTTGATCATCCCCATCCCTCCTCCATCAGAGACAGAGTATTAGCATGTTTATGTGTTTTCCTCCAGTCCCTTCTCTCTGTTACATCAAGTTTGTAAATAGTTAGAAAAGTTAGCTCCATATTTTATAAATAATTTCATGTCCTACTTGTTTTTACTAAATAGGAGCATTTTCCACTGTCATTACAAAGCTTTATAAGAATCTGTTGCATAGAGGTAATACAACTTATTTAAATATTTCCCTTTCTGTTGGGCACTAGTTATTTTTTAATCTTTCACATTTATAAATGTAGCTGCCTATTTTCTCTGATTGCCAATATTTCTGATTACAAATTGGAGACCACATTATTTCTTGATAGATTCCTAAATGTAGATTACTGTGTCAAAGGATGGAATCATGTTTAAGGATCTAGGTGCCTATTGCCAAATTGCTGTCCAGGTAGATTGTATCTATTTACTCTTCTTTTGTAGTGCATGAGAATTTTCATCTCACTGTACTCTTCTCAGACTCTATCATTAACATGTTAGAAGAAGATCATACTTTATTTTGGTTTTAATTTATATTTCTTTAATGAGAAGTAAAATTGAACATTCTTTTTCCATTAAAATGTACCATTCATATTTCTTCTCTAGCTTGCATGTCTTGTATGCTTACAAAGGCTCTTGCAATCTCCGTTTTACCCTTCATCTGTTCAGAGTGGTTAGGAAGCTAAAATCTGTCTTTTTCCCTCGTTCCTAAATGTGAATTGGGTTATACCAGTTAGATATTCAAGCATGAGTTTTTTTTGTTTTTGTTTTTTTTAAATTAATTAATTAATTTATTTTTGGCTGTGTTGGGTCTTCGTTTCTGTGCGAGGGCTTTCTCCAGTTGCGGCAAGCGGGGGCCATTCTTCATCGCGGTGCGCGGGCCTCTCACTATCGCGGCCTCTCTTGTTGTGGAGCACAGGCTCCAGACGCGCAGGCTCAGTAATCGTGGCTCACGGACCCAGCTGCTCCGCGGCATGTGGGATCTTCCCAGACTAGGGCTCGAACCCGTGTCCCCTGCATTGGCAGGCAGATTCTCAACCACTGCGCCACCAGGGAAGCCCCAAGCATGAGTTTTGAAAGGTGAAAATGGGAGCTGATGCCACCTTTCTGTAGCGGGGCTGGTGGACTTTTGGCCTCCAGCATGTGTGCGTGTTGGGAGAGCCCAGATTCCACATTCCATGGTCTAGTCGCCAGCTTCATGGGTGTCAGGCATTTATGATGTTAGCAGCAAAGGTCTCAGCAGAGTAGAATTTGGGGTCTGGTTACATTAGTATATGACCTTCAAGGCGAAAGCCTTATTGTAGCTTCCTGATTCCCATTTCTTCAGCCATTTCGAAGATTTTAAAGGCATCTAATATTCTTTCTTAAATTCCCTTCGTCTAGAAATATCCAAAGTGTTTACTGTTTCCTGCACTGAAACACAGCTGATACATCATCTGTTCCTCAAGTCTTTGGGATTCTTTCCTTGTGGCATGATTGTATGGGTCTATGTACATATTTTACTGAAGACTTTTAGTGATTTTTTTTGCACAGCAATGCAAAAAAATCAAAGTATTTAATAATCCTCTTCATAAAGGGTTTTTAGTCACTATACCCTAGTCTTAGTATTAATATATCTGTTAGTAAGTATCCTTTATTTACTCCATGATTCTTTATTTCTATTTTCTAGATTCTATCTCTTCTCTTTAGGCTATGCATTAATTTCCTTTATGATTTAAAAAATTATGAAACATATTTTAGCTTTTGACACATTTAGAAAACTTAAAGGCTACAGTCATTTTAGATTCTAAAATTTTTACCTTTATCATTAATATGTTTTCATACCTGTCAGGGAAGATCCTCCTTGTTTTTCTTTAACAGTCTCTTTTGGGTATTCATATCATTTTTTTTTTTCAGATGAACTTGAGAAGTATGTTGCCAAGAACTAACAAATAAGTCATAAGCTAGTTTTGGAATTATTGACTTCTTTATATTGCTGAATCTTTCCATCCATGAATATGGCTTACTCATCATTATTTAAATCTTTTCTTCATGTCTCCCCATAAAATATCAGTTACAGTTTTCTTAAGATATTGACATTTCTTATTAATATTATTCACATTTTTTCCCATTATATTTTGAATCAATTTATTTCTGTCATCTGGGAAATATATTGGCTTTAGTGTATTTATTTACATCTGACTACTTTTTTTTTTTTTTGAGCTGATTTTCTTTGGTAGGATTACTTTTCTTAATCTTTAACAACCTTTTTTCTGCCTCATACTAGAAGCCAATTCTCCACTTCAAGATTTAGGTATTTTAATAAATTTCCTAAAGAAAAAAGGAAGACGATTCCAAGTTCATTCAAATAAAATCAATGCATACTTACTAAGGTCTACAGGTACATGATTCTTTCTCTAGTAAATGCTAATGGGAATATAAGGAGAAATTTCCCATCTGTTTGGGGAGGTAAGGCACAAGTGCATGAACTTTTGAGCAGTAGTGAGATATTTAAAAATAGCTGAAGAAGACATTTCTTGAAAAGGCAAAACTACGGAAACAGTAAAAAGATCAGTGGTTGCCAGGAGTTCAGGGAGAGGGTGGGGAGTGGTGAACAGGTGAAGCACAGGAGATTTTTAGGGCCGTGAAACTCTTCTGTATGAAAATATAATGGTGGACACATGACATTATGCAATTGTCAAAATTCATAGAACTGGACAGCACAAAGAGTGAAACCTAATGTAAACAAATAGTTATGGATCATTACTGGTTCCACAGTTGTGACAAATGTAATACCACACAAATGCTAGATGTTAATAATAAGGGAAACTGAAGGCAGATAAGACAGGGGACATACGGGAACTCTCTACTTTCTGTGCATTTTTTCTGTAAACCTAAAAATACTCTAAAAAATAAAGTCTATTAATTAAAAATAAAATTGCTAAAGAACTCCAAAGGAAAGATTTCACAGAATAGTGTTGCCAAATGCATAGTTCAGACAAAACTAGTAATGGTAACTCAGAGGAGGGAGGTATTATTTCAAGTAAATGTGATCAGAAAGGATTATGCAAAATACCTACTCTCAAGTGAGATTTTGCGAGATTGATTTAGATTGATGGAGATTTGCTGATTAGGCAGTGCTGGGAGGTTGCTTGGTTTGAGAAAAGGATGGAGGTAGAAAGGTTAAATGTAAGAGAAATGGCTAACGCTTTGCTTCAAACACAACATTTTTCCTCATTTGTGGAAGGTAGGCTTTAAGTGGAGTTTAGGATATTTTTGGGGACCTTGAATATCAGGCTGAAGTGTTTGGACTTGAATCTCTAAGCAGCAGGGAGCCACAGCAGGGAAATAAAATGATCAAGATGAAATCTGAGTATGATATCTTAAATGCAGAATACTAGAAGGTAATTGCAAAAGCCCTATGAAGGTACAAAAGGGAAAAATATCCTCCCATCCAGTTGTGATAGGCTGAGGATGACACTTGTGGAGTTGAAGACAACGCCTAGAGCAGACATTGTTGATGCTTTGCCTGGCTCTCTGGGATCATTTTTCCTGCTGAGTGCACTGGCCTCAGCTCCTGTGAGCTTTTGCTTCTAACGGCCTGTTCCTTCAGGTTGCCTGCAGCCCGCTGCCTGTGGGCTTCTGGAGCTGCTTTGCCTGCACATGTATAGAGAGTCAGAAGCTCTGGGAGATTCTGATGCTTCCTGCCCCTCACCAGCCAGACCTTAGTTACTAACCTCACCACTTCTCCTGGGAACATTACTTTGCTCTATCATTTGTACATAAATTCTTGTCTCATCTTTTCCTGGGGTCTCTGACCCAAGAAAATTCCCCAGGAACAACTTTTGTGAGAGTTTGAGTTTTAAAACTCTGGAAAAATCTCTCCATCTCTCTGGCCATCCATCTTGTTATCCGCATGGGGAGGTGGTTGGTCCATGACAGTAATTGCTAAATTTCCCTCTGGCTTTAACATTCTAAGATCCCAGCTCTACTCCTTCTACTGGGGTTCAGGGTGGGAACTGCAGTCCTGAGAAGATAAATCTCTGTCCTGTTCCAGGGTTGGCCCCAGTTCCTCCACCTAATGTTTTTAGGAGTCATCTCCATTACCAGCTGAGATGAGAGTGATCCATATACCAGAAATTAAGAATACATTGGCTTTATTAAAACCATTTGCTTAAGCAGTACACGTAATTTGGGAAAAAGAAAAAAAAATAAACGTGAATGGGAAATGTTAAGCTAGAGAAGATAAGTTGAAGGTGGAGAATTTTCATTGCCATGTAAAGAAAGGCAACGTTTGAGCAAAATAAATGGATGCTAGACTCAAAGACCAAAAGAGGGGAGGAAGGACACATTTAAAATTTAAGCAATATACATTTAAATGGGAAAAGGATGTTTGGAAGCCGATCTTGAGTCAACAAATATAATCTACTTCATGTTTTTTCAAAAAAGGCATTGCAAGGGTTCTGGGGACTAGAATTTCTATCAGAACTTAATCTCTTTGGAGTTTAAAACTATGACAGAGGCAAAAATGGAAGGTCAAGCATCTTAAAGGCAGGATTACTCTTGGGCAAAAGTGTGAAGAAGGCTGAGAGCGTCAGATATCCTTCTACCCCTTCTTTCTTCACATCCCTTGATGGTGTGTGCTCCTCAGATGCCATGGCCAGCCGAACCTTCTTGCCAGCTGACAATTTCCCCCTCACTCCTTACCATGGCCTCATCCCACTAGGGTTTTTCCTCTCTCCCAAACTCTTTTTTCCTCCTCTGAGCCCCACTCTCTGATATGTATTAATGGGTGTCAGTCGCTTATTAATTACCTTAAAAAACTCTCTGTTAATGTGTTGGCTAGGTAACTGATTATCTTACTGGACAGCAATGTTTTAACCCTTAAAGATGAATGCTTAGCAATGTAGTCAATTATAGGCCTGGCTAGGGGAGGGGAATATTTTTGAACAAAAACAGTATTTTTTTCTGACCCTTTTTCCTTAGAGAGACAATGACACAAATCTGTTCACATAAATTAATGTTGCCTTTTTGACGACTGCCCCATATGGCAGGAAGAGGTTTACATGCCAACATGTAGGCTGACTGACATGCCCCACCAATCCCTTCATTGTATATTTGCACTAAGAGGCACAGAATGAAGTAAATTCAATTTTCTGTTATGCAGGGTGATATTCATTGACCTATATACCTGCTAATCTGTGTAATATGTTTGTTCAGGAAATTGCAATTGAAGAAAGATCTTGCATCATAGGTAGAGCAGAGGATCCAGAAACGTAATTTTCAGTTTATCAAGATGCGTGATGGATTCTTTCAGTGTTTCTCAAGTCACAGAAATGGCTCATTTATTGGTAAGGATGATTCCCAAAGATCTGGGCGATAGAATAGAACACAGGTGACAGTAATAAGTACATTTGTTTTTGTGAAGTTTTAGGAGCAAAAGCCTGATTACAGTAGGCTTAAAAGCAAACAGGAGAATTAGAGGCAACAAGTTCGACAACCAATTGAAGGAATGTGGTATAAAGGGGAGGAAAGAAATGGGCAGTAGCTGGAGGGTAAAGTGGGATCGTGAGAGGGTTCTTTTTTTTATTTTACAGTGAAAGAATAATAGTATTTTGTATGCTAATGGGAAAAATCAGTGAGAGTGATGAATTGATGATGCAAGAGAAAGAGGGGAGAAATGCTAGAGTGATAATCTTGGGTAAATGAGAAAGGGATTCGGCATATACGTTGGTTGGCTGACTTTAGGGGTATGGGAAAAGCACAGAAACAGGAGCAAGAGCAGAGGATCTGGGCCCGAATGCAGGAGGGTGATTGGATGTGATGATGGGACTTCGTGGAGTTTTCTTCAAATTGCTTCAATTAACAGTGAAATCAGAAGCAAGGTCATTGCAGAGAATGAGGATGGGGAGAAGCTTTGGGAAGTTTGAGGAGAAGACAACGAAGGAAAGAGCCATCTGGTGATTAGAGTCTTGGGAAGGAGAAGTGGCCTGGGTATCCTGAAACTGGCATGATGTGACTGTCCTATGGTCAGTTAATGGTGTCCAGGTGCTTAATTTCGGCCAGGCTCTGCATGTTGGGCATGAGAGTTTTCCAGAGTTCTGAGCGCCCATCATGATCTTTGCTGTGGAGACTGGAGGCTTTGAGACAGATGGGTTACGTTCAGTGCACAGACTCCCTCTCAACATCAGATGGAATGTTACACCCAGTATCATTTCCCATTAGATTGAGATCAAGATGAAAATTGATTGTGCTGACCTAACGATTTTGGTCAGACATGTACTGATTCTAGGCTGGTTGCTCTGTGGCTTTTAGAATAATGATGCAAATTAAATTAAGTTAATAAAAGACCTTTCTTACTAAATCATGAGATAGCCACTAAATGCAACTTTTAATAATTTCACAAAGCTATGAATACAGATAATTATTACAGTTAATAATAAAAATAAATTATGCCATCCCAGTGGGGGCATATTTTAGGTGCAGTTCTCCAAGTCATACATACTCACTGATTCATGTCCTTAAGCCATGTCTCTGAGGAAAATCTTTCAACACTTCCCTGCCATATATTGGAAGTTCGTTCAGATGGAGGCTGGATGGTCCTTTAAGCCATATACTTGGGCACTGAGAAGGGTCATGGGAAGAACATTTTGAGAGCACTCTTGGACCTGCAAGGAGAAGCCAATCCAGAAAGAAATGTCAATAACAACTTTCTCCTGGGAGATGAACTTCACGTTTCTCGTCTTTAAACAGTGTTCATTCCAATCATGGGTGACATTTCGGTTGACTGAGGAATGTCAATAGCCACTGACTTCAGAGCCCTGAGGAGACTCTGTTAGCCATTGGCTAGAGTAGATGGGAAGGAAGCATGAGAGCAAATGCCTTTATGATTACTTTTTTAACATGTGCAGAATTCTTCAAGTGAGGCTGATGTTATTACACTATCTGCTATAGGTTATTTAACACATCATGCATCCACTAAAGGAAAGTAGTGCTTTTCTAAGCCAGAAGCAAGGAGAAAATATGTCTTCATAAGACCAGTTCAAATTAATACTGTCTGCTTCTGTCACTTTGACAGGATCTAGAGTGAACAAACATGCAAATGCCTCAAAGATACATTTTCCTCAGCTCTCCTGAAAGACTGGGGAGAGAGATTAGGTAGAAAAAGACACTAAAAACGACTATTGAATAATGTTTACCCGTTTTGAAACATGTTCAGTCTCTGGGAGCATTTTTGTCCTGTTAGTAGGTGGAGTTACTCTGGCAGTGAGCATGGGCTGTGTTTCCAGCTACCCGGCTCTATGCCAAACAACTAGCAAGACAGGAACACAACCCCACCCATTAGCAGAGAGGCTGCCTAAAATCATAACACAGACACCCCAAAACACACCACCAGACACAGTCCTGCCCACCAGAAAGACAAGATCCAGCCTCATCCACCAGAACACAGGCACTAGTCCCCTCCACCAGGAAGCCTACACAACCCACTGAACCAACCTCACCCGCTGGGGGCAGACACCAAAAACAACAGGAATGATGAACCTGCAGCCTGTGAAAAGGAGACTCCAAACACAGTAAGTTAAGCAAAATGAGAAGACAGAGAAACACAAAGCAGATGAAGGAGCAAGGTGGAAACCCACCAGACCAAACAGATGAAGAGGAAATAGGCAGTTTACCTGAAAAAGAATTCAGAGTAATGTTAGTAAAGATGATCCAAAATTTTGGAAATAGAATGGAGAAAATACAAGAAACGTTTAACAAGGACCTAGAAGAACTAAAGAGCAAACAACACAATAAATGAATTTTTAAAATCTCTAGAAGGAATCAATAGCAGAATAACTGTGGCAGAAGAAGGGATAAGTGACCTGGAAGATAAAATAGTGGAAATAACTACCGCAGAGCAGAATAAAGAAAAAAGAATGAAAAGAATTGAGGACAGTCTCAGAGACCTCTGGGACAACATTAAACACACCAACATTCGAATGATAGGGGTCCCAGAAGAAGAAGAGAAAAAGAAAGGGGCTGAGAAAACATTTGAGGAAATCATAGTTGAAAACTTCCCTAATATGGGAAAGGAAACAGTCAATCAAATCCAGGAAGCACACAGAGTCCCATACAGGATAAATCCAAGGAGAAACACACCAAGACACATATTAATCAAACTATCAAAAATTAAATACAAAGAAAAAATACTAAAAGCAGCAAGGGAAAAACAACAAATAACATACAAGGGAATCCCCATAAGGTTAACAGCTGATCTTTCAGCAGAAACTCTGCAAGCCAGAAGGGAGTGGCAGGACATATTTAAAGTGATGAAAGGGAAAAACCTACAACCAAGGTTACTCTATCCAGCAAGGATCTTATTCAGAGACTATACTAAAAAGCTACAGTAATCAAGGCAGTATGGCACTGGCACAAAAACAGAAATGTAGATCAATGGAACAGGATAGAAAGCCCAGAGATAAACCCATGCACATATGGTCACCTTATCTTTGATAAAGGAGGCAAGAATATACAATGGAGAAAATACAGCCTCTTCAATAAGTGGTGCTGGGAAAACTGGACAGCTATGTGTAAAAGAATGAAATTAGAACACTCCCTATCACCATGCACAAAAATAAACTCAGAATGGATTAAAGACCTAAATGTAAGGCCAGACACTTTAAAACTCTTAGAGGAAAATATAGGCAGAACACTCTGTGACATAAATCACAGCAAGATCCTTTTTGACCCACCTCCTAGAGAAATGGAAATAAAAACAAAAATAAACAAATGGGACCTAATGAAACGTAAAAGCTTTTGCACAGCAAAGGAAACCATAAACAAGACAAAAAGACAACCCTCAGAATGGGAGAAAATATTTGCAAACGAAGCAACTGACAAAGGATTAACCTCCAAAATATACAAGCAGCTCATGCAGCTCAATATCACAAAAACAAACAACCCAATCCAAAAATGGGCAGAAGACCTAATTAGACATTTCTCCAAAGAAGATATACAGATTGCCAGCAAACACATGAAAGGGTGCTCAACATCACTAATCATTAGAGAAATGCGAATCAAAACTACAATGAGGTATCACCTCACACCAGTCAGAATGGCCATCATCAAAAAATCTACAAACAATAAATGCTGGAGAGGGTGTGGAGAAAAGGGAACCCTCTTGCACTGTTGGTGGGAATGTAAATTGATAGAGCCACTATGGAGAACAGTATGGAGCTTCCTTAAAAAACTAAAAATAGAACTACCATATGACCCAGCAATCCCACTACTGGGCATATACCCTGAGAAAACCATAATTCAACAAGAGTCATGTATCACAATGTTCATTGCAGCTCTATTTACAGTAAGCAGGACATGGAAGCAACCTAAGTGTCCATCGACAGAAGAATGGATAAAGAAGATGTGGCACATATATACAATGGAATATTACTCAGTCATAAAAAGAAACGAAATTGAATTATTTGTAGTGAGGTGGATGGACCTAGAGTCTGTCATACAGGGTGAAGTAAGTCAGAAAGAGAAAAATACCATATGCTAACACATATATATGGAATCTAAAAAAAAAAGGTTCTGAAAACCTAGAGGCAGGACAGGAATAAAGACACAGATGTAGAGAATGGACTTGAGGACACGGGGAGGGGGAAGGGTAAGCTGGGACGAAGTGAGAGAGTGGCATGGACATATATACACTACCAAATGTAAAATCGGTAGCTAGTGGGAAGCAGCTGCATAGCACAGGGAGATCAGCTCGGTGCTCTGTGACCACCTAGAGGGGTGGGATAGGGAGGGTGGGAGGGAGATGCAAGAGGGAGGACAGATGGAGATATATGTATATGTATAGCTGATTCACTTTGTTATAAAGCAGAGACTAATACACCATTGTAAAGCAGTTATACTCCAATAAAGATGTTAAAAAAATATATACTGAGTAGTTGCAACTTAGTCTTCACTTATGGTTCTTATTGGAGTATATATATATATTTTAAATGTTGATTCAATTGTATTTTTGTTTTTAAATGTATTTATTTATTTTTGGCTGTGTTGGGTCTTCGTTGCTATGCACGGGCTTTCTCTAGTTGCGGCGAGGCGATCTACTCTTCATTGTGGTGCGTGGGCTTCTAATTGCAGTGGCTTCTCTTGTTGCGGAGCATGGGGTCTAGGCGCGTGGGCTTCAGTAGTTGTGGCACGCAGGCTTAGTTGTTCTGTGGCATGTGGGATTTTCCCGGACCAGGGATTGAACCCGTATCCCCTGCACTGGCAGGTGGATTCTTAACCACTGCACCACCAGGGAAGTCCCTGGAGTATATTTTTAAAATTAAATAAATGGAAAATTTAGTTTAAAAAGAACAATACCCATCTAAATTTAACTTCAAATTACTAGGTTGGTATGGAACAAAGTGAATATTTGTAAACTATTCATAGGTGTTAGGATTTATTCATCACAATAATTAGATTAGTGTTTTATATTTATTTTCCCTTATGGGGTATATAAGTTTGAAGAATCCACATATGAGGGATAATTATATCAATTCAATGGCATATTATTTACTTGCATACCTTCAAAATCAAATGATCATAGTGAAGCAAAAATTTAGCTCAAGCACCCTGAACATCTGTGATGGTAATCAGCTCATTCATAGTTTCGTTCCTTCATTCATTCATCCATTCATCCATCCATCCATCAAGTAGTATTGCCTTTGTGCCATTTGTCAGGAAGTATGCAGAGCCCCAGGGATGGGGCAGCAACTAAGGCAGACATGGTCTGCGTGCTCACAGGCCATACCTGAATCAGGTAAACTAGTATTAAACAAGCAGGTATTACAAAGTGCAGTAGCTCCTGTGACAAGAAGGGTTGTTGTAAGAACATATAAGAAACATAGAGGAACATGTATGTAATGGAACAGGGGTGGTGGATGGTCAAAGAAGCCCTCTCTAGGGAAATAAGAGACTGGACTAAATAGACTAGCAGGCACAGTGGGCTGTAGCCCCGCCCCCCCAGCCCTCCCCACCCCCTTTTACTTAGTGGAGGCGTTTCTACTCAGAGGCCATCAATGAACAGTAGCACCTAGGGCCCAAATTCTGTAACTCCCTGTTCTTTAACTTAGAGCCTTTTGCCAGAGTTCATTTTCTTTCTTATTGCACAAATTGGGATGTTTGGCATTCAGCAGACAGACACCTTGATATTCTTTTTTTTTTAATCTTATTTTGCTGGTTTTTATTTTTATTTAAAAATGTTTTAATTGAAGTATATTCGACATACTGTATTAGTTTCATGTGTACAATGTAGTGATTCGACATTTGTATGCATTGTGAAATGACCTTGACATTCTTGTTCTTTGTCCCGCCCAGTAGAGGAGGAGGTTGGGGTCACTATGGCATCAGCTTGTGTTAATGATGGTTGAGGAAAATGCATCATTATACTGCCTGCTATGCATATGAACTCTGGCACCAGCTCTTTTGCATATTACAACCTTCATAAAGTCATGTGTGAAATTGAGATTATCTTCATCTGGCTGCAACCCGATGAACTGGAGTGTATTTTAATTACTGATATTTTGTGGTTTTATGTTAGTGCTGCCTAGGAAGACCTGTGTACCCAAATACGATTTCTGGAGTATTGGTGTCCTGAGGGAGGGTGTGATAATCTTGGAGAGGTCAATGGGAGCCCTTGATAATGATGCTGAAGTAGGTAGTTGGAACACTTGAAGGTTTTTCTCTGCAGAAACAAATAGGACTTGGGAAGAATCAGGAAATGTTGTTTCTGATTGGCAGTATTTGAGCAATCAGCCTATTAGAAAAAATCCTAAAGCAGGAACAGATGTGCAGGTTGAAGGGAGAAAGTCATGAAATGTGGGAATTTGGCTATGAGCCTAGGATAGGAGAGGTTGAAGAATTTCATGAGGGGTGTCCAGAGAATGCTGCAGTTTGGGGGTTTGTGTAGCTACAGGGGAAGTTTCAAATTGAATCTCTAGTGTGAATCTGGGCCCGGATAGCAAAAGGCCTCAAGTCTCGAGAATCAAAATGGCTGTGAGAAATAGTTTAGCCTTTGACTAATGGTAGAATTTTAAGGGAATTTTCAAGTTAGTCCCAGAGACCCAAGTGTCACTACAGTTATAGTAGAGCTATTTTACCTGCTGCATGAGGAAAAGAGTGGCTGAACGAAGCAATGTTTTTTTTTTTCCACTTCAACTAAGCTTAGTAATGATGTGAGATGGGAAGGGATAGGAATCCTTGGTCTGTGGAGAAAAAATTATTTATGAAACTCTAGATGGTGGCACCAAATTGTTATCCTTACATGCAGTGTCTCTCCCTGTTATGTTCTGGTGCCTGTTTTGTCTCAAGCACCAAGTCCAGCCACTCTCACCGCAGTCATTCTAGTACCCTGGTGCCATGATGACTCCCTGGGGTCTGCTGAGTCATTCTGTGCCAAGTGAGGGGGCACTTTGGATGGAGACTTAGTGATCCACACTCGGTCCTCAAGGGGTGTCCATTTCCACTGATAGGTAGCTGGAAAGGAGAAAGTACAGCTTTGGAGAGCAGGAGACTTTTTTCAGGAAGGGATGACAGGTGAGGCCCAGAGGTGTATGTTGCTTATGTCTTCCTGAATTTGAAAGAGTGAATCTGTGTCATAGAAATTAAATAAGATGTAAACTTTCTACTTAATTGGAAATAAATTCCCAGAAAGATGTTTTCAACCCATCAGTTCACCAACTAGGGTAATCTTATAAATTGAGAGCCTCTCTGGGCCCCTGGTGGCCTCTCTTTGTGGGTGTGTGAGATGTGCCCTCTTGGCTTAGTGGGAGGGGATGCTACCTTCTATTGTCAGTAAAACAAGAGGGTCTTCAAGAGGATCCCCTGTGAACTTTGAAAGCCATGCTTTGTGGTTGACACAAAGCACTAGTGCCAGGCTCAGGACCAAGAAAGCTCAAGTAGATCACAGCCTTGGGTGGGTCTGACTGTAAGAGGCAATCAGAGGGTGAGACTTGGAGGTGAAGCCAAGAAAACTCTGCTGCCAAGGTCTCAGTTTTCTCAGGACTGTGAAGTTTCCTGATTCCTGGCACTTTCAGTAGTAAAACCAAACTAGTCTTGGGCAAACTAGGATTGTTGGTCACCTTAGATGTTCTGTTGAGATTGACCTGCACTTGCCGCATTTGTAAGGGAAGGGAGGCCTGCGTGTTTCCTGTGGTCTAGGTGTGAGCCATGTGGGAGAGAGAGCTGGCAAAAGTGCATCTTGGGTCCAGTAGGCCACCAGGAAGAATGAGGGAACATTAGCAGAAAACATTCTGAAGCATAGCCAGGGCCTTAGAAAGGAGCCCAAGAAGGCTCTTGGAATAGATCTTTATGTGGCCAGGGGCAGAGTAAATGTAGGCCAGCAGGATCTAGCAGGGAACTTCTGAAGAGCCAATGAAAGCACCCCTGGAGAGAAGATGTCACCTTCATCAGTCTGCCGAGTACCACTTGGGGATGTAGCTTTCACCATCTGGCGGGCCCAGAGCATGGAAAGACTCCTACCCTGGGAAGAACTGAACCATTCTCACTCCCTCCTGCTTCAGCTCATGAAACAGCAGCTGGGAGTTAAGTAGGGGCAGAAGTCTGTTGGATGAAATTACAGAAAGTACCACGAAAGAGAGCAGACATAGTACTAAGTCAAGTCTGGAATTTTGATATCTTGAACTGGACATTCTTATCACTGCATTTGCCACTGCATTGGCTTAAAGTAATCAGAGTTTACCTATTACCCAAGAGTGAGCGATAATGCCTTACAGCAGACTTTTTTATCCAGAGGCAAAGGAGGATTATGTTTACTGAATGCAGTTAAAAGGGACCTGAGAGACAAAAATAAAAGTATATAATATTTGTAAAACAAAGCAGTTATAGAAATTAGGCTACTGATAACGTAACAAGAACACATACAGTAAATAACACACACACACACACACACACACACACACATGCGTGCACACACACACACACACACGCCAGGCCGGTTCTGAGACAGTAACTCCTCACCAGGTCAGTAAGTCTCATACATCCTGGATATCAAGCTTGCTTCTGCTTTGGCTTCCTGTTTCCATTTTGGAAGAATCCAGAGTTGATGTCTGTGTGCACTGCTTTTTGGGCTCCTTATATTGGGGGAGTCTGATATTTTCAAGACCGCACTCCACAGCAATCTGTAGGCTTTAACTTGCCATGGAAGCAGATACACAGGCATCTGGAAGGCCCACACTGCAAGAACAACGGCTAAAAAGCTTCTCTCTTTCCCAAAGAAGAATCCAGACCATTTATCACAGCCAGAGGCAATGGATGAGATGACTGTAACAAACAAATGAATGAGTGCCCAATAAATCACAGTAGCTTGATGAATCAATAAAGATATTGATTTTTTTTTTTTTAGTGATATTTCACATCCCTTCCCTGTCCCTCCATCAAGGGATATACACAGGCCACTGAAAGATAAATTTATCTTCCATTCTTTGGGGCTTGTATTTGACCCAGTGTAACAGGAATTGATCATTAGCTAAATGTTGTTTTGGCTGGAATGTTGTAATTTGCTGCATTACAATGTCTAGAGTTGCTTGTACAGGTAACATCACTTGTAGTTACATCTTTTTATAATACAGACTAATGCTTCTTATCAGGAATCCCCCTGGAGCTCTCTTTTCCCAGTTATATGCCAGTGAGGAAAAAATAATACCAATAAGGAAACTTTCCTAACTTACAAGGGGCCACATCAGTGAAGACTACTGTTTACCAGTGGCTGGCACTCTCTGTAAGAAACTTACAGGAATGAAAGGGCTAGATGCTGTGCTGTGATGCCCAGTGCTTTATCTTCTTCCTGAGGAAGGATGGATCCCAGTTCCACAGTAGGAAGTATGGATTCTTCTCACACCACTGCTACCGGGGGTCATGGTTAGGTAGAATGTTTGCATGCTTTTCTCGGGGTAGAAGAAAATGGGAGGTAGTCCACCATCACTGGCACATTCCCAGTTCCCTTCTGTGTCCACACTGGCCTCCATATAGGGAGCACTCAGCCTACATCATGAGGCGGGGACAGCCTTCTCATTCTCTCCTTGGTCCAAGGCAACCTCAGGAGGATGCAGCGCCAATTCATCCAAAGTTTGAAGTAGTAAAATCTAAAAGATGAAAAACTTAACCATGTGATGTGTGCTTTTTTTTAGTATGAAAAATGGCACTGGGTATTTGCTAATGAGTACTAATTCCTTGTAATGCTGGTTTACATATCGTAAAAAAATTTTTTTTAAGTTAAAAAAATTGTCAGTTTATTAGCTGGTGTTTTATCTTTGACAATATTTTTACATTCTGGTGTGCCATTTTTTAAAAAAAAAATTAATTAATTAATTTTTGGTTGTGTTGGATCTTCGTTTCTGTGCGAGGGCTTTCTCTAGTTGCGGCAAGCGGGGGCCACTCTTCATCGCGGTGCGCGGGCCTCTCATTATCGCCGCCTCTCTTGTTGCGGAGCACAGGCTCCAGACGTGCAGGCTCAGTAATTGTGGCTCACGGGCCTAGTTGCTCCGCGGCATGTGGGATCTTCCCAGACCAGGGCTTGAACCCGTGTCCCCTGCATTGGCAGGCAGATTCTCAACCACTGCGCCACCAGGGAAGCCCTGGTGTGCCTTTTTAAAAATTTTTTTAATTTAAAAACTTTTCTTAATCTCTTCTCACTGTATACTCTTTCCCTAGATAGGCCTATCCAACTGTATGATTTAAATACCAACCATATGCTGGAAACTCCTAAATATATATCAGCTTTTCAAAAATCTGAGCCCCAGACTTACACATGAAGCTCTAATGTTGCATCTCCACTTAGATGTTTCACAAGCATCTCTACCTTCATATGTGCAAAATGGAGTCCTGGATATTCATCTACCCTCAAACCTGTTCTCACCCAGGTGTCCCCGTTTCCGTGAGTAGCATCACTATTGACTCAACTCTATAAGCCGGGAATCACTCAACTAATCTTCACGAAGTTGACAGACTTTTTACAAGGTAAATTTGATTATATCATATTTAAAGCCCTTCAACATCTTCCCACAGTACTTAGAAGATAACTCAAAATCTTTACTGTGGTCTTCAAGGCTGTGCCTGGCTGGTTCCTGCCACCCCTGAGGTCTCTCTTCATTCCGCTGCTCTCTAGCTAGGCTGACTTCCCTGCTTTCCTTGAATACACTTTCTTTCCTGCCTTGGAATCTTTGCCCTTTACAGTTCCCTCTGCCTAGAACCTATTTTTTTTTTTAACATCTTTATTGGAGTATAATTGCTTTACAATGGTGTGTTAGTTTCTGCTTTATAACAAAGTATATCAGTTATACATATACATATGTTCCCATATCTCTTCCCTCTTGCATCTCCCTCCCTCCCACCCTTCCCATCCCATCCCATCCCTCCAGGTGGTCACAAAGCACCGAGCTGATCTCCCTGTGCTATGCGGTTGCTTCCCACTAGCTATCTGTTTTACATTTGGTAGTGTATATATGTCCATGCCACTCTCTAACTTTGTCCCAGCTTACCCTTCCCCCTCCCCATATCCTCAAGTCCATTCTCTAGTAGGTCTGTGTCTTTATTCCCGTCTTGCCACTAGCTCCTAGAACCTATTTTGCCCCATATTTCTTATCTCAGGTTAAGTATCACTTTTTCAGAGATGCAATTTCTAACTCTCCTAACCAAAGTAGATTCTCCTCCAGTTCTTAAAATATCTTTATTTCCTGCAGACCACTAATCTCAATGTGTGATTATTTTCTTTAGTTACTTATTTGTTAATTTAGTGTCTTCCCCACCCCTCTCAGAAAATGTTTTTTGAGGCCAGTGACCACCTCTCTCTTGCTGATGATTGACAATAACCAGTGCCTAGGCCTAGCTCAGCTTCTGGCACCTACAGACATTTAATATATTATTTGTTGAATAAATAAATGTCAAAAATGATGGGTAAATTCACTACACAGCTGGCCTTCTCAAGTCACTGTCTGTTACCAAATAACTGACAATACCTTGTGCTGGTGAGGGTGTGAGGCAATTGCTCTCTCAAGCATAGTTAATAGAACGATAAATAGGTAGAGCTTTCTAGAAGGCAGTCTGGTAATAGAAAAATATTAGATATGTATGCTATATGATCCAGCAACCTTCCTTTTAGAGAGTAATCACAAAATGGGGAGAGATTTATGCCCAAGGAATATATCATAGAGCTATTCATAATAGCACCAAATTGGAAACAACCCAAACATCCATTAAACTGGTTAAATAAATTATGGTACATAAATACAATCGAATAGTAGGTGACTAGTACAGATGGTGTAGATCTCTATTTATTGACATGGATGAATGTCCATGACATACTCTTGAGTAAAATTCTCAGGTTACATATATTATGTACATACATAATGATTCCCTTCACACAAAGTTGTTTACACTGACCTATAGGTACATAGAGAGAGAGAGGGAGAAAATGGAGGAATGTTTATCCAAATGTTAGTAGTGGTTATATCTTGATAATGGAAATTCAAATGATTTTTGCTTTTCTTGAATGGTGTGGTTTTTACAAGGAGAATGTATATCTTTTATACTATCAGTGGAACTACTTATTTATCAATCAATACACCTACCTTGCTGCTAGACTCAATTGACAGTATTTTGGGAATATTTACTATATATTCGCAAATGAGGTTGCTCTGTAGTGTTACGGTTGTTTTGTTGGTTTTTGGTAGCAGGCTTAGCTAGTCAAATAAATGAAAACAATTGTAATTATCTTTGTTTTCTTTTGTTTTTCTATGCTCCAGAACAGTAATACTGCAGGAAGGGTCAGATTTTTCAACCATTAAAATATCTAAGTTAGATGCACAGAGGTAGGGGAGGTGATATTTCTTTGGCAGCTTAAAAAATATCTTCTGTGATTATTGGACTATTCTGAATTACTAGCTGTTTGATTAGTCAGTTTGGGTGTTCCATATTTTCCTAGAAGACTCTTTATTTTCAACTATATTGAGAGAAAATTTAAATAATTGTATTTCAAAAATAAAATAATTTGGTTATACTTCTGTTTTCTCACTTTTGCTCAGTTAGCCTTACCAAGGCTTTATCTACTGTATTGTTTGCTTCAAAGTAACAGCTCTTTGATTAATTGGGTTTATTGATTTTCTATTTTCTAATTAATTTAGTTCAGCTTTTAATCTTTATTAATAACATCATTCTAGTTTTCTAGAGTTCCTTTTCTAAGATTTTGGGGTAAATATTTAGTTCACTTATCTTTATTTTTATTTAATAACGAAGGAGCATACTAATGAATCTATATTATGGAGGGTAAAAATCAGTACATCTCATCTTCTCTTTTCATCTACATAGGCTCCCTCTGGTAAGGATGGTCAAACAGAGGAAAACCAACAGGCAAAATACAGATTTTATCATTTAAAACATGGTGTCTATCTGATAAAATTTGGGTAAATAATCATTTATAAATAAAGAAATAAGAACAAACATTTACAATACTTTATTTTCTCAGTGAGATTTAAGAGGACATTGCTCTCCTAAAATAGCTGACAACACAAAAAGGGAGCAATGTAAGATCAGGAAAGATTTCTCTGTGTGTTTGTCTAATTAAAAGTGCAACAATGAATTGTAGATTGCCTTTTATGAAAACCAAATTGCTTTATTAGAAGACAAACTCAAAAATGGATATTCGGGAAAAGAGACATGAAGGATATATATCTAATACGTGTATAATAAAACTTGTATGGGAGAAAATGAAATAGCAATTGTCACAAAAATGTAAAAACAATTACTACGTTGAAGATTCAAGTATCAAGCAGAATGATAAAACCTAACTTACATTTAGATAAAGCCTGTTGACATTTTTGGGTTTTAAAGAGAAATATGAAATCCATTGGTATTTAAGCAGAAGAGTTATATCACCTATGAAGGTAGAATCACAAAGGCAAAATTCTCCCTTGTTTCTCTCATTGTCTGAGGACGCTTCCTCACTCTCTTGAAGGTAATTGCCTTCTCCAACAGGGGAATGGACCCATATTAGGAACAGTAGTGTCTCCAGTTGCTCAACTTACCATTTTGCTTATGCTGGGTGGGAGCCAGAGATGCTTCAGATGCTTCAGATTCTGGAATCTGACCACTTCCTGAGATTTACTGTGACTGATTAGATTATCGCTGCCTTCTAAAAGCTGATAACCCTCTTCCTCTTCTGTTTCGAGTTGGGGGATGAAGAAGGGGTTAATTAAGTTATGATGGAAGATTCTTTCAATTACTCCCCGCACAGGCTTTTCATCCCTTCTAGTGGCCGTAGTTTGGTAGGTTTATGCTTCAATCTTGTTCTTAGTAAAGTCCTTAAAACTTTCTAGTATGTGGGTGGCACTCCTACCTAATTTCCAGCAATGATTGCTGATTATATTTCTTTGGATGCTTGAATGGGAACCTGTAGAGGAAGTGGAATTAAAGAGGTGGATTCAGATGGTCATCTCGAATCAAAAGTCTTTAAGGTGACTTCTTTTGAAGACACTTGGTCCTGTCCATCCATCCAATTAGATGCATATAACTGTACTTGGGGGACATTTGAAGAGAGAAAGAGTAGATTTTGATTTGGATCTATGTCCCTGAGACTTTTTTTCAGTGAAATTACCTAGTGATCTGTTTAGTTTCTACAATAAGTGCTATAACATATCATTTAAATATTTGAGAATTTATGAAAACTAGTGAGTACTTTTTGGAACTTAAAGAAAGTTTATTAATCAATGTTTATTTAATCATGAACCTTTTAGAAATTATTCTCACCTAAGTCAGTGTTTTCCACTTAACCCAAAGTTTGTTGTGTGTATACGTGTGAGTGTGTGTGTGTGTGTGTGTGGTGATATTTTCTTTTTGTTAAAAAATAAAGATGAGGCTTATATGGCAAAGTCAGCAGAAATTTTCATGCTTCACAATTTTGCTGTGGGAAGGGCCCCCAAATTTCTTGAACTCTTGGGAAGATTTCTCAACATGCATACTAAAGAGCAAGAAAAGACAAAAGCATTTCTTACTGCTAAAAAGTAGCTACTCTACCCTGTGTCTTTAGAATACTGCTTATAAAAGAAAACAACAACAGGTTAATCTGTGTCCTCAATGTGGACTTGGAACTGTTTGGAGGAAGACACAAATAGTGTTCCTTCACGCAGTTCTAGGCATGAAATCTGCCATCATGTTGGGCAAATACATACTGTGTTTTGTGAGAGAACTATCAGACACTGTCCATCAGAAGAGACACAGGCACTATATTTAGTATCCTAAAGGCATACTTCAAGTAGTACAACCCTTCTAATGAAACCAGTTGTTGACACACATCTCACGCACACATAGTGATTCTAGTGGTTTTAGAAAAGCAAATTTGTGGCTTTACAGAAGTGAATGTGATACATTTTGGGAGTTATTTTGGCCACTGACTCTGACTGCTCAGTCCACACATCTACTGCAGTTCCCTTCTATGGCGATGTTGCTTCTCTACATTAATTCCCTTCAAAATGAAAAATACTGGGGCAGGTAAGTAAAGACTGAATTGTTGCCCATAGGAGAATTTGCATCAGATCCCCTTGATCTCTTCTGTGTTTGTTTTCTGGGAAAAGTTCTGCTTGAATCTTTATCAGTCGGATTGAAAATTTTGTGATGAATGAATCCCCATTAGCATCCCTCTGGTTTGAGGCATCTATTTCTATTTTCTGTATGGATCTCTTTTCATTTCTAGGTTTTACGAGTTGATAAAGTCCAACAACAAGAAGTAGCTCAAAACCAGTAAGAAACACATGTAAAGATCATTTCTTCATCTAACCCATCCTTTTCTTTAATTCATTGTAACTGTTTGATTGAAGATAGTATCTTGGAATACAATACATTGCCATTCCTATTAGATTCATGACTGGATCACAGGGCCACCCATCCATGAGCTCTCAAAAAGGAATGAAAGAGGAATCACAGTCGCCTGTCTCTGGAATGGCCCTACAGTGTTTAGATGAAGAGTTGTGATAGTCTGGTTGTAAAACTGGTACTACTGAGGATAATGAGATGAGGCATCTCATTAACAGAAAAATTTCTGTACCCTTGTGTGTCAAGTCTATCAGGAACTTCACAATGCCATTTTATTCTCGTCTTTATAAATAGGATGGATGTCTCTGCTCTTGGTGAGGCTTCAGTTTCCCCCAATACATCTTCCTTCTTCTGACAAATCTGGCTTCATCTTTTTCCACCTGTTTCTTTCTTTTTTTTTCTTTTTTTTGAGTGAGAGGAAAGAAGCTCTTTATTCACACTACTATGAATTCACAGATTCCTCCATTTTTAAACAAAAATTATTTATTATTATTTTTTAACATCTTTATTGGAGTATAATTGCTCTACAATGGTTTGTTAGTTTCTGCTTTATAACAAAGTGAATCAGCCATACATATACATATATCCCCATATCTCCTCCCTCTTGCGTCTCCCTCCCACCCTCCCTATCCCACCCCTCTAGGTGGTCACAGAGTGCTGAGCTGATCTCCCTGTGCTATGCGGCTGCTTCCCACTAGCTATCTGTTTTACATTTGGTAGTGTATATATGTCCATGCCACTCTCTCACTTCGTCCCAGCTTACCCTTCCCCCTCCCCGTGTCCTCAAGTCCATTCTCTATGTCTGTGTCTTTATTCCTGTCCTGCCCCTAGGTTCGTCAGAACCATTTTTTTTAGATTCCATATATATATGTTAGCATACAGTATTTGTTTTTCTCTTTCTGACTTACTTCACTCTGTATGACAGACTCTAGGTCCATCCACCTCACTACAAATAACTCAAATTTCATTTCTTTTTATGGCTGAGTAATATTCCATTGTATATATGTGCCACATCTTCTTTATCCATTCATCTGTCGATGGACACTTAGCTTGCCTCCATTTCATGGCTATTGTAAATAGAGCTGCAGTGAACATTGTGGTACATGACTCTTTTTGAATTATGGTTTTCTCAGGGTATATGCCCAGTACTGGGACTGCTGGGTTGTATGGTAGTTCTATTTTTACTTTTTTAATGAACCTCCATACTGTTCCCCATAGTGACTGTATCAATTTACATTCCCACCAACAGTGCAAGAGGGTTCCTTTTTCTCCACACCCTCTCCAGCATTTATTGTTTGTAGATTTTTTGATGATGGCCATTCTGACTGGTGTGAGGTGATACCTCATTGTAGTTTTGATTTGAATTTCTCTAATGATTAGTGATGTTGAGCATCCTTTCATGTGTTTGTTGGCAATCTGTATATCTTCTTTGGAAAAATATCTAATTAGGTCTTCTGCCCATTTTTGGATTGGGTTGTTCGTTTTTTTGATATTGAGCTGCATGAGCTGCTTGTAAATTTTGGAGGTTAATCCTTTGTCAGTTGCTTCGTTTGCAAATATTTTCTCCCATTCTGAGGGTTGTCTTTTCATCTTGTTTATGGTTTCCTTTGCTGTGAAAAAGCTTTTAAGTTTCATTAGGTCCCATTTGTTTATTTTTGTTTTTATTTCCTTTTCTCTAGGAGGTGGTCCAAAAAGGATCTTGCTAGGATTTATGTCATAGAGTGTTCTGCCTATGTTTTCCTCTAAGAATTTTATAGTGTCTGGCCTTACATTTAGGTCTTTAACCCATTTTGAGTTTATTTTTGTGTATGGTGTTAGGGAGTGTTCTACTTTCATTCTTTTACATGTAGCTGTCCAGTTTTCCCAGCACCACTTATTAAAGAGGCTGTCTTTTCTCCTTTGTATATTCTTGCCTTCTGTATCAAAAATAAGGTGACCATATGTGCGTGGGTTTATCTCTGGGCTTTCTATCCTGTTCCATTGATCTATATTTCTGTTTTTGTGCCAGTACCAAACTGTCTTGATTACTGTAGCTTTGTATAGTCTGAAGTCAGGAGCCTGATTCTTCCAGCTCCATTTCTCTTTCTCAAAATTGCTTTGGCTATATGGGATCTTCTGTGTTTCCATACAAATTGTGAAATTTTTTGTTCTAGTTCTGTGAAAACTGCCATTGGTAGTTTGATAGGGATTGCATTCAATCTGTAGATTGCTTTTGGTGGTATAGTCATTTTCACAATGTTGATTCTTCCAATCCAAGAACATGGTATATCTCTCCATCTGTTTGTATCATCTTTAATTTCTTTCATCAGTGTCTTATAGTTTTCTGCATACAGGTCTTTTGTCTCCTTAGGTAGGTTTATTCCTAGGTATTTTATTCCTTTTGTTGCGATAGTAAATGGGAGTGTTTTCTTAATTTCTCTTTCAGATTTTTCATCATTAATGTATAGGAATGCAAGAGATTTCTCTGCATTAATTTTGTAACCTGCAACTTTACCAAATTCATTGATTAGCTCTAGTAGTTTTCAGTTTTTCACCATTGAGAACGATGTTGGCTGTGGGTTTGTCATATATGGCCTTTATTATGGTGAGGTAAGTTCCCTCTGTGCCTACTTTCTGGAGGGTTTTTATCATAAATCGGTGTTGAATTTTGTCAAAAGATTTTTCTTCATCTATTGAGATGATCGTATGCTTTTTCTCGTGGAATTTGTTAATATGGTGTATCACATTGATTGATTTGCGTATATTGTAGAATCCTTGCATTCCTGGGGTAAACCCCACTTGATCATGGTGTATGATCCTTTTAATGTGCTGTTGGATTCTGTTTGCTAGTATTTTGTGGAGGATTTTTGCATCTGTGTTCATCAGTGATATTGGCCTGTAGTTTTCTTTCTTTGTGACATCTTTGTCTGGTTTTGCTATCAGGGTTATGGTGGCCTTGTAGAATGAGTTTGGGAGTGTTCCTCCCTCTGCAATATTTTGGAAGAGTTTGAGAAGGATGGGTGTTACCTCTTCTCTAAATGTTTGATAGAATTTGCCTGTGAAGCCATCTGGTCCTGGGCTTTTGTTTGTTGGAAGATTTTTAATCACAGTTTCAATTTCAGTGCTTGAAATTGGTCTGTTCATATTTTCTATTTCTTCCTGGTTCAGTCTTAGAAGGTTGTGCTTTTCTAAGAATTTGTCCATTTCTTCCAGGTTGTCCATTTTATTGGCATAGAGTTGCTTGTAGTAATCTCTCATGATCCTTTGTATTTCTGTAGTGTCGGTTGTTACTTCTCCTTTTTCACTTCTAATTCTGTTGATTTGAATCTTCTCCCTTCTTTTCTTGATGAGTCTGGCTAATGGTTTATCAATTTTGTTTATCTTCTCAAAGAACCAGCTTTTAGTTTTATTCATCTTTGCTATTGTTTCCTTCATTTTTTTCCCATTTATTTCTGATCTGATCTTTATGATTTCTTTCCTTCTGCTAACTTTGGGGTTTTTTTGTTCTTCTTTCTCTAATTGCTTTAGGTGTAAGTTTAGGTTTTTTATTTGAGATGTTTCTTGTTTCTTGAGGTACGATTGTATTGCTATAAACTTCCTTCTTGGAACTGATCCTGCTGCATCCCATAGGTTTTGGGTTGTCGTGTTTTCATTGTCATTTGTTTCTAGGTATTTTTTTGATTTCCTCTTTGATTTCTTCAGTGATCTCTTGCTTATTTAGTGGTGTATTTTTTCACCACCATGTGTTTGTATTTTTTACAGATTTTTTCCTGTAATTGATATCTAGTCTCATAGCGTTGTGGTCAGAAAAGATACTTGATACGATTTCAATTTTCTTAAATTTACCAAGGCTTGATTTGTGACCCAAGATATGATCTATCCTGGAGAATGTTCCATGAGCAGTTGAGAAGAATGTGTATTCTGTTGTTTTTTGATGGAATGTCCTGTAAATATCAATTAAGTCCATCTTGTTTAATGTATCATTTAAAGCATGTGTTTCCTTATTTATTTTCATTTTGGATAATCTGTCCATTGGTGAAAGTGGGGTTAAGTCCCCTACTGTGATTGTGTTACTGTCCATTTCCCCTTTTATGGCTGTTAGCATTTGTCTTATGTATTGAGGTGCTCCTATGTGGGGTGCATAAGTATTTACAATTGTTATATCTTCTTCTTGGATTGACCCATTGATCATTATGTAGTGTCCTTCTTTGTCTCTTGTAATAGTCTTTATTTTAAAGTCTATTTTGTCTGATATGAGAATTGCTACTCCAACTTTCTTTTGGTTTCCATTTGCATGGAATATCTTTTTCCAACCCCTCACTTTCACTGTGTATGTGTCCTTAGGTCTGAAGTGGGTCTCTTGTAGACAGCATATATATGGGTCTTGTTTCTGTATCCATTCAGCCAGTCTGTGTCTTTTGATTGGAGCATTTAATCCATTTACATTTAAGGTAGTTATTGATATGTATGTTCCTATTACCATTTTCTTAATTGTTCTGGGTTTATTATTGTAGGTGTTTTCCTTCTGTTGTGTTTCCTGCCTAGAGAAGTTCCTTTAGCATTTGTTGTAAAGCTGGTTTGGTGGTGCTGAATTCTCTTAGCTTTTGCTTGTCTGTAAAGGTTTTAATTTCTCCATCAAATCTGAATGAGATCCTTGCTGGGTAGAGTAATCTTGGTTGTAGTTTTTTGCCCTTCATCACTTTCAATATGTCCTGCCACTCCCTTCTGCCTTGCAGAGTTTCTGCTGAAAGATCAGCTGTTAACGTTATGGGGATTCCCTTGTATGTTTTTTGTTGTTTTTCCCTTGCTGCTTTTAATATTTTTTCTTTGTATTTAATTTTTGATAGTTTGTTTAATATGTGTCTTGGCATATTTCTCTTTGGATTTATCCTGTATGGGAGTCTGTGTGCTTCCTGGACTTGATTAACTATTTCCTTTCCCATGTTAGGGAAGTTTTCAACTATAATCTCTTCAAGTATTTTCTCAGTCCCTTTCTTTTTCTCTTCTTCTTCTGGGTCCCTTATAATTTGAGTGTTGGTGCATTTAATGTTTTCCCAGAGGTCCCTGAGACTGTGCTTAATTCTTTTCATTCTTTTTTCTTTATTCTGCTCTGCTGTAGTTATTTCCACTATTTTATCTTCCAGGTCACTTATCCGTTCTTTTCCCTCAGTTATTCTGCTATTGATTCCTTCTAGATAATTTTTAATTTGATTTATTTTGTTGTTCATCACTGTTTGTTTGCCCTTTAGTTCTTCTAGGTCCTTGTTAAACGTTTCTTGTGTTTTCTCCATTCTATTTCCAAGATTTTGGAACATCTTTACTATCATTACTCTGAATTGTTTTTCAGGTAGACTGCCTATATCCTCTTTATGTGTTTTGTATGGTGGGTTTTTGCCTTGCTCCTTCATCTGCTGTGCGTTTCTCTGTCTTCTCACTTTGCTTAACTTACTGTGTTTGGGGTCTCCTTTTCACATGCTGCAGGTTTGTAGTTCCTATTGTTTTTGATGTCTGCCCCCAGTGGCTAAGGTTGGTTCAGTGGGTTGTGTAGGCTTCCTGGTGGAGGGGAATGGTGACTGTTTTCTGGTGGATGAGGCTGGATCTTGTCTTTCTGGTGGGCAGGTCCACGTCTGGTGGTGTGTTTTGGGGTGTCTGTGACCTTATTACGATTTTAGGCAGCCTCTCTGCTAATGGGTGGGTTTGTGCTCCTGTCTTGCTAGTTGTTTGGCATAGGGTGTCCAGCGCTGTAGTTTGCTGGTCGTTGAGTTGAACTGGGTTTTAGCGTTGAGATGGAGATCTCTAGGAGAGCTTTCGCTGTTTGATATTACATGGAGCCGGGAGGTCTCTGGTGGACCAATGTCCTGAGCTCGGCTCTCCCACTTCAGAGGCACAGGCCTGACACCGGGTTGGTGAGTGAAGACCCTCTCAGCCACATGGCTTAGAAGAAAAGGGAGAAAAAAAGAAAAAAAAATTAAATAAAAATAATATAATATAAAATAGTTATTAAAAAATTATTGAAAATAAAAAAATTTAAAAGTAATAAAAAAACAAGTAAGAAAGAAAAGAGCAACCAAACCAAAAAACAAATCCACCAATGATAACAAGAGCTAAAAACTATACAAAAAAAAAAAAACCACAACAGTAAAACCTGGAGAGACAGAACCTTAGGGCAAATGGTAAAAGCAAAGTGATACAGACAAACTCACACAAAGAAGCATACACATACACACTCACTAAAAGAGAAAAAGGAAAATATATATATATCTATATATTAAAAAAAAAAAAGGAAGAGAGCAACCAAATCAATAAACAAATCTATGAATAATAGTCAACTCTAAATACTAACCTAAGTTAAACATAAAACCAGAAACAAATTAGATGCCAAAAGCAAACCCCAAGTCTACAGTTGCTCCCAAAGTCCACCGCCTCAATTTTGGGATGATACGTTGTCTATTCAGGTATTCCACAGATGCAGGGTACATCACGTTGATTGTGGAGATTTAATCCGCTGCTTCTGAGGCTGCCGGGAGAGATTTCCCTTTCTCTTCTTTGTTCACACAGCTCCTGGGGTTCAGCTTTGGATTTGGACCTGCCTCTTCGTTTAGGTCGCCTGAGGGCCTCTGTTGTTTGCTCAGACAGGACAGCGTTAAAGCAGCAGCTGATTCGGGGGCTCTGGCTCACTCAGGCCGGGGGGGAGGGGTACGGATGCGGGGCGAGCCTGCGGCGGCAGAGGCCTGCGTGGAGTTGCACCAGCCTGAAGTGCACCATGTGTTCTCCTGGGGAAGTTGTCCCTGGATTACAGGACCCTGGCAGTGGCGGGCTGCACAGGCTCTCGGGAGGGGAGGTGTGGGTAGTGACCTGTGCTTGCACACAGGCTTCTTGGTGGCAGCAGCAGCAGCTTTAGCGTCTCATGCCGGTCTCTGGGGTCCGCGCTGATAGCCGCGGCTCGCGCCTGTCTCTGGAGCTCCTTTAAGCGGCGCTCTTAATCCCCTCTCCTCACGCACCCTGAAACAGTGGTCTCTTGCCTCTCCGGCAGTTCCAGAGTTCTTCCCAGAGTCCCTCCTGGCTAGCTGTGGCGCACTAGCCCCCTTTAGGCTGTGTTCACGCAGCCAACCCCAGTCCTCTCCCTGCGATCCGACCGAAGCCCGAGCCTCAGCTTCCAGCCCCCGCCCGCCCCGGCGGGTGAGCAGACAAGCCTCTTGGGCTGGTGAGTGCTGGTCGGCACCGATCCTCTGTGCGGGGATCTCTCTGCTTTGCCCTCTGCACCCCTGTTGCTGTGCTCTCCTCCGTGGCTCCGAAGCTTACCCCCCACCCACCCCCTTGTCTCCGCCAGTGAAGGGGCTGCCTAGTGTGTGGAAACTTTTCCTCCTTCACAGCTCCCTCCCCGCACCTCAGTTTCTTCATTTTCATTATTGAATCTTTCCCTTGTTCTTCATCTACTCTCAGATCTTGAGCCACTGGTAGTTAGTTTCCAGGCCCCTCTCCATGCAAGAGGGAATCAGACAAGACGGTCAAGTGTGGCAGAAGAAGGTGAGAGAAGAGTCTTACTGTGTGGCCAGCTGAGCATCCCATCATGTCTGTGGTTCTCAGGCCTCTGGCAGCCGTAGCACCGTTATTCTTCATGTAGGCTTTGGATTAGGAGGACCCCACTGTGGTTATGATTCTCTCTGTAAGAGTTTCACTATGTTCAAGTTGGAAAGAATAAAAATCAAGGTCTTTTGGAACTCTCCTGATTAAATAGCATGTCTTTTGAGGCTATAGACCAAATCATTTATATTGCAGTCATTTTGTTTTGGGGGAGTTTTACATTACATTTTTCCACTTCTTTTATTAAAGGATATTTTTTATTAACTTCTAAAGTGGGAATAAGGTAAGGTAGTCTTTAGAATTCCTACTACCTACAACAAATTGCAATGATTATTATTCTTCAAAATGTAAATATTTAATTTGTTTATGATATACATTTTTATCATGATATTTTTGTTTCTTGGGCTTTGCTCAAAGGGTTAGCACCCTTATTTTGGGTCTTAATATTGTGGTCAGTGAAATACAAAGCACCACGTCCAGTCCTCATGAGAGTCACAACTTTGGGGAGCATGGATTAAATTCTCTGTAGAGATTTTAGCCTAGAAATAACACTAAATCAGTCCCTGACACAGGCAAGTTGATTACTGGCCTTAAAGTCAATGAGATGTCAAATGGAACCAAGTTTTGCTTTTCTCTAAGTGCGTCTGCCTCAATTTCAGCATTAAGTGTCTTCTAGAGAAAAAGAGGAGACTCCAAACACGAGGTTGACTTTTATGTCACCATTAATCTAAACCAAGGTGAGAGGTATTGGATTCTTCCCACCAAATTTTTAAAACAAATACATTCTTTTCTTCCTTTTGTAAACTGCAAACCTCTCATTGAAAAACCTGGCTAAGGTTCCGAAACCTTGGAATGAGTCTTGCAGAGGTACTTGAATTATTTTAACTCTAGAATGATTTCCCAATTTCCAGGTGAGCCTTTATGGTGGGTCCTGAATTGAACCTTACTTCTCTGAATTCAGGCTGCTTGGTTGGGGCATTTTTAGCCATGGTAATCTGGCCCATACCTCCTGTGTCTCTTGCAGGAGTTCTCATTCTTACACATGGCCTCAGAACTGTTGTCACCTTCTTCCTGGCCCTTATCTTTGCTGGATATTCTCCATTTAATTCTTGAGATCCACTCTTTAGCCTTCTCTACTCTCCTCTGAACTCTAGCAGGCTGAACTTTATGGACCACGTTGTCTGGCTTTCCTTGCCCTCTAGTTTCCAGTTGGGTTTCCAGTTGAGAGGCACTGGCAGAAACTGGAGGATGGGACAAGAGAGAGGTTGGGGTACTTGTTTCCTGGACTCTCTTGTGTTTGGCCATCTCTTGGTAGTGGTTGCATTCTACTGCCACATGTGAGAGTGGTTCTAAGCCACATCTCCTGTCAGACAGCCTTTTTCTACTGCTACGGTTTGCCCTGGATTCCAGCAACAGCTCCAGACCCTTCCCTGTGATTGGCTGAATAATGGCCCACAATGTTATCCACATCCTAATCCCTAGAACTCATGAATATTACCTTGTATGAAAAAATGGTCTTTGCAGTTGTGATTAAGTTGAAGATCTTCACATGGAAAGATTATCCTGGATTATCTATGTGGGTCCTAAAAGTGATGACAAGTATCTTTAGAAGAGGAAGATAAAGGGAGATTTGACTACACACAGATGAGAAAAAAGCCAGGTGGAAGCAAAGTCAGAGTGGATGTTACACTGCTGGCTTTGAAGATGAAGGTAGGAACCACGACCCTAGTAATGCAAGGAATTCAGCTCTAGATGCCGGACAGGGCAAGGAAATAGATTCCCTCCTAGTGCCTGCAGAGGAGGAGGGACCCATTTAACACCTTGATTTTAGCCCAGTAAGACTCGTTTTGGACATCTGAACTCCAAAACTAGAAGAGAAAATATTTCTGTTGTTTTAAGCCACTAAGTTTGTTCTGACTTTCACTTATTTGTTTGTTTTGTTTTGTTTTTGGTAGCAATAGGAAACTAATACACTCCCTTTGCCTTTTCAAACCTAGTGGAAATTGTTCCTGCTGTTGCGGGCTTCAGGTTGCTTCACCACCCCTTGGTGGTCTCCTTTAACTGCCTTCGTCTTTGTAAGATGTCCCCTTCATTACGCTCTGTTGAACCACCTTTTAGAGCTTGCCACTTGTTTCCTGCTGGGTCTCTGATTGATACATCTCCCTTCCTCTGCCAAGGGCAGGAGAACTATGATAGGAAATTCTCATTTAATTTTCAATGAGTTCCACGAGGGCAAGGACAATGGGCTTTGTTTTGCTCTGCCTGTTTTTACAAATGGATTAATTAATGTAGGAACACTGTCAGTCTGTATTTGGGAAAAGTACCAGTGGAGCAAGAAACAAAGGAACTTAAAATGATGTTATTTACATTTATGCAAATATACCATATGATCTGAGCTATACATGTCTTACATAAATAGTCTTTATATTGTCAAGGCAAAGTTTTACGTTGCTAATCACAATATGAAAATGAAATAATTCATACTGGAAGAATTCATGCCTAAAATATTTCAAATAGTATGTGTACTTTTTGAACACAGGCTTTCTGAAAATCTTTTATGTTTCCTTGCTGGTTTGTAAGTACCCAGCCTGGAAAGTGAGGATTGTCAGATGTTATTTCACACACAAAGTCTAATAGTTTATTGTGTGGTATTTCAGTCCTACTAAAGACATTCAAAGTTAGTTTGTGGTTTTGCAAGCAACTGTAGAACATAAATATATTAAATGATATTATGCTGAAGTCCAGAATTAGTCTGTACACTGGAGAACTTTTACACTTATGCCCTTATAGAATAACAAAATGCGTTATCCTCTAACAGATTGATTTAAAAGCTTTTTATAGATCTGAACCAAGCAATTTTTCCAAAACCCCAGCTATTCTGACCTTTCTCATCATTGTCTTTACTGCTATAAAAAGCATTTTGTACATAGTACGGGGTACTGAGCAGGAATCCTAAGCACATACTATCCCTAAACTCTAAGCTTTAATCTTTTGCTGTAGCTCTTCTGGAGAGAAAGAATGTTTGCTAAGAGAAACTAAAAGCATCAGACAGGACTTTGAAAGTATATAAAAGGATGTTTTCTAAGTGTTCAGTTAAATACTGATTTATCTTTCTTTTTACTTATGGGACCCTTGATTGATTGATTTTCTACAGTTCTCCAAATAACAAAGTTTGCACTCTTTACATTAACAATTGCCTTTCACCGAACACTCTTCCTGAGAACATTTTACTTTCTTTATAGCACATATTACTTGCAAAATTATCTTAATGTATTTATTTGTTTTTGAAATCTGCCTTCTCCATAAGAATATATACTTCATGAGGACTGATACCTGCTCTATGCCTAGATCTTTGAAAGTATTCGACATATAATACGGATGGAAAGAAATATTTGTGAAATAAATCATGATGTCATTAGCTTTGGGCCTTTACATGCTCAATTTGATTGTGTCACAGGTTATTTGGTGATAGCTGTGTTTATAATGCTACATATTTTTTTGGAAAAGATGTTCACTGGAAAAAAAAATACCTTAGCATTTTGGGCCAAGAAGTATGTCCCAGACAGATTTCATCATCAAAGTAGACCTAGATTCAAGGCTATGGACCATCCATCCAGAGATGGTCCACTGCTCAGGAGTCAGGGATAAGAGCTTGTTACCACCGAAGCTTTAAACAATTTAAAAACATGCTGTAACTCCCACCCCTTGTACTCCCAGAGTAAGATCAAGGATTAAAAAGCTCCAAGAGTTTCCAATCTCAGAGGAAAATTGGCTGTCACATAGAACGAGATATATACTAACTGATTTTGCCATGCAATTGGGTTCTTAATGAAAGCAGCATAAAACAAAACTGCACCCCTCTGTATTTCATTTGTATATCTTGTACCTGGAATAAAATGTAACTGCTGTAAATCTTTAAGTTGGATTCAGTAAAGCAATAATACTGTACTATACAAACTGACCATTTAGCTTAACGACTGATTTGTTACACCATTAACTTGTCCCATGCTTTGTGTTAGGGTTCCTTGATAACTGAGTAGTTGTTACCTACTGTAATGAACAGATTCTTCCGAGGGGAAAAACCTCTTACAGTGGGAAGTTAGTGATATCACTGACTGTTGTCTTAAAGGTGGCCATGGAATAATGAATAGATTTTAAAGTTATTAAAGTTTAACCGTGGAAGCATTGTAGGACCTCAAAAAATTGCTTTAGAAATGAAATAAGTGAAAGAAAAAGCATGTAGAGTCTTGTCAAGCCTTTGCAATTTGCACATGACATGTCAGATATCTTAGCTGCTAATTAAAAAATCTCTGTAGTCAAATTACATGGTTTGGAAATGTAGTACTATTATTAGGAGTAGCGCCATGGCACTTATTTTCTCTTTTTTGACCAGTGTACTCCATGATGTAAAAATACCCCTCACATCCTCTGAAGAAATAGATGAGGTAGTCAATTCAGAATTAGAATAAGCTGGTGGGAAGGTTCAGTGCCCTCAGAGATACCTTAGATGTGGAGAAGAGAATGGAAGACTTGAAGCCAGTTCTCACAGCTGGTGTAGGGAATGGATATGCTTGTTAGTCTCAAGTGGTCCAGCGTGGACACCTATACTGGAGATAATATTTCCATGTCTTTAGGATAACGTGATAAAAGATTCCCATAGTTTTATTAACTTTTATAGAAATGTAATCTAAACCCTTTGTTTCACAGAAGGAACTCCAATGTCTTCCGCTTTGAGTTTTTTGTAACATACAAGGGCCCTTTTCTCCCACAAAGAAGATTCATCTTAGTATGCTTTTAGAAAGAAAGCTATCTGGCGGTTTTTGATATGTGATTTTCCAAGATTATATTAGTATCCACTCCTTCAGAAACATATCGATGGGAAGGAGGAGTGTTCTTTGTTTTTGAAAGGCTTTCTCAGCGTGGCACAAAAAGGCAGAATTCACAACTGAAATGCTCATGCATTTCTACTAAACAAAAATTAAAAACAAACTTCTGAATGCAAACCCATGATAAAGTTAAAAGGCAAACTAGAAACTGAATAATGACATTTCTGCATAACAGGTTAAATGTTAATTTGCTAAATGTAAGATGTGCTTTTAAAAATAAATAAAGGAAATTGGAAACTACCCAAATACTCAACAATGGAGGACTGATAAGTTATGGGCATCCATAAAACAAAATAAAAATATGTAGTCATAAAAGTATAATTTTATATAGGACATGGGAAGATATTCAGAATATAGCTAAATGAGAGAGGCAGTTACACAGTAGAAATATAATAAGTATATTTCTATTTTTACTGAATGTTAAATGACTAGGACAGAATTTTGGAAGGCTAAACAATAAAGTATAATGATCATCTCTGGTTGGTAATATTTTAGGTGATTTTTAGATGATCTAATTTGTCTAAAACGAGCATGAATTACTTATGCAGAAGTAAAAAGAATTACATCAAAGTGTATTAAATACACCATGGATATATCATGAGTGTCAAGCTGCTTAAAATATTCTTTCATTTTTATTTTATTTTAGTGAATTACCATCTTACTTAAAAGTCCTTTTAAGTGGATGCCTTTGGAAATCATATTAAATATTCCAGATCCTTGGTGGGGGGCATAGGCTGATATTTAAAATTTCTCTCAATAAGTTGTAAAATGATCTAATATGTGGAATTCTGCCATCCTGGAATTTTGAGATCAGGGGAAAAATGATCCAGCTGCTGCTTGTGTCTGTGCACCACAGAGGACCACAAGCCAGAAATGATGCCAAATACCACCATTGCTCATGCTGGGTAATAAAAAGTCCCTGGCCATAAACTCCCTGCTCCTGCCACGGCTGTGCTGACAGAGCTCCATGCCAGGAGCAAAGCCAGGGAAATGATTACTGGAAAAACTTATATTAAAATGTGCTGCCATGGCTTGACTACTTTCACTAGTGTCTCATTGTGGTTTACCACTGGTATTCCAAATAGAGATTGAATGGACCAGTTCTTGCTCTTACATAGTTTTCTCTATTTTTCCCCCCATGGTGGAAGTATGGTGTTATGTGTAACTGAACTATTAGCGGGGCTCCTGAACCTATGTTAATATCCTGCTATGCTACTTGCTAATGTGTAACCTTGGGCAAGTCACTTAACTTCTCTGTTTTTTGCTCTCTGTATCTGTAAAGTGGAGTTAATACTACTACCCATCTCATAGGGTTGAGAGGATTAAATGGGATAATACATGTAAAGAACCAAGACAGTGCCTGGTCCATAATAAGTACTCAGTGAATGTCAGCTATTGTTATTGCCACAATGTTCACAACCTGTTGAAGGCTCCCAAGTTTAGAGAATGTCCTTGGTCATCGTACAATTCCATGAGTAGCTGAAAGGGCTGGTTCCTTAGAGTTGGAGTTCTAACTCTGAGCTAACCATTTTGCATTCAGTCATTTTAACAACTCTAGGAGTTGATATTATGTTCCAGATGATGAGTGAGGTAGATCAGGAAACATTCTTTTCCAATGCCCCATAGTCCCTCCAACTACACCTTCTGTCTGGCTTCCTGTTACAGAATCCCCTAGAGTTCACAGGTCGGAATTCCAGCAACTCTCTTGACCGCCCTGCCCCCATCAGACCAGGTACTCTTCAGGGGGGATTTGAAGAGTCCTGAGTAAGTAGCCCATAATAAGAATTGCTGGTGATTCTGCTATGGCCCTTTATCACAGTTCTGTAAGTAGACTTTGCTCAGTCTTGGTGACCGATCTTAGAACTTCTTTTCCTCTTGATTGGGGTACTGCCTCTGTTCAATCATCTCAGGACAGGAGTCTTGCTGAACTCCAATTTCTGCTTCCTGTTGCCACACCACATCCATATAGACTGCCTCAAACCTCTACCTATTGCCTTTTTTTCCTCCTTCACGCTCTGTTTTGTCCACTTGTAGGCCAGCCATTGACAGAAACCACCTGCTTACTTGAGCTTCTGCCTAATGGCTGTTGGCTCCTTCAGTGTGCCACTGGCCAAGGCAGATTTGGTCCCTGCTGGAGAATCACTGGATCAACAGCATGCTCTCTGGGTCTATGGGTTCTTCCAAATCTGTTCCTCTTGCCAAAAACAAATCCCCAGCTCTGGGAACTGTAGTCTGTTCATGTCAGAATCCTCTTCTCAACTCTTCTCGTGGTCATTAATGCCAGCCAATAAATGAACTCCTCATCCCCATTCTGTGAGGACAGAGGCAGGTGCCATAATTGACCTGAGTTACCATTACCATGGGAGCATTTTCCCATCTGTCCATGTGGGGAGCCTGGGAATTATCCATGTGGAAGATGCTTCTTGCTTTTGAATGGAGGAAGAGGTCAACTGATCATCTCGACTCATGCTCAAAAAGCCAAAATGAGCTCATTGCACTTTGAAATAATGAAATTGTTTACAAAATTGTATTGATTTCTCAAGGCTTTAATGTTTAAATATTTTTCGTCAGCTGTCAAGAGATAAAGATGCCTGCAGAAAGCAGAAGATAGAAAAGTCAATTCTCTGACTAGAGTGGAAAACTGCATTACTTGAAATTCTCTTGCCTGTCTCCTATAAAACCGAAAACGTGCAAAAATAACCTCTTATTTGCATATAAAATAGCTACGTAAAATTGGTCTACAGCTTGTCTCATGCTGTAAACACAAGGAAAGGAGAAAATACACATTCGTATGTATAGCTTATGTTGAAAAGTCTTATTAAACCTAAATTATGCATTTCCATTCAGGAAAAACATGTTCACTGATAGAAAACTGCAGCCATTTTGCTGGCGAAACACTCCAAAGGTTCACGTGGTAAGAAGCAGTTCCCTATTTTATACAAGCTGTTGGTTACATGCAAAGCAAAGTATTTGATTAAAATACCATTTCTTAGGCTCCTGTGGAATGTGGCTGCACTACTGAGGAAGTGTCATCGTTTCTGAGGTTGGTAAATGTGAATCATAGGGTAGAGAGAGCAGGAATGGGCAGAGAGACCGCGATGCAGATCTGATGCCTCTGAGAGCAGAGGAAGGAAAGAGCAGGATTGGGTAGGAAGAGTCTCAGACCAGTACAGCTCTCCGGCGGGCTCAGCTAGGCTGCTAAGGAGCTGCAGGGTAAGGAGGGCTCATTAGGAGAGTTCCATGTTGGGCAGGAGTAGCCTGTAGAGGATGTGGCCTCAGCATGAGTGCTTCACTAGATTCCAAATTGCGGCATGTGGATGCTGTTAGCTAACTGCAGTCTTTGCTCCGTGTTCTCTCTTTTTTTTTAAATGGATTTTTTTTTTCATTAAAAAAATTTTTTTTTGAAGTATAGTTGATTTACAATGTTGTGTTTAATTTCTGCTGTACAATAAAGTGACTCAGTTATATTATACACACACACACACACATATATATATATATATTCTTTTTCATATACTTTTCCATTATGGTTTATCACAGGATATTGAATATAGTTCTCTGTGCTCTACAGTAGGACCCTGTTGTTTATCCATTATGTATGTAATAGTTTGTATCTGCTGATCCCAAACTCCCAATCCTTCTCTCCCCCAACCTCCTCCCCCTTGGTAATCACCAGTCTGTCCTATATATCTGTGAGTCTGCTTTCGTTTAGTAGATATATTCATTTGTGTCGTATTTTAGATTCTGCATATCAGTGATATCATATGATAATTGTCTTTCTCTTTCTGACTTATTTCACTTAGTATGATCATCTCTAGGTCCATCCATGTTGCTGCAAATGGCATTATTTCATTCATTTTTTAATGGCTGAGTAATATTCCATTGTGTGTATATGTGTATGTATATATATATATACCATATCTTCTTTACCATTTATCTGTCAGTGGACATTTAAGTTGTTTCCTGTTCTCTCTTGAAGGCAGATTGGAGTACCTACCACCATGGCTGTCCTTGCTGCCATGGTAGCCATTTGTTGCCTTCAAGCTGATGTTCTTACATTTTATCCTTACATAACTTCCTGGTGGGAAGATTAATCTGATGCACTATAATGTTCCATAGCCATAAGCAGACTCTTGAATCTTATTTGTTTTAACAAAATTTTTACTATAGTTTGGTAGCAAGGATTGGCAGTCATGAACCATTTCTGTTCGGAAGTTCTTTGCAAAATGACATAAAGAAGAAAGAGTAAAGACAGTCTTTCATCTGATAAATTGGTTTTCTTCTCTTCTGCCTTATTGGGCCAGAGCTTCTTTGATGCCTACTACCCAACATGGCCTAGAAGTGAAGGACCACCAGAAATGAAACCGCTATGGGGAGAAGTAATTGCTAAATGATCAAGTCTTTGATCCTAAAGTAACTTCTCTGTTAGTCTTTCCTAGTTCTAGCCTCCCCATTTCAGGTTGATTTTCCCACTATTGAGGTTACTAATGGCTTTCTAATGAGAAGATAAGAAGGTAGTGGGTATTATAGTAATCTCTATCCTATGTCAAGTAACCTAAAGTCAAGAATTATTTTTTAAAATTATCTTTGTTTATAGGTTAAAGTGCATAACAGGTACTCAATTCTTGAAAGTTTGAATAAAGAACAATGTAGATGTTGGATACGAGCCAAGCACAGTTCACTTGGAATGTATGTATCTAGTGATAGAAAGATCTTGTGGTGCCCTCTAGACTGTAGTACTCTTCCTCTCCTGAATTTTTAAGCAGGGAAATTTTATTATGGTGGTTGGTTGCTACCTGAAAGATACAGAAAGACTTACTATAATGCGAGAAGAAATTGGAAGGTAAGTTTTGAAGACAGGGAGCATAATTGTAAAAATTATGTCGAGTCAGTGAGGCATTGGGTGATGGGGCAAAGCTTAGCAGGAAGTGTTAAAGGGAGCAATACAATATAGTAAGATTGGAACACTATGGGCTGGTTGGACAAATATGTCCTCCTGCCTGTTTTTGTAAATAAAATTTTATTGGAACACAGCCACACCTATTTGTTTACACAGTGTCTGTGGCTGCTTTTATGCCAGAATGGCAGAGTTGAGTAGTTTCTAAGCCAAGAACATTTATTATCAGGCCCTTTAAGAAAATACTTGTGATCCCTAAAATATAGGCTTAGAGTGGGCATGATCAAGGCCATCATCACTGATTTTACAGTGTTGTCTGGAAGCATGAAGACGTTTTTGGAGATTTTGTTTAATATAGTTTCAGCATTTTGGCAACACTGGATCTTACTTCTTTTACCTCTCTCCTAGATATGTCACCTCAACATAGTCTTCATTTCTCCCCTGCTTTTTCCTTTTTGGTCTTCCCCCTACCCTGCATCTACTTTCCTCTTCTATTTCGTCTCCTTTTTCTTTTCCTTTCCCCTGCCATCATTTCCTTCTCTTTCTACTTTAAGAATCTTAATTCCCCACATTTCCTGCCTAGTTGTTAATAATCTGTAAACAGGGTTGAAATTATAGATCCAATGCACTTAGCCTTTAATTTGCCTTCTTTCAAGGTTAGCATTTGCAGTACCACATTTTCCTAAGTTATAGCACACCTGTACCCTCCCTTCAACTACAGAATCCCACAGTGTATTTCACACTAAATCCCTCACATCACTTGCTTTTAGATGCTTCTTGCTACACCAGTTTACGTGAGTGTCACCACCTATAGTTTAATAATGGACAATTTCACTGGCTCAGCATAGCCTCTGGCTTTCCTGTCTTATTTCTTCCCTGCCTCCTGTAAAGAAATACCTATTATTTTCCTACCCCAGGTTATTACAAATCTAGTCACTATTACAGAAGCACAATTTTCTAGTCCCTTCAGTTTTGCTTGTATTGATTTTTAGCTCTATTTTATTTACATTGCTTTTAATGTAATATGTGGGTATTTTCATTCATACAGGTGACTCGGTGAAGGAACAGTTTTCTCTTTGTACTCAGCAAGCAGTTTTTCTCATTTGAGATCCCTGGTTTTAATTAAGTAGTACAGTGATTTCAGTAGTAGGTGCTTCCTGTAAGAAGTTTTATGATTGCGTGACTTCTACCATGATTACTTCTACCATGATTGCATTATTTACCATAAGCAAACCAAAATAAAGATTTATGGACCTTTACAATTAAGGTAGCCTACATTCAGTCATATAAACTCTATATTCCCACACATCTAGGACCTATATTCTATTCAATGGACATCTATTTCCTGCTTAACGGATTTGAAAGAAATCACAGTTAACACCACACTTTTCCCTTAAATCATTTTTGGAAAGGTTAAGTTATGAATAAAGAAAAAGCAAAGTATATAGTATTTAAGAATGTTAATGTAATTTAAAGTAATGGCAACATAACTACCTTTAGTAGACTGGTCCTATTAAAATTGCAGAGCAGGCCACATTAAAACGTTAAAGGGGAATTTCAGCTACTTAGGTAACAATAATATGTAAGATTTCTTAATTGTTTATTTTATTGGAAACTAATTTTGAAGATCTTCATGAAGAGGCTCGAATGATGGTGGTTCTTGTGAGTAAGGAGGCAACAGGTTAGGGTTACTGCTCTTATGAAGATGGAGAATTTCGTAAAGATTCCAGTTTGAAGGATGATAATACAGAATGACAGTTCAAGACTTCTTACTTCCTTCTTCTGTGAGTTTCTGGACCTGCTTTGACTAATTCCACAAAAGTGACTTTTTAAACAAGCTGACAGGAGAGCTTCAGGCATCTAGTGTAAACCAACGTTGATCCTGAGAATCCCTTGAATTCTCTTGAATTAAACAAGGTCACAAAAATATTATTAATATTTATATAATTTCTCACTTTATATTGAAGTAATGCTTTAATGAACAGTATTGTATACTTTTTTTCTGAGTCCATTAATAGAAGTGGAACTTTGAGGTCAAAGGTAAACATATGTTTGAAGCTCTTGATACTTATTGCAAAAATGGGCATCTGAAAACATAACAATTTACACTCCACTGTCATTGTATTCCCCACTCCTTATTCTTCATCCAGCTGTCCAACATTTATTACTTTTCAGGAATATCTGTCCACTTGATAGATAAAAATAGCAATTTATTGTATTAATTTGTGTCTCTTTGATAATAGAAAGGTAGACAATTTTTTCATATTTTTATGGCACATAAATATGTCCTACCTCTCTCGTGGAATTTGTTCAATTTGTTTAACTTTTCCATTTCTTTCATATCGTTAGTCTATGTCTACCTGGTCCTAATCTATGTTTATATAGAAGAACTTGTTCCAACAGATAAGAGTGACAGAGCTGTTCAGACAAGCAAAGAACTTTCTAACAGTTAGGATTATTCATAAGTAGAATAGGTTACCTTTTGAGCCAGTAGACTTCTTACTGGAAACATCTATTTTTGGAGATTCTTTCATTAGAAAGTTTAAAATAGAAGAATTCAGAGGAGCTTCAAGATGGCGGAAGAGTAAGACATGGAGATCACCTTCCTCCCCACAAATACATCAGAAATACATCTACATGTGACACAACTCCTACAGAACACCTACGGAACACTGGCAGAAGACCTCAGACCTCCCAAAAGGCAAGAAACTCCCCACGTACTTGGGTAGGGCAAAAAGGAAAAAAGAAAAAATAGAGATAAAGAATAGGGACGGGACCTGCACCAGTGGGAGGGAGCTGTGAAGGAGGAAAGGTTTCCACACACTAGGAAGGCCCTTCACGGGCAGAGACTGCGGGTGGCGGAGGGGGGAAACTTCGGAGCCACGGAGGAGAGCGCAGCCACAGGGGTGCGGAGGGCAAAGCGGAGAGATTCCCGCACAGAGGATCGGTGCCGAGCAGCACTCACCAGCCCCAGAGACTTGTCTGCTTACCGGCCGGGTCGGGCGGGGGCTGGGAGCTGAGGCTCAGGCTTGGCTCGGATCCCAGGGAGAGGACTGGGGTTGACGGCGTGAACACAGCCTGAAGGGGGCTATTGTGCCACGGCTAGCCGGGAGGGAGTCCAGGAAAGAGTCTGGAGCTGCCAAAGGGGCAAGAGACTTTTTATTGCCTCTTTGTTTCCTGGTGCGCTAGGAGAGGAGATTAACAGCGCCGTTTAAAGGAGCTCCAGAAACAGGCGTGAGCCGCGGCTATCAGCGCGGACGCCAGAGACGGGCATGAGGCGCTAAGGCTGCTGCTGCCGCCACCAAGAAGCCTGTCTGCAAGTACAGGTCACTGTCCACACCTCCCCTCCCGGGAGCCTCTGCAGCCTGCCACTGCCAGGGTCCCGTGATCCAGGGACAACTTCCCCAGGAGAACGCACAGCGCGCCTCAGGCTGCTGCAACGTCACGCCGGCCTCTGCCGCCGCAGGCTCGCCCCGTATCCGTACCCGTCCCTCCCCCCGGCCTGAGTGAGCCAGAGCCCCCGAATCAGCTGCTCCTTTAACCCCGTCCTGCCTGAGCGAAGAACGAACGCCCTCAGGCGACCTACACGCAGAGGCGGGTCCAAATCCAAAGCTGAACCCCAGGAGCTGTGCGAACAAAGAAGAGAAAGGGAAATCTCTCCCAGCAGCCTCAGGAGCAGAGGATTAAATCTCCACAATCAACTTGACGTACCTGCATCTGTGGAATACCTGAATAGACACCGAATCATCCCAAATTGAGGAGGTGGACTTTGGGAGCAACGATATATATATATTTTTCCCTTTTTCTCTTTTTGTGAGTGTGTATGCGTATGCTTCTGTGTGTGATTTTGTCTGTATAGCTTTGCTTTTACCATTTGTTCCAGGGTTCTGTTTGTCCGTTTATTTTTTTATTACTTAAAAATTCTTTTTTTTTAATAATTTTTTTTATTTTAATAGGTTTATTTTATTTTATTTTATCTTCTTCTTTCTTTTTTTCTATTTTTTCTCCCTTTTATTCTGAGCCGTGTGGAGGACAGGCTCTTGGTGACCCAGCCAGGCATCAGGGCTGTGCCTCTGAGGTGGGAGAGCCAAGTTCAGGACACTGGTCCACAAGAGACCTCCCAGCTCCACGTAATATCAAACGGTGAAAATCTCCCAGAGATCTCAATCTCAACGCCAAGACCCAGCTCCACTCAACGACCAGCAAGCTACAGTGCAGGACACCTTATGCCAAACAACTAGCAAGACAGGAACACAAGCCCATCCATGAGAACAGAGGCTGCCTAAAATCATAATAAGGCCACAGACAGCCCAAAACACACCACCAGACATGGACCTGCCCACCAGAAAGACAAGATCCAGCCTCATCCACCAGAACACAGGCACTAGTCCCCTCCACCAGGAAGCCTACACAACCCACTGAACCAACCTTAGCCACTGGGGACAGACATCAAAAACAATAGGAACTACAAACCTGCAGCATGTGAAAAGGAGAGCCCAAACACAGTAAGTTAAGCAAAATGAGAAGACAGAGAAACACACAGCAGATGAAGGAGCAAGGCAAAAACCCACCAGACCTAACAAATGAAGAGGAAATAGGCAGTCTACCTGAAAAAGAATTCAGAATAATGATAGTAAAGATGTTCCAAAATCTTGGAAATAGAATGGAGAAAATACAAGAAACGTTTAACAAGGACCTAGAAGAACTAAAGAGCAAACAAACAGTGATGAACAACACAATAAATGAAATTAAAAATTCTCTAGAAGGGATCAATAGTAGAATAACTGAGGCAGAAGAACGGATAAGTGACCTGGAAGATAAAATAGTGGAAATAACTACTGCAGAGCAGAATAAAGAAAAAAGAATGAAAAGAATTGAGGACAGTCTAAGAGACCTCTGGAACAACATTAAAAGCACCAACATTCGAATGATAGGGGTCCCAGAAGAAGAAGAGAAAAAGAAAGGGTCTCAGAAAATATTTGAAGAGATCATAGTTGAAAACTTCCCTATTATGCGAAAGGAAATAGTTAATCAAGTCCAGGAAGCACAGAGAGTCCCATACAGGATAAATCCAAGGAGAAACACGCCAAGAAACATATGAGTCAAACTATCAAAAATTAAATACAAAGAACAAATATTAAAAGCAGCAAGGGAAAAACAACAAATAACACATAAGGGAATCCCCATAAGGTTAACAGCTGACCTTTCAGCAGAAACTCTGCAAGCCAGAAGGGAGTGGGAGGACATATTTAAAGTGATGAAGGAGAAAACCTACAACCAAGATTACTCTACCCAGCAAGGATCTCATTCAGATTTGACAGAGAAATTAAAAGCTTTACAGACAAGCAAAAGCTAAGAGAATTCAGCACCAGCAAACCAGCTTTACAACAAATGCTAAAGGAGCTTCTCTAGGCAGGAAACACAAGAGAAAGAAAACACCTACAATAATAAACCCAGAACAATTAAGAAAATGGTAATAGGAACATACATATTGATAATTACCTTAAATGTAAATGGATTAAATGCTCCAACCAAAAGACACACACTGGCTGAATGGATACGAAAACAAGACCCGTATATATGCTGTCTACAGGAGACCCACTTCAGACCTAGGGACACATACAGACTGAAAGTGAGGGGATGGAAAAAGACATTCCATGCAAATGGTAATCAAAAATAAGCTGGAGTAGCAATTCTCATATCAGACAAAATAGACTTTAAAACAAAGACTATTACAAGAGACAGAGAAGGACACTACATAATGATCAAGGGGTCGATCCAAGAAGAAGGTATAACAATTGTAAATATTTATGCACCCAACATAGGAGCACCTCAATACATAAGGCAAATGGTAACAGCCATAAAAGGAGAAATCGACAGTAACACAATCATAGTAGGGGACTTTAACACCCCACTTTCCCCAATGGACAGAACATCCAAAATGAAAATAAATAAGGAAACACAAGCTTTAAATGATACATTAAACAAGATAGACTTAATTGATATTTATAGGAAATTCCATCCAAAAACAAAAGAATACACATTCTTCTGAAGTGCTCATGGAACATTCTCCAGGATCATATCTTGTGTCACAAATCAAACCTTTGGTATATTTAAGAAAATTGAAATCGTATCAAGTATCTTTTCCAACCACAACGCTATGAGACTAGGTATCAATTACAGGAAAAAATCTGTAAGAAATACAAACACATGGAGGCTAAACAACACACTACTTAATGACCAAGAGATCACTGAAGAAATCAAAGAGGAAATCAAAAAATACTTAGAAACAAATGACAATGAAAACACAACAACCTAAAACCGATGGGATGCAGCAAAAGCAGTTCTAAGAGGGAAGTTTATAGCAATACAATCCTACCTTAAGAAACAAGAAACATCTCAAATAAAGAACCTAACCTTACACTTAAAGCAATTAGAGAAAGAAGAACAAAAAACCCCCGAAGTTAGCAGAAGGAAAGAAATTCAGATCAGATATAAATGAAAAAGAAATGAAGGAAATGATAGCAAAGATCAATAAAACTAAAAGCTGGTTCTTTGAGAAGGTAAACAAAATTGATAAACCATTAGCCAGACTTATCAAGAAAAAAAGGGAGAAGACTCAGATCAATAGAATTAGAAATGAAAAGGGAGAAGTAACAACTGACACTGCAGAAATACAAAGGATCATGAGAGATTACTACAAGCAACTATATGCCAATAAAATGGACAACCTGGAAGAAATGGACAAATTCTTAGAAATGCACAACCTTCCGAGACTGAACCAGGAAGAAATAGAAAATATGAACAGACCAATTACAAACACTGAAATTGAAACTGTGATTAAAAATCTTCCAACAAACAAAAGCCCAGGGCCAGATGGCTTCACAGGTGAATTCTGTCAAACATTTAGAGAAGAGCTAACACCTATCCTTCTCAAACTCTTCCAAAATATAGCAGAGGGAGGAACACTCCCAAACTCATTCTACAAGGCCACCATCACCCTGATACCAAAACCAGACAAAGATGTCACAAAGAAAGAATACTACAGGCTAATATCACTGATGAACATAGATGCAAAAATCCTCCACAAAATACTAGCAAACAGAATCCAACAGCACATTAAAAGGATCATACACTATGATCAAGTGTGGTTTATCCCAAGAATGCAAGGATACTTCAATATATGCAAATCAATCAATGTGATACACCATATTAACAAATTGAAGGATAAAAACCATATGATCATCTCAGTAGATGCAGAGAAAGCTTTCGACAAAATTCAACACGCATTTATGATAAAATCCCTCCAGAAAGTAGGCAAAGAGGGAACTTAACTCAACGTAATGAAGGCCATATATGACAAGCCCACAGCCAACATCGTCCTCAATGGTGAAAAACTGAAACCATTTCCACTAAGATCAGGAACAAGACAAGGTTGCCCACTCTCACCACTGTTATTCAACATAGTTTTGGAAGTTTTAGCCACAGCAATCAGAGAATAAAAAGAAATGAAAGGAATCCAAATCAGAAAAGAAGAAGTAAAGCTGTCACTGTTTGCAGATGACATGATACTATACATAGAGAATCCTAAAGGTGCTACCAGAAAACTACTAGAGCTAATCAATGAATTTGGTAAAGTAGCAGGATACAAAATTTAATGCACAGACGTCTCTTGCATTCCTATACGCTAATGATGAAAAATCTGAAAGTGAAATTAAGAAAACACTCCCATTTACCATTGCAACAAAAAGAATAAAATATCTAGGAATAAACCTACCTAAGGAGACAAAAGACCTCTATACAGAAAATCATAAGACACTGATGAAAGCAGTTAAAGATGATACAAATCGATGGAGAGATATACCATATTCTTGGATTGGAGGAATCAACCTTGTGAAAATGACTCTACTACCCAAAGAAATCTGCAGATTCAATGCAATCCCTATCAAACTACCACTGGCATTTTTCACAGAACTAGAACAAAAGATTTCACAATCTGTATTGAAACACGAAATACCCCAAATAGCCAAAGGAATCTTGGGAAAGAAAAACGGAGCTGGAGGAATCAGGCTCCCTGACTTCAGGCTATACTACAAAGCTAAAGTTATCAAGATAGTATGGTACTGGCACAAAAACAGAAATATAGATCAATGGAACAGGATAGAAAGCCCAGAGATAAACCCACGCACATATGGTCACCTTATCTTTGATAAAGGAGGCAAGAATATATACAATGGAGAAAAGACAGCCTCTTTAATAAGTGGTGCTGGGAAATCTGGACAGCTACATATAAAAGAATGAAATTAGAACACTCCTTAACATCATACACAAAAATAAACTCAAAATGGATTAAAGACCTAAATGTAAGGCCAGACACCATCAAACTCTTAGAGGAAAACATAGGCAGTGCACTCTATGACATAAATTACAGCAAGATCCTTTTTGGCCCACCTCCTAGAGAAATGGAAATAAAAACAAAAACAAACAAATGGGATCTAATGAAACTTAAAAGCTTTTGTACAGCAAAGGAAACCATAAACAAGACGAAAAGACAACCCTCAGAATGGGAGAAAATATGTGCAAATGAAGCAACTGACAAAGTATTAATCTCCAAAACATACAAGCAACTCATGCAGCTCAGTACCACAAAAACAAACAACCCAATCCAAAAATGGGCAGAAGACCTAAATAGACATTACTCCAAAGAAGTTATACAGTTTGCCAACAAACACATGAAAGAATGCTCCACATCATTAATCATTAGAGAAATGCAAATCAAAACTACAATGAGATATCATTTCACACCGGTCAGAATGGCCATCATCAAAAAATCTACAAACAATAAATGCTGGAGAGGGTGTAGAGAAAAGGGAACCCTCTTGCACTGTTGGTGGGAATGTAAATTGATACAGCCACTATGGAGGTTCCTTAAAAAACTAAAAATAGAACTGCTATACTACCCAGCAATCCCACTACTGGGCCTATACCCTAGAAACCATAGAAAACCATAATTCAACAAGAGTCATGGAGCACAATGTTCATTGCAGCTCTATTTACAATAGCCAGGACATGGAAGCAACCTAAGTGTCCATCAACAGATGAATGGATAAAGAAGATGTGGCACATATATACAATGGAATATTACTCAGCCATAAAAAGGAATGAAAGTGAGTTATTTGTAGTGAGGTGGATGGACCTAGGGACTGTCTTACAGAGTGAAGTAAGTCAGAAAGAGAAAAAGAAATACCGTATACTAACACGTATATATGGAATCTAAAAAAAAAAAAAAAAAGTGGTCAGAAGTACCTAGGGGCAGGACGGGAAGAAAGATGCAGACCTACTAGAGAATGGACTTGAGGATACGGGGAGGGGGAAGGGTAAGCTACGACAAAGTGCGAGAGTGGCATGGACATATATACACTACCAAACGTAAAATAGATAGCTAGTGGGAAGCAGCCGCATAGCACAGGGAGATCATCTCGGTGCTTTGTGACCACCTAGAGGGGTGGGATAGGGAGGGTGGGAGGGAGGGAGATGCAAGAGGGAAGTGATATGGGGACATATGTATAACTGATTCACTTTGTTATAAAGGGGAAACTAACACACCATTGTAAAGCAATTATACTCCAACAACGTTAAAAAAAAAAAAAAAGAATTCAGCTATCTCTTCTACCTCTGAAACCCTGGAATCCCTTTGAAGTTTTGTAGAAAACATTTTGCATTATCATTCCTTGTTTGTTCTCTGGAGTAATAAAAAAAAATTAACTTTGTCTTGAGTTGAATATCATTAGAAGACACCTGCCCCTTATAGGTTGTAAGGGCCAGTAAGGTAACTTTTGATAACTTATGTGAGCCTGGACTCAAATGTCTACCCACAAAGAACAGTGAGGGGGGTGTTCTTCTGTGATGGAGACTCAGATAATGACTCAGCACGTGCAAAGTTTGGATTTTATTACAAGCTCTTTTGAAGTAATACAGTAAGGCAACACCAATAGCAATAATCGTTTTGACATGAAACGTGACATTAGCTTTTTTCCACTTTCAGTGTAAACAGTGCATTTATAGTCCACTTAACACTAACAGGTAATTTTCTCCTAATGAACAGAGGAGTTGTTATTAAAAAAAAAAAAAGTGTCATGATTTACGAAGAGCAGTGACTTTTTAATGGAATTATGCATGCTTGATTCTTATTACCATAATTAGCTTTTCCCATGTTATGTGTTTTGCAGGTTTGTATTCTAGTAGAGTACTAAATCAATAGCAGCCTCGTCAGGGTCTGAAAAAAAGTTCAAGCCAAATGAACTTTCCCATATATAGGTAAAATAAACTGCCATAAATTAACGGGAGGGTTTTTTTCATGCTTTTGCAGAGCCTGAAATCACCAAGAATACCTCTTTTCAGACGTACAATTATATCACATTTGGGGGAAAAATAAGATACCAAACAAAGTAAAAATATTAAAGAATGTGCTGTTGTGTCGCTTTTTCTTATTTCTTCCTCTAGTATTTTTATTTCCTGTGGGGTAATTTGGAATACTTGCTAAAATAAGATGAATTATTTTATAAATTGAGACAAAAAAAGGAAAAAGGGATACAATATGCAAAAACTGAAAACGTAAGGGCCAGGCTTTGCCTGTAGCTCTTATTATGTACAGAGGACTATTGTGAACTGTCTTCCAATTATACTTTAAACAATTTCTCTTGAAACATTTTCTCCATTTGGTTGGTTCTTGTAGCGTCATCGTCTTGTATCATTAATAACATCAAACATCACATAAGATCCTATTCGGTACAAAATATTCCGTGTCAGTGCAATTTCGAGCTCACAAATTGACACTGATGCCAATGTTGTTGACACATATTAAGCATTTAGAGTATCCCAGGGTCCTGGGCTATGTCTTTGGAGGTGTTTCCTTATTTAATTCTCGTCGTAATCGAATGAGGTAGATGTTATTATTAGAATCTGTTTTTATAGTTAAGGAAACGAAAGCACAGAGAAGTTAAATAACTCCACCAAGGTTATCTATTTAATAAGAAACAGAACTGGGATAGGGACTCCAGAGCCCACACTCTTCATCAGTATGATCTACCCTCCAACCATCTCAGAGAGAAAAATTTCAAAATTGACAGACGTGAAGGAAATGTGGATAACTTAAACCATGTATGCATTGATAAAGCCAAAGACTAGTATACAGCAGATGAGAACATAGAGGGGAGATCTGAGTAGTGGGATGATGGTAACGATGACATGTCACGTGGAGTAAGAGTCACCATTGACAGTCTTGCTCAGCAGGCCCAGTTTCAATTTGGAATCCTCCAAAGTTTTCCTTTCCATCTTTTCCGACCTGTTACTTTGCTTTTCTCTCTTTCTCTATTCCCTTCATCTGTGAGATGCCCACTAGAGTTCAAACGTCTTTGCTGAGTTTTAATGATAAGATTTAAGGTTAATCCCCTGGTAATCACCTTATTTATGTATTGAATATTATTCTTACAGTATATACACAAGCCATAAAGGTTTGCATATTGTAAAACTTAGCTAGAATTTTTCAGTCACTCCCGCTAACACTCACAGAAGCTCATTCAAATTTTACAAAAGGAAAGAAGGAATTTGCTCAAGGAAGCATTAAGAATTCATTAGACCTCAAGGGACTTCCCTGGTGGTCTAGGGGCTAAGACTCCATGCTCCCAATGCAGGGGGCCTGGGTTCAATCCCTGGTCAGGGAACTAGATCCCACATGCCACAAGTAAGAGTTCACATGCTGCAACTAAAGATCTTGCATGCAGCAACAAAGATCCCGCGTGCTACAACTAAGACCCGGTGCAGCCAAATAAATAAATAAAATAAATATTTTAAAAAAGAATTCATTAGAGCTCAAAGGCACCAACTTTCTGTTCTCTGAAAATGGGCTGTGAACTGTACAGGCCCCTGTAACTAAAATAGGAGCTGGAGGGGGAGATTGCAGGGGATCTTTTCGGTTAAACGGGGAGAAGGGGTGCTGGCAATCGTTCTTGTCATGGGAGAACTGGAGTAAAGGGATGTGGATAAGGGAGCCCACTGAGATAGGTTCTCATCCTGGTTCTATTAGTGGTTAGCGAAATGATCTGCAGCAAGGTACTTAAACTCAGTTTTCCTGTCACTAAAATGCAGTTAACAGTGCCTTCCTCACTGTATTGCCTGAGGATGGAATGTTTGAACACCTGTAAAACTTTGGGTACTGGACAATGCCTAGCAAATAGTAAATGTTCAGTAAATGGCAATTTCCACCTTTCTTCACTCCTCATACCTTCCTGGTGGTGAAAATAAGATGTTCCCCACAACTTGGAGACTGATAACTGTTTGGTGCCTCAAAGTATCATCAATAAAATTACAGCTACCATGGACTGAACATATTGCAGCCTTCCTGAGTGGCTCTGTGCCAGCTGTTCTTATGTTTACTTTGTAATTCAATCTTCCGATATACTTGTGAGGTAGTTGCAATTATTCCCGAGTTACAGAGGGGGAAGCTGAATGTGTATAACTCTTGCCGTGAATCACTGAGCACATAACTGGGATTCCCAGGGCCAAGATTAATATCCAAATATTATTAAACTCTAACACTGGTGTTCTTTTTGCTCAAATATTTGCTTGCGTTAAAGGTCATTTTACTGAGATGATTACTGGGAAATTTAGATTATAAGTCCACATTTTGCTCTTTACCTCTTTTACCTCTTAGCTTTTAACTTTTTTAAACTTTGATTTTGTAGTATTTGATTTGTATTTGTTTATGGCATTGATTTATTTCATCAGTATTTTGTGATTTTCAGCATATTGTTTCTGTACCTGCTGTGCTTTGAACATACCTAAGTATTTTATTTCCTTTTTGTGGAAATTGTAAATGGCATTTGTGATTTTAATTTTGGTTCTGCATGTCTATTGTTAGTACTTGGAAATGTGATTGATTTTGTGTTGATTTGGTATCCTTTAATCTTGTGAACTCATTTGTTCTAGGATGGTTTCCGTAGACTACTTGGGACACTCTATGTAGATAACCATGCCATATGCAAATGGAGACAGTTTTATTTCTTCCTTTCCAATTTGTATGCCTCTTATTTATGTATTTATTTTTTGGCCTTATTGCAGTGTCCAGAATTTCCAGAGTATACTGAGTAAGAGTGGTGAAAGTAGATGTCAGACATCCTTGCCTTGTTGTTGATGTTATAAGGCAAGCATTCAGTCTTTCACCGTGAAGTATGACATTAGCTATAGGTTTTTGTTGATGCTCTTTATCAAGTGGAGGCTAACACCTCTCTGTTCCCAACTTGTTGAGAGTTTCTATCATGAATGGTGTTAGATTTTATCAAATGCTTTTTCTACATCAAATAACATAACCATATAATTTGATTAGCATTTTTTTTTTTTTTTTTTGTCTTCAGAGGCAAAGGAAAAGAAACAGAGCCTGCACTGGCTTCTGGGCTTTTCAGCTGAAAATAACAGTGGTTTATTACAGTTTCTGAACACGTTGGAAACTAAATCTCTATTGTAGATAGCCCAGCAAATCCAAAGCTGTGGGAGGTGTAGAAAAATATGGGTTTTAGCAGCAGGTGTAACACTGATGACAGCACTATAAGTCTAATGTTGAATTTTTCTAAGTTTCTTAAACATGACATTGGGCATGAGTCAATCGTATGTTTCAATCTTTAAAGAGATGAAAAAGATATTTTGTCTCCAAGTTCTTTTCTATCACCCTGTTTGTACTGTAGAATCACATAGTTGGTAGACTGTGTAGAAGGTAATATAGATTTTTATTGTCATCAACTGTTTATAATTCAAGTTCACGTTCATAGAAAGAAAAAACGCAAAACAAATAGCAAAAATTCTCCAAAGCCTGAAATAAAATGGGCTTTTGGGGTCCACTTTTTGCTGGAATTAGGCAATGCATGCTAAAGCCAAATCTTCCAGATCAACTTGAGGCCTTGAAAAATTTACACAGAAAGGACGTCGTTTACATTCTATGTTATTCATCATCATTCAGTCAGGCAATATTCACTGGTCCTTCTTCTGGGCAGGGCTTGGGCTGGGAAGTAGAAAGAATGCAGAGGGAAGTGTGCAGTGGGCCTTGATATTAAGGAGGAAGAGAGACTCATAAACAACTCTGAGGTTGTAGCTAAAGCACAGCTAAGACATGGATGAAAAGTGACAAAAGCATCCAAATGCTTCACTGATGTGACAACATCAACCAATATGTTTGAAATAATCTGTGTGACAATCAGAATCTTTCCGTTCCCATCTGGATATTTGTTGTATTGTCAACAAGGCCCAGTTCTGAAGATAAAGTCTTCATTTGGTTTTGTAGTGTGATAGGTGCTATCAAGTTCATTTGTTTCCTTTCCTGTAGCGTGTTGTAGCAGCTCCAATGATATACTTTTGATGACGTCACAGAGGCTGCATCCTTATGACTTCTATCACTCAACGCACCAGGGCACACTGACACTGATCCTCATTGCATTTATGCTACCTAATTTGAAAACTACTGTCAAATATTTCAAGAAGGAGAAAGAAACCCCAGGAGAATTAGGTGATAATATTATTCAGTGATATCTATTGAGAGCATTTACTTAATCAAAAGACGTGACACCTGGTATGAACCCCTCACTCTCCCCAGATGGTGCTGAAGGAGGCAGCTGGAGCTATGAAATCCCTCCCATCATAGTCCCCAAGTGGAAGTTTGAGCAAGGAGGTGCGGGGAGAAGGGGGCCGGCCAAACTCAGCAAGATCTCATGGCTTCCTGGCAAGTCACTTTGATGTGCTGTGCCTTTGAAGTAAGTCCTTTCCTATTGGGTGCCCCTCTTCACCAATCTCTTCATTAGCCCCTGCAGTTTATCAGAGGGAGGGGGCTTTCTTTGAGGGAGTCAAAGAGAAGTGAGGCAGAGAAGGAGATAACAAAGACAAGGAGAGAGTGAGAGAGCAAGACCTCCAGAAGGTGGTGAGAAGTGGAGAGTGAGTCTGAAAGCCACTGGCATTTCAGTCTACCTCAGCTATATTTTAGTTGCAATATGTACCATTAAAATAACCAGGGCTTGGCTTTATAAGGACTTTTTTGGAGGAATATTTTATACGTTTGTCTTCAGATTCTTGGGCCTGTTTCATGCTGATAAGACTACTGTTTACTTATTGGTGTTTTAAAATGTCATTTTTAGAGAAATCTAGAGTCTTCTTGAATATCTTTATTTCACCAGTTTTAGAAACTCTTTCAGAAACTCAAGGCACATAACTGCCAATATCCTCAAGCTGCAAAATGAGGTTGATGATTGTATCTATTTCATAAGGTTATTACGAGGAGGAAATGAGCTAATATTTGTAAAGTGCTCAGAAGTATGCTTGGCAAAGTAAATGCTACATAAGTGTTTATTAAATAGTGTAATAAAAAATATAAAAGGGAATAATAAAATATTGAATAAAGTATACCTTAGTAAGGTAAATCATCCATCATCGTTTAATCTTTATCTATGGTGAATTATTTCCAAAACTCGGTTGATTAGAGAAGTCAGAGTTGTTTTTGCCCCCTCTTGCCATAATTAGATGAAGGTCCATCTTGGCACCACCTCTTATAGATAACACAGAAGGCACTATTTTAATTATTTCCAAGCCCTACGCTTTTGACTTCTATGGTGTTAAGGAGAACACTTGTCCTCAGTTACTTAGGTCTTGGCAGGAAGATTATTGCATTGTCTTGTGGTTTGGCTGAGCTCTGGCCCAAGGTAGCCAGATGGTGACTGACTTTATCCAGTTAAAAGTTTCTCAGGTTTGAAATCTGATGAGCAACATCATTTAGCCCCTCTTCCAGGAAGAAATTCAGGGTCGTTTTAGTTTCCATGTTTTCTCTCCATATTTCTGTTGAGTGTCTTACCGTGTATTTCAGAAGCAATGCCAGAAGAAAACAGTTGCCTCTTCTGACTGATATATTTACATTAATCATCACCCTTTCAGCAGAACCTGACCCAGAACACCCCAGTGACAGATTTCTTGCTGCTGCTTTTACAACAAGCTCAGAATATTAAGGCTAGAAATCTACCCAGGGCTGGGGCTGTTGATCGCATCACTAACTGCAGGTTAGTGCCTGGCATTTCAGTTTATGGCTTGTATTCAGGCTTTGGGGATTGGCATGCTAACCATCCATGGTTGTAGAAGGACATTGGCTGAAAGCCTGACTTAGGGTTTGCAAAATAATTGCACTTTCCTGGTTACCAATTTTTAAAGTTTACAGACAGATGTCTGCAAACTCGATTAAGGTCTTAATACAGAGGAAACTGTACCAGATCTGTGCATTCAAAATACCGAGAGTATGTCTAGTCTATCTAAAATATAGCTGTGTCCATTTGCATTCTTTAGACCATCATCTTAGGAGCAAGTGCAATAGTTGCTCTTTACTTTGCGTTACTGAATGCTTAGAACCACAGCTAAATGTAATCTAGAGACTTAGGTACTAGTCTATGCTCTATGGATGTGTTGATACCACAGGAATTAAATTGTATTACACTTTTAGGGTCTACCTGATATCTCAGTATCCTGTGATTGAAAATTACTGTGAAATGGGATTCCGGGTTTCAAATTTGGCTAGATGACTGATTCCCTACTCATCACGTTGTCCTCTGTAAGCAATTACAAGAACTGGAACAGCTGCTAGCATGTTTTTAGTGATGGCTCTGTGTCTAACTTTGTGCGAAGTACATTAGTAATGTGTTGTGTCATTTAACCCTCACATCAACCTCATGAGGTATTTATATTCTCTCCATCAACAAAAAAACAACTTATGGAATGGGAGAAAATATTTGCAAACGATGTGACCGACAAGCTCTACATGAATGAACTTATTCATTTTAAACATGAATACAAGGTCCTACTCAATGCCAGTTGTGGAGAGTGAGTTCATCACTGTTTGGACAGACACTCATAACGATGACAAAAGTTGTTGAGGATCATAATCATCCTTGAAATCTTAGTGCTTTTCACTTAGATAAGTATCTCCTTGGCCTTTAATTTCCATATTCTCTTTTATGTATCTTATGATAACTGGAAAACTAAACATAGAAATGCTTATTTAATTTTCTCTAGAAATAAATATATAAAAACATATTACCATGTGTAAAAGAGATTCACAGGACATGCATTGAAAATGGTATGAAAACTGTCATCTCAGCCCTCACAATCACATTTTTTCACCTGCTTAAGGAATTGTACATCTCTGGCTTGTTGAACACATTCTTAACTGCAAAATTGAAGACTGCCAGATCAAAAATGCTGCTTTAATTATGTTATTTCTTAGCTTATATTTGGAAGAAAAAAGCATTAAACTACATACTAAAGTTTAATGGAATGGTGTTAAAGAATGGAACTGATTTTAAGAAGACGTAAGTTGCAGAAATACCTTTGTGGATCAATCAAGAGTAATTTATATAGCACTCTTTAATGTCTAGATTTACTGAACTTGGACAGTCTAAACCAAACTGTAGTATTTAGTCTCTTAGACGACAGGTCGCTATAATCCTAAGAATACGTCTGAATTTGAGAAAGTAACTACAAAAAATAATACAGCTTTCACTGCTTAATTTTCAGTCCATTGAGGGAAAAATATCTTTGATAAAAGATATAATTTCCTTTTGTCTCTAGAATTCTGGCTTATTTATTATTATGTTATATGAGCTGTTAAAATAGTTTTGTAAAAAAAATATGTTAAATGAGCTGTTAAAATAGTTTTGTAAAAAAATATGTTCTATATACATGTACGGAGATGAAAAATTCTAAATTTTTAGAGCCTAAAAATGTAAGAACTAAAAACGGTTTTCAAGTAAGGTAATCTGTAGCTGACCTTTATCAAGTGCTCTCTGCCAGATGTGTCTTACATATACCAACTCGTTGAATCATCACCTCCATCCTAAGAAACAGAAATTTTCATTGACCCCGTTTTTAAGATGAGGATGCTAAGGCCTAGAGAGGCCGAGGAGCTGGTAAATGATGAAGCAGGGATTTGAACTCTTCTGATTCTGTGGTCCATGCTCTTAACCTTTGGGTAGCAGATGCGTGAGGGACTGGAAAAAAAAAAAACTAGAACCCAGAATCTTCAAAAATTTTGTTACTTTGCTTATGCTAAATTGATTATACTCTATCAGAGTAAGATCATAAAAAGTGTCATTTCCCCAAGTACACTGACCTGTTGGTCCTAGGAAGCAATTAAAGACAATATAGCTGAGATTAGACTTTAACTCTCCAGGGAAATAGGGGAGAACGTGAGAGCTAGCGCAGACTTGGTGGTCCTTGCTCCTACCCTGACTCCGGAGCCCTGCCGGCCCTTCCCACTGGCCAGTTCCAGGTGACGCACACTCAAGGGCACAGATTCTGGAGCCAGACACACCTGAATCCTAGTCCTAGATGGAGATCTGTCACTAGGAGATTTTGGAAAAGTGACAAACCTTTCTGAGCTCCATTTTTCCATTTGTGAAAAAAAGATACATAATAAAATAACACCTTATATTGTTGTTTTGGGACAAAATGAGCTAATACTGGCACATAATGTGGTCAGTCTTTCTTGTCCCCCTCCAATTCCTGTTCCCATTGCCCTGTTGCTGACCACTGGCTGTCTAAAGTCCTTATTTTTTAAACACTCTACGATGAGGTCTTGTTTGCTACAAAATCTGTTCTCTTCTTCCCACATCCATATTCATGTTTTATGTGTAAGGGTTGATCTCAGCTTGAGTTTAGGAATAAAGCAATTGAATGAGCCTCCTGGGAGTGTTGGTATCTTGAAAGCAAATGCTACTAACCCAAACAAATCTAGTTTGCAGGCTCTCAAGCTGTGTGACGATATGAAAGGGATGTTAAGCAGGGTAGGAGAGACATTTCTGGTAAGCCTTTTCAAACCAAAGTGTATTAACCATGGTCTATTCTATTAAAGAGGGCTGGCCTCCTCCATATCTGCCCCCGCCCCCTGCCATCCATGGGCCCTCTTGAAAGCTGGAACACTTCCTGCTCCAAAGTGGGAACAAGAGGGTGTGAAGATTTGCTGCCTTGGCAGTGTTGAAGAGTTACTGAGCCCACGTTAGAGGCACACCTGGAAGGTTTTATAGTTTGTTAAGAGTGCAAAGGTGATTCAGCAATTATAATCAAATGCTGTCTTGATTGAGATGCATGGATGTAATGAAAGAGAGAAAGTCAAATGGTTAACTAATAGAGAATTTCAGAAGATAGGCAGGGCAGGGATTACTTTTTTTTTTAATTTTATTGAAGTGTAGTTGATTTAAAATGTTGTGTCAATTTCTCCTGTACAGCAAAGTGATCCAGTTATACATAGATATATTCTTTTTCACATTCTTTTCCTTTATGGTTTATCACAGGATGTTGAATATAGTTCTCAGGGCTATATAGTAGGACCTTGCTGTTTATCCGTCCTCTATATAATAGTTTGCATCTGCTAATCCCAAACTCCCAATCCTTCCTCTCCCTACCCCCGCTTCTCCATGGCAACCATAAGTCTGTTCTCCATATCTGTGAGTCTGTTTCTGTTTCATAGATATGTTCATTTGTGTTGTATTTTAGATTCCACATATAAGTGATATCATATGGTATTTGTCTTTCTCTTTCTGACTTACTCTGCTTTAGTATGATGATTTCTAGGTCCATCCATGTTACTGCAAATGGCATTATTGTTCTTTTTTACGGCCGAGTAATATTCCATTGTATATATATACCTTGGTAGGGATTGCATTCTGAAGATAAGAGGTGCTAAAAGTAAGAGTCCTTAAGAGTAGGATTCACTTAGCTCAAGTTATGGAATGTACACATGATGGGGTTGCTTACAGAAGTGTGAATGTTGTTGCTAGAATCACTGTTAGTCACAATATGAAATATATGATATTCTCCCTTCCTGAAGACTCAACTCTCAAGTAGCACTGACAGATCCACATATTTCCAGTGGCTTGCATATTGACCACTGACATAGCCAATAGGGCAGGTTAGTGGGAAAGAGAGACTTCCATCAGCTTCTTCCCACTCATCATTTCTTTAGAAGGAAGAATTAGTATAGCTGAACAGAATTCACCTTCCCCGCTCCTTTTTTCCGGCTTGGACTCTACCTGTAGGGCTTGCTTCTTTATATTTGTTCTCTGTGGTTCTATAAGACATGGTTTAAAGGATGATTTTCTTAGTTGCCAGGCCAGAGAGAAATACCTTTAAAAGCTCAGTGATCTTTAGCACTATTTGGCCTTTCTCGTAAATTCAACATAAGCCCCTGCACAACAATGTAGATTTCCTGAAGTTTTAGAGTTGACTGAGGACCAGCTCCTCCCCAGGTCAGGGCTATCAAGGCTGTGACTTCAACCACCAGGACAATAGAGCTGATTAGGTCCTTGAAGAGCAGAGGATAAAGAGACTTTGGAAACCTAAATCCATGTAGGGAAATAAAGGAATACAGATTCTTTTATTGTAGTGTAAGACCATGCACTTTTAAAAAGAATTTTAAATCTAGAACTTTATTGATGGACTGTGAGATTGACTACCAGGCCATTGCTTCAGAATCAAAAATGGAAGAGTCTGGATATTATACAGGACTAAATGGACTAGGTTAGACCTATGTAATATTGGTTGTCTTGAGAAAATAGAGGTGTCAATTCCTGATGAACATGGTCTATTGGGAAAGACTCTGTTAGGAGCATGATCTTTTTTGTTTTTGTTTTTATGTGGACCATTTTTAAAGTCTTTATTGAATTTGTTACAGTACTGCTTCTGTTTCATGTTTTGGTTTTTTGTCTGCAAGGCATGTGGGATTTTAGCCCCCCAACCAGGGATTGAACCCACACCCCCTGCATTGGAAGGCAAAGTCCTAACCACTAGACTGCCAGGGAAGTTCCTGATCTTTGGTTTTCGTTCATAGGGTTCTTCTGATTTTAAAACCTCAGTGAGAAGACAGTTATTTTATGTGTGGTTTCAGATTTTGCTTCTCTTATTCCTGATTTGGTCTCTGCCTTGTGTGGTCAGGGATTTTGTTGTTTAGGATGAGGCATGTTGGTTTGTAGAATTATCTGTCTAATATCCCCATCATTATTCCCTGTTTAGTATTCCTGGTCTTCCTCGTGTGTTCTGTGAATCGTTATCTGACTCTGTTCATGTCACTACCAACTGCACCTCACGATTATATTTGTGACGTTGGTTATATAACTCACCCTCTCTGTCTCAGTACCCTCCTTTGATAAAGAAGAATGACAGTTACTTTTAAGCTCTTTAGAGAAAGGTGTATGTCCTTAGTTATTTGTGAAATATTTATCAGAGTCCAGGGAACTGTAAAACTGCAAATGTTCTTAAACAAAAAATATGGCATTAGAAAATCTATTTTTTGTTATTGTCTACTTTTCAAAAACTAGGCAGTTGACCTAAGTGTAACAAAATTGTGAACAGTTGCTGTGTATTTGAGCATGTTAGTGTGCTCAATCCAACACACTGTAAATAAGTCATGGTTCCTGTCAAGTGAGAACTATGTGTCCAGGATATTGGTAACATAAATATGAAGAAGCTAGATAGAATACAAGTCATGTCTTAATTACTCCAAACCCAGGGAAATAAAAATATCTTTGAATAAAACATATAGTCAATCCTAAGATTCATCCGTTAATTTCAACCAATATTTAAACAAATCCAACCAGTACATTTATTATCAAATATTTGGGTCCCAGGCTCTTTACTGGGGTTACAAGAGGAAGATGAAGCTTTTGTTAATGAGCCTATAGTCTAATGGGGAAGACAAATTTTGTCCTAAAGGTAAAGGGGAGTAATTAAATATTTTAAACCAGGGTATGACTTATATAGCCTTGTATTTTATTTTTATTATTATTATTATTTTTGGATGTGCATCTTGTGGGATCTTAGTTCCCTGACCAGGGATTGAACCCAGGCCCACAGCAGTGAAAGTGCTGAGTCTTAACCACTGGACCACCAGGAAATTCCCTAGCCTTATATTTTAGAAATATTATTTTGAGTTTCTTATGAAGAATAGTTTGGGGGTGGGGATCAGAGCAAAACTGAAGACAGAAGACCAGTTCATAGACTATGGCAAAATCAAATGCCTACAATATTAAGTGCTGTTATAGTGGGCAATATTAAGCCCACTCTGTTAAGTGCTGACAATTCTAGAGTAATGTATATGACATGGTTCTTACCTCCAAGGTGCTTAGAGTATACTTAGAGATACATGACATAAAATCATCTAAAATTAAATAACGATGTGGCCTTGTTTTCCTTAGAGGCATGAGGTATTTTGTTTGCTTAGCATTTCATACTTAGAACAGAGATGTTGCTCAGTAAATGTTTGAAAGAATAAATTAGTTGAAAGACTGTCTATTGAGCACATGATATATAATTTTAAAGGAGTGAGAATTTCACATAAGGAAATAATTACTGTAGAGTGTGATGACTTCACGTACCAGGTACAGAGAGCAGAGAAGAAGGAGTGATTAACTCCCTTCACATCAGACAGGATATCTGATCTGAAATGGATTTTGGAGGTAAAATGGTTGTTTTCCAGGAGGGCACAAGGAGGAAGGATATTTTACAGAGAAAACCACGTGCAAAGGTGTGAAATTTGTGCAGATATTTGCACTTCTCTGACTTCGTGTATATTAATCTGGCTGGACTATAAACAAGAGGGGATTTGAGCTAAAAGAAGAGGAATTAGGTAGACAGACACCACATCTTGATGAGCTTCATATACCACACAAAGTAACTTACAACATTCCTTGTAACCTCATAAGGAATTTTGAGCAGGAGAGGGAGATGATTAATTATGTTGTTAGTTCACACCAGCAACAATAAGATGGATGCACTGGAGGACTTGAGGTAAATCAGGAAGGTCCATTAAACAGGTATTAGGAAACTTCCATTTAAATGGAGTTGATTATTCTCAACTTAATTTCAATAGTACATAATTTTATTTTCTGTTTAGCTTGGTTTCCTTCCCCACTCCTCATGTTATTATGATTATGATGTCTCAAGGTGTGGATCTCTTGGAATGTATCCAATTTGAAGTTTGTTGAGCTTCTAGGATGTGTAGGTTAATGCCTTTCATCAAATTTGGGAAGACTTTGACCATTTTTTTCTCAAATATTCTTTCTGCCTTTTCTTGCCTGTCCTCTGGGGCTCCCATTATGCATATGTTGGTATGCTTGAATGGTATTCCACAGGTCTCTGAAGATCTGTTAATTTTTTCACTCTTATTTTTTTCTGTTCCTTAGACTAGATAATATCATTTCAAGTTTGCTAATTCTTCCTTCTGCTGGCTCAAATCTGATGTTGGGCCCCTCTAGTAAATTTATTGTACTTTGTATTCCAGAATTTCTATTTGGCTCTTTTTTATAATTTCAGTCTCTTTATTGGTATTCTATATTTGCTGAGACATTGTTCTCATACTTTATTTATTTATTTAATTTATTGTTCCTTTAGGTTTTTTTTTTAAGGTAAGGTTTCCTTTAGTTCTTTGAATATGTTTAAAATTGTTGATTTAATGTCTCTGTCTACTGAGTCAGTCATCTGCAAATCGTTAAGTGTAGTTTATATTGATGTTTCTTTCCTGTGTGGGCCAAACTTTGTTGTATTTTGCATGTCTCATCATTTTCTGTTGAAAACTAGACTTTTAAAGTAATATAATTTGACAACTTGGGAGATCAAATTCTTCCTCTCTCCTAAGGTTTGTTTTTGTTGCTGTTTCTTTATTTAGTAAATTTCCTGAGCTAATTCTGTAGTCAACTAATGATTGAACAGAGATTTTCTTAAATGCCTTGGATCAATAAGACACCCAACCTTTACAAAGGGCTCTGGATGTGTTTTGGGACATTCCGTCAATGCTCAGTCAGGCAGTTTACACCTCTGCATTTGCTTTCACTTTTGTTGCTTTTGCAGTGCTTCAAGATCAATTTAGGACCTTCTCAGGTCTTTCCTGGATATATGTACAACCCTGTGCCTGTGTACAGCCCTACACATATCCATGGCCTTCTAGATTTCCAGTAATAAAATGGAGACTTTCAAAGATGTGATGTTCAAAGCTTGAACATCTCATTCCCCAGATTTTTCCTTTACGTTTCTTTGCCAAGCTCTTATTTACCCCAACTGGTAATGCTCCCTCAGGCAGCTGTGAGGTTAAGCAATTGTTGTTGATTGTTTTCGACAAACGCTCCATAGAAAAGGCTGTAGGCACTGAATGAGGTCTGAGTCAGGTCAAATAAGAACAAACTCTGAGAATGAATTTTTCAGGTAATTGACAGACATGTCAAATAATGGCAGTTCTCTGAATATGGTATTTGGAGGGATCTCTAAACCTATTCTACCCACTAGTGACTGCTAGGCTGCTTGCTTTACCATGATCGTGGAGTGGTTGGTTTTGAAGGATATCACAGAGCTGCGAAGAGGGGGATGGGATTAGCACACATTAAAATGCTATAAAGATCATTGTTATTACTGAGATTCAATCATTTTTCTTGAACAAGCTCTCATTGGATTGTTACAAGCCTTTGGTTAGTTTTTCAGACTTATGGAAAAGTTGATTTTGACAATTTTTGCCAGTGTTTTCATTGCTATTATGGAGGAAAGTCTTTTCAGAAGTCCTTAATCCTTCATTCCCATTTACAGTTCCATAAAGAAAGAGTTTTAGTTTTCATAGGAAAAAAATTTCCTTTGTATTGGGTGAGGACTTATAATGTCATTGGTCCTTTCAGCATACCATTTGATTAAAAAATGCAATGTCTTCAAAATACTGAGCACCTAAAATTTTGCACAAAACCAACTTATAAAGACATTTTCAGATAATAAAATCTTAAAATTTATCTCCCAAGTACCCTTTCTCAAGTCTGTTCTCATATACTGAAATATATGTTTTGTGAAAATGAGAGAGTAAGTCAAGAAAAAGAATGACATGGGATGCTGGAAAGAGACAGTTCTGTTTAGTACAAAGAAGATGAGAAGTCGCAGATCAACTGCTATATAGTGAACTAGTCCATTGTGGAACAAGTCGTCCAGATTGGAGGAAGAAGACTGAGAGCTCTCAGAGGAATTCTCAGAAGAAACAAGAACTTATGAAAAAGTGTGAAGTTTTATGATGAGAAAATCTGAGGAACCTTCTTACAGAGATGGTAAGATTTTGAGATGTAGCCCAAGATACAGAGAAACTGAGCAAATGAAAACATTAGACATTTTTTAAATTGAAGAAAAAAGAAAAAATTGTTCAAGAAAGGCGATCTAGTTTAGTTTGTTACTTGGCTCAATATGAAATAACACCTTGCATAACCGTAGATTATAAACACTGAAATGAAAATAACCAAAATTTGTGATATAACTGTGTAAAAAGATAGGGTGAAGAGGAGAATGTAAATTCTCATAATAGCAATTTAACAAATACTGTCTGAAAGTAATAAAGAGACGGCACCATATGTATATTATTTAGAAGTTTTGAACTAAATTCCAAAAGTAAAATTTGAAGATGGTTGCCCCGTGGAAGATGAAGAAGACAGAAGGCATGTGTGTGTGTGTGTGTGTGTGTGTGTGTGTGTGTGTGTGTTAGTTAAAAATCTTATAATGCTATTTGAGTTTTCAAGTATCTCTGTATATTACTAGACGAAGGTAAATACTGACCACTTTCAGCCTAGTTTTAGTGAAGTGTTTTAAATAGGAGGCTGGAAATTGAAGAGTAAGTTAGTATGGCCCATTTTTCTAGGAAATTTTCAAGGAAGTTGACTGGGAATGGAAGGGAAAAATAAAGGGTAGGGGGAATTTTGGATTAGTGATCAGAGCAATTCAGTTACCCAATATATATTTAAAATTTTTTTTAGAATGTACATAGGCTGAGAGAAAAATGGATGATAAGAAACTTTGAGGGAATAAAGCCTGAGTGCTCTGAAAAGATGCTTCTTTCTCTGAGCCTGGAGGGAGGGCTGTAAGAATGGGAATGAATGTAAATAGATCTGAGGATTTTTCTTTTCTCTAGTGAACCTTTAAGCTAATAATGAGACAGGGGCATCTACTATGAAATGAGTTGATTGGTTCTTGAGGAGAAAGATGAAGGTTTGAAATAGCTGCTTGAGGGATTAGAAATTAGTATTGACAGATATAAGTTTAGCAAGTGGTGCTGAAGAGCCACATAATATTTAAGGCACTATGGATTATGGTTATGCCCCCATCCCTGAAATTACTATCAGGTGACCTCCCTTTCTGAACAGAACAGGTACACTTAGTAGTCTGGGTAGGAGAGTGGAGAAGAGGGATGATTAGTTAAGATGAGGGTTGAGGAGTTTAGAGTTGATTTGGATGAAAGGACCCCATTGAAGGTGTTAGAAAAAGATTAGCCCAAGTGGCTATGCTTGGAGAGGGAAGAAGATGAGGTCAGGAAAATGGAGTGTTCAGGAGACTTATAGTATCCATGAGGTTGAAGAAAAGTTTTAGGTGAAAGGGATTTTAAAACCTTACTAATGAAAAAAGTTGAGATGTAAATTTTTAGTCAGTGAAATAACTTGCCTTCCCCAGGACCTTGAGATTTGTTGTAAGCATATTTAGTTTTTATTTAAGTATTTATATTATCTATAAGGACAAGGTATAAGCACATTTAGAATGGGGAATAATGTATTGAAAGTTGAATATTAGGACAAATGGCCTCCACTGCTTCAAAGTTGAGGGAGAATTTCTTAAGATAATGCAGAGATTTCAGGAAATTTTGAAAGATGGTAAAGGAAGAACTTTTGAAAAGGTAGAGTGAAGAGGGCATTCCAATCATCATACAGGAGAAACTGATTGAGATTGGATGAAGAGAACCATGGGCTTTAATTCGTGACATCCAAAGTGTCTTTCCAAGAAAAATGAGATCCAGATGGGCCTTGACCAGTTAGTGTGTGCTTAATCTCCCCTTGGATTAAATCTCTTCCGTGTCACCTCCCCCAAAAGTGCCTGTGTGGTTGTAAGATAAAGCTAACAAGCTCTTGTGAATGACATTCATACAGGTCATCAGCTTCGTTCCACTCTGCCCCTTCCTGCTCAGCCTTCTCAGCCACAGCTCCTCCATTCACCAAGCAGGGCTGGAGAGTGGGGGGGAGCAGGAAGCAGAGAAAAACATGGCAAAGAAGAGGAAACTATAAAAGGATGGAAGAGGAACGTTAAAAACAAAAAAGAGTTCAAATGGGAATGAAGAATTTGGAAAGAACTGGAGTTCGTGAAAGGATTAAAATGATATTAGAGGGAGAGGAAAGGATGAGGGAAAACATGAATAGAAAGGACGAGAATGCCAGAGTCTCTTAGTCATTTTGAGATTGCTCTTTTTTGCTGGTCTGTTAGGATGAGTAGTAAATATGGGGACTTTATTAGACCATCAGTTCTTTTTTTTTTTTTTTTAATAAACTTATTTATTTATTTATTGGCTGTGTTGGGTCTTCCTTGCTGCGTGGGGGCTACTCTTCGTTGCGGTGCACGGGCTTCTCATTGCGGTGGCTTCTCTTGTTGCATAGCACGGGCTCTAGGCGCACAGGCTTCAGTAGTTGTGGCTTGCAGGCTCAGTAGTTGTGGCTCGTGGGCTCTAGAGCGCAGGCTCAGTAGTTGTGGCACACGGGCTTCGTTGCTCCGTGGCATGTGGGATCTTCCCGGACCAGGGATGGAACCTGTGTCCCCTGCATTGGCAGGCGGATTCTTAACCACTGCGCCACCAGGGAAGCCCCATCAGTTCTTCTTATCATTTTTTTTTTTTCACTGTGAACACGTGTGGGAATGGTGGTCACATGCAAGATACACTCACATGGATGTACCCAGGTTTATGAGCAGTTTCCACCACACTGATTTTAATTCTGTTATTCTCTTTCAGCTAAGAATGTATATTATAAGCAGATGGGTAAAAGTGATCTTGTTACAGAAATAACCATTCAATTTATCTTAAAAATTTAAAAAATCCTTGACCATTTAACTGTTATTATTGTAAATTACTTTTCAGAACTCTCACAGCCAATTATGTTACTTAGGTTGAGGACAACTTCAGTAAGTTACTTACGAAATTTTATATGCCAGTTTGCTGCACAATGGAGAATAGTTTCTGTATGTAAATGAGTAGCTGGGGGAGTGCAGCCAGTTCAGCCACTAACTTTTGAGCATGTGTGATGTGCTAGGTATATTACTCTTGATCACTTATCGTAAGCTCTTCAGGAACAGGATCCTTCTTGATCCTTTTCCTTCTGTTCCTGCTCCTCCTCTCCTCCTCCTCCTTTTTCTCCTTCTGGTATCTCAGTTTCTATCACTGTATGATGTATACTATGTGTTCTATAAATAAATGCATAAATTATGGGCACTTTGGTGCTACAAGGATGCAAATGATGTATAATCTCCCTCGAAGCACCATTTTAAACTAAGGAGAGAAAACCATACAATTAAAATTGGGATGTGATTTCTTCATATGTCAGTGTTAGTTTTCTCTTTGCCCTACATTTGTATCATCCACAGGTACCTTTTCCAGGGAAATTACAAGTTTTGGGAGATGCAGAATCAGGAGTATCTGAAGACTGGCACTAAAAAACCCACAAATAAATAAGAGGCTAATTCAGTCTAGAAGGTAAAGCAAGAAACTCCATGGGTACTGGGTGAATGGGAGAATTTTGGAAAGTTTAGCATTTGAATTGTTCTAGAGAAGTTGGAGATAATGAGAAAGAACTAAGAAATGACATAAGAACTTGAGAAATTTTATTGTGGTTTATAAATTGGATAGTGATTACAAATGGAGAAATGTAAATACGAATTGGAATTATATTTTAAATAGTTTGATTGCTGGACTGCCCTTTGAATGTACTTCATATGGAGACTGAATCACATGGAACCCTGGCTTTTTGACAGGCTATATTGTTATTGAAGACATAAAGTAATTAGTGAATGGAGGTAACTCTGTGCTATGTGGGCCCAGAGTAAAATTTTGATGGGATATTGAGAAAGGAGAAGATAATATTTAAACAGGTTTTTGAAGGCTGTAAGGAGTCCTTGCGGGAGGAGGCAAGACATTCCATGAGGAAAATAATGTCTCAGGAGATACCAGGTTGTTGTTGGGAAGCATAAAATCTGTGTATTAGAGCATAGATTTTATGACCAAGTATGGCAGGAACCTAAGTGGAAAAGATTTGTTAAAACTGCTGTTACTTATTGAATGCTTAGTAAGTGTCAGGTATTGTGCAACTGTCTTGATTGTTGCAACCAAGTTGTGACTATATTCATCATCATAGTCAAGGAAAATAATTAGAAGAAGACTGAGGATAGAATGCTGGTAAATACTGACACTAAAGGCTAGGCAGAGAAACAGAAGAGTAAAATATGAATGGTTACGAGTAGTAGAGAATCAACAGAAATCAGTGTCCCAAAGCAGAGGATAAATGGTCCAAGAAGGTGGGTGTGGCAAAGGGCCAAGTTTCAATAGTTTGATGGCTGAGAAGACAGAGCAGGAGATAACATTTAGGAGATCATTGTTTGCATTTGGGGAGAGCATTTTCCGTAGAATACTGGAAATAGAAATGATATTAGAGGAGCCTTCAGTGAATGTATGATGAGGAGGTAGAAGCAGTAGAGAACCAGCTGCTCTTGAGATTAATGGCCCTCAAAGAAAAGAAGTGGGAGACAAACTCAAGGTGTCAGCAGGACCTGAGAATCTTCTTACAGACAAAGAGAGAGGAACAATAAAGACTGCAGGATTGATCTACGTGAGATAAAACATCACTGATGCAGGAAAGCTGATGGGAGGGGATGGGTTCCAAAAGCCAGATGGAAGAGTTGGGCTTGGAAGAGAGGGAGTCCACTGCCAGGCAGAACTGGAGGGAGGGCTTCAATGTTGATCTGACTCTGCACTGAATTTTTATCTACTGTTTGGTACCACACACATCTCCCTATTTCTTTAGCGGTAAATAAGTCAAACCTCATAACTGGATCATTGGAATAATACCCCTGCATCCAGGCACCTGTAGGACCCTGGGTTTGTTCCCAGTATTTGGCCAGAATCAGTAGTTCCAGGACTTTTTCATAAGTAACCATGGTTTTTCTGAATATAGGAAATTTCCAGAATAATGTAGAAATGTGACCAGTATCAGGTCAGCTTTATTTATTTATTTTTAAAATTTTATTTATTTATTTATTTATTTGGCTGTGTTGGGTCTTCGTTTCTGTGCGAGGGCTTTCTCTAGTTGCGGCGAGTGGGGGCCACTCTTCATCGCGGTGCGCGGGCCTCTCACTGTCGCGGCCTCTCTTGTTGCGGAGCACAGGCTCCAGATGCGCAGGCTCAGTAGGTGTGGCTCATGGGCCCAGTTGCTCCATGGCCTGTGGGATCTTCCCAGACCAGGGCTCGAACCCATGTCCCCTGCATTGGCAGGTGGATTCTCAACCACTGCGCCACCAGGGAAGCCCAGGTCAGCTTTATTTATATCTGGGTCCAGCATGAACAAGACAGGGCATAGAATGAAATACAGGCTATGTAGGTCTTTATTTATGCCTTAGCCCCAACTTCTCACCCATTCTCAGAGCAAATCTTCAGTGGATCTCATCATTATAACACCAATCACATTCAATAAGATATTTAACCATTCAACAATCCTATGATATTTCTGTGGTGTGAGATTGCTCAGGAGCACAGAATTCTGTCCAAGCACAGTCACAATGCAGTCAGTGTTAACTGCACACAGTTTATGTTGGACCCTATTTCCAGCACGCTGCAGTTGACTTATTTTATTTTTTGATAGGGAACATTTTTTTCTCTACTTAATAGAGATCTACTCTCTAGGTAAGAAAAGGAACCCACTAGTTTTCAGAACATAGGAACAGATGCGCTCTTAGGTCTGGCTCCATGAGTTGGAAACCAAGTATAATCGCACGGTGTTATCTGAGGGCCTCACCAAGCGCTCGGCTGTCTTCTCACACTACCTGTTGATGTCTAGGGTCTCAAACATCAGAAATTTATACTTTTTTTCTTTATAGCTTTTATTTTTCTTATTTACCCTATTAAACTTTAAACATTTCTGAAGTGGTGGTGTTGAGGGAGTCCTAATCAGTTAATGCCTATGGAGAGATTCCTTTACCTATGGCACTTTTCAAAATATTCTGCTTTATGTAATCAGACCCTCAAAAATTCCAAGGAATTAGGAAGATTCCCCCTCCCCCAGTTTTATAGATGAAGAAACTTAAGTTCAGAGGTTAAATAACAAGCCTATCTTAGCAAGTGTCTAAGGTAGAAAAAGCCAGGTCTTAGCAATTCTTAGAGCCATCTTGTTTAATCCCTACTTAATGGAGAAATTAATTGCCTAAGAGGCAGGACATCATGGTCCTAGGGACAAAGACTTTATAACCAGGCTTGAAGCCTGGCATCATTGTGTCACATTGAGTTACCATTTATTGAGCATGTATTGTGTGCCAGTTGCCATGCTGTTTACACTACAAAATTCTCACTTATCAGTCACACACATGGGACTTCCCTGGTGGTCCAGGGGTTAAGAATCTGCCTTCCAATCAGGAGATGCGGGTTTGATCCCTGGTCGGGGAACTAAGATCCCACATGCCGTGGGGCAACTAAGCCCGCCCACCGCAACTGCTGAGACTGCGCGCTGTAATGAAAGATCCCGCATGCCAAAACTAAGACCCGACGCAGCCAAATAAATTAATTAATTAATTAAAGAAAAGAATTCAACATGTATTTTAAAAAATCACACACAGTGCTACAAGGTTGGTAGTATTATCCATATTTTAATAAATATAAAATTACTACTTAAAAATGATGAATTGGCTGGCAGTGGGCCAGCTAATAGACGGCAGAGTCAGGAGCTGAACACTCATCTGCCTGGCTTCCTCCAAACTACCTCACTGGAATTCACAGCTTACATGACATGTGACCATGGGAAATTAAGTTTCAGTTTCCTTATCTTTAAAATGGATATATTTGTACATACCTTGCAGGGTGGTTTGACAATTCAATCAGAACACAAGGGAAACATCTAATACAATAAACTTTAGCTGCTTCAACAGCAGTGATGGGTGTTCTTGTTACTCTAAGTTACTCTGTTGGTTACTGTGGGAGCTGGGTCTGTGCTCTAGGTTTTCTGATTCCCAGCTCCTCCTCATGTTGCCATGTGATGCAGAGAGAAGGGTCTTGTGGGGCAGACAAACATGAGGAGGAGGAAGACAAAACGGAACAGAGAGTGGGGGCAGTCAGCAGTGACAGGCGCACATGTAATGATGGGCACGTGGCTAATCAAGAAGGGACCCTTGGGGACGATGCAGTCATGTGTGCAGGGGAATGGCTGTGAAGCAGAACTAGCCCCAGTGGGAAGGGAGGCATTGATGGATGTGAAAGCAAGCAGAGCCATCTTTTGACTTAATTTGTTTGACTTGAGGTAAACAAGGAGAAAAGATCCATTTAAAATGGATTTCGAATTATGAAATTAAAGAAGCTGCAAATTGCAGGTATAGAAATTACAGATGACCTGACCACATTCAACTACAGAAAGGATCAAATAAATATGATTAAAACATAATTGGAGTTTAACATGGATAGAGAGTTTATGAGAATGGACCAGGCTGTTTTGAATGAGTTCACCCATCCATTTCCTCATTCATTAAGTACTACTCAGCTCTGGCCAGGTGAAAGGCACTGTGATAGCAGTTAGAGACACAAAGCTGAAGAAAGAATGGCCCTTTCCTCAAGAAGTTTGGGGAAACATACATAAATGTGTAACCATAATATGGCGTTAAAAGTCCCATTAAAACCCTTGTGTAGAATATTATTGGAATACAATAATATTCCAATATAGCCTTGAAGAGCTATATTGAGTAGTAGTTAGGAACTGCTTAACAAATTAAATGATGATTTACTTGGAGGATCAACAGCAGTGATTCTGATGGAAAAGTGGGTGAGGGTCATTCCAGAAAGAAGAAGTAAGGACAAAGACACAGGGACATCCTTTGCTCAAGGATATGCACTGTGTTATGCTTGGAGTAATTGGGTCCATGGGGAGAAGTGGTGGAAGGTAACACTGAGGGCGATGCATTAGGAAGCCTGGATTGTCCTTGTGGGTGGTGAGGAGCCTGGAGAGAATTCAAAGCATGGAGAAAGAGCTTCGTGGGGCAGGGTCGCAGAAGCAGGTGGCGTCAGAGGTCACTGCGTTCGTCCAGGTGAGAGATGAAGGCCTGAAATGAGGTAGCAGAATGGAGAAAGAGGCCCAGAATGATACTATCTTTAGCTGTTTCATGATTGTTTCTTAAAGTTCCCATATAGCTTGCTATTTTAAAGTACCTAATAAAAGTCTCCATATACTGTACCTTACTGTTTTTAAGTGCCCCAGTAAAAGAACTTTGCTTGGTGTAATACCATTTTTCCAATCATTGGTCAGCAGCTTCCTTCACCCTTTGACTGCTTTCTCCAACCTTCCTCTCATGTCCCCTCCTTGTCACACTCTCATACTCTTCCTCCCCTGAGCTCTGGCCACAACCCCAGGCCCTCAGCTCTCCCCAGCCCAGTGCCTGACTCCAAAAATATGGGAAAGGGTAAGCACAGAGCTGGTAGGAGAAATTCTCTGAAATGGGTAGATATTTCTTTTGGGGAAAATGTAGACTAAACCAAGGCCAGTCTCCATGGGCTGGTGGGAAGATGGATAGTGATTAGGGCAACATGACCCCACTTTGCAGAGCAGAGGTCCTGTTGGGAGGTAGCAGTCCTGAAACCTCTCTGTAGGGAGTCAGCTCAGCTCAGAGCTTCTGATACCCATTCAGACCTACATTAGAGATGACAACTCTGAGAGCCTCCTGGGTTAGAGGGAGTAATGAGAGAGAGGCATCAGAGCCAGGAGAAGCTAATAATTTATGTAAAAATGATAACGTATTTTTACTATACACATTTATAAATTTATCTTTTTGTCTTCTTGTTTCATAACATTTAGAAAATTTTATATCTGCAATAAATGCACTATTTAGTTGATTGCTTAAATTTCATAATGTTAAAGAAATCATTATGAAAGATAAAACGTTGATTTTTCTACAAATACTTTGGTATTAAATACAGAAATAACACAGTAGTTATTTTGCTCTGGTATTACAATAGCTAAATGCATTGGCTTCCCTATTTGAGTGTGGAACCCCTGTATATTATCATGGAGAATGGTAGATATTGCAGAAAAGTAGGGTAGGCTCAACTTGCAAAAAAATTGGCCAAAAGAAATTTAAAAACTATAGCTTGAGGATTCCTAGCCATGTTCTAGAATGAGATCTTAAGCAGGAAAACTGTCAGCTGAGGAGAGGGAGCAATAATCACTAGAAGCCTGGGGAGTGCACTGGGAAGATCCAAACAGAAATAATTGCATTTCCTTTTTGGATGATGCTATGAGATTCTGTGGACCAAGAGAATGCTTTAAATAAAAGTTATTTTTATTTTAGCAAGATGACATTTGCAAAATGTTCATATGACTAAACAGAGGATGATTGCACCATTAAGCTGTATTTATACCTGGTTGTCGCTTAGAGCCATGGTCAGCAAACTTTTGCTAGAAAGAGCCAGAGAGTAAGTATTTTAGGCTTTGTAGCCCATGGTCACTGTTGCAACTACTCAACTCTGCCATTGTAGCATGAAAGCAGCCATAGGTGGACATACATGAATGAGTGGCAGAGGTTCCAATAAAACTTTCTTTACAGAAACAGATGGCAGGTCCAATTTGGTCCATAGACTCTTGTTTGCTGATCCCTGGATTATGGTGTTAAATAACTGGTTGAGATCAACCTGGACTAAGGTCTCTAGTGGCAGGCTGTAGGGTCCCATCTGTGACTATGCTTTGTTCAAAAATGTTACTGGCAGTGTTGATGAGATAGAAGGCAAGTTAATCATATTCATGAGCAATAAGAACTGATGAGAAATAGCTAACATTTTGGAAGACAATCAGGATTCAAATGGCTTTTTGATGGATGAGTAATGAGCAAAAATGAGAAAGAGGAAATTTAGTAGAACTAAATATCAAGTTGCACACTGAAGTTAAAAAAGAACTGTGGAAGTACAAGGGGAGACTTTGCCTGGCAGTAATTCATGTGAAAAAAATCTCTATGCAACTGCCCAAAGTGTTTACAGCTAGTCAGTGATATGAGTTGGTTACCAAGAACGCTAGGGGTATCTTAGGCTACATTAACAAAATGAAGTGTCTAAGGCAAGGGAGGTTGTGATCCCACTGGGTTGGGTATGGACCAGAGTCTACTAGAGAGCTATATGTAGTGTTTTAGGTATCATGCCTTATTAAATATCTTGCCACATAAGCAAGGATACATATCCATTGGTTTGGAGAAGGATATAAAAATCTAAAGCATATATTCCTAGAACTATTGTAAATATTTTATTAACATGTATTCAGTTCTAAAAGAGCCAGTAAAGTACACTTTTTCAAGAGGAGAGACATTTTCCTTGTTAGCAGAAGTGAGTAGTAAGTACAGAACCTGAGGGTGTGAGACTTGGGGCATGAAGTGTTCCATTGTGGAGGAGGCAAGGCTGAGTGGGGAGTTACACAGACAAGCCGTATTGGCTTGGGGTGGTCTGGCCATGGGGCAGAAATCCTGGTGGAGGAAGAAGAATCTTTCTAGGGTGAATATCTCTGGTGCTGCCTTCCTATCTCAATAGGGTGAGAGGAGTAAGTGCCAAAGAATATACCCTTCCTGCTAGAGAGGATATAAAAGGGCACAACCACTTTGGGAAAAGTTTGTCAATTTCTTTAGTAGTTAAACATACACCTACCATATGATCCTGTCATTCCACTCCTAATATTTACCCCAAACTACTAAAAGTCCATGTCCAAATAAAGACTTGGACAGCTTGATTTGTATCCATCCCAAACAGGAGACAACGCAAATGTCTATCAACAGGTGAATGGATAAACAAATAGTGGTATATTCTTAAGATAGACTACTACTCAGCAACAGAAGGACTGATACCCCCACCAAAATGAGGAAGTCTCATGTTGGCACGGGGTGCATGGTATGAGGGGTGGGAAGACGGACTACACGCAACAAGAGGAAAATTTTATGGATGGTTATTATGTTCATTGTCTTGATTTTTAGGATGGTTTCACAGGTGTATACATGTGTGATGACTTATCAAATTGTACACTTCAAATATGTAGAGTTTACTGAATGTAAATTATATCTCAATAGCATGAATAAAATAATATACAAAAAAGGCTATGATGCCTGAAAACTGTAAAATGTGGTGACTGGTTATAATTCAAAGAAGAGCAAGTAATCTAATTTCCTGCATTGTCTTAGGATAACTAACATTCAGTAGAATCCCTGTAATAATGAAGTTTAAATCAAATTTAAATGCTGTTTTTCACAAATAACCTCATCTTTCAGGAGGCCTCATGCTATGAGAACTACTGCAATTTTAGTTTTATTGCTTACTTGGCTGAGAAGGATAAACAGATCTAAGAGGCAAGATTTTTTTTTTCTTGGTTTGGTATGGGTTTATCTTTTAATTCCCATGCTCAACCCCTGTCCCCTCAGTGCTTAGAACAATAAGGCGATGATCATAGTGGATGTTTAATAAATGCCTTGTCTTAATGTATAATTAAAGGGCCTGAACAAGGTAATCTCAATTGCTTATTAAAACATCTGCTGATGGAGAAAACCCTTCCATGGGTGTAGAATAATTTAAAAGCATTAGGTAGAAGACATTCAAAGTAGTAGAATATCTAAGTATTTTTCAGATAAATAACAGTTTCTTCTACATAAATTTAACTCTCCACATGTGAGGACAAAATTTTTTTTCTTTAGTAAATTTGATTAAAAGGATGTATGCATTCATCGATTTAACCTTAGCATAATGAGTGGTAAATAGTACAGGTTTTATTGATAGCAAAATATGACAATGCTGAGTAAGTTGTTTAACTGTTATCCTTATTTTCTGCATCTGCCACTTGATAATAACAGCACCTTCCTTCCAGAGTTGTTGTAAGAAACAAATGAAATGGTGCACGTAAAGTACTCTAGTGGATGCTGTGGTGTGCCCCCAGATGATCCCCCTTTAGGACTGAGGCACTTATTCCCCCAAATGCCTGGAATGTTGGCTGCTGAAGGCTTATATCTAAGGCCCTCCTCAAGAATTGTTCTGGAACAAAGGAAGCTGTCTAACCCAAGGATACACACCCTTCCGTAGGGGCAGGCTGTATCCAGTGACTGGTCTTTGCAGGGGTGAAAGGTGTAGCCATCTTGCCACAATTAGGAGGATTATGAATGGGCATGCTGGCTCCAGAACTCCCTTTAGGATTGACTGAGGGTCTGGTGTAACTGCATCGCAGTTGAACCTCTTCCTCTGCCCCATATTGTGGCATTTACTCCTCAGAGTTTTCCTGAGAGCACTGCCCAATAGTTTCCTGCATGTAAATCTCCAGGGTTTAAAGCTCTATTTTTCAGGAACCGTTACTTACAACCATTGGTACCAGCAGTTGTTCTATAAAGCAGATGCTTTAATCCTAAGATTTTGATTGGGATTGCTTTGAATCAATCAGTCAATTTGGAGGAGAGTTGTTATGTTTATATATTGAGCTTTCCAATTCATATACCAGTTCTATTACTTCATCTTTAATTTCTCTCAACAAAGGGGTATGTGTGTGTGTTTGTGTGTGTGTGTGTATAGGGAGAACTTAAGAAATGTAATTCCATTTATTCTCAAGTATTTTATGTTTTTGATATTGTAAATTGTTATATAGAAATACAGCTGTTTTTGCTATATATTGATTGTGCATCTCACATTATTAAATTCACTGCCTAATTCGAGTAATTTTTCTATAGATTGTTTTGGATTTTCTTCGTCACAATCTTGTCTGTGAATAACGATACCTTTATTTCTTGCTTTCCAATCCTTATAATTTTATCTTTTTCTTGCCTTATTTCATTGGCAAGGACTCCTATATAATGAAACAAGAAATGATACTGAGGAACACCTTTGTTTCATTCCTGATTGCAGGGGGGAATCTTCTAATATTTTACAATTAAATATGTTTTCTCTGGGTTATTTGTAGATACTTTTTATACATTGAGAAAAATCATTTCTATGCCTAGTTTTTGAAGGATTTTTATCATGAAGTGGAGTGGATTTTAATTAAATGCCCCCCTTTTTTTTTCACCCGTGAAGATGACCATATAACATTTTTTTCTTTATTCTGTTAATGTAGTGAGTTTCAGTGATTGAATTTGGTAAGATTGGTGTTATTTCTTTTTTTAAATGTTTAAATGAAGTTAGTGGTAAAGCCATCTGCCATCCTGATATTTTACTGTGGAAAAAAATTAATTACAGATTTAATGTCTTTAATAGAAAATTATTCAGATTTTCTATTTTTCCTCTTTCAGTTTAAGTTGTATTTTCTAAGGAATTTGATCATTTCAACTAAATTTTCAAATTTATTGTCTTAAAGTTGTTCATCCTCTGTATCTTTCTAATATCTTTAGGATAAGAGTCCATTTTTAAAATAGTTGATAGTGGTTATTTGTGTTTTCTTTTTCTTCTTCATTCCTCCTTTCTTCCCTTCCTTCTTCCCTCCCTCCCTTCCTTCCTTCCTTCTTTCCTTCCTCTCTCCGTCTTTCTCTATCAGGCTTGGTAAGGTTTATTAGTCTTTTATTAATTTTATTAATCTTTTTAAAGAAGCAATTTAAAAAATTCTCCACGTTGTACATTTTATTTTATTAAATTCTGCTCTTTATTATTTTCTCGCTACTTTCTTCAGATTTAATATACTGTTATTTTCTAGCATCTAGTGATGGACACTTAGATCATTAATTTTAAACCGTATTTTTCTTTTTTAATATGCTCATTTAAGGCTATACATTTCCCTCTAACTATGAGTTTAGCTGTATCCTATAACTTTTGCTATATCATAGCTTCAATTTCATTTAGTACAGAGCATTTAATAATTTTCATCATGATTTCTTCTTTTATCCATGGGCTAATTAGAAGTCTTTTGCTTATTTTCTAGTTGTCTCTGGACCTTCTAATTATCTTTTTAAAAATATTGATTTCTAGCTTAATTCCACTGTGTTTAGAAAACATGCTCTGTATGAATTCAAGCCTTTAAATATTTTTTTTAGAATTGGTTTATGGCTCAGTACATGGTCAGTTTAGGTAAATGTTCTGACTGTGTTTGAAAAGAATGCGTATTCCTCAGGTGTTGGGTTCTATATATACCAATTAAGTCAGATTTGTTAATCATGTTCATATTTATTGCTACCTACCAATTTTTGTCTGCTTTTATTTCAGTTACTGAGAGATATTGTTGAAATTCTTCAACTGTGATTGTAGATTTGTCTATTTCTCCTTTAAATCCATCAGTTTTTGCTGTATATATTTTGAGAATGTGCTGCTAGACACACACTGAAAATTGTTATTTTTCCTATAGAATTAATACTTTTTATTGGAATGAAATATACCACTAGTTCTTCTATTGTCTTAAAGAGTTTGTATGGTATATGTTTTGCCGTCATTTTATTTTCAACTTTTATGTATCTTTATATTTAAAGTATCTCCAATAAGCAGCATACATGTTGTTATTTTATCCAGTCTAATAATCTTTGTCTTTTAATTGTGGCATTTAGTTCATTTATAATTAATCTAATTACTGAGTTTAAACCCACATGTTTATTATTTGGTTTTCCTATTTGACCAATATATTCTTTTTTTTTTCTCTTTTCCTGTCTTCTTTTACTCTTATTCCATTTCCCTCACTGTATTAGCCTGTTAGGTGTATATTCAATTAGTTGTTACCCTAGAGACTGAAACTTGTATACTTGACTAAGTATGTATGCAATAAGTTAGCACTTTCGTTCCTGACAAATTTTGTGCAATTGTTGTCATTTATTTTAATGTACATTTTAAACCCCAGAAAAATTATCATTGCTGTTTTAAACAGTGAATATTTATTTAGATTTACCAACATTTTAACTTTTCCCAGAGATTTTCATTTTTTGTATTACCATATTTATAACTGCTATCCTTTTCTTTTGCCTGAAGATTTATTTATTTTAGGGCACACCTGCTGGCAATGACGTTTCTCTGTTTTTGTCTAAAAACATCCCAACTTAGTCTTCCCTGTTTAAGGATATTTTCACTGAACATAGAATTCTAGGTTGATAGTTATCTTCTTTCAGCACTTTAAATATTTATATCCATTGTTTCCTGGCTTCCATCATTTCTGTTGATAGGTTAGCTTTAGACCTTGTTGCTGCTCCTTTGAAGGGAATGTGTCTTTTTTTTTTTCTGTCTGCTGGATCTTTTTTTTTTTCAGGTCATTATCTCTCTGAAGACTGCTTATGTCACATTTTTCTCTTCTCCTCTTATCTTCTTATGTTAGATATCTTTACCTAGTCCTGTATGTTCCTTACATACTTTTTTTTTCTATTGAGGATCCATCTTTGCTTTAGTTTGGATATTTTATTATGATCTTTCTTCCAGTTCACTAACATTCCCTTCTGATGTGTCTAATTAGGTATTAAACTCATCTATTAATTTCTTAATTTCAGTTCTCAATAATTAATTTATTATTTTTGTAGATTCAGTTCTTTTTGAAGTTTTCTATAACTTAAACAATTTTTTTGAGCATACAAATCAGTTATTCTAATGTCCTCTTATGATCACTCCAATACCTGCATCGCTGTAGGTCTGTTAACATTATTGTTTTTTTTTTTCTTTGTGTCATTTGACCCTAATTCCAATCATATTTGGAAATTTTGGATTACATGCTTGACATTATGCATAAAAGTTGAAAAGTTTCTTAATAATATCATTTTCCTTCTGAGAGAATTAATGTTTTTCCAGAAGGGAGTAAGGGTAAAGACCAATCATCCAATCAATAATGAGATGAACTGGGGCTGATTTTCAGGCAGATCTCTTTTTGATTTTCTCCCACTACTCGTCTGTTGTCTTTCTATGGTCTTATCTGAAACCCTGGGAAGTTTACCATAACCCCCTACTTTCAAAGCCCCTGAAACTCATATTTTGACTTCCAAGCTCTGTGAAGATGTGAAATTCTGCCTAGCTTTTAAAGATCTTAGCAGCTTTATGCTAGCTTTTTCTACCTCTTACTTTGTTATGCCAATACCTAAAAGGCCAAAAGTCAAACTGAACATTGGCTTCCTTCTCTATGGTTCTCTTTTCTATTGGATTTTGGCTTCCCAACTCTAGGCTGCCTTGAGAATTTTGAATTCAAATTTTTACCTCCAAGCCCAGCGTGGCTGCCATAAGCTCGAGGCTGTAGCTTTTTGTTTGGTGTCTATATACCATGCTAGGAATTAACAAATTTATCAAAGGAAAAATAGTAGTGAGTGTGGGGTTTACCTCAATGCTCATCTCTTCTCTCCTAGATATTAATTCTTCAAGCCAACCTTCTTTGGTCTCTCTCATGTGCCTTTATACAGATGTTTAGTCTTTTACATTTTATACATCTTTTATGGTTGTCCATGGCAGAAGGTTTGATTTCATATGAACTATTCCATTGTTGATATAAGTAGAAGATCTCTATTATTTCTTAAAGATTAGAGGGCATAGAATCATTCAAAGTGCCTGAAAAGTGTAGTTCTGGGACCCACATTTCAAGATTCTGATTTATATCTGCATTTTCAACAAAGTTCCAGATAATTTTGACATAGTTGTTCCTGCAGTCAAACTCTGTATTTTTTTAGATTCGATAGGTTAAAACCTCACATATACCTATTCCTTTGTGATTAAATAAATTTACCCTTTATTGACAACAACATTAAACAGTGAGAAGACAGCTAGCATTATCACAAACTTTTCAATTCCTTTTTGCGGGGTAAGAGGATATAAAAGCCAAAGAACAGAAGCTTAGGAAAGGAAAAGGAGGGGAAATTCTATTTGCTGAGAGTGAAAGACTCCCTAAGTTTGAAATGAATAAATAACCCATTAGTCATGAACTTTTCATTAGGACTACTTGGTAGCTCACTCCATAGACGATCCATATTCAGGCTATTGGGATTCATTCTACATCACTCTGCCTTAAATGTAATTATCATTGAATTGATTCATGTTCTATCAAGACACATTCTCAGAGGAACACTTTTGATGTATAGATCTTGCAACTTCTTTCCTTATTATGATCTACAAGATGAGATTGTCCAAGGCTGGAATAATTCCCAAGTGCGTGTGTGTGTTTGGTTTGATTTTGTTTTAGAGTTATTGTTGCTATAGTTCAGCTGGGCTATTTCTATCAATATATAATCTCTCTAAGTCTTACAGCTCTATTTAATTCTTTGAGGATGAATTGAGACCATCCTTATGATATTGTTTCATAAATAATGAAACACTAAATTTTTTTATTATTTAAAGACACAGGGATAACGCGGTGAACAACATAGAAAATGAAAGCCCAAGGTTTGCTGGAAGTCATTGGTTGTTCAATATGGCTAGGGTGAGATGAATGTAAAAAAGATCAGTGAAACACTGGAAAATGGAGCTGGGGCCAAATCATGGAAGTTTGATTGCCAGGCTGAGTTTAGACTTTTATTCATTAGGCAGTGCAAATGATTGCCTTATGGATAGAGGGTTGACATAATAAGAAAAAAATTATATGGCATTAGGTATAAGATGTCCTTGAATAGAACAATGAAGAATTAAGTGGTTATTGAAATAATCTAGGCGAGAAGTAATGAGACTCTGAACTGGAGAAGTGGAAATGGAAAAGAGGGGACAATTGAGAGAGAGAAGTTGAGGGACAGAATCAATGAGTCTCAGATATGAAGGGTGGAAAAATAGGAATATTTGTACTATCTTTGCTTCTTCTGAGTTTTGACTGGGAGAATTAATGGAAGTAGGCAACACAGGTATGACCCCAAATTTCAAACTTACATCTGGTTCAATAATTGCTTTTCTTTACTATGCAATTTCAGAAGACATTTTTGTGTCACTAGGCAGTTATTTTTCTTGAATTGCCCCTACATGTGTGCATACATTGTTTAAAATTATACCTATTAGATATTCAGTAGTATTTACGAGCCAAGAGCCCAACTTCCATGTGTTCACTTTTACATAAAACACATTTACAGAATTTTTCTGACATTACATTATATCACATATGTAAGGGCTAAATCTGGAAAGGTTTAACAGATAAAATTCATTGTTCCAGTTATGCACAAGGGATTAACACAGGCAACTCCCATTAATGTTAATCATTCAACTCCTTGGCCATTAATGTTTCACCACATTCAGAGGAAGAGGTCACACATGAAGGGGAAGAAGAGAGGCAAGTAAATCATTTCCATGCAGTGTATTGTATGAGCTGTTAAAAAATGTCTAAAAGATATTTGTAAAATGAAGGGATTTTTTTCTTCTAGCATAAAAACTAAAGAGCAGTACTTCCTTCTTAAAGCGCTCAGAGTTGCTGTGGCTGAGACGACCTTCCATCTGTGCTCTGAGTTGGCAGGACTCGTGCTCTTGGTTATATCATCTGGGGATATTCAATGTCTTCTCCATCATCAAGTATTTCATTAAACTGCTTTCTATGCTTCAGAAGTAATAATAGCAACTGATAATTGAGTATCAATCTATGTTAGTTGCTTTAGACCAAAGCTTTTCGAAGTGTGGTCCCTAGACCCTCGGCATCAGCGTCACCTCATCAACTTATTAGAAATTCAAATTCTTGGCCTCCACTCCTGAGCTACAAAATCAGAATATTGAGGGGTGGAACCCAGAAACCTGTCTTTTAACAAGCCTGCAGGTGACTCTAATGGACTCTGAAGTTTGAGAACCACTGTTTTAGACGTATCTCCAATTATAATATGTCTGCCTATTAGGAATTGTCCTCTTTTTTAATGTCAAAACTGGATGGTAGAGAGATAAAGTGAGTTGCCCCAAATCAGGCAGGTGTAGGATCTCAAAAGCAGGTCTGTAACGTACTTCACACCTCTGTAGTACGTGTTGACTGAAGACTAAATATACGTATGTCACTGAAGAACAAGACTCAGTTTGTGACGTCTGCTGTTATGTTATGAGGCCATGGGCACAATATTTGGCCCTTTTGTGCCTGTTTCTTCATACACAAAGTAGACTTCAGGATCATTTACCACTGCATGTGTGACATCAGCCAACCAATACGTTAGTACCCAGGGCTATGAGACAAGAGACTAAGCTGTGCTAGGTGACTAGGAAGAGAAATGACTAGAAAATACATTTCCAAAAGAAAGTCATGCAAATAATAATATGCCTTGATAAATTGATTTGTCTTCTCTTTATAATCTTTAACATGTAAATCTTTATTGAATAGTAAACTTTCTATGGTCTTAGGCTAAATTGAAACATTTGGCCCTAGCAGTGAATGCACCATGGGCAGCGTGAAGTTTTCAGCCCCTAATTCCCAGCTTACTCCTCTTTCCCTAATAGGAATTATATTGACCTCTCTTGATGTAAGAGTACAATAGCATGGTTACTTTCTGGGAAACCCTGTACATCTTACTAATCTCTCCTTCCAAGGAGAACGTTTTTTCTAAAATTAATTTTTATTTGTTTCACTAATATTTATTGAAAACCTATTATGTTCCTAGTACTGTGACTGGGAAGGAATCTAGGTGGTAACCAGGAGATAATATATTCTCTATCTTATGGCCTTTACCCGGTAGAGAAAGTAAGTCATATACACCCAATAAATGGAAAAACAAAGCAACACTATAAGAAACCTCATAGAGGAGGATCTTGCTCTTAGAATTACTATGAATTCAGGGACCACAGTGAGATATTTTGGTTAGTGTGATCTTGGAAAAAATTGTTCTGAAAGTTGAAAGCCTAGGGAGGATCCAGAGACAAAGAGAAGAGAGCAAAGGGGTGGGACACATTATACTTGGGCAGTGGCTGTTTCCCCCCAGCGCTGCATCTCTGCCCCTAGATCTTCTCTGGTCCGACTCTCAGGGAAACATTGAAATGTCTTTGTGTGTCTGTGCAGCCAGTAATTGAGAGCTAGTGCTAATTGATACATTGATTCTACTTTTTATTCTGTTTTCCATCTATTTAGCCTGGGATCTGTATTCAGAGGTAAAGGAAAGAGTTGTCCGTTTCTCCAAGAGCACTGCTGACTTGTGTAAACTACTAACTTGACTTCACAGGACAGAAATGAAGTGGGTGAGGGAAATGCCAACTGGTGAGGAAGAGGTAGAGGCAGGATTTTAGGCTGGTGTGGATTCGTCCAGCCCTGGGAAAATTCTGCAACCAGGAGGTTCTCTGGTCGCTGTCCGCTGTCCTCATCTGTATGCAGTGGCAGTCTGTGTTCCCACCATGGGCGAACTGAAGAACCTGCAGCTCGTGCCAAGCGCTCCTCCTGAAAGCAATTATCACGATTCACCATATGATTTCAATTCTTTGTGGACTATAAAAGAGACACTTTACCATTTTTTGAAAGGGATATGAGCAGGAATGTTAGTAGCTTATGCATTATTTAGAGCCTGCCATTCTGCCTTGGTCTCACAAAGGAGAATGACAGCATTGTCACAGTGGTTTCAATGTCTGTGACGGAGGAAATAGAGATGTTGGATTTTGTAGCTTTTCTGAATTACCTGTAATCTGGTGACCTATAATTAGCTTGCTGAAAATTGGAAACTCTCAATTTTTTTTCACCCATCATTGAAGATAGGTGTCTGGTAGCTCATTTTATATATATATATATATATATATATATATATATATATATATATATATTTAAAATTTGTTTATTTTTAATTATTTATTTTTGGCTGTGTTGGGTCTTTGTTGCTGCGTGTGGGCTTTCTCTAGCTGCAGCGAGCGGGAGCTACTCTTCACTGCGGTACGTGGGCTTCTCATCGTGGTGGCTTCTCTTGTTGCGGAGCACGGGCTGTAGGCACGTGGGCTTCAGTAGTTGCGGCGTGCAGGCTCAGTAGTTGTGGCTCACGGGCTCCAGAGCGCAGGCTCAATAGTTGTGGGACACGGGCTTAGTTGCTCCACGGCATGTAGGATCTTTCCAGACCAGGGCTCGAACCCGTGTCCCCTGCATTGGCAGGCGGATTCTTAACTGCTGCGCCACCATGGAAGCCCTGCTCATTATATTTTTAAAAAATCACATTGCATATACATTAGAGAAATGTAGTATAATGATAACAAAGTTATTAACTCCAACTCATACTTTATCCAAAGTTATGCATATTAAATATTACAGGACATGGTGTGGACATAGCTGATAACAGTATTTGATTCACTCTTATTTCCAGTAGTGCCACCTAGAACTATTTTGCTTTGTTGTCAGACATTTTTGGTGAGGTAGTTGGAGCTTTGGATGAGACTCTTTCATCAAGACACATTGATAAAAATACCTGGCAGCAGTGCCGTCTTGAAGTTTAATAGCTCCTCTGCCTTCCTTTCTTGTCACCATTCGTGGATCTTTTTTTATCTGTTCTTGAGAGGTAAGAAGCTTAGGTTTGAAACCTTCGAGTCAACTCTGCTCTTTCATGCTGAGCAGCTGCTAGGCTCTTTCACTTCCACTTGTGAATGTTTCTGGAAACTTCTTCCACTACAATTCCTCCTTCTCACTCCTCTAACTCAACCTTTTCTTCACTCAGTTGCTCTAGATTCCTGTGGGTTTTCTCCTTTCTCCAACATAATGTTTAGGCTTGGTACTTCCAGAATCATCTTCTCTGAAGACATTCTGGTCACATCACTGCCAGTTCAAAAATCTTCAGTGACTCCCTATTTACTCTTCAAATAAATTACAAACTCTTCAGTGTAATAATTAGGGTTACCCTGCAGAGAATATTGGTTACTTCTTCCAGGGGTATCCCTTTACTCTAGGCAGCCTGGGCTATGGCTGTTTCTTATTTTTTTTAAAAAAGACTTTATTTCTAACAGCAGTTTTAGATTTCTAATAAAATTGAAGGAAGGTATAGAGATTTCCCACATACCCTCTGTTGCCACACTACATAGCCTCCACCTTTATCAACATCGCTCACCAGAATGGTACATTTTGTTACCAAAGATAAACCTACATCAGCACATCATAATCACTCAAAATCCATAGTTTTACCTTAGGGTTCACTCTTGGTGTTATGCATTCTACGGTTTTGGACAAATATATAATGACATATATCCATCATTATAATATAATGCAGAGTATTTTTACTGCCCTAAAAATTCTCTGTGCTTTGCCTATTTATCTATTCCCTGTCCCCAGGCAACCACTGATCCTTTTTATTGTCCCCATAGTTTCGTCTTTTCCAGAATGTCGTATAGGTAAAAATCATACAGTATGGCGCATTCTCAGATTGGCTTCTTTCACTTAGTAATATGCATTTAAGTTTCCTGCATGTCTTTTCATGGTTTGACCAATACCGAACTGTCTTGATTACTGTAGGTTTATAGTTAGTCTTGAAGTTGGGTAGTATCAGTCCTCCAGCTTTGTTCTTCTCCTTCAATATTGTGTTGACTATTCTGGGTCTTTTGTGTTTCCATATAAACATTCGAATCAGTTTGTTCATATTCATAAAATAACTTGCTGGAACGTACAAGATGGCGGAGGAGTAAGACGTGGAGATCACCATCCTCCCAACAAATACATCAGAAATATATCTACACGTGGAACAACTCCTACAGAACACCTACTGAATGCTGGCAGAAGACCTCAGACTTCTCAAAAGGCAAGAAAATCCCCACATACCTGGGTAGTACGAAGAAAAAAGAAAAAAGAGAGACAAAAGAATAGGGACGGGACCTGCACCTGTGGGAGGGAGCTGTAAAGGAGGAAAAGTTTCCACACACTAGGAAGCCCCTTCACTGGCAGAGACAGGCGGGTGGGTGGGGGGGAAGCTTCAGAGCCACGGAGGAGAGCACAGCAACAGGGGTGCAGAAGGCAAAGCAGAGAGATTCCCGCACGGAGGATCGGTGCCGACCAGCACTCACCAGCCCGAGAGACTTGTCTGCTCACCCGGCGGGGCAGGTGGGGGCTGGGAGCTGAGGCTCGGGCTTCGGAGGTCGGATCCCAGGGAGAGGGCTGGGGTTGGGGACGTGAACACAGCCTGAAGGGGGCTAGTGCGCCACAGCTAGCCAGGAGGGAGTCTGGGAAAAAGTCTGGACCTGCCTAAGAGGCTAGAGACCATTATTTCGGGGTGTGAGCGGAGAGGGGATTCCTTCCCCGTCTGCCCAAAGAAGCCAGAGGACCACCTAAACGAGCTCCAGAGACGGGCGCGAGCCACAGCTCTCAGCTCAGACACCAGAGATGGGCATGAAACTGTAACGTTGCTGCCGCTGCCACCAAGAATCCTGTGTGCAAGCGCAGGTCACTATCCACACACTCCCAGGAGCCTGTGCAGCCGGCCACTGCCAGGGTGCCGTGATCCAGGGACAACTTCCCCGGGAGAACACACGGCACGCCTCAGGCGGTTGCAATGTCATTGCCGGCCTCTGCCACCACAGGCTCGCCCCGCATCCGTACTCCTCCCTCCCCCAGGCCTGAGTGAGCCAGAGCCCCCGAATCAGCTGCTCCTTTAACCCCATCCTGTCTGGGCAGAAACAGAAGCCTGAGGGTGACCGACACGCAGAGGCGGGGCCAAAACCAAAGCTGAACCCCAGGAGCTGTGCGAACAAAGAAGAGAAAGGGAAATCTCTCCCAGCAGCCTCAGGAGCAGCGGATTAAATCTCCACAATCAACTTGATGTACCCTGCATCTGTGGAATACCTGAATAGACAACGAATCATCCCAAATTGAGGCGGTGGACTTTGGGAGCAACTGTAGACTTGGGGTTTGCTGTCTGTGACTGACTTGTTTCTGATTTTTATGTTTATCTTAGTATAGTTTTTAGCACTTGTTATCATTGGTGGATTTGTTTATTGGTTTGGTTGCTCTCTTCTTTTTTTATTATTACTTTTTAAATTTTTTTATTTTAATAATTTAAAAAACTTTTAATAATTAAAAAATTTTTTTAATTTATTATTTTTTTCTTTCCTTTTTCCTTGCTTTTTTCTGAGCTGTGTGGCTGACAGGGTCTTGGTGCTCCGGCCTGGTGTCAGGCCTGAGCCTCTGAGGTGGGAGAGCCAAGTTCAGGACATTGGACAACCAGAGACCTCCCGGCCCCATGTAATATCAATCGGCGAGAGCTCTCCCAGAGATCTCTGTCTCAGTGCTAAGACCCAGCTCCACGCAATGGCCAGCAAGCTCCAGTGCTGGATGCCCCATGCCAAACAACTAGCAAGACAGGAACACAACCCCACCCATTAGCAGAGAGGCTGCCTAAAATCATACTAAGTTCACAGACACCCCAAAATACACCACCAGACCTGGCCCTGCCCACCAGAAAGATAAGGTCCAGCCCCACCCACCAGAACACAGGCACCACTCCCCTCCACCAGGAAGCCTACACAACCCACTGAACCAACTTTGGATGGACATATCATCCAAAATGAAAATATATAAGGAAACACAAGCTTTAAATGACACATTAAACAAGATGGACTAATTGATATTTATAAGATATTCCATCGAAAAACAACAGAATACACTTTCTTCTCAAGTGCTCATGGAACATTCTCCAGGATAGATCATATCTTGGGTCACAAATCAAGCCTTGGTAAATTTAAGAAAATAGAAATCATATCATGTATGTTTTCTGACCATAACACTATGAGACTAGATATGAATTACAGGAAAAAAACTGTAAAAAATACAAACACATGGAGGCTAAACGATACACTACTAAATAACCAAGAGATCACTGAAGAAATCAAAGAAGAAATCAAAAAATACCTAGAAACAAATGACAATGAAAACAGGACTGCCCCAAACCTATGGGATGCAGCAAAAACAGTTCTATGAGGGAAGTTTATAGCAATACAATCCTACCTCAAGAAACAAGAAAAAATCTCAAATAAACAACCTAACATTACACCTAAAGCAATTAGAGAAGAAGAACAACAACAAAAACCACCCAAAGTTAGCAGAAGGAAAGAAATAATAAAGATCAGATCAGAAATAAACGAAAAAGACATGAAGGAAACAGGAGCAAAGATCAGTAAAACTAAAACCTGGTTCTTTGAGAAGATAAACAAAATTGATAAACCATTAGCCAGCCTCATCAAGAAAAAAAAGGAGAAAAATCAAGAGAATTAGAAATGAAAAAGGAGAAGTAACAACTGGCACTGCAGAAATACAAAGGATCATGAGAGATTACTACAAGCAACTATATGCCAATAAAATGGACAACCTGGAAGAAATGGACAAATTCTTAGAAAAGCACAACCTTCCGAGACTGAACCAGAAAGAAATAGAAAATATAAACAGACCAATCACAAGCACTAAAATTGAAACTGTGATTAAAAATCTTCCAACAAACAAAAGCCCAGGACCAGATGGCTTCACAGGCGAATTCTATCAAACATTTAGAGAAGAGCTAACACCTATGCTTCTCAAACTCTTCCAAAATATAGCAGAGGGAGGAACACTCCCAAACTCATGCTACGAGGCCACCATCACCCTGATACCAAACCAGACAGAGATGTCACAAAAAAAGAAAACTACAGGCCAATATCACTGATGAACATAGATGCAAAAATCCTCAACAAAATACTAGCAAACAGAATCCAACAGCACATTAAAAGGATCATACACCATGATCAAGTGGGGTTTATCCCTGGAATGCAAGGATTCTTCAATATACGCAAATCAATCAATGTGATATACCATATTAACAAACTGAAGGAGAAAAACCATATGTTAATCTCAATAGATGCAGAAAAATGGACAAAATTCAACACCCATTTATGATAATAACTCTCCAGAAAGTAGTCATAGAGGGAACCTACCTCAACATAATAAAAGCCATATATGACTGAACCACAGCCAACATCATTCTCAGTGGTGAAAAACTGAAAGCATGTCCTCTGTGATCAGGAAGAAGACAAGGAGGCCCACTCTCACCAGTATTATTCAACATAGTTTTGGAAGTTTTAGCCACAGCAAACAGAATAAAAAGAAATAAAAGGAATCCAAATTAGAAAAGAGAAGTAAAACTGTCACTGTTTGCAGACGACATGATATTACACATAGAGAATCCTAAAGATGCTACCAGAAAACTACTAGAGCTAATCAATGAATTTGGTAAAGTAGCAGGATATAAAATTAATACACAGAAATCTCTTGCATTCCTATACACTAACGATGAAAAATCTGAAAGAGAAATTAAGGAAACACTCCCATTTACCACTGCAACAAAGAATAAAATACCTAGGAATAAACCTACCTAAGGAGAAAAAAGACCTGTATGCAGAACACTATAAGACACTGATGAAAGAAATTAAAGATGATACCAACAGATGGAGAGATATACCATGTTCTTGGATTGGAAGCATCAACATTGTGAAAGTGACTATACTAACCAAAGCAAACTACAGATTCAATGCAATCCCTATCAATCTACCAACGGCATTTTTCACAGAACTAGAACAAAAAATTTCACAGTTTGTATGGAAACACAAAAGACCCTGAATAGCCAAAGCAATCTTGAGAAAGAAAAACAGAACTGGAGGTATCAGCCTCCCTGACTTCAGACTATATTACAAAGCTACAGTAATCAAGACAGTATGGTACTGGCACAAAAACAGAAATATAGATCAATGGAACAGGATAGAAAGCCCAGAGATAAACCCATACACATATGGTCACCTTATCTTTGAAAAAGGAGGCAAGAATATACAATGGAGAAAAGACAGTCTCTTCAATAAGTGGTGCTGGGAAAACTGGACAGCTACATGTAAAAGAATGAAAGTAGAACACTCCCTAACACCATACAGAAAAATAAACTTAAAATGGGTTAAAGACCTAAATGTAAGGCCAGACACTATAAAACTCTTAGAGGAAAACATAGGTAGAACACTCTATGACATAAATCACAGCAAGATCCTTTTTGATCCCCCTCCTAGAGAAATGTAAATAAAAACAAAAATAAACAAATGGGACCTAATGAAACTTAAAAGCTTTTTCACAGCAAAGGAAACCATAAACAAGATGAAAAGATAACCCTCAGAATGGGAGAAAATATTTGCAAATGAAGCAGCTGACAAAGGATTAAACCCCAAAATATACAAGCAGCTCATGCAGCTCAATATCAAAAAAACAAACAACCCAATCCAAAATTGGGCAAACATTTCTAAATAGACATTTCTCCAAAGAAGATATACAGACTGCCAACAAACACATGAAAGGATGCTCAACATCACTAATCATTAGAGAAATGCAAATCAAAAGTACAATGAGGTATCACCTCACACCAGTCGGAATGGCCATCATCAAAAAGTCTACAAACAACCAATCCTGGAGAGGGTGTGGAGAAAAGGGAACCCTCTTGCACTGTTGGTGGGAATGTAAATTGATACAGCCACTATGGAGAACAGTATGGAGGTTCCTTAAAAAACTAAAAATAGAAATACCACATGACCCAGCAATCCCACTACTGGTCATACACCCTGAGAAAACCATAATTCCAAAAGAGTCATATACCAGAATGTTCATTGCAGCTCTATTTACAATAGCCAGGACATGGAAGCACCCTAAGTGTCCATCGACAGATGAATGGATAAAGAAGATGTGGCACATATATACAATGGAATATTACTCAGCCATAAAAAGAAATGAAATTGAGTTATTTGTAGTGAAGTGGATGGACCTAGAGTCTGTCATGCAGAGTGAAGTAAGTAAGAAAGAGAAAAACAAATACTGTGTGCTAACACATATATATGGAATCTAAAAATAAAACAACAAAATGGTTCTGAAGAACCTAGGGCCAAGACAGGAATAAAGATGCAGATGTAGAGAATGGAGTTGAGGTCATGGGGAGGGGGAAGGGTCAGCTGGGACGAAGTGAGAGAGTAGCACTGCCATATATACACTACCAAATGTAAAATCGATAGCTAGTGAGAAGCAGCTGCATCGCACAAGGAGATCAGCTCAGTGCTTTGTGACCACCTAGAGGGGTGGGATAGGGAGGGTGGGAGGGAGACGCAAAAGGGAGGGGATATGGGGATATATGTATACATATAGGTGATTCACTTGGTTATACAGCAGAAACTAACACACCATTGTAAAGCAGTTATACTCCAATAAAGATGTTAAGAAAAAAAGTCTCAAAAGAATAAAAAAAAAACCCATAAAAAGAATGTCTTATTTTCTCCCTTTTTTAAAAAAAAAAACTTGCTTTTGTTTTGATTGGGAATGAATTGAATCTACAGATCAAGTTTGGAAGAAATGACATTTTGACAGTATTGAGTCTGAGTCATGCAGTCCAGGAACGTGCACTGTCTCTCCATTTATTTAGTTCTCGTTTGATTTCATTCATGAGTTTTATAGTTCCTCATATATATCTTATATGTATTTTGCTTGATTTATTTCTAAGTATTTCAATTTTTAGGTGTGAATATAAATGGTATTGTGTTTTAAATGCCAAATTCCACTTGTTCATTGTTGGTATATAGGAAAGAAATTGACTTTTATAGATTAACCTTGTATCTTGAAATCTTGCTCTAATGGCTTATTCGTTCCAGGAGTTTTTTTGCTGATTCTTTTGGATTTTCTACATAGATGATCATGGAAAAAAGGCAGATTTATGTCTTCCTTTGCAATATGGATACCTTATGTTTTCTTTTCTAGCCATATTGCATTAGCAAGGAGTTACAGTCAAATGTTCAAGTGGAATGGATGTTGAAAGGGGACATTTTTGCCTTGTACTTAATCTTAGTGGGAAATCTTCGAGTTATCACCATTAAGTATGAACTGTTTCTTATTGACATGCCATACTTTTATTAATTTAACATTTTTAGTTAAATTTAATAGCTCCCTGAAATTGAGACTTTTGTTGCCTTACTCTCTAAGTGTTCGAATCAGAATCACTCCTTAATATCCATAACATCTGCAACACTGCTACCTCCTCAGTGAAAACTGTCCTACTGTTTATAATTCTATATTATTCCCTTTGAACCTCTGTGTATTGGTTATCTTTTGCTTAACAAATTACCACAATCTTAGTGGCTTAAAACAGTAGGCATATACTGTCTTACAGTTTCTGTAGATCAGGAGTTCCAGCACAACTTAGCTCATCCTCTGCTTAGGGTCTCATAAAGATATTATTAAGGTGTCAGCCTGTATGAATTGGAGTCTCATCTAGAGACTTAACTGGGAATGGATCTGTTTCCAGGCTCCCTTTTTTGGCAGAATTCATTCCTTGTAGTTGTAGGAATCATGGCAGACTGCTTCTTGAAAGCAAGCAACGGAGAGAGAGGGACTCCAGTAAATGGGCTCTGTGCTCTCATGTAATAATGCACATCCAATCAACATTGCCACTTTCCAGTGGTTAGAAGCAAGCCACAGGTCGTTTCTACTCTCAAGGGGAAGGAATTACACAAAGGCATGAATACCTTAAGGATCATGGTAGGCTCCTTAGAATGTCTGCCACACCCATATTATACTTCTGCTTCCCTTGTTGTATATTTTATGCCTCTTATATCTTTTAAGAATCTGACTTTCTCTTTACTAGATATTTTAGCCTCATGGTTTCAACAATGGCATAATTATGCTTCATTATGCCTGCACTGTTTTGTGCAAAGTATATGTGAGTTAAATAAGTTATGATTTCAGTTGATCACTGGATGCTTATAATATTCTGTAGAGTATATGTTTTTCTCTCACAGACTGTAAGCTTTTTGAAGGCAAGAACAATATTTGTAACTTATTTGGCCTAGCACCTAATTAAGTACAAATCCGCATTTAACATTATACTCTTATCACTAACTGAATAAACCTTTTAGAGCATAAAACTATTAAGCAATTAAATTTGTAAGATGAATATAATCCTGCCCTCAAGATGACAAGTGTACCACACCCTGTGAAATGTGTGGTATGAAGGATGCCGTAATGTACTTGGTTCTCCAGGAATGTCATGCCTCTGATGTGAGGGCACTCTATTTTTCTTCATTGTCTTTTCTTAGCTTTGCATGAAACGTTAGCTATTGTGGAAAGCTGCCAAACATCTCGAAATAGGGGAACTGGATAAAAGGTTCATTTCTGGGGTGAGGGAGGGTGGTTAGCCATGATGAGAAGGTGATGGCGGAGAAGTTCTGGGAAGGAAGGATAAGAAAGTAAAACAATCGAAACCTCAGTGAAAAGGTTTTCCAAGGGGTTTTCCTTAGGGTTCTTGTTCTTTGATATCTTAAAGGTGTTATTTGAAAAAAGACTGCTATTGTCTAAGGAGTTTAAGTGATGTTAAACAGATTCTCTCTGAAGTACATTCTTCAGACTTCTTAATGAGCATCATATTCTTCCAAGAGGGAAATTTAACATGTGACTTCTGAAATTTATTTTTCTTGGAGACTTGTGTGTGTGCGTGTAAAACTTAGAGAATTTCTTGATTGGTTAAAAAAAAAGATAAGTTGAACAAAATAAGAACAAAATGACATCTTGAATGCCGTATTGACTTCAGGGGAGGGAAAAATATTAACTGGAGCTGTGTGGATATGGGTGAGTGGATGGGGGAACACTTGTGTGTGTTAAAGAAGGAATAGAGACATTTTTAAGCATCCACGTTTGAATCTTGAGTTTAGATAGCTTGAGCAAAGCTTTCCCCTTAGCAAATCTGTGCGGAAAAGTCCCACGGTCAATGTAGTGATTTGATCAAGTTTCGACTAAGTCACTTGAAAAAGTATCAAAAAAACACATTTTTTTGCCAGTAACTGAATAGGTACTATGCATATGTACCTATATAGAATTAGAAACTAAACACAGTACCCACCCCAATTTAAGCTAAAGGTACTTCTTTATCTTGCCATTCTAAAGTTGAATTTCTGTCGATCTGTTCACTAAAAGGGCATAGCGTTTTCCTGTCATAGTCAAAAGTTTGTTTCACTAGGTCCAAAGCCTGATGTTTTATAAACTTCAGATTGATTGTTTAAAGAAACCCAAACAATACATTTGTTAGAATGTTTACTCTAGAGAATTGTGTTTGTTCTCTTAGATGAATAAGCTGTGGTTGCCATTGGAGTCTGAATCTGTTCAACTACCTTTGAAATTGACCTGCTGAATATAATTTTATTGATCTAGTCATAATTAAGCAACTGATAAATGAGGTCTGAAAATTCTTTTAAGGTTGAAATGTCATTTAAAAGCATTTCTCTAAGTATAAGTCTATATGAGAAAATATTAAATGTGTTTTTAATGGAATAACTTCACACACACACACAAAACAACACCACAAAATGCCATTCTTCCTCAGAGGGGACACAGAAGTTCTAAATCTCAAGGAAAGAGATGATGGTGATACCCTTAACAGAACAATGAAATAAAGCTGGAATATTTGGTTTGGAGGGAAGGTGGAGGGATAGGGTGATATATTTAGTTTTAGAAATGTTGAACTTGGGGGTAAGCTGGATTTCAAAGTGACGAAATTCTAATGTCACAGATCTGGGAATTGAACTCTAGGAAAAAGTCTAGGGGACAGAGAGAAACTTTATTTATTATAGTCAATCCTGGAAACATATCAACAAGCACTGGGTTAAAGGGTCAGAGAGAATCTGTGGAGATCTCAGTAGAAGAAACATTTTTTAAAAATTTATTTTATTCAGGTATAATTGATTTACAATGTGTTAATTTCTGCTGTACAGCAAAGTGATTCAGTTATACATATATATACATTCTTTTTCATATTCTTTTTTTTTAAGTTATTTATTTTATTTTATTTTTGGCTGCGCTGGGTCTTCGTTGTTGCATGCAGGCTTTCTCTAGTTGTGGCGAGCGGGAGCTACTCTTCCGTTGCGGTGCGCGGGCTTCTCATTGTGGTGGCTTCTCTTGTTGCGGAGCATGGGCTCTAGGAGTGCGGGCTTCAGTAGTTGTGGTGTGCGGGCTCAGTAGTTGTGGCTCGCGGGCTCTAGAGCGCAGACTCAGTAGTTGTGGCGCACGGGCTTAGTTGCTCCGTGGCATGTGGGATCTTCCCAGACCAGGGCTCGAACCCGTTTCCCCTGCATTGGCAGGCAGATTCTTAACCACTGCGCCACCAGGGAAGCCCCATATTCTTTTCCATCATGGTTTATCACAGGATATTGAATATAGTTCCCAGTGCTGTACAGTAGGACCTTGTTGTTTATCCATTCTATATATAATAATTTGCATCTGCTAGTCCCAAACTCCAAATCCAGCCATTCCCCCTTGGCAACCACAAGTCTCTTCTCTGTGTCTGTGAGTCTGTTTTGTAGATAAGTTCATTTGTGTCATATTTTAGATTCCACATATAAGTGATACCATGGTATTTGTCTTTCTCTTTCTGACTAACTTCACCTAGTATGATAATCTCTAGGTCCATCCGTGTTGCTGCAAATGGCATTATTTCATTCTTTTTTATGGCCGAATACTATTCCATTTTATATATGTACCTCATCTTCTTTATGCATTCATCTGTCAGTGGACATTTAGGTTATTTCCATGTCTTGACTATTGTGAATAGTGCTGCTATGAACATAGGGGTGCATGTATCTTTTTGAATTATAGTTTTGTCTGGATATATGCCCAGGAGTGGAATTGCTGGATCATATGGCAACTCTATTTTTAGTTTTTTGAGGAATCTTCATACTGTTTTCCATAGTGGCTGCACCAGCTTATATTCCCACCAATAGTGTAGGAGGGTTCCCTTTTCTCCACACCCTCGCCAGCATTTATTGTTTGTAGATTTTTTGATGATGGCCATTCTGACTGATGTGAGGTAGTTTTGATTTGCATTTCTCTAATAATTAGCGACTTTGAGCATCTTTCCATGTGCCTGTTGGCCATCATTAGAAGAAATATTTCAATTAAGTGGAGCAAGGGAGGCAAATTTTATCAAATACATAGAGATTCTTAGAAAATTTTTGTAAAGGGAAAATCTGGAAGTCATTTTTTTAACTTATGCTGAAAGAACTGATGAAAAGATTAATGAAATTCTTGTGTGTGTAATGTCAAAGTTTAAAAATACATCTCATGATTTGGTGACTTAGGAAAAATTCTTTGAAGATCTGAGTAACTAGAACTAACAAATGATTCATATAATATCTCTCTTAAGTGGCTTTTCTCAGTAAAATCTCTGACCACCCGCATTCAGATTAGCAGCACTCTCATTCTCTTCATAACACTTATAACACTTCCATGATATCAACCAAATTATCATTATTGGGGTATTGATTAGTTTGTCACTTATTTGTCTGTCTCCCCGCCTCCCCACATTTGAATATAAGGTCCATGTAGGGACATCATAGCAGCTCAATAAATATTGTTGAATGAATAAATGAATCTGTCTTAGATTCAGAAGGATGACTTAGAAGGATGAGTGCTTATATGCTACCACCACCAGCACCACACGGTTCTAGGGTATCTGAGAGATCCAAGAAGGCTGTTGCTTTGAGCCATGATTCTCCCAGGTCTCGCCTGGCTTGGGAGGGAGTGTATACAAGACCTAATCTAATCAGCTAGTTTCTTTCTCTTTGACAGTCTTGTGAAGTGCTCCCTAATTAAGTTTTGAACACCATTTGGAAGACTGCAGCTCCCATATCGTGAATCCGAGTTCTTAGGGGGGCTGAAAGTTAGCCCAGTATTTGGGGTGGGTGGTGTCACCCAGACTGGATTGTTTATTCAGGAAGGCATTCTGGGTCTATGTAGTTTTCAGTCTGGCTTGGAACCAGATTGCCTTCTGAATGCCTGGGCAGAGTCCTGGCCCTCACATTCTGGCAGTCAACCTCTTGAAGGACTTCCAATCACATCATTCTACTAATAGTTTAGTAAAAAATGCTGAGAGTGTCTCTTCATCTTTTTCTTGTGTTCCTGCTAAACTGACTGAGTTCAATAGCAGCTTCTGGAAGGCATTCTAATAATCTCCCAAGTGTTTAAGGAGCATTACTCACATTATCACAGAAACATGTCTTGCTCCAGAAATGTATTTACTGTTCTTTTTAGAAACACAGATGCAGTCTAGGTAAATAGTACAAAACAGTTACTCTCTTGCCAAGGGAAAATGCTGTTTTTGTATTTATCTATTTAAAAAGCAAATGAAATCATTCATAGTGGAGGAAGATGTATGATAGATTAAGATCTTAGACTTCTTATTAATCTATATATTTATTCAGCACTATCTTTTCAAGTTTATCTCTATTTGGTTTAACTGGGGAAGGTCTATCTTCTTTTAAGTCAGCCTGGTTATAGTAAACAAAAATATATTATCAACTCTTTCATGGTTTGCAGACACGGCTTCTGCTAATTTACCATCTAACAGTATGCTGTTAAAAAAAAAAAAAGGTTTGGGCTTCCCTGGTGGCGCAGTGGTTGAGAGTCTGCCTGCTGATGCGGGGGACACGGGTTCGAGCCCTGGTCTGGGAGGATCCCACATGCCGCGGAGCGGCTGGGCCCGTGAGCCGCAATTGCTGAGCTTGCGCGTCTGGAGCCTGTGCTCCGCAGCAGGAGAGGCCGCGATGGTGAGAGGCCCGCGCACCGTGATGAGGAGTGGCCCCCGCTTGCTGCACCTAGAGAGGGCCCTCGCACGGAGACGGGGACCCAACACAACCAAAAATAAATAAATAAATAAAATTAAAAAAAAAAAAAAAGGTTTTGTGTAAATCTGGGAATGAGGATTTTAAAGTCTTAGTATATAGAGATTATCTTTTTTTAAAAATAAAGTTTTAACTTATTTGGAATATCAAATCATTGATTAACCCTTTAACAAGAGAGAATATGAATGAATGAACACTAGCAGGAAAGACCAAGCGTCCTCTTGCTCTTTTCCCTCCAGTTCATGATGTAAGAGCTGTCCCATTTGCAGTTAGATGGTCATTTTCTGAATGGCAGTATGTTTTCAGAGCGATGACTCTTTCTTACCGTACCTCAGCTGCCCATGCATGATTTAACGTATATTACGAAGTTGAAACAATTCAAGTTATTGATGTAAATCTATAAAATACTTAGTACGAGCACAGTGCCTGGCTCATGGTATGTACTCAATAAATGACTATTGAATGAATGTGTCCTTTCTACTTTAATTCCATTTCCAGTATTGAAGTATCGTGTACCTTCTGCTGAAATCCATGGCTCATGAGATTGGGAGGGAAGGCGGTTTCAATCTGGATCTCCACACTACGTTGGCCCCAGAGCTCCAAGTTCAGCTGAAGCAGCTGGCTAAGGTAGAAACCCTAGCTATTACTATTGGATTCACCTTGGATCTGAGAGGAGAAGAAATCGTTTACTGTGGGAGTTCTGCTGTTTCTATCCTGTGCAGAGGCCCAGAGTCGGTGGAGACCCAGCTGTCTGAGCTGGTCTGGAATGAGCGTGCAGAATTCTTACCCCAGGCATTTCATGTTCTGCTCTGTGGTCTTGTAGAGAAAATCCAAAAATGAGTCAGCGGGAGGTTTTGAGGCTGACAGGAGTTCCGTTTTGGGTTCAGCTCTGTGGGGGTAGGAGGCTGGATGAACTGCTGGCCCACCAATGTGGTACAGAATCTGCATGGCATATGTTATCCGACATCACAGTCCTGGAACGCTACTAACGGCTGCTCGGAAAAGATAAAATCGAATGGAAAAGTAGCCCACTGAACCAGAGGGAATCAGCTGTTCCTTCCTCCTCTGTTGGAATTTCTTTTAAGAATTAAAATTAAGCCTGAATTTCTAAAATTTAAAAACTCTAAGTCCAGGAGTGGGAAAGCTCTGAAAGGGTCATTAACCTGTCCTCTTGCCTATCTAGTCAGATACACAGATTTTTATACAGAAATTTAGAATTTAGTTGAATCTTTAACTTTTCTTTTGTCTTGCTGGGGTGGCTCAGTTGTTCTCACCTAAATGGTTCAATGTTTCATTGACACTTTTTAACAAGTTTTATTTTGTATTGGAATATAGTTGATTAACAATGTTGTGTTAGTTTCAGGTGTGCAGCAAGGTGATTCAATTATACATAAACATGTGTCTATTCTTTTTCAAATTCTTTTCCCGTTTAGGTTGTTACAGAATATTGAGCATAGTTCCCTGTGCTATACAGTAGGTCCTAGTTGGTTATCTATTTTAAATATAGTAGTGTGCATATAGTAGTGTGTATATGTCAACTCCCAATTTATCCCTCCCTCCCCTTCCTCTCCCCTTTGGTAACCTTAAGTTTGTTTTCTAAGTCTGTGAGTCTGTTTATTCATTCCTGTAACAGTCCTGTGAATTAGGTAAGTGGAAAACTTTTTTCCCCCATTTTCACAGCGCAAACTCCTGCCATGAACTCCTCTGTGAATTTCCACATCTGCTTTATATGCTTCCTCTGGGCGTTAACTTCCTACAAGTTTCCATACCAGTCAGCTGTGCACATCCTCACCTCCCAACTGAATCGTGGACAGTTCACTGTTATGAAACCCGGTTTTTGCATATTATTAAACATAGTTTAACATGTTTTCATGCTTATTGCTGGCACAGAGCACAGACTCTGCATTTACCTCTTATGAAAGCTGGGACAACATAAATGACATAAGACTGAAGTGAAGATTAAATGGGATTTATAGAAAACATCAAAGTTCGTGGCATACAGCAAGTGTTTCCTATCTTTCGATACTGTCTAGAGCTGACTGTGCTTTTAAATATGTTAATCGGCTTTTAAAAGTGTAAATTTTTTTTAAATTTTGGGAAAAAGAAACTTCTTCACATGAATATATCACATAGGGAGCACATCACAAGAGAATATGAAGAGTCTCTTTTCTTGTTATTATATTGTGTCCTTTAGTCTCTTTCACCATTTCACATGATTGAGGATGTGCTTCTTCCCAAAATTCCAACTGAAAGAAGTGAGTAGCGAACTTGAGAGTACAGGACAATTAAATAAGTAACTGCCCATGTTCTTTGAGCAGAATCTACTGGAAACACCATAGCATGAGGGAGAGAGTACCACATAGGGAGGCATATGATCTGGTCCTCATTCCAGCTCTGCTTCAAGTGTCTGAGTCAATCACTTATCAGGTTGGAATCTCAAGCTAGCTCTTCATCTGTAAAGTAGGAACAGTAATAATGCTGTATAAACCTCATAGGGTTTTGTAATGTCCTGATGAAATAATGTATGTGAAAATGCTCTAAAAAATTGGAAGATGTTACACAGGTGTAAGGTATTAAAACTGCCAAGGGGTTGTCCAGATTTTCCTAACCATTTCAAAACTAAAATAATCACTGTGGGTGGAGACCCATATGTGGATTCTTCTCAAAAGGAACAGTGGAAAATGAACAGTTGTTTTATAGAAACTTCCACATTTAATGACAATATTTACTATTCTTATTTGAAATTCTAAGGAAGGACAAGCTATTGGCTTCTTGATGCATTCAACAATTTTAATCCCTTTTCTATTTATGAGGTCTAAATTAGTGCCTTTTTTGAAGCAGAAACTTGGATCAGATTACTCTGGGGGAAGGTGAAAAATCTCGTCGGAATAAAACAACTTTGTATCATAGCTAAATCTGGAATGCAGAGGTACATGAGAGATGTCAGTTTAAGCTGTCCAATATCTAGCATTAGAAGGAAAATGTCCATTTGAAACCAAGGTCCTCAACAGTATGTTAACAGTGAAATAAAGCTTGACCCCTGACAAAATACATAAGAGTGTGAGACAATGCAGATGACAATGTTAGGATTAATAAATGACATTGAATTATCATACAGCAAAACGAATTGCTGTGGGTTTTGGAGACACAAATGTCATTAGCTTGTACATGTTGAAAATAATGTGCATCTATGTTCCATGTGTTCATTCAACAGACATTTTCAGATCATATCCTACATACCAGACACTGTAAAGTCATAGGACACAGAGGTAAACATATGGTCCCTTCCTGCTATACTGGTGGTTTTGATGAAGGTAAATCTTGGTGTGTTTTTAAAAACTTGTATTGCACTCCTAGAGACTCAGGTTTAGAAGCCCTGCAGTGGGACCAGAGCAAGTAGATTAAGAAACTCCGTCATCAATAGCAAAATGACTTCCCTGGGGTTTTGATGTGTCACTCTAGTTAATAACCACCACTCAACAAGCTAATAGGTGGGGATAGACACAGCATGGTAAGAACAACTTCTGAGATGTGAACAGGATATTATAGAATCCCAAAATAGGGACACTTAATCTGTCCTCGGAGGAGCTGGATAGGGAAGGATTTCTGGAGAAAGTGATACCTAACCTTCCCAAGTATTTTGCATTATTTTCTAATCACAAACTTAACACAGGAAACCAATGAAGAACACAAAAAAGCAAAAAATCATCCATTATCTGTGAATTTGATGTTCCTAAATTTTGCTATAACATGTATATAGTGTTTTTTCCCCTTAACTATCAATTTTGCATTCTATAGATTTTTGGATTTAAGATCTTTAATCATTCTATAATTCAGGGAAATATATCATAATTAGCTTTGAATATTTCTCTCATCTTTTTCTTTTTAATTTTCTGGGATTTCTATTATCTGTATATTGGCATCTTATTCTTTTCTCCATATCTCTTAATTTTCATTTCTTTATCCCTTCTTAGTCTTTATAGATTCTTTAATTTATTTCATTATTATATTTGGTATTTCAACTCTTTTATTTTCAATATCCAATATTTCCACTTGGTTCTTCTTTTTGACTTCTGGTTTGTTTCATATTATTTATAACCTGCCCTATTTCTTTGAGAAGTTTACTCTGTCTCTTAGTTCTGCTTTATGCAAGAGAGCTCTTCTTTGTAGTGAATGCACTACAAAGTTAGTAATCTATTGCCCCATAACAAATTCATGACAAGTTACTCTAAAACTTGGAGAATTTAAAAAGCAGTAATCTTTTTTTGTCTCTCATGGTTTCTTTGGTTCAGGAATTCAGACAGCATATAGCAGGGGTGGCTTTTTTCTGCTCCATGGTGTCTGGGCCCTCAGCTGGGAAGACTTGAAGGTTGGGGACTGGAATTATGTGAATTGCAGTCTCTCACATTTCTGGTAGTTGTAGGTTTTGGCTGGAGGCCTGGCTGGGGCTGTCTGCAGGAAAACCCTCATGTGGCCTCTCGATTTGGCTTGAATTTCCTTGTAACATGGTGGCTGGGTTCCGAGAGAGAGACAGACAGACAGAAAAAGAGAGGAAGAATCAGGCAGAGTAGTATTCTTTTCTTATCCTAGCCTTAGAAGTCGTATAGCATCACTTCTGCTCTACTCCTCTGTTTGAGGCAGGCATGAGTTTGCCCAAATTCAAGAGGAAAGAACATAGGCCATATATCTTGGAGAGAGGAATGTCAATTATGGTGCAAGAAGAGTGTGGGGAAATGGTTGAACATATAGATGTGGGCAGCTTTGTAGAATACAATTTGTCATATACTCATAGTCTAGCTGTTTTTTGCCTGTGAGCTCAGTTTCCCCTAGGGCTATAACTATCTTTCTGTAATATGAAAAGAAGTGTGGTGAACCTGAGCATTGGCTTCTGTGTCTTTTGGTGAGCAAGAAAATAAACAGAGATGGACTCCTCTTTGTCCAGGTAAAAGATTCCAGGAGATTATTCCTTTGTTTCTCTACAAGGAGTTCTTGCAGATTAGTTCTTTGGATGCAAGCTCTCCTTTCATTACTATTTATTTACTTGTTAATTTTTTTTTTTTTTTGAGGAACGCAGCAGCTCAAGCTAGTTCATCATCTGTCAGGAACAAGAAGTTCCCTGTTAGTCTCCTTATTTTCTAAATAGTCTGTAATTAGAGCTTTGAAGTCTTCTTTGCCCTACAAATTATTTAGAACAGTGTAGTTTTATTTCCTAAAACTTCTATTTGATTGGGTTTAAAAATTTGTACTTTAAAATCTTTTTCTACTTTTATTGCATCATGGTCAAAGCAACCTATACTGTTTCTACTTTTCAGAATTTGAAGTTGTTTTTATCGCTTAATTATACAGTCAATTTTTGTTACTGCTCAAAGAAATCTTAAATAGAATGTATTCTTTTCTTTGGGAAACTGTTTTTTTTTTTTTTTTTCCTGCATGGATTCCTTTTAGAATTCTCTCCTTATCCTTGGAATTCAGAAAATGTTAAAGCCATTTCTAGATGATGGCCTTTTGTCATTACTATGCACGCTACAAAGCAAGCCATTTTAACTTGCAAGTGCAGGTTTTTACCTCAGGTATTTTTCCTATTTTATATCTATAATTATGCCTATTATTCCTGCTTTCATGTCCTCCTTAGAAAGTCTTTTCCGCCTTTTTCATCTCAAGATTACTAAGCTATTTTAAATGCAGTTAGATCTTTAATCTTATCTGGAATATATTCTTTATTGATGTGAAGTAAGTAGCTAATAATTATTTTATTTTAGTCCAAAATTTATATCTAGTTGTTCCAATATCAGTGACTTGAAGTGACACATTTTATGATTTTAAAATTCCCATGTGTATTTAGACATATTTCTGTACTGTCAAATTGTGCATTGATCTGTTTTTCTATTCCTTTTGACATCTCCCAGGCTGTTATAATTATAGCAGCTTTACATATATTTTCATACTATATCAGGGCAAATTCCGCCACTTTAATTTTTTTCTTTTTGGTGTTTTTCTGATTCTCACAAATATATTTTCTAGAGGAACTTGTGAAATTCATCAAAATAACTTGATGTTATTACTTGCTGTCTATTACTGTCAATTAACGCTCAAAGAAAGAAATGCTTCTATTGCATTGTCCAATATGGTAGACACTAGCCACATGTGACATTTGGGCTCTTGAAATATGGCTGGTGCAACCAAGGAATCGAATTTTTAATTTAATTTAAATTAGTTAAATTTAAATTTAAATGGCCACACGTGGCTAGTGGCTACCTTTTTGGACAGCACAGCTCTAGAAGCCAGAAATAGACAGTTGATCATAGATATGCCCAGCAGGGGACTTTTAATTTTTCTGTATTTTTTTCTAATATTTGTTGATGTCAAAGTATGCAGGTAAATTTCTTTACACAGACTTCTTGTCAGCCTAGCTTCACGTCCAGGGACTTGGTGTGACTGCAAGCAGTTTTCTTCCTGGTGCTACTAACCACTGCATCAGGGAAGAGACCTGTCATCTCTGGTCAACTTCCCTCTTTTGTATGTCTTGGATTACTCAGTTGGCACAAGAGATATTAAATAATCTTTAATAGCAGAAGTAGAGTAGATCTCATCTTTCCCATTCTCTGCTCTCGTCCTCTCACATCATGATAAATTACTGAGCTTCTACCAGAATGTTTCTTTGACTTAACTTCTATCTCAGTTTAGGTAGTGAAATGTTATTTTGGGGGCTTCTTTATTTTGATTTAGAAATTCTAGCATTCCAGTTCAGGAATTCATAGCCCTTGCTGCCCAGCTGGCCCCGTTGCACTGGATAAGCCACCCATCTGAATATCTGCCATTCCAATGCCACTTTTTTTTTTTTTTCTTCTACCTACCTAGATGTGACCTTGGCCCCATTGCCATAACTGCTTCAGTCAGAAGTATCTAAATCTGCCTCATAGATTCATGGATTGAGCAGCAATCTATGTGGTGACATTAAAAAAATGAATTGAACCAATCTATTTTTTTTCTCAAGTTTGAAGTAAGAAAATCTAAGCAAACGATCCTGGTAGTCTTGCAATAATTGATTGAGAATTCATCAGGAAGAATCAGAGACAGATAGGTTTTGATCTGGTGTCTCACAGGCCCAGTAATGAAGAACCAGAAACTAAGAGTAAGCAGAGGGAACCAGGTGGTCATCAGGGCACACACTGTCAAAGTGAGAGCAGAACACTAGATTCTGGCTTGAATAACTGGGTAGGTAGCTGTTTTAACATTAAGATAAAAAAAACAGAAGGTTGGTAGAGTTCATCGTATTGTGAGGACCATAAGATATAGAGAAAATGCTCTCTAGGAAGGAGTCAGATACCCAAATATGAAGTTCAAGGAAGGATTCGGAGCTGAAATAATGGTGTAGGTTGGTCTAGTTGGAGGGCAAGGGAATTGAAAATGTTGACAAGTATATTCAGCTAATCCCCAGGAAGAGAGGACTGGAAGGAACTTTTTGGCAGAGAAGATAGCAGAGGAAGGCTCTGAAATTATTCATTAACCTGTTGTCACCTTGGTTATCACAGGAATGTATGCTGTTAATGCTTCCAGTAATTTTGTTTTGTTACTTAAAACTAAATACCATCCTTATGAGTGAAAAATTCCTGCACATATATTTGGCAGAAAATTAGCTCCATGAAAGAATTCAAACACACCAAGGTATTCGGTGGTCAAGTATTTGTGAAATGCTGTCAAATTTATACCTTACTGGAGATTCATGATGTCCATTACCATAAGTTTCTGAGAATTCTTGCTGCAATGAAGAAGCCAGTGTAGCCTAGTATTTCTCAAGCTTCTCGTACCATAAAACTTTCTTTTTGGTGTGTGCAACATCTGTTAATATTTCTCCAGAAGGATTGTTACCAAGAACATACCCAGGAAAACATGGGAATAACTCTTATCATTAGGCAGCTGAATAAGGATCATATATTAAAATAATAGGTCTAAAATGAAATCGTTTCAGATTGCCTGTAGGTATCGGTTGTCTATAGTTCCACTACAAAAATAACTAACTAAAGATTATGGCTTAAGATTTTTGGTGTATTTTATATCTAACATAGTACTATTTTCTTCATGCTTCCTCCTCTTCCACATCTTCCATCTCCTTTTACTGCTTTCCTCCCTCTCTCTTCTTCTCCCTCTCTCTCTTCTCTCCCTCTCTATATCTTATGCAGTATACTTCCCCCTCCCACGAATACAGTAAAAATGCTTGTTATAGTGTTATAAAAATCTCCATGAGCATGAACACAACCTGAAGGGGCTAGTGCGGCACAGCTAGCCGGGAGGGTGTCTGGAAAAATGTCTGCATCTGCCTAAGAGGCAAGAGACTTTTTCTGGCCTCTTTGTTAGCTGGTGCACACAAGAGGGGATTCAGAGCGCCTCTTAAAGGAGCTCCAGAGACAGGCGTGAGCCACGGCTATAAACGTGGACCCCAGAGACGGGCATGAGACGCTAAGGCTGCTGCTGCTGCCACCAAGAAGCCTGTGTGCGAGCACAGGTCACTATCCACACCGCCCCTCCCGGGAGCCTGTGCAGCCCGCCACTGCCAGGGCCCCGTGATCCAGGGACAACTTCCCCGGGAGAACGCACGGCGCGCCTCAGGCTGCTGCAACGTCACGCCGGCCTCTGCCCCGCAGGTTCGCCCCGCATCCGTACCCATCCCTCCCCCCGGCCTGAGTGAGCCAGAGCCCCCGAATCAGCTGCTCCTTTAACCCCGTCCTGTCTGAGCGAAGAACAGATGCCCTCAGGCGACCTACCCGCACAGGCGGGGCCACATCCAAAGCTGAACCCCAGGAGCTGTGCGAACAAAGAAGAGAAAGGGAAATTTCTCCCAGCAGCCTCAGAAGCAGCGGATTAAATCTCCACAATCAACTTAATGTACCCTGCATCTGTGGAATACCTGAGTAGACAACGAATCATCCCAAAACTGAGGGAGTGGACTTTGGGAGCAACGATATATATATTTTTTTCCCTTTTTCTCTTTTTGTGTGTGTATGTGTATGCTTCTGTGTGTAATTTTGTCTGTATAGCTTGGCTTTTACCATTTGTCCTAGGGGTCTGTCTGTCCTTTTTTTTTTTTTAAATATATTATAGTTTTTAGCACTTGTTATCACTGGTGGATTTGTTTTTTGGTTTGGTTGCTCTCTCTTTTTATTTTAATGTTTTTATTACTTTTTAACAATAATTTTATAATATTTTTTATTTTTTATTTTACTTTATTTTATTTTATCTTCTTCTTTCTTTCTTTCTTTTCTCCCTTTTATTCTGAGCCTTGTGGAAGACAGGCTCTTGGTGCTCCAGCCAGGCATCAGGGCTGTGCCACTGAGGTGGGAGAGCCAACTTCAGGACACTGGTCCAGAAGAGAACTCCCAGCTCCACGTAATATAAAACGGCGAAAATCTCCCAGAGATCTCCATCTCAACGACAAGACCCAGCTTCACTCAACGACCAGCAAGCTACAGTGCAGGACACCCTATGCCAAACAACTAGCAAGAGAGGAACACAGCCCCATCCATTAGCAGAGAGGCTGCCTAAAATCATAATAAGGCCACAGACACCGCAAAACACACCACCAGACGTGGAACTGCCCACTAGAAAGACAAGATCCAGCCTCATCCACCAGAGCACAGGCACTAGTCCCCTCCACCAGGAAGCCTACACAACCCACTGAACCAACCTTAGCCACTGGGGACGGACACCAAAAACAACGGAAGCTACGAACCTGCAGCCTGAGAAAAGGAGACCTCAAACACAGTAAGTTAAGCAAAATGAGAAGACAGAGAAACACACGGGAGATGAAGGAGCAAGGTAAAAACACACCAGACCTAACAAATGAAGAGGAAATAGGCAGTCTACCTGAAAAAGAATTCAGAATAATGATAGTAAAGATGATCCAAAATATTGGAAAGTGAATGAAGAAAATACAAGAAACGTTTAACAAGGATCTGGAAGGACTAAAGAGCAAACAAACAGTGATGAACAACACAATAAATGAAATTAAAAATTCTCTAGAAGGGATCAATAGGAGAATAACTGAGGCAGAAGAACGGATAAGTGACCTGGAAGATAAAATAGTGGAGATAACTACCGCAGAGCAGAATAAAGAAAAAAGAATGAAAAGAATTGAAGACAGTCTCAGAGACCTCTGGGACAACATTAAAGGCACCAACATTCGAATGATAGGGGTCCCAGAAGAAGACGAGAAAAAGAAAGGGAGTGAGAAAATATTTGAAGAGATTATAGTTGAAACCTTCCCTATTACAGGAAAGAAAATAGTTAATCAACTCCAGGAAGCACGGAGAGTTCCATACAGGATAAATCCAAGGAGAAACACGCCAAGACACATATGAGTCAAACTATCAAAAATTAAATACAAAGAACAAATATTAAAAGCAGCAAGGGAAAAACAACAAATAACACACAAGGGGATCCTCATAAGGTTAACAGCTGATCTTTCAGCAGAAACCTGCAAGCCAGAAGGGAGTGGCAGGACATATTGAAAGTGATGAAGGAGAAAAACCTACAACAAGATTACTCTACCCAGCAAGGATCTCATTCAGATTTGATGGAGAAATTAAAACCTTTATAGACAAGCAAAAGCTAAGAGAATTCAGCACTACCAAACCAGCTTTACAGCAATTGCTAAAGGAACTTCTCTAGGCAGGAAACACAAGAGAAGGAAAAGACCTACAATAACAAACCCAAAACAATTAAGAAAATGGTAATAGGAACATACATATCGATAATTACCTTAAATGTAAATGGATTAAATGCTAAAACCAAAAGACATAGACTGGCTGAATGGATACAAAAACAAGACCCCTATATATGCTATCTACAAGAGACCCACCTCAGACCTAGGGACACATACAGACTGAAAGTGAGGGGATGGAAAAAGATATTCCATGCAAATGGAAATCAAAAGAAAGCTGGAGTAGCAATTCTTATATCAGACAAAATAGACTTTAAAACAAAGACAAAAACAAAGACAAGAGACAAAGAAGGACACTACATAATGATCAAGGGATCAATCCAAGAGGAAGATATAACAATTGTAAATATTTATGCACCCAACGTAGGAGCACCTCAATACATATGGCAAATACTAACAGCCATAAAAGGGGACATCAACAGTAACACAATAATAGTAGGGGACTTTAACAACCCACTTTCCCCAATGGACAGACCATCCAAAATGAAAATAAATAAGGAAACACAGGCTTTAAATGATACATTAAACAAGATGGACTTAATTGATATTTATAGGACATTCCATCCTAAAACAACAGAATGCACATTCTTCTCAAGTGCTCATGGAACATTCTGCAGGATAGATCATATCTTGGGTCACAAATCAACCCTTCGTAAATTTAAGAAAATTGAAATCGTATCAAGTGTCTTTTCCGACCACAACGCTATGAGACTAGATATCAATTACAGGAAAAAATTATGTAAAAAATACAAACACATGGAGGCTAAACAATACACTACTTAATAACCAAGAGATCAGTGAAGAAATCAAAGAGGAAATCAAAAAATACCTAGAAACAAATGACAATGAAAACACGATGACCCGAAACCTGTGGGATGCAGCAATAGCAGTTCTAAGAGGGAAGTTTATAGCAATATAATCCTAACTTAAGAAACAGGAAACATCTCAAATAAGCAAACTAACCTTACACCTAAAACAATTAGAGAAAGAAGAACAAAAAACCCCCAATGTTAGCAGAAGGGAAGAAATCATAAAGCTCAGATCAGAAATAAATGAAAAAGAAACAATAGCAAAGATGAATAAAACTAAAAGCTGGTTCTTTGAGAAGACAAACAAAATTGATAATCCATTAGCCAGACTCATCAAGAATAAAAGGGAGAAGACTCAAATCAATAGAATTAGAAATGAAAAAGGAGGAGTAACACCTGACATTGCAGAAATACAAAGGATCATGAGAGATTACTACAAGCAACTCTATGCCAATAAAATGGACAACCTGGAAGAAATGGACAAATTCTTAGAAATGCACAACCTTCCGAGACTGAACCAGGAATAAATAGAAAATATGAACAGACCAATCATGATCACTGAAATGGAAACTGTGATTAAAAATCTTCCAACAAACAAAAGTCCAGGACCAGGTCGCTTCACAGGGGAATTCTATCAAACATTTAGAGAAGAGCTAACACCTATCCTTCTCAAACTCTTCCAAAATATAGCAGAGGGAGGAACACTCCCCAACTCATTCTACGAGGCCACCATCACCCTGATACCAAAACCAGAGAAAGATGTCACAAGGAAAGAAAACTACAGGCCAATAACACTGATGAACATAGATGCAAAAATTCTCAACAAAATACTAGCAAACAGAATCCAACAGCACATTAAAAGGATCATACACCATGATCAAGTGGGGTTTATCCGAGGAATGCAAGGATTCTTAAATATATGCAAATCAGTCATTGTGATACACCATATTAATAAGCTGAAGGAGAAAAACCATATGATCATCTCAGTAGATGCAGAGAAAGCTTTAGACAAAATTCAACACCCATTTATGATAAAAGCCCTGCAGAAAGTAGGCATAGAGGGAACTTTCCTCAACATAATAAAGGCCATATATGACAAACCCACAGCCAACATTGTCCTCAATCGTGAAAAACTGAAACCATTTCCACTGAGATCAGGAACAACACAAGGTTGCCCACTCTCACCACTGTTATTCAACATAGTTTTGAAAGTTTTAGCCACAGCAGTCAGAGAAGAAAAAGAAATAAAAGGAATCCAAATCAGAAAAGAAGAAGTAAAGCTGTCACTGTTTGCAGAAGACATTATAGTATACACAGAGAATCCTAAAGATGCTACCAGAAATCTACTAGAGCTAATCAATGAATTTGGTGAAGTTGCAGGATACAAAATTAATGCACAGAAATCTCTTGCATTCCTATACACTAATGATGAAAAATCTGAACGTGAAATTAAGAAGACACTCCCGTTTACCATTGCAACAAAAAGAATAAAATATCTAGGAATAAACCTACCTAAGGAGACAAAAGACCTGTATGTAGAAAATGATAGGACACTGAGGAAAGAAATTAAAGATGATACAAATAGATGGAGAGATATACCATGTTCTTGGATTGGAAGAATCAACATTGTGAAAATGCCTCTGCTACCCAAAGCAATCTGTAGATTCAGTGCAATCCCTATCAAACTACCACTGCCATTTTTCACAGAGCTAGAACAAAAAAATCTCACAATTTGTATGGAAACACGAAATACCCCAAATAGCCAAAGCAATCTTGAGAAAGAAAAACGGAGCTGGAGGAATCAGTCTCCCTGACTTCAGACTATACTACAAAGCTACAGTAATGAAGACAGTATGGTACTGGCACAAAAACAGAAATGTAGATCAAGGGAACAGGATAGAAAGCTCAGAGATACACCCAGGAACCTATGGTCACTTTATGTTTGATAAGGGAGGCAAGAATATGCAATGGAGAACAGGCAGCCTCTTCAATAAGTGGTGCTGGGAAAACTGGACAGCTACATGTAAAAGAATGAAATTAGAACACTCCCTAACACCATACACAAAAATAAACTCAAAATGGAACAAAGACCTAAATGTAAGGCCAGACACTGTAAAACTCTTAGAGGAAAACATAGGCAGAACACTCTATGACATAAATCACAGCAAGATCCTTTTTGACCCACCTCCTAGAGAAACGGAAATAAAAACAAAAATAAACAAATGGGACCTAATGAAACTTCAAAGCTTTTTATAGCAAAGGAAACCATAAACAAGATGAAAAGACAGCCCTTAGAATGGGAGAAAATATTTGCAAATGAAGCAACTGACACAGTATTAATCCCCAAAATTTACAAGCAGCTCATGAAGCTCAATATCAAAAAAACAACCCAGTTCAAAAATGGGCAGAAGACCTAAATAGACATTTCTCGAAAGAAGATACACAGATTGCCAACAAACACATGAAAGAATTGTCAAGATCATTAATCATTAGAGAAATGCAAATCAAAACTACAATGAGATATCATCTCACACCAGTCAGAATGCCCATGATCAAAAAATCTACAAACAATAAATGCTGGAGAGGGTGTAGAGAAAAGAGAACACTCTTGCACTGTTGGTGGGAATGTAAATTGATACAGCCACTATGGAGGTTCCTTAAAAAACTAAAAATAGAACTGCCATTCGACCCAGCAATCCCACTACTGGGCATATATCCTGAGAAAACCATAATTCAACAGGAGTCATGTACCCCAATGTTCATTGCAGCTCTATTTACAATAGCCAGGACATGGAAGCAACCTAAGTGTCCATCATCGGATGAATGGATAAAGAAGATGTGGCACATATATACAATGGAATGTTACTCAGCCATAAAAAGAAACGAAATTGACTTATTTGTAGTGAGGTGGATGGACCTAGATTCTGTCCTACACAGTGAAGTAAGTCAGAAAGAGAAAAACAAATACCGTATGCTAACACATATGTATGGAATCTAAAAAAAAAACCGGTCATGAAGAACCTAGGGCCAAGATGGGAATAAAGATACAGACCTAGTAGAGAATGGACTTGAGGATACGGGGAGGGTGAAGGGTAAGCTGGGACAAAGTGAGAGAGTGGCATGGACATATATACACTACCAAACGTAAAATAGATAGCTAGTGGGAAGCAGCCGCATAGCACAGGGAGATCAGCTCGGTGCTTTGTGACCACCTAGAGGGGTGGGATAGGGAGGGTGAGAGGGAGGGACATGCAAGAGGGAAGAGATATGGGGACGTATGTGTATGTATAACTGATTCACTTTGTTATAAAGCAGAAACTAACACACCATTGTAAAGCAATTATACTCCAATAAAGATGTTTAAAAAAAAACCTCCATGAAAATTTCAGTGGTTGCTTAATATTTCATCATGTGGATTTATTATAATTAGCCATTCCTCTTTTCGGTCTTGGCTTCAAATGCATTCTTCTTTTTTTAAAAAACTTAATTATTTATATTTTTGGCTGTGTTGGGTCTTCGTTGCTGCATGCGGGCTTTCTCTAGTTGCGGCGAGCAGGGGCTACTCTTCGTTGCGGTGCACGGGGTTCTCATTGTGGTGGCTTCTCTTGTTGTGGAGCCCGAGCTCTAGGCGCGCGGGCTCAGTAGCTGTGGCTGGTGGTCTCTAGAGCTCAGGCTTGGTAGTTGTGGCACACGGGCTTAGTTGCTCTGTGGCATATGGGATCTTCCTGGACCAGAGCTCGAACCCGTGTCCCTTGCATTGGCAGGCGGATTCTTAGCCACTGCAACACCAGAGAAGTCCTCAAATGCATTCTTTTTTTTTTTTATTTTTAAATTTTTTTATTTTTACAAGAGATAAATAGACTGACACCAAGCATTGTACATGGATGACCACAACAAAAGCAACAATGATTGCAATTACCAAACATGAAACACACTCATACTATGTCATAATATTGACATTCAGTCCAGTAATCCTCCACTGTAACAGCTCCTTTACTATGCAGTGAAAATTGATTTGTATATTCTTTGCCTCTGAGTCCTTGTGGGATTTTTGTTTGTTTGTTTAATTCAAACAGAAAGTCACAAAAATTATACTCATCCTCATCAGTTCACTCAGTCCCATGTAATTAATTTTTTTTTATCTTGATCTTTTGTTAGCACTTTTATGAGTTCATCAGTTTTTCATTAGAGTTCTGAAAATGCTTATTCATTCAGTTCAGCAGTAGTCAGTTACCAGAAACCTGTACTTGTCAGTCTTTTCCATGAATTTCTTGAAGATGAAACCCTTTTATAGGAACATATTTGAAAAAGCATCAGAGTACACCCAGAACTGTCTGTAAATGACAAAAGACTTAAAAATGACCACGGTTAAAGATTTGATGAAAGTTCATAATAATGCAGTTGACAAGAAAATTACTTATTTCTGAGATATACATTTTAAAGTAATAACTAAGATTATGACTTATAACATTATACCAGAACATATAAGATTTGTAGAAATTTCATGTAATGTCTGAAACATTTATATTAACATATTTCCATACACATAACCCAGTGAAAGTTTAGTATTAGTTGTTTTGTTTGTTTGTTTTTTTATACTGCTGGTTCTTATTAGTCATCAATTTTATAACACATCAGTGTATACATGTCAATCCCAATCGCCCAATTCAGCACACCACCATCCCCACCCCACCGCAGTTTTCCCCCCTTGATGTCCATATGTCTGTTCTCTACATCTGTGTCTCAACTTCTGCCCTGCAAACCGGTTCATCTGTACCATTTTTCTAGGTTCCACAACATGCGTTAATATACGATATTTGTTTTTCTCTTTCTGACTTACTTCACTCTGTATGACAGTCTCTAGATCCATCCACGTCTCAATGAATGACCCAATTTCGTTCCTTTTTATGGCTGAGTAATATTCCATTGTATATATGTACCACATCTTCTTTATCCGTTCGTCTGTCGATGGGCATTTAGGTTGCTTCCATGACCTGGCTATTGTAAATAGTGCTGCAATGAACATTCGGGTTCATGTGTCTTTTTGAATTACGGTTTTCTCTGGGTATATGCCCAGTAGTGGGATTGCTGGGTCATATGGTAATTCTATTTTTAGTTTTTTAAGGAACCTCCATATTGTTCTCCATAGTGGCTGTATCAATTTACATTCCCACCAACAGTGCAAGAGGGTTCCCTTTTCTCCACACCCTCCCCAGCATTTGTTGTTTGTAGATTTTCTGATGATGCCCATTCTAACTGGTGTGAGGTGATATCTCATTGTAGTTTTGATTTGCATTTCTCTAATAATTAGTGATGTTGAGCATCTTTTCATGTGCTTCGTGGCCGTCTGTATGTCTTCTTTGGAGAAAAGTATATTTAGGTCTTCTGCCCATTTTTGGATTGGGGTGTTTGTTTCTTTAATGTTGAGCTGAAGGAGCTGTTTATATATTTTGGAGATTAATCCTTTGTCCGTTGATTCATTTGCAAATATTTTCTCCCATTCTGAGGTTTGTCTTTTCGTCTTGTTTATGGTTTCCTTTGCTGTGCAAAAGCTTTGAAGTTTCATTAGGTACCATTTGTTTATTTTTGTTTTTATTTCCATTACTCTAGGAGGTGGATCAAAAAAGTTCTTGCTGTGATTTATGTCAAAGAGTGTTCTGCCTATGTTTTCCACTAAGAGATTTATAGTGTCTGCCCTACATTTAGGTCTTTAATCCATTTTGAGTTTATTTTTGTGTATGGTGTTAGGGAGTGTTCTAATTTCATTCTTTTACATGTAGCTTTCCAGTTTTCCCAGCACCACTTATTGAAGAGACTGTCTTTTCTCCATTGCATGTCCTTGCCTCCTTTGTCATAGATTAGTTGACCATAGGTGCGTCGGTTTATCTCTGGGCTTTCTATCTTGTTCCATTGATCTATGTTTCTGTTTTTGTGCCGGTACCATATTGTCTTGATTACTGTAGCTTTGTAGTATAGTCTGGAGTCAGGGAGTCTGATTCCTCCAGCTCCGTTTTTTTCCCTCAAGACTGCTTTGGCTATTCGGGGTCTTTTGTGTCTCCTACAAATTTTAAGATGATTTGTTCTAGCTCTGTAAAAAATGCCATTGGTAATTTGATAGGGATTGCATTGAATCTGTAGATTGCTTTGGGTAGTATAGTCATTTTCACAATGTTGATTCTTCCAATCCAAGTACATGGTATATCTCTCCATCTGTTGGTATCATCTTTAATTTCTTTCATCAGTGTCTTATAGTTTTCTGCATACAGGTCTTTTGTCTCCCTAGGTAGGTTTCTTCCTAGATATTTTATTCTTTTTGTTGCAGTGGTAAATGGGAGTGTTTCCATAATTTCTCTTTCAGATTTTTCATCATTAGTGTATAGGAATGCAAGAGATTTCTGTGCATTAATTTTGTATCCTGCAACCTTACCATATTCATTAATTAGCTCTCGCAGTTTTCTGGTGGCAGTTTTAGGATTCTCTATGTATAGTATCATGTCATCTGCAAACAGTGACAGTTTTACTTCTTGTTTTCCAATTTGTATTCCTTTTATTTCTTTTTCTTCTCTGATTGCCGTGGCTAGGACTTCCAGAACTATGTTGAATAATAGTGGTGAGAGTGGACATCCTTGTCTCGTTCCTGATCTTAGAGGAAATGCTTTCAGTTTTTCACCGTTGAGAATGATGTTTGCTGTGGGTTTGTCATATATGGCCTTTATTATGTTGAGGTAGGTTCCCTCTATGCCCACTTTCTGGAGAGTTTTTATCATAAATGGGTGTTGAATTTTGTCAAAAGCTTTTTCTGCATCTATTGAGATGATCATATGGTTTTTATTCTTCAATTTGTTAATATGATGTATCACATTGATTGATTTGCATATATTGAAGAATCCTTGCATCCCTGGGATAAATCCCACTTGATCGTGGTATATGATCCTTTTAATGTGTTGTTGGATTCTGTTTGCTAGTATTTTGTTGAGGATTTTTGTATCTATATTCATCAGCGATGTTGGTCTGTAATTTTCTTTTTTTGTAGTGTCTTTGTCTGGTTTTGGTATCAGGGTGATGGTGGCCTCATAGAATGAGTTTGGGAGTGTTCCTTCCTCTGCCATTTTTTGGAAGAGTTTGAGAAGGATAGGTGTTAGCTCTGCTCTAAATGTTTGATATAATTCACCTGTGAAGCTGTCTGGTCCTGGACTTTTGTTTGTTGGTAGATTTTTAATCACAGTTTCAATTTCATTACTTGTGATTGGTCTGTTCATATTCTCTGTTTCTTCCTGGTTCAGTCTTGGAAGGTTATACCTTTCTAAGAATTTGTCCATTTCTTCCAGGTTGTCCATTTTATTGGCATAGAGTTGCTTGTAGTAGTCTCTTAGGATGCTTTGTATTTCTGCGGTGTCTGTTGTAACTTCTCCTTTTTCATTTTTAATTTTATTGATAATTTTATTGATTTGAGTCCTCTCCCTCTTTTTCTTGATGAGTCTGGCTAATGACTTATCAATTTTGTTTATCTTCTCAAAGAACCAGCTTTTAGTTTTATTGATCTTTGCTATTGTTTTCTTTGTTTCTGTTTCATTTATTTCCACTCTGATCTTTATGATTTCTTTCCTTCTGCTAACTTTGGGTTTTGTTTGTTCTTCTTTCTCTAGTTTCTTTAGGTGTAAGTTTAGATTGTTTACTTGAGATTTTTCTTGTTTCTTTAGGTAGGCTTGTATAGCTATAAACTTCCCTTTTAGAACTGCTTTTGCTGCATCCCATAGGTTTTGGGTCATCGTGTTTTCATTGTCATTTGTCTCTAGGTATTTTTTGATTTCCTCTTTGATTTCTTCAGTGATCTCTTGGTTATTTAGTAACGTATTGTTTAGCCTCCATGTGTTTGTGTTTTTCACGTTTTTTTCCCTGTAATTCATTTCTAATCTCATAGCATTGTGGTCAGAAAAGATGCTTGATATGACTTCAATTTTCTTAAATTTACTGAGGCTTGATTTGTGACCCAAGATGTGATCTATCCTGGAGAATGTTCCATGCGCACTTGAGAAGAACGTGTAATCTGCTGTTTTTGGATGGAATGTCCTATAAATATCAATTAAATGTATCTGGTCTATTGTGTCATTTAAAGCTTCTGTTTCCTTATTTATTTTCATTTTGGATGATCTGTCCATTGGTGTAAGTGAGGTGTTAAAGTCCCCCACTATGATTGTGTTACTGTCAATTTTCTCTTTTATAGCTGTTAGCAGTTGCCTTATGTATTGAGGTGCTCCTCTGTTGGGTGCATATATATTTATAATTGTTATATCTTCTTCTTGGATTGATACCTTGATCATTATGTAGTGTCCTTCCTTGTCTCTTGTAACATTCTTTATTTTAAAGTCTATTTTATCTGACATGAGTATAGCTACTCCAGCTTTCTTTTGATTTCCATTTGCATGGAATATCTTTTTCCATCCCCTCACTTTCAGTCTGTATGTGTCCCTAGGTCTAAAGTGGGTCTCTTGTAGACAGCATATATATGGGTCTTGTTTTTGTATCCATTCAGCAAGCCTGTGTCTTTTGGTTGGAGCATTTAATCCATTCACATTTAAGGTAATTATCGATATGTATGTTCCTATTACCATTTTCTTAATTGTTTTGGGTTTGTTTTTGTAAGTCCTTTTCTTCTCTTGTGTTTCCCACTTAGAGAAGTTCCTTTAGCATTTGTTGTAGAGCTGGTTTGGTGGTGCTGAATTCTCTTAGCTTTTGCTTGTCTGTAAAGCTTTTGATTTCTCCATCAAATCTAAATGAGATCCTTGCCAGGGAGAGTAATCTTGGTTGTAGGTTCTTCCCTTTCATCACTTTAAGTATATCATGCCACTCCCTTCTGGCTTGTAGAGTTTCTGCTGAGAAATCAGCTGTTAACTTTATGGTAGTTCCCTTGTATGTTATTTGTCGTTTTTCCCTTGCTGCTTTCAATAATTTTTCTTTGTCTTTAATTTTTGCCACTTTGATTACTATGTGTCTCAGCATGTTTCTCCTTGGGTTTATCCTGTATGGGACTCTCTGCGCTTCCTGGACTTGGGTGGCTATTTCCTTTCCCATGTTAGGGAAGTTTTCGACTATAATCCTTTCAAATATTTTCTCTGGTCCTTTCTCTCTCTCTTCTCCTTCTGGGACCCCTATAATGCGAATGTTGTTGCGTTTAATGTTGTCCCAGAGGTCTCTTAGGCTGTCTTCATTTCTTTTCATTCTTTTTGCTTTAGTCTGTTCCGCAGAAGTGAACTCCACCATTCTGTCTTCCAGGTCACTTATCCGTTCTTCTGCCTCAGTTATTCTCTATTGATTCCTTCTAGTGTAGTTTTCATTTCAGTTATTGTATTGTTCATCTCTGTTTGTTTGTTCTTTAATTCTTCTAGGTCTTTGTTAAACATTTCTTGCATCTTCTCAATCTTTGCCTCCATTCTTATTCTGAGGTCCTGGATCATCTTCACTATCATCATTCTGAATTCTTTTTCTGGAAGATTGCCTATCTCCACTTCATTTAGTTGTTTTTCTGGGGTTTTTTCTTGTTCCTTCATCTGCTATATAGCTCTCTGCCTTTTCATCTTGTCTATCTTTCTGTAAATGTGGTTTTTGTTCCACAGGCTGCAGGATTGTAGTTTTTTTTGCTTCTGCTGTCTGCCCTCTGGTGGTTTAGGCTATCTAAGAGGCTTGATGGGATGCTCTGGTGGTGGGTAGAGCTGACGTTGCTGTGGCGGTCAGAGCTCCGTAAAACTTTAGTCCACTTGACTGTTGCTGGGTGGGGCTGGGTTCCCTCCCTGTTGGTTGTTTTGCCTGAGGCAACCCAACACTGGAGCCTACCTGGGCTCTTTGGTGGGGCTAATGGCAGACTCTGGGAGGGCTCACGCCAAGGAGTACTTCCCAGAACCTCCGCTGCCAGTGTCCTTGTCCCCACTGTGAAACAGAGCCAGCCCCTGCCTCTGCAGGAGACCCTCCAACACTAGCAGGTAGGTCTGGTTCAGTCTCCCCCAGGGTCACTGCTCCTTCCACTGGGTCCCGATGCGCACACTATTCCCTGTGCGCCCTCCAAGAGTGGGGTCTCTGTTTCCCCCAGTCCTGTTGAAGTCCTGCAATCAATTCCCACTAGGCTTCAAAGTCTGATTCTCTATGAATTCCTCCTCCCGTTGCCGGACCCCGAGGTTGGGAAGCCTGACGTGGGGCTCAGAACCTTCACTCCAGTGGGTGGACTTCTGTGGTATAAGTGTTCGCCAGTCTATGAGTCACCCACCCAGCAGTTATGGGATTTGATTTTACTCTGATTGCGCCCCTCCTACCGTCTCACTGTGGCTTCTCCTCTGTCCTTGGACGTGGGGTATCCTCCTTGGTGAAGTCCAGTGTCTTCCTGTCGATGATTGTCCAGCAGCCAGTTGTGATTCTGGTGCTCTCGCAAGAGGGAGTGAGAGCACGTCCTTCTACTCCGCCATCTTAGTTAATCTCCCTCAAATGCATTCTTATTTAATATATTGTTATAGATAGTTTTACATTGAGCTTCTCATGCATTTTGAGTTATTTCCTCAATAATTTTTAATTTTTTATTTAATCTTTTCATAAGCATTCTTAGGATAGCTTATTTTATCTCAAGATTTCAGTAATGTGATGGAAGGCAATAAAAATTCATCAGCACCTTATTAGAAATAATTTTAATGATTAAAACATTATGTTTTCATACTCTGACCTGGACTTGATAAATAACAGTGGCTGTGTCACCCTCCATCAATTCTCTTCTTCCTGTAACTTCTCTGTTACTCCTTTCATTAGCTCTTCCCATGCAGCCTACAAACCATCTCCTTTATCCCACTTAAGTCTTCCTTTCTCTTTGTTCTACTAATTCATTTCACAACTTTAAGTCCTCAGCAAACAACAGGAAAAAAATAGTCCAGCCTCACTTTTTCACTTCCCAATCACCCATTAACCTCCTTCAAATAAGTGTCTGATGCCATGACTTAAAACACTTGACACATTGTACTGTAGTTTATTTTATTTTCTGTTAGACTGTGTGTGCCTTAGAGGCAAGAAGGCCTATCTTGGCATACATAGCATCTGGCACAAAATGTGTACTCAGGAAAATGAATTCATTCAGCAAACATAATATGATGAAGCCTCATCCATTCTTCACTTATGCTTACATAAGATGAATTCATATTTCTTTGGCTTTGAGAGTAACAGAAATTCAATATACCTTTTCCTAGGAGTTATTCAGTATTGTATTTCCTTTCCCTTAGCATTCATTAAGATTGTCCATCTTTCATGTACACACTGCTATATTTAAGGTGGGTAACCAACAAGGATCTACTGTATAGCACAGGGAACTCTACTCAATATTATGTAACAACCTAAATGGGAAAAGAATATGAAAAAGGATAGATACATGTATAGGTATAACTGAATAACTTTGCTGTACACCTGAGGCTAACACAGCATTGTTAATCAACTATACTCCTGTATAAAATAAAAAGTTTAAAAAAAAGATTGTCGGACTTCCTTGGTGGTGCAGTGCTTAAGAATCTGCCTGCCAATGCAGGCAGGTCCCTGGTCCAGGAAGATCCCACATGCGGTGGAGCAACTAAGCCCCGTGCGCAAAAACTACTGAAGCCCGCGCCTGGAGTCTGTGCTCTGCAGCAAGAGAAGCCACTGCAATAAGAAGCTCGCGCACCGCAACGGAGTAGACCCCGCTTGCCGCAAATAGAGAAAGCCCGTGCGCAGCAACAAAGACCCAATGCAGCCAAAAAAAAAAAAAAGGAAAATGTTTGAGTCCAGAGATTTAACTGAACGTCAGTTAGGATTTGCCTTTTCTAAGATGAATGTAATGGAACTGTGAAGGCCAAGATATTCTATCAATTTTTAATCTTTTAAACTTGGTTTTTGATAAAGAATGAGATTTAAACTGACCTTTGATTTTTGATTACAGACTATTGCAGTGTTTGCATGAGTTTTAAATTTAGAAGGAACAACTCACTTGTGTAATATGGAGAGCCTGGAAACCTTTTTAGTTTGCAAAAGGAAGGGGTATTAAGATGTATAAAATTCTTCATGGATTTTTAATTTCCTGTTTACTGTCTGGAAAAGTGTTTGGAGACTATGCCCATGAACACTACATAATCGTGATTATCCATGAAAGGTATGATTTAGAATTTGGTTTTAAACTATTGCTCCTAGTTTACATATTCTCCCAGTTCCCACTTCATTCATCAGAACTGCTCAAAGACGAACACAGTTCTCAGAGGCTAGGTAACTTTTTTAGCACATTGTAAAAACCATAGACTTTGAGTTAGCCTGCTCTATAGCCTGCTCTATTTTCAGATAGGTTTGGGTTGGCTAAAAAGTTCCTTCGGGTTTTCCATAGGACGTTCCGGAAAAACCCGAACGAACTTTTTGGCCAACCCAGTATAACTGCTGTAAAGTTGTCTTTTGTTGAATGGAAATTCACCTTCTTTTGTTCTCACTCTCCTCCACCTTCACACAGGGCGGGTCAGAACTCTTCAGTTCATTCCTTCTGGACATCAGCCAAAGACACATGACTCTTCTACCCCTCCTTTCCCATTAAATGATCTGTTTTGAGACTGCTCCTTGAATTGGTCATAAGGACATGGTGCTGAATCGTTTCTTCCTGCTTTTGTTGTTGTTGTTTGTTGTTGTTCAAACTTATATTTGTTGATGATGTTTTGGTAGTATATTATCTAGACCTGAAACCAATACTCTAGCTGTGCACCTTGTATGGAATATGGTAGAAATATTTACTCTCATATTTTTCTCTTGATATGAGGAAAGATGAATCAGGATATCTTTGGTTGGAGACAAATTGCAATAAAGAGTTTGAAATGTTCTATGTGCATTGGAAATCATGAGAGGTTTTGAGGGGGAAATTGTAAAATCAGGTTCAAGTTTTATGAAAGTAACTTTGGTAGCAAAAAATATATGTATTATTAGCGAAAATGATTTCTGACTGAATTCTTTCTATTTTTATATCATCCATAGATTTGATCAGTAGGCAATCAATGTCTACATCTAAGACATACTATTATAATACACATGCTGAGCAGGAACTGGAGAAAGACACAGTCCCACAGGGTGGACTAAACTCCTCCTTCCAAGTCACTTACACCTTCTTCAGTATGATAATTCAGCCACTCACATCTCCATCTAGTGAATCTTTATTTGTACACAGGGCTGCTAATAATAGTAATAATGATAGTTGAACCATTTTTATCATTTATGATGTACACTCTTCTAAGTGCTTTAGTAATGTTAATTATTTAATTCTCTTCCTAACTCTTTGAGGTTGTATTATTTTCATCACCATTTATAAATGAGGAATCTCAAGGACACATAATTTAAATAGTATGTCCAACATCGCACAGCTAGTAAGTGGCAGAGCTACAGTCCAGCTCAGAGGTCTGGCCTCAGAGGACACACTCTGAACCTCTTCCCTACGCTACCCCAAAAGAGCCAGAACAGTGTAGAATGACTATCACCTAATATGACCATATAAAAAGTAACCTCTACTTCATGGGCTGGTGTCATAGATGCTCACATCACTTGTAAGTAACCTCAATCTATGGCAATAAGGACTGAAAGATAGGAATAGCAAGTTCAGTTGGTTGCTGCCATTTTGAGAGAGAATATATTTCAGTTGAGAAATGTATTAAATAGGTAAAGAAAGTTCCCTTCCTCCAAAAAATAAGTTACAGATGTAGTTTAATTTCATTTTTTTCTTCAGAAAATTGCCCAGTTGTGTGTTCTTGCAGAGTATATTATTAATAGTTGAACTTCAGCAGTTGAACTTCTCTTTGTAACTGGAGAGTGTTTTAAATCTGTGAATATCCATATTCTACTTGATGTTCAGTTTTACTACTTGTCTTAAAACTTTTCTATTTATAGTTAATTCTTGTTATTCATGGTAGTTATGTTCCATAAAGTCATTACGAGCACTGAATTAGCGAGTAGTGAACCACTGCTCCTAGGGGAAATACAGAATTAGGTTCCTGTGAGCTTCTGGACACAGTATTTTGTCAACCAATCAACATGTAATCTCGTTTTATGTATGTTTCTGTTTAAAGGCACCTTATTTTATATATTTTGTTGATTCACTAACACTGAACTCACAGCCTGAAGCTCTAAACTCATGCCTGAATGAAGCTTATCTATCACATATATTTCTCCATTAGACACATCCTAGCCTTTGTGTGTTTAGGAACACTAGACAGTACTTAAGCACTATGCTTGAGGATCATTTTATTTTTATTTTTATTTTTTTCAGATTGATAATGTAGAACTTTATTCTTAGACATGGTAAGATTCCCTTTTAGTAAGAGGCTGAAGCACTGAAAATATCATATAACGTTATTATTATTTTTTTGGGGGGGGATAAGGAAGATTTATTACTTGCAGCAAGTAAGGAGAACTAAGGGGATCTTTCCCAAAGCAGTGTCTCTCTCACGTAACGTTATTTTTGGGGAAAAAAATCTACATGCCTAGAAGAAACTTGGAAAGATGTATACCATTATCTGTGGGTAATTGGATTTTGGTAATTTTACTTTACAAAGATATTCTGTTGTTTCCAATTTTAAAAAATGACTGTAAATAGCACAATAACCAACAAAAAGCACAAAAATGCAAAAAACCTGGCAAAAACCCTTGCAGTAAGTAGACCAAGAAAATGATAACCTGTTTACAGTCTGAGAGCTGAAACAAGGCAAAAAAATTGACCTCAATTGGAAATGTACACACTGGATGACTCTAATTTTTCTCTACTCTGCACATGTCCATAAATGATAATGAAAACACCATGAGTATTGATTTTGAGGTTATAAATAAGTTTTAATGAATAGGCAAATTAAAAAAATACAGAATCCATGAATAATGAGGATCAATTGTATATATTTGCCTTTGTGTCTGATTAAAACACAATTGCTACTTTTGCGAAGGTATGGATTGAGGATGACATTGATAATGGAAAGGATTCAGAAATTTCTAGTATTTTTCTAAAGGGAATTATTTTTCCAAATATCACAATATTTTTAGATCTTTTAAAATTGAGATTTAGGAGTATTGTTCTGAATAGTTAAAAATTCTCTTGCTGAGTTGGGATAATGGGATTAACTGAGTTTGAAGTCTACATTTTTCCTTTTCCTATCTCTTGGGAAGATTGATTACAGATATTACAATTAGATAAACTTTTATAAAATTGTTTTAACATCTTCATATTAAGAGCTTTTATAAAAGCTAAATTTGTCAAATTGCTGGAGACCAAAGACAAATCTGAAAAGTAGGCAGGGAAAATAAGACATGTTACCCAAAAAATAGCAATAATAAACTTGATGACCAACTTTGTTGCAGACAGTATGAAAACCAGAAGACAATAGCTTGTCATCTTTATAAAGCTGAAAGGACAGACTGCCAACCTGGAATCATATGCATTGTAGAAATATCATGCAAAATTGAAGGCTAAATAAAGACTGTTTAAAACAAGGAAAATATTAGACAATTTGATGCCAGCACACCTGTAGTAAAAAAAGATTTGCAGAAGTTTGGACTGAAGAAAAGTGATCTCTGTCAGAAATTGTAGGAAGGAATAAAGCAATAAAACAATAAAATGCAATTGAAAGATACATGTGTGGGTAGAGATAATATAATATTGACCTTTTAAAACAACAACAATAGTAATGTCTGTAGGGTTCTAACAAATGTTAGAAGTAAGATACACCCAAAAAATAAATAAATAAATAAATAAGGAAAAGGGCAGAAGACTATAAGTGGAATTAAATGCTTGTAAGTTCCTTACATTGTTTAGGAAGTTTAGTTAATATAAAATGTAATGAGTGAAGCATGTGCATAGTAAGCACTAGGGTAACCACTAAATAATAATACAAGAATGTATAACTAAGGGAAGTAAAAGAGAGTAATAAAAAGTACTTGATTCATCAAAAAGAAGACAAGAAAAGAAGAATAAAGCAACAAAGAAAAAAACAGAAAAAGTAGAAAATAAATAGTAAGGTTCTAGGCATAATCTCAACTATTGATATTTTCTTAATTGTATAAATGTAAATAGACTAAGCAACCAGTTAAGCAATTATCAACCTGAATAATTTTAAAAACCCCTCAAAACCCAAGTGTATGTTCTTTATAAGAAACAATCTGAAAATAGGTTGACACAAAAATAGGTTGAAAGTAAAAGATGGAAAAAAATATAATTCAAACACCTCCAAAAGCTAATACATCTATATCAATATAAGATAGAATATAATTTGAGGCAAGAAGCTTTCACAGTCCTTAATTTCAATTCCACCAGAAGATACAAAAGTCCTAAATTTGTATTCAGTCAGTAACAAAATTCAAAATATATTTTAAAAAAGTTAACAAAAATGGAAAGATAAACACATTTACAATCAGGGAGGGAGACCTAACATACCTTTGCGTTATGGACAATAGAGGACAGAAAACGTCATTAAAGATACAGAAGATTTACATTTTACAACTAAGAAATTGAAATATATAGAATATATATAGGACTTTACACTCAACAAATTCAGAATGTGTATTATTTTCCAATGTCAGTGGAAAATTTACAAAATATACCCTATGCTGGACCATAGTTAAGACAATGATTTCCAAAGGACTGAAATAATACCGAGCATGTTCTCTAACCATAGTATAAAGTAGATATTAATAATGTAAATGTGATTAGAAAATCCCCCAAATGTTTAGAAATTGATGATTAGTAAAAGAAGTCACAGTGGAAATTAGACCATAATGCATGATCATGAAAATACATCATGAAAATACAATATATCAAAACTCCCCCAGGCGGGAGTCTTAAAAGTTGGGGCACTAAATGTTGGGTCCCAACCCTTCACTCTGCAAAGGGAAGGTGGGAACTGTAAGTTCCCTGCTGATGGTATGTTGCTGTGCCAGGTGGGGTTTATGGCAAGAGTGTATCTCAGCCTTTTCTACCCATTCCAATGTGGTGGTTTTTTTTGTTTTTTTTTCATTCATCAATTCTGTAGAAGTTGCTGCTCAGCTAGTTTCTGGATTTCTTTCAGAGGGAATTGTTCTGTGTATGGCTGTAGATTGTTTGTGTGCATGGGAGGAGGCCAGTTCATTTTACTTAAATTGTTGAATTTTTTAGCATAAAGTGTTTCATAGTATCCTCTTTTTCGCTTTTCAATGATTGTAGAATCTGTAGTGATAACTATTCTTTCATTCCAGATATTGGTGCTTTGTATCCTTTTGTTGTAATCAGTTTAACAAGAGCTTTTTAAAAAAATATTTTTGTTGATCTTTCCAAAAAACAGCTTTGGGATTTTAAAATTGTCTGTGTCATTTGTCTATTTCCTATTTCATTGATTTCTGCTCGTGATGACTTCCTTTCTTTTTATGTTGTTGTTCTTTTGCAGGTAGAATTTTAAGTCTTAGGTTTTTTTGCCCTTTCTTATTTTCTAATATAAATGTTTAAAACTTTATATTTTCTTTGAGATACATAGATTTTGATATATATTTTCACTATCATTCTATTCAAAGTTTTTTAAAAATTTATTTCCATTGTGATTTCTTCTTTGATCCATGGATTATTTAGTAGTCTGTTGTTTAATTTCCAAATTCTGTTTATATATATATTTTCTTCCTATTGATTTTTAATTTAATTCTCTTGTGCTGAGAACATACAAACATATGATTGCAATCCTCTTAAAGTTAAACTTGCCCTATAGCTTAACATATGGTATAGCTTGGTTAATGTACTATGTACTCTTTAAAATTATGTGTATTTTGAAGTTACTAAGAGTAGTGCTCTCTCTTTTTTTTTTTTAAAATTAATTAATTAATTAATTTTTGCCGTGTTGGGTCTTCATTTCTGTGTGAGGACTTTCTCCAGTTGCGGCAAGGGGGGGCCATTCTTCATCGCGGTGCGCGGGCCTCTCACTGTCGCGGCCTCTCTTGTTGCGGAGCACAGGCTCCAGACGCGCAGGCTCAGTAGGTGTGGCTCACGGGCTTAGTTGCTCCGTGGCATGTGGGGTCTTCCCAGACCAGGGCTTGAACCTGTGTCCCCTGCATTGGCAGGCAGATTCTCAACCACTGCGCCACCAGGGAAGCCCGAGTAGTGCTCTCTTAAATAACAGGTCAAGGTTTTGATGGTGTTGTTCATGTTTTCTATATTTTGCTAAATTGTGCCTAGTTGTTTTATCAGTTTTTGAGAAAGAGGCATTAAAATCATCAGCTATGCTTTTGGTCTTGCCTATTTTTCCCTTAAATTCTGTCAATTTTTGCTTTATATATTTTAAAGCTCTGTTATTAGTGTATATTCATACATGACTGTTACTTCCCTTTTTAAATTGACCCATTTATTAGTATTATTAAAATTTTCTTTTTGTGTCTAAACTCAATCTGATATTAATATAATCAACCCAGCTTTCTTTTAGTTACTATTTGTGGCAGGAAGAATCCCAAGATGGTCCCCAAAGATTTACTGTCTAATTCTTAGACAGTAACTATGGATATGATGAGATATCATTTTCATGAATTTGTGGCATTATATGGGAAAAGGGAGATAATTGGGTTGGGCCTTATCTAATCATTAGCTGATTAATGCAGATAGCTTTCTCTGGCTGATCGAAGAAGTCAGAGAGATTTGAAGCACGAGGGAGCCTTGACTTAAGGAAGGTTCCCCTTTGCTGAGATGGAGGGAAATCACATGGAAGAATCTGAGAGGGGCCGTGTATTGCTGAACGTGACCTCCGGCTGACAGCCAGGCAGAACATGTTTCTTACAATTGCAAGAAACAAAATTCAGCCAACCACCTGAATGAGCTCGGTAGCAGGCTCTCCCTAGAGCCTCCAGATAAGAGCCTAGCCTGGGTGACACCTTAATTATGGCTTTGTGAGACTCTGAGCAAAGAATCCAGTTGAGCCTGCTTAGACTTTTGACTTGATGAAACTGTGAAATAATAAATATGTGTTGTTGTAAGCTGCTAAGATTGTGGTAATTTGCAATGCAGAAATTAGAACAAACAGACAATTTGCACTGATACGTCTTTCTTCTATCTGTTTATTTTTATGTAGGTTTTTTTGTCCCATCTCTCTCTTATCTCCTTCTGGGACTCCATTTACACATATGTTAGATCATTTTATATTATTCTTCAAATCTCTTCATTTTTTAAATCTATTTTTCTATTTTTTAGATTGGATAATTTCTGTATCTTGTCAATTTGCTGACATTTTCCTCTGTCCTCTCAAATCTCTTGTTAAGCCAACCCAATGAATTTTTAAAGTTTTATATATTATGTTTTCAGTTCTAAAATTTTTATTTGATTTTTTATAGTTATTTCTTTCTTGATTATATTTTCCTTTATATGTCATTGAGCGTACTTATAACAGCTGCTTTAAAATCGTTATCTGCCGAATACTACTTCAGGATCATCTTGTGGTATGTTATTGACTATCTTTTCTCTTGAGAATGGATCACATTTTCTTAGTGTTGAGTAATTTGCGGTTGTACATGGAACATTGCAAACATTATGTAGTAGACAGTATGGATTCTGTTACCTCCAAAGAGAGTTATGTGTTGTTTTTTTTTTTTAATGGAACATTAAACTTGGTTAAACTTGGCTGAACTCAAACTATAATACTGTAATACTGTGTCTTGGACAACAGTTCAAATCTCAGTTCAGTTCTCTGACTTTAGCTAGGCTTCTTTGAGTCTTCCCTTTACGTGTATGGTTCGTGGTTTGGTCAGATATTTGGACATACCTGGAATGTGGGACTCCCTCTCTCTGAATCCATCCTTCCAGGATTTTCTCTTCATTTTCCAGAAACTATGGAATTCTCTTTTCTGAGTCTTTAGGCCAGAGAGATTATAGGCTTTTTATTGGAATTTTGACCACCATGTATGGTGCCAATTTTGGCCTGTCCTCTGGCTTTCAGTTGTTTAAAAAAAAAAAAAGTGAAACCTCACATGTTATTCTCTTCTTCTGAATATCAACTTCCCTCTAAAATCTGCTGCTTTTGTTCGCTCTCTAGTACTTTTAAGTAGTTGTATTTATTTTTATTGTACTTTTTCCAGAGTTTAAAACTGTTATCTGTGAGAGGGTCAGTCCAGCAGGAGCTTACTTGACAGTTATCAGAAATGAAATCTTTCTATATTTATTTTTAAAATAGCAAACCTTTATTTAAAAGCATTTTCATAAAAGAAACAACAAGAACAACAACAAAAATTCTGGGCCCGGATATTTCCACTGGTGAGTTCTTTCAAATATTTAAAGAAGAAATAATATCAGTTAGACAAAAACTCTTCCAGAAAAATTGGAAAGAAAATACTTTGTAACTCATTTTTGTGTGTCCAGCATAACACTGAGATAAAACACCTGATAAAGATATTATAAGAATGGAAAATTACTGGATAATTTCTTTCACAAATATAGACATACACACAAATAATCCTAAAAAGTCATTAACAAATCAATTCCAGGGATGTATTAGTAGCAAATTACACTGTAATCTAGTAGGGTTTATTTCAAAAATGCCAAGTTGATTTAACTATTATGTATCAATCAATGTAATTTTTCACATTTGCACAGAAATGAAAAAAAACCCAATGATTTTCTCAATTTATGCCAAGAAAGCATTTGATAAAATTTAATGTTCATAATTTTTAAAAATGCATATCAATATGGGAACAGAAAGGGACATTCCTATTTTATATAGTGTATCTTCATAAGCCAATACTTAATGGTAATATGTTGATTGCTTTACCTGAGTTCAGAAGCAAGACAAGGATGTCTGTTGTCACTAGTTCTGTTCAACGTACTGAAGATCCTAGCCAGTGCAACAAGTCAATAAGGAATAATAAAATTTATAAAGGTTGGGAAGAAAAAAACAACACTGTCATTATTGGCAGATGACATTATTACATATAAAATACAAAAACATATATAAATTTAAAGAAAGTACAAATTATTAAAACTGTTGAGTGAATTTAGCAAGATTACTGGGTACAACATCAATATCAAAATAAAAATCAATTTTATTTCTATAAGTAACATCAACCAAATAGAAGTTACGATTAAAAATAGCAAGAATCTTTAGTATCTGGGAATAAATCTAATAAAAATACCAAGAATCTTTAGTGCTTAGGAATAAGTCTAAGGAAAGAGCTACAAGACCTCTATACTGCAAACTATGTTGCTAAGAGGAATTAAGATGACCTGATTAAAAGGAAGAACTTACCCTGTTTCATGAAGACTCAATATTATTAAGATATCAAGTCTTCCTAAATTGGCCTATAAATTCAATAGTATCCCCTTAAAATCTCAGTGGGGTGTGTGTGTGTGTGTATGTGATATTGACAATCTAATTCTAAAATACACATTAGACATCAAAAGACCTAGAATAGTCAAGACAAATTAGAAAGAGAATAAAGATGGAGAATTTATACTAGCAGATATAAAGATTGATTAATTATAATGTCACAGAAATGACTGTATTAGCCTAGAAACAGACTCACACATATACAGTCACCTGATATACGACAGAGGAGCCACAGCAACTTGGGGGAGGAGGGTGGTGTGGGAGGATAGTCTTTTCAATAAATGGTGCGGGTCAATTGGATAAACATATGGAGAAAAAATTAACATTGACCACCATCTCACACCATATGCAAAAATTCATGTAAGATGTATTATAGACCCAAATGTATAAGATAAAACAATAAAGCTTATAGAATAAGATATAGAAGGATATGTTCTTGAACTTAGGATAGGAATGAATTCCTAAAATTTACATCAGAATATCCTAATCACAAAAGAATATATTGATAAATTGGACTTCATTAAAATTAAACACTTTGGTTAATCAAAACAAAACAATAAGAGAGTCACAAAGCAAGTCACCTACTAGGAGAAGGCGTTAGCAATACATAATGTTAGATATATGTTTTGTTAAATGTCTTTTATCAGTATGTGTCTGTCTATCTATCTATCTATCTACCTACCTACCTACCTACCTATCTATCCATTTTATCACCTGTCTATCCTTTCTGTCATCTCCTACAAATCAATAAGAAAAAAATGACTGAAAACAAAAGAGAAAGTGACTTTATGAAAGAGGATATTGAAAGGAAGCATTACCGAAAGATGCTCCACCTCATAAGTTCAAACAAATTTAAATTACACCTACATTGTAAAACTACTATATACCAAGCAGAATGGCTAAAATGAAAAGAACTGGCAATGCAAGATATTGGCACCCGTGCAGAGGTGGTAGAAGTGTAAATTGCTAAAACCACTTTGTAGAACTCTCTCATTAAAGGTAAAAGTATCCATTCTCTCTAACCCTCAGCACCAGTCCTGAGCACATAACTCTCAGAAGTTGAGTGTTAATATCCACCAAACAACATGTACAAGTATAGTTCTGTTCTTTATTATAGCTCCCAAATGAGAACAACTCAAATGTCCATCATCATTAGAATGGGTAAATAAATTTTGATATATTCATGTAACAGAATGCCTCACAACAATGAAAATAACACAGTAACCTGGTGAATCTCACAGACAAAACCATGGAGCAAAAAGAGCCAGACACAAAAAGAATACACATGGTATAATTCAATTTATAGAAAGTTCAATTCCAGGCAAAACTACTTTATAGTGATGGAAGTTGGAATACTGGTTACCTTTGAGAGAGTGGAGAGTTTTGTTTTTTTTTTTTTAAACATCTTTATTGAAGTATAATTGCTTTACAATGGTGTGCTAGCTTCTGCTTTACAACAAAGTGAATCAGTTACACATATACATATGTTGCCATATCTCTTCCCTCTTGCATCTCCCTCCCTCCCACCCTCCCTATCCCACCCCTCTAGGTGGTCACAAAGCACCGAGCTGATCTCCCTGTGCTATGCGGCTGCTTCCCACTAGTTATCTATTTTACATTTGGTAGTGTATATATGTCCATGACACTCTCTCACCCTGTCACATCTCACCCCTCCCCCTCCCCATATCCTCAAGTCCATTCTCTAGTAGGTCTGTGTCTTTATTCCCATCTTGCCACTAGGTTCTTCATGACCTCTTTTTTTTTTTTTTTTTTTTTTTCCCTTAGATTCCATATAGAGAGAGTGGAGAGTTTTGCCCAGAAATATTCTATATGTTGATTTAGGTTATGGTTATATGGATGTGCATATATTTGATAAACTTTCCATTTAAGATTTGTGTACCTTTCAAACTGAAAGGTGTGAATTTTTTTTTAAAAAGCTTGCTTAGTTAAAAATTAGTAGAAATAAGCTGTAATCCCTATGTACCACTTCAGTGCTTATGGGAACAAATTAAGGTCATTCTTCAAAATGATTAAACAATAATCTCCCCACACACAAAGATCTGTCTGCAGGAGGGTGAGTTTTATTCTTGATGCTTGCTTGCCAAGTAATTCCTAGGGACCCCTGAGGAATGCTTCTGTGTTCTGTAACCTGTCTGCCTGCTGCCTCGCCCATACGCCTGTGTATTGTTTGGTCCAAAGGAACGTGAGGGCCCTCCAAGTCACGTTGGGGGTGTTTCATAACTTGCTCCTCTAAGCTCCAAGCTGAACCAAGCTGCCTCCTCTCAGTCCCTCAATGCCCAGGTAAGGCTTACACAATGGTCCAGCTAGTATAATCCTAATGGTCAGTGGTCTGTGTCCTATAGTTTCAGCTACTCAGTACGTCCCATCAGCATTACAGTCTACTCCACATTTTTTTTCCATTTATATTTAGACTTAAAAACATTTTTTTTTATTGGAGTATAGTTGATTTACAATACTGTGTTAGTTAGGTGTACAGCAAAGTGAAACAGTTGTACATATACATATATCCCCTCTTTTTTAGATTCTTTTCCCATATAGGCCATCACAGAGTACTGAGTAGCGTTCCCTCTGCTATACAGTAGGGCCTTATTAGTTGTCTATTCTATATATAGCAGTGTGTATTTAGAGAACACATTTCTCCTTCTTCTAGCAGAGAGTCTGGCAAAAGACAAAGTGATTCACCCCAACATCTCAGTCCTTGGCATCTGTGTTCAGTTGTCTCTGAATACAAAGAGTGAGAATTTGCCTTTCCTTTGTGCTCCCAACGGGGTCATTTTGACGACTTTCCCAAAACAGAGGGACCGACTCCAATCCACAAGTCCACAAGACAAGGGAGGGACTTCTTCAGCTAATATATAAATAAGGAAGGAAGGAAGGATAGAGAGAAGGAAAGAATGATAAAAATAAAACAAAGGAAAGTCGTCTGTAACTGGGTTCCCACAATTATTTTAATTTTTCTTCAGTTCTCATTTTACAGGTTAGATAAATACTGTGTGGCAATATTTTTTCTTCAAATTCAACAAACATTCACAGATTTCAAAATGTGAGAGCGAACGCCTGTAGTCTAGCACTGTCACTATTTTAAACCAAGAGAAGCAAAAAAGCGTGGTAAGCAGAGAAAATAGGTTTTAAACCCTGAGATATAGTGGACGACATCAAAACAGTACCCACGGGATGTCATTTTATCTACAGGGGAAGGTTTCATCCACGTGGCGTAAATCATTCTACTTTAGAAAAAGGGAGAAACTGTACAGAAGCACTTGCAGGAATTGGCAGCCACAGTAGAATGTCACAGTTTCCCCATTGTCCATGTATGGAAGTGAGTGACACTCTGATATGGCTGTGATCCCATGTAAATAAGAGCCACACCCCCTCCCCACAAAGGACCCACGCCACCCCCTTTCTCCCATTTATTCCTCGCTTAATCTTCCAGACATGGTACCGCCCTCTGGGATACATCAGGAAGATTCACTGAGATCCTAAGATAGGGGAGGCTTGTGGCTTATCTCTCAGAGAACTGCCATTTCCTGCCCGATGTCCTCCTGTGAGAAGCTGCAATTACATTTTTTCTCCAAGGTCTGTTTGAATGTGACATTTCCATTTGCTCCTGCCATCCTCACCCTGTCCCTGATTAGGGTTGTCACCGTCTCTTGAGCTTCCTTCCCACAACAAATGAAAGAAGGTAAGGGAGGGAGAACAGGGAGGTGCAGGGTGAGGCCTGATTCCTCCTGTATTTACAGTTTTAAAAAAATCAAAATAAATCCAAGGAATAAACCTCCCTTGTCTCCACTGATATAACTGCCCAGAATTCAGCCCAGAGCTGAAGTGGCCAGAGCTACTTACAGCCTTGAGCCTGGCATTTGACTTGGCTGGTCCCTTTATGCTGTTAAAAGATAAAACTGAGGCATGTTAAAACATTTTAAGAGTTTATTTGAACAAAAAGTCAATCAGAATGGTGCAGCACCAAACTGGAAATGGCCGTCAATGCTGGCTCCATGGACAAGAGCTACGGGAGAGGCTTTTACAGACAAAAGGTGGAAAAAAGGAAGGCAATCATTGATTGCCTATAGCTTAAAGCCTAGTTTGCTGTTTGTGATTGGTTGTCCTTAGTGTTTTGCTTTTGCAACCTGAGGCATTTATAAGCTTAGATTTTGGTTTGCTTACATAGGCGTTGAAATAAACATGTATTAACATAACACATTTTTGATTTGTGCATCGAAATATGTGACCCATATGTATGCAACACAAAAAATAACAGTATTTCCAAAATCACTGTCATAAGAAAGAGCTCCAAGAGCCTCTGTGGTTCCAGTTGGCCCAGTGGAGGGAACAGGATTTCAGGCGCCTGGGAAACCCAGTAGAGAGGCTGCTGGTAGGGGCTCAGGCCCTTGTGTGCACAGCACACATCCTGTCTCTCTAGCTGCAAAAAGCCTCATACTTGGTGGGGGGCTATGAAGGGAACAGCAGGGTAAAGAAAAGGCCTTTACCTGATGGTACTCCGATTTCAGTTAAGATACCCGATTAGCCCCGATTCCAGCATGTGCACAAGTGTTATGGCTTGAAATAAAGTAGCAAGTGACACTGTTGAAATGTGTAACTAAATACATAGGTTTTTATTAAAGAAAAATATTGAAATCTTATATGACACTATTTCTTATTGGTTAAAATGTGGCCTCTGGAATCCTAATGCCTGGGTTCTCATCTCAGCTCCATCGGTCTGTGACCTTAAAAGTTATTTATCCTCTCTGCACCTCTGTTCCTCCTGTGTATGATTGTTGTGATTATACCTCTAAAACAATTAGCACGATGGCTTAGCCCATAACAGGCTTTACCTAATGTTACTAATTATTATTAATTATGGGTAAGACTAAATATAGGGAAAAATTCATGGATTCCTCCTCTAATTGTTATTAATATTTTGACACTTTTTTCTTACATATTTATTTTATTTGAGAAGGGTATGATTCAAGTTTTTGGTTTCATTGAAGGTGTTTTAGAGATAACCAAGTTAACCTGTTAGCACATACATACAATCGTGTGAGTGTATGAATGTGTATGTACATTTGTGTACATGAGCGATGGGTGTACATATGTGTGCATGCGTGTGTGTGCGTGGGCATATGAGGTGTATATATGTGAGAGTATGTATGTATGTATGTGCATATATTGATGGGTATTTCCTGGGGCTGCTGTAACAAATTACCACAAACTTGGTGGCTTAATACAATAGAAATTTATTCGCTCACAGTTTTGGAGGCCAGAAATCTGAAATCAGCATCACTGGGCTGAAATCAAGATGTAGGCAGTGCCACAGTCCTTCTGGAGATTCTAAAGGAGAAAACTGATCCTTGCCTCTTCCAGCCTCTGGTCACTGGGCATTTCTTGACTGTGGCCACATCATTCCAGTCTCTGCCTCTGTCTTCATATGGAACTTCTCCTTTGTGTGTGTGTGTAAAATCTCTCCCTGCTCTCTCTTATAAAGACACTAGTGATGGCATCAGGGCCCATCTCGACAGTCCAGGATGAGAATGATCTCTCCATCGCAAGATCCTTAGTAATATTAGTCAAGACCTTTTCCCCAAATAAGATAACAAGTGGCAGGGACTAGGTCCTGATATCTTTGGGGGGCCACTTTGCAGCCTACTTCAGGTGTATATGTCTATGCATGTGTGTGGGTGCATAAGTGTGTATATATGTTAGTGTGTGTATGTGCATATGGGTGATGGGTGTACGTGCATGTGTGTGCAGGCGTCTGAGTGTGTTATGTGTGTATACTTGTGTATACACATATGTTGATCTGCATAGTGTGTGCATGTAGGTACACGTGTGCAACTGTATGCATGTATGTGTATATGTGTGTGAATGTGTGATGTGTATGCATGTATATGCGTTTGGGTATAATTTAATGGAAAATGGGCTATCCCTCTGACCTTTGCTTAAACTATTTTATTAAAGTTTTGAAATGTGAATCAGTTGGAAGTTTGTGCTAGTGAATCAGTGTTCTCCTAACAGATGGTCAAATAAACAGAATGTTTCTACCTTCCCAGAAATCATCTTAAGCACAAAATTGTTATCGTTTGTGAGAAAAGAGCAACCTTTTTAAAATGCTAGTGAACAAGCAAGACATACCTGTCTTACCTCTGTCTGAAACTCAGAAAAAGAACCCGAGTGGGAGTTCAGCTGAATGAAATATGCATTAGGACTGTATTGATAGCACAGAGGGTCTGTTACTCATTTTAATCTCAGCCAACCAGGTAAATAGGCACTGGTCCATGAACCCTGGCCCGAAAGAATCAGGGAAGGCTTAATGAAAGCCAGACAGTGGCCCTAAATGAGGGGTTTGTAACTTTCTTTTCCTCCGCATTTTAAAACCTGTCTATGGGAATTATATTTGGGTTTTATGAGGACTGGAATGTGTTGCAATCTGCACTGGTGGTTGTTATAAGGAAGAGACTAGGAGAGATAGCGCCATGGTGAGTTCACTGCATTAGGGCGATTTCTTAAAGCCTTAATGTGTATTTTATATATATATATGTATATATCTACTTATGTATATTTATGTTTATATAATTATATCATTATATACATATACATTTTAATAATTTTAAATACCTATGTGTTATATAAAAATAAAAAAGGGAGCCCATTCAATAGTGTGTAGGGCACCATGCCAGTGGCTACCATGGAAGTTTACCAAGGTGATGAAAGTATGGCATCCACCTTGAACAATTTATAATCTAGTTCCTGTGAGAAGTGCTCGCTTAGTGCATTACGGCTGCTATAACAAAATACCATAGAGTGGGTGGCTTATAAGCAACACAGGTTATTTCTTATAGTATTGGAGGCTGGGGAGTCCAAAATCAAGGTGCCAGGAGATTTGGTGTCTGGTGAGAGCCTGCTTCCTTGTTCATAGACAGCTGTCCTCTGGATGGGTCCCCCATGGCGAAAGGGATGAGGGAGCTCTTCGGTCTCTTTAGCCCTCATGACCTAATCACTCCGAAAGGGCCCACCTCTAAATACCATCATGTTAGAGATTAGTTGTTTTTTTCTTTAATAGTAATCTTTTATTTATTTATTTATTTATTTTTATATTTATTTTTGGCTGTGTTGGGTCTTCGTTTCTGTGCGAGGGCTTTCTCTAGTTGCGGCAAGCTGGGGCCACTCTTCATCGCGGTGCGCGGGCCTTTCACTGTCGCGGCCTCTCTTGTTGCGGAGCACAGGCTCCAGACGCGCTGGCTCAGTAGTTGTGGCTCACGGGCCTAGTTGCTCCGTGGCATGTGGGATCTTCCCAGACCAGTGCTCGAACCCGTGTCCCCTGCATTGGCAGGCAGATTCTCAACCACTGCGCCACCAGGGAAGCCCGACAAGTCTACTTTTTATAGGGTGGTCAAGGAAGTCTTCCCCAGGGAAGTGATATTTAAGTTGAGAACTGAAGGATGAGAAGGACTTAGTCATCCAAAGAGTGGATAAAAAGTGTCCCATGTAGAAAATGAGTGTATACAAAAGCCATGAGGCTGACAAGAGCCAGTTGTGTTTGCAAACCTCAAAGAAAACCAGCGTGGATGGGATCATGAGTGGGTAAGAGAAAGGGTTTGAGTGAAGCTGCTGAGGTCGTCAAAACCAGAACATGCAGGATCTGCGAGCCATGAGAAAGAAGTTCAACTTTCATCCCAAGTATAATCCCTTAAAGATTTAATCAGAAGTGTGATCTGATTTGATCAAAAGTGTGATTTGATCTGATGATCTTCATCAAATCTGATTTATGTTTTAAGAAGATGATTCTGGACACTGAGTATAGAATATAGTGAAAACAAGGAAGAGTGGAAGCAGAAACGTTGTCAAGAGTTGTAGAAGTTTTGACTAGAAGATGATAATAGCAGAGAAAATGGAGGAAAGTGGGTTTATTTGAGATTTGCTTGATAACATCAAATTCATCATGGGTAATAAATTGTATATAAGGGTTGAGAGCAAATGCAGAATTAAGAACTAAAACTTTGGCTTGTGCATCAGGGTAAATGGTGACACCATTTTACTGAACTGTAGCTGATTGTAAGGGCAGATTGCAGCCTATGGATTAGACAATAGAACAAGGTTTTCTCAAATTGCCCTGGTGATAAGAGTCACTTGGGGTTCTTGTTAAAAATATCTAGCCCCATCCTAGATTCATGAAAGTGGAATCTCTCAGTGACAGGCTGAGGAGGCCTTAGTTTTGACAAGCACCATGGATGATTTCCTTATCATCAGGGAAGTTGGGAAAACATCCTGCTAGAGAAAAGAACCTCCATCAAGACGGTTCCTGTGTGATACAGGGCAGAACTGCAGGACGGGGAAAGAGGAGGCTTGAGTGCAAGGAAGAGGAGATTAAAAGGCCATTGGGCTTCCACTGATGAAACTAAGGACCCTAATCAAAGTACCTAACATGACACCTGGCACAGTAGAAGAATCAAAATTTTGTGTGCTACATTCACATATGCAAAGAAAACACCTTTACTTTTCATAATTAATCTAATCATCCTCATGGAGGTAGTGATGGAGTAATGGAGAAAATAATATTTAGTCAAATCCAGTAAACCTAATCTGATTTGTTAATTTTAAAAAATCTCACTGTCTCATCAAAAACAAAAAACATTCCAGTCTTTAGCATTTTCTCTTTCTTCCTTTGCACCTTTCCAAGTGGGTATCTGACTGGGAAGGGGAGGTACATGCAACTTGTACCATCCTCTGACTTTTCTGGCCTCTGCAGAGATGGCCTTTGATGCTGAAGTCTGTGACTAGGAAACTCCTTTCTTCCTTAGGTATCAAAGCAAGGGCATCAGTCCTACTGGCTAAGTCCCACCTCAGCTTTGAGGTCTGACTTTGACTCCTCCCAGCAGACTGAGGCTTCAGGATCTTCTTGCCACAATATCATCTGGAAAACTAGTCTTGTAAACTCCTTTCTGCATTGCTTGAGAGAGCATGTAAGAAGTTTTGGATCCCTTCCAGTGAGCACCAGATGAGGCTCTGGGATCCCGCCCTGCCCACACTTGCCACTCCACCAATATTCCTCCTCTACAGGCATCCTGGGACTGATTTCAATCTACAGTGCGCTCTCCTTTCAGAAGCCCACATGCGAGGTCCAGCCAAAGCCTCTCCTACTTCTCTTTTGCCCCTTAGCCTATCCAGTACTCTTCCCTGTTCCCAGCCTTTGGCCCAGAGAGGGAAGGTCAAGACACACAAATCTCATCATCTGCACCTCCTCCTTCTAACTCTTTTCTCCCCCTCTACACTTCAGTGCGGGCCAGAAGGGATGGGCTTCCCTCCTCTGATTCTTTTCTTCCAAGGGCTTTCCCACATCATATCTTTTCTTTCCCAGATGTGGCATCTACCCTCCTCGCTTTCCCTTCCCTAGGTCTACAGTGAGGAATGACCACTAGGGAACAAGATTTATGGCAGACTAACAAATAACATATTGTTTTAAAATTTCTCATACACCCTCTGAGAACATTGTGATATGTTTATTGCTTTTGTTATTCCTGATCCAAATTCAAGTGTTATTAGTAATCTTTCAAATGAATATTTCTTTTCCTGAATCACATGGAAGGGTTGCACTAGGGATTGCTTTCCAATCCGAACATAGTGCGGATGAACAGGAACTCAAGAAACATGGTAGGTGTACCAGCTTTGAGGAAAAGAAAAGCAATCTGATTCTTGTGAAGCAGCGAGAAGGAAGAAACGGGAGCCAGCTTGGGAAGAGGTCATATGACAGACTTGGGAGGCAGGGAGCAGGTAGAGTTTAGATACATAAGATGTTAGGGTTGGAAGAGACACTAGAGATAGACTAATGTTGCAGTTTTACAGATGTTTAAACAATGCCCAGTAGTACATGGTGACATGTGTGGATTATACTGCTAGTGAGAGACAGGCTTGGGACTTGAGATCGCATCCCTGGAGACTCTGCTTCCCAATCCAGAGCAGATCCTCAGCACACCATCTTTAATTGCAACTTCAACCCAAGGATTGCATTTGAATAGAACTTCAGCTAGTAGTATTAATTCATTTCATTCATTGTATTAGTTAATTCTGTAACAGATAAACTTTGACACAGGCCAATATGGGTTTTAGACAGTTTCCTCCTGTCTTCTGCCTCTGCCATCCTGCACAGCAGAGGTTCCGAAGCTTTTTCAGTTCACAGCACCCTCATTGTCCCAGTAATTTTTTCAGAGGGCTCCTCAGCCAAAAGAAATATCCAACAGTGCTGTTCATTAAACAGTTAGCCCCCAAAGCTTAATAAGTATTTATGTCCTAACAATCTACTAGCTGTTTGGAAAAAAAACCATACACATAGACCTTCAAGATGGCGGAGGAGTAAGATGTGGAGATCATCTTCCTCCCCACAAATACATCAGAAATACATCTACATGTGGAACACTTCCTACAGAGCACCTACTGAACGCTGGCAGAAGACCTCAGACTTCCCATAAACCATGTGGCTGACAGGGTCTTGGTGCTCCGGCTGGGTGTCAGGCCTGTGCCTCGGAGGTGGGAGAGCTGAGTTCAGGACATTGGTCCACGAGAGACCTCCTGGCTCCACGTAATATCAAACAACAAAAGCTCTCCCAGTGATCATCTCAACGCTAAGACCCAGCTCCACTCAATGACCAGCAAGCTAAAGCGCTACACACCCTATGCCAAACAACGAGCAAGACAGGAGCACAACCCCACCCATTAGCAGAGGGGCTGCCTAAAAACATAATAAGGTCACAGACACCCCCAAACACACCACCGGATGCAGTCCTGCCCACCAGAAAGACAAGATCCAGCCTCATCCACCAGAACACAGGCACCAGTCCCCTCCACCAGGAAACCTACACAACCCACTGAACCAACCTTAGCCACTGGGGGCAGACACCAAAAATAACGGGAATTATGAACTTGCAGCCTGTGAAAAGGAGACCACAAACACAGTAAGTTAAGCAAAGTGAGAAGACAGAGAAACAGCAGATAAAGGAGCAAGGCAAAAACACTCCAGACCAAACAAATGAAGAGGAAATAGGCAGTCTACCTGAAAAAGAATTCAGAGTAATGATAGTAAAGATGATCCAAAATCTTGGAAATAGAATAGAGAAAATACAATAAACGTTTAACAAGGACCTAGAAGAACCTAAAGAGCAAACAATGATGAACAACACAATAAATGAAATTAAAACTTCTCTAGAAGGAATCAGTAGTGGAATAACTGAGGCAGAAGAACGGATAAGTGACCTGGAAGATAAAGTAGTGGAAATAACTACCGCAGAGCAGAATAAAGAAAAAAGAATGAAAAGAATTGAAGACAGTCTCAGAGACCTCTGGGACAACATTAAACGCACCAACATTCGAATTATAGGGGTCCCAAAAGAAGAAGAGAGAAAGAAGGGAACTGAGAAAATATTTGAAGAGATTATAGTTGAAAACTTCCCTAATATGGGAAAGGAAATAGTCAATCAAGTCCAGGAAGCGCAGAGAGTCCCATACAGGATAAATCCAAGGAGAAACACGCTAAGACACATATTAAGCAAACTATCAAAAATTAAATACAAAGAAAAAATATTAAAAGCAGCAAGGGAAAAGCAACAAATAACATACAAGGGAATCCCCATAAGGTTAACAGCTGATCTTTCAGCAGAAACCTGCAAGCCAGAAGGGAGCGGCAGGACATATTTAAAGTGATGAAAGGGAAAAACCTACAACAAGATTACTCTACCCAGCAAGGATCTCATTCAGATTCGACAGAGAAATTAAAAACTTTACAGACAAGCAAAAGCTAAGAGAATTCAGCACCACCAAAACCAGCTTTACAACAAATGCTAAAGGAACTTCTCTAGGCAGGAAACACAAGAGAAGGAAAAGACCTACAATAACAAACCCAAAACAATTAAGAAAATGATGATAGAAACATACATATCGATAACTACCTTAAATGTAAATGGATTAAATGCTCCAACCAAAAGACATAGACTGGCTGAATGGATACAAAAACAAGACCCATATATATGCTGTCTACAGGAGACCCACTTCAGACCTAGGGACACATACAGACTGAAAGTGAGGGGATGGAAAAAGATATTCCATGCAAATGGAAATCAAAAGAAAGCTGGAGTAGCAATTCTCATAACAGACAAAATAGACTATAAAATAAAGACTATTACAAGAGACAAGGACACTACATAATGATAAAGGGATCAATCCAAGAAGAAGATATAACAATTGTAAATATTTATGCACCCAACACAGGAGCACCTCAATACATAAGGCAAACGCTAACAGCCATAAAAGGGGAAATTGACAGTAACACATTCATAGGGTACTTTAACACCCCACTTTCACCAATGGACAGATCATCCAAAATGAAAATAAATAAGGAAACACAAATTTTAAATGATACATTAAACAAGATAGACTTAATTGATATTTATAGGACATCCATCCAAAAACAACAGAATACACATTCTTCTCAAGTGCTCATGGAACATTCTCCAGGATAGATCATATCTTGGGTCACAAATCAAGCCTTGGTAAATTTAAGAAAATTCAAATAGTATCAAGTATCTTTTCTGACCACAATGCTATGAGACTAGATATCAATTACAGGAAAAAAGGTGTAAAAAGTACAAACACATGGAAGCTAAACAATACACTACTAAATAACCAAGAGATCACTGAAGAAATCAAAGAGGAAATCAAAAAATACCTAGAAACAAATGAGAATGAAAACACGATGACCCAAAACCTATGGGATGCAGCAAAAGCAGTTCTAAGAGGGAAGTTTATAACAATACAATCCTACCTCAGAAGACAAGAAACATCTCAAATAAACAACCTAGCCTTACACCTAAAGCAATTAGAGAAAGAAGAACAAAATCCACCCAAAGTTAGCAGAAGGAAAGAAATCATAAAGATCAGATCAGAAATAAATGAAAAAGAAATGAAAAAGAAATGAAGGAAACAATAGCAAAGATGAATAAAACTAAAAGCTGGTTCTTTGAGAAGATAAACAAAATTGTTAAACCATTAGCCAGACTCATCAAGAAAAAAGGGAGAAGACTCAAATCAACAGAATTAGAAATGAAAAAGGAGAAGTAACAACTGACACTGCAGAAATACAAAGGAGCAAGAGAGATTGCTACAGGCAACTATATGCCAATAAAATGGACAACCTGGAAGAAATGGACAAATTCTTAGAAAAGCACAACCTTCCAAGACTGAACCAGGAAGAAATAGAAAATATAAACAGACCGATCACAAGTACTGAAATTGAGACTATGATTAAAAATCTTCCAACAGACAAAAGTCCAGGACCAGATGGTGCCAGAGGCGAATTCTATCAAACATTTAGAGAAGAGGTAACACCTATCCTTTTCAAACTCTTCCAAAATATAGTAGGGGGAGGAACACTCCCAAATTCATTCTATGAGGCCACCATCACCCTGATACCAAAACCAGATAAAGATGTCCCAAAGAAAGAAAACTACAGGCCAATATCACTGATGAACATAGATGCAAAAACCCTCAACAAAATACTAGCAAACAGAATCCAGCAGCACATTAAAAGGATCATACACCAAGATCAAATGGGGTTTATCCCTGGAATGCAAGGATTCTTCAATATACATAAATCAATCAATGTGATACACCATATCAACAAATTGAAGGAGAAAAACCATATGATAATCTCAATAGATGCAGAAAAAGCTTTCGAGAAAATTCAACACCCATTTATGATAAAAGCCCTCCATAGAGTAGGCATAGAGGGAACTTACCTCAGAATAATAAAGGCCATATATGACAAACCCAAAGCCAACATCGTTCTCAATGGTGAAAAACTGAAACCATTTCCTCTAAGATCAGGAACAAGACAAGGTTGCCCACTCTCACCACTATTTTTCAACATAGTTTTGGAAGTTTTATCCACAGCAATCAGAGAAGAAAAAGAAATAAAAGGAATCCAAATCGGAAAAGAAGAAGTAAAGCTGTCACTGTTTGCAGATGACATGATACTATACATAGAGAATCCTAAAGATGCTACCAGAAAACTACTAGAGCTAATCAATGAATTTGGTGAAGTTGCAGGATACAAAATTAATGCACAGAAATCTCTTGCATTTCTATATACTAATGATGAAAAATCTGAAAGAGAAATTAAGGAAACACAACCCTTTACCATTGCAACAAAAAGAATAAAATACCTAGGAATAAACCTACCTAAGGAGACAAAAGACCTGTATGCAGAAAAGTATAAGATAGTGATGAAGGAAATTAAAGATGATGATACAAACAGATGCAGAGATATACCATGTTCTTGGATTGGAAGAATCAACATTGTGAAAATGACTATACTACCCAAAGAAATCTACAGATTCAATGCAATCCCTATCAAACTACCAATGGCATTTTTCACAGAACTAGAACAAAAAATCACACAATTTGTATGGAAACACAAAAGACCCCAAATAGGTAAAGCAATCTTGAGAAAGAAAAATGGAGCTGGAGGAATCAGACTCCTGGACTTCAGACTATACTTCAGAGGTACAGTAATCAAGACAGTATGGTACTGGCACAAAAACAGAAATATAGATCAATGGGACAGGAGAGGAAGCCCAGAGATAAACCCACGCACATATGGTCACGTTATTTTTGGTACAGGAGGCAAGAATTACAATGGAGAAAAGACAGCTGCTTCAATAAGTGATGCTGGGAAAACTGGACAGCTACATTTAAAAGAATGAAATTAGAACACTCCCTAACACCATATACAAAAATAAACTCAAACTGGATTAAAGACCTAAATGTAAGACCAGACACTATAAAACTCTTAGAGGAAAACATAGACAGAACACTCTATGAGATAAATCACAGCAAGATCCTTTTTGACCCACCTCCTAGAGAAATGGAAAGAAAAACAAAAATAAACAAATGGGATGTAATGAAACTTAAAAGCTTTTTCACAGCAAAGGAAGACATAAACAAGATGAAAAGACAACCCTCAGAATGGGAGAAAATATTTGCAAATGAAGCAACTGACAAAGGATTAATCTCCAAAATTTACAAGCAGCTCATGCAGCTCAATATCTAAAAAACAAACAACCCAATCCAAAAATGGCCAGAAGACCTAAACAGACATTTCTCCAAAGAAGATATACAGATCACCAACAAACACATGAAAGGATGCTCAACATCACTAATCATTAGAGAAATGCAAATCAAAACTACAATGAGGTATCACCTCACACCAGTCAGAATGGCCATCATCAAAAAATCTACAAACAAGAGATGCTGGAGAGGGTGTGGAGAAAAGGGAACCCTCTTGCACTGTTGGTGGGAATATAAATTGATACAGCCACTATGGAGAACATTATGGAGGTTCCTTAAAAAACCAAAAATAAAACTACCATACGACCCAGCAATCCCACTACTGGGCATATACCTTGAGATAACCATAATTCAAGAGTCATGTACCACAATATTCATTGCAGCTCTATTTACAATAGCCAGGACATGGAAGCAACCTAAGTGTCCATCAACAGATGAATGGCTAAAGAAGATGTGGCACATATATACAATGGAATATTACTCAGCCATAAAAAGAAATGAAATTGAGTTGTTTGTAGTGAGGTGGATGGACCTAGAGTCTGTCATACAGAGTGGAGTAAGTCAGAAAGAGAAAAGCAAATACTGTATGCTAACACATATATATGGAAAAAAATAATGGTTCTGAAGAACCTAGGGGCAGGACGGGAATAAAGACCCAGATGCAGAGAATGGACTTGAGGACATGGGGAGGGGGAAGGGTAAGCTGGGACGAAGTGAGAGAGTGACATGGACATATATACGCTACCAAATGTAAAATCGATACCTAGTTGGCAGCAGCCACCTCCTAGAGGGATGGGATAGGGAGGGTGGGAGGGAGACGCAAGAGGGAGGAGATATGGGGATATATGTATATGTATGGCTGATTCACTTTGTCATAAAGCAGAAACTAATACACCATTGTAGAGCAATTATACTCCAATAAAGATGTTAAGAAAAAATAAAAGATATTGAATATAAAAACAAAAACAAAAACATACACATAGTTTGAAAAACAAATTTATTCTTAAATGCTACAGTTATGTACCAATTGAAATATGGCTGTCCATTGGGTACTGCAGTTCTTAAACCTTGAGATTGGATTGGATACCACCCATCCTTATTTCCTTGTCCATGTTGATTTGTATGCAGCACTTGCTTTTTATTACAGTAACCACAAAGATAAGAAATTATGGGAAGAAATGTAGGTGATCTCACGTTGAAACTGTAGATGACCTCAGGCTTGTCGTTTGTGCAGTATTTGATAGGTGTTGCTCTGTTTTCCTCGAAAATGTATAATATCCCCGGAAAACCCTGTGAATTTGTTGCAGTTCCCTGCGGTGCCCATTACACCGTTTAGGAGCTTCAGCTCATGTGTCTTGGGGGTCACTGTCTTCCAGCAGAAGGATGGAAAATGAGAATAGAGGATCGATCACTCATGAGGGGTTTCTGTGGTCTATGTGTGGAAGCAGCACATCACTTTTACTTCTCTTCTGTTGATTAGAACGGTCCCTTGGCTACCCCAGACTGCAGAGACTGGGAACTGTGGTCCAGCTACACGACCAAGAAAAAAGATGGAAAGTTTCTGCTGAACGAAGAGTAGTCTCTGCTATATTCTTAACCTGTGGCACTGAATCTTTTCAAACACAGTTGTGTCCAGTGATCAGAGTAGGATTACAAAAAGCATGGCTTTTAGCCAACAGGTTGAAATTCCAAAGACATCTAAGACTTAAATATTTGCTCTCTGCAGCTATTAACGAAAGCATTGACTAGACCAGAGGTTGCCACTATTGATATTTTGGTCCAGTTCTTTGTTGTGGGTGCTGTCATTTGCATTGTAGGATGTTTAGTTGTATCCTGGCCTCTACCAACTATATGCCAGTAGCGCTTCCCCTCCAGCTGTGACAACCAAAAGTGTCCCCAGACGTTGCCATATGTTTCTTGCGTGGGGGCAAAATTGCCCCAGGTTAAAAACCACTGATTTACACAGAATGATGTTAGTAGAAGGAATTAAAAGAAGTTAACTAGAGTTGCTCCCCAATTAAGAATGCTCAGAAATGTTTATATAGACACAATTTAAGTTTTTCATAGTACATCTCATTGAGTCCATTTCTGGTATCTAAGCCCTTCTCAAATATCCTTTCCATTGTATATTGATGAGCCCCTGCTTTGGGATAAAAGTGCTCATTTTTCTACTTTCAGGAATTGTAGGCTGCTGATGGCTCCCAGCTGAGTCCCTCCGTGACATTTACCCTCAACCCAAGGGAGATGCAGCCACCTTGCCCGGGTTACACGTCTTCCCCAGAGGACGGTCCTCTTCCAATAGCTGGTGAATGTGCAAGGGAGGGGGGTGGTATACACGGCCCCCTCCTTTCACCCACCCCCTCCCCCCTTTTGGGACAACTCTGAGACTTCTGTTGCAACTGCATTGCATTTCAGCTTCTTTACAGTCTTGTTCTTCTCTTACTGCTTTACTGTAGCTCCCTTGAGTAATCCCTAATAAACTCCCTGCATGAAAATCTGTCTCAGTCTATTTCCAGAGTACCTGACCTACAACACACACCTTCAACTTTTTTTTAACCTAGCACAAATAATGCCATTGTTGCCCCGCTCTTTTGATGTTGGAAAACGCTTTTTCTTTTATTACAGTTTTGCTTAGCATTCTACCATGTTTATGCATTAGCCATATCCTGATACATCACCTGTAAGTTCACTTTTCAGTCTTTTTAAACATAGTAAGAACCTAAATATGATGCAAGGCTGAGTGCAGAATATTTTTACATTTTAAAAACTATTTTACAGTTGTGTTGACACACCTAATTCAAAAATAATTTTTCTTGAGACTCATTTTTACCAGTTCTCTCCAGATGGTTTAACTTAGTCATAGAAACAATTATTTTCTTTACACACTAATGTTATCTGTTTATGTACTATCTGATACAATTGCATAATTACAATTATATATAAAACTTGCATAAATAGGCTTGGGAACAAGCACAACTAAAGGTAAACTCACCTGGTGAATAGACGTCACCAGGTGTGTAGTAAGTGACAAGTGGCGATGGGTCAGCAGTTATAGGTCACAGCATCACGTGTGTTTGGCAGCACGAAAGGTTAATTCACTGAGTTAGGTAAATAGAAGTCTTAGAGCTTCTAGACCTACCCAGTTGAAAGGGAATCCAAGACTTGACCTTCTCTGACTGATGCTGAATTGGCAAAACAGAATTATACTGCTTAGGAGACCTGGTATCTTCCAGAGACTTTAATCCTTGGGTAAAGAAACTGAGGCTAGGATTAGAAACTAGGTTTCTGACTCTTAGGTCAGTATTCCTTCTGCTTCACTACATCACGGCCTCAGACTAGAGAGATTAACTAAGAATTATAATTTATTCACAAATCTTAGACTTTTGGTTGCTTGAAAGTAGCGTTAAAATATTTATGTCTGATGCTCATTGGGATATATGGAAGGTAATGTGTTCTGTTACTTGTTTAGTATTCAGAACTGTGAACCACCTTTCCTGACGCCCCCAGTCAAGCTAAAATTAACTGTATCTGAGGTAATGAGGATATAGGTAGACTAGTTCACATATGTAATTATGAAAACGGCTCTTAACAAGAAGTGGCAAACATTTTGGTTTGAGTCACATTATCATGTTAATAGTGAATAACTGTTCTATCCAAACCTTATCAAGAGATTACAAAGGAAAAATAATCAAAATGTTCTTTCATTTTTTAAAAAAGAAATTACAGAAAACATTTTCTTCCACCATTTAGTGGAATCATCAAGAAAAGGAATTTCTAAAAAGATTTTTTTTCCAGCCTACATATAAACTATAAAAATGCCAGTCTGAAACAACTGCTCCTTTATTTTAAAATGTCATCAGTAGCTCCCTTTATTTAAAAACACTGTGATGAGGGAGATCAGCTCGGTGCTTTGTGACCACCTAGAGGGGTGGGATAGGGAGGGTGGGAGGGAGGGAGACACAAGAGGGAAGAGATATGGGGATATATGTATATGTATAGCTGATTCACTTTGTTATAAAGCAGAAACTAACACACCATTGTAAAGCAATTATACTCCAATAAAGATGTTAAAAATAAATAAATAAAAAACACTGATGAAAAAAATCTTTATTATATAAAAGTCAGTTTTTGAATTAATTTTTTGCACAAAATTGTGTTGCACAATATTGAAAACATTTTTTCTCATTCTTTGAGGTGTGTGTACATATATACATATGTTTGATTACATATATGCCTATATTTATATGTGTGTATTATACATACATATAAATACATATACACATATATGAATATTAAAGTTTAGACACAATAAACCTCCATTTTAGACAAACGAATTTTATATCATTTGAGAATAAATTGGGGGCAGATCAATTATTCAGAATATATTAACAGAAGATATGTTCTAGTTAATATATGCATAGATAGTTATTAGTAGCTCACACTGTTTATTACTATGAACCAAGCTTTCTGAGCCTTTAGAAATTTTTCAGTTTTTGGCTATTACAAGTAGTGCTGCTGTGAATGTACTTGAACATAACATTTGGTACACATATGTATACATTTCTCTTGGCTCTACACCTAGGGCTAGAATTGCCGGGTCATAGGACATACACATGTTCATTTTTAGTAGCTATTGCCAGTTTTCCATAGGGGTTGCACAATTTGAATTCCTGCAAGCAGTGTTTGTACCCTCACCCACAGGTAGTCATTTTTATATCCGCTATTCTGGTACATGTAGGATGATATTTCATTGTAGTTCTAATCTGCATTCCCATTAAGATTAATGAATGAACACTTCTATGTATGCTTATTAGCCATTTGGACATTCCCTTTCTGTGAAGTGCCTGTTCAAGTCTTTCATCCATTCTTCAACTGGATTGTTTATTCTTTGTCATATTGATTTGTACGAGTTCTTTACATATTTGTGATATGAGTCCTTTACTAGATATATTTATTGCAAATATCTTCTTCCACTCTGTAGGTATGCAGTTGGTTTGTGTCAACTCTAGAGCTGTTGGATTGTTCATGGTCAATCAATTCTGAGAGAAAGAAAACACTGGCTTTCATAACAGGAGGCCTGAGTCAAAGGCTTGGACCACTACTGTGTGATTTGGGTCAAGTTTCTTATTTCACCTTGAAGAATTGCTTTACTCCTCTTGTAAGATGGAGTTAATACCATTCACAGTGTGTTTTGAGGGTTAAATGAGCCATTTAAGTGAAAGAGCCTAGCAGAGTGCCTAGCACATATTAGGTGCTTAATGTATTTTATAGGATTAAGGACTATAAAATATTCTCTGTTTAATTTTGTCTCAAGTATCTGATACTGGCCATGGACTTTATAAAAATCTTCAGCTAACAGTTCAGTATTATTGCAGATCCTCCGTGAGGCATGCCTTATATGTTGTTGTGTCTTCCTGATCCCTTCTTGTAACTCAAGGGAGTAAAAAAAAGCCTGAAACAATCACCTTCCTCTCCTGTTTCCTTAGATAGAGGGTCAGAATGTACTTTTTCTGTGGAGGTGAAATGTAACAGATTTTATAGGAAAATAAATACATTGGAAATATGCAGATTTCCAAAAATGTCAGAAATACATATTTTTAAGAGAAACAATTTAAGTGTATTCAATAGGACCTAGTTAAGTAACTTCCAAATATTTTTCTCAGTAGATTTTTTTTAAGTTTGATGGATGATTTCTAGGCTAAACATACACCTACACTTCTGCATTGTATTTGTTCTGTCAAAATGTTAATGACATTTATTTCTAGTTATAAGGAGAGAGAAATTGTGACCTGTTTGATGCGACAGTTACTAGTCTAGGAGCCGTCAGGTGTCATTGCAAGTCAGCTTTCTTGAGTAACGGGATATCTTGATCTCAGCCGAATACTTGAATACAGACTTGAAGAACAATAGGGAAAACTACCATTTCTGGATTTGAGAATTATCAGATTATCAAGTGGAAGTTCATTATTAATTGATGGTACCTTAAAATTCAACATTCAGCATGTCTCTGGTAGCCACTAATGTTATTTACAGAGGTACCCAGTCATCAGTGTCTTGAAATTGTAGGCAGAAGACCCTCGCTTTCATTGATGCAAAACAGAAGAAGGATAATTAAGCAAAATTTATATTCTTCTTCTTATTAGAAGAGCTAGGTTAATTACTCTACGCATTCTAGAAAGGTAGGTTTAACCAGGTGAGAAGACACAGAATTCTGCCCTTTGCTTTCTAATAAATGTTTACCTCAAGTGAATATTCCAAGGGATTATTAGAGTTGGTATTCTCTCAAGCTATAAAATGGTTTAAAATAATCCCCCACTTCCACTCCATTTATAGATCTGTTTTCCTTCTCTCAGGAATTCATTTAGAAGAAATGGGAAAGTGCTAGGAGTAGAATGCTTACTTTTACAGTCTGTTACTATATAACCAAACTAGTTCCAAGTGACCTGTTGACTTCCAAGGCTTAATGGGTTAGTGGGTTCATGAAATCTCTAGGGGGAATCGTGTAAAACCTGAATTGGACCACATCCTTGTCCTTACCAATGTTATCCTTTGAGGATTTGTCACTAAACTAGTCCTATGTTTTCTGTTTTCTGAAGTGCAACTAGTACTTTACAATGACTGGGGACCAGGCATACTGTTCAGTCATTGAGATGATTTGTTAGCCAGCTCTGGAAACCCTATAGCATAATCCCTCCTCTACCCCCCATCAGATCTGCTTTAGGCATTGCTCAATATCACTCATGTGCCAGCTTGTTTTATATTCATATTTAATGAGATCCCGAATTCTCAATTTTGGGCTACACCTACTGGTTTAAAACTAAAAATAATATAACTTTTAGACTCTTGAATATTTAAAATTTAAATTTAGACACCTTAAATTTAAATTAATTGAACAAATGAAATTGGACAGAACCAAGGGGTTGGGGTAGATGATGTGTTAAATATCCAGCTATACTGGAAGGATCCTGATAACTATAATATCTGCTTTGAAAAATTCCTCAAAGATGTTGCTTGGAAGGGCAAAGATCCAGGGAAGTTGCTCAATAGCTTTTGAGGTCTTAAGAGATGCCAAGAAACCTTGAAACCAAGGTTCCTTCAGATCTCCCAGGAACATGGGATCTGTAGAAACCCTGGCTTGGAACTTGGGAAAAAGAAGAAAGAACACATTTCAAGCATGGAAGCTGAGGGCAGAAATCCAGTGTGGATCTTACTCATCTCAGAAACCAATCCATGGACAATGAATTAGTAAGATTTCCTAAGATTTATAATTTCTCCTGGTTATGCTTTTCATCTTATATATTTCCTATAATGATCAGCAGTAAAATTATTAAAATGTAAGATCTGAATGTGTTAGTTTTGGGGAGCAGTGATGAAAGAAGTTATGTACGTTTTACTCAGAGACATGCTTGCTGATAGAAGGAGTGATGTGAAAATCAGCAAAAGGAACGTGACACAGAGAAGAAGCTAAGGCTGAGAAGTGGCCTGGACCTTCACTACTGGAATGCCCCGACCTCTGTCCCTATTCCTGTAGAGATCATTTAAAGACGTTTTCAGAATATTGTGTTGAAATTTCTAATCATCTGAAATCTATAAAAATGTCCACAGAAATAACATTAAGAAAGTGCCATTCTTGTCATGATAATGGTGGCACAGGTAATGGTAAAAGTAATTTACAAATTTGGGTTATTTTAGAAACAGACTAAAAGGAGATGTCATCCTAAAAAACGATAACAAATACAAGGCCAAATCATGGGACTGTAGGTATGGATTCCACTGCTAACTGTAGCATTTATTCCCTATGTAGTAGTATATGTAGTTCACATTTTTTATTATGCAAAATTTCTAACATACACAAAAGTACAGAAAATGATATAATGAATACCTGTATACCTATTACTTGGATAATCAAGATTTTTCATACTTGCTTCCTCTATCTCTTGTTTTGAGCTGAAATATTTTAAAGCACATCTGAGACCTCATTTAAGGATTTTAAAGTTTCCAATGTGTTTTAATTTCACTACTTTTCATTTTACCAATCTTACTGCAAGTAATTGTAGCAGATAGTACTATCATCACTTGCTAGGGAAAGAAACTGAAGCCCAGACTTTTGACTCATCCAAGTTCACCCATGGCTCCAAAGCCTATGTACTTAAACACAGCCCTAAGCCTCAGACCCTGTTGGGCTGTTTATCAGGCCATTTTTGGCCTCAATTCTGTGTCTGTGACAGCCAGTAGTTATCCCAAAACATAAAGAACATCGAGACAATAATATCCAAAATAGTTGATCTAAGAAGTATTCGGGTTTGTCATCCTTTGTTTAAAACAAATCAAACAGATGAAATATCACCAAATGAAACAAAGCAAAACAAACGATCTTCCTAAAAATATTTTTTCTCAAAATAAAATGAAAATTTATTTCTTGAGCAACCCACAGAATGTAAAGCATCCTGGTCAACCACTTATGAGCAAATACTCATTAGGGACCATATTTCTTATTGTGCTGCAACCACTATTTTACTCTCATGAGAACAAGGACTTTAGAGAAATTTATGAAAATAGGCCCAAATATGCCTCTAGACATGGCTCAAGGCAATAGTGTAAGTAGGTCAAATATATTTCCTGTTTTTTTTCTACCATTTCCTGTTTTGTTTTTGTTTTCTCTTCAGAGGACAGAGTCAGCTTGATACCTTCCCCTAAATCTAATCCAGCAAATATTTATTGAGCTTATAATTTCTTTATAGGCGTGTATGTTATCAGCAGATCGTATCATAGTGTGTTGCTGTCATGATGTCATTGATGGAGGAAGGTTGGGGGGTCAGAGAGTGGGGCCTAGTGATGGGAAAAGCTAAACACAGAACTTCAGTGACATCATTAGAGGTAGGACTTGGATTTTCCAAGCTGGGGCAGGGAGAGGGCATTTGAAGTGGATGGACCAGCATGAACAAAGTTGTGAGGTGTGTTAGTTACAGAGTTTAGGTAACAGTGAGTAGGCCACATGCTAGAGAACATTTTCTCGAGATTTGAGTGGAATGGAAAAGGAAAGGAGTAAATACTTAGGGAGCGCCTAATCATGGTATATTAAATCAGGCATTTGATGTACTATTTCATTTAATCTTCATTCAAATCTGTGGGGTGTTGGAGACCTGCCAAAGGACACTAGAAATGGTCAGAACTCAAACTCAGTAGGTAGATTAACTCCAGAGAGGTATCAGCTCCATATTTTCATCTCTAATTATGGAATGGAAGGCTTATGCTGCAGTTAAAGGAATTTCTCCATTAGGGGAAGGATTTTTAGGAGTGGCAAGGTGAAAACTGCCTTTATTATGCAGTGTGTATCACTTTCAGAGTTACAACCTGCACAACAAGGTCCTGCTATCTGATTTCCAGAGCAGTTCCTCCCAGTACTCACTAGATTTGCTCTCTGGTAAAAGGAGGATAGGGTGCCACCCTCACCCTGAATTGGCAAGAAGAATGGAGGGGCGTCAGGTCGGCAACCATTATAATGCTGTTTCCTCACCTGTCATTGGGAGACACTAGTCACCCCACCTGCTTCAAAGATTGTTAATGACAATTAAAATTAATTAGACAACCATTTCTGTGACAATGAAGCTTTGCTTTTTATCCTGGACAATTTCATTTGAGACATTCCATTTAATTTTAACACAATTTAAGATTTTTGATCACTTTTCAGGGGGTTGGGGAGTGGGCAGAATTTTTTTCTTAGAATGATAACAAAGGAAAACTAAATGTAGAGCCAAAGCACCCAAGTTTGGGGTCCTGGCTTGGCCACTTAGGGGTCCGGAGTGACTCTCTTGGTCTTTTGAATCTCAAGTACCTGCCATTCACTCATCATCTATCTCATGTTGTAAGGATTTGATATTTAAACAAAGAAGAAAGTGCTTTGTAAATTAGAAAGTATTTTCTGATATTGGTACAATATGTAGAGTTGTTTTTGTGTGATTACAAGCTGACCACCCATCCATACTTACAAGATATTTTTGTCATCTCATCTGACTCATTTAACAGGAACAAGTGGTCCAGAAGTCAGTACTCAGGCTGACCTGTACATCACATTTTGCCTTCTTCTGAACAATCCAGTGTGTGTCATGTGTTTAGCCTAAAAAAACCCACTGAGAAACATAATCCTTCATCCATTTATTTGGACAATGTCTCCATTTACTGAGTTCTTGGCGTTTCATATCATACACGTGTACTAAGAATTGGAAGTAAGAGAAGCAGTTGAAGTTTTATCAAGATTTGAGTGTTGATGGCTTATTAAGATATGAAAAACATACACATTCTTCCTCTGCCTGAACAGATCTGGGTACAAGGTAAACTATGACTTCTGTTTTTCACGTATGTAAATTTTCCATATGCATTAATGTAGCAAGACTTAGAACTTTGAGGATTTTTTAGATAACAAAAACTGTCCTGGTTAGCCACAATTCTTTCTATCTTCAGTCAATGGAAAAAAGAAATAAGAGGATCGCTATTAAAAAATATGGCTGGGCACCAAGAAAAACTTTAGTCCTAGTAGACTTTATTTCATATGATCCACAAATTTTTTACTTTCTTTGAAGCTGAAGTTGTTCTTCGAAAGGGACTTTTTAGGGAAAGAACATTGTTTCATTTTCCAGAGCGTTGTGTCAGGTAGGTAAGCTGGTAGGCAGACTTTATTCTTTTTCGGTCCTTACCAGTAATATTTAGGTAAAGAATTTCACAGAGGATATGGTACTTGGGAAAAGCTTTTCATTTTAATATGCAGAAATGACTTGTCATCCAAAATTTAAAGCCATGTTACTTCATAGAGTCCAAAGCACAACAAAATAGTTATTTTATCAGCTAATCACATGCTCCTGAATTTGATTTGTCTGCTCTACTGCTGCCATAACATTTTTCAAATCACGGTCAGCACTTCAATAGACTCCATGCAATGTGCTGGTGGAATCTATTTCTGTCTGTTAAGACCTTCCTATCTCGGGAGTGACATTAATGATTATCTCTCCCTTTCACATGGGCGCCCACCAGCTGAATTGCCTAGGTGACTTCCTGCCCACTTGGATGATTAGAGTTTTGCAGCTGACACTGACTTGGGTAGCAGGATCAAATTCCCCACCTCCATCTGGCAGAGCCCGGCTTCGGTCTTCCGAACCCTGAGGACAAAATGAAGGCAGCAGCATTACTCTTACCTACCTCTCTCAGAACGAGAATGTCTCATTGAATGAATGTAAAGGCAGTGGAGCATTGCTTCATTTTTTAGGTGAACATTAATATTAAACAATAGCTCTCCCTGAGAGTGGGCTGCTGCTTGAATACTAAGCTGCTTCATTAAGACTGAAACTGGACAAAAGATAAAAAGGAAATTAAGCCTAGCAAAAGGGGCTAGGAAGGAAGGAAGGAAGCAGATTTTTAAAGACTAGCCAAATGTACAACCTTAGAGGAATTCAGAAAAACAATCATTGTCTTTAAAACATGGTGATTTTCCATTGCTTCATGTAAAGAGGTCTTTTAAAATACTGAATTTAGGTTAGAAATATGTCTGCCACCTCACCCAGGACCTTAGCTTTGTATGCTATAATGGGAAATGCTTTATTCATGTTTTGATGGTTTATAATTGGGGATTTTAATAGGTTAATCTGTTGCCCCAATTTCTCACACTGTGTCCATACCTTCTGCAGTGTGGTTTTGCAGCTCCTCCCATTAAGAGATGGTGTCAATTCTTCCACCTCTTCAATACGGATTGGCCTTATGATGTGATCTGGCCCATAGAATTTGGTGCAAGTGACTGTGGACCAATCCAAGCCAAAAGCCTTGAGCACTTGCTCCCTCTGTTAGAACCCTGCCTCAGCTGTCAAGGTAGTCTGCTGGAGGATGAGATACCATGTGGAAGAGCTTAGTTGTTTCAGCTAAGGCCTATTTGAGACAAGCCTATGGCCAGCTGAACACCAAAAACTGACCCACAGTTGACCACAAATGCATAAGTGAGCCCAGTTGACAAGTTGACTCTGGTGTGGTAATAAATGTTTATTGTTTTAAGATTCTGAGTTTTAGGTGGTTAGTCAGGCAGCAATAGCTAACTGATACAAAAACCAAGAATATATGTCATTATTTTTATTTCCTTATATTCATTAATAAAGACAATATTTATATTCTATTATATATATCATATTATACTATATATTGTATTATATTATATTAACTTAAACTAATGAAACAATAGGATAAAATGAATTAGGGTTCCTTGGCCCACTTAAGACAAGTCACCTGAGTGGCAAGAAATGAAGCCAGAGATGCAATCTTAGCCTCTTTCAAACTCTTATGATTCATGATGATGCTGCTGGATTTTTTTTTTTCTTGAGGGCAATTGTGGTCCTTGGAAGTGTTTTAAGTGTCTGTGCAGGATGTCCTGAAAGTAGTTATATAAATACCTCAACTAATTCTTAAGATCTCTGATCTCAAATTGAGTCTTGGTGTTCAACCTATCATTCTCCATAGGAGTGCACACTTTGCGTGTATCTGCTAAGGATAGTTAGAAGAATTAAAAGATAATAACAGTTAGCATTTATTGAATATTCAGAGTGTGCCTGGCACTGTTCTAAGCTCTTTATGTATATGAACTCATTTAATGTTCCCAAGGACATCTGTCTAGGAGATAGAGTGTTATCGTCTCCATTTTTCAGGTGAGGCAGTTGAGGTATAGAGAGGATATGGGATTGCTCATAGCCACATAGCGAGTAAAGTGTGAAGTGCTAGAGGCTATTACCCTAAATACTGTAACTGTTTCTACTTAACATGTGTCACTACTAATACTGTATAAGCACATCTGTTTACTCCAATTTTTATTATTCCTATATTTGTGGTGATTTTGATTACCACCACAACAAATCTAGCTAATGTGATTATGCTTAATATCTCGAGCACTCCCTTTAATAGAAGGGAGTCTGCCCAGGTCCTATAAAATATTTAACTTCCTATTAGAGAAGATCATGGTCTCTAAGGCTCTACCAAGCTGAAATACTTTTGCAAATGACTCAGTATTTATAAGCAGATGGTAAGTTTTCCATCAGGGCCAGGACTAGAGTGAGGCACCCAGGAAACAGCATGTAAGGAGGCACTAACTCCTGACCCTATACTTGCTCAACTCCAAGAGTCAGCGCTTCCTGAAATTTTGTGCTTTGAGCACCTAGCTTGCCTCACCCTAGTCCCGGGCATGTTTTCTATTCTTTCTTCCTGGAGATTAAGGACCTTCTCATGTGTTTTTTCCCCCCTAGCTTTATTGAGGTATACTTGACTAATCAAATTGTAAGACATTTAAAGTGTATAATGTGATGATTTGACATATGTATATAGTGTGAAAGGATTCCCCCACTGAGTTAATTAACACGTCTATCACCCTACGTATTTACTTTTTTTTTTTTGGTGGGAACATTTAAGTTCTACTCTCTCAAATTTCAATCATACAATGCAGTGTTATTAACTATAGTCACTGTATTATACATTAGATTCTCAGACCTTATTCATCTTATAACTGAAAGTTTATACCCTTTTACCAACTTCTCCCTATTTCCCTCACCTTCATGTACTGCTACAGCATCTGAACTTACACTGTGATAGCATTTTGCCCTTCTGGTCTATATGCCTAGCTGCTTAAGGGTGGGGACAAAGTCTTGTCACCTTCACAATTATATCTCCTTCACTTATCACATAGTAGGTGTTCAATAAAGGTTTTCCAAATGAATTAAGAGAAATTCATTCAGGAACATACCCTAGGGGGCTGGTTACATTAAGACAGAAGGACATTTTCCCTATCCTTGGAGCTCAAAACCCCAAAAGGGAAAGACATAAATCAAATCATCACACAGTAGTGAGCCATGTTCTCTGATAGAGGCCTAGTCAGGAGTCTCTGAGAGCACAGAGGAGGGAATAAGAACAACCATCTGGGAGATGTGGGGTGTGGACCCAAAGCTTGGGTCCTACCCATCCCATCAGCTTCTTCCCTGCATTCAGGTCTGTAGGGCGTCATGCCAATTCTCTGATAGCAAACAGGCGGGGATGGAAGAGTCATTTCTGAACAGGAATTACCTCATGAGGCAGCTGGGGAAGGGCAACAGGGAGAAGGAGTTTTTTTTCTAACAAATTAAGTTTGGCATGCTGTCGGGACACCCAAGTGGAGTATTCTCTGAAGAGCGTGAACTCCTGAGCTTGGGGTTCAAGAAAAAAAAAAAAAATCAGGGATAAAGCTGTAAATTTGGAAGCCATAGCATAAAAGCAATATTTGAGACTTTGGGGAAAAGTGAGATTGCCTATGTAGAGAAAAGAGGGAAGAAATATACTGAGAGGAATGGACAGAATGTGTGGTGTCTATTTATATTCACTGTGCTCCAAAGTAATATCCAGCCTTCCTGTGTAGGAAGAGTCCGTCTTCAGAAATGCCAAAGCCCTCTTTTGGTCAGAGTTGTCACTTGGCATGATAGCTGACACCTCTTTCAGTGGGAACACATATAGGGCTATAACATAAAAACTAAGGGGATAAGCCTGGATCATATTGCTATCAGGGGGAACATAGCCTTTTTTAAAATGAAGAAAAAGTGTTCTCTGATTTTTCAGAAGGTAGATTTGTAACCAAACATCTATTCTTAGGAGACAATTGTCTTATTCCTGGAAATATTTGTAAAATTTCATATGAAAAAGACTGGTGTTTCTTGTATTTTAATTGCCCCTCTCTCAGACCCCTGTAATAGCAAAATGTTTTTTTTATGAGGTTTTTTTTTTCCAGAGTACTAAATCTTGATATAATCAATACTATATATGTTAACTATCTTCAGGCTGTCTGTAGTAAGTTTGAATTATTAGATTCCTCTGAGGTCTAGACTGTTTTTCTCTCAGCTGTCACTTACCATTTATCCATCTATAGTATATAGATGTTTTACAGGAATAGTTCTGGGTACATAAATAAATTATGTGGCTGGTGGCAAAGATTGGTTGTTATACCAAGTCTCCAGTGTATTATATTTAATAATCCAAACTGTGATAAAAAGAGAGAAAGAGAGAGAAGGAGGAAGACTGTTCTTCTTAGCCCTCACTGGTACCTTCTGGAAAGGGCCAGAAAAGACCCTCCATAATGGGACCGTGTTACCAGTGAGACTCTCACATCACGGGCACAGCACCTTGGGGAAGAAAAGGTGCTCTACCGATAGAAAGTCTATTAATTAAACACCTCAGTGAAACAGTTCCAGAAGCTACGGACAACCAGATTAATCATACTATTTTTATTTTTACAAATGCTTATTGAGCATTTGTGGAGAAAAATGTTAGATTCTCCCCAGCCTCCTCCTTCCTCTCCCTCCCTCCCCTGCTTCCTTCTCTCTACCTCTACTTTGCTCCACAAAGGATGGGGAACAGCTGAGATGAGAATGCACGTGTTAAAAAAGTAATAAAATTGAAAATTGAGATCAGGGAAAATGTAAATAAAAGTAAATGTTCAATAGCAGGGAAAGGAAAAATCCAAATTCCAAGATGATAAGGGTCAGCCTACTTGTTACAGTTGAGCTTCAAATGGGGTCTGAATTTTCTGGACGTTGAAATAAACCAGAAGACATGAATGGCTGCATAGTTCTTATTATTAAAAAAAAAAGGAAGTTTCTCAGGAGAAGCAAAATTATCCCATCCTAGGATTTTGTATAGTCTTATGTGAATATCAGGCATTTAAAATTTTCATTTAATCCTCACAAGAAGTTAGGTATTATTTTAAATGGCTCACAGTTGAGGAAATTGGGCCCAAACACATAAAACTGTTCAAAGTTGTACTGGTGCTAAACATCGGTGTTAGGATTCAAACCTAGGTCATCAGATTCTTATTCTGGTTCCAGAATGTTACTGCTGTTTTCATAGCTTTCCCTCCTCTGGGAAACTCTAGCCCATCCTACTTTATATCATAGAGGCATTCCTGAAAATTCTTTGTGAAATCAATCAATCTATGTAGCAAATATATGTGTGTGTGTGTCTATGTATATATATATGTGTATGTATATATCACACATACATGTATACATTATATACACATGTATGTACATATATACATATATAGTTATATATTGCAAATGAGATCATAGTTTTCTTTGACAAGATTCATGATTCTAGGATGTTTTATCTCATAACTGATATTCATTTCACAATAGTAACTTTTTTTTTTAACATCTTTATTGGAGTATAATTGCTTTACAATGGTGTGTTAGTTTCTGCTTTATAACAAAGTGAGTCAGTTATACATATACATATGTTCCCATATCTCTTCCCTCTTGCGTCTCCCTCCTTCCCACCCTCCCTATCCCACCCCTCTAGGTGGTCACAAAGCACCGAGCTGATCTCCCTGTGCTATGGGGCTGCTTCCCACTAGCTAGCTATTTTACATTTGGTAGTGTATATATGTCCATGACACTCTCTCACCCTGTCACATCTTACCCTTCCCCCTCCCCATATCCTCAAGTCCATTCTCTAGTAGGTCTGTGTCTTTATTCCCGTCTTGCCACTAGGTTCTTCATGTCCTTTTTTTTTTTTTCCCTTAGATTCCATATATATGTGTTAGCATAATGTATTTGTTTTTCTCTTTCTGACTTACTTCACTCTGTATGACAGACTCTAACTCCATCCACCTCACTACAAATACCTCCATTTCGTTTCTTTTTATGGCTGAGTAATATTCCATTGTATATATGTGCCACATCTTCTTTATCCATTCATCCGATGATGGACACTTAGGTTGCTTCCATGTCCTGGCTATTGTAAATAGAGCTGCAATGAACATTTTGGTACATGACTCTTTTTGAATTATGGTTTTCTCAGGGTATATGCCCAGTAGTGGGATTGCTGTGTCGTATGGTAGTTCTATTTTTAGTTTTTTAAGGAACCTCCATACTGTTCTCCATAGTGGCTGTATCAATTTACATTCCCACCAACAGTGCAAGAGTGTTCCCTTTTCTCCACACCCTCTCCAGCATTTATTGTTTCTAGATTTTTTGATGATGGCCATTCTGACCGGTGTGAGATGATATCTCATTGTAGTTTTGATTTGCATTTCTCTAATGATTAATGATGTTGAGCATTCTTTCATGTGTTTGTTGGCAATCTGTATATCTTCTTTGGAGAAATGTCTGTTTAGGTCTTCTGCCCATTTTTGGATTGGGGTGTTTGTTTTTTTGTTCACAATAGTAACTTTTAACCTTTTCTTTAACCTACAAATTGAAGGCAGTAGTTTTCAACATTTTCATTGGCAATGACACCCTCTTTTCCATGGAAATTCTCCACAGAACCTCAGAGACAGGAACAGATTGCAGTGGAGCTGCTCTGGAGGAGCCCTGGCTGGGACAGAGGGGGTTGGGAGGAGGACAGCACCCTTAAACACAATGTAAAACCAGTGCCTTTAGAATTTACAGTACAAAGAGCTGCCATGTTTACTGTCTTGTTTAATTGTTTAATTTGTGGTTTAAACCAATCCTATCGGGTAGATTGGTCTAGAACTTCCCTTATTTTAAAGGTGAAGAAATTGAGGCTCCTAGTTAGTGACGTGTAATCAACTGGTGTTTGTGTTTACTCCTGATCGCCTGGGCCTAGAAGACAAGGAAGACGACGGGGCAGTGTGAGAGGCTGAGAGCAAAGAAGCAAGGTGCTTCCTAGTCTCGTATCTTGGGAGTCCTGCCTCACTTGTCAGTAGCCCTAAAGCAGAGCGTGGGAGAGCCCACGGATTGATGGTGAAACACGCTATGGTTTAGCCAAGAGTTAACGTTTGTTTCACCTTCTGAAATCTTGTTTCCTAACCTCCTTGAATGAATAAAAAATTAGGGAGGGAGTCTTTTAAAATGAGATAGAGGAACCGAAGAGATATTGTGGTCATGTAGAAAAAGAGTAAAATAGGATGTAGAAAATCTCTTCATTCCAAGTGCTTCGCAAAGAGGCTATACATTTATGCTCCTCTGTTTTACCTGGATTTGCCTTTCCCTTTGAAATAAACACTGACATTTCTTGCTCTCTTTTAAAAAATTTTTATTATAAAAAATTCAAATACATACGAAAGTATTTAGAAAGAATAGTGTAAAAATTCTCACATACTCTTCACTCGCCTTCAGTAATTTTACACTCATGACATTTTGTTGCCTCAGTATGCCCCCCACCCTGGATTATTTTGAAGCAAATCTTTGACATGATTGTATTTCATCTGTCAATATAACAGGGAAGCCTCTTAATAGAGGAGATGTCATGGTTCAAAATGGTCCCTGCTCAAAGGGTTTCAAGTTCTACCTTCTCAATGGAGAGAAGGGTCGGGACTAAGGGACTCTTCTGCTGCCGTGATCACAAGCGGTGATTCTCTTACTGCTCTTGATCCACAAGAGCACAAGATCCACACTTAACCAATTTACTTCTGTTTTTTCACATTTGAGAAGAAAAACCAGTGACTTTTCTCTCCCAGACTAAATAATGTCTGAACATTCATCCTTCAGGAAGGCAGAACTTGGTGACTGTGCCTGCAGGGTACCTTTGACTACCCCCGTATGCTCTCTTGCCACCTCTGATTCTATTAGCTGAATACCATAGTGTAAGAGCATTTATTGCCATAATCTAGAGGACGTTCCTCTAAATGGGGTCCACAGGCTCTTACAAGGTCCATGGGTGGGCTTTAGGAGGTCTGTGGTCCTCCTGAAATTATGTAGAAAATTTTGTGAGAATGTGTGATGTACATTTTTAGAGGGTCTCCAGCCTTTATCAGTTTCTCAAAGGGGCCTGCGAATCCCCTGAAATATTAAAATTGTGGCACTAAGCTTTGAACCTGTGCACAGAGAGAAACATTAGTTATTGTATTGGATCACAGTGAGGAGGTCCACGAATGTGGGGATGGTCCAACCGGAGGAGCATGAAGCCAACCAAGGTCCTGCAAATGTTAAGAGAAGGGATAGAATTTTGGTTTGTATCTAGATGTCTTGTAGATATCAGGGAGGGGAGGAATTGCAGCCAGTACTTGACGAACTGTTACTTAAACTGCCATGTGGACATTCAACCTCATAGGACACAGACTCTAAAGGGCACTTGAATGCCATGGTGAACTAGTTAATGCTTCCAAAGACCACAGTGCTCACTGGGTCCCAAAAGGCCAATTTTTCTATTTATCTGTAAGAAGTGAATATGATGGTACAGGACACTGTAAAATAGAGGCAGATAGTGTTGAGTTTTTATTCAGAGATCGTCAAGATGATTTTAATCCAAATATCTTATTAAATGCTGTAAATTCCAAAAATGGCCACGATCCTTCACTGTTCTTTGGTCCATAACCTTTATAATGTGACTTTGCAGCTTCTCCCATCAAAAGGTAGAATCTTTTTACCAACTCCTTGATCCTTCACTGGCTTTGTGACTTGCTTTGGCAAATAAATGCAGTGGAAATAACACGTTTTCAGTTCCAACTCACGTCTCCAAGAGGCCTTGCGTACCATGTGTTTGTTCTCTTTCTGGAGCCGCCTGCCTCGGTTTACAATGCTAGCTTGCTGGAAGGTGGCCAACTACATGCTTCAGAGATGTGTCAATTCTGATGTCCTAGCAGACATCCCACATGTGGGAAGGAGCCCAGACAATATCAGTAAAGCCTCTGACCCTGACTTTCCCCACTGCTGCTGATTAAAGATGCATGATAGCTGAGCTGAAACCTGAAGAAACATCCAGTCGATCCCAGACTAAGTTTCTGACCCTCAGAATCATGAGCTACCTAAATGGTTTCTGTTTTAAGCTATTTCGTTTGGGGGGAGGGGTACTTGTTATTACAGCATTAGTTAAGTCATACCCTGGGAATCACTTCTATTCAAGATAGAATCACATTCTTAGATTTGAAAGAGATTTCAGTGCCTCGGAATGTTTGACATTTTTACATAAACTTTTATTTGCTTCTTTACCTTGTATTCAAGTGCATGTTATTTTTTAAAAATTTTTTGTTGCTCTCCCCTTCTCTTCCCTTTGAATGGGAAGTGTCACTGTTAGTCACATAAACTGACTTCTCTAATTTTGTTTTTCCCCCATCTGTGCACTAGGAATTTTCACCTGCTGTAGGATGAAACAAATTTGGATAGGCAGGTATTCTTCCAAATGCATTGCTCAAGCCAAGAAGCCAGCTTTGAAAAACTAAACACTAAAAATACATGTGTGTGTGTGTGTGTGTGTGTATGTATATATATATATATATACATACACACATATATATATATAATGTATTAATATGTTTATTTATTTTACTGAAGCTTCCCTTCCCTGGGGCATAATTTCAAAGTCATTTTATTTGTAGAATAACAATTAAGTAAAACTAATGACTGGGAGTGAAAAACATTAATTTATACAGCAAAATATTATCCTAGTATGTACTCATGATTATCAGTAAAACATTGATTAAAATGAAAGGATGATAGTAGAACCAACACCTTAATCTCTTCATTCTAATAATAGTGCTTTTATGTAGGGATTGAGTCTATAGATTTTGTGTCATATTTGAAGGTATTTGAGACTCCAAACGACTAAGAACCACTGATTTAGTGCAAACTGCCCTCACAATTTATTACTAGGTGTTTGAATAAATTTACCTTTTCCTATGTTGACATAGCTGCAGCTTTTGTCTGTGTAGAAAAAGAGAAAATTTGGCTATATCTTCCTATTCTCATTGTTAAATAGTTGAGAAGGCACCTAAAATTGCCTTTACTCACCCACAGATGTCTCTCTGAATACAAACAAGATGAAGAATGACTTGTGGATATTGGTCCTGGAGTCTGAAAGCATCATGAATGCACACAATGGAGAGAAGTGAAGATGGAAAAAGTGAGGTTCAAATAGCAGTAGTGATAGAACCCCACTGAAGGGGAAAGACTGAAGTGTGTCTCAGCGGGTAGAGGACACAATTACCCATCTTTATGCCTCATCTCAGATAAATGGGGGCCGCAGTCTGCAGGTCTCACTTATATCTTGTTCAAGTTTTTTCTTAGCTAGACCCCAGTTTGATTCCATGCTTAATATCCCATTGAGAAAGCCAAAAACATACCTTTGTATTTTTATGCTTCTATGCCCTTAGGAGGGAAACCCTGAGATGAAGTTGGATGTACACAGGGAATAAGAAACACCTGTAAAAGATGAGAGGCTAGGGATGCAGGATTGGGCAGAGAAAGTCTTCAGACAGCATTGCTGATCGGATACCTGTGAAAGGAAAGTTGGAAGGTAGGCTTGGGAGGTAGAGCCTCATACCATGATGCAGATCAGAAAGTTCCGCCAGTTCAAAGGAAGCTTTAGTGTAAAGACCCTTCATTAGAGGAATCCGGAACTAGGCAGAGATAGCCAAACCTAGCTCCCTTTTATACTCAGTCATCAAAAAGGGGCTGTCTGAGGGGATCATGGCCTTGAGTTGAAAGCAGAGACAGATCCTGAAACTATACTTCTTGAAGCTGAAGGGCAAGTTCATCCTTGACGGGGGGAGCCAAGGGATACACCTGCACAGCTGCCACAGCCCCCTGCCATTTACAGGAATGATGAATGCCTAGCCATTTCTAAAAAGTCTTAAATAATTCAAGTAAATTAACAAATAACTTAATTGCCTTGCTCAAGGATTATTTAAAATGACAGGAAGAGAATTTGTGTGTGTGTGTGTGTGTGTGTGTGCATGTATGTGTGTTTTAACTGTGATAGGGAGGTTGGAAAAAGGGAAATTTTAAAAGATGCAACATGGCATAGTGGAAAAAGAAGATTAAATATAGATGTGTGTCATGACCCCTTCAGGTTTTTACCATTCTTTCAGCAAACATTTATGAAGACCTTCCTGTATTTGAGACCCCACTAGGAAATGGAAACGTTGATGTGAAAAACATAATTCCTACAATGAACTTCACAGTCTAACTGAAGTAACTTAAAAGTCAGTAGTTACAAAACAAAGTGCTAGAGACTCTAATCATCACATAAGCTTATTCTCTTTGCCATCATCATTGTCAACACTAGCACGCTTATTGAGTGCTTGCCATGAGCTAGTTCTTTACTAAGCCTTCTAAATGCATGATCTCATTTAAACTTCCTATAAAAATTTCATCAGGTAGCTCAGAATATTTGTTGAAAGAAAGAATAAGAGGAGGAGGAATTGCAGTGAAGGGAGGAGGAGCCTTTCCAGACAGAGGGAATAACATGGGAAGGCAAAAGAACAGGAGAACTGTCAGATTCATGGTCAGCTTCCGTCTACCCATAATTCCTTGTGTCTGAAGCATAAATTCCATACTGGTAAGGAGTGCAGAATAAGAAAAAAATGGGCAAAAATGGGAAATGAGGCAGATCCTGAAGAACTTTGGGTGCTAAGCCATCATGTTTAACTTTTGTGCTGAAAATTATGATGAACCACTAGAGGAATTAAAGCTTTAGCTTCCCGCCTCTCCTCCTGGGTAATCTTACACTCATCCAGCTCTCAGGATTTTTATGCTTTGGTATAATGGGATGTCCGCAGTGAGAACATTAGACACTGGTGCCATATAGTGCAGGTCTTCTAGCACTGCAACTCCGACATGGGCAATACCTTGTTAGAAATGCTAATTATCCACCCCTAGCCCAGGTGTACTGAATCTAACTCTCTGAGGGTGGGGCTCAGGGATTTGCACTTAACAAGCTCTCCAGGTGATCCTGATGCACAGCAAGTCTGAGAAGCTCAGCTCTCAACAAGAGCTATTTCACGTGCAGTGGTCTGCTCTCACAGGTGCTGCCTCTGAACTGTTTCTGGCTCTTAAGGAGGTCTGGACAGAAACTGAGGGTGCTCAGAAACCATTAAGCAACTCAACGGAAAGATCTTACGTTGGGTGACTATTATTAAAATGGTTTTGCATTTTGCGATGTCATTTTAATTTCACTTCCCTGAATACATTTTTAATGATATTTTACAAAAGTCACTATCTGATAAATTGGACACACACAAATTGGCCCTCTGCATCACAGAAGTGTGAAGCGTTGTGTACACTTAGCCATCACGGCTCTTTCCATTCTTTTCAGTTTGGGTGCCCTGTTTATAGAGGACATTGAACATGCCACTTTGGGAAGGTAAATGTTAACTTATCTTTTGCACCTTGTATATGCCATTATCATTCCCCAAGGCCCCCTGATTTCCTGCTTTGGGGGCACTTGACAAACGAGCCTATTTTTCCTGAGATGCTGTTGCTAGGGAGCAACTTGCTTCTTTACCAGCTTCTCACACTTCCCACTGATTTCACTGTTTTCCAGATGTGTTCAGACCCAGAGATTAAACAATAGATGAAAGAGACCAGAAGGAAGGCATTTTACTGCAATATGTTTTGGTGGTGTTAGAAACAATTTTTGAATTGGCCTATTGAAACAGAAAAATATGGGGATAATTCTCACATTGTAAAGCTACCCAAAGTATTTAATTTTCATGGAAACAAAATGCCCTTTAAAAATATCATTAGAAATCTGTGACAGTGCAATATAATGCTTCCAAGCTTTCTTTGGGAGCCCTTGTGCTTTATAGTTTTGAGGGGGAGTTTATAGTACTCTTTTGCTTTTAAAATAGACATTGAGCTGTTTTCAAAGAGGAAAAGAATTTCCTCAATAGAAAATAATTAAGTGAAATAAATGAATCCCTTACTTGTTACACCAAAAAAATCCATAAGGGTGATCAAAAGATGATTTAGTGATGGAAGCTGACTCAAGTTGTTATGGCAACTACAATCTGAAAGTACCTGATTGTGCGTGTGTGTTTTATTTTCCTCTCTTCTCTCTTTTTATAAGAAAGGAAAAAAAAAAAAGTTGTTTTCCATCTGGTTTAATCACAGTGTTAAAATACCAACGTCAAAGAAAAGTATCTAATAAACATAATTTCACATCTGTTTCAAGTCTAGTGATATTTCATCTTTTTTTTTTTTTTTTAAACATCTTTATTGAAGTATAATTGCTTTACAATGGTGTGCTAGCTTCTGCTTTACAACAAAGTGAATCAGTTACACATATACATATGTTGCCATATCTCTTCCCTCTTGCATCTCCCTCCCTCCCACCCTCCCTATCCCACCCCTCTAGGTGGTCACAAAGCACCGAGCTGATCTCCCTGTGCTATGCGGCTGCTTCCCACTAGTTATCTATTTTACATTTGGTAGTGTATATATGTCCATGACACTCTCTCACCCTGTCACATCTCACCCCTCCCCCTCCCCATATCCTCAAGTCCATTCTCTAGTAGGTCTGTGTCTTTATTCCCATCTTGCCACTAGGTTCTTCATGACCTCTTTTTTTTTTTTTTTCCCTTAGATTCCATATATATGTGTTAGCATACTGTATTTCTTTTTCTCTTTCTGACTTACTTCACTCTGTATGACAGACTCTAACTCCATCCACCTCATTACAAATACCTCCATTTCATTTCTTTTTATGGCTGAGTAATATTCCATTGTATATATGTGCCACATCTTCTTTATCCATTCATCCGATGATGGACACCTAGGTTGCTTCCATGTCCTGGCTATTGTAAACAGAGCTGCAATGAATATTTTGGTACATGACTCTTTCTGAATTATGGTTTTCTCAGGGTATATGCCCAGTAGTGGGATTGCTGGGTCATATGGTAGTTCTATTTTTAGTTTTTTAAGGAACCGCCATACTGTTCTCCATAGTGGCTGTATCAATTTACATTCCCACCAACAGTGCAAGAGTGTTCCCTTTTCTCCACACCCTCTCCAGCATTTATTGTTTCTAGATTTTTTGATGATGGCCATTCTGACTGGTGTGAGATGATACCTCATTGTAGTTTTGATTTGCATTTCTCTAATGATTAATGATGTTGAGCATTCTTTCATGTGTCTGTTGGCAATCTGTATCTCTTCTTTGGAGAAATGTCTATTTAGGTCTTCTGCCCATTTTTGGATTGGGTTGTTTGTTTTTTTGTTATTGAGCTGCATGAGCTGCTTGTAAATCTTGGAGATTAATCCTTTGTCCGTTGCTTCATTTGCAAATATTTTCTCCCATTCTGAGGGTTGTCTTTTGGTCTTGTTTATGGTTTCCTTTGCTGTGCAAAAGCTTTTAAGTTTCATTAGGTCCCATTTGTTTATTTGTGTTTTTATTTCCATTTCTCTAGGACCTGGGTCAAAAAGGATCTTGCTGTGACTTATGTCATACAGTGTTCTGCCTATGTTTTCCTCTAAGAGTTTGATAGTGTCTGGCCTTACACTTAGGTCTTTAATCCATTTTGAGTTTATTTTTGTGTATGGTGTTAGGGAGTGTTCTAATTTCATACTTTTACATGTACCTGTCCAATTTTCCCAGCACCACTTATTGAAGAGGCTGTCTTTTCTCCACTGTATATGCTTGCCTCCTTTATCAAAGATAAGGTGACCATATGTGCGTGGGCTTATCTCTGGGCTTTCTATCCTGTTCCATTGATCTATATTTCTGTTTTTGTGCCAGTACCAAACTGTCTTGATTACTGTAGCTTTGTAATATAGTCTGAAGTCAGGGAGCCTGATTCCTCCAGCTCCATTTTTCGTTCTCAAGATTGCTTTGGCTATTCGGGGTCTTTTGTGTTTCCATACAAATTGTGAAATTTTTTGTTCTAGTTCTGTGAAAAATGCCAGTGGTAGTTTGATAGGGATTGCATTGAATCTGTAGATTGCTTTGGGTAGCAGAGTCATTTTCACAATGTTTATTCTTCCAATCCAAGAACATGGTATATCTCTCCATCTATTTGTATCATCTTTAATTTCTTTCATCAGTGTCCTATAATTTTCTGCATACAGGTCTTTTGTCTCCTTAGGTAGGTTTATTCCTAGGTATTTTATTCTTTTTGTTGCAATGGTAAACGGGAGTGTTTTCTTAATTTCACTTTCAGATTTTTCATCATTAGTATACAGGAATGCAAGAGATTTCTGTGCATTAATTTTGTATCCTGCTACTTTACCAAATTCATTGATTAGCTCTAGTAGTTTTCTGGTAGCATCTTTTGGATTCTCTATGTATAGTATCATGTCATCTGCAAACAGTGACAGCTTTACTTCTTCTTTTCCGATTTGGATTCCTTTTATTTCTTTTTCGTCTCTGATTGCTGTGGCTAACACTTCCAAAACTATGTTGAATAATAGTGGTGAGAGTGGGCAACCTTGTCTTGTTCCTGATCTTAGTGGAAATGGTTTCAGTTTTTCACCATTGAGGACAATGTTGGCTGTGGGTTTGTCATATATGGCCTTTATTATGTTGAGGAAAGTTCCCTCTATGCCTACTTTCTGCAGGACTTTTATCATAAATGGGTGTTGAATTTTGTCGAAAGCTTTCTCTGCATCTATTGAGATGATCATATGGTTTTTCTCCTTCAATTTGTTAATATGATGTATCACGTTGATTGATTTGCGTATATTGAAGAATCCTTGCATTCCTGGAATAAACCCCACTTGATCATGGTGTATGATCCTTTTAATGTGCTGTTGGATTCTGTTTGCTAGTATTTTGGATTTTTGCATCTATGTTCATCAGTGATATTGGCCTGTAGTTTTCTTTCTTTGTGACATCTTTGCCTGGTTTTGGTATCAGGGTGATGGTGGCCTCGTAGAATGAGTTGGGGAGTGTTCCTCCCTCTGCAATATTTTGGAAGAGTTTGAGAAGGATAGGTGTTAGCTCTTCTCTAAATGTTTGATAGAATTCGCCTGTGAAGCCATCTGGTCCTGGGCTTTTGTGTGTTGGAAGATTTTTAATCACAGTTTCAATTTCAGTGCTTGTGATTGGTCTGTTCATATTTTCTATTTCTTCCTGGTTCAGTCTCGGCAGGTTGTGCATTTCTAAGAATCTGTCCATTTCTTCCAGGTTGTCCATTTTATTAGCATAGAGTTGCTTGTAGTAATCTCTTATGATCGTTTGTATTTCTGCAGTGTCAGTGGTTACTTCTCCTTTTTCATTTCTAATTCTATTAATTTGAGTCTTCTCCTTTTTTCTCTTGATGAGTCTGGCTAATGGTTTATCAATTTTGTTTATCTTCTCAAAGAACCAGCTTTTAGTTTCATTGATTTTTGCTATTGTTTCCTTCATTTCTTTTTCATTTATTTCTGATCTGATCTTTATGATTTCTTTCCTTCTGCTAGCTTTGGGGTTTTTTTGTTCTTCTTTCTCTAATTGCTTTAGGTGCAAGGTTAGGTTGTTTATTCGAGATGTTTCCTGTTTCTTGATGTAGGCTTGTATTGCTATAAACTTCCCTCTTAGAACTGCTTTTGCTGCATCCCATAGGTTTTGGATCGTCGTGTCTCCATTGTCATTTGTTTCTAGGTATTTTTTGATTTCCCCTTTGATTTCTTCAGTGATCACTTCGTTATTAAGTAGTGTATTGTGTAGCCTCCATGTGTTTGTATTTTTTACAGATCTTTTCCTGTAATTGATATCTAGTCTCATAGCGTTGTGGTCGGAAAAGATACTTGATACGATTTCAATTTTTTTAAATTTACCAAGGCTTGATTTGTGACCCAAGATATGATCTATCCTGGAGAATGTTCCATGAGCACTTGAGAAAAATGTGTATTCTGTTGTTTTTGGGTGGAATGTCCTATAAATATCAATTAAGTCCATCTTGTTTAATGTATCATTTAAAGCTTGTGTTTCCTTATTTATTTTCATTTTGGATGATCTGTCCATTGGTGAAAGTGGGGTGTTAAAGTCCCCTACTATGATTGTGTTACTGTCGATTTCCCCTTTTATGGCTGTTAGAATTTGCCTTATGTATTGAGGTCCTCCTATGTTGGGTGCATAAATATTTACAATTGTTATACCTTCCTCTTGGATCGATCCCTTGATCATTATATAGTGTCCGTCTTTGTCTCTTGTAATTGTCTTTATTTTAAAGTCTATTTTGTCTGATATGAGAATTGCTACTCCAGCTTTCTTTTGATTTCCATTTGCATGGAATATCTTTTTCCATCCCCTCACTTTCAGTCTGTATGTGTCTCTAGGTCTGAAGTGGGTCTCTTGTAGACAGCATATATATGGGTCTTGTTTTTGTATCCATTCAGCCAGTCTGTGTCTTTTGGTGGGAGCATTTAATCCATTTACATTTAAGGTAATTATCGATATGTATGTTCCTATTCCCATTTTCTTAAATGTTTTGGGTTTGTTATTGTAGGTGTTTTCCTTCTCTTGTGTTTCTTGCCTAGAGAAGTTCCTTTAGCATTTGTTGTAAAGCTGGTTTGGTAGTGCTGAACTCTCTCAGCTTTTGCTTGTCTGTAAAGGTTTTAATTTCTCCATCAAATCTGAATGAGATCCTTGCTGGGTAGAGTAATCTTGGTTGTAGGTTTTTCTCCTTCATCACTTTAAGTATATCCTGCCACTCCCTTCTGGCTTGCAGCGTTTCTGCTGAAAGATCAGCTGTTAACCTTATGGGGATGCCCTTGTGTGTTATCTGTTGTTTTTCCCTTGCTGCTTTTAATATGTTTTCTTTATATTTAATTTTTGATAGTTTGATTAATATGTGTCTTGGTGTGTTTCTCCTTGGATTTATCCTGTATGGGACTCTCTGTGCTTCCAGGACTTGATTAACTATTTCCTTTCCCATATTAGGGAAGTTTTCAACTATAATCTCTTCAAATATTTTCTCAGTCCCTTTCTTTTTCTCTTCTTCTTCTGGGACCCCTATAATTCGAATGTTGGTGCGTTTAATGTTGTCCCAGAGGTCTCTGAGACTGTCCTCAGTTCTTTTCATTCTTTTTTCTTTATTCTGGTCTGCAGTAGTTATTTCCACCATTTTATCTTCCAGGCCACTTATCCGTTCTTCTGCCTCAGTTATTCTGCTATTGATCCCATCTAGAGTATTTTTAATTTCATTTATTGTGCTTGTCATCGTTTCTTGGTTCCTCTTTAGTTCTTCTACGTCCTTGTTAAATGTTTCTTGCATTTTGTCTATTCTATTTCCAAGACTTTGGATCATCCTTACTATCATTATTCTGAATTCTTTTTCAGGTAGACTACCTATTTCCTCTTCATTTGTTAGGTCTGGTGTGTTTTGACCCTGCTCCTTCATCTGCTGTGTGTTTTTCTGTCTTCTCATTTTGCTTATCTTACTGTGTTTGGGGTCTCCTTTTCACAGGCTGCAGGTTCGTAGTTCCCGTTGTTTTTGGTATCTGTCCCCAGTGGCTAAGGTTGGTTCAGTGGGTTGTGTAGGTTTCCTGGTGGAGGGAACTAGTGCCTGTGTTCTGGTGGATGAGGCTGGATGTTGTCTTTCTGGTGGGTTCGTCCACGTCTGGTGGTGTGTTTTGGGGTGTCTGTGGCCTTATTATGATTTTAGGCAGCCTCTCTGTTAATGGATGGGGCTGTGTTCCTCTCTTGCTAGTTGTTTGGCATAGGGTGTCCAGCACTGTAGCTTGCTGGTCGTTGAGTGAAGCTGGGTCTTGATGTTGAGATGGAGATCTGTGAGAGATTTTCGCCGTTTGGTATTACGTGGAGCTGGGAGGTCTCTTGTGGACCAGTGTCCTGAAGTTGGCTCTCCCACCTCAGAGGCACAGCCCTGATGCCTGGCTGGAGCACCAAGAGCCTTTCATCCACACGGCTCAGAATAAAAGGGAGAAAAAATGGAAAGAAAGAAAAAAAGAGGATAAAATAAAATAAAATAAAGCAATTATAATAAAAAATAAGAAAAAAATTATTAAGAGTAAATTTATTAAGAAAAAAAATTTTTTTTAATTTTTAAAAATAGATTTATTAATTTTTTATACTAAAAATAAGAAAAAAATTATTTAGAAAAAATTTATTAAGAAAAAAATTTTTTTAATTTTTTAAAATAAAAAATATGAAAAAACTTATTAAAAATTTTTTTAAAAATAGAAAATAAGGAAAAAATTATTAAGAAAACATTTATTAGGGAAAAAAAATTTTTTTAAGCCAAAAAAAAAAAAAAAAAAAAACGGGCGGACCTAACCCTAGGACTAACGGTGAGAGCAAAGCTATACAGACAAAATCTCACCCAGAAGCATACACATCTACACTCACAAAAAAAAAGGAAAAGGGGAAAAGTTAATATATCCTGCTCCCAAAGTCCATCTCCTAAATTTGGGATGATTCGTTGTCTATTCAGGCATTCAACAGATGCAGGCACATCAAGTTGTTTGTGGAGCTTTAATCCGCTGCTTCTGAGGCTGCTGGGAGAGATTTCCCTTTCTCTTCTTTGTTCGTACAGCTCCCGGGCTTCAGCTTTGGATTTGGACCCGCCTCTGCATGTAGGTCCCCTGAGGGCGTCTGTTCCCCGCCCAGACAGAACGGGGTTAAAGGAGCAGCTGATTCGGGGGCTCTGGCTCAGTCAGGCCGGGGGGAGGGAGCGGTACGGAGGAGGCGGGGCGAGCCTGCGGCGGCAGAAGCCGGCGTGACGTTGCAGCAGCCTGAGGCGCGCCGTGCGCTCTCCCGGGGAAGTTGTCCCCGGATTACGGGAGCCTGGCCGTGGCGGGCTGCACAGGCTCCCGGGAGGGGCGGTGTGGAGAATGACCTGTGGTCGCCCACAGGCTGTTTGGTGGCGGCAGCAGCAGCCTTAGCGTCTCATGCCCGTCTCTGGGGTCCGCGCTGATCGCCGCGGCTCGCGCCCGTCTCTGGAGTTCGTTTAAGTGGCGCTCTGAATCCCCTCTCCTTGCACGCCGCGAAACAAAGAGGCAAGAAAAAGTCTCCTGCCTCTTCGGCAGCCGCAGACTTTTTCTCGTGCACCCTCCCGGCTAGTTGTGGTGCGCTAGACCCTTCAGGCTGTGTTCACGCAGCCAACCCCAGTCCTCTCCCTGCGATCCGACCGAAGCCCGCGCCTCAGCTCCCAGCCCCCGCCCGCCCCGGCGGCTGAGCAGACAAGCCTCTCGGGCTGGTGAGTGCTGGTCGGCACCGCTCCTCTGTGCGGGAATCTCCGCTTTGCCCTCCGCACCAATGTGGCTGCGCTCTCCTCCGTGGCTCCGAAGCTTCCCCCCTCTGCTACCCGCAGTCTCTGCCCACGAAGGGGCTTCCTAGTGTGTGGAAACCTTTCCTCCTTCACAGCTCCCTCCCACTGGTGCAGGTCCCGTCCCTATTCTTTTGTCTCTGTTATTTCTTTTGCCCTACCCAAGTACGTGGGGATTTTCTTGCCTTTTGGGAGGTCTGACGTCTTCTGCCAGCGTTCAGTGGGTGTTCTGTAGGAGCAGTTCCACGTGTAGATGTATTTCTCATGTATCTGTGGGGAGGAAGGTGATCTCCGCGTCTTACTCTTCCGCCATCTTGCCCCTCCTACCGATATTTCATCTTAACAAGGAATAAATACAACTGTAGGCAAACGTCTTTTAGGAGGAAAGAATATGGTTATACATTATCATAAACTGCTAAAGAATCTTTTAAAGTATTTTAGGCTGTTATTTTTTAACCTGAATTATGGTAGCTAGATTCATCTTGTTTTTTCCTTTTTTGTCCCCACCTGAACGTGGAATTGTGGTTGCAGTGAGGTTTGGAGGTGCTGCTCCGTCATTTGATGGCCCCCCTTTAGTAGCCTCTGTCAATTGTCTATGTAACAGTTTCTTCTTTTGTGTTCCAGTTAAAAAGAAATAAGGTATCTTTTTTTGCAATGGGAACTTTAAAAATATATATCTTTAAACAGTAAGAATTATATAAAAGGGTTTATTTTTATCTACTTGCTGCAGTCGGCAGCTATTTACTATCACAACATTCTCCTTATCATTACGTATTTTGAAGGTGAAATTATTATGGAGTATGCACTGCAACCAAATAATAAGGGCGGCTGCAACCAGAATAGCTCCACTGGAATTCATCTCTTCAGCTAGAAGAAACATTTAGTAAGTAGGGAAGCATTGGTTTTGCTTTCTTTTGAAAGCAAGTTATGGATCCTTAGGAGTGACCCCACTGAGGTGATGCCTGCTGCCTTGTTGTTCCAAACAGTAATCCAATGAGATGTTTTAATACCTTCATAAAAAGAGGTATTGATCCAACTTAAGCATCTAATAGATTCATTTCATATGTACTCTATCCTGAGGAATCTTTTATCTGTAAAGAGGTTAACCTATAGAAAAGTGTCTTTGTGGCTATTTGTAGTTATACTTAGCTAGGAGTATTGGGAAGGATAATGTCACGTTTAATACAATCAAATGATGCGGCTGATCCATGATCAATGGGCTCTTTCATTCTGAGTTACTCTGCTGATATCCAATAAAAAGAGGTTCGTTAATGGGAAAGCTGAATGTACAGAAAAAGGTAGTGAACTGATCATGAGGATTTCCTTTAAATGTAGTCTCCCTAGGTGAGTACCAGTGTAAGTTATTATTTATTAACATTAAGAATTTATAAATTATATCAAATAAGTGGGTGTGTTGGAACAGGCTATATAAATCAACTGTAATTGGAATGGGTAACTCTTGACACGCATATTAGAATTTGGAGTCTCAGCTTCCTTGGGAACAGGACCACTTTCTGAAAACAACTTCATTTATAAAGAAGTAGCTAATATATGCAGTGAAGTAGTAAATACATAGTAAACCATATAATTAAAAATCTTCAGATTTATATACCACCAATAAACCATGAGTTACTTGGACCCTAACTACTAGAATTACTCAACTTTTACCAGGCACAGTTGCCAGGTCAGAAATATTTTCCAAAAGAAGCTGAGAATTTGTAAACTCACTGTGGCAGTCTGTATTTATCAGGATAAAGACACTAGATTCACAAGGCTGTCTTTGACCAAAATTAGATTAAAAATTACTGTTCAGGAGAGACCAAGAAGGCTAACCGACTTAGCCTTTTAACTGTTGGCCTGCTAACAGTGGCAAACCTAGAAACCCAAAGCAACATATCTTAGAAACCAACTCTCAGGAACCCTAGTCTTCTCTGAAATTCCTCATTAAACTAATTTCTCTTCATTTGAAGTCATGTTTGTGTGGAGGACAATTGTTTCTGATTTTTTTAAGGTAATAGTAAGTAGATTATTATCCTAAAGAAGGCAGGCCTTTTTTAAATTCAGAATTCTTTATTTTTTTTTACTGAATTACCCAATAAAGGGTTCTTTCTTGTCTATATCTCCACTCTGAGGTAAATTTGCAAGCCCAGAGTGCTTGCTGAGAGAATACCCTTGGGTTATTTTTGTGCCTGGGTACCCTAAGATAGTCCTAGGAAGCTTAGGACAAAACACCCCATATAGGGGCAGTGTTGCTGTATAACAAAGTACCCCAATACATACTGAAAGTGATACATATTTATTACCTTATACTTCTTGGAGGTTGGGATTCAGAGGTAGCTTAATTGGTTTGGGATTGCGGTCAAGATGGTAGCTGGAGCTGTGTAATCTGAGGCTTGACTAGGTTTGGAGCATCCATTTCAGAGATTGTCACTCACATGGTGGATGACAGGCAGACTCTGCTCCTCGCTGGCTATTGTCCGGAAGTTTTAGTTCCTCTCCACGTGGGCCTCACCACAGGGATGCTTGAGTATTATCATGATATGATGACTGGCTTCCTTCCCTCAAGGGATCCAAGAGAAAGACAACAAGAAGAAAGTATACGCCTTTTAAGACCAAGTCTCAGAAGCACACATCATCATATCTGCCACATTCTACTTGTCAGAAGCAAGTTGCTAATTACAGCCCACATTCAAGAGGAGAGGAAGGAATTAGTCTCCGCCTCTCAAAGAAAGAAGTAGCAGTAACTTTTAGGTTAGTTTAGAGTCACCACAAACAATAATTAGCTGGAACTCTCTGATTCCTGTTTTCAAGAAATTGATCTTGAGCTCTGAGGAACACACAGAGATAGCCTCAGAAGATACCAAGAAGATATAGAAGCCAAGAGTTAGCAGAAGTCTTGAGATAGAGAAAACATATACAGCACAGATGGTGAGGTGGTGGGCTGGCAACCACTGATCTGCTTTTTGTCAGTATAGTTTTGCTTTTTCTAGAATTTCATATAAATAGAAACATACAGTATGTAGTCTTGGGTCTGGCTTCTTTCAATTAGCATAAAGGTTTGGGATTCATCCATAATGTTGCATGTATCAGTAATATTTTTCTTTTTAGTTGCTGATTAGTAACTATTATATAGATAAACTACAATTTGTTTATCTGTTCACCAGTTAAACATTTTGGTTGTTTTCATTTGGGGGTTATTATCAATTAATCTGCTATGAATAGTTGATTCTGACTCAGTGAACATATGTTTCCATTTCTCTTATGTAAATATCTGAGAGTAGAATTGCTGGGTTTTATGGTGAGTGTATATTTAACTTTTAAACAAATTGCTAAACTGTTTTCCAAAGGGGCTGTGCCCTTTCCTTTCCCAGCAGCAATGTATGAAATTCCAGTTGCCCCACATCCGTGTCAACATTTGATGTTAGAAATCTATTTTAACTTTGGTCGTTCGAGTTTGTTTTAATTTGCATTCTTCATATAACCAGTATATTGAATATATTCATGTGTGTGTTTAATTTGCTAGGCTGCCATAACAAAGTAACACAAACTGGGTGGCTTAAACAACATAAATTTATTTTCTCACGATTCTGGAGACTAGAAGTCCAAGACCAAGATGTCTGCAGGGTTAGTTTCTTCTGGGGCCTCTCTCCTTGGCTTGAAGATGGCCGTCTTCTCTTTTCTGTGTCTTCACATGGTCTTCCTTCTATGTATGCTGTGTCTTAATCACCTCTCCTTACAAGGAAACCAGTCAAATTTAACTAGGGCCCACCCTAATGACCTCATCTCTTTAAAGACCCTGTCTCTAAATACAGTCACATTCTGAGGTACTAGGAATTAGGTCCTCAACATAGAATGAGGGGACAAAATTCAACACATAACATTGTGCTTACTTGCCATTAATATATATTATCTGAAGTGTCTATTCAAATTTGTTGTTTACTGGATTTTCAAAAATTGAATTGTAAGAGTTTCCTCACATATTCTAGATAAAAATCCTTTATTATATATAAAGTCTGTGAATATTTTCTCCAAGTCTGTGGCTTGATTCCTCATTTTCATAATCATGCCTTTTGAAGAACAAGTTTTAAATTTTGATGATATCTCATTTGACTTGTTTTGTTTTGTTTTGGTTTGGTTTTGGTTTTTCATGGTTTGTTCTTTGTGTCCTGTCTAAGAAATCTTTCCCTATCCAAGGTTGCAAGTCTTTTTTCTGGTTTTCTTCTGGAAGTTTTATACTTTTGGTTCCTATATTTATGACTAAGATCCATTTTAATTATATTGTGAGGTAAGTATTGAGGTCTGTTTTATATATATATATTCTAGTATCACTTGTTGAAAACACTATCCTTTCTTCGTTGGGTTGCATCGTGAATTTTGTTGAAAATCAGTTGACAATGTGTGGGTTTCAGTATCACATTGCAATGGTTACTGTAACTTTGTATTGAAATTTGATGGTCTGGGTTCTCCAGCTTTATTCTTCTCTTTTAAAAATTGTTTTGGCTATTCTAAGTTCTTACATTCCAAATAAGTTTTAGAATCAGCCTAACAATTTCAACAAAAAATCTTGCTGGGATTTTAGGTGGTATTTTGTTGAATCTGTATATCAATTTGGAAAGAAATGACATCATAACACTATAGAGCATTCCCATCCTTAATCATGGTATATCTCTAAATTTATTTACATCTTCTCTAACTTTCTCAGCAGTATCTTATAATATTCTCTCTACAGGTTTTCTAAATATTTTATCTTTAACCCTAAATATTATAGTACTGATATTATTATAAATGATAATTTAACATTTTTAATTTCCAATTATTTGTTGTTATATAGATATACAACTGACTTGTGTATTAACCTTGTATCTTGCAAACTTGATAAATTTACTCATTACAGCTAATATCTTTTTGTAGATACCTTCGGCATTTGTGAAAACTATGTCTTTGAATAAAGCCAGTTTTACGTCTTCCTTCCTTCTGCCTTTTATTTTTTTCTTGGCTTTATTGCCCTTGCAAGATCACAGTGTAATACTGAGTATAAGTGATGCATTTGGATATACTTACCTTGCCCCTGATTTTAGAAGAAGCAATTCTTATACCATTGAGTATGTTATAGGTTTTTGTAGTTGCCCTTTATCAGAGTGGAGAAGTTCCCTTTTACTTCTAGGATGTTGAGAGTTTGTCACGAGTGGGTACTGAATATTGTCAAATGTTATTTCTGTATCTCCTGATATGACGATATGGTTTTTCTCTTTTAATTTGTTTATGAGTTCCTGTTGTTGGATTTTAAAATGTTAAACCAACTTTGAATCTTTTGGATAAATCCCACTTGTTATGATGTACAATCCTCTTTTTATATGTTTTTCTTAAGGAATTTTTTTACTTAGTCCTTTAGTGATATGGCAAGAAAATTACAGCCTAAAATCTTTATGTGGTTTGATTACAGGATAATTCTCATTGTAAAATAAGTTAAAGGGCTCCCTTTAACTTATTTTCTGGAAGACTTTGTGTAGAATTGGTTTCCTTTCTTCCTTAAATATTTGTAAGAATTAACCAGTGATGTCATCTGGGCCTGATGGGTGTGTTTTTTTGTTTGTTTTTGATTTTTGTGGTTGGAAAGTGTTTAATTACTAACTTAATTTTCAAAATACATATAAGGCTATTCATATTAACTATTTCTTCTTGAGTAAGCTTTGGTGGTTGTCTTTTAAGGAATTTCTCCATTTTATCTATGTACTTAAATGTGTTAACATAAAATTATTCAAAATATTTTCTCTTATCCTCTTAATGTCTGTGGTATCAGTAGTGGTGTCCCCTCTTTCATTCTGATATTTTTCCTCATCAGTGAGGCTAGAGGTTAACCAATTGCATTAACCTTTTGGAACCAGCTTTTGGTTATTTTGATTTTTTTCAATTGTTCTCCTGTTTTTCTCTTCATTTATTTCCATTCTTATTTGTATTTCTTCCCTCAGTCTGTTTATTTTGGGTTTAATTTGCTCTTTTTAAGTTTCCCATAGTTAAAGCTTAGATCATCACTTTGAGGCCACTCTTTATTTCTAATATAAGCCTTTCATGCTATAGATTTCCTGCCTCTTACTACCTTAGCTTCATCCCACAAATTTTATATGCTGTGTTTTCATTATCTTTCAGTTAAAAATATTTTCTAATTTTTCTGGGGTTTTTTTCCCCTTTATCTCATATTATTCAAAAGTGTATCATTTAATTTCCGACTCTTGGAGATTTTCTGTCATCCTTTATTGCTTTCTATTTAAGTATTCTTGTCAGAGACCATTTCTCATTTTTAAAAAATGAATTCAAACCTTCAACTTTATTGAGTAATGTATCATGACCCATAATATACGTTTTGGTGAATGTTCCGTACGTACTTGAAAAGAATGTGAGTATTATTGTTTTGGTGTTTAGTGTGATATGCCTTGTAATTTCTTCTTGATAGTCAGATATGATGTACTGGGTAAAAGGAACTGTTGCAAAGGGGGCTTTAGTAATGTGCTGGTAAGGTATGGGGGAGGGGAAGTGTTCTAGAGTCCTATGATTAGGTCTCAGTCTTTTAGTGAGCCTATGCCTATGGACTACGAGCTTCACACGTGTTTTGCAGTTTTCTTCTCATTTCTTAGGTGGGACAGGATGGCTAGAGTGAGCTAGCTGGAGCTGGGTAGTTCTCTTCCCCAGGTCAGATGGGCTCTGATAATACACCAGGTGAAGCTCTGGTAAACTAGTCTCCCCTGAGGGCAGGCGATGTTAGGAAGAAGAGGGCTCTGTTTTATTTCAAAGTGGGTTCTCTTCTGCTCCCCCTGCTGGAAGCTCAAGGGGATTTTTCACTGATACTTACTGTGGGAATCTGGTCAAGCTCCTGGAGGAGCTCACAATACTGTGCCCACCCCCCAACCATGACAGGTCCCCCGTGAAGTTTTTAACTCTCAGGTTGTCCACTCTGATCCTCCAGCCCTTTGTCAATTGCAGTTCAGGTGTTCCTACCCCGGCACTGGTTCCTGTGGTGGTTTCTGTTTGTCAGTCTCTCTGCTCCAGTAGTTGTTACTCTCTGTATTTGCCTGTTGATCTTTTGAATCTTGGAGGCATAGGTTTTCTCTGTATCCTCTTTTCTTATATAGATCCAGGGAGAGTTGTTGATATTTTTCAGTCTGTTAGGCTTTTTACTTGTTAGGCTGGAATGGTGACTTCTAAGCTCCTTATACGCAAGATCAAAATCTGGCAGTTTTTGAAAAGTTCAGTGAAATTCAAAAACATTTCAAGATACTGTTTGCTAAAGCATATTGATATATATTGCACTTAAAATGGATGTTTTACCTACACATGATTTAAAAAAAATATTCATTAGTCTTTGTTCAAATTCATTAGTTCCCTGAGTTATGCAGATCATCCAAATGTTGGTATATTTCATTATACAATCTCATCACACATAAATTAACCTCAGAAGAACTTCACTGTATATTCATGAGAGAATGAGAATGGAAAAGGCAGGTAATAACATAGTATTATGAAAACAGCTTTGGCCTAGTGGGACCTCTGAAATGGTCTTGAGGATGCCAAGGATTTCAAGACCACACTTTGAGAACCACTTCTGCATCATCTACAAGGCACATTTTTATCTTATCACAGTCTCCTTTAAATATTATACCACTTCATGTGTGATGTTTGTACCTTACAACAGTGTACTTTCATTTCTTCCCTGAAATCCTTTGTTTTGTTGTCCACATTTTACTTCTAAGCTTGGCAATGTATTGTTGTTATTTTTGCCTTAAACTATTAGCTTTTAAAGAGAACATAAAATAACTGAAAATTTAAAAAATATATACCAATATGTATACCATTTCTGGCACTGCTAATGTCTTTCTGTTGATGGAATTTCCATCCATATCACTTGTCTTTTGCTGAAGGAACTTCCTTAAATATTTCATATAGTGCAGGACTCGTAGTCATACACTTTCGCATCTTTTATTTTGCTCTAAAAGTTTTCATTTCACCTTCAACTTTGAAGGATTTTTTTTCTGGGTAAAGGATTCTGTATGATACTTTTTAATTTTTCTTTTTATTATGGAAAAAACACTTAACATGAGATCTACCCTCTCGGCAAATCTTAAAAATACACAATCTTATTATCACCCCCTATACATACAATGTGGTACAGCAGATCTCTAGAGCTGATTCATCTTGCTTAACTGAAACTTTATGGCTGTTGATTAGTAACTCCCCATTTCTCCCTCACCCCAGACCCTGGTAACCACTATTCCACTCTTTGATTTCATGAATTTGACTATTTTAGACACCTCATAAGTGGAATCATGCAGTATTTGTGTCTCTGTGTCTGGCTTATTTCACTTAGTATATCTCCTCAAGGTTCATACATGGTGTTGCATATTACAGAATTTCCTTCTTTTTAAAGGCCGAATATTACTCCATTGTATGCAAATACCACATTTTCTTTATCCACTCATCTGTAGATGGGCACTTAGGTTCTTTCCACATCTTGGCTATTGTGAAGAGTGCTGCAATGAACATGGTAGTACTAATATCTCTTTGAGATCCTGATTTCAAATCTTTTAAATATAGAACCAGAAGTAGGATTGCTAGATTATATAATAGTTTTAGCTTCAACTTGAGGAATCCTTACACTGTTTCCCACCAACAGTGTGCAAGGTTTCCAGTTTGTCCACATCCTTGCCAATACCTCTCATCTTTTTCATTTGCTTTATGTATTTTAAAGACACATCTCTGTTCTTTTCTAGCTTGCATAGTTTCTGATGTGTAGTCTGCTGTTTTACCTTTGTTCCTTTGGCTTCTTTTAAGATTTTCTTTTATCACTGGTTTTCAGCAATTTGATTATGATATAAGTTGGTGTAATTTTAAGATTTTTCTTTTTAATGTTCATTGAACTTCTTGCATTTATGGATTTATGTTTTTATCAAATTTAGAAATATTTTAGCCATTATTTCTTCAAATACTTTTTCTGGCATTCCCCCCTCCCCTGGCCTTTTCTCTTCTCGATTTCTGGGACTCCAATTTCATGTGTGGTAGACACTTCATGCTGTCCCAAGAGCTCACTGATGCTCTGTTCATTTCATGCTGTGTGTTCTATTTTGAATATTTTCCATTACCATATCTTCAAGTCACTAATCATCTCTTCTGCCTTATCTCATCTGCTGTTAATCCCATTTTGTGTATTTTTCTTTTTAAATTTCAGATACTGTATTTCTCATCTCTAGAAGCTATATTTGGGTCTTTTTCACATTTTACATTTTTCATTATGTTCATGACTTATACTATATCTTGCACATGTGAAGCATATTACAAATGGGTGTTTTAATCCTTGTCCATTTATCTCTTTCATTTCTGACTATATATGTTTCTACTGATTGGTGTCTACCCCAGTTAGAGGTCATATTTTCCTACTTCTTTGAATGCCTAGTAATCTTTTATTAGATACCAGACACTTAGATTTTTATGTTTTTGGATGCTAAATTTTTTGTATTGCTTTACACATAGTGGTATTTTCTTATGGTATGCAGTTAAGTTACTTGGAATTAGTTAAATCATTTTGAAGCCTGTAAGTTTTGTTAGAGAAGGTAAAAAGATGTCTTGAATCTAGTGATAGTTTCCTGCCATTACTAAGGCAGCACATTTTGACAACTCAACCATACGCCTCTTGCTTTTTGATGCTTTTCCACTCTTGTTTGTGGGGTTCCCCCAAATTCTCACTCCTGTATGAGCTTCAGAAATTATTCTGCCGTCTTTTCCAGTGATACATTTTCCAGCCTCAAGACGTTTCCTCTCACGTGTATGCAGATTAGTACCAAGCCAAAGATGGGGACAACACCCCACCCCTGCGGATCTCTACAGTGCTTCTTATTTGCAGCTTTTTGTTTTCTGATGCTTGCCCTCACTCAGCAAAACAGTGAGGTTCTTTTGGATTCCTCCTCACTGCAGGATGGCCTGGAAATTGCTTCTGAATAAACCGGGGCAACTCATTCGTTTAAACTCATTTGTTTCCATCTTCTCAGAAATCACAGTCCTGATCTGCCTCTTGTCTGATATCTGAAAAGTATTTTTTCATGTGTTTTATCTAGTTTTCTAATTATTTAAGGCAGGAAAATAAATTAGGTCCTTATTTTTCTATGTTAGCCTGTAGTAAATGTGCCATCCTAATTATTTTAATTGTGTTTTAAAAGTTTATTATAAATGTCATGATTTTATTGATTTTGTTCCAAATGTTAGAGATTTAAGTTGTTTCCAATTTATCAAAACTCTTGCTTTAATAAAAAAATTGTTATACATAGATGTTTGAATTAGTGACTATTTTGTTGGGATAGTTTCCCTAGAAGGAGAATTACTACATGAAAAATTTAAGCACTTTTTATGCTCTTGATACACATGGAGGAAATTGCTTCTTGGAAAGCATGTGCCACTTTATAGGAATTCATACTTACACCAGTAACTAACAATTGAGGAACTATGTATATGTCCTAGGCAATGTTATAAGAATGTTCACAAATACTGATTTGTTCCATCCTCACAATAGTGAGGTAGACACTACTAGACCCTTGGATGTGGAAACCAAGGCACAAGATTTAAAGACTTAAAACCAAGATTTTAAGTAACAATTGATACATGATGGGTTGAGAATTCAAACACAGGGTCTCTGCTCTAACTTCTACATTATTCTACCTCCTTACAAGCATTGCTATCATTTAAAATATTTGCAATTAAATACTCACAAAATGGTGTATCATTCTTTCAATTTGATTACTGATAGAATTAAAATTTGGGGTGTTTCTTAGTCATTTTATTTCTTCTATAAGCTACCTATTTGTCTCTTTTATCTGGTAGAATATAATGTTTAAGTTGTCCTAGTTGTCCTAAAACAAGAAACCTGAAGAAAACACTCTGGGGCCATGAACTTCTAGAAATTCACTCTGCCATCACAGCAAAAATGACTAAGATTCCAGACTCTAGGGTTACTTTGCAGATGGTGGATGAAATGCCAGATTTGTCACTAGGGTCATTTCTATAGTAAAGAACACCTAAAAGTTTCTACTCTAGGTGGTCACAGCAAGTTTGTAGAGGGGGTAGCATAGAAGAAGAAAATGAAGGGTTTTCAAATGCCCTAAGAGTTAGTGGCTTCAAAGAGAACTTGAAATAGTATCAAGGGGTAGCCAAATCACTCTTTGGAAAACATTTAATTTGAGTACCCTTTGGTCAGTAGGTAACCAAAGATATTCTTTTTAGAATGTTTTAGTTTTAAGGCTATATTTATAGTGAATTTTGGCAATTATAATTATAAGCAATTAGTTTTAGCTTAAAAATAGTCTTGAAGACAACATTAAAGTACTTCATATTCTTTTCAGGATCTTTTCTCGGTACAAATGACATAAGGAAAGCAAATGTTGTAAATACTTTTACATTGTATAGGACTGGTAAAAATATTCAGTTATAATTCTTAAGGTATTTTTATTCTGTAGTAGCAAATTCTTATTAACAAAACAAAGTCTTTTAAAAATATATAAATGTGCAGAGTCAGTAGTTTTATATGTAATGTAAATTTAGTATGAAATACTAGAGAAACACAGGAGCTCTCTTTATTTTTATGCATCTGTAGGCAGAAGATATCTCACTATTGATTAGGATAGACTAGCTTACCCAAATAAGAATGTCGCATTAGCAGTTTAACCTATCACTTACTGAGAATGTACTCTATGCCAAGCTAGATGCTAAGTATTCAGCAGTAAGTGTGAGCATGAATTCTGGAACCAGACCACTAAGGCCTCAAATCCTAACTTTGCCATTATTAGCTATGTGACAAAGGTCTGTGTGATCTATGCCCCCAGTTTCTCTTGGTGAAACAGTGATGATCAATGCTGAGGGCTTCCCCACCCTGGAAAACTTTAAGCATCTATGATCTCTAGTGCCTTTTCAAACTCACAAGAAATAAGGGACATTTCCAAGTAAAAAAGGTATTAAGGTTATGCTAGTTACATAGAATAAATAGGAGAATGCTCTCTTGTTCATGTCCCTGGGAGAGTTGTGTACAGAGTTGAATCAGCACGTTTCTTGAGTTTGGTTGAACTTTTCTGTAAAATCTTCAGGCCTAGATGCTTACTTTGAGAAAAAAAAATCAATTATTGATTCAATGTTTCCCAAGAGCACACTATAGCTATAAAGTGTCCTAACAACCCCTTACTTTGACCACTCATTGAGAATTTGTTTTCTAAAGTTACATCTGCAACTTTGATGTTTGAACTTATATTAGTAAGAATTAAACTTAGTTCCATTATATGTGGTGTCAATTTTCTCCTGGTTTCAAGGTCTTCTTGTTGTCTTTGGCTCACAACATTTTGACTGTTTGTGTAGATGTGGATCTCTTTGTGTATATCCTACTTGTAGCTACTTGCTCTTGGATGTGTAGATTAATGTTTGTCATTGTATTTGGAGAATTTTCAGCAATTATTTCTTTGAATATTTTTTCTGCCTTGCTCTTCTCTGCTTCTGTTACTCCCCTTTGTACAAATGCTGCTGCTCTTAATGGTGCCTCAAACTTTTCAGTGTCTGTGTTCATCTTTTTTTCTTCATTCCTTTTATTTTTCTTTCTGTTTTTCACATTGGACCATCTCTATTGATTTTTCTTCGAGTTTTCTGATTCATTCTTCTGCCAGATCAAACCTGCTGAGTCCACCATAGTTAATTTTTCAGTTCAGTTTTTGTATAGTTCAACTTTTGAATGTCCATTTGGTTCTTTTTTTGGTGATTTCTATATACTTATTACTATTCTATATTTGATGAATTCTGCTTTCCTTTCATTTTTTTAGGCATGATTGTCTTTAGTTCTTTGCACATATTTCTAATAGCTTCTTTGAAATCTTTGTCTGCTAAGTCCAACATATGGGACCCCCTCAAAAGTATATCCATTGCCTGATTGTCTTTTCTTGTTTATGGGCCACACTCACATGTTTCTTTGCATGTCTCACTTTTTCATAAAAATTAGATATTTTATATAATATGTTGTAGAGCCTGTTTCTACTTTTTACCCTGTGACTTGTTATTGTTGCCTATTTCTGTTTATTTAGTGGATTGCTTGGATTAATTCTACAAAGTCTATTTCTCCTAAGTGTGCAATTTCTGATGTCAGTGCTTATAATTTTTTTCTCTTCTTTTGAAGTTTTAAGCTTGGAATCCTAGTAGTTGCTCCTGGGTCAGCATAGCTTCGTCTTCAGCCATTGACTGATTAGGGATTATGATTAAACCTCCTGAGCCAGTAAGACTTCCATCCCTTTCAGAAAGATTTCAAATCTACACTGCTTTTAGCTGGGGATTAACAGCTCTCCAATTGCTGCAGAGTGGATTGACCCTAGAATATGTGCACAGCCTTCCACTAGGGATGAATGTAATGTTATCAGGGCCTTTTTGTTGTTGTTGTTTATTTGTTTGTTTGCTTTTTTGCTGTCTTTTTTCCTCATGTCATTCCTTGTTAAATTTCTGGTGAGTCTGCTGTTCTGTTTGCTGCGTCTTGCATCCAATTGCTTCTTCATGGTCTTTATTGGAGGGAGGATGCCTTTAGGCAGGAGTTGGTATGCTCCTTGTTCCAAATTAAGGTGCCCCCCTCAGACAGTGCTATGGAGCTGACAGTCCTCAACTTGCCTCCTCACTAACCAGAAGCTCTGTTAGATGTGATGGAGCTGAATGGGGAGAGGGGTTAGGGTCTAGGTCTACTTCTCCTAGAGTGACTCCTTTGTCCTAAGAGGGAGCTTGGAGAATGGTAGTCCCATTAACCTAATTGACATGGAACTTCTGCCCTTTGAGCAGATGCTGGGGGAGAGGATGTGACAATGGAAGCCGTAGTCTCTTTGGCCAGCAGCTCATGGCTTGATGTGTCTGACTAGGATAGAGCCTTTACACTATGAGTGGGAGCTGAATAGACTTGGGAGACCCTATCTGCTTGGCCGCACCCTCCTGGAATAGATCTTCTGAAACATCTTGGGGTTGGCTATGGGTGACCCACCACCCCAAGGGAAACCATTGCCTTATAACTGAGAAGTGGCTGGGGGGTTGAGGAGAAGGTAGCCAATCTCTTCTTGGCCTTGTCCAACCAGAAAAAACCTTCTGAAAAATGTAATAGGAAGTAGGAGACAGGTAATGGGAGCAGTTTCTGGCTCACATGTCACAGATTACCACTGTTCTTACTGATACTCTGTAAAATTTTTTGAATAAATGCTTCTCAGTTTGCCGCCTGTCCTCAGGTCAATTTCTGGAGACTTTAATTTGTTGTTGTTTGACAATTTTTACCAGTTTAATGATTCTTTTGCTGGAAAGAGAGTTTGCAAGCTCACACAGCATACATTTCATCTCCTTTATGTAAGTTTTTACACCTGATGTTTGATCCCAAGGCTGGGAATTGGGACATTCATTTCTTTTTTTTTTTTTTTGGATAATATTTGTTTTTATTATTATTCTGTGAAAGAAGTAAGGTAATCTGATAAACTGGGACTAAGTTAGGCTAGTAGGACAATCAAGGAAAAAATATCTTTAAGAGATGAGTGCCAAAGAATAGAAAGGAATCATTTATGGACAATTTTTCTGGAAATAATAATTCCAAAACATGGAAACAGCAAATACAAAGGCCCTGAGGTGAGATGAAGCTTAGCTACAATCAAGGAACAAAAAGAAGCTAAAAGGTTAGGTCAGGAGATAACCACACAAATTTACAACAGCTGGTCCCTAACTTCAAGTCTATGTGGATATATTCTTGAGGTGAGTTAGACATATATATCATCCGGGACATTCATTTCTGATCTCATTTCTTTAACCTACTTGTCTCTTCCTTAGTTCCTCCTGTAACCTAGGCTTACTGCAGCTTCTTTTTTTTTTTCCTGTGAGATCTCCCTTAAGATAAAGTCATATAAAAAGAAGCTTTTAGACTTAAAAACAAAAACCTCCAAAGACCCCCAAAATAATAATTTAAAAAATTATTTCTTCTTGCAATAAATATTTTTCAAGATGGCTATCATACCCAGAACTGAGAAAGTCCAATTTGACTTAGAATCTGAGCAAGGATGTTATTGCTCTAGTCCAGCATACAACTTTCTCATAAAGCACTGAAATGCTTTCATTCAACATGTAGTGAATCACAGGACATTGTGATTTAGGGGGAATTAATAATTTAAATATTAAATACAGCATAATAACAATGATGTAGGCTTAGATAAAATAATAGGCAGATTAATTTTAGCTGAGAGGAGGTGGAAGATAATTTTGAAATGAACTGTGCCAGAAGTGAGTAGATGACTCACTTTTGATGCTCCAGCTCTATAAAAAGCCCATCTTCTGACTCAGCTGGCTGGGCATCAACAGATTGGTGACTCAGAAGCAACGAGAAGTGATCATTAGAGGATGAATGGTGGGGCAGATTGACTAAAGGAAGCAAGGCTGACCCATGTCATGAAATGACAGGTCATCTGCTTTTAATGCCACTGTTGTTATTAGTGACACTAGCATTTCCCCAGCCACATAAAATTGAAAAGCAAATCACTTAAATGTTTTTATTATATAATATTTGAAGCATACCACGGTACATATGTTTAGTAAGAAACATACCTATAAAATTAACATTCGTACACCAACTACACTTAATAACAAAAACCTTACCTTTAGCTTTGCATATACCCTTGGACTACGCCCACAACTGAAGGGGTTCCTGAATCTTATTTTTATTATTTATTTGCTTTTCAGATTTTCTCACCTTCAGGTTTTGCAGAAAGAGGAACATTCTGTGACATTAATTTTTTTAACTCAACATTATTTTTGTAAGGTTCCATCCATGTTGTGGGTAGCTGTAGTTCATTTATTTTTTTATATTTATTTTAATTTCTTTTGATATATAATTCATATACCATAAAATTCCCCTGTTTAAAGTACACAATTCATTTGTTAGTAAATTCCCAAGACTGTGAACCATTCCCACTACCTAATTCGAGGACATTTTCATCACCACAAAAACAAACAAACAAACAAAATAACTCTTACCTGTTAACAACCACTCCCAGTTTCCTCCTTCACCCAGTCCTGGAAACCACTTTGTCTTTGGATTTTCCTATTTGAACATTTCATATTGTGTCTGGCTTGTTTTACTGATAATAATATTTTCAAGGTTCACCCACCTTTGTTGCATGTTGTAGCATGCATCAATATTTTATTTTATTTTTTCTTATGGATGAACAATATTCCGTCGTATGGATAACACCACCTTTCTTTATGCATTCATCCGATAATAGACACTTGAGCAGTATTCACTCTTTAGCTATTATGAATAAAGTTTCTATAAATATTCATGAACAAGTTTTTTTTTGGTTAACATCTTTATTGGAGTATAATTGCTTTACAATGGTGTGTTAGTTTCTGCTTTATAACAAAGTGAGTCAGCTATACGTATACATATATCCCCATATCCCCTCCCTTTTGCGTCTCCCTCCCACCCTCCCTATCCCACCCCTCTAGGTGGTGACAGAGCACCAAGCTGATCTCCCTGTGCTATGCGGCTGCTTCCCACTAGCTATCTATTTTACATTTGTTAGTATATATAAGTCCATGCCACTCTCTCACTTCGTCCCAGCTTACCCTTCCCCCTCCCCATGTCCTCAAGTCCATTCTCTATGTCATGAACAAGTTTTTTTGTGTGTGGACATATATTTTTTAATCCTCTTGGGAATATACCTAGGAGCAGAATTGCTAGGTCATATGGCAACTCTCTTTTTAACTTTTTGAGGTACTGCAAACCATTTTACAAGGTGACTGCATGATTTTCTATCCTACTAGTAATGTATGAAGTTTCCGATTTTTCAACATCCCTGTCAACACCTTCTTTTCCCCCATTTAAAAAAAAATTATAGCCAACTTAGAGCATGTGAAGTAGTGTCTTATTGTGGTTTTGATTTGCACTTCCCTAATGACTAATGATGGTTACCAGCTGTCCATGTGCTTATTGGTCATATGTGTATCTTTTCTGAAGAAATGTCTATTCAAATCTTTTGACCATTTTAAGATGGGTTACTTTTATTAAAATGCTACATTGTAAGTGCTCATTATATGTGGTGGTTACTAGAGCCTTATCAGATATATAATTTGCAAATAAAACCCCATTCTGTAGGTTATCTTTACACTTTCTTGATAGTACCCTTTGACACATAAATGTCCTTAGCTTTAAAGTATTCTAACTTGTCTATTTTTTCCTTTGGTTGCTTGTGACTTGGTTCCTTGTACTTTTGAAGTCATCTAATAAATTGTTGCCTAGTACAACATTACAAAGATTTATGCCTGTTTTCTTCTATGAATTTTATAGGTTTAGCTCTTAAATTTATGACTTTGATCCATTTTACTTAGCTGTTATAAACGTATGGTATGAGGTAGGGGTCCAAATTCATTACTTTTTTATTATTTATTTTTTTAATTTTGGCTGCGTTGGATCCTTGTTGCTGCATGTGGGCTTTCTCTAGTTGTGGCGAGCGGGGGCTACTCTTCATTACGGTGCACGGACTTCTCATTGCAGTGGCTTCTCTTGTTGGCAGAGCATGGGCTCTAGGCACATGGGCTCAGTAGTTGTGGCTCTCAGGCTCTAGAACGCAGGCTCAGTAGTTGTGGCTCATGGGCTTAGTTGCTCTGAGGCATGTGGGATCTTCCAAGACCAGGGATCGAACCCATGTACCCTGCATTGGCAGGTGGATTCTTAACCCCTATGCCACCAGGGAAGTCCACCAGATTCATTCTTAATGTGTGGATATGCAGTTTTCCCAGCACCATTTGCTGAAAAGACTTCTCCTTCCCCCGCTGAATGATATAGTGGGTTGAATGGTAACCCCCCAAAAGATATGTCCATGTTCTAATCTCTAGTTCCTATGAATGTCACCTTATTTGGAAAAAGGAATCTTTGCATATGCAATTTAATTAAGGGTCCTGAGATAAAATTATCTTGGATTATCCATGTGGGTCATATATTCAGTGACAAGCATCTTTATAAGAAACAGAAGAGAAGATACAGATGCACAGAGAAGAAGGCAATGGGAAGATGATGCCAGAGATTGGAGTGACATGACCACAAGCCAAGGAAGCTAGCAACCATCATTCTAAGAAAGGAAGGAAGCTCTCAGATTGGATTCTCCCTTAGAGCTTCCGGAGGGAGTGAGGCCCTGCCAATACCTTGATTTCAGACTTTTGGCCTTTAGTGGTGTGAAAGAATAAGTTTCTGTTGTTTTAAGCTTCCAGTTTATTTGTTAAAGCAGCAACAGGAAACTAATACATATAGTCTTAGTACCCTTGTCAAAAATCAAATGACAATATATAGATGGGTTTTCTACTAGATTCTTTATTCTAATCCTTTGATCTATAAGTTTATCCTTAGGCAAGTCCTACACTATCTCAATTACTATAACTTTGTAGTAGGTTTTCAAATTGAGGAGTATAAGTCCTTCAACTTTGTTCTTTTTCATGATTGTTTTGGCTATTCTGGTTCCCTTGCAATTCCGTATGAATTTTAGAATCAGCTTATCCATTTCTGTAAAAAGGCAGTTGGAATTTTGATAGAGATTGCTTGGAATATGTAGATCAACTTTGTGGAATGCTGCCATCTTTACAGTATTAATCTTCTAATCCATGAACATAGGATGTCTTTTCATTTATTTTGGTCTTGATTTTTTTAACAATATTTTGTAGTTCAATGTGTATGTCTTATAATTTTGTTAAATATACTCCTAAGTACTTTGTTCTTTTTGATGCTGTTATAAATGGAATTGTTAAATATCATTTTGGATCACTACACCAGGGAAGTCCTGTGTCATTTATTTTCTCTCTAATATTTATTTTTTCCTTCCTTCTGTTTACTTTAGATTTAGATTGTTCTTCATTTTCTAGTTTCTTAAAGTGAGATGATTTGCTTATTTATTGAATATTTGTCTTTTTAATGTGGACATTTACAGCTATAAATTTCCCTCTGAACACTGCTTTAACTGTGTCCCATAGGTTTTCGTATGTTGTCTTAGTCTTCATTCATCTCAAAGTATTTTCTAATTTTTCATGATATTTTCTTTGACCTGTTAGTCACTTAGGGGTATGTAGCTTTAAAGTTCCACACATTTGTGACTTTCCAAAGTTTTCTTTTGTTATTGATTTCTAATTTCATTCTGTTGTGGTTGGAGAATACTTTATATTATTTTAAGGCATTTAGATATTGTCTAGAGCATATACATGGGGTTTCTTTAGGAATAGTATTTTCATAAAATTTTGGCAGTGACCTGTAGAAGAAAAGTTTTATATAACTACCCAGTAAATGTGTGTGTGTGTGTGTGTGTGTGTGTGTTGTGTACATGTGTGTGTGTGTGGGGAGGCCTGTACTTTTATATCTGAAACAAAATTGTGTTGTGCTTTGCTATCTTTTATTCAATTCAGTTTACTATATGTATTCTATTTCATTTTATTCTATTTTATTTCATTTTTAAAAAGCTACTTGTGACCCACCAAATTTAATTCACATCCCACTAGTGAGTATCAACCACCAATATTTTAGGTTAGTGCTTGTTCAGAACACCAGTCTACAATGAGATATGTAGCTTGTATTCAAATATAGAACAACTATGTTATTAAGATCCACTCTTTAATTCAGCCAAGTTGTTGTTATTTTCAGACTTCCTCAGAGAACGAAGCATTGTGTTTGTTAATCTTCTGGTGCAAGATCCTTATCTTAGTGCCGTCTATTAACAGATAGTTTAAGTACCAGTACCTGCCTATGGAACATACTTTTAGTAACACTGTTTAGTAACCCTGGTATTGAGGGTGCAAGATTGTGAGTTTTGTGAATGTTCAGATGTAAGAAAATATCAAATTGATTTCCAAAGTTGTTGTATCCATTTATATTTGCACTGGAGTCCCTGTTTCTGCAAGCCTAAATACCTAGTATTGCAATTATAAATTTTTGCAAATCTATTGAATAGAAAATTATAACTCATTGTTTAATAGAATAGAGTTTAATAGAAATTTCCTTGATTATTAATAAGATTGAGCTTCTTATTTTATATTAATCATCCATGTTTTTTCTCCTGGACTTTACTGTTCAATATCTTTTGTCATTTTCTATTACATTTTCTTGTTGAATAATAGGTGAAATATTTCTCTGCCACCCTCTCTACAATCCATCTACTTATCTACTTATCCCTTATGGGTAATTAAGCTTTACAAGTCATATGTGTTTCAAATACTTCTCCAACTCTGTGGTTGTCATTTCTCTCTCTGCTGTGTGTGTGTGTGTGTGTGTGTGTGTGTGTGTGTGTGTGAACAAAAAGTAAATCCAACCACATTAAGCAGCTACCTCCCTTTTATCATTAGTACTTTTGCAGTAATATAAAATTTTCCTCTGTGCTCTTCTACAAGTTTTATTTTTACCCCTGTATATCTGGAGTTGATTTTTGTCTGTATGATGTAAGGTAGAAATCCCAGGAAAAGTTTTTCTTATATTAACCAATTTTCATAGGGCCATTTATTGAATGATTTTTTTTCTACAGTGCTCCTTCTAACATATATACATCTCCATAAGTGCACAGGATTGCTTCTGGGCTCTTTATTCTGCTCTGTTGGTCAAATTGTATGCCAATAATATACCATCTCAGTTACCATATTTTAATAGTAAGTCTTGAGATTTAGTGGGGGCATTTTCCTCTCTATATTGTTTTCTTTGTTTAGGCTATTCTTGCATCTTTGTTATTCTATATTGATTGTAGAATCAGTTTGTTAAATGTCTCACAAACTCTGTTAGGATTTTCATAGAAATTACTTCGAACATAGAGATCAATTAGACATGTGTATAACCATCTTGGACTGTACAGGTCAGCCCATCTGCCGGTTGAGTGCCACCAAAAGATTTTTGTTGATGCTAGGTGGAGAAGAATTATCCAGCTGAGCACTGCCCAAATTCTTGACCCTCTGAAATTGAGAGATACCAAATTGTTTTTGCTTTATGCCACTAAGTTTTAGGGTCTTTTGTTAACAGTAATAGATAACCAATACAGAATTTGCTATATGGGAGTGAAGAGCTGCCATAACAAAAATTTGAAACATGTTGCATTGACTTTGCCACCAGGGGGGAGATAGAGGATGGAAGGCCTTGTGGAGCCTGTCTGTGAAAGCTGGAAGAAGACTGGAGGAAATTGTTATTGGAGGCTGGGAAGAAAGGCAACTTTGCTATGTAGTGGCCTGAAGTTTGGCAACATTGTCACCTATGATAACATGTATATGTAACTAATTAACTGGTGAATTTGGCTGAGGCATTGTCCAGAAACAGTGTTGAAAGTGCCATTCCGTTTTTTAGCCCTATATAATAAAGCACGGATAGAGGGGAAATGAGCTACAAAAGGAGAAAATCAGTTTTCAAGAAAAATTTAGAGAAAATACAGAGTAGTAGTCATTTGAAAATAAGTATTTCTCATTTCTAGTTTCTCTAAAAGGCTCTCAAATTAAGAAATTACTATAAGGTAAAGATCATCTCAAGGATATGCATGTAAGACTCTTTATTAAGGTGCTATAAATATTTAAGGGCATGTCTCATAGAAGCTTTCAACTAGACAAAACACCTTCTAGGAAATTTAAAGCCATTTTCCCATAGCATCCTGACCCTTATCCCAAGCCCAGGAGAACCTATCTTGAGATATTTGTGATATGGTTTTAATCTAATATAGAGAAATTTACTAAGATTCATAGGAATCCCACAAAGTTTATAAGATAATTGTATTAGTACCATCAACTTGGAATAAAAGGGACAGAAATATTTCAAACAAAACAAAAACCATGAGTCCTCAACTAAGAGCAGAAAGAAAGATGAAAAGATCAAGAAGCAAAATGGGTTATTTTTTATGGAAAATAAAAGATGACTAAGAGGGGAGTTCCCAGGACCTAGAGGGTGAAGCCAAGTGTTACAGAGAACATTTCTGCAAAATAGGACTGGCCCCTAATCAAGACAATGGCAACATATGCTTTCCTTTTCCCCCACTTTTTTCCCCAGCTTTATTGAGATATATTTGACATATAACATTGTAAAAATTTAAGGTCTATAATGTGATTATTTGATATATGTAAAAATTGTGAAATGATCACCACAATAAGGCTAATTAATAAATCCATTAATTAGCTCACATAGTTACCTTTCTTTTTGTAGTGAGAATATTTAAGATCTTTTTGCCACTTACGAGTATACAATACAGTATTGTTAACTATATTCACCATGCTGTACATTACATCTCCAGAACTTATTCATCTTAAAATTGGAAGTTTGTACCTGTTGACCACCATCACCCATTTCCCCCAACCCCTAGGCCCTGGCAATCACCAATCTGCTGTTTATATGAGTTTCATTTTCTTAGAGTCCATGCATAAGTGAGATCATACAGTATTTGTCTTTCTCTGTCTGACTTATTTTCACTTAGTATAATGCTATCAAGTTTCATTTATGTTGTCACAAGTGGCAGGATTTTTTTTATGCCTGAATGGTATTCCTATGTATATTTGTATATATACATACACACACACACACACACACACACACACACACACATACCACATTCTTTTATCTGTTCATCTTCTGATGGACCCTTAGGTGTTTCCATGTCTTGACTATTGTAAATAATGCTGCAGTTGACATGGGAGTGCAAATATCTCTTTGATACCCTGCTTTCATTTCCTTTGGATATATAGCCAGAAGTGGGATTGCTGGGTCATATGGTGGTTCTAAATATTTTTAATATTTTGAGGAGCCTCCATACTGTTTTCCACAGTGGCTGCATCAATTTACATTCTCCCCAACAGAGTACAAGGGTTTCCTTCTCTTCATATCCTTGTCAACACTTGTTTATCTCTTGTCTTTTTGATGACAGCCATTCTAAGGAGTGTGATGTGATAGCTCATTGTGGTTTTGATTTGCATTTCCCTGATGATTAGTGATGTTGAGCACCTTTTCATGTAGCTGTTGGCTGTCTGTATATCTTCTTTGGAAAATTATCTATTTAGGTCCTTTGCCAATATTTTAATTAGATTATATTTTTTGTTATTGCCTTTTCTACCAATTTTGAATGAGAGTGTCCAGTGCAATTATTTGGTCTCTGTATTGCCATTGGGTGTATGTGTGTGTTTGGGAAGGGGTAGTGTAAGAATGGCAGATAACTTTTTTTTTTTTTTTTTAGCTTCACAAGTTATCAGATCAAGGAGAACCATACTCAAGTTACTGCACTGAGAAGTATGACCTGTATTTGGACCTGATATGGATGACAATAACCTCAACTTCAAGACAATGCTACCTGGCAGGGCTAGGACGAAGGTGAGTTAACTACCTTTTTGGAAGTCCCAAGACTCTGTGTAAGAAGTTCAATAATCCTGAGTTCAAACCATGTTGGAGGAGTCATCTGAAACTCTAGGCAGTTATTCCTGTTGAGTGCAGCGTTCCAACTATCACTGCCAAGGTGCTAGATGTGTGATTGAGGCATGTTGGACCATCCAACCAACCTATCCAACAGGCTGAATAAGAAAAAGGACCTCTTTTGATGCCTCATGGAACAGAAGAGTCTCCCAGCTGAGTGATTTCCAATTCCTGACCCACAAAATTGTGAGATATAGCAATAATTGTTGGTTAAGGCTACTAAGTTTTCAGGTAGTTTATTACACAGCAACAGATGATGGCAGTGGAATCCTTTAGATATAATTGTTCATGTGCAAAATAAAACCTATGCAAGTATATTTATTGCAGCACTGAAACAATCTACCCTTCAACAGGAGACTGGTTAAATTACGGGTTATATACACACTGGAAAGTATATGCAGTAGTTAAAAATTGAGGGTGTTTTTTGTGCATGAATATAGAAATATCTCCGAGAGGTTGTTAAGTGAAGAAAGGAAAATGCAGAACAGTATGTTGAATATGCACCTATTTGTGTAAAATAAAATGGGGCTGAGGAATTAAGTGTTTGTGCGTAAATATCTCTGGAAGAACAGGCAAAAACGAGTCATATTGGTTATCTGCAGGGAAGGAGCCTGGGTGGCTTATGGACAAGAGTGTCTAGGAAATCTTGCCATATACCCTTTCAGTCTAGCATTTTTGCTCTTTGGACCAAATGTATTTTAAAAAATGAAATTAACACAGAGGTAAAATTCGAGACATTTTGGAGACCCTAGTTCAGAAGCTGTAATATGACTGCTCATTAGCATTCTGGCCTCGAATCAGGCCCTTACATAGTTGCAACTACTTTGCCTCTCCTCAGCAGCAAGCTTGATCTTACTGTTCCTCTGCTGAAAACGCATTAAAAGGGCCTCATTTCTCTCAAGGTAAACTCCAAAATCCTACCTACTTTAAAGTTTAAGGTTTGTCTTAATTTGACCTAAGTTTTAATTCGACCAGTCCTGATCTCCTATAACTACACCCAACATTTTACCTTTTGGCAGTACTCAGTTATTGGTCCTTGAAAGCATGATGATGATCACACCTTCATGATTTTGTGTATGATGTTCTCACTGCTGGGAATTCCTTTCCTCTTTCCCCCTCCTCTGATGTTGAACTCCATTAGATCCTTTACAAATAATTCTGATTCACTTACCATCTACCAATCAGAATGAATCATTTACACATATGTAGACTATTTTTTGCAATCTCATAGTCTATTAAAATTTTTCTTAGTTTACACGTCTACACTATGAGATTAGGATCTCATTGAAGGCAGAAAATGACTTTTGTGTCCCAGTTTCAAAGTCAGCTCTGGCAGATGATAAGTTCTTAGAAGCTGATTGCAAACGGAACTGAAAGACTGTTATATATAACAATCTGGCACGGTCTTTGATCTTATTTTAGATATCCTATATTGCATTTGAAAACATTATCAGAACTAGTATCTTCTCCTGGTAGCGTTACTAAAGAAGTATGTATGTGTGCATATATATATACATATATATATATGTACATATACATATATATATATTTAATATTTTTTTCCTTCAGGCACCTCATATTCCCTTTTGATTAAACAGTTTAGTCTGTCCCCAGGCAGACATTTTTTCTTGTGGCAAGATGACAGAGTAACAAAATGCATACCTAGAATTCAAAACAGTATAGCTAGAATTCAAAACAATGATTAAAGGGGTTTGTAAGAAAAAACGTGATAAAGAATTTTCTCAATTATTCTACTACCAGAACAATCAATTAAAATATCCATTTCCTAGGCGTTTACTTGGTAACAGATAAATCCTCATTTTTTCCCCCTCCAGAAAGATCATGTAGGTGTCATTTGTTGCCGAGGATCTATGAAGCAGGGGAACAGTTTACTTAATTATAGAAAAGATATATTGCACATTTGTGTATCACGCCTGGATGAAAAGATTTAGAGGGAAAGTTATCTTCCTGCAAAATCCCTTGATAATCGCCTCACAGTCTCATTTGAAAACTTGAAGTGTGGAAAAGTAGATGCACTAAACCTGTTCATATTCTGTTAGTGACAAATGAATGCTTTTTTATAGTTTGTACTTGCTGTGAGCTTCATTTAGAGGTTCAACTGTTCCTGATAACCAGCTTTGAATAACAATGGAAACATCTAGCCAGTTTGTGCTTGACCTGTTGGGGTTGGTGGTGGGTGGGTGTCTGTGCAGAGAGCTTCACTTTCCTCAGAGTCTGCTTCAGAGCTTGGGGACATGTGACATGGAGGCTTCCCTATTCATGTTAATTCACATGTCATTATACTGCAAGTGTATTTACATAGCATCATTTTACTCTTCTGCATTTAATCAATTAGAGCCATGATTTCATTTAAATACCTGGATGCCTCATAAATTCAGCTTTGCTGGAACCAAAGCAAAATCTTGAAGATTGCGATGCTGTTCTTATGGAGCCAATTAGCACCTGAAAGTGTTTTTATTTTTAAGCAAACACTTGGTGGCTGCTTGACAAACATGGATGTCATTCTGATTCTATTGTTATCTGATACTTATATGCATGTATGTGTATATGTGTGTGTGTGTATTACCAAGTCACACTGAATCCAGTTCTTTCTCTGGCGGTCCCCATGTCTTTATAGTACCACTCTGGGTTTTCTGCAGTCATTGAACTCAGCGGGGTCCCTGCTGTTTTCTAATTGACCAGGCCCTCATTCTGGTGCTTCTTTTCATGCTTGCTGCTCTCTTGGCAGCCCCTGCATGTGGGCGCCCATCTCATCCTCCCAGTCTGTATGAAGCTTCAATTTACCATGGGATCCACTGGGTCACCAATTTCCATTACTTCTAGAAGGAAATTAGCCAATCCAATAAAGTGATTACATATAACTTTAGAGATAGAGGGATCCTTAGAGTTAATCGAGACTAAGTGTTCCATTTTGGGGACAAGGAAATTGAAACCCAGGAAATGAGAGTAGCTTGCTCCGGGTCAGAGATTTCACAAGAGGAACTCAAAAGTACTGCACCCCAGTCTAGCTCTACTTGCAGGAAGCTACAAATCACGTTGTCTTTGTGGTACAGCGTTTGGGTTTAATGTTTACATAAATGTTAATTCTCTCCTCCAACTTAGTAATGTTCATCTTACTCCCAATTTTCTAAGAACAAAAGCTTAACTCTCAGTAAAAATTCTAATGGTGAGGCCTTCAAGTCCCTAAGGCAAACTGAGAGGCCAGCGTTTTGGGGCTAGATTGGGATGTTATCTAATCCCTGAAACTGTAGTAGAGGAAAGTACCTATTTTTCCTACCCTTGATAGTTTCCTACCCTGACTTCCTTAGGAAAAGCCCTCTGCCCTATTAGGCAGCAACGTGCCCAACTACAGACTGACATTGCCCGGTCCCTGTGGGAGGAGAGGCAGTGAGATGTAAGAGGAAGTCACCGGGGAGGGTTTTTGGGGAAACTCTTTAATTCGGGCTACTTGGCTTTTCAGGAATGTTCTTCTTTTCCCCATTTGTTCTTACTGCTTACTGGTCATTCTGCAATCATGTTGTGACCTTGAGAATATGCTAAGAGTGATATAATGAAAAGATAAAAGACCTGGAGCGTAGATGACAATGTGGAGGAACGAGACTGCCTATCTCTATACTTCGTGTTACGTGAATGAAAAATAAGCCTGCATCTGGTTGAAACCCTGTTGTCTCATGTCTGATACATGCAGTTAAATGCAGTTTCTAACTGATACAATCATATTTCAGGAATATACTTATTTTCTCCCTCACTCTTTTTCTCAGCCTCCTCTACCCCTGTAGTCCTTAAGAATGTTCCCATATCTTCTGTCATTCAAAAAACAAAATCAAAAGTAAATTCCTCCTTTATATCAAATCTAGTTCTACGAGTCTCCTGATCCCTCATAGCTCTTCACGGCCACTTTCCTCAACAGAATAGTACATACTCTTGTAAACTAAATTCAGTCCACTTCTCCTTCTCCCATTCATTTGTAAAAATCCATCTCTTCAGCAAGTTAGCTATAAAATACAACTCAGTTTTAATAGATAATACATATATTTGGTATAAAATTCAAAAAGTGAAAATGTAATTACAGTAAGAAAATTGACTGTCGCCCACTTGTATCTCCCACCCAGTTTCCTTCCATAGAGGAAGCTAAATTATCAGTTATCTTTGTGTGTATGTATTCTTTCAGAGATATTATGTGCAAATGGAAATATACATGTTTTCCTTTTTAAATATTTTTACACACATGATGGCATATTGTATGCATTGTTCTAAGCTTACCTTTTTCACTTATACATCTTGGACATTTGTCTCAGAATTGACTCAATATTTCTTTAACAATTATAGAATTCATTATCTGAAGTTAGCAAAATTTAATGAATCTTACATAGATGGACATTTAGAGTGTTTCAAATCTTTTTATTACAAACAATATTATAAAAAATATCCCCATAAATATTTTTATAGCATATTTAGGTATATCTGTAATAAATTCCCCAAAGTGAAAGCTTAGGGTCAAAAAAGTACACATTTTTACTTTGATAGCTATTGTCTAAATGCCACAGAGGTTTGACCAAGAAAATAAAGTTTGTATAATATCTTAGTCAGCTCAGGCTGCTATAGAAAATACCATAAAATGGGTGTTAACAACAGAAATCTACTTCTCACAGTTCTGGAGTCTGTAAGTCTGAGATCAGATGTCGGCATGGTCGAGTTCTAGTAAGGGTCCTCTTCTGGGTTGTAGACAGCCTACTTCTCATTGTGTCCTCATATGGTAGAGAGCAGAGAGTGAAGTAAGCTCTCCTGTGTGATGAATTGGGAGACTGGGATTGACATATATACACTAATATGTATAAAATAGATAACTAATAAGAACCTGCTGTATAAAAAAATAAATAAAATAATATTCAAAAAATAAAAAGTAAGCTCTCCTGTCTCTTCTTGAAGGGCACTAATCTCATTCATGAGGGCTCTGACCTAATGACCTAATCAACTCCCAAAGGCCTTACCTCCTAATACCATCACATTGGAGGGGTAGGGTTTCAACATATGAATTGGGGATGGGGGTGGGACATTCAGTCCATAATATATAATATACTTAATTTCTAATCTCTGCAGAAGTTAACTACTGACTTTCTATTTTGAGAAATGACCAAATTATTATATTGCTACTTCCTCCTCTCCATATCCCCCATCACTTGATTTTAATTATATTTTTTTGTTCTTAATTTTATACCTTTAAATACACTTATACCTTTATTTGGCTTATAAACTCTTAATGACGTATATTTGAACCCAGCTATAAAAATTTAAAAGTCTGTATTCTTAACTTTTCTCTGACATTTCTTTTTCCAAATTTTGCTGCATTTATCATAGTTACAACCTGTCTTGTAACCATAATCCTGACATTTAATTTTAGTCCAGCAGTTAAAAGGAATCAACACCCATGGCTAGTTTATTCACAATAGGTTTTCTACCCCCTGGCTAAATGAAATTTTTCTTTTATTTTTTTAAGAAGAGCTCATGGGAACTATACTTTCAATTACGTTTATTCCCAAATGAGAGAAAGTTAAGATATTTATTGGGTCATTTTTTTTTCCTCTTGAGGACTCTTTGGGCATTTTCCCATTGTTTTCTGGCACAGAATATTGTTATGAAGTCTCAGGTTAGCTTGATTTCTTTACGTTTACTCTAAAGGTTGCTTGATCTTTTTATATAAGTGCCTACTTTCTTTATCTGATAATTCCAATAACTTTACTATGGTATGTTATGGTACTGAGCCTCCTACATCAATCTTTTTAAGAAAATATGACCTTTCATGTCTATAGATTCAAGCTTTCTTTTTTCTGAACAGGTTTCCTGAATTATATCTGTAAATATTTTTATGATATATTTTAATTCTTTATTTTGGGGTACTCATTGTACATATATTAGATGTCCTTATATGACTTTTACATCTATAATATTTTCTATATAATTTTTAACTCTTTTAAAATTTCCCTTTTATTTTACTTCCTTTTCCCTGCCTGGTACTTCATGATGTTCACAGGGTCTACTTTACTTTTTGGTCTGTTATCTGTTTTCTGTACCAATTTTCTGTAATCAAAATTGAGAATGTTTTATTTTTTTTCTCTGAAAGTTAGTTTGTTATCTCCTTCTGTCACAGCTTTCCTGAGCTTTATACCCCTGCTTTGATACTGCCTCTTACGATCTATGTGAACTTGTAAATTTTCAGTGCCTCCAATTCTTTACCTTAGAATTGGGATAATAATCACTCTACTTGATAGAGATATAGTGAGGATTAAATGAGTTAAGTTATTTACAGCAATTAGAATAGTGCCTTACACATGGTCAGCACCTTGCTGACCAGTGCTTGTTACTATTATATTTCTGGGTTTATTTTATAGAGGCAACTCCTTCTCTTAAGTTTTTATTTTTTTAAATTTATACAGATATCTGGTCCCAATTTCTATCTGCTTTGTGGCAAACATTTTTCTACCGAGTGCTTTTTGTTTTCCAATCTAACCACTGGCTCTTTGAAAACATACATTACTCACATATAATAAAGTAGGTAAATCATTAAGTGGCCTAATCAAGAAAAAAATGTGAGCAAAAGTTAAAATGGAATACTTGAAAATAGTCAGGAATGTAAAAGAAGCAGAAGACTCATAAAATTATACTTCAAAAGATTCTATACAAATACATTTGAAAGAATGTACAGGATGAAGAATTAACTATGAAAATATCTAAATGAGATCAGGAAGAGATGGAAAACCCAAGTAGATGAATAATAATGGAAAAAATTGATAAAATCAGGTTCCAAATGATTTTACTGGTAAATGTTCTTAACTCTCAGGGAACAGGTTATTCCACTACATGTCTACGTTTTTAATAGCATAGAGAAGGAACAAAAGGACTTAAGTTTTTTCATATGTTTTTACAGGACCAGTATCACTTTGAAATCTAAACCTTAAAATAATACACTTTCACTTACAAACACATACATGTACATAAACATACAGTTATAAAAGCAACCGCATCTACCACCACCATTGCGAAAAGTCTTTAAAACTGCAGGATAATCTTTAAAAATTTGAGATATAATTGACATAGAACATTGTATTAATTTTAGTTGTACAACATAATGATTTGATATGTGTATACATTGCAAAATGACTACCACAATAAGTTTAGTTAATATCTATCACTATATGTAGTTACATTTTTTTTCTCGTGATGAGAACTTTTAAGATATATTTGCTTAGCAACTTTCAAATATATAATACACTATTATTAACTATAATAATTTACAAAATGTCAGCATTTTGTAAATTATATCCCCAGGGCTTATTTGTTTTCTAATTGGAAGTTTGTACCTTTCGATCACCTTCAGCCATTTCGTCCACTCCCCACACCACGCCCACTTCTAGCAATCACCGATCTGTGCCCTGTGTGTATAAATTTGTGTGTGTGTGTGTGTGTTTTTTAAAGATTCCACATATAAGTGAGAACGTACATTATTTGTCTTTATCTGACTTATCTCACTTAACATCATGTCTTCAAGGTCCATCCGTGTTGTGGCCAATGGCAGGATTTCCTTATTTATTATTGCTGGATAATATGTGTGTATATAAAATATATTCTCACATTTTCTTTATCCTTTCATCCACTGATGGACACAGGTTATTTCTGTGTCTTGGCTATTATAAATAATGTTGCAATCGACAGATAAGGTACAGATAATCTCAAGATACTGATTTCATTTCCTTTGGATCTATACCCAAAAGTAAAATTGCTGGATCATACGGAAGTTCTATTTTTAATTTTTTGAAGAACCTTCATTATGTTTTCCAAAGTAGCCATATTATAGAATAACTTGAAATATAAAATTCATCATACTTTAAAAAAATAATGAAGCACCAAAAAATGAGGTTTGTACCAAGAGTACAATGATTTAATATTAGAAGTTATGCTAATATAATTAACCATATTAATCAGGTGAAAATCATATAATTGTCTCAATAGATTCTCCCAAAAGCATTTGATGAAATAATTTCTATCTTACCTAAAACCTGTAGGAATAGATATTCCTCCCTGAGGTGTCTATAAATTATAAATAGATTAAGTGACAGTTATATACAACATATGTATGTGTAACTCATGTGTGTGTGTGTATATATATATATATATATATATATATATATATATATACAGTCACAAATGTGTGTGTATATACCTTTCTATATTTCTAAGTATATATAGATCAAACAAAAGCTATTATGCTTCTTTTAAAATGTGTTTATTTTGTTTAATTTTTATTTTTGGCTGCGTTGGGTCTTCATTGCTGCGCACGGGCTTTCTCTAGCTGCGGTGAGCGGGGACTACTCTTCTTTGTGGTGTGCATGCTTTTCATCATGGTGGCTTCTCTTGCTGCGGAGCACGGGCTCTAGGTGTGCAGGCTTCAGTAGTTGTGGCTCATGGGCTCAGTAGTTATGGCTCATGGGCTCTAGAGCACAGGTTCAGTAGTTGTGGTGCACGGGCTTAGTTGCTTCGCGGCATGTGGGATCTTCGCGGACGAGGGATCGAACCCGTGTCCCATGCTTGGCAGGCGGATTCTTAACCACTGCACCACCAGGGAAGTCCCAAATCTATTACGCTTAATGATTAAAACAGTTATGTGACATCCTGTAAAATTATAGCGAGTAAAATATTCTTTTATTACTTCTATAAATTTATATTTCTCTGGAGTTATGGGCTGATGCAACTGGACAAGAGAGAAATAAGTAAAAATGTTAGAAAGTTAAAAGCATCATTATATGCAAGTATTGTGTCTGAAGAATTGAAAGGTATTGAGTGAAAATCTATTAAAAACAAGAGAATGCAATAAGGCGATAATAGTTCTAGCTACAAACACACACATATATTTTACATCCAAACAACATATATAATACATATGAACAAAAGTGCAATAAAAACACCTAAGAATAAACTGAATAAGAAATGTTTAAGTTCTAAATAAAGAAAACCTTAAATATCCATCCATTTATTAAAAAATCGGAAAGACATATCTTGTTCTTAGAGAAGACAGAATACTATAAAATTATAAAGAGGCAATTCTCAATTTTATTTATAAATTAAATGAGATGTCAGCTAAAATAAACCTCAAGATTAAAAAACAAACATGAGAAAATTATACAAAGTTTATTTGGAAAAAAGTGAACTGTAAGACTGGCTATAAAAGCCTCCAAAAGGAAAATAATGGGAAGGAACCAACAGAAATGATCATGATGCTAAATTAATTATTTAAAAATCTGTTTCCTTAGCAATAAACTTAGTGAATATTTTCTTATCATATCATTAAAGTATTAATGTTTTCTATTGCACAGAGGGTGAGGTAAGCAGGAAAGGGGAAACCGGGCCTATAGGGAACTAGGGAGCCAGCCTCAGCTCCAGAAGGTGGGATGACTAGACATGTAGCTTATATTGTCTGTGGCTTTGAATTCAGTTCCTTCTCTGTAACAAAGGTGTACCGTGATCTATTGTGCTACAAATGAAGGTTCATAGAGAGAGAGGGACGATCAGGAGACCCTGGACAGTGGTGGAGAATGAAAACCACAGATAGACATACTTATTTTCACTTCTAAAATTTCTAAGCTAAGGATTTGAAAAGTTTCCTTATCCTTGGGAATTATTTCTAGAAATAAGAAAACTCCCAGAAAAATCCTTCTTATTTTTGTTTTGAAGATGGTTCCAGTCATTAAATTAAGCTACTCATATGCACATACTAAATTTTATATAAAGTCTCATAGTGCAATTTCATGTTAACTTGGTCACTAATTATATAATAAAATTGCTGGAATAATTATCCAACTCATATTTTATTAATGCTTAATTAAAGATATAGCTTAAGTAATTGTGGCATATTATAGCACTCGTGAACCAGAAAGTTATAATAAACAATACAATGACAGAAAATTACTAGGTAGAGTAGTTTGGTTTTATGGGCCTTTTAGCTGAATTCATAAATAAATTACATCATTTTTGGATGTTTTTTGGTTCTGTATTATCCTTTCTAAATGAATTTCTGCCATGAGAATCATATATTCATAAAGGTGGCTTTCACTGACAGCCTGCAACAGGTATCAACATGCCCTTTGGGTTTTTTCATAAATCCAATTTTTAGATCTGATGTCAATAGTGGCTTAGAAATAAATTGGGAGAAAGATTGACAAAAAGCCATAAATTGAATAACCACAGAGACTTATGTTTAGGGGCCTCAGGAGGCAGTATGACTTATTGAATTATAACCTTAAGCAGAATTAAACACTTCCATCTTTTGTATTTTCCCTCCAGTCAAAAACATGACTCTGAGTGAAAAGTGTTGTCTTTGCTTCCAATGTGATTCTTCCCTGATCTTTTAAATCATCAGTGGGTCCATGCACTGTGTGGTAATAAAAAACTAAAATATTAAGCTGAGTATGCAGACAGTGGTGACAGAAGTTTATTGTTCTAGGTTTATCCAGGTTGTTGCCTTATTCTTTTTATTACAATTTGTATAAGCAAACAGATTCTTTCAGGAAATAAATGGATCAAATCATGAGCAAAAAAGAAAATCAAATATTTTAGCTACAAAATTACAAATTAGGCCTTACTATATAACTTTTCATAAAGAAAACCATTATTTGTAAAGTAATTGTCACTGACCTGGAATATAGGGAATAGCTTTCTTCAAGCTGCAATTCAATATATGAACTTTGGGAAGACCCAAACCCTATCTGTTTAATTCCTCTCCTGAAGTGGGAGGGCGATCTTTCCTTGAAACCTTCCAGGAAGGAGGGAGAAATGAATTCATACAAGAGGTCGCTAACACTGAGCTCTTTGGTATGTACTGTACTGCATTATCCTCCAAATGATGAGGCACAAGGAATGCATGTCAAAGGAACAGGGGAGAGTCCCAGAATGGAAAATATTTAGAAAAGCAAATAACTTATGCATCACTCTGCAACCCAGTCATTGATGGCTTTCAGTATCAACTTTGATTTACGTGGGTATGACTAATGTCCCAGCAAATGAAAGATGATGAATGCTTTACAACAGCAGTAGATATTAAACAAGATGCATATGGCTTGATCCACAGTATCAACTTCATAAGGACTTCTTGACAAATCTTTCACATAATTAGCATGGCACTTCACGGTCTTATTCACGACTGTAATGTTCACTGGAAACTTCCTTCATTATCCCTTTCTTCCCCTGGCTTTTTTCCCTCCCAGGAGTAAATTATGCTTCCTGAAATACCTAGAATTTGGTAGAAGATGATACATAGTCAGTATAGCTTTGCCATCCTCAGGAACCAGGATTGGTCTGTATGTTGAAAGCAGAAGAGCAAATACAGGTGGACAAAAAAAAAAAAAAAAAAAAAGTTTGACACAACAGGTTCCTCAGAGTTTACTAGACCTTTTTAGATATTTTTTGTGAAGAGATGGGTTGAGAGGCTTATCAAGGTTCCCAAGACCTGAACCTAGAGAGGTCTTGTATTTCTTAGGTATTTCTGGAACTAGTCTGATCATCCAGAGATTCTCTTAAGTAGGGTCGCAAACTGAAGAACAGGGTTCCAACTGTGTTTTGTTTGTTCCTCATGTGGTTTTTTAAATTGAAAGTTTTGAGATTCTTGTAGACTTATGGGAAGTTGTAAAGAATAAGACAGAGAGACCTCCTGTATCCTTTACAAGGTATTCCCCAGTGGTGACATTTTACAAAGCTGTAATATAGGGTCACAACCAGGATACTGGAATTGATACAATCCACTGATCTTATTCATATTTCCTCAGTTTAGCTTGTACTCTTGTGTATGTGTGTATATAGTTCTATACAATTTTATCATGTGTATAGGTTTGTGTATCCAGCATCAGAGTCAAGATCTTAAACAGTCCCATCATCACAAGGATCCCTACAGCCACCTCGGCCAATACTCCCTCCCCCTCAAACTCTTGGCAACTACTAATCTGTTCAAGCATTTCTAAAATTGCGTTGTTTCAAAAATGTTACATAAATGAACCATATAGTATGTTATTCAATACTTTTGGAAATTGGCTTTTATTCCTCACTCATTATAGTTCTCTCATCCAGGTTTTTGCCCTAGCCACTAATTGTTAGATAGGCCCCCGATGGATCCTTGTGGGTGGTGAGGGCGCTCATCTATTTTTTTTTTTTTCCCCCATGGGGCTCCTGATGAGTCTGGGAGAGGACTGGGCCTACTTGAGCTGCCTTCACTGCTAGGATGAGGGTCAGAAATGCTGGATCTGGGTGGTCTTCTTCTGTTCAGAGGGGGAAATAACATAGTTGACCACTGTTTTGTTCTGCTAGTCTTGAAGTCCTAAACCAGTTTGAAGTCTTAGCAGACTTCGGACACTTCTTTTGGTTGCCTTTTGCATTATTTCTAGGGTTTATCGTTGCACTGAGTGGGGAAGAATAGGGAGAAATGGGCCTCCATCATCTTGTCCAGAGCGGAAGTCCTTCTGATCGTTTGCATTTTCCTACTTATCCACTCACCACCACCACACTGCCCCCCACCCCCCATTCTCTCATTTTATAAGAGTTCACATATTTACCTTCTATGTGTTTGTAACTTTTGAAGGAAACTTCGGATCCAGCCGGGTTCATTCTCAGGCCTTTATTGGAACTTGAATCCAAAGGTTAGGATGCCTTTGCCTGAAAATATAGAATACTCAACTAAAATTGACTTCAACAATGAGGAAAATATAAGAAGGTGAGGTAGAGGGTTACAGATTTGGCTAATTCAGTGAGACTCCGGCTCAGAATCTTGGAAATTTTCCTTTCTGTTCTGTTCTCTTCTTTTCTTTTCTTCTTCTTCTTCTTCTTTTTTTTTTTTTTTGTTGTGGGAAGATGACTGTTGCGACCTCAGGCATTATATCATCTATGGCAACTCCCAAAGTTAGGGGGGGCACAGGTCCCTGTTTTGTGTCCTTGAAGGGATACTTTCCTTGAAGCCTTCCAGTAGATTGTCTCGTGTCTCATTGGCTAGGGATGTGTCACATGCAAGCTTGCTCTCAGTGGGAATGGAATTGCTATAATTGTCTTGGAGTAATTAATGTGCACTTAGTCTGTGGTTTGAGGAGCATTCCATAAAGCACATGAGTATCTGAACAATATCACAGTTTCATTTGGAAGGAAGTAGGTAATAGTGGTTGTGGTTAGGCCATACTAGACTAATTTAGTGTGTTACTTGTCTTATTTTAATCATAAAGCCTGATCAGGCCTTTGAAATGTAAACTAGTAGAGATAGGGTAGAAGCAAGAACTAAGCAGGGTAGGATGCTGAGATAAACTACAGATTCAGCTACAGAGTTGTAATTTTCTGTTTGTAAGAAAGGAACTGGGTTTTAGGTCTGATGGTCAATTGTTTCAAGTCAAAGTTTCAGTCACAAGTGATAACTGGTTTACCAGGGTAGTAGGATAGCCTAGGAAAGTGTAAACAATGACGCAGTGGTCAAACAGGAAACCAGAGGTCATCTAAGTTATATTAGAACACAGGTATTTAGGAGAGGTTGCTGATGGATTGCTTTAGTCTAATATGGAGCAGTTTGAAAACTGAATAGGTCTGAGTCTACAGACACAGGGGATCAGTGATGCTTGTTGGGAAAAAAAAGTCAGGGGCTCTCACTGAAAAGTCTGATCATCAGGATTATTTACTATCCTAAATATCAGAAATTCAGCAATGTACTTTTTAACACTAGAAGATTTGTCACTCAGAAATATTTTGTCTTTAATTTTCTTAAAAGACTGATTAAATTCAGTAGCAGAATTATCAAAAACTAAATTTGTTTAGCAAATTAGAGTTTGATATTATTTAGAAAATAATGTAGGATCTTGATTAGGGCACTGACACTGGGATGGAAAACAGAACTGATAAATTGGTTGAGTTAAATCTTTATTAATGCTTGCATTAATTATAAAACTACCATGTGCCAGATTCTATTCTAGGTACCAATGGTACAAGTCTCTATTCTTGGGAGAGCATACGTTCAATTGAAAATTTACTAATTATATGTTAGGCTCTAATCTAACCTGAGGATGCAAAGATAAATAAGATATGTTCTCTAACTTCAAACAGCTTAGTCTAGAAGGCAAAATAGGACACTACCTGCTGATAATTGAGTTCCAGGGAATCAGCAGAGACCCTGGCACATAACGGATGCTCAAAACACTTTTTTGCATAAATGAATATGTAAACAACTAACTACAATACTGCATGGTAATGCTACACTAAAAGTGTGAAGGCAGTGTTAGAGAAGTGAAAACACTCAAAAGGTTATTATGCTCTCTGTGGAAGTGCAGGGAAGGCAGGGACGGGAAAGCCTCAGAAGGGATGACATTTGAACTGACCTTGAAGATGAACAGGATTTTGCTAAGTAAAGAAGTGAAGAAATGATTGCACAGAAGTGTGAACTTCCGTTGGAGTATTGGGAAATGGTGAAGAATGTGCAGGTAACAGGAACCTACGGTGGATGAGTGGGGGATGGCCTCAGATGACCTTGGAAATGGAGGGTGGAGTCATTTTGGGGAAGACTTGAATACTATACCCTATCAAAACTTTACACTTCATTTTGTAGGTAATGGAAAAACATCAGTTGCATTTAAGCGTATAAACTGCATAACCAGCTATGATTCATAGAAAGGACACTGGTGGCATTGTGGAGGGTACTGGGAGACAACCATGAGCCAGGGATTAAGTCAATAGGCATCTGCAATAGTCCAAGTGAAAAATGCTGAGAACCAGGGTTAGGGTACTGACCTTGGGACTGACAAGGCACTTTACGGGCATTGAGAGAGATCTTAGAAGTGGAATTAATGAGACTTGATGATTGATTGTGTATTCATGGTGATAAAGGAGGTGGGGAATCAATTTTTACTCTGTGGTTTTGGTTTGGGGAATTGAGTGGATAGTATTGTGTGGTTGGCTAATCAAGGGAGAGAGTTCTAGGGGAGAGGAGGGAGATAAGCACTCTCTCACTGGAAATACTGCGGCACAGGCAGGTCTCTGACATAGAAGACAAACATTACTAGGGCATTCATCACTTTGGGTAAATAAGTTTGCTTTTTTCTAAAATAAATTTTTATTGAAGGATAAAAATTATAAGGGCTCAGAGTAATGAATTCTCACACATAACACACCTATATCAACACCCAGCTTACAGAAGAGAACATGATTAGCACCTGCAAATTACTAAATATGACATTCTGGCAATCAACATGCTATCAGTCCTAAAACAAAAAGGTGACATTTTTACAAAAAAAAACAACAACAAAAACTACTTTGGGTCTGTTCCTCATCACATGAAAAGGCTAGATTTTTTTCTTGATCTTTGTGAACTATGTTTAACCTGGTTTGACTTTAAATGTAGACTTTATGATATACAACCCGGGGGGCAACTCAAAGAAGCAAGTAGTTAACAACCAGAGTAGCTGAATCCAAGAGATAAAACAAGAGGCCCACATGAGTATTGTAGAAAAGTCTACCATACATATCAAGGAGCTGAGGACAGAGAGAACAAATAGGGCTTTCAGATAAATTAAATAGTGCTTTTCAAATTGAAAGTCATTAGCACAGAAGCTCTGAATTATAGGCATTGATCTTCTGCTTCTTGGGCAATAACTATAGCTAATATTTATTGACCTCTTACTATGTGCTGGGGACAATTCTGTGGTCTTTGGAGGTATTAAATAATTTAAACCTTACTATTATTATCATCAGATGAGGTGACTGAAGCAAAGAGCTGGCTGTGTAATTTGCCCCAAAGTCACAGCTAGGAAGTTGTGGAACTGGGCTTTGAACGTGGGAGCTTGGATGCAGAACCAGTGCTGAATGTTTCCACACTGATGCTGAACTCTGGAGTAAGCCATATGGGTGGAAAGCAGCCTCAACTCGTATAAATAGTGATGGGTAATAATGCTTCCAAGCAATTGTTAATTCTTATACCATAAGTGGCAAAAGTTCTGCAGGAATAATTTAATCAAGAGGCAGTATAATGGTATGTAAATACATGAAGAGTATTTAACCTCTATTTATTCATACATTTTATATTCATTTATTGAATACTTAGTATAAGTCAGAGAGTGTGCCTGCTCAGACTTCTACCTTTTGAAGCCTTAGAAAAGCAAGCATATCAGCAAATGATTACAATCTGATAAAAGATCTTTGAATAGGGTTGACGGCAGCCTGGAACAGGTAGTGTTGCTTCCTGCCTGGGAGTTGAGCAGCTCTCTGTGGAGAAAATATTTGAATTGCCTCTTGAAGGATAAGCAGACATTTGCCAGGTAAGGTGGGGGAGATTTTCTTGGAGTATCAAAAGCACAGGGGTGAAAAAAAAACTGACTGGAGGGGCAAAAGAAAGGGCTGGAAAGGCAGGCAAAAAGCCAGGAGAAACAGGTTTTGTAAATCAGGCTACAGCTTGCTTTTACCTTGTTCAGTAGATATCAAGCTTTTGACCCTGACAGTAAGAAATTCTAAACAAAGTGTAATTAAACAGCTATTTAATTGTAATTAAAAGTTTCCCGAAACAAGTCTTCCCCGCTAGTATTGTCTTTCATTTTTTCCTCTTCCTTTATTCCCTTTCCTTTCCTTTTCTATCTTCTAGTCTTTTCTATACTTCATTGAAAAATCTAGTTTGAGTTTCACTAAATTGTTTTATTGACCCAGCAAGAGATCACTGCTTGTAGTGACAAAGGATATTTGAAATGACCTATCATACTTATGTTTTAGAAAAATTGCTCCTCAGAGTAAGGATTAGAGCAAGATGACCCTAGTGGCCAGACCTGAGGTCCAGAGCCAGGCGAAGAATTATTTTTTAAAAATCTAGGTAGGAAATGGTGAGTGTTTAGATTGAGAAATTAGAGAGAAAAATTGCCATTATAACAAGAGAAACCGTTTCAGAGATAATTCAGATATGGGGTTTGACAGAGAAGGAATCCAGAACAACACATGGGAGAGTTTATAATCTATAGACTTTAATATTAACATTTGTGGACTTAATACATTCCTTTTTAGCATCAGAGAACTCCTTCCTGAAAAATATCAAAATGATCCACATCACACACACATTTTCTTCTATCTAGGGTTCTGATTAAATGATCCCACTCAAGGAATGTTCTTTTCTCCTTTTCTGATCTCATGACAGACTTTTAATTTTTCCTTGAGCACTTAAAAGAATTTCTTATCTAGTAGGTTATATACAGAATCCCACTAGGGAATAATTTGAAAAGAATAAAATGTTTGACCCCTATAAAATTCTACATGGAAAGAATTATAAGAAAATAAGTCTCTGGCCTTAATGTACTCTAAAGTTGAAAAAATGTTCTGATGATTTTGGGAAGAAGTGGGCTAGCTCTTTAATGAGGTGGTATTAAAAAATATATTACTATTTTGAAGCAGTTACTGTTGTGGTAGTGTGATAAATCAGATGGGTTAATCCCCATAAAATCAGTTTGTACGGCACTGCTGTTCCTCACTTACTAGATTAGTGACTGCTCCAAGCCAACAGGGCAGCTCCTTTGGAGGACAAATAATAGAGTCCTTTCTTTCAGTTTTGTTTCATTCCCTTATCTCTTATGTCATTCCCTCATCTCTGACTGCCTTTTTTAAAAAAATTGAGATAAAACTTACATAACATCATTTAAGCAGCTTTTGGCAGAAAAGAGCTCTCTGCAGGAGGCCTCTCTGTCTTGTCACTAACCTTAAAGCAAGCACCCCCATGCTCTACTCATCGCCAGCCCTAGCACACGTTTCAAATCTTTTGATCACACAATACCTTGCCTAACTTGTTGATCTTTTCCGTAGATCAAAGAAGTAGAAATGAAGAATAGGTAATGAACAGATGACCATATCTCTTCCTTAGCTTCCCTTTCAGCAATCTCTCGAACAAACTGTGTGAACGAGGTAGCATCTAAAGAAAAATCATCAGAAGTCGACAAGCCTGCACACAGTGGGGCATGATGACTGCTCTGACCCCCTATCTCAACAATTAACTGAGATGAAGTCTTTTTCCCTTTAACAACTTTCATGGCTGAGCAGAATCTTCAGAGATGGTTTTTGGGAGGACACTGAGGGTACCATCTCCCCAGACTGCCAGCATTCTGATTAAAAGCAACTTTCCTTTCTACCAACATTTGTCTCTCTCTCAAGTATTGATTTTTGAGCGGAAAGCGGCCAGATGGACCTGATTCGGTAACAATCAAATTCACAATTTTAACTGTTTTAAAGTGTGCAATTTGGCATTTTCAGTATATTCACAGTGTTGTGTAACCGTCACCACTAATTCCAGAGTATTTTCATCATCTCCCAAAGAAACCCCATACCTGCTAAGTGGTTATGCCATAGTCCCCATCTCCTCCAGCCTTAACAACCAGTAGTCTACTTTGTCTCTAAGGATTTGTCTATTTGGGATATTTCATATACATTGAATCATATAACGTGTAGACTTTTGGGTTGGCGTCTTTCACTTAGTGTAGTGTTTCCAAGGTTCACCCACGTTGCAGCGTAAATCAATACTTCATTCTTTTTTATGGCTGAATAATAATCCTATGGATATGCCACATTTTATTTATCCCTTCATCCATTGATAGGCACTTGGGTTGTTTCTACTTTTTGACTGTTATGACTAATGCTGCTATGAACATTCCTGTATAAATATTTGTGTGGACATGTGTTTTTAATTCTCTTGGGTGTACACCCAGGAGTGGAAATGCTGGGATCAAATGAAAATTCTATGTTTAACTCTTTGAGGAACCTCTAAACTCTTTTCCACAGTGGCTGTACCATTTTACATTCTCATCAGCAGTGTATGAGGTTTTCCAATATCTCCATATCGTTGTCAACGCTTGCCTATATATTTTTTTAAAAAATTGAAAATAACATCTCATTGCCTTGTATAATTTATTCTTGTCAGCCGTATATTCACATTTCAGTCTCCTATACCTTCATCTCACTTTTTTCCATTTTCCGTCTTGCCAGCCCCTTGAGGTTATTTGTGTTAAGAACAAGTGTAACCATTCCTTTTATTGGTGGGAAAAAAATCATCATGGTCTTTTCCTATATTTTTTATATACCCATGGGGGGAAATGGTGTATTAGTTATCTATTGCTGCATAACAAGTTACCCCATAACTTAGCAGTTTAAAACTACAAACATTTGTTATCTATAGCTTCTGTTGGTCCAGAATTCATAGGCAGCTTAATCCTCAAGCTCAGGGCATCTCTCAAGAGTGTAATCCAGGTATAGGCTGGAGTTGCCATTTCCACTCAGGCTTCATGATGCAGGATGCTTCCAAGCTCACTCAGGTGGTTGTTAGCAGGATTCGGGTCCTCACCCGAATTGGTTGTTGGATTGGTTGTTGCTAGAGGTTCCCTCTGTTCCTTCCCACATGGGCTTCTCCACAGGGCAGCTTCCAAGATGGCAGCTGGCTTCATCAGCGTGAGTGAAAGAAAGAGCAAGCAAGATGAGTACAGTCTCTTTGAATCTAATTTTGTAAGTAATATCTCATCACTTTTGTCCCATTCTATTTATTAGAAGGGAGTCACTCGGTTCAGCCCACCCTCAAGTGCAGGGGGTTACACAAGAGCATGAATACCAGGACGTAGGGATCACTGGGGGCCATTTCAGAGACTGCCTACCACAGTTTCTTTAGGGAAAAGGCCAAAGATGTTGCGAATAAACATACTCCCTTATATTTTTACAAATGTAGGTACTTTGACTTAAATTTGGGGTGCTTCTTTAAGATATCATTAGGATATTTCTTACAGAAAAAAATAGATTTTCAAGGCTTTTGATCACATGACAAGGCAGAAAAATTTGGCAGAAACAGAAAAATCAACTTGGAATGAATCAGGAGACCTGAGTGCTACTTTGAAGCCTAACATTAACAAAAATTCATGATCTGCTTGTACAAAGCCTATAAACTCTTGTGTTTTAGTTTCATTGTCTGTAAAATCAAAGGGAACGTTCCATCAAGGGCTTTCAAGCTTTTTTTTTTTTTTTTTTTTTTAGCCGCGATGGGCCTTTTTGCAGTGAGCGGGGGCTACTCTTCATTGCGATGTGCGGGCTTCTCTTGTTGTGGAGCACAGGCTCTAGGCACGCGGGCTTCAGTAGTTGCGGCGCGTGGGCTCTAGGATGCGTGGGCTTCAATAGTTGTGGCTCGCTGGCTCTAGAGCGCAGGCTCAGTACCTGTGGCGCACGGGCTTAGTTGCTCCGCGGCGTGTGGGATCTTCCCGGACCAGGGATTGAAACCGTGTCAGGGGGATTCTTAACCACTGCACCACCAGGGGAGTCCCTCAAGCTTTTCTGTCTGCAACCCACAATACAAAATTCATTTTACTTAGGAACCAGCCTGGTACACACATAGGGAACCAGTTCACAGATAATTAGAACAAAAGTTTCTAGAAACAATATTTACTCTTACAAAATACAAAGCTCTGTGGTATTTTCCTTTCTATTTTATTCTATTTCATTAAAATGCTTTATTCTATTTAATAAAACATTATGAGTTGACCCAACTACATTTTTTATTACCTTCTAATGAATTCCAATCCTCAATTTGAAAGCATTATGATTTCTACAGCTACTTCCAAAACTGCAAGACTCATCTAGGGTTATTTGCTCTAAAGGTGAAGATGATGAAAAGGAGGAAAAGAGAAGGGTGTGCAATTCTCCTACTCCTTAAGCACCAAACTGCCCTGTTAAAAATTTATTAGCAAGGATCTCTATGTGTCTGCTATCACCAATATGTATGTACATCATTTTGGTAAGGAGGTTATAGGCAGCTATTTCAGAAAGCTAATGACTGCATGGGACAAATAGCCCCTGGCTTTGCCTCAGGCTATCAATTCTCCAAAAAATTCTTAATTCCCCCAAATGACTTTCTTTCCTACTCTACAAGGTTCAAGGGGTTATTGATTCTGTCACATATGTGTTTGCTTTATTCGCTGTTGTATTATCATTTATTTGCTCATCCCTGTGGATTTACTACAGTTGGTGTCATGTGCAATGCTAACTTGATGAGGAATTTCCACTAAAAAAGGAATTTTACCCAGATGAGGAAATTTTATCTTTACTGCTGTGGAACATCTATTAAGTGCTTGACAATGCACAAGGCGTGCATACATTGCTTCTAAAAATCATCACCAGAGTATATCTAATGGAAGAGCAGCATGAAATTTGTGGCAGCTGGCTGAAAGTCAAATTTCTTTGAAGTTTTCTGTTTAACTTAGATATTCATGTGAATTTTGAACTCTATGATATGTGCTTGTTTTAATATCTAAACACTGTTTTACATTATTTAAGAATCACATTATTTTAACTCCCCTTACTCCTCAATCTTAGAATAAAATTTATGTTCCAGGAGGCTGCACCATGATTTTTTCTGGCTCAGAGCAAAGTACTCTGAGGAATTTTGAGAAGCATGAGACATGTTCTTTTCATGTAATCCTCATAATCACCCTATGAAATAGGTTTTATTGTCCTGATTTAGCAGATGAGGAATAGCTTCAGAAATTTATATAATTGATAAATATTGGCTTTAGAACTTAAAACCGGGTTGGTCTCCACAGCCGTTGTTTGCCTTACGATGTCATAATGCCTTTAAATCCTTATGGGGACTTCCCTGGTGGCGCAGTGGTTAAGACTCTGCGCTCCCAGTGCAGGGGGCCAGGGTTCAATCCCTGGTCCGGGAACTAGATCCCACATGCATGCTGCAACTAAGAAGCTGGCGAGCTGCAACTAAGGAGCCCACCTGCTGCAACTAAGACCTAACACAATCAAATAAATAAATAAATATTTAAAAAAATATTTTTGAAATCAGGAAGAACCCAGATAACTCTAAAGTATGCACTGCAAATATTTCAAGGGTTCTGTACATTTTCAGTGTAAGTATTTTGTATCCTGGAAGAGAAGATATAAGTGTGGAAATTAAAATACATGTTCCTTCAAGAAGGAATTGGTGCATCTGAAGATCACTATTTTATAAAGTAAGGTTCAGGAGAGGTCTAGAACAGTGGTCCCCAACCTTTTTGGTACCAGGGACTGGTTTCGTGGAGGACAGTTTTTCCACAGACGGGGGTGGGGTGGGGGTATGGTTCAGGCGGTAATGCAAGCGATGGGGAGCAATGGGGAGCGGCAGATGAAACTTCGCTCACTGCCTGCCGCTCACCTCCTGCTGTGAGGCACAGTTCCTAACGGTTCCCAATCCCTGGGGGTTGGGGACCCCTGGTCTAGAAGACCATTATAAATGAAATATCTGTGTTCATAGGATATTAATCATATTGTATAAACTGGATTGAACGACTGGTTTGTTGAGAAAAAGAATTAGGTTCTGATGGTATTACAGTCAGAGACTCTGGATTTCCACATTTCCTCTTTGCCAGTTATATTCACCTGAACTGAATTTTCTCAATTCCTCCTCTTCTGCTTGTTTCTGGAACCAGAAGGCATAGGAATTCTTTAAAAAGGGGAGAGAGAGTGAGAGAGACAGAGAGATCATTCCAAAAGAAACTATGACTTTACCTACTCTTCCTGTGACTTGCAGCCCTCTCAGTGGTTTTAAGGGGGTAAAAGTTCACTGGCTACATGAAGAAACAAAACTGGAAATTAAAGTGAGAGCAGAAAACAATTATTATTTGTCATAATTTCCTTACATCCAAATAATCATTTCCGCATGTGTCCTAACAGTCATAAAAAACCAAGATACTTTATTTCCATAGAAAGGTTCCCTTCATACCCCTTTCTAAACAAGTCCTCCAAAAGAGGAGGGTGCAGATATTTCATCTCATCCTTTCTTCCTCTACTGTGTTCATTGCTTGACTTGTGTCTTCCTGATAGCAAGGCAGCTGCTGTAATGCCAGGCATCAGTTGAAACAGATTCAGCTGTTGTGTTCCTTTTTCATCTTTCTGTTGCCTAGACTGTGGACGTGATGCCTGGCGATTTAACAGCCATTATGCTATCATGAAGACAAAAGTGATACAGAAGACAGGGGGACAGGAAAAAACAAGGAGCCTGCTTCTTGATGACATCGTGGAGCCACCGTACCAGCCCTGACTGCTAACCCAAGATTTCTTGTTAGGATGAGCCATTATTAGTCATATTTTCTGTCACTTACAGGTGATTACAGTCCTTAATTGGTACAACCTTAGTCTTCTAAGTGTCTTTCAAATGATGTTATCAAGACATAGAAAATGTTGTATCCTTTCTCATTTATGTCTGTTTTGAGTAGATGTTGTAATAATAAATATAGAGGTAAATGCTATGATTAGTTAGGTAGATATTGTATATCAAGCATAACTCTATCAATACCTTGTTTTTGAGTTAAAAACCACCCTTATGTGCCCGTCTGTCTAGAGACTCTATGGACTGAATGTTTGTGTCTCTTCAAAAGTCATATGTTAAAGCCTAATCCCCAGTGTGATGGTATTAGGAGGTGGAGACTTTGAGAAGTAATTAGATCATGAGGGGTGGAACCCTTAAGAATGAGATTAGTGCCCTTATAAGAAGGGACACATAAATGGTTTCTCTCTTGGCCATGTAAAGATACAGGGAGAAGGTAGTTGTCCACAAGCCAGGAAGCAGGCTCTCACCAGAAATGAGATCTTTTAGCACCTTTATCTTAGACTTTTTAGCTTCCAGAACTGTGAGAAAAAAATGTTTGTTGTTTAAGCCACCAGTCTGTGGTATTTTTGCTATAGCATCCCAAACTGACTAAGACAAGAGATAACTATTATACTGATTCAAAGTAACCATTCCCTTGTTTCATAGGTTTAGACCCTATGTATATATCTTTAAATTATAGTTTAGTTTTGTTCTTTTGTTTTGAACTTCATAAATTAGAATATTTATTTTTCTGTGACTCGCACCTTTTCCTCAACTTTGTTTGTGAGATTGATCCATGTGAACATATACAACATTCCACATAAATATAGTATTCAGCTGGAAGTTTTGCTGTATAGTATTCCACGTAGCATGCAGCTTTCATTTATTTCCATTTCTATGCAGTGATTTCCTGTAGCATGTAGCAGTAGTTCATTTACTTATATTTCTATACAGTATTCCACATAGTGTGTAGCTGTAGTTCATTTATTTACATTTCTATTCACTATTCCAGGTAGCGTGTAACTGTAGTTCAGTTGTTTTCTTTGCTGTAGATTATTTCATGTGTGAGCTTTCAAAAAGTTTTTCTACTTTCAGTGGGCATCTTGTTTGTTGCCAGTTTAGAGCTATTATGAATAATACTGCTAAGAAGATTCTTTTATTTATCTCCTGGTGCTCAGTGTGTAAGGGTTACTCTGGGACATATACCTGGAACTGGAGTTGTTAGGTCACAGGGATACGTATTTCCAGTTTTACTAGAAAATGCCAAACCGTTTTCCCAAGTGGCTATTGTACTCTTCCACCCATTTCATCTGATAATTCACATTGTTTCACATTTTATTCTTTTACTCTTCCATATTTAAATTTGTTTTACAATGAGTGTGTATGCTATTTACTATCAGAAAAGGGTCTTTTTCCTACTAATTTTCCAAAAAGTCTATCCTGGCAAAGGGAATAAACATTATTATATTGTCCATTTAAGTATATATATATATATATATATATATATATATATATATACACACACACACACATATATATATATACAGAATGAGATTTTAATCCTTTGAAACTGATGTGATAGATCTTACTGACAGTTAACTATGACTTTAAAATATATTTATAGCTGTTGGCAAAACAAATGGAAAACAAATAACCTCCCCATTCCCAAGTTAAATGATCGCTTTGTGTACCTGATATGATGTTCACATGAAGTACAGAATATTTACCAGGAAGTCCCAGATAAATAAGTAAGACAAGGAGAAAGATGTGAATTCCATTATCTGATTTGGGGATACTAAAGAAATTTACTTCCCATTTTTTTTCTGTAATAGAACTGCTATGTGGCAACTGTGGAGAGTTCTTGAATTGTAAGATAAATGACTGTGATTTTTATAGGGTGTTGGTATTTAAACAGAAGCATGAACTGTCACAGGCTTGAGAAAATAAAGGTCTTGTTCTCTCTGGAGATCACTGTCTCATTTTGGGAAATGATCTCTTTCTGAAATCTGCCCTGCGTTCCTGATGCTCTGGCTGTACTGCGAGAACAGTTAGGTCCTAGGAACCTTGACGGCAGCAAAAACAATTTGCATCAAACAGGCACAACACAAATAGGGAACAATATTTTGCCTGGGAAAATATCTCCTTACCTTGTGATCTAATTCACATAACAAATACATTGATTTAGATGTGCTTAATTATGATATGAAATAGAACTTTCCTTTAAATGTTCTCTTACTGCATTTGAAGTGCTTAAAACTTGTTTTACATACCTCTATCCTGTAGGCCAGTGGATTACATTTTTAAAATTACATATCTTATCAGGTAAGTTTTTATACCAAACTCTCAATAAATATATACATATATATTTATACATTAGTTACTTATACTATTGAACTAATATTATTAAAAGTATAAAACATACATGAAATAGAAATTTCAAAAGATTGAAAAAAGCTGAAATAAATATTAATTAAAAGTTTTTTTTCCTTTAATACTATTAAATACTACTGTGCTAGTCACAAAAATTAGCCCAAACTGAAACAGTGTAAGTAAACATGCCTTTAAAAAAATCTCTGTTTTGCACTTTATGATATAGTAACTTAAGGTCTGGTTCTAGGTCATGCTTATTTTGATACTAGATTTTCAGGCAATTACAGCTGAAAAAATTATTTCACAAATATACATAGATCTAAATGGGTCTGTTTACCAAATAATAAAACATTTTTCAATCTCACCCCCAATTTTCCAAAGCATTTGTTGAAAATAGGGTGATTAACTATAAATTTTGCCTAATGTTAAACACAATAGATGCTACATTTTAATAGTATTAACTAGTAAATTCATGGTCTATTGAAAATCTTTATTTGAATGTTCTTAAAACAGATTAGAAAGGCCCATTTTCAAGTTTTTTCAGTTGTACAAATATGAAAGTTTTTAATTGACTTATTTATATCATTTTCAATGACAAAGATCCCCTAAAGTTGGAAATATTTTTAAACATCAATTTAAAATTCTCTTTTCATAGCATGAATTTTCTTAAAAAACAGATATTTTGTGATGTTAAAAATATCATCCTCATTTTAAAAGTACAGATTAGGTATGCTAATTTTTTTCAGGGTTGCATTTTTAGGGTAACATTGCTTATGACTATTTTTCATCAGATTTAAAGGTCGGCAAAGTTGACACATTTGTCTTTCGTAAAAGAAAAATACCCAACTCATCCTTTAAATGACAGCTCTTTTAAGTGCTTTGCTGTGAGATAGTCAGTGAATCTCTGGATGCTCCAAAAGATTTATACGTATTCACTCCCCATGCCGTTAAATATTATAAGTATTCCTCCATATTTTAAAAACTCTCCTTTGGTGATACAAAGCTGGGGCCACAACCTAAAGCAAGGGCTCCACTATCGCCCAGTTTCAAGGTTTACTATTCATATTTTATACAGGTGATTGGAGTTATGCAACAGGAGCCCTAATTGACATCTTGTAGCAGTTTATTCATTTTATTTTCTTCAATCCTTTGCTGTAATAGCTTGCCTGTGAATGATGCAGTGAATGAATTTCACAACGAGGCTGTCTCTGACTCGAGTTCTTAATGCAGATTCCCTTCTCTGTCCAGTCACAGGCAACTATCTTTAGTGGCTCACAAAAAAGGAGTTCATTGTACATTTCATTACTGAAACAGGACATAGCAAATACCATAAGCTGAGATGTATCCTAATCCATAGTTTCATCCAGAAGAACAAGTCTCCCACAGTGTGTGATTTGTGACTTGTTTCCTCCAGTCTTTGGCAATATTTTCTCTCTCTCAGCAATATTTGCTGAAAAGAAAAAGGCTTTCGATTGTTTCTGTTGTTTTCAGTGCATCATTGCAGTCCATTTTTACTACTGCAAGAAGGAGAGTTTCCTCATTGGAACATGACACTTGGTCTTCACAGTGAAAACCTTAAGAGACTGCCAAACGCTTACCATAAGGTTTAATAGAGAAATTTGATAAAATGCTGCACTGCATATGACATGACTTAGAACATGACGATTTTAAAGGATGTTTATGTCTTGGTTGTTCATTTGTTGTATATTGCTAATGTGACAGCTTCATATGATCACTAATATCTTAAGGCACAGAATGCACGTAGATTGAGATTAACTTATTATCAAATATATATATATATACACACACATACATATATATACACATACATATTCCAAGTACTCTTCTTGATCATTTTTGAGTTATCAGATGGTAATTGCTTCTAAGGTATAATGAAGATCTTGTATAAGGAGTGTGAGATGTCATCTCTACCATTTAAATATTTGCTTGAGCTTGGATGAGTGATATTAGCTGCAATCTGTAGTTTCTTTGCAAGAATCTTTTAAAGACATCTGTCCATATTGTGTGAGTTATCTTCCTTTAGTTTCCTTAATACTAAATGATGTAATTATGAATCCACTTAACTGAGCCCAAGCAAACTGAGCCCTGCGATTAGATGCAATACAATCAAAGAGAAGAGATGCTGAAAATATTACCACCCTCTAGGTCTAAAAAATCTCTTCCTTTTCTTTGTTCTGTCCTTAATGATTATATATCTTTAGTACCTTATTCACTTTCAGTAGGAAATGGGAGTTACTCATTTACCTGGTCAGTAAATTGTTTTCAGAATCTTGAAGATGTAATACTGTTCTTCTAGTAAGTTTTTAACTTAGCATTTCCTTCCAAAGAATTTAAAGATACAGCCCTTCTAACCTTAGAATTTTATGATTGATCATACGTCTATTTCTCTATTTTTTAAGATATTCTTCCTGATTATATAGTTAATACCTATCATTATAGAAAAATTGAAGTCTAAAGAAAAGTGTGAAGAAGGAAACTTAAAAGGCCCATAAATCTGACCACATGGAGAGAAACTCTATGGTGATTTTTGTGAATAAACTCCTAGATATGAAGCTATGCACATACATATGTGTCAACAGCTATTCACATAGGTATATTTGTAATATCTATTTACATTTAGAAACATATTAAAATGAGAATCATACTGCACTTATTGTTTCGTAGCTGTTTCTTAAAGCATTGTACACATCTAGTAATAAGATTTTCTATAGGTTATTCTTCTCCCTATAAGTCTGTCCCCACATATAATTTTTAAGCAACTGTCTTCAGTCTTGCTATTTTGTATGAGCGCAAATCAAGTCACTAGATTGCACAAGAATCTAGCTTCATTTTGTGGCCAGGCCATCATTTAGAGAAAGGCATGCAGAGGGCATGCCATGACAAATTAACTATGGATTCTTTTTCATCAAAACACAAGAGAAACATTCTTTTGACCTTTGTACATTCTTATGATATGGGGATATCTATTCATGATTATGAAAGGTCTTATAACTCAGTAAAATATTTTTAATATGGATACCTTGAGAGAAATTGTGTCGATGTTTTAGGGGACTGAGGCTATGGTTCCTTTCTCAGCAAACTGACAAGGGTTTTAGAGTTATTTTCTAAAGTCATTGCACAAAAAATCTTAGAATGACATGAGACAAAGCTCTACATGCCTTAGTAAATAACAAGAACAAGTAGCAATCAGAAGGGAAAGTATTTACTGACATGTGTAATGACAAGAAATGAACTAATTGTAATAGTGCGGGCTCAGTTATATTGATCGATAGATTCATGTCAGGCTGTCCCAGAGATTTGATTTTTAGATTGAAAAAGTTACCTCCATTATACATGTAAAATATATCTCTATTTCCAAACCCAACTCATTTTGTAAACGGAGTAGAGACAAATGGTCGGATGAAGAACAGTCTTTCTATGGAAACTGAGTTAAATGAGGGTAGAATTAGAAAACGGCAGTTGAAGGAGAATCTTCTTTCTAGGACTAAAGAACTTGATTTTTTTTTTATAATCACTTACCATATATTTTTTCTACCTGCAAAACGGAAGGTCTAATATTTTCCAATTGCAAACATAAACAGGCACTAAAAATTTAAGTAATGACTTTAAAATATCATGTAAATACAGAGTGCTAATTAATTGCTAATGGTATGCTTTATGTTTTGAATATGTACTTCTTGATGGAATGGCATGAAACAACTATATTCTTTTCCAGTATGATAATTTAGAACAACAACAAGAAGAATAACATTCCTCGTTTAACTTGTTGGAGAATTTGAACTAGACTAGGTTTGCATTACTTTATAGTATTAATCAGAATGCCAAGAAACCTATAGCAACTTGGGGAAACCCAATTCTTCTCAGTTTGGGTGACCTTTCCTTCAATCATAAACTGGTCACTTAAAACCCTCTGTCCTTGAATGGTTAGCTAACAATGAGGCACTGATGGCAAAGTGTCATAAAGCTGTTACTTGAAATATTTGTATCCAAGGTCAAAAGCCTTACTCACATAAAATATATTAAAACAATCAATGACCATTTATAGCAATAACTGCCTTTGCATTGCCAGAAAACTAGAAAAATGAAGATGTTTGAACATGATTACAGTGTGAAATTTGATGAGATGATGGAGGAGGGAGAAATGTCTTTTAAATCCTCCCACAGGAAAATTTTAAGTAAAACATAGCTCTTCTGCTTCCCCTTTCATCTCTTTTTATTTTTTTCTCTTTAGCTTTACCCTTTTCTTTTTAAAAAAATTTTATAATTTGGTAAATTTGATACGTTACAATTTGTAAATTTAAGTTGTACAACGTTATATTGATACATTTACATATTGTAATTGCCACTTTATTAAAGCAGAGTGAGGACTGCCATCCCTACCTTCTACCCCACGAAAAGTTCAGGACCAGAGTGAGGGTCCCTAATGAAATCCCTCCACCTGGAAGAGCCTCCACTGAGAGCGGCATCTCTAATGCATTCCCCCTGAATCTCTCTCTAACAACAGTAAGCTTTTCATAGCAATAAGACGTATTCCGTATTGAATTAAGAAGGACTGTTCTGACAAAGTCACATGCCTTTTCCTCTCTGTTAAATACTTTACATGAGCAATTATCTCACAAAAATAAGTCAAATGTTACCCATGTTGGTGGGGTCCGCATGCTTGAAAATACATATGTGACAAAGATGGAGAACATTTCACTTACTAGGTTCCTTGGCTGACTTGTGCCAGGTGGAAGAATAAGTAGAAGCAAATGGTTACCACACTGTATTCTTAAGGGGTGGTCACTGCTAACTCTAGTTTTCATGCAAGTTTGGCGCAATGCTTAATTGCTTGTGACGATCTTGGAAAGACTGAGCATGAGGTCTGGAAAGATTATAAAAATATGCCTCTTGTTGATAGCAAAAGCAGGGATATCTGGGTCAAGAGACATGTTACATTTGGAAATGGGGTTCAATAGGGTAAATGATGTAAAACCCACCTACTTCCTTTCAGTTTAATCTTAGGGAACTCTCTGCATTGCTCCCTCCTACTTTTGATGTCAGTTGATAATTTCTGGGGTTTCTGGAGAACTTTGAAGCCTGGTGTATTGGTGGGTAAGGAGAAGCCAAGTATCAGATATAAGACAAGTGAGTCAGGGCTGGGGGTGAATGAACTTGGGACCTGCAGCAGTAGGAGAAAACTTCTGGTTTCTTTTTCTGGACCCTTACAGATCATTCTATTTCTTTTCAGTTTCTCCATCTGCTGACATTTTGGAAACCAAAGCCAAGAGCAGTATATCACATAAGCAGCTCCAGGCATAAGGCTGTTTCAAACCAAAATTGATTTTTAAAAAATCTTTAATCAAGTAGAAATGGCATGTTGTGAATACTTCCGGTGAGTAAATTTACCACTGCTTTAAGATTAGCCCATCCTAGGTATTGTGTGGTAGTTTGGTTTCATTTTGATTCTTGGTCAAAACAAAACAGCCCTGCATGTAATTTATAACCAAAATGAAGCAGAGAACAGAGCAGACATTCATTGTAAATTCTTTTATTAAAACTCTTAATGTTTGGGTCCAGATCTGTAATCAGATCTTACATGTGGAGTTTGCCATTACATTGAAGAGGAGAAAGTAAAAGCTTTGAAAAACAAATGAAGCAAGAAGAAGGAAAAAGTAAGATGCCATTATTTTCCCTCCATAAAAAAGCTGTAGTATGATGGAACTGATTTTGGATGAAAACTAAGAGGAAAGGCTCCTTGGGTTATTCCATGTTTGTCCTCTTGAGTTCTTCAGCTTCCCCATGACGCAGAGGTGAATGTTTCCCCTAGATTGGGCTGCTCTCTCGCCGTCACCAGCAGTGACCTCTCTGTAGGCATTTCCTAGCAGTTAATGACCGGCTAGTTTAAGGGGCCTGGGCTTTGCCTCAGGCTCTTAACTAGCATCTCATTAACTGGCAGGAAATGTGTTTCCTTTCTGTTGTTTACTTTTATATATTCTTAATAGAACAGAAGGTGCCTTGACTGTGGTAGACTACTTTCGTTATACCTTCAGCATCTCATTTGTAAATAACCCTGTTATGAGTAATAGGAAGTGATCCAGCTGGTTGTAAAAAGACACACATTTAATGGGCAACTCCTGGTGGACTAATGGATTTGCTTGAAAAAAAATCACACCTGCAGGACACATTGCTCCTTTTTTTGTTCCAAACATAATGAGACTACTTCAAGCAGGGATGCACTGAATCTCTCTGGGAGTTATAAACCTTGAAATATACAAGAGAAAAAATTTAAAAAACAGATCTAGCTCATTTGTCTCCCTAGAGACTAACATTATACTATCTGAGCATTCTTCTTGCCTAAGGTTCAGTAATTTCCAGGAACAAGGTAGAGGCACTTTTCTATACAATGTAATGCCCCTTTAACATTTTACACCCTGTCCTTACAACTTTTGAATATACTCTGGAAGTGTGGCCACTGTTGCCTTCATTGGCCATTCCCACTCTGCCTTTTTCTGACGCTGGAATTGTATATCTAATACACCAGTGCATGGCATTTACTTCGTCAACATTTGATTCCTGCTTAACTTGGTGGCCTATTGTTTCATGCTGATTTACTGTAGTTGAACAAACATTTCTGGGGCACTCACCACAGTTCCAGGTTTATTCCAGAAACATCTAATACCCACTGGAACCAAGTACAGTGTCAACCTTACCATGTTATCCCCTGAACATAGCTTGGTGCCTGGCTTTGGCTCCTGTAGCTGAGGTTACGCACTCTGCTCTCAGAATGACAGCATCTCTAGCTCAGTGACGTGAGCAAGTTGCTGAACCTTTGTGTGCGTCAGTTTCCTCATCTGTAAATTTTGGAAGTTTCACAATTATTTAAATGTCTGACTTAACCAAGTCATAGTAGGTGACAAAGGCAGACCTGGCCTTCTGACACTTGATGCCAGGGTTTCTCAACCTCAGCACAGTGGCATCCTCGGCCAGATAATTCTTGGTGGTGGAGGGCTGTCCTGTGCATTGCGGCAGTATCCTCGTCCTCTGCCCACTAGATTCCAGGAGCACCCTCCCCCCAAGTTGTGGCAAACAAAAATGTTTCCAGGTATTACTGGATGTCTAGAAAGAAAAATCACCTTGAGAGCTCCTATTTTATTTGGTACTCATTTAAATACACCACAGCTGTGCGTTCTTGTATTAGTTTGCTAAGGCTGCTGTAACACAGTGCCACAGACTGGGTGGCTTAAACAACAGCATTTTGTTGTCTCACGGTTCTAGGGTCTAGAAGTCCAAAATCAAGGTGTCAGCAGGGTTGGTTCCTTCTGAGGGTGGGGGGAAAGATTTGTTCCCGGCCTTCCTCCTTAGCTTATAGATGTCCTTCTTCTCTGCATGTCTTTTCACATTGTCTCCATTCTATGTGTACCTCTGTGTCCGAATTTCCCCTTTTTATGAGGACACCAATCAGGTTAGAGCCATCCTAAGGATCTCATTTTAATTTTACCACCTCTGTAAAGATCCTATATTCAAATAAGATCACTTTATTTGAAGTGACTGGGGGTTAGGACTTTAACATGGGAACTGGTTTGCGGGGGGGACACTATTCAATCCACAATAGTTCTCAAAAAGTGTACTTAAAAACATTCTCTAGTCATTTACTTACCAACAGTAACCCTCGTCTCTTTCCAAAGAGATACTATGTGGCTAGGATAAGTGGGTATTATACTTGACACACAAATAACTCAATGGTACATTTGAATGAATGCACAAAGCAAATGACTTCTTAAAATGTAGTAAGACTGAAACAACTAAAAGTCAATATAAATAATATAAAGCAAGTATATATGAGGGTAGTTAAGTTGATAAGCAGGGAGGATAATTATGCTAAAAGTTTCAGGTTAGAAAAAGCTATAATTACCTTTAAAGGAGACTATAGATTTGCCAATGTGTAGAGTAGTGCTAAAGGATAGAACCACAATTCTATTTCTAATTCACTCAGCCATTTTGAAATGAAAGGTAATGGATAAAACGTATCACAGGGGAATGCATTCTACAATTTTTAGTAGACTTTAAAGAGCTCTTATATTTGAGTGGAAGTCACTGATATGAAAGCTTCCCTGGAGTTTTATATCATGGAAAAGATTGGAGTTAAGCCAAAGAACATCCTGCCAAGATGGGGTGTGTGTTCAATGTGAAGCACAAAACCAAAAAAAGGGGTGGGATAGAAATTGAAAGAGGTCTAATCAGTTCTTACATGAAGCAAAAAGTGGATTTCATGACACTCTAGAGAGCCTTGAAAATCAACTTAGATTCTAAAGAGGTGGTGGCCATATCACATCAGTACACAGTTTTATACTGTGGCTTTACACTGTTTATGTGAGTGTGTTGCCTCACTGATTTATAAAAACGTGCCAAGATTATGACACTGGGGGAATATCACACATACCACTCACTTTGATTTAGACCTGCGTTAATGGCCTCTTCAAGAAAATATGCTGAATGGTATGGGACTTGGGGGAGTCTTTGTCTTGTTCTTTTTAAGGTTGTTTCTCTTGGTTCACCTAATTGTCATTCAAGGATAAAATCTTTTACTCCTGGTTCCACCTTCACCCTTTTGCCAAAAATGTTTTTATCTCTTTAAAGTGTTACTTAATTGTAAAGGCTTAGAATGACAAGTATAAGCAACACCTTTGAGCACCATAGAGCTATAACTTAAATCTACCTCAACTGTGCCCAAATATTTTTAAAATGAAATTCTTTTATACTGCATCAGATATAAAGCAGCATTCAAATTCCTCCATGTTTCATACTTGTTTTTAATAATATGCTGGTGCACAATTATCCTTCCGTGGAGTTTCTGGGTCTTTCCCAAGTCTAACCTTGTCTGATCCCTTTGTGTACTTTTGAGATATCACTATTTCCTCTATGAGGTTGACCAGGGTTACCTACATAAGGAGTACTGTAGTGTACAAATGGTAGTAAACTTCCTCTAGAGCACCATCGTCATTTTTCCATGGTTGATCTCTGTATCTGTGTGGTTCACCATTTGCTGCTTGAAACACTGATAAACCTACCTGATTTCCTACTCTTGGCTCTGTCTCCTGGAAGCTAGTCTTACCTCTTCCTCTCCAGCAAGGAATTTCTTTGGAAGCATAGAGCAAGGAAGAACTTTGGTTCAGCCTGGAGTCTATGACATTTGTGTCCTGACCTTCTGATCCAAGTTCCTGTTAGGCCCTGCCTATCATAAAATTTGGGCAGTCCTGGCCAGACACCATAAATGACTTATCTCTTCCTTCCTAAGAAACAAAAAGGCTCATAAAAACAGAACATTGCATCATCATATATATATACTAATGTGAAATTGAAAGTTATTGCAAAAAAGATATTAAGCTTCATCAAGAGTTATTCAGTAATTTTAAGTTAAACATCTGTCTTAGTCAGTTTGGGCTGCTATAACAAAAATACCATAGACTGGATGGCTTAAAGAGCAAACATCTATTTCTCACAGTTCTGGAGACTGGAAGTCTGAGATCAAGGTGCTGACAAGGTCAGGTTCTTGATATATCTTCACATGGCAGAGAAAGGGCACTGGTCTCTTCCTCTTCTTATAAGGACACTAATTCCATCATGGGGGCTCCATCCTCATGACCTTATCTAAACCTCATTACCTCCCAAAGACCCCAACTTCAAATACCATTACACTGGGGATTAGGGCTTTAACATAAGTACTTTGTGGGGACAGAAACATCAGTCCACAGCCAAAATCTTGAAAGTTACATTTTATCCTCAGTTTACTGGCCATGACTGCTCAATGAGACACATTTCCAGTTTGATGGATTGCCTGTCTATCCTTTGCTCCTCTAGAGTCCTAAACATGAGAGAGAAACTGGCTTTCTAAAGGTCTAATCTAATCCAGCCTTGTTTCGTTTGGCCAGAAAATTTGAGGGAAAACATTAATTTTCAGTGTTTGGAAAATAAGAGATCTCTCATACAGATCCAAATACTAATCTTCTTTTGAAAAATTAGTAAGGAGTAAAAGTTAATTACAAATTAATTGGTAACAATGCTAGGCTGTTACCCTCTCACGCCAGTTGCCCAAGCCCTTTATGGACTTGCTTTCCATGGCTTGTCACAGGTCCACTTTTACTCATTTATTTTTCCTTCCCGGGTGACATGGCATGAAGTTCCCCAACAGAGGGAATACCTCTTGGTAAAAGTTACCACCTGGATTTAATTATAATTGCACTTTTTTCATGTCCAAAGATATTAAATAAGTATATTTTAATGTTTTCTTATGTTTCCTATAATTAAACCATCTCTTAATATTAAATTGATCCTACGTCTTTCCTTTCTGATCTCCTATCATTGAACCTTTTAGTATGCTTTTCTAGTTGTAAAATTCCAGTGTAATATTATTGTCCATTTCTTACATTTTTAAAAAAGTTCCTTATCTTGTAATGAAATGGAAATATCAAATTTCTTTCTACCCTTTCTTAGGCAAATACAAAGATCTAGTTGGTTTCAAGATAGTCATTCATATACCTTCAGAATTTCAGATTCAGAACTATAAGGCATTGGACATTTCTAGGTTTGTACTTACAATTGTAGCCCATAATCCGTATCTTTATGCCAAGGGAAAATTTTATTTCCATTTAAATTATGATCTCAAATATTGCAAGATAAACTCTTTACCTATAATACATGTATAGTAATAATAAACAAATAGCAGTGAAGTACCAGGGTAGAAAAAAGATTGGTCTTTCGTAAAGAATAATTGGAAATATGAAAAGGAATATAGTGTCTGATCCCCCAGTTGCTCCTGCTGAATTTGATTTAACACTGGAAAAACATAGGCAAAACACATCTTAACCAGCCTGGCCTAACCCACATTGATTAATAATGAAATAAATGTTACCTAATATATTTTGATCAAGTCATTTTCAGAGGAAAATATGCCACATTCAGTAGCCATAATCAGATTTTCTCTTTTCCTAAGGAACCCTTTGAAACTGAAGTCTTCAGAAGTGATGGCAGTGGGGCAGAGGGTGTGGTCCCAACCGAGAGATGGCGCCCTCCTGGCCCACTCTTCCAGGAGTGCAGAGGAGCTGGGTAATTGGCACACCACCATGCACTCCCGATGTTGCCGCCACCACTGCTAGCTTCCCCAAACAAATCATTTTATTTCCACTACTCACTGTAACAAACTAGAATTTCAAACAACAGTCATCAGGACCCCTTTCATCCCTGAGGCGTTTCTGGGGCAAAGAGGCAGTGCTTCCCACCATGACTGAGGTCTCTGCTCTGATGTCCCCATTGCTGGGTGAAACTCTGCTTTGAAATAACTGCAGAGAGAGGAGCAAGAGGTGTTAGTGCTGGAAATGTAAGAAGTTGGAGTCTTTTTCTCTCCCTGTGGAATACCTGCAAACTTGTGGAAAAGAGAACAGTGGTGGTTTTGTCTGTGTGTGTGTGTGTGTGTGTGTGTGTGTGTACTTCATTTCCAGTAGAAATACTTGTCAGATGTTGCCTTAAATGTGGCCCTGGAAACACTGCAGATGGATGACAGTGAAACAAAGAAATAGGAGCTTTCATTTTACATAAATCATTGTGTTAATTGGGGATCAGGTGGTGTGTTTCCGGAAGTAAGCAAATGGAAAATAGTATTTATAGAAGCTGTCCATGTACAACATGCACACTGTAGCTTTGACCTGGTGTGAAAACAGCAGACAGCCTATTTGAATTAATATTAGAAAATTAAGTGCTTCTTGGGCTAGCAGCTTGTCAAATCTGATGACTTCAGCATAAAATAAGAAGAAAAGTAGACTTTCTTTACTGATGAGCTTCCCCCACCTCATCCTACCCCACCCCGAACAGTCTTCCAACTCTACTGCAAACCTATTTAAGGCTCTGGAATGTCCTTCTTGCCGTTAATTTATTTCCTGAATTCAATCCTAATATATATATAACGGTTGTTGCTATATAGTTTTTGTTAATTGGAATAAATAGCAATCAAGCTTGTTAAACTTTATCTTAATACATACATTTGACTCAATGTTATTTCTATATGGAGCTGGCCCAGTACTTAGATTGCTTATTTGTCCCAGAGCCTGGGATGAATGCTTTGGCCTCAGTAATTATTGTCTACACTGTCTGAATTTGTTATATAATTACTTGATATTCTGCTTCATCTTGACTGTTTAGACTTGGCCTTTGGGCACTTGGCATTTTGCTCACGGGAAGGAATTTACAAACGCATTCCTCGGCTGATAAATGTAATAGCACACGATGGTGTGAATCCTAATTAGAGAATCACACATCTCTAGTACATTAGGGTTAAGAGCTTTTGAGTATCAGAGTAGTGTGTTTATCTCATTAGTATATGCAGCTTTGGAATTGATTATTGCAATAATAACAGTTGGTTTTTTTAAAATTAGGGTAATTAAAATTTGTAGTGTTTCCTTTTTATGTTGGGTAAACGTTAGTTGTGTGTGTGTTTGTTTTTTTTTTCTTTTAACTGTAAGTTGGTTTAAAATCAGTCTTTAGGGTTTTGGTTTTCTAAAATCTGTGGCTCTTTGTAAATAGGCGGTTTTGTAGGAAAGGCCAGAATGCTTAACACAGATGTGACATAGTAGGAAGAGAGAAGTCAAGGCCTATGTTAAGTGGGAAATAAGCTCTGATATAAACAGCTCTTTACCTCTGAGGATTGTCTTGAAAATGTCTTTCTTTTTCCTTAAGTGTGCTTATACTGCCCTTGATTTCTCTATCAACACTTTTTCTCCTGAGATCTATAAGATTAAGGCAGGAAATTATCTGACTAAAATGATTTTTATATGGATTTACCTTGTGGTAGAGAGATACATCTGTCTCTATGTCTCTCTCTCTACTTATCATCTATCAACAGATATTTGATAAACATTTACTACATTCAATGATATGCTGGATACTATGGAGGAAAACAAAGGTTTTCTAGACAGCATTTCTTAGATTCACTAGTTTACAATCTGATGGTGGAAGATCTGGGACTATCTGGAGGTGGGTGAGGGGTGTGGATAATAAACGCATTCAGGTGACTTGTTAAAATAACTTCGAGCAACAAAATAAATAATGACAGTATTATTCTGATCCTAAGAATAAGTATCTGAGACACTATGCTCATATCAATAAATTATTAAATAAATAGGAGAGAGGGACAAATTCTCCTTATAGAAGAATTCCAAATAATGTATGTAAACAATACCTTTCCAGGAGGTGGAGCCTAATTCCTCTCCCTTTGAATGTGGGCTGGACTTAGTGACTAGCTTCCAAAGAATAGAGTATGGACAGGGAAAAATGGTGACTTTACAGTAGGGAAAGCTGGAAGACCCCACCTTAACCAAGGGATCGAGGTTTACGTCACCAGTAATAAGTCATGTTGATGTGGACTCCTGGTATCTTATGATGAGAAGGTGTCTTAGCTTGGGCTGCTATAACAAATTATCATAGACTCAGTGGCTTAAAAAACAAACTTTTATTTTTCACAGTTCTGGAGGCTGGGCAGTTCAAGGTCAAGGTGACAACAGGTTTGGTGTTTGGTGAGGGTCCTCTTCTTGGTTTGCAGATGGTGGTCTTCTTGAGGTGTCCTCACATGGCCGAGAGAGAGATTATCTCTCTCATGTCTCTTCTTTAAAACTTTATTTTTTTAGAGCAGTTTTAGATTCACAGCAAAATTGAAAGGAAGGTACAGATATTTCCCTTATATCCCCTACCCTCCCACAAAGATAACCACCATCATTATCAACATCCCCCACAAGAGTTGTACATTTGTTAACAGTTGAACCTATATTAACACATCATTGTCACCCAAAGTCCATAGTTTACATTTGGGTTCACTCTTGGTGTTGTACATTCTGTGGGTTTGGACAAATGTATAATGACATGTGTCTACCATGGTATCATAAATAATAGTTTCACTGCCCTGAAATTTTTCTGTATCTCCTGCCTCTTTTTATAAGGGCACTAATACCATTATGAGGGCTCCACCCCCATGACCTAATTACCTTCCAAAGGCCCCACCTTGAAATATCATCATATTGGGGGTTGGGCTTCTACATATGAGTTTTCAGGGGACAAAAACATTTAGTTCATAGCAAAAGGCCACCTTACCTCTGTGCTATTTTTCTCGCTCTTTCACTCTAATCCTGAGAAAGCAATGAACAAATCCAAATTGAAGGACATCCTATAAAATACCTGGCCAATACTCTTTAAGACTCTCAACATCATAAAAAGCAAGAAAGACTGAGAAATTATCACAGTTTGGAGGAGACAAAGGAGACATGACTAATGCAGCATGGTAACTTCTATTGGATCCTGGAACAGGGAAAGAACACTATGGAAAAAACTGGTGAAATCTGAATATAGTTTGTAGTTTAATTATTAGTTTTGTTATATGTTATATGTTAAATTTTTAACTTTGATAAATGTAACCCTAATTAATATTAGGGAAACTGGGAGAAAGTGTGTATGCTTTTTCTGAACTATCTTTACAGATTTTCCAAAATTCTAAAATTATTTCAAAGTAAAATATTTTTAGAAAGAACATTATCATTGAACAACTATCTGTTACTAAACTAGGATGCCAGTTTTAAGAGGAAAGCCAAAAAAAAAAAAAAGAGGAAGGCCAGAGCAACACAATAGGTAGAGACAGCTTCTGGAAGGAGTGGGCCATATGACAGGCCCCAAAAGGTGGATAGGACTTGAGGCTCAGTCACTGATTCTTCCAAGCCACAAGATTTTGTTCGAAATCTACTTTCTGACCTTTTGAATGAGACAGGATTCTCATAGACACTGCCTCAGGTAATTCTGATACCAAAGCAAAGTGATTTGTCTTAAATTTGGGAGCCCTGAGGCTAACTAATTCCACCCAGGCTGCCTTTTACCCAGAGTCCCCAGGCATTGCCCAAATTGAAGGTTCCTCTGGTCACCAGGACACTTCTTTCCCTATTTTTCTGAGGCTTTACCTCCCGTTGTCCTTCTGTCCATCTAGCCGACTCTGCTCTCTGAAAGCAGGGACGCCCACATTCTTAGCTTGATCTCAGAATGTTCCTTTCACCTCGAGGCTTTTACTTAAATGAGGTTTCTTCCAAAAGCAAAACCTATTAAACTTTCTCCATTGTGTTCTCTTCTTTCCTTATTACAGCAGAACAAGTTGATTGGGCAGTTAAAAGCGATCAAAACATTCAGGACCATATCGTCTTTAGGTCAGCTCTTTCATGATTTTAAAAGAAAAGGTAATTCTTTTTTTTTTTTAAATAAATTTATTTATTTATTTATTTATTTTTGGCTGCATTGGGTCTTCATTGCTGCACGTGGGCTTTTCTCTAGTTGCGTCTAGTGGGGGCTACTCTTCTTTGCGGTGTGCGGGCTTCTCACTGCGGTGGCTTCTCCTGTTGCAGAGCATGGGCTCTAGGAGAGCGGGCTTCAGTAGTTGTGGCATGCGGGCTCAGTAGCTGTGGCATACGGGCTTAGTTGTTCCACGGCATGTGGGATCTTCCCGGACCAGGGCTCGAACCCATGTCCCCTGCATTGGCAGGCGGATTCTTAACCACTGCACCACCAGGGAAGTCCAGGAAAAGGTAATTCTTATGTAGCATAAAGAAATACAGAATCATGGGAAAATGAGGAAAGAGTGCCTACTTTAAAAAAAAAAAAATTTTTATTTATTTGTTTGGCTGTGCCGGGTCTTAGTTGCTGCACGTGGGATCTTCGTTGCAGCATGTGGGATCTTTTCGTTGTGGTCCCTGATAAGGGATTGAACCCGGGCCGCCTGCATTGAGAGCGTGGAGTCTTAACCACTGGACCACCAGGGAAGTCCCGAGTGCCTACCTTTTTGATGAGATTAGATTAACTCTAAAAGCAAAACCTAGAAATGAATGATAACAATAATAGCAACAAAAAACTGTATAGACTAATTTCACTTATGAATAAGATACAAAGATGCAAAATAAAATATTAGCAGATGGATGTAGCAGTCTATTACAAAAACAAAATCATAGCCATAAATGCAAACAAATATCTTTTTTTAAAAAAAAATTAAGGAATAATTGCCATGTAACATTAGTTTCAGGTGTACAACATAATGATTTGATATTTGTATATGTTGCAAAAAGATCACCACAATAAGTCTAGTTAACATCCATCACCATTTACAGTTAGTTTTTTTTTCTTCCGATGAGAACTTTTAAGATTTATTCTCTTAGCAACTTTCAAATATGCAGTACATTATTACTAACTATAGTGGCCATGTTGTACATTACCTCCCATTTGACTTATTTATTTTATAACTGGAAGTTTGTAGCTTTTGGTCCTTTTGACTCATTTTGCCCACCCTCTGCCTCTGGCCACCACCAATCTGTTCTCTGTATCTATGAGCTTGATTTTTTATTTCTTTGTTTTTTTAATTCCACATGTAAGTGAGATCATACAGTATTTGTCTTTCTCTGTCTGATTTATTTCACTTAGCATAATGTCCTCACGGTCCATCCATGTTGTTGCAAATGGCAAAATTTCCTTCTTTTTTTATGACTGAATAATATATAGTATATGTAGTATATACACACATTACATTTTCTTTATCCATTCATCCGTCAGTGGACACTTAGCTTGTTTCCATATCTTGGCTGTTGTAAATAATGCTGCAGTGAACATGGTGAATATATCTTTTCAAGTTAGAGTTTTTGTTTTCTTTGGATAAATACCCAGAAGTGGAATTGCTGGATTGTAGGGTAGTTCTATTTTTAATTTTTTGAGGAATCTCCATACTCTTTTCCATAGTGGCTGCACCAATTTCCATCCCCACCAACAGTGCACAAGGGTTCCCTTTTCTCCACATGCTCGCCAACACTTGTTACTTCTTGTCTTTTTGAAAATAGCCATTCTAACAGGTATGAGGTGATATCTCATTGTGATTTGCATTTCTCTGGTGATGAGTGATGTTGAAAGTCTTTTCATGTACTTGTTGGCAAGGCTCCTTTCTAATGGCTGCATGCTTCATGTCCACGTACCATAATTTATTCAACCCTCTTTCTATTGGTGACTATGTGGGTATTCTCTTACTTTTGACTATTACAAGTAATATAGTAGTAAACATTTTTGGAACATCTATCCTAATGCACATATTTCTTTAGGAATGATATTGAGGAGTAGAATTAGTGGTGAAAAGGATATGTGAATAAAAATACAATATCCATTTGATAAATCTCTCCATAAGCTAGGAATGGAAGAAAGCGGTCTTAATTTGATAGAGTATATTAATGGGTAAATAATCATCATAATTAAACCTATATAAACTATGCAAAAATTCTTTGTTGTAAAAATATAAAAATTATAGAAAATGTGGAAACAGTACCTGTGTGTTATAAACATTCAACTAATAAGAAATTGCTAGCAATTGGGTTATATCCTTTTGCACCTGTTACTCATTAAAGCATAAATATATAGATGGATGGATATATAGGTAGATAAATATATATGCATATTAAAATATTATTATATGACACTATTCTGAAATTTGTTTAAAAAATTTTTATCAATGTGTTAAATTTCTTCTGTATTAATACAAACGGTTCTACCACATTCGTTTTTATTAGTTGCATACTCCATAGTATACCGTAATTTATTTAATTCTCCCTCTATTTGGGATATCTTGGGTTTTCTCCAAATTTCTTTATTTCAATAATGTTGTTTTGAACATTGTTGTACATCTGTCCTAGTGTTCATATTCCTTAGGATGGATATCAACAAATAGAAAGGTAAGCAGGAGCTGAGGAAGCAGGGATGAGCTCGTGTATAACTTTGAGAAACCTACCTGAGCAGAGAAGGAAAAAGATAAGGCATTATCTAAAAGTGTTCAAAGAGATGTATCTTTTTGGAAAAAAAAAAAGCTAATATATGCATAAGGTAACAGCACAAAGTAAGGAAGAACTCACAACGAACGTTTGCAGCCTCATGCGCCCCTTCTCGACCCACTCTCATTAGCATTCAGGCTCTTCACTTTCATGAAAACTTCTCTGGCCATGGTCACCAAGGGCCCTTCATGCCATTGGACACTTTTCCTCCGTGACGTTTGGCTTTGTTGGCCACCTCTTTTTTCTTGAAACTTGCGCTAACTTGGACTCCATGCAACAATTTTCCCTGGAGCTGTTTTTAGCCCTCTGACCCCTCCACTTTCTGATTTCTCTTCAGACCCTTTTAACCCCTCTCACATCATCACGAGTGCAGAACCCCAGGGTTTTCTTCACTCTCTTCTCACTTGACCTGCTCTTATCATGTGGGCTTCTCTGATCCCTTGGCTTTAAGTAGCACCTAGACTTCAAAATTTAGTTTTAGTGCAAACCTCTCCCTTGAGTTCTAGAACCATCTATATCCCTCTGTTGACTAGACACATGGGAATTTCGTAGAAGCTTCAAACCCAATAGGTCCAAAACTAAATTCATAAGCTTTATTCTCATTCCCAAATATTTTCCTCCTCTTCAGGGATCAATTATAGGTATTAGTTAATTGTCCATTAAAATATCACTTATTATCAAATCTCACATGTAAATGTATCAACCAGGCTCCTCAAGTATCAAGAGACTCAAGATAGTGGTGTATTAAACAAGATACAATATATTGTATGTTTAAGGTTGCTTTTCCCCTTGAAAATCATTCTGTGGCTCTAAAACATGCAGTTTGTTGTCATGATCTGACTATTTACACATAGAAAACTTATTATTTTAACTGTATTTTATAAAATTTATGTCAAAATAGACTTTTCTTTATATTTTGCTATTTGGAACAAAGTTAAGGATTTTATTCTTCTCTCTGGACAAAAGGAAGTTATTAAAATAGTAGGTATTAATTTTAACACCCTTTTCTGTGTTATTTATTGATAGGGCATTTGCTGTAAAATACTGAAGAAAAAGAATGCACACATACAGATTATTCAATGGGAAAATCTGATTCAAATCCTCAGTTTCAAAGGATCCTGTTTACTTGCATCTGTAATAATATACAGTGCCATTAATGAGGACTGCTTCTATTAATTCTTGATTCACCTTGAGTTTTGGGGTGGTGATGGGGAAAAAATGGAAACACATTCCAACTTATAAAAGTCCATGTTTTCCTTTAAAAATCTAGAATATCAGTGAAATCTTAGAAGTGATAGAGTTTTGGTTCAAGTTAAACAGAAAGTTATTTGTGATCATTAACATAAAAATATCATAAAATCCCTAAGGCACAGTACTGAACATAGTCCTAGAATGTACGGATCTTAACCTTGGAAGAGATCTCAAAAATGACATGGTTTAAAGGTCATGAATTAGTACCTACAGGCTGAATATGGTCGGCTAACTATGTGTGTCTATGTATATATTCTGAATGCTTCAAAAATAATGTGAAAGCCATCAGCTGAGGCATGTCACTGGGGGCATATTAACACTCTCGTCTGCTTCCTATCCCATACCTGCTTGAGCCTTTGAAGACATCTGAGTTTGTAACCCCAGCCAGTTCGACTTACCTTCCAATTAAGCACATCTGCCAGGTGGTGATCCAGCCTCTGCTTGAACACTCTCAGGGACGGGGAACAGAGAGCTTATTAAAATTTCAGGGAGGCTTCCTTGTTCGAAAGTTCACTGAAATTGAGCAGCAACTTGATTCCCAGTAACTTCCACCTAATGGTCGAGCTACACAGAACAAGTCTAATGCCTCTTCCACATGACAAAACTTCAGATAATTGATGGGATCTATCATGTCTTCCCATTTCATTCCAGGGCTTTTCTTCTCAAGGTTAAACACCCTCAATTTCTTTAATGTCCCTCATTTGGCATTCACCATCCTGATAATCCTCCTTTGAATGAATGTAATTCCATTTGTCAATGACCCTTATAAAATGTGTTTCTGGGAATGAACATAGTGATCTACATGTTGTCTGCCCAGCCCAGGAAAAGAGTGGGGTTATTAACACCCGTGTTCTGGGCATTATGCTTCCATTAATGAAATTGAGGGCTACATTAGCTATTGTTAAGCAGTTAGCAACAGGGATGAAAATGATGGTTAAAGCATGAAATGCAGCTTGACCAGGTTCAAAGAAAGGAGGATGCAGTTTAGAAGTGAGTGAATAAGTAATAGAGATACATCTTAACACTGAGGAAGATCCTCTATTTCAAAGGACATAGGGAATTATATTAGCAAAGGTATATATTTTTAAAATCTGAGAAGAATGAAAAGAAACTAAAATGAATGTATCTGAACTGATAATGATTATTCCTTTTTTTCCCTTCCTGTAATGTGGCAGTCACATGTTTTATAATTTAAAAATTTAAAAATATTATCAACCTATGCACATTACTACTCTATTCTGGTATGTGATATTTTTATCCCTCATGTTTCTATATACTCTGTTTTATATACATTAAAGTCATGTTCAAATTTGCATACATGCTCATACAACTATATTTTTCTGACATCCAAAATCATCTTTTGAAATTTGGCAAGGGAAATCAGTATTTTTATCTCACTGTAGCAAATAAGAGTTTCCTATATATATTTCTTATTTCACTTCTCACAATTCCATCTTTTCCACGTTGCCATGGCTGAGTTCCATGATCATAGCAAATAAAGGTAAGGGCCACAGTGATTCTCAGGCCACTCAGACAGGGAAGTAAATACTTAAGTATTTTTGCTTTAGGGACTTATAGGTGCTTCGGGAGCAACAACAAAGTTCTCACATTATCCCTTTCAAGCCCCTGTCCCTGTACTGCTTTGAAGCTACAGAACCCCATTTGCATGGACAACTTTCAGGTTTCCGAGAGGAGTCCTAACCTTCTGTATTTATAATTTAGCATTCTTTCAAAGGGCCTCACTGTTATATAAACTTCAGACTCCACAATCTGGATTTACCCTGCCTTCCTCTGCAAACTTCTTTTGCACACCTGGCAGCTTTTTCACTTACTCATGTATTGGCTTGATGTGGAGGTGTGCCTTGATCTTTGATCCTAAATCCCATCTCATCATTTAGCCCATTAGAACACTTCCCTGCTTCTGTTCAAGGTCCAGGAAGGTGTTTCCCCTCCCTTCTTCTTGCCAGTCTCCTTGCCCAGGGAGCCTTTACCCTTATTCTCAGCCTGATTGGCATCTGAGGCCAGGACACTCAGGAGTGAATGATGCCTGCCTGCTGGTCCTCAGGCTTCTGGGCATGCTCACCGTAATCTCCCACCATCATGCCTCACTCACTGCTCTTTGGTTCCCAGAGTGCTTTGGTCACAACCTCTCTTGGGCACTGGCCCTTCCGCTGTACTTTAGCATCACATCATACTATCTAAGGTGGCTTCTTCAGTCCAGGGTTGCCCTAATGTATGTCTGAACAAGACCTTGGCTCATTCTTCCTACTCACCTGCATTGGGTCACCATAAAGAAATCTCAAAAACCTTATATCAAAGAAGTAATATACATAATTTTGTATATTGAGCATGCGGACACAGTTTCAGTGAAAAAAGGAAAATGCTAAACACATGAAGGTGAGGCCATTTTCAATTCTTGGCTTCCCTAAGATTTTAGTACCTGACTTCGTATTCTTTTCACTCTAATTCCTGGCAACATTTCCAGTGACTTCAGTGTCATCATGGGTAGCCCTGCCAATACTCTGGCTTCCCTTGGTTTATAACCTCAACTTCAGTGATCTTTACTTTCCACTCTGCTTTAGAGTCACAGGTACAGATGTCATGTTTACCTGACCCTCGATGGAAGGAATAAAGGATGTCATAGCCATCTTATACCTAGCACAGGTATGACTGTGCTTATGACTAGCACAGGTCTTTAAATATATATTAGGAGCACAGTAAATATTTGTTGATTAAATGAATCTATAAATATTTGGAAAGTATAGCCATAAAATCAAGAATGATAAATGAAGCTTGAGTGAGGTCAGTGTCTTGGGAATAATAATTGGAAATTACGATCCAGAAGATATTTTATCATTCAAGTTCAAATAGTATTCTCCCTTTTGAGATATTCTAAATATGAATAACATAGGTTCAGGAATTATAATTTTTTCTCTATAATCACAGGGCATCCTTTTTTTCCTTGAAATTATTCTCAATATATTTTAAAACTACACAATACCATTTAACATTTGAGCAATACCTCATCCCTCGAAAAGGAAGTTTTACAAGGCAATTTGAGCATATCTAAAATTTCATTTTGACAGTTAGATAATGGAATTAGAAAATGGTCTATTTACATTGTTATCTAAATTATAGTTATTAAGCAGTTATCCAAATCTGTTCCAATAGACCTGATACATTATATATGTAATACATTACATATGTATACATAAAACACAGGACTAAAGAGAGTTTTCTTGGAGATTTTGTTAGTATTTGAAGATGTAGAATGACTAGAAAGTGTCCATATTGTTTTTGAAGAATTGCTAACAATCAGGCAACATGTCCTGTTCTTTCCTTTGAGAGTCATGAGTACACGTACTGTCAAAGATCTCACTGGAGATTTTGTCCATGAAAATAACTCTGATTGCTTGAAGCACAACTTTTATGAGACTCTTCGATTTGTTTCCCAAAGGTCAAGTTCAATCCTGGTGGCTTGCTATAAGAATGTTTTAATTTTTATTCAGTTATCTCTACTTCCTCTAACTGCCCTGCACATCCCATCACTCAGCAAATAAAAATCCAAGCAGTAAAGTTGGTTAGCTAGGCATACTCTGTAAAACACGAAGATTTATTCTTTCAGTGACCTTAATGATAGTTTTAGTGTAGTAAATTTTTTATTACAGTAAATTATTTATTGCAGAAGAGGCATCTGAGTCAACAAGGAATGTGGAAATAATAGTGGAGAAATTTATGTTGTTTTTCTGAAGCATCTCCCTACCACCCTTATGCTTCTAACAAAAACCTTCCATTATGTGAAGCGAATGCTCGAAATAACACGAGATAAATTAGATTTGTGAAGAGGGGAGACTGCACATTCAATTTCCAGGGTTTTCCTGAAAGGGGCTCTTCTCGTTCTTCATACTTATTCCAGAGCCAACTAGTTCACTAGCTTACTACTAGAGAAGCTTTTCAGGTGCTACTCTCTGAGAAGGATCAAAGTTCTAACATTTTCCAGGTTGTTGATATTCTTTCAAGAGACATAAAGGCCTTATCAAGAATGCATCTAACCCAGAATCAGTGGGGCAGAGGCATCATGGAGATCAAATATCCTCTCCTCCCACTCCTTACCTAATCATTTGGAGAGCAGGAAGTGACAGATAAGCTGTCACTTGAATCTAAATGTCTATGTGAAGTAGATTATCTGTTATTTACAATTCCAGAAATGGGCATTGTTGACGTCTCTTGGACAATGAGAGCACATCCTTTTATCGTTAGAACCCTGAGGTACTCTGTGATCTTGAAGCCTTCTATGTATCTTAAAATGATGGTGACCAATGACTTTACAATCAAACAATTTTATTTATTTACTTACTTAATTAGTCATTTTTTTATTAACTGGTTACTCCCATTTAGTATAAGTAGTGAATAACCACGAAGTTTCTATTAACCATAGTATTGGATTAGTCAGAACGGGTCTGTAGTGACCTTGCCAGATAAAATAGTTAACTATAAAACACCTTAAGAGTAACTGAATTCCTATCCTTTAAATGGGAAGCATTATTTAATATTTCAGTAATCCATAATTAACAATACATTTTAAAGACCAACATCCATTTGATGAAAAGTGATACGTTTTCTGTGGTTTTCCAGGACCCCAATCACATTACTTTGCAATAATGATTTAATAAATACTTATTTAACAAATAGATAGATGAATAAATAAACTCACTCCTCAGTTTAGTGAGGTACGTCTTTATTTTTTTTCCAGAAAGAGTTTGTGATTTACTGATTTTTTGGAGCTCTCACATATCCGCAGATGTCTTCCTGTTACTTTCATAGGTGAAAGCCAATTTGGCTGGAATAAAAATCTGGCATTAGACACATTTCCCTTCAAGCGTTTAGAGATGCTACACTCGCTGTCATTTTATACAGTTGCTCTTTAATCTCAGCCCAGTCTCTTCTCCTGGTTTTCTGCTCCTGTTCTATTCAGATCATTCCTTTTTACGTATTATTAAGGATCAAGTAGTTTTCTGAAAAAAATTCTTTTGATTCTTTTAGTAAATAATATCTACAGAATGATTTCCCTTTGAATTTTTAAGATAGTTCCTTTTTCTTGATTTAGAGTATAATTTCCACCAGCTACGTGTTTTATTTATTTATTTATCATTCTGACTGAGGGGAGATTTATGCACTTCTAGGGTTCCCTGTTAGAGGAGTTCTATGGATCTTACTTAGTCCAGCCATTTTTGTGTGGAGACCTCAGGCTCTGAGACCCCAGGATAAGTGTGTAAATATCAAAGCGATTGGTCCCATTGTTACTCCAAGCAGAGTAATAAAAGGTGCCCAACAGCACTAGTCATTAGAGAAAGGAAAATTAAAACCATAATGAGGTACCACTACATATGGGTAAGAATGGCTAAAATGAAAAATACAGACTCTACCATGTGTGCTAAGGATGTAGATGAAGTGGAACTCTCATACACTGCAGGTGGGAATGTGGAATAGCACAACTTGGTGAAAAGCATCTGTGGATTTTTAAAAAAACTTCGGCATACGTTTACCATATGATTCAGCTTTTCCACTCCTAAGTATTTACCCATGAAAAATAGAAGCATATGTCCATACAAAGACTTACATACACATGCTCATAGCAACTTTATTTCTAATAGCCCCAAACTGGAAACCACCCAAATGTCCATTAACAAATGAATGGATAAGCAAACTCTGATATAGCCATTCAATTGAATACTACTCGGCAATAAACAGATGAGCTATTTAAACATGCTGCAACATGGATGAGTCTCAAAATAACTATGTTGTATGAAAAAAGCTAGAGAAGATGGAGTACAAACTATGATTTATATAAGATTCTAGAAAATGCAAACTATCATGACAGAAAGCAGATCAGTGGTTGCCTGGGAGTGAGCAAGGCGTTCGGGGAGGGGGGGGATGGATGGAAGGATTATAATCAGGGGTGAAGGGTATCTTCGTTATTTTGATTGTGGTAATAGTTTTCATGGGCGTACACATTTGTCCAATCTTTTCAAATTTTACACTTGCAATAGTTTACTACATGTTGATTATACCTCAATTAAGCTGTTAAAAAAGAGACATCATAGTTTATAGGTCCTTATAAAAATTTTTGAAATTTATTACTTCCATTCAGCTTTTACTCATGGGACTTGATGATGGGCCAATACCATCATTTAAGATGAGGACTACAATTTGTTTTCTTTTAAAATTATCGTTAAGATATTAGCCAGCATATCCAATAGTTAAGTGTGAGACAGAAAAAAAAGACATAATTACTAAAGGAAAAAAGAAACGAATGACAAAAAAAAATATGATTCTAATTCCAGACATTCCTGGAAAGCAGCACCAGGGAAACCTGGCCAGGAGTTGGGAAAAGATTATACAAATGCTATAGGGCAGCTCTGCCAGGAAAAAGTTATAAATGACTGAAGGACTATGGCATTTGTGATGAGAAAGGAAATTAATCTTCTTGTAGCTTTACTTTCAAGTTTTTCCAGTTAGAATTGTCTCCTTTGAAAGACAAAAGAAGTGATTAAGGAGTAATAGTTTGTCTTTAATTTTTTTATGAGTAATGTGTTCTGAATATTTGGTTAAAATGTTTGAATTTTGGAAAAGGCCATTTTTAAAACAAAAGTAGAATTTTATTAAACTTGAAATGGACCTAATGTTTCTTTGAAATTTGCTTTGAGAAAATTGAGTTCCCAGTTATAATCAGTTATAGCTGAAGTTGATGAAACCATTTTGTCTGTTATAGACTTCCCAGATTATTAGAAAAAATACAATAGGGGCAATAGATCTGGTTCTCCTCCTTACATGGACAAAAAAAAAAAAAAAAAGATCTCTGGATCTGTAGCCAACTCATATAACTTCTATGGGTCTCAAATTCATCGACTAAAATACCAAGTAGTTTAATGTAACTCTCAACTCCACCCTAGCTGTATAATTTATGATTCTGTATATTTAGGTTAGGGATATAAGCATTTTCAGGCCATTTCTTATCTTTCTAAAGATAGAACAGAAGAGGAATACTGTATAGGCAATTTAAATAAGAAAAGGGAAAGAACTGATGCTATCTATGCTGGCACAAAATTAATTTATAAATGATGTAACTATAGTAATAAATTCTTGATAGTATTCTCTTTATCAGTTATTTCCTAAAATTCATCTGTATTTTTAATGAGCACTGCCCACAAATTATGGTGAGTGCCCTATTCCAAGACAAAATGTGCCGAAATAGTGTGCAAATAAACCATTTTTCTTAACCACAAATTCCTACAGAACTCAAGAGTTGTTTTGGTTTGCATTTGCAGTTGTAAGTACTTTTTCCTCTTAAATTCACTCTAAGGATATATCCATTCACATGGGACTTCCTTAGGTTGGCAGAGCTCAGCTAGAAAGCTAGAAATACAATAATCAAAAAGAAATTATGAAAGCATAGGCTATGGGAAATTTTAGGAAAAAAATGTGTAGAAAATTATACAGATCTACCAGCATAATTCCAGAGATAGACGTATGATGTCTTGTATTGTGAATGTTTCTGCTGTAAAATGGCAAACCACACAATTACCATTAAAACTCAAAATAAGGAGCCAATCAACTGACAAAGCTATCAGAGAAACTAGGCCAAAAAAAAAAAAAAAGGGGGGGGGAAGGAATACAAGAAGGGGTGGGAAAGTAGTTCACTAATCCTCTTTGGGAGAAATTGGCTCTATAATATGATAGAGCCAATATGATATGGTGAGCAGGCAAATGGAGGAGGGCAAAGGAAAGAGAATAAACCTAAATTCACAGGGATTTTTGTCATCTAGGAGAGAGGAAGTGAATGTATTCCCCTAGGTTTGCACAGACTTTGGGGAACGTGGTTTTGTGGAAACAGCCTAGTCTTGGTCTAAGTGAGACATGAGACTGTCACCCAGCTTGGCACCTGTAGCCATGAAAATGACTTGGTTTCATGGCACATGCCAAGAAGATTCATTCACTGTGTAGGGTTTGTTATTCAGACAACTGCACCAATTAAATTGCTGGTTGGTCTATGCAGGAGGTACCTCTGGGAACACCAGGACACTAGTGCCAATCAAATTGGGAGTGACTGAAACATCTCTCCGGTCAAGAGACAACACTAAGAAAGGTAGAAATCATGGAAATGGCAATTCGGATTCCCCTACCCCCATGCTTGAGCTGGAAGGAGCTTCTTGAGTAGATTAGATATTGTGGGTATACCCAGGACAATACTGTGCCTGTGGACAATACTGTTTAAATTTATTGCTTATTGCTTTCTCAAGAGCCCCTAATAGAAAAATCACATGACTTTTTTTTTTTTTTTTTTTTTTTGGTAGATGTGGTTTATAAATGGAATGCCTGGAACTTGTTATATCAACTTCATAGACAAATTTTATGGTGGCAAGTTCATCAATTTTTAAGGGACTCTCCTGGTAGTAGAATCTCCTTTCCAACTTGCTCCCTAGTTAGAACATGTCCAAACGATAGACAAATCATCATCTCTTGAGGCCACTGAAAGGAGAGATCTTACCACTGGAAAATTCTTCCTTATATTAAACCCAAATCTAAATGGCTAAAACTTGTACTTTTTGCTTCCTGATTGAACCTTAAAAACCATACTCATTAATCTAGCCTTCAGCAATGTTTCTCTATTTTGTTTAAAAGATGTCATGAAGGTCTTGCCTTACTTTGCTTAGGTTCAGATAGGTGCATTATATGGCACTGACTTAACCATGTGTAATATTAAATACAAAACTCTCATTTTTATTGAAGTATATTTGATTCACAATTTTACATTAGTTTCCAGCATACAGCATAGTGATTCAGTATTTTTACAGAGTATACTCCTTTAAAAGTTATTAAGATAATGGCTATAATTCCCTGTGCTCTACAATATATCCTTGTTGATTATTTTTTATACATAGTAGTTTGTACCTTTTATTCTCATACCCTTAACTTTCCCCTCTCTCCTTCCCTCTTGCCATTGGTAGCCACGGGTTTGTCTACTATATCTGTTTCTGTTTTGCTATATACATTCATTTGTATTATTTTTTAGATTCTACATATAAGTGATATTATACAGTATTTGTCTTTCTCTGATTTATTTCACTAAGCGTAATACCCCCAGGTCGATCCATATTGTTGCAAATGGCAAAATTTCTTTTTTTATAGCTGTGTAATATTCCATTGTGTGTGTGTGTGTGTGTGTACCACATCTTCTTTATGCACTCATCTGTTGATAGATACTTGGGTGCTTCCATACCTTGGCTGTTGTAAACAGTGCTGCATTGGGGTGCATATATCTTTTTAAATTAGTGTTTTTATTTTTTGGGATATATACCCAGGAGTGGATTGCTTTATAGTATGGTAGTTCCTTTTCTAGTTTTTTGAGGAACCCTCATAATGTTTTCCATAGTGGCTACACCAATTTACATTCCCACCAACAGTGTACAAGGGTTCCCTTTTCTCCACATCCTTGCCAACATATGTTATTTGTGTTCTTTTTGATAATAGCCATTCTGACAGGTGTGAGGTGATATCTCGTTGTTTTGATTTGCATTTCTCCAATAATTAGCAAGGTTGAGCATTTTTTATGTGCCTTTTAGCCATCTGCATATCTTCTTCAAAAAAATGTCTATTCAGGTGTTCTGCCCATTTTTTTATTGGGTTGTTTGCTTTTTTGATACTGAGTTGTATGAGCTATTTATATATTTTGGATATTAGCCCCTTGTCAGTCACATCATTTGCAAATATTTTCTCCCATTCCATAGGTTGTCTTGTTTTGTCGATGGTTTTCTTTGCTGTGCAAAAGCTTTTAAGTTTAAGTAGGAAACTCTCATAATAGCTATTGGTAATATAAACTGTTGAGGAAATTAATTTGATATTATATATCAAAGCATTAAAAAATGCTTCCCTTCAGCAGGATAAACCCTTTCCTTTAAAAATAGATGTTGTTGGAAATTCCCTGGTGGTCCAGTGGTTAGGACTCCACACTCTCACTGCCGAGAACACGGGTTCAGTCCAGGGTTGGGGAACTAAAATCTCACAAGCCATGCGGCATGGGCAAAAAAAATAGATATTGTTAAAGTTATGATATGTTTCCATATCTGGGTGAAACTTTTTAGTATCATACCATGTTACTACTTCTAGCCTCTCTTCAACTGCAGTTGTCCTCTCTGCAGTTGCCATGTATTGACCTCTCTGGCTTTCACTGAAGAGTTTAACACCTGACTCACTTCCTTCCTTTGCACCCTAAATGCTGCCTTCATTTTGAGTAATTTTACTGTCCATATAACTTACACTTTTGTTATTTTATATTCATAGATCCTTGGTTTCCTTCCCATGAATGAGTTTAAGAACTATTAGAGCAACTCACCTAACTGGGTAAATGGTACCAATGCAAACTGATGGATTTCAGCTTAACCCATAACATAATCCAGAGATCCTTTTCCATTTCCATTTTCAACTCTCATTCCCATTCCCCACGGTACCAATTCCAAACCATATCACTCTTCTCAAACCCTTCCTCTCATCTGCATACCCCTTACTCTCATCAGTTCACCTCATCTTAAACAAAGAAGCCATCAAATTCCAGCCTTACTTTCCTTTTTTGCTTTATGTAATAGGAAGAGGTGTCACCCTTCTGTCCACATCATTGTTTAATTTCCTGCTGTTCCCATTGTTGTCTAAAAAACTACCTTGAACATAAATGACTTGAAGTCAAAATGTATTATTCCTTAAATTTTTGTCAGTTGCTTGGGCTCACCTGGATGGCTGTCTCATGAAATTCCAGTTAGATGTAGACCAGCTCTGAGGTCATCTGAAGGCTTGACTCGCCTGGATGACTGGCAGAGATGGCTCCTTCACACACATGTCTGGAACCTTAGCTGAGATGGCTGGGCTGAGCATTTCTCTCTGTCTCTGTAAGGCTAGTTTCCTCACAGCATGTGATCACCAGGTAGTTTGTTATCTTATAACGTGGCTGGCATCTTCCAAAGCAAGCATTCTAAGAAACTCAGTGGTGAGTGGTAAGATTCTTATGACTTATGTTCATGAGAAGTGATGAAGCCATTCAGTGTCAGCTCTGCCTCATTCTTTTGCCAGATACAAGGGGAGGAAACTGCTCAAGGATGTATATGGAAAAGTTATTCTTTGGGAAATAATCTTTAGAGACTAGCAAACACACCTGCCTTTATAGAACTAAGAACTTTAGAAGTTCATGCAGTTAGCATACACCCTTCTTGTGGCTGCCATCTGCCTACTAATGGTCATGTTCTCAAATGTACTTTTATGTCTAGATTAGGATATTTATTTCTAATTAATAAATTTTTCTGATCACTATTTAATGAAATTAGAAATTGATAATAATATTGGGAAAAAAGCCCCTTCCACCTGGAGATTTAAAAAGCAAAAGTAATCTTCATTCTTGGGTTAATAATAATAATAAAGAAACCACAGTGAAAGCACCACATAGATATATTTCATAAATCTCATATATAGAGCATATAAACAGACATATTTGCAAAGAATATTAGAAAATATTCTCAAAGATATTCCAGAAGTCCTAGGCTCAGTGGTTGTTACCAAAGTGTAAAGGGAAGTAAGAACTGGGGAAATGGGAGACAGAAGTCAGAGGGAGAACTTTTTCTGTATATCCTCTTATATTTTTTACATTTTCTACCATTACAATGTATTAACCGTTACATACCTGGATACATACTACATAAATGGACTATCGTAAAATAAAAATAAGTGCAAAATCTGTTACCTATCTTGTGTTGTGGTGACAATAAATTAGCTACTACAATGTATTTAAATCTACTCCTGGAATATAAGAAGTTAAGAAATATTACCTCTCTTCTATGTATGTGTGTGTGTGTACACACACACACATATATATATATAATATATATTTAAAGTCAAGATTTTGTTTTGAGAACCATCCACTTAAGAACTAAAATAACCAGCCTAACAATAATGCATTACTTCCAATTTGATAGCTAGAACTTATTTAGTCATAAATCAATTAGGGCCAATGGTCTACTAAACGTATTTTCCAATTGATCAAAAGTAGAGAACAAAACTAGGACACCTGAATGTCAGGTTATGAAAGATGATTTTAAAAGATTAATATTCCATTTCGTGTGTGCTTATATATATATACATATATATTATTTTTATTTTTATCCATTCATCTCTCACTTAGATTGTTTCCATGTCTAGTCCATAGTAAATAATGCTGCAATGAGCATAGGATGTAGATAATCTTAAAATAGTGATTTCATTTCCTTAGGATATATGCCCAGAGTTGGAATTGCTGGATCATATGGTAGTTCTATTTTTAACATTTTGAAGATCCTCCGTACTGTTTTCCATAGTAGCTATACCAATTTACAATCCCATGAAGAGTGTATAAGGGTTTCCTTTTTTCCACATCCTCTATAAAAGCCAAACTCATAGAAAAAGAGTAAACTGATAATTGCCATGATGTGAGGGAAATGGGTGCAGGTGGTCAAATGATACAAACTTCCAGTCACAAGATGTATAAGTTCTGGGGATGTAATGTACAGCATAATGGCTATGGTTAACAACACTGCATTGTGTACTTGAAAACTGCTAAGAGAGTTGCTCTCAAAAGCCCTTACACAAACACACACACACACACATACACACACACACAACTATAACTGTGTGAGGTAATAGATGTGTCAACCAACCTATTGTAGTAATCATTTTGCAATACATACATACATCAAACCATCATGCTGTGCACCTCAAACTTACACAGTGTTATATGTCAACTATATCTCAATAAAGCTGGGGAAGAAAAAGAAACAGTAATATATTTGTGTGCTTTAGTAAAATATATACCATTACACAATGATATTGCATATGTCATATGAAGATGACATCAAAATCTGTTTTTGAAATTTTTTAACCAAAAAAGTTTAAGAAGGACAGTTTTTTAAGCTGGTATAAAAAGGAAATAAAACTCTTTAGCAAATTTTTGCTAGAAAAATATTTGTCAATTAAGTTAATATCCAAAGACTTTTCTCTTATTTCCCACAATATTATTTATGGTTTGAGTTGTAGTGGCTAATTTTCAAAAAAGTCAGCAACTGTTTGACTATTTCAATCTATTGTATATTGCATATTTTCAACTGATTTTTCTTTTAGATAAATTCCAAGAGAAATAAGACATTATTAGTTGATTGACATAAAACTGATTTAGCAATGCCTTTTTAGTGTCCAACCTATTTACTTTATTATTTTTTAAATTTAATTTATTTATTTTTACACAGCAGGTACTTATTAGTTATTTATTTTATACATATTAGTGTATACATGTCAATCCCAATCTCCCAATTCATCCCACCACCACCACCACCACCACCACCATCCGTGCCCTGCTTTCTCCCCTTGGTGTCCATACATTTGTTCTCTACATCTGTGTCTCTATTTCTGCCTTGCAAACAGGTTCATCTGTACCATTTCTCTAGATTCCATATATATGCATTAATATACGATATTTGTTTTGCTCTGACTTACTTCACTCTGTATGACAGTCTCTAGGTCCATCCACATCTCTACAAATTACCCAGTTTCATTCCTTTTTATGGCTGAGTAATATTCCATTGTATTTATGTACCACATCTTCTTTATCCATTCGTCTGTTGATTGGCATTTAGGTTGCTTCCATGAATTGGCTATTGTAAATAGTGCTACAATGAACATTGGGGTACATGTCTTTTTTGAATTATGGCTTTCTCTGGGTATATGCCCAGAAGTGGAATTGCTGGGTCATATGGTAATTCTATTTTTAGTTCTTTAAGGAACCTCCATACTGTTCTCCATAGTGGCTGTATCAATTTACATTCCCACCAACAGTCCAAGAGGGTTCCCTTTTCTCCACACCCTCTCCAGCATTTATTGTTTGTAGATTTTCTGATGATGCCTATTCTAACCGGTGTGAGCTGATACCTCATTGTAGTTTTGATTTGCATTTCTCTAATAATTAGTGATGTTGAGCATCTTTTCATGTGCTTCTTGGCCATCTGTATGTCTTCTTTGAGAAATGTCTATTTAGGTCTTCTGCCCATTTTTCGATTGGGTTGTTTGTTTCTTTAATATTGAGCTGCATGAGCTGTTTATATATTTTGGAGATTAATCCTTTGTCTGTTGATTCGTTTGCAAATATTTTCTCCCATTCTGAGGGTTGTCTTTTTGTCTTGTTTATGGTTTCCTTTGCTGTGCAAAAGCTTTGAAGTTTCATTAGGTACCATTTGTTTATTTTTGTTTTTATTTCCATTACTCTAGGAGGTGGATCAAAAAAGATCTTGCTGTGATTTATGTCAAAGAGTGTTCTTCCTATGTTTTCCTCTAAGAGTTTTATAGTGTCCGGTCTTACATTTAGGTCTCTAATCCATTTTGAGTTTATTTTTGTGTATGGTGTTAGGGAGTGTTCTAATTTCATTCTTTTCCATGTAGCTGTCCAGTTTTCCCAGCACCACTTATTGAAGAGACTGTCTTTTCTCCATTGTATATCTTTGGCTCCTTTGTCATAGATTAGTTGACCATAGGTGCATGGGTTTATCTCTGGGCTTTCTATCTTGTTCCATTGATCTATGTTTCTGTTTTTGTGCCAGTACCATATTGTCTTGATTACTGTAGCTTTGTAGTATAGTCTGAAGTCAGGGAGTCTGATTCCTCCAGCTCCGTTTTTTTCCCTCAAGACTGCTTTGGCTTTTCGGCGTCTTTTGTGTCTCCATACAAATTTTAAGATGTTTTGTTCTAGTTCTGTAAAAAATGCCATTGGTAGTTGGATAGGGATTGCATTGAATTTGTAGATTGCTTTGGGTAGTATAGTCATTTTCACAATATTGATTCTCCCAATCCAAGAACATGGTATATCTCTCCCTCTGTTGGTATCATCTTTAATTTCTTTCATCAGTGTCTTATAGTTTTCTGCATACAGGTCTTTTTTCTCCCTAGGTAGGTTTACTCCTAGGTATTTTATTCTTTTTGTTGCAGTGGTAAATGGGAGAGTTTCCTTAATTTCTCTTTCAGATTTTTCATCATTAGTGTATAGGAATGCAAGAGATTTCTGTGCATTAATTTTGTATCCTGCATCTTTACCAAATTCATTGATTAGCTCTAGTAGTTTTCTGGTGGCATTTTTAGGATTCTCTATGTATAGTATCATGTCATCTGCAAACAGTGACAGTTTTACTTCTTCTTTTCCAATTTGTATTCCTTTTATTTCTTTTTCTTCTCTGATTGCCGTGGCTAGGACTTCCAAAACTATGTTGAATAATAGCAGTGAGAGTGGACAACCTTGTCTTGTTCCTGATCTTAGAGGAAATGCTTTCAGTTTTTCACCATTGAGAATGATGTTTGCTGTGGGTTTGTCATATATGGCCTTTATTATGTTGAGGTAGTTTCCCTCTATGCCCACTTTCTGGAGAGTTTTTATCATAAATGGGTGTTGAATTTTGTCAAAAGCTTTTTCTGCATCTATTGAGATGATCATATGGCTTTTATTCTTCAATTTGTTAATATGGTGTATCACATTGATTGATTTGCGTATATTGAAGAATCCTTGCATCCCTGGGATAAATCCCACTTGATCATGGTGTATGATCCTTTTAATGTGTTGCTGGATTTTGTTTGCTAGTATTTTGTTGAGGATTTTTGCATCTATATTCATCAGTGATATTGGTCTGTAATTTTCCTTTTTTGTAGTATCTTTGTCTGGTTTTGGTATCAGGGTGATGGTGGCCTCATAGAATGAGATTGGGAGTGTTCCTTCCTCTGCAATTTTTTGGAAGAGTTTGAGAAGGATGGGTGTTAGCTCTTCTCTAGATGTTTGATAGAATTCACCTGGGAAGCCATCTGGTCCTGGACTTTTGTTTTTTGGATGATTTTTAATCACAGTTTCAATTTCATTATTTGTGATTCCTCTGTTCATATTTTCTGTTTCATCCTGGTTCAGTCTTGGAAGGTTATACCTTTCTAAGAATTTGTCCATTTCTTCCAGCCAACTTTTTACTTTAATCTTAATAATTTCCAAGACTACTTCAGTGACTTTGTGGATGACTTAATTAAGGTTAATTCTTTGATTTCAATTCTAATGGTCTTTACCGTTACGTTAATTCAGTATCTGACACATATAGCCACATCTTGAAATATATCAAAACCTAGCACTATACTACATGTGAAATATTAAACTTCAATTCATCACTCTAACTATGACAACCTATCTCTCCTTCCAACTCTGTAAAACTAAAATACCTACTCTTTGACCTTAGGAAACATTTAGGCCCTGGACCACTGTATTTCCTTCTAATCTGTCCCCTTCTTTCTAGGTTCACTTTCATCCCTTCCGACCCGAGATTCCAAAGTCTGTCATTTCAATCACTCTGTCACTACTACTCTGCCTCTCTTCCTCCTTGCCCTTCAGTTGCAACCCCTTATAAAAATCTTAACTTTGGATTGATTTAACAGTTTTACCTCTGTGATTTTTCACAGGTGAAGCCTACTGAAAAAAGAAGTAACAGAAAATTTTTCTCATGTTTAAAATACCTCTTTTTGACATCACATCCCTTTTTAGTTATACCTAAGTCCCAAACTTCTGGTGAAAATGGAACTGCTTTATAGAGGGATGAACGTTTATTGCCATCACTTCAGTACATATTCATTCCTTGTTTTTTCCCAGGATGAATAATGGCCTATAAAATGAACCCTTTTTTCTTCATCTTACATGTTACTGTTGGTCATTCTCTCTTTTAAGCAAGAAATACCTCCTTAGCTTCTGTGACTTTATTTTCTCCTGGATTCCATCCTATTTCCTAGGTTTTCCTTCTTAGTTTCCTTTGCAGGCTTATGTTTTTCTGCCCATTCCTTAAATAGTCACATTTTCTGAGGCTGCTTCATGAGCCCTGGTTCTTTTTACTTTTCACACTTACAAGGTTACTTAAACCACGTTCATGGTTTCAGTTAACACTTACATGTTTTATTTGTAGCCCTAAATTCCTCCTTGAACTCAAGACCCATAAATCCAGCTGCTTTCTGAAAATCTCACTTACACATCTTACAGGAGTTTTGAGCTCTATGTGATTTAAAATGACCTAGTAATTTTCACCTCAAATCTGCTTCTCACCTGTATTCTCTCCTTAAATGAATGGCATGAAAATTTCCTCATTCATGGAAGCTAGAAACATAGGAGTCATCCCTGACTCCTGTCTCTCACTCAGTCTCCATATCCAGTCATTCCTAGAGTCCTGTAGATACAACTGTTTTACTTCTGTCATGTATTTCTGCTGATACTCATCTATTACAATGCTATTAAATGATAATTGTTGAAGTCATCATTTTTCCTTTTCAGAAGCATTTGCAAGAATATAGGCTCTCATAAAGACCATGTGGTGACAAGGACCCTATAAAATACAACAGACAACTCTGTTCCTTCCCTCTCTACACTGTTGCTAAAATATCAGCAGCCTTGAAAGTATCCTCCCTCATAATGAAGTATCTAATGAAACGTTATCATAATATTTTAGAAGACATACAGACCCCACCTACTGATTTTTATTTCCATGGACAATGTTTGCAACTAAGATGTATAGAGTAGGACTTTGGAGTCAAGGTGGGATCTTGAGAAATTCATTAAACATCCTTTTTAGGAAAAAATTATAATACTAGATAATACTTATTTCATAGGGTTATGTGAGGATTAGGCAAGATATTATAGAGCTGTATAGGTGCTAAATACTCATTTTTTCTCATTCCTTTCATTTTTTCTTTTAATGCTTGCCCTAGTACTTTCTATGTATCAGTCTTGGACTGACTACTCGGAGTGCTGCTTGAAGGGGAGAGAGCTTCTGAAGCATTATTGACTATGTACATGAATGGAGGTACCATATTTGCACCATATACATTCTCACTGGGAGGCACCACCAATGACTAGAAACATGAATATATTAGAAGATCCCATACAAGCAACCTCAAAAAAAACTAACAGTGACTACTTTTTAGTTGAAAGAGAAAAAAATGTAGTAAATTGAAACCAGTATATATTTCATCAAATGGCAGAAGCCTAACTCTTCTTGGAATGTAACAGGAAACATTGGTGAGGGAATTAGTAATGACAACTACACAGGAAAGAATGACATTAATAAAGAAATAATTGGGGCAACGAGTACTTCCCAGAACTTCTGCTGCCAGTGTCCTTGTCCCCACGGTGAAACAGAGCTACCCCCCGCCTCTGCAGGAGACCTTCCAACACTAGCAGATGTTTCTTTGAAAATCCACAAAAAGGAATGGGACAACAAAAGAAGTAAACAGCAAGAAAAACTACAATCCTGCAGCCTGTGGAAGAAAAATCACATTCACAGAAAGATAGACAAGATGAAAAGGCAGAGGGCTATATACCAGATGAAGGAACAAGATAAAACCCCAGAAAAACAACTAAATGAAGGGGAGATAGGCAACCTTCCAGAAAAATAATTCAGAATAATGATAGTGAAGATGATCCAGGACCTCGGAATAAGAATGGAGGCAAAGATTGAGAAGATGCAAGAAATGTTTAACAAAGACCTAGAAGAATTAAAGAACAAACAAACAGAGATGAACAATACAATAACTGAAATGAAAACCACACTAGAAGGAATCAATAGCAGAATAACTGAGGCAGAAGAACGGATAAGTGACCTGGAAGACAGAATGGTGGAATTCACTGCTGTGGAACAGAATAAAGAAAAAAGAATGAAAAGAAATGAAGACAGCCTAAGAGACCTCTGGGACAACATTAAACGCAACAACATTCGCATTATAGGGGTCCCAGAAGGAGAAGAGAGAGAGAAAGGACCAGAGAAAATATTTGAAGAGATTACAGTCGAAAACTTCCCTAACATGGGAAAGAAATAGCCACCCAAGTCCAGGAAGCGCAGAGAGTCCCATACAGGATAAACCCAAGGAGAAACACACCGAGACACATAGTAATCAAATTGTCAAAAATTAAAGACAAAGAAAAATTATTGAAAGCAGCAAGGGAAAAACGACAAATAACATACAAGGGAACTCCTATAAGGTTAACAGCTGATTTCTCAGCAGAAACTCTACAAGCCAGAAGGGAGTGGCAAGATATACTTAAAGTGATGAAAGGGAAGAACCTACAACCAAGATTACTCTCCCCGGCAAGGATCTCATTTAGATTTGATGGAGAAATCAAAAGCTTTAAAGACAAGCAAAAGCTAAGACAATTCAGCACCACTAAACCAGCTCTACAATAAATGCTAAAGGAACTTCTGTAAGTGGGAAACACAAGATAAGAAAAGGACCTACGAAAACAAATCCAGAACAGTTAAGAAAATGGTCATAGGAACATACATATCGATAATTACCTTAAACGTGAATGGATTAAATGCTCCAACCAAAAGACACAGGCTTGCTGAATGGATACAAAAACAAGACCCATATATATGCTGTCTACAAGATACCCACTTCAGACCTAGAGACACATACAGACTGAAAGTGAGGGGATGGAAAAAGATATTCCATGCAAGTGGAAATCAAAAGAAAGCTGGAGTAGCTATACTCATATCAGATAAAGTAGACTTTAAAATAAAGAATGTTACAAGAGACAAGGAAGGATACTACATAATGATCAAGGGATCAATCCAAGAAGAAGATATAACAATTATAAATATATATGCACCCAACATAGGAGCACCTCAATACATAAGGCAACTGCTAACAGCTATAAAAGAGGAAATCGACAGTAACACAATAATAGTGGGGGACTTTAACACCTCACTTACACCAATGGACAGATCATCCAAAATGAAAATAAATAAGGAAACAGAAGCTTTAAATGACACAATAGACCAGATAGATTTAATTGATATTTATAGGATATTCCATCCAGAAACAGCAGATTACACTTTCTTCTCAAGTGTGCATGGAACATTCTCCAGGATAGATCACATCTTGGGTCACAAATCAAGCCTCAGTAAATTTAAGAAAATTGAAATCATATCAAGCTTCTTTTCTGACCACAAGGCTATGAGATTAGAAATGAATTACAGGGGAAAAAACGTGAAAAGCACAAACACATGGAGGCTAAACAATACGTTACTAAATAACCAAGAGATCACTGAAGAAATCAAAGAGGAAATCAAAAAATACCTAGAGACAAATGACAATGAAAACACGACGATCCAAAACCTATGGGATGTAGCAAAAGCAGTTGTAAGAGGGAAGTTTATAGCTATACAAGCCTACCTAAAGAAACAAGAAAAATCTCAAGTAAACAATCTAAGCTTACACCTAAAGGAACTAGAGAAAGAAGAACAAACAAAATCCAAAGTTAGCAGAAGGAAAGAAATCATAAAGCTCAGAGTGGAAATGAATGAAATAGAAACAAAGAAAACAATAGCAAAGATCAATAAAACTAAAAGCTTGTTCTTTGAGAAGATAAACAAAATTGATAAGCAGTTAGCCAGACTCATCAAGAAAAGAGGGAGAGGACTCAAATCAATAAAATTAGAAATGAAAAAGGAGAAGTTACAACAGACACCGCAGAAATACAAAGCATCCTAAGAGACTACTACAAGCAACTCTATGCCAATGAAATGCATAATAAAAACCTGGAAGAAATGGACAAATTCTTAGATAGGTATAATCTTCTAAAACTGAACCAGGAAGAAACAGAAAATATGAACAGACCAATCACAAGTGATGAAATTGAAACTCTGATTAATACTCTTCCAACTAACAAAAGTCCAGGACCAGATGGCTTCCCAGGTGAATTCTATCAAACATCTAGAGAAGAGCTAACACCCATCCTTCTCAAACTCTTCCAAAAAATTGCAGAGGAAGGAACACTCCCAATCTCATTCTATGAGGCCACCATCACCCTGATACCAAAACCAGACAAAGATACTACAAAAAAGGAAAATTACAGACCAATATCACTGATGAATATAGATGCAAAAATCCTCAACAAAATACTAGCAAACAGAATCCAGCAACACATTAAAAGGATCATACACCATGATCAAGTGGGATTTATCCCAGGGATGCAAGGATTTTCAATATACGCAAATCAATCAATGTGATACACCATATTAACAAATTGAAGAATAAAAGCCATATGATCATCTCAATAGATGCAGAAAAAGCTTTTGACAAAATTCAACACCCATTTATGATAAAAACTCTCCAGAAAGTGGGCATAGAGGGAACCTACCTCAACATAATAAAGGCCATATATGACAAACCCACAGCAAACATCATTCTCAATGGTGAAAAACTGAAAGCATTTCCTCTAAGATCAGGAACGAGACAAGGATGTCCACTCTCATTGCTATTATTCAACATAGTTTTGGAAGTCCTAGCCACGGCAATCAGAGAAGAAAAAGAAATAAAAGGAATACAAATTGGAAAAGAAGAAGTAAAACTGTCACTGTTTGCAGATGACATGATACTATACATAGAGAATCCTAAAAATGCCACCAGAAAACTACTAGAGCTAATCAATGAATTTGGTAAAGATGCAGGATACAAAATTAATGCACAGAAATCTCTTGCATTCCTATACACTAATGATGAAAAATCTGAAAGAGAAATTATGGAAACACTCCCATTTACCAATGCAACAAAAAGAATAAAATACCTAGGAGTAAACCTACCTAGGGAGAAAAAAGACCTGTATGCAGAAAACTATAAGACACTGATGAAAGAAATTAAAGATGGTACCAACAGATGGAGAGATATACCATGTTCTCGGATTGGAAGAATCAATATTGTGAAAATAACTATACTACCCAAAGCAATCTACAGATTCAATGCAATCCCTATCAAATTACCAATGGCATTTTTTACAGAACTAGAACTATTCATCTTAAAATTTGTATGGAGACACAAAAGACGCCGAAAAGCCAAAGCAGTCTTGAGGGAAAAAAACGGAGCTGGAGGAATCAGACTCCCTGACTTCAGACTATACTACAAAGCTACAGTAATCAAGACAATATGGTACTGGCACAAAAACAGAAACATAGATCAATGGAACAAGATAGAAAGCCCAGAGATAAACCCATGCACCTATGGTCAACTAATCTATGACAAAGGAGCCAAAGATATACAATGGAGAAAAGACAGTCTCTTCAATAAGTGGTGCTGGGAAAACTGGACAGGTACATGTAAAGGAATGAAATTAGAATACTCCCTATCACCATACACAAAAATAAACTCAAAATGGATTAGAGACCTAAATATAAGACCGGACACTATAAAACTCTCTAGAGGAAAACATAGGAAGAACACTCTTTGACATAAATCACAGGAAGAACTTTTTTGATCCACCTCCTAGAGTAATGGAAATAAAAACAAAAATAAACAAATGGTACCTAATGAAACTTCAAAGCTTTTGCACAGCAAAGGAAACCATAAACAAGACGAAAAGACAACCCTCAGAATGGGAGAAAATATTTGCAAACGAATCAACGGACAAAGGATTAATCTCCAAAATATATAAACAGCTCAAGCAGCTCAATATTAAAGAAACAAACAACCCAATCGAAAAATGGGCAGAAGACCTAAATAGACATTTCTCCAAAGAAGACATACAGATGGCCAAGAAGCACATGAAAAGCTGCTCAATATCACTAATTTTCAGAGAAATGCAAATCAAAACTACAATGAGGTATCACCTCACACCAGTTAGAATGGGCATTATCAGAAAATCTACAAACAATAAATGCTCGAGAGGGTGTGGAGAAAAGGGAACCCTCTTGGACTGTTGGTGGGAATGTAAATTGATACAGCCACTATGGAGAACAATATGGAGGTTCCTTAAAAAACTAAAAATAGGATTACCATATGATCCAGCAATCCCACTACTGGGCATATACCCAGAGAAAACTGTAATTCAAAAAGACACATGCACCCTAATGTTCATTGCAGCACTATTTACAATAGCCAGGTCATGGAAGCAACCTAAATGCCAATCGACAGACGAATGGGTAAAGAAGATGTGGTACATATATACAATGGAATATTACCCAGCCATAAAAAGGAACGAAATTGAGTCATTTGTTGAGACGTGGATGGATCTAGAGACTGTCATACAGAGTGAAGTAAGTCAGAAAGAGAAAAACAAATATCGTATATTGACACATGTATGTGGAACCTAGAAATATGGTACAGATGAACCGGTTTGCAGGGCAGAAGTTGAGACACAGATGTAGAGAACAAACGTATGGGCACCAAGGGGGGAAAACTGCAGTGGTGTGGGGATGGTGGTGTGCTGAATTGGGCGATTGGGATTGACATGTATACACTGATGTGTATAAAATTGATGACTGATTAAAAATAATAATAATAAAATAAAAAATAAAAAATAAAAAAAAAAGAAATAATTGAAGGGATTCATTGCTTGTCATCCATTAAAAAAGCTTTACTTCCAACATGATTAAAAATGCCATCAATCAACACAAGCCAAGGCATTCTCCTGAAGAGATGGGGATGCTATTATGAGCTATGCACTACCTGACGGAGGGAAAAGTGAAGCATTTCTTGAGCTTTGAAACACAGTTTACAGAATCTTTGTGTATCACCATTGATGGCTAAATTTGCATTCCCAGAGAACCATGTTCATAGGTGATCAGTATTAGTAGGTCTTTGTAAAAGTTGTGGAGCCTCTTAGTGAAGCCTCTTCTGTTTTACCATAAAAGCTTGAGAATTAAAGAAAAGAAAAACATCCTTGCTGATTCCTACCTGAGTGGACATGTAAGATAAATCTTTAAAAGAGCATTTGATTAAGAATTATTTTCATAATTAAAGAAAATTCATTTAATTTTTTTAAGCAACAGTAATGTGAAGTCCATGAGCATTCTTAAGATACAAGTTTTCCATAGAAAGGATGGCTCTCCAAATATCAGAATTTCAGGAATTTATAAAAGATCATCTAGGTTTAAACAGAGCATAGTTTAACATCAAAATCAACAAGATCTGTTTCATACGTACAAGTTTGGCAATTTGACATAATTGGGCAATCATATGAGTGAAGTCAGTTAATTTACTGAAAAAAGATTAAAGCAGTTACATTAGTTGATTTTTTGAATTGCATAATTGTTTGACATGTCATCTTTTGTATCATTCTTCTTGTAAATTTGATTTATAAGTGGTCCATATCCCTTCAGAGAAAAGGAAATGTTCTAGAGAGAAAAAAGAAAGTCCATTTTAGTTATTTTTCAGTACAAGGGGGAAATTAAATCATGATTTAAGTTTGAAAACTATAATTTTGGAAAATATTTGCTTAGAAAATTGCAAATAATATTCAGATTCCAGAAGTTCAAACACTTCTTGTAATGTTTTAATTACATAGGGTAATTAAACCCCTTTGGACTAAAGTGGTTCCTTTTGATAATGCACAAAGGTAGTAAGTTTATGGCAGCTTCATCACTTTCCTTTTAACGTTTAATTATCAGTAACTGATCAAATAATATGTTTTCACGGCTTACACAGAGTTTTTCAGATGGTACTTTTATTTGATCCCCTACAGGTCCCATGAGGGCCAATCTGGGCCTTCAGCGTCTGCTTCATGGGACTTCATCACTCTCCAAACTACATCTAAGAGCTTATGCTCACCAAGTTCACTGATGGAGGTAAGACTCTCATAGGACCATCAGACCCTCACTTCAGACTGTAAGTAAAACTGGCGCCTGGATGTTTTTGCCCTCTAGACTTTGTGCTCCCTCGTGTTTATATTGTTAAAGTATCTGGATATAATTAGTTGTTTCTGGAATGATTTTTTTTTCTCTTAGAAAGATAATATTTTACATTTCAAAATGACTATATAGCTAATTCTAAATATGCTTTTTTTATATTTAATTAATAAGTAGGCTGAGCTGTCTAAGAATAGACAGTAATGTTATTTTTTTCACCAAGGATTAGAAAAGCATATATGCGCCTGTTCTAACAAGCTATCTCAAAATCAACTTCTAACTGGTTATTTGACTTTGTTCTATTTTGGGGTTTGAGAGAGTTACTTGGAATTCCTCTTCCTCAGCTACAAATCCCAGATCAATAATTTGATATTTATTAGAATTCATAGCCTTTCATGAATTGTTTGTATATGCTTACTGTTTCCCTTCCCAAATAATAGTTCTTCGAGTTTCTTTTTGTACTCCGTATTTACTTAAATATGAATCCATATTCATATTTACAAAGTCAGATGCCAAGATCATAAAATAATTGAAGCTGGAAAAATACCATTTGAGAGATGTAAATGGTGTCTAAATTTCAGAGCAGAAGAGGGAATTTAGGCTGGGGATTAAGCCTCTTTTGTTATGGCAGAGACCAGTTTTGTGGGTAATTTTAACCAACTAGATATAAAGCAAGCATCTAATTCATGGCACTCAGGAAACCCAGAACTCGAGAGTAATTCAAATACAGATGCCTCAGACTGAAATGTTAAATTGGGTGTGTACTTATTAAGGGTGTGGTCTAGAAAAGCCCAATATATTTCCTCCTAAATACGGCTTTTGGCTAGACTCTTCCTGAAAATTAATGTCTGTCATTGACAGATGGGTCTCTCTCTCTCTCTCTTTTTTTCCCCTCCACGTGTTTGTTCACTGATGATCCATAGACTGGAAGCTTATGTAAACATAATCTCCTTACAGTATATTGAAGATTGTGCAGGGGAACTGGTTGTGATGCTTTTCAAACTTTGGAAAACGTACCCTGACTACATTTGTGGGGCAGGGGGCAGGTCTTGGGCTGAGGTTTTGGAATGAGGGGGCAGGCATGCTAGTCTTCTTTCTATGGCCGGGAACACAGGCACCTGAGTTCTCAGTAGGAAGGACATGGTCTGAAAGTACTTCAGTTGGGAAGAGATAGACGAGTTCTATAATGTGTTAGCAGGTAAAATTCTGCGGAGAACTATTTGAGGGGCTAAAAAGAATAAGCAACTGCCTGTGAAGGGACTACTGAAGAGTTGCGTTTTCTTTTCCTGCATTACGATGACCTTCCATTTGTCTACGGCTTCCACTTGGTCTTAGCTGTGCTTTGGGTGTTGCAGGGCAGGCATTACATACTTGAGAAGAAGTGACCCAGAGAGTGTAACGGTGTCACATGCATGCATTCCTCAATGAGTCCTCAGGGGTGGGGGAAACCCAAACAAAGGATGGTGACTGAATTACTGTTACTTGTGTAAAAAGGAAGAGCGACTCCCAAAGGCTGGAGAAAATGGTACCATCTGGATGAGATTAAGATTTGAGAAATGTGTAACCATCATTCTTATCACCATTGTCATCAACACTAATAATGCCTGAAATTTGTAGAGGACTTTTTTGAAAGTACTTTGCCCTAATATCATCTTACTTGCTTTTTATCTGAGACTTTGAGTACAGAGTATTATTGGGAAATATCTTTTTTCACAAGGAACCAGTTTAATAATAAAATAAGACATCCCAATGTAACCATTTTGGAAAATTTCAGTGCCCCAAAACTGCATATAATGAGAATAAGGTGTATTAGTGAGTTTTCACTATATATACTTTTCTTTTACATTTATTACCTTCTTTATATTAATTTGCCCATACATAGGTACAAAATACATATATACATACATAAATACGTATACATACAAAAATACACGCATACAGAATATACTACATTTATTTTTATATGTAATCCTCCTAACAACCCTAGGAACTCTAATAACCTTCTTTGTACAGACATGGAAACAGGAATAAGTAGATTAAGTGACTTAACGCTGTGCTGGGGAGGGGGATTTGCATCCATTAAATTGCAGGGACTTCTTGCTTAGTCTCTGTGGGACGTCAGTTTACTCATGCTCTCAAGGCATTTTCAGAAACAGTTCCCATGTATTAGGAGTTGGTTGAAAAATATTGAGATAATCTCTGATTTAAGTTGTATTGCAAGGGAAAACACTTCCCACTTGTTTTATATTCATCATATTTATAGTCACTAGGTATTTATAATATTTGTAAGTGGGGATACATTTAAATGCAATGTCATCTACTTTGAAAGTGTAATATATTTTTGTTACTTGGTTTAAAATTCATCACATAAATCATTTTTCTCCCAATAAACATCTGAGTACATTAGCTTAAAAGATGTTATTGGTGAGCTGATAGTATGCATATTTCAGAAAGATGGCTCAACTACATTTAATATGCATTTGTGAGAAATAACTGTATATTCATGGTCTCTAAGAAGGGCTAAGCTTGTTTATCTTTCTCTTCCTAACCAGTTAATTCTTCCTTCTTTGCACTCTGTCAGTCCCCTGACTTGAGAATGAAAAAAAAGTCTTTTTTATAAACTAAGTTTTCTCATATGTAAACATCATCCTGGAAGTGAAAACAGAATTTACTTTTTTTGGGTACAGACCTTTTGTTTCAAGTGAGATACTTGACTGAAGAGAGGAAAAAATATTACAATTTATTGTGCTACTCTGCCTTGATTACGTAATGGAAACTCATGTCATGATTGAAAAAGTCCTAAATATTAAGAGACATCATTTTATTCTTCAGGTGTTTGCAGTAAACACTGTTATAAGCTTTATGTATCTGTAGGGCTGACTTGGAAAGGGTCTGTAAATGCACCAGGGTTTATGCAGGTTTGGTAATTAAAGGAGCTTCAAGTGAGATATTTGACAGAAGAGAAGAAAGAATATTATAATTTTTTTGTACTGCTCTGCCTTGATTGCATAATGGAAACCCACATCATGATTGAAAAAGTCCTAAATATTAATGGACATCATTTTTTATTCAGGTGTTAACAGTAAACACTGTTATTATAAGCTTCGTTTACCAGTAGGGCTGACTTGGAAAGGGTTTGTAAATGCACCAGGAGTTTATGCAGGTTTGGTAATTAAAGGAGCAAGTAGGAAAAACCACAGAAAGGGCAAAAAGGAGCAGGAGAAAGAGAAGCTGAATATGATGAATTATATGAGCAGACATTAAGATTAAATAAAATGGAACTTTCTTGATTTGAGGAAATCAGAAATAACTGCTAGTTATATGACGTAATTGACCATGAAAATGTAGGTATGGAAAGCTGCTTATCCATTAAGAATGCAGTGCATGACGTCTGTGATCCAGGTGCATGGGTACAGGAGGAGGCCAGGAGTAATCAGGAAAGGTGAGCCAATACTACTTATGGTGCTGCCTGCTACTCTAAGGAAGGGGAGCCTGTGGTTGTAGGGTCTTTTGTTCAGTGAATGTATGTCTCCCATGAAAGAGTATTTAAATCTTCCATATGTTAATACTGAGCAGCCATCGAATGGATGGAACTAGAACGAAATAGGTTTAACAAGATAAGCAATAGGAACCTTTAGAAGCAGAGTGTTTTGAGGAGTAGAACCTGTTGCAGGAGAAGGAGCTTGAGGAAGATGTTCCAGGTTCTTAGAAAGGTGAAAACACTTTCTCAGTGTGTACTTGGGAGAGCATCCCTATTAGAATCAACTGCAATGTTTGTTAAAAATGCTGATTCTCTGTACCCTACCTAGACTTACTGAAACAGAATTTCCAGGGGATGAGCCCAGGAACCTGCATGCATTTAAAAAAATCCTTCCAAATGATTTTTATACCCAGCTTATTAAAGTGTTGAAGTGAGAATCAGCTTCATATTAAAGGGTTTGGGGGTGGAAGGAATCCTTGTAGAATTCTGAGTGCGGTAGTAAATCTGTTGTAAGAGATAAACAAGTGGAAGATTCAGAGGGGAAAGTGCGTAGGACATTTTAAAGCCTTTAGACATTTTAAAGAAGTAGGGGATTTTTTCATCAGTGGTGGCTTAGATCATTTTGAAAAGGATTCACTGCTACCCAGTTAGAGGAGGATTCAGGCAGGAAGGCCCAGGGGCTGCAGGTAGAAGAGGGCCTGTCACCTCTACAAGGTCCTGAGGGTTGGTGACAACTTCACTCCAAGAGGTCACAAAGATGTTAAGTGGCAGCTATGTGTAGTGACTGCGTTCCTGGACTTGTATTTCAAAAAAATGTGAATGGGGTTTTGGTAGATCTCTTATATTTACCGAGGGCTACTCATTTCTGCTAAAGCAAGTGGAAATGTATCACACATCGGGATAAAAATCTCTCATACAACTCTAGACATTTAACGTTCTGGAATAACATTCCAGGATTGGCTGGATATGGTCCCCCGGTACTAGTGACACTTTCAGTTCTTCTGGTTGATGATTGTGACACTGGAAGAGAATAAAACTATGAAAAGGAAACAGCACAAAATATGGATGACATTGAATGAAAAAAAGAATGTCTGGTAAGGTTTTAGCATATACTATGAAAGATATGTTTGAAAGAAGAATCATAAAACCTTATCTCTTGGCTTTAATCTAAATTTTAATGGGTGGAAAGAAAAACTCCTAATAAAACTGCCATACACTATTGCAAGCAGAAGACAGAAAATGAGAGCCAGGTAAAGAAGGACCATTGGCAGGAAAAAAATTTGTAATTTTTAGATGGACATAACAGGGAGTTTTTCTGGTTCCAGGTACCTGTGTATTAAAAGCACACAGTACAAGTGATTACCAAAGCACTGAAAATTTTAATACAGGAATGCAAAATGTTGTGATAGGCGTAGCTTGAGACTTCAGTTGAAACTCAACTAATACAAGATGGCGTTAGAAAGGAATAATTTGATCGAAGATCCTAAATCTAATTAAAACAAAGAGGGAACACTTTTTTTTAGGAAATGGATAAATGACTCCTGATGTAGATCACAAAACTGTCACGGAGATAGGGTACAAATAGGAAATTCAGTTAACTTAACAAATCCTGCAAACATTATTTCCCCAAAGTAGAGCACAGTCTTTAAAAGAAAATTTTAATTTTTCCCTGATATAGTCATTGCTAAGATTTTGTTGCATTTTATTCCAGCATTTTTCTTACATGTTTTATGTTGTGATTTAATGGTAGATATGAGTTTTCAGCCACATGTTTCTGTATCATTAGTTTTTAATAAATGATATTTTAATGATTGTAAAACATTATGGATGACCGATAGATATGCTTAATTAATCATCTGTTGTTACACAGTTATGTTCTTTCAACTTTTTTTCCTATTATAAAGCTGTGGTGAAGAGTTTTTATGAAGATAGAATTCTGGAAAAGTAATTATGGTCAAAGGATATAAGCACTTTTTAATTTCTGGACACGATTTGCACAATTATTTTCCAGAAATGTCATTTCAATAACAGTCTCACTACAAGTTTGTGAATGTGTCCATCTCGTTGTACCTTCTTATGTACTAAATATTATAATAATTATTTTTTAGTACTTTGAGAGGCAAATTAATGTATGTAATTAATTGTGCTGAGGTTGAATTTTTATATTTATTAGCTGTTTTACTTCTTTGTTTATATATATAAATGTTTGTATGTGTGTGGGAAATTAGTTCTTATGCCTATTTCACTATAAAAGACAATTCTTTTTTCTTCTCCATTTATGTGTACTCATTACACAGCTAATTCTTAGTCTATGGTTTGCCACCCAGTTTGGTTTGTAGTGTTCTTTGGAACCTCTAGGGTTTTGGCGTGTGTGGAGCTTCTAACTTTGGTTTTCTGTGCTGTTGTAGATTTCCCACTTTTTAGCTATCAGTATGTCGGCCATTTTATGATAATTTTGGGGGAGTGCACAGGGAGCTAGATACTACTTACTCATCTACTAGTGGTTTTTTAAAAAATATATTCTTGAGTTTTTTCTGTGTGGGCCTCCAGAAATGGGGTTTTCTTCATTAAAGAAATTTTGTATCCTGAAAAATGGAAGTCTCATTTGGGTCTGGCTCCTTGGGGATTTTTGTAAGACTTACTTAGCATCCTTAAAGCACCTCTGCTCTGGAACTTCTCACATCATATTTGCAACCCTGAACACAAAGCCTGAATGTTTACTAAAAAGAGCTTTAAACAAATGATTCTTGTAGACATCATCAGAAAGTACTGGATAGTTCTTTGGATGTTTTGTTATTGTTTTTACCAGCACCTAATAATTTTTCAAATTCATGCTCTGATCTGATACACAGATGTTCTTATTCATTCTGCCTGAATTAGCCAGTTGTTACTAAGAACCAAATCTTTGCAGTTTTGATTTGTCACAGATTGGGATTTTTTTAACAGAGCAAATTTTGTTGGTTATACATACAACTAAGGTTCTAATCCACAAGCTATGAATAAACTTATACAAAAGACCCAAAGTGTATAATCCTAAGAACTGCTTTCTTTCTTATTTCATATGATGAATAATAAGGTTATTCTTTACTTCCTTCCTTCCTTCCTTCCTTCCTCCCTCCCTTCCTCCCTTCCTCCCTTCCTCCCTTCCTTCTTTCTTTCCTCCTTCCCTCCTTCCCTCCCTCCCTCCCTCCCTCCCCTCCCTCCCTCCCTCCCTCCCCTCCCTCCTTCCTCTTCCCTTAATAATGAAGGCTATGTAATTTTCTTTGAGAACAGCTTTTGTTGTCTTTCATAGTTTTCGATATGAAGTAGTCACTTTTTAATTTTTTCCAGGTAGGTTTTACTTCCCCTTTCTTTTTTATTTTTTCATTTTTATTTTTTTTGATGTGGACCATTTTTAAAGTCTTTATTTAATTTATTACAATATTGCTTCTATTTTATGATTTGGTTTTTTGGCCACAAGGCATGTGGGATCTTAGCTCCCTGACCAGGGATCAACCCGCACCCCCTACATTGGAAGGCGAAGTCTTAACCACTGGGCCGCCAGAGAAGTCCCCTCCCCTTTCTTTTTTGATTGAAGCATTAGTTAGGAATATATATGTTAGTTTCCAAGTACTTTTCTTGCTGCATTTTTACTATTAATTTCCATATTTATTGGATTATGATCAGAAAATGTGATCTTTGCTTTTTAAAGTTGTTAAAATGTTCTTTGTGGACAAGTTCATATTGATTTTCATAAATGTTCCATGTAAATGCAAAATTTTTATATTATTTGTGGAGATGTGAGTATGTAGGCCTATTAAGTTTTTTTCTTATTTGTATTAAAATCCTCCATGGTCCTTTTATTTTTAGTTTACTAGAGTAGCTTAATTCCAAAGGAAGCATATTGAAGACTCCAACTATGTTTTTATCTGATTCTTGAACTCTCTTGAATATTTGCATTTTCTAGTCTGATACTGCGCAATGTGTTCCATAGAGGTTTATTACTATAGTCTTTAAAATGTTGCCTTTTATCATCGCAGTCTTTCCCTAAATATTTTATTTTGTTTCAAGAGCGTGCATCACATATTTCCAAATGGTCTGTCATCATCTGTTTATATTATTGATATAAATTGTAAAGGTCATTTCTCACCACTGTTTTAGCTCTTATTTATTTCCCCTATTGTGAGATTTTGATTCTGTTTCCTATGTGTTAAGTACTTAGTCAAGTATTTCCCTAAGATTTGTTATGTGGGTAACACCCTCTCAGACTTCTTGCATATTCTCAAATATCTATTTATACCCTGACAGATGGCTGATATTATGGCTGGCTATAGGATTGTTGAGTTAAGTTCTTTTTTGTTAGTAGTGATTCCGTACTTTCTAGCTTTTAGAGTGGCATAAGTGATACCATGAGTGTCAATATAATACTTTTTCTTTGAAGTTGACACCTTCTCTGTCTAATAATTGTAGGTTTTCCTCTTAATTCATTAATTTCATAGATTTTACCATGCTATGCTGACTCTGTGTCTTTTATCATCAGTCAGGATTGAGACTTGGCATGTTTTTAATGCAAAATCATTTTCTTATGTTGTTTGTTTATTGCCCATCCCCTCTTTGTCACTTTATTTTTTCTGGAACTATAGTAGCCTTATTTCAGGATTCTTGGATCATTCCTTCAATTCTTTTGAATTTTCTAAGATTTCATCCATTTACATTTTGACGTATTTTTCACTTTTTCCTTTTGGCTTTATATTTGGGCTCAGTGGTGGGTATGCTCAATCTAGTAAATTGTGTAGTAGAGAAAGCATATGTTTCTTTTTTTTTATGCCACAGAAACTCCTTCGTATTATTACTATGCTGTTCAAGTTGCTGTCTTTCTCCTTGTAGTAGGCTGAATCCTAAGATGGTCCCCGAGATTCTCTCCTCCTAGTGTACACACCCAGTATGATCCTCCTGCCTTGAGTGTGGATGGACTCTCTGAATATGATGGGATAGCTACCCACTTGGTTAGGTTACACTGTATGATCAAAGTGATGGGATAGTCTTCATATGCAGTGAAAAACAACTTAAAATAGTTTTCCTTATTTTATTATTTTAAAAGTATATTTAGTTGGCTTTTTGGGTTGTTAGAGTCCTAACAGGTAATTCTGCTTATTGAGCACTTATATACAAAGCACATACTATGTGCTTTAAATGCTACCTCATTTAATTCTATTGGTCATTTTAGTAGTTGTTTTGATAATTGTTTGGGGTTGTAGTTTTTACCCGTGTTAAAGATAATGAAACCAATGAGCAAAAATGTGCCAAAGCTCACAGATTTGGTAAATGGCAGAGATGAGATGCAAAGCCACAGTTTTCTGGCCTCAGATTCTTTTCTCTTATGCACTACATTATATCAGTTTCCATAGTTTTAATAGTGAGTGGAAAGGCTAGAACTAGGTGATCATTATCTTTATACCTCTACAGCCTCGTACAGTGATTGTCTTATAGTAAATATTTGTAAAGTGAAACCTGAAGGTAAAAAAGAGGAAAGCGAGTGATTAAACATTGAGATGGTGTTGGGTAGAAAGAAGATAACAGGGGTCATGACAGAGCATAAAAATTAGTGACTTGGATAATCAGATGATAGAAATATTGGTAAGAGTCAGCCTCCAACTGAAATGCCTATGGTTGCTAACTTTGTCATTTAAACTTGAAGCTATTTTTCCGTTCATCAAAATTTAGATTCTCAGGGCTTCCTCAAACCTACTTGAACCATTTGTGTGAATAGTACATAGAGGTTGTTATAATACCTTTTTCATTTGTAAAAGGCTTTATGTGTTTCAGAGAACTTTCACCTTTATTATTTTTATAATAGTACTTATTATATAATCTAGACAACTTCAAAAAGTAGCTGATACAGGATCAGGATCAAACACGAACATTTCCACTTTAGAAATGGGGGATAACCTAGAGGTCTATAAATTCTTTATTTACTCAGCAAACATTTGAGTTTGTTGAGTAAATGTGTCAGGCTACCTTTCTAGGCAGAAAGGTTATAGCAGAGCCCCTGCTTTTGAGAAACACACAGTCTCCAGGGAGCACAGCTATTGAACAAACAGTTGGAAGTGTTATGGGAAATGAACGTTTACCAGGAGGGGCAGAAAAAACTAGCGTGAAGATGGGTGGGAAATAAAAGCATGTACGATGATGAGAAAGAACACTGAATGATTAAGAAGCTCAAGGTAGGCCAAATGTGAAGAGCAGCAAGGGGAGAATGGCAAGAGATGATGCTGGAGTTGGAGTGATAACCAGGAGGCTGACCATCTAGGGCCTTGCAGAGTCTGTCAGGGATGTGAACTTCATCCCAAGGGAAATGGAAAAGCACTGAAGAGTTGATTTGAAGTTGAAGATTGACAGGATCAGGGTTACATCTTTTGGCTGGAAAGTAGAGAATGGATTATAGAGAGTAAGAATGGAAGTGGGCGGTCAACCAGAAAACTCTTGCTATATGTCAGCCAGGAGATAAGATTCACTTGAGTTAATATGAGGAAGGGAAGATGAACATAAATGGATGGCTTTGGAAAATAGAGATGGTTGTTTGGATATTGTTAAGCAGGAGAGGGAGACGTCAAGGATGACTTCCAGTTTCTGGTTTGAGAATGCTTGTGGCAGGGGTTATTTTGGGGGACATATGATGAGATCAGTTTGGGATGTTTGTGTTGCACTGCCTCTGAAACATACACATGGAGAGGTCAAGTGGACTGCTAGAAATATCAATGAGGAGCTCAATTTGAGATTTATCAGCATAGCTATAATTGAAGGTATGGGGGTAGACTGAAGAGTATGGATTGAGAAGAGAGAAGAGGAGAGAAACTGAGAACTCTGGTTAGGTGGAGGAGGGTGAGCCAGGAAAGGCAAAGGACACTCAAAACAGAGTATTCCGAGAAGGAATAACACTGTTAGTTGTATCACACATTTCTAAGCCATCCAAAAAGATAAGAGTGGAAAAGTGTCTACTGGGTTTAATAACATGGCGGTCATCGGAGTCCTAGTAGGAGAAATTTGGTGGTGTTGCGGGAGCTAAAGGCAGACTGGGGCTGGAGTGGGCTTCCAGACGAGTGGAAGCAGAAGAAAAGGAGGGAATTAAAGTAAAATGTGACTTTTAGGAAGAGGTGGGGCAGGGCGATTACTAGATAAAAATTGGGGGATTATAGGAGGCTTTAAATTATGTTTTATTTTATTTTTTATAAAGTGCTAGACACTTAAGCATATGTAAGTTCTGATAAGGAGAAATAAATAGAGAGGAAAGTATTGTTACCTCAGTCTTCCTCTAAGATCACATAGTTCCAGGTAGAGCTGGGATAAGCAGTTCTAGTCTGGGGGTTCTGGTTATTTTACTTTACTATTATAAACCTGGGTTAAACAGAGGAAAAAATATCATTTGAGAGCATTAGATAGTCTTTTTTACACATATTGAATTATGGAAGAGGGAGAAGCTATAGCAAGAGTCGCCAGGTCAGTTGTAAAGTTATTATGAAGTAAGTGAATTTGTGTGTCAGCTTGTCCCAGAGGGTAGAACCATGAGCACATTGAGTTCCTGTTTGAGACAAGGGATGGAGGGAGCTGGTGATTTGTACAGAGCACCTGCATGAGTCTGGCTGAGATTTTGGTGAGAGACCTAGCTTAAAACTATCTTGTTGTTATTGTAATTTTTATTGTTGCCATCAATTTTTGCATAGCGTTGGGATTTGAAGTGTGGAAGCAAGCCAAGCCCACTTCTGACCACCCCCTTCCTAGCTACTGATATCCTAAAAGAGGAACAATTAATCTTAAAGGTCAGAGCTCTAGAATATGCTCTGAATCAGTTTTCCAAGTAAGAAGAGATTTCTATGTTAAAGACATGTAGCCAATCTCTTCTCCACAGCTTTTTCCCCATGAGACTTGATGATCAAGAGGCTAAAGGGCAGCTCTTATGAATGTCCTTCCTCCATGCACCTGGCCGTGGATTATCAGGGCCTAGCAGCGGTTATAAAAAATAATAACTGAATTTCATTTGGCTACTGGTTTTCTGTGTGATCATTCTTTGAAAACCCATGGCAAGGGACATAAAGGGATAATGATTTATAAGGCAGGATTTGGACTTTTCCCCAGTCTCTGGATATAATATTTGTGGTTCCTCGACAAGTCCTAGTAACAATAGAGGTGATAGATTCTTTTAATAAATGTATCCTAAATACCTGTTTTAATAAGTCACCATTGTGGGAGATTGTTTGAAAAAATAGCTGCAAATCTCCACCTTTACTTTTATTTATGATCTTTATCATGTAACCTTACAGCTCTTCCCATGATGGACTACAGTCTATTTCTCTACCCTTAAATCAAGACCGTCTTATCCAGTAAAATTCAGTGGAAGTGATGGCATGGAGGCTCCATACCCAAGCCTCATGAACTCTTAAGTGTTTCTGGTTACTTTCTTGGGACCCCCTACCATGGCCATAGGAACAAGCCCAGGCTAGTCTCCTGGAGGATGGACCAATCACCAGAGCTGTGAAACCCAGTTATCCCAGCTGAGGCCCTAGAGATGGAGAGAGCCCAGCTAAGATTAGCAAAGCCACTGGCTCAATTTGCAGCTGACCACAAGACATGAAGGTGCCACACCAGAACATCTCAACTGAGCATAGCCTAAATTACCAACACTCAGGATTATGAGCTAAATGATTAGCTACTTTTTAAGTGACTAAGCTTTGATATGGTTTGTTACCCAGTAACAGCTAGCTGATACATCATTCTGTTGTATCCCTTTATGCTGATCATGTCTATCATCACCCAAGAGATGTCATTGCTAGCGACAGTGAGTATTTTTTAAGTGACTAAACTCTCATTAGGCTGTGCTGGTTCTTGTACAACACAATTTACCCGCAGACATTTTTAGAAGTTCAAATTTTGTTGCTATCTCAGATATTCTGTTGCAAATAAGCAATTACACTTATTTGAAATTATATTATTTTTCACACTAGTTGTTTACATACCGTATGTTTCTGGGCACAGTAGAGATTGCCTTTATTATAAACCACTGGCTGTGACCTACAGGAAACAGCACATTTTTCCTTGTCTTATTTTACACTATAATCAGTACATTTAAATCACAGAGTGAATCCAGAATATCAATCTGTTTAGCATGCCTCTGTTTAATTCACTAACAACATAAAATATATGTGCATTTGGCAGCTGAAATGAAAAATAATGAGGCACTTAGAGAAATTAGATTACAACATTAAAATATAATAAGAATTTAATAATACAAGTAACATATACCCCTCATACATTTTGATATATGGAAAGCTACACAATTATCAACAGTGTGAATTTTTCCTTTTGGTTGCCAGAAAGTATTCATGTGATTTGCAATCAGATGTAATAATGTTGTTCTACTGGAATAAAATCTATTATGATATTATATATGGTTTTTATTAATTCTATTCTGTTGGATAATTGGAGACCTCCAATGTTTTTTTAAAGTGACAGAGTAGAGACCTCAGCTCATTTTACACTTTTTAATTTCATGCTTGTCTTCGGCTAAATCTTTTCCATAAATTTCAATTCAACAAAACATAGATGCAGCACCAAGTTAAAGCTTAATGAATTGGTTAGAACTCATCTAGAAGTCGAAGAAACTGGATTTTTTTAGGCTCAAATATTTCAATTTATGTGAAGTTTAGTTGAAGAGAATCATGCTTGAATCACTAATAGCATTGAGTGTGTATAGTATCTTTGATGCTAAGATGTCAGGGCAAATAAAGATAGCTTAGGAGTAATTGGACAGTGTTAAAATTAGATCTGCTGAGGATTTCGGGGTCCTTTGGCATGAAATCTCCAGCAAATACATGGCAGACTGGTAGAATTCCATGGAAGAGTGCCTTTTGGTTATGGCATATATCACTGACATCTCTTTTTCAGAGTGAGAGTGCACAGACCCATTTCAGTAAATTGATTTTACCAAGCTGTATGGCTCATTTTGTTTAAAAAGTTCAAGTTCAGCAAATAGAAAAGACAAGGTGGCATATCCAAATGGGAAAGATTGGCATAGCATTTCATAATTTATCAAGATAAGATTAACAGCAATTTGTTTTTCTCCATTAAAGGCAATTCAATATGAGAGCTACCTTTGCATTATCGAGTGGAACTATCTACCCAGACACATGGCCACTGAAGACTAATATTTAGCTTTGCTAAATACAGATGCCTTTATTGCTCTCTTTGGGAGACTTTTGTTGAGTTTACTACCTTAGATCGACATTTAATTTAGAACCATTTTTCCTCCCTTTCATAAAAATGCACACATTTTTCCTGAACTCATTTTTTTTTTTAATTTTGTTGCATGACTTACTTATGGATTGAAACACAGTAAACAACAGATAAAAGGCATAGTCCTAGGCATCAATTTAAAATATAAAAATAATTACATGTTATTAGAGGGAGACATATAAAAATTCCAATGTGAACTTTAAATAAAGAAAAAGTGTTAGCTCATAGGTGCTGGGTCTAAGTTAGACTAGGTTCCTGAACTCGTCTTTAAAATAATTTTTAATTGAAAAACACAAGCTAAGAGGAAATTAGTTTCAAAAATGGGCAAACTAACAATAATCTTCATCTTATGAAATCTAATAGAATCATATTTGCTCCCTTACCTAACATGCCTTATGAGGTCTTAATACAAATAGCAGATTTAGGAAGCTCTGCCTTGAATTGGAGTGATCTGACTCATGCAACGTAGTATCAAAGGGAAAATTATTAGTTTTCTAGCTTCTTATTTGAGGTGTGGAGGTAGAACACAGAGATGGAAGGACTGTAGAACCAAAAGACATCCAGGATGGGTCAGGCATCGGAAGTTTTGTTCTAGAAACTCTAGCAGGTACGAGGCAGAAGTCTGAGATTAGCTGTGCTATTCAGTGGCAGGATACACAGAGGAAGTTAAAATAAGGTCCTGGACCTCAATCAGACTGGAGCCTTAGGCTCCCAGGGTAAAGTTACTGAAGAGTGCTGCAAGGCAAATGGGCAAACCAGGTAGGCAGGTAAGGACCACAGGAAAAGAAATTGTGAGTCAAAAGCTCCTGAAGAAAGCTTTCTGAAATCAAGAAGCTACAGGTCAGAATATATTGAGCAGCGTGATTCAGAAAAACTGTAGAAATTTAACCACTGGTTCACTTTCTTCTCCAACCAGGAGGAAGCTGCTAATATATTTCCCACTCAATGGAGGCCAAGCTTAAGTTCAAATAGACAAAGCCCCAGAGTTAAACACCAATAAATTATTCAAAGTATGTATAGTATATATATATAACTCATGTAACACCTTTTATTTTTCATACTGCTTTCCTGCACAGTATCCCAATTTGATCTTACAATTACCCTGGGAGTTAAGCAGTCCAAGCACTGAATGAAATGTACTAATGTAGAAAGAAAATTGAAGAATTTTCGTAACTTGTCCGTAGTGACCCACCTAGTAAGGTGCACAATTGAAACTAGAACCCAAAGCTTCTAACAGCTGGATTTGCCTTCTTTTCTCTTTTCCAGGAGTCAACAAACTGTTTCTGTTGGGGGCTGTTGTTATGGGCTGAATTGTGTCCCTCCCACCCCAGATTCATATGTGGAAGTCCTAACCTCCAGTACCTCAGAATGTGACCTTATTTGGAGATAGGGTCTTTAGAGAGGTAATCAAGTTTAAATGAGGACACTAGGGTGAGCCCTAATCCATTATGACTGGTGTCCTTATAAAAAGAGGAAATCTGGACACAGACATGCACAGAGGGAAGATGATATGAAGACACAGGGAGATGACCATCTATAGCCAAGGAGAGAGGCCTGGAACACATCCTTCCCTCATAGCCCTTAGAAGGAACTAATCCTGAAGATACCTTGATCACAGACTTCTAGCCTCTAGAACTGTGAGAAAATAAGTTTCTTTTGCTTAAGTCTCCCAGTCTGTGCTACTTTGTTATGGTAGGCCTAGCACACTAATAAGGCCATAGAGTAAACATCTTTGGCTATGTGAGCCATATGGTTTTTGTCACAGCTACTTAACTCTGCTGTTGTAGCACAGAAGCAACCATAAAAATACGTAAATGACAGGGGAGGGATGTGTTCCAATAAAACTTTATTTACAAACACAGTTGACATGGGTTATAGTTTGCTACTGCTGTTCTGTACTTTGGTGTTCTGATAAATGGGTGCTGACGAGGTTGTGAATGACCAGATTTAAGTGTAGGACCAGAGACACGTGTGGCTGAGTGAATTTGGCCAGCAATCTGCAAAACAGAAGAAAAAAAATAACAATTATCTTCAGGTCATTCTCAAGCTCCCTTTCTCAACTACTTTCTATCTGGTTTAAAGTGACTGCCAAATTTTACATGCAGGGACATTATTGTGGATTAAAGATGGATTGTTTGCTGCTCTTCCCACCATGAGGTAGAATCTACCCTCCTTTTGAATCTGAGTTGGCTTTGTGAGTTGTTTGGACCTAAAGGAACGCTGTAGACATGACACTGTGTGAGGCCTAAGCCATAAGAGGCCTAGAACTTCTGCTTTGACTCTCTTGGAGCTCTGAGCCATCAATCATATAAAGAGGTCCAGCTACCCTGCTGGAGAGAGAGAGAGAGATGACCAGCAGACCCCTACATATTCCAGCTATCAAAGCTGAAGCACCAGATGTGAATGTAACACCATCTTGGATGTTCCATCACTTAGTTTAGCTTTCACTGAAGGCTTTTTAGTGAGCTGACACCACATGGAGACAAGTCATTTCTACCCAGCCTGCCCAAATTGTAGATCTATAAGCAAACAAGTGATTGTGGTTTTAAGGCATTAAATTTGGGATGGATTTTTATGCAGTGACAACTAACTAATACAGACAACATGCTGCCCTCCAGTTGCCCAGGATTTCCGCTCTGAGCCCATCATAGACTTTAGATGCTCCTAATGCCGTCTTGTTCCCATCAAGACTCACCTGCCCAGAGAAAATTTCAGACATTGTAGTAGGTGGCTAGGATTGACACAAGGAGCACTGTGGGTTGAAGACCTGCAACATTATGCCTTAAGTCTCTAACCTAGGTGCCTTGCCAAGTCATAAGAATTTTTTGATGGAAGAAGATGTGGTAAAGAGAAGTATTTTAATCCTAAAGCATGATATCAAATTATCCATGCCATTATCTCACTGCAATGCAGTACAAAGACACCATGATGATGAAGTTATTTAGTCCATTCTCAGTCCAGAGGAAGTCTTTGTCTCTTTGACTTTCCTGCAGAGGGCACCATCATATACCATTTCATATAGCCGATTCCCTTTTATAAATCTAAAACATGTTCTAATTCAGGTACTGTAGTTGAACATCACTCATCCTTCTTAAGATGCAGACTTAGATTGTGTGCCATTTATTAGCAAGAAAACGGGTGACCTTTTCCCAGATAGGAGGAACCACAGACTTGAATCATTTTCTGCAACTGAAGTTTTGGAAACATCATACTAGAGACTATAGTCAGAGTGGCCACTTGGGTGAGTTTACCACGGAGCACTCATTAGCACTTACAGATGACCTGTCCTAATGTTCTAACAAAAAGCCACTCCCTACCCCTTGACTCTTTCTCCCCAGAAACCACTGGACAGAAACTCCCAGAAACACTTGAAGGCTCTTTTGTCCTTGCCATAAAACTATATGGCAAGAGAAGAGAAATATGGGGAAAAAAGTGAGAAATTAGGATGACATTCTGGGACCCTGACTTTGGCAGACTCTGTGGGACTGGCAAGATCGCTTTGCCCAGAGCACGTTTCTTCGAAATTACTGAGTCTTTTTCACGTGTGCTTTTTAATACTACCTGAAAGTTTACCAATTAGAGATTAATTAGAGTTATTTATCATTCACTTGTTAAAGAAGATATAATTCTCAAAGTGTTAATGGGCTTCACACATTTGTGTAAATTAGTTCAACAAAATAATACTTAGAATTTGGCTTGCAATTTAGTTGACACCCTGCATTCATGTTCTATATTTTACATTTTATTCCTCACTACTATCATGTGATTTAGGTAAAGGATTATTACCCTTCTTGCCAGAGGAAAATGAGATACAGAGGTTTAAGTTAATGGTCTTTTCCCCTGACTCTTACCCAAGAGCCACTGCACAAAGAGATTCTGAGGTGTGGTTTCAGGAAAATGAAGTCAGTGATTTCTGAGAAGTAAATGAAGTAACTGAGGCTGGGGGAGAGGAGGTGAACAGCAAGGCCCTGGACTCGTGGTCATCAGTGGAGGGAGGCACCATGTACTAGGGAACCAATTTAAAAAGGGAAGTGAGAGAATTCCCAAGACACAATTTGCCTGTTTCAAGACTCTTTTGAAGCTCATCCTGCCATTAGCTAGAAGGAAGAAAAGCTTTACTTGTCATCCTTTTCCCTTCCTCTCTGTGTGGTTGGATCTGAACTTGGGACTCAATAGATCTTAGGCCCCATTTCAACAATATTAATAGTTGGGTCAATTTTGTGTGATGTTTCAGCTACATGATCGTTAGGTGTACAGTTGTTTGTAGGCGAAAAGCAGTCAGTTTGAACAACTCTTTTATAGATTTTTAGAACAAAGCCCATTTTTTAAAAAAATATTTATTTATTTATTTATTTATTGGGCTGTGTTGGGTCTTCGTTTCTGTGCGAGGGCTTCCTCTAGCTGTGGCAAGCGGGGGCCACTCTTCATCGCGGTGCGCGGGCCTCTCACTGTCGCGGCCTCTCTTGTTGCGGAGCGCAGGCTCAGCAGTTGTGGCTCACGGGCCTAGTTGCTCCGCGGCATGTGGGATCTTCCCAGACCAGGGCTCGAACCCGTGTCCCCTGCATTAGCAGGCAGATTCTCAACCACTGCGCCACCAGGGAAGCCCCAAAGCCCATTTTTAAACTGAGAATTTTCTATCTATATTTCAGGTTGGTTTGTTGTTGTTTACATCTCTAAAGAGAGTGGACCACATCTTAAAAATGGACTCAGTTTAGAAAGAACATCTTACGTCAGTTCCATAAAACAGGAACAGAGTGAAGCACTTTCCATCATAACCTCCTGCAACACTTATTTTAAAAGAGAATAAAAAGGCATTTCCTTTGACAGGTGACTTTGCAATTCATCAGTTTCCCGGCTCTGCTCTCTCAGTGTAAAACAAACCCCCTGCAAGTGCTCATAAGCATATATAGAAATAACATATATTCTCAGTAGATGGAGAGAAAGCAGTTCATTAACACTCACTATATATATAATTGTAATGGAAATTAAATACAGGCTTTCAGAAGATAAACACATCTTAGAGACCCTTTAATCCAAGGAGCTATGAGGACAGAGGCTGTCAGCTTGGTACCCAGAAAGGTGTACATACTTTTAGTGCTTTTTTTTCTGCTCCTAGACTGAGTTGGGAATAATGTTTAACCATATGACTTCTTCTTACATGCCTAGTTTAAATAACACACAACTTTTATGCTACTTGCAAAACTGATGATCTTGATTATTAACGTTTGAATGTTCTCTGGGGAGTGTTTTAAAACATGTTTTGAAATCTGGGTATTGACGTCACTTCTTTGCCATCTTCTGATTGAAGCTGTGGCGTCCCTTAGATGAAAAGATTTTCCAAATTCTAATCTATGATTAGATGCAAATCAGAGCTTCTTGAGGGCTTTTCCTGTCTTCTTGTTTTATAACTGAACAGGTTAGATAGATGGTTAGCAATGGAGACACCATGAACTAGCTTTCCTCCTGTTTGCATATTTAAATGATTTGTGAAATCTTCCTAAGTGAAATAGCGCATTGTATGGAATGATAGGAAGAGATTTTAACATGTGGCCCACAGTGAGGCAGAAAGCACATAAGCTTTGTATTAAGACAGACATGAGTTCATTTCCTAGCTCTGCTAAGTGGGGCTCAAGATTCCTGAATCCTCTGAACTCCAGCATAGAAAATATGCTCCTAAGCCAATTATCTAGTTACAGCTTTATCTGTAGAATATATATATATTCTTCCAAGTCGTCTGCTTCTAGAAATCAAACTAGGACTCTTGACATGGACCATCAGCTGCTTTTTATAAAATGATATAAAAATTACTGCTTTCTCAAATCCAAATTTTATTTTTATTCTGTAGAACTTATTAATTTGCCTCCAAATTTATTGTTGATTTGCGTAAATATAGCTTTTTGATTAAATTATGATGTGTATTATTCCAGCACATCAAATGTACCTTAGCAGAATTTGATAGATCATGTTTTTAGTATTTCTCTCCTCCTGCTTCACAGTTCTCAATATCTTAATTTTCCTGTACCTGCAAGTGGCCCCTGGCTGGAAGTACACCAAGGCATGGGCAGCATCTGTGTTCTGAACTTCTTTTTTTCATGGCTTCATCAAACATCAAACCATCAATACATCAGTGTTCTTTGTGATAGTTTCAAGTTATTTTATGTCTACTTTTTGCCAGGAGAAATAATGGTTTTAATGGTAGATACCCATCATCCCAGTAAGTAAAAAAACATGGGAATGTGATGTTTTTCTTTGTAAGAGTGTGTTATTATTAACATTATTTTGACTATTCTTATCATCCATCAGCTTCGATGACTAGACTTTATTCTTTGGCAACACGTCTCCCATCCCCACTGAGAAATCCCCTCTGGGAGCCCTTAGTTCAGTTACTGAGGGGCTTTCTCTTCCCTGTACAGACAGTGACTTAGCACAGCCTGCATGAGGCCTAGTGTGGACATTAGCTATTAATGTAAGTGACAACGCTAATGAATTGTCCACTTGAATCTAATATACACAGTTTTAAAAGGTTTCCCTTTTCAGGCTGGTAATGAGTAGAAGGCAAAAAGTTCAACCAAGACAGGACTGTGGATGTGCGTGATCTCTGAATGAAGCATCTTCTCCTGCATTAATAGTCACAGGTGGTCTGAGTTCATGCCTTCAGGGCCAGTGATGCTGACTGTACAGGCCACTTTACACACTGTTATTTCCTGACTTCTGCCTTTCCCATGATGGGTTGAAACAACAAAGGAATCAGTAGCAAAAAGAGCGCTGGGGGGTAACTAGTGGGAGGCAAAGTCAGTGAAACATTGCAGTGCTTTTCCTCTAGGCTGTGACTTGGTCATGAGCAGCATCCTGGAGGCCTCCCGTAGAGAGGGGGGCTGGCTGGCCGAATGCTTCTCTCTGCTTGAATGGCTCACAAAAAGCCTGTGCGTGCCATGCCGGTGATCCAGGTCATCTGTGTCGTATGCCTCCTGTGAGATGGGAAAAAAATATGTGAAGTATTCTAGAAGAGCTTGAAATGACTGATGATATTGTCATGTGGTATCTCTTGGGCTTGTATATGAAAAGTCATGTTTCTCTCGGCTGCGTCTCCTACTCATTCTGCAAAAGAATATAAAGACAAGCCAGGCAGCTTGCTGGGTAGAAAGTAGAAATGTGTCGATTATAGTTTAACTCCGATTCTCTCTCTGAAAGAGAGAAAATAAAAACATGGAAAGGGGGCCCACTACCCAGGCTCTCCTTAGTAAGACTGATGTTTAAGCATTTGTAGAGTTGGAGCATGGATGTCTTATATTTCAGGTCTGTACTGTGTTTTCAATATTACAATACTATTTAGTGTACTATGCCTACGTAACATTTAGTTATCATGTTCCATGAATTAATTTACTATTCAAAAACAATATCAGTCATTTTTACCTAGTTTACAAGTAAAATGGGCTTTTAAGAAAAGAGTAGAGCAACGAATTTACTTGAAAATAAAAAGTGGGAATGATGTCAAATTCTGAATGGGTCTGACTGTGCTCTGAGCACTGGGCATTTTCTGAGGATTGATGACCAGCTCGAAGGAGTTGATGGTCCTTGGCTGGAACTCGGGTCATTAACTCCAACCAGTCATTAATTGCCTGGAAATGTCCTGGGCTGAGGTCATTATTGCTATTATAAACTGAATTAATGCCCTGTGCCTTAGCCAATAAGATTATTTGAATAATCTTTTTTCTCCATTCAATTTATAATTATAAAAATGTACCACAGGCAATCAGACTGGTTGATAGATTAATCACATCTAAAATTATGTTTTAAATGAATTGTTTTTGGATCATACAGATACCCAAAGCTTTGGGAGAAGTTGATTTCTCAGTGTTGGCATTTATTGAAGTTGATTTGCTATGCTGCACCCCTGAGCCCTCAACCCTATTTCCTACCACTGGTTCAAATTCAAGTAAATAACTAAATTGAATGGAATCTTTGATTCACAATATGTAGACTCAGTTTTCTAGAAGCTGTAATATTTTGATATTTTTGGCATGGAAAATTAGGATGGATGGGTATGGGGACAGCAGAGTGGGTTTGTGTGATGATAGTGTAAATCCATGAAAAAAGCTATATAGAACCTAAAGCATATGCACAGTCTCAATCGCCACTTTGTGTCATACTTTGCCATTTTACAATTCCTTTCACATTCATTATTCAATTTTTCTCTTTGTGTAACACTTTCAGTTAAACATGGCAGATGTTGTTATTTCACTTTTTTAAAATTTCAGCTGTGCCGCGCGGCATGTGGGATCTTAGTTCCCTGACCAGAGATTGAACCTGCACCCCCTGCATTGGAAGCGTGGAGTCTCAACCACTGGATTGCCAGGGAAGTCCCTCCATTTTATATATGAGGAAATTGAGGTCTAAAAGTTAAATGACTTGCCTTGTGTGGCGTTATTATGGATTTCCAGAGCTGTCTTCAATCCAAGGTTGTTTCTCTAGTGCTTGTTTGTACCAAAACTCATTACTTTACTCTGGGATTAAAAAAAAAATTTCATATTAACAGTGACTCAGTACTACTACTGCTAATACTAATACTATTACTAATACTAGTTTAAATACTAGTATAGTTTAAAATGCCATTTTTCAAGATATTTCCATGCCTCTTGAGTTCTTTAGAGGAAGAATATTATAGAGTTATCAAACAATATAGTATTTTGATGCTTCATGATGAGCAGATCAATTTGCTGCTATTGCTTCTCAAGGTCTGCTTAATCATTTGCTTCCTTTTTAAGCCATGAATATTTGTATTAATCCATAACCTAATTGGATATATTTTATATCTACTTTATGTTCCTATACTCTGTTCTATGGGTGAACAGCCTTTTACTCTAATAAAGAAACCTGCTATGATATAAGTAACTGGAGTTGTATCGACATACTACAGCAAGGGGGAACAACACAAGGAAAACTCAGAAAAGGTGTATTGGTTAACAAAGAAAGCAGATGTTTTTATTGCTTATGAATTGACCTCAGAAGTTCTTAGAGTATGCTGTATTAGAAGCGGAGTGAGCCTTTAGATTGGTTGATTTCTTAAGGTGAGGGTCAGTGCAAAACTAGATGATATTCTGAGCTCAGAAGTTAATGCGAGTCATATGACATTGTGTGGTTATAATTGTATAACTAATAAATGTCATTGTTCTTTGTCTTGCATATATGATGGGGTGACTGTTCTCTCCTGAACAATTAGTCTCTCCTGAACCCCTTCCTCCTTCTGACCAGTCTCTAACCAGACCAGAGAGAAGACTCTCTTTCCAGATGTACGTTACTATCATAATCTCCAGATGTGCATTATCTCAGAAACGACAAACTATTTGGAGTTGGACCAGGGTCTATCCTTTTTACTCCTCTCATCAAATGAGGAGTTGTTAAATCATGCGATATGACAATGGCTGTTCAGAAGGATTTAAGATTCTGGACACTCTACACTTGGCAATTACTCTACTGACAAAAGCAGACTGAAAGCAGAATGATGATTAGAATCCAAAGCAAGGAAACACATGCAGAGTCTGTTTGGGTCTACTTTGAAGATTTATGTGGACATCTTCTTAGAGATGAATTGTTTGTCCTTATTTGGCCAGTAGTGTTTATCCAAGTGCAACTGAAGTGCTAGTAATGACACAGATATCACATTGACAACCTAATAGAAAATCTAAAGTTATTACTTTCATCATTACCACTTGGACTGAAGAGTTTAGATTTGTCTAATTAGCTTCAAAAGCTAGGGAAGTATCATTTAAAATATCAGCTAAGATTTAATTTCTTACCACCCTATTCAATTGTGTAAATTTCTTACTGCCTTTTCCAGTTGTGTAAACCTCACTATAGGAACTCTTGCTTGGGTGTTGTACTTCCAACAGTAAACTAGTGGTTCTTCTGGGTAATTCTCCAAAGTAGCCTATGTGGCTTCATTTTCTATGTTCCTGGTTGCCTGCTGCCAGGAATCATGTTTTACAAAGGATGGTTTGTTTGTGATAAACAAGCAAAGGACTGCTTTCATATAATAAAAAGAAATAGTGTCCTCGAGGGCACAGACTACGTGGTAGTGTAGGAATCATTTCATATGACAGGTACATCAGCTCTGTTTTGGGAGGGGCAGATTCCCTGGAGTTGAATAACTTCTGTAAAGCAGTTGAAGACTCTCTAGGGAGAAAAAATGAACGATGCCAAAAAAATTGTTCCAATATTTATTCTTACCTCTGTTGCATTCCTGGTCTCAGTAGACATTACTGTAATGATTTTTGCAGAAGCACTTTGTTCTTCCAGGGTCATAATCCTTTTTTTTTTTTTCTATTACTGGAATTTAGGGTTCATAATGTGGGAATATTTTAGAAGGGGCCAGTAGAAGGAAAATGACTCTCTAACTCGTGTAGGGTAATGACTATTAGAATTTTATCCAGAGGATCAGGCAATTCTGGAAAGTGAGGTATGATCATTCTATTAACAGCCTTAAGATCTTGAGCTATCCATTGCAGGTTAGGAGTACTTCAGAGGATAGTTCATAGCATATTACACCTATTTCTATTGGTGTTTATACTGTGGGCCATAATCCTTCCTTTGGTTCTGGTTTCAAAGGGTATTGTACAAACTTGGGTAAAGAATTGGTTAGGTCAGTCTGAATTTTGGTGAATTCAGTCCCTAAAATCCAGGCAATATTGGTAAATTTTTGGACCATGAGGGGTCTGTTACTTCCCAGAGATCTTCTAGTTATGTCTGCTTAGACACATGCTTTCTGGTAAGACATTGTGCAAATAAGCTGTGACCTGGTTATGAAGAGGGAAATCATCTAGAATACGCCTCATAAAGAGCATTTAAACTGGCAGTTCCATCCACATAATAAATCTCTTTACCCAGCAAAAATAGAGACACAATAAAGACATTTAGCTAATAGCTGACCTATTTTAAAGAAAGTACTACAGAACGTTCTTTAAGTAGAGGAAAGGGATTCTAAAAGGACACTCAAAGCTTCAGGAAGAAATGTAAGGCAACAGAAAGATCAATTATATGGGTAAATCTAAATGACTTTTGAGTCAGTAAAACAATGATAATGATGCATTGTAGGATCTAAAATAGACCTAGCCTTTCCCTTCAGCAGGGCCTGGGATCTTAGCACTGGCAAGTTTCAGGACATCTGCTGCATTTCATGTGCCGTCTGTACTACTGTGGGAGATCTCTCCCCGCTTTACATTCTGGTTGCCAGCACTTTTGGGTGGTTTGGGGAATTCTCTTTGATCTCCAGTTCTTTTCTCTGCTTCGTGTGCCTTGGGTTATCTTTTTCATTCCTGCTGCACCACCCTTGGCCTTTGGCAGGTGGTTATAGCTGGCCTACACTCTGTGAAACCAGGGATTACCCCCGAGAGATTTCTCTCAGCTTTCCTGCCCCTCCCCCAGTTTTCCTTAACCAAAAACCTGGAGTGCCAACAGTAATTTCTTAGAACTCTCCTTCCCTGCCCCAGTTTTAGGGTATCAGCCCCTGTAAAGATGTTAGGGAAAGAGTTGGAGGGTGATATACTTTCCCTTTGTGACTTGGGTTCCTTGGGTTACTAATCCATCAGGCCAGCTCACACACAGCCCTAAAAGGTTTGTTAAACATTAGCCTGGTTACTCATTACCTTTATCAGTAGCAGATTGCTCCCCCTCTGTTTCAGAGATGATAGCCACTGGGGATTGTTTTTCTCTTTTGCGAGCTTGTTGTTTTCCAGAGTTTGGTTCATTTAGGTTTCTTCTTGTACTCAGTTCTTGAATTTCAAGAACAAGTATACTTATATAGCTCAGTGGATTGTTTTGGCTTCTGATGCGTATTATTTATTTTTGACCCTAATTTATTGATGGCAGATAAACTTTGCTCTTATACTTGAAAAGATATGTCTTCTCTGAATGTGATAGTTACAGTAAAGAAAATGGTGAACATGGTGTTGGAAGTGATTTCAGGGAAAAGAAGACCAATAGTTTTCATACCGCTTTTACAAAGATGTTAAATTTCATAATATTCTTTATTATGTGATAATATAGAAACTGATCATATATAACTGCTATTGCATGTGGAGGTATGATTGTTATCAAGGGTAAAATTCTGTCGAGAATGTGTTTCTGCAAGATAAGAAAACAGTTTGGTCCCAGGTTTTTAAAGATGTAATTGGACTCTTGACTTGCTTATTTATCTGATATTTTTGGAATTTTTGATGCTCTTATTGCATCCATACAATGAAGGAATGCAACACATTTTTCAGTGGCAGAAAAGACCAAAGGGCACAATTTAAAGTGAGAAGCTTGGAAGACAGAGTTTCTATAGATTATCATAACACTTTCCATGATTAACCAATAATTATCAAGGAAGTAGGTGATGATCTTGATACTGTACAGCTGAAAACGTTTATCACCAAATACCTCATGAATTTGATGAACGGTTTTGAATTTTATTGTCTATCACAAGAAGATCCTGCATAGGAAATTCATTGCTTTCATAAAATTATATAACAAGTTTAACTATAACTTCATAGGACTAATTGTCAGAACTGGTTACCCATGAAGGGTTATGAATTTTGAAACTACAGTATCATTTGCTTGATTTTAGATAAAAGTTAAAAAAATAATAACTTGAATTTGTTGAAGTTATAAAAAAAATCGTTTTCCATTCCCATGCATGTATTGGTGACTCTGGTTTCTCTCCTGTGTTTTTATACTAATAAAAAAGGAAATAGTTTAGATGCATATTATCTCTTGCAAGTTAGCATTGTTGTCAATTCAACCTAGATTAGATAAATCAACAACCAAGAAAAAGTTCAATTGCCACATTAAAAACTTTAAATATTGATGTACATGCTGGTGGGAATGTAAATTGGTGTAGCCACTGTGGAAAACATTATGGAGGTTTCTCAAAAACTAAAACTAGAACTACCATGTGACCCATCAATCCCACTCCTGGGTATATGTCCAAAACACCAAAAACATTAATTCAAAAAGTTACATGCACCCTGATGTTCACAGCAGCATTATTTACAATTGCCAAGATATGGAAGCAACCTAAGTGTCCATCAACAGATGAATGAATAAAGAAGATGTGGTACATATATGCAACGGAATACTACTCAGCCATAAAAAGAATGAAATTTTGCCATTTGCAACAACATGGATGGACTTGGAGGGTATTACGCTAAGTGAAATAGATCAGACAAAGACAAATACTGTATGATATCACTTATATATAGAATCTAAAAAATAAAACAAACTAGTGAATGTAACAAAAAAAGGGACTCACAGATATAGCGAACAAACTAGTGTTACCAGTAGGGAGCAGGAAAGGCTGAGGGGCAAAGCATGGTAGGGGATTAAGAGTTACGAACTATTATGCACAAAATAAATAAGCTACAAGAATATAGTGTACAACACAGGGAATGTAGCCAATATTTCAAAGGTTATAAATGGAACATAACCTTTAAAATTGTGAATCACTGTGTTGTACCCCTGAAATGTATATAATATCATATATCAACTATACCTCAATTTAAAAAAAATACCCAGGAAAAAGAAAATCAAAAGAAGAAAAAAATGAAATAAATTAAGAAAAAACAACCCCCTCCAAATTGTATCTGATATGCTATAAATAACTATATATAAAATTACAAAGATCTAATTACATACGAAAAATTATACATATTACAAAATCTAATTATATATTATTTCAAAAAAATATTGCTGTACATGCTACTCATTGAAAGTGTGTGTATAGGTGTTTAACATAGAGAACCATATTTCAATTGTAATTTTTTCTGGGTTACAATTTCAGAGTGACAAAAAGTTAGGCATCTAATAGCCTTTCTGTGTATAGTTGCCTTTATGTACAGTGAGCAACTTGTATAGTTTTTGTAATTCTTTATTTTTTCTCTGTTATGGTTGCTCTAATTATATTTATTAAAATGTAATTTTATGTCCATATATGCTAATGATAAAAAAATGCGGGCTTGAATTTTGTATGTCTTTTTTTGTCTATTTCATTTTTCCGTAAACTTATTTTTATTGTGCTTTACAGAAGTTTTGTTTTGTGAAGGATTGAACATTTCTTTAAAGCATTGTTCTTCATCACGGATAGTTTGGAAAGCATCATTCTGAAGCACAATTATAGAATTTCAAATTTCATATTGTATGCCAGCTGTGCTCTTATTATTTAATTTGTTCAATTGCTCCCTTGCTATTAAGCAATACATTTTAATGTCTTCCTGTTTTCAAGCCTAGTTTTCAGTAATAGCAATTCAATTAAAGCTTCAAAAGCTGAAGTGCTCTGACACTTCATTCATTGAATAATTTGATTCAAGATTTTTAAATAATTTTGAACAAAATGCTGCTGAAATTTAGAGGACTCATTTGCAAATGTTCAATCAATACCATTTTAAGACAATTAATTTAAAAAGTAGTTTTCCAGATTCTCAAATATACTAGAATTCTATTGACTATTGACATTGATCAGAAAAAAGAAAAAGCATATAGTGCTGTGATGAAGTATTTATTTTATATTTAAGATCAGCTTAACAAAAAATGTATAGTTCAATTATTCTTCATATATATAAAAATATTTATGAATTTGTATACATACAACTTCTATTTCAATTGGCAGAATATTAAAAAATATTGGATGCAATATTGAATTATGTGTGTACCATGGCCAATTCCAAATTTTTGCTCCATATGTTTCTTCATTTAATAAAAAGGTTTTTATTTTGATGTTGACCTCAATCAAAATTTGTATTTGAAATATCACCAAAACATGCATTAATTTTATCTTTAACGTTGAACTTTAAAACTGAATTTACAACAGGTTTCAGACCCTGTTGTACGTTCAAGTGAAAGAATGAACTTAAAAAAGAGTCTTACTTTGATTTGATAAATTGGATGAGAACAAAACATTTAAAAATTAATCTGATTATCTATCTGAGGCCTTTGATGATACAAAAAATACTGGCTTGGAACCAATATATTAACAGCTATTGCTGTATTTATATATGCATAAGAAAACTTGGAACTGCAGATAAATTAATTTAGAAGAGTAGTCATTTGATCTAATTGAAAAGTTACGCTTCACCAAATGATATGCAAGTACCCCTGTGAGTATGTGTTAAGTCATTGTCTTCGGATGGATGCATTAAACGGTCAATATAACTACTAGCTTTTGAGGTAGATGCTAGTAGTTCTTTAGCAGATTTATGTCTTCTGGTTTTCATAATTTCTGCTCTTAGACTTACCCCACACACATATGGTCACCTTATCTTTGATAAAGGAGGCAAGAATATACAACGGAGAAAAGACAGCCTCTTCAATAAGTGGTGCTGGGAAAACAGAGCAGCTACATGTAAAAGAATGAAATTAGAACACTCCCTAACACCATACACAAAAATAAACTCAGAATAGATTAAAGACCTAAATGTAAGGCCAGACACTATAAAACTCTTAAAGGACAGCATAGGCAGAACACTCTGTGACATAAATCACAGCAAGATCCTTTTTGACCCACCTCCTAGAGAAATGGAAATAAAAACAAAAATAAACAAATGGGACCTAATGAAATTTAAAAGCTTTTGCACAGCAAAGGAAACCATAAACTAGATGAAAAGACCACCCTCAGAATGGGAGAAAATATTTGCAAACAAAGCAACTGACAAAGGATTAACCCCCAAAATATACAAGCAGCTCATGCAGCTCAATATCAAAAAAACAAACAACCCAATCCAAAAATGGCCAGAAGACCTAAACAGACATTTCTCCAGAGCAGATGTACAGATTGCCAGCAAACACATGAAAGGATGCTCAACATCACTAATCATTAGAGAAATGCAAATCAAAACTACAATGAGGTATCACCTCACACCAGTCAGAATGTCCATCATCAAAATATCTACTAACAGTAAATGCTGGAGAGGGTGTGGAGAAAAGGGAACCCTCTTGCACTGTTGGTGGGAATGTAAATTGATACAGCCACTATGGAGAACAGTATGGAGGTTCCTAAAAAACTCAAAATAGAAGTATCATATGACCCAGCAATCCCACAACTGGGCATATACCCTGAGAAAACCAAAATTCATTGCAGCTCTATTTACAGTAGCCAGGACATGGAATCCACCTTAGTGTCCATTGACAGATGAATGGATAAAGAAGATGTGGCACATATATACAATGGAATATTACTCAACCATAAAAAGAAACGAAATTGAGTTATTTGCTGTGAGGTGGATGGACTTAGAGGTTGTCATACAGAGTAAAATAAGTCAGAAAGAGAAAAACAAATATTGTATGCTAACACATATATATGGAATCTAAAAAAAAAAAAGGTTCTGAAGAACCTAGGGGCAGGACAGGAACAAAGACCCAGATGCAGAGAATGGACTTGAGGACACGGGGAGGGCGAAGGGTAAGCTGGGACAAAGTGAGAGAGTGGCATGGACATATATGCACTACCAAATGTAAGATAGATAGGTAGTGGGAAGCAGCCGCATAGCACAGGGAGATCAGCTCAGTGCTCTGTGACCACCTAAAGGGGTGGGATAGGGAGGGTGGGAGGGAGACGGAAGAGGGAGGTGAAATGGGAATATATGTGTATTTATAGCTGATTCACTTTGTTATACAGCAGAAACTAACACACCATTGTAAAGCAATTATACTCCAATAAAGATGTTAAAAAAAAAAAAAGAAAGAAAGAAAGGTCTAGCCTAAGAGGAGAGAAACCTTGTCTGTCAGCAACTGAGGCAGAGGACTTAAAAAATGAAACAAAAATTCCAGAGAGATTAAACAAAGAGTCCTCTGAAAAGAAGGCAAGGATGTATTTACTTTGAACAATAATTAATGGTACCTTCTTGGCAGTTGGAATTTGTACTCAAAAGGCAGACAGATAATTACTTATTTTCTTGTCTTTTCTGTTCATCTCTAAAATGAAAACTCACTTATTTTACATGATGATCTGTCAGCATTTCTTATTACTCCAGCTATATCTTGGTACTCATTTTATGTTGGAATATTTAGCTGTGCTCCTAGAAGTTTGTTTTGAACAAATGAGGTGTTTTAACAATGACAACACCAAACTTTTTAAATCATGCATCTTTTATTCTCATTTAGGCTGCCAAATTATTATTTTGTAGTAACTGTGTTTTCCTCTACTCAACATTTTCTCCATCTTTAGAACCATAAGCTGAGAAGCCTCTGAATTTGGAGAAGACAGAAAAAATTCTTCTGGAGTTCCCTTCTCTCTGTAGGAGGGACCTTGCTTTCCTAACTGAATTCATAGTCAGTGACCTTTTGACACTCTCCTACAGGGGGTTGAGCATGGTGGTACAAAAGACCAAAACCAATCGTGGACCCAAATAGGGCTGATTTGCATGAACATATATGGGTATAGACCTCCCCAGTTCTTAGGTAAGTTCTTAGGAAGTATTCAATTCTCCTCATTCCTGCAAGTCAACTTGACTCTCTGGATGAGAGAATTAAGTTAGATGAGGAATCGCCCAAATCTAATGCAAATCAAGGGGCCTCAATTCTGTTGTCTCTCTTTTGTTTGGATATATAAAGCTGAAACTTAGTTTAGTTATTCTCTTTGATTGGTTTTAGCTTTTAGTGCTAGTTATATTTAATAGTTAAAATGTAAATGTATCTTTTAGGTTGACTCATCACAGAGAGCAAATCATTTAATAATTTTCAATAAGATCTTTCTTTAACATTACAATTAAATTCAGTGGAATAGTTATTGGAAATAAATGTAGGATTCCGTCAGCTGTAGAAAAGTTCAGAATTATATACTTATGTATTTTTTATCATAATATTTAATCGTACATTAAAACTGCATTACCTTTGACAGAGACAAAGGGAACTCTGGGGAATAAACACACTAGACTGTTTCAGTTCTCTTAAGCCAAATGGAATTTATGATTTGAAATTTGCTTTGCACCTCAGAGAACCAGAGACTGCCATGGTTGTTGGATGATCGGCTAGTTTTGGGGTCTCAAAGTTAGTCTTTTCCTGCACAAAAGCCATCAACTGGCAAGATGCAGAAGGCATTAGCATATACTTATTTAAAATAGAAGAATATCTACTGACTATGAACTATTGACTAAATGAATAAATAGGATAAAATCCCTGAAGCCATGTACTTAGCTAACTCTCCTGTGAGGTCTGCAAACCCAATGACATAATAAGCGGACTGCAGAAGAACAGTGTAATTGGCCATGAGTTTGTCCTTTGGTCTGGAAGGGCACTTGACAGAGAGGAGGCGACTGTGATTGGGCTGTGGATGTGTTGTGTTTCAGTGGTGCACACTTCACTGGTCCCATTGATAATCTTTACAGTTTGGGGGGGAAAACAGGTTTTCAAATGTAGGGTATATTGGGGTTCTCCAGAGAAACAGAACTAATAGGATATATACATATATATACGTGTGTATTATATATATATGTAGTTATGTGTATGTGTATATATATGTATTTATAGTAAATACATATATATGTATAGATTTATTATAAGGTACTGGCTCATGTGATTATGGAGGCTCAGGGGTCCCACTATCTGCCTTCTGCAAACTGGAGACCCAAGAAAGCCACAGATGTGTAGTTCGAAGACCTGAGGTCCCAAGAGCTGATGGTATATAGATTCTGATCTGAGTCTAAAGGCCTGAGAGCCAGGAGCATCAACTCAAGCAACGAGGCAAGAGATCCTCGAATGCAACCTTCCTCTGCCTTTTTTGCTGTTTTCAGGCTCTCCACGGATTGAGTGATGCCCACCCACATTGGGGAGGGCCATCTGCTTTACTCAGTCTACTGAGTCAGCTGCAAACCTCTTTTAGCTATACCCCCCCAGACACACTAAGAAATAATGTTTGACCAGCTATCTAGGCATCCCACAGTCCAGTGAAGTTGACATATAAAATTAATCATCACATAAGGTAATTTTATTTCTAGTTAGAATTCTGAATACATTCATATAAATTTTCTGTTACAATTAAACAACTGCTGTAATTGCTTAAAGTAATTAACTAACTTAATTACTTAGCAGAGTAATAAACCAACATGACTTCAGAGAGGTAAATGTTAAAGAAGTGAGTAGCAAAAGCATGTTTAGAGTAGGCTGAAGGGCAAAAGTAGAGGTTGAACTTGCCTATAACCTCGACAAGATCAAGCTCCTGATATAGCAGGAGTACACCTTAAGAAAATAAGTTTATTTTCACGTGAAGCAGTTTATACTTTGTTCTGTATAGTTATTTTGAAAGTGTCCTATTATACAGCTGGCTATTATGCCAGTGGTCCGGTGCACCCTGGATACCTGAATTGTATGTAAACTCTAAGCCCGATTGGAGTAGAAGTTGGGGTAACTGGCACATGGTCTATAAGCCTCCACCCTAATGTCAACTGTGTGTCAGGGAAGGACTGTCATACCCCTTTTGAGAATTGGGGGTGGCAGTGAATAAAAAGACACACCTAGGTGATTTCATTTATTTGAAGTTTGGGCAGAGAACTTCTCATCCATGTTAATCCAAGCTTGTGATTATGGCAGTAATATCTTTCTAAAAGAGAACTAGCTTCGTGAAGTAAACCAGTTTATAACCTTCACTAATATTTACAGATAGAAAAAAAATTCCTAAAATTGAGAGTTGTTAATTTAGATGAGGTTAACTTAGAGCCCAGTCTTAAGGCAAAACTTCTGAGCTACTTTACTTACAAACAACAAATCCGCTTTGCTCATTTGTCATAATTTCCAATAAGCTTTAATACCCTAGTGAGAATTTTATTCAGAATAACTATTTATTACTGTCCTAATAAATGAGTGAATGCTACTAGAGACTATATTACAAAACTCCTGAGGATTGCCATTTCCCTGCAATAGCAAGCATACAGTGTAGAGCTGTTGAATTATGCTGCTAAAAGAATTTATGTTTTCTTTTACATTAAGCCTAGTAGTAAATAGCGAGCACCTTCAGAGAATATGAATAATAATGATGGTTTCTTTCTAAGTTATCAGAATTTTCATGAGCACTAACTAAGAAATGACACTTCTCCTTTCAGAGATGTATTTTCCATGTTGGCCACATAACTTTCTCCTACTTGGGCCTGAGGGCCTCCTGCATTTCTCCAGATTAGAAGTGATGAGTTTAGGTAACCAGAAATCCCAGTGGTAAAAGGATTTTGTTAAAGACTGTGATCAAAACCCAGCTCTCTCATTCTCTACTTATTCTATATTCAGTGTCAGACCCTTGCTGCACATCTTTGTTACTTTTATGATTGGATAGTTTTCTCAAGGGAGATGGTCGTCCACGGAAAGAATTAAATGTGCATTAACAAGTCTGACCCTTTAGGGTATGTTTACACTAACACTGTTAGTTCTTGGATAAAATCTGTAAGTCTCAGAGCAGGAATTAAGATTTCACATGTAGCCCTCAATCTCTCAGAGCGTTATAATCATTGAAACAGCCTTGGAGGCATGCTCAGGAGCTATGGAATTCCTATGAATACTTTTTATGGGTGTGGTTTCGATAGCGATTTTTAATAAATGAACTGTGATTTTGGGCCAGGTGAAGCACTTTTCCACATGTGTTAAAAGTAGCAACATGAAAAATGCTAGAGGCCAGTGTGTTTGTGCTCATATTTATGCCCTGTAGATTTGAATATTTTTTTGCTTCAAAATTGAGAAACTAGGCATCATTTGCTCTTAATTTAAAATAAATATTAAAGAAATAGAATTCATTCATCAAATACTTTTTAAACAAGGAATTTAAAAAATACTTGACTCAGCAAAGTAATTCTCTGTTTTCTGAGGATCCCACCCGAAGGTCTATAAAAATAATTTAGTAGTTCATTCCTTGAAAAATATTAAATTATGTTTCCTTTCCATTGGGAGACTCGGCACCCTGTAAAGATCAATTGTATGCTCCTCTAGCTCCCACATATTTCTGTCAAGCTTATATCGAATGAAAATGTCCTTGAAGGGGAGACGCAGGAGAATAGAATTCAGACGTGGTAGATGGTGTGGCAGGAGTTTATCAATCAAATTTGTAGATAGATAAGTATGAAATTTAATTCCCACTCTCATACATCGGCAAGTTTTTATAGTATCATAGGTGGTATTGTATTCTTCTCTACTGCTAGTGTCCTATGTCATGAGATTCTTTTGCCTCCACTCCTATCTTATAATCTAGTGTAAACATCATCATCTGAGGATGAATCTGTGTTTATAGTAAGTAAACCCATAAAGGTCAGTGCGTGTTCCTTACCCACTATGCCCTGCTCTCAGATATGTAAATAGAATAGAGGAATAGTTTCCTCGTATAAAACACTGGGCCACTGCACAGGGAGATCAGGGGATCTTTCTCCTTGGTGGAATTCCAGTGGACTCTGCTTTCATGTAGAGTTAAGATTTATTCCATGTTTCCAAATCTGTTCCTTTGTTCCATACCCATGGTGACAACATAGAAAGCTAGAGAATGGCTCATTGTAGGCGTTGTAAAGCCAGAGGAGATTTGTTTAATATTTCAGTATATGATGCCGGTCTCATACACATGAAGCACAAGTTGTGCCTATTTTTTAAGGGCGTTAGTGTGTGATAACAATGTTAATATTAGCCAGGTCTAGTACCTCGTTGTGATGCACATATGTGACTTATAAACAGATTACTAAACTAAGACAAGGAACATTTGGCCCAGACTTCCTTGTATCTGTGCAAAACAAAATGTAAAGTCCCAGTTTGGGGCTGGGAAGTGGTCTAGTATCAGCTATGGGGAGGAATACTGAAGAAAATAGATGAAAAGAAATAGACTGTCGCCCCTCAAAATAAAGCACTGAAGTGACTAACAGTATCCCCAATGGACTGATGATACAAAGTTGCTTTTTGAAGAACAGACAGGTACAAAAAGAGAGTTTAGTGAGTGAGAGGGAACAAAGGTTAATAGTTGATGCGGGGGACCAGGAAGTTAGGCAGACAGGGAAGAGCCTTTGCATCATAGAAGTAAGTTGAGCAAGTAGCTAGAATTCATTTGCTCTGGGACCAGGCAGTTTGTTTTAACCTAGAGAATTCCTCCTGGACTAGCAGCAGATTTTTTTTTCTTCATTTGTCTTTCTTAAAAATATTTCCATTCCAGCTTTGTAAGGGGGTTAGGTGGTCCCTATCCAGCAGATGTAGGGATGAACCTGGAGCCCATATAAGCTAAAGTAAATCTGTATGTTTAAAAAGGTGGGCAGAGAAGAGAGAGGAGGAAGGACTCAAACAGTCTTGCAGCTACGTGTATTGTTTTCCCTTTCAGAACTTGTTCTCCTTCTTTTATTCCAGTCTCGTTTGATGGCATCTCCATCCATCCGATTATGTCAGTCAGAAATCCAGAAGTCACTCCTAAGCACTCCTCTCTTGTACCTACATTCAATGAATTACCAGATTTAGTCCATTTTACGGCTGAAATATTTCACATATCCCTTTTCTCCATCCAAGGTGTTCTAATTCAATGTTTCATTATCTCAGCACTATTTCAGTCTCTTCTTAAGTGATCTTACAAAGAGTCCTAGCTCAGGCTTCATGATGCTTCCTAAGTATTTTCTTTTTTATAAAATTAAAATCTGATCATACTCCTATACTGCTGGAAGCTATTCACTGATCCCTATGACTTATAAGACAAGGTCCAAGTGAAGGTATTTGAAGAAATCAGATATATGGATCTAGAATTCAGGGAGAAGCGCTCAGAACCGGAACTATACATGGGGGAGTTACCAGCATGAAGATAAAAGTTAGATTCATAGGTGTGTGTTAGAATTCCTAAGGAGTTCTCCCAGAGCAAGGAAACGGAAGACTAAAAAACAGAACCCTGGAGAGGTGTGTCATTTAAGGGGTGGCCAAAGAAGAATGGTTCAAAAAATAACGAGAGGAAATAGTCTTAGGAGTGGGAGAGGCATTGAACTTTACAAAGGGAGAGGGTAAGAATGTTAACTGGAGCAGAGGTAGAGGAAAGGACTGAAGAGTGTCCATTGGATTTAGCCTTTGGAAACTCAATGGCAGTAAAATCACTAATAAAACTACTCCCCTGAAATACTGTGTGTAAGAGAGAGTGAGAATAGGGCAGATGGCAGATGTGGTGGTTTGCAGGGAATGGAAAAAAGGTAATGAAGTGGAGGCAATGAGTAAAAAATATTGCTTTAAAAAGCTTGAATGGTAACAGTAAAGAGATTTTGGGTGTTGGTAAAACTGAGGGAGATGATCTAGTAAAATGGAAGTGTTTAAAGATATAGGTAAAGGAGTAATGATTGATAGACAAGTCCCTGGGGAAGCAAAAGGTGATGGGTTAAAAAGTGAAGGAGTTGTCTTTAAATAAGAAACTATCCCTAAGTGCCAGAGATAAAGAAGGAGGGATCTCTGTAGATGTGGCCAAAAGTTTGCCAGTGGGCCTCCAGGATGTAAAAATATGCTGTACAAACTAATAGCTCGTGTCCTGGGCCAAGGGTCAGTGGCTTTGCCACCTACCTGTGTGACCTGGACTAATTGTTTAACCCCAGTGAGCTTCAGTTTCATCTAATGTAGAAGTAACAGTTGAGCCATCCTCATAGGGCAATGAGGAATAAGATAGTTAATAAGCGTGAAGCACTTAGACTGTTGGTAGTAATATGGTAGGCATGCCCTGAGTGTTCGCTATTAGCTATTATTAGGTGCAAACTGGGGTAGTTACTACACCTAGGGTTCCTAACGTGGTGATGTCTGTGCTACTTTACCTTATTCTGGCAAAAGCTCTATGCCCTGGACATGGCCAGAGTTAGGACCAGCAAAATTTCTGTCTACAGAAATTCTGACTGGCTCAAAGCAGGCACATGATCCAAGACAGGACAAACAATCTTTCCTGAGGTTTTGGCTACCTGAGTTAAACTGGTGGAGAATTTTTCTCTTCTCCCTTTTGCAAGACTATTAAGGATATAATCCCAGAGTTGCTGGTATACATATCCTTGCTATGTGGAGAGAGACCGTATCAGACGTAACAGCAGAGAATGAAACTAATATTTAGAGAAAGATGGAGACAAGCAATGAAGAGAAAGAGAAATATCTGGACAGTGGTCGAGTCCCTGCCCTGAGTTGTCCTTGAGGCCAAATTCAGGCCCTTTCCATGGTAGTGATGGGAGCAAAATTCCCTCCTTTTGGGGCTAAGAAGCGTAAGGGTTGGTTTGTTTTGATTTGTCTTGTTTTTGTCACTTGCAACAAAAGGAGCTGTCAGATACATGGGAAGTTGCATCCCATACATCCTTTAAGATCAAAAGGGAAACAGGTGTGTGAATCGGGTGTGACTAGGTTCTTCAAAGAAATATGAACAGGAGGATAGTACATCCTCTATTTCAGGTATGCATTCTACTATAAAATGATTTGTTCAGTAACTGAGAAGTTCTAGATTCTTCAATGTGGTTGTTATAGCTATTTCCTTACTCAACTCAAATCCTGTAGGCATGAATTTTGGATTTTATTCCTCCAACAGTGATCTAAAATATGGAAGATACTGTTAGTTTCTAACGTTCTCTTTCCTGTCGAAGGAAAATGAGGATGATGGGAGGAAAAGGCTGATTGAAATGTTGGTCTACTGTACCTTCTGTCTTGCTGCCTTTACTGGTGATGCTCCCCGGGCTACTAACTTCATGATATTTCCTGCCAGCATTGTCAAAATTGCAGTGCCTGCTCAGATCCTGATTAACTGCAACTGAGAGAGTTGATGCTGCATAAAAATAGCCAAAATTGTGTTATTCATATCAAGTCAAACAAACATGTAAATGCCGTTACTGGGTGTTAATTTATATGATAGTGGTGCAGGAAGAGACCAAAACCAACTGTGAAAAATTTACTGTACTGAGGGTCAGAAGGCCCAAGTTCGGGTGCCCCGTTTATTACTACTTTGTGTCCTCTGTCAAATGGCTGTAACAGTCTCAGAGTTTCTGTTTCTGTGCATGTAAACAGAGAGGTCTGCATTGCTAATTGTAGTATACACTGTCTAAATTTGAAACCCCAAAATTTCATTCTCTGTGAAAACAGGTGGAGTCAGGATGATATAAGAACAGTGCAGAACAGGAAATCTTACAAAATAATAAAATAATTTCTCAACAACCTTCTGGTGTTGCTATTCTGGATCGGGTAAAAGTAAAACTCTCCTTAGAGTTCTTCATTTCAGGAGGTCTAGGCAAAAATGGAGCTTTCTCTGAAATCTATCCATCAAACTCTGCATGGTTCAACCACAGACTTTTAAAGACTGAGTTTGTTTTTACTGTTGATACTAATTACAGTTCGGGAAGAAAAAAAAGTGGTGTTGATGGAGCTGAGTAAATTCTCTGCCTTACAGACTTGGAAAAGGTAAAAGAAGCTAAGGCAAAGGGCACCCAAAGCCTGGAATTGTATTCCTGTGTCTGCAGGGATGGGAAAGCCAGGTGGGACATTCTGCTGTTTCTTGATGGCCTCTGGTATGAGGTTATCGTAGGTGAGCCTCAGGCTAATTTACTCAGTCTTGGCAGTAGGGACAGAGATTAAGAGACTGCTCAACCCAAATCCTCTACAACAATAAGTTAGATTTTCTTTTTTAAAGCTTGTTTTTCGTAGTTTGTTGGAAATCTTGTGAAGTAATCAGAGGACTCAGTCTTCTTGGAAATCGTAACTGACCAAGATCAAACACTTCTTCAGCGCTTTGCTAGACCATCCCCTTAGCTGCAATTCCAAGCGGACTCTCCTAGCCCAGCAAATAAGCATTTTACAAATATTTAAGCCACGTGTCTTTCATACCAGTTTTATCCCACTATTTCTGGATCCAGTAGCAGTTGGGGTAACACCTATTAAATGGAAATGACATTCTGGAAAGATGTTGCTCACTCTTTGCAACAGATATGTATTTAATATTGGGTTGGCCGCGAAGTTCGTTTAAAGACAGTACAGAAAAACCCGAACAAACTTTTTGGCCAACCCAGTATTCAGCATCTACCATTTTTTAATCTGCTGATTAAAAATCAGAGCTAAATTAATGTCATTAAACTCACGCAGTACAATGTTGTGATAATTCCTATTAGGTTATTATCTCTGATGTGTTACATATATTCATGCTTAGAAAAATCACTGTTTTGCAGGTTCTTCTAAATATCAAATTAAACTCAGCTCCTTACTTAAAACATCAGGTGATGGCCTTTGATCAAAAGCAATAAAATCTAAGCAGTTAAAACAAATAGCAGAATTTTTTTTTTTTGCTTTATTTAAAGGCAAACTGGAAATATATCTTTTTGAATTTTGGTTTGTATCCTATAATAAATTGCCATTTTAAAGATTGATATTAATTTATCATGACTCCTGAATTTTGTTGACATCAATTATACTGAAGAAAAAACACTCTATAGGATACATTACACAACCTTGTGGATAATCAACCATAATCTTGTAGAACAGTTTATTAGCTGTGAAGGATTATGTGACACTTTAAAAATATTGCTTGGGACCGTCTGAACTCATCCCATTAGAAGATAAAAGCAGTGTACTTTGAACACTGGAGCCGAAGGTTTTTTAATCAGGTGATTATATCTATGGCTACGTGACCTTTTTAAATAAAAGCAATGTGGGAAATTTGATTTTAAATGGTAGAGAATATTAAGCTATCCAGGGAGAATCTGCTATAAGGTTATAGAGCAATAGGACTGAAAAAACGGTAATGATTGTAGACTAATTAAGCTCATTTTTTTTCTACCTGAAGAAAGAGAGGGCAAAACCATACAAATATGCACTGACTATGCCTTTATAACATTTCTCTTGTGGTTGTTCTTGAGAATGAAGAGCCACTCTGCTTAAAAATAAAAGCTGAATTTAAGGAATGATATCTTAATTGTATTACTATTTTTATCTTTAATACTAATTTAAGATATTTTCTGTTACCTGAATTCCAGACCTTCAACTTTTTCATTAAGCATTTATTCTCCTTTGTGATATAATCATTTGTGGAATTGAAAAATAACCACTATGAGTCTCTTTTACTTATTCATCTTTATATGGGAAGTACTTCTTATAACTAGTCAACTTTTAAATTTAGTGAACTAAAATTCTCCAGTCTGGAAGTGTCAGATTACTCCTATTCCTCATCCTCTTCCCAGACACTAGGGACTTTCCTCCGAGGTGATTCTGTGAACTATATAGCTGACATCATGTGGATTTTGCTCTCTTATTTTGGGTGAACAGAAAAGCATTGCACATAGGCAGAGTCCCCAGCAGAGGCAGCACTGATTAACCTCCACACATAGGCTGCACAGTGCCACTTAAAAATTTTTTTATTGTCAAATCTTTGCTCACGAACCTTCAATGGATCCGCATTATCCACATAATAAAGTAAAAATCCCTCTACCTGGCATTCAGATGTTCTCAAAATTGGTCCTGTCACCCATGATGATCTCACTGGTCCTCCCCATTATTCCTCATCCAAGGGCATCTACCCTGTCCCCCAATACCCACAAGTGTGCACACTCATACACACACACACCGATACACACACACACACGGTTTCATCTCAGCCTAGAGTATCTCTCCAGCCCCACCCCACCCCAAAAAAGTTCATAATCCATTTTACTGATTTCAGATTAAGTCAGGCTCATGCTTGACCCTTGCCCTGATCTTGTTCTTCACTTCAAGTGGCTGAATGGTGCCCAACAAAAATGTCAGTTCCCCCAGTCCTTTGGCCCCTGAACGTTTCCAATTATCCTTCTAGCTAGAGTTAGGTATATGACTTAATTCTGGCCAATAAGATATAAGGCAAATCTCCTGGAAACATCGCAGAAATATTTTCCCTCCATGATTAAAAGACAGGGGTTCATAGGAACAAGCCATTGGCCTGTTCTCCATTCTTTCACTTTCATGTATGAGCTTGTGTGACTAGAATGTTTTTTGGAGCTTAAATAACTGATTTGAGACTCTGAGGCAATAAATGAGAGTTTAAAAGCCAACCTAAGGAGGATGGCAGAGGTGGATGGCATGGCAAGGGTGGAGAGATACTCGAGCCTTGATTTCCAAGCCATCTTTGGGATTCCCTAGTTCCAGACTTCATGACAAGTAAAAAAAATAAATGCCAAAATATTTTAAGTCATTGTTAGAGAACTCTGTCACTTGTGGCCAAACCATGTTAACTGATATACTGAGATTCAGCCACCAATAGCAAAGTTCTAGAGGCCAGATCAGGCCAGTAATAGCCTACACATAAGGTAGTCTGAGTAAACATAGGTAAGAATCTCATTGTTAAAGTGTCAAGGTTGTAACAGGGAAGACATTACTTTATATATAAAGGTTAGGTGTCATATGGAAAAGTGGGAATGGTTGGTGAAGTTGACCACTAGGTAAGAAGAGAGAATTCCTAAGCAATGGATGAGAGAGGGCTGGGACAGAAGAATTAGGCTAGTACATGTATATGAGTGGGACTAGCCCCTTAAAAATTGTCATATGCCATTTTCTGTAGCTGTGCTGTCCAGTATGGCAGCCAATAGCCACAGATGGCAGTTGAACACTTGACTTAGGGCTAATCTGAATTGAAATGTGTTGTAAGTATAAAACATATATGGGATTTTGAAGACTTAGTATGAAAAAAGAATTTTTATATTGATTATACATTGAAATGATAATATTTCGGATATAGTTGGTTAAATAAAACATATTATTAAAGTTAAAAAAATCAGTCACATGGATTTTAATTCTAAGTGCCCACTGCCTTAGAGCATTTACCCAGGCCAATGGTGAGATTGCACTGTAGGGAGCTGTATTGCCTCTTTTGAAAGTTTAGAACATAAGCTCTTTGAGGGCCAGGAGCCTGTCAATCTCATATCTCCAGATTCTAGAATACTGTAGTGCCTGGCACATGGTAGGCTCAAGAAAATAGAAATAATTAATTAAATAATTAATGGCCTTCTGCCAGTGTCCAGGCAACATGTTTCTTCTACTCCCATGGACCTCTGAGTTCAGCCCTGGCCATGACTCTCCTGGCCCATATTGTCAGTGACTGGGTAGGATAGATGTGTGGATGGAAGAAGGGATGGATGGGTGGGTGGATGAATGGATGGATGGATAGACAGGCAGACAGACAGATAGAAGATGTATATCATGGGATCTTTTCATTCTTTTACTCTTTTAATTAATTTTTATTGGAGTGTAGTTGCTTTACAATGTTGTGTTAGCTTCAGCTGCACAGCAAAATGAATCAGCCATACTCATACATATATTCCCTCCCTTTTGGATTTCCCTCCCATTTAGACATGGGATCTTTTTAAAATGTTGATTATGAATTTCTAGGGAAAACTAGAAATGTAAATAGCATCATACTTTCCATTTGCAAACAAAATAAAATAAAGTGGTTTTCACCTCCCTTATCTTCAGGTCTTCTAATTTCAATATGAATTAGAGAAAGGTAGGTAGGATTACTACTATAGCTGTTTATTGATTTCCTAATTGACTCTCCCTGATGATCCTATAAAAATATATATATTTTTTCATCCTTGGCATTCCTGATTCACTTATCCTACATTACTTTCCTCTAAAAATTGTGTCACCCTCTACATTTTTCATATATATATGTGTGTGTGTGTGTGTGTGTGTGTATACACTCACACGTATATATGTATTTTTGTGTTTATTGTCTGTCTCCCTTTACTAAGTTCCAAAAGGCAGGGGCTATTTTGTTCCCAGTGTCTACAGTGGAGCCTGGTAGATGGCTGATGGTCAACATATATTTGTTGAATGAATGAATCAATGAATGATTAAAATGGATGCATGCTCAGCATCTCTGAGAACAGTTTCAGAAAGAATTGTAAACAAGAGTTATTACTTGCCCACAAATACAGTACCAGACATGGAGTGTGACCGGCGAGGAAACATAAAAAAAGGACGTGGAGAAGTGAAGGGAAAAAAAAACCTAGATAAATCGTAATTTAATTAAAAAGAGAAAGATAAAAAAATTGAATTATTTCTCTTCCAAAAGTAATAAACTCAGAATCATAGACTCTTCTAATTTTATATGTTGCCAAGTAAAGTTCAACATGTAATAAGCATAAGGAAAATACACTCTCATAGTGGTTAGTTGAACCTAGAGAAGTTAGTAAACATGCAACTCTGTTTTTATCACACTGTAATGCAAAGGCCTTTTCCATAGATAAATGCCAAATGCCAAGAATATGAGGCCTATTATGAAGGATTCCAACGACGTGGAACCTCTGTAGGTGTAAACTGAGGGGAGACAGAGTTAAAAGCAAGCAACTGACTCACCTAGATTAGTTTGCAGCCAGGATGGAATTAGATGAATGTTGGAACGAAAGCACGCCCTTACTTTCACCAGGGTGTGTTTCTGGTCATTTCAGAATCTGGAATTTTCAAGAATAATATTTTTCACCCTGCCTTTCCTCATTCTCTTTGCTCTAGTAATGTCCACTGAACTTTCCCCACACAGGTCAATTTTCTACACAGTTTATCGTATTTGTGAGAAACAAAGCAGAAACAAAGACTCGAAAAAGACACGTCTAAGCTTAAGGTGTGAAGATGCAGAGATGTGTTTGGAAAGCAGTATTTTCCATTCCCAAAGGCAGGGCAAACCTGGGGCTGGAAGAAGGGATGAGAAATCTACTCACCACAGAGAAGAGGGAACAGATACAACATAATTCCCCACAATAGGAGGAAAAGGAAGTTTCTTACTTTTTATCACATAGATCCAGGAGCAAAGTGGAGAGGACTTGGGACCAAAACTTTGAAATTCAAAGAATGTGAACAAAATAGTTAAAATGTTTGCGTTCATACTTGGATGGGGTTATGTCCCTGGGGCCTAACATGCTAGTGGTAGAAAAAACTGACGTGAGAAAACTCTGAAGAGGAAGCTACCTCAGGGAGAGAGAGAGAGTGAATGTTTGCATTAGTGTATAGAACTGCTGAGAACTCTTTTATTTTTGAACTTGGAGGATTCAACAAATATTTAGCAGACATCTTTTGGGCTCACAGGCTCCTGTGATGGGGCAGGGATTGACAAGGATGAGACACCGTCCCTGACCTTGAGGGATTAAGTGAGTCCTGGGTTGTGGGATTTGTTTTAATAAAAAACCAATTTCATCTCAGAAGTTAAGACCAGAGATCTCACAGTAAAGGAAGAGTTCCTCTAGCCCACAGTCTATTTAATGTCTCAAAATAAAATAAAATAAAAGCCAGCCCTCACAGACATTGTTGTTAAGCACAGGCACGGTCCTTAAAATACACTTTCTGTTACTCTTCCTGCTTCTGCTAATCTGAACGATAAAACCAGACATAACTTGGTGGCAAGTGGGATCATCACCTATTAAGAAACACTATTATTTTTCTAGATACAGGGAAATAGAAATTGACAAAACAAAAAATATCGCTTAAAGAGGATTTTGTTTTTGTTTTTGTTTTTTTTATAAATTTATTTATTTTTTTTGGCTGTGTTGGGTCTTCGTTTCTGTGCGATGGCTTTCTCTAGTTGCGGCAAGTGGGGGCCACTCTTCATCGCGGTGCACGGGCCTCTCATTATCGCGGCCTCTCTTGTTGCGGAGCACAGGCTTCAGACGCGCAGGCTCAGTAGTTGTGGCTCACGGGCCCAGTTGCTCCGCGGCATGTGGGATCTTCCCAGACCAGGGCTCGAACCCGTGTCCCCTGCATGGGCAGGCAGATTCTCAACCACTGCGCCACCAGGGAAGCCCCAAAGAGGATGTTTTTAATAGAAAGCAATATGAGGTTTGTAGAAGACCAGACCAGTACTAGAGATGTGAATACTAATTAGACTTTGTATGGAATGAAATAATGATGAGCAAAACAAACTTGGAAAAGGGAGAAACAAAGACTTACACGTGGAACTGTGTGTTATGGCATATTATATATAATTCTGATTATATTTATTAAACTCCTACAACTATGTGGCATATACATTAAGCCGAAGATCTAGTCACAGTCTTCAAGAAACTTCTACTTCTGTCATTTATTTATCAAAAAGACCCGAGTTGGAGGCAATACATTTTGCAATAAGAGGGGAAAATGTTAGAGTGATAAAGAAAAAACAGGACTTCTATCACAGATTTAAAACATTTTAATGAGTAATGACAATTTGAGTTGACATAGTGTTTCATATTTTAAATACTTCTTTTATTGCAACTCATTTGATAGAGGACAGAGCAGTGTAGTAGAAATGAGGGCAGGTCTTTGAATTCCAGTTCTGTCACTTACTCAGCCTGGGTCAAATTATTGAAAGCCTTCTGAACGTCATTTTCTCCTTCTGTCAAGTGGAGTATAATATTGAGCATAGTATTATCATGAGGATTCAATGGAATAGTGTTTGTTAGGTGCTTAGTATAGAGCATGATATTAAGTCTTCGTACCTGTCGGATACCGATTGTCATCATTGTCACCACCACCACCATCATCATCATCATCATCATCATCATCATCATCATCATCATCATCATTCTCGTCATTATTGGGGAATAGGGAGACTATAGCAGATAAAAAATACATCATCCCTGGCATCCAGTGGTAATTCAAGAATGGTAAAATTTCTATCCGCAAAAGACATATCTTTATTTGTGATCAATATGGTCCAATGGATAGATATCCTTACCCCCAGTTGCAAACGGGAGAACGAAGAAAAATCAAATGATTTGCTAAAAGCCATAGATAATTAATAGTGACCCTGTGCAAATGACACACTCTTATGGTTAGGAGTGTGGGCTGTAGAGCCAGATTACTTGGGTTTAAGCCCTGATTTAACCACTTTGCAACTTTGGAAAAGTTACTTACCTTTCTGTGCTTCAAGGTTTATCATCTCTAAAGTGAGATCAATGATAATGGCTACCATTATTACATACCAGTAGCCTGTGCTTTTGATCACTGGGGCAGAGATGTTCCCTGTTCACCACATAGCCATGTGCTTCCCCACATTTCACAGACCTTTGCAGATAGGCCATGTGGCTATGTCTGACCAAAGTGTTGTTAAGAGCATTGTCACTTCTGGCCCAGAGCATTTAAGAACCGGTGGGAAGTTCTCCATGTGTCTCTTTTCCTACTGAGGTGAGCTGGGATTCAAAACCTACCCTCCTTTCTACTACATTGCTCTGTTCCCTATCAAATGAGTTATTAAAAGTATTTAAAAGATAAAAACACTATGTCAACTCAATATCATTACTTACTAAACTTTTCAAAATCTGTGGTAGAAGCCCTGTTTTCTGTTTATCACTCTAACATTTTCCCCTCTTATTGCAAAATGAATTGCCTCAACCTCTGTTTTTTTAAATAAATAAATGGCAGTTATTAATTGATAACTGTGTTTTCAACTGCATGTTGATATGGCAGTTTCACAGATCAGAATAGCTTGGACCACTGAATCACTCCCTGGAGAACAGCTTCCTTGGGAAGCCAGCCACCTGACCTGCATTAGAATTCCCCTAGGCAAGAAATAAAACCTTTATTGTACAAAGTAACTGAGATTCTTGATTTACTTCTTTATAACAGCATAACCTAGCCTGTCCTGACTGTACAACCATGATAATAGTTCCAGATCTAAAGCCCACCTATAGTATGTGTATAGGGGGCTCAGAGTAATGTTAGGAATATCTTTGAAAGAATTACAGACCTAAGACTACTGAAAAGATCAGGAAAAGTTGTATTTCCTTCCTCTGTTCTTCATATTTGACACTAGCCCCAAATTCTTTCCAGGCATGGTCCACTAAAATTGCTGGCTATAGATTAAAATGAAGTTAATAATATGCCATCTGTGTTTTTTGTTTGTTTGTTTGTTTCAGTCAGTTTCCCTTCATCATCTCCGTAGCCAGAAAGCCAGAATTAAAGACTCTCTAAGCCCTTCCAGCAGCCAAAATCAGGTAGTTCATCTTGGGAGAAGGGAGAGGAGATGTACATACAAATTAGCTCTGGTTATTCAATTCCATAAAATGATCCTTGATTAGTTTCAGAACTCAAGTAATTAGGGTGCCTAGCATGCAACAGTACTCAATAAATGTCTGATGTTGACAGTTATGCTGTTGAGAGAACATGGTCCAAAACCACTTAGGAATCTGGAAATACCAGAGCTTCTTAGGAAATAAGAATAAAAGCAATTAATTAAAATGTTTATTGGACATAAGAGCCTTCATTATGTTATTCATTAAGATTTAAAGCTCTATTATTCTTTGATTTTAATCTGGGTTTTCCAACCCCAAAAGAAATTTCTTGTTTATCAAGGGACCATGTTAAAAAAAACTAAGAATAAGATCCAGAGAGCCCAGAGGACATTACGATTTGCGGAAAACTCAGAATGCAAATTTCTGACTGCATTTTTTGAATTCTATGAAAACGTTCCATTTGTTCGTCTCCAAAAAGGAACAAACGGAACAATATCTCAAAGATTCTGGAACCTAGCATAAGTGCAAGCAAATGCATAGTAGAGTTTCTGAGCACAGAGCTGCCTTTTTCTGGCAGGGCATCGTTGAGTATGTGACAACATGAATCTATGCTTCAAGTAAGAAAAACTCAGTTTTAGGGGAAAAAGTTCAGGGTGATTCCTGGATGCCTCCTGCATTTTGTACTAATGGGCATCCCCGAGACTCTAATCATCTATTGACCTATTTACCAAGTATATGAACTACAAGGTTAAAGAATGAAAAAAGCACCAGGAATTTTAAAAGCTGCCTCAGATAAATCATGAAAATTGGTACATACACAAGAGCAAGCGGCTGTTGTTTTCCAATGAGTGAAGAGATCCCTCCCAGAAAGAAACAAAACAAAAGAATATAAGGCTATGTGGATTAAGAAGATTTACTTATCTACCCTCTAAGACATATCCTTAAACTGTAGTTTAGCTTCATTTGATATGATTTCCTAAATCTCTTATGGATGATACAGTTTCATTATGCAAATGGCTTTGTTGAAGTATTTATTTTTTAAAGCAGCCCGGGGCTAAAATTCCCCCCTGAGCCTTTTCTTTAGGTTTCCAAAGAGACTCTCTTTCCATGAAATGCCAGGCCGTGAAAGACTGTTTTGGCTGTGACGTGTATGACGTGGGGGCTGAATATGGAATAAATATTCAATAAGGGGTCCAGAGGGAACCACCATAGCTCAAACCATGTATCTGTTGATCCACAGGACTCAGCATTATCTAACTGAGCATGGTTTCCTGAGTGGGGAGTCCATTGTTAGAATGACAAATGGGTGTTTGGGAGAAATGGCCATGGTCAACATTATTTTGACTATTTTGCAGCCGTCTCCACCAGGCACCCGTTAAAAGTTCACTGACAGTATACCAGGGGCCAGATGGTGAGGGACATTACTCAGCCGACAGATGTCTTTTGATGTCTTTTCAGCAATTGCCTTTGCACATAGAGGGGTCAGGGAACACAAAGGCAGGTGGGCACAGTCTGATGTTAATATACTGGTTATTATTTTGTTACGTGTATCAGTTTACCACTGGATTAGGAGAATCTGCAGCTATATGTCTGACACAGACCATATTTTATATGTTAAGTACTGCAAATCAGCTGTTAGTCACTGATTTATTCCTCTTCTATGCACCCTCTGCTAAGCCTGTGCAATGGGGAATTGGCTGTCCCTTTCATTAGTGTCCCATAATAGAGTATTTATGATGCTACTGTTGACTCATGGAGATACACTTTACATCTCTGCATAGCAAGTTATAACGCAAGACAGACATAAGTTTCATGATGGGGGATTAAGGAAAAAAGAGGTTTGATTATGATTACAACAATATAGTCACTGCATACAGGAAGTTAGCAACATCAAACTGGGATGTTCTTAAACATGTGGAAAACTGTCAGTAAGAGTGTGGAGTTAGAGAACCAGACTCACAGACACGGAGAACAGACTTGTGGTTGCCAAGGGGGAGGGGTGGTGGGGGAGAGATGGAGTGAGAGTTTGGGGTTAGCAGATGCAAACTATGATATATAGAATGGATAAACAACAGTGTCCTACTGTATAGCACAGGGAACTATATTCAATATCCTGTGATAAACCATAATGAAAAAGAATATAAAAAAGAATGTATACATATGTGTAACTGAATCACTTTGCTGTAGGGCAGAAATTAAGACAATATTGTAAGTCAACTATACTTCAATTTAAAAAAAAAAGAGTGTGGTGTTAGAATACCAGACTGATGCAAGACATAAAGTCTCTGATACCCAGAAATGTGGACAAGTAGGACTTTATAGGATAGCTGTCTTTCTTTGAATCCTGAATGAAGAGAGTTCTTAGAGCCTTTTCCAGCTGTTGATTCTCTCCTAGGAAACTGGCTTTGTAAATTTATGATTTCACAGATACCATGTGTCATCTTTTTGTTTTCTGTGCTATTTTGCTTTATGAAAGATGTTGCTCAGCATGGGTTTAGATTATTTTTATTTTGTGAAATTTAGAGTTTTATCTTTAAGTTCTACTATTATTTCTGGGATGGTTTGCAAAGCTTGGTTTACATTCCATTTAGCTGAATTGGAATCATCTTCCTCGTTTGTATGTAACATTTAAATCACCACTTACGATGGAAACGTTGGTTTGGCATATGGCCTTCTTAGCCACTGTAGAATTGCAAAATAATGCTGAAGGGAAGATACACTACATCCACGGTTAAAAATAAAATTTCAGATATAGTTCTAAGTCATTATATGGAATGTTATTGTTCTGTTATTCCTGAGAGCCCTGACTTAACATTAATCTTTATAAGTTAGAGGATAACTGCTGTATTACCATTTATCAATAAAGAAACTGGGATATATAGATGTCTGGGAACCGCAAGAGCTTCTGACCAAGTTGGATAGTGGTTGAATTAAATTTCTTAAAATCCAATCCTTTGCTAGTTTCACTGGCAAAACGATGTTGGATGGTCTCACAACTTCACTGCACTGCTTTCCATTGTTGTACAGTTGAGCTACGTGAGATCATGTGAGACTTTTCAAACACTACCATTAATTACAGTTAATAATTACAAATGTGTCCTCAGGCCACACTCGAAACTGGGTCATCCCACTTTCGTGAACAATAATCCCCTGAATCTTGTCCCTCCTCCTTAAGGAGATGGTCCACTCTGCTTGCTCTCTCTCCCATATCTCAACGGGTGGTGGTGGGGGTCTCTTGTGGGCTCTAACTAATTGCTACGTGACTGGCTTGATTTTCCTTCTCTCCTTCTTCAGCTCCCATTTTTGTTGGTAATGAACCCTGGGACTCCCCCAGCTCCCCCAGCTCTCCCTCCCCCTCCAGTGTTGCCCCCATTGGCCCAAGTGGATGGCTGTTGAAGTCATGCTCCTTCAGGTCCTTCAGTACAAACCCCCTCATTGTGTCAAAGCCCACATGAGGTGCAAAACTGCAAATGCTGTTAATGATGACAATGCCCTGGGACCCTGAAGGGTGTCACATCAAAGGACCCTTTTTCCTACTACCTTTAAGTTGTACCGTTTTAATAGCGTGGACTTTGGAGGCTGAGTGACTGGGTTCAAATCCCAGCTTTTCTACCTACTGGCTGTGTTACCTTGGACAAAGTTTCTTAACTTCTCTATGTTGCAATTTACATTAAATGTTGTAAATAAAACAATACCTATCTCATAAGGTTGCTGAGAAGACTTAGTAGTTTAAATATACTTGGAACAGTACATGACACATGGTAGACCCTCTAAATGTCAGCTTACTTGCTATCAAGTACCAAATCAATGACACCTTATATTTCCAAAGCCTCAAGATGATGCTTTTGAAAATAGTTCTTTCAGATTTTACTTTTAGCGACTGTATCCTCTCCTCAAACCCAGTTTCTGTCAGGAATCCATAGGGTCTGGATCAAAAGACCATCTGAATGAGAAGTAACCTTCTACTTTGCTCTTCACCCTAGCAAACTGTGACTGATATTCAACAGGACTTATATGACTCCTTTGGATTCATTCTTTCTCAAAGACTACCCACTGCCCTGCACAAAAAGTCTAGTGGAAGGGAAGCCAATAGACTTACAGGTACATCTGAATTCTAAGTGAGCAAGCTTAGGCTTAGGCTGGGAACCTTGCTCCACAGGGAATGTTTCAAAAGAATGAGTCTTTCTTTTTTTTAACATCTTTATTGGAGTATAATTGCTTTACAATGTTGTGTTCGTTTCTGCTGTATAACAAAGTGAATCAGCTTTACGTGCACATATATCCCCATATCCCCTCCTTCTTGTGTCTCCCTCCCACCCTCCCTATTCCACCCCTCTAGGTGGTCCAAAGCACAGAGATGGTTTCCCTGTGCAATGCAGCTGCTTCCCACTACTATCTGTTTTACATTTGGTAGTGTATATATGTCAATGCTACTCTCTCACTTCGTCCCAGCTCACCCTACCCCCTCCCCGTGTCCTCAAGTCCATTCTCTACGTCTGCGTCTTTGTTCCTGTCCTGCCCCTAGGTTCATCAGAACCTTTTTTTTTTTTTAGATTCCATATATATGTGTAAGCATACGGTATTTGTTTGTTTGTTTCTTTCTTTAAATTTATTTATTTATTTATTTATGGCTGTGTTGGGTGTTCGTTTCTGTGCGAGGGCTTTCTCTAGTTGCGGCAAGTGGGGGCCACTCTTCATCGCGGTGCGCGGGCCTCTCACTATCGTGGCCTCTCTTGTTGCAGAGCACAGGCTCCAGACGGCGCAGGCTCAGTAATTGTGGCCTAGTTGCTCCACGGCATGTGGGATCTTCCCAGACCAGGGCTCGAACCCATGTCCCCTGCATTGGCAGGCAGATTCTCAACCACTGCGCCACCAGGGAAGCCCCACGGTATTTGTTTTTTTCTTTCTAACTTACTTCACTCTGTATGACAGACTCTACATCCATCCACCTCACTACAAATAACTCAATTTCGTTTCTTTTTATGGCTGAGTAATATTCCATTGTATATATGTGCCACATCTTCTTTATCCATTCATCTGTCGATGAACACTTAAGTTGCTTCCATGTCCTGGCTATTGTAAATAGAGCTGCAGTGAACGTTGTGGCACATGACTCTTCTTGAATTATGCTTTTCTCAGGGTATATACCCAGTAGTGGGATTGCTGGGTCCTATGGTAGTCCTAGTTTGAGTTTTTAAGGGACCTAAATACTGTTCTCCATAGTGGCTGTATCAATTTACATTGCCACCAACAGTGCAAGAGGGTTTCCTTTTCTCCACACCCTCTCCAGCATTTGTTGTTTGTAGATTTTTTGGTGATGGCCATTCTGACCGGTGTGAAGTGATACCTCACTGTAGTTTTGATTTGCATTTCTCTAATGATTAGTGATGTTGAGCATCCTTTCATGTGTTTGTTGGCAATCTGTATATCTTCTTTAGAGAGATGTCTATTTAGGTCTTCTGCCCATTTTTGGATCGGGTCGTTTGTTTTTTTGATATTGAGCTGCATGAGCTGCTTGTATATTTTGGAGATTAATCCTTTGTCAGTTGCATCATTTTCAAATATTTTCTCCCATTCTGAGGGTTGTCTTTTCGTCTTGTTTATGGTTTCCTTCGCTGTGCAAAAGCTTTTAAATTTCATTAGGTCCCATTTGTTTATTCTTGTTTTTATTTCCATTTCTCTAGGAAGTGGATCAAAAGGATCTGGCTGTGATTTATGTCATAGAGTATTCTGCCTAAGTTTTCCTCTGAGGGTTTTGTAGTGTCTGCCCTTACATTAAGGTCCTTAATCCATTTTGAGTTTATTTTGTATAAGGTGTTAGGGAGGGTTATAATTTCATTCTTTTACCTGTAGCTGTCCAGTTTTCCCAGCACCACTTATTGAAGAGGCTGTCTTATCTCCATTGTATATTCTTGCCTCCTTTATCAAAGATACGGTGACCATGTGTGTGTGGGTTTATCTCTGGGCTTTCTATCCTGTTTCCTTGATCTATATTTCTGTTTTTGTGCCAGTACCATACTGTCTTGATTACTGTAGCTTTGTTGTATAGTCTGAAGTCAGGGAGTTGGATTCCTCCAGCTCTGTTTTTTTCCATCAAAATTGCTTTGGCTATTCGGGGTCTTTTGTGTTTCCATACAAATTGTGAAATTTTTTGTTCTAGTTCTGTGAAAAATGCCATTGGTAGTTTGATAGGGATTGCATTGAATCTGTAGATTGCTTTGGGTAGTATAGTCATTTTCACAATATTGATTCTGCCAATCCAAGAAGACGGTATATCTCTCCATCTGTTGGTATCATCTTTAATTTCTTTCATCAGTGTCTTATAGTTTTCTGCATACAGGTCTTTTGTCTCCCTAGGTAGGTTTATTCCTAGGTATTTTATACTTTCTGTTGCAATGATAAATGGGAGTGTTTCCTTAATTTCTCTTTCAGATTTTTCATCATTAGTGTATAGGAATGCCAGAGATTTCTGTGCATTAATTTTGTATCCTGCATCTTTACCAAATTCATTGATTAGCTCTAGTAGTTTTCTGGTGGCATCTTTAGGATTCTCTATGTTGAGTATCATGTCATCTGCAAACAGTGACAGTTTTACTTCTTCTTTTCCAATTTGTATTCCTTTTATTTCTTTTTCTTCTCTGATTGCCGTGGCTAGGACTTCCAAAACCATGTTGAACAATGGTGGCGAGAGTGGACATCCTTGTCTTGTCCCTGATCTTAGAGGAAATGCTTTCAGTTTTTCACCATTGAGAATGATGTTTGCTGTGGGTTTGTTGTATATGGCCTTTATTATGTTGAGGTAGGTTCCCTCTATGCCCACTTTCTGGAGAGTTTTTATCATAAATGGGTGTTGAATTTTGTCAAAAGCATTTTCTGCATCTATTGAGATGATCATATGGTTTTTATCCTTCAATTTGTTAATATGGTGTATCACATTGACTGATTTGTGTATATTGATGAAACCTTGCATTCCTGGTATATACCCCACTTGATCATGGGGTATGATCCTTTTAATGTGCTGTTGGATTCTGTTTGCTAGTATTTTGTTGAGGATTTTTGCATCTATGTTCATCAGTGATACTGGCCTGTAGTTTTCTTTCTTTGGGACATCTTTGTCTGGTTCTGGTATCAGGGTGATGGTGGCCTCGTAGAATCAGTTTGGGAGTGTTCCTCCCTCTGCTATATTTTGGAAGAGTTTGAGAAGGATAGGTGTTAGTTCTTCTCTAAATGTTTGAAGGAATTCACCTGTGAAGACATCTGGTCTTGGGCTTTTGTTTGTTGGAAGATTTTTAATCACACTTTCAATTTCAGTGCTTGAGATTGGTCTGTTTATATTTTCTATTTCTTCCTGGTTCAGTCTCGGAAGGTTGTGCATTTCTAAGAATTTGTCCATTTCTTCCAGGTTGTCCATTTTATTGACATATAATTGCTTGTAGTAATCTCTCATGATCCTTTGTATTTCTGCAGCGTCAGTTGTTACTTCTCCTTTTTCATTTCTAATTCTGTTGATTTGAGTCTTCTCCCTTTTTTTGTTGATGAGTCTGGGTAATGGTTTATCAATTTTGTTTATGTTCTCAAAGAATCAGCTTTTAGTTTTATTTATCTTTGCTATTGTTTCCTTCATTTCTTTTTCATTTATTTCTGATCTGATCTTTATGATTTCTTTCCTTCTCCTAAGTTTGGGGGTTCTTTTGTTCTTCTTTCTCTAATTGCTTTAGCTGTAAAGTTAGGTTTTTTATTTGAGGTGTTTCCTGTTTCTTGAGGTAGGATTGTATTGCTATAAACTTCCCTATTAGAACTGCTTTTGCTGCATCCCATAGGTTTTGGGTCATCGTGTTTTCATTGTCATTTGTTTCTAGGTATTTTTTGATATCCTCTTTGATTTCTTCAGTGATCTCTTGGTTATTTAGTAGTGTATTGTTTAGCCTCCATGTGTTTGTATTTTTTACAGATTTTTCCTGTAATTGATATCTAGTCTCATAGCGTTGTCGTCAGAAAAGATACTTGTTATGATTTCAGTTTTCTTAAATTTACCAAGGCTTGATTTGTGACCCAAGATATGATCTCTCCTGGAGAATGTTCCATGAGCACTTGTGAAGAAAGTGTATTTTGTTGTTTTTGGATGGAATGTCTTATAAATATCAATTAAATCTATCTGGTCTATTGTGTCATTGAAAGCTTGTGTTTCCTTATTTATTTTCTGTTTGGATGATCTGTCCATTGGTGAAACTGGGGTGTTAAAGTCCCCCACTATGTTTGTGTTACTGTTGATTTCCCCTTTTATGGCTGTTAGCATTTGCCTTTTGTACTGAGGTGCTCCTATGTTGGGTGCATAAATATTTACAATTGTTATATCTTCTTCTTGGACTGATCCCTTGAGAGTTATGTAGTGTCCTTTGTCTCTTGTAATAGTCTTTATTTTAAAGTCTATTTTGTATGTTATGAGAATTGCTATGCCAGCTTTCTTTTGATTTCTGTTTGCATGACATATCTTTTTCCATCCCTTCACTTTCAGTCTGTATGTGTCCCTAGGTCTGAAGTGGGTTTCTTCTAGACAGTATATATATGGGTCTTGTTTTTGTATCCATTCACCCAGTCTATGTCTTTTGGTTGGAGCATTTCATCCATTTACATATAAGGTAATTATCGATATGTATGTTCCTATTACCATTTTCTTAGTTGTTTTGGGTTTGTTATTGTAGGTCTTTTCCTTCTCTTGTGTTTCCTGCCTAGAGAAGTTCCTTAGGCATTTGTTGTAAAGCTGGTTTGGTGGTGCTGAATTCTCTTAACTTTTGCTTGTGTGTAAAGGTTTTAATTTCTCCATTGAATCTGAATGAGATCCTTTTGGGTAGAGTAGTGTTGGTTGTAGGTTTTTCCCTTTCATCATTTTAAATATGTCCTGCCACTTCCTTCTGGCTTGCAGAGTTTCTGCTGAAAGATCAGCTGTTAACCTTATGGGAATTCCCTTGTATGTTATTTTTTGCTTTTCCCTTGCTGCTTTTAATATTTTTTCTTTGTATTTAATTTTTGAAAGTTTGGTTAATATATATCTTGGTATGTTTCTCCTTGGATTTATCCTGTATGGGACTCTCTGCACTTCCTGGAGTTGATTGACTATTTTCTTTCCCATGTTAGGGAAGTTTTCAACTATAATCTCTTCAAATATTTTCTCAAATATTTTCTTTTTGTCTTCTTCTTTTGGGACCCCTATAATTCAAGTGTTTGTTCCAGAGGTCTCTGAGACTGTCCTCAATTCTTTTCATTCTTTTTTCTTTTTTCTGCTCTGAGATAGGTATTTCCACTATTTTATCTTCCACGTCACTTATCTGTTCTTCTGCCTCAGTTATTCTGCTATTGATTCCTTCTTGAGTATTTTTAATTTCATTTATTATGTTGTTCATTATTGTTTGTTTGCTCTTTAGTTTTTTCTAGGTCCGCGTTACACGTTTCTTGTATTTTCTCCATTCTATTTCCAAGATTTTGGATCATCTTTACTATCATTACTCTGAATTCTTTTTCAAGTAGACTGCCTCTTCATTTGTTTGGTCTGGTGGGTTTTTACCTTTCTCCTTCATCTGCTGTATATTTCTCTGTCTTCTCATTTTGTTTAACTTACTGATTTCGGCATCTCCTTTTTGCCTGCTTCAAGTTCGTAGTTCCCATTGTTTTTGGTGTCTGTCCCCAGTGGGTGACGTTCGTTCAGAGGCTTGTGTAGGCTTCCTGGTGGAGGGGACTGGTGCCTGTGTTCTGGTGGGTGGGCCTGGATCTTGTCTTTCTGCTGGGCAGGGCCATGTCCGGCAGTGTGTTTTGGGGTGTCTGTAAACTTAGTATGATTTTAGGCAGCCTCTCTGCTAATGGGTGGCGTTGTGTTCCTGTCTTGCTAGTTGTTTGGCACTAACAACTAGCAAGTGCTGGCGTTTCCAGCACCGAAGCTTGCTGTCCGGTGGGTATAGCTGGGTCTTAGTGTTGAGACAGAGATCTCTGGGAGAGCTCTCGCCAACTGATATTACGGGGGACCAGGAGGTCTCTGGTGGTCCAGTGTCCTGAGCTCAGCTCTCCCACCTCAGAGGCTCAGGCCTGACACCCGGCTGGAGCACCAAGACCCTGTCAGCCACACGGCTGGCAATCGATAGCAGCAGGATTTTGATGCAGTTGAAGGTGGCCAAGTGATACCTGGCTCTATATCAAGCTCCATAGGAAGAGAAGAAGAGCACTCGATGAGACCCTGGTGGCAGCAGGTAGTTCTAGGAGCCGTTGGTTCCTAGTTTTTTTCCTCTTTCCCAGAATGAGCCTCAGCAAGCTGCCAGAGATATTAATACTGCACTGCAGGCCACTGTCCCCTCCTCCGAAGTCAGAGTTACAGCTCCACACTTGCTCACTCAGAATCCGGTGAAAATATTCCAGGTTGACAGTGGCCTTCCACATGGCCATGTGGGCACTCAGGCTCCTGTTACCCTGTGACTCAGCCACTAACAGTGCACCCGGCCTTCTGCGGGATGCTTAGCACCTGCCCCACACATGGGGGATGAGAGTGAGGAGGACCGTAGGGGTTTTTACTGGCCAGAATGAGTCCTTTTAATTGCAGTACATTTACAGGACAGATTTTTTTCAATGAACATTCACTCTGGGTAAAGCAAGCCTTCATGTACTTTCTGCAGGAAGTTCTATGTACCCGTGCTTTGAAAAATCACATTTCACCTAAGCAGGTACAATAGAATATAAGAGTGTAGAGAAAGGCAATTTCTTGTCACTACTCTCCCTTGCCCACCTTCTTTAGTACTTATTTCGTAATGTAGGTAAGCCATGGTAACATCATTCAACTCAGAAGAGCTTATCTCATAAAAATTGCATAAACTTCTAGAAAAGCTCCTTCCTGTAACCTAGCCTAATCTACAGTATTGTCCATTCAGTAAGAAAAATTTAACTCTCACACTTTAAAGCAACATGTATGAAACCCACTATGTCCAATACTTTCTACTGTTCATTTCCTTTTTGGAAAACTCTGCAGGTCTTGTTTTGTAAGTGTGCTGACATTTCACTGCTCTACAGCTGATGGCATGATCAACGGATGAGCTACAATTTAAGTTGCCAAATTAGAATGGCTCCCTGATTAGAATTCTCAGAAAACCCAACCATTTGTGTACTCTCCTAATTTACCCTCACTCACCTATCCTCTTCAGGGCGTATTCTGTTTTGAGCACAGAGGTATCATCTGTGGACTTTTACCGACATCTGAATTCTTGTGTGATAATTTGGGTCTCCCTGGAGCGTGAGCTTACCTCTTCAGACTTCCCGTCACTTGCCTTTGTGCCCTGTGCTTGTACTGGCCTGAATGACTGCAAGCAATGGAGAGCGTCGTGCTTTTTCGTGGTGCTCCGCCTTTGCACACACTGCTCTCTCATTCTGCGATGCCCTCTGCCTCTCCTTCACCTTCTTTGCCTGATTTACTTCCACTCATCCATCAAATCTCATTTGAGATATTGGCTCTTCAGAACCAGGCAGTCAGTGTTTAGTACTGAGACAGCTCACTGTTCAGACCCCATCACAGCTACGTGATCCTGGATATAAACCATTGTTTTCTTCTCTTCCCCACCAGAAGGTGAACTTCTTGAGGGCAGAAACTGGGTCTTGTGGACCTATATTCCCAGTGAGTGGCACTAGGGTTAGCACATAGTGGGTGCTCAATACATACTCTAAATAAAGAAAAAAATGAAAGGATGAATGAAAGAAAGCAAGAGAAAAGAAAAAAAAGAAAGAAGGAATTAATGAATAGAACTGCTAGTGATTGTATCAGCCCAAGAAGGAATTTGGGTTTTTGCTAATTAGCAGATATCTATGAAAATTTAAGAGAAAATGGAATAAAAGTAGATAAAGTATTTAGAGGACTACACATGGAGAATCTGGGAGGCGATGATCAAAAAGACTTGACTTATATTTATTATTTATGTTTCTTTGGGCATAATTTTTCTAAGTTTATAGAAGTACTAATTCACATTTGTAAGGTAATTAAATTTTTCTTACTGTATTTTAATTCGAACAGTGACCTTGTCGTACAGACATGTTTAATTATACCCATTTTGCAGATGGGAGAAATTTGATGTCATGGTCCATTCAGGGCCTTGCCTAACGTTACCAAGTCATAGTGATGGAGTCAAAATTCAAACCCAGGTCTTCTGGACCTAAATATCAGGCCATGTGGCCTCTTTTTATGAGAACAGTAAAAATGATATTTAGGTCCACAACTTGCTCTAGTGAAGAGATTTGTAAAATGATGTATAATAAAAAGGCCTTCTCTAAAGGGTGTGAGCGCTGACGTCTCCATGCCCGTAGTACAAATCTGAGAGTAGCCATTTACCAGCTGCATAGCCTTAAAGAAGTCAGTTGGCTTCTCCTAGTGTGTCTTCTCCTTGTTAAATTACAGATGTTAGTACCTGTCCTGAGCAGTTTTATTGTGAGGATTAGAAATGTGTATAAAGTTTCTAGCACATAGTAGGCACTCCAAAAACGTTATTATTCTTATGATAGTAATGTGCCTTCAGAAGTTAGCTGTACATCTTTGCACTGCATGAGGATAGGAACATAGCAGTGCAAATTCCTCAGTACTGAATATTGTGTACAATTGTATGAGAAATGTCCTGTTGGATTTTTTTGTCCTCCTTCTTGGGCAAAGTACGTTTCATGTTTTGGAGCTCACTAGTCTGTACAAACAGAAGAAAAATTTTTTTCAAATGTGTGAGTGTTGATGACACCACAAAGGGAACTTCACAAGCAAATTTGTTACTGTGCATTTCCAGGTAATGTAAGCAAAGAGATAATTATTTGACATCCTCTGAATGTGCTAAAGCAGATGAAAACACATTGTAATTTGCACAGCTATTGGAAAGATCTTCAAAACAACTGTACGAGCCTTGATGTTGGCAACCCCCTAGAGCGGATACAATACCCAGTTATGTTTGAAAAATTGGCAAGTTCAGGACCGCGAATTCCTGCACACTTGAGGCTGCCTGGCTGGTTTCTTCCTTTTAACTCAAACCCAAGTCAGGCCAAGTGCATCCATTGCAGAACAACAATGTGGCAACCAGGAATGAATTTTTCCCCGCCCTTCATCCCCCAATCCCTCCCTTCGGACCAATCATCCTGCCCAGATTTCAAAGAAATCCCAGAGAGGCATTCTTGCTGTTATATCTCCAGGAGCCCAGCCAGCACAAATCAAGAAAATGGTTTCCAGGTGCAGACTGCCTCCCTCCCCCTCCCCCATCACTTTAAAATCTGGTGATTGTGCCGTGCTTTAAGCTGGAGAGGAACGATAGGGGGAACAGGAGGGTAACCTTAGGATTCAAAAGCCCACAGAAAATTATTCTGCCTTTTTTATTTTAGTGCAGTCATGTCCATTCTCCAAAACATATCACACAACCCAGTATGATTAATTCCGTCTCTTTTGATAAGCCTGAGACCCCGAATAACAAGGCTACATTATCTGAACGATAGAAGGAGCCCTACAGAGTGAGGCTTTTACAAAGGTAGTTCTAATCCAATGCTATTACTATCTCCCAGTCACTAGCCCCATTTTCACACAAAGCTGTAATTGGTGGGAAAATTGCCTACTTCTCACAATAGTCCTGGATTTTCTAAATTCAAGTAATAGCAGATAATTATCAATAAACAAAACGCCGAAGGGAAACGTCGTTGGGAAACTTTACTACATAATAACATTCATAGTAGTGTAAGAACAGTTGGGAGTGACAGTGTTTAGAGTGAGTACCATTGGTTCTGTTTTTCCTTTTCAGCTTTAACTGTAGTAACTTCTCCTATGCCCAAATACCAGGATAGGTATCATTCTGAACCCTTCTGGACCTTAGTTCAGGCACTTTTCTTTCTTCATACGTGGAATAATCTTTTATATTGTAAAATATAAAAACCATTAGATTCTATTCTATAACTCTGATTCAATCTTCTATACCTTTTCTATAGTGTCTAAACATTTTAAAGCAAATAATTTTGTTTACCATACATTAATGTAAAAGTGTTATTCGCTGTTGAGTAGTGAGATTTAGGACTTGTTGAGAAAGAAAGTGTATCCCTATATCTCTAAATTTGGACACACAAAGGACATGTTTCATATATCAAAGTCAAGACTTTTTCTTTTTTGTTCACCCCATCGACTCCTCAAAATCAGGGAGATTATAATTTGCTTTGTTTTTTAGAACATGACCATTTTGTACAGTTTTTCTCCCTCCTGAAATTCCTAGTTTTATTATTATGCTATATTTTCCCTAGATTATTTTGTTCCTATGTTATTGTTACATTATTTTTTCTTGTTGAGAAAAGAAATACATACTTTCTAAGACATTAGTAAGATTCTCAGCCTCCCAATCAAATAATTTGTCGAGTTGCGATCCATTAAAATCTTTTTAATGTACCCTTGTGTTCGTTTTCTATGTTACAGAACAGATTTGTCTTGGAGGCCCCTGAATTTCCATTTTATTTTGGACTTAGTGTCATGAACCTGCTACCGCTTGCCAATATTCATCTTCACCTCCTCTTTGGCACATAGCTATTACATTTCCAGGATCCTTGTAGTTAGAAGGACAACACGATAGAGTTGTGACTAATAGAACAGGGACAGAAGTGACGTGCACATTTCTGGGATTGGTGCACAAACGTCTTCTGTGTGCAACCCTCTCTGTCCACCAACTGAATGGAAAAGACTAGAAGACTCTGAACACCTGGGGGAGAAGATAGCACCCAGATGAAGAATCCTGGGTACCTAAGTGAAAGAGTAGAACATATATCCCACACACACTGACTCAAGCTGGATTATAATAAGAGCAGGGAACAAATGTATATTGTGCTGAGCCACTGGGATTTGGGAACTGTTCATCAGAGCATTTAACCTACCCCAGCTAATGCAGAAATTGGTACCTTGAAGTGGGCTACTGCAGAAATGCAAAACCTAAAATACGTGGCTTAGTGGTTAGGTAGAACCCTATGAAGACCAGTTAACACAGTGGGAGCATTTATGCTAAACTTTTATTTATGACCACTTGGAAGGGCACTATATGCCAACTGAGGCTAAAACTCTCAGGAAGTGTTTGGGAAGAGTCAGAGTGAACATCTATGTTGGCTGCTATTGGCTGAGGTATTACAAGAATGAGATGAGTTTAGATAAGAATTGGCTGGTTTGAAAGCAGAAATGAAAGGAAATAGAATCCAGAAATTGAATGTCATGAAGGAATGGAAAATCCAGCTGTTCTGTAGAATACAAACTGCAGGACATGAGATTGAAGGCGTCTTTGATCCACTGTCATTCATTAGGATTCCGGTTTTGCCTTCCCACTCAACCATAATGGCTCCAGGGTAGCCAAGAAATCAAGCTTGAAATTTATGTCTAGAAATAAACTTTTGGGTTGTTTGCATGGTTACTGGTGTCTTAACATGAGTGGTAACAAATAGGTCAACAGTTTACATATTTTTGAAGGAATTTTATTGCAAAAAACCCCACAAACCTCATGGGAAAGGCTATTAACCTTCAAAGACAATGGTTCTCAAATAGGGGCAATTTTGCCTCCCAGGGGACATTTGGAAGACATTTTTGATTGTCACGGCAGGGAGAATGCTGCTGGCATCTAGTGGGTAGAGGCCAGGAACGCTGCTAAATATCCTAGAATGCACGGAATAGCCCCCCCCAACAAAGAATTATGCAGCCCAAAATGTCAGTAATTCCAAGATGGAGAGACCCTGGTCTACAACAACCCTCAGATACCCAAACTTGCATGAGGAGGAAGTGAGTTGCAAAAGCTGAGGGTCCTACGAAGGGCATAGACCTGACACCCCCTCCATAGAGAGCCATGGAGGACAGAACAAGGAGCCACATAGAACTGTGTGACTCTTGATGCTGACAGCAAACTGAGGATATACGGCACCCATTTATTACAAAAACTTGGCATGCCTCAGGCAGAACGTCCGCCATAGTTGAGACTGTCTTGTGGTTTTCTTTCCACTCACACTTGGTCGGTGTTTTTTCTTTTGGAAAAAAAATTTTTTAGTTGGAGTATAACCGATTAACAATGTTGTGATAGTTTCAGGTGCACAGCAAAGCGACTCAGTCATACATATACATGTATCCATTCTCCCCTAAACTTCCCTCCCATCCAGGCTGCCACATAACATTAAGCAGAGTACCCTGGGCTCTACAGTAGGTCCTTGTTGGTTATCCATTTTAAATATAGCAGTGTGTACATGTCAATCCCAACCTCCTTAACTATCCCTTCCCTGCACTCATCCCCCCTGGTAACCATAAGTTTGTTCTCTAAGTCTGTGAGTCTGTTTCTGTTTTGTAAATAAGTTAATTTGTATCATTTCTTTTTAGATTCCACATATAAGTGATATCATACGATATTTCTGTTTCTCTGTCTGACTTACCTCACTCAGTGTGACAATCTCTAGGTCCATCCATGTTGCTGCAAATGGCCTTATTTCATTCTTTTTAATGGCTGAGTAATATTCCATTGTATATATGTACCACATCTTCTTTATCCATTCCTCTGTCACTGGACATTTAGAATAGTGTATCCGGAAAGTTTTGATTGAGAGAGTGACATGTGAGAGAAGGCCTGAAGGAGGTGAGGGAGCAAGACTTGTGGGAGAACAATCGTGCAGAGGGAATAACACATGTGTCTCTGTGGGGCAGGAGTGTGCCTGGTGGGTGGGAGGGACTGTGGGGAGGCCACAGGGGCTGCAGTGCATGAGGCAGAAGGAGGGTGGTGGAAGATGACATCAGGCAGGAACAGAGGCAGAATCATGGAGGGCTCGTAGGCCATTGTAGGGACTGCAGTTTTTTCTAAGTGAATGAGAAGCCCAACTTAAAGTTTTGAGCAGAGGACCAACCAATCCTGAATGATGTTTTTTTAAGGTACAGTTTGGCTGCTGTCTTTTTTTTTTTTTGAATTTTTGAATTTTATTTTATTTATTTTTTTATACAGCAGGTTCTTATTAGTCATCCATTTTATACACATCAGTGTATACATGTCAATCCCAATCTCCCAATTCATCCCACCACCACCACCACCCCCCCGCCGCTTTCCCCCCTTGGTGTCCATACGTTTGTTCTCTACATCTGTGTCTCTATTTCTGCCCTGCAAACCGGTTCATCTGGACCATTTTTCTAGATTCCACATATATGCATTAATATACGATATTTGTTTTTCTCTTTCTGACTTACTTCACTCTGTATGACAGTCTCTAGATCCATCCACATCTCTACAAATGACCCAATTTCGTTCCTTTTTATGGCTGAGTAATATTCCATTGTATATATGTACCATGACTTCTTTATCGATTCCTCTGTTGATAGGCATTTAGGTTGCTTCCATGACCTGACTATTGTAAATAGAGCTGCAGTGAACATTGGGGTGCATGTGTCTTTTTGAATTATGGTTTTCTCTGGGTATATGCCCAGTAGTGGGATTGCTGGGTCATATGGTAGTTCTATGTTTAGTTTTTTGAGGAACCTCCATACTGTTCTCTATAGTGGCTCTCTCAATTTACATTCCCACCAACAGGGCAAGAGGGTTTCCTTTTCTCCACATCCTCTCCAGCATTTGTTGTTTGTAGATTTTCTGATGATGGCCATTCTGACCGGTATGAGGTGATACCTCATTGTAGTTTTGATTTACATTTCTCTAATGATTAGTGATGTTGAGCATCCTTTCATGTGTTTGTTGGCAATCTGTATATCTTCTTTGAGAAATGTCTATTTAGGTCTTCTGACCATTTTTGGATTGGGTTGTTTGTTTTTTTAATATTGAGCTGCTTGAGCTGTTTATATATTTTGGAGATTAATCCTTTGTCTGTTGATTTGTTTGCAAATATTTTCTCCCATTCTGAGGGTTGTCTTTTCGTCTTGTTTATGGTTTCCTTGGCTGTGCAAAAGCTTTGAAGTTTCATTAGGTCCCATTTGTTTATTTTTGTTTTTATTTCCATTACTCTAGGAGGTGGATCAAAAATGATCTTCCTGTGATTTATGTCGAAGAGTGTTCTTCCTATGTTTTCCTCTAAGAGTTGTATAGTGTCTGGTCTTACATTTAGGTCGCTAATCCATTTTGAGTTTATTTATGAGTATGGTGTTAGGGAGTGTTCTAATTTCATTCTTTTCCATGTAGTCCAGTTTTCCCAGTGCCGCTTATTGAAGAGACTGTCTTTTCTCTATTGTATATCCTTGCCTCCTTTGTCACAGATTAGTCGACCATACATGCGTGGGTTTATCTTTGGGCTTTCTATCTTGTTCCATTGATCTATATTTCTGTTTTTGTGCCAGTACCATATTGTCTTGATTACTGTAGATTTGTAATATAGTCTGAAGTCAGGGAGTCTGATTCCTCCAGCTCCGTTTTTTTCCCTCAAGACTGCTTTGGCTTTTTGGCGTCTTTTGTGTCTCCATACAAATTTTAAGATTTTTTGTTCTAGTTCTGTGAAAAATGCCATTGGTAGTTGGATAGGGATTGCATTGAATTTGTAGATTGCTTTGGGTAGTATAGTCATTTTCACAATATTGATTCTTCCAATCCAAGAACATGGTATATCTCTCCATCTGTTGGTATCATCTTTAATTTCTTTCATCAGTGTCTTATAGTTGTCTGCATACAGGTCTTTTGTCTCCCTAGGTAGGTTTACTCCTAGGTATTTTATTCTTTTGGTTACAATGGTAAATGGGAGAGTTTCCTTAATTTCTCTTTCAGATTTTTCATCATTAGTGTATAGGAATGCCAGAGATTTCTGTGCATTAATTTTGTATCCTGCACCTTTACCAAATTCATTGATTAGCTCTAGTAGTTTTCTGGTAGCATCTTTAGGATTCTCTATGTATAGTATCATGTCATCTGCAAACAGTGACAGTTTTACTTCTTCTTTTCCAATTTCTATTCCTTTTATTTCTTTTTCTTCTCTGATTGCTGTGGCTAGGACTTCCCAAACTATGTTGAATAATAGCAGTGAGAGTGGACAACCTTGTCTTGTTCCTGATCTTAGAGGAAATGCTTTCAGTTTTTCACCATTGAGAATGATGTTGGCTGTGGGTTTGTCATATACGGCCTTTATTATGTTGAGGTAGGTTCCCTCTATGCCTACTTTCTGGAGAGTTTTTATCATAAATTGGTGTTGAATTTTGTCAAAAGCTTTTTCTGCATCTACTGAGATGATCATATGGCTTTTCTTCTTCAGTATGTTAATATGGTATATCACATTGATTGATTTGCGTATATTGAAGAATCCTTGCATCCCTGGGATAAATCCCACTTGATCATGGTGTATGATCCTTTTAATGTGTTGTTGGATTCTGTTTGCTAGTATTTTGTTGAGGATTTTTATATCTATATTCATCAGTGATATTGGTCTGTAATTTTCTTTTTTTGTAATATCTTTGTCTGGTTTTGGTATCAAGGTGATGGTGGCCTCAAAGAATGAGTTTGGGAGTTTTCCTTCCTCTGCCATTTTTTGGAGGAGTTTGTGAAGGATGGGTGTTAGTTCTTTTCTAAATGTTTGATAGAATTCACTTGTGAAGCCATGTGGTCCTGGGCTTTTGTTTGTTGGAAGATTTTTAATCACAGTTTCAATTTCATTACTTGTGATTGGTCTGTTCATATTTTCTATTTCTCCCTGGTTCAGTCTTGGAAGGTTATACCTTTCTAAGAATTTGTCCATTTCTTCCAGGTTGTGCATTTTATTGGCATAGAGTTGCTTGTAGTAGTCTCTTAGGATGTTTGGTATTTCTGGGGTGTCTGTTGTAACTTCTTCTTTTTCATTTCTAATTTTATTGATTTGAGTCCTCTCCCTCTTTTTCTTGATGAGTCTGGCTAATGGTTTATCAATTTTGTTTATCTTCTCAAAGAACCAGCTTTTAGTGTTATTCATCTTTGCTATTGTGTTCTTTGTTTCTATTTCATTTATTTCTGCTCTGATCTTTATGATTTCTTTCCTTCTGCTAACTTTGGGTTTTGTTTGTTTTTCTTTCTCTAGTTCCTTTAGGTGTAACATTAGGTTGTTTATTTGAGATTTTTCTTGTTCCTTGAGGTAGGCTTGTATAGCTGTAAACTTCCCTCTTAAAACTGCTTTTGCTGCAATCCATAGGTTTTGGATTGTCGTGTTTTCATTGTCATTTGTCTCTAGGTATTTTTTGATTTCCTCTTTGACTTCTTCAGTGATCTCTTGGTTATTTAGTAACGTATTGTGTAGCTTCCATGTGTTTGTGTTTTTTACGTTTTTTTCCCTGTAAGTGATTTGTAATCTCATAGCGCTGTGGTCAGAAAAGATGCTTGATATGACTTCAATTTTCTTAAATTTACTGAGTAAATTTCTTAAATTTACTGAGGCCCAAGATATGATCTATCCTGGAGAATATTTCATGTGCACTTGAGAAAAAAGTGTAATCTGCTGTTTTTGGATGGATGTCCTATAAATATCAATTAAATCTATATGGTCTATTGTGTCATTTAAAGCTTTTGTTTCCTCATTAATTTTCTGTTTGGATGATCTGTCCATTGGTGTAAGTGAGGTGTTAAGGTCCCCCACTATTATTGTGTTACTGTCGATTTCCTCTTTTATAGCTGTTAGCAGTTGTCTTTTGTATTGAGGTCCTCCTATGTTGGGTGCATATATATTTATAATTGTTATATCTTCTTCTTGGATTGATCCTTTTATCATTATGTAGTGTCCTTCCTTGTCTCTGGTAACATTCTTTATTTTAAAGTCTATTTTATCTGTTATGAGTATTGCTACTCCAGCTTTCTTTTGATTTTCATTTGCATGGAATATCTTTTTCCATCCCCTCACTTTCAGTCTGTATGCATCCCTACGTCTGAAGTGGGTCTCTTGTAGACAGCATATATATGGGTCTTGTTTTTGTATGCATTTAGCAAGCCTGTGTCTTTTGGTTGGAGCATTTAATCCATTCACGTTTAAGGTAATTATCGATATGTATGTTCCTATGACCATTTTCTTCATTGTTTTGGGTTTGTTTTTGTAGGTACTTTTCTTATCTTGTGTTTCCCACTTAGAGAAGTTCCTTTAGCATTTGTTGTAGAGCTGGTTTGGTGGTGCTGAATTCTCTTAGCTTTTGCTTGTCTGTAAAGCTTTTGATTTCTCCATCGAATCTGAATGAAATCCTTGCCGGGTAGAGTAATCTTGGTTGTAGGTTCTTCCCTTTCATCACTTTAAGTATATCATGCCACTCCCTTCTGGCTTGTACAGTTTCTGCTGAGAAATCAGCTGTTAACCTTATGGGAGTTACCTTATATGTTTTTTGTCATTTTCCCCTTGCTGCTTTCAATAATTTTTCTTTGTCTTTAATTTTTGCCAATTTGATTACTATGTGTCTCGGCATGTTTCTCCTTGGGTTTATCCTGTATGGGACTCTCTGCGCTTCCTGGACTTGGGTGGCTATTTCCTTTCCCATGTTAGGGAAATTTTCGACTGTAATCTCTTCAAATATTTTCTTGGGTCCTTTCTCTCTCTCTTCTCCTTCTGGGACCCCTATAGTGTGAATGTTGTTGCATTTAATGTTGTCCCAGAGGTCTCTTAGGCTGTCTTCATTTCTTTTCATTCTTTTTTCTTTATTCTTTTCCACAGAAGTGAATTCCACCATTCTGTCTTCCAGGTCACTTATCCGTTCTTCTGCCTCAGTTATTCTGCTATTGATTCCTTCTAGTGTAGTTTTCATTTCAGTTATTGTTCATCTCTGTTTGTTTGTTCTTTAATTCTTCTAGGTCTTTGTTAAACATTTCTTGCATCTTGTCGATCTTTGCCTCTATTCTTTTTCCGAGGTCCTGGATCATCTTAACTATCATTATTCTGAATTATTTTTCTGGAAGGTTGCCTATCTCCCCTTCATTTAGTTGTTTTTCTGGGGTTTTATCTTGTTCCTTCATCTGGTACATAGCCCTCTGCCTTTTCATCTTGTCTCTCTTTCTGTGAATGTGGTTTTTGTTCCACAGGCTGCAAGATTGTAGTTCTTCTTGCTTCTGCTGTCTTCTTGCTTCTGTAGTTCTTCTTGCTTCTGCTGTCTTCGCTCTGACACTTGGTTGGTTTGATTGGTGTAGAATTAGCAGTTCAAAATAATTTTCAACACCCTGAACTTATTGTTTCACTGACTGCTGACACACAGTATTGCTGATTAAATTCTAAAGCCCATCTGATTCTTCTATTTTTGCAGGTGACCTAATTTTTCTAAGTTTTTAAGGTCTTCCTTTTTTTTTAGTATTCTGATATTTTGCAAAGTTATTTTGGGTTCTTTTAAAAAATTTTTTATAGATTATAATTGATGTATATACAATATTTTGTATGTTATTGGTTTATAATATAGTGATTCACAATTTTTAAAGGTTATACTCCATTTATAGTTATAAAGCATTGGCTGTATTCCCCATGTTGTGCAATATTTCCTTGTAGCTTATTTTGTATGCAGTAGTTTGTACCTCTTAATCCCTAAGTCCTATATTTTCCCTCCCCCTTTCCTCTCCCCAGTGGTAACCACTAGTTTGTTCTCTGTGTCTGTGAATCTCCTTCTTTTCTGTTATATTTACTGGTTTGTGTTATATTTTATATTACACATATAAGTGATATCATACAGCATTTGTCTGTCTCTGTCTGACTTATTTCACTTAGCATAATACCCTCCAAGTCCATCCATGTTGATGCAAATGGCAAATTTTCATTCTTTTTTATGGCTGAGTAGTGTTCCATTATATATGTATACCACACCTTCTTTATCCATTCATTTGTTGATGGACTCTTAGGTTGCTTCCATATGGCAATTGTAAATAATGCTGCTATGAACATTGGGGTGCATGTATCTTTTTGAATTAGTGCGGTTTTTTGTTTGTTTTTTGTTTTGGATATATACCCAGGAGTGGAATTGATGGGTCATATGGTAATTCTATTTTTAGTTTTTTGGGAAACCTCCATACTGTTTTCCAGAGTGGCTGCACCAATTTCCACTCCCACCAACGGTATGCGAGGGTTCCCTTTTCTCCACATCCTTGCTGATATTTGTTATTTGTCTCCTTTTTGCTGACAGCCATTCTGACAATTGTGAGGTGATATGTCCTTGCTTCTCCTTCTTCTCTGAATCCTTGGTATCAGCTGATACCAGCCACTTAGGACACACATGCTCCATCAAGTATTTAATTAAATATTTTTTTACAAAACATGTTTTGTTTCTTTTCCCGCCAAGCAAACATATTTTTACTTGCTACTAAGATAATTATTTTTTCTCACCTCGTTATGTTAATGTATGGTATATAAAAAGATAATTTTCATCTTACACAGTCCTCAAAGGGTTTCAGAGGCCACACTAGTTTCATCATAATGCCATGAACTTGCCTACATCTAACTTTCCTTGCCCATTTCCCAATGCTTGCCACTAACAACTCATCTCTAAACATGTTTGCATCATGAACTAGACACTTAGAGCTTCTCACCTGCCATTTCGTCTCTCTGGTCTACTCTATGCATCTTCTCTTTCCCCTTGAAAAAGTCCACCCACCTTTAAGGGTCATTTGAAATCTCATCATTTCCATCAGATTTTCTGGACACCTCAGTCATAAGTGGTACTTCATTCTTTTTCCACTTTATTTCCTTCACGCTGATTGGCTAATTCATTTGGTGGTGCTTTATATTATTCACCTGTTACATTTTCATGTGAATGTAGTACAGTAGAAATTACACTTGACTTGACATTGCACCATATATTTTATTCAGCTTAATCTCTTCCTGGCTGTGTGTCACTTAGCCTCTTTCAGTTTCCTCATTTACATATTGAGAAATACCTCTTTGTTTCCTCCATAGAATGGAGATGACAAAGCCTACATCTGAGGGTTTTTTGTGAAGGTTAAATGAGATCATTTGTGTACAGTGCCTAACACAGTACCTGACTCATGTTAGGTGCCAGGTAACCTAACAAGTGTTAATTCCCTGTACCTTTGTATTGGTTTTCTATGTTATGTAACAGATTACCATATAAATTTATCAGCTTAAAACAGTATACATTTATTATCTCACTATTTCTTTAGGTCCAAAGTCTGAGCACAGTTTGTAGTTGCATCCTCTGCTCAGGGTCTCACCAGGCTGAAAGGAAGGTGTCAGACAGACTGTGTTTTCACTTGAAGTTCAGAGTCCTTTTCTCAACACATTCAGGTTGTTGGTAGAAGTTAGTTCCTTGTGGTTGTAGGACTGAGTTCCCTGTTTTCATGCTGGCTGTCAGCAGGGTATCAGTGGCAACACCTAGAGGATACCCTCAGGTCCTAGACACATGGTCCACTTACAACATGGCCTCTTAGTCTGTGAATCTCTCTCTAATTTGCTATGACAGAGTATTACATACCCTAATAAAATGACAAGAGTGACTGTCCCATTATATTCACTGGTCCTTTCCATACTAAAGGGGATGGAATTATATAAAACATATACATCAGAGGATGGGAATGTTGGGAACAATCTTAGAATTATACCTACCACAACCCTCTAAGCTAAAAAGTCAGAAGAGAGGAAGAATTAAAAGTTGCAGGAGGATTGGGAAGTAATTGGCTGAGAACCAAAAAAAAAAAAAATTCAAGGCCTAGGTGGAGAGGTGGGTGTGGACAGGTATATTATTAGTCACTGTTCTTGAGAGAAACAGAACTAATAGTCAGTCTCTCTGTCTGTCTATCTATCTATCTATCAAGAGATTTATTGTAAGGAATTGGCTCACATGATTATGGAGGCTGGAAGTTCCATGATGGCTGTCTGCAAGCTAAAGATGCAGGAAAGCCAACGGTTTAAGTTCCAGTCTGAGGGCAGAAGACCGATGTCCCAGCTCCATAGTCAGGCAGAAAGAGAGAATTCTTCCTTCTTCCACCTTTTTGTTCTCTTTGGACCTTAAACAGATTGGATAATACCCACCATATCAGGGAAGACAGTATGCTTTCAAATGCTAATTTATTCCAAAAACACCATCTCAGGCACACCCAGAAATAAGTTTACCCAGATATTTGTGCACCTCATAGCCTAGTCAAACTGACATATAAAATTAACAATTACAACAGGAGAAGGAACACACATTCTAATGAGATAATTGGGAGTTAAGGTCAGGTAAGCTTCAGAAAAGTTTGTAGCTGAGGGAATGCTATGAGTAGAGTAATATAAGAATATTTTATTCATACTTAACTGTGCTACTTTTGGAAAATGAATGGATATGTGAATGAAGGAATAAGTTCTCTTATTCACAAATGTGTCGGCACATGAAGACACATTTGTTAAACCACTGTTTATTCCATTGTATTGTGTAAAATTTGGCTGAATCATTTTCCAATGTCTGTGATAGAGTATTGAGTCCTGAAACCTAATGAATAAAAGCGATAAGACTCATGTTGTAAATATACAATGCATTTCCAATGCTATTATTGATACTAACTGCAATAAAATGCCCAGGAATCATTCAAATTTAATCAAGTTCAAATTTTCATGACTTGATTTTTAAATACTATCACCATATTAAAATTGCTGTTGTTATTGTGGTGCTGTATTAACCTCATTCTTTGGGAAACCTCACAATTTTATTAAAGAAGTGAAATATATACTATTTTTTCCTTTTCACCAACAACCCTGTTTTGATATTAGTAAGCTTAATGCTGCTTTTTAATTCAAACCAACAAATATTTGTTGAGAAACTAGTATGCTGATAGTACTAAATTAGGTGCTTTGAGAAATATACAGATAAGATACAGTTTATACAAACAGGTAATTTACATTCTAGTAGGGGAGACAAACATAAGTAACTAATTCTAATTTAAGGCATAAATTCCTCATTGGAGTAAAAATGTACAGATGTAGAGCTATGACAGCATGGGTTGGGGGAATTTAGTTTTGCATAGGAAAATCTGGGTCAACTTTTAAATGAAGTAGGATTTGAATTGGGCCTTAAAAGAAGATTAGGACTGTAATTGGTAGACATGGATGAAAATGGCAATCCAGGATATGATAATAGCTTATGTAAAGATAGAAATGAAATAGTTTGGAATGTTTGGGGAGCTACTGAAGTATAATTTATAATGTGTGCTATCAGGATGGACAGGGATGTTTTAATGGAAGTAAAGGATGAAGGAAAAATTCTGGCCACCTTGGAGATCAGTCTGGAGAGGTTCTTAGTTATTCTATACGCAGTGAAGTTCCATTGAAGGTTTATAAGTAGGGGAGTGACAGAAACATTCTTAGGAATAGGACTCTGGTGGCGGAAAGAGAAAGAAGACTTGAGGTTGGGACATAAGTTTGGAGAATGGCATAAAGTTTAGTTAATAAATATTTGTTGGTTGTCTACAGTCTGCCTGAGGATAATAAGCCCTGGAGATTAGCCCTGGGAATTCAAAAGAAATAATATGCAGTGTCTACTCTCAAAATGACAGAAACTATGCAACCTTCTGATAATAGTCTGCTGCTGTTTGCCTCTCTGCAAAATTATGGCCATAATGTCAAGTAGATGATAAAACATAGTAGGAGGTAAAGGCTAAAATGATGCTAAGAAATTGTGAAGGGTCTTACATGAAATGCTAGGTACTGAAGAGTCAATATGTTAAGAAACATTTTTTAGAAAGATAATTCTAGTGTAGGGTAGAAAATAAACAGTTCTTCAACAGTAAATGGAGTTAATAGTATTTTCTGCACAAGCTCAGTGTGAGAAATAAATAAAATTACCTATATACAGTGTCCAACGATGACAGACAAAAAAACTATTTAACAAATGTTAGCTTTTTTCCTCTAATCCTGCACGTGGCTAGGTACTCTTTGTATCGGTCAAGAAAATCCTTGAGCACAATCAAAATGGTAGACCATCTTGTAGATTTTAAGTTGTATTTCTCTGGATAATATTGTCAGGAGATGGGCAAAGGTAAGGAATCACCTTTTCTCACTGTCTCCCATAATCTGAACACTTTTATGTCAGCCTCTGGACTACTGAATTCCTCAAAGACAACCTCACCTACTAGAGCAATTCTTGGTGAATCTTCTGGTGGAAATTCGTCTTTTTTCTTCTTCTTTACTGCTTTCTTTTTCAGTATAGCTAACACTTCCTTTTACATGTAGCTGTCCTTAAAAGAAGAGTCGCACTGGTGAATTATTAGAAATTTTACAAAATCTGTCCACTTACATCCCCTTGGGGGTCTCCTACCCTGACAAATAGCTGCCAGGAAGAACAATGGCAGAGGTACCTGAAACTACTTTTAGTTGAGGTCTAATTTTTATACAATAGAATCACACACATTTTGGATTTTCCTCTACTTTTGGGATTTGATGCCAGAGGCTATTAAAAAAAAATTCAAATCTGTAGGCAGAATCATGAAAATGTCTTGGGGCTTTCCTGCAGAAAGCTTCAAGGAAAACAGTACTCTAATATCTCTATATCAAGTTTAGAATAGTGCTTTATGAGTTATTATATTACTCTTTTGTGTGGGGACTTATTATTTGTATTCTTGGTCAACCATATTTTCCTTTAAAATACCCAACACAATATCTCCATGTTCAACTCAAGACAAGGTCTGTAGGACAAAGATACTGAGACACTTCACCCATTTTACTGCACAACAACGATCCATGTAACTTAGACCTTTATTATTATGGTAAATCGCTGTCTTACATTTGAATATTAGTAGTGAAGGCTCTAGGTAGTATTATCATAAATGGTAATAATTTGCAAGGAATAGCGTAAAATATTTCACTAACATATCCTCAGAAATCGTGTCCATTCTCTGAGGGGGATCCTGTCATTCAAAGAGATTGAGCACCTCTCCTAGTGAATAAAGGGCAAGAACAGAGTTACTAGCTCTGTATTCTTTCTGTAATGTCATGCCCCACTTTTAGGTATATAGTAACAAATTAAACTGGAAATAGGATTTAAAGATGGCAAGAGGATTGGGTGGTTTCAAACCTGTGATAAATAACAAGACCACTTTTAATATGTGAGATTTATTTTTTTCACTGTCTTGTTATCTTATGGCATTTCATTGTGGTATAATCATAACTGTAGAAACATAGCAAGTCTTCAAAAAACAGTCATGATCCTGTGTTTACAGGCAAATCTAAAAATTGGATTTGGCTTAAGCCATCTAAATCAAACTAATTCCCTTTCTCGGGTTAATGCCCCAAGGCTAACATAATATACAGAGCTTACAAGATAGCTTTAGTGTTATATTTAAGATGAATGGTTTATTCAAATTCAAACAGCAACATCTTTAGTAAAAAATGTTAGCTATGTGAAAGTGAAATTTAATTCAATATAATTGAAATACATCATGATCAATCTGATAATTTTGTCAAACTCTGAAATTTTCCTTTTTTTAAAAAAAATTGTACTTATGTGAAAATGTCCAGCAAGGCAGCTGTTAATATTTGTTCTTCTTGTAAAGTAAATGATTGCCTTTTCTCTACCGTCCAAATCAAATAAGACAGATTGAAAAATCAACTAAACCAGAAATTCACCCTTGGAAAAGCTTAGGCACCTAAAGCTATACCAATTGATGTGAGTTTTCCTAGAAACCTATTCCCAACGCTTCCCTTTGAAGCTATATTTAATATGGAGCTGTAGGAGTTATTCCCAGAGATAGAGAAATGGGACAGTTATCAGAATTTTTCCTGAGCATTTTGCTCATTAATGACTGAGTATCCTCACAACAATCTGATGAAATCACAAAATCAGGCTTTGAAAAGCAGCCTGGGCGTTGCCTTCCCACAATCAACACATACTTCACCAGCTGCTCTGTAGAAGCTCAACCCCATCTGGCAGCACAGCAAATTCTCTTGCTTCAGGAACTGGAATTGCCGACAAGAAGCAGCATCTCTAAAGGGGAAATTAGAACATCTCTAAACGTGAACTCTGGCTCCAAAAAGGAAGTGCTGAGCATCAGCCTCTGCTTTAGGTCAAGACAAATTAAATTTCAGGCACTGCTCACTGAAAACTAGGGTGCCAGAATCTGATCTGAATCTTTGGCTTTGTGTAGGAAATCTATCACTCATATTGAGAGATGCTAGAATTTTTGATGTGTAACTAAACTGGTGTCTGCATGTATTACAGACCTGAAACTATCCCACAAGGCTGTAAGTGCCTGAGATTATTTGAAGTATACAATTCCTAAGCATTTAGATTTAAGGGTTCAGTTTCAATGGGATACTGTACTGTATTGAAAACAGGATCCTTCTCAGCCAAACCAAAGAGAAGTGTGTAGAAGCTAAAGGAGCAACAGGGATGGGCTTGGTTTGGGGCTTTACACTAAGTGGACCAAAGACTGTCTCCTGCCATTTCAGTAAACAAAGAACGTTGCCTGCCATCAAGCCATCAGCCATCAGATGGTGTGCCCTGAGGGGAATTCAGGATGGAGAGAAAAACAGGATACTGGCCCCAGATAGTTAAGATGCATATCAAAGGAATAATCTCAATGAGCTCCGATTCTTCCATCTTCCCATACATAGAAAAGCACTAAAATCTTTAACTCAAGATGTCTGTTTTTTGTGTGTGTGATTAGCAGTCATCTTTTGATGTTCGACCACATTTTTTTCCCCAGCAAAAACTCTTATATGTCCTGGATCCTCTCTAACCACTTTGGAACAGTTCCTTAGAGCTATCTGAGAGGCTGTCTTCCCAGGCTATAGTCCTCAGTAAGGTCACCAAATAGAACATGATTCTCAACGTTTAGGTTGCACGTTTTTCTTCTGTCAAAAACTAGGAAAAGAATTCAAGGTTTGACGAGGGTTTTCAACAGGATGGAGATTGTACTGGGATCATAACCTGTGTATATAACATGGGTGTGTCTAGTCCATAACGTGAGCATGGCTGCAAAGCATTCCGGGGACCTTCACGGCAGGCTAGGGGAAGGGGAGAAACTGAAGCATCCTCCTTGGGTTGACAGAAATAAACTCTTAAAGGATTTGCTGCCAGGGGTTAATTAGTAGTTAGTAAATTATGTTGAGAGGAAAAGCTCTGTAAGTCTCCTGGCAACAGTTTTTAGCCTGAGTCTGGGTCATAGATACAGTGTCCTGTTTCCAGTGACAAGAAGTGGACAAGAAAGAAGGGGGGGTCACAGTCTGATGTATGAAGCCTGGGATTCAAGAGTGGACTCAAGTTTTCTGCAGGGCACTTGAGTTCGGTTGCAATCTAAGGCACAGATTCAAACATAAGGGCAAATAGACTCTGGGCTTAGGGTCATTTGTGGTGCTATGGGCAATCGGGGATTCAGGAACTATCCTAGGCTTGTTGGAGACCAACCTGAGGGCACTAGAATTAACTCAAAACCTTGATGGATCTGATGGGACTCAACGTGACTATTCCTAAACAAAACCGAACCTGTTATTTGGAGATGCTGCAGTGGAAATCAAGTTTATAAAATAAAGACACTGACCAATGCATATTATTACAGTTATGTTATAGTTCATTAGGAAAAGTTCGCTTGCCCAATTTTACATCCCTTTCTCAGTATAGGCACAAAGTGTAGGCAACACTGGTTTTCTTATATCTACTTAGAACTGAAAAGAGCAACCAGAAGAAAAAGTGAAGTCCAGAAGGCTGAACTTCTAGGGTTTTAGTGATCTCAGCTCTGAAGGTCAGGGGGAGGCAGCAACAGGGAACCAAGCAGATAGTTATAATCTATTGCCTGCCTAGAAAAGCAAAGTAGATTTGAATTTAGTGCTTGTATGTTTCTTTGAAGATGAGTTAATATTTATACAAAGCTGACTTTGATGGAGGCACTGCTGATTGCAGGAGAGATGGAGTGCGCTCTGAGGGGGGTGGTCAGGTCAGATTATAAAAAGAAATTCTTATAATACAAACTTTTTCCTAAATCACAGATCTCTCTTCCAAGGCATATCTTATCAGCTGATTCTGTCACAACCTGCAGCTATCTTAAAAACAAAACCAAAAACAGCAACACTGTTATTCAGTTGATTTCTTCTGTAATCTTTATACCTTTAAAAATGTTTTCCTTTTGCCTTTTTCTTTGGTGAAATGTGTCATTTTTCTGACTCTAAAATAAAGAGACGTTAATAGTTTTACGTCTATTTTATGTAATATTATATTACGTAATATATAAAAATATTACATAAAAATATTATGTAATATTTTTTCCATAGTTCATGGAAAATGAAATCATGTGTTTTAAATCACTTCCATTCCATTTCCCATTCTTGGCTTTTGTGCCAGAAACTATTTCTCCTTCTAGTCTTTCCCACATTCCTAAAACCTGTCTTAAAAATTTATCCGAGGCAAAATGAATGCACAATCCTTGGTAGGAATACTTCTCTGTGAGCTGTGTGCTTCATTATTTACTTCTCATATATCATGTAAATATATATATTTGTATACACTAATTTATTGTGGGGCAAAGAAGGCTCACCAGAGTAGTAGGGAGTGTGTGTGTGTGTGTGTGTTTGGGCGCGTGTAAGGATAAGGAGGGTTTTTTTACAAGCACTTAAGGAATATACAACAGATTGAGTTAAGAAAGGCAAGAGCTGGAGGGCATCAGCCTGAAAACTTGAGCCAGGCAAGTGAAGTACAGATTGTTTGAGGGTCTCAAACCAAAAAGGACAATGCATTGGCCCAAAGAACTATCAGAAGAGCAGTCGTGCTCAAGAGGGAGAAGATCCCTGGAGCCAATCAGGCAGGGCCTCCGTTTCTTTAAAGGCCAGGGATCAGAGAAAGAGATGGCTTCTTGGGGATGAGAAGGATACATTTTTGAAAGGACCTACACATAGCTAATAATCTGGAATTGATAGACCCTGTGGTTGTGTTGGTAGCTTTATTTTGCTACTATATCCCAGAACAGATCTATTCATGATCATTAAGAAGTAGAAGTTTGGCTATTTTTGGTCACCTTCTTTTTTAGTCTTAGGACAAGTTCAACTGGCATTTCTGATTATAGCAAGCTGGAAGGTGCTCATAGTGACTTTAAATTTCTTGGGGGCAGGATGTGAGTTTTTCAGCCATTACATGCCCAATACCTATCACAGTGCCTGAAATATAGAAAAAAATTAAAATTTTGGTTCAATATTTGATAAGCAGGTAGAACCATAGAGCTACTTGTTTTCTGAGGACATTTCTCTAAATCAACTACCACAAACTATTATTTTGTAGGCATCTGCAAGTTTATAAAACCTTATCAGTGGATCAGGGTTTTTTTTTGTTTTTTTGTTTTTTGCCCCCCAGCTACATGGGCCGAGAGGGTGGAGTATTTTGAAATTTATTCATATTGACAGACCCAGGGAGAAGACAAATCCATCTTCCTGTGGAATTCAATGTTCCACAGGGCCAAACGGAAGATTTTGGTTTGGAGTTCTGGTTTTGTACGTCTGTTTGTTTGTTCTTAATAGCTGAAACAGTCAGTCATTATCATAAGCCTTACATATTTTTTTCAGTTGCCTTCATAATAGAATTATGAAGTTCAAATAACAATTATGCAATTGCCAGGGAAAATCCAAAGATCTTTTTTCCGAGACAAATATAGGTTCTATATATATGTTACTCCAGTGGGCAAAGTCCATGTTGATGGGTAGGAGACATTCCGGGCAAAGTCCATTCTCCAAATCTTTACAGTTAATGACAGCTTTGCTGTTCTTATTCCAGGTACATCAGGCATATAGCTAAATGATTGATAGATTATAGATAGATAGGACAGCATCCAAAGTGTATTGAAAATAGCTCATATTCGAGAGAGATTATCTAACAGGCTATTTAATTGCTCTGAGGCATATACTTTGAGTTCCTTTTGTTGCAGCTCTGTATCCTTTTGTGAAGCCATAACAGAAAAAAGAGGGCCATCAGAAAAATTATTTGCTCCAATTTTTTGTATTTTACAAAACTACATTTGAAAAGAATATCCTCTTTGATTTTCAGGTTCTCTTATACAAAGACCTATAGGAAAAATTTCAATTTGAGTTTATTTAGCCTAGGTTAAAAAGAAAACATGCACAGAGCATATGCGACACATTTGCTCTCCCCAATCCCTTCTACATGCTCAGAACCCTTAGAAAGAAATTCACAGTTGGTAGAAAGCAGTTTCCTTTAGGAAATCAATACCATCCATTTTCCTTCAATCTTTGTATGGTCTCTGTTATCTTATGATCCCAAATTGCCATGTTTTGTGTTATAGTCACTCATATGTCTTCTTAAATCCTTTCAGATATAGCTCATAAGCAACATGAAAGCAAACGCTGTGATCTCCTAATCCCGTAATGTAGCACCTAGTACAAAGAGAGATTCTGTAAATATTTACTGAATAAATTAATAAAAGATATCAACATATACCACATGGAATCTCTGGCCAGGTTTCTGACACAGTAATAAAAATTCTTTATGCTCAAACTTGGGAGTATAGGGAATGTTTTATATGAACCTCTGTGGAGGAGGAGTCCTGGGGAAGGGGCATGGAATGAAGGGGGCAGGTTTGCATTTGAACATTGGTTTGTTTGTTTTTTTTAATTGAGGCATAGTTGACATATAACATTATATTAGTTTCAGGTATACAATGTAATGTTTCGATATTTGTGTATATTGCAAAATGATCATCACAATAAGTCTAGTTAACATCTGTCCACATATAACTACAGGAAATTTTTTCTCTTGTGATAAAAACTTTTAAGATTGATTCCCTTAGCAACTTTCAAATATGAAATACAGTATTATTATCTCTCGTCACCATGCTGTGCATTACATCCCCATAACTTATTTATTTTTATAACTGGAAGTTTATACCTTTTGACCCTCTTCACCCATTTTGCCCACAAACCCCACTTCACCCCCTGTCTCTGGTAATCACCAGTCTGTTCTCTGTACCTATGAGCTTGATTTTTGTTTTTTGTTTTTTAGGTTCCACATATAAGTGAGATCATATGGTATTTGCCTTTGTCTGATTTATTTCACTTAGCATAATGCCCTCAAGGTCCATCCATGTTTTTACAAAAGGCAGGATTGCATTTCTTTTTTATAACTGAATAATATTCCATATATAGATCACATTTATGTCTACATATATACCACAGAAAACATCGTTTTCTTTGAAGGAGTTCCCTGTCCTTTTTTTTTTTTTTTTTTAATCCCATGGAGGGCAGCAGTTGACAGGTGGGAGATAGGGTAGGTCTTCATCTGGAAGTATGTTTTCATTTATACTCTTAAGTAATTTGCCTCCTTACACAGCATTGAACACATTGACCCCTGTGTGGACAAGTCAGCTACTGGGCCTGACAGAAGTCAGAGACAGGCTGCCTGAGGCTTGCCACCACAGCAGCAGAAGTCTTTGGTAAAGACAAGGCTATCGCTAAAGAGAGGGAAGGGGGGAGGGGCAGGATAGGGATAGGGAATTAAGAGAAACAAACTGCTATGTATAAAAAAATAAGCAGGGACTTCCCTGGTGGTGTAGTGGTTAAGAACCCGCCTGCCAATGCAGGGGACACGGGTTCGAGCCCTGGTCTGGGAAGATCCCCCATGCCGCGGAGCAATTAAGCCTGTGCACCACAACTACTGAGCCTGCGCTCTAGAGCCCACGAGCCACAACTACTGAGTCCGTGTGCCACAACTACTGAAGCCCTCGCGCCTAGAGTCTGTGCTCCGCAACAAGAGAAGCCACCGCAATGAGAAGCCCACGCACCGCAATGAAGAGTAGCCCCCTCTCGCCACAACTAGAGAAAGCCCACGTGCAGCAACAAAGACCCAACGCAGCTAAAAAAAAATAAATTAAAAAAAATTAAAATAAAAATAAGCAACAAGGATAGATTGTACAGCACAGGGAATTACAGCCATTATCTTGTAATAACTTTTAATGGAGTATAACCTATAATAATACTGAATTGCTATGCTATACACCTGAAACTAATATAATATTGTAAATCAGTTGTACTTCAATTAAAAAAAACGAAGCTGTTTCTGAACCTATTATTGTCATCTTGTAATACATAAATCCCAGGTGTCACCAGTCTATGATTACCAAATAACTTGTCATTTCATTTTTGTTTTTAACGTAGTCCAATGGCCTGATTGTTGGAGATTGTCCACTCCCCAAAGTATCTCCAGGCTGTTTCTAGGAACTCCCACGGTGCCATCTCATACATGTTTGGGATCAGGTCTGTTTGGTTCTTCATCCTCTATTCACCTGGCCACCTCAGCTGCGGTTGACCCTTGCATTAGTGCTGCTTGGCTGAGCCAGGCTGCAGTGGGATGGTTTCCATTCCCCCCAGCACACCTGCCCAGCACACATCCACACCAGTCGGAGGGAGAACACCACATCACATACAGAGGCGGTCCTTCTGCAATTGCTTATGGGGCCATTGGCTTTACTAAAGCCTTGAAAACAAAATCTTTTAGACAGTCACTTAAAACTGCTGTTAGATGTGGCTACTCCTAGAATCTAAGCCAACATCATAATTCCTTACTAGCCTCACCCCTTGACCAGCTTCTGGAGTGCTGCCAGCGACAGAGGGCAGCTCACCCCACCACCATGAATACTGCAACATGTTGCCTCCAGAGCAGGTTAACACCAGGACCCAGAGGGGGAATAAAGAAGACTTTTCCCCCCCAAAGCCAGGCCCACCTCATGATTAAGCCTTTCCCAGGACAATTTACAATGGGAAAATCCATACAGGTGAAATCTCCCCATGACTTTGACAAAATAGCCTCAATAGTAAAAGAGTATATTACCCTCTAATATGATTTATTCCATCTGGAATAAACACAAACAATCTTGCTCAAGTTGTGCAGCACGAAACCTGGTCTAACTCCTGTCACTCTTTTTTCTCTAGTGTAACCTGAAGAGAAATTAAGATGTGAATCAGGTTACCCTTCCCAAGCTCTTATCATCAAACGCTTCGTTGTACATACACCTAGCAACCAAGAATGCATTTAGGCATAGATGATGCATTTACAGATTAAGAATGGAAAAACTCTTCTAACTCTTACGGACACATGTTTACCTTACTGAGTAAAATGCCTCCTATCTCAGCCTAAATCATTTATGGGGCAAGTTCACAGAACTTATAGCTTCCCCAGGAACTCGGGGAACTTGCCCTTAGATATGCTTCACTAAATGTCCATTTAAGTAATTTTTCCATAAGAAAGAAAAACTCTAGTCTCCACCCTAAGAGAAAAAAAATGGTTTTTACTTTAAAAATGACCATTTTTTAAGCTTCAAAAATGTTAAGGTCAAGTTTTTCTAAAGCATTCCCTCTCCCTTCATCCTAACGCTCTGTTCCAATATTATGAAATCATAAAAGTTTGTCTGTGTGCTCTTGACTTATCTTAAACCTACCCACTTAACCTCCATTCTCAGATTGTTTCATTTTAAATTTTTTCTAAAACTAATAGGCATTTCTTGTACAACAGAAAGAAAATATGGAGTCAGCCATAAGGGAAACACATAGAAACGTGTAAGGCAGGGAGGTGGGAGGTAGGTAAACATAGGCAGTGCGACCACATGGACCTGGCTTTGAGTTCTTGCTCTACCTTTTACTAACTTATGATCTTCGGAAAGTTATTTAATCTTACTGAATCTAAAATGCAGACAATAATAGAAATTTCCTCATAAAATTTTTGGGAGGAATATATGAGATAATTCATGTCAACTGCCTAGCTCAATGCAAATCTACTATTATTTTTAAAATTATTTTTAATAATTTCATGTTAAATTGTAATTTTCTAAACCATGAGAACTCCATTCATGATACTACCTTAATCTTTCCATGGAAATCTTCCTATAATTTCTGTCACAATCTTCTTATTTTTGCATTAACTAGAGGCTGTTTGGGGGGTTTAATACATTGGTTAACGGATAGTTACTACAGGAGATTAAAGGCTAAGTACAGATGCTAAACCTTTCTCTCAGCAGGCTTGGAAAAGACCTCCTGATATGATAAGAAAATACTTATGATGCAAAGAAAGTCATAATAAAATAGAGCAGGGAGGAATAAGAGGTCCTTGTCCTTCAGGGTGGTTTCATACGTACCACAAAGGAATGGGGAGCTATGGATTCCAAAATGAATCAAATTAGAAGCATCTTAAATATTGAGCTGGTCTTTTGCTTGAGTATCTAAGAGACTCAACACAGGCGGGTGAGCAATGCCTATTTGTCAAACTTGATTGGAATTCTTAGAGTTTGGGCTTGTGGTCAGTAAATTTGTGCTTGCTTCCCTCTGGTTGTCTACTCTGAAACTGAAGAGTACTTCTTTAGGAGAACAGGCATATTTTAAGTGAACGCTTTGACATACAGTGTTTTATTGATACCCTTGCACGAGCTAAATAAGATGCAGGGAAGAAGCTTGATGGAGGGGCATATCTTGGTATTGAGAATGAAAACTAGTGACACTCAAATTTTAAAATAGGATATGTAAGGCAATTTTGTCAGGGCTAGTCCTCACTCAAACCATCATCTTTAAAGACAGCAAAAATACTCATACATACTTGACCTTGTCTATCCTGAGTTTAATTTCAACTCATTTTGGGGGGTTTGAAGTTCACTTACTCAAGTAGAAACACAACTTCCAGGATCTGGGAATGGTATGAGTGCTTATTTTGAACATTTAACAAATCTTCCAAAAGCACATTTTGTTGAATTACATCCAGTTAAATCAGACACACATGAATTGAATTTATTTGGAACAATGGTATTGAAAATTATGAGGCTAAAGAGCTTAATGATGTATTTCAGATTTTGACATCGGCTTGTAAACATTGAAGTAGGTGGGCTCCGTATTGAATACAATGAGAACATTTTAGAAGTTCTTTGCCCTAAGACATGCTCTAGATCAGGAGTCAAAAACTTTCTGTAAAGGGCCAGATAGTAAATATTTTAGACTTTGCAGACCACATAGTCTCTGTGGCAACTACTCAGCTCTGCTGTTGTAGCAGGGAAGGGCTGAAGCACAAAAGCAGCCGCAGACAGTACATAAATAGATAAGTGTAGCTGTGTTTCAGTCAAACTTTATTTACAAAAACAGGCTATTGGCTGAATTTAGCCCACAAGCAGTAGTTTGCTCTCGATAAAGAGAGTCCCTACCAAGATCTAGGAGTGTATCCTGGCAGAGAAGGGTCTCAACGTCAGTGCCTGCTCTCCTTCATGAGCTCGAGGACCTCTCGGGGTGACCTGAAAGCAGGTCTAAATTACGCTGAGTAAGGTTAGTACCCTGTTTCCCTCCTCTCACTCTTTATTGTTGTTTTATTACATAGGTAACGGATGCCAAGTCTAGAAAAATCAGAAAGTACAGTTTAACAAAAAGAAGAAACTAGAACATCCTTAATCTCATTCCTCAGAAAAAATACTTTGTTTTATATGATTTCACATATTTTACTATGTGAAGAAATACCATGTATTTGTAAATACATAATTTTGTTTACCAAAATTAGATTATACTTTATGTATGTATATGTGTGTATATATATGTATACATATATACATCCGTGTGTATATTTGTGTGTGTGTGCAGTAACCCATTTGGTAGACACATAATGAATTTCACTAGCCTCTAAGAACCCTTACTTGACCGGTCATGTGGAAGGGAATTTTTCTACATGTTCTACTCTTGTTGAATATAAGTGAGAGACCATAGCCTTTATTTGTTATATTGGAATATAGAGATAAAAATGACTTAATATTCCCTCTTGTGATCTTAAATTCTAATTTTAATTGAAAGGAACTTAGTCTTCGTGATATACTTTTAGATCATTTTTAAGTGCACAAGTAAAATTTTTTCAAAAAGTTATTCTAAGTTATTTTTGTCTACCAAATTATTTCTGGGTATTAGAGTGGTACCTCTGAAAGCAATGATCAGTTGCTTTCAGTTGTTAATTCTCTTTCAAAATGTCCCACACTTTGGGAGTAGGTGCAAGGATCCTATTGAAAATCTTGACCTTAGTGGCTGTTTGGTGCCAAACTAAATCTTGATTTTAAAAAGCAATCCTTGTTGGAGGGAGGGAAGCGATTTAATTTTGGAATTTGCCTAGTATGAGAACTTCTTAAATATGTTTCCAGAATCTAAATACAGAGCACATCCACAATGATATCTGTTTAAAAATCAAGGGAATAGAGATGCCTCAGCAGAAAGGATACTGTCTGAAAAAAGCCTCCAGCACCCTCTTCATTTAATCACAGTCAGCTTTCCTTCTAGGGATTCCAAATGAACAGTGGGGCAACTTTTATTTTCCACTTTGAACAAGCAGGTGTTTCTTTCATGAGGCCCATATGTTCCTTTGCAAGCTTTCTCCAAAGTACCTACAGTATAGCCTGTGGTAACGTGGCACACAGCCAATCTCGTCACAAGACTTTCCTTTTTATTCCAAGGAGAGTGAATATAAGTGTGTGTGTGTGTGTGTGTGTGTGTGTGTGCGTGCACGTGTGCGCGCATGTGATTCTGTCTGTGCATGTGTGTGTGTGTGTTGAAGAGACAGAGCAGGAGATCAGCAGAATTCTCTCTGGGCCGGTGGAGCGCCCGTTCCCGATGCCAGCAAATCACAGTGAAGATGAGCCGTCAGCGAGGCCTGTGGTCCAACCCGACTCCACGCCAAACTCCGCGCGTGGCCTATTTCCCGGCGCGTGGCCTGCGCCATGGCTATGGCAGACCCCGAGAGCAGCTGTCTCTGGCTGGCAAATGGGCCAGTGTCCGACCAGGTAGATTTCTCAAGTTAAAAATAGCAGTAATGACGAAGAAAGAGGAGCGCCGCTCCAAGTTGAGCGTTCCTTGTTCAATCAGGATCATCAAGAGGAACCCGAAGGGGAGGGCAGGGGGAAGCGGGAAGTCTGGGGAGGTAAGAAAACAGAGAGGCTTCTGCTCTAACGGCAGGGAAATGGGAAATACCTGGAAGCCCAAGCAAAACTGGCCAAGTCGTGTGCTGGAAAGAATTTTCTGTGAAAGCATAGCTTTGTGATCACCGATAACGTATGGATTGCTGGGGAGAAAGCACGTCATGTTTATGAAAAGAAAAAGCTTGCACTTCAGAACAAGTGACTGCTCCCCCAGTTCTTACAGGGATGGTGAATAATCTAGAGCAAAAGATCTGTGTGCTGTTTACTCTTACAAGCTTGAAAACCAATCTGCCATCTCTACTCATCCTATACTCACCTTTGTTTCCTTGCTAGCATGGAAGTGAAAAGTAGGAGCCCTTTTATTCTACATTGGCCAAAAATGCAAGAAAATGTCCCCATCAAAAGACACTACTCCAAAAATTCGTAAAAGTTGGATAGTTAATAAACATAAACTAAATCTAAATAAATATTTGTTTGAACAAACCAACAAATATAGAGATTCTAACAATTTGTAAGCGTAAATTCAGTGGCAGTGTCCTGTCTGGGCATGAATGTTTTTTAATAACTGCTTATTTTCATATAAAGAAGATGAGCAGGACAGAATAGCTCCCTATAAGTTATTCTGCATTCGCTTTTCTTTCTTTCCCATTATGTCGCCTTCTAGTGACTGGCCACCCAAAAGCGTGGTTTATGAATTGGCAGCATCAACATCAGGTTGTTAGAAAGGCAGAATCTCTACTGAAGATTCAGTCTCCACTCCAGACCTACTGAATTAGAAGCTACATTTTTAAGAAGATCTTCATGTGATTAGCACACACATTAAAATCTGAGAAACTGTCCTATACTATCAGGAAAGCTTGTTTGTAGTTAGTTGCAACTTTTATTTATTTCAGGCAATGCTGGTTGTAATATTTATCAAGGGTTGCTAGGTAAACAAGCCATTAGTCACTAATGTCAATTTACATAGGGATTAGGAAGAAAAAGTTACAAACCTTCTAAGTGTTTTTGGCTGAAAAGGATAGCACTGAACGAATTACAAGAGTAATAAAAGCAAAGCAATGCATATTTATACATTTTGAATTATTGTAGTTGAAATATGTTTGCTTTAATCACGTTAGACACTGCTCTATTACTCTAGGACATTTACTTCAAAGAAATGATGGCATCACGAAGTATACTATTAAAGATATTGATTAGCTGTCATAAAGTCAGCTCAGAATGACATTCAGTGCCAATTAAATTGAAGCTATATGTCTCAGATAAAATCGTACTAGGTGATTTTAAGTTTAGCCTATTAGATAAATAGACTATTAGATAACTTGTTTTAGTTTATTTGGAAAAATTGATAACTTCAATATTATCTATTAAATAAAATTGAAAATATAAAGGTACAGTATCCTTCTAGATGGCAACAGTCTCTTCAAAGAATGGTGTGAAAACGACTCAGACTTCAACTTTGTGATAAGTGGACGATGTGAGATTACAGGCAGCCTCAGGACCCTGGATGGGGAAGTCACCAGAGCAGTGTACGATGAAGTGTGATGCATGGAAGAATTCGCTGTGGAAGGGGCAGTGGAATCTCTGCCTGGGTAATCTGAGACTGTATCCTGCTATTGACCTGTTCTCTGAACTTCACCTAACTTTTAATGGAAATCCTGTACATGAAACAATGCCAGGATATCTCTGGAAAAGTTACAGAAAGTCAGGGTTCAAAACACATTGTTCATAAACTCATGGAATCTTTACATGCAACCCCCGTATTAAAAATATTTTTTAAATATCTAAGGAAATTCCTTGCTTATCAAATTCAATAGGCTGTTACTTTAAAAGGAAAAAGTTTTAGCTTCTTTGCAGACAAAAGTTTTTAAACCTAGACATTCTTAGGAAAAAATGTTAATGAACTAATGTAATGGTTCTTAAACTTTAGTGTGCAGCAGGATCCTCTGAAAGCTTTATTAAAGCACAAGATTTTGGTGTCCTACCCCAGATTCAGTAGGTCGGAAGTAGGGCCCAGGATTTGTATTTCTAACAGGCTCCCATATCACGGTGATGCTACTGGTCCAGGGATCATACTTTGAAAGTCACTGAACTAAAGTAAAGACATATTACTGATTGCTTTAATGAAAGATAATTTCATATGTGTTTATTCTACAAACATTATTAGGCATTTTCTGTGTGCCCGGGACAATTTTGCTGAAGATGCAAAATCGAAAAATTCAGCCTTGCCCTCCAAGAGGTCATCGTCTAATGGGGTCACCAACCCCATGGAGGGGTACCTACTCTTCTGAAGCATTAAATTAGAAGCAGAAGAATTCTCCCTGCTCTCAGTACAGGAGAAGAAACTCATGTCCCCCATTGCCTGTGCCTCCATTTTCCTTGGCCCTTAGGAGGTGTCTCAAGAGTACAGAGAGGGGACAAGCATCATTTTGTGGCCTTTCTCATCCAAACCTGATAACCTCAAAATAATAAACAGCTAGTCGAGAGAGAGAAGTATGGAGGTGAAGAAACAAACATGTTTTTATTTGGATTATAATTATGTCTAGGTAAGAACTTTGAGTGTGATTACTGTCACAGGGCACTGTCTGGAAGCAAATAGATTTTTTAAAAAATCTGCTAAGTTTTCAAGGTAATTATACTGCCAGAGATGCATGTCTCTGACTGTTCAAGCCTTAAAAGAGGTTTTGGGCCTCCAAATTTGCATCACTGGCAAATGGCATGAGGGTACTGAGTCACTGAGGAGGGCATAATTCCCAGGGCTCACTTCAAATGTGGGCATGGGGATAATCTCCCAGGAGGCAGAGCCAGGGACCACAGAGAACAGTGGACAAGGGGCTCTTCCCAGAGAGCACACCAGGGTCCAGTCTAAGAACTTTTCCTGTCTCCATACTAGGGGGCCTTCCCAGTGCCTCCCCAGCAGGATATTAACGCTGCTAGAGACAGGCATCCGCTGTGTATCTCCCACTGCCATTCAGTGGAAGTTCCTATGGCTCTTATCCTGTCCCTCTTCCATCATTGTATAGTGGTTGAGTATGTATGTTGGACTGAGAGAATGAGAGGAGGTTTAGGTAGCTTTTTTTATTTAGTCTGTAAATTGCCAGACCGAATGCAGCCACATGTACTTTTGATGGAATGTTGAGCATATCATTCAGAAATCCTGGACCCTGAGCTAGCCACAGTAACCGGGTGAACTTTGGGTTGTCTCTCTTGAGACGGTGAGTGAGTTTTTTTTTTTTTTTTAATTAATTAATTAATTAATTAATTTATTTATTTATGGCTGTGTTGGGTCTTCGCTTCTGTGCGAGGGCTTTCTCCAGTTGCGGCAAGTGGGGGCCACTCTTCATCGCGGTGCGCGGGCCTCTCACTATCGCGGCGTCTCTTGTTGCGGAGCACAGGCTCCAGACATGCAGGCTCAGTAGTTGCGGCTCACGGGCCTAGTTGCTCCGTGGCATGTGGGATCTTCCCAGACCAGGGCTCGAACCCGTGTCCTCTGCATTGGCAGGCAGGTTCTCAACCACTGCGCCACCAAGGAAGCCCGGTGAGTGAGTTTTGTATGAAAGGTGTGCTTGGATATTTGAGGGTTAGACTCTGGAGGAGATGATTCATGGCAAACATTTGTGCTACCCTTCCATACTGTAGAAATGTAATTGGGAGATGTCTTCCTAGTTCCTCTTCTATCTAGGTGGACCACTTGAATAGTTATCTTCAATGAAATGTAAGCAATTGCATTGTTACAATCCATGATTATAAGTAGCTTGTATCCCTTCCTGATCTAGATGGTTAAGTGTCAGTATGCCCTCTTCAACTCCTTTTCCCCATCCACCATTTAGATGTTGATGTCTATGGTGACTGTGAGAGTGTTGAAGATGGCAGAGATAAAAGATGAGGGAGCCTTGATCCCTGAGTTAACTGCTTGGAAGAGAGTCACTAGACCACATCCACACTAGGTTGTTGCATGAGAGAGAAATACACTTTACTTTCTAGATTAAGTCACTGAGATTTGAGAGTTTATCTGTTAGTGTTACTTTAATGTAGGCATTTGTTATTTATTTTTCCTTTAAGCACGAGTGGGGCTCAGGAGAAAGAGCAGATTAACATGAAATACAATGAAAGTACTACATTTTTCTCTACATATCTGAATTGTCGGATGGATTAAATTTTGTGACCTTATCACACATAAGTTACGCCTCTTACAATAATCCTGAGAGGCAGTTATTGTGAGCTCCATTCTACAGAGGAAGGAACAGAGACTTAGAGATAGATGGAGCAAACTGAAGGCAAAATTGTGAAGAAAGTGCATAATATTATTCTATGGTGTTTCTAGATAACCTTCTTCATTCTTTTTTATTCTTAGTGGCATCCTAATTCAGTATTTCAATATCTGGAGTTTTTTCCCCTTCCATGGTTGTACACTGACCTGAATGGATCTTTCTAATTCCCATAACCAGACCACAAACCTCCCACCCATGGACTTGCCTCACCCCAGGCCTCAGGATCCATAGGCAAGGGACCCAGCATCCCATCATTTTGGATGTTGTTCTAGAGTTAACTTATGTCTGTTTTTTCCCTAATAACTGGGTCCTGTCCCTAAAGCACTCAGTATCTGCTTTGCTTTCTTACTAATATTACCTAGATTATGTTAATTATAATTATAAATTAATATATTGCTCTTCTAGCTGGTCATAATTCATCATCTCCTCTTTTTTTCCCCCATCTTTTAACACCTCTCGTCTTTTAACATCTTTTCACATGTGTCTTATAATCAATGGCATCTTTAGGCATTTGTGACATGGTTTTCATTACTCATACTTGGTTGATATCCCTGGTGTCATAAGTAGATAACTACGACCCCTTATTTTAGTCAACGAACTATTTAGGACCATTTTAAAATGAAGTGTAAGTTCTAACTTGCCCAATACCTTCAGCTGGCACTTCCTAGTAAGCTCATGAATGCACCCACACTGAAATTTGCAGAAAGAGCGCCAGTAGGTTAGAAGAAACGCCAAAGAGGAGAGTGAAGTGTTGAGGACCTGCTTTATCCCCAGCATCCTTCATATCAGAGAGCAGTGGTTCTCAAACTTGTGTATCAGAATCACCCGAAGGGTTTGTTGAACACAGTGCTGGACTCCAACCCAGAGTTTCTGTTGCAGTAAATCTGGTGTTGGGCCCCAGAATGTGCATTTCTAACAAGTTTCCAGATGATGCTGATGCGGCTGGTCCAGGGACCACATTTTCAGAAACCAGTGTCCTAGAGAATGACTAAAAATAAAAATATATCTCCATCTGCTGGCTCTGAGGGCAGCTTGGCACTGAGCTACCTTCTAGATTCAGTTCGCTGGAACTTTCAACCAAAGTTTCCCATTTCCTGGGTTATAAAGATGTCTCTTCACCCTCCTCTGTGGACTTCCTTCTTTTTCTTCCCCAGCCTGTAGCCATTTCTTCAATCTGTCCTTGCAGAAACACTGGCTCTATAGATATCCTTCAAATCCTGAATGGTATTTGCTCCTTTTTGTTTCTCTTTCCACAGTGGTTATTCACAATCCTTAATGTGAATGGGTTGCAAAGGAGAGGGGCATCTGGAGGGGCAGGTGAATAGGCCTTTGGGATTCATCTGAGAGAGTTCAGTGAGCTGGCGAGAGGATTTAGTGTAAAAGCCTACAACAGAAAATAATATTTTATACTTTCATACTGCTGCGTGCCCTTTCCTGGTTAATCTTAATTTTTGTTTTGGGTTTTCCTCTCCTAGAATTGAGGAACTGGAATTCGGTTCCAAATCTTTTTCTTCCAAACAGTTAATTTCCACATGTTCCAAAAGTGAAGCAATGAGTATTCCTCCAGCATGTAACAAGAATAAATTTTACTTTCACAAATCAGATGCTTGCATACAAGAGCTTTGCTTTAATTCATACCTGATATGCTTCCCTTGACTCTTGAGACCCCCATCTGCTTAGAGCAAGCTAGTCATGCTCTCCCGTTTCTGTAAAATCAGTGTAATCAAAAAGTATTCTAGCCTCAGGTAGGCATTATTGCTGTAGGCACTGTTCAATGCAAAGCTGCTTCCTCTGGGTACAGGAAGGAGCTTTCAGAGAAGGGCAAGACCAAAACCCAGCACTGTCCCAGGGCTCTGTTGATGCGTGGCATCTAAGGCCTTGATGGTTGCCCCTCTTAGTGTGCATGGAGGCCACTACTGGTCTCTCACAAGGCATGTTGAATACTCTTATGACCTTTGGCTGGGCTTCCTCAGTACTAGTTGGAGATGATAATCCTGATAAGGTGTGGTTGGGCTTTTACCACCTCCCCAGTTCTCCCCACCTGCCAACCAACGAGCTTTCTACCCATCAGAGCTCTATTATCTGGGTCTCCTTGCCATCCTGGGAAGATTTTTTTGTTGTTGAGAACACTCCCAGCTAACACCTCTACCCTACTGTCCGGCTATAGGAAGCCTGGGAATTTTTACCTTGCACACATGGGGTAATCTTTGCCTTCTTCCACCTCACTCTATCACTCTACCTTCTTTCTGTTGTCCTTCCCTATTGCCCAACAGTTCTAGTTGGATCTGGAGTTCTGCTAAACAGCAAATACCAGGAGAGATGCAGCTATACATTGAAAATCACTGCCAAGCTTGGGAGGAAATTCATCCGCTGTCTTCATTACCAAGGTTAACCAGGAGGAGGCCATACGTGTCATTCTACATCTCCCTTCTGTCCCCAACTCTTATTTCCTCTAACTTCCCAGACATATGTGTGTATAGGCCATGGAGGGGAGAGTGGAGGAGAGCAGGGGTGATAGAGTGGGAGAACTAACATAATTTATTTTATTTGTTTACTTTGCCTAGGAACCTGGGGTAGGGTGTCTGGCTACCAGAAATAGATGCTTCATTGAACTTTAGAAGTTAAATAATATAAATATATTTGTTCTCCTCTGCATTTTTTTCTATATATGAGTGAGAGGGGCCAGCAGGTGGCCTGAAGAAACAAGAAGGGGGCACTCATTGTTAGTTCATACCATTTTGTTACAGACTTCGTTCTGCAGGAGCAGACTCTTTAACTAAAGGTTCTACCAAATTCACAACCTGAATGGTTGGGAACCTGCCTCCGAGCCAAAGGGCGTTAATTAAGATAACTCATTAGACCAACATTTATTGAGTAACCCCAAATCCTAGACACATGTGAGGCACTGACTAGATAATAAATATAGGGATGCATGTAGTAGGAGCGTTGGGGTGGAGAAGAGAGTCAAGAAATATTTCTTAGAGGTGTCTGGATGTCAAACTATGAGGACCGGCTGGCCAGCGTGCCAAGAGGCCACACCAAGTCATACCTCTGTGTGACCCAAAATGTCCTACTTGATAAATGTCCTGTGCATTGCAGTTGTAAGACCTCATCATGCTTCTCTGTGTCTATGTTTGTGTCTATTTAAATTGTAAGCACCTTGAGGACAAAGCTTGTACTTTGTCTATTGCCAAGGCCTCACACCTCACCTGACACACATTGGATGCATTAGGATGCATAATAAGAATTGGTAATTTATTGGAGCATTATCATTAATAGAATGCTAAGTAACATGCCAAAAATGATTAAACCCTGAGAATTATTTGACATAAACAAAATGTAATCATTCTTTAACTACTGGTAGAAAAATTGCACTCCTATCAATCACTTACAGTTGAAATTAAAATAGAATCTCTCTCATAACAATATTAAAAGAAAATGAATGGTTTTGCATTAATGAGCTTCCTGTTTTATTACTTAATAAATTACTGTTAGTTATAAGAAATCTTTTAGAAGACTTTAACTGTTAGATACTCTGTATTCTATGCATACGGATGTTATTTTGACTTCTTACAAATGACAAATGAAAAATAATTCAAAGAATTATAAAGATGCAAAATGCTGGCTCTGGTGACCTGATGTTTTTATGATTATATCATATATATCACAAATAAATCATGGGTGTTGTATTGTTGTATCTTGTTAAATTGTATGAAGATTTAATTTAAGACCAACGTTGATAACATTGTAGTTAAATGAACCATGGTCTTTGCATGGCTGGTTTTATAGCACAGACTCATATTGGTTAGTAAGTTAAAACTCTGTTAGAATTTCTGTTATAAATTTTCAAAGGCGTCTTGTTCTCTGGATTGAAATTTAATAGCAAATTCTGAGAGTAGAACGGTCTTACTGATTAAAAGAAATTATTTTATCCTGGTTGAAAGATGCAAAGTTACAAAAGAAGTTGGTGCTTCTCTATTTTTTTGGCATTATTAACAGATAATGTCTTTTACAACAGCATGTACTGCAAATATGAGCAAGACATTCTGAAGTCCAGAGTGGGCTAAGCTCTGACCAGCTATCTGACCCTTCTGGACCTCCCTTTCTTACTTGTCAGTGAAATAAAAGTTTGGAGAGAAAGATGTCTGAAATCATTCTATTTATCTTTATCTATCTATCTATCTATCTATCTATCTATCTATCTATCTATCTATCTATCTATCTGTCTACCCATGATCTATCAGTTATAACTGATACAAGAGATGACTTGTATCTCTAGTCATCTCTACCTAATGTATTTGGACTAATAAAAAACGACTAAACACAGAACTAAAAAGAACATTCCACATTCCATCCTCCCACCAAAGTGCTACTTCTTCTTAAACTATTGCACACCACTAGAATTCATTCCTTTCTTCAAGATCACCTGGAAGAGCATCCTGGAACAGCTCATGTATTGGATTCTTACACAAACACATCTTTAAAAAGCATTTAACTTGGCAAAATGCATAACCTTGTAAATTAGTTACATTAGAGTTGTAATATACATACCATAAATAAGAATTAATGTCTATAATACACAAAGATGTTATACTGTTATACTTTGGTGTAATTTAGATCCTGGAAGATTAATTTGCCTAACAGACTATGACCACTTAAGAAAATGACAGTACAGCCTAGCCCAAAGTACTTTATCCTAAAAGCCAACACATTCACATGGGAGCTAATTTTCTATTTGCCTTCTTTCTGTAAATCAATATCCAAGGAAGCCTAAACTTTCTTAAGCTGAAAACAGAATGAATTGCTTCAGGGAATGAGATTCCACACCTGACCAATGTCTACCAGTTATAAGACAGGAAAATCTTTATTGTTTATTACAACAGCCAAAGACCATATCAAGGACTTAATTGCAAGTAGTGTTATGTTAACTACTGTGTAATAGGACTTGGACTTAAAAAAAAAAAAAAAAGAAAAAAACTTGAGTAATATGACCAGGGGATGAATTTAGCTTGTGTGTGTAGGTAGATAGATAGATAGATATAGATATGTACACATAATACACATCTATCTATCTATCTGTAAATCAAGGAGGTAATTGAAGTTCATGAATAGGAAGTGAATTTCAAGTTTGGCTGAATAGGGAGGTGATTATAAATCTCTCAGCCCAATTTTCTTTGATTTTTGTCAACTCTGGGACAAGAAAACTGCTTATCACCATTGTCTGACAGCTCTTTTTCTATTGAATGACTATTAAATTTCTCCTCAGCTTTATTTTTTGTAAACAGAACAGACTTCATTCTTTCAATGTTTCTTTCAGATGTGATATTCAATTACAGAATCTTTGCAGCTCTCCTCTATCCTCTACAACCCTCAGTAGTTTGTCACACACATGCCAGTAATGTCCTGACCAATTTTTCCCCGACAATGGCTAGACTACTACCTCATGAAAAAAGATTTATTTAAACCATTTTCTAAAAATTGAAGTATAGTTAACTTACAATGTTGTGTTAGTTTCAGGTGTACAGCAAAGTGATTCAGTTATATATATACACACACACATATATGTATTCATTTTCAGATTCTTTTCCATTGTACATTCTCAGATTCTTTTCCATTCTTTTCCATTATAACAAGATACTGAGTCGAGTTCCCTGTGCTATACAGTAGGTCCTCGTTGTTTATCTATTTATATAGTAATGTGTACATGTTAATCCCAAACTCCTAATTTATCTCTCCCCCCCCCCAACCCCTGCTATCCCCTTTGGTAACCATAAGTTTGTTGAAAAAATGTTTTTGATACATGCAAGGTCACACATGCTTTTCACACTGTAGACATGGCTTCATTGCAGACTCAAAGCAAGCTTGTCACCCACCCTGTCGTACTTTCCTGTCTACCCCATGCTTTGTCAAATCTTTGCCTGTTGAACTTGCACAATGTCTCTCTTCTCGGGTATATTATACAACAATTACCCTATGTGAACCTCTTCTGTTAATTCTTCAGTTTACTGGATCACTCTGTTCTACATTTATCTTCTGACACGTTGAGCACGCTCATTAAGGGCGGCACTCTTTGCAAAGTCACTCACCTGTGAGCCTTTCCTCAGACCGCTCCTGATTAAAACACAGAAGAGTACTAAGCACAGAACTGAGCACCCTGTGATATCATTTCCTTGATGCCCCTCCTTTTTATCATTACTTACTCAGAGACATTTTATCCGGTAAGATCCTAAAACTAGTTATGTATCTAATAAATGATGGTGTTGCCTCATCTTGATGTACATACCCATGCCACGTGAGACTAAATCAGAGTCTTTGCAGTTGTGAAGACAGATCGTGTCTCTGATTTCCCGTAAATCTCTCCAGTCTGTCATTAAAGCAAATTTTTTTCTAACTGGCAAAAAAGACTTGTCAATGGGAAAAGCAAGTAGCTTCGGTAAAGGAGGAGGCTATTACTGATCATCGTTCCAAGGCAAGTTGGCTCCACCCATGCTTCTCTTTGGCTTTCTCCTAAGGGAGGATGAGCTGCTTATCCTACCAGCCTATCCTGAACCCATGCTATTTACTGGACTATGTTTTGCTAGTAGGGTGGATTATTCCACTGGAAAGGCAGAAACTGAGACCCCACTGTCCTCCCTGGTACTCCCTGTGACCATGTGGGAGCAGACCTTGTCAGGACTGCCTACTCAAGGCATCCAGGTGGCTTTTTTCCCCCATTTTTCTTCCCCAACATTCACCTTCAACCTTCAGCCTTCAATCTTCTACCTTCTGAGCAACTAGCAGAGCCATTTTTCCTTCTCTGAGCCTCCAGGCACACCTGGGATTGCTGGTCCTAAAATTTATATGAAAGGGGAAAATGGGCAGCTCTTCTTTGGAATCAAGTCAAAACTGATTTGAGGATATGCTCAGATGCCTTACCAAAGAGACCCTGTGTTGAGGCATTGGGTGCTGTTTTAGGTAGTAATAAAGTGGCTCTGTGATGCCTATTTTTTTAAAATTATTCCTTGTGTGTGTAGTATCTTAGGGGCTGTCCACAGGAAAGAAAGGTCAAGGCAGATTACAAATACTTCAGGGTCCCTAATTGTAAACAAACTTCACCTTAATGTTTAACATTGACACCCAAATAGGAGCTGAGTGGATAGTGTCCTTGGGAAACAATTTTCAGTTAAGGAGATGGTGTGAGAAGTATTATGTGGTATAGTCCATTTGGCTCATTTTAGCAAGAAAAAAATTATTTATTTTGCAGTTAAACAGGCTTTTCCAAAAACTTAAAATACCCAGTAGCTGAGTGGACACGGATTTGGTTCTGGTTAAGTACGGGAATTTCTTTCTTGGGAAAAAGTTCTTGTGGTGGTGGTTGTTTTTCCTAGGAAGAATTTCAAGGGAAGAATTTTAGAGTTTTTTTTGGGTTTTTCTCAAAATGCTTATTTTCTTCTTAGGGATAGAGGAGCAGGAAACTCAGCATACACAGAAGGGCTTCATCAGATCTATGGCTATGCATTGGCCTGGCTATGGAGCCCAGCAGAAAAAGAGATGATACAAGGTGTGCTGGGGGTCAGGGTGTAGCGGTTGGGGACAGGTACTGCTCCTCCTTTTCCCGTCCCAGTCCTGCCTTTCTCCACCTTCCCCTTCCTCTCTCTCTAGTTGATTTCATAGTAGGTCACACTTCAGTTCATCTCTTACTGTCTTGAAGAACCTTTCTCTATCTCCTATTTCTCTACTAATTCTATTGCCAAGATTTGCCCCTGGCTACCTTCTCACTCTAAGGTCTCTTCCCTGGAGACCTCATGTCCTCCCATCCAGGGTGAATTCATGTTTCATAGATATCTTCCCATTTGTTTGTATCATTTTCAATTCCTTTCACCAAAGTCTTGTAGTTTGGGGACTTCCCTGGTGGCGCAGTGGTTAGGAATCCACCTACCAGTGCAGGGGACATGGGTTCGAGCCCTGGTCCGGGAAGATCCCACATGTCACAGAGCAACTAAGCCCGTGCGCCACAACTACTGAGCCTGCTCCCTAGAGCCCATGAGCCACAACTACTGAGCCCACATGCCACAACTACTGAACCCGTGCACCTAGAGCCTGTGCTCTGCAACAAGAGAAGCCACCGCAAAGAGAAGCCCGCTCACTGCACGAAGAGTAGCCCCCTCTCGCTGCAACTAGAGAAGGCCTGCCTGCATCAATGAAGACCCAATGCAGCCAAAAATAAATAAGTAAATAAATAAAATAAATCTATATATTAAAAAAAAAATGTCTAGTACTTTTCAGTGTACAGGTATTTCACCTTCTTGGTAAAATTTATTCCTAAGTATTTTATTGTTTTTGATGTTATTGTGAATGGATAGTTTTCTTTGTTTCTTTTTCAGATGTTTTGGTGTTGGTGTATAGAAATGCAACTGATTTCTGTATGTTGATTTTGTATCCAGCAATTTTACTGAATTTGTTGGTTAGTTTAGAGTTTTTTGATAGAGTCTTTAGAATTTTTTTATTTAGGATTGTATCATTTGTTAACAAAGATAATTTTACTCCTTCCTTTCCAGTTTGGATGCCTTTTATTTCTTTTTCTTATCTGATTGCTCTGGCTAGGACTTCCACTACTATGCTGAATAAGAGTGGTGAGAGTGGGCACACTTGCCTTGTTCCTTATCTTAGAGGAAAAGGTTTCAGCTTTTCACCATTAAGTATGATATTAGCTGTAGGTTTGTCGTATATGGCCTTTATCGTGTTGAGTTATGTTCTTTCTACACCCAATTTGTTGAGCATTTTATCATGAAATGGTGTTGTATTTTGTCAAATACTTTTTCTCCACACGTTGAGATGATAATGATTTTTATCTTTCAATCTATTAATTTATTGATTCGTATATGTTAAACATCCTTGAATCCCAGGGATAAATCCCACTTGATCCTGGTGTATAACCTTTTCAATGTGCTATTGAATCCAGTTTGCTAATATTTTGTTGAGAGTTCTCGAATCTATATTCATTAGGGACATTGGTCTGTAGTTTTCTTTTCTCGGTTTTTGAAAGCTGGAGTTCTCACTGTGAGAGAAGAAAGATATATACACAGAAAGAGGGAAGTTGATTAAGAACCCTGTGGTGGTAGATTAAAATTTCAATTATCAGTATGAACTCATGATTATATGTATATACATGGTATATATATATATATAATGTATGCATATATAAAAATACATATAAATGCATATATAAATTATATATTCATATATATATATGTAATTCATTTCCCTTACTAGGTCAGCTGAAAAGGCCTAAAAGCAAGGACACGCCAGTAAAAATAAACATCCCTAGATGTTAAACATCTAGATTTTTGTTTCTGAATATCAGTTCCCACTAGCCATAGCTTATTTTGGGATTGCAGCAGGGAAGGGAAAAGAAGAGCCTAGAAAATCTTGTGCTATAAAGTAAGGAAGTGCATAAAAAATAACACAATTGTTTCAAAGGAAATAAGGAGCCAGCTTAAAAGGGCTCCCACTGGTCAATTAAAGGACAGTTTTTAAAGTAACATTTTAAATTAAACTAATTTCTTGAGAGATTTATGAGAAGGAAAACATCAGAAAATCAAAAATACAAGTTTGCACGGAGGAGCTAGGGAGCATTTGCACTATACAGAACTGATTTTTTCAGAAACCAGAAGTTCATTTTAGGTATCATCGGAAAATCGCTCTCTAACCCTGGAGACAAACAATCTTAGTTCACTCTTGAAATGTGACCGAGGCTAATTAAGCCCTGGTCATCAACTTAAAGGTGGCACCACACCCCTCCCTCCAGCCAGCCTGTGATGTAATAATATCCAATTTAATCACCAATTCTTGGTGAGACTTTAATCTTTTAACCTCTGTTTCTGTGCTCCGGCTTCCTGCAGTATGGAAACTTCTCCCTCCTTCTTATTCACCACTCAAGGATCAGTTTAAAAACAACCTCCTCTACTCTAACAGCTCTATTCAAATTTATATAATGACTTCCTCCTGCGTGTCCCTACACAACTATGCATACACCTCTGTTCTATTTACACCATGTGTGTTCTTGTCATAGAGCTGTCCTCCAGTAGCTTCTAAACCGTTTGAGGAGAGGGACCATGCTTCATTAATATTTATATATACGAACTACCTTCTGCATCTTACATTACTCTTAGCAGCTAGTTCATTGCTTTGCATGCAGTGAATGTACAACAGATACTCTTCATTTAACCTAAATAAGTTGTGAACAAAGAGTTAGATGGAGATTCTAAACTATTCCTAGTAATGTGCACATGTGAGCCAAACCCAAGATAAAATTCAGAAAATTTGACAGGGATAAATGTAAAATCCAGGAAAAGGAGAATGGGGGAAAGAACATTTGCTAAGTGAACATACTGTGCCGAGTGCTTTCACAAGAATTGCCTTAATAGATCAGAGATGCTGGGACAGGCTAAGTAAATGATAACTCAGTGGACTGCAATGTACGTGGCTGGGACTTGAGCCCAGGCCAGCCTGACCCTAGAGCCCATGCTCTTTCACTGCCCTAGGCTGTCTGCACAGTAGCTCACTTAGAAAGGATCTTAGGGGTACAGTAGACTGAAGCATAAGAGTAGGAATTAATGATATAAATTAAGTTGATTAATAATGACGTAAAATCTAAATCCAAAGAAGAGAGAGTCCTGTTGTACGTTTAGGCTGCTTGGTGGTGCTTGGACCACATTTCGAGCACTGTACCCACGCTGCCCTCTAACAGTATTTGCCAAATGAAATGTGTCTGAAGGCGGGATCCGGAAGGGGATGGATCTCAAAATGATGATATACAAGGAACAGTTAAAAGTTGGAAAATACTTATTCTATAGAGGATTAGAATAAGAGAATACCAGAGAGCTGCATTCACCATGTGGAAACAAAAACCAGGATAGAGACAAAGAAGAAATTCAGAGAGGCTCGGCTTTCGGACCTCTTTTCCATATAATATTTAGATTTCTTTTTTCTAACTAACTCTTCTAACATAGTCGAAGTATAGGAGGTGTGACAATCTGTAATGTGCATGGAAAGAGAGACTCCTGAATCAAGAAGGAATTGCAATGCATGATCTTCAAGGAAAAATGAATCTATTATGAAAGTTATGAAAAAAATTAACTTAGCATATATATATATACATACATATATACACAGAACACACATATTTCTGCATATATGCAGCTTCTCTATATGTGTATATATGCCTATATATATAAAATATATGTGTGTGTGTGTTATATTCATTTACTTAGAGTGCTCAGAATCAAGCTTAATAGAAGAGGAAATAGATGAGGGGAATATTTTAAAATATTAACAGGTAAATTCTCCTGTGTCTCCATACATCCCCATCCCCCATGGACTTTCCCCAGCTATGACATCTAAAGTACACTGTGTCACAGAAGAACGTAGATGACAAAGGATTAAAATTCCTGGCTTTGGAATATCCAAAACCTAGGATTCAGGGCAAAACAAAAACATTTGGGAGACCATATAATGAAACAGTAACTATTTTAACCTCTCCTGAAACTGGGTAAAGGGTGTTTGGGATAAGGGGAAGGTTAGAGGGTGTCACCCCACAATCAAAGACAGCCGAGAAATTGGCAGGCATCTCTCTCCTGATCCATTGCCTTGAGAAGACAAGGGAACAACTGATGGGTTTGAGACTCTGAAAGCACAGAGCTGTAACCATGGAACCAGCCGTCCCTCAGTTCCCATCCTAGTGCTGGAGAAGAGAAAATGTCTGTTTCATGTGCCCAGGCCTCATAAAATTTCACAGTACCTAGTACTTGCATAACTGAGAGCATTGTGGACCTAACCCAAAGCAGCGGAAGATCAGGAGAGGCCTCAAGTGGGAGGGACCTAGAGATGGAAATCAAGCTGGAAAGGGAATAATTGATGACATTTAGGACCAGATATGTGCCAGTGTTGTGTGGGCACTGGTACACCCTGGCGTGCGGGAGCCAATTGTGTACATTCCTTCCCAGCTGTACGCCTTCAGTGATGGGAAAGGTAATATAAAATGGCCTTTGTAGGAGTAGTTACACTATGGAAATTGCACTAATTAGGGCTCTTCCCCCCACCCCTTTTTTTTTCAGAGAGCTGGTTTACCGGCATACCACTGGTTATACCCCTACCCCTGATGCCTCAACATTATGTAGAGCCTTAAGAAATTAATTTTTTACTATCCAGTGAAATGGTAGCTTGAAATAGAAATTAAATTATTATCATAAAATTACAATATCACATTTCACGCACACCTGAGATTGCAGACTGAGATTCATACTGTATCTAGTTTATTCATACTATAAACTAGATGTTGTAAAAATTAATTTTTAGAAATACAATAAATGACAACTGAACCCTTCTAGCAAGTCATAAAACTTAAGAAAGAAACTTCCTTTCTTTGAAGAGAAGAATAACCCAGCATTTGTCATGGCACCAGAGATATTTTTAATACTACAAGTTTTAGTATGATAGCATATTATACCAGCAGTGAAAACTGTTGCCTCCTGTATGCCTTTGGAAATCGCTTAATTAAAAAGTATCACTTCCTTATCCTCTTTTGAAAATCTCCTTTCCTTTCTCTTCAATTCTATCATCACTGTTACTTATCTCTATTTCCTGCTGTGTATGTACAAACATTCTTAGGTTCAACCCACAAGAAGACTGTTGGTTGTGGAAGAAAATCCAATCATTACACGGATCATTTTACTGTTGTGATATTTTAATACATCTAGTGTGTCTCAGTGCCATGAGAGAACTTCCATTTCAATGGTCATGTAATGTCACCTCTATCAAATCCTTACAGCTCATGATCCCACATGTTGGACCCTGGATAACACCATTAGGGCTGGGCATTTTGCAACCCATTAACAATCATTAGTAGTTGTTGACTGACCTGGATCTGTTTTTATATCTTATATAAGTTTTCATATTACTTTGTGATAATAATGGGCATGTTGGTATAATCATTAGACCTCTATTAACATTCTGAGATATATATTAGTAGTTTAAAACGTTCTTATAATCCTAGACTAAAGGACTATTTAGACTAATACTTTTTTTTAACAAAGAGAGAGAGCTATTGTAATACTTTATTAACCTTGTGAATTTTATACAGAGAAGTAACTATTTTTCTAAAGTTTTTAATGAGTATTGTCTGTGATGAAAGTGATGTGTTTTCATGGTATTTTCTTCTAAAGTATTTATGAAGGAAAGAACAGAAGAAAGACGAAAGCTTGAGAGAGCTATTCAAAGCAACCAAAGGGACTGAGCTACAGGAGAATACGTCACTCATTTATTCAAAAGGTCTGGCAAGAGGTGATGATTACTATGGTATTCTGTTAAACACAGAGGGGATGGTAAACACTGAAGTTCAAACTCAACCTGAAACGTGGGTTAGAACATTATCATTCTCTGGCATCAAGCAACTCAGCTGCCCAAGGGGCAAGTCTTCACGAATAAGCAATGGTAGTTTTTTAAATGGATATAAAATAAAACATTTAAGGAATATCTGTTCCAGGTCCCTGGAGGTGAGGGTACAAGTAGGAAAATGATAGGTTGCAGGATAAATTCTGAGACCTCTTTTAAGTCGTAGAAAACCATATGCCATTTGCAAGCTTACCCGAAAAACATTTAAATGGCTACTAAGAAAAAAATATGTAAGTTTGCTTTCTGTCAGAGGAACCATAAATAGATTGAATAGGTTATGTCCACTGGAATTTTTTCATTAGACTGATGTAAAAAGTCAGAAGCATCTCAGTGTTAACACGATCAAAGCTATTCAATTTATTTTCCTTCCTGAAATTCTACTCAAATTTTCTTTACCACTGAAATCAAATAGTAAACACTGCAGTTGAGAATCCCTTTCTTTGTGCTACTTTATGCTCTTAACTTTAAAGAGAACCTGTCACAATGTGTGGCATTTATTTTTTTGCTTTTACAAGCTTGTGTTTTCCACTAACTCTGAATGCCAAAAGTGTAAGGACACATGGTATGCACTGTTGTATGACTGGCACCCAATATAGTTCTAGCATATAGCAGGTATTAGGTAAATAACTGTGTGCAATTGATTTAACTTGAATATTTAATTCTTTTTCTTTCTTCCAAGTGTTTGTATCCTATCGCTATGTGAAGATTCTTAAATGCCCTTTGACACTTCTTCTCCATAATTAAAGACAGCTCACTCCTTTCTTTTCATTCCCATGAAGAAATCCTTGCGTAATACCTTTGTCCTGTGAGTCACCAGTTTAAATACTCCCACCAGAAAAGAAATTGCATAAATTAAATAAATTGCTGTCCTACCAATCTCCTTCCTCCGCTTCACAGTATTACTTGAATATCTGAAATATACAACAGTGATTTTAACAGAATTTTCTAAACAGAACTTTAAGATTCCAAAGAAAACATACCAAGAATCACTGGTAGTTTCATGTGAAAGTCAACATTTTCTGTGCCCAGCAAGTTTCAACCTATGCTAATTCTTCACTCTACCCATGTTGGTGAGGGGTAGGCCGGGGAGGAGAATTGAATCATCTTTCCCAGAGTTCAAATTGTGGGCCTTCCCTCAGACTTTTTCAGACTGAAAATGGAGAGGTTCTCATATCTGTGACACATTTCTACTTGCTCCCTGGTTCATTTTTAAACCTCCCCCTCATATCTCAGACTCCTATTAATAGAGAAGAGAAAAAAATGACAGTTTCCTTGCTCCCTTTGATGTTAATTTTACTCTTCTGCCCTAATAGCCACGTTGTTCCTCTTTCTTCCCTGTGATCTTTTTGGCCACCTTCTCTGTCTTTGACTTGCCTTTGCTGGCCGGGGCCTCTGCCGATCATCTTGGGCCTTCTCCTTCTGGTCGGTCCTGGATCAGCTATTCCCACTCTCCTCTCCCCACAACCCACCCTGTGTACGTGGAGTCCCCCTCCTCGCTCGTACATCTCTGTCCTTGACTGCATGAAGGCAGAAGCCCTGTGTCGGTGTCAGACTTTCAGAGATCTGCCAGAGGCTATCTTCTGCTGCTTTCTCTGGTCTTGAGCACTTGCCTTCTTGAAACCACTTGAAATTCTTCCTCTTCCCTGGGCTTCTTCCCTGGCCTTGCCTGGGCAGCTCCATCTCGGCCATCCAATACTAGCAGTCAAGTTCACAGTTCTGGTCTTACTCTTGCTAAACTAAAGGTTTCCTCAGACGCTTTTTGACAATTTCCTCAATAAGCAAAATGCAGTGGAAGCCAAAGCAGCCTTTTTGCTCAACAGTCCCAATTCTGAAATTACATATCTGCCCAATACCATGTCTAAATGCTTTCCCTTTCTTCCATCTCTACTTTTATTTTTTCCCCTTCTGTAAAACTTACCCAGATCCATTAGAAGTGGTAATGATAAATTCCAAAGTCATACAATTTGGAAAAAGATACGGGGGTCTACCAGTGGACGAAAGGCAGAGTGAAGAAGGAAGGAGACGGGGAGAAGGCAGATGAGAGAGGGCCAGCTGTTGTCCGGCAGTCTGTCTGAAGAGAAGTACGCCGGCTGTCCACATTCTAAGAAGTGGGCGGTGACGGTCAGGCTCCCTGTTGGCTTCTCCCATTTGGACCTTTTAGTTGTATTTCTGAGAAAAGGTGGAGACGTGACTGACTGTGCTTCAGAAGCTGCCCAGATCGCTGCAGTCAGCAGTTTGGGGCCAGCTGCCAGGGCCAGGGAGCAGCTGCCTCCATTAAGGCCACTGACAAAGGGACAGCCAGCCGGTGAGAACTGCTCGCTCCCAGAGGCGTTGACAGTGCCCACAGAGATAGTGGCTGGCGTGGACCCGAACGCAACCGTGGCAGGTTTCCAAGCTCCATTCGTGGGGAAACGGCCTGATTTTGGCCACTGTGCCTGTTTCACATTTGCCTCCTGATTTATCATACCCACTCTCCATGCCCTGCAAAAACTCTATGCAGACAACACGCCAGACTCTGCAGATCCCCAGAGGGTAGGTTTTCCAAGGTAGAGGTCTAGGCTGTACTCCCACTCTCCTTCTGTCTCATTTTTATCATCAGGGAAATAGAAAATCAGGAGAGGAGACAAAAATGCAAGCCTGTTGGCTATCTGATTTATTTAACTGCCTACGTTTTCATTTTTTAAAAGTTTAAACATTTTTTCCTAATTTGCAAGAGTAGTACCTGTGGAAAGCAGAAAAAAATTTAAAACACTGAAAAAGGCAAACAAGAAACCCTCAAATGTGATTTCATGCCAGTCTTTACATAAAATGTAAGATACATTTAACATATAACAAAATACTTAATACAACTATAATACATATTGTTTAATATATAGCATAGACAATTTGCCACATAATGTATAGTATATTACAATGTAATATGTAGTATTCAATATAAAAACATATAACATGCAATATACATCAAATAACATTACCTTAATTCTAAGATACATATTTGACCTCAATTTAAAATTTTCTTCAATTAGAATAACTCTTATAATTAATATTTAGAATAAATTGATGATGTACCCTAAGTAAGAGGAAATCTGAATGCCGTGGGTCTATTAGAGTTTTTACAAAAATATCACATCATGGAATAAAGTTTTTGTAGCCTTAACAATTGATCAGTAACTGTCCCATGCCAATACCTAGCCTTTTACCTCATGAATTTTCATAGTTGCCTTGTAATCCGTTACATGGATTTATTATGGTTTACTTGACCTGTCTCTGCTTAAAATCATTCTAAAGACCATATGGCTTTAGGCCTTTAGAGAGATGCAGGAGACAGAGGCAATCTGCTTACCTCTGCAGCCCAGGGAATCTGAATGGGCCCCTCAGAGGACATTACCTTTGACAGACGGCATTTGTGCATGGGCAGTTTCCATATGAACCAACATATGGAGAAGGATGGACCACCAACCCACTTCCACCCATTTTATTTTTCAGGAAGTTTGTGTGACTACACCCATTTTGGGGAGGAAAGCAACTCTCTTAGCCAATCACTCCTTCCTAGCAGTGAAGCCCTTCTGAGCTAAAGCTTCTCAGGATGCCATACTGTTTTACTGAGAGGCATGTCCCCTGTGGCACTCGAAACTCCTGTTTGATTTACTCTACTGCAGGCTTGTAGTGGCCGAGGGTCCCAACAGACTCAAAACACCCGAGACCATTGCAGAGTAGCCTAAAGAACCAAGGGAAGTAAGAAGGCGAGAGAAAAAATAAAAAATAAAAAGAAGACAAATGGCAGGGTTATCTAAGTAAGTTCATGATATCAGAGCTAAATGACTTTTATCAGGGTTGACGTGCTTTGTTTCGTCGCATTGGGGGACGGGAGTACCTTTTATAACACCAATTGTTAATATTTTATTCATTATTTTCTAACTTTATTGAATGTCTGCCAAGTGCATGGCAATACCTAGTCCCTTCCCAGATTGTTGCTATTGGGCAGTGGCTGGGGGGAGGGGGGAAAAGACAGGACGTTTATGTCTACATCTTTTACATTTGAAGAATCAACGCTGTATGTCAGTGTTAAATGGTTTCTTCCATCTGCAACACCAATTTGCTAGACTGTTAGCTTTTCTTGAAGGCAGAAATAGTAAAAGGTACTTGGCTTTCCTCATCCTTAACAAGGCAATTCATATCTTTACAAAAGTAAGAACTATGTCTGATAATTAGCTTTTATAACTTTTTTTTTTTTTTGACTTGGTTGACACTGGCAGCCGACTAAATAAAATGGACCATAGATGTTTGAAACTGGTCAATCTCAAGGGCATGGGGTTGTATGACTTACTATTTGACAACTAGAACATGAGCAGTAGTTTGCTTTCAAGATCCATGTTTCCAAAAAACTCAGAATTAATGCTTTTCAACATGAGATTATAAGTTGTGTAGCTTGAGTTAAGCAGAGAACTCACATCAGTTTCAGTAACATGAGATGTCCTCTTCCCAAAGTCTTTTCCGTCAAGTTTACCTAGAATTTTGATTTACTTATGATTACATTAAATCAACACTCACCACAGTCTAATTCATTTGGATTATTGTTAATTATGGCTACCAAATACTCTTGAAATATTGATATAATATTAAAACTGAGAAACCAATCATATGGTCAGCAAGTAGCATTTATCAGTATTGAAATGCCTCCCTAATTAGTAGATAGATCACTTCGATGATTGTAAATCTGTCAGGAATGATTCATAACTAACTATAGTATAAAATAATAATAATAATATTCTGAATTAGAATGTGTTGGCATTTATGCTTCTTACTAGGGAGTTTAAAAGTGACTTCCTTTCCTTCTATATTTTAGTCATTGACAGTTATGTTAAGGAGCAAAGCAGAGATGGACATTGTTAATTAAGACAATTACAATGAACTATGTTACTTTGCAATTGAATATTCATACCATAAGGGAGTATACAGTATTTTGACTATTAAAACTCTCCTATCATAACAAGAAATATCCCTATATAATATTAAAATACGTATTACTCAATCATGACTATTAGCTCAGCTAGCTTAATAAATCATCCTCAGATGTCCTGTAATCTGTGATCTTATTAGATTTTTCTTTTGATTCTCTCTCTCTGTCTCTCATTCTCTCTCCTTAATGCCACAAATGGCTCTTTTCAATTTTGTAAGAACTATGAGATTTGAATTCCCAGAGGGACTGTGATATTTTTCTAGCCCAGCTCCCTTAATAAGGTAATGAGGAAATTGAGACCAGAGAAGCGAAAAGAATTTGCTGGAAGCACGTGGCTAATTAGTGATGAAATATGGGCTGGGATTCATGTTCTCAACTCCCAGATCAGTGTTCTTTCCATATTCAATTTTGTTTAGGTTTCTAAAAAATAAATATCCTCTTCACTCTGAAACAGTGCTTATATCAAAATTATCATATCCGTGAATATTACTTTTTAAATATTGGTGCAAAATAAAACTTATGCTTCTTTATTATCTGTTTACTCTCCAGGTCACTAAATTGTGTCTTCTAACATTTGTTACAGAGTCACACATATTTGGCTGAGTTTAGGCACTAAACTCATTAGGGAATGAGGAAGGATCTGTGTATTTAAAATGAGGACCAGGTGGGATACTAAATCTCCATGGATACCAGTAAGACAAAATTAAGGACAAGGTCTGGGCCCCGGGTGCCATGACAAGGGGGAAAGTGGGAAACTGACCTCTCTGAGAAGACACTGAATTAATTTAGGAAAATCGGAATTGATTTGTTACCTAGAATTGATTGAATCTGGCTATAGATTAAAGTAGGACTCAAGATACAAATTAACTTGGCTACAGAAAAATTAAGAAAGTTACATGTCTTATACTCTTGAGCTTTGTAGATCACAGTGTTTGTTTCATGCCTACTATACTTCTATTTTTCTGTATTTTAATGACCTTCTTACACGTTTGTCTCTCACACCAGCCTATAAACGTGTACGTATTAAAGAGAGTAGTTTTAGTCATTTTTGTATTTCCAAACCCTTGCTATTTTGGAGATGATGAGGGATTGTTTCTCTATTAGATTGATTGCAAAAATGGCCCCAATGGCTCCTCACCCTGTAGCCATGCTCCTTGCTATGTAACTTTATAGTTCTTCCCATTAAGACATAGAGTCTCTTCTTCCACCTTTGGAACCTGGGCTGCCCTTGTCATTTGCTTTGCCTAGTAGAGTGTGATGAAAGTGACAGCATTCTAATTCTGAGCCTTGGCCTAAAGAGGTCTTCTCCTCCTCTGCTGACTCCCTTAGAACCCTGTCACCACTGTATTAACTAGACTGGCTAATCTGCTGGACACTAAGGGGCCACATAGAGGAGAATCCCGTTGTCCCAGCTGACACCATTCAGAATCAACCCATGTCCGGTCAACGTCCAAACACAGAAAGGAATCCAGGTACAATCAGCAGAGCCATTAGTCCAGTTCAAAGCTTCCTGTAGATTCACAAGTAGGCTCAGCTGAGATCAGTGGAACCGCCCAGCTGATTGAGAAACTCATGAGCCAGAATACATGCTTATCGTTTTAAACCTCTGAGTTTGGGGGAGGTTTGTACACAGCGTTATTATGGCGATAGATGATTGGTATACTTTATAAAACAAATTGATCAATTGCTCAAAAATAATTAAGTAAATAATGACTTAAGTAATAAGATAGTAGTGAAGCACAGTATTTGTGGGCTCGAGGCTTCTTGGTTTTTATGACTGTTTCATTTTTTCCCTAGTGCCTCAATGAGCATCAGTGTGCCAAAGAGCAATGATCCTGAAAGGGGTGTTATTCACGTATTTGCTTCTTTCTCGATGCATGACCTTAGACAAGTCACTTAATCATGGCTTCAGTTTCCTCTTTTATAGAATAGAGATAATGATCCTACCTTGTCGACCTCACAGGATTATTGTATTGAATGAGAGAATATTTGGGACAGTGTTTTGAAAGCTATATGCACTCCAAATGCTGAATAGAGAGACACAACTGCCCCTTTGGTGAAGGGTGAGTGGAGGTTGAGAGAATGACAGAGGAATGGGAGAAACATAGGAAGACTGATAAATCCTGGGGATACCTAGGGTCAAATGGTAACTGTGAAACTATGTCCACGCCTCACTCTCTTCTAGTGTTATCAAGTTTGGTGATGGATTTTCTTTTCTTGACAAATTGCCATTGCAGGTTATTTCCTAGATGATATTTCTGCAAATGGAAAATCATTCTCTATTGCCTGAATGGCACTAAAGGAAGTTATTATTTCACATCTGATTCCATAGATCTTGCATTTAGATTTAACAGCAAGAGGGTTAATAAAAACAGAACTAGAGCCAGTAGCAATTGAAAAATGTCACTTCTCTATCTGGCTACAATGTGTCACCTTATAGGTTGCATCCTCTGAACGATAAAACATAATTTACTGCATCAAAAAGTAAATCTGAAACTCATTTCTACATTCTCCATAACATGAGACCTGTTTAGGAAGATTTTCTATTGGCTTTTCGAAAGAAAAGAAGTGGTGAGTGAGAGAAAATTTTAAAATGAACATATATTTGAAGATGGCCCTTTAATATTTATGTGAAAAGAACTAGTAATACAGTTACAGTCACCTTGTCTGCTGATTTATAAAGTGAGTTATCTATAAAATGTTTAAACTAATTTTCAGTTTATTTGAAGAAAACTGTTGTGTTATTAATATACGACCATAAGTTTCCTTAACTGGTATGTAGTTAGATGCCTCTGCTCTCTAATTACTGAGTAAGAAGAAAAGAAGTTTAATAGCAGTTATTTCCTCTCCATAACATTTTGATGCAAATAAAATAATCTGTTCAAAATATAAAGAACTGTGATTCTCTTTTAATCATTGTTTTAGAAATTCACACGTTTGATGTGGCGTTTTTAATTTCAGAAGTTACTATGCGAAATTCAATAATCACATTTATTTATTACTTTAGATGCCCAAGTGCCGTTAATGAAGGGTCTGCAATATGTCACACCTTTTGGTGACACAGGACAATGGCCAAAGCTGGAACTCATTCATTCATTCATTCATTCATTCATGAATATGCATGTACTCAAAAATATTTACTTCATACAGAATGATATGCACAGTGCTATAAAGACATTTGTATTCTGGCTCATTTTGTAATACTTATATACGATGGTTTTCCTACTAGATTATAACATCTCTTTTCTCTTCATCCTCTCCTTTATCATCTACCTTCTTCTACTTCATCATCCTCCTTCTCCTTTTCCTCCTCCTCATCGTATCTTTTATTTATCTTTGAATCCTTTCAGTGCCTGGAACATAGTAAGTAGCCAATAAAAGTTTACTCAAATAATGTTAATTTTAAAATAACATTTTCTTGTGAGGAGGTCAAGTGCTGGGTTACTTGCTTTAGACACAATATTTAATTAAATTATCCCAACAAATCTATGAAATAGATACTATCAGTCCCAGTTAACAGATAAGAAATTCTAAGCTTGTAGATTTAACTAACTGGCTGAAAGTCACACAAGAGGTCAGGTGGGGAGGTTGGCTTAGACCTCACCAAGGGGTGCTGAGGAAAAACAATGTAACTGCTATTTATATTTTCACCTAAAAAGAGAAAGTTTTCTTCACACTTAATAAACATATTAATAGTAGATGTGTAACTATATCATTCTATATATGTTTTTCTTAAACATCTTTATTGGAGTATAATTGCTTTACAATGTTGTGTTAGTTTCTGGTATACAACAAAGTGAATCAGCTATATGTATACATATATCCCCACATACCCTCCCTCTTGCGTCTCCCTCCCACTCTCCCTATTCCACTCCTCTAGGTGGTCACAAAGCACCAAGCTGATCTCCCTGTGCTATGCAGCTGCTTCCCACTACTATCTATTTTACATTTGGTAGTGTATATATGTCCATGACACTCTCTCACTTTGTCCCAGCTTACCCTTCCCCCTCCCCATGACCTCAACTCCATTCTCTACGTCTGTGTCTTTATTCCTGTCCTGCCCCTAGGTTCGTCAGAACCTTTTTTTTTTTTTTTAGATTCCATATATATGTGTAAGCATATGGTATTTGTTATTTTCTTTCTGACTTACTTCACTCTGTATGACAGACTCTAGGTCCATCCACCTCACTATAAATAGCTCAATTTCGTTTCTTTTTATGGCTGAGTAATATTCCATTGTATATATGTGCCGCCATGTCTTCTTTATCCATTCATCTGTCGATGGACACTTAGGTTGCTTCCATGTCCTGGCTATTGTAAATAGTGCTGCAGTGAACACTGTGGTACATGACTCTTTTTGAATTATGGTTTTCTCAGGGTATATGCCCAGGAGTGGGATTGCTGAGTCATAATGGTAGTTCTATTTTTAGTTTTTTAAGGAACCTCCATACTGTTCCCCATAGTGGCTGTATTAATTTATATTCCCACCAACAGTGCAAGAGGGTTCCCTTTTCTCCACACCCTCTCCAGCATTTATTGTTTGTAGATTTTTCGATGATGGCCATTCTGACCGGTATGAGGTGATACCTCATTGTAGTTTTGATTTGCATTTCTCTAATGATTAGTGATGTTGAGCATCCTTTCATGAGTCTGTTGGCAATCTGTATATCTTCTTTGGGGAAATGTCTATTTAGAAATGTCTGCCCATTTTTGGATTGGGTTGTTTGTTTTTTTGATATTGAGCTGCATGAGCTGCTTGTATATTTTGGGGGTTAATCCTTTGTCAGTTGCTTTGTTTGCAAATATTTTCTCCCATTCTGAGGGTGGTCTTTTCATCTAGTTTATGGTTTCCTTTGCTGTGCAAAGGCTTTTAAATTTCATTAGGTCCCATTTGTTTATTTTTGTTTTTATTTCCATTTCTCTAGGAGGTGGGTCAAAAAGGATCTTGCTGTGATTTATGTCGTAGAGTGTTCTGCCTATGTTTTCCTCTAAGCGTTTTATAGTGTCTGATCTTACATTTAGGTATTTAACCCATTTTGAGTTTATTTTTGTGTATGGTGTTAGGAAGTGGTCTAATTTCATTCTTTTACATGTAGCTGTCCAGTTTTCCCAGCACCACTAATTGAGGAGACTGTCTTTTCTCCATTGTATATCCTTGCCTCTTTTGTCATACATTAGTTGACCATAGATGCATGGGTTTATCTCTGGGCTTTCTATCTTGTTTCATTGATCTATATTTCTGTTTTTGTGCCAGTACCATATTGTCTTGATTACTGTAGCTTTGTGTATAGTCTGAAGTCCAGGAGCCTGCTTCCTCCAGCTCCGTTTTTCTTTCTCAAGATTGCTTTGGCTATTCGGGGTCTTTTGTGTTTCCATACAAATTGTGAAATTTTTTTTTTAGTTCTGTGACAAATGTCGCTTGTAGTTTGATAGGGATTGTATTGAATCTATAGATTACTTTAGATAGCATAGTCATTTTCACAATGTTGGTTCTTCCAATCCAAGAACATGGTATATCTCTCCATCTGTTTGTATCGTCCTTAATTTCTTTCATCAGTGTCTTATAGTTTTCTGCATACAGGTCTTTTGTCTCCTTAGGTAAGTTTATCCCTAGGTATTTTTTTGTTGTTGTTGTCACAATGGTAAATGGGAGTGCTTCCATAATTTCTCTTTCAGATTTTTTGTCGTTAGTGTATAGGAATGCAAGAGGTTTTTGTGCATTAATTTTGTACCCTGCTACTTTAGCAAATTCAGTTAGCTCTAGTAGTTTTCTGGTGGTATCTTTAGGATTCTCTATGTATAGTATCATGTCATCTGCAAACAGTGACAGTTTTACTTCTCTTCCAATTTGGATTCCTTTTATTTCTTTTTCTTCTCTGATTGCAATGGCTAAAGCTTTGAAAACAATGTTGAATAATAATGGTGAGAGTGGGCAACCTTGTCTTCTTACTGATCTTAGAGGAAATGGTTTCAGTTTTTCACCATTGAGAATGATGTTGGCTGTGGGTTTGTCATATATGGCCTTTATTATGTTGAGTTAGGTTCCCTCTATGACTACTTTCTGGAGAGTTTTTATCATAAATGGGTGTTGAATTTTGTTGAAAGCTTTTTCTGCATCTGTTGAGATTATCATATGGTTTTTACCCTTCAATTTGTTAATATGGTGTATCACATTGATTGATTTGTGTATATTGAAGAATCCTTTCATTCCTGGGATAAACCCCACTTGATCATGGTCTATGATTCTTTTAATGTGCTGTTGGATTCTGTTTGCTAGTATTTTTTAAGGATTTCTGCATCTATGTTCATCAGTGATATTGGCCTGTAGCTTTCTTTTTTTGTGACATCTTTGTCTGGTCTTGGTATCAGGGTGATGGTGGCCTTGTAGAATGAGTTTGGGAGTGCTCCTCCCTCTGCTATATTGTGGAAGAGTTTGAGAAGGACAGGTGTAAGCTCTTCTCTAAATGTTTGATAGAACTCGCCTGTGAAGCCATCTGCTCCTGGGTTTTGTTTGTTGGAAGATTTTTAATCACAATTCCAATTTCAGTGCTTGTGATTGGTATGTTTATATTTGCTGTCTCTTCCTGGTTCAGTCTTGGAACGTTGTGCTTTTCTAAGAATTTGTACATTTCTTCCAGGTCATCGATTTTATTGGCATATAGTTGCTTGTAGTAATCGCTCATGATCCTTTGTATTTCTGCAGTGTCAGTTGTTACTTCTTCTTTTTCATTTCTAATTCTGTTGATTTGAGTCTTCTCCCTTTTTTTCTTGATGAGTCTGGCTAATGGTTTATCAATTTTGTTTATCTTCTCAACGAACCAGCTTTTAGTTTTATGGATCTTTGCTATTGTTTTCTTTGTTTCTATTTCATTTATTTCTGATCAGATCTTTATGATTGCTTTCCTTCTACTAACTTTGGGGGTTTTTTGTTCTTCTTTCTCTAATTGCTTTAGGTGTAAGGTTAGGTTGTTTATTTGAGATTTTTCTTGTTTCTTGAGATAGGAGTGTATTGCTATAAACTTCCCTCTTAGAACTGCTTTTGCTGCATCTCACAGGTTTTGGGTCATCGTGTTTTCATTGTCATTTGTTTCTAGGTATTTTTTGATTTCCTCTGATTTCTTCAGTGATCTCTTGGCTACTTTCTAGTGTATTGTTTAGCCTCCATGTGGTTGTATTTTTTACAGTTTTCTTCCTGTAATTTATATCTAGTCTCATATCGTTGTGGTTGGAAATGATACTTGAAACGATTTCAAGTTTCTTAAATTTACCAAGGCTTGATTTGTGACCCAGGATATGATCTATCCTGGAGAATGTTCCATGAGCACTTGAGAACAAAGTGTATTCTGTTGTTTTTGGATGGAATGTCCTTTAAATATCAATTAAGTCTATCTGGTCTAATGTGTCTTTTAAAGCTTGTGTTTCCTTATTTATTTTCATTTTGGATGATTTGTCCATTGGTGAAACTGGGGTGTTAAAGTGCCCTACTATAATTGTGTTACTATTGATTTCCCCTTTTATGGCTGTTAGCATTTGCCTTATGTATTGAGGTGCTCCTATGTTGGGTGCATAAATATTTACAGTTGCTATATCTTCTTCTTGGATTGATCTCTTGATCATTATGTAGTGTCCTTCTTTGTCTCTTGTAATAGCCTTTATTTTAAAGTCTATTTTGTCTTATATGAGAATTGCTACTCCAGCTTTCAATTTATTTCCGTTTGCATGGCATATCTTTTTCCATCCCCTCACTTTCAGTCTGTATGCGTCCCTAGGTCTGAAGTGGGTTTCTTGTAGACAGCATTTATATGGGTCTTGTTTTTGTATCCATTCAGCCAGTCTGTGTCTTCTGGTTGGAACATTTAATCCATTTACATTTAAGGTAATTATCGATATGTATGTTCCTATTACCATTTTCTTAATTGTCTTGGATTTGTTTTTGTAGGTCTTTTCCTTCTCTCGTGTTTCCTGCCTAGAGAAGTTCCTTTAACATTTGTTGTATAGCTGGTTTGGTGGTGCTGAATTCTCTTAACTTTTGCTTGTCTGTAAAGGTTTTAATTTCTCCATCGAATCTGAATGAGATCCTTGCTGGGTAGAGTAATTCTGGTTGTAGGTTTTTCCCTTTCATCATTTTAAATACGTCCTGCCACTTCCTTTTGGCTTGCAGAGTTTCTGCTGAAAGATCAGCTGTTAAACTTATGGGTATTCCCTTGTATGTTATTTGTTGCTTTTCCCTTGCTGCTTTTAATATTTGTTCTTTGTATTTAATTTTTGATAGTTTGATTACTATGTGTCTTGCCATGTTTCTCCTTGGATTTATCCAGTATGGGATTCTCTGCACTTCCTGGACTTGACTGACTATTTCCTGTCCCATATTAAGGAAGTTTGCAACTATAATCTCTTCAAATATTTTCTCAGACCCTTTCTTTTTCTCTTTTTCCTCTGGGACCCCTATAATTCAAATGTTGGTGAGTTTAAGGTTTTCCCGAGGTCTCTGAGACTGCCCTCAGTTCTTTTCATTCCTTTTTCTTTATTCTGCTCTGTGGCATGTATTTCCACTATTTTATCTTCCGTGTCACTTATCCATTCTTCTGTCTCAGTTATTCTGCTATTGGTTCCTTCTGGAGAATTTTTAATTTCATTTATTGTGTTGTTCATCATTGTTTGTTTGCTCTTTATTTCTTGTAGGTCCTTGTTTAATGTTTCTTGCATTTTCTCCATTCTGTTTCCAAGATTTTGGATCATATTTACTATCATTACTCTGAATTTGTTTTCAGGTAGAGTGCCTATTTCCTCTTCATTTGTCTGGTGGGTTTTTACCTTGCTCCTTCCTCTGCTGCATGTTTCTCTGTCTTCTCATTTTGTTTGGGGTCTCCTTTTCACAGGCTGCAGGTTCGTAGTTCCCGTTGTTTTTGGTGTCTGCCCCCAGTGGGTGAAGTTGGTGCAGTGGCTTGTGTAGGCTACCTGCTGGAGGCGAGTGGTGCCTGTGTTCTGGTGGGTGGGGCTGGATCTTGTCTTTCTGGCAGGCAGAGCCGTGTCCGGCAGTGTGTTTTGGGGTGTCTCTGAACTTAGTATGATTTTAGGTGGCCTCTCTGCTAACAGGTGGGGTTGTGTTCCTGTCTTGCTAGTTGTTTGGCTTGGGGCGTCCGGCACTGGAGCTTGCTGGCCATTGGGTGGAGCTGGTCTTAACACTGAGATGGAGATCTCTGGGAGAGCTCTCACCGATTAATGTTACACGGGGCTGGGAGCTCTCTGTTGGTCCAATGTCCTGAATTCGGCTCTCTCACCTCGGAGGCTCAGGCCTGACACCAGGCCAGAGCACCAAGACCCTGTCAGCCACATGGCTCAGAAGAAAAGGGAGAAATAAATAAATCTTTAAAAAATAAATAAATGATTAAAATAAAAAAATAATAATAATAAATAAAGAAACAAGCAACCAAACCAATAAACACATCCACCAATGATAACAAGTACTAAAAACTAAACTAAAATACGCATAAAAATCAGAAACTAATCAGTCGCAGACAGCAAACCCCAAGTCTACAGTTGCTCCCAAAGTCCACCGCCTCAATTTTGGGACAATTCGTTGTCTATTCAGGTATTCCACAGATGCAGGTACATCAAGTTGATTGTGGGGATTTAATCTGCTGCTTCTGAGGCTGCTGGGAGAAATTTCCCTTTCTCTTCTTTGTTCGCACAGCTCCCGGGGTTCAGCTTTGGTTCTGGCCCCACCTCTGCATGTAGGGCATCCTCAGGCGTCTGTTCCCCAGGCAGACAGGAGGGGGTTAAAGCCGCAGCTTCTGAGGGTGCTCTTGCTCTCTCAGGCCAGGGAGAGGGAAGGTACGGTTGTCATAATTGGAATGTGGGGCAAGCCTGCAGAGGCAGAGGCTGGCGTGACACTGCAACAGCCTGAGGTGCGCAATGTGTTCTCCTGGGGAAATTGTCCCTGGATCATGGGACCCTGGCAATGGCGGGCTGCACAGGCTCCCGGGAAGGGAGGTATGGATAGTGACCTGTGCTTGCACACAGGCTTCTTGCTGGCAGCAGCAGCAGCGTTAGCATTTCATGCCTGTCTCTGTGGTCCGAGCTGATAGCCATGGCTCGCCCCTGTCTCTGGAACTCACTTAGGCGGTGGTCTGCCTTCTGTGGGCACACGGGGAAGGAATCCTCTCTCCTTGCACACCCCAAAACAACAGTCTCTTGCCTCTTCAGCAGGTCCAGACTTTTTCCCAGACTCCCTCCTGGCCAGCTGTGGCGCACTAGCTCCCTTCAGGCTGTATTCATGCAGCCAACCCCAGTCCTCTCCCTGGGATCCGACCGAAGCCCGAGCCTCAGCTCCCAGCCCCCACCTGCCCCAGTGGGTGAGCAGGCAAGCCTCTCAGGCTGGTGAGTGCTGGTCGGCACCGATCCTCTGTGCGGGAATTTCTCTCCTTTGCCCTCTGCACCCCTGTTGCTGCGCTCTCCTCCGTGGCTCCGAAGCTTCCCCCCTCCGCCACCCGCAGTCTCCGCCCGCGAAGGGCCTTCCTAGTGTGTGGAAACCTTTCCTCCTTCACAGCTCCCTCCCACTGGTGCAGGTCCCGTCCCTATTCTTTTGTCTCTGTTATTTCTTTTTTCTTTTGCCCTACCCAGGTACGTGGGGAGTTTCTTGCCTTTTGGGAAGTCTGAGGTCTTCTGCCAGCGTTCAGTAGGTGTTCTGTAGGAGTTGTTCCACATGTAGATGTATTTTTGATGTATTTGTGGGGAGGAAGGTGATCTCCACATCTTACTCCTCTGCCATCTTGAAGGTCGCCCCCCCATGTATGTTTTTTATTTCAAAAATAAATTTACTGGTGGAGGTAAACCAAAAAATATTTTAATCTGCTGATATGAACTAGAGTTTTATAAACTGTGGGTTGTGACCCATTAGTGGCTAGAAAAATAAATTTAAAAGATCTGGCCCAGGATTTATTTGAATGCAATAGGATAGGATGAGATAGAAAGGAATGTAAAGAAACGGAGTGGGATGGAATGGATCAGTTTAGAATAGAGAATATCAATAAGATTCACATGTTTTAAGTATTAAGAAATTTTGTTTTATGCATATCTAAATATGTGCTGTTGTGATGTGTTAAAATCTATTTCTTACTGTGGATAACAGTAAAATAGTTTGTTCTAAATAACTACACTCTGAGCTGCAAGCCAGGATCCTGCAGACATTTTAAAGTTGAAGTCCATTATTTATGGCACACATTCTTTAGGTACCATCTGATCTTAGTTTCATCTGGTTCAGTTTACACTCACATTTTACCTGCTTGGTCTCTGGAAGCAACTGAGTTCTGGGTCTCAGATCTTGTATGTCTCCTATCTATTCATTTCAGTTGTCTCAGTAATTGATTTTAACATAACCATATGACAAATCCTCTAGCTAGTAATCTGAACAGATATGTTAGACCCATTTGTAAGACAGGTTTATCCCAATCTAGATATTCCATCTTAGTGCCGATATTACAAAGCTAACACATGAGAATAAAAGCTACAGCATGAGACTGATAATAGCTACTATTTCTGAGAACTTGCTAAATGTCTGTCACCATGCTATATAATTATTACATAATTATTAGTCCTGAAAATGATCCCATGGTATGGATATAACTAGTTATATTTATAGATGAAGAAATTGAGGCTCAAAGAAGTAAGCTATCTTGTTTAATATTACATAGTTACATGACAGAACCAGAAGTCAAGCCCAGATATATGCAGTGCAGACTCATTATCTATTTTCCCATCTATTTAGGTGCATGGCTGGATATCTTATTCTCAAAAACTGCAGGACATATTCTAATTCCCAAAGAGAATGCAATTTATTTCACACTTTCTGTGACTACTTTCTGAGTATAGATTATTGTTACCTCCCACCAGGACTGTCAAATTAGATTCCCAGTGGCCTCTGACTTTGCTTCTTTTAATCCAACATAAATACTGATGACTTTCCCTATAACACTCTAAAAATCTGCCGTGCCTCCCCTTTACCTATACCACTTGTGATAGGCAGAATAATGGCCACCAAAGTTCAAAATCATCATCACCACCTCTACCATTGTCATTGTCATCTTCATCTCATCATGGCTTTTCTTTTGTTGATCTTTATAGCCTCTTAATACCTGGAACATAGTAGTCAATAAAAGTTTGTTTAATCAGTATTAATTTTAAAATAATCGCAGGTCTATTGGTGCAAACCAAACTCCTGATAGAAACTCCTGCCCACTTTCACTGCCCTCCAGGGTAGATTCCTCTGCCTCTCTTATTGGACTAAAATCTTCTTGAAGACTAGGATGATTTGGTACACCATTGTATGGGCTTTGCATTTTGTAGATATTCAGTGCCCTTAATTGAATGGAAGTGAAAGTTAATATAATTATTACAAGAGGCACTCCAGCATAGTTAATAGGCCACACACTTAGATAACTGAGAATGCAAGAGATAGGTTATTCTTTGCACTGCAGATGATATTTTCTAAAACTAAATAAAGGAGCACTAACGGAATAAGACTTTAGGTTATCTTATCTCTAGGTAAAATGAAAAGCTTTGATCTTAAGCACTACTATGCCTTCTTTTTACTGCAGCAATACTTGCCTCCGGGAACCCACAAAAGCCCTAATTCTTAAAGAGGATGCTAAAGCCATGTGGTTTACTCAACAATAACAAGCACTCTGTCTGCATGACTCCTTTTAAAACTTTCATTAAGCTTGTAGTCCTTTCTACAAAACAGGTTTTTCTCATTAGCTCCAGGTGTTGAATGTCAAGGTCTGATTCACAGTGGAATAGAGGAATTATTCAGCAGCATTTAGCCAGAGGGCAAAGGTGCCAAAGCCCGGGAAGTGCTTAGAAGTTCATAGTAAATAGAGATCCAGAATCAGAAATGGGGGTGAGGGATGGCAGTAGAAAAACAATCTGAAAAGAAAGAAAAAAAAAAAAAAGATAAAACATTCTGTTAAGAAATTGCAAGGAGTCAAGAAAAAAGTTAAAAATCCTTTTAAACACGATCCAGTCCCTTCAATTGGCTTAGAAGGGGAATAAGTGAGCCCACATGGGGAAGATGACACACAGGTAAACCTGATTACAGATATAATCGGAAATAAGAGCAGATTCAGGCCCTCCCTACATTAAAAAAAGGAAAATATTACTTTCACAGGAGCATTAGACTATGGAATTAGACTATGTTTAATACCTTTGATATCAATAGAGGAAACTAAATGCCATGTGACTATGGGTTATTGCTTTCCTGTCCTGCCTTTTCCAGGGTGAGTTGCAAACACACTTATGCACTTATGTGTCCTGAGTGATGTTGAACATAAATATAATTGACCTTAATGAACAGAACAGGCAAAATAATCCTTCTGGAATTCCACTGCACAGAAGCAGTCTTCAGAATGCCTCTTCCGAAAAAGCAACAGTGTTTTGGAGTATTTTTAGATACTGCTACCTAGGCAGGATTTTCAGTAGAAATATGGGCAACAAAACACATACTGACGTCTTTGGGATTTGTGTGGATGCTTGGAGGTGATTAGGCAGGCTACTAGGATAATCTGTTATGGGGACAGGGCATATTTGGGAGATAAAATGAATGAAAGCAAAGGATTTCTTAGTAATCCTACCTACATTGTATACTTGGTTTACACTATTTCCAGCTGTGAAAGGCTCAGCCTAGGTAGCCCAAAGCCAGTGCTGTCACCGGAAGATGTGTGAATTTCGCTGAGCTCCAGCTGGGTGCTATCAAAGCCAATATAAGAGGAAATACGGTGCTTTACCTGGCTGAAGACTTTTCAGAAGTGTGAAATGTCACATACCTCTTGTTGAAAGTCTGCTTATTCCTCTAATCTCATCAGTGTCTGAGTTTTATTGCACTGAGAAGTTCTTATTTCTGTCCTCCATATAAGTAAGCTTTTAGTAAATTAACTGAATGGGTGGGCAGCATGGGGAGCTATTGGAGAACAGGGTGACGGGAAAGGGAGGCATTTTTCTTCCACCCCCTATGTCCTTCCAGCTGCTGGAGGCTGTTAAGGCCTTTAAACCTTGTTTATTAGCTGGGGGTTTGGGATCTGCATCAGTGTTAGTGGGTGTTTTTATTTGATGTCTGCTGACTCACTTGGGTTTTGAAGTACATTCTATGTCACTTCTCCAATGTGATCTTTCAGAATGAGAGGAAATTATATTTTTAAAGATAAAACTTGATATTTCCTAACCTCACTACCTGGCTGTATTGTTAGTCAGTGTTTAAATGTCAAGGAGAAGCAATTAGCAAAACTTCCTCCACTCCTTATGCCCAGGCTTATTTTTGTGCCTCAGAAGACTTTTTTCAGTATAAAGTAATAGTGCCATCCAAAGATCTTTGAGTTTGTTATGGTCGCAGGTATTATAAACTGCAAAATACTTATTACTTCTGCTCTGTCTTGGTGTATTTTAATCCTTTGTGTTTTAGAATGAAAAGAGAATAATATCATTACCTCTTTTTTTTTGAGTGTGTACTCTGTACAAAGCACTGTGCTAGTCACTGGAGCGATTGACAGATGAGATTCTCTGATTTCATAGATGTTATAGTTACTGAATACATACACATATTCATAAGAATAACAAACAACAATGATATGTAGCGCTGTTTACTTAACAGTTAAAAAGTAGAGAAGGCTGTGTGTTCGAAGGCATTGCACCAACCCCAGTTCTTTTATGCCATGTGTATCCCACACCTTACTGTTTTGAATGTTTATATTTGCACATTGCATACCAGCAGACCTCGCAAAGTGGGGAAGAAATCGTTCTAAGAATGGGAGTTTAGTTCAACCGTAAATAAAATGCTGCTGGAGTGAATACAGGTTAAACATAAAAAGAGTAACACTCAATCAAAAAGGAAACAAGACGACAACCTGGAGATTATTTCCTGAATGAATTATAACTGGCCATTTGAAGAAGCCTCAAAAGACAGAGTTGTATCTGAGTATCATTCAACTTGATATGGCTTTAGGGAAATAGAGGCAAGGGATACATTTGCTAGTCTGGCCTAATCTGCCTCTTCCCCTCTAAGAGCTCGGATAGTAGAATGGTAGAGACATTAAAATGTGTACTGAAAAGTGTTTCTGAGAACCATGTAGTCAGTTATTTTTAATGACTCTTTAAAAATGCTCTAAGACAATGCCTCTTGAGCTTTAATATACATATGAGTTATCTGGTGATATCATTAAAATGCTGATTCAGATTCAATACATCTGGATCAAGGCCTGGCTATTTGCATTTCTACCAAAATCTCAGGTGATACCTATGCTGGTGGTCCCAGGACTACCCTTCGGGTTGCAAGAATCTAAGAGACTGGAAATACAAATTGTGGCATTTCCAATGGGCTTGGCCAGACTTGTAAAGGAGCCCTCTGATAATGTGTTTCTAGTGACATAGCAAAACTAAATAGTTTACATAGGACTAGAGGTCAGTAATGAAAATTCAGGAATATTTTAGGGACATTAAAATCAGTAGACATAAAAATAAACTTTACCATAGAAAGGGAAGTTCCTAGAATAGAAAATATTAAATGGAATTTGAAATAATTATGCTACAGAGAATAAATATCAGGGAAATATGTTACAAAAGTGAGATTCCAAGGATTGGTAGGCTTGGAATGTGATTTTAGGCCACAAATAAAATTCTGAATGGAGATTGGGAGAGTGGGTACATAGATAAAACATTTATTAAACCATTTCTCTCCAGTAAGCGTATAATGAAATGTAAATTGGTATGCATATATTTAATGTCTCACTTATTAGTTGTAAAGTAAAACATAACTACCATCATTATGTAGCATATCAAGTACACGGAGACCTTTCTTTTCAGTTCTCAGAATCTGTCATTAGCTTACCAGGGACCTAGGTTTTTGTTTGTTTACTTACTAGTTAAGGTACACAATCCACAATAGTGAATACCCATTAGAAGACTTACATGACAAATTAGAATCTGAACCCAATTGAGCCTAACTGAAAGACTGTTTTTTAAATCAAAAATCCAAAGTTTATAACATTGAAAAATTATCAGTTGCTTTTACATGATCTTCAATTAATTCAATAAATATTAACTTAAGTTCTACTAAATGCCAGGAATTCTACTAAGCATAGAACAGAAAGTTATTCTAGAATCAGTGGCCACTCTCACAGTAAATTCTGTGCCTAACCCTCCCACCTTGATTTATTGAACCATACCATCTGTCTCAAAACACGTTCCCTGTGATCAGAGTTACATGCAAGTATACAAAACTGAGATGGCTTGGAGCTTGCCAAGAGATACAAACCAAGTTATGCAAACAAGGTGCAACTTATAATATAGAATGCTATGAGTTCATTGGGAAAATGTCATTGATGTGATTGAAAGGTCCTATGAAGAAGAAAGGTAAGCCAATTTTCCCCAACTCCTGTTTTATTTTGAATGAGCTTCCTTCATCTTCATACATAGGAAATTTCTTAATACTCTGTTTGTGATTATCTAATTTGGGTGAGGAGGAGAGTTGTAATGTCAGCTTGTATCCTGGGATTTTCCCTATAAAATATTATTATGAAATTTTCCTTTAGAGAGAGACACACGTTTTAGTATATATGCTAGTTCCTAAAGTAAATATCTGTATGGCAATACATTTTCTATTTAATTTTTAAATTTACCAAGAGGAAGAAATCTGGCATAGTGAGCAGGACATGGTCAGAGAAATAGCTGATATCAAATGGTTTCTCTCCCTTAGCGAGATTAAGCAGGTGAGTCACTAATCTTCAGACATCCTTCCTCCCCTCTTCCCCGCCTCCCCCCCTTGCCCACCCCATACTCTTCTAACCAGATCTTAAAAGGAAATAAGCCTGGAGGGTCTGGAGCCATACGTGTATCTGATGGAAGGAGTGATGGGGCTGAGGGCTCCCCTTCAGGGCTCAAATGATGAGGCCATTTCAAACTGTATGACTGTCCTCAAAGAACAAGCCAAGCAACCAAGAAAATGGGGGCATGGAACGGAGATGCAGAGCGACTCTTCTGAGACAGTTTATCATGTGCTTCCTGATTTATTTCCCTGTCACACTAGTGCTAGGTGATCTGCCTCAGTAAAAGGGAAGAGAAGATTCTGGGGGCAGTTGATTTTGGCAACGGCTGCAGGTATGATTTCTACCCCCTCTTGGAGAGTCATAGTGTATTAAAGGCTCAGAGAAGCCTGTGGTAAAGGAGAAAGTTAACTTTGATTAAACCAAACATGTCCTAAAATTATTTATTTGTAACTACCCCTCACCCTGTTAATAATATCTGGAAATTGTTCTGGGAAACACACTTTGCTAGCCTAGCCTGGCCACCTTGGGAAAGTTTTCCTAAGGATAATGTCAATAGAAAGATAAGTAGAACTGCGTGTGTGTGTGTGCGTGTGTGTGTGTGTGTGTGTGTGAGAGAGAGACAGAGAGAGAGAGAGAGAGAGACAGAGAGAGATTGAGAGAGAGAGCTAGTTAGTTTCAGGGACTTGATGCAGCACACTTGAGTACCCAGCCCCGCCTGATTTCTCTGTACTTTTGAATAATTATATCTGTTTTTTGTTTAACTTTGAGATTGGCTAGTGAAAATGCCCTGATCAATATAGTTATGAATGTAACTAGAATAAAGACTAAGAAATTATTAACATTGTCCAGACAAAAGGAATCTTTCCTCAAATGGCAAATATAAAGAAAAGAAGCGTTTGAAATTGTTTTCTGTGAATTTTCACTTTTTGAAATATACTATACAGTTCGATTCCTCAGTAACTTGCCCCTGGTTATTTATATTTAAATCATGACAATTGATTTGAAATAGAACCCAGAGACAAGTTTATTTTTTTTCCAAGTATACCTTTCAAATCATTGAAGCAATTTTGCATAGTGATTGCATTTATGTATTAGTAAGCTGACACATTAATGAATGCACTGGAATTTTGTTTCTTTTTCAAGAAATGAAGCATAACATATTTATGATGAATTCAATGCTTATAGTCATTTAGAGAATCTCTAATAGCACAGCCTGACCATTTAGTTTACTTAGTTCATAGGAACCTAGATTTCTGGATTTCTTTAGAAAAGTGGAAAGTGCCTTTATCTAGCTTCAGCATCATATTATGATGTATTTATGGATGTGTGTGTGTGTGTATGTGAGAGAAAGAGATGAAGAATATTAGAGTACTTAATGAAATCATATGTAAGTACCTGAATCCAGGTATTCAGGAGGGAGCTGATGAAGTGGCTGAGAGTATCTCTCAAGCAAATAACAATATATTTGACCTATAGTCACCTCTCAATGTTATCTTGTATCATTACTTTTTAACTTTCGCCTTTATTATTAGGACTTAGTAAGCTTCCCAAATGGTGGTAACTAACAATTTTTTCTGAGAACCATTCCAACAGAATCAGGTTGTTGCTATTCTCATAATGATGATCCAATTCTTAGACATAATTCTGATCTTCTAAAGAACCAGCACACTGAAAAATCTGAACATCTGGTAACTAAAGGCAATCCAGTTCTCCAGTTGTCAGGCCCTATTACCTCTTTTCTCAGCAGCCCTGTTGTGTAAGTCTGTTTACAGGAGAGAACGGTGTACCTCTCACCGTTCATGACATGCTCAGTCTAGGAAAGGAACATCCTGTTTAAAATATATTAAAAGACTTGGGTTTTCCTTTATTAAAGACTGTAGGCTACTACACCTGGTTACATCTCGTCTAAACCCCAGCAGTAAAGAGGAGCTCAGTGGCAAACCTGCAGCCTCCTGAGAATCGTTCCCCAGGTATAAGCAGAAGCCATCTCAGGTTCCTACTCTCCCCGCAGATGTCTAGTCCTTCTGGGATTCGTTCCAGTAACCCGTTCAAAAGAAGACGTTTACTGTGGGCAATGCACTGGAATACTGTGTGCTACACATTAGAATACTACAGCTCTATGGGGGGTTTTGTTGCCTTTTTTATATAATTTTAGTTTTATAGTAATCTCTCTCATGATACCCTTTTTCTTATGAGATATTTGTGTAACACAAAGCTTAAGCTTACAGCGCTTTCCCATTCCAAAGAACAACTTTTATGGAAATTGAGTAACGTCTACTTAAAGATGTTCATGCCGCAATAGGAAGGTACTTCTAACTCTCCAACATATATATGATGAAAATGTATATATACATGAAATATGAAATGTGTCTATGTATGTATATATACATACACACACATCTTTATGTATATAAAGACGATGAAAATTCCCCTTCCTGTATTAAATATGATACTAGTTAGTCTACTTTTAAGCTGCAATTGAAGAAACAAAGCCACTGGTTTTTTATGTGTTCCCTATGGTATATGCATTTAGTCTTAAAAACAACTAAGCCACAATTTTAATTGTATCCATACAAAATCTATGATGTATTGTTATGTAGCAGTCACTTATTTGTACACTGAGCTGCTGAGTGGGACATTCTAGTTATATTTGCAAGGTGGGGTATTGGCATGTCTTCCAGAAATGGAAATGGTAGTGTTGGTCCTTTGCTCCTATGCTATGCCCATGTAACCAAGCTGGAGACAGGAACAGCCAGAACACTTGGTGGTAGCCTGAGATGTGTGAGGAGAAGGGCTATGTATTTAAAGTACACAATTTAACGCACGTAATTGTTGGCTTCAGGCACCACTGAAAATAAATTTCCCAAATGGCGATCAAAAGTCAATGTAATTGAGGGATGGGGAAAAATATCAGATGGCAATGGGATATCCCTGGCCATTACCTTATTTTTTTTTTTTCCAGTGTACATTTATACTTATATTGTGAGAATTTTTTAAAAAATATATATCATTAATGGGAATTCAATTTTTTCCCTCTCTATGTTGGTAGGGAGTGGGTTGATATGTGTCTAGGAAAAGAGTATAAGGAAAAGTCAGGAAGTGAATGTTCCTCTATGTGTGTTAGACATAACATTGGTTGGATATTCTTATGGAATTAATGGAAGAAACAAAGGCATGGCTAATTTTTACCTGATTTGCAACTGAACTAAACAATACAATGGGCACAGCCTCAAAAACTGTTACCAGAACGAACATTACTTGTGGCTAAGCAAAATAGAATAACCACACACACTTCATTCTTTATGGCATTAATATGCATTGCCTAATAATATCATCACAAAATTACTCTTCCAAATTCTGTTTAAACAGATTTTGTTAAACCTGTGTACAGAGAGATTGGTTTACAAGCTGGGCTTCTAAACAAGGTTTATATAGTAAAATTCAAAATGAAAGGTCTTTAACTCTTAAGGTTGCTTCTGGCCTCCCTTTCAAGAAATAATACTGAGTAAGGTGTTTGATAGACCAAGGTCATGAACTCCCCAGGAAGCTTTCTGAAGGATGTGAAAGGGGATAAATTGCTTCCTTTTCCTGCTAGCTCCAAAGCACTCCTGTGTCTCAGCTCTGGAAATGCATATGGAAACAATTGCTCCTGGACTATTTCCTCTGCCCTTCAGGTGGGCTGTGGCCTCTCCACGTCTGCAATGTTAACCATACTGCTCAGTACAGAGGTCAGGGGTTAGCTCAGCCAGCCCTGAACAGACAATGCTCCATCCCTAGCCCTTGCTATTCAAAAGAAGGGAGCAAATCCACAGCATTTTTGAGTTCCATTTATTTAATGTAGCATCTGATCCAACATCTCGTTTTTCAGATGAGAAACTCAGCAAGATTAAAATTATTTGTTCAAGGTGAAACTGCTAGTTAAGTAATGAAAGGGTCAACGTTAGAACGCAGGTGTCCTGACTCCAATTCTGGGCCGCTGGTGCTACTTCCTTCCACTTCCTGCCTCTTACGTGGCCTTGCAATCACCCTGGGAGTACAGACCACCAAATTTAGAGGTGAGTCATGAAAGACTTTCATCCAATCCATTCCATCAGGGTCCTCTTTGAAAGAAAAAGGCAGACCTAATCTTTTATTTGTACTGAAAACGGATGATACACTTAGCTCTTACCCCCTGTGTCTTAGTTATGGTTTCTCAGTGCAGTACATTTCATGGAGCTGAAAGTGATATTATTTAAAATGTGGTATTATTTGAGAATATGTGAACAGTATAATAGGTGTAAAGTCTTCTCCCTTTTACTCCTACCTTGTATGCTTTCAAGAGAAAAGCGTAATTTTAAAGGAGATACTACTATTCACCAGGATAAAGTAGCGTTGTTTCTTCTTTATGTTCCAGTATAACTTACCATCCAAATCTCAAAAATAGACTTCATTAAATAGAAGTAAATCTGGTATTTTATCAGTGGGAGAAGCCAGTAAGTACTTCCCAAATTATGTGTGATATGATAGAATCAATCCATTGGCATTCTTGTTGATTTTGCTGATGTATTTTGCTTGTGTATAGCACTGTTTTAGAAGAGCCCTGTAATATCATTTATCCAATTTCCATAATTTATAGGAGAAAACATCAAGGTCCTAAGGGACTAAAGGATGTGTCTGTGTGTCACACCCATAGGTAGCTTGGGCAAACATGAACTCAGGTCTGGAACAATGGTCTTGTTCACTTCACTATGCTATCTGCCAGTATTCATTAATCTGATTGGGGGGAGGTAGTTAACACTTTATAATTAATTCAGTACGTAACCATTTTTCAAAGTAGCAACACTAATTTCTCCCATTTTTTAATATAAAAACTTAAAAATTTTTGTAATAGTTTTAGGTTACAGAAAAATTGTGAAAATAGTACAGGGAGTACCCCATCAACATCTTCTATTAGTATAGTACTTTGTCACAATTAATGAACTGACACTGATACATTATTATTAATTAAAGCCTGTACTTTATTCAGGTTTCCTCAGTTTGTACCTAATGTCCTTTTCCCCTCTAGGGTCTCATCCAGGAACCACATTACATTTAGTCATCATGTCTCCTTAGTCCCCTCTCCACTGTGATAGTTCTCAGACTTTCCTTTTCTTTGATGACCTTGGCAGTTTTGAGGAGTACTAGTAAGGTGTTTTGTAGACCATACCTCAATTGACATTTGACTGATGTTCTCATGATTAAACTGGGGTTATTGGTTCTCGGGAGGAAGACCACAGAGATAAAGTACCATTCTCATCGCATCATATCAGTGCTACACATTATCAACATGACTTATCTCTGTGGCTGTTACTCATAATCACCCAGCTGAGGTAGTGTTTGTTACATTTCTCCATTGTAAAGTTACTCTTTTCTCCCCATTTCCATTCTATCTTCTTTGAAAGGAAGTCCCTGTGAGCAGGCCATACTTAGGGAGCTGCAGTCCATCTCCTTGGGGGAGGAGAACCTACATAATTATTTGGAATCTTCTGCACTGGAGAATATTCTTTGCCATTTGTTTATGATATAACGATTTATTTATAACACTATGGACTCAGATACTTAGTTTATATTTTGGGTTATAATCCAATACTACTTTCTTTATTTTGTAGCTCAAATTGTTGTGGCTTTGGTCATTGGAAACTCTTTCAGTTGGTTCCTATGTCCCTTTGACATACCCCTAACATCATGGTTATGTGTGTCTGAGCACTTCCTTACTTTTTGGCACTTCCAAATGGTCCAGACTCATCTAGTATAGTCCCAGCCCCAGCTATAGAATCATCCACTTCTCTAAGAAGCCTTAGTTCATTTGTTGGAGAATGGTATTAGAAACCAAGATCTGGGCATTAGGTGTGTTTGTTGCTCTGGGGTGTTGTTGCTTCAAGGCCCTCTCAGTTGGCAAAGAAAGAAGATATATGTGTGTGCGTACTAAACTGTGTCTATACACATGCTTTTTTTTTTTTCCTTGCAAAGTGGCTAAGATTGCTTTTTTAAATTTTTAAAAAAAATTTTATTCAAATATAGTTGACTTACAATGTTGTGATCGTTTCAGATGTACAACACAATGATTCAGTTATACATATAAATATATATATATATTCTTTTTTCAAATTCTCTTCCATTACTGGTTATTACAAGATACTGAGTACAGTTCCCTGTGCTATGCAGTAGGTCCTTGTTGGTTATCTATTTTATATATAGTAGTGTATATATTTTAATCCCAAACTCCTAATTTATCCCTTCCCCCCTTTGCCCTTTGGTAACCATAATTTAGTTTTCTATGTCTGTGGGTCTATGTCTGTTTTGTAAATAAGTTCATTTGTATTATTTTTTTAGATTCCACATATAAGCGATAGCCTATGATACTTATCTTTCTCTGTCTGGCTTACTTCACTTAGTATGATCATGTCTAGGTCCATCCATGTTGCTGCAAATGGCATTATTTCATCCTTTTTGTGGCTGAGTAATATTCCATTGTGCGCGTACCTTTAAATATTTCTGGATGTATCCACCTGTGTGCATATCAAGGTAAATATGAATTCATATTGATGCCTCCAACTCTAATCCATTACCACAGGGATGATTCCAGCCTTCTCTTCTTGCTTGTCTGTAACCTCTCAGTCCAACATTGAGAAACTATCCCCCACTTTCTGCTGTGCATTTACTTAATTGCTCGATTATAGTATACATGTATAGTTCTTTCAGAATTGTTAACTTGTACTGCTATGAAAAAAAGAGCTTTCTCACTTAAAGTATAGTTCTTATGTACAGTTCCTTTTGTCTTTAGTCTTGCAGTCTCCACACATTTCCAAAGTTACCTAGGAGGGCACCTTTTTGTCCAACTCTTTTAGTGAGATTATTTCATACATTCCTTACACGGATTCTTTTTGTCACGGTCTGCATTCTGTCCCAGGACTTCCTGATTTTGTGAATGATTTTTTTAATTTACATATACTAAAGTTCACTCTTTAAAAAAAATTCAGACAAATTTTTAAGAGCGGTTTTAGGTTCTCAGCAAAACTGAACAGAAGGTACAGAGATTGCCCATATACCCCCTGCCCCTACACATGCATAGCCTCCACTAATATCAATATCCCACATCAGAATGGTATGTTTATTAAAATTGATGGACTGTATTATTGACACATCATAATCACCTTGTGGTTCATAGGTTACATTATAATTCACTCTTGGTGTTGTACTAATCCTGAGGGTTAGACCAAATATATACTGACATGACAAATACATAATGACATCATTAAAATATCATACAGAGTATTTTCACTGACCTAAAATTTCTCTCTACTCCACCTGTTCATCCCGTCCCTCAACCCCTGGCAACCCCTGACTGATCTTTTTACCATCTCCACAGTCTTGCCTTTTTCAGAATGTCATATAGTTAAAATCATATAGAATGTAGCCTTTTCAGATCAGCTTCTTTCACTCAGTGATATGCATTTAAGGTTCCTCCATGTCTTTTCATGGTTTGATAGCTCATTTCTTTTAGTGCTGAGTAATATTCCGTTATCTGGATATACCAGAGTTTATTTATCATTTATCCATTCATCTGAAGGAAAGAACATTTCGGTTGCTTCCAAGTTTGGGCAATTATGAATAAAGCTGCTGTAAACATCCGTGTGCAGGTTTTTACATGAGCGTAAGTTTTCAAGTCCTTTGGATAAATACTGAGGAGTGTGATTGCTGGATCATATGGTAAGAGTATGTTTAGTTTTGTAAGAAACCACCAAACTTCCAAGTGACTGTACCATTTTGTTTTCCCACCAGCAGTGTATGAGAGTTCCTGTTGCTACGTATCCACACCAGCATTTGGTGTTGCATGTGTCTCTATTTTGGCCATACTAATGGATGTATAGTGATGTCTCATTGTTTTAATTTGAATTTCCCTTTCTACATATGTTGCGGAGCAAGGTTCATTCTTTGTGCTGTAAAGTTCCATAGGTTTTAACAAATGCATATTGTCATTTATCCACCATTGCACTACCATACAGGATAATTTCACCACTCTAAAAAAAATCTTCTCTGCTTCTCCTATTTAACCCTCTCACCTCTCCTAACCACTGGCAACCACTAATTGGATGACCATCTCTATAGCATTTTCAGGCTGACTTATTTCACTTAGTAATATGCATGTAAAATGCATTCATATTTTTTTTTACATGGCTTGATGGTTCATTCCTTTGTATTACTGAATAGTATTTCATTGTATGGATGTGCCACAGTTTGTTTATCCATTCCCTTATTGAAGGACATCTTGGTTGCTTCCAGTTTTTGGTGATTATAAATAAAGGTGCTATAAACATTTGCATGCAGAGTTTTGTGTGGATATAAGTTTTCAGATTGGTTGTTTAAATACCCACGAACATGGTTGTTGGGTTTTGGACTATATGTAGATTTTTAAGAAATTTTCAAGTTGTTTTCCAAAGTGGTTTTACCATTTTTCATTCCCAATAGCAGAATGAGAGAGTTTCTATTGTTCCATATCATCACTGGCTGCTGATATTGTCAGTTTTTTGGATTTTTGCCACTTTAATAGTTGTGTAGTGGTATCTCATTGTTTTAGTTTCCCTGATGACAAATAGCATGAGCGCCTTTTCATGTGTTTATTTGCCATTCGTACACCTTTTTTGGTGAGATGTCTTTTCAGAACCTTGGCCCATTTTAAAAAATTGAGTTGTTTGCTTTCTGATCGTTGAGTTCTGAGAGTTCTTTGTATATTTTAGATACAAATCTTTTATCAGATGCCTGTTTTGAAATATTTTTGTAAATATTGCTGTGACTACAATAATATATTAAAACATTTTTTATAATTAATGAAAATGCTAAATTGAAGCTGTAAAAAATTGAAGCAGGTAGATTTGAAGGTTAGAGAAAAGACCAGTTCGACTTAAGAAATTACATATTCCCTTTAGCTTGAAATGGGTTATCACTTCTAGAATGATAAGCAACACTGTTTCTTCTTTTGATTAATCTCTCAGCAACAGACACTGTTGCTTACCTAGCAGTCATTCTCCTCTATTTCTTGCTAACTGCACTCCTGTTTTATTCTATGCCCACCCCTATGAATGAACCATGATTTTCCAAGCCGTTCATGGTAATGGCTTTGCCAATATCCATACAAAAGTAACCCCCAGTCAATACAATGTAAAGATGTAACAGGGAGTATAGTGGAGCACTTTAGGGAAAGGTGTTTTCTCCTTTATAAAACAGAGGGCCACATGACAAAAAGATTGCTTTTGACCCCTTCTCTCCTTCCTGCTTTGGATACTTTTATTTGAGAATGTGAATTCTAGGACTTTGCCAGCCCTTGCAACCATTCAGGGTGATAAGCCTGAAGATAAGTGTCAACATGCTGAGGAAGTGAGGCACAATAGAAGAAAGAAATGAGATTAGGTCTTTGATGACATTATTGAGCCATGAAATCAATTCTGGAACGAATCCTGGAAAGCTTACCTCCAAATGTCTTACTTCAGTGAAAACTAAATGTCTGTTATTGAGCCAGTGCTTTTCAGTCTTTACACATCATGGCAACATATAAAGTCATATTTGTATGGTATACTGGAGTAAACAGGTAAGAATCCTTACAAAGGACAAGTTGTTCAAAGATTTCAGCTGCTTCAGGCTGCCTGTCCTGCCCACTGTAACAGTGCCCAAGATTAGCATCTCAACCACCTGCCACCCATTCATGGCATACTGTCACACACTAGTTGAGAAGTTCTGGTTTTGGACATATTCTGTAATTTGGGACTGAATACATCCTAATTATGATACATACTAAGCACATATTTAAACCCATGGAAAGTATTTCCCGTCATGGAAACCGACGGGAAACTGACCCATCAGATAATGTCTGATAAAAGTAGGCTCATGTTCGTACTCTTCTGTGATCTTCCAGACTTGGACAGAGTTTGGAAACTTCTTCATCTTTTGGAATATACCTGGGAGAGTTGGGTCAGAAAGAGATTGACATCTTTGTACTCATACCATCATTTTAATTGAATGGCTTTTGCATATTATGGTAGGCTAACATATAGAGGACATATCTTTGCAGTAAAAAACAAAAAACAACTGTAAAGTGTTGTCTAACTTACTATTTGAACAGCTGGATTCAATTCATAGTATGGAAATCACACCAAGCCAACTCAAGTGAAAAAAATAACTAAAGACAGGTCCAGTAACCAAAATCTCTTAGAATGTTAGAAAGCCTCAATGCACTCCCATGACCATCTTTTCCAACAGACTAAGGAGCCCTGGGGTTACTCCAGTGCAGAGTTCCCTAATGCTGAACTAAAATGACAGTGTTGTACTTATGATGGGTAATTTTTAAAGGGCTTACACGGTCTTGTGTTCCGAATAAGGAATGTGATCCCTAAAGAGGCAACATTTCTAAGCATTTCTTATTCATAATTAAATAGGTGTTCTGGCAGCAATGAAATTCACAGGATTTATATTGACTGCTTCTGTTTGGGAATAAATTATAGGTCCTGGATATCTCTGAATCACAGTCTAACCCTCAGATTTTTATTTATTATTACAAGGCTGCTGGAGCATAAATTTCTTGGAAACCGAGTACTTTCTTCAGGTAAAAATGTGGCAGATATCTGGTTTTCTTTTTTCACATAATAATTCCAATTTATTTAAAGTATATTATATATACATATACACATTAAATACATATATAGTATTTATTTCAATATATATTTCTATATATTGTAATATATATTTCACTTTATATTAAATGTAGTATTCTGTTTATATGTTATCACTTATTTATTTACTTATTCAGTGAAATAATTTAACTTGGCACACCATCATGTGAAAGAGCATCTGACATTAGTTAAATCTCATGGTTTGGATGTGACTACTAAGATTAATATGAACTCTTTCTGTGCAAATATGAGATCATCAACAAAAACAATGTTTGCAAAGCATGAAACTACTGGAAACTTTAAGTTGGCACTTTTCTTGGTGTTACTGATTTTCAATACAGGGTGTTCCATCTTTAATGTATGGATGGCGGTAAAGGTCCATGGAAATGAGTGCCCCTGAAACCAGCAATGCTGTAGCACTGCCAAAGGTGTAGACCTTCATTTTTGTGGCTTTCTGACTAGCTCCAGTTTTTGTACATATATCTTGGCTAATTTCCAGAGCAGGTCAAAATATTGACTAGCTTTGTGGTGTGCAATTAAAGTGCTATTTTTTAGCCTTGCATTAGGAATGAATCTAGTAGACGAACTTTGGTCAGCCTCTTTCTCCCTGCAGAAGGCAACAGCTCAGGAAAGCAATTGCATCTAATGGAATGATCTCAGCTGAGGAACATGGAGCTTCTGGGTTGTGAGCACAGAAATATTACTCACTGGTCCTATCAGCATTCAGAAAAACTATTAAAATACTTTTTCAGATTCTTTCCTAGGAAATAGGGCTCATTGTAAACTCCAATGGGAAAGTAGGAGCTGTAGCTAAATGATAGTAAGAAACAATATGATAATTGCTATAGTACAAAGCATCAAAGTTCACATCCAGGTGACAACTGCTCAACTACCTGTTGAAATTGGCATCTATCAGGTAACTTTCCTCAGGGAAATAAGTATAATTGTTTTACAGAAACACCTCATTCTATCTGATAATTTCTTTTCCCCAAAGGGTCTCATTTCCACATCTTCTAAAATGTCAGTCATTCATACAAAATGGCAGTTTTCAAATGAGTTTGGAAGATAACTTACCTAATTCTGTCTTCCTAAAGCAAAAATTTACAGTGCATGAAAAGAAACTGCCTGTGAAAGATGACAGAAGAATACAAGGTTCAAACAAAGAGAAGAATGTTTTAAAAAGGTAGTCAAATACATTATTAAGTTAATGTTTTTTAAAAATTGAGTAAAAAATGGCCAATAGATTGGGTAATTAGGAAGCAATTGATTAATTTTTTAAGAGCAAGAAGCTGGACAACACAATTTGAAAGTAAAAAGTAAAGGGGAAACAATAGATAGGCACCATTTTCTTGAGAATTTAAATCAGAAGAAGATGAGGAAGACAGTGCAGTGTTTTGAAGAATATATCTAGAGCTAGAGAATTCTATTTAGGGTGAGAGAAACTTGAGCCCTTTGAAAGCGCAAAGAAAAGTGCAAGCAGAGTTGGAAAGGGACAAATTCAGGAGCAAAAGAGGACACTTGATGGAGTAAGATTCCTAAAGAGTCGGGAATGGACGTAATCAAGGGGAAGGATGGAGGTATTGGCTTTGGCAAGGAGAAGGGCTAACCACCTCCAGTTTGGAGGAAGGTGACCAGGATAAAGAGGAAATGTATGGTGTTGGCGGGGATTAAGGCAAAGGGATGGACACTAGATAGTGTTTACACTTGATGGCTTAATTTTTTTTTTAAGAGCTTTATTAAGACATAAAATAAAACAGACATAAAATAAACTGCATATTAAAAAGTGTACAATTAGGTAAGCTTTGACATATGTATACACCCATGAAACTATCATCCTAATCAAGATCTTGAACAATAGATGGCTTAATTTTTCTCATATTAAAGGTATCTTGAGTGAAATGGAGAAAGATGATAAAAGTCTTTTGAGGGAACTCCTCCTCCCCCCAAAGAGTTGAAATGAACTCAGGTCCTTGTACTTCCAATGATTTAGAGTATGGCATGCAAGATGAAATGATATTCACAGAGAACTCTGTGTCCAAACCAACAGTTTTTCAGGAAAACTCCAATGCTAGACACTCATATTAAGACCAGTAAGATGGACATTGTGGCGATATCATTTTGAAATCTAGTTTGCACAGCTCGTCAATTTATTTCATTCTTGAAATCCAGTCCATTCAGCGCTCATAGAGTGCTTACCCTGATGCTCAGTTACAGCATATGCTCGCCTGTTGAGGCAGGTCCTCAGTTGGTTTTTTTTTTTAATTAATTAATTTATTTGTGGCTGCGTTGGGTCTTCGTTGCTGCGCGCGGGCTTTCTCTAGTTGCAGCGAGCGGGGGCTACTCTTCGTTGCAGTGCGCGGGCTTCTCATTGCGGTAGCTTCTCTTGTTGCGGAGCATAGGCTCTAGACTCGCAGGCTTCAGTAGTTGTGGCATGTGGGCTCAGTAGTTGTGGCTTTCGGGCTCTAGAGTGCAGGGTCAATAGCTGTGGTGCACGGGCTTTGTTGCTCCGCGGCATGTGGATCTTCCCTAAGCGGGGATGAAACCCGTGTCCCCTGCATTGGCAGGCGGATTCTTAACCACTGCGCCACCAGGGTAGTCCCGGTCATCGGTATTTTTTTAAAAGAGCACTTTAGCATTCCAGGAAATGTATTCTACAGTCAAGAAAGACTCAGGGATTTTTTTCCTACTTTGTATTTTTCTTACCCCTGTTTCCTTTTTGCCTTTGACCTATGTTCTTTCATCAAGAATGTTATAAATATATAATTTTCCTGTAAGTCTGTAAGTGGGTTCTGAATTATAGGCTTATCAATCCTCTTTTATATGTCTCAGGGAAAAATAGGATTCAGTCTGAAAACATTGCCCTTGGATGCTTTAGTACAATTATGACCTTGGAGAAAATACAGTAGCTTTTCCCTAGAAATGGTATCTATCTGACTGTCACTGCTATCTTATAGATATTTTACATGAGAAGGAATAGAGGGTCACTTCAAACTTCATAAAGTATGTCCTAATAGTCACTTAAATGCAAGAGTGGAAGATGACTGGGTTAGTAACCCACTTAGGTTGAGTGATAGTATATTTCCAAAGCTGCAAATGGAGAAAATATCACGCTAGAAATATCGGTTGAGGCCTAACAGGCATAAAAATAATATAACCATGTTGATTTTTTATGATCAAGACCATTTATAATAAAGGAATGTATAGATTTAATGTGCCCTTTATATTGAACAAAGGTAAAAGAAAATAAATGGGATCTTCCTATTTCATGAAAAATATTTTTTATTTGGATACCATGGAAATGCTATGAATGAGGAGCATAAGCCGTACTCACAGGAAGCCTGCAGAAGAGGGAGAGCAAGAATTCAGCCACTGGAAGGAGGGAGATCCTGGCAGACTGTGGGCAAACGGAACCACTTTTATCAAGTAGGAGACAATACTTTGGATCCTATTGACTCTCTCTGCTGTTGTATCTGTTAACTTAGCCCATGATAGTAAAACAGTATATATTTTTCATATTAGGACTGACTCTTTATGTTTTTAAATATTGAAACAAAATTCAGCTTCTGTCATTATTTTCAAAGGACCTTTATTTAAAAAATAACTTGTCCGTTTACTTGGCAAATGATTTCTTTCCTATTGTAGCTATCCCTATTTTCTCTCTTCAAAAATTTTGTCCCATCATTGGTTGTAAATCAAAGGCTTTGTCTAGAAATATTGAAGTGGACGATTAGCTTACAGAAAACTTCAAAGTATGATATTTTTCATTAATCTGTAGAAAATATCTTTGTTCTGAGCTTGATATTTGTAGAATGTTTATTTTTTTTTTCATTTTGTAGCTCTGATTATTTTTATACTTTCTTTGGTTTTTTTATCGTTAAAAAATTAAATGTTATTTAAGGTGCAATCATTTTCCAAGTTCCCTAGTTTGTTTTCCATATGACCCTCCATAATTTGATTGTTAAATTTTAAAATTATTTATATTGTTCTCACTTTTTCATTATGGAACGCAGCATATGTTTAGGAATGCCAGGGCTGCTGTTTCTAAACATAGAAAATGGTTCTTTATTAATAAAGAAAAAGGCTATTGGAGATAAGAAGGGACACAGAATAATCCAGAGTCTACTTTCTAGAACAATATTTGTCCTGCAGCAGTAATACAAATGCCTTTACAAAATTAAATTGGAATGGAACCAACAACTTTTTCATGGTTCACTAAAAGGCCCTATAAAGAAACTACTCCACCCAGGCGGTGTTTAACACTTGCAAAGAACATCAGATTCTACTATTAGGGATCGTAGTTATACATAGCTATGTGTATGGCGCTTCAGACCCAGCCAAGGGACTCACAAGACATACCAGTTTAGCTAGGATGCTAGGATGCTTTGAGGTGAAACTTTTTATAATCTTTTCCCCAAATGCCCCCAATACCTTACACGGTAGGTTGTAGATGCCTGTAATATTTAAGTCTGTTCTAGGTCTCATGCATTCTACAAGAAAGAGCTGTAGAGCTGATTTGTTCGTTTCTGTCTTCCAGATGTTGTGGTTTGGTGTTTTGTTGACTGATAAGTTAATTATTGTTTTCAGGAAAACTCTCCTCTTCCATGGCTGCTAGAGTCACTCTACCTTTCAGACAGTGTTACAAAAATAACACCAAGGTCCCTCCACCTCACTACAAATAACTCAATGTTGAGAGTCTGTCATACAGAGTGAAGTAAGTCAGAAAGAGGAAAACAAATACCGTATGCTAACGCATATATCTGGAATTTAAAAAAAAAAAAAGAAGGTTCTGAAGAACCTAGGGGCAGGACAGGAATAAAGATGCAGACGTGGAGAATGGACTTGAGGACACGGGGAGGGGGAAGGGTAAGCTGGGATAAAGTGAGAGAGTGGCATGGACATATATACACTACCAAGTGTAAAATAGATAGGTAGTGGGAAGCAGCTGCATAGCACAGGGAGATCAGCTTGGTGCTTTGTGACCACCTAGAGGGGTGGGATAGGGAGTGTGGGAGGGAGACGCAAGAGGGAGGGGATATGGGGATATATGTATATGTATAGCTGATTCACTTTGTTATACAGCAGAAACTAACACAACATTGTAAAGCAATTATACTCCAATAAAGATGTTAAAAAAAAAATAGATAAGCAACAAGGACCCACTGTATATACAGGGAACTCTACTCAATACTCTGTAATGACCTCTATGGGAAAAGAATCTAAGACAGAGTGGATATATGTCTATGTATAACTGATTCACTTCACTGTACAGCAGAAACTAACACAACATTGTAAAGCAACTATACTCCAATAAAAATTAATTAAAAAAATCAACAAGAAATAGAAACCAAAAAATATTAGCAAGAGCTCTTTCCTTTAAAAGGAAAAAAACCACATTTTACCGTGAAAAAAAAACACATATAAAGTGCACAAATTAAAAACATACAGCTCATTGAATTATTATAAAGTGAACATCTAGGCTAAAAGACCACCAGCGCGCCATTTTCCGCATGTGCTCCTTCCCCGTCCAAAGCCTCTCATTCTCCTCAAGGATAAACACTACCCTGACTTTAAGAGTGAAGCTTCTCTTGCTTTTCTTCATTCAAATTACTACCTAAATAGGAATCATTAAGGACCACAGTTTAATTTCATCTGCTTTTATGAGAAGAGTCACACATCATGATTTGTTCCATTTCTCATTTATTTTGTTAATCATTGTGATTGCACGATGCCTCCTTTGTAGCTGCAGTTCATTCATTTATATACCTATATAGTATTCTCTTGTATCCAAATTTATCACATTCACTGTTGATGAACACTTAAGTTGATCCCAGCTTTCGGCTGCTATGAGTGATATTGCTGTGAATATACTTTGGGTATTCTTATGAATATCTGGTACACATGTGTATTAGTATATCTAAGAGTGGAATTTCTGGGTCATAGAAACTGCATGTCTTCAACTTTGGAACTTTTCCTGAGCGGTTACACCAATTTACTCTGCCAATAGCAATGTATTATATTAAAGTTCCTTTTGGCTGTATATCCACATCAACTCTTGGAATGGTCAGTTCTTTGAATTTAGTGATAGTGGTGGGATTCTCACTGTGAATGTAATTGGTATTAATTTTACATGGTATTTGACCGTTCGGATACCCTTTTTAGGCGGCCGTAAGTCTTTTGCCAGCTTCCTTTGTGAGTTATTCTTTTCTTGTTGAATTTTAGGAGTTCCCTATTATTCTGAATTTAGGCCCCCTATCAGTTATACATGTTGTAAATATCCCTTCCCAGTCTATGGCTCACCTTACACTGTCTTCATGGTATCTTTGGGAAGAGCAGACCTTATTAATTACTCAAAATTATCAGTCCTTTACTCAGTGCATTTGACACCCCTTCCTTCCTCTATAAACTAAATTATTTTCAGTAAAAATCAGTAATTCAAAGAACTTATGTAATGAGACTATGAAAATATTCCTTTATTGAACTTTGATAAATAATTGTGCTAGTAAAAAAATTAAAGTAAAATACAAGGAGAGATCAAGATGGTGGAGTAGGGGGATGCTGGGCTTAACCTCCCGCCATGAACACATCAAACTACAGCTGCATATAGAGTGACTCTCACTGAAACCCAACTGGGGACAAGCGGGAGAGCTCTCCTAACACCAAGGCTGTAAAGGAAGATCTGCACGGAGTCTGGCAGAAAGGGAGGACGAGCAGTCTGGTCTGGGCCGCACACCTCCTGGGGGACAGGGAAGAAGAGGGGGATGTCACAGGATCACGGTTCCTCCCTGGGGAGCAGCGAGTTTGAGCCGCATCTTAGGTACCCCAGCCCTTGGGTCCAACACCGGGAAGATGAGCCTCCTTAGCTGGTTTGAAAACCAGTGGGACTTACCAGAAGGCTCTAAGAAACCAAGACTCTGCTCTTGAAAAGGGCACACAGTACGGAGACAGCAGGTCGAAAACCACCTGGGGCTCTGGCTGGCTTTTGCCATAACCCACCCAGTGCTACACCCCCTCTCTCTCTGGTGCTGCTCCCCACTAAGGCGAAGGCTGCCGTTGCCAAGGAGAGTGCCCACGCGTGGGGGCACCTGAGCCGGCTCAGGCCCCAGCCCTGCCCCTGGTCAGGGCCGAGGCAGTCTTTGCCAGCATGCTCTCTGGTTCACACACTTGAAAGGGGTGAGGCCAGTTCAGTGGTGTGGCACCGACCCCTCCGGCCCCAACCCAGCCTCTATCCGAGGTGTACACACCTGAGGGAAAAAGTGAAACTAGCACAGACATACCACCCCCAAGTCCTCAAGCTTTGGCCCGTCCCCAGCCAAGGTGGAGACTGCCATCACACTCAATTCCCTTGGGGCTCCTGCTCCATCCCCTCAGGCCCCGCCCCACCCCTGCCCCCAATAGGGTGGCGGTGGCCATTGAGCGCAGGAGAAGGCCCAGCTTGCACCTGGCTCTGGCTCTCGCTCTAGCCCCTCCAGCTACGGCTGTACCTCCCACCAAGGCGATTGCTGCCAGCACAGTAGGGAGGGTCCTCAAAAAACTAAAAGCAGAACTACCATATGATCCAGCAGTTCCGCCCCTGGGTATATAGTTGAAGAAAACAAAAGAACTAATTAGAAAAGATACATGCACCCCAGTGTCCATAGAAGCACTATTTACAGTAGCCAAGATATGGAAGCAGCCTGTGTCCATCAACAGATAAATGGATAAAGAAGATGTGGTACATATACACAATGGAATACTACTCAGCCATAAAAAAGGTAAAATTTTGCCATTTGCAACAACATGGATGGACCTGGAGGGTATTATGTTTAGTGAAGTAAGTCAGACAGAGAAAGACAGATACTGTATGATATCATGTATATTTGGAATCTAAAAAATAAAATGAATGAATATAACAAAACAGAAACAGACTGATAGATACAGAAAAGAGACTAGTGGTTACCAGTGGAGAGAGGGGTGGGAGGAGAGACAAGATAGGGGAAAGGGATTAAGAGGTACAAGTACTGTGTATAAAATAAATAAGATACAAAGATGTAATGTATAGCACAGGAACTATAGCCAATATTTTATAAAAACTTTAAAATGGAATATAATCAATAAAAATATCAAATCACTATGTTGTATACCAGAAACTAATATAACATTGTAAATCAATCATACTTCAGTTAAAAAAAGAGAGAGAGAATGGGGAAAAAATTTTAAAATAAAATAAAAGGCTGAAAAAAGTAAAATAAGAAAATAAGAGCAAAAGAAATATTACCTTTCAAAAGTAAAAAAGTTAATATGTGAATATTTTTAATTATACTACTTTATGTTTGGGATATTTTCTTGTTGCTATTGTTGTACCAACTGAGTCAATATTATTATTATTTTTTAAATGCTGGATATAATTTTATTTTGTTCTATTTTATTTTATTTATTTATTTATTTTGGCTGCACGGCATGTGGGATCTTAGTTCCCCGACCAGGGATCAGACTGGTGGTCCCTGCAGTGGACTTGCAGAGTCTTAACCACTGGACCGCCAGGGAAGTCCCTCAATATTATTTTTTGATGATATTAGTACCTCACTTGAAATTCCTTACAAAATTTCTTTACAAATTTCTCTACAAAATTACTGATTTCTCCAAAAAAAAGTGCAAATAATTTCAGGACAAAAAGAACACAACAGTCTATTCAGTAGTTTTTATAGGTACCTAACTGTTTGAACTTTGGTTTGTTTCACACTGATGTAATAATATTCTATGTAAACATCTAGTGACTAAGTGAAGTTTCACAAAACTGAACAATTCAAGAATATATCAGTAATATGATTTAGTAGTAGTTGTAACTGTGCCTTTTATGGGCATTTGTTTTTTAAAAAAATTAAAAACAATTAATTTTTAGTAGTAATGGACAATTACTACTAGAAAATTATTTACATAGAATATTATTGCATCAGACTGCAATTAAAGGATCAAATTTTAAACTGTTGTGTTTTAAACCAAACAATAATTTTGAAAGTATATATATCAATATAAAAGACATTATCCACTGGGAGTTTTCTTTACAGAAGTTTTTAATGAAATATTCTTCTTTCAGAGTTTTAACATTATTGAGATTTCCTATTTATTCTTGGGTTGTTTTTTGTTGGTTGTGCTTTTCTTAGGAATTTGCCCATTTAATCTATATATTCAAATTTATTTTCATTCAGTGCAGAACTATTTCTGTTTTTCATTTTAATGTCTTCTTTTACCCAGTATTATTTTGAATTTTATTTATAATTTTCCATAATTCCATAATGAAAGTCCGTATTGGGATTTTCTAGTTATTGTTATTGGTTTCTAAGTTATTATATTGTAGTCTTTTGCAACTTATTGAGACTTAGGAGTGTGTACCAACTTTAATAAATTGAAAAAAGATGTGTATTCTGAGATTGTTGTGTGCAGTATTCTATTAAGGTCAGTTAGGTAAAACATTAATTGCATAGTGAAAAATCATCTATATCCTTACTAAATTTTTTGGTTACTGAGAAATTGGTGTTTAAATCTTCCACTTATAATTGTGATTTTGTCTATTTTTCTTTTTAGTTTCTTCTTTTTGCTTTATATATTCGAGGCTATGTTAATAGCTACATGCAAGGTTATTATGAAAGTGGAGAACTTATCTTCTTATCACTGTGAAATGCCCTTTTTGATCTCTAGTAATACTTTAGTCTTAAAGTCTCTTCTATTTGATATGAAAGAGAGACAACAGGAAAAGTTGCCTTTAGCATCATTTTATAAGTTCTAACTTGTATGCAGAATGTAGCTCTTAAAAATGGTTATAGGACTCCTTTCAACAAGCTAAGGCAAATATTTGGTGAAACATTGTGTAGGGAATTTTTGGCAGTATCTTGACATTTATAAACTCACAGGGCAAGGGGTTAAAGTAAGTTATGCTGAGGTAAGATGGCCACAAATGTCTTGTTTCATCCTAATGAAATAAAACTATGTCCAAGAAAGATGGAGTGTCTCAGTGATCCTGGTAACTGATGAGAGATTGCTAAAGCATTTAGGACACAGAGTGTGCACCTTCTCTAAGATTATCTCATTTTAAAATTATGTTTATTTTAATGCATCAGTTTTTTTTAAGTATCAAGAAAAAAAATTTTAAAGGTGATCGAAGGTTGAAATTCTGGTGTGACACTATCTGGTATCTTTCTCCCCCGGTGACCATGTTTCGGGAGAAATGTAGGCATGTATGTACATTGACGTACATACATATATGTGTATGTACATTTACATACATACATATATATGAAGGGAGAATGTTTTTTAAAAATCTCTCTCAAGTAATAGTACCTCTTGTTAATATCAATGATAGTTACCACTTAGTTCCTTTAATCAACAAAAAATCCCTATGAGCTTTCATTACCTGACTTTCAGATGAGGGATCAGAGTCCAGGGAATGTAAATAAACTGCTGAAGACCATACAGTTTAAAAGAAAAAGAGCCATTATTAAAACATAGGACTTTTTGAGTCTAAAATCAATGCTCTTTGCACTATTATGTGCTCTTAAGAACTACCTGTTTTATGTCAAATAAAAGCACTATGACCAAAAGAAAACCCCAATATGAACAAAATGATACTCTTAGGACACTCTAAAGTTCAACTTCAAGAAACATATAGTTATAAAATGCTAGGAAAAAATCCATATAGCATGCAGACTTTCTTGGAATGCAGTACTGAGGCCATCCAGATGCAAAATCAATTAGAAAAGGCCAGAGATCAAAGAGCAATATTGTGGACATTGTTTCATGAATACCATAGATACAGGGTCTGTTTGTCATCATCGCTGATCGTTTCTAAAATAGACTGCATGCTTATAGATTACATGCAGGTATTAAAGTGTTTCTTAAAGTACAGCAGTGTCTGTGAATAAGAAATGTGACGTATATAGATGTACTCTAAGAAAACATAACCCATGAAAATCTGACCTTTCTATAGATTTAATAAGAAGTGATGATCATTTTATAAAAGGATTCTTACTTAGAAAAATGATTCTGCAAGATGCTTTTAAAATCCAAGCTCTTCTAATGCTTCTAGAAACAACTTCATTTACAATAGTTGGATTTGCACAAGATTTCTCAGGAGGATATGCGTTGCACAAAATACCATAAGCCAAGTGTAAATGTACTTCCATAAATGTAATATTTAGAGAGGATCAAAGAGCAAATAATTTGGAATAATAAAATCATACGCACAACCCAGTGCAACCAGATAGTTTCTTTTGATTATATGCAGTGTAGAATAAGGAAAAATATACTGTCATGATCCAGATTTATAAACCCAAGTGCATACTCAGCAATCTGAAATTCCAGTGTTTGCTTATTCTGATACAAAAATCCATGTCAGAGTTGGTTTATAAAGTAAATGTGTCCACCACTGCTAAGGAACACCGTGTGTCAAAAGCATCATCTTAGGGACATGACCTGAATTGAATGAGTTATGGCTGTATTTTCATATCAGAATCTTATTTGCTTGAGTAGGTTGAATACATCAGAATGACTTCAAGGAAAAGGACAGGATTTCTGCAAACCCTCAAACCCAGGAATGATGATTCATACTCTATTTTGAGCTGAGACACAACCAGGTGCATGTATTAACATGTTATTAAGCACTCACAGATGGCTTAAATTTACAAAGTATATGGTGCGTAAATCATTTCACCACATTTGTATTCACCAGACAACAGCAACTGCATAGAGGCAGGTAATAATATTGTAATAATAACAGTAACAGTAATAACCCAGAGAAATACTTTTCCATTTAAGGAAATTAAATGCACTTCGAGAAAATTTCTCATCATGGCCTATGACTTAATATCTAGTTGTTCTTGTATATAGGCAATTCTAAAATAGATTCTTTTTTTTAATGGAAGTATAGTTGATTTACAATATTTTGTTAGTTTCAGGTGTACAGCACAGTGATTCAGATTATATATGTATACACACACACACACACATATATATGTGTGTATATATATTCGTTTTCAGATTCTTCCCCTTACAGGTTATTGCAAAATACTGAGTATAGTTCCCTGTGCTATACAGTAGGTCCTTGTTGGTTATCTATTATAGTAGTGTGTATATGTTAATCCAATCCTCCTAGTTTATCCCTCCTCCCCTGCCCCTTTGGTAACCATTAGTTTGTTTTCCATGTCTGTGGGTCTATCTCTTAATATCTAATTATTCTTGTATATAGGCAATTCTGAAATAGATTCTTTACGTTTCATGCACAATCCCTTCCTGTAAAAAGGGCTTGCTGTTTTTGGAATGCATAGCTCCTTGCTGTCCCAATCTCAGCTCAAATGCCACCTCCTCAGGGCAGTCACCCTAAACCCCTGTCTAGAGCAGCCTTTTCTTACTACTACTCTCAGGACCTACCTATCACATTAAGGTCTTTTATTGTACGTGGCACACATCACAATCTGGAATTTTTTTTATTTATTAGTTTGTTTGCCTCATTCTGAGTCCCTCTTCCTGAATGGAAGCTTCATGAGAAAAAGAACCTTACACATACACCCAGGCACTGAATCCCTAGTGTCTAGAAGAGCCTTTAGCACTCAGTAGAGGTGCTCAGTAAACATGTGTTGAGTGAATAAATGCATAAATAGTTTGTAGTGGGCATTTTAATTGGCTAAATTTATTTTCATATTTTGCTATATGGCTGCATTTCCCTGGAGTACAGTTATGTTTGAGTATAATGATCAAATACTAAAACAATCTTGATAATTAGTATAGTATTTAATCCATTTATTCATTTTAAACCTACTTTTTGCTTTGTAGAAGTCACATTCTAGAGGGGAAGAGAATGTTGAATAAGTGTTGTGTAAAAAGTTCAAGATACAAGAGGAGACTGTAAAGGGAGAAATTAATTGATTCTGGGGTAAGTTCAGAAAACACTCTAGGAAGAGATGGTTTCTAGAAATGACCACGTAAGTTACGGTCCAAACTGGGACATATTTGAGAGTACAAAGTGGCAATAAACATAATTAAATAATTTATTTCACTGAGTATTTTATTTTATTGTATTGATGGGCTTATACAACAGATCTTTGAAACATTTTTTTAAATAAGTCTTTTTAGTTAAAAGAGATAAAAAGAAACGTGGCAAGTTTGGTAGCCAGCCTTCAAGATGACTTTCGATTAGCCTCACCTCCTGATGTACACACCCTTATAAAGTCCCAACTCACACTGAATCAGGGTTGGTCTGTGTGACTACAGAATATGGCAGGAGTGACAGTGTGAAATTTTCAAGACTAGATCACAAAAGGCATTGTCATGTCTTCCTTGCTCTCTTGAATTGCTTTCTCTGGAGGAAGCCAGTGGCCACTCAAATAGCCTCAGAGGAGACATGTGTGGGGAGGAAATGAGACCTTTTGCCAACAACCAGCACTAACTTACCACTCATGTGAGTGGATCCTTCAGGAAGTGGATCCTTCAGCCCCAGTCAAGCCATTAGATGCATGCAGCTCCATCAGTACCTTGACGGGAACCTCAAGAGCGACTCAGCCAAGCTACTTCCAAGTTCCTGACCTACAGAAACTATAGATAATAAATGTTTATTGTGTTAAGCCATCCAGTTTTGGGGCAACTTGTTATGCAGAAATAGATAATTAATGCAACAAATAATACAATATAATAATACTACACTGGATCCTCAATCCTGCCCTGGAAGAAAAAAAATGCTATATATTGACGTGGGTCAATTGACAAAATAATTATATGGATTTTTTTTTAACATCTTTATTAGAGTATAATTGCTTTACAATGGTGTGTTAGTTTCTGCTTTACAACAAAGTGAATCAGTTATACATATACATATATCCCCATATCTCCTCCCTCTTGTATCTCCCTCCCACCCTCCCTATCCCACCCCTCTAGGTGGTCACAAAGCAGCCAGCTGATCTCCCTGTGCTATGCGGCTGCTTCCCACTAGCTATCTATTTTACATTTGGTAGTGTATATATGTCCATGCCACTCTCTCACTTTGTCCCAACTTACCCTTCCCCCTCCCCGTATCCTCAAGTCCATTCTCTAGTAGGTCTGCATCTTTATTCCTGTTTTGCCCCTAGGTTCTTCATGACCATTTTTTTTTTTTTTTTTTTTTTTTTAGATTCCATATATATGTGTTAGCATACGGTTTTTGTTTTTCTCTTTCTGACTTACTTCACTCTGTATGACAGATATTGTCAATATCTTCCTGGCTGTAATAATTGCAAATTTTAAAAGCTTGAAAATTAGAATTTTTAGAGCCTTTTGGTTAAACACTTTAATTAAAGATATTCAAGTGATTTTCAACCAATGCAACCAAAATTTAGAGGGATGATTTAATTTACAAAAGGTTTATTATTGTTGTAGGACACTTAGGTTGACTTCCAAGTAGTTCAGAAGTTAGAACATTTCTAAAACCCAAACAATGCTGAGCAGCAAAGTGGGAAAGTATGTACAGTTCTGCTGAAGGTTTTTCTGATTAATTCAACTTCTGCCTCATTGCAACAATTTTATAGTCCAGTTAGTTTATCTGTGCATATATATAACAAAATTGTAAAATGTGACATCTACAGGTTCTATTTTGATTAGTAGATATTGCTATTTGTTTGAATGTAATTATTACTTATATGTACACCACAGCAGATAGAGGAAAATTTCTACCCCATAAGTTCCTTAATTTAGTAAGCATATTGTTTTTACCAAAATGCTGTGCTCCACCACACATGTATTATGTTCATATTATTTCCACAACAAATAATTTTTTGTTCAATTTTGAACTTAATCAAGTTTACAGTAGCATTCACAGTAATATCAGATGTTTCACTTTCAACAGAATGAACCTCCAAAAGCTTTTCTTTGACTTCACGAATTGCGCAAAAAAAATCTATTATTGGAATTCACTTATTTTCTCCTTGAAACATTTAATGACCCTGATGTAAGCCTGGCATCATTTAACTGTCTGTGATGGTCTTTTGATCATAAAGCCAGACATTAACCACTATCACTTCAGGTTTCAAATGTGTTCAAGGAAACTTGGAATCAAAAGAAACATCATTAATTTAGAATAACAGGCAATTTAATTTAGATGAAAAGACGTGTTTTGTGGATTGGTATGTAAATACACCTTCTGTAGCTGCTTCTGTACCATCCATTACAGTAAATAGTAAATGTCAACAAACATTTTTTGCAAGTTACACATTCATCATTAGTTATCTTGAGAAATGGAAATTCAGTATTTAATTTTTCTTTAAACATGCACTCTCATTTTTGAGTTTATTGCTGCCAAAAGAATTTATTGCAAAATTTTAAACAAGCATTGTAAGACAATAAAAAATAGTAACTGTAGATTTACTATTTATAACCAATAAAGGACAAAACAACTCTAGCAAGTGCTTTCAGATTCCTCCATGTAAGCACTATGGCAGTACTGTTCAGCCTCTATTTCCTGCATGTCTTACTCTACTTGGGCAGCCAAAGTGAAATACCATAGACTGGATGGCTGAAACAACAGAAACTTATTTTCTCACAGTTCTGGAAGCTGGAAGTCCAAGATCAGGGTGCCAGCATGGCCAGGCTCTGTAGAGTTTTCTTCTAGCTTACACACCCTATCTAGAGATACAGGCACATGAGGCAATTTGATTTAGATGAAAAGACGTGTTTCATTCAGCGTTGAATTTTGAAAGGATGTGAATCAGAAGGAAGGAGGGGGTGATGGGTCCCAAGCAAGTCCAAAACCTAAAAAGGCAAATCTCAGTAGATTTTAAGGCTCAAGAATAATCCTCTTTGATTTGATGCTCTGTTATCCAGGCCCACTGGTGTGGCAGCATCACTCACATAGCTCTGAGGGGTGGCCCTATCCCCTCAGCTCCACCCTTTGGAACCAAGGAGGAAATAGACTTGCCCCCTTGGGCATATGGTGGCAGTGGCAGCCCTGATGATCTCTGAATTGCCTTCAGAGTTATTTTTCCCTTTCCTTGAAACATAGTGCACATTTGCAGCTGAATAGTTCTATGGTCCCATTCTGTAGACTCCAAGAAGTTCAACAGCCCTACTTCATTCCACCCCACTTCCTTTGTCTTCTTTAGTTCAAACCAGCAATGCATTTGCTGACATAATCCAATCTCTGTTCCTGGGTTCTGCTGAGATGACTGACTAAATCAGTGAGTCACATCCATGATCTCCTTATCAAATGGTTGTTTGGCCAAATCTTAATGTTCTCTTCAGAACAAGCATTCTCATTTTTTGTAATATGGATAGGCTGAGAAATTTCCAAACCTTCAGCTTCTGGTTCCTTTTTGCTTCACATTTTTTTCTTCAATTCATCTCTCTCCTTTTTCATTTTATTATAAGAAGTCAGGAGGAACAAAGCTTCCCCTTCAATACTTTGCTTAGAAATCTCCTCAGCTAAATATCTAATTTTATAGCTCACAGTTCTATCTTCCACAAAGCACTAGAACATAGTTAATTCACGTTCTTTGTGACATTATAACAAAGGTTGTCTTTACTCCAGTTTCCAATGACATGTTCCTCATTTCTGTCTGAGTTCTCCTCAGAATCACCCTTAACATCCATATTTCTAGTCTGTACCTCAGAACTCTTCTAGCCTCTACCCATTATCTAGTTCCAAAATTTCTTCCACATATTTAGGTATCTGTTACAGAAACACCCCATTTCTTTATACCAAAATTTGTATTAAGGTTCTCCAGACAAACAGAACCAACAGAAGAGAAACAGAGAGAGAGAGACAGAGCAAGAGATCTAGAGAGGTATTATAAGGAATGGCTCACACGATTATGGAGGCTGAGAAGTCCCAAGGTCTGCAGTTCGCAAGCTGGAGAGCTTGAAAGGCCAATGGTATAGCTCCAGTCCAAGTCCAAAGGCCTATAGACCAGGAGAGCCAATGGTGTAAATTTTAGTCCAAAAGACAACAGGCTCAAAACCCAAGAAAAACCAATGTCTCAGCTTGAGTCCAAAGGTAGGAAAAGACTGATATCCTAAGCTGAGCAGTCAGGCAGAAGGAATTTTCTACCAGTCAACCATTTTCTTCTCTGTTGGTCTTTAATTGATTGGATAAGGACCCTCCACATTGGGTGTTTCAAATATTTATCTCATCCAAAAACACCCTGGCAAACATAGCCAGAATAATGTTTGGCCAAATACCTGCATACCACATGGCCAGGTCAAATTGACACACAAGATTAACCATCATACTACCTATGTTTCGTATAAACCCAGCCTGTAATTTCCAATGACCCCAAAGCTTGGTGGCTTAGAAGCTTCATCCAGTAGCCTTAACATGATTCTAGGCTCAAGTGTCAAATGCTCCACAAGCCTGGCATTTGAAAGCTGATACTTTTAATCGTCATTTCCTTATATGAAATTGTTCTCTCGCCACAAGGATTTTACATATGGTGGTCTTTCTATCTGAAAATACTTATTTCCTGCACTTTATTATTTTTTAATCATGTATACTAAATAGCAAGTGCAGATAACCAATCAAAGGTGAAAAAAGAGACCACCACATCATGGAGTATCTGGTGTGTTATGTTGGGGATTTTGGAATTCTAAAGGACACAGGGATATAACTGAAAGACTTTAAGAATCGGAGTGGCATCATCAGATTGACATTTTATAATGCAATTGAGTAATAATGTGAAGAATGGATTGGAGAGGAGTAAACGATGTGGAGGGACCGTAAGGAAGCCCAGAAGCCCAGATTGCCTGGGTAGGAGGGTACGTTAGTTTTACTGATGTGACAGAAGTAGCAAGGGAGAGAAACAGACAGATTGCAAAGATATTTAGGAGTTGGACTTAAGGGAACTTGTTGAGTCTTCAGGAGAGAAAATGGGCTGTGTATATATAACTTTGGATAGAGAAGGAGGCATCAGCTAAGGAGATAATTAAGGAGCAGACAGTATGGTAAGAGGAAGACTAAAGGAGTATAGTGTTCTGGGATGCAAAAGATGTGAGGGTTTCAAGAAGGAAGGAAGGCTCAAATGGGGGAAAAACTGCTAGAAGTTAAGCAAGTAAGGAGAAGAGTGACTAGTCATTCATCACATTAACAAGTGAATTTTTGATTGTGCCATGGGAGCAAAGTCATATTGGAGTAAATTGAGGATGGAAAGGGAGATGAAAAAAAAGTAACAAATGTAGAAAAAAAGTTTTAAGTTTGACTGCTGTTTGTTGGAGAGAGTACAGTAACTGGAAAAAAAAAAGTGAGGGTATGAATATTATTATGTTTTGAATTGAAATTTACACATACAATGGAGTTTGATATTTCCCCACCACTCTCCCCCAAATTATATATGGTGATAATAATTTAGAGAAGACAACACGAATTGCCAGTAACAAATCTTCGAAGTTTCTGTATTTAAATGACACCATTCATGGGCATATTACAGAGGATTTTTAGATGAAAGAGAAACATTAAGCTGATTTTTTAAATTGGAAAAGTAGAAAGATTAACAGCCAATATGATGTAAATGTAACTTTTAAAAAACTAAATGCACCCTGGCTGAGTATAGTCATGCTGTAAACCTTTTGGGCTATGGGTATTTGGGTGAGCAAACTTTGGATTTCCCTCACCTCATAAACAGATAAGTAGCTCAAATCCTGAGTCTGGTCATCTTCAGGGTGTGGAACTGGTGCAAGTTTTAAATTCTCAGTGTCCTAGTGCTTTCATCCAGAACTCTTTAATGTCTGGCAGCGATTCTTATTGGATGTTTTACTGCCTACTGGCAAGTTGTGCTTTTATCAGGCTTGAATGCCAAGGACATTAATATGTTAATAAAATTGGAGAAATATGTTGCTAGAACCACAATATTGAGAAATTTACTTTGAATTGAGGAAAATAAATTTTAAAATGCTACTCTCAAGGTGTTATGAAAATGATACAGCTCTTGATGTGATTTTTACAACAGCATAAGAGGACGACTAGCTAAAGCTATCACAGAGCGCTCCTCGAAAATAACTGAATTCAGTACATGGTCAATGCACACCAATAAAATCTCAGGGATATATGTCAAAAGTGAGGCTCAGAAAAATCTCATCGTTCAGTTGGCCATCGTGGAGAGCCATTTATCCCTGGTTGTGGGCCGAAGAAGGGGAGAAATAGGGTAAATTTTTTAAAATAACGTGTTTGTTAGCATAATTTACATTGAGAAAAGTGCACAGATGATAAGCTCATTAACTATTAGAAAGTGAATACACCCATGTAGCCGGATGCCAATTCAATAAATAGGTCAGCACCTGCGCAACAGAAGCCACCTTAGGCCCCTGTCCTCCACAGGGTCCACTCCACTCCCATTTGGTATCTCTTATCCTGACTTCTGATCTCCTAGACTAGTTTTGCCTAGTTTTCACTATATAATTGGAATTATACAGGGCGTATTCATTTCTGCTTGACTTTTTTGCTCAACATTATATTGTCAAGTATAGATGTAGTTCAGTCTCATTGATGCACAATATTCGATAGAATGAATTTACCACAGTCTATTTATTCTTTCTACTGTGGTACATTTGGTTTGTTTTCAGAGTTTGGCTGTTAAGAGTAATGCTGCTATGAATATCCACACACACCCCTCATCCTACCACCCTCTGATCCCCACATTTTTATTTGTTATATGCCTGGGAGAGAAATGATTGGATCATAGTAGAGTCATATGTTCAGCATTAGTAGATGATGTCAACCCTTTTCTGAAGTGGCTATACCAATATGCAATCTTCCTAACTTTCACAATTCTGTGTGTGTAGTGGTACGTCACTGTGGTTTTCTTTTGCGTCTTCCTGATGACAAATAAGGTTATGTAGCTTTAAAATGATTACTGGCTATTTGGATATCCTCATTTGTAAAGTGCTTATTCACTCGTGTCCATATTCCTCTTGTTTTTGTTTCTTTTTGTTATGAATTTGTGGGATTTCTTTATATATTTTGGGTTTGAGCCCTTTGTTGGTTATATATGTAGGAGATATCATCTCCCACTCTTTGGCTTGTTTATTCATGCTATTAACGTGTCTGCCAACAAATAAGCGTCTTTAATTATAAAGTCCGGTATCTTTTTTTCCCCTTTTTTTCTGGTTAGTGTGAGTTGTGAACTGATTATATTTCCTGAGAAGTTCTACTCCCACTTAGCAGCTAGAAATCTTCAAGATAATACTGCCCCCATGCTAACTGAATAATTAACAAAATCATATACTTTCTTCAACCTATCAGAGATGTAAGGTTGCAAAACAGTCAGATGAACTTAATTTCAGAGTGACAAGCCTCTTTGAATAAAACCAGGAAGCTCAAATTTTTTTCAGGTCTGACACAGCCCAAGAGGAAGAGGCAGAAGCAAATGCGAAGAAATCATCTGAAATTTTAACAAATTCTCAGGCGTCGAGCATGAGCTGGTATATCATTTTAGAGTATCCGGGAGCCCAGATAGAAAAGGAATTTGTACTCACTCTCGCGCTCTTTTCCGTGGGTCTCCACTAGTGCCTTACAGGAAGGAGGAGATCAGTTGCTGCTAGAGGACAAGTATGAAACATCACCCACGTCCCCAGGCAATTTACTCATAGAAGCCACCAGGGGAGGGGCAGCAGTTCCTCTGGCACCCAAGGCCACCAAGGTAAAGGACAGAAGGGGAACCATCCTGCCTCTGGTAGAGGGAAAGGAAGAGCCTAGCAGGATCAACAGTGGTCTCCCCCTGGGGGAGGGACAAAAAGTAGAGAGAGGCCTCTTCCATGACACAGGGGGGCAGGGACTACTGTAGGCCCCCACTAAACACAGAATATAAGAGAAACATACAAAAAAATCAACTGCATTTCTATATACTAGCAATAAGAATGTAGATACTGAAATTTTAAAAAATTAAAATTAAATTAAAAATATAATACCATTTACAATTATTTTTTTAAATGAAATAGGTGTAAATCTAATAAACAAACGTGTGCAGTATTTATAAGCTGAAAACTACAAAATGCTGATGAAAGAAATCAAAGGTTTTAACTCAAACCTTTAACTCAACAGGTTAAAGATATACATGTAAAACACAATGTCAACCAAAATTCCAGCAAGAATGTTTATAAAGCCAAGACTCTGCTAAAATTTATATAAGATGGGAAAGGAAGTAGAATAGCTGAAACATTTTGAAAAACAAGATTAAAATGGGAGGACTCCTCCTGCCCATCAGCTGTATAATCAGCTATTATATACATACAATAATCAAGACAGCAGTTTTCCTAAAGGTATAGATACTCAGATAAATGGAATAGAATTGAGAACCCAGAAATAAAGCCACACAAATATGCCCAACTGATTTTTGACAGAGATGCAAAAGCTATTAAATTGAGGAAAGATAATCTTTTCAATAAATAGTGCTTTAGCAATTTGAAAGTCATAGGCAAAAAATAAATATAAACCAAACAAACCAAAGAAAGCCCTCAACCTAAAACTTACACACTTAAATATAAAACGTAAAACTATAAAATGAAAAAATACGAGAAAATCTAAGGGACTTAGAACTCGACCAAGAGTTATTAGACTTGACACCAAAAGTACTATACATAAAGAAAAAACCTGGCAAATTAGACTTCATGAAAACTAAAAATGTTTCCTCTGTGAATGATCCTGTTAAGAGGATGAAAAACAAGCTACAGATTGGGAGAAAATATTTGCAAGCCATATACTCAACAAAGGACTAATTCATAGAATATATTAAAAATTCAATAGTAAAAACAAACAATCCAATTAGAAAATGGGTAAAAGACATGAAGAAACATTTCACCAAAGAGGATATACAGATGGCAAATAAGCACATGAAAAGATGTTCAACAACATTAACCATTAAGGGAAAGTGGCTTAAAGCCACAATGTGATATTACTACATATTATTAGAATGGATAAAATAATAAATGGTGATATCACGAAATGTTGGTGAGGGTGCAGAGAAGCAGGATCACTCCAGCATTGCTGGTGGGAATGTAAAATGGTACTGCCAATCAAAAAAAAATTTTTTTTAATTAGATATGCGGCTATCATACAACCCAGCAATTGCACTTGTGGGCATTTATCCCAGGAAAATGAAAACTTATATTTACACGAAAACCTGTGCACAAATGTTTATGGCAGATTTATTCATAATAGCTCCAAACTAGAAGCAATACAGATGTCCTTCAGTGGGTGAATGGCTAAATAAACTGTGATACATCCATCCCGTGGAGTACTACTCAGCAGTAAAAAAAGAATAATCTATTGATTCATGCAACAACCTGACAGACTTTTAGGGAATTTTGCTGCATGTAAAAAAGCCATCCCTGAGGCTTCCCTGGTGACGCAGTGGTTAAGAGTCCACCTGCCAATGCAGGGGACACGGGTTCGAGCCCTGGTCCGGGAAGATCCCGCATGCCGCGGAGCAACTAAGCCCGTGCGCCACAACTACTGATCCTACGCTCTAGAGCCCGTGACCCACAACTACTGAGCCCCTGTGCCACAACTACTGAAGCCTGCATGCCTAGAGCCCGTGCTCCGCAACAAGAGAAGCCACCCAATGAGAAATCCGCACACCACAACGAAGAGCAGCCCCCGCTCGCCGCAACTAGAGAAAGCCCGCACACAGCAACAAAGACCCAACGCAGCCATAAATAAATAAATAAATTTGTATTTAAAAAAAAAGCCATTCCCAAAATACTGCATGCTATATGTTTCTGTTTATATATAACATTCTTGAAATGACAACAGTCCCAAAATGGAGAACAGTTTAGTGGTTAGTTTAGTGGTTACCGGGGCTTAAGAAGAGGTTGGGGATAGGAAGGAAACAGATGTGGCTATAAAAGGGCAACATGTGGGATCCTTGTGATAAAAATGTTCTGTATTTTCACTGTATTAGTGTCAATATCCTGGTTGTGATACTATAAGGGGTTACCATTGAAGAAAACTGGGTTGAGTGCACACGATGTCTCTGTACTATTTTTTACAACTGCATGTGAATCCACAAATTTCTCTGTGTTATTTCTTACAACTGCATATGAATCTATAATTATCTCAAAATACAAAGTTTAATTAAGGAAAGGTGTATGGGGAGCGAGCAAGACACAACAGCGTTTGAAAAACAGCGATTTTCGTGGTGGTTTCTATTTTGAGCTGGCCATTTTAAGTGGTATGGTGCCACGTTCTGTGTACTGCATTTTAAGAGGAATTCAAAGGAAATTCAAAACCAAGATATAGGATGAAAAAGACACTGGAAACCATGACATATATGAAATAATGGAAGAACTAGACAGTGTTTACCCACAAGGGAGGAGTTTGTGGACACAGGACTATACTTTTTAATTGTCGGAAGAATTACTTTAAAGAAGGATTAGATTTCTCTGTAAAACCCCAAAGAATGAAAATAGGACCGACCGGTGGAAGGTACAAGAAGAGAAGTTTCAGTTTGGTTACCAGGGACTGGGGGCGGGGGTGAGGGAAATGGAGAGATGTTGGCCAAAGAGTATAAACTTCCAGTTATAAGATTAGTAAGTTCTGGGGATCTAATATACAGCATGGTGATTATAGTTAATAATACTGTATTATATACTTGAAAGCTGCTAAGAGTAGAACTTCAGGGTTCTCACCACTAAAAAGAAATAGCAGTTATATGATATGATGAAGGTGTCAGCTAATGTTATGGTGGTAATCATCTGGCAATATATAGATATATCAAATCAACACCTTAATCTTACACAGTGTTATATGTCAGTTGTATCTCAGTAAAGATGCTGGGGGGGATTGTGGCCCTTATCTGGAGTGAGAGGGGATCTTCCCAACAAAAATGTAGCCCATTTTGCAACATTAGTTGCATGACTATGAATAGGTAAACATGGGTTGGGTCGTGTGGCCGGAGTGCGGGTGTGTGCAGTTTGGGTTTGGGCAGGACTTCTACTTCTCAAATACACTGACTTTACCTGGGGTAGTGTTAACACCACCAGTCTTCAGGATATTCATTAGTGGGCCCGTCAGCTTGGCAGAGTATTCAGTGGTTGAGCGTGAGGCAGTGTCACTTAGAGTCCAGAGGGACAGGGGAACTTTGGTGCAGCTTGAGCGGACAGTTTACAAGTGCAGCTGTGTTTCTGAAGAACGTGGATCTGCACCAGATACCTGATATAGAGCTGTGACAAAAGATGCTCCCCTGCTCTCTCACCTAATTTAGGAAGGGCAAAGTTAGCAGTGTCCTGTTTCATAGGTAGGGACCCCCTTCCAAAATAGGTATTTACACATGGTAGAAGAATCATGGTGAAGTGCGAAGAATAATTCCCGTAACTTCTTCTTTTTTTTTTTTTTTTTAAATTCACTCTTGTTAACTTTTTTCCTTTTTTTTTTTTTAATTTTTATTTATTTATTTATTTATTTATGGCTGTGTTGGGTCTTCGTTTCTGTGCGAGGGCTTTCTCTAGTTGTGGCAAGCGGGGACCACTCTTCATCGCGGTGCGCGGGCCTCTCACTGTCGCGGCCTCTCTTGTTGCGGAGCACAGGCTCCAGGCGCGCAGGCTCAGTAATTGTGGCTCACGGGCCCAGCTGCTCCGCGACATGTGGGATCTTCCCAGACCAGGGCTCGAACCCGTGTCCCCTGCATTGGCAGGCAGACTCTCAACCACTGCGCCACCAGGGAAGCCCCAATTCCCTTAACTTCTAATCTCCCAGTGGCACAAGTGGTCAAGGGTTCTATGCATGAACTGGGAGAAGGCCCTCATCCCCAACTTTGTGCCATTTTCTGTAACCAGGTCCTTGAAGCAGCCCTGCTTTTGCCCACAAGCACACGAAGTCCCTTAGAAAAATATCATTAACTTCTGTCTTACCTCTCTCTCTACCTGGCAGACTCCATTCCACCTCTCCATCCTTCCTCTTTCCTTTTTGACCTTCCCTTCCATTCATTTTTCTTTTCCCCCAGAAGTTCTTATGAAATGATTGAAGACAAACAGATGTTGGTGTATAGAGGGTGATATTAAAAATATCTAGGGGCTTCCCTGGTGGCGCAGTGGTTGAGAATCTGCCTGCCAATGCAGGGGACACGGGTTCGAGCCCTGGTCTGGGAAGATCCCACATGCCGCGGAGCAACTGGGCCCGTGAGCCACAACTACTGAGCCTGCGCATCTGGAGCCTGTGCTCCGCAACAAGAGAGGCCGCGACAGTGAGAGGCCCGCGCACCGCGATGAAGAGTGGCCCCCGCTCGCCACAACTAGAGAAAGCCCTCGCACAGAAACGAAGACCCAACACAGCCCCCAAAATTAATTAATTAATTAATTAATTTAAAAAAAATCTAACAGCGATGTGGTATGGCATCAGACAATTAAAATAGATGCAAACACTGAAGTTCCCTTTCCGTGAGGCATTAACCCTTTAGTTGCTGGATCATGGAGCGGTACTGTAGAGGGGGTAGGTACGAGGGAATGGCACCTGGGGGCTCAGGAAAGAAGCTATAAATCAACCAATATAAATTATTAACAATCTGCATGGCCATCCTGGTTCAGACACGGACTATCATCCATAGTCTGAGAGAAAGGGTGTTTAAGGAAGGGAGCAAGGGCGTATGGTGAAGGTAGGAAGTATTAACAAAAGCCAGGCAAAAATGTCTGAGATATATATGGATTACCCATGGTGAATCTTTAATCTTGTTTCTAGGCCTTTTCCCAAAATATCTGCAGGCTTCCAGACAAGAATCCTCTTTATCTTTATCTCCCTTCACATCCATTCACCTAATTCATGTGTACTTTTGGAATGCAAACTTACTTGAGTTTTAGCCTGCACAAAATATAATTAGGAGCCTTCCTTGCAAATCTGCTGGAGGAAAAAAGCATTAAACAAATTCAATTTCAAGTGAATTAAAATGCATTTCATTTTCTCCTGCATGATATGGCCAAAAAGCTGTGATGCAGTAAACCAAGAGTGAATAGAATTGGGTTCTGTTTTCCTTACTGTCCTGCTAAGCCTTTATATGTTACTAAACTTCTCTAAGTCTTAATTTCCTCCTCTGTAAAGTGAGGGAGTGAGGCTAAAATTCTAAATTAACAATAAGTGTTTGGAAAACACCAAAAGGGACAAAAGTTAGAAGGTAAACAAAATATTGAATTGTAGGTAAAATTACAGTGAAGGAAAACATTGTCGAATGTAAGTTATTTCTTAGTTTTGTAACTTCTGAGACATTTTATCATAGCTTATATTTACTTTATTATACGTAATATGTGTCATGGCTAAAGTCTATCAGTATTCATTGGGATCACAGGTTGAAACTAAATTAACTCTTACAACTAAATGGTTTATTTATTTATTTATTTATTTTTTATTTGGAGAGTTCACTTTATTCTTAAAACAATAATTACTTATGGAAACACTTAACTTTCTGTATTTTGATTCCACTCCACCATCCACTGTAAGACACTCTGGATTTTTTTTTTTTTTTTTTCACACACACTGTATTTTATTTTTACAAGAGATAAATAGACTGACACCAAGCATTGTACATGGATGACCACAACAAAAGCAACAATGATTGCAATTACCAAACATGAAACACACTCATACTATGTCATAATATTGACATTCAGTCCAGTAATCCTCCACTGTAACAGCTCCTTTACTTTGCAGTGAAAATTGATTTGTATATTCTTTGCCTCTGAGTCCTTGTGGGATTTTTTCTTTTTTTAAATTCAACCAGAAAGTCACAAAAATTATACTCATCCTCATCAGTTCACTCAGTCCCATGTAATTAATTTTTTTTTTTTATCTTGATCTTTTGTTAGCACTTTTATGAGCTCATCAGTTTTTCATTAGAGTTCTGAAAATGCTTATTCATTCAGTTCAGCAGTACAGTCAGGTACCAGAAACCTGTACTTGTCAGAGTCTTTTCCATGAATTTCCTGATGATGAAACCCTTTTATAGGAACATATTTACAAAAGCATCAGAGTACACCCAGAACTGTCTGTAAATGACAAAAGACTTAAAAATGACCACGGTTAAAGATTTGATGAAAGTTCATAATAATGCAGTTGACAAGAAAATTAGTTATTTCTGAGATATACATTTTAAAGTAATAACTAGGATTATGACTTATAACATTATACCAGAACATATAAGATTTTTAGAAATTTCATGTAATGTCTGAAACATTTATATTAACATATTTTCATACAAATAACCCAATGAAAGTTTAGTATTAGTTGTTTTGTTTGTTTGTTTATACTGCAGGTTCTTATTAGTCATCAATTTTATACACATCAGTGTATACATGTCAATCCCAATCACCCAATTCAGCACACCACTATCCCCACCCCACCACTGTTTTCCCCCCTTGGTGTCCATATGTCTGTTCTCTACATCTGTGTCTCAACTTCTGCCCTGCAAACCGGCTCATCTGTACCATTTTTCTAGGTTCCACATACATACGTTAATATACGATATTTGTTTTTCTCTTTCTGACTTACTTCACTCTGTATGACAGTCTCCAGATCCATCCACGTCTCAACAAATGACTCAATTTCGCTCCTTTTTATGGCTGAGTAATATTCCATTGTATATATGTACCACATCTTCTTTATCCGTTCGTCTGTCGATGGGCATTTAGGTTGCTTCCATGACCTGGCTATTGTAAATAGTGCTGCAATGAACATTCGGGTGCATGTGTCTTTTTGAATTATGGTTTTCTCTGGGTATATGCCCAGTAGTGGGATTGCTGGGTCATATGGTAATTCTATTTTTAGCTTTTTAAGGAACCTCCATATTGTTCTCCATAGTGGCTGTATCAATTTACATTCCCACCAACAGTGCAAGAGGGTTCCCTTTTCTCCACACCCTCTCCAGCATTTGTTGTTTGTAGATTTTCTGATGATGCCCATTCTAACTGGTGTGAGGTGATACCTCATTGTAGTTTTGATTTGCATTTCTCTAATAATTAGTGAAATTAAGAAAATTGAGAAAATGGTCATAGGAACATACATATCGATAATTACCTTAAACGTGAATGGATTAAATGCTCCAGCCAGAAGACACAGGCTTGCTGAATGGATACAAAAACAAGACCCATATATATGCTGTCTACAAGAGACCCACTTTAGACCTAGGGACACATACAGACTGAAAGTGAGGGGATGGAAAAAGATATTCCATGCAAATGGAAATCAAAAGAAAGCTGGAGTAGCTATACTCATATCAGATAAAATAGACTTTAAAATAAAGAATGTTACAAGAGACAAGGAAGGACACTACATAATGATCAAGGGATCAATCCAAGAAGAAGATATAACAATTATAAATATATATGCACCCAACATAGGAGCACCTCATTACATAAGGCAATTGCTAACAGCTATAAAAGAGGAAATTGATAGTAACACAATAATAGTGGGGGACTTTAACACCTCACTTACACCAATGGACAGATCATCCAAAATGAAAATAAATAAGGAAACAGAAGCTTTAAATGACACAATAGACCAGATAGATCTAATTGATATTTATAGGACATTCCATCCAAAAACAGCAGATTACACGTTCTTCTCAAGTGCGCACGGAACATTCTCCAGGATAGATCACATCTTGGGTCACAAATCAAGCCTCAGTAAATTTAAGAAAATTGAAATCATATCAAGCATCTTTTCTGACCACAACGCTATGAGACTAGAAATGGATTACAGGGGAAAAAACGTAAAAAACACAAACACATGGAGGCTAAACAATACGTTACTAAATAACCAAGAGATTACTGAAGAAATCAAAGAGGAAATCAAAAAATTCCTAGAGACAAATGACAATGAAAACACGACAACCCAAAACCTATGGGATGCTGCAAAAGCAGTTCTAAGAGGGAAGTTTATAGCTATACAAGCCTCCCTAAAGAAACAAGAAAAATCTCAAGTAAACAATCTAACCTTACACCTAAAGAAACTAGAGAAAGAAGAACAAACAAAACCCAAAGTTAGCAGAAGGAAAGAAATCATAAAGATCAGAGCGGAAATAAATGAAATAGAAACAAAGAAAACAATAGCAAAGATCAATAAAACTAAAAGCTGGTTCTTTGAGAAGATAAACAAAATTGATAAGCCATTAGCCAGACTCATCAAGAAAAAGAGGGAGAGGATTCAAATCAATAAAATCAGAAATGAAAAAGGAGAAGTTACAACAGACACCGCAGAAATACAAAGCATCCTAAGAGACTACTACAAGCAACTTTATGCCAATAAAATGGACAACCTGGAAGAAATGGACAAATTCTTAGAAAGGTATAACCTTCCAAGACTGAACCAGGAAGAAGCAGAAAATATGAACAGACCAATCACAAGTAATGAAATTGAAACTGTGATTAAAAATCTTCCAACAAACAAAAGTCCAGGACCAGATGGCTTCACAGGTGAATTCTATCAAACATTTAGAGAAGAGCTAACACCTATCCTTCTCAAACTCTTCCAAAAAATTGCAGAGGAAGGAACACTCCCAAACTCATTCTATGAGGCCACCATCACCCTGATACCAAAACCAGACAAAGACACTACAAAAAAAGAAAATTACAGACCAATATCACTGATGAATATAGATGCAAAAATCCTCAACAAAATACTAGCAAACAGAATCCAACAACACATTAAAAGGATCATACACCACGATCAAGTGGGATTTATCCCAGGGATGCAAGGATTCTTCAATATACGCAAATCAATCAATGTGATACACCATATTAACAAATTGAAGAATAAAAACCATATGATCATCTCAATAGATGCAGAAAAAGCTTTTGACAAAATTCAACACCCATTTATGATAAAAACTCTCCAGAAAGTGGGCATAGAGGGAACCTACCTCAACATAATAAAGGCCATATATGACAAACCCACAGCAAACATCATTCTCAACGGTGAAAAACTGAAAGCATTTCCTCTAAGATCAGGAACGAGACAAGGATGTCCACTCTCACCACTGTTATTCAACATAGTTCTGGAAGTCCTAGCCACGGCAATCAGAGAAGAAAAAGAAATAAAAGGAATACAAATTGGAAAAGAAGAAGTAAAACTGTCACTGTTTGCAGATGACATGATACTATACATAGAGAATCCTAAAACTGCCACCAGAAAACTGCTAGAGCTAATTAATGAATATGGTAAAGTTGCAGGATACAAAATTAATGCCCAGAAATCTCTTGCATTCCTATACACTAATGATGAAAAATCTGAAAGAGAAATTATGGAAACACTCCCATTTACCATTGCAACAAAAAGAATAAAATACCTAGGAATAAACCTACCTAGGGAGACAAAAGACCTGTATGCAGAAAACTATAAGACACTGATGAAAGAAATTAAAGATGATACCAACAGATGGAGAGATATACCATGTTCTTGGATTGGAAGAATCAACATTGTGAAAATGACTATACTACCCAAAGCAATCTACAGATTCAATGCAATCCCTATCAAATTACCAATGGCATTTTTTACGGAGCTAGAAAAAATCATCTTAAAATTTGTATGGAGACACAAAAGACCCCGAATAGCCAAAGCAGTCTTGAGGGAAAAAAACGGAGCTGGAGGAATCAGACTCCCTGACTTCAGACTATATTACAAAGCTACAGTAATCAAGACAATATGGTACTGGCACAAAATCAGAAACATAGATCAATGGAACAAGATAGAAAGCCCAGAGATAAACCCACGCACCTATGGTCAACTAATCTATGACAAAGGAGGCAAAGATATACGATGGAGAAAAGACAGTCTCTTCAATAAGTGGTGCTGGGAAAACTGGACAGCTACATGTAAAAGAATGAAATTAGAATACTCCCTAACACCATACACAAAAATAAACTCAAAATGGATTACAGACCTAAATGTAAGACTGGACACTATAAAACTCTTAGAGGAAAACATAGGAAGAACACTCTTTGACATAAACCACAGCAACATCTTTTTTGATCCACCTCCTAGAGTAATGGAAATAAAAACAAAAATAAACAAATGGGACCTAATGAAACTTCAAAGCTTTTGCACAGCAAAGGAAACCATAAACAAGACGAAAAGACAACCCTCAGAATGGGAGAAAATATTTGCAAACGAATCAATGGACAAAGGATTAATCTCCAAAATATATAAACAGCTCACTCAGCTCAATATTAAAGAAACAAACACCCCAATCCAAAAATGGGCAGAAGACCTAAATAGACATTTCTCCAAAGAAGACATACAGACGGCCACGAAGCACATGAAAAGATGCTCAACATCACTAAATGGTTTATTTTATAAATGTTTTATATTCTCATTAAAAACAATATTCAAAGGTAAGGTTAAAAGTCAATAAGCCTTAGGATAAATAAAAGTCAAAAAACAATCTATCATTTTACAACTTGCAAATAGAATTTCTCAGCTTGAAAAATTAGTTAAAGTCTTTGTTAACGTTGGTTACTGGTTAGTACCAGGCTTGGGTTTTTCTTCTTTATTCTCTTTGAACTTTTTCTGCAAGGAGTATGCATTAATTTTACGGTCAGAATAATAAAATTTTTATTGAAAATAATTGAAAGGCCAGTAAGTATAAGGCAGAAGAATAAGAATAATCTAGCAATTTGATGATCTTTGGTTGATATTAGCCAGTTGGTAGGCCCTAGGTCTTTGGTAATACATTGAATTTACATAACATCGCATATGAGGAACAAAAGGGATTTGATCTTTATTTTTTTAGCATAACTACTTTTATATAACTGAGGAAAAATAAGCCACACATTTTAAAGATGAATCCATGGAGAAGATAATATTAAATTTTAAAAAGGAGATTTCTATAGCTAATTAAATATTCCATATGCATTAAAATACTCATAATTGAAGGGTTTTGGAGGTGGGAGTTGTTTGTTTGTTTGGGTTTTTTTAATGTACAAAGAGCTAGCATTGTTTCTGTTGTTGGGTAGATGTCCTGGATGATTCATTTGAGGAAGATTACTTAGTCCAACTTGATGAAGCCTCTATCCTTGTCTTACTTACAGAAACACTAAGGGCACATATTGAGGACATATTTCCAGATCAGATCGTGCTGGTTTGAGTAGATGCTGCAAGAGGGAGTCCCCTGGCCATATATTTGTGACTGGCTCCAGGAGAGCTGCAGGTGACCCATGTCACTTCCAGAGGTGCGGTGAATCAAAGGACAACTTTAAATATGCGTGCATATATTTTCTAATGAACTATAATATGATATGATATAATATATAAATGGGAAAACAGGCTTAGATACATTAATTTATTCACACTCACTGTCTAGACAGTATAAGAGAGCTACATTTAGATATCACTTCTCTTTATTCCCACCTGGGCATAGAGCTCTAAAGCAAACTTGGCCTTATAAAGGTGATTAGGGTCACCACTGAGATGGACAGTTTCTTTAGATTGTCTTGGTTCGTAAAGATTTCCTTTGGATTGCAGGTGACAAGTGGAAACACTTGTGTATCACTCCTTTGACATAAGGATAATTAAAGTGCAATCTAAATGACATGAATATAAGAAATATGCCTCTAGGAAACAAACAAAATGAAGATCTTTAAAAAGAGCCTAAAGTCCCAAATGTCAGAAAACAACAATTTATTATTGTAGTACTCTCAGAAAAGGAAGAGAACAGGGACTAAAGAAAATGAGAGTTATTTAAAAATGGTTAATTTTAATTTAGTTCATGGAATAGAATTTTTAACAATATAATTAGAAGGATTCCTTTTCTATGGCTTATATTGACATTTTGAACAGTTTTTTATCCAGCATTCTCTGCAATACAGAGAAAAGCAGCAAGCATCTCTTCTATTGTTTCTGGTTTTTTCATTTGTTTGTTTACATTTCTCCCCATTACATTGTTATTCAGATCATCTCATCCAGAGGTCAAGTGTGAGCTAGAGTGTGGATACTCAAGCAGGAGTAGGGGAGTTTGGAAGTAGGCATCCTGTGAAAATTGAGAAAGAATTCATCAACATCTGGTAGCAGGACCCTGCCTTGGGGCTGAACTCCAACTTTGGTGTGAGAGAGATCCAGAAAGATGAAAAGATCAATATAGGGTCTCGGTTTTAAGAAACTAGGATTCTTATTACTAAATAAGAAATAAAACTCAATATATAATAAGACAAGAACTCAGTGCTGGAATCTGACGTACAAAGCTGAAAGCTACATTTAGGAAAGCTACATTTCCCCTAATGTCCTTAGACAGTAACTCCGGTGGCAAAGGGAATTATATTTATGCTTCTTATAATTAATAATTATAATCACTAAAATTTATGAAATATCTACCAGTCCCCAGATACTGTGTCTTATCTTTGAATACAGATTATTTAATCCCTTCAACAATCTGCCTGAATTGATACTCAAAAATTTTATTAAAGATTAAAAACACATAATTCAACTCCTGTCTTCATTTTGGGCTTCTGATATTCTATATTCACCTGGTTTCTAAAGAAATCAGATTCAACATTCTGACAAATTCTCAGCCATTTTTAATTTATTACAAATACAGGTTATATGTCAAGGCTAAGTAGCTCATTACATCCTTGTTGTAATGTGCAAATCATAAAACTCACCATCAATTGAGAGAAAATGGGGGACTGGTGAATAGGCGTGAACTGATCATAGGAGGTCTGTACCATTCTTTTTAAAGCTCAGAACCATTTTATATATTAGATGCCTTCATCATCAATTTCTTAATCATTGTATTTTATTTCGTTTGTAATAAAGGTTCCAAGAAAAATGCTTTTGAGATCTCAGCTCTCTCAATGGATCCGCGTTGTCATCTTCTCATGTCCTTTCCATTAGCACCATCTTGTCCCTTCCACCAGCTACGCTGAGAACTTTGTAATATCCTTTAGTTTCTTTTTTTTAAAATAAATTTATCTATCTATCCATCTATTAATTTATTTATTTTTGGCTGCATTGGGTCTTCGTTGCTGCGCGCGGGCTTTCTCTAGTTGGAGCGAGCGGGGGCTACTCTTCGTTATGGTGCACGGGCTTCTCATTGCGGTGGCTTCTCTTGTTGCCGAGCCCAGGCTCTAGGCGCACGGGCCTCAGTAGTTGTGGCTCGCGGGCTCAGTAGTTGTGGGTTGCAGGCTCTAGAGCGTAGGCTCAGTAGTTGTGGAGCACGGGCTTAGTTGCTCCTCAGCATGTGGGATCTTCCCAGACCAGGCTTGAACCAGTGTCCCCTGAATTGGCAGGCGGATTCTTAACCATTGCACCACCAGGGAAGTCCTATCCTTTAGTTTCTTACCACCCTCACTCAGTCATGGGAAAACTACACATACACGTGCACCTAGGCACAGGCATGCACCTTCACTGACAACTGCAGGTATCTTCTCCTTTACCATGAAGATCTTTGCTTTGAGGTTAACTCTATTAACATTCATCCCCAATGAATGCGCTGGAATCATACTTCCCTATTTTTGCTTTACAAAATAAACATAAAATATATATTCTAATTTTGACTAGGTGTATATATACTGACCTGTTGAAACAAATCGTATCAAGCTTGACAATTTCCATAGAAAAATAACCTTCATGCATTATAAGCAATCTAATCATTTTGTAGCTGAAAATATCTCCACACCCTTTCCTAATTCATCACACAAAATTGCATGCATAGTCCGTAGTGCAGTCACTGCTTTTGAAACTGGAATTAATTTAACACAATTTCAGAAAGTTCCCTTATGCTCTTTGAATATGATCATATTGTAGATAAAATTGATAGACCATTTTTATAGGGCTTTCCTGCACTTGCAATGATTTAAATGGTATATGTGTTACATAATAACTTGAGTTTCATTTTAATACAAACTGTTGGAGAAAGCTTTTATTGCTTCTCATGTTTTCTGTATTATTGCTAGTACTAAGAATTAAAAATGACTATGATTCCCATCACTGTTGCCAAATTGATTTTTCAAATTATTTATTCCACATATATAAGTGATTCATAGCTATCTCCCCAATGAGATATTTTTGCCATTCTCATCAGATGAAATAAATACAAATCTCCATTTTTATAGACCAGTAAGCAGGCCACCCTTTAAATTAGTAACATCGATGCCAAAATGAGCTCTCTCTATTCTGAGGTATTACCAATATCTCTTAAGCTGTTGAAATACTTTGAACTGATTTGGCAAGCTAACTGCACATGGGAAGTTCTTTCAACCTATAAGTTGATGGTGAAAGTCTGTAAGTTACATGTGACTAGAGACTTCATGTGTTTTGTTCACTGCAGCATACCTGTGACCAGGAACAGTTACTGACACTGAGTAAGCACTAGATAAGTATATACTGAGTAGATAGTAAACCTGAATGCTAAATTATTAACATCATTTTAGAGTTTTTATTTTTTATGAGAATAATGAACGATTACCAACAGGAATAAATAACAAATGCCCAGAACATTTTATTCTGAAACAAACATTTGTTACTTTCCTAGACTAAGATACAGTTATAAAATCTGGCTTAATATTTAATAACTCAAACATAAAGAGTGTATTGGTCAGATACAGTTGCATCAGTCAGATTCACTTGCAGAGAACAGAATTCACTCTACCAAACTTAAGCAGAAGGGATTTGTAATAGTGTATTAAACAGCTAAAGATTTGTTAGGAAGGCTAAAGACACAGACTTTAGACTGAGCCTCCAGCAAGAACATGGACCACCTGAGCTGCCGTGGAACTTTTGCCTTGATTAGGAAGCTGTAGAATCAGAAAATTGCCAGTGAGGTTGGGAAATTGGTGATGATTGTCATCATAATCTATGCAAACAAAGCTTCAAGACGCACAGAAATACATCTGATTCATGGAATCCGAAGAGCATCACGAATGTTAACCGGAAGGGATTCTGGGAAATGTAATTTTAGCATTCCAGCCTCAGCATTATATAAAGGCACATAATTCACTATAAATGGCTTAGAACTCTCATCTCCCCCAAAACAAGGTGCTCTGCCAAATTCCGTTTTCTAATTCCTTCCTAATAAATTAGAAGGTCAGTCATTAGACCAGTCCAAGGTTATGGGCTGTGAGAAGTCTGACGAGTTTCCTCATCACCGGCCAGTCACATACGAAATGGTGAAACCAAATCCCCAGACAGAATGCCACAATATAGTTAGAAAGCCATATTTAGTGCAACACCACTCTCAATTAGATATTTCGCTCAATTAACAGTTTCAAAGCATAGAAGACAGTAGAATGCCCTAGCTGAAATAGAATTATAAACAGAGCAGTAGAAAAAAAAAAAATGTAGCATAGCTTTAGCACAACAGAAACTTTAGCAACTGGGAGGCAAGGCTGGTATCCAGACCGTGCTGGCTCTATGATTCTGGGAAATCTCTTAACCTCTCTATACCTCAGTTTCCTCAACAATATAAAATAGGGTAAATAAAATTATATCACTTACTGGGTTTTCTGAGAATAATTGGGTTAGAATTGTGCCTGAAACATATTAAGTACACAATAAATGTCAGCTATCATAATTAGTCAGTTAGCTAATAAACCAAATTTTTATTTAATACGTATCCTCAACTCTAGGGCCTGAGACAGATGCTTTACAAAATGAGACCCACTTAAAGTCTAATTTAGAAGAACCAGAAGTACAAGATGTTAGAAAGTATTATATTTGAATTGCAAAAATAGCAGAAAGAGCATGGGTTTGGGGGCTTGTTTTGTTGTTGTTGTTGTTTTTTAATTAAAACCTTAGGAAGATTGGAAAGTGGAATTCTCAGAGAGCAGCATTTTTGACAAATAGAAATTGCCAGTATAAAACAAAGGATGATCTAAAAGACAGCATGGGAAACATGGTTGGACTCATGTAGATCTTTCCAGCCAAGCTAATACCTAATAAAAACCATCACAGGTCATAACCTTTTCTAGGACGCAGAGGAAGTATGGTCATAGAGAAAATGGACCAAGCTTTTTCGTTTTTATTTTGATTCTATTTTTCTATAAACAAATAACATGAGTAATCAGGCATCCATTCAGCTGCTCATATTAAGCGTTTGTGTGATAAAGAAGGAATTGGATGAAATTTAAAACCAAAAATGCATCAGAACAAGTTGCTTCCAAAAGTAAATCCAAAGTACGCTGCCCACATGGTATAGCATTAAAGCTAGCCATAGGAAATGTGATCATCTGTACATCCCAAGATACAAGCTGTATCTGGCCAGAAAGAGTCAATTTATGTGGAATTCCATTTTTCTGTAAGTGTTAGAAGAATATCCATTTTAATAAGGCATTGTTGTGAAAGATTTTCTGAAGAGGAGATGTGAGACATTTCTTCCCAAATCCTCTTAGGATGAATGAACCCATTTATTTTCATATAGCCAGGTTCTTCACAGAAAGGAATACTCTTTCATGATTATGTAATAGTCTAACAGAAGCTCTTTATCTAGAATTGCAGTAAACATTTGATTCCCCAAATTTAAGAGAAACAGTATATTCAACATACATTTACTGAGCCTCTGTCCCAAGCTTGACTTTTACCAGGTGCTGTAGGAATACAAAGTTTAAGATGAGTCCTCTGCTTTTAGAGATTTTCAATCTAGTTGGTGGGGCAAATTATACACAGATGAAAAGGCAAATAATCAAAATTAAATAAAAAATACAAGGTAAGACATGATTAAATATAAATACTAAGTTTTTTTAAAATTTTATTTTTTTATACAGCAGGTTCTTATTATCTATTTTATACATATTAGTGTAAATACGAAGTTTTACAGGTTAAATGTTACAGACATGAGATTACTGAGGCCTGATATGGACCAAAAAAGAAGAAAAAATTAATTGCGGCGGGTGGGAAGATGGTAGGAGTTGAACAGAATTAGTAGAGAGGAAGAAAAGGGCATTCCAAGAGTGGAAAAGAACACGATCAAAATGCATTTGAATGAATCTGTATAGCTAAAGTTGTTGAAGTAGAGAATATTCACAGGGGACCAGTAGAAAGAAGAAAGAAAAATGTAGTTTGGAGACAGAGTGTGGAGATCTTTGGATGCCAAGATAAGGAGCTAGTGGATGAGGCAGTTCCACTGCGGGGCTTTCAGCAGGAGAGGAGAAGATGAAATAGGTCTGTCCAACCTGAGTGGGACAATCTGAATGGAGGGAGACAAGCTGGAGGAGAGTTTTACAGAAAGTCAGGCTTGATATGCTGAGGGTCTAAACTAGAGTGACAGATATGAGTAGAGAGAGGGGAGTATGGAGGTGAAAGACATTTTTAAAGAAGAAAGGAGAGCTTGGTGCTTATTACGGAATAATTGGTAGCATTGTAAAAGTGATGAAAGTATTTTTTATTCCTGATGAAACAGTAAGAGAAAGATGGAAGGAGACTGAGAGAGAGACAGACAGACAGACAGACAGACAGAGACAGAGACAGGGAGAGATAGAGACAGAGAAGAGGTTTGACTTCTTTTCAGATAGAGTTTCAAAGGGGAAAACTGTTAAAAATTGTGGACAAGATTTTTGCATCTTAATTCTCTAAATAAAACAAGCAAGGGTAAGTGTATGTTTTTTTATCTTCTAAGTAGTAACAATCTGATGGGAGCTTTTTTGACATTGTTAAGTTTATGATAAGGCTCTCAGATTAACATGCTGTGGAGACCCACTAACCTGCTTCTGGTTAAAGAATTAATTGAAGATGAGTAACTAATCACTACAAAATGGTCATCTAAAATACTGAGCCAGGGACTTCCCTGGTGGTCCAGTGGTTAAGAATCCATCTTGCAATTGCAATTCAGGGAATGCTGGTTCGATCCCTGGTCAGGGAACTAAGATCCCAATGCCAGGGAGCAACTTAGCCCACGTGCCACAACTACTGAGCCTGCGTGCCACAACTTCTGAGCCCGCACACCACAACTAATGAACCCGTGTGCTCTGGAGTCCACGTGCCACAGCTAGAGAGAAGCCCGCTCATGGCAACGAAAGATCCCACATGCCACAACTAAGACCCGACACAGCCAAAAAAATTAATTAATTAATTACTTTAATTTAATTAAATCTTCACCCATTACTGACTCAAGGGACAACCCACTGGGTTGAAAATCACAGCATCATTGACTTTATAGAATACTTGCTGGACCTTACATTTCTAAGATTCTTCTGGATCGCTCACTGGACAAATGTCAATTTACCATCAAATCATCTCAGTAAATAAGCCTACAGTAACCATTATCATGAATACAAAATGACGTAGAATGCTTGCAATAAAGTGGATTTCAGAGCAAGAAGAATGGGAAGCACTCTGAACTGACAAGAAGAAATCTTTAGGAAGGGACTTGTTTCATTTTCCTGGTCCACATGCCTTCCTGGCCAATACTTTGTGAACAATAATAGAAACATCAGGCATTAAATAAAAAATATCTGTATGTTCTCCATTTAAAAGCATTTAATTTAGCATGAGAATTAGCTTATACAAGTGGCATTATCAAATGTATTCTCTGAATTATATGAAAGGCATATTTCTATGGGTTAAAAGTTAATTTGTAGCCATGACTACTATGAAAATTAACCCTAAACTGATGCATCTCTCCAAAAGTCAAGTGAAATATTAAATAAGGAGCTACCAACATGGGAAGGTCCAATTTTTATTTCTCTGTTAGAAGCTGTCCACTGAAAACTGTCCAAAGAGTTAAATGTTAGAAGAAAGATACACTTGGAAGAAAAAAAATGAATGAATGAATGAATTCTCTTGCTGTAAGTTCTCTACAATGTAGAATCTGCACAAATTTCATTGTCAATGGGTATTGTGAACTCATTCTTGAAGCAGTGCCCTTTCAGTTCTGATACAAATCACTGCAAAGCAAAATGCAGTGCCCAGCTGAGAAAGCAGGTGTAAAATGGACAAACTAATTATAACCTTGTCAAGTAATGGCTACGAGGCAACCCGTGACTGCCCTCCTAGTGAATTTTGGGTGATTTCGACCAGTTGGATTAAGAAATAACACATAAGGAAAAAAACATATAAATGACAGAGAGAGACAAGACCAAGATTGTAATGTTTTTTGATCTGAGGAGAGAAAGGGTAGGGATTTTTAGGAAATGGACCGTTAAGCCAAACATGGAAAGAAGAAGATAGATAGCTTGTTCAGGGCAACTTGAAGGTCCCTCACGCTAGTTTATTTGCCAGAACTACTAAGTTAAACCTGATCAAAAAAGGAGCCACAGATGGGCAACACAGCTCTTGCATTCACCATCCACAATGGTAGATTCAACAGGCTTCCCGACAATCTTTTATGAAGCTGTAACTACGAAAACTCCCTGGATCACAACCAAAAAATAAAGAATCTCTAGTATCCTGAAACATTCAACAGCAAACAAAGCTTGAATGTCTGGGACAGCAGCCACATTTCAATTCCCATATCCTGGGCCTTTTCTTTAAAAATCTTCACAAAATGCAAGCAGGCTCTAAATCCCAAAGGGAAAGGAAAGTTATTACCAGGATCTATAGGGCTGCTTACTTCCCCCACCATTCTTTGCCCAGAGGCCAGGAATACAGCATTTTATCAGAGCCCTGCTCAGTGGAGTGGAGGACACATATCCAGATGGCAGAGTCACCTGCTTCCAGGCAACGCATAGAAGCAATTATTGTTACTTGGCTTCAATCCAGAGCAAAAATAAAGAGTTTAATATGTTAGGCCCAATAACTATATCCCAGTTGATCTAGGAAGTTTTAGATAAATAATATAATATTTTTAGGAAGGGGTTTCATTTTGAACTATTATGGTAAAAAATACCACCGATACTTTTAATAATACTGCATTATTATTTTGAAGTCTGATAATTCTTTGAAAAAAACCTCTAAATCAGTGTTCTCTAGTAATAGTTTAGAATATGTCTCTATTTATGTCAGTAAAGATGCCAAAAACGTAAACAAGAGACTGACCTATAAGACAAATAACTGTTGTAAGCATAGGTATGTTCACACTTGGAAAACAGGTCATTTCATCTAGAACCAGGGTTACTTGAGAATAATTCAACATCTGTGTATCTCTAATCCCTATCTTACTAAGTTAATTAATGACATGTGAACTAAAGTTTTTCTTAACAGAAAAGTATTATTTCTATTGGACTCACAACCATAAATCGCTTATTGCTTCCCACATGAGGTATAATTCTCTAACAATTAACATCATTTTTCTACCTACCTTGTTCCAAAAGGCATTTAAACAGGTATACAAAAATATGTACCAGATTAAGAAAAACAGATGAAGAAATTGGGAAGGATGACAACAGATATTTCCAGGTTGTGCTTCAGAAATAATGATTCACTCTTTGCTCCTCTCCCGATTCTGTATTTCCCCTCCATCCTATGGCACATTCTGCACCCCAAGAAAAGTCTGCTAAAACATTACGTTTGCACCTACCAAGCCCAGAAGTCTCTGGACAGTTTGTGTCTGGGAGATATATGACATGCCAGCATAAACACTAGCCAACTTCATTCCAGGATTCTCATGGGAATGGAAGACTCCCAGATCCAAGTCATCAACATATAGAATAAAAGGATACTAAACCCGGCATTACTGGTAAAGTCTTAATAAATGAAATGTCTTTATATTTTCAGATTAATCCATTAGTGTTTTGAAGATGTATAAAACCTAAAGTATTCTGGAAGATCTTTTCTTCCTCTTTTTCTCACTCATTTAAATTGCAATCCCTTATTGTCTCCAACATCTGCTCCAAGAGTTAAGCATGTATTTAGCTCCTCAACAAATGTCTGCTGAGTGTTTAGTATGGACGAGATACTCAGCTAGTTCAGCCAACAGACAACTAGGTATCTCGTGCTTCCTCTGTTGCATCCACTGTCTCAACTTGTTCTTATGACTTCCCTTTGTAATGATTAGTACAGACATGAGAGACAAGGGGAGTTGGTGGTAAACCAGGGGCTGCAGCAATGGAAAGTAGAGACAGAAGATTGAGGACACTAAGAAGGTAGAAATCAGCATGTCTTGCTTATTGTTTGTCCTGGGTGAGGGGGTGGATGGGGGAGTAGGAAGGGGAGTATCGAGATCCGTTTACAGCTTTCTGACTTACGTAGCTCAGAGCATCATGATGCCATTCACCAAATGGGAAACACCGGAGGAGAAGCAGCTGGAAGCCAGGGCTGGCAAACGTGAGCTCAGTTTCCCTTTTAACGCTACAATGAACTTATATTAGAACATTTAAGCAAAAATATCTAGTAGAGTATGGACGTGGTTGTACGGTTCAGAAGAGTCAAGTGGACAGAGGGAACAGATTGGGACTTTCCAGTAGTTAAATCATGGTTAAAGTGTGAGAGCACATGAGATGAAGCAGGGAAGTGAATGGAGAAGTATGCCACAGTCAGAACCCTATGGATTCTCAACACTTGAGGAACAGCCTCAGAAGAGAAACGCATTTGAAAGCTGAGAATAAAAGGCAAGAGAGATCTGTGTTAGCCTAGGTTCCCCCCAAACCAGAGCCTGAGACAATATTTTGGTGCAGGTAGTTTATTTTGATAAGTCCCTCCAAAGAGTAGGAGTGGGGGACTGGGAAAAGTTGAATAAGGAGGGAGAGTCAATCTGAGGTGTCTTGTATCTCACTGAGTTCACCACGACTATGGGCAACACGGATTCAGTCCCACTGGGCACCACTGAGGAGCCATATATAATGCACCCCAAAACTGTCCACCCCAGGGGACATAAAGGGGCAGCATTTATTGGTAGACTCCAGTCCGCAGTGGTCAAGTTGCCCCTCAGGTTGTTAATACCCTTACACTTCCAGGTTTATGCTTGTGTCAGGATGACTGAAAGGGTTCCCATAGATATCTCACCCAGTGGCATGAGGAAGCTCTGGGATAGAAAGAAAGAGACCTATGAGGGGAGATGCTTTCAGATGAGCAGTGTGTGCAGCTGGGTACCATAAGTAACAGCTAGAGAAAGAAGCAGTGCCAAGAGGGTAAGAGGTGGAACACAAATACATCTACTCCTTGCGTCACTCGTATCCGCTCATGTTCCACATTAAACACGGTCCATCATAGGCTTTGATTTAGCAGCTGTCTGTAATCTCTAAGAAAAAAATACTCAATATACAAGGGTGAGCGGACCAACTACAGTTCCAGCTAATGTCTTCCTAATGCCTTCATTAATATTCATCATCTTTCTTCTACCACCCACTCAAGATTTCTCTCATCCTCGGTCAGCACTGAAGTGTGTGTGTTCAGCTTGCTTGCTCACACAGGGGGGTGACTTCATCCATGAGAAGTTGGAGCTCACAGTCGTTTCATTCTTTTTTAAATTTATTTATTTATTTATTTTTGGCTGTGTTGGGTCTTCGTTTCTGTGCGAGGGCTTCCTCTAGTTGCGGCAAGCGGGGGCCACTCTTCATCGCGGTGCGCGGGCCTCTCACTGTCGCGGCCTCTCTTGTTGCGGAGCACAGGTTCCAGGCGCGCAGGCTCAGTAGTTGTGGCTCACGGGCCCAGTTGCTCTGCGGCATGTGGGATCTTCCCAGACCAGGGCTCGAACCCGTGTCCCCTGCTTTGGCAGGCGGATTCTCAACCACTGCGCCACCAGGGAAGCCCGATTCTTGTTGAGTTGTGATTGCTGTGATTGCTCCTTTATAGTTTTCACTGGGCAGGACCTTAGGTGTACTCCTTGGGGTCTGATGGCAATCAAATTGCCACCAAGTGGCTGGTTGGAAACCTCAAGGGGCCAGAACAGGATCTCAGCAGTAGTTCAGGCTGCTGAAAGAAAGGCATTTAGCAATGCTGGTACCAACGTCAAGCTTAGTGAGAGAGAGACCATTCAGGTGGGCCCATGCATAGCTCTCTTCCCTGCTACCACAGTTTATCAGTTTGGGTCCAATCAGGGAAGATAAATCACACCATAATTTGAACAGGGAAAGTTTAATGAAAGAATTACTGGCTATAGCTTGATTGTGGTGATCATTTCACAATGCGTACGTATATCAAAACATCGAGTTATACACCTTAAATATATATAATTTTTGTCAATTATACCTCAATAAAGCTGAAAAAAGAATTATTACCTATAAGTGAATATTTGAATAATGAGGGATTAGCTAGCAAGAAACAAAGGGAACTCTAAAGAATACAGAGATAGCAGATGTAAGGAGAGCCAGTGCCCCTAGGATGAGATACAGCATCCAAAGAAGAAGCCCCCCCAACCCAGGCTGTGATCAAGACCTTGTTGGAGAGGACACAGCTGTGTCTCCCTGGGTGGCAGTAGAGTCACTGTGGTGTCATGCTGACAGAACTTAAGGAAAACCTGCCCTTTGGAACTAGCTGGAAATCTGCTCTCTGTGGTGCTGGGGAAAGATGTTCATGGTACCCCGCAAACAATGTGCTGCAGAACCAGTAGAGGGAGGGGAAGCTGCTGGCTGCTGGGTCTGCTGGCAGCCCGGCACTGCCGGGGCAGCTCAGCCCTGCAACACCGAGTTGAATGGAGCAGTGTCCCTTCATTGTCCCTCAGCGCAGTAGCGAGCCTGGTTGGGTCACAGGTCCACTGTCCTGTGAGCGTGCTGAGCCTCTCAGCACTTTGGAGAGGCCCAGGAGGGGCCTGAGACAGCCGTATCCTCTGAGACAGTCCCCATAGCCATTGATAACTTTAGGCATTTATCATTTTCTGTGTGCGCCATGACATGAAAATATATATATATGAAGTACTGAGAGGTAGAAAGCAAATAACGTGTATCTGGGAAAATCTTTTATAAAAGTTGGCAGAGAAGGACAAAAGGGAAGTACAACTCTAGCCTGCCAAAACTCAGAATTTAAGGGGCTTTTCTGAGTATATAGTGCGGAGAGATTTTCAGTATGTCTGTATGTGAGAGGAAGGAAGGAAAGGAGGGAGGGAGGGAGGGAGGGAAGGAGGGAGGGAGGGAAGAGGAGAGGAGAGGAGAGGAGGGGAGAGGAGGGGAGGGGAGGGAAGGTGGGAGGGAGGGAAGAGGAGAGGAGAGGAGGGGAGAGGAGGGGAGGTGAGGAGAGGGGAGGGGAGGGGAGGGGAAGGGAGGGGAGGGGAGGGGAGGAGAGGGAGAAATAGCCAATAGGGAAGGAGAGGTGGAAGATCCAGGAACAAAATCCAATATGGGGAAAGTTCTTTTGGAAACAATCCGGTACACTGGTGGATAGATTATCTTTAAGTGCAATAAAAGATGCTTTTACAGGGACTTCCCTGGTGGTGCAGTGGTTAAGAATCCGCCTGACAATTCAGGGGACACGAGTTTGAGCCCTGGTCTGGGAAGATCCCACATGCCACGGAGCAACTAAGCCTGTGTGCCACAACTACTGAGCCTGCTCTCTCTAGAGCCCGCGAGCCACAGCTACTGAAGCCCGCGCGCCTAGAGCCCGTGCTCCGCAACAAGAGAAGCCACCGCAATGAGAAGCCGGCGCACTGCAACGAAGAGTAGCCCCCGCTTGCCGCAACTAGAGAAAGCCTGCGCTCAGCAAGGAAGACCCAACGCAGCCAAAAATAAATAAATTTATTTAAAAAAAAGATGCTTTTACAAAGTGGAAGTTTCGCAAATAAGTGTTCCAAATAAGACTTCAGAACACACTTTTTGTATGTGAATCACATTCTTCACATAGCATCCAAGTGAGGTGCCGATCTCCAGTGGATCCCTAAATACGACTTGACTGGGTTAAACAAGATGTTCTCCATCTGAACTTTTCCTTGAGTATTAATTAGAAGTTCATGGAAATAGAGTCTAAGGTTCAGGCCACTGGTACACCAAACAACTAGATAAAAGTCTGTGAGAATTAACAAAATCTCTAATGATATCCAACACAGAAAAAGCCCTAAAAACTAGCAGCGATCTACTGAAGAGGTAAAGTCATGCTAAGCCCATGTAAGATCTTGGTAAATCCAGAAAAACTCCTGTAACTAACCTCAGCTAACATTCTATGGTGATAAAAGTTTATTCTTTACCTCAATATGTATTTGCTACTTCTATCATCATATCAGTTTTTCTTGGCTTGATTTTCTATATTGATTGATATGATTTGGGCCTTACAGACCATAATGATATTATATTAGATACTGGGTTTATTCCTTTTATTGTTTCCTCTGAAGAAGCCATTGCTCAGAAATTGTATTTAAATGTATTAACTGATAGCTCTATAAATATCTTCATAAGGCCTTCTCTACATAAATTTTATATTGTTTTTAAAAATTAGTATGTATCTACTTTTTTGTCAGAATAGATTATATATATGTGCGTGTGTGTTTATATATGTATATATATAATCTAATTATTATGTTATATTTTATTATATTGGCATCATACATTGTTTCAAGCTTTTATTTTGTAATAGGAAGAGCTGATAAAAGTTCTAAAGAGAGGACAGTTTTCCATTCAGCATTTTAGTCAGTTTCTGCTTTCATTATCTCTGTTGATGGGTTCTGTTTTTAATCATTCTGTTGATTCTATTTTTCTATTTTGCATACTGACACCTTATTTGATTCTGGAAAATGCATCTTTTCTTGTTTATACGGCTCAGTATTGGTATGTCTGCTGTGCGGATCTCCTGAGGATTGCTCACTCTCCTCTACATTAGATGCACATGAGTCTCTAACCCTCAGGCGACTCAACAGAATCAGGTTACTTTAATATAATAAATACACTGCCCTAGTAAATATGTAAAACAGTGTAAGCAATATGACACCCATGGTAAAATCCAAGTAGAAACAACAATTTACAAAACAATCTTTAAAAAAATGAGGTTAATTTAGAAGCTCAAGAAGCCGAGTTCAATAGTGTTTTGGAGCCCTTTCAAAACCACAAGAGCACCATCACATTGCAGCATTCCTGTATCCTCAGAAAGTTGTTTATGCTCCTCCTGAAGGTCTGAGCAAGGATTATTTAATGTATGCAAACCATTTACACAATTGATGTTTTTTCACCTAAGAAACATGAAGTATTGGCTTTCCTGCTTTCATTCTACTGGTATCTTCATCCTCCCAAAGAGTTCTCCTCACTCTATTTGCATTGATATGCAAATACACACACACACACACACACACACACACACACACACACGCCACGCAAGAACTAGCAACATTTTGCAACTGGGGAAAAATCATTTCTTCAAACCTCTGTACTTGACCCCACTCCAATGCCCTAAGTAAAAAGGACATTTTACCTTAAGAGATATAGTTCTAGCTCAGTCATATTTGGAGCAATTTACTTTTTCAAAGTATGCTAGTTACTCCCTAACACCATACACAAAAATAAACTTAAAATGGATTAAAGACCTAAATATAAGGTCAGACACTATAAAACTCTTAGAGGAAAACATAGGCAGAACACTCTATGACATAAATCACAGCAAGATCCTTTTTGACCCACCTCCTAGAGAAATGGAAATAAAAACAAAAATAAACAAATGGGACCTAATGAAACTTAAAAGCTTTTGCACAGCCAAGGAAAACATAGACAAGATGAAAAGACAACCCTCAGAATGGGAGAAAATATTTGCAAATGAAGCGACTGACAAAGGATTAATCTCCAAAATTTACAAGCAGATCATGCAGCTCAATATCAAAAAAAAAAAAAACACCTCAATCCAAAAATGGGCAGAAGACCTAAATAGACATTTCTCCAAAGAAGATATACAGATTGCCAACAAACACATGAAAGGATGCTCAACATCACTAATCATTAGAGAAATGCAAATCAAAACTACAATGAGGTATCACCTCACACCAGTCAGAATGGCCATCATCAAAAAATCTACAAACAATAAATGCTGGAGAGGGTGTGGAGAAAAGGGAACCCTCTTGCACTGTTGGTGGGAATGTAAATTGATACAGCCACTATGGGGAACAGTATGGAAGTTCCTTAAAAAACTAAAAATAGAACTACCATACAACCCACCAATCCCACTCCTGGGCATATACCCTGAGAAAACCATAATTCAGAAAGAGTCATATACCACAATGTTCACTGCAGCTCTATTTACAATAGCCAGGACATGGAAGCAACCTAAGTGTCCATCGACAGATGAATGGATAGAGAAGATGTGGCACATATATACAATGGAACAGTACTCAGCCATAAAAAGAAACGAAATTGAGTTATTTGTCATGAGGTGGATGGACCTAGAGTCTGTCATACAGAGTGAAGTAAGTCAGAAAGAGAAAAACAAATACCGTATGCTAATACATATATATGGAATCTAAAAAAAAAAAAAAATTATATATATATATATATATATATATATATATATATATATATATATATATATATATATATATGGTTCACAAGAACCTAGGGGCAGGACAGGAATAAAGACGCAGACATAGAGAATGGACTTGAGGACACGGGGAGGGGGAAGGGTAAGCTGGGACGAAGTGAGAGAGTGTCATGGACATATATACACTACCAAATGTAAAACAGAAAGCTAGTGGGAAGCAGCTGCATAGCACAGGGAGATCAGCTCGGTGCTTTGTGACCACCTAGAGGGGTGGGATATGGATGGTGGGAGGAAGACGCAAGAGGGAGGGGATATGGGGATATATGTATACATATAGCTGATTCACTTTGTTATAAAGCAGAAACTAACACACCATTGTAAAGCAATTATACTCCAATAAATATGTTAAAAAAAAATGCAGCCATACATGTGCATAAACTATGACTGTAGGCTAGCTATTTCAAAGAAAAAACAATTTTGGAGTAAAGAGTTAACTATGTTGTACGAGTACCAAATTTTTTAAATTATATTAATGATTAGACACTATATGACATGACTACTGATAATTTATTGATCATAAAGGGAAAATATTAGTCTTTAAATTTTATCTGTCATTTTAAATTGTGTCAGCCAAGGTCTGTGTGCTATTACATCCATAACATTTAAAAATATTTCCTCATTAGTGACACTGCTGCAGTTATTGCTTTCATTCATGATCCTGGTTTATATTAATAAATGTTATGTAAATTCAATATCTGTTGCTGCTCATTATTTTTAGTCAGGTGGAGGTGAGCAACATGATTTGTTGAAATATGAGGATCAGAGCTCACATAACAAAGGGCTGTGACTTAAGACATTTGATGATAAGGCCAGTTCTTATAATGATCTTATGTAAGGCCAGTTCTTATATAAGATCCACATTGATTTAAATACACATGCACACATATGCCATATATTATTATCTGTATTTATTAACAGTAGTAGTATTAACAGGCATAAAGGGGAATGGTAAGAACATTGTATCCTACAAACATTATAATTCACAGACCTTCCCCCAGAAAACCTAACCATCACTGCCTTAAGATGGGGAGAATGTCTTCCTAAGACAAATGAATTTCTCCCATAACTATCCCATGTCATTTCCTGAATTATATTAGTGATAATGGTTTAAAAATACCTACTAAATCTAGAAGTTGGAAAATTTTAAGGTTGGTCTCTTAAATTGTCCATTAAAAACAATATTATATTTAGTTTCTTTAGGGGCAGGAAGCAAGTCTAATACTTCCTTCTCCCAACACTCAATAAATATCCCTGTATGAAATCGGCATATGTGTGGCAATGTTGTTATTGTTATTATCGTGTTTTAATGAATCCCTTTTTTTTTGATATCTTTATTGGAGTATAATTGCTTTACAATGGTGTGTTAGTTTCTGCTGTATAACAGAGTGAATCAGCTATACATATACATATATCGCCATATCTCCTCCCTCTTGCGCCCCCCTCCCACTGTCCCTTTCCCACACTTCTAGATGGTCACAAAGCTCCGAGCTGATCTCCCTGAGCTGAGGCTGAGACCCAACACCTGGCTGGAGCACCAAGACCCTGCCAGCCACATGGCTCAGAAGAAAAGGAAGAGAGAAAAAAACAAAAACAGAAAAACGAACAGATAGAACCCTAGGGCAGATGGTAAAAGCAAACATATACAGACAAAATCACACAAAGATACATATACATACACACTCAGAAAAATAGAAAAAGGAAAAATAAATATGTATTAAGAAAAACAAGGAAGTGAGCAACTAAACCAATAAACAAATCCAGCAATGATAACAAGCACGAAACACTAAACATAAAACCAGAATCAAATCAGATGCAGTAAGGAAACCCCAAGTCTACAGTTGCTCCCAAAGTCCACCACCTGAATTTTGGGAACATGTATTGTCTATTCAGGTGTTCTTCAGATGCAGGTACATCAAGTTGATTGTGGAGATTTAATCTGCTGCTCCTGAGGCTGCTGGGAGAGATTTCCCTTTCTCTTCTTTGTTTGCACAGCTCCTGGGGTTCAGCTTTGGTTTTGGCCCCGCCTCTGCATGTAGGTCACCCTCAGGAGTCTGTTGCCCACCAGACAGGAGGGGGTTAAAGCAGCAGCTGATTAGGGCTCTGTTGCTTATTCAGGCTAGGGGGAAGGGGGGTTCGGTAGTCAGAATTGGAATGCGGGGGGACCCTGCAGTGGCAGAGACCGGCGAGACGTTGCAACAGCCTGAGGGGCGCCGAGTGTTCTCACAGGGAACTTGTCCATGGATCACAGGACCCTGGCAGTGGCGGGCTGCACAGGCTCCCAGGGTGGTATGGATAGTGACCTGCGCTTGCACACAGGATTATTGGTGGCAGCGGCAGCGGCATTAGCAGTTTATGCCCTTCTCTGGGGTCTAAGCTGTTAGCCGTAGCTCGTGCCCATCTCTGGAGCTTGCTGAGGTGGTGCTCTGCCTTCTGTGGGCACACTGGGAAGGAATCCCCTCTCCTTGTGCACCCAAAACAAAGATTCTTGCCTCTCTGACATGTCCAGACTTTTTCCCTGACTCCCTCCAGGCTGGCTGTAACACACTAGCCCCCTTCAGGCTGTCTTCACGCAGCCAACCCCAGTCCTCTCCCTGGGGTCTGACCTCCGAAGCCCAAGTCTCAGCTGCCAGCTGCCTGACTCCCTGGTGTGTGAGAAGACAAACGTTTCAGGCTGGTGAGTGCTGGTCGGCACTGATCCTCTGTGCGGGAATCTCTCTGCTTTGCCCTCTGCACCCCTGTTGCTGTGCTCTCCTCTGTGGCTCCGAAGCTTCCCCCCACCCCCCATCTCCACCAGTGAAGGGGCTTCCTAGTGTGTGGAAACTTTTCCTCCTTCACAGCTCCCTCCCAGAGGTGTGGGTCCCATCTCTATTCTTTTGTCTCTGTTTTTTCTTTCTTCTTTTGCCCTACCCAGGTACGTGGGGATTTTCTTGCCTTTGGGGAAGTCTGAGGTCTTCTGCCAGTGTTCAGTAGGTGTTCTGTAGGAGTTGTTCCACATGTAGATGTATTTCTGATGTGTTTATGGGGACGAAGGTAATCTCCATGTCTTATTCCTCTGCCATCTTGAAGGTCGAATTTTTCTTTTTTGGTTGATGGTCTTAAGTGTTAGTATATTGCTCCTAGGTTTGATTTCTTTTTTCATCTACTCTACTTATCAGTCCATGGGTCATTTTTTCTCTAAGGTATTATATATTTCCTTAGCTCTGAAAAATTCTAGTTTATCATTTCCTCAAATATTTACTTTCCTCTATTTATTTGGTTTTGGTTTATGTTTTTCCTTTTTTCCAGGTTTATTGATCTTGAAAGGACATCATAGAGACTTGAGGTGTAGGTCTGCCTCCTCATTTCTTCATGGCTGGCCAGTTAGCTGTGCCTTCCTAAAGCAAAAGGAAAGTGCCTTTGAAATCAGTCCTTCCTTCAGATATCAGCCATTTAACAATCCCTCACCCTGTTCTGTTTGTCAAGTCAGAGAGTCAGGGTAAGACTGGAAATGCAAAAAATAATCCACCTTGCTAACTCAGAGGGCTGCTAAACCCACAGGAAGCACTGGGCAGACCTGGAATCAATTTTTTTCATTTAAAAATCATGAATCTTTCATAGTTATATTAGGTTTCCATAGTCTTTGCATTTTAAAATATTCAGATATTTATGAGGTATATTTTGCATACTCTGATTGATTTCTCCTTTCTTCTTTGTTGATAATGTTTCTCAAGCTGCTTATATAAAATTTGACCAAATTATAGAAGTTGGCAACTGCATTCATATAAAGACATTTTGAGTGAAGTGGAAATATAATGATCTTACTACAGAGTTTACAGAGACATTCTCATAACTACTTGATTTTACAATTCTCATCCATGAAAAATACCACTTCAAGTCATCTATATGCATGGCCACAGCAGTAAGTGGATCAAACTGAAAGATGCTCAGGGGAGAATATTCTCCCACTTGAGATTCCTATTTTTTTTTAATACATCTTTATTGGAGTATAATTGCTTCACAATACTGTGTTAGTTTCTGTTGTACAACAAAGTGAATCAGCTATATGCATACATATATCCCCATATCCCCTCCCTCTTGAGCCTCCCTCCCACCCTCCCTATCCCACGTCTCTAGGTCATCGCAAAGCACCGAGCTGATCTCCCTGTGCTATGCTGCTGCTTCCCACTAGCTAACTATTTTACATTCCATAGTGTATATATGTCGACGCTACTCTCACCTCGCCCCAGCTTCCCTCTCCCCTCCTTGTCCTCAAGTTCATTCTCTATGTCTATATCTTTATTCCTGCCCTGCCACTAGATTCATCAGTACCATTTTTTTTAGATTCCATACATATGTGTTAGCATACGGTATTTGTTTTTCTCTTTCTGACTTACTTCACTCTGTATGACAGACTCTAGGTCCATCCACCTCACTACAAATAACTCAATTTCATTTCTTTTTATGGCTGACTAATATTACATTGTATATATGTGCCACATGTTCTTTATCCATTCATCTGTCAATGGACATTTAGGTTGCTTCCATGTGCTGGCTATTGTAAATAGTGCTGCAATGAACATTGTGGTACATGTTTATTTTTGAATTATGGTTTTCTCAGGGTATATGCCCAGTAGTGGGATTGCTAGGTCATATGGTAGTTCTATTTTTAGTTTCTTAAGAAACCTCCATACTCTTGTCCATGGTGGTTGTATCAATTTACATTCCCGTCAACAGTGCTGGAGGTTCCTTTTACACCATACTCTTTCCAGCATTTATTGTTTCTAGATTTTTTGATGATGGCCATTCTGACTGGTGTGAGGTGATACCTCATTGTAGTTTTGATTTGCATTTCTCTAATAATCAGTGATACTGAGCATCCTTTACATGTGTTTGTTGGCCATCTGTATATCTTCTTTGGAGAAATGTCTATTTAGGTCTTCCACCCATTTTTTAATTGAATTGTTTGTTTTTCTGATATTGAGCTCCATGAACTGTTTGTATATTTTGCAGATTAATCACTTGTACGTTGTTTCATTTGCAAATATTTTCTCCCATTGTGAGGGTTGTCTTTTTGTCTTATTTATATTTTCCTATGGTATGCAAAAGCTTTTAAGTTTACTTAGGTCCCATTTGTTTATTTTTGTTTTTATTTCCATTACTCTAGGAGGTGGGTCAAAAAGATCTTGCTGTGGTTTATGTCAGGGAGTATTTTTCCTATGATTTCCTCTAAGAGTTTTATAGTGTCTGGTCTTACATTTAGGCCTTTAATCCATTTCGAGTTTATTTTTGTATATGGTGTTATGTAGTGTCCTGATTTCATTCTTTTACATGTAGCTGTCCAGTTTTCCCAGCACCACTTCTGGAAGAGCCTGTCTTTTCTCCACTGTATGTGCTTGCCTCCTTTGTCGTAAATTAGGTGACTATATGTGTGTGGGTTTATCTCTGGGCTTTCTATACTGTACCATTGATCTATATTTCTGTTTTAGTGCCAGTACCATACTGTCTTGATTACTGTAGCTTCGTAGTATAGTTTGAAGTCAGGGAGCCTGATTCCTCCAGCTCCGTTTTTCTTTCTCAAGATTGCTTTGGCTATTCGGGGTCTTTTGTGTTTCCATAGGAATTGTAAAATTTTTGTTCTAATTCTGTGAAGAATGCCATTGGTAGTTTGATAGGGAGTGCATTGAATATGTAGATTGCTTTGGGGAGTATAGTCATTTTCACAATATTGATTCTTCCAATCCAAGAATGTGGTATATTTCTCTATCTGTTTATGTCATCTTTGATTTCTTTCATCAGTGTTTTATAGTTTTCTGAGTGCAAGTTTTTCGCCTCCTTAGGTAGGTTTATTCCTAGGTATCTTATACTTTTTGTTGCAGTGGTAAATGGAAGTGTTTCCTTAATTTCACTTTCAGATTTTTCATCATTAGTGTATAGGAATGCAAGAGATTTCTGTGCATGAATTTTGTATCCTGCTACTTTAACAAATTCATTGATTAGCTCTAGTAGTTTTCTGGTAGCATTAGGATTCTCTGTGTATAATATCATGTCATCTGCAAACAGTGACAGTTTTACTTCTTCTTTTCCAATTTGGCTTCGTTTTAATTTTTTTTCTTCTCTGATTGCTGTGGCTAAAACTTCCAAAACTATGTTGAATAATAGCGGTAAGAGTGGACAACCTTGTCTTGTTCCTGATCTTAGAGGAAATGGTTTCACTTTCTCACAATTGACAATGATGTTGGCTGTGGATTTGTCATATATGGCCTTTATTATGTTGAGGTAGGTTCCCTCTATGCCCATTTTCTGGAGAGTTTTTATCATAAATGGGTGTTGAATTTTGTCAAAAGCTTTTTCTGCATCTATTGAGATGATCATATGGTTTTTATTCTTCAATTTGTTAATGTGGTGTATCACATTGATTGATTTGCATATATTGAAGAATCCTTGCATTTCTGAGATAAATCCCACTTGATCATGTGGTATAATCCTTGTAATATGTTGTTGGGTTCTGTTTGCTAGTATTTTGTTCAGGATTTTTGCATCTATGTTCCTCAGTATATTGGTCTATAATTTTCTTTTTTTGTGATATCTTTTTCTGGTTTTGGTATCAGGGTGATGGTGGCTTCATAGAATGAATTTGGGAGTGTTTCTCCCTCTGCAATTTTTTGGAAGAGTTTGAGAAGGATCGGTGTTAGCTCTTCTCTAAATGTTTGATAGAATTCGCCTGTAAAGCCATCTGGTCCTGGACTTTTGTTTGTTGGAAGATTTTTAATTACAGTTTCAATTTCATTACTTGTCATAGGTCTGTTTATATTTTCTAATTCTTCCTGGTTCAGTCTTGGAAAATTGTACCTTTCCAAGAATTTTTACATTTTTTCGTGGTTGTCCATTTTATTGGCATATAGTTGTTTGTAGTAGTCTCTTATAATCCTTTGTATTTCTGCAGTGTCAGTTGTGATTTCTCCTGTTTCATCTCTAATTTTATTGATTTGGGTCCTCTCCCTTTTTTTCTTGATAAGTCTGGCTAAGGGTTTATCAATTTTGTGTATCTTCTCTAAGAACCAGCTTTTAGTTTTATTGATCTTTGCTATTGTTTTCTTCATTTCTATTTCATTTTTTTCTGCTCTGATCTTTATGATTTCTTTCCTTCTACTGACTTTGGGTTTTCTTTCTTCTTCTTTCTCTAGTTGCTTTAGGTGTAGGGTTATATTGTTTACTTGAGATTTTTCTTGCTTCTTGAGGTGACATTGAATTGCTATAAACTTCCATCTTAGGACTGCTTTTGCTGCATCCCATAGGTTTTGGGTCTTTGTGTTTTCCTTGTCATTTGTTTCTATGTATTTTTAAAATTCTTCTTTGATTTCTTCAGTGATCTCTTGGTTATTTAGTAGCGTATTGTTTAGCTTCCATGTATTTGTGGGTTTTTTTCAGTTTTTTTCCCTGTAATTCATTTCCAATCTCATAGCATTGTGGTCAGAAAAGATGATTGATATGATTTCAATTTTCTTAAATTTTCCAAGGCTTGATTTTTGACCCAAGATGTGATCTATCCTGGAGAATGTTCCATTTGCACTTGAGAAGAAAGTATATGCTGCCACTTTTGGGTGGAATGTTCTATAAATATCAATTAAATCTACCTGGTCTATTGTGTCATTTAAAGCTTGTGTTTCCTTATTTATTTTCTGTTTGGATGATGTGTCCATTGGTGAAAGCGGGGTGTTAAAGTCCCCTACTATTATTGTGTTACTGTCGATTTCCCCTTTCATGGTTGTTAGCATTTGCCTTATGTATTGAGGTGCTACTATGTTGGGTGCATAAATATTTATAATTGTTATATCTTCTTCTTGGTTTGATCCCTTGATCATTATGTAGTGTCCTTCTTTGTCTCTTGTAATAGTCTTTATTTTAAAGTCTATTTTGTCTGATATGAGTATTGCTACTCCAGCTTTCTTTTGATTTCCATTTGCATGGAATATCTTTTCCATCCCCTCACTTTCAGTCTGTATGTGTCCCTAGGTCTGATGTGCGTCTCTTGTAGACAGCATATATATGGGACTTGTTCTTGTATCCATTCAGCCAGTCTGTGTCTTTTGGAAAGGGTATTTATTCCATTTACATTCAAGGTTATTATCGATACGTATGTTCCTATTACCATTTTCTTAATTGTTTGGGGTTTGTTTTTGTAGATCTTTTCCTTCTCTTGTGTTCCCTGCCTAGAGAAGTTTCTTTAGCGTTTGTTGTAAAGGTGGTTTGGTGGTGCTGAATTCTCTTAGCTTTTGCTTCTCTGAAAAGCTTTTGATTTCTCTGTCAAATCTGAATGAGATCCTCGCCAGGTAGAGTAATCTTGGTTGTAGGTTTTTCTCTTTCATCACTTTAAGTATATCTTGCCACTCCCTTCTGGCCTGCGAAGTTTCTTATGAAAAATCAGCTGGTAACCTTATGGGGATTCCTTTGTATGTTATTTTTTGTTTTTCCCTTGCTTCTTTTAATATTTTTTCTTTGAATTTAATTTTTGTTAGTTTGATTAATATGTGTCTTGGTGTGTTTCTCCTAGGGTTTATCCTGTATGAGACTCTCTGTACCTCCTGGACTTGGGTGACTATTTCCTTTCCCATGTTAGGGAAGTTTTCAACTATAATCTCTTCAAATATTTTCTCAGACTCTTTTTTTTCCTCTTCTTGTTCTAGGGCCCCTATAATTCAAATGTTGGTGCATTTAATGTTGTCCCAGAGGTCTCTGAGATTATCTTCAATTCTTTTCATTCTTTCTTCTTTATTCTGCTCCTCAGCAGTTATTTCCATCATTTTGTCTTCCAGCTCACTTACTGTTTTTCTGCCTCAGTTATTCTGTTATTGATTCCTTCTAGTATATATTTCATTTCAGTTATTATGTTGTTTGTTTGTTTACTCTGTTTGTTTGTTCTTTAGTTCTTCTAGGTCTTTGTTAAACATTTCTTGTATTTTCTCAATCTGTGCCTTATTCTATTTCAGAGATTCTGGATCATGTTTACTATCAGTACTCTGAATTCTTTTTCAAGTAGATTGCCTATTTCCTCTTCATTTATTTGGTGGTGTAGGTTTTTACCTTGCTCCTTCATCTGTGATATATTTTTTTGCTGTCTCATTATTTTTCCTCTTTTTTTATGAGTGGGATTGTGTTCCTGTCTTACTGGTTGTTTGGCCTGAGGCTTCCAACACTGCAGTTTGTAGGCTGTTGGGTAGAGCTGGGTCTCGGTGCTGAGGTGAGGACCTCCAGGAGACCTCAGTCCGATGAATATTCCCTGGGGTCTGAGGTTCTCTGTTAGTCCAGTGGTTTGGACTCAGAGCTCCCACTGCACGAGCTTTGGCCTGACCCCTGGCTCGTGAACCAAGATTCTGCAAGCTGCATGGGTGGGGGGGGGCAAAAAAAAAAAAGAACAATAGCAAAGTAAAAAATAAAATTAGACTAAGAAACTAGCAGCTATGTTAGAAAACATATAAAAATAAAAATATAGATGAAACAACAACTGGAAGGTAAAACAGAACCACAATAATAAAAAAGAGGAGGAGAAAAAAAAAATGGTGGAAACAGCCTTTGCTGTGGAGGGCGGTGCCTAAGCAGGGGTGAGGTTTTGTCAGTGGGCAGGGCCTATGCTTAGGACCCACAGGGGTTGAAAAGGGGTGGGGGGGCACGGGAGTAGGGCTGAGTTTCAACAGAGCAGAAGGGGCCCAGGCGTGCCTCTCACCTCTGGTCTCAGAGGGTGGGGGATCCTACCTGGCAACACAGCAGGCTTCCTGGGCTTGAGCGGGCAGGGCAAATGCCCTCCACTCCTCTCCTGCTCCTCTGGTCCTGGTCCGGAGGTCCCCTCCCACCTGCCTCTCTTGATCTCCCTTGCCTCCATCCTATGCCCCCAGGACCTACCTGGCCTGGAGGGGGCTTTGGAGGGTGTGGGATGGGCCTGGGAGCTCAGCAAGCTCCCGGAGCCTGAGTGGGCGGGGCAACTGGCCAGAGAGCCAGGCAGACTTTCTTGGCTGATTGGGTGGGGGAAATGCTGGACCCACTCCCCCCTGATCCAAGCCCACAAGGGTCCCTCCAGGTGTGGGAACCTCTCCCACCTCTCAGCCACTCCTCAGGGGCACCAGTCCTTTCTGGCCTCCCCTTCTCCTCCACTCTCAGTCCCCCCATGTCCTACCAGTTTGCTTCAGGGTTCTTCCCATCTCCTTGGGCGTCGGGGTCCCCCACCAGCATCCGGCAGGCACCCTAGTTGTGGGGAGATGCGAGCTCTGCATCTTCCCACACTGCCATCTTGACTCTGCCCCCCCATTTTGTTTTGATGGGTGTTAATATCAAGACATTTGTGCTTATAAGATAAATGCCAGCTTAGAGTAGTGGCCACAGTTGTCTAAGCCTTTTTGATGTATTTTAAAAACTGCCTCATCCACAAATATAAGCTAAATGCTGGAGAATTTTTTTTTTTAATTTTTCCTATAGAGTTTCTACCACATTGAGGTTGGGTGTTGTATGGAGGTGAAACTTACAGCCCCTCTCACACAGCATTTTGACATTTTAAGCCTGTCATTGAGGGAGTATGCTCATCAGAAAAATACTTCTCTGTGGTTCTCAAGTTCTGAAAACTATTGAGACTGTGTCTCCAATCTTGGAGAGGAAGTAAAACAGTCAAAGAGAAGGAGGTTTCACCCAAGAGCTATGAAGGGAGTTTTATGCCCTCACATAGGCATTCAACAAACATTATGAACTACTTTATGAACCAAACTTCTATGACAGGACAAAATGAGCTGGTCTTTTCTGATGGTAGAATCAGCCTTGCATTAAAGCCATGAAGCTCAGGCTTTGCATAAATATCACTGAAGGAAATGTAGTTAGTAGATTTTACAGCTTTATTTTGTGGGTGCTTGCATCTCACTGCTGACTAGTGCTTCTGGATTGATAGCTGGACTGTTTGTGGATTACAGTTCATGTGTATTCAGCTCTTGTTCTGCATAGAAGGAGTAAATTTTAAAATACAAAACAAATTGTATTTGGAAAGCCTGATCATAGTACCTTGCATGTTTGTGTTTCAGCTTAGTTTCTTTTCTTTACAACATAATTTTCAAGTTACATCTGTATAGTACCTGAAGATGGGGTAAATAGAAATAATTATTTCTTTAATTCATGCTTGTGAACAGGAGTGAATTCATAAGTTATAAAAGAACTATAAAAGTTACGTAATTGGCAACAGCAGGACTACTTATCTAAAAAAAAGTTTTTCTTTTTTTGGTTTTGGTTTTATTTGTTTATGTTTTTAGAAGACATGTTGTTTACATTTTCACTTAGCCTATAACAAGTATTTACTCCAAGTAATATATTTGAAAGTCAGTAAAATTTTTCAGACAAAACAAGCCATTAGTTCATGATTACATTTTAGCCCATGACTGTCAACCATTAAAATTCATGTTATTACAGTTATTTCTAAATTCACAAAAAGACCCCTTTGTGTGCAATGGCCTGGAGAAGTAATGTAATATATAATTATGGTCCTTCTGAAAATGTTAATTACAGGATGAAGCTAAATGTCTTCTGTACCATGACTGGAATAGCCACATGACTTACCCCTATCTCACAGCTAATCAGGGATACCTATTTTGGCTTTTAACAATGGACCCCACGTCAATCAACTGATTTAACTGTCTTTATAGAGATTCATATATATGCTGGATGTGACAACCTGATTATATATTTTTAGTTTCTCATACGCACTTCTTAAAAACTAGTCTCTCAAGTAAAATTTAAGTAGTACAGCATAAAAAGACAAATGTGAAGCAGACTCCTTAGGAAAAGGAGCAAAAAAGAACAGCCAAGTAATGAAGGAAAGGACATATTTGAAAACTAAGCTAAAATAACTCCGTTTTTTTAATTGAAGTATAGTTGATTTACAATGTTGTGTTAATTACTGCTGTGCAGCAAAGTGATGCAATTATACATATACATACGTTCTTTTTTTTATATTCTTTTCTATTATGGTTTATCATAGGTTATTGAACATAGTTCTCTGTGCTATACAGTAGGTCCTGTTGTTTATGCATCCTATATGTAATAGCTTACATCTGCTAATCCCAGCCTCCCACTGCATTTGATCCTCAAGCTCACATCCCAAGCAAAAGAGAAACAATAAAGGGAAGCAGAATGATTCATCAGGAGAAGCCACATTTTCTCAGTGTTAAGCTGCCCAGGGCAGTATATTTGCCACATTGTTTTTTGTATTAGAACTGATGAATACATTTGTGGGCCTTATAATTGCTATAGGATTTGATAAATTGCAGTGATGCAAACTTTATTTGTTTATGAAAACAGCCATTAATTCCAGGTAAATATGCAGAGCAGGACTAAGCAGGATGTTGTCAAACAAGTAATATTTGTTTTGTTAATGTAAGAGAATAAAGTTTCCCTCCAGACTAACACTCGTCATGGTCAGTCTATAAATTGTGATTTTTAAATTAATGCTTTGGTTTCTATAATACCTACCCTATAATTTCCAATCATTTGGAATTTGAAAAATGTGAAAGAGGATTTTGGCACCAGATTAAATCTTGTATTTCATGTTCTGGAAGCTGCTTTGTGGTCCACATCAGATAGATTCAATCAGATGAATGAGTGAATTAATTAATCAGTGATTTTATTAATCAACTACTGTGTACAGAGCACATATCAGCACTTGAAAGAGAAGTAAGATCATCTAAATCGGGGTTGACAAACTTTTTCTATGAAGAGTCAAATAGTAAATATTTTCAGCTCCGTGGTCTACTTTACTCTTCTGTTTTATTGCAAAAGTAGCCATGGATAATCTGTAAGCAAATAGGTGTGGCTGTGTTCAAATAAAATTTTATTTATAAGAACAGGCAGTGGTCGGATTTGACCCACCTGCCCTAGTCTGCCAAACTCTGAACTAAATAAATAGAATAGATACTCATTTTTGAAATGCTACAAACAAAAGGTTTTTCCTGCCTTGGATACTTTCAAAGTGTATTTACCAGCTCCTGCTCCATTGGAGTAGCCTACAATTTCAACCTGGGTTGAGAAGACTGTCAAGAGAAGTACACTCGAAGAGTTCTTCATGATCTCCTCCTCCAAATCCCAGCACTTGATGACTTTTATTTCCTGGTATAATTATGGAAACACAATCTTCAATGAGATTTCTTTTTTATCTGCTATAAACTCTGGAAAGAATGAAGAGCTTTCTAATGTTTTCCCATAAAACCACTTTGTTTCTCATAGTTATTCAACTAATCTAATGTTCTAATTGAACCCTATGAGCCTAGCACGATACCAATATTTTTTAAAGTCATGTGATATTCAAGGGTTCTTAGTATCATTGGGGCTTCAATATATAGATATTAAAATATTACAAGAGAATACAGTGAAGAAAACAAAATAAAGATATGGAAGACAAGGAAGTTGATCATTCTGTGTTGGAAATCCACTTCATTGGAGCCACTAAGTTTGTGGATCAAACTAAAAACATCATATATAATCAATAAACATCTGCTAACATGACATGCAAATTTACAGAAAAGCTAAGACTAAAAACTGTAAGCAATGTTCTTATTGAGGAAAGTTCTTCCTAGGACTTGTTTTTAGTCACTATCATTCTGGCAAAGAAGGGGGAATGTCAAAAGGAAGGTGAGCTTCTCTAGTAATTGTAGATTACAATCATTTCTTTTCTCATGGACGTGAGTTTGTTTTACTTTATAATTTTATTGCTATTTCATATGTCACATCCTCTGTCAGCCACTGAACTGAGAAGCAAAGAGAAAGATGAAAATCTGGCAAGTCCACTGAACTCTCAGATGTTAGCGTGGAACCTATGCATATTAAATATAAAGTGAAAAAGTAGAAAATCAACTTTCAATTAAAAATCTTTATCCAAAATATTTGGAACTTTCTGTCTTTCAAGGAGCACAGAAAAAAAGGTTTGAATCCCCAAGCCTGGATATAAAATTCAGTTCGGTCTTTCCTTATTTCTGAATCAATACTGAAACAAAGTATTTCCACTTGGGCTGAGCATTATATGAGTTTCCATGGGAGACATTTTAAAAGTAAGAACAACATGTTGTATTTAACCTCATGAGCTTATAATTTTCTTTGGTGAAACAAAGCAAACATATAAAATAAGATGAACATAGCTCTGTGTTTAATCACTGATACATTGGTTTTTATATATATACTCTAATTGAGAAAGGAGATAAGTATGGCTGGATGAATAAAAAGAGAAGACTTCATGAAACTAAGAGAAATGAATTCAATGGCTTCCAATGACTATTAAAATGAAAATACAGATAATATACAGGTTCCTAAAAGTATAAAGAGCAATTGGACTTGACACTTAGGTAACTGGCATCTATTTTAGTGTCCTAATAGGGAAAGTGAAGGAACCAATTTGTATTCATTTACTTATATCATCTTGAAATTTAAAAAATATTAAATGAAAAAACTGTATATATGTATATATGAAGTTCTCAGCATAAAACAAAGTGAATAAACCTTGGCTATTATTACTATCTCTTAGTATAATCTCTTCAATTTACAGATAAGATCTCCAGGTCCCTGAATGGTGTAGTGATTTGTTCCATGTCATACAAGAGAGTCACTTATAGGGCAGGCCTCTTACTACTAGATCATGATTAAGAGAGATAAGCCTAGGCTGTTCTGAATGGCCTTCCTGGAGTTCTGCAATATGGTAGCTTAGACTTGATGGACTGTGTTAGTGGTCTTGCATATTAACAATAGATGTAGAATTTAAATGCAGAAGGGAAAGACAGCAATCTGGCTTCCACTCAGGCCAAATTCTAACCCCCAAATCCCTTTTGCCCAAGTAGATATTAACATGTTTCTATTTAAGGTGTAAAGCAGCTCTACCATTTAGAGACTGAGAGACCTCCAATTTACTGAACTTCTCTGTCTCAATTTCCTCACCTTTAAAATAGAACATACCTATAGATGAAAGGATTAAATTATTTAATAGCTGAAAAGAGATTAAGAGAGAGTCTGGCATAGAGTAAACACTCCATAAATGATAGTGGTAATAATTATTTGCCAGACTTTGCTCATTAAGTTACTTTAATTATTTTGAATCATACTTAAATCAGCATCACAGGTTCTTAGGGATTTAGAATGCTATGGAAGGGAATTTAGTTGAACAAGGTAGATAAGCTATATCATTTTTCTGTGCCCCATCCCAAAACCCCACTATTATGAAATTAAAGGAATTAAAGTAGAAAGTATTAAAAGGCATACAAAAATTTAAAATAGAAACAGTGATAAAAGAGAAGGATATGAAGACAGACAAGAAATTTTAACACAATTTTGAAAATCGAACAGGAGATAATTGAAGTGTAATTATTAGAGCAGCAACATTGAAGCATATCTTCCTACAGTGAGAGCCAATTTTCATCACAGAATCCTAGAAAGGATCAAAAATTGGAAACACCAGTTAACTCTGAAAATGGGGATAAGGGGTTAGGTGTAAAACAGGATGGCTGTTTGAAAGTTTACCTAAGGAACGATTAAAATCCTTTCCTTGGTCCCATGCTTCTGGGCAACCCTCAACACTCCTGCTGCCTCAGAAAACTTGAGGAACTAACCCCCTGCAGAAGGGCTCTAGGCACATACAGCAGGGTCTAAAAATAGGACATCATGAAACTTGTAGCTTTCATCAACTGACTGACCAAGTTTACTTTCTATGCATGAATTTGAGTGGAGGTTAATCCAGCATCATCCAATGCTCAGAATTAAAGCTTCTACAAATATATCTTGATTTTGAATAATACTCAATTCAAGGTTATGGTCAATGAAAGTCTTCCAAAATTTTTTCACCTTCTTTATCTTCTTTGACTCCAGTTAGTATTTTACATAGTAATTATTGTAGTAGTTGGTGACTGAATAGGACACCTTATAGAAACGTGGAACGATCCTTGAGTAGAAAACAATCCATGTCTGCTTCTCATCTGATACCTAGATGTCTACAGACTAAACGAGTTTGCTGTGCAGTTGTGGTGGGAATACAAATGACTGCTTTGGGTGTTACTTCTCTGAGCAAGTCTCAGGCAGCACTAGAAACATCTGTGTTCTCTAGAAGACAGAGGAAGCTAGCTGAGAGGGGGCTAGCAAATCTGGTGGTGATCTGGTGGTTAGGAAAAGGAGGACAGGCAGCCCACGGGGAACGGAAGTCTCATCAGATCCTGCATGGACAGACGTATGAACCCCCGCTTGAGATTCATGAAAATCAGATAGAAAGAGATACAACTCAGCCCACTCTGACCCAAGATTAGATGTTCTCTCCTCACCGATCATGTGGCACCTTGTGTGCCTTCAAGGACTAAGATGTCTCTGAGCAGTGAAGCGCAAGCAGGGGGAAATCCTGAATTAACTGAACTTTAAACCTGACATGACTGAAAAAACCTGGAATTTATTCACCAGAGTAAGGTTTCTGCCTCTTGGGGGAAAAAACACAGGAGTTTGGAAAAGTAAATAAAGTTACATTTTTGGCAAAGTTGGGTGTTTTTTGACCGGAACATTCATACCCACTGGCCTTGTAACTCTTACTCCACTCAACTCCTACTGGAACACATCCCACCAAAGTTGCATTGTATGTCATTTTCCCTCTCACTGTATTTTCTCTTTGATGATATACTTTTTCACATGATATTAACTCCACCTCTGTGAAGAGGAATCCAAACCCTCTTCATGTTTAGCCTCCATCTTTCCCCTAAATTCCAGTCCAATTTCCAAGCAGTTTCTATAATCACTTCAAACTCTCTCAAGATGCCAAGTTGCTTTTCCTGTCTTGGTCTTTTATGCTGGGCCTACAGAGTCATCCTGGCCAGCCAAGACTAAATTACAGCATTTTCCCTAGAACCTCTTCCCCTGTGCTCTTGGCTCACATATGCTTGCTCTCTCCAGGACCTAGATTTCTGACTTCATACTCTGGATTTGGCACCTTGTTCTGGCACTTTGACACCTAGCACTTCCGTTTTGTACCCTGACTTCCTGCCTAATTGCCAGGTTCACTGGCTCCCTCAGATTTGTACTACACCATGACCACAAGTACCGTCTTCGCTGTCCATTCCAATCCCAAGTATCAGCCTGGAGGTGGCAAATTCTTCCATTCATAGCCCCATGTGTGCCATCCTCCAAGTTCCCCATCTTGGAATTCTCTTCAGAAACTTTCTCCTCAGAAACATCTGGGTGTCCTCCCTCCCTCTCACTTAATGCCTACTTGGTGTCTTAAGTGCTCATAATTTGGTTTTCTAAGTGTATTTAAAATTGGTTTCCTCCTTTGAATTTTCATTGCCATCACCTTAGTGTTCACCCCTTAGATAACTGAAACGGCATCCTACCTGATTGCCCTACTTATAAGTCTCCACCCCTCAAAGACAAGATGCATTGCTGTATGAAGAATCCTCTTAAAACTTTCCTATTTATTCTCAATCTTATTCTCTAAAAGACTTATGTGGAAAATAAAAACGAACATTATTCCTTTCCAACAGTCTTCAATGGCTCCCCATCGTCCACAAACAAAATCCAGACACCACTCTGTTTTTATAACCCCACCCTTACCATATCTCCATGAGTCTAATTTTCCAGGCCTGCTATACCCCTTGCCAGGTACTATCAAACATGTACTCCTCTGTTTCATTTTACTCTCCTTTTCCATGTTCCAAGAAGCCTGTTCCTCCCATCTCTGCCTGTTGAAAACTTAGGCTTTCTTGATCTCGTGGTTGTAATTAAATTGTTACCTGAATTGTTTTCCCCATCCGCCCTGAACTTTCTGTATACTTCTACCCAGCATGGATTATACTTCAGCTGGCAGAGGACTTATTTGTGTGTGTCTCCATTGCTAGATTATTATTTCCTTTAATGATAACTCCCATGTTTTCCCCATGACATTTAAGACAGTGCCTAGCACATAATGGGTGCTCAATAGATGTACGTTGAATTCAATATACTAGAATTGCAGAAAAAATACCGGTAGAAAACACTATCCGTGTTTAAATCTAACTGCTCACCCTCTCTGATTTTCCCTACTGCATTCTGTTTCTACAACTGCATTGAGCTAGAGAAAAAGGTGCACACATGTTTGGGTTTCTTGCCTTTGAGGCATACCCCAGAATGGTATCCTAAAACTATCAGCCAGTCAAAACAAGTAGGTACCACTAACATAGAAGCAAAGGAGGTGGCATCTGATCTCCAAAGGTACCATATAGTAGCACTTACAGAGAGAAAATATTCACTTTGTCTAATTATGTACTTATAAAGAAGGAGCTTACTCATAGCCATTATGTTTAGGGTGACTCCATTTTACTCTGACATTCATTCCAAAGAGACCTCAAGAGAATTTGTGGACTGGAAAAGTGCCATGCTCCACATGTTACCATGACTTTAGTTTAAACCTGACAAAAATTGTTCGTTTATCAGGGTTGATTTTTGTCCAGAAACTTGAAAGTGGCAGGAAAATATTTAAAATGAATTCTTTGTTTTCAAGTGTTTTGATTTAGAAGTTGAGAAATCCCACATTTATTTTTGTTTAGTGGATTGGAATATACAGAACTTTCAGAACTCAGAATATTTATTCAGTAAGAAGGGTTTAGATAGGCATGAGTAATTTCTAGAACTAAAAAAATAGATTAGTATTTTTTAAAGTTTCATTCTGAAAGTATGGTACCTTAACCATTTATTAAATATTTGCACTGCATTTATTAGGCAGCTCCTCTGTTAGGTGAGCATTAAAATGTGGCTACAGTTCATTCAGACTTCACCCACCTTTAAATAAGTGCCACAAGGCACATAATGTGCTTGACACATTTTTTTCTAGATTATCAAGGAAGATATTATTGAATTGGCTCTTCTGTATTTCTCACATTCTGACGATAAAGTACAATAAATCAGAGAATAATGGAAAGGGTATTCACGAATGAATCCTAGAGAGTTCGTTCAAACAAAAGATGGAATGTAGAAGTCAAAGTGGCTTTTTATTAGCAGAGGGTTTTTTTTGACACTTCCTTCACTCAAGCCTTTCTGCATGAATCAGGAGAGCCCGCTTCCAATAATCAATTTGCTGTGACCTCTCTCTCCCTAGCCTCATCTCAAGTAAAATTATGAGTTGCCTCAGCTCTGCACAGGGTCAGTATCCTAACCATATGTACCATGAGATCCAGCAAAGATTCAATTAGTGCTGATGAGGTGAGACCCCAAAGTTCCTGCTGTTCTCTGTGTAGGTAGAGGATTAGAAAAAGAAATGAAAAGCTTTGGCTGCAGCTGAGGAAATGGAGGTTCAGACTTCCTAAGTCCAAATAATGGTAATGGAAACCTCTTGCACGATTGTCTGTATTCTCTTTGGGTTTAATTCCACTAAAAACAAAACAAAATCTACAACTCTTTTTTTTTTTTTTTTCATTTTATTTATTTATTTATTTATGGCTGTGTTGGGTCTTCGTTTCTGCGTGAGGGCTTTCTCTAGTTGCGGCAAGTGGGGCCACTCCTCATCGCGGTGAGCGGGCCTCTCACTATCGCGGCCTCTCTTGTTGCCAAGCACAGGCTCCAGACGCACAGGCTCAGTAATTGTGGCTCATGGGCCCAGTCGCTCCGCGGCATGTGGGATCTTCCCAGACCAGGGCTCGAACCTGTGTCCCCTGCATTGGCAGGCAGATTCTCAACCACTGCGCCACCAGGAAAGCCCAAAAATCTACAACTCTTAAATGCTATGTGTGAAGCAGTCTTCCTGGAAATATACTATACAATGGGAATAGAATGATGGACAAGTCAAAATCCCGGCAAGAAACTTAATTCTAATGAAGGAGATAAATATGAATAGAGGTGACTGTAAAAGTTGGCAGTACAATGTATGCTCTGAGTGGTGTGAAAATGCTATAGGAGGTGAGAATGGTATTTTCATGGTTTTTAGGGGGTTAAGGTTGGGGAGGTTTTACTGAGGAGTTGGTGTTTAAACTGGATTGTAAATAATTGGTAAGATTTCAAGCAGTGGAGGGAGGCATTGGGATTGGAAGTTCTGAAGCAGTTTCCAAACAAAGGAGACATAGTGGAAGAAAACACAACAAAACAGAGGGGTTTTAAACTGTTATCTCTCTTCAAGTAAGAAAGAAAGGATAAATGAATTCTGTAAATCATTGCCATCTGTTTTACAGGAGGAATGAACTTGTTATCCTGAAACTATACAAGACACTATTCTTCTAATATGAACATAAAGTATATGTTGATATGCCCCCAGGCATTATGTGAAAATTCAGACTGAATTGTTAGTTGTCAAGTTATAAAGTAGGGAAGGTGTTTTTCTCTTTTCAAGGCTAAATATTAACATTTTCAACAAGAAGCACTGGATAGATAAGACATTCGGTACAAATAAGAAACCCAGTCGTGTCCACAGATTCCAAGAAAGCCTAAGTTCTCTTTGCTTCTAATGGGATAGTCCAGGATGGATGCGGAGCGCAAAAGGATGTTGCAGTCACTGAACATCTGGACTGAGAAACTTTTGATAAGAGGCAAATAAGCCAAAACACGTGTACCTTCCAGCTGTGAGCATTTGAAGGGGTCTAACGCTTACATTTCTGATTTGTATGGAAGATAAGCATTTCCTTAATGTAAGCTCATGCATTCATGACTATATGTTGGTATTATAAGTTCTTCCAGTTATGTAGCAGCATCTTTTCTATATTTGGAAAATGTAAAATGCTTATGAAAAATTCAGGTTTTGGACACTATTTGAATTCATTTTAGATTTCTCAGAATATAATTATGCCAAACCTAAATACAGCCACAAATATGACCAAGCCTTACAATTTCCATGTCTGCCAAATCCTTTAGAATACTTCATTTGAAGGAATTTGTACAGTTAAAGTTTTCAGAAGAGTCAAAAATTATATGGATAGTGGAGTGAAACAGCAAAATGCATGAATAGTATTACTATTTCTTTAAAAAAGGAAGAAAGATGCTAACATCGAACATTGGGATATTTCTATAAATGTCTGAACCCCTCATGAGTAAATCAACATTGAATTGATACAGATATATGCAGACCTGGCTTCATACAGACATGCCTGAGCAAAACTTCTAAATAACACTCAATAGAAGCTCCTCTGTATGGTGATTCTTTGAACGATAGTATGGTACAGGCATCTCTCAAAAAAGGGGAGGGGGGCATTAGGAGGAGTAGGAATTAGACAGCCAGACATTTTGCCAGGTAGTTGGACAAGATTCTAAAACCCTCCCAGGATTGGTTTACTCTGGTGCAGATTTAAACAAGAATAAAATGAAGTAAAGGATCCTAATTTCATGCTTGGTACATAGTAGGAATTCATTAAATGTTAGTTTCTTTCTTCTGTGATACAGCAACAAATAGAGAGGGTTGAGTTGGTACTAAAAGAGCATTTGTCTCTGTTTTTAGGACAGTGTACAGGGAATTAGCCAGGCACTCAATTACAGTCATTAACAATGACAGTTGCTTCCAAGCCAAGTTCCTTTTTAAAACCTCAACACCAATCTTTAGCATATGGTTGAAGCAACCTTAAAGATTTAAGTGTAAACATCTCTTGTTTGTCATGAGTGTACATATTTGCTAACTTGATTACTTACTTTTTGAAAGAATAGGAGATACATTAATCTTTCACACCTAAAGTACTGTTTCTCCTCTCCCAAGGAAACCTGAAGTGTTTCTATCACTTTTGGCAGGACATAAGCAGTCCGCCGTGATTGGAATTATCCTTCCTTTTTACTTCAGATCCTTGAATTATAAATGGATTAAAAAATTGGAACTGTATCTGGAGAACAAAAATTGTGGATAGTTTTTTTTTTTTTTAATTAACATAGGTCTCCAACATCTGTTATATCTTATTAAAATGCATCAGTCTAAACACAACTGTTATTCCATTGGGAAGTGGGAATAAGGGATGGAAGAAGTAAGAAAGGGATTTTTTTTTTCTTTGTGGAAATAGGAAAAAATATGATCTTTGACTGTTGTTTAACTTGAGTATCCTAGGACTTTCTTGGACTTCCTGAAACTGTAGCATAGCAGATGGATAGATGTAATAAGTATAAACTCAAAAAACCCTTTAGAAGAAATACATTTCAGGCACCTTGTAAACGAGGGAAAATTGTACTAAAGTCTGTTTCTGCTTCTGAACGAAATGTTTGTCTTTTGTTTTTTTAACATCTTTATTGGAGTATAATTGCTTTACAATGGTGTGTTAGTTTCTGCTGTATAACAAAGTGAGTGAGCTATACATATACATATATCCCCATATCCCCTCCCTCTTGCGACTCCCTCCCACGCTCCCTCTCCCACCCCTCTAGGTGGTCACAAAGCACTGAGCTGATCTCTCTGTGCTGTACGGCTGCTTCCCACTAGCTATCTATTTTATATTTGGTAGTGTATATATGTCCATGCCACTTTCTCACTTCATCCCAGCTTACCCTTCCCCATCCCCGTGTCCTCAAGTCCGTTCTCTACGTCTGCATCATTTTTTTTTTAATTAATTAATTTATTTATTTATTTTTGGCTGTGTTGGGTCTTCGTTTCTGTGCGAGGGCTTTCTCTAGTTGTGGCAAGCGGGGGCCACTCTTCATCGCGGTGCGCGGGTCTCTCTTGTTGCGGAGCACAGGCTCCAGACGCGCAGGCTCAGTAGTTGTGGCTCACGGGCCTAGTTGCTCCGCAGCATGTGGGATCTTCCCAGACCAGGGCTCGAACCTGTGTCCCCTGCATTGGCAGGCAGATTCTCAACCACTGCGCCACCAGGGAAACACTCTACGTCTGCATCTTTATTCCTGTCCTGCCCCTAGGTTCTTCAGAACCTTTTTTTTTTTTTTAGATTCCATATATATGTGTTAGCATATGGTATTTGTTTTTCTCTTTCTGTATGTCTTTCTATGGTAATTTACAGTTTGTGTTTCCCGCTAAGAGCAGGGAAATTGGTCATATAGCACACCATTTCTATAAAAACTGGAATGCATGGGCACACAAAGTTACATGGTAATCAATGGCTACAGGTGATGAGATGGCCAGTGATATTACTGGACGTAAGCGGGAAGCTATTTGTAGCCCCTAAATCAGTGCTTATTATGCTTTCCTGTCCTGTTTCTTCCACTCAGCAGCATGCATCAATCTATATTAGAGACTCAAGCACATTTTAAGAAACAAAAACTTCAAATTTTATCTCCTTCCAAAACATGACCATTGGAAATTACCAGATGTGCCATCTCCTTCCCTCGGTTTATTTTTAGAAAGGCAAGGGCAAGGTAGCATCTTGTTTTGTCCCTTATATTAAAGCACAGTAAATGGATGAGAAACCAGTGCTATTCATCTCCATATTCCCCAACGATTCAGTGTTAAGATATCTGTGAACTGCAACACTGAAATCAAAGCACATTTATCATGTTTTTATTTGAAACCTTAATGCAGAATAAAAGGGGGATGAGATGGTCTATAATATATTTAGGAAACATTTCAAAAAGTGAATAAAATCTTGCTCCAGGGAAGAATCTATTATAGACAATTTAGGATCCACTGCAGTTGGAGATGAACTTGAAAACATACAAATGATGATATAGCACTAAATTTCAGAGACTTGAATGATCGTGAGAGTAGGTGAAAACCAGTACTATGACATAAATAGTTTAGTCAATGTGTCAAGCTTTTCTATTTCTTTTGCTTTCGTTGCAAACTTGTTTACTCTATGTGAATGCTAACACATACGAGATCCTTGGACACAAAATGGTCACAAATTTTTATGATTCAAGCACTCCCGTTCACATTTTTGAGTAAAGAAAACCATTCTGACGGGCTGAAAAGGCAGAGTAAGTAGGAAAACGGATTGGAGCGAAGCTGTAACGCTAAAGGCACCTGTAACGCTAAAGCCTCTTCTTAACTTGATAACATATTCTCTAACACCCTTGTGCACACCTGCCATTACATTCGTATTTCCCTGTCTCACTAGGATCATTAGCGGATTCTCTGAGCCATCAGACAAGCAATTACTGTACTGCAGTCTCAACAGTAGCTGGTCAACGTGGACTCAACAGCCAATGTACTTAAGTCAAATAGCACCATTGCCAGTAAAGGGCTTCTGTGCTTGCAGAGAGGGAGAATATGTAGAAGGAACTGGGTTCAGAAGCTTAGCAAGTGAGCGCCGTTGTTGATTTCCATTGAAGACTTGGCTCTGGTGAATATTTAGGAAAACAATATTAACGCTGCTGCTTCAGAGGAACCTCAGGGAAATCTGATAAATATCTGATTGAATTTGCCTCCAATGTAATTACAAAGTCAAACTTGTTTAACTTTTTCTACGCTTGGTTATCTTGGCCCAGCCAAAAAGATGTTAATTGGCAACCTAGCTTCTAATGTATTTATACCACTGGTGGTTTAGGAAGTTCAAATTTTAGAATGCAAATGAAAAGAGAGTGGAAGCTATTTTTTAAAAAAGTTAATTCAACTTTTAGATTTTTAGTTTTAAATGAAGGCTATGAACTCTTCAGTTCACAGTGCTTTTTACTACTGCTCTTTTAAAGAATGTAAATTTGTGGAAGATAGTAGATGTGTGTAGAAGTATTGTCTGTACCTCTAGACATTAGAAAATAGAGCTAAGGAAAATTTAAAAAATTGGAGAGACCCTACCCAACCCACACTGCCAGTATTAGACAAGGAATTTTCCTTGAGAATTTACCACAGGAAAAGGGTCTTCACACTTGAATTGCCTTCTCCAACTCTTTTATCAGTTATATCTCTTGAGTATGCCCTTAAAGAACTTATCATTTAACACGAAGTACATTACATAAAAAAGAACACAAGGGACTTCCCTGGCAGTCTAGTGGTTAAGACTCCACACTCCCACTCCGGGAGGTGCAAGTTCTATCCCTGGCCTGGGAAGTAAGATCCCACATGCCGTGCAGTGCAGCCAAAAAAAAAAAAAAAAAAGCCAAAACAAAAATAATGTTCCTAAAAATACAGACTTAATGCATTAAGTTACTATACATGCAAAGAACACAATTGCTATCTGTACTCCTAAGTTTTGCAGAGCAAACTGATGGTTTTCTCTATGCAAATGAAACAGGGTATTAAAATGGGAATTATCCTTTGTCTTAATTTTGGATAAAGCCCTAAAGTTAAGACAAACGGTGTTCAGTGCTCACACATTTTTAGTAGTGGTGCCGAAACATCTACGCACAATTTGCTAAGGGGTGATAGCAAATCTGGTCCAGTATACCATACACTGTCACCACCTCCGGGATATATAGAAGGGGACGTGACCAATGAGAGTGTATTGTTAAAGAGGGTTTCTTTAGAGAGTCTATTTTCAGAGTACGGTGTTATCTCTCTCATCTGAACACTGGGAGATAGTGACAGCTGTCTCTAAGTATAGCTGCCTGGAGGATCTGTAGCTGCAGAGCTAAGAGACAGTGCTAGGAATAGCCTACACCTCCCAGAGTGTAGCTTAGAGGAGGCTTATATTTCCTGTGGGCCAGATCTGAATTCAGTAGAAGGGTGGAGAACTGGGTCATTTCAGAGGGGCCTTGCCCATGAGGACTGCTTGAAGGAATGATGTGACCCTTACAGAGATGAACTAAAGGAGTCAAGGACAGTGCAGAGAGTTGTAGGCAGCCAGCACAGGAAACATCCATCTATCATGGAGCCACAAGTGGAAGATTCCCACTGGGGATTACTGAGGTGTCCTCAGATTGCTCTGCACCAAAGGGCCATTGAGCACCCAAAACTCCTAGAGGGCATGAGTAACAGGTTACAACTGTAAATTCCAGATTTTTCTGAACCTTACCTCTCCTCCCTCTTCACCAAGAGACCACACAGTGAGAAGAGCTAGGAGGGGAAATCATGAAGAAGCACACCACAAAACCCTTCCCCATTGTAGTTTTCCCAATCTGAGCTAGGTTTAGATTGGGGGAGGGCAGGAGCTTCAATCTGGATGAGAATAATTGTGTTGTTAGATTGGACTGAACATAGATGAACTAACAAAACCTTAAAGTACATGGAAAAACTGTGAGACTGGCCTGGGAGTTCATTCGTGGGCAGGCAAGAAACAGTCTACAAAGCAGGGTGAAAAAGATAACTCTTTGAATTCAGGTTATACAACCTGTTATACAAGTTTTGAGGCATAGCCACGGAGAGCTGAGTTACTTTGGATAACAGGGAGGGAGGAATTTGAAGTTTATGAAGGGAAACTTGAAAGAGGGAGAGAAAAAGCAAGGGAAATCAGCACATTACAGGGGGAAAAGGTCAGAAAGCAAAACCATTATTTGCAGGGCTGCTAAGAAGGACCTTGATAGAACAGAAATGTCTATCAAATGTTTGTAAACCCAACTCCCCCACCACTATATTGCTCCTTCCTCCCAACTGGTGACCACTAGTTTGTTCTCTACATCTGTGAGTCTTCTTCTTTTTTGTTATATTCATTACTTTGTTGTATTTTTTAGATGCCACATATAAGTGAAATCATACAGTATTTGCCTTTCTCTGTCTGACTTATTTCACTTAGCATAATGTGAAGTGTATGATACTAACCTCTCCCTTCTGCTACAAAATCTCCCATAGTTGTTTGTGAATAGGATATTTTAGCAGAACTTGAAGATATGAAGTGTCTTACTACTGGGTCACTGTGGGGACCAGGAGAAGGTAAGCCACCAATATTAAGATGGACTCACCAAGGAACGTATCCCAAAGAAGGTGGTGTTTAAGTAGATTCCCTAGCAAAGAGGAAGCTTCTCTTATACATTCCAAAATTTGTCTATCTCACCAGGTTTCATTTATTCTTGTATGTTCAATATTGCCTATCAATGTGTATTTAATTGTAATGATGATGATATGATGATGAGGGTGGTGGTGATGATGGTGATTGTAGGGATAATGGTGATGATGAGGTTGGTGATGAAGACAACACCTACCATTTTTGAATGTTAATGTGCTAAGCATTTTTCATGAATTATTTCTTTTAATCCTCATATCAGTTAACAGAGAGATTTAATAATTTTTTATGCTCTCCAGATTTTTAATGGTAGATACAGAATTCGAACTTGTTTGTTTAAACTACAGTAAAAATTCAAATTGAACTGCATTTCCTCTATAAAGTTTATTCTTGCAAGTGTAATATGCACCAGGACTATTTCTTTTCTTCTATGTACTTTGGATTTTATTTTCTCTTCTTTTTCTAGATTGCTAAAGTGGAAGCTTAGATTGTTGATTATAAATCTTTGTTTTTTCCCCAATTATGCATTCAATACTATATGTTTCCTCTAAGTACTATTTTCCATGCATCCCACAAACTTTGATAGGTTATATTTTATGGCCCAAAATGTGGTCTATCTTGGTGAGTGTTCCATGTGAATTGAGAAGAATGTGTATTCTATTGTTGTTCGCTGTCAATTAGATTCAGTTGACTGATGGTGCTGTTTAGTTCACTATGTCCTTACTGACTTTCTGCCTGCTGGATCTGTCAATTAATAATAGAGGGTGTTAAAATCTCCAACTATAATAGTGGATTTATATATTTCTCCTTGCAAATATATCAAAATTATCACATATTTTTGATGTTCTATTGTTAGGCACATGTACATTATGGATTGTTATGTCTTCTTGAAGAATTTACCCCTTTATCATTATGTAATGCCCTACTTTATCCCTGATAATTTCCTTTTCTCTGAAATCTTCTTTGTCTGTAATGAATCTAGCTACTTCAGCTTTCTTTTGATGAGTGTTAGCGTGGTATATCTTTCTCCATCTCTTTATTTTAATCTATCTGTGGCTTTATACTGAAAGTGAGTTTCTTGTAGATAACATATAGTTGGTTTTGTATCCAATCTGAAAGTCTCTGACTTAACTAGTGTATTTAGACCATTGATATTTAAAGTGATCATTGATATGTTTATATTAATATGTGAAATATTTGTTACTGTTTTCTATTGATTTCCTGTGTTCTTTGTTTCTTTCCTTTTTTACCTTCTACTCTTTTTTGCTTTCTCTGGTTTTAACTCAGCATTTTATATTATTTTCGTTTTTTTCTCCTTTTAATTATATTATTAGTTATACTTTTAAAAAAATTTCCCTTGAGTTTGCAATATATATTTACAACTAATCCAAGTCCTCTTTCAAATAACATTATAACACTTCATGGCCAGAGCAAGTGGCTTATTACAGAGAATTCTCAATTCCTCCTTCCCATACCTTAGAATAATGATGTCATTAATTTCACTTATTCACAAGCAAAAATCACTAAACACATTGTTTCTATTATTCTTTTGAACAACCTTTTATCTGTTAGATCAATTAAGAGTACGAAAAAGATTCTTTAATGAACATCCATACTGTTCTCCATAGTGGCTGTATCAATTTACATTCCCACCAACAGTGCAGGAGGATTCCCTTTTCTCCACACCCTCCAGCATTTGTTGTTTGTAGAGTTTTTGATGATGGCCATTCTGACCAGTGTGAGGTGATACCTCATTGTAGTTTTGATTTGCATTTCTCTAATAATCAGTGATGTTGAGCAGCTTTTCATGTGTTTGTTGGCCATCTGTATGTCTTCTTTGGAGAAATGTCTATTTAGGTCTTCCACCCATTTTTTGATTGGGTTGTTTTTTTTTTTTGATATTGAGCTACATGAGCTCTTTGTATATTTTGGAGATTAATCCTTTGTCAGTTGCTTCCTTTGCAAATATTTCCTCCCATTTTGAGGGTTGTCTTTTCATCTTATTTATGGTTTTCTTTGCTGTGCAAAAGCTTTTAAGTTTAATTAGGTCCCATTTCTTTATTTTCGTTTTTATTTTCATTACTCTAGGAGGTGGGTCAAAAAAGATCTTGCCATGATTTATGTCAAAGAGTGTTTTTCCTGTGATTTCCTCTAAGAGCTTTATAGTGTCTGGTCTTATATTTAGGTCTTTAATCCATTTTGAGTTTATTTTTGTGTTAGGTAGTGTTCTAATTTCATTCTTTTACATGTAGCTGTCCAGTTTTCCCAGTACCACTTATTGAAGAGATTGTTTTCTCTCCACTGTTTATTCTTGCCTCCTTTGTCGTAGATTAGGTGACCATAGGTGCGTGGGTTTATCTCCGGGCTTTCTATCCTGTTCCATCGATCTATATTTCTGTTTTTGTGCCAGTACCATACTGTCTTGATTACTGTAGCTCTGTAGTATAGTCTGAAGTTGGGGAGCCTGATTCCTCCAGCCCCGTTTTACTTTCAGTCCCACTACTGGGTGTATACCCTGAGAAAACCATAATTCAAAAAGACACGTGTACCCCAATGTTCATTGCACCACTATTTACAATAGCCAGGACATGGAAACAATTTAAATGTCCATCGACAGATGAGTGGATAAAGAAGATGTGGCACATATATACAATGGAATATTACTCAGCCATAAGAAGGAATGAACTTGGGTTATTTGTAGAGATTTGGATGGACCTAGAGTGTGTCATACAGAGTGAAGTAAATCAGAAAGAGAAAAACAAATATCGTGTATTAGTGCATATATGTGGAATCTAGAAAAATGGTACAGATGAACCTATTTGCAGAGCAGAAGTACAGATGCAGACATAGAGAATGGACATGTGGACATGGGGGGAAGGGGAGGGCGGGACGAATTGGGAGATTAGGATTGACATATATACACTACCATGTGTAAAATAGATAGCTAGTAGGAGCCTGCTATATAGTACAGGGAGTTCAACTTGGTGCTCTGTGATGACCTAGATGTGTGGGGTGGGGGTAGTGGGAGGGAGGTCCAAGAGGGAGGGGATATATGTATACATATAGCTGATTCACTTCATTGTACAGCAGAAACTAACACAACATTGTAAAGCAACTGTACTCCAATAAAAAAAAAAAAAGAGTTCAAAAAAGGAAAGATTTTGTTTTCTTTTTATTTGTGTCTCTTATAATATGCTTCCTTTCTTTAGGTAGGTTCAAATTACAATATTATTTGCCTTCTTTCTGTATAATTTAGCTTAACATTTTTTGCAAGATAGGTGACGAATTCCCTCACTTTTTGTTTGTCTAAGAAAGTCTTTATTTCTCTTTCACTTTTGAAGGAAAATTTTGCTGGATACAGAATTCTAAGTTGGTGGATTTTTTTTTCCTCTCAACACTTTAAATATTTTACTCTACTCTTGTTTGCATGATTTCTGAAGAGAAGTCCAATGTAATTCTTATCCTTATTCCTCTGTATGTAAGGTGACTTTTTCTTCTGGTTTCTTTCAAGGTTTTCTCTTTGTCCGTGATTTATTAACAGTTTGAATATGAAGTAACTAGGTGTAGATTTTCTGGTATTTAGCCTGCTTAGTGTTCTCTAAGCTTCCTAGATCTTAGTTTCCTGGCTCTGTCATTAATTTTGGAAAATTCTCAGCCATTACTACTTCAAATATTTTCTTGTTTCTTCCTTTCTTCTCCTTTTGGTATTCTCATTATGTATATGTTGCCCATTTTGTAATTGTTCCACAGTTCTTGGATATTCTATTCCATCTTTTAAATTCTTTTTTCTGTTTGCATTTCAGTTTGGGAAGTTCCTATTGACATAACTTCAAGCTCACTGATGCTTTCCTCAGCCATGTCCAGTCTACTGATGAGTCCATCAAAGGCATTCTTCATTTCTGTTACAGTGGTTTTTTTCCTACCATTTCCTTTTGACTCTTTCACAGAGTTTCCATCTCTCTCTTAAATCACCCATCTGTTCTTGCATATTGTCCATTTCTTTCATTAGAGCCCTGTCAAGAGTTTAGCTAAGCTATTTCGTGGTATTGCTGCCTGGGTTCATTTTGTTTGCCAAAGTGGCCTACATGGACCTTAAACTGACAACAGCTCACTCATCTAAGCACATGCTCTAGATAACAGTCTATGGAGTCATAAGCAAATGTAAGTTCTTGAGAAGGCTTCCCACAACATATTGTGATCAATAGTCCCCCCTGCCTCTCTGGGCCTAGCCCTTGTGCACAGCTTAGACAAGACCCCCATGGAACTCACCAAAACTCTGCTTTTTTGGTTTGAATTCAATCCAGCCTTAGCCAAGAACCCCAAAGCACCCCATCCACAGACTCTTCTTGAGACATGCATCCCAGGTTCTGCCTCTCTCTCTGCCTGCACCCTTCCTTGACCTCCCTGTGTGGCCCCCCAAAGGCATGCTATGTACTTCCTCCAGAACCTGTGAGTAATAAACTTCTCTATTTCACTTTCTCTTGTGATCTTTTGCAGAACTGTGACTCACCATTGGCACCCGTGGCTCCACTTAACAAATGTTAATTTTAAAAAGTCATAACAAGCCCTTAGTATGTTATTGATAGTTATTTTAAATTCCTGTTCTAATAGTTCCAAAATCTTTATCATATATGACTCAGGTTCTGAGTGTTTGTCTGAGTGCTGTGTTTGTCTCTTCACGCTGTGTTTTTTGCCTTTTAGCATACCTTATAGATTGTTGTTGAAGACATGATGTATCAAGTAAAAAGAACAGAGGGAGATAGGCCTTTTGTATGAGATTTTATGTTTTTCTAGCTAGAGGTTAGATTATATTTCCTGTTTGCTGTAGTTGTGTCAGAGACTAAAATTTCCTCTACTGTGCCCTTTTTGTCTCCACTGTTGTCTCTGAGTTTTCCTAGATATTTCTTAAATAGAGTTTGCGGTTTGCAGTTTTTTTTAGCTGCAAAGCCCTGTTATTATACAGGAGGCCTGTTGATGTGTAGGTGAGGTGTAGGGGCAGAGACGTGTTTTCTAGTGCTATGGTTAGGTCTCAGTCTTTTAGTGAGACTGAATTGGATATTTCCCTTCCCCCATGTCAGAAGCTAGAGGGGGCTGGAGTTGGGTATTTCTCTTTCTCTAGGTTGATTAGGTTCAGGTAAAATAGTTTCCCTTACGGGAAAGGAAGGCCTCATTAAGGAAAACAGAGAGCTCTGGGCATATTTCAAAATTGTTATTTTTCTCTTCCCCTTGCTAGAAACAAAAGGGGATTTTTCTCATATCTTCACAGTGAGAATCTGATAGGGATCCTGGAGGTTAAAACTTTCAAAAGTATGGGGGCCCTCCTAAGACTAGCTTAGAGTTAAAAACTCCCAGGGGGCCCAGTCTTAGGAGAGAGGATTTTCTTTTACCTGTAGCTTAAGTCAAATTGGTGGGTTGTGGCGCAAGTGGTGGGGTTCAAGAGAACTTCTTAGAGAGTTTGAATTGGTGTCTCCTAGCATTTATCCTGACACCAGGACCTGATACCTGACTGTTGGAGGACAGAGGAAACGAAAAGTGCCCACCGAACTGAGAAGGTAGCTTGAGACCAAAAAACGAGTCAGGCAACTCCATATAATCAACAAATCAGTTTATTATAGGGTAACTTACTCACAGGGTGGGATCAGTTGAACAACAAAACGGAAGCATTCACAGCTACACGCCACACCACCAAGGGGCCGTTGGAACAATTCTGTAGTTAATTCTAGGGTATACGGGTACATGCTTGGAAACGGGAAGTGCATGCCTAAGTCAAGATTTATGCATTGTAATTAGGCTCGTGGGCATTAGGAATATGTCAGTGAAGGTCTTCATCATTGTTTGGGGACTAACAGAGCAGAGGCCACCTGGTCCTAATGACTATTAAACAGTATCTGTTAAATACAAAGCCCTTGATGACAGAGAAGTGATTTACCACACAGTACAGTCCTGGGTAAGGTCAGTGGAAGAACAGGAGGAGCTGGACAGGCCCAAGATGGTGTAGTTATGCTAATAGCCGTATACTGACTTACACCTGAAGGGTCTAACAGCAAGAGCTGCTCTAATGACAAAATCTGGTGCAACAAAACAAATGTGAGTTTTCTGTGCAGCAACTGAAGATTCAGTGGAAGGAAACCAGAGACTAGTCATCATGCAGAAACACTAGAAGTGGTAGGTGGGAAAAATTAAGAAACTTTACCATGTCCCATGATTCCAAGTTCAGCTGAGATAGGAGAGATTTAACAGGAAGATTGTTTGAAGCCTCTTGATTATTAGACTGGATCAAATCATTTATTACCTGAAACTGACATTAAAAGCTATGAGAGATGGCAGAGATTTCACCTAAGGGGTTCAGGAGTGGTGGTATAAGTTGAGAGAGTAGATTTAAAGGAGCTTTGTTGAGAAAGAATGGAATTACTTTCTGCTCCTATAGAGTCCAGTTAATTCAAGCCAGTTACACTTAAAATAAGGCCATAGAAAGCAAACATGAAGACTTGAATTAAAGTTGATTGTGTTACAGAAGGATCTGGTATACAGGAGCCTTAAGAGTGCTAGATCGTTTACATCTCAGGTGTGAAGTAAAGCCATAGTAGTACTTCTAGATCTACGGTGTATCACTGGGGCCAGTTTTGGGCAGAGGAAATAAGTGCTCCCTTTATGGGATGAGACTGCCAAGCCCTCTTTAAACAGCTGGCTGTTATTTCATTATTCAACATATCTTCCCTTGACACTTCTCTCTCTGACAATTATTGCTGCAGATATAGTATTTTATCTGGGAGAAATTATCGATATAGTTTTTGAGAAAGAGTATCCAGAGGTGTGAAGGATTTTTCTCTGTTTCTTTATCCACCTTCCAATCTGCACCTGAAATTATGTTGGAGATAAATTGACTGATTTCAACCATTGACGGATCACAGAGAACTACATAAGCCATTTCCATGATTGATCTTGTTGACTTAGTACTAGTACTGACTATCTCAAATCCTCTTTGGAGTGACAAAGAGACAATTAATTGGCTATATAGCTATATATATCTTACAATGAAAACTTAGAATTTCACAGCTGTAAAGAATAGTTAAGTTCATCTACCTCCCATCTAACAGAGAAATCAAAGCTATTTCATGTGACTGATGTGGATATTTTGTAAGCAGAGTAGAACAAGAGGAAGCTGACATCAGGACTCTATTTTTTACAACTTCCAAGCCTTGCTTCTTTCTTGGTAGACTTTTTCTTAGACAGTAATTCCCCACACAATGTAAAATAAGACCATGGGTAACTCTAGGCTTGTAATATCCTGCAGTTAGCCATCCAAGAGAAGAGTGTCACTTTCAGAATGATTCCAAAATAAGTCCTAGGGAGAACGTTTGCTTGTCATGGAGTTCATGCCTGGAGCCAGGAGTGGTGTCAGCCCCACACAGACTGTGAGGACTAAAGATGAGAAAGGTGTGCTGATCAAAAAAGATTCTTATTAGATAAAGACATGTTCACTCCACCAAAAAAAATTTTTATATCTTCTATTTAAAAAAATATTCTTTATCCCCTGCTCACTCTCTTTCCTCCATTGAATTTCTTCAGTGTCTCCCAGAGCCAAGGGGATATGATGGTACCTCCACTGAATAATATCTCCTGCATCTTGCTTCCAAAAAAATTCCAGAGAATTTCTCAAAAGCTGGAGAAATTCATAGAACTTCAGGGAGTGACAGGACCTTGTATTACACTTGACTTTAATACTCCTGTCGTTGTAGGTTTAGAGATCATTGCAGTGTGGTTTAGTGTGAGCTTGTTAGCATCTTTTTGGGCTTTAGCAGATTGAGTGAAATCAGAGACTCAGAAACTACTTCAAGAACTTTGACTCACAATTTTTAGACATACACTGAGTTATAAGCAAACACAGGGGAAATCTCTAGGTCATTGAAAATTAAGGCATTATAGACATGAGAAATGATTTTACCTCTCAGATTAAAGTGAGATTGATTGGCCCTTCTGTAGAACCTACATTTTTAAAAGATCTAAATGAGAGTCATACATATCATGTGGTGAGGGGTAGACCAATATCAAATATTCTATTCCATTATTCCCATAAGTATACTCATATTGTTAGACAATGTTTCTGGAACTCAAACAACATGGTCCCCAGAATTTAAGCTGGATTCTTGTTGGTAACTTTATCAGAAGGCTTTACATACACTTACCACAAGTTTCAAGGGAACTTTTAGTCCTTATTTCTAAAGGAAATTAAAAATGTTTCTGGGGAGGAAAGCAGCATCCAGTTGTACTTGATGGTAATTATCTAGATTTTCTTGCCTAGACCATGGCACCTTTGCTGTAGAGACATATTTGGTGTCATTTCCCTGTCTTAGGGAAAGGGTTATGAGTAAAGGTCGGCGAGGTCCAGGTGAGTTATATCTTTGTAGGCAAGCAGGAGAGAATAAACTTGAAGTCAGGTGTCTTATCAAGGTGGTTCTACCCGTTTGCTGGACATTTGAACCACCTGACTGCTTTTAAAATTACTGACTTCCTCTTCCTTCATTTCCAGCCCAGACCAACTAAATCAGAATTTGGGGACTAGGGAATCTGAAAAGCTTCCCTAGGGATTCTAATGATCTTCCAGGGTGGCAAACCAGGTTTAAGAAATGTACAAAAGCCAGATCTAAAATATGTGTTAAGCTAATTACAATTGAAATTATCAAATAAAGAAGAAAAGATTTGGGCAAGCTTTCTGCTACCATGTATTAAGCATGTAATATATGCATATGTACTATGCTAGATACTTTCTAAAACATATCTGGGAGGTAGAAATAATTATCCTCCTTTTGACAACTGAAGACACTAGGGAACAGCTTAGGTAGGTTGAACAAGATCACATAGCTAGTAGGTGGCAGAGCCAGGATATCTGGTTGATGCTAATGAACCCGTTGAAGGTAGGGACTGTCTTACACATTTTTCATCTCCTCCACTTTCTACTGCACCCATCTCCAGCCTCTAGCAAAGCATCTGCTCTAGAATAGGGCTTTTGTAAAAGTTCACTTGATTGAATAAAATGGACCGTGAATGTCCTACATGCATGAAACAGTATATGTATGAAGCAATACTTTTTTCTCCTATAATCTACTTCAAATACCTCTTCACAATAATCAGCCAAGGCAACCTATAGTGAGATTGAGTTCTGGTACCTTCCATGTAGCTTAGCACTTGACATACTATCATACCTGGGATCAGGAAAAAGGCCAGTCAGCTCCAGGTTAGTGAAGGTCTTGAACACTGGCAGAGACAAGAGCACAGCCAGGAACAGTTATCCAAGGAACTGGTGTGTGGAGATGTAGGTTCAGATAGTACATTCAAGTGTGGAGCTCAGTTCAAGTGTAAGTCATGAGTTAGATGAAGGTCAATGTGAGATAAAGATCTCACTAAGTAGGTGAGAAGCAATTTTTTTTTTTTAAGTATAAATCTTAGGGAATCGGAATTAGGATACCATAGTAATCAAGTGTCAGAAGCCAAAGAATTCAGAATTTGTAGCCAATTGCTGGAATCATGAAAACAGTGCAGTGACGCAACAATTGGGGTGCAGGGTGTTGGACACTGGGAAATCAAGTTAACTCAAATTCTACAGATCTTTGTCAAGTAACTATTATATGCAAGCCACTGCAAATTGTAATGAAAATGTAAAGATAAATAAGACACAGACTTTATCCTGAAGGGATAAGAGAAAGGAGTAGAGGGACATAAGAGAAAGGTGTTAATGGGAGTACATATGAGGGAGAAAACACCGAAGATTTAGGGGTGTTAAAAGCAGTTATTACAAAATGTTTCATGGAAGAGGTGAAATTAGAAATGTGTCTTGAAGAATGGGTAAGATTTGATAGGCACACTTAGAGGTTAAATGAGAATTTTTTAAAGGTGGATGGACATCTCAGGCCCTGTTATACTAAATTTCACAAACAGGACCTAGATTTTGGAAAATTGATATTGCAAAGTTAGCAGCATGACTGATTTACCTGGGCCATAAGACTATTTTAAATACATATAGAGAATGTATGGGAGGCAAAGACAAGTGGCCAAATTCTCTCTTTGAAGGGGAATGTGCTTTATCCCTGAATCACTGGCATATGCTCCAAAACACAGCCCACACCAGGGGCTCAAGAAAGTTTGACAAATTAATTTTTGTCAGAGATTGGAGAACATGTGAGGACATTCATAATTCAACGTTAACTCAAAATCTTTTGGTTATTTAGCCACTGAAAACACTACCAACAAAGCATTTTGGGGAGGGCATTGTATATTTTAGAGAACAAACCCTTCAACCTGATGCAAAGAATTCATTCCTTTTCCTGCTTTGTTAGCTTTTGAATGAATTTAGTGTCTAGGGTAACAACTCAGGGAATTGCTTAAGCTTAAGTATTTGGAACTAACATGAGATTTTTTTTACACCTGCCTATGACTTTCAGCCAAAAGTCAATTTGTTAGCATTGTAACAACAAAATATTTTCAAACTTACTATGGTGAAATCCTGATTTACAGTATAAAGAAACTAAATGTTATTTTAATGATTATGAGTTATTTCTTCCAGCGGTATTTTCTTTTAAAAACATTGTTTTTGCATGTCCAAGATGGATTATCATCATTGTGGGTTCTCAGTCATTACATTAGCTGTGTGTCAGGAGGCTCTTACCCTTGTACTATAAATATGGACATTTTGTACACCATTTTTCTCTCGTATATTGAGATGACTTTTTATATTTCATCATGTCACAGCAATTTCAAAATCGGTAGCAAGCGTTTCATGCGTTACCGTTGAAAAAACAGCAGGAATCTCAGTTTGGTGCCAAATTGCAGCCATTCACTTATTTGCCATTTGGCAAAGGATTTCATCTATTACCATCATACCCTAGCGACTGTACTGATTCCCTTTCAATTTCCTAATTCTAAACACCTAGGAAACCTGGGTTACCATAGAAATTACTTTTCCACTTATGTATAATTTAACTCACCTAGGTTATTTTTTCTAAGCAATTCCAAATTTGATCATTGTTAAACTACAATCATGATCTTTCCTATAATGAATTCACACCTCTCGGATTCTACTCTCTGGGTAAAGTTACAGCTTTTATGACCAGATTTGTACAGTAGTACGTTTGAAAAGGTCAGCCACAGAGGGGCTTTTCAGTCTTTGATGTGCATTGTAATCACCGGGAGACCTTGTTCAAATGCAGATTCTGATTTAATAGATAGAGGGTGGAGCCCGGGATTCTGCATTTCTGACAAGCTTCCAGATAACGCTGATGCTTCTGCCCTCAGATCACACATTGACGAGCAAGGGGAAGAAGAATCTACTTTGTTGTTCTTTAGAAATTTTAAGTGATTTAAATTATTTTAATAATACTTTCTATTTGATGTTTGGAAATATATCAAAGTTTTACACGTTTCTTCTTTCTATTGATCACAAAATAAGTTAACAGAGCAAAGATACATACCGCTATATCAATTGGAGAACTGAGAACAATGCAGCTTAAGTAACATAATAGGAACCACCAAATGGTCATATCTCTTTATCACATTAGCACTTGCAGATCAAGTCAATAAATGTCTTCCTCTTGGAAGTTTAAGAATGGCATTTATCATAGGTATAAACTCTGCTGATATAGTCTGTTCAATGCAGGGATGCAAGAAAGAAATATCTCTAGTAGAGGAAATGTTTATTTCATAAGAATTAAGAATTTTTTTCTTCTGGCCCCTAGTTTAAATATAGAATACTGATTTTCATAGCATCAATAATGACGCTGGTGTCTGGCTCCAAAAGTATTGTCCTGATACTAGCTGGTAAAGTGCTATTTCTAAAAAGCTAAAAATATTTTGCAGCACCACCTCTGCAAAAACAGGTAGAAATATAAAGGTATGATTCCTGTCTTTTGGAAGCTGAATAGCTCTTCTCCAAGGAAACACTTATAGAGAGTGAATCAAAGCCCTCTTCTCAGTGTAACTAGGGAGACCCATGTGAAGACAGTGAAACTGACTAACAGGATTTAAGGGTCTGTCAATCATGGATGCCTTTGCTGAGACTACAGCATCTAGCTTACCTGATCCAAATTCTTGCTTTCTGTAACCAAGTCTTCAGTGGTTCGAATTGAAAATATAAACAAAACAATCAAAATAAACAGCTTAGCCGTTGCATCTCCCAGCTGGAATAGCAGTAATGATTTTAGATACTACTTCTTCAGTAGCTTAATACCAGTAATGTCATCTCCCATTTGAAATAATGTTCTTGTGGAGTAGACAACTCTAAGGCACATAAAGTGACAGTACCATGGACTTAAAATAAATACAGTGGATTATTCCTTAAGGAACCATGGAGTCAAAGGCAGACAAGCCAGGTAGAAAAATCGTTGCTTTAGTTGCACAGTAAGAATAAGGGGCCTTAGGCAAAGCTTCTCTTGCACCCCAGTCCATTCAAAAAAAAATCTTCAACAATCCTTATATCCAAAAGAAAGGAAAAAGGAAAATTTCCACTCACCCATAGCTACATCAGTTTTAAAAGGTTCAAAATTTTGATGAAAGTTCAGTTTTTCATTTTCAGCTGATCAACTTTGCTTCCACAGTGCCCCATCATTTTCTAGCCTCATGCTCAATCTCTCGAAGAGACCTGTATTTGCTTTTTCTCTTCTTTTAACTTTAGAAAAGCTTAGGCTGCATAGAGATGTGACTGTTCACCTTGATGACACCTGTCTTTTGATGGTTCTCCATCACTTAGAGTCCAAGTACTATAGAATGGCATAATAGCCTTGTCATTATTTAGTCTGCAGTTTCTATCCGCACCTCAGCCTCGGTTTCTATCACCCTCACCACCTCTTCTTACCCACATTATGGAAGAAACCCTGGCCCTTACACAAGGGCAGCAGGGAAGTGAGAGGTAGAGGCCATACACATGACATACTCAAGACATCTGTCTCTTTCAAGTCTTCATTCCTAGAAAACCAGCTCTAATCTGTATTTAAAAACTTTAAATAATGTCTCTTCTTCTTAGGAAGTGAAGTTTTTTGGAGGGGAACCTATAACCTTAAATATTATTGGAGATTTGAAGGTATAGGTCATTGTTCTCCTTGTAGAACTCACCACTCCTACCAATTTATTTACATCTTTTTCTTTCCATCAAGACCTTGTGCTTCCTACAATCAGATGCATATTATATTCATGTTTATTACAAAAACAACAAGCACAGGATTCAGGAAATAATGTTCTTTTAAAAAAACCTTTAATGCATAAATGAATATAATACTGTTTCTCCTGGCAGATTTTGTGTACAAGAGTTAGGAATTAATTTGTCATTTTCACTGAAGGTTTGTCAACCATATGTAGATCCCCTTAAAATGTGTTTAAGTTCTGTGGATTTTAGGTGCCTAGTGCCTTGAACCACATGGCATTTTTTTAAGATTATGAAATACATTCATACATTAGAAGAGAGTATAAAACCTACATGTGTATTTTAAAGAATAATAACTAAGCCAACATCAAAGTAGCCAAAACGCTCATTAAGAAATAAACATTACCAGTAACTTACAAGTCCCTGATCCAGTTGTCTTTGACGGTATATCCTCTCTTCCTATACCTAAGAATAACTACTATCCTCACTGATGTGAGAATAATTTTGTTGCTTTTTATGATTTAAGCATCTTATGTATGTGCCCCTAACAATGTATTATGTGGTTTTGCTTGCTTTTGAACCTAATATAAATGGAAATATACCATATGAATATTTTAAGTTATATATCTTTCATGCACTGCTATGTTTGTGAAATTCATCTCTGGTGATGTTTGTAGCTGTAGTAAATTCATTTTCATTGCTGTATTATGTCATTGAAAGATGATATCCCACTTTATATATTCAATCTACTCTATTAAGATCTATGCTGCTGTGAATGCACATGTATTCTGTATGCATAAATAAGAATTATCTAATTTATTGAAACCTAGTAATAGAATTGGTGGGTCATGGGGCACGTGTATTTCATATTCAGTAAAACCAATCTGTTTTTAGAAGTTTTGCAATTTATGATTCATTGAACAGTGTATGAAAGTCTCTATTGATTCATGTCTTCTCTGATGTTTGATAATATATAGATGTAAACTTTTTACTTGTTTAGCGGGTGTGATATGGTATTTCATTCTAATTTTTATTTGCATTTCCTTGATTATTACTGAATTTGAGTGTGTTTTCTCTTGGTCATTGTTTATTCAAGTTTCCTCTTCTTTGAAGTACCTATTCAAATATTTTGCCCAATAATCTATTGAACTATTTAAAATTTTCTTCCAGATGTTAGTCATTTCTAAACTATGGTGTGTAAATATATTCTCAAATTGTGTGATTTGACTTTTCACTTCCTATAGAGTGTCTTGATGAGCGAAAAATCTCATTTTTTATACAATCACATTTATTAGTCTACATTTTGCTTTTCACAATTAGTATTTTAGTCTATCCAGACTTGATTTTTTGGTTTGGTAAGAGTTAGAAATATAATTTTCTTTTTTCCCCCAATGTATTAGTACCACCTACTGCAGTGTCCATTGCATTTCCCCTCCTTGATTTCCAATAGCATGTCTGTCAAGTAACAAGTGTGCATATATATGGAAATCTGTTTCTGGGCTCTCTGTTTCAGTTTTTCATTGGTCTTCTTGTCTCATAGGATAACTTAACTAGAGAAGAGAGAAGTAGCACATGAAAAAGAGGAAAGAGCCACACATATTTTAGAATTAATTTATGGTTGATTGTAATATAAGTATTAGGACTATTTTTTTTTTAACACCAAAAGCACCACTTCATAGACTAATTGGGCAGACCTATAAGACAGATTAAACAAGACCACCTATATGATTTAGAGAACCCAGGGAAAAATGGAAATACAAGGCCCCTGGTTTAAAAGTATTAAGAATTTCAAGCAGGTGGTATCAGAGCATTAAACCAAGCATGGGCCCCTTCTGAGTATGGGGCCTGTGAAACTGCACAGATCATGTATCCTTGATGTCAACCCTGCAGATAAAATATGATGAGCTAGTTCCCTTTTTCTGTGAGAACTAGAACATGATGCAAGAGTAAGCCCCAGATTCTTACAGAAAATCATTTTCAGTCTGGAAAAATAGATTATCCAAAAGAAAGTAAACACCTAGCATGGAATCGGATAGAATTTTTACACTAAATTACATTTAATACTAGTCGATATACCTGTAATGTCAAGGGCTCCTACAACTAACAAGGGAAGAATTAATCTTTAATTGGTCTGCTTTTATTCCTCATTCTCTAACTACAAGTTTGAACCTCTGACTTTTACATATTCTTATGCTTTTGCTTGACTGCCACACCATATTACACGTAACAGTCTTAGATTCAGTGCCGTAACACACCAAACTGAATATACTCTTTACCTAGTTTCCTGCTGTGTTTACTTTATGATGTCTTAAATAAACGTTGAAAGGAATTTATAGCCCCCCAGTACTTGTTCATGTGCCAAGAATACTTATCTGAAACATTATTTGAATTGGTGCCTGTGGATATATCCTCTTATAACCTCTTATTAGATGTTTTTTGTATTTGCTAAAAGAAATACACTATTTGTATTATTAAAAGATGGCTCAGTTTTATATAGAGTGTATTAAATAATGCCTCTATTATTCAGTATTATCATGGACTCTTGTATTGCATGTAATTACATTTTAAAGAATACCAAAAATTGTAATTTAACCTTTAAAACAACATTTTACCATTCTTTTTCTACATAAAAAAAAAATCTTTCTGATCTTTATAATTCACTACCTTGCCTTTCTAAATGGAGTATTTCAAACCTTATTGGCCCTTTTCTCTATAGTTTGGTTATATTTATAAGCTTTATTTTGAACGTAAATTATTGAGCTAGGTTGTAACAGCTCAGTCATCTGTGTATGTAGTTGTTGAACCTAATTTCATTGATTCTTCTGCCCACTGATTCTTGGTTAGATTGTCAACTGCTGCTTGAGCATATTGGTGTGCCTTCGGATTGTAATCTATTCTAATTTGCTTTTCCTAATATGGTTAGGAAAATGCTTATTAGTTTATTAGAATTCTGTGTCAAATAATTCAGAGGTTTCAAAGAAGCAACCAACCTAGACAGAAGTGCATGAATTTTAGTAATCGGTCTTTCGACTGATTTTAGATCACTAACCAACCTTCCATTCTTAATGTTTTGATTCACTGCTCTGCTCTCATGGTGCCTAAGAAAGAACTCTATTGATGCATGTGGTATTGTAATGAGTAGTTAATTCTCAGTATTTGACTTATTCTTAGTTTGCAGACTTCTTATTCCTTTAGTATTTATTATATTTCCTTCCTGCTGCCTGGATTTTTGTAGCTCCTATGCCCAAATGTGTGCCAAATAACTCAAGTAAATTTGTTCACGTGTATGTATAATTACAAGGAAATAGCAGTTATTGTATATCTGCCCATGAATAAGCTGATTATTTATCCACATGCAAACATATAAAAACAAGAAAAATTATTACTGTCTTATAGATCATAAAACCAAACCTCAGAGAAGTTATAAAAATTACCCATGTTCATACATCCATCAAAAACTAACAAAACGCGTGCCAATTGGAGAGGTTCAACAAATATTTCTTAAATAAGTGAATGTTGTTGAATGCATTCAATGTCTGGCTTCAAAACACAAGGTATTATCACAATATAAGGGGATGAGCAGGGATGGTGACTTTAGTTGAAAGCAGCTTTGGGATTATCCTTGGTTTTCACTTAATTATGACAACCTTTCTGTGGCAGAGACAGTATCAAAAATGAATTTGCTATGTAGTGAAAATTAAAAGAGGTTCAAAATGAGTCTCAGAGTCGTAATCCACAACATTCCACAACCATAAGAAAACAAGATAATCCAGGATATTCACCTGTAATTCTGGTTAATATTTACAAATAATCTGTTATAGGCAGTTTTTATAACTGCAGAGCCTCTTAAATTCAGAAATGTTAGTTTTCCCATGCTGAAGACTACTGAATAAGATTGAATGGTTCCTATTAGGATTAACTGATACTTAGAAAGCTTTATTTTATCGAAATGTTTCAAAATAAAGAAATTACAACTTCTTTCCTTGTTTATTGATGGTGACTTTTTTCCTTCCCGTTTTATTGAGATATAATTGACACACAACACTGATTAAGTTTAAGGCATACAGCATAATGATTTGACTTATATATATCATCAGATGATCACCACAATAAGTCTAGTGAACATCCATCGTCTCATATAGATACAAAATTAAAGAAATAGAAAAAAAGGTTTTTTCTTGTAATGAGAACTCTTAGGATTTACTCTCTTAACAACTTTCATTCATAACATGCTGCAGAGTTAATTATATTAATCATATTGTAACTATTTATCTTATAACTGGAAGTTTGTATCTTTTGACTGCCTTCATCCAATTTCCTCTGCCCTACATACCTGCCTCGGGTAACCAAAAATCTGATCTTTTTTTCTATGTGTTTGTTTGTATGTTTTTGAAGTATAATTGACCTAAAATAACATGTTATTTCCTGGTATAAAACATAGTTATACAATATTCGTATACATTTCAAAATGATCATGAGGATAAATCTTAGTTACCATCTGTCACCATACAAATATATAATTATTGACTATATTCCCCCATGCTGTACATTTCATAAACATGACATTTATTTTGCAACTGGAAGTTTGCACCTCATAATCTCTATCACCTATTTCTCGCTTTCCAAATCCTCCTCCCCTCTGGCAACCACCTGATTCTCCTTTGTATCTATGACTCTGTTTCGGTGTTGTTTTGCTTCATTTCATTCATTGTTTTGTTTTGTTTTGTTTAATTTAATTTAATTTATTTATTTTCATACAGCAGGTTCTTATTAGTCATCTGTTTTATACATATTAGTGTATATATGTCAATCCCAATCTCCCAATTCATCCCACCACCACCACCCCACCCCACCCCCTGTTTTCCCCCCTTGGTGTCCATACGTTTATTCTCTACATCTATGTCTCTATTTCTGTCTTGCAAACGGGTTCATCTGTACCATTTTTCTAGATTCCACATATATGCGTTAATATACGATATTTGTTTTTCTCTTTCTGACTTATTTCACTTAGGATAATACACTCTAGGTCTATCCATGTTGTCACAAATGGCAAGATTTCATTCTTTTTATGGCTGAGTAACATTCCATTGTATATACGTACCACATCTTCTGGCTTCCATATCTTGGCTATTGTAAATAATGCTGCAGTGAGCATAGGGGTGCCTACATCTTTTCTAATGAATATTTTTGTTTTCTTCAGATACATACCCAGGAGTGGAATTGTTGGATCATACAGTAGTTTTATTTTTAATTTTTTTGAGGAAACTCCATCCTTTTTTCATAGTGATTATACCAAATTACATTCCCACAAATAGTGCATGAGGGTTTCCTTTTCTCCACACCCTCACCAACATTTATTATTTGTTGCCTTTTTGATGATGGCCATTCTGACAGGTGATATCTCATTGTGGTTTTGATGTGCATTTCCCTGATGATTAGTGATGTTGAGCACTTTTTCATGTGCCTGTTAGCTATCTGTAGGGCTTCTTTGGAAAAATGTCTATTCAGATCTTCAGGTCATTTCTTAAATAGGTTGTTTGGTGTTTTTTGTTTGTTTTGTTTTGTTTTTGATGTTGAGTTGTATGAGTTCTTTGTATATTTTGGATATTAACCCCTTGTTGGACATATCATTTGCAAATATCTTCTCACATTCAGCAGGCAGCCTTTTCATTTTGTTGATAGTTTCCATCACTGTGCAGAAGCTTTTTGCTTTGATGTAGTCCCATTTGCTTATTTTTGCTTTGGTTTCCATTGCCTGAGGAGACATATCCAAAAAAAAAAAAAAAATTGCTGAGACTGATGTGAAAGAGTGCACTGCCTTTGTTTTCTTCTAGGAGTTTTATGGTTTCAGTTCTTACATTTAGGTCTTTAATCCATTTTGAGTTTATTTTTGTTATTTTTGTATATGGTATGAGAACATAGTCCAGTTTGATTTTCTTGCATGTAACTGTCCAGTTTTCTCAACACCATTAATTGAACAGGCTGTCTTTTCCCTGTTGTATACTCTTGCCTCCTTTCTCATAGGCTAATTGCCCATATAAAAGTGGGTTGATTTCTGAGCCCTCAATTCTGTTGCATTGGTCTATGTGTCTGTTTTTGTGCCAGTACCATACTGGTTTGATTAGTGTAGCTTTGTAGAATAGTTTGAAGTCAGGAAGCATGTTGCGTCCAGTTTTGTTCTTTTTTCTTAAGATTGTTTTGGCTATTCAGGGTCTTTGTGTTTGCATACAAATTTTAGAATTATTTGTTCTAGTACTGTGAAAAATGCCATTGTAAAAATGTATTTTGATAGGAATTGCATTGAATCTGTAGATGCCTTGGGTGGTATGGTGATATAAATAATACTAATTATTCTAATCCATGAGCACATATTCCATTTGTTTGTGCCGTCTTCATTTTCTCTCATCGATGCTTTACAGTTTTCAAACTACAGGCCTTTTATCCTTTACTCCTCAGTTAGATTTATTCCTAGGTATTTTTTGATGCAATTATAATGGAATTGTTTTATTCAGTTCTCTTTCTGAAAGTTCATTGTTACTGTGTAGAAACAGATTTTTTGTATATTACTTTTGTATCCTGCAACATTACCAAGTTCACTGATGAGTTCTAGGAAGTTTATGGTGTTATCTTTGGGATTTTCTATGTTTAGTATCATGTCATCTGCAAACAGTAAGAGTTTTACTTCTTCCTTTCCAGTTTGGATCCCTTTTATTTCTTTTTCTTTTCTGATTGCTGTGGCTAGGACTTCCAATACTATGTTGAATAAAAGTGGTAAGAGTGGACATCCTTGTCTTGTTCCTGATCTGGAAAGAAATGTTTTCAGATTTTCACTGTTGAGTATGATGTTATCTGTGGCCTTCTCATATTTAGCCTTTATTGTGTTGAGGTATGTTCCCTTATACTCACTTTATTTAGAGTTTTTATATTTATAAATGGATGTTGAATTTTGTCAAAGGCTTTTTCTGTACCTGTTGAGATGATCATAAGATTTTTATTCTTCAATTTGTGAATGTGATGTATCACACTGATTGATTTGTGGATATTGAAAAATCCTTGCATCCCTGGGATAAATCACACTTGATCATGGTGTATGATCCTTTTAGTGTGTTGTTAAATTTGGTTTCCTAATATTTTGTTGAGGATTTTTGCATCTATGTTCATCAGGGATTTTGGCCTATAATTTTCTTTTTTGGTGATTATTTTTCTGGTTTTTGTATGAGGGTGATGCTGGCTTCATAGAGTGAATCTGGAGGGATTCCATCTTCTGCAAGTTTTTGGAATAACTTGAGAAGGATAGGTGTTAACTCTTCTCTAAATGTTTGGTAGAATTCACTTGTGAAATCAACTGGTCCTGGACTTTTGTTTCTTGGGAGTTTTTAAATTACTGATTCAAATTCATTACTGTTCATATTTCCTACTTCTTCCTAATCGAGTCTTGGGAGATTATACATGTCTAGGAATTTATCCATTTCTTCTAGGTTGTCCATTTTATTGGCATATAGTTGTTCTTATTAGTCTCTTATGATCCTTTGTATTTCTGTGCTGTTGGTGTAACTTCTCCTTTTCCATTTCTGATTTAATTATTTGGGCCCTTTCTGTTTTCTCTTGAGGAGTCTGGATAAAGGTTTATCAATTTTGTTTATCTTTTCAAAGAACTAGCTTTTACTTTCATTGATCTTTTAAATTTATTTTTTACTTTCTATTTCATTTATTTCTGATCTGATATTTCTTTCCTTCTACTAACTTGGTATGTTAGTTCTTTTTCTAGTTCCTTTAGGTATAAGGTTAGGTTGCTTATTTGAGATTTTTCTCGTTTCCTGTGTTAAGCTTGTATCTCTGTAAACTTCCCTCCTGAAACCGCTTTTGCTGCATTCCATATAATTTGGATCATTGTGTTTCTGTTTTCATTGTCTCTAGGTATCTTTTAATTTCCTCTTTGATTTATTCAGTGACTCATTCGTTGTTTAGTAGCATATTGTTTAGCCTCCACATGTTTGTGTTTTTTGCAGTTTTCTTCTTATAGTTAATTTCTAGTCTCATAACATTGTGGCTGGAAAAGATGCTTGATATGATTTCAGTCTTCTTAAATTTACTGAGACTTGTTCTGTGACCTAGGCTTAACTCCCAGTATCCATTGGTTGGGGGTGGGGTGGGGTAGGGAATTGGGCTTGGAGGGAGAGGGGCACTAGTCTCTGACTATATGCTGGATCATGGTTCCTCTCAATACAGATGCTCCAGCAGCTCCTCTGTGTTCAATTCCTTTCTTGTACTTCCAAGTTCTTCATTGATTCTGGACTGAGGAATCAGAATTCTCAGGAATTCTTGGAAATTCCCCAAATCATAAGTTAACTTGTATTTTTCATAGAGCTTCATCTGAGTGCTTTTAAATGATAATGAGTGACCATAATAATAAGTAGTAAATTATTTTTCTGTGATAGAGTCAAACTAAATTTGCAGAGGTTTGGGGTAAAAGATAGTAATAAACACATAGTTTATTGATTATTATTAATCAATATTATTTTGAGAAGATTATATATTTTAATAACATATAAAAATGATCTTTACTAGATATAGACATTTGACATTAAAATATCAAAAGAAGGAAACACAAAATAAAAGTAAATGCTAAATAAATATCGAAGTAATTGAAAGATAACACCACAAATATGTAAAATATTTTAAAATTATTTTCCTTAAAACTAAATTTTAAAACACACAAAGCACTTATAGTTCTATCCATTAGTCTTAATCTTTATTTTGTAACGAATATTACATTTCATAGAAAAATTTCTTTCATTTTGTGACAGTGTAGGTAGAGTGAGTCCAAAAAAATCTTCAAGTTGAACTTTAGGCTATATGTTACTTCATGAAATCTTCTTTCCTTTTTTAATAATGAAAATGTTTCGCTCACTTGCCCTGATTTGGTTTTACCATTGAAATCTATATTGCTTTTGCTGATTCAGATTTTAGATCAGTTACTAATTCTCTGTCTAATATTCTACAACAATATTCTTTTCTTCCCCTTCCATTTCTTCTGTTAAAGTATTTACAAACCACTGTAGCCTATGGAGTATTTCCAAATATTGGAAAAAGTGAGCTAACATTAATGAGTTAACACAATATTCTTATATCCTAACACAGTTAATAGCACTATACAGAATCACGTGTGGAAATTGCCAACTTAAGAACTTTTTGCTTAAGAACTTTTGCAAAAAGTTTTTTTTTGCTTCCAGAACTGTTATTTCTTGGAACAACAGTCTAAGGATTTATTTAAAGTATACTATGCATATATGTGTATTGATATTTATTTCATTGGCAAGAATGATACACCCTTTGCAGTAGATGGGGTCACAAACACACACTTACAGCATAGCAACAGCCCTTGATTAGATCTTGACTGCTTCACTCCTCCCTGCTCATACCCTAGTTCTGGAAATGTCAATCTTATCCTTCAACTCTGCACCTCAGTGATTCCTGCACTTGCTCCCAACTTGACATCAGTCTATTTCTTCAAACTAGTAAACATCTCTGTGGTGATTATTAAGCTTTAATTCTAGCAGGGGAATTGTAATTCTTTTTCTTCTTTTCCCAACCGATTTTTTCTCTGGATTCAGAAAAACATAAATTTTCCCCAAATTGCTAGAAAAGAATCCCCTGTGGAAACTCTATATATCACCCTTCATTCTCCCTATCTGGGGTGCCTCCAATCATCAAGGCTCTCAGAATTCCATGGAGTAAATTGGCTCATTCATTACTCCTCTCTGCAGATAATTAGCTTAAACTTTCTCTATTCTCCTAAACTGATTATTATTTTCCTTTTGCTTCTCATCTCCGCACATTTTATTGAATCTCTGATCTGCTGTTTTCTTTTTTCTAGTTATTTTTGTTCTTGTGGATTAATATCTTTATGCTAATATCAGTGATATTTGGGGGGTTGAAAAGAGACAAATGTGAGACATGAATCTATCATTTTTACTCATGCCCTTTGTCACCCTTTCTGTGGGTTAACTCAGGGGTCCCCAACCCCTGGGCCACAGACCAATACAAGTCTGTGGCCTGTTAGGAACCAGGCCACACAGCAGGAGGTGAGCGGCAGGCAAGTGAGCCAAGCTTCATCTGCCGCTCCCCAGCGCTCCCCATCGCTCACATTACCGCCTGAACCATTGCTCGTATTACTGCCTGAACCATTCCCCCCTGCCAGTCCATGGAAAAATTGTCTTCCACGACACTGTTCCCTGATGCCAAACAGGTTGGGGACCGCTGGGTTAACTTACCTACCCACAGCTGATAAGAGAAAACCTTATGTATTACACAACTCTACCCTGTCCCCCACATGTCACAGCTTAGAGAACAAATAATGTACTCTAGACACAAGCTGTATCTGTCAGATTCTCTCATTCAGATATTTTAAACTGGTATTAAGTAAAAAATAATCAGCTAGAGTAATCTCTAAGGTAGAAATAACTGACCCCTCTTTTTCATGTATCCCCATTTTTTCATTAATTTATTCAGCAGCTAATTAATTGAGCACCTATTATGTACCTAGTTTGTGTAAGTACTATGATTACAAAATGAATGATTCATAGTATCTGCCATCCAGTCTCATCTACAAGATAAGTCAACAAATAATTATCCCATCATGGCTAACAAGGATATATTTACCAAATGTTTATAACACAGAGACAGAATTGCTTATCTTCCAGACTGTCAAGAAAGGCTTCACAGAGGACCAGAACATTGAGCTGTGACAGATAAGATGGAGGTGGGCAATACAGGGACAAAATAAAAAATCTAGATGGGGAAAAGAGCATATCAACATCCTAGAGGTGAGAGAGAAAAGGATGTGTTCAGGATGAGCACAAAGTACCACAGGACTGGAGAATAAGGTGTTTGGGTGGATGGTACCATGTTTGTAGATTACAAGTGTAGCCTGGAAAAGATAAGGAAGGAGAAGTTTGGTATTTATTCTGAAGACAGGAAATTTTAGGCATGAGAGTGATGTGATTGTCTTTGCATTTCTATAAGACAGTAGTGATGTTGTGGGGTTTTTGTGAGCAGCTGAGAGAGGTGCCAGGTTGAAGATTCTAAGAAAGCTCTCACATTAATTCAGCAGAGAGGACACTGGCCCAAAAGTTATAGCTTTTTTTTAAGTGGGGATATTAGAAAAGTAAGTGTAGGTTTCACATTCTCCAAGAAGACTTTTCTGTCCACCCCATAAATCTGGGTGATATCTCGCTCTCTTGTTTTATAACCTCCTTATAATACTCACACTACCAGAATTCCATATTTAGCTTTTAGGCATGTTGAAAGCAATGATGATCTAAGTCTTATTCATACCTGTATATTTAAGACCTAGTGAGACTATATGTGTACTCAATAAGTATTTATTGAGTAAACGAATAAATGCAGGGTAACTGTCTGAGACTCCTCAAGCTGTCACTACCCTCTCCTGACTGCTAGGAAATAGGAAGTGGCATATTTACATCAACAACATAAACACCAGAACATCTCATGAGTGGTAGCCAGACCAGCAGCAGCTGTATCACCTGGGAACTGGTTAGAAATGCAAATTCATGGAAACCACCCAGGCCTATTGAATCAAAAACTCTGGGGTCAGGGGCCCAACAGTTGGTATTTTAACAAGCTCTCCAGGTCATTCTGATGTAAGCTAAAGTTTGAGGACCACTGATGTATACCATTGCAAAAGTATCGTATGCCCTTGCAAAGAGACTATGTGCTGTAAATTCTTTTACTGCACTTGAAATCCTGTCTTGGTGTTCTGTAGCCCCAAGTCTGTAAACAAGGTTCCACAGGACAAGAAGGGTATGAAATGAAGACTTTTATTGTCATTGTCCTGAGTAGAAAACTCAGTAATCAATACTTATCCAGTTATAAAAGATCTACATGCTAATTAACTTTATTTCGTGAACAAGTACTCATTGCATGGGACCAACGCAATGACTCTCCTGGGAAGTATAATTGAACCACATCACTCCTTAAGCCGACAGTTCTGACTTGCATTGAATAGATGTGTCAAATCAGACCAGATTGCCACATTGACATTCTATGGACTTCTTTGGTTCAATTCTCTAATAAATGAAAATGTGGCAATTGCTGTATTGGAATCAGTAATATCTCATCAAAATTTATACTTGATCAATTTTATTTTCATTTCTTTTGATAACTGCCAGAATTCTAGCTCTCTCTGTCAGCCAGGCCAGCAGGATGTCCTAATCTCAATCTGAGTTAAAGTCTTTAAGGAAAATACTGCCAAGATGGTCACAATTTTTTGATTGTGACCAAATGAAAATGATAGTGCTAATAAAGACATGTTATTCTCATTCAAGCAAAGAGTGACAGTAAAAGTCACTCTAGGAGGGCTTATTCAAAAACAATTTCTTTTGCTCACTTTTTTGCCTCCGTAGTATTATAATCATTTCTTGTTCTGCTATGTTCCACCTTCACAGTGAATATACATTACATAGCTCAAGCATACTGATTTTCACTTCATGAATCTATAAACCCTATAATTCTTACCCAAAACCTGGCAGTTTAACCTGTCTTTGGAGGAATGATTTAATAACAGAGACATGTAATGAGAGCTCTTATCGCTAAAATGTCACTATATTTACAAAATATACTACAGGGCACTTACTAATATACTACAAAGTGCTGTCATAAATCATTTAGCCTAGGCTACACTTTAAAAAATACATTAATAAAATAGAAATGGTTCAGTATCCTTGGCTTGAAAACATCCATTTTTTTCTAATCTGAAATATTTTGAGTGCTCTCAATTACCACTTCATGTCTTTTCTTTGTTCAATACTCTCTTGTTAATAGTTTTTTACCAAGCACTAGTTTGGGGATAGCTTACTGTACACTTTTACTGTATTTTTAGATAATACTAGTTATATGGGGAGTTAAGGAGAAAAAGAAAGGTAGGAAACAACTATTTATTGAATAAATGCTACTTATATCAATACTAATAACACTTCCATTAGTCTTTATCAACTATGTGAGAAGAACAGCACATAATCTCACATGCCTACTATGGGTAGGGTGCTAAGTAGATATTTAACATTCACAAGAAACTTGTAAAGTAGGTATTATGGGTTCCATTTTGTAGGACAGGAAACTAAGGCATAGATAAGGTAAGTGCCCTACCCCAGGCCTCAGGGCTAACTGGTGACTAAGAAAGGATTGGAACGCTAGTCTGCTTGATTCTGAAAGCCATGTAATTCTAATGTGCTGTGCAATCTCTCACTCGTGTCTTGGGTATAGAGAGTGAGGGGTTTACATTTACCCTTTGAATAAACAGGAGAATGATTAAATGGCCACTTGAGTTGGTGGCAAGAAGACATCCTTCCAGCTTATTTTTTGAGTAGAATCAGGGAACTCTGAGATCTATAACCTCAGAGGAATCATAAAGAGTGTTATGAAAAGAAATCAGAATTTTGACTAAATTTTCCAAAGAAAGAGGGAGAAAGTGTTTTTCTGTGACATCTTTGAAAATACTGAGAGAAGCAATCACAAGCACTGGCATTGTGAGCCTGGACACTTAACCCTGTGCTCCTTTACTAAGCACTCTCTTTCAACATCCACAGTTTTAGTCCTCAAAGAAGAACACCTAATATTCTAGGGTTGGGGGGGGCAGCGAATAACAAATTAGAGAGTGTGACTAAAGCAGTTTCTTTTCTACCTCCATTCTTATCCTGATTTTTCTTAACAATTACATGAACTTAGATCACCTTAGGCCTTTACTGCAGTCAAGCCCTAATAAAATTTTCATTATTAAAGTTGCTTTCCTCAAAAAATAAAGACAACCGGACATTAGCTGCTTCCTGATAAAGGGACAAAACTTCTAAAGCACTCTCGCCAAAAATTAAATCAAGTTTTTATCAAAACTCTAGATCGACCTACCAATATTAAGAAATGTAAGGGATAAAGATATATATTAAGCAATAAATAGGATACAGTCAGCAAAATGCAGAATGTGAGACACTCCGCAGAACAAAAGACCCAATTTCTTCAACAAATAAATTACAAGGAAAAAAAAAAAAGAGATGATGGAGAAACTTTTATATTAAAAAGACAAATCAACCAGCTGCAATGTGTGGACCTTGTTAAGATACTCATAGAAACTCTAAAAGAAATTATAAAGATATTGAGGAAATATTTGATGATATTATGGGCTTGTTAATTCTTTCAGGCATGATCATGAAATATTAGAAATGATTTTGAGTCCTTATTTTTTAGAGATATGTACTGAAATATTTATAGGTGAAGTAATAAGATTTCTGATACTTCCTTCAAAAAAACTCCATGGAATTTATGAGGGAAAAGGTGGAAGTATAGGTAAAATATTACAGGTCATATGGGGATGATTGCTGGAGCTAAGTCATGGGTAGTGTATGAGGGATTCATTATTATTCATTAGTCTCTACTTTTGTATATGCTTGAAATTTTCCATAGTAAAGTTTTTAACATTGTTTTATCTACTTTAAAATCAACTTGCTATGTGTTTCACATGAAATAGATAGTGATCTGAGGGGAAAAAGATATTAAAATCTCACCAGAGATAAGATATACAAGTATATGCAATAATTCACAGCAATTTCCTGAGTGAATTCTATTATACTATTTATAATATTTGAAGAAAACTAAGAAAATCATTACTCCAAAGTTATACAGGTCATCCATCATACCAAGTTACTTTTGTTTTGACTGAAATAATATCAACTCAGTGTTACTAACATGGTTATCTTATTTTCAAAAGTATGTTCGGTAAAATTTGATAGGAAAAAATCTTTCAAGGTAGTGGTATTCCATGTGAGGTTGAGGGATTTAGTAATTGGTTCTCTTTAACTAATTATTATAAAACCTTGGTACAATGGACAGAATTATGGCACCTTGATCTTGGACTTTCCAGCCTCTAGAATATGAGAAAATTAATTTTCATTGTTTAAACCACCCAGTTGACACTACTTGTTAAAGCAGTCTGAGCTAAGACACTTAGTGTACATAAGTGTCACATCTAGAGATCGTTTAAAAGAAACAAAGACAAAATTTAAAACATATAATTGTACATTCAGACACCTAGGCTCTGCCCAAGTCCCACCCATGCATCTGGAGTTGTAAGAAGCTCACAGGTGACACCAGTGCCCACTGGAGATCATGTTCATACCAGTACTGTGTATGTGTGGGAGAGCTTCCACAACCAAGGGAAAAGCTCTGGGATTTGTGCTATCTCCCTCACCTGTTTCACACTGCATTCCCAGACAAGCAACTGGAATGGCACTCATTCCTCTTTGCAAATCAGATGATCAATTTAATAATGTTTAAAAAACTTTCCTAACCAAAGCGGTTGGGAAGCCTGAAATGTTCTCTCTAAATGGAAATATCTGCCGAAGTTTCATGTAGCGCTTTACACACAATGCTTTCTAGCTGCCATCCCTTCAATGGAGCGGAACTGCACTCTTAGCTCATGTACAATTAATTGATAAATTAATGTCCAGAAACTTAGAATTCCAGAATTTTAATAGAGCAATTAAGCTTTTCAGACACCGAATGGGGATGGGTCTGCTTTTCGTTTTAGTAATGTTCACTAATAATTTTCACTCCAGATTAGTTTCCCCACTGAATCAATGGTTCATGAAAGAAACCAGATTTACAAAGTTAGAACTAAAATAACACTGTTCTCCCATCTTTTAAAATTGAAAAACAATTCAAACATACAAAAAAATACAAAGGTCAACATAGTGCTAATGTGTTTACTGATTTTTAAAAAATAATGCTAAAATTGACCATACTTAATGAAAACATTTATCTCATGGCTTTATCAAAGTATAATTTTTGTATAATTGAATTAACCGATTTTAAGTATAAATTTAGATGTTTCAACAAATATATACTGTCATGTAATCACCACCACAATCATAATATGAAACATTTCCATCACCCTCGGAAATTTTCTCTCATTCCTCTTTGCAACCAATGCTCTCCCACTCTCCTAGCTCCTAGCAACCACTGATATGCTTTAAATGAAACAGCAAGCCATGGAAAAGAAAATATTTGCAAAATATATATCTGATAAAGGATTTGTACCTAAAATATATAAAGAACTCTTACAACTCAATAAAACGACCCATAGAGGGGTGGGGGTGGGGAATGAGCAAAAGATTTTAATAAAAACACTTTCCCAAAGAATAGAAGTAGAAAATTAAAGGATACCCAACATCGCTAGTATTAGTCAAATGCCTATTAAGGCCACAATAAGATACCACTACATACATTCTACTGATGATAGACTGGCCAGCATCACCCTGATACCAAAACCAGATGAAGACATCACAAAAAAAGGAAATTCCAGGCCAATGTCCCTGATGAACATAGATACAGAAATCCTCAACAAAATGTTAGCAAGTCAAATTTTACAATACATTAAAAGGATCATACATCATGATCAAGTGAGATTTATCCCAGGGATGCAGGGATGTTCCAATATCTACAATTCAATTGATATGACACACCACATTAGCAAGTTGAAGCATAAAAATAATATTATCATCTCAATAGGTACAGAAAAATCTTTTGACAAAATTAAACATCCGTTTATGATAAAACCTCTCAACAAAATGGGTATAGAGGGGACATACCTCAATATATTAAAGGACTTATAATGACAAACCCACAGCCAACATCATACTCAATGGTGAAAAGCTGAAAACATTTCTTCTAAGATTAAGAACAAAGCATGTATGCCCACTCTCACCACTTTTATTCAACACAATATGAAAAGTCCTAGCCAGAGGAAACAGACAAGAGAAAGAGATGAAAGGAATCCAAACTGGAAAGGAAGATGTAAAACTTTCTCTTTTTGCAGATAACAAGATTCTATATATAGAAAGTTCCAAACATGCTGCCAAAAAATATTAGAACTAGTAAATGAATTTCAGTGAAGTTGCAAAATACAAAATTAATATACAGAATTCTGATGAGTTTCTATACACTAACAATGAACCTTCAGAAAGAGAAATGAAGAAAACAATCCCATTTACAATTGCATCAAGAAGAATAAAATACCTAGGAATAAATCTAAAAGGAGGTAAAAAATCTGTACTCAGAAAACTATGAGACGTTGACAAAAGAAACTGAAGACAATAGAGACAAATAAAAATATACTGTGCTCAGGGACCGAAACAATTTATATTGTTAAAATGACCATACTACCCAAGGCAATCTACAGATTCAGTGCAATCCCTATCAAAATAACAATGTCATTTCTGACAGAACTAGAACAAATAATTCTAAAAATTTTATGCAAACTCAAAGACTCCAAATAGCCAAAACAATCCTTAGAAAGAAAAACAAAGCTGGCTGAAGGTATCACAGTCCCTGATTCAAACTATACTACAAAGTTTCAGTAATGAAAACATTATGGTACTGGCATAAAACAGATTCATAGATCAATGGAACAGAATAGAGAATCTAGAAATGAACCCACACTTACACGGGCAATTAATCTATGAAAACAGAGGCAAGACTATACAATGGGGAAAAGACAACATGTTCAATTAACAGTGTTGGGAAAACTGGACAGTTACATGCAAAAGAATAAAACAGGACTACTTTCTCACACCATATACAAAAATAAACTCAAAATGGATTAAAGAGTTAAATGTAAGACTGGAAACTATAAAACTCCTAGAAGAAAACATAGGTAGTAAGCTCTTTGACATCAGTCATAGCAATATTTTTTTGCATATGTCTCTTCAGGGAAGGGAAACAAAAGCAAGAATAGACAAATGAGACTACATCAAACTAAAAAGCTTTTGCACAGTGATAGAAACTATCAACAAATCAAAAATCACATCTACTGAATGGGAGATGATATTTGCAAAGGATACATCCAACAGGGGGTTAATATCCAAAATATTACAAAGAACTCATACAACTCAACATCAAAAAAAACAAACAACCTGATTAAAAAATGTGCAGAGGACCTGAACAGACGTTTTTCCAAAGAAGACATACAGATGACCAACAGACACATGAAAAGATGCTCACTAATCATCAGGGAAATGCAAATCAAAACCACAATGAGATACCATCTCACACCTGTCAGAATGACTGTTATCAAAAAGACAACAAATAACAAGTGTTTGCAAGGATGTGGAGGAAAGGAACCTTCATGCACTGTTGGTTGGCATGTAAATTGGTGCACCTACTATGAAAAATAGTATGAAGTTTCCTCAAAAAATTAAAATAGAACTACCATACAATCCAGCAGTTCTACTTCTGGGTATTTTTCCTTATAGAACAAAAACACAAATTTGAAAAGATATGTGTGCCCCTATATTCATTGCAGCATTATTTACAAGAGCCAAGATGTGGAAGCAACCTAAGTGGCCTTCGATAGATGAATGGATCAACATGTGACATATATATATATACAATGCAATATTACTGAGCCATTAAAAAAAAAATGAAATCTTACCACTTGTGACAACATGGATGGGCCTACAGAGCATTATGCAATGTGTAGTAACAGCTTCCTACTGTTACTAACCCTACGAGTGCTTTACCATCCCTTGTCAGTTTCTCTTAACCCTTACTCTTAGCTCTGTAAACAGTCCCTTCATTAAACGCTCTTCAGTTACTTCTTTTGAATGTGTCATCTGTTTCCTGCTGGGACCCTGACCAATACAATGGTTTTCAATTTACATATCCACACTTGAGAATTCCTGTTTCATCCTTGCCAATACTTGATATAAACAGATTTCTTCATTTGTGTCAGTTGGATAAGTGTGAAATGAAGACCCAAGATTATCTTAATTTGAGTTCCCTGATTAAAATTAGAGCATCTTTTCATGTTTATTTTGGTTATTTAGATCTCTTCCTCAGGGAATTATCTTTTCATCTTTATTGTCCATATCTTATTGAATTGTTTATGCCTTTCTGATTTGTAGAAATTATATATATGTCCTAAAAACTAATGCTGTGTCAGTTATGGGTGTTGCAAATACCTTTTAATACTTTGTGGCTTAAAAGAAAACTTTATTATGATATCTTTCTTAGTGCAGAATTTTTTGAATGGCATCTAATTTATCAATATTTATATATTCATGCTTTTGGCTTGCTTAGGAAGTTTTCCATGCTTCCATATCATTAAATCATCCTCCTCTTATTTTTCTAAATTAAAAAAAATTCATCTTACATGTTTTATGCATCTGGAGTTTACTTTTGTTTACAGTATGTTGATAATAATGTTATTATCTTCCATATGGATAGCCAATTGTTCTAACATCTTTCAATGAATAGGCTATTCATTTCTCATTGAGTTGTAATGACACATTTGTCATTCAATAAGATTCTTATGTGCATTAGTCTGTTTCTATGCTCCATATTTTGTCCTACTTTTATATTTGTCTGACACTGTACCAATATCAATGAGTATAAATCATTCTAGCTGTATAGATATTTCATAACAGGAAATTCTATTTCATTTTTCCTTAAATTTTAAAAATTATTTTGGCCATTTATTTTCCTATGTGAATATTACAAGAAGCTGGCTAAATTCTCCAAAAATAAAAATCTGCTAGAACTTTTGCAGTGAATAAAAGTTTTAGATTAAAACCAGTGGATCTGACTTCTTTATAATATTGACTCTTGCCATTCTTCCATGATCACTGTATCTGTATGTGTGTGTCTATATATATACATATGTATGTGTTTGAGGGACAAACAAATATGTGTTTGTCCCTCATTTAGTTCTCAATTTTGAGAACTCTGTCTGTAAAAATTTTGCATGTTTTTTTAGAATTATTCCTGAGTACCTTATATATTTTTGTTACTATTGAGGATGAGATCATTACATTCTCTAATTGATTGTTCCTGGTACCTAGGAATGCTATGTACCAAAATTTCTATTTTGAGATTTAATTCAGCAAATTGTCTGAACACTTTTATTAGTACTGATTCAAATACTTTATTAGATTGATTTTATTTATGTATAATCTTATCATTTGCAACAGCTGTGACTATATTTCATCCTTTGCAATTCTTAAACTTCCACTTTTTTCGTTGTTGCTTTATTTTCTTTTCTGATTGCACTTCTACATTCTCTAATAAAATGTTTAGTGGTAGGTGTAAAAACAGGTATACTCATCCTAACTCCAACTTTAAAGAAAGTGCTTCTAACCTCTCACCATTAAGTATGATGTTCCTTGTAATATATTCGCAGATAACTTTTGTGAGGTTATGGAAAATAATTTTTTTACAGACTGCTAAGAATTTGTATCATGAGTTGGAATTGAACTTTTTATGTACTTTTTCTACATCTATTTAATTTATCATTCTTCTTCTTTTTTACTCAATGTCATCTCTCCAATGAATTGTATTAAGAGATTAAACTATTCTTTCATTCATTGGGTAAATGTTTCAGTCATTACATTTGATGTACTTATATTTTATTATTTTTGTATCTATGATCATAAATGATATTGGGCCACAATTTTCCTTTCTTACACTGCCCTACCCATGTTTGGTAATGTATACTTTCGGTTGGGGGGTGAGGAGTATAGGAGTGGCTTACAAGATTATTTTATTTGTCTTTTTTGTTGTTGTTGTTTGGAATTTTTACTAATAAGAATCTAGATATAGAATTGTTTTAATTTCTCAATCAGGTAAAGTAAAAGGGCTTCATCAAAATGATGGTTCATGCTTTTCATTAATTCTGGAAAATTACTTGCCGTTACACCATAGATTAGAATACCATCTTTACCACATTTTCTCTCTGCCTTCCTTTTGGAATTCCAATTTTGGTTATTCTCATTCTAGCCCCAATGCCATTTGATATCTCGTATGTGCCATTTCTTTATCTGTATACTGAATTCTAGTTCATTTTTCAGGTCCATTTTCCAATTCACGAATTTTTTCAATCATCTGTGTCAAATCTGCTAATTAACACATTCCTTGATGTCATTTCAATGACTTTTGTTCATTTTTTAAATTTCATTTTATTTTTTTTACACAGCAGGTTCTTATTAGTTGTCTACTTTATACATATTAGTGTATATATGTCAATCCCAATCTCCCAATTCATCCCACTACCATCACCACCCACCACCGCTTTCCCCCTTTTGTGTCCATACATTTGTTCTCTACATCCATGTCTCTATTTCTGCCTTGCAAACCAGTTAATCTGTAATATTCTTCTAGATTCCACATACATGCATTATTATACGATATTTGTTTTTCTCTTTCTGACTTGCTTCACTCTATACGACAGTCTCTAGGTCCATCCACGTCTCCACAAATGACCCAATTTTGTTCCTCTTTATAGCTGAGTAATATTCCTTTGTATATATGTACCACATCTTCTTTATGCATTCGTCTGTTGATGGGCATTTAGGTTGCTTCCATGACCTGGCTATTGTAAATACTGCTACAAGGAACATGGGGGTGCATGTGTCTTTTTGAATTATGGATTTCTCTGGGTATATGCCTAGTAGTGGGATTGCTGGGTCATATGGTAATTCTATTTTTAGTTTTTTAAGGAACCTCCATACTGTTCTCCATAATGGCTGTATCAATTTACATTCCCACCAACAGTGCAAGATGGTTCCTTTTCTCCAAACCCTCTCCAGCATTTATTGTTTGTAGATTTTTTGATGATGGCCATTCTGACTGGTGCGAGGTGATACCTCATTGTAGTTTTGATTTGCATTTCTCTAATGATTGGTGATGTAGAGCATCCTTTCATGTGTTTGTTGGCAATCTGTATATATTCTTTGGAGAAATGTCTATTTAGGTCTTCTGCCCATTTTTGGATTGAGTTGTTTGTTTTTTAAATATTGTGCTGCATGAGCTGTTTATATATTTTGGAGATTAATCCTTTGTCCGTTGCTTTCTTTGCAAATATTTTCTCCCATTCTGAGTGTTGTCTTCTCGTCTTGTTTATGGTTTCCGTTGATGTGCTAAAGCTTTTAAGTTTCATTAGGTCCCATTTGTTTATTTTTGTTTTTATTTCCATTACTCTAGGGGGTAGGTCAAAAAAGATACTGCTGTGATTTATGTCATAGAGTGTTCTTCCTATGTTTTCCTCTAACAGTTTTATAGTGTCCAGTCGTACATTTAGGTCTTTAATGCATTTTGAGTTTATTTTTGTGTATGGTGTTACACAGTGTTCTAATTTCATTCTTTTCCATGTAGCTGTGCAGTTTTGCCAGTACCACTTATTGAAGAGACTGTCTTTTCTCCATTGTATATCCTTGCCTCCTTTGTCATGGATTAGTTGACCATATGTGCATGGGTTTTTCTCTGGGCTTTGTATACTGTTCCATTGATCTATATTTCTGTTTTTGTGTCAGTACCATACTGACTTGATTACTGTAGCTTTGCAGTATAATCTGAAGTCAGGGAGTCTCATTCCTCCAGCTCAGTGTTTTTTCCCTCAAGAGTGCTTTGGCTATTCGGGGTCTTTTGTGTCTCCATACAAATTTTAAGATTTCTTGTTCTAATTCTGTAAAAAATGCCATTGGTAATTTGATAGGGATTGCACTGAATCTGTAGATTCCTTTGGGTAGTATGGTTATTTTCACAATATTGATTCTTCCAATCCAAGAAAATGGTATATCTCTCCATCTGTTTGTGTCATCTTTGATTTCTTTCACCAGTGTCCTGTAGTTTTCTGGGTACAAGTCTTTTACCTCCTTAGACAGGTTTATTCCTAGGGATTTTATTCTTTTTGTTGCAGTGGTGAATGGGATTGTTTCCTTAATTACTCTTTTAGATCTTTCATTGTTAGTGTATAGGAATGCCAGATATGTCTGTGCATTAATTTTGTATCCTGCAACTTTCCCAAATTCATTGATTAGCTCCAGTAGTTTTCTGGTGGCATCTTTAGGATTCTCTATGTATATTATCATGTCATCTGCAAACAGTGACAGTTTTACTTCTTCTTTTTCAATTTGTATTCCTTTTATTTCTTTTTCTTCTCTGATTGCTGTGGCTAGGACTTCCAAAACTATGTTGCATAATACTGGTGAGAGTGGACATCCTTTTCTTGTTCCTGATCTTAGAGGAAATGGTTTCACTTTTTCACCATTGAGAATGATGTTTGCTGTGGGTTTGTCATATATGGCCTTAATTATGTTGAGGTAGGTTCCCTCTATGCCCCCTTTCTGGACAGTTTTTATAATAAATGGGTGTTCAATTTTGTCAAAAGCTTTTTCTGCATCTGTTGAGATGATCATATGGTTTTTATTCTTCAGTCTGTTAATATGGTGTATTACCTTGATTGATTTGTGTCTGTTGAAGAATCCTTGCATCCCTGGATAAACCCCACGTAATCATGGTGTATGATCCTTTTAATGTGTTGCTGGATTCTGTTTGCTAGTATTTTGTTGAGGATTTTTGCATAGTGATATTGGTCTGTAATTTTCTTTTTTTCTAGTATCTTTGCCTCGTTTTGATATCAGGGTGATTGTGGCCTCATAGAATGAGTTTGGGAGTGTTCTTTCCTCTGCAGTTTTTTGGAAGAGTTTGAGAAGGATGGGTGTTAGCTCTTCTCTAAATGTTTGATAGAATTCACCTGTGAAGCTATCTGGTCCTGGGCTTTTGTTTGTTGGAAGATATTTAATCACAGTTTCAATTTCATTACTTGTGATTGGTCTGTTCATATTTTCTATTTCTTCCTGGTTCAGTCTTGGATGGTTATACCTTTCTTTTTTTTTTTTTTTTTTTTTCACAGTTTATGATTTCATTTGTATGATGTACCCAAAATAGGCAAATCTATAGAGACAGAAATCAGATTGGTGGTTACCAATCTGGGGGCAGGAGAGAATGGGGAGTGAATGCTTAATGGGTATGATGTTTCCTTTTAGGGGAATAAAAATGTTCTGAGACTAGATAGAGGTGGTGGTTGCACAACATCATGAATGTACTAACTGACACTGAATTGTTCACTATAAAATGGTAAATTTTGCGTTACAGAATTTCACCTAAAAAAAAAAAAAGGCACCTATGCTGTTAGAAGTCAAGAGAGTGGTTTCTCTTGGATGGGGCGATAGTTCCTGGGAGGGGCCTTTGGGGGCTGGAGATGTTGCTTCTTGATCTGGGTGTGGATTACAGAGGTATGATCAGCTTGAGAGCCTTCAACTGTGTACCTAAATATGTAGATATACTTCTGCAAAAAGTTTCCCTTTTCTAAAATGACCCATCCTCTGCAATGTTTTCATTTATTGACCTAGAGATGGGAACCCAGAATGTAGTGATTTGCTTAATAATGGTGGAGCTGGGAGAAGACTCCACTGTGCTAACTCCCTCCACCCACACAGCTGCAGGAATTAGTGCTATCAGGGGTGATTGGGGCTGGGGGTTTATGAAGAAGAAAATGAGATCCCACTCTAGGCTGAGCCACGGAGAAGGCAAAGTCACTTATATTTGATGTCAAGGTTGTTTGTGAGATCTTTGTGCATGGGATGGGAAAGTCCCTCGTTCCATCTGTCTTGGGCAATTGTGGTGGTTTAAATAGTGTCCTCCCAAAATTTATGTCCACTCTGAACCTCGTAGTGTGACCTTATTTGGAAACAGGGTCTTTGCAGATGTAATTAGTTAAGGATCTGGAGATGAGATCATCCTGGACTTAGGGAGGACCCTAAATCCAATGAAGGGTGTCCTTATAAGAAGAGGAGAGGGAGTTTTGGGACACAGACACAGGGAAGAGGACCATGTGAAGACAGAGGCAGAGTTTGGAGCGATGCAACCACAAGCCAAGGAACGCCTGAGACCACCAGGAGCTGGAAGAGGCAAGGAAGGATCCTCTGCTAGAGCCTTCAGAAGGAGCACAGCCCCGACAGCACCCCGACCCCGGACCTCTGGCCTCCAGAACTGCGAGAGAACAAACACTTTTGTGACCTTAAGCCACCTTAGTGGGTGGTGCTCTGTTATGACTGCCCCAGGAAACTAATACAGCAACAGTGATGTGAAGCTTCCCCTCCAAAAGCACATGGGCTGGGTGGTGAGGGAAGTCTTCCAGCCTGTTCTACTCAAAGTGTAGTCCATGGACCAGCAGCATTGGCTTCGCCTGGAGCTCGTTAGAAATACAGAACCTCGGGCCATTGAAGCCTCTGCATTTTAACAAGCTCCCCAGGGGATCTGGGAGCACATCACAGTTAGAGAAGCACTGGCCAGGTGTAGAAGTTGCATGTGCTCTACCCTCTGCATGTTACAAGCCCCAAGGGAACAGGCCCTACCAGTCCCTGTCTCCCTGGCACAAAGAGGTTGAGTCCAGTGCCTGATGCCTCACAGCCAGGGAGAGATGGGACTCAGCTCTTGATACATTCAACAACTATTTCCAGAATGTCTGCTCATGTCACAACTTGGCTACTCGTGGGAGGTTATGTTAGTTTCCCATTGCTGTAAAAAACTACCACAAACTGGGTGGCTTAAAACAACAGATCCTTATTCTCTCTCAGTTCTGGAGGCCAGAAGCCCGAAATCAAGGTGTCGGCAGGGCCGCATTCCCTCCGAAGACAAACACTGTTTGGTTTAGGGAGCAGAAAGCTGAGTAACTTACATCCTTCACGTTACACACTGTATTTCAATAGGGGAGGACTCCTCCCTACCTCTTCCAGCCCCCAGCGGCCCCAGATGTCCCCCGGCCCGCGGCTGCATCATTCCAATCTCCGCCTCTGTCCGCACATGGCCCTCTTCCCTCTGTGTCTCTCTGGTTATACCTTTCTAATAATTTGTCCATTTCTTCCAGGTTGTCCGTTTTATTGGCATAGAGTTGCTTGTAGTAGTCTCTTAGGATGCTTTGTATTTGTGCAGTGTCTATTGTAACTTCTCTTCTTCATTTCTAATTTTATTGATTTGAGTCCTCTCCCTCTTTTTCTTGATGAGTCTGACTAAAGGTTTATCAATTTTGTTCATCTTCTCACAGAACCAGCTTATAGTTTTATTGATCTTTGTTTTTGTTTTCTTTGTTTCTATTTCATTTATTTCTGCTCTGATCTTTATGATTTCTTTTCTTCTACTAACTTTGGGTTTTGTTTGTTCTTCTTTCAGTAGTTGATTTAGGTGCAAGGTTAGATTGTTTGAGATTTTTCTTGTTTCTTGAGGTAGGATTTTATTGCTATAAACTTACCTCTTAGAACTGTTTTTGCTGAATCCCATAGGTTTTGGATCATCCTTTTTTCATTGTCATTTGTCTCTAGGTATTTTCTGATTTCCTCTTTGATTTCTTCAGTGATCTCTTCGTTTTTTAGTAACGTATTGTTTAGTCTCCATGTATTTCTGTTTTTTACATTTTTTCCCTGTATTTAATTTCTAATATCATAGTGTTGTGGTTGGAAAAGATGCTTGATATGATTTCAGTTTTCTTAAATTTACCAAGTTTTGATTTGTGACCCAAGATGTGATCTATCCTGGAGAATGTTCTGTGTGCACTTGAGAAGAAAGTGTAATCTGCTGTTTTCGGATGGAATGTCCTATAAATATCAATTAAATCTATCTGGTCTATTGTGTCATTAAATCTTTTGTTTCCTTATTAATTTTTTGTTTGCATGATCTGTCCATTTGTGTAAGTAACTTGTTAACATCCCCCACTATTAATTTCTTACTGTCAATTTCCCCTTTTACAGCTGTTAGCAGTTGCCTTATGTACTGAGGTGCTCCTATGTTGGGTGCATATATACTTAATAATTGTTATGTCTTCTTTGGATTGATCCCTTGATCATTATGTAGTGTCCTTCCTTATCTCTTGTAACAGTCTTTATTTTGAAGTCTATTTTATCTGATATGAGTATTGCTACTCCAGCTTTCTTTTGATTTCCATTTGCATGGCATATCTTTTTCCATCCCTTCACTTTCACTCTGTATGTGTCCCTAGGACCACATCTTCTTTATCCATTCATCTCTCGATGGACACTTAGGTTGCTTCCATGTCCTGGCTATTGTAAATGGTGCTGAAATGAACGTTGTGGTCCATGTCTTTTTTGGAATTATGGTTTTCTCAGGGTATATGCCCAGTAATGGGATTCCTGGGTTGTATGGTAGTTCTATTTTTAGTTTTTTAAGGAACCTCCTTACTGTTCTCCATGGTGGCTGTATCAATTTACATTCCCACCAACAGTGCAAGAGGGTTCCCTTTTCTCCACACCCTCTCCAGCATTTATTGTTTGTAGATTTTTTGATGATGGCCATTCTGATGGTGTGAGGTGATACCTCATTGTGGTTTTGATTTGCATTTCTCTAATGATTAGTGATGTTGAGAATCTTTCATGTGTTTGTTGGCAATCTGTATGTCTTCTTTGGAGTAATGTCTATTTAGGTCTTCCGCCCACTTTTGGATTGGGTTCTTTGTTTTTCTGATACTGCGGTGCATGAGCGGCTTATATATTTTGGAGATTAATCCTTTGTCAGTTGCTTCATTTACAAATATTTTCTCCCATTCTGAGGATTGTCTTTTCGTCTTGTTTATGGTTTCTTTGCTATGCAAAAGCTTTTACGTTTCATTAGGTCCCATTTGTTTATTTTTGTTTTTATTTCCATTTCTCTAGGAGCTGGTCAAAAAGGATCTTGCTGTGATTTATGTCATAGAGTGTTCTGCCTATGTTTTCCTCTAAGCGTTTATAGTGTCTGGCAGTACATTTAGGTCTTTAATCCATTTTGAGTTTATTTTTGTGTACGGCATTAGGTAGTGTTCTAATTTCATTCTTTTACATGTTACTGTCCAGTTTTCCCAGCACCACTTATTGAAGAGGCTGTCTATTCTCCATTGTATATCGTTGCCTCCTTTGTCATGGATTAGTTGACCATATGTGCGTGGGTTTATCTCTGGCTTTGTATCCTGTTCCATTTATCTATATTTCTGTTTTTGTGCCAGTACCATACTGTTTTGATTACTGTAGCTTTGTAGTATAGTCTGAAGTCTGGCAGCCTGATCCTTCCAGCTCCATTTTTCCTTCTCAAGATTGCTTTGGCTATTCAGGGTCTTTTGTGTTTCCATACAAATTGTGAAATTCTTTCTTCTTGTTCTGTGAAAAATGCCATTGGTAGCTGGATAAGGATTGTGTTGAATCTGTAGATTGCTTTGGGTAGTATAGTCATTTTCACAATGTTGATTCTTCCAGTCCAAGAATATGATATATCTCTCCATCTGTTTGTATCGTCTTTAATTTCTTTCATCAGTGTCTTACAGTTTTCTGCGTACACATCTTTTATCTCCTTAGGTAGGTTTATTCCTAGGTATTTTATTCTTTTTGTTCCAACGGTAAGTGTGAGTGTTTCTTTCATTTCTCTTTCATATTTTTCATCATTAGTGTATAGGAATGCAAGAAATTTCTGTGCATTAATTTTGTATCCTGCTACTTTACCAAATTCATTGATTAGCACTAGTAGTTTTCTGGTAGCATCCTTAGAATTCTGTATGTATAGTATCATGTCATCTGCAAACTGACAGTTTTACTTCTTCTTTTACAATTTGGATTCCTTTTATCTCTTTTTATTCTCTGACTGCTGTGGCTAAAACTTCCAAAACTATGTTGAATAATAGTGGTGAGAGTGGGCAACCTTGTCTTGTTCCTGATCTTAGAGGAAATGGTTTCAGTTTTTCACCTTTGAAAATGACGTTGGCCCTGGGTTTGTCATATATGGCCTTTATTAACTTGAGGTAGGTTCCCTCTATGCCTACTTTCTGCAGTTTTTATCATAAATGGGTGTTGAATTTTGTGAAAAGCTTTTTCTACATTTATTGAGATTATCCTATGGTTTTTATCCTTCAATTTGTTAATATGGTGTATCATGTTGATTGATTTGCGTATATTGAAGAATCCTTGCGTTCCTGGGATAAAGCCCACTTAATCATGTTGTGTGATCCTTTTAATGTGCTGTTGGATTCTGTTTGCTAGTATTTTGTTGAGGATTTTTGCATCTGTGTTCATCAGTGGTATTGGCCTATAGTTCTCTTTTGTTTGACACCTTTGTCTGATTGTGGTATCAGGGTGATGGTGTCCTCGTGGAATGAGTTTGGGAGTGTTCCTCCCTCTGCTATATTTTGGAAGAGTTTGAGAAGGATAGGTGTTAGCTCTTCTCTAAATGTTTGATAGAGTTCACCTGTGAAGCCATCTGGTCCTGGACTTGTTTGTTGGAAGATTTTTTTTTTTTAATAAATTTATTTATTTATTTTTGGCTGCATTGGGTCTCTTTTGCTGTGCGTGGGCTTTTCTCTACTTGCGGCGAGCAGCGTCTACTCTTCGTGGCGGTGCGCGGGTTTCTCATTGCGGTGGCTTCTCTTGTTGTGGAGTACGGGCTCTAGGTGCGTGGGCTTCAGTAGTTGTGGCACGTGGGCTCAGTAGTTGTGGTTCACAGGTTCTAGAGCGCAGGCTCAGTAGTTGTGGCACACGGGCTTAGTTGCTCCGCAGGACGTGGGATCTTCCCAGACCTGGGCTCGAACGTGTGTCCCCTGCATAGGCAGGCAGATTCTTAACCACTGCGCCACCAGGGAAGCCCTGTTGGAAGATTTTCAATCACAGTTTCAATCGCAGGGCTTGTGATTGGTCCGTTTGTATTATCTTTTTCTTCCTGGTTCAGTCTCGGAAGGTTGTGCTTTTGTAAGAATTTGTCCATTTTTTCCAGGTTGTCCATTTTACTGCTATATAGTTGCTTGTAGTATTCTCTCATGATCCCTTGTATTTCTGTAGTGTCAGTTGTTACTTCTCCTTTTTCATTTCTAATTCTGTTGATTTGAGTCCTCTCCCTTTTTTTCTTGATGAGTCTGGCTAATGGTTTATCAATTTTGTTCATCTTCTCAAGGAACCAGCTTTACTTTTATTGATCTTTGCTATTGTTTCCTTCATTTATTTCTGATCTGATCTTTATGATTTCTTTCCTTCTGCTAACTCTGGGTTGTTTTCTTTCTTCTTTCTCTAATTACTTTAGGTGTAAGATTAGGTTGTTTATTTGAGATTTCTTGTTTCTTGAGATAGGACTGTATTGCTATAAACTTCCCTCTTAGAACTGCTTTTGCCGCATCCCATAGGTTTTGGGTCATCGTGTTTTCACTGTCATTTATTTCTAGGTATTTTTTGATTTCCTCTTTGATTTCTTCATTGATCTCCTGATTTTTTAGTCGTGTATTGTTTAGCCTCCATGTGTTTGTATTTTTTACAGTTTTTTTCCTGTAATTGATATCTAGTCTCATAGTGGTCAGAAAAGAGACTTGATACGATTTCAATTTTCTTAAATCTACCAAAGCTTGATTTGTGACCCAAGATATGATCTATCCCAGAGAATGTTCCATGAGCACTTGAGAAGAAAGTGTATTCTGTTTTTTTGGATGGAATGTCCTATAAATATCAATTAAGCCCATCTGGTCTAATGTGTCTTTTAAAGCTTCTGTTTCCTTATTTATTTTCATTTTGGATGATCTGTCCATTGGTGAAAGTGGGGTGTTAAAGTCCCCTACTATTATTGTGTTACTGTCGATTTCCCCTTTTATGGCTCTTAGCATTTGCCTTATGTATCGAGGTGCTCCTATGTTGGGTGCATAAATATTTATAATTGTTATATCTTCTTCTTGGATTGATCCCTTGATCATTATGTAGTGTCCTTCTTTGTCTCTTATAGTAGTCTTTATTTTAAAATCTATTTTGTCTGATATGAAAATTGCTACTCCAGCTTTCTTTTTATTTCCATTTGCATGGAATATCTTTTTCCATCCCCTCACTTTCATTCTGTATGTGTCCCTAGGTCTGAGGTGGATCTCTTGTAGACAGCATATATACGGGTCTTTTTTTTGTATCTATTCAGCCAGTCTATATCTTTTGGCTGGAGCGTTTAATCCATTTACCTTTAAGGTAATTATTGATATGTATGTTCCTATTACCATTTTCTTAATTGTTTTGGGTTTGTATTCGTAGGTCTTTTCCTTTTCTTGTGTTTCCTGCCTAGAGAAGTTCCTTTAGCATTTTTTGTAGAGATGGTCTGGTGGTGCTGAATTCTCTTAACATTTGCTAGTCTGTAAATTTTTAATTTCTCCGTTGAATCTGAATGACATCCTTGCTGGGTAATCTTCGTTGTAGGTTCTCCCCTTTCATCACTTTAAATATGTCCTGCCACCCTCTTCTGGCTTGCAGAGTTTCTGCTGAAAGATCAGCTGTTAACCTTTTGGGGATTCCCTTGTATGGTTTTTGTTGCTTTTCCCTTACTGCTTTTAATTTTTTTCTTTGTATTTAATTTTTGCTAGTTTGATTAATATGTGTCTTGGTGTGTTTCTCCTTGGGTTTATCCTGTATGGGACTCTCTGCACTTCCTGGACTTGGGTGACTATTTCCTTTCCTATGTTAGGGAAGTTTTCAACTATAATCTATTCACATATATTCTCAGACCATTTTTTTTCTCATCTTCTTCTGAGACCCCTATAATTTCAGTGTTGCTGCGTTTAATGTTGTCCCATTCGTCTCTGAGTCTTTCTTCAATTCTTCTCATTCTTTTTTTTAATTCTGCTCTGAGGCAGTTATTTCCACCAGTCTGTTTTCCAGGTCACTTTTCCATTCTTCTGCCTCAGTTATTCTGCTATTGATTCCTTCTAGAGTATTTTTAATTCCATTTATTGTGTTGTTCATCACTGTTTGTTTGCTCTTTAATTCTTCTAGTTCCTTGTTAAATGTTTCTTGTTTTTTCTCCATTCTATTTCCAAGATTTTGGAACATCTTTACTGTCATTATTCTGAATTCTTTTTCAGGTAGACTGCCTATTTCTCTTCATTTGTTTGGTCTGGTGGGTTTTTACCTTGCTCCTTCATCTGCTGCATATTTCTCTGTCTTCTCATTTTGTTTAACTTACTGTGTTTGGGTGTTCCTTTTCGCAGGCTGCAAGTTCGTAGTTTCCATTCTTTTGGTGTCTGCCCCCAGGGGGTGAGGTTGTTTCAGTGCCTTGTGTAGTCTTCCTGGTTGAGGGGACTACTGGCTGTGTTCTGGTGACTGGGGTTGGATCTTGTCATTCTCGTGGGCAGGGCCTCGTTCTGTGTTGTGTTTTGGGGTGTCTATGAACTTAGTATGATTTTAGGCAGGCTCTCTGCTAATTGGTTGGGTCGTGTTCCTGTCTTGCTAGTTGTTTGGCATGGGGCGTCCTGCAGTGAAGCTTGCTGGCCATTGGGCAGAGATGGGCCTTAGTGTTGAGGCGGAGATCTCTGGGAGAGCTCTTGCAAATTGATATTACATGGAGCTGCGAGGTCTCTGGTGGTCCAGTGTCCTCGACTCGGCTCTCCCACCTCAGAGGCTCAGGCCTGACACCCAGCTGGAGCACCAAGACCCTGTCAGCCACACAGCTCAGAAGAAAAGAAAGGAACAAAAGGAAGAAAAGAAAAAAAATTAAAGAAAATTTTTAAAAAATAAATAATAAAATTTTAAAAATTACAAATTAAATAAATAAAAAGAAGAGAGCAAACAAACCAATAAGCAAATCCACCAGTGATAACAATCACTAAAATCTAAAGTAAAATAAACATAAAACTCAGAAATAAATCAGTCGCAGACAGCAAACCCCAAGTCTACAGTTGCTCCCCAAGTCCACCACCACAATTTTGGGAACATTTCGTTGTTTATTCAGGTATTCCACAGATGCAGCGTACATCAAGTTGATTGTGGGGATTTAATCTGCTGCTCCTGAGGCTGCATAGAGAAATTTCCCTTTCTCCTCTTTGTTCACACAGCTCCTGTGTTCAGCTTTGGTTTTGGCCCCGCCTCTGTGTGTAGCTTACGGTTAGGTGTCTGTCTGTTCCCCACCCAGACAGGAGGGGGTTAAAGCAGCGGCTGATTAGGTCTCTGTTGCTCTCTCAGGCTGGGGAGAGAGGGGTGCGGTCATAATTGGAATGTGTGGCCAGCCGGAGGCGGTAGAGGCTGGCGTGACATTGCAACAGCCTGAGGTGCGCCGCGTGTTCTCCCGGGGAAGTTGTCCCTGGATCACGGGACCCTGGCAGTGCTGGGCTACATAGGCTCCCAGGGGGGTGTATGTGGGTAGTGACCTGTGCTTGCACACAGGATTTTTGGTGGCAGCAGCAGCAGCGTTAACATTTCATGCCTGTCTCTGGGGTCTGAGCTTATTGTTGCAGCTCACACCCGTCTCTGGAGCTTGCTTAGGTGGTGCTCTGCCTTCTGTGCGCACATGGGGAAGGAATCCCCTCTCCTCGCGCACCCTGAAACAGTGGTCTCTTGCGTCTTCAGCAGGTCCAGACTTTTTCCCAGACTCCCTCCCCGCTAGCTGTGGCTCACTAACCCCCTTCAGGCTGTGTTCACGCAGCCAACCCCAGTCCTCTCCCTGGGATCTGACCTCCGAAGCCCGAGCCTCAGCTCCCAGCCCCCATGCGCCCCGGCAGGTGAGCAGACAAGCCTCTCGGGCTGGTGAGTGCTGGTCGGCACCGATCCTCTGTGTGGGAATCTCTCCGCTTTGCCCTCCACACCCCTGTTGCTGAGCTCTCCTCCGTGGCTCTGAAACCTCCCCCGCCCCAGCCCGTGTCCGCCAGTGAAGGGGTTTCCTAGTGTGTGGAAACTTTTCCTCCTTCACAGCTCCCTCCCAGAGTTGCAGGTCCCGTCCCTATTCTTTGGTCTCTGTTATTTCTTTTTTCTTTTGCCCTATCCAGGTACGTGGGGAATTTCTTGCCTTTTAGGAGGTCTGAGGTCTTCTGCCAGCGTTCAGTAGGTGTTCTGTAGGAGTTGTTCCACATGTAGATGTATTGCTGATGTATTTGTGGGGATGAAGGTGATCTCCATGTCTTACTCCTCCGCCATCTTGAAGGTGTGCCCTGTTTTTCATTTTTTGAAGTTATTTTTTGAAATTCTGTCCATTCATTTTTCATAATAATCTGTTCATTGTTTATGACACTTATTCCACTTTCTCCTCCTTACTTATGTTTTCTGTGTCTTCCAAATTGTTAATATGGTTGATTCTTATTTCACACAGTTGTGTTTTCCAAGGAGAGCCCATAGGAAAATCTTTATCCATAGCATTCCCACAGAGTTCTGTTTTGTTTTGTACTACGTTAGGGGTTTTATTCATCATGATTTTTTTGTTTGTTAATTTCATAAATCTGGGGTCTTACACCAGATACCTTGTGAGTAATGTAAAACTGACTCTGACACTTGTGTTGAGCAGCCTTGTTATTTCAACATCTCACATACCCCAGGTGCCTTCCTTGGTTCAGCAGGGATGATCTCTCTAATCCCCTTTCATGGAGAAGGCAGCTGTTCCAAAGTCCTGGCCTTATGAAAAGACATCACTTCCATTTCCTTCCCTTGCACATGTCCATTGCCATGCCTTTGACCGTGCATGGTAGACAAAATCTCAGGCTGTGGCATTTGGGTCTTTAACTGAGCCTCATATCTCCAAAGCTGCCCCAGTGTAGGTTCATATGCTTACTTCTCAGACTTTGAGTTTCCTCTTTGCTTTTGGCATCTGAAGATTTCCATTGTTCCTTTCAAGGTGACATAGGTAGATAGATAAACAGATAGATAGATAGATAGATAGATAGATAGATAATGAATATAACATTATGCAGCATATCTGTGTGTTGGAGATACGAACAGTCTACTTTATCCCATCCTGCCATAGTGCTGCCATAGTGCTGGGACCAAATGTATGGAGTGCTTCTGTCCTCAACTGTCTCTCCTAGCTCTTTTCACCTCTAACCTCTGTTAAGCAAACCTAGGCATTTTGATCACTATACACTGTATAGGCAATATGGTGACAGCCCTGGCTAACGATAAGGGCGAGAAAAAACATGCTTACATCTTCTTTCCACAAATTTAGAAGAGACTGTTTCACAGCGGAGATCAACACAACTTCACTGTTCTTACTGAATCCTTTGGCACATCCTGTCCTCTCTACTATAGTTAGCAACATACCAACACTTTGCAGTGTCAAGTAGCTTTCTTTGGCTCTGTCCTAAAGCAACCCGAAGCAGGAAGTCCTAGAGTGCTCCTAAAATGGCCTGTAAAATTGTCAGCTATGTTCTGAATACTCTTAGGACCAAGGTTGTTTGGCTGAATTTCAAACTGAATTTCAGATTTTAAAATATGTTTCATAAGAAAGTAAACAGTTCAGTTTTATTTCAAATCTTTATTTATTTTTATCAAGTACACTCCCTTCATCCTAAGCTTGTTCTGTTTTCACTAATTTGCGTTAGAAACCTAACACAGCATAAACTGGCTTTGCTTCAGATGTCTTTGTTTGTCAGTGGGAAAACAGTCATCAGGATATTCAAAGGGCATCACAATTTTCAGAAGCACCAAAAGGGACCTTTGTGGTGATTTTTAAATTTTCCATAGATTTTTTCCTCAGTGGTTGTAAATATCCTTGAAAAGCCATGTGAATTGTATCACAGTAGTTCAGGGGAAATGTTTGCTTATTTCTCAGCTGAGCTATTTCTATAAACAATTGGTCCCCATGAGAAAGCCAGACTCCCAATGTAGTTGAATAACAGTTTGCTGTATTTGCCAAGTTGGAGAGTTTGGCAATATTATATTCCTCTCTCTTACAGGGATTATTTCTTCCTTCGAACAAAATGAAATTATTTCAGAGTTATATGTAAAATCAACAGCAGGCTTCTCACTTTGGACCTCAAAGTTTTAGAGACCTTTGGGTCCTGTGTCTTTATGATGTTTCTCGGTCCTGTATTTAACACCTACTGAGTTAAAGGTCCATGGCTAAAGTTCACCTGACATACAAGAATCAGATGAAAACAGGAGGATGCAAAGGTTCTACTTTGAACATTTTTGCCTATGCATAACACTGTCGATTTTCTTTTTTTCATTAAACAGTACTAGTTTTGTATTTCCTCTCAACGGATGTTTAAGCATATTCAATTTGAAAGCATATAAGATGGTATTTACTAAATAGTATTTTTAAGAGCAAGACACTAGTTTAGTCACTTTCACAAGCAATGTGTTGTGTAATCTGAGCATAAACCTTTTGCAGGAGTGTGAAGGAGACATCAATCCACGCCGTTACTTTTTATGGCCAATTCCATTATCTCCTCTCCTATAATCTGTCTGCATTTCTTCTTTGCCTCCCTTCCCTTAATGCTAAAGTCCTCATTCTTACCTTGGTTGGAACACACACATCAAGTGGCTTTGACACTCAGGTGCAATTACCAATGATGCATTTGCCTCATGCAAATGTCAGAATGTAGCGGCAGAAAGGTTACCTCCCCACACTGCAGGGATAATCACTCTGCGAAGTGCCAGAGCTCTATTCACTCCACGTCCCTTTCGGTTCCAGTTCCAGAGAGGTTTCTCGCATCAGTCACTGATCCCTAAATCTGCGTCTCCTGGGACAGTCACACTAATTGGCAAGCCCAGGTTTTGTTTTCTCTGAATGCTCAGGAAAGAAAGTTCCCCTATGGAAATATTAGGTGGGTTTGACTTCGTGGGACCCATTCTTGAAGGGCGTTTACCTCCTGTCTGATAAAGAGCTTCAGTCTTTAGAGCCCGTGGGTCATCTCTGTTGATATCTCAGGGGTTGAAAGTCAGCATTCATTATGAATGTCTGGAATCCCTGTATCTTTCAGTCTCTGAAGATCTCCTCTCTTTTTTCCTGTCTTTAATTATCCCATTAAGGAGAAGAACAGGTGGGGCCAGAGGCACTTCTGGGGGCTCGGGGAGAGAGCGGGAGACAGGAAAATAGAGAAAGAGGGAGAAGATGAAGAAGGACGGCGTTTCAGCTCTGGCTGTGGTTGCTACTGTGCTCCTCTCTCCAGTTTGAAGAGGAGGTAGGGACGCAACTCCTGCTGGCTTTCTCTCCAACGCAGCTGAGACCTTTATGAAATCACTGCAGAGGCAGGGACGGTAGGCACTATTTTTATCTCCAAATTGATACAGCTGCAGTGGCTGCTGTGCCTCTGACTTCCTTGCTGCCCGGCCGTCCCCCTCGCAGCGCCCACTCCCTGCTTCCGGCCGATTTGGGGACCTGTCTTCATTCAGCAACCCCCTCCGCGCCGCTCCTTTCCCTCCCAGCCCGGGGCCGATCGGCCGGGCTGGGCGCGGGCAGGGCTCTGCCGGATGCTGATAGCGGCGGGAGCAGATCGTGCCGCAGGCTCTGACAGCCCTCTGAGGCGCGCGCCAGGCAGCGGAGAGCCACTCGGGCCGCGCCAGCCTCTAATTGTTCACCCTCCAGTTTCCCCTGCCCTCGGGAACCGAGTTCCACAAAGAAATTTCATCAGTTGAAATGCTGCGCGCCTGAACATTTGCCCAATGCGCCCCATCCGAGGAAGGTCTGGGTTTGCAGACGTTGCTGCTGGGAGGAAAGGACATTTCCACGCCGGCCTTTTCAGCTTCTCCTCCTCCCCAGGTTGATGGGCTTCAAACTGAAGCTTTTGGAGAAGGAGACTTGCCTTCGGGACCGGGGGAGATTTCCTTGTTTGCGGACGCAAAGGCACAGGGCCGGATGTGCCGTTTGAGGCTGTCTCTCCGCTCCCTCTCCTTGAAATGCTGGGAGCTCTTCCAACACCAGATAGTTCCATTCACATCTCCATCCCCTGTGCCTAGTGAGTAGGGAGGTGGCCCTCAGAAACATGTGTCAGAGTGGGACCACTGACTGGGGGGCTTATTTTAAGTACAAAAACTATGGTTAGAAAAACAAAAGAATGTGTTCATAGGTCGAGGATAAGGTTGTCTCCGCCACTGCCACTCCTTGGTTAATTATCTAGACTCTCAGACTTGACATGGGTCCTGTGCTGAGCTTGGGGCCTCACAGACAGTGAAGAATCAGTGAAGGTGGGTGGGAGGGCCGGTGGGTTAAGCGAGTGACTGACTCTCGTTCAGGGCGAGCAGTGATAGTCTCGGCAAATGTTGGATAGGGTGGCCAGTGTCCTAGGGGCCACACCGTGGATCCCACTAGAAGGAGCCTATCACCTAGTAGGGAAGATGGAATATGAACAAATCCAAAATGCAAGCCTCGATAGAGTTAGATAGAAGGTGAAAAGAAAGATGACAGGTAAGGGTACAAACGCAGGCTTTAAGGATAAGTCAACCTATGTACTAGATAATGATAAATGGGTATTATTTGGACATGAAACAGAAGAACAGTATTTAGGTCTGTGCTATCCAACAGGGCAGCTGCTAGCTGCACGTGGCTACTTAAATTTAAATCAATTAAAATGAAATAAAATAGTTGGTTCCTTAGTCACACTAGCCAATATTCAAGTACCCAACAGCAGCCTATGGCTGGTGGCTACCGTACTGGATAATGCATATCATTTTTATCATTGCAGAAAGTTCTCTTGTAGAGTGCTGCTCCAGAGTAAGAAAACAGCATGAACAAAGGCACAGAGACAGAAAAACCCAGGTTAAGTAAAATGAACACTCAGTATCTTGGAGTGATTGGAGCAGTGGATGCATAAAAAGAAGCAATCAGAAATCTAGGGACCAAAGGATACAGGCTAAATAGGAGGCTAAATAGGAGGCTCAGACATTTAAACATATTTTGCTGGTAATAGGTGATCCTTGAAGGTCCACAAGCAAGGAGGTGACATGATCAGAACTATGTTTCTGGAAGATACATGTAAGGGATGTGTACAAGATAGTTTTGAGTGTTGTGTTTTCTGATTTCTCTATTTACACACCTACTATCTTGTTTAATTCTCAAAACAAGCCTGTGGGTCGGCAGAGCAAGTGGTATAGAAAAAAAGTTTCCATGGTCACTAGAGAGATGGAAGAACCATGAAACGAGTCACAAAGAAGCAAAACAAAACAAAGCAAACTCATAGCTATGAAAAACAGCTTTCTTCCTCCACCACATTGCCCCATAGGCAAACTTCTTCTTCTTGTATCAGGAGCTACTGATATGTTGTAGTCCCTTCTGGGAGTTGAACTACAGTATTAGATTCTGATGACCCTGAAGAGGAGGCAAAGGTCATGTGACAAAGTAGCTTCAAATTTGACATAGGAAAGACAAAAATCACAACAACAACAAATTGTAGCCATTTAAGAGAAAACCGTAGGGAGGGTTTACTAGGACCACCAGGGCTGCTGTAGGCTGTGCGAACAGCGCCCCCTGGAGTTGGTCATGCACAGTAGCCCAGATCACGACCAGCTGGAAGAGAAAAACACCGGGGTCTCATCTAAATGCAGAGAGAAAAGAACAGCCCAAGAACACTATTGAAGATCAAGCATGATTTAAGGATTCCTGAAAAGAAAAACCCTTCTTGGAGATCCTCAAACCATACCTCCTGGGTGACTTTAAACTCAGAGTTTGGGAAGAGCATGGATCAAGTCAGCTCAGAATTGTTTCCTGTTCTCTGTATTCTTGTTGAGTGCCCCTGGGTAAACTAATTAACTTCTCTGACCCTAAATTTTCCCGTCTATAAATCTATAAAGAATTATAACTATTTCTCAGGACTGTTTAGAGGATTCAGTGTGAGCTATATAAACCTTGTACTGAGTGACCAGTATATACAGTTAAAGTTACCTGAGAATAGGTATATGTATTTTAAAATGTACATAAAAGGCCAATGGGCTATTCTGGTTCCAGATCAGGAAACATGAAGAACGTTTATCAAGCTGCCATAAAGTCTCCATCCCAGGTCCCCAAGAATTATCACCCCTCTTCTGAAAAAAAACTAGAAATTTTTTCCAGCTCCCTGGTGAGAGACAGTAAATTCTCAGACAGAATATTGCCTGTTACCCTGCCATCAGTCTAGTTGTGGATGTGAAATACAAGTAGAGCTGGGACTTCTGGGAGAGAGCTTATATGGATTTAGTCAGGAGCAAATCCCAGTGCAAAGGTAAACTTTGATTTTTGTTACTGATATAAACCAGTTGCTTCAGGCCTAAGCTCCTGTCCCCTCCTGCTTTTAATCCTGCGTTCTTTCTAGACCCCAATAAACGGAGTGAATTTTACTGGCTTTCTCATTCCCAATATTTTATTGCCTCTTTTGTCTGCAATGTATTCCAGGCTTAAATAAGCTGCAGGAAGTTATATGGCAATTTCCTCTTCCGGTGGCACCAGGTAACAATTGCAACATGAAATAGTCTAACTATTTTTTTCCTCTTAGCTTCTTCTATTTGGGGAAAAGTTTCTCCTCTGATTTTCATCAAAGCAAGTCCTCTCCCAATCTCTTAGACAGCAAAGTAAATAGAAAAAGAACCTTCTTAAACAACCTAAACCAAGACCACTGTTTTAAAAGGTCTTTAAGAAATAAAGAAGATAGTATTTGAAGTAAGAGAAACAAATGCCTTTTAAAGCTTAGAAACTAAATCCCCTGAGAGGTAGGGGTAAGCAGAAGCCTTTTTTCCCCCCCGAAGCACCTCCAGTGCCTCCAAGGATCTCACTGGCTTAATCCTTTGCTGGCCGACTCTAGCTAAGAAATAAGAAAGAGCCCAGTTAATACTACATTCATCTTCTGCGAGAGGCAGCTGAGAGCTTTGAATGCATTTTTTTCATCATCCTGTTTCTTGCAGCCCCAATTACTCTAGGCGCTTCTGAATTTCTGGCCATTGAAGATTCTTTTTCAACAGAGCTTGGGTCGTCACTTGAGCAACCTTCCCACTGAGCCTGGGTTGTACGTGGATGAAACAAATGCTTCTTTAGCATAGTGCATTTTGGAGGGGTGGAAGTACTTTTTCAGGTCCAAATACAACCTTTTTTTAGCATTAAGGGTGAAAAGAAAGGGAAAAGAGAGAGAAGAAAAGAGAAGTTAATTAACCTTTCCATAACTATGTTTCTAGTGTTTTCCTACCATTTTTCAATGCACCTTCCTGTACTCTCAGAGAAGCTCCTCCGTCTGAAGGGTGCTGAGTGAGGGAGGCTACCTTGCCTGGGGCAAGAGAATCTGACTCCCGTGAGCTGAATGTTAGGGTTAGGTGGGTCATCACAGCCTAGATCTTTATGCTTCTCTTAAATGTCTTGCAGAGAATGCCAGGTAATACCGAAGTACACAGTCTTTAATGGTGAGGATCTTGGAGGTCCCCAAATGAAAACAAGGTGTGATTGGGTGATGGATTGCTTATTTTTGACAAGGAGAATTGTTCAGTGAAGCCTCTATGGGAAGGACCTGGGGGAAAATCGAGGAAAAACAAACCGACCAAAAACAAACAAACAAAAAGCACGTTCTTTGCCTGGATACCTTTACCTTAGGAACCTTTGAGCCACACTAATGACTTTAAATGTGAAAAAATGCAGAGGCCTGATTTTAAAACAGTTTTGTTGTTGATTCTTGAGTAGTTAATTTGACCAAATTATATGAATATGGAATGAATTACCAAGTGTTCCTCTTGATTTCTAAGTATATTTCTCCCTTGTGCATATGAAAGAAAATTTCAAAACAGCAAATATTAGTAGCAACTTTAGTATCTTTCATAAAAAGCAGCCACAGTCCTCTCTGAGCTGGAATACTCCAGCCCAACATTGGTGGCTCTTAACGCTGATGAGAGCCGGCATGTGGTAGGTAACGCCCATAGTCCAAGTTGGTTGTGAGGATTGATGCACTCATGTTACACACATATCATGGCCTTAAAGTGGGCTCCTTGCACAAGCAGGAATGTTTGTTACTGGCATGCAATATTTTTCTGTAGAGGGATAGAAAGTATGCATGTTATAATTTCATAATTATTCTTGTGCTTTCCATGATATAAGTACATTTTCAAAGTGTTAGCCATTAAAGACCATTTTTATTCACTTCAACCAAAGAAATCATAAATATGATATAGTAGTCATAAAAGAGTTAAAAAAGTAATTGGACTTTCATTTCCCCTTCTGTAATAGATGGCCTCTAAATACCTTTTTCCACAGAATTTTTATTAGATTAGATTAAATAATGAGATTAAAAAATTATTTTAAATGTATATGAAAATGCCAGTGGTAGGGACAATGTAGGTGCTCGATAAATACGGTTTTGCTTCCTTCCAAGCAGGTTAGAAATGGTGCAGCCTCATTAGTGAGATCATTTATTGTGCAAAACAGATATTTCCACAGAGAAAGGCTTTGAATAATGCGAAAGACTCTTCCAGATAGCAGTACAGCCTTAGAATAGATCCTAACTTGGGAAGAGCATAAAGCTCATTCTTTTTCAACAAGGAGAACATCATGTCCATTAGCCTTGGGAAGAACTGCATAAAATACTCATGTCTTTGGAGACAGGGATATGTGTGATGGAAATTAAGGACAGAAAGAGGAAGAGCTGTATAATTGATGAGCTCCATGTAACTGAAGCAGAAAAACTGAACTTTGAAACTGGTACTTTGCCCAGTTGCAGACAGAGTTTGCCCAATACGGAAGATTCCCGACATGAGCATATTAGCATGAACACTAAGGATGGTTACTGTCAATGTGGCAGCCAGCATGTCGAAGTGAATGATGCAGTTCATCAACACTGAATCACAACAGAATAGAAACATGATCCAGCTACCTCTGCCCACAGGTGAGAAAAGATGGTAGCTAATGAGAGGGTCAGTCTTGTGAGACAAGTGCATACCTCATTTCATCCCCACAACTTCAGAAGGTAAATATTAGTACCACCATTTCAAAGAGGAAGGAACTGCGGTTATTTAATTTCCCCATGGGCCATCTGTTAAGTAGTTGAACAAGAAACAGGACCTGGGTATTTTTAACTCTAAGCCCAACCTCTTATACCACACCCTTCCCTATTTTATAGTTTTATCTGGTTTTTATTTCTAAAACACTTAAAATAACTGCAAGTGAATTCTGAAGTTTATAGTATAAGATATTTTATTGTTTCCCAATGAATCCTTCAGTCGTCTCTTGAAAGCCACAAGTGAAAATATCACCTTCGGTTATTTCCAAAGATCTGAATCAAATCTAAGTGGTTCTAAGCTGATCTTTGTCATAGTGTTGAAATGAGCTGATTAAACAGAACTTTTTCCTGTCACCAACTTCTTCAAGGTGGTGAAAACAAGTACAAAAAACTAACACAACATTGTAAATCAACTATATTCCAATAAAAATTTAAAAAAAGAAAAAAAAACCTTCTTCAAAGATGTATAGTGCTTTAAGGCATTGGGTTTTCATTATCATCATCATCATCACCATTATCATCTTCATAATTGCAGTGGACTGAATGTTTGTGTCCCTCCCAAATTCATATGTTGAAATCCTAAACCTCAATGTGATGGTATTAGGTCATGAGGGTGTAGCCTTAATGAATGGGATAAGTACCCTTATAAAAGAGACCCCAAAGAGTTAGCTCTCTTGCCCCTTCTGCCCTGTGATGATACAACAAGAAGTCAGCAGTCTGCAACCCAGAAGAGAGCTCTCACCAGAAGCTGACCATGCTGGCACCCTGTTATCAGACTTGCAGCCTCCGGAACTATGAGAAATAAACTTCCGTTGTTAATAAGCCACCTTGTCTATGATATTCCGTTATAGAAGCCCAGACTGACTCAGACAATGATCATTATTTTTAGTCATTTGAGTGTAAACTGATAAAACAGAGAAAAGCAGGGCTTCTGAGATTAAAGCCAGAGAGGGGCTAGGCAAGGCCTGCCAGGCACCCTTCTCTCTCTCTCTCCTGAACTACACTGAGGGGCTCTGAAGAATTTCTATTGTACAGGAGGCCCAGCTGGAAAGTTCCTAGTTTAGCTATTCATTTGTGTGTGTGTGCTATTTTTTAAGAATTGTGGTAGGCTGGTCCATGCTATGAACGTAAAGGTAAGTCAGATGTGGCTCTTGACCCGCCAAAGTGAACAATCTAGACATTAAGCTTCAATTTCATAATAAGTAGTGATCAGCCTTTGTCCATTATCACTTTTCTGTGAAGGCTTCATTACCTTACCCTCATATGCATTGCTCCATTTTGGCGCTCCCCTACACATCTGCCTAGAAGATTCAGTGTTGCAATATTTTTAGTGTGTATCCAGCCTGTTCTCTTATGAGTCAAAGGAATTCGGGTGGGGAGGCTAGCTCTCTCTTCTCCCTTCTCATTTTCCTTTTGCTAATGAAACAGTTTTAAAGTATATTTGCAGTGCTCAGAATATGGATGGAACCAAATGATCAGTTCTTTAGAAGTGTACTTAATATTTCTGGGTAGAAAGCTACAGTCATTTCCCAAGTTCTGAATATATAACGTACCGGTACCAGGACAGATCACCCCATGATTTCTGGGCAAGAGACTTATTCCCTAAGTCACCATGCGCCCACTTAGTGTATACTGAGAGGTTACCGCTCTTGCTGTTTTTTCTTCCCTTGGATCTGTCCGTCCATATCTGACACGGCTGCAGCAAGGAACACGGGTCATCTATGAGCTGCCATAATCCCATCTGACCCTGCCACATGGAGCAGAATATTCTACGGAAACTATTGTACACATAGTGCTTATAATACTAGGCTAACACACACTTTTAAACCTGGAACACACACACCCCACACATACACTCACAGAGTGTGGAACAAGGAAAGAGGAGATGGTGCATCAAAGAAATGAAAGGGCAAGAATTAAGGTCTCGTAAGTAGATCTATTAAAAGTGGAAACAAACAATTAGTATCAACTACATTACTGGGGAAAATAGCATTTATGGCCTAACTGGGAAATCTATCTTTTTTTACTGGTATCTTTCTGGAATGTGCATATATATCTGAATTATTAGAATGCAACTGAGTTAACTTTCATATAGTCTCCTGAGTAGCTGGAATTTAGAGAAGATGCCATGACAGGCCCTGATGGGGCATTTGGTTGCTTCCTGTATCATGGAAAGAGCCGATTTCCCTGCAGCTGTGTCTCAAGTTCTCTTTCTCTAGGCTCTAGAGTCAAGCTGCTTAATTTGTATTCTGCACCCTCCACCACTTAGCTGCGTGACTTTGGGCAACTTGTGATTCCCTTGTATGTAAAATGTGGCTAGTAGTACATACTGCTTACTTTATAGGTTGCTGTGAGGACGAAATGAATTAATGAGAGTGGCATTCCAGAGCAGTCCCTGCCAAATAGTCACTCTTCTACAATCTTTTCCTTCTCCTTTTCCTCCTCTTCCATCATCATCAACAGCAGCAACATGAATTCTCACTAGCGAACACCTTCCCAACTCCATGGTATACATCTCGTCATTTTCTATTTCCTCTTTTCGTTCCATTTAATTCTCAAAGTATCTCACATCAGCAGCCTTCACCAAAGAAATTTTATTTTTCTATTCTTTTTTTTCTTCTCTTCCTTCTTTACACTCTTTCTTTGGGTAATTCCAGTCTCTCCAGCCCTTAAATAACACATGTATGAGAATGATTTTTCCATTTACATTGCTGAATGTATCTTTCCCTCCAATATCAAGTCCCATAAATCCAACTGCTATTAACTATTTCCTAGATGTAAAAACAAAACCTCAAACCAAATCTACATAAGCTGAACTAACAGTTGATATTACCACGTGCCCTGCCACCCTCCCAGAAGCAGGTCTTCCTGCTCAGACCCTTGCAGTGACATGATCATCTCAATCTTGCACTGCCTGTGCAATCCTCAGAAAGCATTTAGGTTTCCCTCTCACCTCAGAGAGTTAAGATACTTCAATTCATCCACACTAGGCCTATGAATTTTCTCAGAATGATTGATCTCAAGTAAGAATTTTTCAAATCATATAATTAATTGAAGTGTTTAGGAGTTGTTCAAACTCAGTTCTCCGTTAGAATTATAGATCTTAGTGCTTGAGGGAATTTGGGCCTTCTGCCATCTATTGTGTATCTTATCAACACCTGTCACTGAACTCAGTGTTGGGGATACAAAGAAATCCAAGACAGACCTTTCCTTCAACCACATGCTGGCTTATTAGGGTTGAAGATCTGCAAGAAAGTTGAGTATACTGTTCTGTGTCAAGGTCTAAAATGGCAAATCCTATAGAAACATAAAAAAGAGCAAGCTCAGGGAATCTTAGCCCAACACCTAAACAATATACAAATATTTACGATTTGGACAAATTATAAAGATTTGTGCTGATAACTCAGAGGAAGCATAATTTCCTTATCTCCTCCCTCAGCTTTCAGTGCCTCCACGAAGCAGATTGCAAACACAGTCACTGAAGTATCTAGTTCTTATCCATCCACCTAAAGTTAAAATTCTCCTTCTTTCTTTCTAAATATGAGTAGTTGTACAGTAGTTAAAAATCTCTCCCTCCAAGCTTGAACCTTCTTTGAGTGTGCACAATTATTCTCTGTTGTTATAGGCTACTTGACTAAGCGGGCTTGGCCTCCTTCACTAAAAGCACTCACTGCATACTTTTGAGAGTGGTTCTGGATTCAGACACAGTTTAAATCACCACATGGTAAAAATAGCCTCTGTGTTCTTCAGATTCAAATCACTCATTCCATTTGAACGTTTAATTTTTTCATCATCTAAACAGTACATTTTGTAAACATATTTAATTAACTCCTTTGTCCCACAAACCAACTCTACCTTGTAGAGCCAAAGGTAATTTAGTGTGTGGGTAGTTCTTAATAAGAACCAGGTGTTTCACTTTCTATGAACATTACTCTAGCTTTCTCAGTGTTTTCATAACGTTTTGGCCATTCATAATATGTCTTGTGCATAACGGAAAAAAATAGAGTTAGACATATCATCATGCCCCCTACTATAGACATATCATCATGCCTACTCCTTATATTTTGATCCTTTAGTGTGAAGTTAAAACACACTATAAATTTCTTTCCTGTAGTGCACGGGGCCACTGTCACCAGAAGTCTTACCTCCTGTTATTTAAAAAATTCCACTTCAAAAGCTCCACTGCACTGAAGTTTGATGTTACCATTTTATTCCATTTTGAAAGCCTGTGGTCTTCCTTCAAAATTCAAACTATCCTAATTCACAAAAACATACTTAAGGTCTTACTGTATCAGAGTACTAAACTAGATACTATAATTACCATTAAAAAAAAAAAAAAACAAACCCCACTGAGTTCTAAACTTCCATAAAATGGCAGGCATGTTTCACAGTTACCCCATCCCATGTTTACCACCATAGCACTATGCTCACAGAGGGAGTCTTCTACCTTTAGCAAAAAAGGAGAAATGATATTCTCTTCCTCTCATCTGTTAACTCAAATAAAATTCAGAGATTCCACTAATACCCAGCAGATAGAGAAATGGTGTTCACAATTGGCATAGGATCTGAGGTGCACAGCAATGATGACATTCACTATCAACCACACCAGCTGTCCCAGAAGAAGCAGTGTAGCTGGGGTGCCCATTCCATGCCAAGAACTCTGCAATTAGCACCTCTGTTATGTTTAACTAGTGAGGAGGTGGTGTTGGAAGGCACTTACACCACCAACCACCAGAAGAAATCTATCCATGCCATTGAAAGTGAGATAATATTTAAAGATAATTTCAAAGCTCACATTATTCCTAATCCATTGTAAAAAATGCTCACCCTCAAATCTCAAGTTTTGCTCCAGTATGTTGCTACTTCTAAACATTTATAGTCAACAGGAGCTGAGTTGCAGTATAATTCCAGGCAAGACCCTTTGTAATGGAGTGTTAATATTCTTTTTTCAAAAGAATAATTCTGGGACATTTCCCAGATCAGCATCTGGCTTTTTCATAGCTCCCTATGGAAAGGACTTACAAGGGAAAGCAGTGGAATAATTACATTTATTAACAGTTTATTTTATGCGTGAATTTTTTTGCACATCTGTAAGCAGCCCACACTTTAAGGTACCAATTGGTTCTGTTTTCTTTCATTCGTCCCTGAGTACCTGACATGAATGATAACATCGAGCAATGCACCTCGCCCCGTACACACACACACAAACACACACACATGCACACACACACACACACACACACACACACTTCATGAGTATTCAATAAGATTCAGTTCCATAATGAATATCTGGAGTTTGTTAGGTGGAAACACATTTTTCCAATACACAAATTTTTCTTTTGTAATCGAATTGTTTTCAGGAAATGTCACTAGTCACACTAATTTCAGATTAAGAAACAATTAAATAGACAAAACATGGAGAGAGTTAAACAGCCCAGACATGGAAATAGAAATAACAAGGGGAACAGTAGTTCTTCAGCTCCCCTGAGGTAGCAAAAGGAAAACAAATGTGACCATGCAGATGATTGCAAAATGTGGGCAATATGCTGTTTTTCTAGGAAGGGGATCTATAAAATTCACTGGATTCTCAATGAAGTCCACTGTCCTATCTTTTATATTATTCTTTAATAGAAGTTATTAATGAATTTCAGAAGACATCATGAGAATACAATGATATTGGATTATTTAAACCTAGGTAATAGTAAGCTGCCTTATTTGTTTCAACATAGAATTTATTAAGCTACTGGATCACCTTAATGTGAATTAAATAAGGTCTCCCCTCAGGCAAAGTATACCCTAATAAAGAAGATATATGTGTACATAGACAAATATAATAGCAAGCATGATGACATAAATGACCTAAGTGGGACAGACATAAACTCTCTAGGAATTCTGAGAGTGCTAGATTGGAATTAGAATGGGGGAAAAAAAATCCATGAAGAAGATGGCATCTAAGCAGAATTTTGAATGATGATTGGGATTTCAGTTGGTAGAAATGATGGGAAATGCAATCCAGTTAGGGAAGATTTAATATCACAGAAATAAAAAGAAAGAAGTAAATGGGTTTTTTCTCACTGGAGTGTACAGTAATCTTAAAATACAACATGGGGAAGGCAGTTTGGGATAAACCTTATGTAAAAAAATCAGGAGGAAACTTGGTTATATCAAACATAGATAAGCCACTGAAGCATGGGAGAGAAGCAAAAAGATATATTTGTTATAAAGTATAACACCTAAACTGTAAGGATAATGAGTCCTATTATAGGAGATACCATTGTTTTATTACATATGTGGATAATTTTGAAGACAAAAGTTTCAAGGTGAGAGCTGGAAGAGAATTAATTATTCTGTGTGAGGGAACAGATGAAAATATAAACTTTCTGGGAAAAAAGATCCAAGAAAAAGATTCAGAGGAGTCAGATTGATGCTGTTTGGGAAAAGGGTCAAAGGAGAAAAACAAATGGTTGAAGAACAGCCAAAGAGAGGTTTAAAAAAGAGAGAGAGAGACATCTAAGAAGACATTTTTAAGTTGTTCTCTGTAGACCTTGGGTATTGGTCTTTTGTGTGTCTCTCCCATTTATAGTACATTCTATAGCAGATACACAGGAATGCTGGTGTCTATACCCACAGGGGAGAACTCCTAACAGGATACCTGGAAGCGGAGACCATGAAGAGTGATGATATTTGATGATATGTGTTATCCTAGGGAGGCGGGCATTGACCTTCAGGGCAAGGAGCCTGGATTTCATCCAGCAGATAACAAGGAGCTATTGAAGCATAGCTTCTTTTGCTTGTTTGTTTTAATCAAATCTGTGCTTTAGAAACATACCTCTGTCAGAAATGTACAGAATATCTTGGAAGAGTAGAGGTTGGGAAAGAGAGAAAGAGATGAGGAAACTATGAAATAATCTGGTTTAGAGGAACTGATCAACTGAATTAGGACATTGGCAGTAGGAATAGAAGTGGAGAGAGAGTTTTGACAAGTGTTTGCCAAAAAAGCCAAAAGGAATTGGCACACCACGAATTAAAGTGATGTTGAAAAAAGTGACCTCAAAGATCTCCTGGCAAAGAAAACACAAGCTGCTTTCAGTAATCTAATTGTTAGGAATATTATAGTCTTATTTCAAAATTACTTTACAAGTAAACAATTTCATTAATTAAATTAAAAATGAGTATTTTCAGCATGAGATAATAGATACAAAATTTCAACCAAAGAAACTAAGTAAAACCTTGTTATTTTACATTTGATTGTAAATATCACTATAAGCTCACCATTTTTTTCTTGTAAGTATGTACCTATTTAGCTCTGTCCTCTGAAATTTCCTAGCAGCAATGACAAGTGATAGCAATGAGCACTCCAGCTCTTTGATTATTGTCTCACAAAATCATCTTCATGTCAGTAGGAAATAGAATCCAAATTGAAGTGGTTTCCATTGGTCCAAGATGGGCCCATTTGGCAGCAAGCATCCAAATTCAGAATGTGGAGTATTCTGCAAGACAAGTAGCACATTTTCTCCAACAAATCAATGATATATGGAAAAAGGATCAAGTTGTCATTATAAGATAAAAGACACTTAAGAAACATAGTAACTAAATGCAATATATGGTTCTTGCTTAGATCTCATTAGAACAGCCCAACTGTTCAAACTTATCTTGGGTATAATCAGGAAAACATTGGATGGTATTAAGAACACACTATTCATAATGCTTGTAAATGTCAAATCATTATGTACTACACCTGAAATTACCATAATATTGTATGTCAACTATATTTCAATTGAAAAAAAATAAAAAGAATTTGCTCCTAATTCTGTTAGGTGTACTGTTTGGTAGAAAGAAGGAAAAAGAAAAATGTCCTTATAAGTGGAAGATGTAGTCTAAAGTTTGTTTCTGGCGAAATGGTATATCTCATGTTTGCCTTAAAATACTGAAGGAAACAAAGTGAAACAAAAGGTGTGGAGATGGGGGGGTTGTGCGGATTGAAATCAGCTTGGCAAAATGTTGAAAATGATTGACATTGAGTGATATGTATATGCAATTCATTAAACTATTTTCTCTAAATTTTTGTATAGAAATTTCCATAAAATCATGTTTAAAGAAAAGATTACTCCTAGGTTTTACATTACAAAGTAGACTACTTCAATAACCTTGTATCTGGTCTCCCCACCTCATACACATCGCTATTCTATTCATCTCAGAAATTGTCACCGTGTTCTCTGTTTTCTTGATCATGTGACTTCTCCGCGTCCATAGATTTCAATGGTCCCACGTTGCTCATCAAATTAAGCAGAATCTCACATAGGGCCTGCCATTTAAGGTCCTTTTATTTATTTTGCAAATTGAGATTCATATAACATAAAATTAACCATCTTATCATGAGCAATTCAGTGACATTAGTACGTTCACAGTGTTGTTCAAACAACATCTCTATCTGCTTCCAAAACATTTTCATCACCCCAAAAGGAAAACTCAAACCCATTAAGGAGTTACTTTAGATTCTTTTTAATCTGGCTAAAACTGGGGAGTTAGCTTTGTCTCTGAATATGGCCAATGCCTTTCTCATTCCCACATTTGCTCACATTGGTTCTTCTCCAATAATGCCTTCCCCAATTACTGTCTTTAAACATAAAACTCATTTAAGGCCCAAACCGAATTCCGCCTCATTCATGAAGTCTCAACAATGCCATCAACTGGGCAATCTTCTACCTCCTCTGAATTCCAGCTTTGACACACCTTACAATGATGAAAGATTGTGCTCGTTGATAGAATTTTATTGAACATAGAATTTACATTTCACAGTTTATTATTTCCATGATAATAGAGAAAAAAAACCTTAGGAGAAATTAATATTTTTTTCCCAACCAGTTTTTTGGGCTACTATATCTAAGGGGAAGAAAAACAGAGGAAAACCAGAGCTCACACCTCTGCAATAGATAAATGTTCTGGAAAGAGGCTGACTCCACATTAAATCACAGCATGGGGGAGAAAGGTACCATGATTGCCAATACTGTCAAAGTGTCTGGTACAAGAGAGGGTTCCAAAATACTTTTCAAAAACAAAATGAAACAAAACGTGTGGTGAGGCTGAAAATAATAATGAGGAAAATCTATGGGTATATATGTTCAGCATTTGAATATTCTCCACAAGGTCATTGCTGGCAAATGCATTTTGGTTGGTTTGGTCTGGCACTCAAACTGTGCGGGAGAGCCAGAGCCTTCCCGACCCACCTGGTTCCACTCCATGGCACCATCAGAGCCTGGCACAGGTGAGGATGAATCACAGAAATCACAGGAATACTGGAATTAGAAAGGCATGTGTGCTTTAGAGGGAACCGAGTCCAATCTCCTCATCCTGAAGGTGAGGAAATGGGGCTCTGAGGAGGGGATATTGACTTTTCCAAATTTATTTAACTGGTCTAAAACCCGTCTTTGAACTTAGATATTCTGGTCCTGATTCCAAGACTCTTTCTGTATCGGGATCTAAGTTATTTATTTATATGTTCATTTTTTTTAATTGAGTTTTAATCAACTTGCTTATTTCATTTTTCTAGGCATAGGAGTTTTCTTTAAAAGTTTAGTTTATGGTTATCTCTCTTTTCCTGGAGGAAGACAGACTCATAGACATCAAATTTACTTATTTGCTTTTTAAAAAAGTAAAAGACACTTTATAGCAATTTGCTATAATTTGCTAAGTACTGTTAGGTCTCTAGACCACATGGCTAACAGAGTAAAGAAGGGGGAAAAAATGAACAGTAAAGTCAACAGAAACACAACTTGCCTTGGGGAATAAGTCCAACGTCTGACTCAGTTTCTGGCTTTCCTGTGATATACACTCAAATAGAGGCCCAGCTCAGCCAAGCTGTGGGCCACAGAGAGTGTCTAAGTTTGCATCCACTGCAATGATCTTTCATTCCTGTATTATATTAATTTGATAGGGCTGCTGTAGCAAAGCACCACAAAGTAGGTGGCTTAAATAACAACAAAAAATTATTGTCTCACAGCTCTGGAGACTAGAAGTCTGAGATCAAGGTGCTGACAGGGTTAGTTCCTTCTGAGGGCTGTTCCCTCTGTACCATGCCTCTTTCCCAGCTTCTGGTGGTTTTCTGACAATTTTAGGCATTCTTGGCTTGTAGATGCATCACCCCTGTATTAGTATTTATTTCTCATAGTTCCGGAGGCTAGGAAGTCTAAGGTCAAGGTGCTGGCTGATTCAGTGTCTGGTAAGAGCTCTCTTCCGGGCTTATAGACAGCCACCTGCTCACTGTGTCCTTACATGATGGAGGGGGGTGGCGGGGGGAGAGACAGAGAGCACTCTGGTATCTCTTCTTATAAGGGCACTGATCCTATCAGATTAGGGCCCCAGCCTTATAACATTATTTGACTTTCATTATCGCCTTATGGACCTTATCTCCAAATACAGTCACATTGGGGATTAGGACTTCAACATACGATTTTTGGGAGGACAAATTCAGTTCATAGCAACTCCAATCTCTGCCTTCAGGATCATATGGTGTTTTCCCTGTGCATGTCTGTTTCTGTGTCCAAATTTTCCTTTTTTCATAAGGACCCCAGTCCTATCGGATTAGAGCTCCACTTTAATCTTAAAAAATTACATCTACTACAACTCTATTTCCTAATAACGTCACATTCTGTGGTACTATCACAGTAGACTTCAACATTTGAATTTGGGAGGGGATACAGATCAACTCATAACCTGTGTGTTGACCCTTTCCTTGGACCAGGACATCCAACAGTTTAGGTGGTGTCTTAGATTTTGTTCCTCCATAAACAAATCCCAAGACAAGACTTTGAGTGCAAGCAGTTATTTGGGAAGTACACAAATATGAGCAGAGAAGTGGGGAAATGACTTGAGAAGGATGCATAATTAAGGCAGCTGCCACAGTGGTGACTGGGGAAATCCTATTAATCCCATAAGGAAAATAAAGGAAGCAGAGTTATTCTTCCAGAGAGATAAGGAAGCAGGAGTATTTAAACACCAATTTCCCTGTCTGTCATTGGCTGGAAGCTGCTGTGTCCTTCCTCCCCCTCCTCCCTCTTCTCCTCCTTCTTTCTCTTCTTCTTTCCCTCCCCCTCTCCTCCCCCTCCCCCTCCCCTCCACACTCCCTCTTCCTCTCCCTCTCCCTCTCTTCTTCTCCTTCTCCTTCTCTTTCTTCTCCTTCTCCTTCTCCTTCTTCTTCTTTTCTCTCTCTCATTCTCTCTTGTTTTCTTTCTCTCTCATGTTTTGCTTTAGCCTAGACCAACTATCCCTGGGGAGAATGCATTTACAGGAAAAAAGACACACACCACCATCGTTACCCACTTCTAGTCCTGCTCCCTTTAAATAGTAATCTGGATTTCTGCTAGTCTTCTTCTGTCATATCTGGGAATAACACTTAGAAACATTCACATTAAAAAAGATTTTCTCTCCCATGTCTCACATCTGGTATCAAAAAATCATCCATAGCCTGGCCCCACTCTAGATACTGAGCTATGTTCCCAACTTAGAATCCTACTCTGGAAACTATGCACATCTATCTACATTCTTTATCTGGCACTAAGACAGAAAAACAAACAAGCATAACAGATGTGAAAAAAATTTAGTATCTGCTTGCTTATCATATTTGGCAATCTTAATTTGTATTTATGTCTTATCAGTGAACCCTTGCTAACAGAGATTCCATTTTCCTTTAAAATTATTTTGGCCATAAACTGTGGCTTTTCAGACCATCTCTAAATGTTCCTCAGTTCCTAGAACATTTGGCCCATGTGCATGACTATGGTGAAAATGAAACAAAATAATCAACCCTAAACCTTCTAGCAAGCTTTAAAAAGACACACCCAAAAGCACAAAGAAAGACTGAGAATTAACAGCTACTTGCAAATGTCCTTTCCCCAAATTTTTTCATTAGAAATGATGAGGGGGTAAAATGTACAGGTGCTTGAAACTGAAAGTGGCAGATAGGAGGTAGTGGTAAACTGTGTCGACTGCTGGAAGTTTGGGTAAAGTGAAGACAGAGAACTAGCCGTTGGTTTTGGCAAGATGCAAGATATTAGTGACTTTGATAGGAGGTGTTTCCGTGGAATGGTGCAAAGAAAAACTTAAAGTAAATTGGGCAGAAAAGGGAAAGCGAGAAAAGTGGAAACAGTGAATATTGACAACTCTTCTGAATAGATTAACTATTGGGGAGCAAAAAAAAGGAAAAATATTTGGAGACGGGTGTGAGGTCAAGGGAAAAATATATATATATATAATTTTAGGATGAACAATATCATGTCATGTTTTTAAACAAATGGAAATGATCCAATAGAGACTGATGATATTACAGCAGAAAAGGGGATAATTGGGTAAGCAAATTGGGTAAGAAAGGGTAGTAGAGATGTCGTCTCTGATAGGAAGAGAGACCCTAAGAGAAGAGAAAGCGATGTGAACAGATATAAGTGGATTTATGGGTCTGGTGGGAAGATGAGATTGTTTTCATCTGATTGCATCTATTTTACTAATCAAATGCAAGATGAGTCACTCAGTGGTGGGGGAAGAGGAGGGAAAGGGATTAGCATTTTGAGATGAGAGAGTGTTTTAGTTTCCTAGGGTTGCACGAACATGCTGGGTTGTTCACTTTTGCCTGCCACGGCCTCACTCAGTGGCTGCCAATATCAGATAATCCCAAAGACCTTGGGTTTGTGGGTTTCGAATCTCAAACCTTGGGTCTTGCCAAGTGCTTTGTCCCCTCTTCCTTGAACACTCCCTACCCCTGTGAGACCCTCTGTGGTTGCTTAAAAGATGGTCCACAAATTCTCCACTTGCCTCCCCCACTAGAGGCAGAGCTTAACCCCCTCCCCTTGAGATGGGCTGAACTTAGTGACTTACACCTATTGAATATCAAAAGGCAGAATTGATGGGATAACACTTTCAAGATATGCTTATAAAAGGACTTCAAGTGGGACACTGACTCATTGCCTCATAGCAGATAGGTGAGGTTGAAGTTCAGCTCTCCCTTTGTCCAGCTGTCAACTTTCCAGTGGAAGGAGAGTACCAACTCACACAGAGGGTGTCAGATCAGCTCCCCTCTGGCCCCCACTGCCACCACCAACGGGGCAAACAGAGTGTCAATGAGCCCCAAGCTCCACCTCCCACCACCTCATTCAGCCTTATTGATGCTGGTGAACATGGAGGTTCAGGAGTTTTTCCCTTGAGTTTGGGCTTAGGGTGGGTATTCCCACACCTTTTTTCCATGAATAGACCACTGTTTCCCCAGTCTGTTGGCAAGAGGAAACAGGATTTTCTGGGAGCTTTTTATGTCTGTGCCTGATGGTAGTGATGGGTTGGTGGCTTCTGAGGCACTCTCTGGGATGTATAGGAGGAATAATGGAACCTGGGGAGCCCACCACCATGTTGTTTTTCTAGTCCTGAGGTCCTGGTCCTAGGCAACCAGCATTCTTCTTTCACCTTTCAGAGACTTCCTCTGCTTGTTGCAGTATGTCTAGGCTACTTTGTTGTTGCTGTTGTGAAGGGGAGGAGCTGGGAGGAATAGGGCTACTGCATCTTGGAAGAACTGAAAGAATCCAGTTTTTAATTTTGATCAATGTCCCTCCATGTCCTAAGTTTTGAAAGAGGAAGCACAAGGTCTCAGGTTTAAGACTGCAAAGGATGGACTGACAGTGTGGCCAAGTGCAAATGTCAACGAAGATCTAAGGTGATAGTTTTCATTATGTTGTGTTCTGTTTACAGTGGTCCATAGGTTTTGAGTGATTGGTCCCAATCCTATTTTGCCTGTAAGTGCTGTTAATCTTTAGGCACTCTTTTGCAGATTACAAAGGTTTTTCTAGAGCATTTATATGATGTTAGAGCAGACATACCTATATTCTGTAATCTGAATTCATAAAGTATTTATCTTCAACAGGTAAATCTCTCTTCTCTCTTAGCACACTTACTTTAATTATCTGTTATGTATTAGCTTGATTTCCTCTAACAAGATCTCTTTCAAGTAAGAATGTCTGTCATAAGCTACTCAAGGTCAAGGACCACGCTGTAAATTTTTTCAGTTCCTATTTGTGGTCCATCTACAAGTCAGGATGTCACTTGAGAATGCTCCCTCACAAAGGACAATGTGTTGTCCTATACTTGTCCATGAAGTAAGATTGAACACTTTAAATAATTTACATAGCATGTAATCACATTTCATTTATCTTAAATACCTTCCTGACAATAACCAGTTCAATGGACTCTGCAGATAAAATACTCCCAAACGCAGTGTTTCTCTCCTTCCACAAATGGCTAAATATTTTTTTTCACATTACACCACGACCATGCTGAGTCAATAAAACAGAAACACATGCATACGTAATAATCATGGTTTTCATTTCTTCCTTTTTGGTTGGATGAAGTGAGTATTTAGTTCACTCTAGGGAAGATGGTCTTGAGGACCCCCTAATCACTACATGTTCTTTTATTTTTAAGTACCTAAATCATTGCCCAGTTTTCTTAAAATAAAACTACTCTGTTCATAAGGTAACACATTTGATCTCCAGTAGGCGCATTCATAAAATGCCTTATATTGACACAGTCCTTTATAAAATATTTTCTCATATCCTTTCATCCTGACCTCCTCAATAGAAATAAAGGTTAAATATGTAGCAGATTTTTCAATTAGCGTTTTTCAGATGAGGAAATGGAATCTCAGTGAGGTTAAATGACTTGCCCAAATTCCACATTGAGAAAAATTATGGCATCAGGAATTAAACAAGAAGTTCTTGATATCCTTACACATTAAATCATTAGAAGGAAAGAGTATCTTTTACACGTGCGCAAACTCAGGTCTGATAGTTTGGGTTATATTTGCTCAAACCTTCTCAGGGACAGTGTTCTTGCTTTATTTTACGCAAAATAAATAAATAAATAAAATTTTAAAAAATAAAAGCGAAACCCCTCCTCCACCTCTAACAAGGTCTCTCATCATTCTCACTTGTGTTTCACATGGCTGAGTTTGCTATTTAGGGAATCATCAGAGTATCATTCCAAACGGAGAAAAATCAGATAAAACCCAGTGTTCCTGGCTACAGTCTGTGTGATTATGAACACAATACTGTACTTACAGTAGGATGCCAGAGTGAATAGAGGCGGCTGCCTTTGAAAGGATGAGCATTCGTCCTGACCTAGTAACTATCTAACATTGGGTACAATTATCTTTCTGCAAGTGGCACATTATTATTTGACACATTAATTTTTGTGTCATTTCTTTCTGAAAGGCGTGTTGGGAGTCTAATACAAACCAGAGGCTTCATGAATTATCCATGTCATATGCTGCAGCACTGATGTACCTTTTTTCAAAATAAAATCAACCCAATCTCATCGCCTGTTTTCAATTACCACAGGCCGATCTGTGCCACTGTGGACCCCGAGAGCTTTCTTCCTGTATCTTGGCATTTCTGATAAACATCAGCCATGGTCCACTTACACACTACAGCTATGAAAGCATTCCTCCTCATAGGCAAACCACAGAGACATATCTTTGGTAGCAGGAGCATTCTTTACGACATAGCTTTTGCCTTGGGATTATTGCACAAGAGTGATAGGTCTCCTTTTTCTGTGTCCGTTCGACCTTGGTTCCACTCTTTTCCAGTAAGGGCTCTCTGGATGGAGAACTCTTCCCAGAGCAAAAAGACCCCAGCAAGCCCCAAACATTCAAGTCTGGATGACCTTCCCTTGCTGCAGCTGCCACTCAGCAGCCTTCAAAGCTGATGGGCTGGCGGCCCTGGGTTTGCCTCTGGGCCTGTCACTTGTCATGTTGTTAGACCGCTGATGGGCTGTCGCTGCCTGCCCGTGAAGCCTGCACTTCCCTCTTCCAACTTGGGCTGCCACTGGATGAAAAAATCAAGCAGCCTCACAGCCCTTCATCCTCCTCCAGATCCCTTGGTTGAATCAGTCTCGAATAGGAAAACACAACCTTCCCATTGTCCTACCAAATACACTGGGTGTGCATATTCCACAACAAATTACCATTTAAAAAAATCAGAATTAGAAGGCATTTGATGTTCTATACTTTGCTGCTAGTGAATGCCAAGCCACCCTGAAGACTCATCTCTTCTTTTGGTTTTAATTGGGTTCTTTTCTGTTGCTTTCTCAGTTTGCAGCTGACTGACATATACTGCTGCTGACTACCCAGTGAGTTGTTCGGTGAGCTAGAGGTATGATAAATTAAACATGCTATGTATCACTGAATCCACCTTTGGCTGCCTCATGGTACATTATAATTTGGGAAGGCACTATTAAAATAAAATATTAAAGAATAAGTAGAGGGCTTTCCTGGTGGCGCAGTCATTAAGAATCCACCTGCCAACGCAGGGGACACAGGTTCGAGCCCTGGTCCAGGAAGATCCCATATGCCGCAGAGCAGCTAAGCCCGTGCGCCACAACTACTGAGCCTGCACTCTAGATCCCGCGAGCCACAACTACTGAGCCCACATGCCACAACTACTGAAGCCCGCACGCCTAGAGCCCATGCTCCACAACAAGAGAAACCACTGCGATGAGAAGCCCACACGCCGCAACAAAGAGTAGCCCCTGCTCACCGCAACTAGAGAAAGCCCGCGCGCAGCAACGAAGACCCAAGGCAGACATAAATAAATAAATAGATAGATAGATAAATAAATAAATTTAAAAAGAAAAAAAAAGGAATAAGCAGAAACAGCCTACTGCTAACATGTCCAGTGGCAAGAGAAAATTACAGGTTTTGTTGTATATGCGGCACCGTCTGCCTCTTCACCAAGGCTGAGCCTTCGGCTCTCCTAGCGGAAATCGCTGTGGATAAGTTATTCAATTAGAACAGCATTATTGGCCAGCCACCTTGGAGAATTGGGTTGATGATGTTGTGATTAACCTGCTCTACATTCCTTCATGTCTCTGGCAGGCCGCAGTGCATGGCAACTTCCTTAAGTGTTTACTGAGCCCTACAGTAGAGGTGAACAATTGGAATGAAGAATATCAAGGATTCCTGAAAGAAAATCAATTTTGAATGAACTTTTCTTGCTTAGCTACAGCTTCAATATTCTGAGTCATACTGTATTTTTGTGGACTTTCATTGAAATAAGTGATAGAAGTGGCAGTAGAGAGGAAAGTGAGTTTCATGATATGCATTTAACCTGTGGCACTGCACAAAATAATTCTTCACGTGAGATTACAAGGTAGAGAAATACTCAGGTGTCCTCAAATAGGATATTAATCTTAGGGATGGGAAAATCTCATAGGAGAATAATACATTTTTTAATAAAGATTTTAGCTACCCTTTAAGAACATTTGTTTTATTAAAAGTAATAATTATTTATGAGTCACTCTCTACCAGGAGGTCAGAGCACTTCCTTTACAGATCATGGCATGCAAAAAACTTCCTCAATGGGAGATTTGGGGGGTGTTTATTGTCATCTTCAGATCCTGTGGTTTGCAACTGAAGATCTAGTAGTATTCCTTTTGCCTCATCCAAATAGAATATACATACATTATATGTAAATATATTGTGTATGTATGTACATCATGTGTATATATATAATTTTTATATTTTTTAAAATTATAAGTGCCTATTGAAGAAAGTTGGAAATACAGAAAAATATTTAAAAATGAAAATCTAAAATCATTTATTTTCACACCTCATAAATATGTATATATACATACACTCTGGTATGGCAAATATTTCCAAAGTGCTTATTTGCATCCTGGGGTCAATTGGGACCAGATTTTATGATGGCTAATTGAACAGGAACTCAAAAGTGCCCCTCATCACTGGTTCAGATGCTGATGTCTCTGGAAGGTGGCTGTCTGTATTTCAGCTTTTATGAATTATGAGAATTTATAAACTCATATTCTTTGCCCCCTTTTTCCTTGATGTGCTGGCATTTCCAGTCACTCATTTTTAAGACCTTCTTATAATATTAGGACGTTAACCCTTTACTGCCAGTGCATGGTTACAGTAAAAAGCAGAGGAACTTTTATTCAGTTGTCTTACTGTTTTTAAACTTTCTGTAACAATACACCCTTTTGTACCTGTAGGCAGCCAGGGCTGATAGCTCCCACCATCCTGTCTTTGGTAAGCCATTGTCTATCAGATTCTTGCCATGTAATAGATTTCCCAATATAAGTCATCCTTATATTCTGAGAAATATTTGGAAAACTCTTCTGTATATGCTCTGTTTAAAATTCGGCTGTAGATCTTTTATTTAGAATTATTGCTTCTACATTTATATTAGAAGTTGGTGTATAATTTTTGGAGGGTGAGCAGACGTCATATTTTAGTATCAGGATTGTGTGAACTACATAAAATAAATTAGGTAATTATCCTTTATTTTTTAATATTTATTTAATTTAAAAGTGTGTATGTATTATTCTAAATTCCACAAGCTTAGGAACAGTATACATGGAATGGGAATTATTGATTCCTTGAGAGCTGAAAAGAACTTACCCATTAAACTGTCTGTTTCCTTAATAACCTTTTAATTACGTTTCATGTTTTTGGTAGGATTTTTACTCCTTAATAAAGAAAACAAACATTTCACTGACTTTTCAAAAATACTGATAAAGCTTTTTTTACATTTTATTGTCTGTTAGTTGCCCTTATTAGTCCATATTTTATGTACCTTGGTGAATTCTAGTGCTCCAGGATTATATTTTTCAAAATTTTGTCTGCGTTTTTTTTCAAGCTATGAGAACTTTATCATTTTTTTGCGCTTTTCTGTATTCTGATTCACTGGCTTATGTTATTATCTTATCTTTATTGATTCCTATTTTGTTTTTTTCTTTAACTTTCCTTCTTTAATTTCTTTGCTTCATGAACATATTTTTTCCTCCATTTCTTAAGTTTTGAAACAATAGGGAATAAATTGGACTGTTAATGGGAGGCAGAATCATTTTCTTTATATTCTACATAATCCAATACTGTTTTAGAGATTTCTTTGTTACAATCATTATTCAAGAACTCTTAAATTTCCATAGTTTTCACTTTTTATTTATTAAATTTTGTTATTACTAATTCTGTTTTGGCCATTGAAGATGATCTCAATTTTTGTTTTGGTGTGAAGAAATTTTTGTGGCCTAGTTAATAGTCTTTTTTTTTTTTTTAATGTTCTATGTTTGGTCATAAAGAAATTTTGTTTAAATGCATGTTTTATTAAAAATTATGTTATTTGTCTACACATCTCTGAGTAAAACAAACTGAATTTGCAAATGAAAATCATCATTTGGCACTCCAGCATGGTTCAGACAAATTTTGCCTTTTTCAAGGACTTTCAGTAGTAATTGAATTGATGCCACATCCCTTTTTATATTTGTACTCGATATAGAAAGACCTTTGTTCAGATCTCTGCTTTGCTACTTACACACTAGCCTGTGACCCTGGAAAAGTCTGACCCCTTAGTTTCCATATCAGTAAAATGAAGACAATGATGGGACCTACTTGAAGAGGTCTTGTGAGGATTAGATGAGTAAATGAATGTCAAGTGCAACGTGTGCCATTAATGAACACTAAAAAATGTCAGCTCTTCCTATCTGAGGACTTCTAGTGTGGGTTTCTCGTGATTATTTGTGAGACCAAGATGATTCTTTGCTCTGCCTGTTTTGAGGACACCTTTTCATTCTGCTGTCTTGGCTCTCAGTAAAGCCACCTCTACAGTCTGTCCTGCACATTAGCAGCTGGGGGAATTTTATACTATCCCTGCTTTTGATAGAAAGAATAACTGCTATTCTTATAGCACTTATAAGCTGAAATTATATCTCCCAATTCCCTGAAACATGAATTCTTTGACACTTCCTGAGCAAAAGAATGAGAAGAACAGGCAGAGAATTTTACTGCTTGGCTGCTTCACAAATTCTGTCTCCACTTGATATATATCTAATCGATGAAACTTGTAGATAACTATAGAGGTCATTTGTTTGCTCTAGCAATTTTTCACACTGAAAAAATGGACACAAACCATTAGATTATTGCCAAAGCTTCTGATTAACTTACCCTTTGAGCTATGTTATAGAAACATGACTTGCTAGTCAATAAATAAATGACCACATATTTTGAAACAACTAAACCATTAGGGAATGTTTGAATTGATTTTTTGTAAAATGTATATTTTTAGTGCAAATTTTGACACATATTAATTACTTAGCAATACTTCTTGATTTTTTGATTTCAGTTTGCAGAAGAAACACGGAAAGTCTTCTCTGTAAGCTTTAGAAAAAGGACAGTAATCATACTCTTTATTTTTACTTCGTCCAGTGCAAAAAAGCAACATGACATTACTATCTTTTTACCAGAAGTGCTTACGGTGCAGTTGCCTATGCAAAGCCCTAAATATTTTCAATATTCAGAAAGCATTCATCTAACCATTAATGTAGGATCTATAGCATGCTTATTGATGATCATTGTTTGTAGAGATCCTCCTGTTAATGTCACTATGTAGACATGCTAATGAGCAGAAAAGGTCAATATATGACAGTAGTTTTTTTGGCAAAGAGCATTGCCTAAATCTGAAAAGCAAATAATATGAGAGCACTTAAAGTCTTTGTGGGATTACAAAATATGAATGAAGTTTGTGAGTTAGTGAATAAACAGACTATTAGAGATGTCATCTTAAACTCAGTTAACTATCTAATAAGCTCTCATAAAATACTTCTTTCAACATAGTATGAACTTTGAAACATAACACAGGTATCATTATCACCTTCATTAATTACATACTTCATAGAATGATGCAAGACCTTTAACTAGACTCTAATAAACTCATCACAGTAATACTGCGAGTTATAGTATTATCTTTACTGTAAAACTAAAAATGCTAAGTCCACAGAGGTTGTCAATGTGGGAACTGGTTTTTGAATCATGTGTGTGCATATTTATATATACTAATATATATATTAATACACACACAATGTTTATACACACACATGTATATACTATAATAATATAGTATGTGTTCATACTTATACTTTAATAAAAGCAAAAAATGAAAGAATAAACCATAAAATTTAGAAAAAAGTAGATACAGTGTGGAGTGCTGGAACAGAGTGAAGAGGATAGGGATAAAAGCTAGATTTCTGAGCATATGCTTTGTTTATCATCCCTACTGGAACACCCATATCTGTGTTCAGTCTAAATCTATTTATAGCTGCTGTTTTAATGACAGCAGAGACTACATCCATTTGAACTACAGCATCCAAGTTGATCAATTATCTTTATGTGGTAGCATGAACAGTATGGCCATTTAAGGGTACACTTGTATAACGATCATCTGTAATGATTTTAGGATGAACACTCAAAGCTCATTCATGGAATATGATTATGGTCTAATATCTTTGGGAAATGGCACATAGAAGAATTTTCCAGAAGTCCTAAAGAATTTCCAGAAGGACTGAGGAAGTTATGTGTAAGAAGGGAAGTATGATATGGGACTATTTGGGTGAGAAGCCAGGCCTGTTGCTCAAGCTTCAACCAGAATAGTTTCACTTCATCGTATGTATTGGCCTTCAGTGTAAGATTTTCTTTATAGAACAGGATCTGCAGCCCATAAACCAGTTTGAAAACTACCGACTTAGAGAAGAAATAAAATATTTTAATTAGAATTATCTCTCGTACATTAAATCTACATAAGATTATATATGTTTTATTATTCCACAGTATGGATTGCAAAAAAAAAAAAAAACACCCAAATATGATCAATCAAATAAAAAAGGAAATAATGACAAATTCCAAGATCAAGTATAAAAGAATATATGCTTGTACCAAATGTCAACATAGTAGTTGTTGCTGCACATGAAATTGGCTCTAGTCTTCCTAGAGGTCAAAATAAACCAGATAAGTTACATAGCTCTTATTTTGAAAAAGAAAGGGGGAAATAACAGGGGATGCAAAGTGCTTCCTGTACTATATTCAGAAATAAATTTATTGGAAAATTATGTGGAAAGTAAGCAGTGACTTTATCAGTTAGAATCCCCTCAGCTGCAAGTAATGGAAATCCCAACTTGAACTAGCTTAAACAATAATGCTAACCTTGAGAAAAGAAGACCATTTCCAGAATCCCCCAGAAATCTTCTCATCATGTCTCATTGGCCAAAATGGGTACTTTTTCTAATATCAGTAAGTTCCTGGAAAAGGAGGAAGAATCAACTACCCTAATACTTGTGTATTATAGGGCTAAATACTGTAACAAAACTGACTTCTGTTAGAAAAGAGGAAGGAAGAATGGATACTGTTATAGGCAACCCAACATGACTATGTCAATGATTTAATGGAAAATGTCCTTGTCATTTACTTTTACCACAATCACCAAGATGTATTTTATATGATCATTTCTCTTGCATCTTTCTAAGGTGTCAGGGGCTCATATGAAAGGACATCTCAGCCAAGGCTAATGAGATTCATATATGTAGCCTGGTTATTCAACTTTATCCAAGTGAGACTGAACTGAGAATTCCTCAATGAATGAATTGAAAGCATTTCCCTTTAACTAGAGTTTTCTAACCCAAATCAAACTTTTTTTTAACGTTAAAATTATTTTAGGTTACTTCTGTGATAAGAAACTGGGATGCTAGTATTCTGAAAAAGTAGATTCATAAGCATAAGAATGAAAACTAGTCAAAAAGAGGAAAGAGCTGTCAATCAATTATAAAGTTTTCTCACCAGGGGGAAGACCATTTTACTTCTTCACTATAGGAGTTCCAATAGGGAAAACCATTTTTACCTGAGAATGCTTCGTTGAATAGGCTCTAAGCAAAGTGCTTGACAGAGACCATAAACTTCCACGCTAGGGAACAGGACAGTGTACTTTTTCCTGAATCATTTTCAGAGGATGTGTTACCATAGTAGTGCCACAGCCATAGGGTAATCTTGGTAACATCCTTGTGGGCAATTGAAGCTAAGCATCATCACCAGTGAAGGCCAGGATGGCTTATTGGCCCATTATATCTACCGTCTCGGTACCAAATAAATTTTCTAAATATGCAGAATTATTTTCAGGAGATCCATTCACATTAGGGAATTTCTGTCACAGGATATGCTTATAGTTTTCTTACAGTTATATTTAGCACATCTTATCTTACAACAGATGCCAGAATCATTTGTCTTGTAAGGCCACGCTAGTTTCATGCTGTTAAAGCTGTCATTACTTACTAGAGGGGCCCATATATAAAGTTTATGTAAAAAAAGCAATCAGAACATTAAGGTGTAATTTTAAAAATAAAGGGGAGCAACTGAATCAACACTTGAAGTTATTTTAGAATAACTGGGAATCTGTGTTAACCTCCTGCATCTTGGCCCATAGCCATTTTCTTGTCCACAGAATCAATGACAAGTGAAAAGTTAATGAAAGCTACCAGGAGACTTACATTGATGAATTGTTCAGGATTGTATTCAGCTGCATATTACAGAAATCTGACAAACAATGGCTCAGACAAGTAAAGATTTTTTTTTTTTTATCTCACATAACAAGGAATAAAGTTGAAAGCCATGTAGGACCATACACAAAGAGCCGATAGAGGCTACTGCTATCTCTGGTCATAGAAGACAGAAAGGCAGTTATACTTCTAGGCATCACATCTTTGTTCAACGAAAGAAGGACAAGGAGTGGCAAAAATTTACACCAATTTAGTGAGTCTGTGTATGTTTATGTGTAATGCACACTCATACTTATCACCTAAGTTACCAGAAAGCTCCATTTTTCCATGAACACCTCCACTCACATCACATTAGCTCAGTCTGGAAAACATGACCACCCTTAGCTTCAAGGGAGTCTAAGAAAAGGAATATTTTAAGCTCAATACATCTCTTCCCTCCAAAAATTAGGGTTCCATTAATAAGTAAGGGGAAAATGGATATTGCATAGACAATTAGGAGTATCTGCCTCAATTATTCTTTGGAGAGTTCTTTATCATATTAAAAAGGGCATACTGCCAATGCAGGGGACACGGGTTCAAGCCCTGGTCGGGGAAGATCCTACATGCCGCAGAGCGACTAAGCCCGTGAGCCACAACTACTGAAGCCCATGTGTCTAGAGGCCGTGCTCCACAACAAGAGAAGCTCCTGCAATGAGAAGCCCGTGCACCGCAAGGAAGAGTAGCCCCTGCTCTCCGCAACTAGAGAAAGCCCGCACGCAGCAACGAAGACCCAACACAGCCAAAAATTTTTTTAAATCTTTTTTAAATAAATAAAAAGGGCATAACTGTAAATTTTAGAAAAGTTGGACCAAATCCCTACTTGCTCTTCACATCATATATTGGACTAAAAAGATATTTATTCACTCAAAAGTCATTATTATATGCAAATTCTGACTAGGCACTGTATTAGATGTTAAGGAGACAAATGAGACACAAACCTGCCCTCAAGGAGCTTACAATTTGGTAGATGAGAGAGAGTGTTAAAAAAAAAAAAAAGTGCAAAGGAGTAAAGGCAACCAGAATACGTTGCCCCCAAATATGCCTTTGACATAAAAATTACTTTGAGCTGAAGGCAATTAAAACTGAGCAAAGCCAGAAAAAACCTCCCCCTTTTCTGCCCAAAGGCAGGATATAAATTCTCTTTTTACTGGAGAGAGACTCTTATCAACCTAGAGACCATCTGCAAATAAACCTTCCTCCATTAGTTTTCTTCCCAGTTTGCTGCCTTTGAAAGCCTAAAACTGCTGTCCTTTGACCTGTCATTTCTCTATCAAGTTATTGCCCGTTGTTGAAGATGCTAGGTGAGCTGGAATTTTAAGCCACCTTTTTGAGTTATCTTGGGTTTACTTTTCTCCCACCCGATGTGTGCTACATACAGTAATAAACTGTGTTTTTCTCTTGTTAATCTGTCTTCTGGTTAAGAGTCCCAGCTGCAAACCTAAGGTGGGTAGAGGTGGTTTTGCCTCCCTTCAGTGGCTTTTGTCCAGTGACCAGCATTAACTGTAGGAAAAGTGGTGCATTTTACCTGGGGAGACTGGGAATAGGAGTGTCAGGAACGACTTCATGCCAGAGTTAGTCACGAGCAGTATCTTGAAAGGAAGTAGGCATCTGCTAAATAGATTGTCTGGGGTGATATGGAGGAAATTGCACATTTCCATAAGTTTGAGCAAAATCACGTAGGACTCAAAGAGCTTAGTGTATTGCACAAAGCTATGAGGGAATATAAAAATTAAACTCAAGTGAAAAGGAAAACACTTGGTGTCATATAGTCAATTAACCAAGAAACCATTTTCAAAACAAAATGGTATGAATTCCCAAACTTGCTGCTTAGAGAGGAAGCCCCAGTAAGTCTTAGATTGAGTTCTCCTGAGAGTTTAAATAAAAACGGTGGTTTTGTTTTCCTGTCCACATCCGCACAATAGTGCTGAATTAGGTTGCAATAGGGGGGTTCCACACTACCGGCCTAGGGGGTAAAGTAGGATCTGTAATTCCATAGTTCATCTCTCCCAGCTGTACTGCAAAATCCATCACTTCGTCTGGCTCTAAGGGAAGGAATGTCTTTATGGCGTATCTCACAGCATTTTTATTACTCAACATTTCCATTTTCTTGGTCCAACATCTTTTTAGTGGCTAGACCCTGATTTTTTCCAGTGAAGTTGAAACTTCCGTGCAATATCGATACCATCGCTGATAAGTGAATCCTTGGAATAGCTGGCTAAATGTTTCTCTTTTTTTCTCTTTGCTCAACCACATACTTTTATTTTGGCTGCCATTATAACTTCCAAGCACCATTGTCCTGCCTTCATAATCTCTCTTACTAGAAAATGTAATCTACCCATCAGTCTAGTTGGTGCTTTTATTAAAAAAATCAGTTAGGAAAAAAATCAGTTCTGTTCCCTGGTAGGAAACAGAACTCATCCTCAAAGGTTCATAGAAAGAGATTCTAATAAGTGAACAATGTACAGAAGGGGTGAGCGGGATTAAAAAGCAATAAGAGATGATGAGGCTTCCTGAGATTAGCAATAGTCATAGCTGTTTTCAGCTGGGTCTGAAAGAACTAGGGAAAGGAAAGGCATTTCCAGAAATCAGTGAGAAAGGGAACTTGGAGGAGACCCCAGGGCAGTAGCTGTGAGTGTGGAGAGACCTGGCACCAAGGAAGGTGGGGGAACAAATGCTTTGATTTTCTTCTCTCCGCTCCCGCCATCTTGTGTTGGTTCTTTCCTCTGGCCAACCCCAAGGAAAAACCGGCTGGGCAACTTTCAGGCACAAAGCAGAGAAGGGAGGAAAATAGCTCTGATAGGAGGCAGGGAAAGCAGTAACCAGAAAATCACTCTACGTATCTTTTAGGTTGACAACACTTATTTTTCATATTCCAGAAAACTCCAAGTACCAGATAGGAAATTCCACTAGGCTTCTGGTTAGGATCAGATCTCCTGGCACTTGGGCACTGAAATGATGGGAGGGATTGAGTAACATTGACTTCAACATTTTTTAAAGACTCATTTTTTTTTAACCTGGGTTTGAATTATGGCTCCACTAATTAACTTGGTTAAGTTACTTTGTCTCTATGAACAGTTTTCCCATTTAACAAATGGGACAAATTCATAGACTTATCAGGAAAAAGATAAATAAAATAATTTACGTTAAGCAGTCATCACAGTGACTATCACATTGCAAGTACTTTGTAAATATTGGCTATTATTGTTAGAAATTATAAACTTGGCTATTTTAACCAAGTAGCTTAGGATACAGAAATAATACCGACATCATAACATTGTGAGAGTTAAATGAATAAATAAATAAATAAATAGAAAGCACTTGGGGGGAAAAAAGGCCCAAAGCTAGTAGTGTTGTTGTTGTTATTATTATTATTATTAAAAATCATACTTTAATAATATGTTCATTGACTATACATGTTCTTTTATTTCCTGCTTTTTAAAACATAACAAGTGTACGTTTTTTGTTTTTTTTAATAAATTTATTTATTTATTTAGGCTGTGTTGGGTATTCGTTTCTGTGCGAGGGCTTTCTCCAGTTGCGGCGAGCGGGGGCCACTCTTCATCGCGGTGCGCGGGCCTCTCACTGTCGCGGCCTCTCTTGTTGCGGAGCACAGGCTCCAGACGCGCAGGCTCAGTAGTTGTAGCTCACGGGCCCAGTTGCTCTGCGGCATGTGGGATCTTCCCAGACCAGGGCTCGAAGCCGTGTCCCCTGCATTGGCAGGCAGACTCTCAACCACTGCGCCACCAGGGAAGCCCCCAAGAGTACGTTTTAAAAAGCAGGAGATAAAAGAACATGTACAGTATTGTCCCATTTTTGTAAAGATTGTATGCCCCATGATACCCAGTGAAGAATTTTACAGTGTTTTAGCAAAATGAGTACACTTAAAAGTTGCTAGCTGTAAGTAGTGGAAATAACACACCACCACTATGGAACATGACTCTGTTTTGGAAAGGGCACCAGGATGGCCATTTAATTTTACACACTTTGGAAAATGACCCTCATCGTTGACCAGTCCGTAGATCTTGAGAAACTACCTTGAGGGGATTCTCTGTGATAGAGTGTGCTTGTTGACTTTAGGAACAATGATGTCTGATGCACATTTAATCATCCACTTTGGCATCGTACTTCTCTTACGATATAAAATTTGTCTGCAGCCCTCCTTGGGCTGCAAAAGGAGGCATTGTACCCATTTTTTGAGGTGAGGTCGTCTTAAGAAAGGTGGTGTAGGATTGAGAGCAATGATGAGAACCATGTGACTGTGAACTACAAGGAACTCTACAATGAATAAAGGAAGAGCTTTCTAAACATGAAGAAATTCAGTCCTTTATCTGCTTAAAGCATTTATGGTCTATGCCTGAATGTGTACATTAAGTTGAGAAGAATTAAGACTTCAATGTAAATCATTCATCATCCCATTGGAGTGATATGTAAAGACTTTAGAGAGATAAAGATTGACAGGCAGACCATAATGGAAGAACATCTAGATTAAACGTCAGCATTCTGAAATACCGAAGACATCGATTTGATTTTCCAGAGCAAAATGAAGTTGAAACAAAAATCATGAAAGATGATGTAAATGAATGTTTTATGCTAGAAATGATATTCACCAATTACATTTTAAACTGCTGCCATTTTTTCCATCTTCATTGTAATCACAAAGTTCAGATGTAATCATGGCTTGCCAGGACCTCCTAAAACCCTTCAATGGCTTCCATCTGCATTTTGAATAAAACTGAAACTTTATGCTCTGACATTAAAAACCCTATCAGGTCTTACTCCTGAATAGTTTGAAATCTCATCTACAAAGCTGCTTACTGACTGTGTTCCAACTGCCCTTGAATATGGGAAGATTCTTCTCCTCTCAGGGACTTCACACTTGTTCTTCCTTCAGACTGAAACACATTCCTTCAAGATATTTGCATTGTTGGCTTTTTCTTTTTATTGTGACCTCTATTCAAATGTCACCTCCTCAGAGAGGCTTTTGATGAATCTCATTTCTAAAGTCCTTTAATAGTTTACTTTCCCTGAGGCTTACCTCATTACATGAAATTAGAGCTTTTATTTATTTTTTCTGCTCTTGTGTCTGCCTAGCTGGCCTGGGGAGAATCACTGGAGGTGTAATATCGGGGCAGCTCAGGAGCCCCACTGGGATGGAGAGTTGATTAAAACTGGTTGAGGCTGACCAGATGCCCTCAGACATTCACTATCAGCTCCATATCAACCCCAACTCCACCTTCCCCACCACCTGTAATCCAGGTTTGGTAGCATACAACCTAAGGGCACTGCCTCTTCTATGTCTGTTTATTTTTAAGAGGCATTACCTGACCAAGAATTAGCAAACAGAATCTTCAGTAGTGGTTCTGTGGCATTTGGATTTCTCTGTGCTAGAGTTCATCCCCTCCCCCTCCTCAAACACACAAGGAAAATATACTGAAGTATGGTAAATATATTTAAAATATAAGGGGAGATGTTAAATATATATATGTAGCATATACAATACTATGATATAGTAATATATAATATTTATTTATAATATATAAAAAGAGAAGTTATTTTTAAAAGAGAACCATGTGGTGGTATGGAGTATAAAAAATAGAATAGGAAAATTACAGAACACAATGGTTGGGAAAAAAGTAGGATGAACCTTCAAGTAGAACAAATTAGAGATCTGGAATATCAAGTTGGGAAAGTCGCTGATGGCAGAAGGAAAAGAAAAAAAGAGAGTGAAAATAAAAATAGATGTGGAAGATATACATAGAATTGTCAGATCTAGAAATTAGTTGCCCCAGAAGGAGAGTAAAAGAATGGATAGCATGAAATATTTCAAGAAATTCCCAAAATTAAAGGATGAAAGCCCCAAGTTTCAAAGTGCTTACAGAGTGCCAAAAAGAAGGCCCCATACTCAGACACAATACAGTAACATTAAAGAATGTCAAAGAGCAAATTTTAAAGGTTCAAAAGAGAAAGGGTAGATTATCTAAAAAGAACAACAAGATTCATACTGACATCATGCATTTCAACATGAATTCTAGATTAAAAAGACAATGGCGTAATATTTTAGAGTAAAATAATTATGAAAATAGAACTAGAACTAGATGTGCAACCAAATTACCATTTAAATGGGAGGGTATGATAAAATATATTCTGGTAAATAAGTCTTTAACAAATTTTTTTCACAAGACAACCAACTTTAAAAATGCTCTTGGGGAGTCCCCTGGGGGGGAAAAAATGCTCTTGAAGGAAATAATGAAATAAGAAGGGTAGTAAATTCTGGAGGTTGTTATAAGAGATATGGGAAATAAGGATGATAAAATACCATCTAATTCCAATGTGAACATTGTTATCAAAGAAAGCTGAGATGAAAAAAAAGATAATAAAAAATTTTAAGAACTCAATGAAAATTCCAGACAATATCAAAAAAGGTGGACAGAGACCAAATGAATAAGAAAATATGCTGAAATATAGATTTTATGGAGAGGGATATGTAAGCATTCATAAATTTAAAGAATTAACATGGGTGAATAAACATGCGTGTAGGGCTTATTTTGAAGGTAACTACAATAAAAACAAAGTTTAATATACAACTCTTAAACTAAGAAAACCTTGACTGACCCAATTAAAAGCAGAGAAAAAGAAGAAAAAAAGTGTACAACAGTAAAAACAATATGGAAAATGTGGCAAAAATAAGTCTTAAAGCTTTTTTTTTAATGTAAAGGGTCATGATCATCAATTAAAAGACAAAGAATTCGCTTTTCTTCTTTAAGATTTTGCAGTATGTTTTCTGCAAGAGACACACTGAATATGTAAAGGCAAACAAAGGTTGAAAATGCAAATTTGGAAAAGAGTATTTCAGGTAAATATGAACCAAAAATATCTTGGGTAGCAACCTTAATAGTTGAAAAAGAAAAGTATTTTAAACGGTAAAAAGGGAGGTTATAAACTGGTAAAGGAAAAGAACAGGAAGATATAATTTTATGAGCATATATATATATACATAACAATATAATTTCAAACTGTATAAAGAAACAACTGACAGAATTTCAGGGAGAAATTGGTAAATCTCATTAATTATAAATTTAGATTTTAATATACCCTTTGAAACCATAGGTCAAACAGACAAAAAATAAACAGTAATATCAAAGATCTGAACGAATCAGTTAAGTCAGGCTATTGGACAATATAAAACTGTACAGTAAAAATCAGAGATTACACTTATTTTATGCATGCACATAGAAAATTAAAATTCCATGTATTAAGCTACAAAGAAAGCTTCATTTTATTCCAAGCGTGAGTATCATGCAAGCTATGTTCTCTGACTATAAATCAATAATATTAAAAATCAACAAAACCATATGATTGAACACTAAAAATCATTTCAAGTAATTACCACTGGATTAAAAAGAAAATTATAAAGGAAACTAAAAAATGCTTAGAACTGAATATCAATGAAAACACTAAAGTACAAAAATTGTAAGACAAAAATTATGCTAAACATTAATTAGAGCAAAAGTTCAACTCTAAATAAATTTATCAGTAGATAAGAAAAAAATAGAAATTGAGCAAGAAAGTAAACTCAAAGAACCAAGAAGAAAGAAAATAATAAAGATATAGTAAAATTAATCAAATAGAGAACAAACAAAAGAATATTAACAAAACCAGTAATTGGTCCTTGGAAAGTTTAATAACATAAACTTCTGGAAAAGTAACCAAAAAATGAAAGAATATACAAATAAAAGTATAGAATAAAAATGATGAAATAACTACTAACTAACAGAGGTAGAAAATTAGTGAGAGAATAAGGTCAACAACAATTTTTTAAAAAGCAGATAAAGTGGATAAAAAAGCCAAAATTGAAGCAAGAAGAAATAGCAAACCTGAATAAACCAACAAGCATTAAATAAACCAAATGATTTGCCCCTCACCAAAAACCTCAAGCCCTTATTGTTTTATAGATAATTCTGCCAACATTTTAGGGAATATTTAGCTCTTATCATGAACAAGCTATTCCAGAAATTAGAAAAAAAACTAATTAAAAAGAATTAGAGTTGCCTAATTTTTGAATCTGATGAACTATTGATTCTAAAAACAGATAAGGAAAATCAAAGAAAATAAATTATAGCCCCATTTTACTTACAAATGCAATTGCAAACATGTTAAATAAAACAGTGATTTTATAAGAAATATTTAAAATACATTATGATCAAGATTAATTATTCCAAAAATACAAGGATAGTTCAACAGCAGAAATTTTATCAATTGCCATAATAATAACCAAAGGAGAAAAATACAGATTTACCACACTGGATGCATAAAATGATATGATAAAATTCAACATTAATTTATAATTATTAAAAACATAGAAAATATAGAATAAAATGGAATTTCCTAAGTTCGTAAAGATTATGTAACAAAAACTTATTACAAATATTTTTAATATAGAAACATTAAGACTGTGAAAGGACAAGAATATCTCTTTCAGCACTACTGTTTGATATGCTACGGGAGATTCTAGCCAGCACTAAAAGGAAAAGATGTAAGAAATGACACAAACTGGTGAAACTATCATTACTTTTAGATTTAAAAACATAGTCCACAAACTATTAGAAATAATAAGATCTCTACAAAGTAACCGACTATAAGATAAACTTTAAAAAACCATTAGCATTTGTCTGTACTGGAAATAAGCTAGAGAATAGATTTAAAAGTACATCATTCACAATAGCAAAGAAACTATAAAACATCAAATAATTAGCTCAATTAAAATGTACAGAATCTTTGATAAGTTACTGATAAATTACATATATGCATACTAATGATCCAGCAATCTCATTACTAAGGAATTTATCCTAAATATATCCTCATGTACAACAAGCTGTTGTAGCATGTTTATTGCAGCATATCTTTTGTCGACAGGGAATTGGAGTCAAAGTATCCTTCAATGGGGATTAGATGCCACCACTTAGAAAGTTAGAGGCAAGGAGTAAAAATGTACACACAGCAAACCTGGGAATGTTTTAAAAGCATAATTCTGGGTGAAAAAATAAACAACAAAATGAGATTTTTACTGCAGTATCGTCTATGTAAACTTAAGTTTCACGCACACCAAAAAACAACACATGTTTTACAAGAACACATAAAAACAGAAAGCTGTGTGACAACATGTTTGAATTGTTGTCTCTTGTGTCGAGGGGTAGGTAAGGGGTGAGTGTGAGGAATGGGGCCAAAAGGAAATAAATAAATTAAAGTGTAACTAAAGTAATAACAAGAAAGTAGTTTGGCACAGACAAATAAAGGTAGAATGCCATAGAACTATAACTAATCCAATCTTTTGCACCTGATACCCAGAAAAATAAGTTAACCTCATTCTCTATTTTTAAGTACCTATATTCAGAGCTGCTCTAACAATGGCAGCAAAGGGGAAGTGAAATGGTTAAGGCTGGGCTGCACTGGTTACAGATCCACAAGATAAATGAGGCGAGGAAGCAGCACCATTGGTTCTGTGCTGTGTCCATCTTTCTTGCAGCAGAGCAAACAAGACAGCAACACATTGATTTACAGTAAAAGGGCCTATCTTTGCAACCAGAAGGGTTGGAAACTTTATTTTTTTTTCAATGAGAGCAAATCACTCTTTTAAGGAAATCACTGAACATCTAAAGAGAGAGGCTTTGAAAAATAAATTGATGAAATAGGTGGATGCTTTATGTGTCTCCTCAAAGTGCATCATAATTTTCAGCTTTAGCCATTTTTTTAAAGGTAGCCATTTTTCCTACCTTACCTGGTTTAACTGCAACCCAGGTGATTACAGACTTTATTGGAGACCATCCTGAAATGGGGATTGCTAATGATAACTTATGTTACTAGTCTGAGTTTCCTTAAGGCATAATGAATAATACATAGCATCATTATTATGTCCTAGAAAAAGAAAGGGGGGAGGGGCCTGCTTTTAGAGAGATGAAAGTAGGGACTTCAGACTGAATCTCAGAGGCGACTGGCATTTAAGGAAATGAAGGATATCATTTCCTGCAAATGATTCTTGTTTGCTGCCAAATGCCAATTTAGGATTCACATAATACAATGACTGCTTTGCCACTTGAACTCCAAAATGAAATTACCTCTCTGTCTGGGACTTCTTCAACTGCTTTCAGCTACTTTGTTTTGGTTGGCTATCTGAATTTTGTTTTATTCGTACAATCTACCTGGAGAGAAAAATTACTTGCTTTTAGCTTCTTTAGCAGGAACCCAATTTTTAAGCTCAATGGGAAAAAAGAAAGCATGATAGATTTTGGCAAGGTTTCCGAAGTTACTTGTTTGGAGTCTGAAATGATGTTATTAATCTCCTGGTAAAGGCATTATATTTATTCCATTAAGGGAAAAATTAAATATTTTTCTGTTTATCTAAGAACCTCCTGGGAATAGAAAGCATAACTTCAAGGAATACAAAATGTGCCAGCAATGTACTAGGGATAATAAAATGCAACTCTTTGACTTTTATTATCGCCAACATTTTCATTGTTCAATTCAGCTCATGGTCATTGAGGATCTGATATTTCTAGGTACTCTGTGTGATACAAAATATAAATATTTCCTAATTCCTACCCTCAAGTAACGTAAATATCAGAGCTTAGAGAAGAAGATATATACACTACTAATTGTAATGCAATATATAATGCAAAAAACAACACAAAGGAAATCTAAGGAAAGTAACATGGGCAGGATAGAAGAGGGAGGAATTAGCTTCTGAGAAGGGAATCTGGAAACACTCAGTGGAGAAAGTGACATTTGACCAAAGCCCTTAAGGACGTATAGAATTTCACTAGACAGATATGGGAGTGCAAATGCATCCTGGGCAGCAATAACAATAAATACAGGGTAAGGAGTATAGATTGCACATCTGTGAAATAGTGAATACTCTCTATCATTGAAAGTATGGAACAAGTGCATTTCTCAGGACATGACAGTATAAGACCTTGTGGCAGAAGGCTTGGATATGATGCAAAAGAAACTGGGTTTACTATGTGGATAACACTCAGGTCCCAGAACCTACTTGAGCAGGGTAGTGACAGAATGTGACTAATACCTGGGTAAGAGTGTGAAGGATGAATTTCAGGGAAGAGAATGGAGCCGTGGTAATCAGTTCAAAGAATTCACAGAAATCCAAGAGAAGAGTACTGAGAATGGGAGGGAAGAAATACCTTCAAGAGGCCTCATGGATACATCATTTTAACAGGGTTATGGGATGAGATGTATTAACATGCTTTCTTCTCTTTAGTTTGTTTTCATATAACTTTCTCCCTATTCAGCCAGAGGCAGACATATGACTTAGGTATTTTTAGGATTGTGATAGTAAGAGTGAAAGAGAAATTAAAAGGCGAAGTTGAGCCCTTAACCATTAAAAGAGAATTTTGACGATAAAGACTAGCTCTGTCACATCAAGACTACTTATGAAAGACAAAGCGAATGAAACCTGGAAAGGCTGAAACCTTTCTACAAAGAGACTGCTGTGAACTTGAAGGAACTGCTTTAAACAGGAAGAGATGATATACCTCAAATTGGCAATTTTAAGTACTCACAACACCCGCCTCTCACCCACCACCATCATCAGAATTAGGAAGTTGTGAGCTCAAAAGTGATATTAGAACTCTATAGGATACAAAGATACTTGTCTACTGCACATTATCAGTCCCCTACATAATCAACAATACTTGCTAACTGATTCAAAGGGGTGAGAGTAAAGGGTAATGAGTCAGAAGGATAAAATACACAGAGAACGAGACGCGATGGTGAGCCATGAGCCAAGGAATGTGGGCACCTCTAGGAACTGGAAAAGAGGAGCCTGACATTGACATAGATTAAGTAATGCCCAGTTCAGTGGCCCTGGCCTGTGACTGGTGGGAAAAACACAGGCGAATTCAGTGACTGCACATCTCTGTACAAGCCCACATCTCAGAGGCACCAGAGATGGGGAGAAGGAAGAGGAAGCCCAAGCAACATCATTGTTATACAAGCATGTGATCAGGGCACAGCTGTGGCACTAGGGCTGCTTAGTGGTCTGGCAGGCCATTATGTAACCAAGAGACAATTCCTGAGCAAGAAGAAGAGAAAAGACTGAATAATGGACTGGGTAAAGGCTTTGGTATCAGTAAAATATTTTTTTAAAAAAAGTAGCATCCATACTTCTGAACCTGGGTTAAAGGGAGCACAGTGATCCCAGTAATCAAAGTAGGGAACAAGGTAAAGAAATGGAACTAATAGGATCCGTTTAGGGCTCTTGACTCTAAAGTACCAATATGTAGCTAGAACTAGGAGTCTGGATGGGGATCTCTACTGGAGAGTCATCCCATCAAATTGACTATTGAAGCTAGGAGTAAATAAAATTTACTTCCTGTCTTAGTGCAGGCTGCTATAACAAAATACCATAGACTGGGTGGCTTGAACAACAGATATTTAATTCCCACAGTTTTGGGGTCTGGGAACTCCAAGGTCAAGGTGCCAGCAGATTGAGTTCCTGGTGTTGGCCCATGTTTTGGCTTGCAGATGGCCACCATCTCGCTGTGTGCTCACAGAACCTCTTCTTTTCACATGTGTGGAGAGAGATTTCTATGTCTTCCTCTTCTTATAAGGGCACTTATCCCATCATGGAGGGCCCCACCCTCATAACCTCATCTACACCTAATTATCTCCCAATGGCCCCAACTCCAAACACCATCACATTGGGAGTTAGTGTTTCAACATATGAATTTTGGGAGAGACACAAATATTCAGCCCATAACACTTGCCCTGGAATAACGTATAGGGGGAAGAGGAAAAAAGGATGAGAAAATATCTATAAAAACAAACCTTTAAGATGTGTGTGAGGGGAGGGGCAGCAGCCATTATGAGAACCTGAGAAGGACTGAGTTGAATCAGTCAGAGAAGGAGGAACAGAATCAGAGTATGCATGAGTGAGGTATGAAAATATCAAAGGGAAAGAGAGCATTGAGCAAGAGGAGGTAGGTAACTGGGCAAAATGCTTCAGAAAAGGTAGCTATGAAAAGGACCAGAAAAGACCACAGAGTGTGGCTGCTAATAATGGTGATATTATTTAATATGCTTTATATCTCAATACTGCCAGATGCTGTCTTAGTTGTTCTTTTTTTAATTACAATATTACACAGGCACCATAAAAACACTTTATCTAAATCAGCTTTGCCCTCTGGTTCCTTATCTGAAGGATAAAATATAATGCAGGTTTAATCATTCAGCTAGCTTATGAACATGTTAGGAAATTAAATTAACGCTTTTAAGTCAGTGCTGCTCTGGTGACCGAAATAATGGTCTTGAGTCCTGTCCAAGTTAACAAAGCTTCCCAAGTACTTAATTAATGGGCAGATTGAATAGCGTTTGCAACAGGACATTTCCTTGTACTCTAACTTCCTCTCTGGCAGTAAGTTTTCTACAAAGGTATCAATTAGTGACCTGTAATCACTAAATGGATTTCTCGTTCCAGCTTTCACCAAATGACCCCTAAATGCACAATTGCTATAATCAGTCACTATGTTGTGTACATAGTACTTAGGACTGTCTTCGTAAAATATTTGGAAATTATTTGCTTGCTAGCATTATGAATTTGAATTCAGAATCTCCAATTAAAATTTCAAAAAGCATTACTTTACCCTTTTTAAAAAGCCAAACAAACAGGTCAATTGTGGAAGACAATCCAACAAAAGTACTTACAAAATAACCGTATGCTTGTAGCATCAAGTAAAAAGCATTCGTTATTTTAGTTCTTAACATGAACATGAAAAAATTAAACATAAATGTGGTTATATTATCAGTTAATGTTAAAGTAACAAGGAGGCTATATAGTTAGTATCTTGTCTTCAATTATTATTGATCTAAACTGACTATGAACATGTCAGTTTATAATGAGAGGCTTAAAACGATTCCTAAAAATTTCACAGAATATCTGTCTAAACATCTTATGGAGTCTTGGTTTCTTTCCACAAAAAATAGCCTAAGATATGGCTACCGAATGCTTTGTTATTGTTTTGTTCTTTTAAAAGAAGCCAATCCTGTGAGAGAGGATGGCTGACAAGAAATGATAAATCCAGTGTAGCATACCAGTACTTGGGTTATTAGGCAGCAAATGGTCAAGCTTATCCTGTGCTTAATTGTAGCTTTTATTAAAGAATGATAAATAATAATAAGTAAAGGCAAGATTGATTTAACTCTTATTTTGTGCTAATATTCTAAGTGTTTGTCATGTAATATTTATTGAATCTTCACTATACCCCCCTTCAGTAAACACTATCATTATCTATTCTAATAGATACTATACATATCACTATTTTACAGGTTAGGAAAATGAAGCCCAAGAGGTTAAACAAGTTTCCCAAAGTTGTAACACTTTGTTTGGGTTTTTAAATGATAGTTCCTACATTTCTCATCTCTTTAATGTAGCCTCTCTCTTAATATTCTGAAAAAGTTATATGGGAGAACTGATTTCTGTGAACCCATACAGGGTGGGGAAGATATCTCTTCTCCTCCTCCACCCTAAATGTGTTAGCTTTACCTTCATTATTTTTCACTTACTTTGCATCTTTCTATCTTCACTTGCTGATCTCATTTAGGTCCCAGACCAAAGCATGTTGGATATCATAATTTAAAACAAACAAATGGACTTCTGGGTCCTCTGGGGGGAAAAAGATACATAAGGAGAAGGCTTGCTATCCTGGATATAAGATGGCGGTCAAGAATTTGGAGTGAATTCTAGCTCAGCTGTTGAATAGCTTCTGATAATTGGGAGCTCTTGATCTATTTTACTAAATGAAGTGAAGGCAAAAGAAAAATTAGCTCTGAAATATTTTTAAAAATAGAAAACTCAGCATCAGTACTATCTTTCAAGAGTTGTAAATTGATTTGGATAGTCCTTTTTTTTTTTTTAACATCTTTATTGGAGTATAGTTGGATAGTTCTTAAACGCAGTACAGATAAAGCAAGATATGGTAAATATTCAGGACACTACAGCATTGCTGTTTTTAAATATTCTCATTTGCCTTTTTCTCCATAAATGATAATTTTATAATTATGAGGTTACCAATTCTACATATTATCTAGATGCTGTAGGAATTAAGTGAGATGGTAGTTCTGAAGGCATTTTGTGCACCCTAGCATATCATAAAAAGTTAAGTTGTTTTACCATAACTTGGTTGAAACAATCCACTATGGCATTAATTCTCAGTTACAGGAATATAGGTGAGGTGCTGTGAAACTACTGCTCTTGTGAGAAACAGAGGTAGAAATTACAAGCTGCCCCACAGTCCACTGAACCATGATCTTGGAGTTCACTTATCACTTAGAAGCTGCATTCTCCCCCTCCTTTCTCTCCCATACCTCTTTTTCTTCCCCTGCTTCTTTCTCTGTCTCTGATTGATTGTTAAGGCTCCAGTGACTTTAATTAGGCTCTCCCTCTGGCATACCTCAGGCTCTAAAATCTAGAGTTGTTAAGCTATTTATTTAGTTATTTAGTTATTTATACACCGATTTTTTCCCCCCATAAAGGGTTAGGGGTCCTAAGAGGTTAAATTATTTGTAAGAGTATATTTCATTATTCAAATTATATGCATGATAAGCACTCAGAAAGGCACCACTGCACAGAGACTAATGCCTGCATTAGACCTCAGTCCCTACCATTTTAATAAAAAGAGTGTGCTACTACTTATTGGGGCATTTTTTAACCTGTCAAACACCATACTAGGTTATTTACTTAATTCTCTCCGTTGAAACTCTCAATAACCCTGCAAAGGAAATTTTACTTTCCCCATTATAGAGATGAGGAACTGAGGCTCAGTAAAATGAATGTAATTTGCCCCAAATCACACAGCAGCTAACGTACAGGGGCAAGATTCAAACTTAATTCTGGCTGACACCAAAACCATTACATCGCATTAGGGGAATTTTTTATTTGTTTATTTGTTTGTTTTGAACTCATTCACTAAATTTAAACTCCAATGTGCTAATGAGAATAAAGCAACATAATAATCCTCTTAAGGCTGTATAGAGGATCATTTGGTCTAATTCTCTATATCAGGGGTCTCCACCCCTGGGTCGCGGACCAGTACCGGTCGGCAACCTGTTAGGAACCGGGCCAGGAGGTGAGTGGCGAGTGAGCGAGCGAAGCTTCATCTGCCGCTCCCCGTCGCTCGCGTTACCACCTGAACTACCCCCTCCACCCATGTTGTTGCAAATGGCAAAATTTCATTCTTTTTTATGGCTCAGTAGGTATTCCACTGTATATGTATACCACATCTTCTTTATTCAGGCATCCATTGATAAGCAACTTAGGTTACTTCCATATCTTACCTTTTGTAAATAGTGCTGCAGTGAACATAGGGGTACATATATCTTTTCAAATTTGTGTTTGGGTTTTTTTTAAAATAAATACCCAGAGGTGGAAGAGGATTAAGAGAATCAAACTCCCAGCTATAAAATAAATAAATCACAGGGGTGTAATATACACAGAGGGACTATAGTCAATAATATTGTAACAACTTTGTATGGTGATGGATGGTAATTGGACTTAGTGTGGTGATTATTTCATGATGTATAAAAATATCAAATCACTGTGTTGTATACTTGAAACTAATATAATATTTTATATCAAGTATAACAATGAAAATAGTGGCTGCACCAATTTACATTCCCAACAACAATGTACTTGTGTTCCCTTTTCTCCACATCCTCACCAACATTTGTTATTTGTAGTCTTTTTGTTGATAGCCATTCTGACAGCATGAGGTGATATCTCATTGTAGTTTTGATTTGCATTTCCCTGATGATTAGTGACGTTTTCATGTGCTTGTTGGCCATCTGTATATCTTCTTTGGAAAAATGTCTATTCAGGTCTTCTGCCTATTTTTTAATCAGGATGTTTTTTATTTTCATAATAAAAAAGAATAAAATTTTGCCACGTGCAACAACTTGAATGGACCTGGAGGGTATTATGCTTAGTGAAATAAGTCAGACAAAGACAAATACAATATGTTACCACTTATACATGAATGAATATAACAAAACAAACTCATAGATATAGAGAACAAATGAATGGTGACCAGTGGGGAGAGGGAAGGGGGAGGGGCAAGAAAGGGGGAGGGGAGTAAGAGATACAAACTACTGTGTATAAGATAAATAAGATACAAGTATATATACAGAGAATATAGTCAATATTTTATAATAACTTTAAATGCAGTATAGTCTATAAAAATACTGAATCACTATCTCATACACCTGAAACTAATATAATATTGTAAATCAACTATACCTCAATGCAAAATATAAATATATAAATAAATAAATATCACTGATTCATCCACCCAAATCTGAGCATTTAACCAAAACCACACATACTTGGGGTTTCTTATACACACTTTTCTTCTTCTATCCATTCCTTCCTCAAGCAATGTGATCACAGTACTTAGCCATGGCTTTACTAATTGTCTACTTAACGTCACATGATGCAGAGGTGTTCTCAGGAACAGGCCCCTCCTCTCCAGCCTTTCCTTCACTGATGATTCTCCGGAGATACCCTCCACTGGGCATAATGACCTCTGCTGGTGAAGGGTACTTGGAATGAACAATAGCTGAGGAAACCCCACAGAAAATCTAAGCATACAAACTAGGCTATAGTGAGCAATAAGAAAGTATCCATCTGTTTTGGAGAAGACTAGCTATCTGGTCACCAAATCCATTCCCCCTTCCTCCTGGTAACACATGTAGAATGCATTTCCCACATTTCCTTAGTTGATTTTTACCATGAGACTAAGTCTTAAGCAGTGGAATGTGGTTAAAAATAGTTTATATTTTTATAAATAGTCACTTCCAGGTGACTCCCATGCAGTTGTCCATGATTTTGCCTCACCAGCTGGCTGGAATGGAGATGACCTTCCAGGGCACATGTTCACTGTGATAGATCCACATAAAGGCAGCAGCCTGGGCCCATGATTTATCACTTCAAGGGAAACCACTCAACACTGGCTGGACTGTTACATGAGAAAAATTAAAACTTTAAAATTGTGCTAAGCTACCATAGTGACGGGGCTTATCTACCAGATTCTGGTGTTATCATAATTAATACAAAAATCTGTATCCTGAAGTGAGATGCTTTCGTTACAAAAATGTAAAACATGGGGCATTAGCTCAGTGCTCAGATGTTGGCAGGAAAGTGATGTTGGCAGAGGTTTGGAAAATGGAGATTCACGTTACGTGGGGGCAGAGCATTCGGTAAAGATGCTTCTGCTTCCAGAACAGCCATACCATGTTGACCCCTTTCTCAGATAGCAATGAAAAATGAAAAAACAATTATGGAATGCACCAGAGAGTGAACAAAAGCAGGTAGATTCTGGAAAGGAGTCAACACTTGAAAGAAGATAATGGCCTCAAGAAGAATTCTCCATCCTTATTACTTTTAGCCTAACAATAGGCTTCAATGGGTGATGGGTTGAGTCTAAAACACTGATAGAACACCCAGAGTCTTTCTGGGATGAAGAACCAGTGGATAGATTGCAGGTAAACACAGCTGCTGCAAAGTGAGAAAGAACCCTGGAAAGAAGAGATCCTGAGAGATGGAACCTCAAATTCCATGTGTAAACCCTGCCCAAATCTCTGGCCGACCTCGGAACCATATGTATGCGGGGAAGACGTCAAGCAGCATAACCAGTAATTAGAGAATGGAAATCTTATTTTAACTCCTACCCAAGAGGTGGAGTTTTCAGTTTGAGTCCAATAAAACTACTATTACAAACAACAACAACAACAACAAAATCTCGAGATTTGGCAAAGCAATATGATAACATCCAGAGTCTCCACTCCAACTGTTCAAAATATCCAGGATACAACCCAAAAAAACTTTAAATACAAAGAAACAAGGAAATATAACTCATTCTTAAGAGAAGAGACAATCAATAGAGACTTGCCTCTGAGATGACCTACATGTTGGATTTAACAAAGAAGAATTTAAAAATAGCTATTATAGCTAAGCTCACAAATGTGAAGAAAAAATGCTTGTAATGAGTAAATGTGTAGAAAATCTCAGAGATAGATACTATAAAAAGAACCTATGGAAATTCTGGAACTGAAAAAGGGTATCTGAAACTAAAAATGCATGGGATGGGTTTAGCAGCAGAATGGAGATGACAGAGTAGTTTGTGAACTTGAAGATAGATCAATACAAATTATTTGATCTGAAAAGCAGAGAAAAGATAGAAAGAAAATGAAAAGAGTCTTGGGGACCTGTAGAAAAATATAAAAAAGTAGAACATATGTATAATGAGAGTCCCAGGAGGAGACAAAAAATAGGGCAGAATAAAATATTTGAATAAATAATGGCCAAAATTTTCCTAAATTTTGTAAAAGACAAAATTTTACAGATGCAAGAAGTTTGAGGAAACCCAAGAAAGATAAACTCACATGTAACCACACTTAGGCCTATCATAGTCAACCTGCTGACCAAAGATAAAGAGAAAATCTTGAAAATCACCGAGAAAAAACGACACATTACGTACAGGGGAACAACAATTCCAGTGACCTCAAGCTTTTCATCAGAAGCAATGGAATCCAGATGACAATGCAAAAACATCTTTAAAATGCTGAAAAAAGCACTGGGGAGAGGAGGGTGGTAAACCTGTTGACCTAGAATCCAGTGACTCCTTCAAGAATGAAGGCAAAATAAAGACATTCTCAGATAAAAGTAAACTAAGAAGAAACATCCAGTAAAATTGTTGCCAATGAAGAAAGGAGGGCAGATCACATGCCTACTCTGCCTGAGACCTAGAAGTGGTGGGAGTCAGAGTAATAGTGTACACCTGCTCTCGTTATATTCTTTCAGCAAAGTATCACACGGAAGATAGAAACTCAGGAGAGGGTTGGCTGGTTTGCAGGCAAAAATGAAAAAGAATAAAGAGAAACCAGAAATTTAAGACCTTTATGGTTAGAGCAGCTAGATGGAATCTAAATGAGTGAGAAGTAAAATTCTCTTTTGTTAAGCCACTGAGATTTTGATATTTTTCTGTCATAGTAGTAAGATTTATCATAATTAATATGGCAATGGTAAATTTCTTTCATTTGATGAGTGTACATCTCTGTGTGTGGATAAATCAGGATGAAGAGTTTACAGATTCCTGGTTGCTTATGCCACCTAACTCTTTGACACTATTTTATGTTCATTTAGTATTTGTGACAATGGGGACTTTCTATAATCTTTAAATAATTGTCTTTTCAGATGAATGTTCCTATACCCGTTTTTAAATCACCACGGTATACAGAAAAACACAGTTTAATACATGTTGTTGATACAAATATAATAAATAAAAAGAAAACCTAAAATAAGAACAAATAAGCATCTTAAGATGGGCTTTTTATTTCATTATTATCTACAAGGTAAATGTTGTTTTCTTACAGACTTGCCTAATGAGATTTAGACTAAAAATGGAGCCCCAACTTTCTAAAGTAGTCATAAAGTGTTGTATTAAAAGCAAAGGAATTAGCTGGTTTGTTGCTACAATTTGCTTCTTCAAATAAATTTATTATTCAAAAATAATTTTTTTAAATAAAATTATCTATTTTTCAACTACAGTGAAAAATCATTTTTATTCCTGAATATTCTTTTCTCTCCTAAGTAATCCAAAGCCCTGGAACTTTGTAAGAAAAATAACTCTTAGAGTCTATAAAGAAATTTCTTCAAATAGAAATTTAGTTAATTCTCACTTTTCTGTGAAGTACATAAGCCAGAAAATATTGCTTAGCTAGTTTATAATAGAAGAGAAATATGGCCTCATCACTTAATAGGGCTCTAATTTCTAATTAATCAAATATCATCAGCTGAATGAAAGGTCTGAATTCATGATAGACAGACATGAAATAGTGTTATTTTTCTGTAATGGCCATTCCCAGTCCAGCACCACACAGCTATCATAGCTCTCCAATCAGCTGTAGTATTATTAAGAACTAATCTAGTGCAAAATCTCATTTTCATCTCCTATGATCTCCCCAACTCAAGCTTTGCCCATGCTAGAGGAAATTTCCTGGGGGAGGAAGGTGTAGATGCTCCTCTTATGGTCCTAGCTCCTTCACGGTAGTGGTGAGAAAAACTATGGGAAGAAAGCAGAAAGTCTTTTTCCTTAAACAGAAATGAAATCTGTTGGGTGCTCTTGTTTCAAATGTTCATTTTAGAGCCCGTCAATGACAGATATGGAATGCTCTCAACATTTTTGTAGAAACCTTGTGAGTTTCCCAATGTGGGAGATATGACTATGCCATGAATCTCTCTGCTCATCACTTTTGGACTACATGCTGCCTAACAGTCCTGGACACTTGTAAAACCCCTGGAATAAATAATAAGGTAGGAAGACTTCTGTGTGGGTTGTGGAGGTATGAGGGGGAACCCCTTGCCTCTGATCGAATTTGCAGCTGGTTGAACAAACAGGGATTTTCCTAGTGGACCCCAGCTACTGCTGAATGGTGAAACAAAATTTTTATTTGTGCTAAGATGTTTTGATTTGTTATAAACTATTTTTAGAAATTTTTTCAGAACATTATGCCACTGTGCTAAACTAGAAAAATGGGATATTTAAAAGTATTTCCTGTAATGACCAATAAATTCAGAAATATGAATTCATAGAAATTTACAAATAGAAAATCTAATATTTATGTCATTATCAAACATTGAAGAAAGTTATATCTGATACACAGTCTTAGAAGGAATATATTTTGGTATATATGACAATTATGCCTTGATTGCAAAAAAAAGTTGTATACAATACAAAATGTGCTAATATGGTCAATGGTGAATTGCATATTTTATATTAAACAACTTTCAATTTTCAGTCTATAAGTAATAATATTTACTATTTATAGAATACCTTTAAGGGCCAGATTTGTAATTCCTTTTTTATTCCATTAATTTGTATTATAATTTTGTGAGGAAAGCATTTCCTGCTTTTTACTGAGGTAATTAAGATTGTAAGGAACTTGTGGTGACATATTCTAAAGAGCAGCTCAGTTAGGATTTAAATTCATGTTTTCTGACACAAAAGCCTGTTCAATTACCACTATCTATCTTATTTGCAGATGAGCTGGACAGACCAGCTTGTTCTGAAATGCGTTTTAGCTCTTTTCACATCAGTTCAGAAAATATATATATATTGAAAGTATTTTGTTCAATATATAACCAAAACATATAAACAGTTATACAACTCAATATCAGAAAAACAACCCAATAAAAAAAAATGTGCAGAAGACATGAATAGACATCTTTCCAAAGAAGACATACAGATGGCCAACAGTACATGAAAAGCTGCTCAACATAGATAATCATCAGAGAAATGCAAATTAAAACCACAAAGAGATATCACCTCACACCTGTCAGAATGGCTGTCATCACAAAGACCATAAATAACAAGTGTTGGTGAGGGATTAAGAGATACAAGCTGCTATGTATAAACTAGATAAACAACACAGATATACTTTACAGCACAAAGAAATAGAGCCATTATTTTGTAATAACTTTAAATGGAATATAATCTATAAAAATATTGAATCACTGTGTTGTACACCTGAAACTAATATAATATTGTAAATCCACTATACTTCAATTAAAAAATATTTTGCTCAGCTAGGCATGAGGCAAATGAAGAAATTCCTGAGTAGATTGATTGTGAAATGCTTTACCCCTTTGAGAAAATCTGAGCAGCTCGTCTAAGTCTGTGCCTCATTCCCCTATTCGAGAGGTACCCCCATCAGCAACCTGGCGAAATGGAAAGGGCATGGAACTCAGAGCCTGGTGGACCTGGGGATGAATCTTGGCATTGTTACTTACTATTTGCATGACTAGATTCATACCTTACATCATAAATTATATCATTTGTAAAATGGTGTTATGAACACCGACCTTATTTAAAGGTCAGAAATGGTATATGTGAATCACCTAGCATAGTGCCTGACACATTACATGGTAGTCCCTCAATTGTTAGTAATATTATTATTACATTAAGCATGTAATGGTAAGGTTTTGTTGCATAATAAAACATACCCAAACTTAGTTGCAATTTTTTTAATGATTCTGTGAATCAGCTTGGCAGTTCTTTGAGGCCAACTCATTCAGGATTATTTTGTCCAAGACCGCTTCAGTCACATGTCTGGCAGTTGGCACCTTACTGTTCTGGGCGAACCTCATCTTGGATAATTCATTTCTGCTTCATATAGTATCTCATCCTCTAGTTAGTCAACACTTCTTCACATGGGAGTCTCAGGGTTCCAAATAGGAACATGGGAGCAAGCCCCAAAATGCAAACACTTTCTGAGTCTCTGCCTACATCATGTTTGCTAGTGTCTGATTGACCAAGGCAAATTACCAGACAGATCACAAGGGTCTAGAGTCAGTGTGGGACAGTGCTACCAAAGACATGGATAAAGGGTATGAAATGACTGCTGGACATTTTTACAATCTACCAAAATCCCTAATTATACTAGGGACATAGTATCCCTCTTTGGAGCCCATGGCACGAAACCAATTTGTAAGACTCCCTCATAATTTAGCAATTGATGTGCTTAATCCATTTCATTTGGCATGAATACATCTTATTTTCTCAATCCTAATTCTGATTTCCATCAAATAATTTTATCCTAGGGTTGTAGTACTGTGTGTGTCCTATATACCCACCACTAATTTATTTTGAAAATGAAGTCAATGCACTAATGATTTTTCTATGCAGCTAAATACATAATATCTGACTCTAAAGCCCTATCACATTGATAAGACTTAAAGAATTTTCCTAATATCTGTTGCTTGTGACTATGCTATGGGCCTTGTTGCTATTTGAAGAATGGTGCTCTGGTGCAGTAGACAGCAATTTTGCTCAAACTAAGTAACCCTGTCCTTGACTGCCTTGACTGTACATACTAGTACATTCTCTCAGCTATAGTTTCTCTGCTCTCTGCTGTGATGTTACATTGCTTCAGGCTGCGATTCAGTGAATCCTTCAAACGCACCCTTGGGCACTCATGCTCAACCAACGTCCGAGAGATTAATCTAAGCTACTTTTCAGTGTACTTTATTCTTCCATCACTCATAATCCTAACACGTTTGAGCTCAGCAAGGGTGAATTTGATTATCTGGCTGCTAAAAGCTTTGTCTACCAAATGTTATGAAGAACAATTTGTGAGAAGTAAGAACAAATTTACCCAAATAACTAAATGGGACATTTATAAGTGTCGCAGTCACATAAACAGGAGTGGACATTTTCACATCACGTAGCTGAAAAACTATAAAGCAACAAATTCTGGACAAAAATCAGCTGTTCCCATCTCTTCAGGGATGCAGTAACACATGAATTTCAGACAATTTAAAAAATAAGATTACCAGATTTCTGGGCATGATGTAGTTTTCCACAGCTCAACTAACAAACATGGTCTTAAATAAAAAACTGACTTCTTTCTGGAAGATTGCTGCATTATTTATAGTCTATGAAACAAGGATGACTTTCTCTTTCATGTTTGTTTATTTTAAATTTTGAAGCACTTTACTCTGAGCATGACCCAAGCTTCCTCTGTTACATGAGTTAATTTAACTCCTGGTTTGTCCTATTGTGATCATTGCCTCGTCTGGGAATCCCTAGGTTGCTTTGAATCACCAGAGGTCAGTCAAAGGAACTGGTCACAATAGCAATAAAAGGGGAAATATTCTTGAGTTTGTATAACCCATCGGGAGAACTCTCAAGACAAGCCAAAGGTTTCGCTTTAGTCACAAAAGCTGACCTTCCTCCTTGTGGTCTTCACTGCTGCACCCAGCCTGTCATTGAAGGAAGATGCTTGACTTCACCTTCACTGTGGAATGGTCACACACCTTCATTATACGTGCTGTTTCCACCAGAAAAGCAGATATGAGGCACACTCTTCTTACAAACGTTTTAATTCCCTGTGGGACTCCCAAAAGATGGTTTGTTTTGCTCTCAGTTTTTTAAAACAGCCCACTCAAGTCTTAATCCCCTCACCTTGGTACCACACCACCAGCCTTTTCAAAATCCTCGATATCATTTATTCTAAGAGATCCACTAGATATCCAGGCTGATAGGACTCTTATGGCTGAGGATAGCTGTTCCTAAGTTCCCAATATTATGACAATTAGCTTCTCAAAACTTAAATCCTGCTATGCCATTAAGGGCCAACCTTGTGCCTTACTCACTTTTCTGACCATTAACCTCTAAAACAGTTTTATAGATTAAAATCACTTTTGTTCCTTCAGTAATTATATTCCATTGGATGAGATTTAAAATGAACTCCTTACTTTGTAGTAAAGTAAGGCACACTTGGGGTTCCACTGGACCCCGTCTCTAGATTCTGCTCTGACTTCCCTCCCATGTACATCATTCTCTTTTTCAAATCCTCTCACAACTTTTCCCCATTGTCTTATGTTTTTCTTCCCTCTACTAATTATGGGTTCCTCTCCCTCCAATCCTCTTCTCAGTGACACAGTACTGTTCTCCTTCTGTAGAGTAGGAAAGATTTCTCCACAGCATAACCTCACTTTCTGTATGTGAGTCTGTGTGTATGCACACATATGAGTGCATGCCTTACTTAGTCCATTCAGGCTGCTATAACAAAAATGCCGTGGACTGGGAGACTTAAACATTTGTTGTTCAGCCTAGGAAGTTCATGATCAAGGCATTGCCAGATTTGGTATCTGGTGATGATCTGCTTCCTGGTTCATACAGAGCTGTCTTCTCGACATGTCCTCATGTGGCAGAAAGGTCAAGGGAGCTCTCTTTGGTCCCTTTTATAAAGGAAGTAATCCAACTCATGAGGACTCTGCCCTCATGCCCTAATCACGTCTCAATGCCCCACCTCCTAACCTCCTATTGAGGGTTAGCATTTCAACATATGAATTTGGAGGGTTACAGACATTCAGTCCATAGCACTGCAGGTGTGCATGTGTGGTGGGAATGTGTATGGTGGGAAGTGGAAATAGTGATGGTGGTGGTCATCAAGGTAGAAATCTATTGCATGGATTTTGTAAGTGAGTTTATTTAAATATTCTCGCCCAAAGGAATCCATTGGACCTATGTTAGCACAAAATAATGAAGAGGGATTCCTTTCAGACTTAATTCAGAGTCTTTAAACATTTAGTGAAACGTGTATTTGCCCTTCCAAGGCTCTTAAATACTAAAACACATAATTTATTCAAATAATGATTACTTAATGTTTTCTGTAAGGTAAGTTTCATATTATCCTGCTCTCATTTGCTATTTTCTCTTCAGCAGCATTCCCTACCTGATCTGTCATGTACGTTTTCAGTGAGGCTCACTGAGGTCATTACAGTGATGAATAGAGGAATCTGTACATTTGTACTACACAGTCCTCACTGAATTAATGAGAGCCATGCCAGTGGGGCTAAATCAAGCCTATCATTTCTGAAAGGCTTTGATTTTTGGACATTCATACCAATTACCATGTTTTTGTTGACTAGACAATGACATATCCAGCATAACATTGGTCAAAATTATTTTTACTGAAGGGAGATGACTCATGTGGACCCAGATGTAGTATTAGTTTTTCAAAGGGTAAAATATTTTATGGAGAAAAAAAATGAAGGGGAAAAAACCTTTTAGCTTCCATTGGAAATGAAACATAGCTATACTTTGATTTTTCATTTCATTCAAGCTAGAGTTGGTGGAAGTCAGCAGGGTAATGCTGGGGACATTCTCCAATTTCCTGGTCTTGTTCTTCAGCAGCATATTAAGCTTTCTAAAACATCAGTCAGGAGACAAAGAATTGGTTTTTTGAGGTAAAAACAGAAGGTATTACCTTTTCTCCTTCCTGTGTTTTTTCCTCTCCTCCCTACTACCTGCTGTTCTTTTTTTCTCTCCTTCCCCTGTCAGACTCCATAATCACCACATACACTCTACTTACTGCTACTCTCTGCTTTCATACCAAGGTTCAATACTGAGGTTGCTGTATGGTTATCTGGTCATTCATTCATTTATTCTGTCAGTCAGTTGTTCATCAAACATATGAGTATGTACGATGGATGGGATGTTAGTATCTGATTAGTATTTATGTTCTTTGTATACTTTTATGAAATAAAGGCACAACTACTTTATGATTTGGTAAGCGTATAGCAGACATCACTACAAAACCGTTTTCTACCATGGAAGCTCGCCAAAGATGACAACTATGAAAGCTAGAAGTTAGAAGAAATTAAGTGGAGTTTGAGAAACAAATGGGAATATTGTTTGTTGAGATCAGTTGTCCTTCTTCTCCTGAAACTGGTCTATAAGTTTGCTTCAAGGAAATTCAGTGGGGTCCACAACTTCCAGTTTTATTTCAACTCCTGGTGGGCTTTTTGTGTCACGAGCTTGGCTGATCTGGAAGAGAAAGAGTAAGCTTTCAGATGTCTGAGTAGCCAATTAAGGCAACAAGTCAAAAATGAAAGAGGTACATATCTATTCTTTTTCAGATTCTTTTCCCTTATAGGTTATTGTAAAATATTGAGTATAATTCCCTGTTCTATACAGTAGGTCCTTGTTGTTTATCTATTTTATGTATAGTAGTATGTGTATGTTAATCCAAACCTCTTAATTTACCCCTCCCTGCCCTTACCTCTTTGGTGACCATAGTTTGTTTTCTATGTCTGTAGGTCTATTTCTGTTTTGAAAATAAGTTCATTTGTATCTTTCTTTTGTTTTAGATTCCACATATAAGTGATATCATATGATATTTGTCTGACCTACTTCACTTAGTGTGATAATCTCTAGGTCCATCCATGTTGCTGCAAATGGCATGTAACTGAATCACTGTGCTGTACACCTGAAACTAACACAACATGTAAATCAACTATACATATGCATATATATATTAAAGGAAGAGGTAAGCCTTTAACCACTTGCTACAGATGGTATAAGCAGGGGTTCAATACTGGACGAAGCACTGTTCCATTTTCCCCCATGGAATGTCACCTCGATCCAGGGTCAGGTGGACCAGCACAGAGGTGAGGTCGTCTCCATGAACAAGGCTCTGGAAGTATTATGCACTCTGGGGTCATGGGGAGGGTGAAAGGGAAGGACTAGGAGTGGAAGAGTAGGTACTGAGTCACAGTGGGGAAGGATTTCAGTTTCTTATTAGAAGTCCTGCTTCCTTCCTACTCCATTCCACTCCAGGAGATCCTAATCTCTTGGATTATCTCTAACGCTAAATTACCGGTTTAATTCTGTCTTCTCAAGGATAAGTGGCATGGATGGATGGATGCATGTGGCATTAGGAGAGAACATGGATTTTGGAATTAGTGCTGCAACCTCAGACAAGTTACTGAACCTCTGTCTCTGTCTCCTCACCCATACATTGAGGCTAGTCATACTGAACTAATACCTACATAGTAGTGGGGAGTAAAGGAGATAATCAATGTACCTATCACATCATACTCAGTTATTTAATGATAGGTTTTGTTCCCCTTCCTTAGTTCCAAGAGTGCCAAGTAAATTTCTATGTGAAAAGTTTCTAGTCATGTATCGTGTGTGTAGGTGGCAAAAAAGATATAGGAGAAGAAGGGATAAAGGTATTTGTGATTCAAGTTTTGATTCCAGCCTGAAGATCATGTTCCAGAATTCGGGTTGTGAGGGCTCTCTGGTGATCTTGAGATGATGTTTAGAGACTGGATTAGCTGGAAAAGCCTCATGATATCACTAGTAACCTGACTTTAGAAGCTCTAAACATAAGGTATAACAATGTCCCTATGTGTAAACCAAAATAAAAATACACTAATCTACAAAATAAATGTAGTGAAATATTTTTTCTTATACTTACTACTTTGATGCTTTTTAAAAAACAATATTAAAGACAAAATTCTTTTGAAAAAAATTGGTTTAGCTTTGCTGGTGGTGTATGGGAATTTGCTTAGTCTTCTTAATTGGAAATTTAATCAAGAAAAGGCCTAGATCCTTTCCCTTGACTTTTATTTCTGCACACTTCACTATAGCTGCTATGCTTAAAAGTCCACTGTTCAAAACACTTTGGTGCAATTCTAGTTCCAGACAAGACTGAGAAATTGACTCCTTTCCACTTCTCCCACTGAATGCAAATACAAAATCTTAAAAGAAGTCAAGCAACTATCTGAGGACTCTGAAAAGCAGATGATAGCAAATATCCTCAAATCCTGAACTGAGGAACAGGAAAGAGAACTCCTGAGAGTCAGAGGGAGTGAAAAAGAATCCCCTGATGGCTTTCTTTTCCTTTATCATTCTCTTGCCCCTGAACCTCCAAGAAATCAGGCAGCCGCAGGGCAGCAATAGAGGCTGTATATGAGCATAAAACCCTAAGAGAGCAGAATCTTTTTCTCTGTCCAGAGTACTTATGGTCCCAAGATCACGGGGGAAATGCCTGTTGGGTTATTCTCTCTCTGTTCTCCCAACACCTAACCCAGATATGCAGACACAGTCACAGGAAGTATGTGACAGAGGGGAGAAACAGAAGCCTCAGATATTTTGCCAGAAGAGGTAAAATAGGGATCCCAGGGAACCAGAAAGTATCAAGGAGATCCTGGAGAGGAAAGAGCTCAAGAGATCTGACAAAATGGTGTATAAATTTTCTGGGCTCACTTCTGTATGCTTCAGACCCTGAATACCAAAGACTTTAAGAATTGAAATATGGGATGGAACACTTCCAAGGCCTCAGACTGGTGTCATATACATGCAGCAGATCCAAATAGCAGTGCAAAGACTTTGAAGAATACATTCATATTGAAACCGCAGAACACAGAAAGTAAGCAGTAAAATAAGGAAACAGAGTTATAGCAAGTAATCCAACAAGAGAGAGAAATGGAGATAAGAAATAGTACTCAATTAATCAAAAAAATTAAAGGCAAAAATATAGGAAAATAGAGCAAAGAACAGATGGGACAAATAGAAAACAAGTAACAGGTTGGTCGATATAAAACCTACCACATTAGTAATCACATTAGTTCTAAATAGATCAATCCCCCAATTAAAAACAAGAAATTGTTAGATTACATTAAAAAGTATGACACAATTTACTGCTATTTCAAATATAAAGACACAAATAGGTTAAAAGTAAAAGGATGGAAAAGAATATACCATGCTAACACTAATCAAAAGAATGCTGCAATAGCTATATTAATATCAGACAAAGTAAATGTCAGAGCAAGGAAAATTTTCAGTGATAAACAGGGTCATTACATAATGATAAAATGGTCCATTCAACTGGAAGACAAAAATAATGAATCCTAACTATGTCTGCATCTAAAAACAGAGCCTCAAAATACATGAAACAAAAACTGATAGAACAGAAAAATAAACAGACTAATTCACAGTTATAACTGGAGATTCCAACACTTCTCTCTCCATAACAGACAAAGTAAATAAAGAGAAAACCAGCAAGGATGTAGAAAAACTGAACATCACCATTGAACAATTGTATCTAATTGATATTTACAGATCACTCCACTCCACACTGAATACACATTCTTTTCAAGTGCCCATGGAACATTTATCATGATAGTCCATATTAAGCTCATGAAACAAACCTAAATTTCTTTTTTTTTTAGTTTGACTTAAAAATTTTTTTTATTGAAGTATAATCAACATATAGCATTATATTAATTCCAGGTGTACAACATAATGATTCAATATTTGTATATATTGTGACATGGTCACCACAATAAGTCTAGTTAACATCCATCATCATACATAGTTACAAAATTTTTTTTTCTTGTCATGAAAACTTTTAAGATCTTTCTTAGCAACTTTCAAATATACAATACAGTATTTTTAACTATGGTTACCATGCTGCACATTACATCCCTATGAGTTATTCATTTTATAATTGGAAGTTTGTATGCTTTGACCCCCATAACCCATGTTGCCCACTGTCCACCTCCTGCTTCTGGAAACCACTAATCTGTTCTCTGTATCTCTGAACTGGGGATTTCTTTCAGAAAGAAAGAAAGGAGGAAAGAAAAGAAAGAAAGAAAGAAAGGGAGGAAGCAAATGAGGGGAGGGAGGGAGGAAGGAAGGAAGGAAGAAAAAAAAGAAAGAAAAGAAAGAAAGAAAAAAAGAAAGGAAGGAAGGAAGGAAGAAAAAAGAGAAAGAAAGGAAGGAAGAGAGAGAGGAGGGAGGGAGGGAAGGAGGGAGGAAGGAAGGAAGGAAGAAAAAAGAGAAAGAAAGGAAGGAAGAGAGAGAGGAGGGAGGGAGGGAATGAGGGAAGGAGGGAGGAAGGAAGGAAGGAAGAAGGGGAGGAGAGAGAGGGAGGGAGGAAGGAAGGAAGGGAGAGAGAAAGAGAGAGAGAGAGAAAAAAGAGAGAAAGAAAGAGGAAGAAAGGAAGAGAGGAAGGAAGGAAGGAAGAAACTAAATTTCTTTTTAAAGTATTGATATCATGGCGGAAGGTGGGACTACGAAGAAGCATTATGGGAATATTTTGGGGTGGGGACAATGGAACTGTTCTTTATCCTGATTATGATGGTAGTTCCAGTAACTTATACAAGTGTTAAAACTCATAGACCCCACACACCAAAATATGTCCATTTCACTCAATGTTAACCATAAAAATTAAAATAATTCCATCTTTAACAAGCTGTGGTAGATATTACTAGTACTTAGCAATATCTTATTCTCCTCTCCTTTTGGGCATTATGATAATTATTCTCCTCGTCTGTGGTTAGACAGTGCCATGTAGACAGTGGGTTGTGAGTGAAGTGATATGTATTATTTCAGGTAAAACATAAAAGATTTGGGGAGAGGTCTCCAGGTGTTCTGCTGCATATACTGAGAAAGGCTGCATGTTCCAGATGGTGCAGTTTTAACAGAGTGGAGCCTCCATCAGTCTGGGTATCTGAGGGACTACAGACCAGAGTCATCCCCTCTCCCACCTTGCCAACCCATTAAAAATTTAAAATGAAAGTAGAATAAACTGTTGTTATGTTATGCCACTGGGTCACCTTGCCTGATATATAAACTAGTAATGCAAGTTGAGTGCTTCTGTTAACAAGAACCTAAAACATGTCACATTGACCTCGCAGTCATGTGTCAGCAGCAAAGAAAATAATATCAGAGGCTACAATGACAAAACATTAAGTAAAAATGATACTATTATATATAACTCAGAGGGCAGAAAATATATCTAATGTGCTTGTGGCTCTAGAACAGTGGTTCTCAATCAGGGTGATTTTTGCCCCTAAAGGAATATTGACAATGTCTGGAGACCCTTTTGATTGTCACAACTGAGAGTGTGCTAGTGGGTAGAGGCCAGGGATTCTGCTAAATTTCCTACAATGTACATGACAATCCCCCAACAAAGAATTTTCCAGCCCAAATATTGATGGTGCAGTGGTTGAGAGACTCTGGTCTTAAGGAAGGCATTGACTGGTTGCTACTGCCCATGTTTGTTGAAATATTGCAAAATAAAAGGGAAAAACTTGACCAGGTTACAAGCAAATATGACCAAGAAGAAAGATTCCAGCAATCAGGATTTTGCAACACTGGAAGGCCAAGTGCCTTGAAATCACAAACAGGAAGAGGTAAAATTGAGAAAGACTCACTAAAATTGAGACTAATGAGAAAGATTAGACTAAGAGTTTGGCTTTCACACGCCTATTGTTGAGACCTCTTATTGCATAAAAAAGGCACAGGTGAAAAATCAGACTATGGGTATAGCACTTGGTGAAATCTAACAGTGGGTAAAGAGGCTGGAGGGAAAAAAATAAGATTAAGGACAAGCTTTTCTTCAGAAGGCCATTATCTAATACTTAGATACCTAATATTAAGAGAGAAAAAGTAAAAATATATAACAAGTCTGTAGTATATCTCAAAAAGAACTGCACTTGTATATTCTGGAATTTAGAAATGGCTGGAATCAAAACAGATTAACTAATAACTTTTGTGATATTTGTAATGCAGAGAAGCTAAGGCCTAGACAAAAACAAACAAAAACAAACCAAAAACAAGAACAACAACAAAAAAAAACAAAACAATCTATGACTCCTTGAATATTTAAAACAACTCTTAGATTCTCAAACTTCCTTGAGCAGAAAGTGGACTGAAAAAGTTGCACAGCCCCCAACGTGGGCATATTACTGAATGCCAACTTCTGAGATGGCCAAGAAGAATAGGGGACAATAAAAAAAAGTGCCACGAAGACAAAGTCAGGGACCATAGAGTTCAATTGATAAAGGAACCTTCTCAGAGACTAGAATTAGTGCCAAATCATGGAACATTCCTGTTTCTGGAAATATCCTAGAGCAAGAATAAGTATTTGTTGTTCTGAGCAACTAAAATTTTGAGGGTTTGGGGTTTTTTTTTAATGCATCATTCTCACGGCGAAAGCTAACCTTACGTCACCCCCACGGTGCCAGCCCGATAGGATTTCAGAATGTAAAGACCAATGATTGCTATGTGTTTCCTATTCTTCCTTCCCAGGGAGGAGTGTTAATTATGGTTACTCTTTCCCTGTTCTGCTACTATATTGTGTGTGTGTGGAAGTCCATGGGAATGTAGGGGAGCAGCTAAGTTGTATTTTTATATCAAAGTCTCCAGACCAAGACAAACCACTTTCACCCCTAATGTAAGGACTATTGTGAATCACCCAGAAATTGGCTTGAGTTCAATGCTATGTTTGAATGGCATTGAGTTGTCTCAAAGGAGGAGACAGAGGTCTCCTGGAGGAGGTCTTGAGGAAGAGATGTTTGTGTTCCACATGTAATAGGAAGAGTCAACTCTATATTTAGTGACTAGAAGCCAGGATCTGATAAACATGTGACTCAGGCTGAAGCACACAAGCACAGGTGTGAGATATTCATGCACCCTTTTCTCTTGCTGTGATGTCAAAGGGGGCTGTGTGTTCCAGGTGGTGTAACCACAGGATGGTGGATCCTCTGATAGTCTGGATCCCTGGGTGACCACATGGAGCAGAGACCTCTCCAACACTGGCCCCTATGAACACAATATAGACATAGAGCAGCAGTCATGTCCTGACCAGTGTACTCTTCCCCCTTCATTTTAGGGTAATAATCTCTGGTAAACCGAGAATCGTCTTGGCCATTCACACCATGACACCATGAAGGAGAGGGAGCCGATGAAACTAGCATATTGCTGAAATAGAGAAAGAGCCCAGTTGGGTCATCTGAGAGTGACACACACAAATAGCCATTTAAAATGAAGTTATGGTGCCCTCATGCCATAATACTCACTGTTCTGCATACCCGCATATGTAAAAATGTATGGCCTTGCATACACAGCTCGTTTCTAAAACCATTTCCACTTCAAGCCAACTACCAGTGAGATGTATGGTTATAAAGCCGGAGCTTACAGAGTAATTTTTCCCCACAAAGTAACATGAAGAGAGTAATTCATATGTGCATGCCTCTATTCACCAGTTCAGTTTATGTCCACGTTTTAACTTTTAGGTTAAATCCAATACTTACCAGCAAAGCTCTGCTAATAGAAGAGTTTAGTACTTCTGCTCTTTAACCTGTGTTAATTCTTCTTCAAGTCAATAGAGTTGCGTGTGAGAGGAGGCTGACAATCAGCTCTCTTTCTGGTAAATATAAGTTTCTACTGAGTTGGCATGGGGAAAATTTTTTTTTTCCATTTTTCTACTACTGCATCTGGGACTGTTTATTCGTTTCATTTTGATAGATGGAAAGAAGATGAACAAATCACGAGATTTATTTTTCAGGGCATATCTGATAGAATCAGAGACCTTTTACCCTTCTATGTACTGCTTGGAAAAGCCAAATCAGACCAACATAATATGATTTGGTCTCCTCAGACTTTGTTAAAGAAGCTAGGTTTGATAGATAAAACTGTATTGGGCTGCTTTTGTTTTCTTTGATGAAACACTAGTCTAAGACAAAGTCATAGATCAAAGGCTACATGAAATATAACATATCTGGTTATTCTTCATAAAAGATTTTCTGTGATGGTATAGATAATGTATACAGTCTGCATGAAATACATAAAATCTTGGCAAGTTAACTCAACAAAGCAGCATCCCTGAAAGATATATCCAATTTCTAAAATGTATTCACTGGGAATAACTATCCCACTGTTGAGAATTGAAAGAACAGGTAACAAAGACATGTGTGAAAACTATATCTCAAAACTGCCTCCTTGCTGTCCCAGAGTTCCAAAGTCAGAGAGTTGCGATTAAAGACCTGTGAGTCTCTACTGGTGGCCTAATAACAGTTTTTCATTGGAAAATCTAGTAAAATTGGTGGCTACCAGAGTGAGGAACTAAGTGGTTAGAGAATAGAGTAGACAGATTTTTCCTTATCTGTTTATAACTTTGACTTATGAATATATGCAAATATATTATCTAAACAAAAATTAACATTTAAATATTTTTAAATGAATGAAATAAAAGCCAATCAAAATGTATTTGATGTTATTCAGCAGGGCCTTGATTATTGACCAGCATCATATACAGACCCCTGGACACTTTAGTTCATGCCACACTTACCCTAATCCTTCTGACTAAGACCTTCTTTGGATAAGCAATTCCAGCTAGGTCGGAGTGTGAGGCCCATGGTCTTTCTTCACTCTACCATACCCTCTCTTCTTTCTCACTCCTCTCTCCTCCCCTAATTCTTCTCTCATTCTCTCTTCTCATCTCCACGTGTTCTGTAACACTAAGAGTTCACACTTATTGCCCTTTTTCAAACTTCAAAAAGAGGACAGGAAGAGAAGGGCTGGTGCAAACAGAGGAAGGATGGAGTTGAGGGTGGGTAGAGGAGTTCGGGAAATGAGTCCTCTTCTATTACTTGGCTGTGCTGACCCATTAGCGAGAAGCTTAGAAAGATGGATTTCAAATCAATAAGGAAAACAGTCCACTTGACTGCCTCAAAATTGGTCTGTCCACAAGGATAGTGTGTTTTCTTTCATGAGGAACGTGAGCGGAGGCTGGATAAGTTGGCAGGGTGTTGTAAAGGGAACTTAACGGCGTTCATGTTGGAAATAATGCCCCGGAACTGCTTCCACTTTGCAATTTAAAGATAATTCTATAATTCTTATGGTATACTTTATCTCTTTTAGAATCCCCTCCTCTATTTTCTCATTGTAACTGGTGGTTCTGATCTAGTCTAAGACTAATATCTCTCTGCTAAATGGAGTGATTAATTAGGAACAGGAATCTCTGACATTAGCCCCATCGTCTGTAATTCTCAAAATATGGGATGCTATTCAGAGGTTGCCCATGTCTACACATTTATTGACATATTATAACTGGATTCACCTATCTTTGTGCTTCAAAGAGACTATTCTAAAATAGAATTTATGGGTTTAAAATAATTAATAGCTCCTCTTTATTTGGCCACCAAACACTTGTGCAAAATCAGACTTTCACTGCAATTTTTGTACATAATCAGGTGACACTGAAAGAGAAACATTAGCTTATAGCTTCTAAGTTTTAAACTGTATCAAGTTTTAAAAATGTATAAACTATAATTACAAAATTATACTATAAATCCTTAATTATTTTTCAAAGGAATGAAGACTTTGAAAACTTATCAAGTAGCTACAACTAACTTCCCTTCAAATTATTTTTGCTGTAGTTGAGTGAATGAAGAAACTGACAAGGAAAATAATTTCTACCCTTTGCATAAAAAAGAAAATTTATACTTACAGTAGATTACATTTTTAGGCATTTAGATTGTAGACTTTTTCTTTTTATCTTTGTTTTATTTTGTTTTTATTTTTGTTTGTCAGCACGTAATATATATTTGTTGAGTCATATAATCAAAATTATTCCAACTATAAGAAATGCTGCCATATAAATTAGTAGAAAATAGCCTAAATTATACCATACAATAGATAAATTAGGGCAGAATTGTTTTCAGTTTGCAGAAGAATTCTTTTAAAGCAAGATTCCTTTAAGGACCAAAATCCCCTATTTCCCTTAAAGTAGAATTCCAACTACTTTCCATTTACATCCAACTTTTCCAGGATACTCTATCATATAAGTTGAAGGATATTGATAGTTTTCATACTAAGATTTTACAGTTACCTGATAGAATTTTTTTCCTATTTTCATGTCCAAACTGAATCTTTTCATATTGTCAGAAATTATCATATACTATAACATCTTAATTTTACACTTGCTGCCAAAGCTGAAATCAAGTGAATAGCTCACATTATCAGAACTTATTCCTATGGGAGAATAAAACTGTTTTTCTTTACCTCTGTAGACCCCAACTGTAACTGGATTCATGTTCATTTGGAGTTAGAACACTTTGGAAATGATGTTACCATGAGGTAAACAGCCCATGGAGGTCTGAACTTTTCAACTTCTTTTGGAAGGGATGGAAGACCAGTAGCCATAACATGAATCTGACTTGAAAAGAGAGTTTTGGTAGAGATGTTAACAAAGACTTTTTTGATGAAAAATCATCACAAGAATTCTTAAGAAAACCAAATTTTTTACTCCTTTACATTCATCTTTATCATATTGAAAACTCTAGATACATGTTTTGTATGTCTCAATCTATCTTTTATTTAGGTTAAAAAATGGGGCAGGCTAACTTTTCAAAACAAATGTGCAAACTGCTGGAAAGCGTATGTTTCAATTAAACATGATTGAAAGTTGGTTTTTACAACAGTGAACTGAGTACCAGGGTCATTAAACATTTTATATTTCCTTTGCTCATTATCCTATAATTCATTGTCCTAGTTGTATGTGCAAATTACTGAATACTGGTTAAAATATTTACTTCTTTATCCACTGCTGATTTAATCCACCTTCACTCTTTTGGCTGTATATATGCATAAAATATACTTTTGAGAAAAATTATTTGCTTTATAATCTTACACTAAAAGGAATATATTTCCTTTACAAAATAAATATTTGTTTCCTATTTTTCTGTATTGCCTGTGGAAAAAATTTATACCATAGGTATGCCAAAAAGAGAAGGCGCTGTTAGAAAACAATCTACTCTAAATTAGGATTTCAGTATCTCTATCTTCTGAGCATGAAAACTATTAACATCTACTTTAATAAGTTTAACTCTTATTTTATATTTATTATTATAGTAGAGTTGGGTTGTGAGGAGTTTAAGTTTTGCACACAATGCAACTTACAGCACCATTTTAATCCTCAGAGATCTGAAGACTACATGACATGAAAGGGAAGCAGAAGAATCCTTCTGGTTCATAGATACCTGAAGTCAGTCTGTTAATCTAATCTTGAAGGAAAGCATTCCAGAAATCATGAAGGACCCCTTCCCCGCACCTCGCATTACTCTAGCTGGATCACAAATTGTATATATGACTTGCCACGTTTCGAAGAAAGTTGTGGCCTAAGAATCCACCCCAGTATTAAATCCCAACTTCAGCAACAAGTAGGTAATGGCATCTCACTTTGCACTTTTGAGCTTCTATTCGCTTCATAGATACTCCTCTTTTATTCTGTGATTTCTCCATCATTTACTAGTTTGTTAGCTTATTTATCTGTCTAACAAACATTCTGTGAACATCTGCTTTGTGCTGAGCTTGGTGAAGGATGTGACCATGGGAATGAATGGCTGAAGAGGGGAGGAGTTGAAGGTCTAGTGTTCAAAAAGCTTAAAATGCTGAACTTATGTAACACAGACTAGCCTGTAAGTGGGCCATTCAACGTATGGCCCACGAACTGGTCCACAACATGGTAGATATAGAATTTGTAAGTAAGTCTCAGAAACTTTTATAGCAATTTGACTCTGATGTGATCAATGGACTCATCTTGTTGAACGGGGTATAGACCCTTCTGGTGTGGTTGAATTTATGACGTTGATTACCTGTGACATGAGCTGTGCACTAGTTACACATGGTAGGACTGCATGTGAGATATTTCCAGAAGCACTGGTCTGAAAGAAATACATAACAACTTTCAGACTGCAAAATCTCTTTTACTTTCAATTAATCCATGTTCCCTAATGACTTTTAACAGTTGATCTGATGTGTAGAGATCTGGGGAAACAACATAGAAGGCAAGATACTAACAATTTTTGCCATTTTACCAAATATTAATTTTAGGCAAGTTGGCATAGCTTCCTAGAGCCACTATTATCCCAACTTTCTAGCAAAACTGACAAAATAATAATAACCAAAATTAAAAATCTACTTTTTTTTTTAAAGATTTTTTTTTGATGTGGACCATTTTTAAAGTCTTTATTGAATTTGTTACAATATTGCTTCTGTTTTATGATTTGGTTTTTTGGCCACAAGGCATGTGGGATCTTAGCTCCCTGACCAGGAATCGAACCCACACCCCCTGCATAGGAAGGTGAAGTCTTAACCACTGGACCGCCAGGGAAGTCCCTAAAAATCTACTTTAGATTCAGTGTGTTTTAGACACACTCTAGATCTATGAATGTGCTTATCTTAAAGTGTAATAATCAGTTAGACAAGCCCTAATAAGGCCATACTTTCCCTTGCATTTGGTTTGAAATCAAAAGTTTTGTCTAAAAGGTGTTATCAGGATATTCTTGTTTCAAACATTGACAGGAATCAACTATTTGTGGTATTTGTCAACCTTTATTTTATTTTTTGAGGACAGAGTTAAAAAATCTTAGGTCTTATAAAGGTGAAAATTTTCAAAGGTATCATTTAATCATCATGTTCTTTAATGATCTTAGGTACAAGAACACACAAATGTGGAAAGTATATGTTGTTCAATATACTTTCCATGTAAAATCTCTGAGATAAAGTAGAAGGTATTTCTTTCATTCTATCAACAAAACTGTTAAGGGTCTGCTATGTGACAGTTGCTCTAGACAGTCTTGGGGGAAATATACAAAAGATGTTCCTATTCCACAAAAGCTCAATAGTCTCACATGGGAGACAGGCATATATAAATAATGACAACCCCAAATGACAGGTATTGGGTTGACACAAAATGCTATCTACAGGCAGTTCTTGCTTTGCACAGTCATATGGAAGAGTAAAAATGACTGTACAAGCTGAAATTGTGCAAAGCAATCTCAGTAATCAATAGGAAAAACATTACAATTTTTCTGGGGCCCTTACATTTTTTTCTCAAAACATTGAAGCTGTCTTACTGTTGGTTATAAACATATAGGTAATTGAAAAAATAGTAAAATGAACATTTATTTAGTACACTGTAATCTTACATATTAGAAGCTTTGAGAACTAAAGTGTTTCATCTCACTTTAAACAATTGTCAAAGTAGTTTTAACAGTGCTTTCCTTCTTCTCATTGATTCGGAGCGAGGATCTTTTTAATGCTTTGGTCAGTTGCCATATTCCCTCCTAAGTGTGAATCGGCTTCTAACACTTTATCATTTTTGCTGTCAGTGTCATGAAACTTCTTCAAGAATTCCTTTAATGTAATGTTTTTTTGCCATTGTCACTTCTTCTGGGACATCTCCATCCTTTGCTCATCACCACTTTCCTCATTTATATTGATCAGTTCACCTTCACTAAATCCCTCTGGCAGTACATCTAGAGTGTCATGAACGGTGGCCATGTTCAACATTCCTTAGTTTAGATATTTCTCCTCTAATTCTCTGTGCAATTCCAATTTCATTTCCAGCATTATCACTTTTTATTTCTTTGCTACACTTTCATTATTGATGACCAATCCCTCTCTCATTATCCATTGTATAAAATGTCATGTGGGTTTATCACTGGAAGACAAGGAGACAATGCAAATACATGCTTTGCAGTCCATGCAGAACTGAATAAGAGATGTGTAATGACCAATCATGAACAGATTTTAAAAGAAGCACATGACTGGTCACTGATCATGATACACATATGTTATTTAAGTAGTGATTTGTACACTGAAGAGCTAGCGGAAAAGGTTGTACATTATACAATTAATTACTCATAGTTGATCTACCCTGATCACTAAAATTTGAATTGTGTTGTTGAGGGACTAGTGTTATTTAACTAAACCATAATAATTGAATTCATGCAGAGTGGAAAGTTGAAAATCACGGACTGCCTATACATAAAGACGTGGACACCTTAAAAAATAATAAAAGAATAGTGCATCTGGGGATGGCCAGTCAGTCTAGCTGGAACCAAGGTTGTAGAAGGAAAACGGGGGTCATGCAGAATTTGTAAAGATGAGGCTTGAGACAAGATTGTGAAGGTTCTTTGGCATAAAATCCCGTGTGAACATTGCTGCCCTGCCTGCAAGGAAACCGCTCTTAACTTCATTCCTACCTTACCTAGTTCCTTCCCCATTCTCACCAAAGGTTACCCAGACGTCAAAACTGCAGTCCGTGTCACCCTTTCCTTTCATCGTTTTAACCTGGCCCTTCTACCAGGTCTGAGAATGCTGGCTAACATTTTCTTCTCAGTGCCAACATATAGCTTTACAGCCAGGTAGAGATGATAGCAGAATCCAACCCGGAGCTGTCTCAGCTATTTTGTTATGGAAAATTCTTTGCTTTTCCCCCCATGTAATGAGAATCGCAGATACTAACGACAGGTGTGGTCATCTGAATCTGACTCTGGCCATTGAGAGGAACAGTGAAAAACCCAGTGGACTCAGTCCAGCTGTGTGTTTCAGTTCCTAGTCCTCCAGTTACTTTGCTGGGGCAACTCATTTCACTTCCCTGGGCCTAAGTTTCCATAATGATAAAAAGATGTCATACTTATCAGATATACTTCTCTAAAGGCTATGGCTTTCTCTGGTTTACCATATGTTTTCTCAAAGATTATATTTCATTTGTAAGCCTGAAACAAGAGAGAAAAAGAGATTACAAAGCCAAATAGAATACATGCTGTTAAGAACTGATGAAGGCTCCTTTGAAAGCTATTTTCAGAAGCAATGGCTCTTTCTCCAGAAAAATCTTGAACAGTTTTGGTAGTTTTCCTTTTCCCAAACTGCCAAGCAGCTGAGTCTAATCTTCCATACGGTAGTCATGTTCTGCCTTAGTTCTCGATCATTAGCAAATTCCCTCCAAAAAAATATCCCACTTTTATCCTCCCACTACAAACCCCACTTAGTTCTTTTCACAGAAGAGGACATGCGCACCTAAGTGTCCACTGACAGATGAATGGATAAAGAAGATGTGGCACACCTATACAATGGAATATTACTCAGCCATGAAAAGAAACAAAATTGAGTTATTTGTAGTGAGGTGGATGGACCTAGAGTCTGTCATACAGAGTGACGTAAGTCAGAAAGAGAAAAACAAATACCGTATGCTAACACATATATATGGAAGCTAAAAAAAAAAAGTGGTTCTGAAGAAACTAGGGGCAAGACAGGAATAAGGACACAGATGTAGAGAATGGACTTGAGGATTCGGGGAGGGGGAAGGGTAAGCTGGGGCGAAGTGAGAGAGTGACATGGACATATATACACTACCAAATGTAAAATAGATAGCTAGTGGGAAGCAGCCACATAGCACAGGGAGATCAGCTCGGTGCTTTGTGACCACCTAGAGGGGTGGGATAGGGAGGGTGGGAGGGAGACGCAAGAGGGAGGAGATATGCGGATATATGTATATGTATAGCTGATTCACTTTGTTATACAGCAGAAACTAACACACCATCGTAAAGCAATTATACTCCAATAAAGATGTTAAAAAAAAAAGAGGACATGCGCTATGGACCAAGATTTTTTTTCACCTAGTGTTAAATAGCTTAATTGTGAGGTAAATACATATACACGTGTATTAAAATATATATAAATGGAGCCATCTAAGGTACAGAGGAAAAGAAACAGAAATGATTTGAAATAAAAAAGGATTGAGGTTTTCAGAAGAATGTGAGAGACTAAATTCAAGTAAGTGTGATAAAAATGAGGAGCAAGAATAAAGTTAACTTGGAGCATGTGTAGGAGAGGGAAATTGAAGGTGGAAGTGGTGACATGTGAATAAGGACTAGAGATGTTTATTCAAAAGCTAACTCTGTCTTTGCAATCTCCTAGGTCATTGTACTAGGAGAAAATGTTACCCAGCATTCTCAGACCTGGCAGAAGGGCCAGGTTAAAACGATGAAATGAAAGGGTGACACGGACTGCAGTTTTGACGTCTGGGTTATTAGGAACTGAGGTTAGAACCCAAGAAACAGAAAGCACAAGGCATTATCCTTGACTGTGTCTACATACATGTATAATGAACTTTGAAAATACAAGGGAAAGGAGGTATTTGAAACAAGCAACTTGAGTTGGATGGGTTTAGTGATCCCACAAAATGAGCTAACAATAGCCATGGAACTAAATAGATGTTCTCTTCAAGAGCGAATCTTGATTTGAGGAATTTCTCAAGACTACAGTGACAAAGATGGAATGCAAAGTTTGTTCATTTCCTTTCACTGTATGTTTTTGCACACTTAAGCGGGATAAATGCTGCTTTTCTGTCCTTCACTGAGAAGGTACAGCACTTGAAAATAAGATTGAGTGCCTAAAACAGCAGGAAGTGAAAGAACCACACCTCAAAATAATGTTCTTCCACTGTATTTTTAAAGAAGTTTCCACCTACCCTAATGTCACAGTCATTTTTTCCTGTTTGTCTTCATTTTTTTTTCAAAGTATGACTTAACTAACAGTGACGCCTGAATTTCAGTAGATCTTGCCAGTTAAAGATTGGCTATACAAAGTAGGAGGGATAAACTAGAGGTCATTACTGTCCTTACTTATCAACAAACCAGATAAACCAAACAAATCAAAAAAATAAAATAAAAAAAAGCAATTGGAAAGTTTGGCTTATTCACAGATTGGCAGAGATATTTAGTTTGTTTTTATTCAGGATTTTCTAAAATTTCTCCCTTTTTAATGACCCCTGGACATTAGCATAGAAAAAAGAAAAGGTAGAACTCTGGAAATCTATTAGAATTATGAAAATGCTCTCATTACAAAGTCTTTGGGCTCATGTACAAAATAAACATGTAATCTTACTCCTGAGAAACTATTTTATGGATAATCTCAACTCATTGAAATCTCTCAAGTGGCATGAATGAGACCTACTAAGAGGGGCATTGTTGCCTCAGACCCTGCAAAGGTGATTTTTACATGGATATGATAAGAAGTGAATTTCAAAGCTTCAGATCCTCCCAAAAGAGACTCGATTTCTGTTTTGAGAAATAGATCTCATAAAAGAGACCATGAGTTGCAAACAACTGCCTTAGAGTATATCACACAAGTTACGGTGGAGTCTACATTTTGTAGCCCTAATTTTACTATGCAGTTAAAATGTCAGATCACTCAGGAGTGCTGTAATTTGTTGTTGAATAAGATTATGTTATTTGCATTTTGAGATCATTTCTGTCTAGGTTTCTGCTGAAGCCATGGCAGTTACAATAATTGATCAGTGCTTGGTATTGCAAACCATTTCTTTCAGTTCCACATATACATGTCTGCTTGAGTTGGCTCAGAAAAAAAAAAAAAAAGATGGAAAAGTAGTAGACTGGAAAAAGGAAGGGAGACTTTTTTGGACTTTTTTTTCTTCCTCATGAACTTTCACTTGGTTGGCAAATCTTCTTTTTAAACTTTGTTATTGTCTGGTCATAGAAACTGCTTCAGGATTTCCTATAGCCTGTTTTATCTCCTTAGAGTCCTTTATTATAAGTTTTAATTTGCATAAATCACATTTAAAAAAAATTAAACGATATATGCATTTAAAAAATATAATATTGCTTGTCTTTTCCAAACACTGTATCCCAACCAAGACAGAATTGAAGAAAAGGCTTATCCTTGCAATTCTTTTATTCCCATTTGCTTTTCCTTAAATTTAGCCTCCTCATGTAAGTTGTGACATATTATTTTACTTATAATTATTTCTTCTATGCCCCTTGAATCATATTACAACATGAATTTCATTTCCCTCACTTGGATTTATGAAGTTCCTTAAGAGCTGAAATTGTGCCTTCTAATTATTTTGTATGATATGTAACCATAAGGTAATAGAATTGATGTTTTTAATTGTATTGAAGAATAACCTTTATGTAGAAGTGTACACAAATCATAAGTGCATAGTGCTCTGAATTTTAAAAATTAAATACATCCACGTAAACAACTATCAAATCAAGAAACAGAACATGACCGGCATCCCCAGAAGTTCTCTTCATACTTCCCTCCATCACTTCACCTCAGCCAAGGGTAACCACTATCCTGACTTCCTCACATCATAGATTAATCTTGCCTGATTTTGAACACTAAATAAACAAAATCATACATTAAGCACTCTTTGTGTCTGGCCCTTTTTGTTGTTTCTCATCATGTTTGTGAGATTCATTCACGTTGTCACATATAGTTTCTGTTCATTAATTATCGTCTCTATATAAGATTCTATTGAGGGAATGTACCACAATTTACTTATCCCTTCCATTCTTGACACTGGCATTTGACAAATTCCAGCTCTTGGCTAATATAATTATTGCTGCCAAGAACATCCTTGTACATGTCTTTTGGTGAAAATATGTACTCATTTCAGTGGGATATATATTTAGGAGTAGAATTTTTGAGTCATAGGTTATGTATATTTTCAGCTTAATGGATACTACCAAAGAGTTTCCAAATGGCTGTACCAATTCCTACCCTCACAGCAGTATTTGAAAGTTCAGATTGCTCCACATCCTTGCCAACACTTAGATTTGTCTTTTTCCTTCTTAGTCACTCATGTGAGTATGTAGCGCTATTAGCATAGTGCTTTTAATTTACATTTCCCTCATGAGCGTCTCTCAAAGTTTGGCACCTTTTAATGTGTTTATTGCTATTTCATGTGTCATTATTATTTCATATGTTTATTGGCCATTTTGATGTGCTCTTTTGTGATATGCCTTCAAGACTTTCATCCACTTTTCTTTTGCGATGTTTAGCTCTTATTGATTAATAGGTATCCTTTGTGTATTCTAGATACAGTCTTTTTCAGGTATATGAATTGGAAATATCATATCTCATGATGAGGCTTTTCTTCTCAGTTTGTTAAGGTGTCTTTTTAAAAAATGAAGTTCATAATGTTAATATAGTTAAATTTATCCATTTTTTAACTTTAAGAGTTAATACATTTTGTGTTCTATCAAAGAAATCTTTGCCTACTTCAAGGTCTCAAGGATACTCCCCCATGTTTTTATCTGAAAGTCTTTTTATTTTTACCTTTAGATCTGCAATACATCTGGAATTGGTTTTCATGTATGGTGTGAGGTCAAGCTTAATTTTTTTCCAAATGGATGTCAATTGAACCAGCACCACTTATTGAAAGGGCCTTCCAATATACTGTAGTGTCACCTTTGACATCAATCTGGCATCTGTGTATGTGTGGATTATTTCTTAGGAGAAGAGGGTAGTTTCTCTCTTCTATCAATATATTGGTCAGTCTAGTTGTCTATCCTTGAGCCAATACCAACTGTCATAATTAGCTTTCAGTAAGTCTTGATATCTGGTAGGGTAAATCCTCCTACTTTGTTTTTTGAATTGAAATTGACTTAACTATTCTTTGCCTTCCCATTTCCATATAAATATTATTAAAGATTGTCATTTACCACAAACAACTTCCTGAGATTTTAATTGAAATTGTGATGAATCTATACAACAGTTTGAGGAAGTTTGACATCTAAATAATTTTGTCTTCCAATCCATGAGCATGATGTATCTGTTTGTTTCAATAATGTTATTTTCAGTGTAGAAGTCTTAACTATCTTTCTTAGATTTCTTGCTAGATACTTGATGCTTTTTGAATCTATTGTAGGTGGTATCTTTTTAAATTTTATTTTCATTTTGTTACTGGCATATAAAAATAAAATTGATTTTTTATATTGATCGTTTATGCAGCAACTCAGTTACTAAGTTCTAGTAGTTTGCCTATAAATTGTTTGCATTTTCTACATACACAATTATGTGTTCTGTCAGAAAAAAAAAAAGACAACCTACAGTCCTATTTCTTAATTATTTCACCATTTTGGGGGGAGAGAGGATTATGTGTTTGCTTGACTAATTGCTTTGGGTAGAACCTCCAACACACTGTAATAGTAATTATCTGTGGCTGTTCTCAAGCTAAGGGAAAAGCTTTGGATGTTTCACCATTAAGTGTATGTTTGTGGTAGTTTTTCTTAAACTGATTTTTAAACAAATATTAGATTATTTATGTATCCAAATGAATGTCTATTTCAAAGTGGTTTAGGAGACAATATGTTAACTTCATTACTCAGAATATTTCAGTCTTCTTGTTGGGGCTTGCTACTAGAACATCATATAAGATACATATAATATTATAGGAGATATATATATATACACATCAGCATTATTATTAGACATTTAATGCCTTGCTTTAAATCTCAAAATGAAGGTGACTTCCTTTGTTGTTTTTTCTACCCCTTATATTTCCCATAACTTCTTTCTAAAATTTTTTAGTTGCTTGTTTTTCAACAAATATGTTTTAATTGATGGCAAATCAACTCTGAGTCCTTCTCTCCTTTTCTAAAACCAAATTTGCAACACTGCTTTATTGTAGTTTACTGTAGCTCCCTCTTCTTTACTTTTCTAGTGCGGAGATTCCAACATCAGGCTCCCTCTATTCACTATATAAGATCTAGTTACCAGCCATAGTCACTGCATACTTTGGATAAAAAAAAAAACATTGGTTAGGCCCTTTGCCAAACACCACACTTAACCCCCCTGTACACTTTCAATTGCTATGCTTTTGGAAGTCCTGGGGTCTCTGGGAATTCCTGGGCCTTAACTTGGTTACTTCTAACAACAATTTCTTATTCTCAGTGAACTCCCGGTCTCACTCATGTTATTGTTACCCTTGGCAGAGATGGCTAATTTTCCCCCAGTATCCATTTTCACTCATTATTTGAAGTAGAATCCCCTCCTACCAGGTTTCAGCAAGGCACACCATCGGTCAGATACAGACTACACTTCCCAGTTTCTTTTGTACCCACATGGGACCATTTGACCTAGTTCTGGCCAGTGATATTTAAGAGGAAACAATGTTTGCGACTTCTGAATCATGTCCCTCAAAGAGGAAGCTGTTTGCCTTCTGTTCTCTTTTTCACTTTCTGCTAGTTAGAAGTTCGTAATAATAGAATAGTCAGCTTGGACCCATAAATGCTCACTAACTTGGGTCCCTTGATGGCCTGGTGCAGAGCTGCCTTCCTGACTTGGACTGGTGGCTGACCCGTGGACTGTAAGATGACAGAGAATTGAACTTCTGTTTTATCTAAGCCACTGTGTTTGTGTGTTCTTTGTTACAGAAACTTAGCTTGTATTCTATATTATACCTGTTCTCTTCTCTCTGTCCCATACTGGTTAAGGCATGGAAAAAGGATCCTTTACATCGATTTTGTGAAAATGCTACTCAATCAGGATGTGATAGAAGTTGATTGAAGATTTCGGGATAACAGCACTAGTCACATTAGACACAGAACAGCTCTGCTGAGAGCCCAATACAGAATATTATATATCACTCTCTGTATGAAAGTATCCAAGTCATACCTGCTGTTATGGACTGAACTGTGTCCCCCAAAGAAATATTGAAGTCTTAACCCCTGGTACCTATGAATGTGACCTTATTTGGAAATAGGATCTTTGCTGATGTAATCAAGTTAAGGTGAGGTCATTGGGGTGGGCCCTAATCCAACATTATTGGTGTTCTTATAGAAGAGGAAAGCACTATGTGGAGATTCAGACACACAAGGGAAACACCATGTGACCACCAAGGCAGGGGTCGCAGTGTTATAGCTGAAAGCCAAAGAACACCAAGGATGGCCAAGGATCCTAGAAGTTGGAAAGAGGCAAGGAAATATTCTTCCCTACAGGTTTCAGAGCAAGCATAACCCTACCAATACCATGATTTTGGACTTCTAGCCTCCAGAACTGTGAGACAATAAATTGCTATTGTTTTAGGTCACCCAGTTTGTGATACTTTGCTATGACAGGCCTGGTAAACTAATACACAGCCGCAAGAAGTGTCTCCCAGGCCAACTATTTTCTTCCTAATGTCCTTAAGCCTCTCATCAAGATGCCACTCCCGTCTCTCCCCAAAATATTCGTCTTCCCAACTCCCCAGTGTTCTTCTATAGCAAAGAGAAAACAGAGATTCCAGAATGCCATTTCAGTTTGCATAATTCTGAGACAAAATTTCTAAAGTTTCATTTATATGAAGTTGCTAACAACAATAAAAAATACCAATTGTATGGTAGCTGTGATTAAGAAAAATTTTAATTTCTCCAAAATATCCCCAAGCATACTCTGGCACATGCTTTTTTTTCTTTACTGGTGCCATTCCTACAATAATGCCAAAATTTCCAAGTTCAAAATAATATGTTTTCATACCCCAGTGAAGTAACCATATGTGTATATATATATGTGTGTGTGTGTGTGTGTGTATATGAATATGATGTAGCCATATATATGTGTGTGTGTATGTGCATATATACACACATATACATATATATACTATAAAATATTTTATATATGTGCTATATATAATATTATATACATATATTTTTTATTATATATATTTTACTGTGAAAAAAATCAATTATTTTCAAAACCTAATATTTGGTATGACTTTGGCTTCCTAAATATATACACATTTCTTGAGCTGAATAAAGCTGAATTGGATTGAATTGAACCAAATTGAATCAAATTAAATTGTGGAACTATGCTTCACTTATTTGGTGAAGGTGAGCCATAGAATAGAATTAAAAACTTAACTTTAAAAAATATTCTGTTTGGGGGAATTCCCTGGTGGTTCAGTGGTTAGGACTCCATGCTTCCATTGCAGGGGGCACAGGTTTGATCCCTGGTCGGGGAACCAAGGTCCCCCAAGTTGTGCGGTGCAGTCAAAAAAAAAAAAAAAAAAAAAAATATATATATATTTTCTGTTTTTATCATGGACACACTGTTATTATTAAATGATCTGTTCATTGCTGTCCTGTTACTTCATCATTGTTCTATGTTAGAATCTTAGCAGCTAAAGATAAGTTTATTTTATTCCCTGGTGATGTCTTTTTTTAGCTACTGACATCAAAGTGATGCATATTATACAGTCTGCTCATCAGAATGAAAGTCAAAGTCCTTCTTGGATATTTTCTGATCTCCAATCTTGTGTAGTTGAGCTAAAGTTACATAGCATCCCTGTGCTGTAAAGTGCTGATTATGTCAATGTCCTGTAACTTTTAAAACAAGTAAGACCAGAACATAGCAGACAGTTGTGGTACTAGAAATGGAATGCTCAGTTATGCAAAAAACAAGTAAATGATATTTTTTCTTCTCACTTCATATTCTGACAAAGCTGGAGACCAACAGCATTTCAGTTCCACTTCGATAGGCTTTGGATCTCTCTACTGTGTAAATAAATATATGTAAACAGGTGTATGTATAAATTTAAATGTTGTTTACAATTCTCATCTCCCTCTTCCTATCTCTAATCATTCAAAATAATGTTTTCTTATTTATCAGAATATGACTTCCTTAGAGGAAAAATGCCACCAGACTCATTCATAGGCATAATTGTTTAGTAGAAAAAGTTTGTGGTTTGCCCCCTCAATATACACTTTCCATTTGTCCCCTCCCCTTCCATGTGTCTACTCTTTTGATCAGGACCATCTTCATTACCTGTAGCCATTTATCACCCTCAACCTGGGTCTATAACTCAGCACATCCATGTCTTTCTGGACCCTTTCCTTCATCACTTCCACATTTCCATGAAGTTACTTATTTTCTGCTCCATTTTCTTAGGTCCCGAATTTTCTTATCCTTCACAAAATTCTCAAGAGAGTTTTCTACATGCATGTATTTTTTCTGCGTCTCCCACTAACTCTCTAACACATTTCCAGGATAACTTCTTTCTGATCACTTTATTAGAATTGCTCTTATGGAGACCATTGATGACCTCCATCGCCAAAGTGTAAAAGATATTTTTCAGTTCTTCTGGGGGCTGACATCTCAGGCACACCCAAGATAATCCACTGTTCCCCTTTTCTTTAAACGATCCCTTCCCTTGGCTTTTATGACTCAACACTGCCTTGATTGAAATGTATCAGGATTCTTTTCTTCTTGTTCTATACTCTCTCTATGTGATCTTCCTACACTCGTGCCTTCTGTTACATCTAAAATTATACATTTGTACAATGAGATGCCCCATGATGGAGGGAACATGGTACAGCCAGAGACTGGTTGAGTAGAGGGAGGTAAGATTATAAAACCAACAGTAGTAATGAGGCTCTAGCATGCTAAGAAATAAGAATAAATTTTTTATGAAATGATGACAAATAGGAATAGCATCCAAGGTGGGTAAAGAGTAAGGAGATAAAGGAAGAGAAGGAGGAAGGATTGGCAGAGCGGCCAGGAACGGGAATAGTGAGGTAGGGGTTTATGTTGCCTTTTCCCTCTCTCTTGCTGTCTCACACACCTTGCCACCAATGAGCTCTAAAAAGAGATAATAATTATAGATAAGGACCAGGAACAGGTAAGCTAGGTAAGTAGAGAACAGTGATAAGGAGCTAAAAGAGGGTGATATGATCTAGGATCTGCAAAAGAAAAGGAGGAAAAGGAACCAAAATCAATTTGTGGAAGCAGCATCTGCAATAGTAACAGGGCATCTCTGCTGGAGTATCCAATTATATGTGAGAAGTACATTGCGTGTTAATTAGGGTAATGCCAGCAGTTGGAACAAATGAATTCCAAAATGTATAATGGCTCACGCACAAGAGAAATTTGTTTCTCATTTATGTAAAGACCAAAACAAGTATTCCCGTCTAAAGGACAGCCCCCTTCAAACAGGGACCCAGGCTTCTTTATATTTTGGCTTCTCCATCTTTAAAACATGGCTTCCAAGTTCGCTGTGCCCATCTGCCTCAAGCCAGCAGAAAACATAAGAGTGTGGAAACTCATGCCTGGGAAGATGTCATGGGCCAGGTGTGGAGGTGGAACACATTTCAGTGACCAAAATTCAGTTACATGGCCGGACCTAACTGCAAGGAAGACTGGGAAATATAATCTGACCACATGCCCAGGAGGGAAAGGAAAACAGCTAATTGAACACCTAGTAAGTCTCTGACACACATTGTAAAGTGAGAATGCGTGTGCTTCTAGAAAGAGTGCACTTTAAGTATCATGTGTTCATCAGCGGCCAGTGATTTATTTCCAACCCCCCAAAAATGCTCAGAAGAACCTAAGGGCAAGACGGAAATAAAGATGCAGACCTACTAGAGAATGGACTTGAGGATACGGGGAGGGGGAAGGGTAAGCTGGGAAAAAGTGAGAGAGTGGCATGGACATATATACACTACCAAACGTAAAATAGATAGCTAGTGGGAAGCAGTCACATAACACAGGGAGATCAGCTCCGTGCTTTGTGACCACCTAGAGGGGTGGGATAGGGAGGATGGGAGGGAGGGAGACGCAAGAGGGAAGAGATATGGGGACATATGTGTATGTATAACTGATTCACTTTGTTATAAAGCAGAAACTAACACACCATTGTAAAGCAATTATACTCCAATAAAGATGTTAAAAAAAAAAAAGGAGCAATGGCATGTTGGCTGCAATGAAAATGGGTCCGCCGAGCCCATTTATATATTCTTGAAATTGAGGCACCCAACATAGTTCTGTCTTAAGTCCTAGTCCAAAACAGCATGTCACGTTTGATATGTTCCCTGTTATCCATCACACAGCATCGTTGTGTATGCAGGGATATTTGGTAGTGTGCCTTTCTTTGTGTGTTTTCCAATTCCAAGTCCCCCCCAAAAGTCCTTTAACTTCTAAAACAATGGCTCTCCATCCCCAAGATTTTAGACTTCTTTGTACCTCAGAGCCACATCTGTCAAAGGATTAACTGAGAAACAAAGAAAGCACCAGGAATTCATTAGCTCTAGAAAGAAATTACCCGGCCACTTCTTCAATTGCAAATGCCATCATTCTCCTATGGTGATAGAAGATTATTTGAAACCAGTTTCTTACTAACTGAGATGACAATAAAAACAAGTTAGCCCTGCTGGCTCATTTTCTCTTTTATGTGGATTTTTGGCCATGAGGCGTTAACCTTTCCCAGTAAACATGACATTTTGGAATTATATATGGTGAAAGCATACAGCAGTTGGTATGCATTTATTACCAGTGGCATTCATATATTTTTAGATGAGCAATTGACTAGCATGCCCTGCACAGAGAAAGTGTTATTAGAGATATTAGTTGAGTGAATGAGGACTTAGAGTAGCATGGTGTATCTTTCACTGGCTGGGAAATAAATTTGGGGCATTTACTTGTATGTATCTCTAAATGTAGTATAATTCATAAGCAAAGATCTTTGGTACTTTTTTGTATATATCAACTGCACTTACTAAAATAAAGCTGATCTTTCTCAATATGAAAACGCAGAAATAAGGAAAGGGGTGAAATTCCAGAAATGAGGAGTTCAATGACAAAGAAAATCAATGCTTACACATTCTATAAACGACATCCTTGTCTTTTAATTATTTATTTCTTCATTCAATAAATCTTTCAAGGTCCTATAGAACCTTGTTAATCAAAGTGCAGTCCACAGAGCAGCCACAGGGGCAAACCTTACAGCTTGTTAAAAGTGCACTATCTTAGGATCCAACTCAGATTTCCTGAATCTGGCATCTAGTGGGTAGAAGCCAAGGATACTGTGAAGCATCCTACAAGGCACAGGACAGTCCCCACAACAAAGAATTATCCTGCCCAAAATGTTAATGGGACACTGGTGAGAAGCCAAACTTTAGCATGTATTAGAATGACCTAGAAGGCTTGTTAACATGCAGATTGCTGGGCTCACTCCCAGAGTTTCTGATTATAGGTCTAGGGTAAGGTCTGAGAATTTTGTTTCGAGTAAGCCCCTAGATAATTCCAATGCTACCAGTCCTGAAGCCATACTTTAAAAAACACTGGTATAGAGTGATGGGAGATACTACTTGGCCCATGGGGGCCTTTTGCTTTAGCCTCCTCATGGCTCTGGAAACTCCTGGCAAGTTAACTAGAGCCTGAGGTGCCTTGATGGTTATAGGTTGACAAGAGAAGCTGAGGGTCGCTTGAGGTGCGGTGGTGGGTGCAGACAGGACTGAGTCAACAGAGAAAATACAGTGCCGTTGTCATTTACAGATGATACCAGATGGCAGCTAAATTCAGAGTCCAGACTGCCTGAAGGGCTTGCTAATTACAAGAGACTTCAGCTGCAGGAAACACCCTAATCACCCCAGTGGCAGCTGGGCAGCCCCAGGGAAGGCACGATTGCCAGTAAAAATTTTTGTGTAGTCTAAAGTAGGACTCGAAGGGTAAAAATGACAAGTTCAATTTGGACCATATTTAACAGAGAAGAGAGGGAGAGGGAGAGGGAAGTATATTTATGATGGGGGTGGTAGGGAGTGAACAAGCGGGACAGCTCTGTTCGATAGGAATCAGCACGGAAGACGATAAGCAGCTGGAGCCCAGGCTGGGCCCCTGAGAGACCATCCCCCTCACAAATGTCCCAGGCATCCCTGTGCACCACACCCTGTAGGATGGCCATGGCTGGTTCTACAACAAAGACTCGAAGGTGGAATTTGTGGTTCCGACTTACACCTGCTGGATGCCCTCTTGTTATTTCTTTCAAAAAAATGCTATTGATTTCTCACCCTTTTGGGAGGAAGGAAGACATCTTCTGCTTTGTTTAATCAGCTCACTGCCTTTCTTTGGTTGGCAACGAGCACTGAGATAATTTTGTTCTACGGGCAGCATTTAGCAAAACCCCAGGACTGTGAATGAGGAAAAAGCAGCAGGGAGGGAACAACTACCCGAGCAGCTGTTTCTGGGCTACACCCCAACTCGGGGTTTGGGCCAACTTCATGATATTCTCCTCTGCTGGAAACTTTAACAAAATTTCCTTAAAGTGGGAGTAAATTGGAGAAATGCACCTAAAATAAAATTGTTTACAATTTAATATAGTGGGATACAAGATGTTTAAATCGACTTTTTTTGAAATTTGATTTTACAACAGTAACAAAAAAAAAGGAGGAATAGAATTCCAAGTGTATTCACATTTGAAAACCACTTCGGACTTTATTTTATGCCTCTCTCTTCTCCCCTGTAATTTTGCAAAGGGTGTACAGAGAGATACAATCCATTTCTGGAGAGAAAACATTAATAAATAGTCCTTCTCAGTCTCTGGGCCCCTTTCAGTGCATGCCCAATACGGCACAGTCCCAGCGGTACAGCCGGGGGCCCCTTTCCTGTCTCTGTCTCATCCTTCTTCCTCTCTGCAATACTGCTGAGATTCTGATCACACCCTTCATCCCAGGAGGGTGGGGATAAAGTTCATATGCAGCCACCTTGCTCATAGGCTCCCATCTTTCAGATTCTTCATAAACGTGACTCTGCCAATCAAATTAAGCTTTCTCTTGTTAACATGGAGCGGTGAACTCATAGCTCATAGTTACGCTAAAACCCTCCTTTCCTATAATCTTGAAGAGCAGTTTCTGGTCCAGAATGTGGAAGTCGCAACTCTGTCCTAACAACAAGGAAAAAGCTGAACAAACTGAAAAAAACAACTGCTGTTAGATCCATAAAAGAAGTGAGGTCACAGCACAAACCGTTGGCCCCAAATTGGAGAGACTGACAAGCGATGACAGAGAATCACAATTTACTGGCACAGAAACCTCCCTGGGAACCAGAGCAGGGGTATCAGCATGAAGAGATGAGTAAAGGAGAAGGGAGAGACCCCAGTCTACCAGCCTTTTATGCAGCCATACACCCCCTTTCTACTTCCTGCCCACTTCCCCACCCCTACTGCAGATACACTGAATGTTTCACTGTGGCTACTAAAACTCTGAATTTATAATTTTAGGGTCGATATTAAAGGCATTCTTTACATGAAAATGGTACTTTGACCAGTGTTTTCCTTTGTAAGACATTCCTAAAAATATAATCATTTCTTCTGTGGGAGCAAACTTTTTTCACTTAGAGACAAAAACTTGGTCCTCAACTGATGGACAAAACAGCATCAAATTCTCCCATCAAGCCCTTACTGTGAAACTCCAGGAAGATCTCTATTCGGTGCGCAACAAATGCCCATGTTCGTATGTTGTTTACCCTGAAAATCACACCATGGGTACCAAAAAAGCTTCCACCTCCTTTGGGGGCATGTGCACATTGTGGAGGTGTCCAGACAACTGGAAACTCAGCAAGTCCCGAATTGCAGCTGCTACCAAACTCAGGTTGCCTTGGAATTTCAAAATTTTGTTAATAAAAACACAGAGCTCACAGTTTTCCATAGGATTTAATTATAAACACATTACACACATATCAATATAGCAAGCTTGAACTTAATTTTTAATAGATACAATGCAATTTTTATGATAATTATAAAGAGAATTCAGGGTAACTTCTCTATGTTGCCACATGTCTAATGCCGTTAAGCAAAAGTATTGAGCTGAGATGCAACCAATAAAGCTTCAAATTTTAGGCTGTGGTTATTTTGCAATTAAGAGATCTAGAAGTACGATCTTACCCTATCCCAAAGGTATGGATACATTTAAAATTCTCCATTCTCTTTATTAAAGATGTTCACTTACCTGCAGTAGGTTTCCTGAGTCCTGGCTCTGGAGCTTACATATTTAAATGTTGTATTATGAATTCATCTCTGTATATTTCCTTTTTCTCCCTAACTAACTCCTTCATACAATCTCCCTCTAATTAGGGGGAAGAACTCATAAAGTTATGCTTAGTTCGAGAACCACATGGAAGGCAGGATAGTGACTCAGAAGAAGCAAAAGGAAGTCATTAATGGTGCCCAGCCAAGTTTGGAGTTCTGAGAATTTATAGTACTTAAATAATGTTCAAGCACATGGGAACATTTCTTTAGAATAAGACGCATAAATCATTTTGTAGCGGCTCAAAAAGTTTTGTTCTAGTCATGCCCTTGAAATAGAAAAATTTTACCAGACTAATAGGCATAAAGTATTTCTGTGAAAGAGAAACTTGCTTTAGAAACTAAGAAGGAAGAGGGAGGCTTTACTAGAAGCACTGATGTCTCAGTATTAACCACTAACCATTTGAAAGTATTTAAGAATTCTAACAGTAGCTTGGTACATAACAGAGATGAAAAATACTTTCATAAGGCAAAGTGAGATAAAACAGTGGCTGGGTATGGTAATTTTCCCCAGAGGCTTAATTTTCTTACTTTTGTGAATCCAAATCTTTATTGTAGACCATATCCCTGGGTGTATTTGATGTTTGAATCTTTATGGCTAAGGATAATTGACTTAAAAAAAAATGGAATAATTTTGACCTTACACCCACATATGCACATTCACAATTTTGTAGCAAAAATGAGAAATTTTACCAGAAGTCCGTGTATTGCCCATTAAAATGGTAAGGGGAAAAGATAAGAGAGGAAAATGTGTTTTAAATTCAAATCATCCAATAGTGATTCTACTTGGCTTTTACTAAGATTTCCATGTAGTCCCTCAAAGGCTTCCTCTAAACTTCCTCCTCTTCCACCAGGAAGATATGTCAGCTTCCTTCCTTCCTCTCTTGGTTTCTCTTAAAAACTGCTTTTTTTCCCCATTTAACAGCACTTTCGTTTTTTTTAATTGAAGTATAGTTGCTGTACAATATCATATAAGTTACAGGTGTACAATATAGTGATTCACAATTTTTAAGGTTATACTCCATTTATAGTTATTATAAAATAGTGGCTATATTCCCCATGTTGTACAGTATATCCTAGTAGCGTATTTCATATCTAATAGCTGTACCTCTCACTCCCCTACCCCTATCTTGCCCCTCTTCTCTCTCTTCTCCCCACTGGTAACCACAAGTTGGTTCTGTATATCTGTAAGTATGCTTCTTTTTTATTATATTTACTAGTTTGTTGTATTTTTTAGAGTCCATATATAAGTGATATCATACAGTATTTTCTTCCTCTGTCTGACTGATTTCACTCAGAATAATATCCTCCAAGTCCATCCATGTTGTTGCAAGTGGCAAAATTTCATTCTTTTTTTATGGCTGAGTAGCATTCCACTGTGTGTGCGTGTGTGTGTATCACATCTCTTCATCCATTCATTTGTTGAAGGACACTTAGGTTGCTTCCATATCTTGGCAATTATAAATAATGTTGCTATGAACATTGGGGTGCATGTATCTTTTCAAATTAGTGGGGGTTTTTTTAGGGTATATGCCCAGGAGTGGAATTGCTGGGTCATATGGTAGCTCGATTTTTAGTTTTCCAAGGACTCTCCATACTGTTCTCCATAGTGGCTGAACCAATTTACATTCCCACCAACAGTGTAGGAGGGTTTCCTTTTCTCCACGTCCTCGCCAACATTTATTATTTGTGTTCTTTTTGATGACAGCCACTCTGACAGGTGTGAGGTGATATTTCACTGTGGTTTTGCTTTGCATTTCCGTGATTATTAGCAATGCTTTCTTCTTTGACATTTTGCCTCAAGCCCTGGGTAACATGTAATTTTCATTGACATAGAGAAGGGGCACCAAAAAAAGAGCAGATAGAAAAGGGAGGACCACCTGAATGTGTTTCTGCAGCCAGTGCCTCTCTGAAGAGTGCTGGCCTTAAAGGTTCAAGCCAATGCTGTCTGAGCACTACGTCTGAGCTAAGCGCTCTTCCAGGTGTTTTGTATAGATTCACTTAGCACTCATGAACCTCGAGGAGGTGGGTACCTGTTATTCCTATTTTACAGATGAGGAAACTGAGACACAGAGAGGTTAAATGATGCTTATTAACTAAGGTGCTGTGCCTAGAGATATCTGGAAGTCAGTGATTCCTGAAGCTGACTTCCACAGTTTCATTTTACTTTTTTTCTTTAACTGAGGGAAGAAGAAGAAAAAAAAAAGAATGAGAATTCAAGCATATAAATGACTAAAAGGAGATATAGCAAACAAACCTCACACCCCTAAACCACGACAAGAGGGTTTCACACAGTGTAAGAACATCTACCAATTAAAACAAAACAGATGATTTTTATCAGCATTTGTTTTTCTTCAGGATGTAGTTCAAACAAATTACCTAGTTCCTGAGCTACGGGGTCAGTTTCCACATCTATAATATGAGTATACCAATAAATAATTCCTGCCTGGTCTACCTCCTGGAGTTGCTGAGAATCATGTGAGATAAAGTGTGTAGAGATCTGTCATCACAATGTGGTATAAGTTCTTCTTCCACATTATAAAACATTTCCCCTAGGAAGTTTCAGATTCAGTGTTGATGCAGGGGACTGCCTAGATAAGATTCCTTAATTGTAATAATGATAGCAAATAATTGTGGAGTACTTACCATGTACCAGACACATCAATGTGTATTAATTTATTTAATTCCCCAATAATCTTATGAGGTAGGTACGATTATCATCCCCACTTTACACATGGGAAAATGAAGGCATGGATAGGTTACTCTGCCCAAGGTCACATTGCTAAGAAGAAATAGAGCACAGTTCCTCCCCCAAGCATTTAGAGTCTCCACCTAATAGAGATTTCAAGAAGTCCTTAGTACTTGGTAAATTTTTAAATGATAAAATGATAAAATCTCTTATAAACTAGATTATAGATGAGGATAAAATGGAAACCTAATAAATGAGAAACTAAGCTTTTCAGAGTCAGGTGCCATTCTGTAGGCATTTGTTGAATATCTACTTACTGTCAGGAATATAATCATGTGTTCCTGACCTTGAGAAGTTTAAAGTCTAGTAAGAATGATAGACTATTAAATAAATCATATCAATAATATATGACAATATTGTATGTAAGTAAAAAGAATTATACACAGGATGCTTATGGAACACATAAGAAATGGGAGCTCATAAATTAATTCTTAAAGGAATTAGGAATTAGCTTGGTTAACTACGAGAAAGTTTTAGATGAAACTATGTAAAATCATTTGCTGTGTAATTTTGAGTTTGATATATTGGGGGGAAAGATGGGGAAGGAAGGGGGAGAGAGAGAGGGAACAAAGGAGGAGGAGGAGGAAGAGGAAGGAGGAAGAAGTGAAACGAGGAGGAAGAGTAATAAGAGGAGGGGGAGTCTTTCAACATTAATTATATTAACCGTGATTTTTTCATAAATGACTTTTATTGAGTTGAGTAACTTTCCTTCCTTTACTAGTTTTTAAGTGCTTTTATCATTAAAGGGTGATGGATTTTGTCACATACTTTTTTTGCATCTATTCAGATGATCCTGTGATTTTTTGTGTTCCTTATTCTATAAATATGGTATATTACATTGATGTTCATATGTTGGACCAGTCTTGCATTCCTGGGATAAATCCCATTTGTCATGGTGCATAATCCTTTTTGTATGTTGCTGGACTCAGTTTAATAGAATTTTGTTGAGGCTTTTCACATCTACATTTACAAATGCATACTGGTCTGGAGTTTACTTTTCTTTTGATATAATTGCCCAGTTTGGGTATTAAGCTAATGCTGACTTCAGAAAATAATTTAGGAAGTGTTGCCTTCTTTTCCTTGGAAGAATTTGTGATGGATGGGGTTAATTCTTCTTTAAACTTTTGGTAGAATTCACTAGTGAAATTAGCTTTTCTTTCTTTCTTTCTTTGATTATTAATTCAGTCTCTTTACTTGTTATAAGTCTACTCAGATTTTCTATTTCTTCTTGAATCAGTTTCAGCAGTTTATGTCTTTCTAAGCATTTGTCTATTTCATCTAGGTCACATAATTTGTTGACATATAACTGTTCATAATATTCCCTTATAGTTCATTTATTTCTGTAAGGTCAATAATAATGTCTCCCCTTTCATTCTTGATGTTAGTCATTTGAGTCATCTATATTTTATTCTTGTTTTTTTTCCTTGGTTTGTCACATTTATTGTTTTTTTTAAATAACTAAGTTTTGGTTTTATTGATTTTTCTATTCTCTATTTCAATTATTTTCTTCCTTCTGCTTGTTTGAGTTCTGTTTCTTCTTATTTTTCTGATTTCATTAGATGGAAAGTTAGGTTATTAATTTAACATGTTTCTTTTTTTAAAAATATAGATGTATACAGCTATAAATTTCCCTCTAGGCATTGTTTCTGCTACATTATATGTTTTGGTGTGTTGTATTTTTGTTTTCATTCATCATGTTTTCTAATTTCTCCCATGATTTATTCTCTGAACCACTGGATGTTTAATTTCCACATATTAGTGAATTACCCAAATTTATTTCTGTTATTGATGTCTAATTTCATTCCCTTGTGGTTGGATAACATATTTTGTATGATTTCAATAATTTATATTTATTGCATCTGGTTTTATAGCTTAGCATATGGTGTATCCTGAGAGAATGTTCCATGGGCATGAGATATTTTCTTAGTGTTTGTGCTGAGGATTACTATTGACATCTTAATTTATAACAATCTTTTCTGGATTAATAACAACTTAATTTCAATGACACATGAATACTTTGCTCCTATATAGCTCCATTCCTTCCCCCCACCTTTGTGCTCTTAGTGTCACACAACTATACCTTTATACATCATGTGTACAACACTCTTTTATAATTACTCCTTTATGCTATTTTCCTTTAAATCAGATAGGAGAAGGAAAGTTTTTTAAGCAAGACATACATTTAAATTGTCCTTTATATTCACTTATACAGTTACAGATTTATCAATGCTCCTTATTCCTTCATTTGGATTCGAGTTACTGTCTAGTGTCTTTTCATATCAACCTGAATTATTTCCTTTAGTATTATTTATAGGGCAGGTCTGTTAACAACCAATTCTCTCTGTTTTTGTTTACATGGGAATGAACATCTTAATTTTTCCTTCTTTTTTGAAGGATCATTTTGCAGGATATATAGAATTATTAGTTGACAGTATTTTTTTCAGCAGTTTTAATATGTCATTGACTGCCTTGTGGCTTTCATAGTTTGCAATGAGAAATTATTTCTTCATCTTATCAAGGATGACTTATACATGATGAGACACATTCTTCTTGCTGCTTTCATTTCTCTCTTTGATGGTGTGATTTTTTTTTAAATTTTTTTAATTTTTAAAATTTTTTGGCTGCGTTGGGTCTTCGCTGCTGTGCGTGGGCTTTCTCTAGTTGGGGCAAGCGGGGGCTACTCTTCGTTGTGGTGCGCGGGCTTCTCATTGTGATGGCTTCTCTTGTTGAGGAGCACAGGCTCTAGGCACACAAACTTCAGTAGTTGTGGCCTGCAGGCTCAGTAGTTGTGGCTCGCAGGCTCAGTAGTTGTGGTGCATGGGCCTAGTTGCTCCGTGGCATGTAGGATCTTCCCAGACCAGGGCTCGAACCCGTGTCCCCTGCATTGGCAGGCAGATTCTTAACCACTGCACCACCAGGGAAGCCCTGATGGTGTGATTATAATGTATGTAGGCATATGCATTTCTACGAGTTTATTCTACTTGGGGTTAATTTAGCTTCTTGCATGTGTAGATTAGTATTTTTCATAAAATTTGAGAAATATTTGGCCATTATTTTCTCAAAGATTCTTTTTGCTGCTTTCTCTCTCTTTTCTGGGACTCCCATTATGTATATTTTGATACACTTTATGATTTTCCACAGGTCTCTGAGATCTGTTTATTTTTATAAACTAATAGATTTTCTTTTTTAGAGTAGTTTTAGGTTTATAGAAAACTGAGTAGAAAGCATAAACACTTTCCATATATCTGTTCATCTTGGCCTCCCACACACAGTTTCCCCTATTAGTAACATCTTGAATTAGTGTGGTACATACATTTGTTACAACTGATAAGCCGATATTGATACATTATTATTAACTAAAGCTTACATTAGAGTTCATTCTTTGAACTGAACATTTTAGGGTTTTAGCAAATGTATAGTGATATGTATCCAGCATTACAGTATCATACAGAATAGTTTCATCTCCCTATTCATCCTCCCTCCTTCTCCCCAGACCACTGGTAACCAATGATTCTTTTACTGTCTCCATAGTTTTGCCTTTTCCAGAGAGTCATATAGTTGGAATCACATAGTACATGTTATGTAACATTTTCAGATTGCCCTTTTTCACTTACCAATGTACATTTAAGATTCCTCCGTGTCTTTTGTGGCTTGATAGCTCATTTCTTTTTATTATTGAATGATATTCCATTGTATGGATATACCACTGCTTATTTATCCATCACCTACTGAAGGACATCTTGGTTGCCTCCAAGTTTTTGACAATTATGAATAAAGCTACTATAAATATTAGTGTGCTTTTTTTTTTTACATGGATGTAGTTTTCAATTTATTTGGATAAATGCCAAGGAGCACCATTGTTGAATTACATGATAACAGTATGTTTAGTTTTGTAATTGTCTTCCAAATTGGCTTATCATTTTGCACTCGCCTCAGCAATGAATGAGAGTTCCCATTGCTCCACATCCTCGCCAGCATTTGGTTTGGTGAGTGTTTTTGGCTCATAGCCATTCTTATAGGTATGTAGTGATATCTCGTTGTGTTCATTTGCAATTCCTTAATGACATATGAATTTGAGAATCCTCTCATATGCTCACTCACCATCTGTATCTCTTCCTTGATGAGGAATCTGTTCAGATTCTTTGCCCATTACTTAACTGGGTCATTTGTTATAATTATTGAATTTTAAGTGTTTTTTGTATATTTTGGATACCAGTCCTTTATCATATGTGAATTTTGAAAAGTTTTTCTCAGTCTGTGGCTTACCTTTTATTCTCTTAATGGCATCCCTTTGTAAAAAATATTTATTTATTTATTTATTTGGCTGTGCCGGGTGTTAGTTGCGGCACACGGGATCTTTAGTTGCGGCATGTGGGATCTAGTTCCCTGACCAGCAGTTGAACCCGGGCCACCTGCATTGGGAACACGGAGTCCTAACCACTGGACTACCAGGGAAGTCCCAATGGCATCCTTCATAGAGCAAAAATTTTTTATTTTAATGAAGTCCAACTTCAAAAAAAAAGAACTTACCATTTTTTTTCTTTCATGAATCATGCTTTTGGTGTTGTATCTAAAAGTCCATTTCCAAGTTCAGGGTCACCTAGATTTTCTTTTATGTCATCTTCTAGTTTTATAATTTTGCCTTTTACATTTAGATCCGTGGGTTGTCTCTCCATTCAGTTAGATCATCTTTGATTCCTTTCATCGGAGTTTTATAGTTTTCCTCATATAGCTCTTTTACATGTTTTGTTAGATTTGTATCCAAGTGCTTCTCTCTTTTTTGTGTGTGCTAATATAAATGATATTGTGTTTTTTAATTTCAAATTCCAAATGTTCATTGCTGGTATATAAGAAAGCAATTGATTTTTATATATTAATCTCCTATCCTGCAACCTTGCTGTAAATGCTTATTAGTTCCAGGAGGTTTTTTCATTAATTTTGTGACATTTCCTACATAGGCAATTATGTCATCTGCAAACAAAGTTTTATTTCTTCTTTCCCAGTCTATACACCTTTTATTTCCTTTCCTTATCTTACTGCATTAGCTAGAACTTCCAGTACAATGTTAAATAGGAGTAGCAAGAGGGGACATCATTACCTTTTTCCCAGTCTTAAGAGAGAAAGCATTTATCTTGTCACCATTGAGTCTGGGGTTATCCATAAATTTTTTGTAGATGTTCTTTATCAAGCTGTTTATTTTTTCATTGTCCTTTTTTATTTCTATTCGTTAAACCAGATAATCTCAATTGATCAGACTATCTTCAAGTTCTCTGATGCCTTTTTCTGCCAGGTCAATTCTGCTATTGAACCTCTTTAGTAAATTGTACTTTTCAACTCCAAATTTCTTCTTTATAGTTTATATCTCTTTATTGATAGTCTCTACTTGGTTAGAAAATCCTGCTCAGAATTTCTTTTAGTTCTTTAGACATTATTTTCTTTTGTTCTTTGAACATATTTATAATAGCTGATTTAAACTGTCTAGTAAGTTTGACATCTGGCCTTCTTAGGAATTGTTTCTATTGATTGCCTTTTTTCCCTGTGTGTGGCTCATACCTTCCTGTTTCTCCAGATGTCTCATAATTTTCTGTTGAAAATTGGACATTTTAATTAATATACTGCAGCAACTCAGCAACAATAAGATTTCCTCTCTTTCCCAGGGTTTGTTGTTATTGCTGTTTGTTGTCGCTATTGTTGCCGCTGCTGCTTGGTTGTTTAGTGACTTTCCCAAGCTAATTCTCTTAAATTTCTTTTCTTTGACATGTGTGGCCACTGAAGCCTCTGGTCAGTTAGCTTCGTGGTCAGCTAATATTTGGACAGAAATTTTCTTAAATACCTTGATCCATAAGTTTCACAGCCTTTGCTAATGTGTTTTGTATGAGTATTAGAGCACATGTTCTACATGCCTTAATCTTTCATTTATGTTTGTGCTAAGCTTCAAGGTCAGCCAGAGGTGAAAGATGGTGATGTCTTAGGTCTTTCTTGGGCACGTGCACAGCCCTGTACCTGTGCATGATCTTTTAGCTTCCCAGAATTATATCAGAGCATTTCAAAGCCCCCTTTGGATAGTTCACACCCAGATTCTGCCTTAAAGTTTTTTGGTCTGCCTCTTGTTTGCCCAAAATATTATTTCTGCCTCAAGTGCAATACTAAATGATAGCCATTGATTGTTTTCAACAGTTGCCCCACAGTGAGTGAGTTTTGAGTCAGGTCAAATAAAGATGAGCGTTGCAAGTAGGAAATTCCAGGGAAATGCCAAACAGGTCAAATGACAGTTATCTAGGAATGGGGCTTTGAAGGAAACTCCATCCCCTCCAGTAGCTCCTAATCTGTTGTTTTTCACAGATACATTAGTTGTGATGATACTGGTTTTCATAAGTACTGCAGAGCTGGGTAGAGGGTGTGGGAATATGACACATTTCAATACCGAAAACTTCACTGTTCTTACTGATACTCGGTCATTTTTCTTGAAGAAATGCTCTTCATATTGTTGCAAATTTTTGGTTAATTTTCAGAGTTCTGAAAAAGTTGATCTTGAGAGTTCTGCCGGAGTCCTCATTGCTTTTACAGAGGAGTGGTTTCCAGGGGTTCTTTGTCACCATTTAAAAAAATGCTTTTGCTACCACTGATTCTTACAGTGCAATAGCAGTAGCTTTATTGCCCCAGTAGTGTGGGATAAAAGAGTATGTCCCTGGGGAATATGCGATAGAAACCCCAGAAATGTAGAAAAGGTATGGAATTGGGTCAAGGCACCCAGTGATCCAGGACTGCTTAATCCATGAAAAGGCAACTACTCTCCATCTATTTGCTCATCTCTGTTTTGTGCATTTACTCTTAGTTTCTAATATAAGTTTATTGTTAAGAATTGTGATCTTATCTCTGCTGAATTAATCAGGAAAGATATTTTCCGCATTCCAGTCGGGTGATCATCAGCCCACAGTTGACTGTGGTGACAGTCAATTCCAGAAAATTCCAGAAGCGAGGATGGACAGACGTGCTACAAACACCCAGGGAGGGCAGACAGGGCAAGCTTGGGGAGTTAGTTCCTTCCTGTGCTGGCTTGTCTTTCATGTTATAATGAGAGAAATAATCTGTACCATTCCTAGAAATAAGCACTGAAATTTTTTTCACAGTAAATATAAACTTTGATTCTATAGTAGTAATTTTCCTCTTTTTTTTTTTTTTTACAGAATTTGAAATAAAAACACTATGGGAGGAGTTCTGTTTTAAAGTTACCTATTCTTTGTAAAATTTAAAATTTTTCACAATGAACATGGACTTCTTGAAGAATTTGCACACAAGAAAATAAAAATAACAGTATAAGACAGTACAGAAAATTAAGGGTAATATAAGGCCAGAGGTCAGAAAGTTCTTTTTAATCTGTTTATTACTCATGTTATATAGGGACCGTCTTTGCTGGGCACTTTGGCTAGAAAGTTGAAAATGCCACAGTTTGTGTTTCAGGAACTCACAGCTTAGCAGGGAAGAAAAATGTATAAACAATTATAATACATCATGAACAGAGCTGATTGCAGAAGTAAGTCTAGGGCAACGCAGAGAAGGAGGTAGGAAGTGCTCAGCTTGTGGGCTTAGGGAGAACATCACACAGAGACACACTTCTCTTTTCTGTCTGGCAGTAGTTTCTCCACGTGAATCTGCCCTGTGGCACACAGGGCAGAATTTCAGTCAAGTTAGGTACGGTGTCTTGTTGGACCTCATCGCTTTAAAAGCCCTCCTCAAGGTCTCTAGGGCATTTCCCATTCAAGGAGGAAATTGGTATTATAAGAGTTCAGAGAAAAGTAGGCTATCCAGTTAGTGTATTATCACCGTCTTATTTGCGCTGCTTCTGAGCTGTCCTGGTCGTGTCAACTCCAGAAATGTTGGGATAACTGGCCATGCACGTTCTTTTGAGAGGAAGAGCAGAAAGAAAAGAAGATGTACAAAGGAGCATGCCCACCCCTACTCCCACCTTGCATTTCCCTTCCTCTATACCAGCTGTCAGTTTTCCAAAATAAAACATTAGGACATTTGGGAACATGATTATTACAGTAATCATTTCTTTACTTTGACCCCATCTTGACATGGTTTTCTCTCTTGGCCGTTGGAAAATATTTTGAAAATGATGTGAGCATAACATGTTTTTTTAAGTATTGAGTCATAAGATTATTTCATTCATTTTAATATCCTTGTTTGGAGAACTCTAGTTTATGCACACTGCAGGAATCTGCAGAGCACACGTAAGCCTGTGTAAAGTTTGCCTTTTACTCTTGAACCTCATAATCCCCTCAAGATATTAACATATTTTACACATTGTGTCTTTATCCCATCGTCATGCTACCACTCCCTTGTTTGGTGTGAAGGAGTAACATGCTATAAGGAATTGTAAATTGGCCTAAATGTACCTAAAAGGTGAGGTCCATTCTAGCCCTGAGAGTGAGTGGCACAGTGTACAAAAAGAACAGATACCTGGTTTATAGCATAGGCCTCTTTCTCAGGGACACAGAGACAACATTAGTAAAGGAATCATGATTTTCTCCTGTCACTACAGAATTTGTTAAGAATATCCTCTTTCCTCCAGAAGTAGTAAAGATGGGAGAGAATAACCAGGCTAGAGGCTTGTATTTTCCATTCCACTCTCAGTGGAGAGTTTAAGGTTACAATCTGATGAATTGGGATAATTTGAAAGTGGTGTGGAGTTCCCAGGTGGGGAGCTGGGGAGAGAAAAACAGCGGAAACTTGCCTTGGCCAGAGTGTGGAAGGGTAGAAGCGGCAGAAGCAAGCCAAGCTCAGCAGGCACGCAAAGGGGTTAGGAGCAATGTGAGGGAAACCAGAAAAGCAGATGCAGGAGAGACATGTGTAGATCTTTAGATGGCTGAGGCATGTAAGTCTTCACTGGTTGTTTTCCCAAGCCTGTCATGTATAATGGTTAAGTGTCCCATGGCCCAGGACAATCAGCTATGCCTGTGAGGAAAGGTCAGTCTCCTGACCTTGATGTCAATGCAGTTCCCATCAACAGAGCACCTAATATTTCCTTCTTGAAGTCTTTACTTCAGAAAAGTAGTCATCTTTCCTATATTTCTCTTAGAAGAATGGATTACTGGGTTTTCCCCACCAGAGCTACAGAAAATGATTCTGGCTAAGGTACATAAAATGTATTTATTGGGAGAATTTCATGAAACTCACAAATTCAAACGGAGGTTGGACAACAAGGCTCTAAAAATACCAGAAACCAGGAAAGGTTCAGATGCCTTGTTAGCATGAATTAAATGACAGTACCTTTAGGGCTCCACCGTGGGAAAGAATGTGTTCCAACTGCCTTTGTTCTGTTTAGTTTCTCTGTCTTTGCCTCATCACTCAGAGTTTGGAGTCCTGGGAGAGAAAGTGTGGGCAGCATCAGTTGAATGGTGATGCCCATCCCTGCCTGGGGAAGACAGGCGACTATTTCAGGTAACCCCACCTCACCCACACACAACAGGAAGAGGTCACCCCCTAATGGAATTCATTACTAAAATAAGAAGGAATAGAAGCTGACAGACAAAATATTCACAACAAGAGTCATGGCAACACTCTCCAGTTTGTTGAATTAAATAGAATTACTTTTCTAAGAGTAGGAGAAATTTTTTGGTAAGAGTTGGGCTTAAATAAGAGCAGTGGATAGTCGAAAATGTAGTCCTGAATCTTATGGTTACCAAAGGGGAAACGTGGAGGGGGAGGGATAAACTGGGAGTTTGGGGTTGACAGATACATACTGCTATATATGAAATAGATGATCAACGGGAACCTTCCATATAGAACAGGGAAGAACTCTACACAATATTCTGTAATGACCTATATGGGAAAAGAATCAGAAAAAGAACGGATATATGTTTATGTATGAATGAATCATTTGGCTGTACACCTGAAACTAATATAACATTGTAAATCAACTATACTCTAATATAAAATAAAATTTTTAAAAATGTAGTACTGAAAACCAGGACCAACAAAGTTAATGAAAGATAAGCATTAAATGTCAGGTTAAGTGAATTAGCCTGGAAACCCAAGGCAATGGCTGAGGCCCATCAGTGAAGACACAATCTAAGACAAAATAAGGTGAGAGAATGGAGTAACATGTAGAAGACTCTATGTTCATGACCAACTCTGGGGCACCCACTGAAGAAAAGTGATGTTGCCTAAGAAAGGTGGTCTTCTGGATGGAGGGAAAGTTTGAGTTGAAATAAAAGCAAATCCATATAAATAAATAAATAATTAAATAAATTAATTAATTAAAAGGGTAACTCTTTTCTTACAATAGTATTCCAATTAATAAAAATAAAAGAATAATGGGGACTTCCCTGGTGGTCCAGTGGCTAAGACTTCTCCTTCCAATACAGCAGGTGCCCATTCCATCCCTGGTTGGGGAGATAAGATCCCACATGCCTTGGGGCCAAAAAACCAAAACATAAAACAGAAGCAATACTGTAACAAACTCAATAAAGACTTTAAAAATGGTCCACATCAAAAGATCTTTAATAAATAAATAAAGGACATAGAAAAACCACCATTTGTCCAAAACCATGGACAAATCACTGTTGCAGGTAAGAATCATCTTTGGATGTTAAAATTAGATGGCAAAAATATGATGATGTAGTATCTCAAATTATCTTCCTGCAAAGTACATATTAATTACAAAGAGAAGATTGTAACTTTACAGTTGAGAACCTCGGCAGGTGCCACCTTAACTAAGTGGTTGAAGTTAACATCACCACTAATAAGACATATCAAAATCATGTATCTTCTGGTGTGATACACTGGAAAGGGCACAGCATCACTATTGTGATATTCTTGCCAATAATGCAGAACTTCAATTCTACTCAAATTCTACAAAATAACTAGCCAGTAATCTTCAAATTTGTAAGGTTCTTTAGACAAAGAAAATCTTCAAATTTGTAAGGTTCTTTAGACAAAGAAAAAGAGTTATTGAAGTCACCATATTGAAGTCAAAGGAGACATGCCATCTAAATGCAATGTGAGATCCTGGGTTGGATCCTGAAACAGAAAAAAAGATACCAGTGGGACGATTGGCAAATTTCAAAAAAGGTATGCAAATTAGTTAATGGTATTGTATCAATGTTAACTTACTGGTTTGGATAGCTGCACTCTAATTTTATAAGATGTTAACATTTTGGGGAGGTATATGAAAACCCACAAGTATTATTTTTACAACTTTATGTCTAAAATATTTCAAAATAAAAAGTTTAAAAATATTTAGAATAGAAAGAAAAGAAGAGAGAGGGGAGAGTGCTGTTGTTTCTCTAAGTGATACTGCCAACATCACTGCTCTCCAGGTCTGGGTGCCTTAAGTGACCCCACCGAGCTCCATTCACAGCTACACCTGCTGTTATGGACTGAATGTTTATTTCTCCCAAAATTCATGAGCTGAAATCCTTACCTCCAAAGTGATGGTATTAGGAGGTGGGGCCTTTGGGAAGTTAATTAAGTCATGAGGGTGGAGCCCTCATGAATGAGATTAGTGCCCTTATAAAAAAGACATCAGAGAACTCTCTCACCTCTTCCACCATCTGAGCACACAGAAGATAGCTGTCTATGAACCAGGAAACAGGCCCTCAACAGACACCAAATCTGCAGGCACCTTAATCTTGGACTTCTCAGCCTCCAGAACTATGAGAAATAAATTGTTGTTTAAGCCACCCAGTCTATGGTATTTTTGATACAGCAGCCCTGAACAGTGTAAGACACCTACTAAGGCAAACAACCATTCATTCTATGCCTCAGTTTCTAATTGAAACAGCAATTAGCCAAAGAAATGGTATTTTCAAATAAATAAATAAATTTATTTATTTATTCTATTCTATTCTGTTCTGTTCTATTCTATTCTTCTTTCCTGAATTAATGCTCAATTCTAATCTTCCTACATATGCAGAATCAAAGTATGTAAATATGTGGTGTGCAAAATGAATTTCTGCATATGAAACCAAGTCTGTTTTAATTGATTTCCATTGTATGTAATGTACGTGTCCCTACAGAACAAAATTCAGCCTTCAAATGATATGCACAATTGGAGAAAGCTTTGATCAACCTCATGACGGTGGATTGACACAATAACTTGCTTTGATTTCCAATACCTTTCCAATGGAGGAATAGAGAGTCATAATCAGTAAACTAAGTAGCAATCTATATCTCAAGCACTTCTACTTATGGGTTGTCCCCACACAATTTGAATGTGTGCTGTATTTCTTTATGAAATCTTTCTGAATACTACCTCAGAGCCATTGTCAAAATATTATTGGTTATATAATATTCCAAAGTCAAGAGGAATGGTTTCTTAGAGCGCAAGAATACAATGAAAGGCTTTAACTTAATACGTATGACATATTTGGATGGAATTTTTTCAATAATATTTGGAATTTATTTTAGGACTTTGATGAGTATGTTGTTTCCCAATGATTGAATATAAAACCATTGAATAGCACCCCAAATGGGGGGAGAAGCTAGTGACAATTGTAGACTGGTAGAATTTGATGAGAATCTGAGATTTAAAAACCAATTCCCAAAGCAATAAAATATCTTTGTTAACGTAAATAATGTTTGCCTGTTACGACCTTTCAGATAGCATGTGCAAAGCCACCTTCAGATTACCTCACATGATAGAGTTTTATTTTAAAGGATGCCCAAGGGAGTAAGACAGATTACAAACAGCTGCATAGCCAGGTTTCCAAGACACTAGGATAACTTTCAGAATCCTTCCACAATAACAAAGCTGGGCCTCATGGAGGAAAGAAATGCCGTTCGGAATACAACATGGCTGGAAAGACCTTGCTGTCATTTTATGCTCCCCGTAGCAGGCTTCCTTTATGCACTGCTCAGCATGGTTATTCAGCTACTCTCTGCCGCTGCTTCCTGAGCTCTGACTGCTCCTGATGAAATAGTTTCTGCTCTGCAATCTGCCACACAATGCTTGCTTATTCACAACATCTGCAACCTCATAATTTCTACTGGATTATCACCGCTTACTACCTTCTCTCTCATCAGCCTCCATTTCTGCATCGCTTATGTGTTTGTGTCCCTCTCTGTGTCTTTTATATTAAAACTACTAAAAGAGAGGATTTTATCAGATTTTCTGCTTAATTTTGGGGTCCAGCTCTCATGGTAGGACCCTCATTAAGTCTACTGACTAGTCGACAAATGGTTGGGTTTTAGCTGACATTCATTTCAGGTCTAGTATTTCCAGGTCAGATGGAGCAAGGCACAGTTTCTATACATCTTATGTGTAGAAATCCCAAAGAAGCCAATGTGGGCATGGCAGGTTCTCCTCAGATTCTCGAAAACAGACTATAAGCACATTGTATGGCTTACCCATTTGACTTTTCACACCTCTCTGAATCTAGAAAGAAAATACAGCTTTAAGTTTTTATCCATAAAGTTGGTTCTATTATTGGGATCATCAGCAGGATATGAGACTGCCATATAGGATCTGAATCACCATCAATCATCACTAAACAAAGCAGAGTTAACTGGCTTATGGAGCTATAGAGCTTTTCCTGCTGTGCCCATTAGCACAGCTAACCAGCTCAGCTAACCAGCCCACTGGTTATAACACGTAAACACACCCTCACACCCAAACACAGCCATCACTAGCAAAGTGCATCTGTGATGAATGAGATTCAATCAGCCTTCCGGCCTTCCAGGCTCAAGATAACATTTCTGCTATTGATAGTATCAATTTATAATTTAATTTCAGGTCCTAGCTCTTAAGAGATAAGACTGTTTGCAGAGCTAAAATCTAATCCAGTAGAGGGTATTGGACAGAGTTCCATAAATTCTGATGACCACAAGATAGCCTGATTTCCTTAAAACTCTGCTAGAATACATTTTATAAACCTGAATTTCTAAAACAAAGAATAATGAAAACAGTGACACCAAATTTAATATTTGTTTATCTCATTAACCCAGATGCGTGAACTCACTGATCAGCCTGAATGTACTCTTTTAAAGAAAAAGAAGGAAGAAATCCACTTGTGATCTTTACAAAAGTGCAGGCAAATCACGGCTTCCTCTGAGAGTAGTCAGTGAAAATTGGTCTCATATCTTTATTAGATTATTATTTGCTTTTCCTTAAGAAGACAACACTTGCTTGTGGTAAAAGTCGCAAACCATACAGAATGATAAACAGAGGTCATTATTAATCGTTGCATATCGGGCTTCTTCTTTGAGGGTCTGCCTTCTGTATATTTATTTCAGGAGATCTGCCGCTGTAAACCCTGTTACCTTCAGCTCTCCTTGACGGCGGATGCTCCTTTCTGCTCCGGGATTGATGTAGGCGTAGACTAAGTTATCAGGCAGCTCCTGACCCATCCAAGGAGGATAATTTTATTTCATGTCTGTTTAGCCTCTGTCTTGTGCTCTCTAGAAGGCATCAATTCTCTCAGGTGAAGAACACAAATAAAATTTAGAAATGCTCCCTGAGGCTGAGAGGTTAGGAATCATGCCAAGATTTCACTGAATGAAGTCACTCTCTGCATAATCTTCCCTGCTCTGGCCAGCTCTCACAACCGTGTGCTGCCCTTTGATTAGAGGAGTATTAAAGGCAATGGAAAGTCACTCAGACGTTTGATTGCCAGTCATTTTCTTCTCTTATCCAGTTTCTGTTTTATAGGATAATCCCAAGGTGATCTCTTGTTCTTCCCTTTCTTTTGCCATTTTTCGCACACAGGTGTGTGGCAAGTGTGCGTATGAAACCTATGAAACAAGCAACCATAAACAATAAGCATCCCCTCTGTCATTTTCTTTTCCTGAACCACACCCTCCTTCTCTCCTAACAAAGAACTTTTGAGAAATCTCCTTTCTCCTCCTAGTGTAGAGCAAAATCATTAAACAAAAATTATAGGGTGGTTTAGCCAATTTCTCCACTCTACTGTGAATTCTTCAAAGCTGTTATCCCAGGATGCTGCCTGCATGCTTCTCCCTATTCTAGGCATCTTCCACCAAAGTATAAACAATAGTGAGTCAGTTCATCAAAATGGTCAGAAATGTAGAATTTAGCCCATGAGAATCAGCCTCCATTCTCCCTCCTCGGGACAAGTTTCATCTTTGTTAATCCCACAGCAGTGGATTCCGAAATAATACAAATGTAAGTTCCTTGTAAAATAAATTTATTCTTTGAAAAACTGGATAAGGATAAAGAACATTATTCACACTTTAGATGTAAGTACTTTAAGTCTAAATTGTGTAAAAATAGTCATCATTAATAACAACGACAAAAACAGCCACCTGAGTGGTGGGAAATTTAAAAAATCAGAAACTTTGCTAAGCCTGAATCTTGGCTAGTCTTTTAAAATGCAGATTCATTTTTGCCAGATTGCCAAATGTGTTCTGGAATATCATTGTACTGACATCCATGGAAATTGGCATCTGATCCTGGTTTTACCTCTTCTTCATTGTGAGTTCCTGAGCGATTTATTCTCCCTCTTTTCCTATTCCATTAAATGAGACAGTTGGTTACATAGACTTCTAACATCCTTTCCTGCTTTCATATCTCATGGACATCAGGGTTGAGCCCTCAACTCCCTCCTCCTATGTATCCATAGGGAAGAACTTCCAAAAAGGATCATTCCAGGCCTCGCCCTCATATCTCTCCTAATTACCGAATTTGGAAGTCCATTCCTGTGTAGGCATCAGCCTAACCCCAAGAAGCATACTTCCTCCATTCTTCTATGCCTTAAGTTTTCCAGTACAGACCTCTGCTGGCAAAGCCTATTGTTTTCTAACTCAGACTATGACTGGGTGAGTAAATTTAATTCTGAGGTAAAGTGTAAGTGTATCTTCACATTCTGCAGAGATTAGGTAATAAAGTGGGTACTTTGATGCTCATTTGCCTGACTCCTATGGTTATCTCTTCATTGCTTCTAAACTTGAGGGGGTAGGAAAGAACCGTTATATATTAACTTCCCTGTAAAATTTCAATTAGAGGAACAAAGGCTTGATGGGAACAACTAGAATCCAGGAAGGGAGGGAGGGAGGGAGGGAGGACAAGTTGAAAAATATTTGTTGAATGGGTAAACTGATAGACAAATAAATGAATGCTTCTTATTACTTCTTAACAGAACAATTTTATATAGATGCTTATTTAAATGAAGCAATCTGACATTTACTGGATTGTTGCATGCGAGTGTACATGTTTTGTATTTTCTGTCTGTATGTAAATGTATTTTATTCTGAGCAAATTCCATACACAAAGTACATTGTCAGATTACAATGTATGATAGCACATCAAGGTTTATTTGGAGTTTCTTTTATGCCCAATAAACCCTAGACTGCAAACTCTATAATTATAGAGTTGGAAACCTATTCCTTTCGGTTTTCTTATGCTTAAGATATAGCTTAGCGTTTACATTTCTTTGCTAAAATAAACAGGATGATGATTTGGAGGAGCTTCCCCAGCCCTCTCCTAACTGAGTGCTTGCTGGATACAGATGCCGATTATCCTGAATTCTGAAACTGATTCAAAGGGAACCTTGACAGGACACTTTGAAAAGGAAGGAAGCTAGTGCTTAGCTGTGTTTGTTTATGAACATATATCATTTACTTAATGATTAAAATCACAAATACTACTTAAATATTAGCTTTAGTTTTCAAATTAAAATGTCTTCTTAAAAATAGAAATTCCTTTATACATTGTTGGTTGGAGTGTAAATTGATACAACCTTTTCTTAGAATAATTTGGCAAGATTTATCAAAAGCTTCAAAAATAGCCACTAACTTTCACCTAGCAACACCTATTTTAGAATTTATACTAAGAAAATTATTATGCCTGTGCACAAAAATTTATGTACAAAAATTATTTCTGTAGGTATTTCTTATAATAGTAAAATTTCAGAAACTTTTAAAATGTCCAAAAATAGGAGTTGTTTTTTTTTAATAGTAAATCAGTATTTAGGAACACAATATCCTATAAAATTATGGAGCAAAAAGCACAATATATTCTCAAGTTAAGTTTATAGCATAGTGTTACTGAAGGGTTAAACGTTTTAAAACAAATATATGTTTGTCTATACATATGCCCCTTAAGATGCCAATGTCATTGTTGTTGTTTTTCCAACCTGTATTAGTTGAAGTTAGTTCATACATTTTAGGAGACAACTTTCCATGGGTCTCTTGCATTTCTGCTTATTTTGCAAGTAGAGACACTGACTGCTATTTTTTTCAGACTGTCTTTCCAAGAATGTTTGTATTGTGAACAGCCTTGGAAGATGTAGGGTCTCCTTCTGGAGCAAAGGGTACATTGGTTTACTATCCAGTTTAATAAAGATAGTGTCTCCTCCGAGACAAAGTTCACACAGGCTATTGTCCGTAAGAAAAGATTCAAGTTCCCTAAGCTCAGTGTCACTCTCCTGTAATACAGCTCACTGTGTTTATGGGTGCCAGTGGGCCCTCTTTGTGTTACCCTGTGGGAATTAGGGCTCAGGAACTAGTTCAAAACATGCTTACACTCTATTGTTGTAATAAACTGTCCTTTATCTCTGACCAAGAAGTCTCGTGTCTTCTACCAGCATCTATAAAACTATCACAGGCTAACTTTGCAGCTTGCAGTTCTTGATAATGTAGGTTGTTTTATTTGTGATTTTTTATACATTGCAATCTTACTACAATAAATATAGATAACTTTAGAACCAGATGTTTAATGTTACTTTTTAAAAGAATCTGAAAGCCAGGTGCAACGTCACAATAACGTGCCAATAATAGCATCAGAGGATGCTGGTCTACGTGGCAGGAATGGGGGTGAGGCAGCTAAAGAGACTTCGTCTGTTGGTAAACTTGGACCTTCTGGTGATGCTTTTCACATGTCGAGAGCCTTGAGGGCTCTGCTTTCAACTTAGAGCCTGTTGAAATCTCAGGCAATCCACTGCCTATTCTTCGTGCGGTCCATGGGGCAAGGAACTGTCCCAACAAAATAAGTTGCTCTCTTGGAAAAAATGTCAGCTGCAACGTCTGACAGGGAACAGGTGTTTGGGGCATAGGACCCAGAGTCAAGAGCCTGCTGCCTTTAAATGTAACTGTCAAGTGATCCGCGTCTGCCAGCAAATGGCACTGGGAACAGAGCCCTTCTTTATAGAACAGATGAGACTTTATAGTTGCTGGAGGTTATAAATGTTTGTGAATATGGCTGTGCGTGCATGTGTTCTCTCATCAACATCCACTGGAACACAGAAGTAAAATGTTTATGAAAATGTCTTTATCGGGTGGTAGTTTTACTTCTATAATTTGAAATAAGATGAAATGAATAGAGTGTAATTATCTAAAGATTTCTTTGGCATGTATCTCCACTGTACCTTGGAACCTAGAGGTGGTGGTTTAAGACAAAGAAAACAAAGGAAAGGAAGGGAGGTTCTTCCCTTGCCTCTTAAGCCATTGTGTTATATTCTCAGGAGGAGAAAGGGGAGGGCTGAGTCCATGTCTGATTGATTTCAGGGAATGCAGACTTAGAATAATTAAATTGGGGCTTTCTTTCATTCCTAAAAGAATTTTAAAGTAACTATTGCTAGGTAAATCCAACCTGTAAGAAGCCCCTTTAGGTAGAAGTTGACTCTCAACCATTAAAAAAGTTAATCCATTATAAATGAGTACAAATAAACTTAATCCAGTTCCCCAGCACACAGTTGCCTCCCATTTACACTTTTAGGATTAGTGTGGATTTCTGAACCAGGCTTTGATTCCCAGTCCTCTTTCTCATGGAACGCTAGAGTCACATAAGTTTCTTTATGACACAGTGGCTATTAGTTCCTTCCACCAACATCCATCATCACTGTCCGCCTTAGTAACAGAACTCCAGTTTTATTCAGGATGGCAACATGTCCAGGTAAAAGGCTACAGTTCCCAGGTTTTCTGTTTTGTTTTGTGGGTTTGTTTTTTGCAGTTAAATGTGGCCGAGTAACTAATTTCTGGTCAAATAGAAGAAGTACCCTGCAGATTTTCTAGGAAGGTTCTTTAAAAGGGAAATAATGCTTCCTCCTCCTCCTCCTCTTTTCTCCCCCCCCCCCTTTTTGCTACCTCATTGTTGCAGATGGAATTAGAGCAATTATCTTGCTGATGGAAACCAAGGAGGGCAGAAAGATGGCAGGATCCTGGTCTCTAGTGATTTTGTGCTTTCTCCAGACAATCTCCTCTGAACTTTGTTGTTATTGTGGTTGTTTACATAAAAAATAAACCCTGGGTGTAAAGCTACTTCAACAATTCTAACTGAACAAACATTCTAGCTGATACAGATTGTCTGCCCTCAGATTAGACATTTATCACAAACTCTTTGGTGAATGTCTAAAATGGATTCGAAAATTTTCAGGTTTTGAAAGAGATAAAGAAATGGTATAAGAAGATAGAAGGAAAAATCTAGGCACTGAATTAGCAGAAAGGATTACATTGTTTTCAAATTACAGAATTAAAAAGGATTCTACATTGTTCTGTATTTGAAAATAATGGATAAATACATATAAAAAGATTTTCTTCAATATTTCATTCCATTTTTACTCATGTAAGAGAGGCATTATAGTGACATGATTTGAAATCAGATGGCTTGGGTTTGTACCTGGTCCCATGTTGCACCAGCCATGTGATAGCAGACAAGTTCCTCTCTCTCTCTGCTTCCCCTTCATCTGAAAATAGCACCTTTTTTTATAGGCTGTTGTGAAGATTACTTGATTTAATACAGATACATGGCTACAGTGACTGGCATATTTTGTCACCTATAATTATTATATTTATATGACCTCTATACTTTTAAATATTTTTATACATCTTTATTGGAGTATAATTGCTTTACAGTGTTGTGTTAGTTTCTGCTGTACAAAAAGTGAATCAGCTATATGTATAGCTATAACCCCATATCCCCTCCCTCTTGCGTCTCCCTCCCACCCTCCTTATCTCACCCCTCTAGGTGGTCACAAAGCACCGAGCTGATCTCCCTGTGCTACACACCTCCTTCCCACTAGCTATCTATTTTACATTTGGTAGTGTATATATGTCCATGATACTCTCTCACTACGTCCCAGCCTCCCCTTCCCCCTCGAGTCCTCAAGTCTGTTCTCAACATCTGCATCTTTATTCCTGCCCTACCACTAGGTTCATTAGTACCATTTTTCTAGATTCCATATATATGTGTTAGCATATGGTGTTTGTTTTTCTCTTTCTGGCTTACTTCACTCTGTATGACAGTCTCTAGATGCATCCACATCTCTACAAATGACCCAATATCGTTCCTTTTTATGGCTGAGTAATATTCCATTGTATATATGTGCCACATCTTCTTTATCCATTCATCTGTCGATGAGCACTTAGGTTGTTTCCATGTCCTGGCTATTGTAAATAGTGCTGCAGTGAACATTGTGTTAGAGTGATAATCTTTATTTTATGCCTAGCAAAGTGATAGGGCTCTACAGTTCTGCAGGATAATTAAAATGAAGTATATGACTTGTTTGTGTTTATGTGTACCTGAGGAGGGTGAAAATCAGAGATGATCACACTGTCAAGAACATGGAAGACATTCTTCTCTCTTTCCCTCTGAACTCCTTCCCCATCTGTCACCAACGATGCCACAAAGTAAATGATAAAGTTGTTCAAATATGTAAGAAGTGGTCCTCCTAAACAGACAACTAAATTTAATTTCTTATGTCTGCATTCAGACCTCAAAATAATAGGATTTGAGATTCCATGGAAAATTCAATCTCACTTGTCTTCTGCTATATTGCTTTGGGTTATGATAGACTCAAGGATTAAATCTGCAGCCTAAATCTTTGAATATATATTAATATTATACAGTTTACTTCAAATTTTTTATTTTTATTTAGGGAAAGTCTTACTCATTTCTAGTCGTCTATAGTTATAACACTTGACTCCTTTTTTTTTTAATGGGTAATATATTCGTTATGTTTTTGAATAACTAGTTGTGCACAAGACATAAAATATTCTCCAGTATCTCCCATTGTCTTTATTGGTGACTTTGTTCATTTATATTGTACACGATGGGAGCATAAGATAGATTTGAGTGCCCTTAGTTACCTTTCCTTAGACTCACTCATCCCTCCCTTTCCTCCCTTTATGATGTTGCATTTCTAATTCTTTTCTGCTTTTATTCTCGATTACTTTCTGGTATTTCTTATTCATCTACATTAAGGTTGCATATCCTCAAAATTTATTATTCTGTGGAATTCACCCACAGAAAGGAATTATCTGTTCATCGCCAAATTATGCACTTTTTATTAGTTCATAATTGAGTATTACACCATAATTCCCTTCTGGTCCTCATTCTTACAACTGAGGATAATCACTGATGATTATTTACCTTTTTCTTTTTCTTAACCAGCTGGAAAGATATTTTATATACTATCTTTAGGAACAGCGAACCAGTTTAGTGTATCAGTCAAAATCACATTTTAATAAAATAATTTCTTATAAAAATGCTTTTTTCTACTACCCCTATCTAATCTGCCTATCTGCAATGCACTCAGTTTCCTTATTTCCAAATCCCTACTTATCAACAGTCTTTGCCTTATCCTGTCACTGTTGACCATTGATCATACTGTTGATATTTCCAAAGATTCCATCTCAAACCTCTCAGTTTCAGTAGATAATGTTTTCGGAATGGAAAATGTTTTATGAGCTCTCAAGCCTAAGCTATGTATAATCCAGCTCCTGATTCATTATGTCTCAAATCAAAGAAACCAGAGTCACATTCGCAAAGTGAAGAAGCTCTCAGAGACTACATTTCAAGTGAGTTCAAAAAGTTGCCGTCTCCCAATTATCCTCAGTTAGGATGGACTAAAAAGTTTGAGTCGCTAGGTTTCAAAAATGATTTTTAAGTCTTTGGTTTCACTTGTATCCCCCCATAAACACTTTTAACAACATTGCTTATTTGTAGCAGATCTGAACGTAGCAAGTTTTCTAAATTTTGTTTTCCTTGCTTCTCTAACATTCTAGTTCTGCTGACCTAATTCTTTTCATAATTTATTATAATTGCCTCTGTTTCTCTCTCCAAGCTGTGCTTATATCATGTTTGTTGTTGTAATCACAAAGTAGGCCATAATTGTACTTCAATAAGTGGTTGTTTGAGGAAAGGAAGGAGTGGATGATGCAGAAACTAATAAAAAGACTAACAAACCTTCAAGTAGATAAGTAGAAGGAAGAAGGGGAGAGGTTATGGTCATGGACAATCACCTGCCTATGTCAGGTTATTATATAGACATTCAGTGCTTTCATTTAAAATTAAAATGAGGCACTGACATTTGACTCCTGATAACTTTTTCTAAGACACACCGCCATTCCCCATCCCTTTTTTTGCATTAACATGTTAATTTTTCTTCCTGCCAAAGCAGTCATTTGAGATAGGAACATTAGTTCATGGGAGCAGAAGTATGTCAATATCACTCTGGAAGGAAAAAAAAGGGCTGTATCCCATACAGAACTGGAAAAAAAAAAAAGGCACGATTTTCATCCCTTTTAAAAACCTCTATCACTTGGAACATTTATTAGAATAACAGTAAGGCTGCCAGGTTTCTCTAGGGCTGTTAGAGATTCAGGCCCATTTTTAATGGGTTTTATTGTATTTAATCCTCACAACAATTGGAATTGTGGAGAAAGGTTAAGAGTGATGTCAATGTGAGCACAACAGTATCTCTAATAGAAAATACGCTTAATTAGGAATAAGCAGATCTGAGCTCTGGTTCCAATTCTGCCACTAACTACCTTGAGGAATTAACTCAAGTGACTTGGCTCCTCTGGGACTTAATTTTCTCATCTATAAAATGAAGGGCTTAGACAGCAAGCTCTAGCTCTAAAATTCTGTGCATATTTTTATCAAAGAAAATGCATTTCAGCCACTCATTTCAAAGCTAGAATTCTTATTACTAGAAATAGAAATAACACAGAAGACTTAAGCATCATTGCGGAGGATGAGCTGCCTTCTTTCTACCCTTCTGAAGGTCACTCCCCTTTGCCCACTTGCTTTTGCCCAGAAAAGCGCATCGAGTTCCCTGGTCACGTTTTTACATAGGAAATAGTTTCTTGCTTCCCTATCTTCTCTTTCCTGTTGTTAATGGTCAGTATTTGACTTCCAGATAAGACATTGGAAAGGTAATATCATGGGATCAACCTACAAAATATAAATTGAAAGGAGGGTGGTAGAAATGTACAATAGCACAGGAAACTAAGAAGAATGTTGTCTGTATACCAGAAACTTTGATGTGTTTAGAATGGCTTGAAGGAGTCATTGTTAGCCAACTAACATGCCTTGAAAGTTAACAGAGGAGACATGGCAGAATATCCCTATATCCTCTAAACCAGAGAGAGAGGGGAGACCACAGGACAAGTACAAATAATACAGAAATGGTAGCGACTCCTCTCTGAGCTAATGGCCAGACAAGCTGACAATGGGAAAGGGTCTCCTCCAGAGAGGAGTGTTACTTAGAAGCAGGTGAACAGAGCATATTTAAATCTTGGAGCAGAGCACTTTTTTAACACCCTTTCTTCTATGCAATACATATGCAATTGCATATTTTCAGTAATAATCACGAAAGGAAGCAAATTACAATAATGACCAGGAAAAAAGTCATGGATATTGAAAATTCCTTTTTATTAATTTTGTCGTAATTGTTCCCATAAAAATAAGTGTATTAATTAAAAACAAATAAGTATTATAATACCAGAGGGAAAGTCAATAATAGAGTAATATTGTAAATGGAAATAAAACATAAATCTACATATTGGTCTGTTATAGTAAGGAATAAAAACAGTAACAGGCCTTAACTTCTACAAATTAGAAAATGACATCTTCAAAACTGTTTTTTTTCACATATTCACATTCATAGACAGTGCAGCCTTGTTGCTATAGTTGTTCATAGTTGACCAAAAACTATTCATATTAATTTCAAAAATATTTTTTGAATAAAGCAACAGATATACATATAGGAAAAACCTTAAACATAAAGATAAGTTTTGCAGATAGTTACAAAAGTCTCATTTTACAATAAATTCCAGAACTTGCAATACTGCCTGCGTCTTTGTTTCTTCAAAATCGATCCAAGCAGCTCTCAAATCTCTCTGCAGTCAAAAAATTTCGACTAAAGTAGCTTCACCAGAAAATTCATTACGTTCTGTTTCTTCCAGTTTACGATCACTATGCTCATTTGTTCATTTTGTAACTACTATTTAAATGCTGGAATATCCAGTCCCTCAGGAGTTGGAAAACTGCTCCCCAAGCAAGCTTGAATTATTGTGAACCTTTACAAATTTACTTTTCAAACAAGCACATGTAGCTAATCTCTGTGTGTTAGGAGCTGACTATATAATTTGGAGTTCTCTGAATTACCTTCCATAGAGAATATAATGTTTAACCAATGGTAAGTCATTTTAAAATGTACTAATTTGAAGCCCTGCCTATGTTATTAAAACTCAACCATAACTGTGTCAATTGCTTAGAACTTAAACCAACAGATTTTTTAAGAGAGGGGTATTTTATCATTAACATTGTTTAAATTTGCTGGTACATAGGGATAATAAAAAGCATATCAACATCCATCAGTTATTTTGTTGTTTGTGGATTCTCTGCAGTCAATGCACACCCTTATTGCCTGCACCCAAGCTGACCACTCCTATTACCTCAACCTTGGTGCACTTCCAACTTCCAATAGCTAAAAGGCAGCCCAGCATCAGGGCTTCCCCAGAAAGAAGCAAACACTAGAGAACTGAGTTAGTGTTTTGTACTAAGGTTGCTGCAAGAAACAAGGAAATTATTTCTTCAAATATTTATGTCTATCTATATTAAGATATAAAAATAAATTACAAAATAGGAGACCTTGAAGATCACTCTGTGGAATAGAATGCAAAACCCAAAACCCAACTCTGGTCAGAATTTGGTATATGACAAAAATGTCATTTCAAGTTGTTGGGAGAAGGCGAACTATGTGTTGGGGCAGCTGTATAAATATATGTAAAACATATAAATGTGCCTCCTGTCTCATTCCACACACAAAGAATGAAATCTAGACAATCTAAAGAGTTAAATGTGTTAAAAACACACACACACACGCACAAAACAGGAAGAAAATATAGATGAATTTTTATATGCTATTGGACTGAGAAAGGAATTTCAAGGCATAAATCAAAGATAGAAACCACAGGGAGAGGACTGACATTGTCAACCACATAAAAATTGTTTTTATACTTTAAAACAAACCATAAACAAAATTAAAAGGCAAATGACATCCTGGGAAAAAATATACTGTGTCATGTATGACAGAATAAAAGCTTTCACAAATCAGTAAAAATAATAATAATAATAAGCATTATTATTATTATAGTAGTAATAATCCTGAATGGAAAATGGACAAATAACATGGAAAGGCATTTCACAAAATCAGGAATGTGAATTTTCCAAAAAAAAAAAAAAAGTTCAACATCATTATATAAAGGAAAATAAGCAAATAAAACAACAATGATGTCACCAAACTCAGGTTCAGCTGCTTGCCACTCAAAAGCCAGTATTCAAGAGGCAAGTGTTGGTTAGAAAAAGAAAGGCTGCTTTACTCAGGGGGCCAACAACCTGGGGAGAAGGTGGACTTGTGTCCAAAAACCAACTGGGAAGATTCTGCATGACCATGAAAGTTTTTAAAGGGAGAATCACTTGGGGAGGGGGTCAGAGCCTTCCTTATCTTCCACCGTGTGCAGACTTTCTTCTGACTTTCTTCTGACTGGTTGGTGGTGAGATAACAGGGTGGTGTTTCAGGAATTTTGTGCTCAGCCTGAAGTTACCATCCTCTACCTGGTTGGGGGCCTTAGTTCCTGCAGAAGAACTCAAAAGCTATTGTTATGCATATTTCTTGAGGAGGAACCAGGACCCTGTCCCAAGGCTGCACTGTTGTTTCTTGACTGCTCCTCCTTTGTTTCTACATTCCCTCCCTTTTCTGCTTAGCAACCATTTGAATCTGCCCTTTGGAACTCAGGGAAGGTCAAGGAGGCTGAATGAAGCTTATTTCCTGCAAACAAGAATCGGGAGACACAGAAAGGATTTGTACCTGGACCCCACAGGGTCTTACTCCATTTCAATGAGGTATTTTACTCTTTATTTGGAATTTGTGTTACTCTCTGTCCAATGTTGATAAAGGATCAGCAAAATGAATATTATTTGATGTAATACAACATATAAATCACCCTTTTGGGTGTATCTGTATCTGCAGTACAAATCAAAAGCTTTAAAAATGTGCCCTGAGACTCCACTTCTAGGAATGTACACATGGAAATAATTAGAGATGCACACAAGATTTATGTACAAAAGTTCTCATTGCCCTGCTATGTTTAATATGAATACAGAAATCATCTAAATAACCAACTGGAGAAGAATGGTTAAATAAATTACAATGTATCCAGTAACAAAATACCATGCAGTCATTTTAAAAAATCATAGTATTGAAGCATATGATTATACTTTTAAATGTTCATAATTTAATGTTAAGTGGAAAAGGCAAGATATAAAACTGTTTATACAAGATAATTTCAATTTTTAATAAACAAGATATTTCCATTTTTAAATAATGGTTATTTCAGGTATTGGGATTATTCATCCTCTACAATTATCTATTATTTTTCTCCTCTAAAATTACCTATATTTTCTACATGTTCTACAATGATCATGAAACCAAGCAGGACCCTGTAGGGCCCTCCCAGGCACAGAAGCCTTTCTGTGTCCCCCATTTCTTGCTTGTAGGAGAAAGGGTTCAGCCTCCTAGACCTTCCCTGAGTTCCAAAGGGTAGATTCAAACAGTTATTAATTAGGGGAGTGAGGGAATACAGAAAGAAAAAATAGTGCAGCAATTGGGCAGGTCCTGGTTCCTCTTCCGGAGATGTGCATAACAATCTGATACAGATCTCTGAGTTCTTCTACAGGAGCTGGGGGCCCCACTCAAGTGGAGGAAGGTAACTTCAGGCTGAGCACAGGCACGTGGACCCCAGACTAGTTGGAACCAGAAGGCTGATTGAGATTCCTGGAACACCACCCTGTTACCTCCCCACCAACCAATCAGAGGAAGGTCACACACCCTGCAGCCCTCCCCCCAAAATTTGCCTATAAAAACTCTTCCCCGAAAATCATCAGGGAGTTCAGTTCTTTCTGAGCATGAGCCACCCTGCTCTCCATGCTGGGTCCTGCAATAAACCTTTCTCCACTCCAGACTCCAACGTTTTGGTTTATTTGGCCTCAGTGCATCAGGCACGTGAACTTGGGTTTGGTAACAATCATATAATACTTTCATAATCTAAAAGAAAACATTGAGGTTATTAGAAGGAAGAAAAGGACTAAATTTGAGATAACGCTGCTGCCTCTGGCTGCCCCTCCAACCCCTGCGCTGCAAGGACTTCCTTGCTGATTTCTTTCAGAGGATGGAGGCAGTTTTCCCCAGGTTCTCCTTCCCTCCAGGGCAAAGACATATTTAAAGGCTTGGTTCCCAGTGATTTGTTCACCAAAACATTGTATGGAGAAACATGATTCTCAATCACTCCCCACCAGGGTGCTCCAATTGAGGTAAGAACTTGTTAGGACTTGAATTGTGTCCCCCCAAAGTTCTATTTTGAAGTCCTAACCCCTAGTACCTCAGAACATGACCTTATTTGAAAATAGGATGGTTGCAGGTGTAATTGGTTAAACTAGGATGAATGAGGCTATACTGGGAGTAGGGTGAGTGGGATTGGGTGCCCCTTATCCACTATGACTGATATCCTTATAAAAAGGGGAAATTTAGACACAGAGACATGCAGAGAGGGAAGATGAGGTGAAGGCACCCAGGAAGAACACCATGTGAAGATGAAGGCAGAGAGCAGGGTGATGCTTCTACTAGCCAAAGAAAGCCAAAGAAGCAAGGGCAGAGCATGTTCCTTACAACCCGCAAAAGGAACCAGCCCTGCCAACACCTCAATCATGGACTTCTAGAATTTTTATTCATTGTCTCCAGAATTGTGAGCAATAAACTTCTGTGGTTTAAGCCACCCAGTTTGCGGTACTTTGTTTTGGCAGCCCTAGGAATCTAATACAGACCCAAGCATTTTGACTTAATCAGGTGTCTGTTTCTCTAAAGGCTGAATACAAACTGGAGGAAATTATGGTTTTGTCCATGGGGTAATCACTTTACGATCTTTCTGCCTTGGCAAATATAAAGCACAAATCTCACCCTGCAATGGCAAGACCCAAGGTCAAGAGGCTAAATCCTTCTGCAAAATAACATTGAGATGCCCTTCACCAGGGATGGAGTTGTACGCTTGCCAATACTTTTCACTGAGAAACGTGCATTTCTCTCTGGTAGCAGGGAAGGGGAGGGGGTGGACTTCCTGTGGGGGAGGAATACGTGGAGGAGTGCCACTTTGGAAGAAAGAAGTACCTGCAGGTACCCAGGCTACATACCACAGCCTGGGGAGAAAGGGTGGTCCCTGCTGGGGAGCGTGGGTTGTGGGCTGAGAAGGGTTATTTATAGTTTCCAGCTTTGTTCTCTCTGAGTTGCAAATCTCATCTGCTTTTCCCAAACCTTCAGAAAAATCTTAAGGATTATGGACTCACTTATCACCGTGGGGAATCAGAGGCCCGGGAATGTAATCTGTGGGGGATAGATGGGAAAGGATTGACAGCCTGTTGAGAGAATCCGGTCTCAAGACCACAAGTGGTGACATGCACGAAAGCCATGCTGGGGTCTAGAGACCCTTGGTTCACTAAAGTGGCAGATGGCCGCCAGGACAGATTTGGGAAACATGTCAGTTTTCCCTGGACAATAAAACTGGTAAAAGACTAGACTTCCTGAACACTGGCAGGGTGGTACTTAAACTTTTTTTTTTTTTTTTTTAGGCACTTAATTGTTGTGAGACCTCAAAACTGAGCAAGTCTGGGACACACTTCTTTTTTTTAAAATTGAAGTATAGTTGACTTACAATATTATAGGATGGGACATACTTCTTTATAACACTATGCCAGGCACCTAGATTTTTCAAAAAGTTCATGCATTCAGCATTTTCTTTTCAACAGCTTTCCATAGATTTGGCCTCAGATCCGCAAAGTTAAAGGAACAATATTATCCCATTAATATTTCAGACTATAGATTTTATTCTAAAATGTTGCTACATATTAAGAAAAAATATAAGCTTAACCAAATGATAATAATCAGTATTTGTCTATGCAGTGCTCTCTTTTTTCTTTTTTGGTAAGATAGATAAATCACAAATAGATTAATGTCTCTATCTCCCCCTGGCTCTAGTCCAATCCACCATAACAACCTCTGATTTAGGCCCCCTGCATCTTCTTTTATTTTCCTTCAATCCATTTTCTTTCCAGCAGTTCAATTAACTAAAAATGCTAGTTTAACTTTGTAACTTCCCGTTTAAAATTCTTCAATACTTTCTCAAGGAAAAAGAAATTTGTCAGGGACTTGGTGCAGCCTTTATCTCCAGCCTCATCTCCTGCTCTTTCTGGGAATTCTTTTCCCCACTTTGCCTAATTCCTAATTTTTCTTTCAGGTTTTAAATTTAATAGCACTTTATCAGAGGAGCCTTTATGATCCCGGATCTAAGTCAGCTGTCTAAATCATACTTTTTAGCTGTCTTCAATTAAAGCTGTACTTTCTAATTATATATTAGTTTGATAATTTATTTGTATAGTATTGATCTTCCCCACTTTTAAATACTATAAAGGCATAGATTGCTTTTCTATTGAGTTGTGCTCTGTCCCAAGGTTCTAACAGAATTTCTGGTCTATTGTAGGTATATTATAGATGCGGAATAAATAGTTGATGAATGAGTAGGTAGATGCCCTTGAAATAGTACTTGATTTGTGTCTTAAAGAGAACACTCAAATATATTAAATTATCTTTTTCAAGGCCAAGATTGTTCTTTTAAGCAAGAGGTGAAATCTGCCTACATTCTTAAAGATGACAAGTGGAGAAGATCTTCAGGTCTAGAATTTTTCAATTTCTCAGAAGCAAACCTAGTAAAGCTTCTCAACCCATCCACCATTTTGATGAAATAAGAATACCTGGGAATCAATTTTAATGATGTACTCGACTGAAAGGCCCCCAGAATAATTTTTCTCATCCACCCCAAGACCTGGCTTGGACATGATTTTATATTTTGTTCCTCAGCTTTAAGCAAGCATCAGTCTCTCCTTTCAATTTCTTTTCTCCCTGAAAGAAAATATAATCCCTTACCCTGGCTCTAACATCAGTTAGGTATATAACTCCGGCCCCAGTTTCCTCATCTATCAAATGGGAATAACACCCAACTCCCTAACTGACAGAGCTATTTTAAGGATCAAGCGATTAATCATTGAAAATGTAAAAATTCTCATTTTATAACACATAGCAAAATGTTAGGCACAGAACTGTTCCACAAACACTATTGATATGCATAGCTAGTAGTTGCATTTCCAAAGAATTTATCTAATGGGTGTCACTGGTGTTTGTATTTGTAAACATACATCTGTCAGTAAGCTTCAACCTATAGCTAATCAGATAAAAAGTCTAGGAATATAAGGAAAAAGAAAAGAAAAAAATACACACCAAGTTTGATTGATAAAATAGAAGCAATGAATTTAAGGTAGAAATAAATTACCAACTCCAGTTTTATGCATTTTATTTCTAAAGTTTATGCAAGTTCCCTTATATACAGTCTTAGTTTTCAATTCTGACAATTTTATTAGCAATACTGAAAGATTTTAAACTGTCATTACATTTAATCTTCTCCCTAAAGCTCCTTGTTTCTTTGGCAGTAAAGACATAAATTGTCATTGCCTATTCCTATTCAACTTTGAAGCATAAAATTCTTTTTGCTTAGCTAACCTAAATCATCCATGTAATGTCGCCCCTTTGGGTAATAATTATACCTGAAATATGCACCTAAGTAGAAGAAAGGAAAACATCTCAATTCCAGCTTCTTTTCATTTTGTTTTATGATAACTGATTTCTGTATTTCTTGGGTGTCCTGTTATTCAACAGAAATAAACCTCTCCACTTCCCAGGATATATGTCAGTGATTTACCTAGTCCCCTCCCCTGCACACACACAAATGCACACACACAATTTTAATTTTTAATAAATTATCATAAAGAACATGTTACATGTCATTATTTGACACTAAGTTATTCTAATAACTATATTTTTAAATCAACTTAAAAACAGCAAAATTAAAATTTAGTAAACTGCACTCTAAATGTGTTGCCAAATGTTCTATATAAATAGTTTCACTTCAGCCCCCATGTCAAAAAAATTTATGTCCTCAAAATATTTTTACTCATTATAATAATAAATTTTTCACATTGTCAATAACCTAGAGAATTAATATTAATAAAGGCATTTTATGATTATTGGGAAAATAGTTCCCCATTGAGCCATAAAAAGAAACTCTAGGTCAGTTTCAAGGTTCTTCTCATTTTTTTTTTTTAACGTCTTTATTGGAGTATAATTGCTTTACAATGGTGTGTTAGTTTCTGCTGTATAACAAAGTGAATCAGCTATACGTATACATATATCCCCATATCCCCTCCCTCTTGCATCTCCCTCCCACTGTCCCTTTCCCACTCCTCTCGGTGGTCACAAAGCACCGAGCTGATCTCCCTGTGCTATGCGGCTGCTTCCCGGTTCTTCTCATTGTTAAATGAGGATATTAAAGGTATGAGTCTTCTGCAAAATGCTAAAACAAGATTTTGGTTTTGTTTATAGTTGTTTTTGACACTAAAAAGACAAGCAATGAGATGATTCATCAGGGCAATGTATCGGTGTTTAAGGTATCCTCTGGTGAGGGGTGCCTCTGGTCCAGTAGCACTGGGTGGGAGTGTAATTTACTATCAGGCTCCTTGTCATTGTGTCACACACACACACACCCCCCCACACACGTCTCTCTCTCTCTCTCTCTCATTAATCAACTTGAATGACAAAATACATAGTCACAACAAGGAACACCCTTTTGTTATATTACCTTTCCTCCCTCAGGTTGCCAGGCTGTATGTGCACTCTCACGGTATCCCCATTATCTGGCTCGACGGAAAGAGACACCTTCATGTGTGTTCACTCAGAGAATGAGATGCCTTGCTCCTTTTCAAGAATATAGCCGCTAATGAGAGTCATGGTCTGTGTATACAGATAGGATCAAAATTCTCTTTGGACAATCTCTGTATACTTTTTCTAAGCTTTAAAGCCAACTCAGTACTTCTGGAACATATCAGTGTTCATATTTGCTAAAATAATACATATCCATTGTAAAAATTTAAGCGTAATACAAAACATACAAAAACAGAAAATGGTCATAATTCTACTACCTAATGGCAAACAATTTTGAAAATTCTCTTGATATATACTCAGTACAAATATTCAGAGTACAAAATCTCTACTATGTATTTTTAAAATAGTATTTCTCATCTCTAGGTAATCATTTGTCTACTGTCCAAAACCTTATCTTATTCAATTCAATGTAAACTCATTCCCACCAGAGTTTTGGAAGTGAATGAAGTATTTTCTCAGACAAATTAGAATTTTTTCAGTCAATTAGGTTTTCACCCTCTTCTTTATCTCTTGAATTGTATCCAATTTTTGGTTCAGCTCGCAGTACCACACTGCGGGGGACATGGGTCCTCTCCCATATCATCTGTTCACACTACATTTGTTTGTTTACAGTTACTCTTGTTGGTATTTAATGAGATATCCTATATGCCATCCAGTTTCCCTTCCCAAGGCCATGCCTTCTACATCCTCCTCTTTCTAACTACAAACACTGTTGATTCCCCAGCTCTCAGCAATATCCACACCCTGTTTATGGAATACGAAAACAATTAATTTGCTACTCTCCTCATATTCTGTAGAGCTGCCTGAAACCCATCTGCCTGGGTAAATTCTGCAGTCATTACTACTCAACATCTTAGGGATCATGCATGACACAGGGCTTCTCTACAAAGCTTACCAACTCCCCAGTCACTCTCTGAAACACAAGACACAGGCACCTTCTGTGTCCTGCACCACCCTGCCCCAAATGTGGTTGGAGGTTCTAGAGCACTCTGCCCACCAGCAGCTCAGTTCTAGGTTATCTTAGGGGACTGACAGCTTCTCAGTACAAGCTTCCAAAGTAGAGTTGCATCCTCTCCAGTTTCCTCCCTCCCCCAGTTTGGACAGTACTTACCTAATGTCCAAGTATAGGCTCCTATTATATTTCCAAACTATTAGTTATAGAAGCAACTGGATGTCTTCTGGCTTAGCCTTTTAGAAATACAATATTCTGACCCTTACAGGTCAAAAGCCCTGGCTTTCAAGAATATGTCTCTGCTATGAGTCTCAAGAATGTATTTTGGAACTCAGAAGCCAAGGTATTGACATTTTGTCCTCTATATTCAATGTAATCTCTCCCCTGAGACATTGCGTGTTAATGAATTAATAGGGGAAAGGTCAGAGCGAAAAAGGGAAATAGATTATATTGCACAGAGAAGAATTTCAGTTAACATAATAGGATTCTATGTATCTATCTATCTATCTGCCTACTTACCTATTTATCTTTCTAGAGAGTTTTTTTTTTTTCTCTAGAGAATTCAGAAATGTCCGTTGCTTATTTCTCAGAATTTCACAGTTTTTCCACTTTGTTTGAAGCTGTGCTTTAGCAAACACATAATACATTTCTTCTGCCTTCACTATTATTCCATTTTATCTGTGATTAAGTTTATTGGTTACCTTGTTTATGCCCCAAATCATAGAATTCCAGATGAAAATAAGCATTGGTTCAAAGGTAATAAGTTACTATTTTCTGAAGAGTAGCATATCAGAATAGATTCTTCTTTTTCTTTTTTTCTTCTTTCTTTTTCTTTTTTATGGGGGGCAGGAGGTGTGGGAGTGGGTGGAGTGCCTGTAACTCACACTGAGAAAACTACCCAAAAGCTTGAATGTAATATCTGAAGTAAACTTGAACATAAAAACCTCTTAGGCATTTATCAGGAATTTGCAATAAGAATTCTTCAATGTCCCTCAAAACTACTTCTTTCATTCTTACTGCTAGCCCTTTAATTAGTCTAGGTCTCCATAATTGTCATGTAGACCAGGGGTCTGCCAACCTTTTCTGTTAAGGGCCAGATAGTAAATATTTTGGTCTTTGCATACTATCTGGCCTCTGTCACAACTACTTCACTCTTCTGGGGTAGGGCAAAAGTCACCATAGAAAATACCAGTACATAAGTGAATGAGTACAGTTGTATTCTAGCAAACTTTATTTACGAAAACAAGCAGGAGTCAGAGCCCTGTTTTAAACTATCTAGACCCTATCTAAAAATGTCTTCCCTTTTCAATTCTGCATTTTGAAAATGTGGTGGGCACAGCTTGCCCTGCTGACATGACATGACTTAAGTATATACCTCCTTCTCAGACTGGCATTTAAGACCCTCTACAAGATGACTGTTAGAAAGGGAAAGAAAACTAGAACCAAGCAAAAGAAAGTGTTGGGAAAACTGATCTGCCTATAGGTTCTGGTTTTGGCAAGGACAGTTCAAGGAGACTCGTCAAAGGTATAGAAACTTAAGGCATAAACCAGGTCACTATGCCTGCTCACCTTTCTAGGAATATTGGACACCAGAGGGGAAGATCCAGATGGTCATCAAATGCTAGGTGGCCAGGAGGCATCATTTGCAATTTTTTCTCTATACGAAAGACCCTCAGCCAAGAGTACATTGGGACAAGAACAAGCTATAGCACAGTTCATGAACCAGGCACTTGGCAAGTTTATCATCAATTCACTGTCAAGCCAAAGCTTTGTTTCTAGGCATCTGGATACCACCCAAATGGCTAGAGTTCATGGCAAAGCCAGGGGCTGGATACATAATAAGCCAAAGAACTAGACTGACCAAAGAGTTGGAAGCAAAGAGAAACGCAGTCCTAACTTAGAGCAGACACTGTAAAAATCTGTTCAGAAGGATGAAATTGGTTGTGGTACCATAAAGGGAAGGCTACCTGGTGTTGGGTGGGGCCTCCCTGGGAACTGCCTCAATTAGTTAAGTCACTTCCGGGATCTGCTTTCTTCGATAAATGTGTAACCTCCCCTTCTTGACAGTGGTCAGAGAAACAGGTGATGAGAGCCTGAAAGATCGTAACTCAAATGCCGCTAAGACTAGGGAAGACACGTAAATCCTAACTTGCAAACGCTCATTGAGAAATCTAACTGCCAGGCTGAGCAGACTACTGGTCTCAGCAAGTGTTCAGCTGCAGTCTGGCTTTAAGAGAAATCAAATAATATTAAAGACCACTTTATTAAGTCATCTTGAAAAATCACTCTCATAGACACCAATGATGTTTATCATCTATATGAGCAATTAATGTTTGCCGGTAGAAAAAAGTAATTGGAAAATCAAATCATAATTAGATGGTAACTAGGTAAGCATGGGATCAGTACAGGGGTGATTTGATGTATAAATTGTTTAATGACATTAGGCTAAGATAACATAAAATACATCTACTTTGCCATAAAATATTTTCTTGTTGTGAATGGATCCAGAACATGCTGTGCTCATTGCCTGCAATTCCTTGCATCTCTCTTCATAAGAAGGATGTCTTTCTTGGGAAGGAAGCATTTGAGTTTCAAAGTGGGTATTTAGAAGGCAAACATTCCCTTGACTGTGCTTGCATTAGCATTGTCAAAATTTATCTCCTGTAACTCTTCATTTTCTATATTTCTATAACTGGCCAATCCTGATTTTGAAAGAGATAGTCTTTATTTAAATAAATCTATATGGACAACCACATTACAATCAGGTCCTGTTGGCATGAGAACTATACCTTTCCCATGACTTAACTTATCTCTGCTCTGGTCTATTACCTAACATTTTAACTCTCAAGGGATATTCCCTCTAATTCAATTTGCAAGATAGTAAGTCTTCACATGCTGTCAAAGGGAATACCTTGAAATGGAAACTACAAAGGCACACAAAGGCATCTGGTTTGCAGACATGGACACTTGGGGGCCCAGCTGTTGGAGGCTAGATCAATGAATCTTGTTAAAGTAATTTAATTCCAAGACCCACTACACCAAGATCTACTTCCTGCCTCAATTAGTATTGGCTTAGGAACAGATGTGGAACTAAACCTGGAGGGGTTATTGGTGGGGGGGAGGGTACATGAGGGTATGGAGGTTGTATGTCAGAAGATTTAGCTTCTGGGCAGCTGGTGAAAGTAGAGACAATGTGACACAGAAGGCCAGCCATAAAGCAGAGTATGAGCTTGAAGTGGGGAGAAGATGACTAATTATTGGCCTAGGTAAGGACAAGGGGAAACTAAGCAATACTCCAGGGAGCTGAGAGCCAGGAATCTGTCCTGAATACAGTTTGGAATATTAGTTACACAGGGTGGAAAACAAAAAGGAGAGTGGGAGAATGTAGCAATAAGCACCTATGAACAGACTATTCTGAAGTCCTCAGTTATGGGTTGCTTAACCATGGTCAAGTCACTGATACGCACCAGCTCATTTAAAAAAATGGGGACAATAAAACTAACTCATGGGGTTATTGAAAGACAGTCCATATAAACTGCTTATTATAATATTATTATTATTAAATCTGACACATGGACTACTGATAAAAACTACTTCCCTCTTCTCTAGTGTAGGAAATCCTTAACTTGAAATCTATGGCCCAAGGGAGAATCATAACTGGGTATCAGGAAGTATGTGAACCCCTTCAAATTGTTTACAGAAATTCATGTGTGTATGTGCACTTTTCTGAGAAGAGGGTTTATATCTTTTATCTGATTTTCAAGAATGCCCATGACTGGAACAAACGTTGAGAAGCACTGTACTGGTGCACAGTGGTGACAGATGATTTCCACATGTCACTCACTAGTAGGCAAAAATGTGATCCTACCATATGAACAAGCCAGTTTCCCATTGATTCAGCCTGCATGGGACAATACCTCAGGAAACAGTCCTTTAATTCTGACAGCTGGACGTGGCAACTGTGCTTTGGAGTGAAGAGTAATCACAGAGCAAAGAATTCTTTGGTTGACTCAATTCCCCACTTAGGTCTGGTCACGCTTTGGAACTTTTCTCTCCTTTCTGCTTTTTCTTCTATCTTTAACTAAATTATCCTCATGACTGGCACCTGTCCTTCTATTCCGGGATGACAAATGCTACCATACTTGTTCTGGTTCTTCCTGGGCTGAAAGCAAAAAGATAGTCATTGTAACAGAAATCAGAAATAAAGAGATTCCAGAAATATTCTCCTCCTTCTATTCAGATGATCCCTTTTGCCAATACTTATCAACTAGAACATATTTAGCACCAGAGTGTTGATAGAGGATTATGCCAATAAAACGGATGCTTTCATTTATGATGAAAACAATGATGACAGAGAATATTCCATATAAGGACAGTTACAACATCTGGATCTACTTGACAAGGTAGAAGTAACGTTTAGAAGTATTGAAACGGAGATTTTGCATTAATATAAAATAAAGATCAGGTCTGGTAATAACGCATCTACCATGCTTTGGAATGATGAAATCATTAATTATTCTGTATACACTGTGAAGATGGTTAATTGAGACATAAAATATGTTTTTTGTAAATTAAAAAATAAGTCAATATAAGTTCTTTCTTCATCAAGGTTAATCTTTCTAGATAAATAGGAAAACATAGGATTAATAAATATGCAAAGGCTCATAACTCTAGACCCTTTAACATATTCATGAGCCAATTAAGAAAATATGGCTGGTATTGGTGGTGGAAAGTTTGGTTCAAAGAATAATTGGTCTTCTGGCTCATGAGATTATATGCTGAATTCTTTCTCATATATAACTGGCAGATAATTAAGGTCTATTTTATGTCCTTTTTAAAAAATAATTTTGGTGACTATCTATAAAGCAACAACAGAACATTTCTATGGACAAAATAGTGGGTTTTGTAGGTGATTCTCAATACATGAATAAGTACTTAGTGAGTATTGTATTTACAGAGCCATCAATTCCCTTCTAAAGGGGCTGCCCTATTGTGGATTGAGGCATTTGCATTTACATTGGTTTACTTGTCAATCAGTTTTACTCACTGAGCTTTAATGAAGCAAGCTTAGGAACATGAACCAGAGGAAGGAAAATGGCAAAACTTTCATTGCACCTGTTTTAATGGCTCAGAATCATGCATGTTTTAGTTGAAATGTTTTACAGGTAACCTGTACCGCTGCTAGCTCAATTTTTCACCTTCAAAACGTTTTAAAAATCAGATTTGATGTAAAGATTATCATCAGTTTACAGATCAGTAAACAAAAGAAGGCCTGGTTAAGTTTGCAGATGATAGGAGCAAAAGGTATATATGATGAAAACTGACAACAAAAGATAGATGCAAAGAGAGGTAGGATTTCACACAATGTTAAAAAAAAACAGTCTATACATTCCACATTGACAGGGATTGTGTTTGGTTCAATGTGGTATCTCCATTTCTTAGGACTATGTGTGTCATGTAGTAGGCTCTCAAAAATCTAAGTGAGTGAACTTGTGAATGATACAACTCTCTAAAGATGGATCAGACCAATATGCTAATGGAACACTCCAGCAGAGACAGAATAACAAGGTGCTAGGTATGTGGAACGGAGGGCTCATGTTTCACGTAAGCATTTAGACTTAAGTGACCTTATTTACGGTTCTACTCAAGTATGAACTTCTATGTCTTAACATAAGAGAAACATGGTGAGTAATAGTATCTTTCCCACCTCATTTAAAATAAAAAGCAAAAGCAATATGTTTGTCTACAGAAAGTAAATTCTTAAGCTCCTTTCTGAGCCCTTCTGTAAAGAGCCAGAATAAACTGGAAACACTTCCAAGATCAAGTAATAAACAAGAGGTTTGTCAAACATGCTTTATATATCAAATTTAATCACTAAACTTACTTTGATTGAGCATTTAAATTAGCAAGAACCAAATTGAGAGTAATTTTTTCAACTTTCAGGTAAATTGGAGTATTTAGCACAATCTAATTAAGAGATGTCGGGAGCTAGTTATTATGGGTCACTACTAATCAGAGGCTCTTGAATATATTCGTAGAATTTTTCTACCTCAGTCTTGTACTGCGTTTCTTTCCTTTCCATAAGAATAAAAATCTGAGTTTTTTTAATTAGTTTGTTTGAAAAGTAAAGTTTTAAACATTTTTCTAAAGAAATCACTTCTTTAGATAGTCAAATAATTTGTGATAAATTGTCAGTTTCAGTGACTGGCTTGAAGCAAGACCGTAAATACTCAGCTTGACATCACAAAACATCTGCTCTTTGATTGCAATATGCTACTTTTATGATTTTGTTTCAAGAACCCTGAATTTTATTTACATGTACCAGATTACATCCTATAAAACTTGAAGTGAATGGTTAGCATTAAGACTTGCAAATAATAACAAGATATATGCAGACACGTGTTAATAAATTGGCCTTTATATTCTTCCCTTATGGTGCAATAGTTCATAGTCCCCCAGTAATTCCATGGAAGAGAAGCAAGGATCCAGAGACCTGGAGTCCATTTCAGACATGACTAATTTCATACATACATAAAAGAAGTTAATTATAGAAGAGTTCACTGCTAAGGCTAAAAAGCAGGATATATGTGTGAGGGTCATGATGGGGTGGGGAGACAGAGCTCTATCTCTTATGAATATTGAGTTACTCAATTCAAGAAAGAAATCGCTTTTTTGGACTGATTTGAGTCATCTTGATATATTAAGAATTCTCTTGCTTTCCATTTTTTTGTCTCTTTACCAAAAAGCTTATAGTTCCCTCACTACAAACTGATTGCAAGGTTTGACTTCTAAAGTGCTCTTTTCAAAGCTCTCAATTACTTGAAAATCCCTGAATTTTCTAAAATCTCCCATGTGCTATATTTATTTTAAAGGAATTATGTGTACATGCTTTGTTCATTAATCACAAGTTGAGAAGTGTAGGAAAACAGAAAATATTAGCAGCTGAAAAGATGCTTCAAAAACTTTACAACTGAGAGTACTGAATAATATATCTGGAAACGTTGGTGAAATAATGACAAGAGAAAAGCTTGGCTACCATTTTTTTTTTTTTTTTAATCCATCAGTGAAATTGGCTGTTCTGTTTAGAAAATATTTCTTGGAAATCTTGTTTTTCATTTAGTCTGTTTGATGATGTTTTTCACTGGCAAGCATAAGAAAACAGAACAGTGATGTTTGAAGCCCTTTTCTTGAGGGTTGGGTTAAAAACAGGAAGTGATGCCCAGCATGAGATTAAAGATTCACGCCACTAACACCAACACCTCCCAAGTCAGCCATCAAATGATGAGTTAGAAACTCATAAATGAGGCTAAAATCAAGGCAAATTTTGCAGATTTGTACTCAGTTATGAATATTTTCCAAAGTTCTTGAAGTTGGCTTTTGCAAGAACTTTTCTTAATTCCTTTGAATACCTGAAAAATACATTTGCATACAGCTCTATATAGGAAGGGTTTAAATAATGCAGGTCTACTTCTCTAATTAAGGTCTTCAAAGCAGTACTCATGGTCAAGTTTAAACTTTCAGGAAAGATTTCCCCCAAATGATTTGACTCACATTAGTATATAAATTACTTGTATCTTAACTAGAAAGTGACTCTCCGAGGAATTATTGAAATGTTCAAAACTTCCTTTATAATGAATGCATAGTTTAAATGAGCAGAATTTTGAGTGGATACCCAGGAAGCTAACCACTTTGATTCATTTTTAATATCACAAACATAAGACACAGATTAATAATGAATAAGGTATTCTAAACTTCAGTAAAATATTTGTTGGCTTCATAATGTTAAAGAGAATGAAGAATAACCCATTCATTTATCTCACCTAACACTGTCTCGCCAAGTAAAATTTTTGTACACAACATTTTATACTTATTTAGAATCTAATAACTGCAAAATATTGAAGGAATTTAACCATCAATAGTGCTGTTAGTGGTTATCATAGTTTACATTTTCTGCTTTGAAAACGAGTGCCTAGAAACTTTTCCAACAATCTTAGGTAATGTTTAACCATTATGCTTAACTCTCCTTTGTCAGTTTCATGATGACTTAGCAGGTACTCTAATTGGATGTCTTATTTCAGGATCCCTGGATGGATAATTCCTGTTTAATCATGAAAAAGGCCCTGGGGAAAAAGTAGAACTCCTGTTTACTGTTCTCCATGTGATCAAATGAGGTCTCTGATATTTGTTTATTTTCTGAATTATCTGCAAAACTGCAGTTGTAGAAATAATATCCCACACAATGTATTTCAACTAGTAGTTCTTAAATGCTGAAAATACACCCACACTATTATAATGGCACTGTGAACTATTGCATTTTCACTCCTTTGATATAATTTTAAGAAAAAATAACAAAAAAAATGTGGTTATATTCCCATTCTTGATTCTCCACTCTTTTTAATGCATTGATAATCAATCCAAACTTATTAATTTTTTTACCCATTCAGTAAATTTTTATTAAGACCCATATGTTCCATAGATTAAATCATTCACCAAAATATTCTTGCAAGTACTCTAAGCTTGGAAGAACTAAGGACAAAGAATATTCCTTGAGTACACACAATACTCATATTAATTATGTGTGGACACATGGATATCAAATGTAACACCTCAAAAATCAACATTTGTTATCAAATTTATTATGAGAGAAAATGAGTGACATTGGAAATAACACCAAAATATTTAATAGTGGAGGTTTCAAAATGGACAACATTGAGAAAGAAATTAAAGATAGCCTCTAATACAGTGATTTCAAAGTAGTAAGCACTTGAGAAAATCTTTGTTAAACATTACTTGGGCATTCTATAAAATAAGTCAAAACATAGGCATTACGTCAACTTTCCTTAAGGAAGACATATTATTAAGATATTTCAGGGAAAAAAATTAACAAAGTTCACTATGAATTGGCTTACGAAAAAACAGCTTTAAGATGTTTTTAGTCCAAAATTATGATCTTCTAAATATGCCCACAAGGCTTTAAAGTATCTGGCTTTAAAGCCAGATTTAGCTTTACCAACGGCCCATTTGCTCCAGAGTCTACCCACTGGTCCAACAAGACCAGTTCTGAATCTTGGTTCCCATTTAACTTTGAAGAAGCCAACTGCAGCAAATGCCAGGAATACCCTCCTAAAAACCTATAAACGTAGGTTAGAATGAGCAGTAGCTTTTTCTGTAGTCAACGTACACAGTTAACCACTCTTTTTGACCTCCAGAAAACATTAAGCAAAGAGATTCAACCAGAGGCTGATAATAAAAATCTTAAATTGTATAATCTTTTAGTATATTTAAAGTGAGATATACCTTTTAAAGCCTTTTAAGTGTTACTGAACCAAACTTGGGTCCACTTGCCAACACGCAGTAAAGCCAGTATAGTGACACGAGGCTATAGTGAAGGAAAGTGCAGGGTGCCAAGCACGGAGTCCACAGCAGCTAGTGCACAAAACACCTGAACTTCCCAGTGGGAAATGGGGTTTATCCCAGGAATGCAAGGATTCTTCAACATATGACAATCAATCAATGTGATACACCATATTAACAAATTGAAGGGTAAAAACCATATGATAATCTCAATAGATACAGAAAAAGCTTTTGACAAAATTCAACACCGATTTATGATAAAAACCCTCCAGAAAGTAGGCATAGGGGGAACTTACCTCAACATAATAAAGGCCATATATGACAAACCCACAGCCAACATCATTCTCAATGGTGAAAAACTGAAACCATTTCCACTAAGATCAGGAACAAGGCAAGGTTGCCACTCTCACCACTATTATTCAACATAGTTTTGGCAGTTTTAGCCACGGCAATCAAAGAAGAAAAAGAAATAAAAGGAATCCATAGAGGAAAAGAAGAAGTAAAGCTGTCACTGTTTGCAGATGACATGATATTATACATAGAGAATCCTAAAGACGCTACCAGAAAACGACTAGAGCTAATCAATGAATTTGGTAAAGTAGCAGGGTACAAAATTAATGCACAGAAATCTCTTGCATTGCTATATACTAATGATGAAAAATCTGAAAGAGAAATTAAGGAAACACTCCCATTTAGCATTGAAACAAAAAGAATAAAATACCTAGGAATAAACCTACCTAAGGAGACAAAAGAACTTGTATGCAGAAAACTATAAGACACTGATGAAAGAAATTAAAGAGGATACACACAGATGGAGAGATATACCATGTTCTTGGATTGGAAGAATCAACATTGTGAAAATGACTATACTACCCAAAGCAATCTGCAGATTCAGTGCAATCCCCATCAAACTACCAATGGCATTTGTCACAGAACTAGAAAAAAATTTTCACAATTTGTATGGAAACATAAAACACCCCGGATAGCCAAAGTAATCTTGAGAAAGAAAAACGGAGCTGGAAGAATCAGGCTCCCTGACTTCAGACTATCTAACAAAGCTACAGTAATCGAGGCAGTATGGTACTGGCACAAAAACAGAAATATAGATCAAGGGAACAGGATAGAAAGCCCAGAGATAAACCCACACACATATGGTCACCTTATCTTTGATAAAGGAGGCAAGAATATACAATGGAGAAAAGATAGCCTCTTCAATAAGTGGTGCTGGGAAAACTGGACAGCACCATGTAAAAGAATGAAATTAGAACACTCCCTAACACCATACACAAAAATAAACTCAAAATGGATTAAAGACCTAAATGTAAGGCCAGACACTATCAAACTCTTAGAGGAAAATAGGCAGAACACTCTATGAGATGAATCACAGCAAGATCCATTTTGATCCACCTCCTAGAGAAATGGAAATAAAAACAAAAATAAACAAATTGGACCTAATGAAACTTAAAAGCTCTTGCAGAGCAAAGGAAACCATAAACAAGACAAAAAGACAACCCTCAGAATGGGAGAAGACATTTGCAAACAAAGAAACTGACAAAGTATTAATCTCCAAAATATACAAGCCGCTCATTCAGCTCAATATCAAAAAAACAAACAACCCAATCCAAAAATGGGCAGAAGACCTAAATAAACATTTCTTCAAAGAAGATATACAGATAGCCAACAAACACATGAAAGAATGCTCAACATCACTAATCATTAGAGAAATGCAAATCACAACTACAGTGGGGTATCACCTCACACCAGTCAGAATGGCCATCATCAAAAAATCTACAAACAATAAATGCTGGAGAGGGTGTGGAGAAAAGGGAACCCTCTTGCACTGTTGGTGGGAATGTAAATTGATACAGCCACTATGGAGAACAGTATGGAGGTTCCTTAAAAAACTAAAAATAGAACTACCATATGACCCAGCAATCCCATTAGTGGGCATATACCCTGAGAAAACCATAATTCAAAAAGAGTCATGTACCACAATGTTCATTGCAGCTCAATTTACAATAACCAGGACATGGAAGCAACCTAAGTGTGCATTGACAGATGAATGGATAAAGAAAATGTGGCACATATATACAATGGAATATTACTCAGCCATGAAAAGAAAAGAAATTGAATTATTTGTAGTGAGGTGGATGGACCTAGAGTCTGTCATACAGAGTGAAGTAAGTCAGAGAGAAAAACAAATACCATATGCTAACACATACATATAGAAACTGAAAAAAAAAATGGTTATGAAGAACCTAGGGGCAGGACAGGAATAAAGGCGCAGATGTAGATAATGGACTTGAGGACCCGGGGTGGGGGGAAGGGTAAGCTGGGACGAAGTGAGAGAGTGGCATGGACTAATATATACTACCAAATGTAGAATAGATAGCTATTGGGAAGCAACCGCATAGCACAGGGAGATCAGCTCGGTGCTTTGTGATGACCTAGAGGGGTGGGATAGGGAGGGGGGGAGGGAGACGCAAGAGGGAGGAGATATGGGGATATATGTATATGTATAGCTGATTCACTTTGTTATAAAGCAGAAATGATCACACCATTGTGAAGCAATTATACTCCAATAAAGATATTTAAAATAAATAAATAAATAAATCGATATTCTTCCAAATGGAAAACAAAAGTGTTCTTGATCTTAAAAAACCATAGATTAGAGATAGAAACATAGATTACATATAGTTATGATATGTACACATTTGTTTTTTATGGAAAATGAACAATAAGATTATATTTGTATCTTCTACTTGTATTCAGTTGCTTTCCTAAAATTTTATCTCTCAAACTTTTTTCTTTCTACTTTTTAAGTAAAACACATATTCATTTGCTTATTTTTTTTAAATAATGAGCATCCTCCATAAGCCATAACTAAGCAGAGAAGCCGGATGCTCTGTTATTTTAGAAGAGCATCCATCAGTTCAATGTATCTCAGCATGAATGATGTGTCCCTCTGTCCAAGAAAACAGGGCTCTGGAAATGCCTAAAAGTTTGCCTTTAAAGGTGGAATTAAGTATACTTGGGAGTTTCTATACTTAAGCATAAACTTGAACTTGTTATCCAAGTATTCATTCTATGAGTGCCTTCTGTTCTGAGGTTGCATACAGAAGCAAAAGTCATCCTAATCTGATAACATTCCCTAATAAACTGACACCATTCCCCAGGCGACTCTAGTGTCTAGTGATATATGGGAGCACAGGTCTCTCGCTGATTTGGTGACATCTGATAATATTCAATACTATGCATATCCCTTGCAAATGGAAATTGAAGTTGAAAGATTACTTAAACATACACAAAGTTGTTGATAAATTAATGTCCGGCAAAATTAGACTAGTCAACAATCAGTCTAGAGAAAATGGAAAGAATGATAGGAAGAGGCAAGAATGATGACTAAAAAAGTATTAAAAGAGACATTTAGGACAATTGATCTTCAGGACTAATGACTCATTTCATGGTTATAATCCATAAAGGTGAAATGAAGAGAACCTGTTTTCATATTATTTTGTCTGAAAAATTATACAAATCAAAATCAAACCTTGATTCATCCTTGGTCGTACCAAGACAGCGTACATAACATTGCATAATACATAGTTCATATTCTTTTCCATTGTGATTTATCGCGGGATATTGAATATAGTTCCTTGCGCTATACAGTAGGATGTTGTTTGGAATCTTTTCTAAAGAGGAGAATCAGTGTTTGGAGAAGTTCTCTGATTGAAAGCCACACCCTTTCTGAGTTTACAAAATAGGTAAATAGAACCCTGTGCATTTGCAAAGCCCATTCAGAATCCATAGGAACTAAAAAGAGCATTTTCTAAAAGACAACTTCCTCAAGAATTCCATTTTCTTGAGTAAAGCAGCAGTGGGAAAGGATGGTGGCAGAGGGAGGGAGAAATTAATGCATGTGATCATTATTTTGTAATCAATAGAAAGACCATGTTCTCTGCTAAATTTCCTGTCTTGTTCACTATGCTACATGCTTCTTGAAAGCAGGAAATGCTTTTTAATTCCTAGGCCAAATACAATGATTAGTATACAGTCAGGATTCAATAAATGCTGAATAAGTGAATGGACATAAAACAAGCTAAATATACATGCACTATTGAACAGTGTTTGACTTCAAGGTACGCAGAACAGGAATTGACAGTTAAACTGCAAAACAGAGTTGAAATCTTAAAAGAGACCAGAGAAAAGGTACACGTAGAAAAATTCAGAGCACTTGGGAATTCCATCTCTGTGTAACCATCGTCTAGTATTGTTTTGTAAAACAATGCATTTTGCTATGATGATAGAGTGGAGGCTCTCAAAGTATGGTTCATGGAAACCTGGAGGTCCCTAGGACCCATTTAGAAATCTAGTAAGTCAGAACTATTTTCATAATTAAAGGAAAACACTTTTCCTATTCACAAGACTTCTGACACCAAATGTGTGGGTTTTTTCTACATCGATGACTAATTCTCTGACGCACTAGACATCACCCTTTGTCCAATGATTCAGTTCAGTGCTGACATTAACTACCTGGCATGCAATCCCAGATGTTAAGAGCTCAGTCCCACAAGACTGCCTGAACTTCAGACACAATCACAAGCCCCAGGCCTCCCATACTTCCGATGACCAGCTACAAATTTGGGGTTCCCTGATCATCTCCTCAGGTTCGATGATTTTCTAGAAGAGCTCACAGAACTCAGGAACAGTTTACTTACTATTACCAGTTTATTACAAAGGATGCAACTCAGACATAGCCAAACGGAAGAGATGCAGAGGGCAAGGTATGTGGAAGGGGCATGGAGCTCCCATGCCCTTTCTGGATAAGCCACACGCCCAGCACATCAATGTGTTCACCAATCCAGATGCTTTCTGAACCCTTTTGTTTAGGAGTTTTATACAGGTTTCGTTATGTAGGCATGATTGATTAAATTATTGGCCACTGGTGTTTAACCCAACCTCCAGGCCCTCTCCCTTTCCTGAAGGGAATTTAATTTTTGTTACAGTTTACATTATAAAATAATGTACGCATGGTCTTTTTAGCATATGAAAAATCGACATCTTAAATAAAAGAGACTGCTTAAAAGAGACCAAAATATCATGGTAAATAGTCAAGAAAAAAAAAGTTTGATTATGATGTCATCTTAAAATAGTGAAAAAATATTGATTTTATAGCACACTAATATTTTTGAAACAGTAAAAATATCTAGCTATTCCAAAATCAGCTGTAACGCAATTAAATGTAAAGGTATTTCATTGTACTTCCTAGTATCTGACATTTATTTGAATGAAAGGTAACACAATCCTCTTGAATTGCTACTCTTCCAGAAAAAAGAAGTGTTAGAGATGATATTCACTCCTAGAAATGAAATACTTAACCCATTCATGCAAACGATTGTATCTTGAATCAAACATAATAACATAACATAAATACACTATCTAATACAGGTTGAAAGTATGGTCTGAACTTTTCTTAACCATTAAAGCTTTTATGGAGGTGACATGATCTTAGTGGTGAAACCAATGAAATCTCATTTGACATATACTACAAGATAAAAGAAGAATTGAGGCAAACTGGAAATCTGTACCCATTCCCCAAAATTCCACTCTCTAGTAGAGACCTGCGTTTGAGCCCTGCCAGATGTCTGTGCAAGAAGATTATCAGCTCAACAGAAATTCAAAAGAAAAACCAAACTTCAATTTATTGAAGGTTATAGAGCATTGTGACTTACAAATATTTTATTAATATTTAATGTAGTGGCATTAACCATTATATTGTTCTAATCCTTTTTGCCATGATCACAATGCAGTTTGGAAAAGAATTTCCAGACAAAAGCCAAAATGTAAAGAAGATAGAATTTATTAGAGGAAAGCGTGGCTGCCAGAACAGTGGGCTGACTTTCTCGTAGTCTGGGAGAGTTGAGCCCAAACATGTGCTATTGATCAGTTTTTATAGCCAGGAAACAAACGAATGGTCCATGGTGAAAATTTCAGTGACTGATTGGTCAAGGCACATATGCCTTCCTTCTATAGGGTGGGAGTGGGACAGGGCGTATGCCTTTCCTTATTTGGGACAGGTCCCGTTGCCCAGGTGGGCATTGCCCAAGTGGGCTCAGGAATTTCATAACCATCGCAACATGGTAGTGAGGGTGATTAAGAGTCCAGTGGGGGGAGGACCTTCAAGATGGGGGAGGAGTAAGACGTGGAGATCACCTTCCTCCCCACAGATACATCAAAAATACATCTACATGTGGAACCAGTCCTACAGAACACCTACTGAACACTGGCAGAAGACCTCAGACTTTCCAAAAGCTGTGTGGCTGACAGGGTCTTGGTGCTCCAGCCGGGTGTCAGGCCTGAGCCTCTGACGTGGGAGAGCCGAGTTCAGGACATTGGACCAACAGAGACCTCCCGGCCCCACATAATATCAATTGGCAAGGGCACTCCCAGATATCTCCGTCTCAATGCTAAGACCCAGCTACACTCAACGATCAGCAAGCTATAGTGCTGGACACCCCATGCCAAACAATTAGCAAGACAGGAACACAACCCCACCCATTAGCAGAGAGACTGCCTAAAATAATAATAAGTTCACAGACACACCAAAACACACCACCGGATGTGGTCCTCCCTACCAGAAAGAAAAGATCCAGCCCCACCCACCAGAACACAGGCACCAGTTCCCTCCACCAGGAGGACTACACAACCCACTGAACCAAACTTACCCACAGGGGGCGGACACCAAAAACAGCGGGAATTGCGAACCTGCAGCCTGCGAAAAGGAGACCCCAAACACAGTAAGTTAAGCAAAATGAGAACACATAGAAATACACAGCAGATGAAGGAGCAAAGTAAAAACCCACTAGACCAAACAAATGAAGAGGAAATAGGCAGTCTACCTGAAAAAGAATTCAGAGTAATGATAGTAAAGATGATCCAAAATCTTGGAAATAGAATGGAGAAAATACAAGAAATGTCTAACAAGGACTTAGAAGAACTAAAGAGCAAACAAACAATGATGAACAACAAAATAAATGAAATTTAAAATTCTCTAGAAGGAATCAATAGCAGAATAACTGAGACAGAAGAACGGATAAGTGACCCAGAACATAAAATAGTGGAAATAAATACAACAGAGCAGAATGAAGAAAAAAGAATCAAAAGAATTGAGGACAGTCTCAGCGACCTCTGGGACAATATGAAATGCACCAACATTCAAATTATAGGGGTCCCAGAAGAAGAAGAGAAAAAAAAAGGGCCTGAGAAAATATTTGAAGAGATTATAATTGAAAACTTCCCTAACATGAGAAGGGAAATAGTCAATCAAGTCCAGGAAACACAGACAGTCTCACACAGGATATATCCAAGGAGAAACATGCCAAGACACATACTAATCAAACTCTCAAAAATTAAATACAAAGAAAAAATATAAAAGCAGCAAGGGAAAACCAACAAAAAAGCATACAAGGGAATCCCCATAAGGTTAACAGCTGATCTTTCAGCAGAAACTCTGCAAGCCAGAAGGGAGTGGCAGGACATATTTAAAATGATGAAAGGGAAAAACCTACAACCAAGATTACTCTACCAAGCAAGGATCTCATTCAGATTCGATGGATAAATTAAAACCTTTACACACAAGTAAAAGTTAAGAGAATTCAGCACCACCAAACCAGATTTACAACAAATGCTAAAGGAACTCTCCAGGCAGGAAACACGAGAGAAGGAAAAGACCTACAAAAACAAACCCAAAACAATTAAGAAAATGGTAAAAGGAACATACATATCGATAATTACCTTAAATATAAATGGATTAAATGCTCCAACCAAAAGCCATAAACTGGCTAAATAGATACAAAAACAAGACCTGTATATATGTTGTGTACAAGAGACCCACTTCAGACCTAGGGACACATACAGACTGAAAGTAAGGGGATGCAAAAACATATGCCATGCAAATGGAAATTTTTAAAAAGCTGGAGTAGCAATTCTCATATCAGACAAAATAGACTTTAAAATAAAGACTATTACAAGAGACAAAGAAGGAAACTAGATAATGTTCAAGGGATCAATCCAAGAAGAAAATATAACAATTGTAAATATTTATGCAACCAACATAGGAACACCTCAATACATAAGGCAAATGCCAACAGCCATAAAAGGGAAAATCAACGGAAACACAATAATAGTAGGGGACTTTAACACCCCATTTTCACCAATGGACAGATCATCCATAATGAAAATAAATAAGGAAACACAAGCTTTAAATTACACATTAGACAAGATAGACTTAAATGATATTTATAGGATATTCTATCCAAAAACGACAGAATACTCTTTCTTCTCAAGTGCTCAGGAACATTCTCCAGGATAGATCATATGCTGGGTCACAAATCAAGCCTTGGTAAATTTAAGAAAATTGAAATCGTATCAAGTGTCATTTCCAACCACAATGCTATGAGACTAGATATCAATTACAGGAAAAAAAACTGTGAAAATACAAACACAAGGAGGCTAAACAATACACTACTAAATAACCAAGAGATCACTGAAGAAATCAAAGAGGAAATCAAAAAATACCTAGAAACAAATGGCAATGAAAACACGATGACCCAAAACCTATGGGATACAGCAAAAGCAGTTCTAAGAAGGAAGTTTATGGCACTATAATCCTACCTCAAGAAACAAGAAAAATCTCAAACAACCTAACCTTACACATAAAGTAATTAGAGAAAGAACAACAACAACAACAACAAAAAAACAAAGTTAGCAGAAGGAAAGAAATCATAAAGATCAGATCAGAAATAAATGAAAAAGAAATGAAGAAAACAATAACAAACATCAATAAAACTAAAAGCTGGTTCTTTGAAAAGATAAACAAAATTGATAAACCACTAGCCAGACTTATCAAGAAAAAAAGGGAAGAGACTCAAATCAACAGAATTAACAATGAAAAAGAAGTAATAACTGACACTGCAGAAATACAAAGGATCGTGAGAGATGACTACAAGCAACTATATACCAATAAGATGGACAACCTGGAAGAAATGGACAATTCTTAGAAAAGAACAACCTTCCGCGACTGAACCAGGAAGAAATAGAAAATATAAACAGACCAGTCACAAGCCCTGAAATTGAAACTGATTAAAAATTTTCCAACAAACAAAAGCCCAGGACCAGGTGACTTCACAGGCAAATTCTATCAAACATTTAGAGAAGAGCTAATACCTATCCTTCTCAAACTCTTCCAAAATATAACAGAGGGAGGAACACTCCCAACTCATTCTATGAGGCCATCATCACCCTGATACCAAAACCAGACAACGATGTCACAAAAAAACAAAACTACAGGCCAATATCACTGATGAACATAGATGCAAAGATCCTCAACCAAATACTACCAAACAGAATCCAACAGCACATTAAAAGGATCATACACCATGATCAAGTGGGGTTTTGCCCAAGAATGCAAGGATTCTTCAATATAAGCAAATCAATCGATGTGATACACCGTATTATCAACTTGAAGGATAAAAACCATGTGATAATCTCAATAGATGCAGAAAAAGCTTTTAACAACTTCAACACTCATTTATGATAAAAACCTTCCAGAAAGTAGGCAAAGAGGGAACTTACCTCAACATAATAAAGGCCATATATGACAAACCCACAGCCAAATCGTCCTCAATGGTGAAAAACTGAAACCATTTCCACTAAGATCAGGAACATGACAAGGTTGCCCACTCTCACCACTATTATTCAACATAGTTTTGGCAGTTTTAGCCACAGCAATCAGAGAAGAAAAAGAAATAAAAGGAATCCATAGAGGAAAAGAAGAAGTAAAGCTGTCACTGTTTGCAGATGACATGATATTATACATAGAGAATCCTAAAGATGCTACCAGAAAACTACTAGAGCTAATGAATGAATTTGGTAAAGTAGCAGGACACAAAATTAATGCACAGAAATCTCTTGCATTCCTATACACTAATGATGAAAAATCTGAAAGAGAAATTAAGGAAACACTCCCATTTAGGATTGCAACAAAAAGAATAAAATACCTAGGAATAAACCTACCTAAGGAGACAAAAGAACTTGTATGCAGAAAACTATAAGACATTGATGAAAGAAATTAAAGAGGATACACACAGATGGAGAGATATACCATGTTCTTGGATTGGAAGAATCAACATTGTGAAAATGACTATACTACCCAAAGCAATCTGCAGATTCAGTGCAATCCCTATCAAACTACCAATGGCATTTGTCACAGAACTAGAAAAAAAAATTCACAATTTGTATGGAAACATAAAAGACCCCAAATAGCCAAAGTAATCTTGAGAAAGAAAAACGGAGCTGGAGGAATCAGGCTCCCTGACTTCTGACTATACTACAAAGTTACAGTAATCAAGACAGTATGGTACTGGCACAAAAACAGAAATATAGATCAAGGAAACAGGATAGAAAGCCCAGAGAGAAACCCACGCACATATGGTCACCTTATCTTTGATAAAGGAGGCAAGAATATGCAATGGAGAAAAGACAGCCTCTTTAATAAGTGGTGCTAAGAAAACTGGACAGCTACATGTAAAAGAATGAAATTAGAACACTCCCTAACACCAAATACACAAAAATAATCTCAAAATGGATTAAAGACCTAAATGTAAGACCAGACACTATAAAACTCTTAGAGGAAAATAGGCAGAACACTCTATGACATAAATCACAGCAAAATTCTTTTTGAGCCACCTCCTAGAGAAATGGAAATAAAAACAAAGATAAACAAATGGGACCTAATGAAACTTAAAAGCTTTTGCACAGCAAAGGAAAACATAAACAAGACGAAAAGACAACCTTCAGAATGGGAGAAAATTTTGCAAATGAAGCAGCTGACAAAGGATTAATCTCCAAAATATACAAGCAGCTCATGCAACTCAATATCATAAAAACGAACAACCCAATCTAAAAATGGGCAGAAGACCTAAATAGACATTTCTCCAAAGAAGATATACAAATTGCCAACAAACATATGAAAGGGTGCTCAACATCACTATTCATTAGAGAATTGCAAATCAAAACTACAATGAGGCATCACCTCACATGGGTCAGAATGGCCATCATTAAAAAATCTACAAACAATAAATGCTGGAGAGGGTGTGGAGAAAAGGGAACCCTCTTGCACTGTTGGTGGGAATGTAAATTGATACAGCCACTATGGAGAACAGTATGAAGGTTCCTTAAAAAACTAAAAATAGAACTACCATACAACCCAGCAATCCCACTACTGGGCATATACCCTGAGAAAACCATAATTCAAAAAGAGTCATGTACTACAATGTTCATTGCAGCTCTATTTACAATAGCCAGGACATGGAAGCAACCTAAGTGTCCATCAACAGATGAATGGATAAAGAAGATGTGGCACATATATACAATGGAATATTATTCAGCCATAAAAAGAAACAAAATTGATTTACTTGTAGTGAAGTGGATGGACCTAGAGTCTGTTATACAGAATGAAGTGAGTTAGAAAGAGAAAAACAAATATCATACGCTAACACATATATATGGAATCTAAAAAAAAAATGGTTCTGAAGAACCTAGTGGCAGGACAGGAATAAAGATGCAGACGTAGAGAATGGACTTCAGGACATGGGGAGGGGGAAGGGTAAGCTGGGACGAAGTGAGAGAGTGGCAATGACATATATACTCTACCCAAATATAAAATAGATAGCTAGTGGGAAGCAACCCCATAGCACAGGGAGATCAGCTCAGTGCTTTGTGATGACCTAGAGGGGTGGGATAGGGAGGATGGGAGGGAGACGCAAGAGGGAGGACATATAGGGATATATGTATACATATAGCTGATTCACTTTGTTATATGGCAGAAACTAACACAACATTGTATAGCAATTGTACTCCAGTAAAGACGTTAAAAAAAAAAGAATGTGGTAGGGGGTGTAACGCTGAAACTTTTTCACTCAGTGTCGTCCTTTGTCCTTGAAGCACCATTGTCCTTGGAACACCACATTCCCCCCTCTCTTTATTTATAGGGCCAATTCCTTGGCCTTATTGGATACCCTGCTCATATCTACCTAACTGCCTAATTCCCCCTCAGGCATTCGGGAACCTCTTTGTTAGGAGAAGGGGCAACGAACTTTCTCTGGCTGCTTCCTGCTGAGTGGGGTCATCGTGGGGTCTGGGTTCCCATTGCCTGCTCTCTGTCAGGGTGTATCTAGGGAGGAGTGCGGGCCCCATGGAAAGTGATGGCAACTTGTTCAAGGGTTGTACGAGTGTTGTCTGGCCGGTATTCTTGTTGCATCACCATTTGGAGGTTTATTTGTTGTATTCTGGAAGAGACAAACTTAACAAGGAGGTTAAAAATACATGGCCCAAAAATTGGTCTGGACCTTGCCGATTGGTTAACCAAAATACAGCAATCCCCCTTGAACATTGCACAGGTCCCTCCCTGATAAGCTGTTAGGAGGTCCTGAGCTCTTCTGTTTTGTAAAACCACTTCTGCTAGAGAATTTAGTAGCGTGTTCATTTGAGCTGCAAGATTGGCAATCTGTTGTGTGAGTTCAAGAGAGAGCTGTCAGGCAGTGAAAATAGAGTTTAAGAGTCCTGCGGAGCCTGTTCCCATCCCCGTTAGGAGGATCGAGGAATGGTGAGTGGGAACAGAGAAGGAGGTCAGGGCTGAATAAGTAGCCCCTGTGTCAATCAGAAAGGTTATAGTAGCCCCTGCCCCATCCAGGGTTACCCGGGGCTCCTCCGGTCTTATGTGGAACATAGGGGCCTGTAGTTTGAGCCCCGGGCACCTTCAGTCATCTGCATCCAGGAGCCCCAGATCTAGAGTGCAATCTGGTTCTTGCTCCTGATGGTCAAAACCACCGACAGGGGCAATTGGCCTTGACCTCGGCCCAGGGGGCCGGGACCCGAAATACCCCAGGTGTTGAGTGGTTGTGGAATTGGCCTACCCAGAATTGGCCTACCCACTTGAAGGTGGGAGGGACAACTCCTCTTCCAATGGCCCTTTTGGCGACAGTAAGGGCATGGGATATCGGGTGGTGGGGTGCAGCCGTTCCTGACAGTGTGCCCCTGCTGACCGCACTGGTAGCAGGTCAGCGGTGGTTTCTGAGACAGAAGAGGGGCTCCCGTGGGTCCCTGTTGTGGGAGGGACTGAGTAATGGCAAGAGCCATATATTGAGCATGCCGTTTTAATTTTTCCTCCTCTCAGTTCTCCTCTGTTCCTAGAAGGCTCCTCCCTATTGTTGAAGACCTTAAAGGCCATGTCAGTAGGACAGAAAATGGGGTCGGTGGCCCTTGCTCTAGTTTCTGTAATTTCTGTCTTATGTCTGGGGATGCCTGGCTTATAAAGTGAACTGCAAGTATAGCCTGACCTTCAGGGGTCTCAGGGTCTAGGCTGGTGTATTTCCTCATAGCCTCTGCTAATCGGGCCTGAAAAAGGGCTGGATTCTCAGAGGGTTCCTGTGTGACTTCTCTGGGTTTATTATAATTGACAGGTTTGATGATTGCCTTTTTCATGCCTTCTAGTAGACAGGTAATCATGTAATTTCTCCTAGTGAGCCCTCCTGCTGGCCCATTTTCATTTGCCGGGTGTCTCCGTCCTGTGTCTGCCCGTGGGACTGCCTCTGCCTCTGCCCCTGCTCGGTTCTCATTAGGATTTCAGGCATGTGTCTCATCTGCCCAGGCCTGAGCCAAGGCCCCGATCCTGGCCTTTTCCTCGTGAGTGCAGCAGGTAGTTAGGACCACAGGAATATCTGGCCAAGTTAAGTCAAAGGCTATAGTTAGGGCCTGGAATTCCCTGATGAACATGGAGGGGTCCTGGCTAAAGGAGCCCGGTTTCCCTTGAATATGAGAGAGATCAGACATGGGGAAGGGGACGTGAACTCTGATGGTGCCTAGGTCTCCGTTAGCAACGTCTTGTAGGGGAAGCATATTGGGACTCGATTCAGAGCGTTGGGCTGCTCATGACTGAGTGTGGGGAGGGGAGGGAAGGTCTGCTTCCGGATACGCAGGTCGGGGTTGGGGAGAAAGTTGAGGAGGAGGCTGGGGATATCGGGGATGAGAAGGCTCATCCAAGATAGCTGGTGGATGGGGAGATGGGGAGGGACGAGGTAGTGAAGCTGAAGGAGGAGAGGGGGGTGGACGGGGCATTAAAGCGGCAATGGAGAGACACATTCGACAGGAGTCCCTCAGGCTTGGATTCTGACCGAGGGCCATGAAGGCCTGGACATATGGAACCTCGGAATCCTTTCCTAGTTTCCGACAGTAGAGATCAAGATGGAGGATCGTGTTGTAATTTAGCGCGCCATTAAGAGGCCATTGTTCTTGGTCCCCCAGTTTGTATGGGAGCCAAGCCGTATTACAAAAGAAAATGAGCCTCTTCTTTTTGAGATTGTCTGGGTCAAATTCCTTCCAATTCCTGAGAGTACAACCAAGAGGTGAGTCTAAGGGAATAGACGTACCTGAACCCATTCTTAGCCACAGTGCCATAGAATAGGCGTACTGAGAATCACTGATGGGCAGAAAGGCATTCCACTTTGTCTCAGTGACATCTCCGTGTGACTAAGGCACCAGTGAGAACAGTGTGACTAAGGCATCAGTGACCAGAGAGGGGAATTCCCGGAAGCTGGCTGGAAATTGACTCACTATTAGAAGATTCTCGGGGATGGGAAGGAGCTCTTGGGACCATCTAGAGATGGCGAGGTCCTTTGGAGTCAATCCAAGCCAAGGAGAAAGAAGCAGAAGCGACAGGAAAGAGGACTGAGGATTCCGCCTTCTAACCCTACTAAGGAGGCAGTGGCCAAGGGACTGTGGGCTTTGTGCTTTGCTTCGTCCACGATGTGCCTCGTGTTGCACGGAAGTTGTCTTGATGGGGGCAGACGCTCTAATAGCCTGGTCCGTTCCATGACCCCCTTATCCTTTCACAGGAGTCTTCAAGCGGCAGGCACCCTAATGACTTTTAAATGCCTGACCCGTGGCCGCACGATACCAATCGGCCCAGTCCTCAGTCAGAAGGAAGACAGAGGGATCCTCACCCATTCTGGGAGGCAGTTACTGGGGTGAAGTGAGCCATGGAGCCTTTGGAACACACCAGGGTGTGGCCCTGACCACGGTTCCTCCATTGCTTCCACGGAAGCTTGCCTGTTCACAGAAGGTCCCAGGGAATGAGGAGAGGAGGTGGGGAAAGAGATCCCCCCGGAGATCCCCGTACGGGCCACCAAATGTTGTGGTCCAAACGCGGGTTGGAAAAGAATTTCCAGACACAAGGCAGAATGTAAAGAAGATAGAATTTATTAGAAGTAAGGGTTGCTGCCAGAACAGCAGGCCGACTTCCTAGTAGTCTGGGAGAGTAGAGCCTGAACATGTGCTACTGATCTGTTTTTATAGCCAGAAAACAAAGGAATGGTCCGAGGTGATAATTTCCATTACTGATTGGTCGAGGCACATATACCTTCCTTCTATAGGGTGGGAGTGGGACAAGACAGTTGCCTTTCCTTATTTGGGAGAGGTCCCATTGCCCAGCTGGGCATCGCCCAGGTGGGCTCAGGAATTTCGTAACCATGGCAGCATGGTGGGGAGGGCGATTAAGAGTCTGGTATGGGGTGTAACGCTGACACTTTTTCAGGCAGTGTCATCCTTTGTCCTTGAAGCACCATTGTCCTTGGAGCACCACACTTTTGACAATACTAAGCTTTGAAAGCAAAAGTCAATCACTCTTTGATTACCAGTAGGAAACTATAGATTGAATTATCTCTAGGTTTAACAATTACAATTTACATCTTTTTGCTACAACTCACATTTCCTATAATAAAATAAAAGCTGATCACATCTCAACAGAAGGCCTTAATGAGTCCTGTGAAGTAAGCAAACATTGACTGTGTACAAGTGAGCTAAACTGAGTAACTACAAACACTTTAATTGGAAGCCATGGACTTCTGCTCCATTAGATCCAGATCACAAGACCAAGACAGCATTGCTCCCATACTACCAAACTGGGGAAGCTACAAAATCACAGTCTCTTATTTGTTTTAACTCATCACAAAATTGAGCATACAAAGAGACTTAAATGAACAAAATTCCAGAAAGTAACAAAATTTTCACATGGAAGAAAAGACCTGAGTCTACTCTCATTCCTAGAAAAATATCAGGATGATAAGGTAACCAGCCAAACCATTAGTAAGCATTTCATGGCAGTGTGGACAATCATGACAGATAAAAACTTGAAGGTGGTACAGACACAATACAGAACTACACCCACCTGAAAACTCTTTCCCAGAGATCCGCACTAAGTGGTCCAGGGGTGTATACCACCGTCTAGAGGCAGGCAGGGGAACAAGATGAGAACGACAGCAGACTTTTTGTCAGAGAGTAGTAAGCCAGAAAACAGAACAACATAAAGTACTAGAAGAAAATAACTGGCAACCTAGATTTCTATATCTAGCAGAAATGTCTGTCAAAAAATGAAGGCAAAGAGACTTTTTTTAGAAAAACAAAAGCTGAGAAAATGTGTTGCCAGCAGACCTATAATAAGAGACATGCTAAGGCTAGTTCTTCAAGCTGAAAAAATGCTACCAGATGGAAACTTGGATCCATAGAAAGTAAAGATGAGTGTTAGAAATGGTAAGCATGTGAATAAATAGGAAAGACATTTTTGTCATTTATTAACCTCTTTAAAAGATAATTAAGGGATGAACAGAAAACTCACTAAAAAGGTTTGAAAATGAAGCTTAAATTTGAAAATTTCTTGATTTCACTCAAATTATAGAAATTGAAATATAAACAATACTAAGATATTATTTTTCATATATTAGACTGGCAAAAGTTAAAAAACAAGACAGCACATTCTGTTGGCAAGACTGTGGGGAAACAGACACTCTCATACGTTGCTCATGGGAAATTGTTTTATCCCTTCGGGAGAAAAATGTGGCAATATTTAACAAAACCACATATGCACTTACCTTTTGACTCAGAAATCCCACTTCTAGGAATCTATTCTAAGACACTCTTCTAACAATATGAAAATACATATGTATGAGGCTATTTATTGCAGTATTATTTGTACAGTTGACCCTTGAACAGGGGGCATAGGGGCACCAACCCCTGTGCAGTTGGACATCTGCACGACTTTACAGTCGACACTCTTATCCGAGGTTCTGCATCTGCAGATTCAACCAACCACAGATCGTGTAGTACTGTGGTGTTTATAAAAAAAAACTCCACCTATAAGTGGACCCATGCAGTTCAAACCCATGTTGTTCAAGGATCAACTGTATTTGTAAAATATTAGAAATAAACCAAATATCCATACATAGGAGAATCGTTGAATAAATTATGATATATTTACATAACAAAGTAGTCTGCAGGTATAAAGGAATAAGGAAGGTTCCTCTATAATGATTTGGAGTTTTTCTAGGATATATTGTTAAATGAGAAAAGTGAAATGCAAAGGAGTAGTTATAGTGTTCTACACTTCATGTAAGAAAGAAGGGACTACTAGCTTGGCTATAATAAAAAAGATGGATAATTACAAGTTGGCAAATGTGGACAAATTGAAACCCTTACAACACTGCTGGTGAGAATGTAAAATGCAGTTGGCGTAGTCACTTTGGATAAACAGTCTGGCAGTTCCTCAAAATGTTAAACATAAAGTCACCAAATGACCCAGCAATTCCACTCCTAGTCATGTATTCAAGAGAAATGAAAACATATCCACACAAAATTTGAATACGTATGTTCACAGCAACATGATTTATAATAGCCCAGAAGTGGAAACAACCTAAATGTCCATCAGCTGATGAATGGATAAATAAAATGTGGTATATCCATACAATGGAATATTTTTCAGCCCTAAAAAGAAATGAAGTACTGATGCATGCATGGACGAACTTTGAAAATATTATGCTAAGTGCAAGAAATTAGTTATCAAAGATCACATAGATTAGTGGTTATCTACGGTTGGGAGTGGGGGAGGACGATGAGTGACTGATAATGGGTACAGGGTTTATTTGGGGGTGATGAAAATGTTCCAAAATTAATGTGGTGATGGTTGAACAACTGAGTGAATACACTAAAAACCAATGGCATGTACACCTTGCGAGTGAATTTTATGGCATGAGAATTATGTGCCAACAAAGCTGTTATATTAAAACAAGAAGGAAAGAAGAGGATATTAGAAACTACACTACGTGGGAATTCCGGTGGTCCAGTGGTTAGGACTCCATGCTTCCACCGTAGGGACCATGGGTTCGACCCCTGGTGGCGGAACTTAGATCCCGCATGCCACAGGCATGGCCAAAAAAAAAAAAAAAAAAAAAAGAAACTATACGTGTTGTGTTCACTTATGCAAAATAAATACAGGAAGTATAAATCAGGAACTAAAGATATTTGTTAACTACAGTGGGTGGGCGTGAACGAGTGGAAAGAAGAGGGAAACGGGGCTAGAGTAATGGGGATTAAGAGAGAGCAATATTTCCTAATGATTGATATTATTCTGGATGCAAGCATGATGTTTCTTGATCAAGGCAGCTTACTATTACTTACAGTAATAACCATGTCAATTCTAGGGCAACCATCAAACACACACTCACAGAGATATAACTTAAAAATCATTACTTAAGAAAAAGTGAGATACTAAAAAGTATATGATTCACTCAAAAGAAGGTAGGATTAGGGAAACTGAGACAAAGAACAAATGGGATATATAAAAACCAAAAGCCAAGATGGGAGACTTAAATCCAATCATTTCAATGTTACATTAAATGCAAATGAACAAATAGAAATTGTCTGAGTTAGCGGCAGATATTATCTATTGGATTTTTTTTTAATGAAAACTTATAAAATTACTGTCTTTAAAAACTCATTTTGTGTATAAATATGGTGAACATTGTTCAAACTGGGACACTTTTGAGAGCGAAAGGGGGTTCTACTCATAATTATGCCAGAATAGTAGATATAAAAATCAGGACCGATGGTCACCTCACCTGTAAACAACAGTTGGTGGTTTGGGCTTCTCCAGTCCACAGTGTTTAGATCATAAATACAGAAGGTCAGGATTTGCAAGATTATTGTCCGCTACCTCCCTTAAGTTTTAAAATTTCCATATTTCTTATTATTCATTTAAAAATACCTATTGAGGGCCTTCTAAAAGCCAGTACATAATAATTCAGATGTAAATAAGGCCCTGCTGTCTTCCACAGTTTCACTACCAGTGAAGGAGGCAGATCAGCAGCTGGATAAAATCATATATAAATCTGCTGATTAAGTGATATTAAAATGAATATGAACAGCACAGAGCCGAATTTTTCCAGGGAAGTTGTAGAATGTTTCTGAGACTAGGAGGCATTTGAGTCTGCATCTTAAAGAATAAATAAAAATGAATAAAAAAGAGTCAGAGAAGGCTATTCCAAAAGGAGAGAATAGCAATTGAAAAGACAGTTATAAGTGGGTCTGGTGTTATGGTTAATTGTAAAAATTTTAGCAAAGCAATAACATACATCTTAATGAATTGAAGATTAGGAGAAGAATGATGAGAGATAAATCTGGACAGATCTGGGGAGAAGAGAAAATTGTTAAGGATATTATAACTGTGTAACAAGTTGGATTTTGGTCCTATAGTTTGGGCAAAGGAAAACAACAGAGCTTTCCTAATCTTATCAGGATTATAAGAGTCCAGGGCCAGGGACAATATGAATTAGGCCAAAAAATGATCAAAATAAGGCAGTGATAGTGAAGAGGAGAATAAGAGCCAGATTCCATAGATAGATTTGTAGGGATGAGCAGAGTCAAGGCAGTCAGGCCTATAGCTTGGTAGCTTGAGTGAATTTTGTTACCATTAAATGGGTTATAGCACCCAAGATAGAACTGATTTTGGAGAGAAAAATTCCATTCTGTAAACGCTGGTAACTCTACAATAGCTGTTAATAAGGGTAGTATGATTAGAACAGGATGTAACCTAACCTTAGATAAGTTTCTGAGCCTGTTCACTCAAAAACTCAGCCAGGAACCAGAGGGGTCATGTTCCATCGAAACTGCCCAAGAAAATAGGGCATATATGCATCATTGTGAATGAGCCTGGGGAGGTTCCGTTAATTTTCTCATATCTCTATTTCTCTTCATTTTCCTTTGCGTTTCTAAATTTTTTGTTTCAAGTAGTATAATGCTATATTATTTTTAATAATAATCATGACTCCAAGAGCTACAGTGAGAATTGTTCCATTTAACAATTTTAAATGGTGCCTTTTGTCTTATTTAATGTTTGTTGCTTGAAACAAAGAATGTTATGCTTGTCTTTTCTGTTTGCATTTGTGTAAAAATGCTTTCTTGCCCTTTTATATTAAACTTTTCTATATCATTTGGATTTAAATGCATCCCTTGTAAAACAGCATATAGTTGCATTTTAAATCTTTCTAAGAGTCTTTGCCTTTTAATAACATGCAAAGAGTATAAACTATATTTCTTGAAATAGTGAATCTGCTTATCGTGGGGTTTTTTTTGCATTTTCTAGCTGTTTGCCTTATTTTTTTACTTAGATTTTTCCCTTTTTTCCAGTTTTATTTAGACTTAATTGACATGTAACATTATATAATCTTAAGGTGTACATCATGATACATGTAAATATCATGAAATGATTACCACAATAAATTCAGTTTAACTGTCTATCACGTCACCATTACAAATTTTTTCTTATGATGAAATGTCTCAGATTTACTCTTTTAGCAACTTTCAAATATAAAATACAGTATTGTCACCATACATAATTACAAAAAAATTTTTTTCTTATGTTGAGAACTTTTAAAATCTATTCTCGGGCTTCCCTGGTGGTGCAGTGGTTGAGAATCTGCCTGCCAATGCAGGGGACACGGGTTCGAGCCCTGGTCTGGGAGGATCCCACATGCCACGGAGCAACTAAAGCCCGTGAGCCACAACTACTGAGCCTGCGCGTCTGGAGCCTGTGCTCCGCAACAAGAGAGGCCGTGATAGTGAGAGGCCCGCGCACCGCGATGAAGAGTGGCCCCCGCTTGCCGCAACTAGAGAAAGCCCTCGCACAGAAACGAAGACCCAACACAGTCAAAAATAAATAAATAAATTAATTAATTAAAAACAAAAAACAGAAAACCACGATGACAAAACCACGATCACCTCAAAAAAAAAAAAAATCTATTCTCTCAGCAACTTTCAAACACGCAATACAGTATTGTTAACTACAGTCACCATGCTGTACAATACATCATCAGAACTTATTTCTCTTATAGTAACTGGAAGTTTGTACCTCTTGACCACCTTCACCCATTTTCCCAACCACCAACCCTGGTCTCTGGCAACCACCTGTCTGTTCTCTATGAATTTGGGCTTTTTAGATTCCACATGTAAGTGAGAACATACATTATTTGTCTTTCTCTGTCTGACTTATTTCATGTAGCATAATGCCCTCCAGGTTCATCCGTGTGCTTGCAAGTGACAGGATTTCCTTCTTTTTTATGGCTGAATAATATTCTATTTTGTATATATACCAAGTTATCTTTATCCATTCATCCATGAATAGACACTTAGGTTGTTTTAGTGTCCTGGTTATTGTAAATAATGCTACTATGAACACAGAAGCGCAGATATCTCTTTGAGACAGTGATTTTATTTCCTTCAGATATATACCCAGAAGTGGAATTGCTGGATCATATGGTAGTTCTAGTTTTAACTTTTTGAGGAAACTCCATACTGTTTTCCATAATGGTGGTACCAATTGATATTCCCACCAACAGTGCACAAGGATTCCCTTTTCACGACATCCTCACTAGCACCTGTTATCTCGTGTCTTTTTCATGATTGCCATTCTAACAGGTATCAGGTGATATCTCATTGTGGTTTTGATTTGCATTTCCCTGATGATTAGTGACGTTGAGCTCCTTTTAATATACTTGTTGGCCATTTAAATGTCTTTTTTGGAAAAAATATCTATTCAAGTCCTTCATCCATTTTTTAATTGGATTATTTGGGTTTTTTCGCTATTGAGTTGTATAAGTCCCTTATATATTTTGAATATGAACCCCTTATTAGATATATGATTTGAAAATATTTTCTCCTATTCTGTAGGTTGCTTTTCATTTTGTTGATCATTTCTTTTGCTGTGCAGAAGCTTTTTAGTTTGATGCAATCCCACTTGTTTATTTTTGGTTTTTTTTGCTTGTGCTTTAGGTGTCATATCCAAAAACTCATTGCCAAGACCAATGTAAAGGAATTTTTCCCAATGTTTTCTTCTAGGAATTTTATGGTTTCAGGTCTTATATTTACATCTTTAATCTATATCAAGTTAATTTTTGTGAGTGGTATAAGATAAGTGTCTAGTTTCATTCTTTTGCATGTGAATATCTAATTTTCCCAGCACCATTTATGAAAGAGACCATCTTTTCCACTGATTATTCTTGACTCCCTTGTCAAATATTAGTCGAAGGTATATGAAAGGTTGATTTCTGGGCTCTTGATCCTGTTCCATTGGTCTGTGTGTCTGATTTTATGCCAGTACCATACTGTTTTGGTTACTATAGCTTTGTGATATAGTTTGAAATCAGGAAATGTGAGTTTCCAACTTTGTTCTTCTTTCTCAAGATTGCCGTGGCTAATTAGAGTCTTTTGTGGTTCAAAACAAATTTTAGTTTTTGTTTTATGTTTTTTGTTTTTTTTAGTTATTTCTGAGATATACATTTTAAAGTAATAACTAGAATTATGACTTATAACATTATACCAGAACATATAAGATTTTTAGAAATTTCAAACAAATTGTTTCAACAAAACAAATTTTAGGATTGCTTTTTCTATTTCTGTGAAAAATTGCCATTAGAATCTTGATAGAGGTTGCAATGAATCTGTAGAGTGCTTTGGGTAATATGGACATTTTAACAATATTAGTTCTTCCAATTCATAAACATGGGATATCTTTCCATTTACTTGTGTATTCTTCGTTTGTTCATCAATATCTTATAGTTTTTAGTGTACATGTCTTTTAACTCCTTAGTTGAATTTATTCCAATTTATTTTATTTTTTATGCTATTGCAAGTGTGATAGTTTTCTTTATGTCATTTTTAGATGATTAATTGTTAGTGTATAGAAATTCAACCAATTTTTGGATATTGATTTTGTACCCTGCAACTTTACTAAACTTGTTTACTGGTTCTAAAAGTTTTTTGGTGTAGCCTTTAGTATTTTCTATATATAATATCAAGTCATCTGAAAATAATGACAGTTTTATTTCTTCCTTTCTGATTTGGATGCCATTTAATTTTCTTTTCTTGCCTAATTGCTCAGGCTAGGACTTCCACTACTGTGTTGAGTAGGAGTGGTAAGAGTAGACACTTTTGTCTTTTTCCTGATCTTAGAGGAAAATCTTTCATGCTTTCACCAATGAGTATGATGTCAGCTGTGGGCTAGTCTTATATGGCCTTTATTATGTTGAGTGTATTCCTTCAATACCCATTTTGTTGAGAGTTCTTATCATAAATAGGTGCTGAATTTTGTCAGATAATTTTTCCACATCTATTGAGATGATCATACGATTTGTTTCTTTTATTCTTTTATTCTATTAATGTGATGTATCACATTGATTGACTTGCTTACATTGAATCATCCTACTTGATCCTGGTTTATAATCCTTTTAATGTGCTGCTGAGGTTCAGTTTCCTAGTATTTTGTTGAGAATTTTTGCATTTATATTCATGAGCGTTATAATTCTCTAGTTTTCTTTTCTTGTATTGTCCTTATTTGGCTTTGGTATCAGGATAATGCTACCCTCATAAAATGAGTTTGAAAGTGTTCCCATCTCATCAGGTTTTTGGAAGAGTTTGAGAATGACTGTCATTAATTCTCCTTTGAATGCTCAGTAAAATTCATCAGTGAAACTATCTAGTTCTGGACTTCTGTTTTTGGGGAGGTTTTTGACTACTGACTCAATATCCTTACTTGTTATTGGTCTGTTCAGATTTTCTGTTTCTTCATAATTCATTCTTGGTAGGTTGTATGTTTCTAGGAATTTATCTATTTTTCTATTTTATCTATTTGTTAACATATAGTTATTGTAGTAGTTTCTTATGATCCTTTATATTTCTGTAATATCACTTGTAATGTCTCCCTTTTCTTTCATAATTTTATTTATTTGGGCCCTCTCTATTTTTTCTGTTTTAGTATAGCTAAAGGTTTGTAAATTTTGTTTATCTTTTCAAGGATCATAATCTTAGTTTTTTTTTTAACTTTTTATTGTTTTCCTGTTCTCTATTTCATTTATTTCCACTCTAATCTTTATTACTTCCTTTCTTCTGCTAACTTTGGGCTTAGCTTGTTCTTTTTTTCTAGTTCCTTGAGGTGTAAAGTTACATCGTTTGTTTGAGATCTTTCTTTTTTCTTGATGTATGTATTTAATGCTATAAACATGACTCTTAGAACTGCTTTTGCTGCATCCCATATGCTGTGGTTCCATTTTTGTTTGTCTCAAGATTTTTTTTATTTCCCTTTTGATTTCTTCTTTGTTCCATTGATTGTTCATCACTGTGTTGTTTAGTTTTCATGTATTTGCAAGTTTTGCATTTTTCCTCCCACTATTGATTTTTAACTTCATACCATTATGGTTGGAAAAGATACTTGGTTTTATTTCAATCTTCTTAAATATGTTAAGACTTATTTTGTGGTGTAACATTTGATAAATCTTAGGAAAGGTCCCATATTCTAGGCTATACTGAGCTGCAGGCAGCCTTCAAATTTGCTTCCTGGCTCTGGCAGGGCTGTGGAACAGGCTACACGGCTAGTGTGGCTTGTTGGCTGAATCAGGCAGTACTGTCCACTGAGCTCTCTGGCCAGACAGGGCTACCAGCTTGGCTCTGTTAATGGGCAGAGCTGATGGCTGGACTCTCTGCTCAGGTGCCCCTGCAAGCAGGGATGTAGGGTGGGCCCCACAGCTTCCCAAGTGCTCTGATTAAACTTCATGGTCAGGCAGGAGTGAGGGCCATATTCAGCAGTAGGCATGGCCACAGACCAGCTTCCCTGCTTGGTAAGAGTGGCAGAATAGGCTCCAAGGCCAACATGGCTTGTGGTTGGGGACATGAGTCAGCCAGATCTTTCCACCAAGTTCCAAGGCTTGACAAGGCCATTGGCTTTGATCTGCAAATGAACAGAGCCATTGGCTGGGTTCTCTGCTCAGATGCTGTTATAAGTGGTGCTACAGGATAGGCTACACAGCTTCTCAGATGCTGTATTTAGGCTTCCTGTTCACATGGGGCTGGAAGCTATATTCAGCAGCAGATGTGGCTTCAAATTTGTTTCCCTTCCCTGGCAGAGCAGTAGAACAGCCTCCAAGGCCAGTAAGTCTCGGCTGGGGACTCAAGTCAGGCAGCTCTGCCTACCAAGCTCCCTGGCCAGACAGTGCCACCAGCTCAGGTCTGCAGATGGTCAAGGCCGCCGTCTGGGCTCTCTGCTAGGTGGTCCTGTGAGGTAAGACCCAAGTTGGTCTCCTGGTAGAATCCCGCTAAGCTGGAGGAGCCGGATGTCAACCTTGAGCTCTCTTTTTCCACACTGGAGAAGCCACAGGCCCTGAGGAGCCCTCTCAGTGTGTCACTGTGCCAGCCTGGAAGAGGCACAATGTGGTTAGAGTGTAGCCATTCTCTTACCCTTCTAATGAGGTCCTTCTTGGTCTCTCTGGTCCAGGGGTATGCTTCAGCCTCACCTCCATGTTCTGGGATTTCCCCAATGGTGTCTCATCTACGGGCAGTTGCTAGTTTGTTTTCTTGTGATGGGGATTAAAGTCAGGAATGACTTATGTGACCATTTTGATGATGTAACTCTTTTTGATTTAAACTATTGAATATTGTATTTGCTTTCTTCTGGTCCCATGATTTGAAACAAATGTGTTTTACTTTAATTACCCTAGTGATAACCTTTAAGTTTTTCTAAAACATTTTTTAACGTAAATTCCTCTATTTATCAGAATCACTAATGAATGAATCTTTCCAATATTTCCATTTGTAGGATAGAGCACATGCAAGTTACATAACCCAGGTTTTAAGGTCTATTGGGCCAGCACTGCTTTTCATACCAATACTTAGTAAAACTTATTTGATATATTGTTGCTCACTGACAAAAAAATTGGCATGAATACAAGAAAAAAATTAAATGTTAATCTGATGTAAGGGGAACATATGTTAAAGAAATGGAAACTTATTGCTTAGAATGAAATCTGTTTAAGAGATACTCAGTGTAAGATTGTTGTTGTTGTTCCCCTTAATTTAACTAAGGGTATATAGGGTAAGAGCCCATTACTTTCATTCTAACCTAAATTGAGGGCACCAGTAGAGTGACTGCAATTCAATATTCAAATAGCTGGCTTTTCCTGGGGAAAAAAAGGCTCAAGTTGACTTAACAAATTCCATTTACTGAAGGCACATTCTAAGCTTCATTTTCAGCTCAGACTCTAGAAACTGACTTAGTTAATTGGGACAATTAAGAATCACCAAGTGTGTAATTGCCCCTTTCATTTTGCTTTGGGAGGAAAGAGAGTGATTTATCTCAGAAAACAAGAGCCTAGGGGCCTGCAAAGAAAGAGAATGAGAACACTTTGTTTAAAGAGAAATATCAGAAAATCTCTTTTATAATCAACTCAAGAGATGATAAGCCTTCACCTTCTCTCTAGGACAATAGAAATGATGGAATGTCTAAAATCGATTGTTCTAAAACTCCTACAACCTACGATTTCTCAAAGGGAAGGAGCCTGTTAGCCATCTTTATCAGCTGCTACCCTTGGTCAATGTTTAAAACACACACACACACAGACACACATGCACACACACACACTTATAAAAATTTACCAGAATGAATGTAAAAACTAGCGTTGACTTTACTGGGATGTTAAGAATATTAGCACTCAAATCAAAAATGTAAAAAAAAAACTTCTGGATTCTAGACTAACTGGAGAAAAATTTAAGGCACTCTTACAATTAGTTAACTGAATATCAATCATGTATATAGATTGCATCAATAAAATTGCAAAGATCTCATTTATTGTAAATATCAAATTTGGGTACCATTGAGCCTTCAATAATTTTGAGTCTCATATATCACAGCACAAACTCATGCAGATATTTGAAAACATGAACTTTCAATCTTTTATTTATGATTCTACTATTTGAGCATATCATATTTTGTTTATTGTCATTTAAAATATAGTCCCTTAATTTCCTAAGTGGGTTGACCATGTGAATCTGGAAAAGATGAAGAATCCATCTCAGAATTAGCAATCTTTTATATTTGTTGTGCCTACCTAAAACCAAAGTACAAAATTTAGTCAGATGCTCCACTGTTTTGTCTGCACAAGGCCACCCATCTGGCTGTGAAATCTGCCTGCATCACATTGTTCCTCTCAAAAGGAATATTTTGCTTGATAAGAATAAAAGGTTATTTTTATCTTCCATATTGAAAACATTGGAATGCCATCTAGTATTTTCTTCTGGCATAAATTTCAATTTTGTTTTAGAAAATTATGAACCATAGAACAGGTTTGATAACATTTGACTCTTGGTTTATTAGACCAAATTAAAATAATTTAAGTAAGGAGCAAAAATGATTTTTCCTATGACCACTTTGAGTGTTCCATGCAAACAGTAAATCTGAAAAACTGGCACAAGTATTTGGCTAAGGCTTTTTCTGCCTTGATCTGCCTAGCTCTGCCCTTGTTATGAGAAGAAATATGGGAGATGCCCTGTGTCAAGTTATGAAAAATGACATGAGAAGGGAGAAGAAATTAGATCTATATTAGCTATGAAGACTGAGGAAAGGAAAGTATGAAATTGGAAAAGGCAAATTTTCTACAGCCCATCTCTCCTGCCAAGTCATCTGTCCTAGTGAAAGGAGACCTTCAAGTGAACTCTTTGAAGGCCTACAGGCAAATTTCTTAGTCTGTTCCTGAGAAATGCTCATCTCCAGAGAAGGCCATATTTAAATTCCTAGATCTATATTCAGCAAATGCTTGATGCAAAAAAATGAAAGGTTGCTGTTAAGCTTTGGTCAGTCTGTCATGACTTTGCTATAGTTTAAGCATCATTTTTAATCTAAGGAGAACTAAAAATGTGTTAGATATCCCTGTAGTCACATGGCACTCCACCACAATTTCTTTTACAGATGTTCCTTCCAAAAATATTAATATAGAACCACTAGATTAATCAATTGGTTTAGCCTTTTCTCTTACCACAAAGGAACACAGGGTTGATAATAACCATGGTCCACCCTAGGTATATAAGGTATACAGGCACCAGGGAGTATAATTTTAGTGTCATTAAAATCACAGCTCTTGTGCAAACCTGGAAAATAAGCATGGAGTAAATTCATGTAAAAGTCTTATCTAAAATGCATATATCCTAAGTGTCCATCGACAGATGAATGGATAAAGAAGATGTGGCACATATATACAATGGAATATTACTCAGCCATAAAAAGAAACGAAATTGAGTTATTTATAGTTAGGTGGATGGATCTAGAGTCTGTCATACAGAGTGAAGTAAGTCAGAAAGAGGAAAACAAATACCGTATACTAACACATATACATGGAATCTAAAAAAAGAAGTGGTTCTGAAGAACCTGGGGCAGGACAGGAATAAAGACGCAGACATAGAGAAAGGACTTGAGGACATGGGGAGGGGGAAGGGTAAGCTGGGACGAAGTGAGAGAGTGGCATGGATATATACACTACCAAATGTAAAATAGATAGCTAGTGGGAAGCAGCCACATAGCACAGGGAGATCAGCTCGGTGCTTTGTGACCACCTAGAGAGATGGGATAGGGAGGGTCAGAGGGAGACGCAAGAGAGAGGAGATATGGGGATATATGTATAGGTATAGCTGATTCACTATGTTATAAAGCAGAAACTAACACACCTTTGTAAAGCAATTATACTCCAATAAGGATGTTAAAGAAAAAAGTGATGTGAACTAGAGCTTATTAATAGTCAAGTGTAAGAACGTATTTTTGGCAAGGTCTCGATTTTCATTTAATTCCTTTTTCAAATCACTGTTTATGTACCTATATAAACAAGAGATTGGACACCTTTGTAAATTTATGTCCTCCTTTTAGGCAAATAGGGGGAGGGCAAAAGGGTTTTGTTTGTTTGTTTGTTTGTTTTTAATCTGTTTCTTCACAATTGCCTTAAGCTCCTTATGCCAGAGTGACATATTCTGGGCATATTCTGCTACCCTTCACCATGCAGACTGCTTTCCTGCACTCACACCACATCTCTAACATCTTTTGAACAATGAACTCACTGTGTGGTGTCATCTATGCAAAATTAGGAATGTGTGGAGAACTAAGATTTGTTGCATTAAATTAGATTTTTTTTCTTTTATTTGAAGGAGAGTAATATATATTTGAAGGAGAGTAACTTTTGCCAACACTTTAGCAAATATAATTTCTGTACTCCGGGGATTTAAAATTATTTATTTCCAGTTGAAGGGCTTTATTAATTAGAGTAAGTGAACAGTTGTCTGGAACAGCAATTAATGAAGTATATCCAACAGACATTAAGTACTCTATGAGAAGGAGATTAACATATTAAGCATCTATCATGGGTCAGTTTTAGACTTGGCATGTTAAACCTTCATCTTAATTAATTCTCACAACCACCCTATGAGAGAGATATTTGCCTCCATTTTATAGGACAGGAAACTGAGGCTCAGAAAGGTTAAAGAGCTTGTTCAAGGTCTTGGGTCTAATAAATAATAATCAGTATTGTGGCTCGGGTCTTTCTGACCCTGAAGCTTATGCTCTTTATATGACATAAGGCTGTTTAAATAAAGTGGGATTAGGCACACAGGTTCTGATAAAAAATAATACATAATGGAATTTTTGAAGGGTAGAATCTAATAGGAGATAAAGTTTATCCAACATATTTTAATTGAGTCTCTTTTAGAAGTAGTTTAGAAGTATAAGAATACCAGAATGTTCAAGAGACAAAATATATATCAATCTATAGTTTTATTTCTCGTGGTCCAGAATTTTTAACATATTTCTATAATGATATAAATATTATTTTAAATATTCTATTTTTAGCTTTGGAAATATACTGACTGGCTTTGCTGAACCATTTCTCCTTTCATCCGGGTACTTAACTAGACTACAATTTGAAGTCACCCTTGTATTTAGATGTGGCCAAAAGACTGAGTTCTTGCCAGTGGAATGTGGGCGAACACAATTACCTCATTTCCAGGCAAGGCCCATAAATCCTCCTGGATGGTAACACCCAGTGTACCTTTAGAAGCCACATGTTGAAAATAAAAATGTCTCTGTGAGCCTGGACCCACAAATAATTGTGTAGGTTGAACTTCAACTTTCCACCACTGTACCAGCACCTCTTTATTCAAGTAAGAAATGGACGTCTAGTGTACAAATTAAAGTGAATTTGTGTCCTACTATGCCCAGAACAGGCCCAGTTTACACCACTTGTCCCAGTGTATTTGATAAAAGCTCTCCCTTTCATTCTCAAAATGCTCCAATTTGAATAATAAATATAGTCTTTGCAGTATAAGGCCACAGAGACTTACATTTATGATAAATAACATTAACTTAAATCATTGGTTATGTTTGTTTTTTTAATTAATTTTATATTGGAGTATAGTTGATTTATAATATTGTGTTAGTTTCTGCTGTACAGCAAAGTGAATCAGTTATACATATACATCTATCCACACTCTTTTAGATTCTTTTCCCATATAGGTCATTACAGAGTACTGAGTAGAGTTCCCTGTGCTATACAGTAGGTTCTTATTAGTTATCTATTTTATATATAGTAGTGTGTATATGTCAATCCCAATCTCCCAACTTATTCCCCCCCCCTTTTCCGCCTTGGTGACCATAAATTTGTTTTCTACATCCGTGACTCTATATCTGTTTTGTAAATAAGTTCATTTGTACCATTTTTTTAGATTCCACATATAAGCAATATCATATAATATTTGTCTTTCTCTGTCTGACTTACTTCACTCAGGTTGACAATCTCTAGGTCCATCCATGTTGCTGCAAATGGCATCATTTTGTTCTTTTTAATGGCGGAGTAATATTCCATTTTCTATATGTCTCACATCTTCTTTATCCATTCATCCATCAGTGGACATTTAAGTTGTTGCCATGTCCTGGCTATTGTAAATAGTGCTGCTATGAACACTGGGGTGCATGTATCTTTTCAAATTATGGTTTTCTCTGGATATATGCCCAGGAGTGGGATTGCTAGGTCACATAGTAGCTTCATGTTTGTTTTATACTCTTTATTTTCTTTAGCTTATAATAGCTAAGCAGGCTGTTTTCATTTTAAAAGTTTAAAGGAAAGCAAAAGAATACACAATAAATTGTACTTTGTTTGAATTTCTATATACATTTAAGACTCTGCACCCATTTTGCTGATGTCCATTTCAGTGAGTACATGTGTGGGTGGAAAGGGAATAATATGTACAATTAAATTCCTGGCTGATGTAAGCCTAGGTTTAATAACTGGCACATAGTAATAATCAATTTAGTATTTATTGCTAATGCTATTATTTCTGTTATTTTTCTATTTTTATTCTATTATTATTTCTAATCAACTGCTGATAAAAAAGGGATTTAATAAAAATATGAATTAGTGCAATCCTTTTGAAAAGTAATCTGATAAAATTAGTCAGTTTTACCTATGTATAAATAATCTCATTTCTAAGAATCTGTCCCCTTAGGTTGAAAATGAGAGATCTACAATTCAGAATAGTTTATGCATGAGGGGGAGACACAGTAGTCTGAGTACCTGAGAATTCAGGAATAAATTTGCTATTGGCACCCCTGCGTAAGGGATCAATAAAGTTTGGAAGAGGTCTGTCTTTTTCTGCATCTCAATCCTTCCTCCCTCTGTGTGTTGACCTTATTCTGTAGAGACATTCTACCTACAAGGCCAAGGAGACAGCCACCAAGAATCTAGATCACATCCTCACAGTTCAGCAATTCTAACATATCAATAGTAAGTCTATCTCCCTGATAGTTCTAGCAACAGAGTCTCAGAGAGAACTCCCAATCCTGTGCCCATCTCAGAACTATCCCTGAGCCATGAGAACAGATCATTCTGATTGCCAGCTTGATCTGGTTTAATGGGGGTACTTTGATTGGCCACCTTGATATCCACCATTGTGGTGGTGCTGGTTAGGGGAGGGGGGATGATAGGCTAAATAGCCCCACCAATATCACACTGGGATGGGGAGAGGGGGGAGTATTTCCTGAAAAAAAAACAAAGATGGATAGACAGACAAGTCAACAATATATCTCTACCAAATGATAGATATGTAACCAAAGGCATATTTGCCCATTACATTATTACTTATGTTGGTAAAAATCCATAGCAATTTCATATCCAGCAAGAGGAGTATTTAATAATGGTTAGTGATACACCCATAAGATTTAAAATTATGCAGGTAATAAAATTGTGGCTTTGATAAATAATTAACGATATGGGAAATGTTCATGATATACCATCCTGATGGTTACTTTTATGTGTCAACCTGACTGGACCACGAGGTACACAGATTTTGATCAAACATTATTCTAGGTGTTTCTGTGAGGATGTTTCTGGATGAGATTAGCATTGGAATTGGTAGACTGAGTAAAGCAGATTGCCCTCCCCAATGTAGGTGAGCCTCAACCCTTTGGAGGCCTAACTAGAGCAAAGAGGTGGAGTAAAAGAGAATTCCTTCACTCTCTCTGTAAGGCTGTCTTTGAGCTGGGACATTAGTCTTCTTCTGTCTTCAAGACAGACTCAGACTTGGACTGAAACTTATACCATCTGCTCACCTGGCTCTCCAGCTTGCTGCCTCAGCAGATCATGGGACTTCTCAGTCTCCATAACTGTGTCAGCCAATTCCTTATTATAAATGACATTCTGGTTCTGTTTCTCTAATACAGACTAATACAACTATTTTAGTGGGAAGCTCAGGATTTAATAGCAATCTTTCAAAATATCTCACAAACTCATTATTTCATTCATTGTTTCAATAAGCTTAACTTAATTATATGAATAAAATGATTATTATAATCCTCTTTACGATGTGAAGGCAGATTCACACACAATTTTATTTAACATCATTTTAAAAGACAGAACGTTAGATGGAGTTTGAAAAATAAACGATAAGTTAAACAAGAAACTATCTATCCCTGCCAAACAGGAAATTAGAGAAGGGCTAACCTTCCTCTTTCTGTAAGAAAGTTGGATACAAAAAAAAAAAAATTGAGGTGAAATGATTGAAATACAGTGGAGTAATGTTCAATTTCAGTTCGATAAACATCTGCTGTGTACCTATCCTGTGGGCAGCACTGTGCTGGGCCCTGAGCGTATAAGGATGATAATGGCTTTGAGGAACACGCTATGTCAACATGGAAAATAAATACATAATTGAAATATACCATGGTAAAGCCAATCATAATGATGTTTAAGGATGCTAAGGAAGCACAGAAGGACCCAGGTTGCTTTAAAAAGCTTGGGTAATCCTTTCTGAAGGATGTATTACCTGAACTAAGTCTTGAGTACTTGTTGAGGAAGGAGAGGGGGGAATAGAGAATATTTCACATAAGAGAAAGGGCATAAACAAGACCACTGAGGATTAAAATAACGTATATTGTTTGAGGTGCTAATTCAGTATTTTTGGACTTCAGATGGGAGCCTCAGTGGACATAAAAAGAAAAGTAGGATCCAGCAAATTGCTGACTTTGTATAATACATCAAAGAAATTGAATGTTATCTGATAGATTATGGAGAACGACTGATAGATTTTAGCGGAGTAGCGGGTTTAGTTAATATTCATTTTAGATATACCATGCTGGTAGCAGTATGGCTGGTAAATTTGAGAGGGGCAAATTTGGAGGCTGGAATGTAATTAGGATTCAATTACAATATTCCTGGGCTTTATTACTAGGTAGCAATAGCAGGATTAGAGAAGAGGTGACAGAAACAAAATACGGTTGGTATATCATTAACATTTAGGGGTTAACTTTTAATGGAGTGGAGGAGGAAAGCAAGAAGGGAGAGAATGGTGAGAAACAGGAAGTAGTTTAAGATGACCCCCAGGTGTCTCTATTGGTTGACTAGGTATATGGCAACATTATGAACTGGCTAATGGAGAAGCACGATTCCGTTTGAGGATTTGAGTGAGAGAAAAAAATAAGTTTAGTCTCAGATGTAGCAAATTCAAGGAAACTATTGGTCTTCCAGTGTCCAGAAGTTATTTAACATGCAGTTTGATGTTCTAAGGAGAGGTTGGCCGGAGATACATATTGTTAAACTTTCAGTATATGGATTTTAGTTGAACCTCTAAGAGTTCATGTGGAGAGGGCAGTGTAGAGTGGAAATAGTGGAGAGCTTTGGCACACAGTGAAGAGTGAGAGGAGGGAATAAAAAGAGGATTCCATAGTGGAAACCAAGAAAAATTGTCAGAGAGTGGAAGGAGAGGCAGGAAAAATTCCTGTAAAACTATCTAAAAGAGCAGAGAGTTCCAAGAAATAGGTAGTCGCAACAATACCGTGGTCAAACAGCTAACTCTCCATTGAAAAACGTGTGCTTCCCTTTCCTTAGTAGAAGCTGTACTGGCCACTCAGCCAGGACTATACAGATCTTCCTCAACTTACCATGGGGTTACATTAAAATAAACCCATCGTAAGTTGAAAATATCGGAAGTCAAAAATGCATTTAATACACCTAAACTGCCGAACATCACAGCTTAGCCAACCTACCTTAAACATGTTCAGAACACTTACATTAGCCTCCAGTTGGGCAAAATCATTTAACACAAAGCCAACTTTATAATGAAGTGTTGAATATCTTATGTAATTTATTGAATACTGTACTGAAAGTGAAAAACGGAATGGCTGCATGGGTACAGAATTGTTGTTAGTATATCCGTTGCTTACCTTCATGATTGTGTGGCTGCCTGGGAGCTGCAGCTCTCTGCCCTGCCCAGCATCACAAGAGAGTATCCGACTGCAGATCACTAGCCTGGGAGATCAAAATTCAAAATCTGTGGTACAGTTTCTACTGAACGCGCATCACTTTCACGTCGTTGTAAAGTCGAAAAGCCATAAGCCAAGTCATCGTAAGTCAGGGACAGTCTGTAGCATCATAGGTATAATAAAAACTGAAAATTGTCCTTTGAATTTGACTAGGAAATGGTTGAAAACACAGGAATAATTGAATAGTAGCTAAACAGAGATGCAAAGTCAAGGAAGGTTTTTGTTCTAGCATTAGGACCAGAAGGAGATTTAATCATGTTTTACACGCTGAGCAGAAGAAGCCGTTATAGGCAGAAAGAGTGTAGAAAGAGGGAATCAGTCCAGGAGCAAAGGTCATGGAAGAGATCCTAAGGTGGGGGCGGGGCGTGGTGACCTTGATCACAAGGATAAATACCTCTTCCTATGACTGTGAAAGGATGATGAACTGTAAAATGATGAATAGATATAGAAGTAGATAAGTCTGAGAAACACTCTAAGATTTCAGTTAAATTATAACCGTAATAATAAACATCAAGGTTTTACATATTTTGGCAATTAAATGCTCATTATAATACTTTAAAATGTGCAAAACCTGTACTGGTGTCTATACACTGTCACTTCCTACTCACCATTACTGAAAAGGGGACCTTTTACATTTACATTTACATTTCCTCAACTTGCTCATTCTAATTTAATTGTACTTTAAAGGTGATATATCAGATAAAGATCCCTTCCCACAAAACAACATCATAACCATAGATCTAACATCAAATTCTGTCCCTAGAAGAGAATTGCATATTAAGAATAATTCTCTCTAGCTTTGACAGACTTCTTCCCAACTGAGAGCAACATGACAAGGCAATCTGATGATTCATCTTGGTAGTTTATAACATTTCTGGCTTACGGATATATTTATCTCTATACAGCCCCACTGTATAGGGGGCTGAATAGGGACTGAATCTCAAATAACCAACACAAAACTAAAAATGTCCCCAAGTGCTGGAAATGATGGAAATGAATGAGGAGATGGAGGACAGGAAGTGAAGGGGGAGGTAGGGAGAAAGAAAAGCAGTGCTCAGTGTCTGTTATATTCAGTTTCTGAAAGAAACGGTCTATACGTCCCAGTCTAAACCCCTATTTTCATGTATTATTACATTTTCATAATAATGCTTTTTGGTCATTTATAATAAATAAATACGTTTGTGTGATTGGGGTGAAACTTTTTTGTTAAATGGACAGGATTTATGATCATGAAGCAATTTTATCCTTTCTCAGATGGTCCCTCTAAACCCTCTCTCTGATTTTTTTTTCTCTTCCTCAATGAAATCTCAGGGAGGTTCCAAAGCTTTTAGAGACCCTCTCGGTCACTAGACAAGTCCCATGTCAGCTAGGAAAATAAGCAGATCAGTGAAATAAGGACAAATTTTAACATCCTTCAACCCAAAGCTTTTCCCTGCAGCTCAGGAACCCTTGCCCCACGTCTCCTAAGTCCAGCTCCCTGACCCTCACCAGCCAGCGTCACACCAAGCAGGAGAGGGCCTCTGGGGAAACAGCACACTCTTAGGGTGTAGAGGTAGTTATAACGGGCCATTGATTCCTTCTAGACAGGGGCCACTATACAGTCTCTCCTCACTTTCATGGAGCACCCTTGTGGGGTATTTCTTAGGGGAGAGGAGGAAGCGTAACCCTGCACCATCTCTCTGGGGTAGATCTTACCCTCCTCAACTGACTTTAGGAACCCCTCCCTCAACCCTTGGGGGCATCTGCTGGTCCGCATCACGCTTGTCTTTCAGAGGTCCATCTCTTCCTCCAGGCAGTGTGCTTGAGCTGTTCCATGCAGCCACTGGGCCGACGAGAGAACTCACTCGTCCTTATCCAGCACTTTGGTAGAAGAGAGCCTTCTCCCAGAACAGTACTTTTCTCTTTGCTACCAGACAGGCACAGCCCCCTCTGTAGTCTCTGAGCAGGAGTGAGAGGGCACTCCCCCACTTCCGGGAACATATGTCAATCAAGCCCTCCACGTGGTTCTCTTAAAGCCCTGACAACCGTTCCTATGGAATTCTCATTCTCTCTGTCTCTCTCTTTCACTCTCTCGTTCTCACCCCCTCGTTCTTGATCTCAATTACATCTCCACTGTTTTCTGGGTGGGAGGCGGGTAGTAGTGACAAAGACCCTTTGTTTAACCAAACTTTAGTCAAATTCCTGAGACCTCTCCTAAGCCCTTCTGTGCGTTTCCTTCTAAAATCTAGTTATAGAAAGATTTCTTGATACCTGATCTCCCTCCATATCGAACCGGGTTCCTCCCCTCCACCATCTCCCAGATGATGTCTCATCACCCTGGCCTGTCTTCACCAAGAATCCTGTTAGGTCGTTTTAACGAGAACCACTCTTACCCCTGATGTTTTTTTCTCTTAGTAATTTTCTGTCCACTGACCCACACCCTGGTCCCTGGCTATAAATTCCTACTGCCCATGCTGTATTCAGAGTTTTGGAGTTGACCCCAATCTCCCTCTCCCTCTTTCTCTCTCTCTCTCACACACTGTAAAATCCCATTGCTGTGGTCCCTATACCTATCATGATGGTCTTGAATAAAGTCTGTTTTAACATCTGTAACAAGTGTCATGGAATAATTTTTTTCTTTACCAGTAGTTGACACTGCTACTGGCAGAAAGGGTTTTACCGCTGGCATCTGCTATATGTGTGGTCTCTCCCTTCCCTTAAGGATATTGAGTTACTTGGTAGTCCTCCCGTCCTTCTCATTTTTGAGAGAGGGAACAAGGACAAAAAGAGCCCCATTACAACATCTTGTACATTATTTCTACGGCCCCCCCCCCCAATGCCACCCTCCAGACTGAAAGCTCCACGAGGGCAGAGATCTTGTCTGATTGTGCACTACTGTGTTTCTCAGTGCCCAGTACAGTGCCTGGTACATAGTATGTGCTCAGTAAATACTTGTTAGATGAATTAATTCTGTTCTATTTATTCATTTCTGAGGGAAAAGAAACACTTTTTTTTAACATGATTGCCCAAAGCCCAGATCAGCAGCAGCAAAGTATGACCTGGCTTTAAGAATCGGAACCTTTTATCGTATATTAACGCATATATGTGGAACCTAGAAAAATGATACAGATGAACCGGTTTGCAGGGCAGAAATTGAGACACAGATGTAGATAACAAACGTATGGACACCAAGGGGGGAAGTGGCGGCAGGGGGTGGTGGTGGGATAAATTGGGAGACTGGGATTGACATATATACACATATGTATAAAATGGATAACTAATAAGAACCTGTTGTATAAAAAAATAAATAAAATTAAATTAAAAAAAAAAGAATCGGAACATTTTATTTCTCTTTGCCACACAATGATAAACCTTTATATTGACTTGCACTAATTAGAGAACTTCTCCATTATTAACAGGTGCTTACATGAGGTGACTTTGGAAATAACCTAGCTACTCAATTTAAATGACAGAGATTGAGTGACTTGTGCAAAATCTCAAGAGCAGCTAGTTCTTGGCAGGGCAGAAGGCAGAACCTAGACCGCTCTCCGTACGGCATTGTGGCATGTTCCTTTCACTAAACATGAGGAAGTCTCCATGCTACCTCATAGAATGCTTGCCAACCAGATCAAGTTAGTTTGTATTTTGAATACAGTTGACAGACCTCACCATTAGTAATTTTCTTGGAATAGTGGAGATGTTTTTAAAATGTATGACTTTCTTATACAATTCTAACCAACCTGGACATATTGATTATTTAGCTAACTGAGCCTGAAGTGTTTGAAAGGGATTTTTTTTTCAAGTCCTTTAAAGTGATTATTTAAGATAGAAATCTGATCATAGGAAAATTGTCTCTAATTTTTAACTTTGCCATCAGTTGTTTTCGTCAGCAAAAATGCATTTATTATACATCTAGTAGCATGGAGAGTTTTCTCTCCTTCCAGGGAATTCCCGTAGAAGTTATGGCTGGAACTGGAAACCTGCTGTAGCAGTGGTGGGTTATGGCTAGCTTGTGTCTACTGCCAAGCATATTTCTCACCCGCTCTGTTAGATTATAAGCAATATGTCAACAATGTATACAACTTTGTATCATCTCACAGCACTCAGCACAGAATAAATATTCGTTAATATATTATTGAATATATGCATCAAAACTTAAAATTTGTATAGTTTCTCTCTTGGAACTACTGCTTCAACTTTTTTAAGTAGTATTTTGTCAGTGTCTTAGAAAATTTGAATTTTAAAAGTGGTGAAAAATCCCTAAGAAATTCAGAATATTCCTTTATAAATAAATTGTCTTTTTTCCAAAATTTACTTCTTTATAACTTTATGGTATTCCTAGACTTATGAATAATGTGCCTGTTACAGGGATTTTTGTCCTTAGTATGAATGCAAATGCACACAATTTTGTTTTGAACTTATGGAGCTCATCCCAAGTTATTGTCTTGTAACAACTTTCTGAGCTCACACCTCACACCAGTTCTTCCATTCAACAATCCCGGAGGAGCAAAGCATGTAAATGATGTTGAAGGCATTGGCTTTTTTCAGAAATAGCTGGATTTAAATCTTCGTTCCTTCTTTTACTGCTTTATAACATTGACAATTTAAGTAATTCCTCTAAGTCTTAGTTTCCTCTTTGATAAATGGAGATAATAGTAGAACCTATCTCATACAGTACTTATGGTAATAAGCAAAGGGAGGGCTGTAAAACATTGGGCATGTTGCCTGATGCTTAAGTACTCAATACACTTTGTTAAAATTTTTGGTCACGATTATCAGAATTTAACTAATTTTCATTATACTAACTACATTCTTGATCTAAAGCCAACAATTTGCAAGGGATCATATGCAAATAATTCCATAATGATATTCTGAGCATCACTGTATATAAGTGATGGTGACAGGGGATGAAGGTTATGCAAGTGAAGCTTCTTAAGAATGTATGATTTCATAAGGAAGATTCACATGTGCAACCAAGTACAGGAAGGACAGTTACAGCAATAGTTGTCAAAGTCAAGGTTCTTAGAAATGCTATGGCAGTTCAGAGGAGAAAGTGATCACTGCATGTTAAGAGATGGTAGGAGACTGGTCCAAACAGGGCTTTGCTAGAGAAGTGGAATGTGAGTTGGGTCTTGAAGGGTGAGTAGGATTTAGGGAGAGAACAATAGGGAGAATAGCACTGCCATCTGAGGGAATCCTGGAAGGAGCTTGAAGGAAAACACTGGGAGTGTTTATTGAGCTTCCTTATGTTGGTGGAGTGTGGTGACTGCAGAAAGTAGAAGGGTAGATTGATGGGCAATCAGAGTTCTAAATGTCTTACCAAAGGACCGTGGCCTTTCTTCTGAAGGTAGTTTGAATCTATTGCAGATTTTAGAAGCACGATTTTGGTAGTAATAGACCAATGGAGGGAGAAAGAAAAATTTAGAGAAATAAACTAGTATTGAAGTTACAACAATAGTACAATTGGAGAACAGTGAGGATCAGAACCAAGGCTGTGTCAATGGAAATGGAGAGAAAAGCTAGACTAACAGTGGATTTGGCAGCATGGTTACTACTCAGAAAACTGGCAATTAGACGATAAAGAAATAGTCATTTACCTTGTTCTTCTGTACACACTGTATTTCAGGGTAACCAAATAGCCCTAAATGATGTGGAACGTTATTTTTTCAGATGGATCGTAGCCAAAATATATGGTAGGATAATATTAATAGAAATTACATTTTGCAACCCTTAATAAAATAATTGATTCAAGCAACAATGATCAGTGGATGAAACCATTAGATGAAATGTCAGTTGGAACTTTCCAATGGAGAGTTCTGGCTGTCCCACTAAAAGTAGAAAACCAGAAATGTGGTTCCTCCTGATATGATGTAACGCATAGCCCACAGCTCCCCTGATTAAGTACCCCAGCCAAAAAACTGTGTACCTAAATCTATTTAAATTTCTAGAGCTGACCTCTATTTATAGAAATTATGGAAGATCCAGGAGCAAATGAAATGACACCTCAAGAAAGCAAACAGACAAATCCGAAATGTGAGAAATTCTGCAAGACAAGAGTAAATCCAGTATTACTGGATTCAGTTTCAGTAATAAGTCAATTACAGGGGAGAAAAGGGGGAGTGGGAAGAAGGGACTGAGATACATGAAGAGCTAAATCAACCAAATGTGGTTTGTAAGCATTGTTTGGATTTTTATTCAAATTAGTCAAATGCAAAAGACATTTTTGAGAAAGTCTGGGAAATTTTTTATGAGTTGGTTACTAAATGATACCAAGAAATAATATTCTTTAGTTAATTACATGTGATAATGGCACTGTGGTTACATATGAAAAGCTTCCCATCTTGTAGAGATGCATACTGAAGTATGCGGGGGTGAAATGGCATGATACCTGGGATTTGCTTTAAGATTCTTCAGTGAAGTAAAGGGAAAAAAAGGAAGGAAAGGAAGGAGGGTAGGAGAGAAAGAAAGAAGGACAGAGGAAGCCTAAATGGGAAAATCTTGATAACGCTGGAATCTAGGCAATGGTTATATTGAGGTTCTTTGTATTTCCTTCTTTTGTGTGTGCTTGCAATTGTGAATACAAAAAAAAAAAAAAAGAAAGGAAAAGGAAACATTTTTTGCTTGTTATATAACTTGATGCTTTACGTTCCATATCTAGGAAAGCAGATGCTGATACTTTCGTTGATCTTGTTTTGCAGAATTTTTTTTCCCATTTCAGTAGTTGTGACACTCTGCACTGAAATACTGACTTTTTAAAATTTATTTTATTGAAGCATAGTCGATTTACAATGTTGTGTTAATTTCTGCTGTACAGCAAAGTGATTCAGCTATTCATATATATACATTCTTTTTCCATATTCTTTTCCATTCTGGTTTATCACAGGATATTGAATATACTTCCCCGTGCTATACAGTAGGACCTTGTTGTTTATCCATTCTATATATAATAGTTTGCAACTCCTAATCCCAAAATCCCAACCCATCCCTCCCCCACCCCGCCTCCCCCTTGACAACCACAAGTCTATTCTCTGTGTCTGTGAGTCTGTTCCTGTTTTTGTAGGTAAGTTCATTTGTGTCATATTTTAGATTCCACATATAAGTGATATCATATGGTATTTGTCTTTCTCTCTCTGGCTTACTTCACTTAGTATGACAATCTCTAAGTCCATCCATGTTGCTGCAAATGGCATTATTTCATTCTTTTTTATAGCTGAGTAATATTCCATTGTATATACATACCACATCTTCATTATCCATTCATCTGTTGATGGACATGAAATGCTGTTTTAAGAAATCTTGTTCTCAGCATATATTGACCCTCACTAAGGACAGAGAATTATAGTAGGATTTATTGAAAGTAATACAAAGTATACAAAAATATGTGGACCTTAAAAATGAATCAACATAGTTACTCCTATATTCACTAAATCAACATTGTCTTGATTCTCATTTTGTTATGGCAAAGGATTGGGTCATTACATCAGTAATGGATTTAGATGCAAGGAAAAACATGATCAGTTTTGCTGCCTACATGACAATTTTAAAAAACTGTGGGTTACAAAATATTTAATTACAGCTGATTCCTCTACTGCTTGGTACTCAATCTATGGGAACAATCTAGCATCTTTGAAATGATTATAACAAAAGTGCCGCCACATTTATCTTTGTTGATCTTGGCCGTTTTGTGTTCTTAATAAAGGAACAAAATGCACTTTTTTGTATGTTTCAACCATCCGAGTAGTAAATATTTTCTCACAATCCTCAAGTGTGAGATACAGCTAAATTACGCACTAGTTATTTTTCCTTAATATTACCACAAAATAAGCAGAAATTCCAAAGATGATGAATAATCCAAAAATGAAAGCTAATTGTGAGACTTAACATGAGAACATAAGGTATCTTTGAGTTAGTTTTCCCAAATCAATAATTTTTTAAATGCATTCTAATTCAGGTACTTGCAGTTGTGAAAATACTGCAGAAATATAACTTGCCAAATGCCTTAGGTAATGATGAAATTAGTCATTCACTCTGGCATCAATCGATAAACCATAGTTGATTTATTAGTCATATATTACCTTATAATTATGCAGTGCTTAACAGCTTACAAAGCACTTTTACATACATTGACCCATTTTTATCTCACAACAGGACTTAGAGAGGACTCAGATTATTGTGTTCATTTTACAGGAGGAAGTGGCTTCACAGAGGGCTTAGGGACCTGTCTGTGGGTCTACCGCTGGTGGGAGGGGGAACACTGAGACCCAGATTTAGAACCTGCAGCCTAAAGTTCACTCAGTCACACGTGACAGCAGCAGGATGCCTAATATTAGGAACAGTCTCTGACACAGATGGGGCTCTTAAAGAGATCAGAGACACCGTCTCCTCACAAACTCCTAAACTAATTTATGGATTACAAGCCAAACAAGTGAAATTCTTCATAATAACACAAGACAGGAATTCAGGAGTGGTCCCCAACCAAACCGTGATGCATTTCCAAATGAATGAAGGAGAAATACTTATTGACTGAAGCTGTTTTACTGTCAGTGTTCTTAACTCCACAAAATATAGGAGGAAGCAGTATATGTTAAGGTTGTTACATTTCTTTCCTTCTTATAAGATACAACTATGGATTCATGAGTGATTATAGTAAGTTATAATTGGCAAAATAAAGTGTAAGTAATATACTATGCATTTTGCCCTGTATTTTCTCAGTCAGCAAGACAATCCTGAGAGTATGTTATTGTCATACGTTTTACTGACGGAGAAGCTGAGTCTTAGATTAAGTAAATTTTCCATGAAAGCGTAGTTAGTGAGACTGAAGCCCAGAACTGTTAAATTCTAAAGCCCACATTCCTCACCACAAAACTATGCTTCTCCTCCCTTCTCCATCCCTCCCTGCAAATAGTAATAATAGCACCATTCCAAAGGTTTTGCAGAGAGAAAACTTCTTCAAATAAAATGATTCATTGATTTATTCCAGTAACATTTGTACCGAACCTCTTCCTTATGCATAAATATATGTTACATGGTTCCTGCTGTACAAGATTTGCTCTCTATGTGAGAAGACAACACATACAAAGACACACATACATCACAGAGCATTACTACTACTACTACTAATAATAATTGCTTCTCGTCACCAAGATCTTACTATGTGTCCAGTTGTTTAAATGCATCCCATGTGGTAATATATTTAATTCTCACAGTCCCATGATAGATCATTCCATTTATCTGATTGAATATTATGTTGGCTTATGTTTCAGGTTACGACTTTCTCATTTCTGAAATTGTATGATAATAGTTCATTTTATAATAAATCTGAACCCAGATTGCCGTTTTAAGAAAGTCGTTTTACAGATATTCTTACTTTAAATAATTCCCAACTATGTAGCTTTGTAATTTTCATATCAAATCATTCGTTCATTCAATAAATGTTAATGAGTATTTCTATATGTACATATAGAAATGTATGTACATATGGGCTAGTTGCTATTAAGGATACTTAAGTATAACATAAGCATCTCCAAGGAGATTATTATCTAGGAATATAATGATCAAACCAACTTGTGTAGTATCAGAAATGATGCAGCATGTCACTCCTTGCCTTGTTTCTCCTGCATCTGCCTATGACAGCTATTCATGTGGGTGCCCATTAACAACCCCAGAAGGCACATTCGGCCCTGTTATGTTTCCTAAGATAATCTTAAAGCACATAAGATGGTATTCCCTGGTGGTGCAGTGGTTAAGAATCTGCCTGCCAAGGCAGTGGACACGAGTTCGAGCCCTGGTCCGGGAAGATCCCACATGTCGCGGAGCAACTAAGCCCGTGCGCCGCAACTATTGAGCCTGCTCTCAAGAGCCTGTGAGCCACAACTACTGAAGCCCGCACACCTAGAGAGGGTGCTCCACAACAAGAGAAGCCACCACAATGAGAAGCCCGCGCACCATAACGAAGAGTAGCCCCCGCTCGCTGCAACTAAAGAAAGCCCACGTGCAGCAAAGACCCAATGCAGCCAAAAATAAAATAAATAAATAAATTTATTTTTAAATAAATAAATAAATAAATAAGCACATAAGATGATGGATACCTCGGCCCCACTATTTGGTGGGTCTTGGTAACCACTTGCATCCTGCATTTACATTTTTTTAAAGTGACTTCCTTTTTTTAAAAATAAATTTATTGATTTATTGATTTATTTTTGGCTGCGTTGGGTCTTCGTTGCTGCGCACGGGCTTTCTCTAGTTGCAGTGAGCGGGGGCTACTCTTCGTTGCAGTGCGCGGGCTTCTCATTGCGGTGGCTTCTCTTATTGTGGAGCAGGGGCTCTAGGCGCGCGGGCTTCAGTAGTTGTGGCATACAGGCTCAGTAGTTGTGGCACGTGGCTTAGTTGCTCCATGGCATGTGGGATCTTCCCGGACCAGTGCTCGAACCCATGTCCCCTGCATTGTCAGGCAGATTCTTAACCACTGTGCCACCAGGGAAGTCCCCCTGCATTTAAATTTAATGGTCAGTTACGTGTTCATCTGATATTTATTGAGCATCTACTATGTGCCAAGCGCAGTACTGGGCCCTGAGAACACAGCAGGGAACAAAGCCTTGCCCTCATAGAGTTGGCATTCTGGCATTAGGAAACAGAAAATCAGCAAAGAAATACATAATATGACAGCTCTTTAAAACGGCTATGGAGAAAAACAAAGAGGGGAAAGAGAGTGAAGTCTTCTCCAATAAGATGAAATTTGAGCAGAGTCTTGAACTAAGTGAAAGAATAAACCATGTGGACATTTGCAGGAAGAGCTTTCCAGGCAAGGTTGTTGTGTGTGCAAAGGCCTTGATGAAAATATGTCCAGCCTGTTTGAGGCTGCAGTTGGGTGAGCAAGAAGGGGAGTGTTCACAGATGAGGGCAGAGCTGAGCAGGAGCAAAACCATGTGTGTTCACTTCCCGTTGCCCCCAAGAGCCCAAATAGAGCCTGGATACACGCGCCAGGAAGGAGAACTCGGTGTGCACACAGGCCCCAAATAACCCCGCTAGAATTCAGCTTTGCCTAAATTTTAATTCTGCGGTCTGCCTGCTATCCCCACTCAGAATCCAGCCTCAAAATAGTGAAGTGGACATGAGGGGGTGGAGTAGCTACATTCTAAATGCATGCAAATCATCATCATCATCATCCATTATTATTCTTTAAAGTCAAGGACCCATCCTTCAAGACTGCATAGTGTGGATGGAATCTAAATACCCTGCCTAGCTCTTATCATTTCCTTTTTCCTGTATCAAAATGTCCAACAAGGGGCTCTGCCATGATGAACAGATCTCCCAGGAAAGCAATACCACCACCCTTGCCTAGCTCCTGATATACACCTTCCATCCTCCACTCTTTTGGAGGCCTCATATCAACAACATCTGAATTCAATTGTGAAACTTTTGTTTCCCTTGGGCACTGAGCCCAGACTACCTGATTACCCTCCAGGACTAATATTTTTAAGTCCAACAGGTTTCCTCCAAATCCCTCTGGCCTGAGGACCAAGCACTACCGAGTCCTCCCAGGTCATAGTAGAATAAGGCAAGTAGCAAATGGATGGAAACAGATTGTAATAAGCAGGCACTCCAGTTTGGGTGACGGTAAGGGCTTTTTGGAGGAAGTGACAGTAGAACTGTCCTTGTCCCTCGGCTACTCCAGCTCCCTCACAGCTGAGACCACTTGTGCCCACACTTCCTTCCCTGACTTGTTCAATAGGTCCTATTCAGTTCTTGACCCGCAATCAATCAAGGCAGGAAATGTGTCAGAAGCCTCCCATTAAATTCCATTGGTTCATGGAATTAAGTCTCACTCGCAGAACTGGAATCAGAAGACTTGCATTTCATCCCCTTCATCCTCCAGCCCTTTCACCTCTAACTATTCAAATGATTTTGACAAGCCATTCCTTTGATTCAACAGGGGTGTCACATGGAAACATTACCAAGACAAGTGCCTCAGTGCCAGCTGTTCCCCATCAGGGAACTATAACTCACTAGGCTGGAAGCAGGAGATACAGCCTCTTTGGTCCTTCATAATGCCTTAGTACAAGTAATGTGAGTCAATGATAGATGGAACCACCAGTAGTGTCTATTCAATGCCCATTCACTGAATAATACTGAATAACAATATTCAATTTAAACCCAAAATATTTATGTCTTCTCCCCTCTAAGGAACTGTATTTTATTCATTTTAGTCTTAGTTCCTGATACATAAATGATACTCAGTAAATACCAAATAGATTACTGACTTAATTAATTGATATACAAGCCAGATGAAGGCTATGAGGTGCACAGCTGGAGTGATCTCACAGCTATAGCACTCCCTATTCATTTCTTTCTTGTCCCTGTACTTGGGAATAGACTTCTACCTTGTTTATTCACTGTATCATTAGCCTACTTACCCTACCTGGTAGTTCAGTTCCTTTGTAAGACTGGAATTCTACCCTAAAACCAAGCTGGTGACTAGGTTTGAAGGCCAATCAATTTTCAGCAACCATTCTTTCAGAGGATTGAGTCGTATTCCCTGTATTCCCATCTCTTTAGCAAGCAGGCTTGCTCTATTTCAAATATCTCCCAAATCCACTGCAATCCCACAAGACTTCAAGGTTAAGAGTCACCTGGAGTTTGGGTGGGACTTCCTGCACCTTTGTCTAAACCATACTTTGTCTTTCCATGTCTTTTAGACACTAGGCCTTAGACAATTTCTGCTGTCTCCTTGGTCAGTATCTCTTTCCATCCTGTGCTCTACAAAGTGGATCACTACCAAAACTCAGCATCTTTTTCTCCCCACACTTACTCAGTGCAGAGGAATGAGCACATTCAAGTGAGTCCTTGAAAGATGGACAGTATTTTGTTAGACATATATTTAAAGGTGTTTCAGTAAAAGGGGTAAGCAAGAATATAGAGTCCAAAAAATCCATTTGATTTCTTTTGGGAATGGAAAGTAATCTTGTTTGGAAAATAAGGTTTATTTTAGACATTAGATTGAAATGATTAATGTGACGTGAATATTGATGACTATATATAAGCTAAAGCCCCCAATGTATGGAAATCTTGCATATTAATTCAAATTACTGTCAAGATGGAACATTGAAACCTAAATATATTAATACATTTTATAAAATAAAGCTATAATATTCTGAGAGTAGAAATGGAGCATCTTTAGATAAGCGAGACATTCACTGGTCAAGAGTTTGGCGATTATGGTTTGGGCATAGGGTGGTGGCTAGTATGAACATGAGAAGGTGCCAAAATATTCAAAGCATGCAAAGCAAAATAGATGAGTTAGGCAAGACCTTCCCCACAGCAGGTGCATCCTCTCTGATATGTTAAGATGCACAGGTAGCTTTGCATCACTGTATCCCTTGCAAATAAATTCAGTCCGGGTTACAGGGCACAAGAATTAGTTAGGTGAGATCTGCATTCAAATTTTGGCTCCTTTATACACCAGCTGTGGGTCCTTGAGCTGTTCCTATAAGCTCTCTTATATTGTTTTCTCCTTTGTGAATATAATACCTACTTCACAGATTGATAGAAAGATTACATGAAATAATCTAAGTACAAGTGTCCAACACAGTGCCTGGAATATAATAAATGCTTAGAAAAAGTCAGGTTTTTCTCACCTTCTTAAAAGAATTTATTCTTTCATACATCCATGTTCACACTCAGATAGTGATTACATCTACTATTGAATAAAGAACTAAAGAGGAGAATTATAATTGTGATTATACTTTAACCAATTCTATCAACATTAATAAAATTATTAATAACCATATCATCAGTTTTAAAACCTTAAACATCAACATGGTAGGATGAGAAGTAAATGAGAGAAATGGGAAACATGGATGGGATAAAAAAGAGCCTCAGGCAACAAACTCTAAACAAATAAGTTCAAAAAGTTATCAAAAATAGGAGCTTGGGATTAACAGATACACACTACTATATGTAAAATAGATTAAAAGATAAGGTCCTACTGTATACCACAGGGAAATATCTTCAATATCTTATAATAACCTGTAATGAAAAAGAATCTGAAAAAGAATATATATATGTGTGTGTGTGTGTGTGTGTAACTGAATCACTTTGCTGTACACCTGGAACTAACACAACATTGTAAATTAACTATACTTCAATTTTTAAAAAGACTAATATTATCCAGTAGGTCCTTTCTTGTTGCTTACACACATATTTTTCTATTTTCACCATTTTCTGGCACTTTTCAAGTCCAGTTTCCTTTAAGTGTTGAGAACCTGCTCCATACCAGATACTGTGCTAGGGACTCAGGATACCACAGGCAGACAGGGTGAATTCCCTCCCAGTGGTGAAAGAGAGCTATTAAATACCATGGTACATGTAGGAGAGTTATTTACAGGGTGCTATGAGAGCAGAGATAAAGTGGAGCCTGGTTTTGCCTAAGGAATGAAAGATATTTCATAGGTGAGGTGATAACTAAACTGAGCCTTGAAGATTGAGTACGAGTTAGACAGCTAGGCAAGGAGATTTCAGTTACAGTGTGTAACTATTTTTTCTCCTACTATCATCCACCCAACCATCAATGCTTGTATAAACACACACACACACACTCACACACACATACACACACGCACACACTCGTGTGTAATCCTTCCTTTCCATTCTCTTACTGCTGCTATTTTCTAGAAATTTAAATTTATTGATGGAGGAAAAGATCTACTAATCAATGACATAATTTAGATCAAATTTTGAGAATTCTTGAAACTTGAAGCAGTAAATGTCATTTAAAAGATGGCAGCGTCAGTGGTTCTTGTGAAGTGATTACAGCATCACCAGAAACCACTACCTTTCACATCACACCTACTGAACAGAGACTAAATAAGTGAGTGGATCACAAATGTGGGAGTAAATCAGAATCTTCAAGGAGCCATGATAAATACTCAGATACACAAGCATTCCTCTTCCCTCCATCCACATTTCTGAAACCATGTCTTTGCCCAGACCTGTTGAATCAGAATTTCTGGTGATAGAAATTGAGTTTAAGAAACTAAGAATAAAATTCTCCATATAAATTAACAGCTTTCTTATTAAGAAATTTGCACCCATGTATATTTCCATTTGCATTTTCTTGCTATTATGTAGACATGCCCTTAGAGAATAATGAGTTTTGATTTTTATGAAGAGAAACAAATTTTTTCTTAATATTAATAAATTATTAATGTTCTATAACATCCGAACCACAAGTTGTTAATTTAATGGAATATTGTCAAAGTAATTTTAATTGTATCTAGTTATAAATATTTTGTGTTTACACTTTTGAAAGAAAAATGTCTTTTTTTACATAATTTCTAAGCACAAGTAATTTCTAAAAATTGTTAGAACAGAATTCCCATAGACTACAAATGTTTATTTTTTTCTCTCTGTCCTCATTATTAAAACTTGCTGAGTCAAAATACAATAGCTTATTAAAAAAACAATCAATGATAGGTCACATAATTTTGTTGTACAGATGACTATTTTGAAAAAATAAAAAAGAGCAGATTAGAAAGACATATCGTTTATAAGAAGTGGCTATCCAGCTGGAGATGTAATATAAGGTGAGCTGTTTTGCTATCATCATTGCTATATAATTTAATTATTTTAGTAAATGATTCTATCATTTCATATCCTGAAGCTTTAGGAAAATAACTTGAGAGGAGTGAGTGAGAATTTCAAACATAGACATCCTTAAATGAATTAATTATGTAGTATTTTGGATTAAGGTGGGATTTTTTTTTACCATAAAAAGTATTGCTAGTGTATTCGTTTTCTACTGCTGTGTAAAAAATTACAACAAATTTAGTGGCTTAAAAGAGCACACATTTATTGTCTCACAGTTTCTGTGGGCCAGGAGTCCAGGCTTGGCTTAGCTAAGAGTTTCACAAGGCTACAATCAAGGTGCTCACCTGATGTGTTCTCATTTGGAGGCTTGACTGGGGAAGAATTAACTTCCAAGCTTACCCTGGTGGTTGGCAGAATTCATCTCCTTGCAGCTGTATGACTGAGGACCCACTTCTTACAAGCTGTCAGCTAGAAGCCACACTTGAGTCCTGGGGGTCACCACAGTTCCCACTCACGTGATCCTCTCCATAGACAGCTTACAACATAGACGTTTGCTTCTTCAAGGCCTGCGGTAGAATCTCTCTCTACAGTCTGCTGAAATGGAATCTAGCATAAAGTAACATAATTATGAAAGTGACATCCTATCATCTTTACCTTACTTGATGGTTTAACACAAGCCTGCCCACACTCAAAGGGAGATTACACAAGCTCAAGGATAAATAGCAATCATCCTAAAGTGTGTCTCCCAAAATTAGAAATTTTGTTGCACATTTTTAATTTACTTATTTATTGTCTTCTCTCTGTCCTGGAATATGTGTGCCTTGACATCAGGAAACTGTCATTAAAGTCATATTAAAAGGAAACTTACTTTGTTATGAATAAAATTTAGCCACAGAATATGTTCAAATATTTGTTTTAAAAATTACTGATAATTAACTACAGACAAACTACAAACAAAAGAGAACATGAGTTATTTCCATATTTTATTAATTTAGTGTGCTTTTAGACATGTTGACTTCAATACTTGCTCTGAGTTTTCTGACTTCATCAATTATCTAGACCTTCTAATAATCAGTCACAAAGAAATATATTTAATAACAGTACTAATTAGGATAAAAGCTAAGAAGATGTAGCAAAGAAGCCAATAATACAGTAATTAAAGTAAGGTGGAAGTTTATTTCTCACACAACAAATTGGCCAGTATAAACTGGCAGGGCACCTTGGTTCCATAAAGTCATTCATGGATCGAGGTTCTTTCTGTCTTCCAACTGTGTCATCCCTACAGTATTATCCTTCTCTCCTTGGGCAAAAGAAAAAAAAAGGCCAGGGACATATTTATTTTCCAGAAAACAGGAAGGAGGAAAGAGTCTAAGTCCAGGGCAGTAACTTCTGCTCATATCTCATTGGCTCAAGCATAGTCACCAGGACAACATAGCTGCAAGAAAGCAATGAAGTCTAGATGCTAGCTGTATAGCTGTGAGCCCAGGAAAAAGGGAGAAACATTATGGGGAACAAAGAGTAGCCTGCAGTAATAGTAAAACAGTTTAACGGAGTTTCTCATTAAGATAACAAATCAGGGCTTCCCTGGTGGCTCAGTGGTTGAGAATCTGCCTGCTAATGCAGGGGACATGGGTTCGAGCCCTGGTCTGGGAAGATCCCACATGCCACGGAGCAACTAGGCCCATGAGCCACAACTGCTGAGCCTGCGCGTCTGGAGCCTGTGCTCCGCGACAAGAGAGGCCACGATAGTGAGAGGCCCGCGCACCGCAATGAAGAGTGGCCCCCGCTTGCCACAACTAGAGGAAGCCCTCACACAGAAACGAAGACCCAACAGAGCCAAATAAATAAATAAATAAATAAATAATAATTAAGGGTGTTAATAATTTAAAAAAAAAAAGATAACAAACCAACTTCAAATTACAACAGCTCTCTGATAACCTGGATTATTGCATCACACCCAGAATGCAAGTGTGAGTCTCCTTTGAAATACGTGTATTTACTCACCTACAAAATAGAATTAATATAGGTTTTCCTGTGTTTATCTTACAAGGTTGTTGAGGCTAGCGTTTTTAAATATTGCTTTAAATATTGTTTTAAATATTTTTAAATATTGCTCTCTTGAGCTTAATAGGCTGCCTCTAATATAATACTTGCACAAAGTCATTATATAAGTATCACAATTTTCCTTTTTGACCAATAAAAGATTATTTTTCTCTAGAAAATAAAATTAAAATGTTAACACTCTTCATTTTATATACAGGTGTAAGAAATTCTCTTTTTGAATATTCATGGCTTTTAATTTTCAAATTCTTCATTTCCCAAATTGTACCTAATTGTGATTTACCAAACTATTACGTTCTGGTTTTTACAAGTCCCATTTGGCTTGTTATAGACAGTACAAGCAAAATTCTTTCTCTATACACAAATGTCATCTTGAACAAATTGTCTCCCTTATAATTCTGGAAGAACTAAGCAGAGGTCGTTTTTTTCCCCTGAAACAGCAAGTTATTATTTTTTTCAACCTGAATATTTAAACTCCATAAGTCATCTCTACATGTCCTAAATGATAATTATAACTGTAAGATATTGTCTTCTTATGTAGTGACTCTAAAGAGTCTTGATCCCACAGAAAGAGTATGTCAGGTATAAGAAAGTGCAAAAGCACTGTTTATGAGTGTAGATGAAACATAGTACACATATATCACTGTAACTTTACATTAGCCACAAAGAAAGGGCAAGAGAGATAGAATAAAAATAGGCATTCAGGCACATAACACTTAAAAATCTATCAGTACTGGCCCAGCCCACTGAGTTGAGGTGTCAGCACAGCCATTTCTCACTAGGCATTCTGATCTGAAGTGCCGAGTGTGAGGCCTCTGCATGAAGCACCCTGTGAACAAGTGAAACTAGACAAAGCACAAAGAAAAAGAAAAAAAAAAAACAAGGTACAAACCCTCTGAAAAAATGCCTCTGCAACCCTGGCTCTTACAGAGACTGGCATCTTCAGTGGAGTGTCCTATTGAGGAGGACCTTCAAGATGGCAGAGGATTAAGATGTAGAGATCAACTTCCTCCCCAGAAATGCATCAAAAATACATCTACATGTTCAACTCCTACAGAACACCTACTGAACGCTGGCTGAAGACCTCAGACTTTCCAAAGGCAAGAAAATGCCCACGTACTGGACCATGAGGACTGACACGGTTTTGGTGCTCCAGCCTGGTGCGAAACCTGAGCCTCCGAGGTGGGAGAGCTGAGTTCAGGACATTGGACCACCAGAGACCTACCACCCCCACATAATATCAATCAGTGAGAGATCTCCCAGAGATCGCTGTCTCAACGCTAAGACCCAACTACACCCAACGGCCATAAAGCTCCAGTGCTGGATGCCCCATGCCAAACAACTAGCAAGACAGGAACACAACCACACCATTAGCAGAGAGGCTGCCTAAAATCATACTAAGTTCACAAACACCACAAAATGCACCACCAGACACATCCCTGCCCAACAGAAAGACAAGATCCAGCCCCACCCACCAGAACACAGGTACCAGTCCCCTCCACGAGGAAGCCTACACAAGCCACTGAACCAACCTCACCCACTGGGGGCAGACACCAAAAACAAGATGATTTTGAACCTGTAGCCTGCAAACAGTAGACCCCAAACACAGTAACTTAAACAAAATGAGAAGACAGAGAAATATGCAGCAGACGAAGGAGCAAGGTAAAAACCCACCAGACCAAACAAATGAAAAGGAAATAGGCAGTCTACCTGAAAAAGAATTCAGAGTAATGATAGTAAAGATGATCCAAAATTTTGGAAATAGAATGGAGAAAATACAAGAAACAGTTAACAAGGACCTAGAAGAATTACAGAGCAAACAAACAATGATGAACAACACAATAAATGAAATAAAAAATACTCTAGAAGGAATCAATAGTAGAATAACTGAGACAGAAAAACGGATAAGTGACCTGAAAGATAAAATAGTGGAAATAACTACCTCAGAGCAGAATAAAGAAAAAAGAATGAAAAGAATTGAGGACAGTCTCAGAGACCTCTGGGACAACATGAAATGCACCAACATTCTAATTATAGGGGTCCCGGAAGAAGAAGAGAAAAAGAAAGGGTCTGAGAAAAAATTTGAAGAGATTATACTTGAAAATTCCCTTAACATGGGAAAGGAAATAGTCAATCAAGTCCAGGAAGCATGAACAGTCTCATATAGGATATATCCAAGGAGAAACACACCAAGACACATATTAATCAAGCTATCAAAAATTAAATACAAAGAAAAACTATTAAAAGCAGCAAGGGAAAAGCAACAAATAACATACAAGGGAATCCCCATAGGGTTAAAAGCTGATCTTTGAGCAGAAACTCTGCAAGTGAGAAGGGACTGGCAGGACATATTTAAAATGATGAAAGGGAAAAACCTACAACCAAGATTACTCTACCCAGCAAGGATCTCATTCAGATTCAATGGAGAAATTAAAACATTTACAGACAAGCAAAGTTTAAGAGAATTCAACACCACCAAACCAGCTTTACAACAAATGCTAAAGGAACTTCTCTAGGCAGGAAACACAAGAGAAGGAAAAGACCTACAAAAACAAACCCAAAGCAATTAAGAAAATGGTAATCAGAACATACATATCAATAATTACCTTAAATGTAAACGGATTAAATGCTCCAGCCAAAAGACATAGACTGGCTGAATGGATACAAAAACAAGACCCATATATATACTGTCTGCAAGAGACCCACTTCAGCCCTAGGGACACATACGGACTGAAAGTGAGGAGATGGAAAAGATACTCAACGCAAATGGAAATCAGAAGAAATCTGGAGTACCAATTCTCATATCAGACAAAATAGACTTTAAAATAAAGACTATTACAAGAGACAAAGGACACTACATAATAATCAAAGGAACAATCCAAGAAGAAGAGATAACAATTATAAATATCTATCCACCCAACATACGAGCACCTCAATACATAACGCAAATGCTAACAACCATAAAAGAGGAAATCAACAGTAACACAGTCATAGTAGGGGACTTTAACACCTCACTTTCACCAATGGACAGATCATCCAAAATGAAAATAAATAAGGAAACACAAGCTTTAAATGACACATTAGACAAGATGGACTTAATTGATATTTATAGGACATTCCATCCAAAAAAAACAGAATATACTTTCTTCTCAAGTGCTCATGGAACATTCTCCAGGATAGATCATATCTTGGGTCACAAATCAAGCCCTGGTATATTTAAGAAAATTGAAATCGTATTATGTATCTTTTCCGACCACAACGCAATGAGACTAGATATCAATTACAGGAAAAAAATAGTAAAAAATACGAACACATGGAGGCTAAAAAATACACTGCTAAATAACCAAAAGATCACTGAAGAAATCAAAGAGGAAATCAAAAAATACCTAGAAACAAATGACAAATAAAACATGACAACCCAAAACCTATGGGATGCAGCAAAAGCAATTCTACGAGGGAAGTTTATAGCAATACGATCCTACCTCAAAAAACAAGAAAAATCTCAAGTAAACAACCACCTTACACCTAAGGCAATTAGAGAAAGAATCAAAAAACCCCAAAGTTAGCAGAAGGAAAGAAATCATAAAGATCAGATCAGAAATAAATGAAAAAGAAATGAAGGAAACAATAGCAAAGATCAATCAAACTAAAAGCTGGTTCTTTGAGAAGATAAACAAAATTGGTAAGCCATTAGCCAGACTCATCAAGAAAAAAAAGGAGAAGACTCAAATCAACAGAATTAGAAATGAAAAAGGAGAAGTAATAACTGACACTACAGAAATACAAAGAATCATGAGGGATTACCACAGGCAACTATATGCCAATAAAATGGACAACCTGGAAGAAATGGACAAATTCTTAGAAAAGCACAACCTTCCGAGACTGAACCAGGAAGAAATGGAAAATATAAACAGATCAATCACAAGTATTTTTTTTTAATAATAACTATATATTATATATTTATGAAATGGAAAATAATATACAGAAGTTCAAATGAATAAGTCAGAGCTACATTTAACAACATGTATATATATCATAAATGTATAATGGTAAATAAAAAACCATTATTTTCTGTGGATTCATACATATGCTCTGAAAGTATAATGGCATGCATGGGAATGAAAATCACTACAGTGTTCACGCTGGTTAGGAAGGGTTACACATATCAGCAATGGATACATGGGATGTTGCATGTATTTGTACAAATTTGCTTTCTAAGCTTAAAGGTGTCCAATAATTATTTATTATATAATTTATATGTTCAAAATAATTCATAATTAATTCTGTTCCCACGGACCTGTAGACAAAATTGAAAAATTTCATGCTTTGCTGTAGTTCATGATTAACCAAAGACATTCCACATCAGAGGTGCCCTGACTGGTCACATAGATAAACCACAATAATCTGCAGACATTTTCTGTTTCCAGCCAAAGTTTTTGGCCATCTTATGTTTTACTATATTTTAAATAGACTATTTTTAAAGGCTAGTTTAAAAGGTTCCCAACACTTTACTATCTCCAGGTATTCATCATTAAACCCTCCCACCAGATTTATATTTCTAAAATTCAAACTGATCACTTTATTCCCTACCTCACATTCTTCATTCACTTCCCATAACCAAAAGGAACAAACAAGAAAATCATTTGTGTGCTATCATGGCTATGCATCACTTTTCTTTGCCTTTGTCTGTAGTCCATCTCTCTACCATAGGTATGGCTTGTTTTACTTTCTTCCCCATAATGGCAATGACCCTTTAGCTATGCTAAATTACTCATATTTCATTCAGTGTCTCATGGCCTTGAGTGTACTACTCTCCTTGCTGTTTCTCTCACCTTATATTAAGAAACTCTTTATTTAACAAGATTGACCTCGAATGTCACTCTCCTTTAATCATTATATTGACATATTTTTTTCTGCGCTTCCATAACATAGAGTTCAGGTCTTATCGTTGCCTTATCACAATTCATGTTAGTTATAAGACCCATGAGTCAGATTGTTATAATTCACATTTCTACCAAGCACAGTTTAAAACACAAAGAATATGCTTAGAAAATGTTTATTAAAATAATAAAGTCAATGATGTGATATCAACATCCAAGGTAGAGATACATCTGCTTACGGTTTCACTTTTCACTGTACTCTCCTGCTCAGTGAACAAAGCAAGCGTGGGTTGTCTAGAAGGATGGCAAGTTTATCCTCTACCCCATAATATCAAAAGAATTGCCTTGGCCTTCTCTGCTTCTCCTGCAAGAGGTCCCAGATGCAAGAACATAACAAATGGACAACCTAATTAAGGTCAACTATCAGCTGTATTCAGGACTTATGTGAATGAATTTATTACAAATATCCAGAGTGGGTTAGAGCATTTAGAAAAGGATACCAGTTCTATTTCTACCATTAATTTAGTAGAGGGCAGTTGTCAATTTATCTAAATATTCTAAGTGTTTATCATTGACAGAATGGGATAGAAATAGCAAATATAAAGACATGTTTTATGTGAATTAATGAATGAATATTTGTATAGCACTAAAAAAAGTGCCCAGTAAATTGTGAGCTTTCAACTAACATTGAGTTTGTTGTTTTCATTGCTGTTATCATTAATAGCTAGTGGTTGGCAGTTGTGCCAGAGAGAGAACAGTCTCTGGGGTGTCTTTTCTCTACTGAGTTTTGTAGGAGCAAAAATGTATTCCAGGAATAAATCCAAATATTATAAATGTATGTTTTAAGTTCATAATGGATAACCTATGAAATGAGGCCTATTATTATCTTTCTCATTTTACCCATGAAGAAACTGAATTATTTGCCCAAAATCATACAGCTAGTTTGGGCTTTAAAACTAATCTAGTGGGTTTTATGCCCATGCTCTTGACCACTGTGTTATGCCTCCACTCCTGTTAGTTGGCAACATTTTGTTTTTTTGTTTGTTTTTTTTTAACACTATTTGAGGAATCATATGTGAGCAGTAGATATACAAATAAAACAAACATTCCCTCACAAGTATTGAAATTGAAACTGTGATTAAAAATCTTCCAACAAACAAAAGCCCATAACCAGATGGTTTCACAGGCGAATTCTATCAAACATTCAGAGAAGAGCTAACACCTATTCTTCTCAAACTATTCCAAAATATACTAAAGGGAGAAACCCTCCCAAACTCATTCTACAAAGCCACCATCACCCTGATACCAAAACCAGACAAAGATGTCACAAAAAATGAAAAGTACAGGCCAATATCACTGGTGAACAAAGATGCAAAAATCTTCAACAAAATACTAGCAAACAGAATCCAACAGCACATTAAAAGGATCATACACCATGATCAAGTAGGGTTTATCCCAGGAATGCAAGGATTCTTTAATATATGGAAAGCAATCAATGTGGTACACCATATTAACAAAGTGAAGGATAAAAACCATATGATCATCTCAATAGATGCAGAAAAAGCTTTTGACAAAATTCAACACCCATTTATGATAAAAACTCTCCAGAAAGTAGTCATAGAGGGAACCTACCTCAACATAATAAAGGCCATATATGACAACCCACAGCCAACATCGTTCTCAATGGTGAAAAACTGAAATCATTTTTTCTAAGATCAGGAACAAGACAAGGTTCCCACTCTCACCACTGTTATTCAACATAGTTTTGGAAGTTTTAATCAAAGCAATCAGAGAAGAAGAAGAAATAAAAGGAATCCAAATCAGAAAAGAAGAAGTAAAGCTGTCACTGTTTGCAGATGACATGATAGTATACATAGAGAATCATAAAGATGCTACCAGAAAACTATTAGAGTTAATCAATGAATTTGCATTCCTATACAGTAATGCTGAAAAATCTGAAACAGAAATTAAGGAAACATTCCCATTTACCACTGCAACAAAAAGAATAAAACACCTAGGAATAAACCTACCTAAGGAGACAAAAGACCTGTATGCAGAAAACTATAAGACACTGATGAAAGAAATTAAAGAGGATACAAACAGATGGAGAGATATACCATGTTCTTGGATTGGAAGAATCAACATTGTGAAAATAACTATACTACCCAAAGCAAACTACAGATTCAATGCAATCCCTATCATACTACCAATGGCATTTGTCACAGAACTAGAACAAAGAATTTCGCAATTTTTATGGAAACACAAAAGACCCTGAACAACCAAAGCAATCTTGAGAAAGAAAAACGGAGCTGGAGGAATCAGGCTGCCTGACTTCAGACTATACTACAAAGCTATAGTAATCAAGACAGTACAGTACTCTCACAAAAACAGAAATATAGATCAATGGAACAGGATAGAAAGCCCAGAGATAAACCCATGCATCTATGGTCAACTAATGTATGACAAAGGAGGCAAGGATATACAATGGAGAAAAGACAGTCTCTTCAGTAAGTGGTACTGGGAAAACTGGACAGCTGCATGTAAAAGAATGAAATTAGAACACGTCCTAATGCCATACACAAAAATAAACTCAAAATGGATTAAAGACTTTAATGTAAGGCCAGACAGTATAAAACTCTTAGAGGAAAACAAAGGCAGAACACCCTATTGACATAAATCACAGCAAGATCCTTTTTGACCTACCACCTACAGAAATGGAAATAAAAACAAAAACCAAAAAACAAATGGGACCTAATGAAACGTAAAAGCTTTTGCACAGCAAAGGAAACCATAAACAAGACAAAAAGACAACCCTCAGAATGGAAGAAAATTTTGCAAATGAAGCAGCTGACAAAGGATTAATCTCCAAAATATACAAGCAGCTCATGCAGCTCAATATCAAACAAACAAACAACCCAATCCAAAAATGGGCAGACGACCTAAATTGTCATTTCTCCAAAGAAGATATACAGATTGCCAACAAACACATGAAAGGATACTCAATATCACTAATCATTAGAGAAATGCAAATCAAAACTACAATGAGGTATCACCTCACACCGGTCAGAATGGCCATCATCAAAAATCTACAAACAATCAATGCTCAAGAGGATGTGGAGAAAAGGGAACCCTCTTGCACTGTTGGTGGGAATGTAAATTGATACAGCCACTATGGAGAACAGTATGGAGGTTCCTTAAAAAACTAAAAATAGAACTACCATATAACCCAGTAATCCCACTCCTGGGCATATACCCTGAGAAAACCATAATTCAAAAAGGGTCATGTACCACAATGTTCATTGCAGCACTATTTACAGTAGCCAGGACATGGAAGTAACCTAGGTGTCCATCAACAGATGAATGGATAAAGATGTGGCACAGATATACAATGGAATATTACTCAGCCATAAAAAGAAACAAAATTGAGTTATTTGTGGTGAGGTGGTTGGACCTAGCATCTGTCATACAGAGTGAAGTAAGTCAGAAAGAGAAAAACAAATACCATATGCTAACACATATATATGGAATCTTAAAAAACAACAACAACAAAAAAATGGTTCTGATGAACCTAGGGGCAAGACAGGAATAAAGATGCAGACGTAGAGAATGGACTTGATGACACGGGGAAAAGGAAGGGTAATCTGGGACGAAGTGAGAGAGTAACACTTGCATATATACACTACCAAATGTAAAATAGATAGCTAGTGGGAAGCAGCTGCATAACACACAGAGATCAGCTTGGTGCTGTGTGAGCACCTAGAAGGGTGGGAAAGGGAGGGTGGGAGGGAGACGCAAGAGGGAGGGGATATGGGGATATATGTTTATGTATAGCTGATTCACTTTGTTATAAAACAGAAACTTACACAACATTGTAAAGCAATTATACTCCAATGAAGTTGTAAAAAAAAAAAAAACTATCAGTACCAAATCTAATCCCAAACTCCCCACTCACCAAACACACATGCACACACATGCATATCATGCAATTTGTGTTCTCACCTAGTTCTTCGCTGAAACTAGCTTCCCTGTGGCTTTGTCTTTGGATCCTATGTTCCCCAAGCTAGCTCATATTCATTTTTTAAAATTTTTATTGGAGTATATTTGATTTACAATGTTATGTCAGTTTCTTCTGTAAAGCAAAGTGAATCAGTTATACATATACATATATCCACTCTTTTTTAGATTCTGTTCCCATATAGGTCACTACAGAATATTGAGTAGAGTTCCCTGTGCTATATGGTAGGTCCTTATTAATTATCTATTTTATGTATAGTAGTGTGTATATGTCAGTTCTGTCTCACAAATGCAAACTGTTTCCCATTGTGTTCTCTGCCCTTGTCACTCTCCTTCATTGGTGCCACATTCAAACCCCTGTTTGCCTCTCTCAGGTCTAGAATACCACTGCCCCTCATTCAAAAGCAACATCTCTTTTTCAGCTCAAGTGCAACCTCCTTCAAGACGTCCTCCTGAAGTAGTATGAATCACAGTGGCCTCTTCATTTCTTAACCCTGTTCCTCTTAGAGTTGGACCTTCACTGTGCAAAATTTTGTTACATACACTCTTCCGTGTTTGTTGTCCCAACTTGATTAAAAGTGCCTATAGGAGAGGCATTATAATTCATAATTGATCTGTACCTTAACTTCACAGCATCTGCCACAGAACTGGTTGTGTAGCCAGTGCTCAAAAAATATGTATTCATTTATTAATGGATTTAGTGGGGTCAAATAACTACATGGGACTGGATATGCCAGATTGATTTTCTTAGCATGAAGTATATGTATTTAAATGTTCAAATTGCTGAACTTCTCCCAAAGGGAAATTTACTAACAGCCTATAGCCTCTTAGCACATTTTAAAAAATCAAGACTCTAAACTCCTCAAGATTTGATATTTACATAATCATGATAATAGTCCTGACATAGATTTCCTGTGTATTTATTTCTTATAAAGTCACTGAAAGTCATCTCTTTAAGAAGTACCAGGAACACTTCAGTGAAGACTGAATGTTCTTTCTTATTTCAAGAGAGTTCATCATAAATGCTGAGTAGGGGACAGCCTCAAAAATAGCACTACTCAATCTATTTCATTTATATTGCAAAGCATTTGAAAATGGAATATTTTTATGTGCTGAACCAATTTGATTTCTCTGTATGATTTACCATTCATATTTTTTCTTTTTCCTCTCAAGCCTATGATTTCAATAGTGATTATATACAATGACAAATACGTGAATGAGAGTGATATGGAATTTGTCATTATTCTTGATAGAAACAGTATGCTACTTCATGAAAATTTGACATTAAAATTCACTCCGTGATAATCATAGGAAGAAAATAAGCTGGCTCTCTTGACAATATTCATTAAAATATCTGGAGTAGGTGTTCTCAACTTTTAGGGGTTATTATTTCGTATACTAATTATTTCTCATTTGCACACTGTTTTGCAGTATGTCAACTTTTGTTTACCTCATACCCCCTATCACTAGTACCCAATATGTATGTGTCCCTTAAGTACTTGATGGGAGGAGTTATTGGAGTTTTTTTTTAAAAGATTTTTTTGATGTGGACAATTTTTAAATTTATTTATTTATTTATTTATGGCTGTGCTGGGTCTTCATTTCTGTGCGAGGGCTTTCTCTAGTTGTGGCAAGCGGGGTCCACTCTTCATCGCGGTGCGCGGGCCTCTCACTATCGCGGCCTCTCTTGTTGCGGAGCACGGGCTCCAGATGCGCAGGCTCAGTAATTGTGGCTCACGGGCCCAGTTGCTCTGCAGCATGTGGGATCTTCCCAGACCAGGGCTCGAACCCGTGTCCCCTGCATTGGCAGGCAGATTCTCAACCACTGCGCCACCAGGGAAGCCCGGAGTTATTGGAGTTATGATGTTAGTTTCCAAAAGAAGCAAGAACGAAGATGCCTCTCTATGATAATATCTGGAAGAAAATACTATCCAAGTGAACTGATCATACTCCATCATAAATTTTAATCCCCAATAGGAGAAAGTTAATAGGGGAAGGAAGGGGTTGTAAGCCCTCTCCATACCCTCCCCCCCAAGGGATGCTGGAAGTTCTACATACGAACACTCAGCAACCCCAGGTCTCAGCCCCTAGAGGAAGTAAAGAAATAGCTCTGTGGCTCAACGTCATTAAGATAAATGATACGGAGAAGAGAGAGGAGGAGCAAAGACAGAGGAAAGGAAACGAAGACACCATGCTGACCAGGGGACACGGGTCACCCTCCCTTTCCAAACTCAGGAGCCCAGTGGACCAGACAGCTGTTTGCGATGGAGCTCACTGGGCTGGCTTCACCGCTCACTCAAGGCACCACAGGAACTGAAGAACTCTGGACACCGAGGACGCTCATCTCCATCTATGGAGGCTCAGACCCACAGCAGGCAAGCAGGAGAGAGGCGGTTGGATTCTGGCACATTTGAGCAGGGAAAACAGAAAAATCAGACAAGCAGAGAGGAGGGAGACCCACAATTACCCAGACCACCCAAAGACAACCATTGTTAATATATTGAGACATACCTATCTATCTCGGCAGGGAGAGCACAGAGTCCTAACCACTGGACTGCCAGGGAATTCCCAGTCAGTGCTACTCTATGGGAGAGACCCAAGGGCATAAATGCCAGGAAGTGAGAATCACCGGAAGCCATCCAGGGCTGGCTACCACTCCCAGGAACTCTGGTTGGAAAGGCCAGGGGTGAGGGCCCTGCACAAACCACCCTGTGAGCCAGTGAAACCAGATAAAGCACAAAGGGGAAAAAAAAAACAGGAAAGAGATCTTCACACAAACAGATTCTTACTGGCTGGTGTGAAGAGTCATTCCAAGCCATGTGGCTGACAGGGTCTTGGTGCTCCGGCCTGGTGTCAGGCCGGAGCCTCTGAGGTGGGAGAGCTGAGTTCAGGACATTGGACCACCAAAGACCTCCTGGCCCCACATAATATCAATTGGCGAGAGCTCTGCCAGAGATCTCCATCTTAACGCTAAGACCCAGCTCCACCCAATGGCCAGCAAGCTCCAGTGCTGGACGCCCCATGCCAAACAACTAGCAAGACAGGAGCACAACCCCACCCATTAGCAGAGAGGCTGCCTAAAATCATACTAAGCTCACAGACACCGCAAAACACACCAGCAGACACAACCCTGCCCACCAGAAAGACAAAATCCAGCCCCACCCACTAGAACAGAGGCACCTCCACCAGGAAGCCTACACAAGCCACTGATTCAAACTCACCCACTGAGGGCAGACACCAAAAACAATGGGAACTATGAACCTGCAGCCTGTGAACAGAAGACCCCAAACACAGTAAGTTAAGCAAAATAGGAGGACAGAGAAATATGCAGCAGATGAAGGAGTAAGGTAAAAACCCACCAGACCAAACAAATGAAGAGGGAATAGGCAGTCTACCTGAAAAAGAATTCAGAGTAATGATAGTAAAGATGATCCAAAATCTTGGAAATAGAATGGAGAAAATACAAGAAACGGTTAACAAGCACCTAGAAGAATTAAAGAGCAAACAAACAATGATGAACAACACAATAAATGAAATTTAAAATTCTCTAGAAGGAATCAATAGCAGAATAACTGAGGCAGAAAAACGGATAAGTGACCTGGAAGATAAAATAGTGGAAATAACTACCTCAGAGCAGAATAAAGAAAAAAGAATGAAAAGAATTGAGAACAGTCTCAGAGACCTCTGGGACAATGTGAAACACACAAACATTCGAATTATGGGGGTCCCGGAAGAAGAAGAGGAAAAGAAAGAATCTGAGAAAATATTTGAAGAGATTATAGTTGAAAACTTCCCTAACATGGGAAAGGAAATAGACAATCAAGTGGAGGAAGCGCAGAGAGTTGCATACAGGATAAATCCAAGGAGAAACAGGCTAAGAAACATATTAATCAAACTCTCAAAAATTAACTACAAAGAAAAAATATTAAAAGCAGCAAGGGAAAAGCATCAAATAACATACAAGGGAATCTCCATAAGGTTAACAGCTGATCTTTGAGCAGAAACTCTACAAGCCAGAAGGGAGTGGCAGGACATATTTAAAATGATGAAAGGGAAAAACCTACAACCAGAATTACTCTACCCAGCAAGATTCTCATTCAGATTCGATGGAGAAATTAAAACCTTTACAGACAAGTAAAATTTAAGAGAACTCAGCACCACCAAACGAGCTTTACAACAAATGCTAAAGGAACTTCTCTAGGCAGGAAACACAAGAGAAGGAAAAGACCTACAAAAACAAACCCAAGCAATTAAGAAAATGGTAATAGGAACATACATATCGATAATTACCTTAAATGTAAATGGATTAAATGCTCCAACCAAAAGACATAGACTGGCTGAATGGATACAAAAACAAGACCCATATATATGCTGACTACAAGAGACTCACTTCAGACCTAGGGACACATACAGACTGAAAGTGAGGGTATGGAAAAAGATATTCCATGCAAATGGAAATCAAAAGAAATCTGGAGTACCAATTCTCATATCAGACAAAATAGACTTTAAAATAAAGACTATTACAAGAGACAAAGAAGGAAACTCCATAATAATCAAAGGATCAATCCAAGAAGAAGAGATAACAATTATAAATATTTATCCACCCAACATACGAGCACCTCAATACATAAGGCAAATGCTAACAACCATAAAAGGGGAAATCAACAGTAACACAATCATAGTAGGGGACTTTAACACCCCACTTTCACCAGTGGACAGATCATCCAAAATGAAAATAAATAAGGAAACACAAGCTTTAAATGACACATTAGACAAGATGGACTTAATTGATATTTATAGGACATTCCATCCAAAAACAACAGAATATACTTTCTTCTCAAGTGCTCATGGAACATTCTCCAGGATAGATCATATCTTGGGTCACAAATCAAGCCCTGGTATATTTAAGAAAATTGAAATCGTATTATGTATCTTTTCCGACCACAACGCAATGAGACTAGATATCAATTACAGGAAAAAAATAGTAAAAAATACGAACACATGGAGGCTAAAAAATACACTGCTAAATAACCAAAAGATCACTGAAGAAACCAAAGAGGAAATCAAAAAATACCTAGAAACAAATGACAAATAAAACACGACAACCCAAAACCTATGGGATGCAGCAAAAGCAGTTCTAAGAAGGAAGTTTATAGCAATACAGTACTACCTCAAGAAACAAGAAAAATCTCAAGTAAACAACCTAACCTTACACCTAAAGAAATTAGAGAAAGGAGAACAAAAAGACCCCAAAGTTAGCAGAAGGAAAGAAATCATAATGATCAGATCAGAAATAAATGAAAAAGAAGGAAACAACAGCAAAGATCAATCAAACTAAAAGCTGGTTCTTTGAGAAGATAAACAAAATTGATAAACTACTGGCCAGACACATCAAGAAAAAAAAGGAGAAGACTCAAATCAACAGAATTAGAAATGAAAAAGGAGAAGTAAAAACTGACCCTGCAGAAATACAAAGAATCATGAGGGAATACTACAAGCAACTATATGCCAATAAAGTGGATAACCTGGAAGAAATGAACAGATTCTTAGAAAAGCACAACCTTCCGAGACTGAACCAGGAAGAAATAGAAAATATAAACAGACCAATCGCAAGCACTGAAATTGAAACTGTGATTAAAAATCTTCCAACAAACAAAAGCCCATAACCAGATGGCTTCACAGGAGAATTCTATCAAACATTTAGAGAAGAGCTAACACCTATCCTTCTCAAACTCTTCCAAAATATAGCAGAGGGAGGAACACTCCCAACTCATTCTACAAGGCCACCATCACCCTGATACCAAAACCAGACAAAGATGTCACACAAAAAGAAAACTACAGGCCAGTATCACTGATGAACATACATGTAAAATTCCTCAACAAAATACTAGCAAACAGAATCCAATATCATATTAAAAGGATCATACACCATGATCAAGTGGGGTTTATCCCAGGAATGCAAGGATTCTTCAATATACACAAATCAATCAATGTGATACACCATATTAACAAATTGAAGGAGAGAACCATATGATAATCTCAATAGATGCAGAGAAAGCTTTTGAACAAAATTCAACACCCATTTATGATAAAACCCTCCAGAAAGTAGGCATGGAGGGAACTTACCTCAATATAATACAGGCCATATATGACAAACCCACAGCCAACATCATTCTCAATGGTGAAAAACTGACACCATTTCCTCTAAAATCAGGAACATGACAAGGAGGCACACTCTCTCCACTATTATTCAACATAGTTTTGGAAGTTTTAGCCATGGCAATCAGAGAAGAAAAAGAAATAAAAGGAATCCAAATCAGAAACGAAGAAGTAAAGCTGTCACTGTTTGTAGATGACATTATAGTATACATAGAGAATCCTAAAGATGCTACCAGAAAACTACTAGAGCTAAACAATGAATTTGGTAAAGTAGCAGGATACAAAATTAATGCACAGAAATCTCTTGCATTCCTATACACTAATGATGAAAATTCTGAAAGTGAAATTAAGAAAACACTCCCATTTACCACTGCAACAAAAAAGAATAAAATACCTACTAATAAACCTACCTAAGGAGACAAAAGACCTGTATGCAGAAAACTATAAGACACTGATGAAAGAAATTAAAGAGGATACACACAGATGGAGAGATATACCATGTTCTTGGATTGGAAGAATCAACATCATGAAAATCACTATACTACCCAAAGCAATCTACAGATTCAATGCAATCCCTATCAAACTACCAATAGCATTTGTCACAGAACTAGAACAAAAAATTTCACAATTTTTATGGAAACACAAAAGACCCTGAATAGCCAAAGCAATCTTGAGAAAGAAAAATGGAGCTGGAGGAATCAGCCTCCCTGACTTCAGACTATACCTCAATGCTACAGTAATCAAGACAGTATGGTACGGGCACAGAAACAGAAATATAGATCAATGGAACAGGATAGAAAGCCCAGAGATAAACCCAAGCACATATGGTCAACGTATCTTTGATAAAGGAGGCAAGAATATACAATGGAGAAAAGACAGCCTCTTCAATAAGTGGTGCTGGGAAAACTTGACAGCTACATGTAAAAGAGTAAAATTAGAACACTTCTTAACACCATACACAAAAATAAACTCAAAATGGATTAAAGACCTAAATGTAACACCAGACACTATAAAACTCTTAGAGGAAAACATAGGAAGAACACTCTTTGATATAAATCACAGCAAGATCCCTTTTGACCCACCTCCTAGAGAAATGGAAATAAAAACAAAAATAGACAAAGGGGACCTAATGAAACTTAAAAGCTTTTGCAGAGCAAAAGAAACCATAAACAAGATGAAAAGACAACCTTCAGAAATGGAGAAAATATTTGCAAATGAAGCAGCTGACAAAGGATTAATCTCCAAAATATACAAGCAGCTCATGCAGCTCAATATCAAAAAAACAAAAACCGAATCCAAAAATGGGCAGAAGACCTAAAAAGACATTTCTCCAAAGAAGATATACAGATTGCCAACAAACACATGAAAGGATGCTCAACATCACTAATCATTAGAGAAAGGCAAATCACAACTACAATGAGGTATCACCTCACACCGGTCAGAATGGCCATCATCAAAAATCTACAAACAATCAATGCTGAAGAGGGTGTGGAGAAAAGGGAACCCACTTGCACTGTTGGTGGGAATGTAAATTGATACAGCCACTATGGAGAACAGTATGGAGGTTCCTTAAAAAACTAAAAATAGAACTACCATATGACCCAGCAATCCCACTACTGGTCACATACCCTGAGAAAACCATAATTCAAAAAGAGTCACGTACCACAATGTTCATTGCAGCACTATTTACAATAGCCAGGACATGGAAGCAACCTAAGTGTCCATCAACAGATGAATGGATAAAGAAGATATGGCACATACATACAATGGAATATTACTCAGCCATATAAAGAAACGGTACTGAGTTATCTGTAGTGAGCTGGATGGACCTACAGTCTGTCATACAGAGTGAAGTAAGTCAGAAAGAGAAAAACAAATACCGTATGCTAACACATATATATGGAATCTAAAAAAAAAAAAAATGGTTCTGCTGAACCTAGTGGCAGGACAGGAATAAAGACTCAGACATACAGAATGGACTTGAGGACACGAGGAGGGCTAAGGGTAAGCTGGGATGAAGTGAGAGAGTGGCATGGAGATATATACACCAACAAATGTAAAATAGATAGCTAGTGGGAAGCAGCCGCATAGCACAGGGAGATCAGCTTGGTGCTTTGTGACCACCTAGAGGGGTGGGATAGGGAGGGTGGGAGGGAGATGCAAGAGGGAGGGGATATGGGGATATATGTATACATAGCTGATTCACTTTGTTATATGGCAGAAATTAACACAACATTGTAAAGCAATTATACTGCAATAAAGATGTTAAAAAATAAAAAAAGATAAATGATAAAAACCTAAAACGTATTGAGTACTTACTCTGTCAGTCATGGCACTAAGTGCTTTGCAGGCATTATCTCCTTTTAACTTCATCACAGACTAATAACGTAGATGTTGTTTTATGTCTATATTGCAGCTGGGGAGCTGAGAGCTACTGAGTCCTGAGGCATTAACCTAGACCCCCCAAACTTAGCTTTCCTCTTCCCCAAGAAAATTCCTCTCCACGGGCTCTTATCTTAGCACTTATTCTTCAACATATGTCATGGCCTGTATCCCAACCCCCAATGGCAAATTTCCAAAACCTGCTACTATAACTAGTTAACGTAACCTAATTCATTTGTCCACAATCTTAATGTAGCCAGTAGTCTTTTGCATTACCCTTGCTCACCATCTTCCCTTGTGAAAGGTTTATCTTTTTTTTTTTAATGACAATACATTTTATTTTATTTTATTTTATTTTTTTGTTAGTAATACAAGGGGTCTTTTTTAATTGAAGTATAGTTGATTTACCATGTTGTGTTAATTTCTGCTGTACAGCAAAGTGATTCAGTTATACATATATATACATTCTTTTTTCATATTCTTTTCCATTATGGTTTATCATAGGATTTTGATTATAGTTCCCTGTGCTATACATTAGGACCTTGTTGTTCATCCATCCTATATATAAAAGCTGACATCTGCCAACCCCAATCTCCCACTCCTCCCCTCCCTCTAGTATCTTCTGATAATATAGGAACCACTATCAAACATGATCTCAGTCCTAGAAATTTAACTCAGCCTTCTCTTCCCTAATTGAAATGAAACTCCAATGTCTTATTTAACTTTGTCCTTTGTCATAATACAAGCAACCTGCCCATCCCATCTTCAGAGCTAAGCTCCAGGTGTTAATCCAATCTGCTGGACTCACATCCTCATCTTTGTCTCCCATAATGGACCCTTGTGGTATCGCCTGGTCCCTAGTGCCCCCTCTCCCAGGGACCCAGTCAGGTTGGTTCTCCCCCTCTGCTCACTCAGCTTCCATCTTCACAGAGAGGATAGTCACTGCCTCAGTCTGGCAGGGTTTCCTTCTCCCCCAAGAAATAAACTTTCAGAAATCTGTCTGGCTCCAAACCCGATATGGATTATACTTTCAAACTCAATATTCATTTAGCAGAGGTATTATTCTCGAATGGAAGTATGAGTTTGTGCCCCAAATTGTAATATAATTAAAATTATCTTTCAGCATCCTTTGGTGTCCCCCAAATAGATTACATCTAATGAATCAAGCCAGCAGGGTCATCCTTAGATATGTAGAGCCGTGGGGAGACGTGAACTCAAATTCCTCAGGTTTTCCCTTTTTCACTTTCTTCCTCTATTACGTTCCCTTTCCACAAAAGAAAAGTCCAAGTGCCGCCAGCTTTGGCACCTGATTCAGGTCTGCCCTCCTTGGGCTCTATACTACCACGTAAACTTACTTTCACTTCTTTATTTCACTCAAAACAAACAAACAAATGACTCCTAACATTTTCTCAATCAGCCTCTTTTGACAAACACATTCCAGTGGCAATTACTTATAAGAACTTCATGCTCCATCCTCCTTGATAACAACTGTATATTTAATGTGCACATTTGGAAAGCAAACCCAACCACATAACCCAAAAGAATATATTTCTGGTTCTGAAGTTCCAGGAAATGTGATAAAAGATAAGTTCAAGTCAGGGAGATTTTCTTTATGTCTCTAAATAAGACCAACTGGAAACAGCTCTGTTGTTCAGCCTTGGAGTTATGCTTCCAAATTTCATGAAAAGATACACCATCTTTAGAGAAGAGAAATGATATTTCTTGAGCACTCACTCTATGCCTAAGTATTATGAGTTTTGCATACACAATTTCATTTAATCCCTAATAGCAGTCATTCAACAGGTATTATTATCCCCCATTTTACCGTTGAAGAAATTGGGGCTCGACAAGATTAGTTAGGTCCCAAATTTTTCTCCATTAAGTAATAGACCCAGAATTGGAACCCAGGTGTGCCTACCTCCTAACAATGGTCTTTATTCACGCTGCTCAATTAAACCCTGTCCATTGATGGGTATGTTACCTAAATGATTGCTATGTAATCATCACAGATATATCACTGTGTAATATGTTACTTTACGTGGTAAAAGGGACTTTGCAGATGTGACTAAGTGTATGGACCTTGAGATGGGGAGATTATCCTAGGTTATCCAGGTGGACCCAGTTTAATCACATGAATCTTAAAAGTGAAGAGCCTTTCCAGGATTTGTTCTGAGGAACAGATGAAGACAAAAAAAGTGTTTAAGGGAGATGCAACATTTCTGGCTTTGAATCTGAAGGAAGGTGGGAGTCTAAAGCCAAGGAATGCAGTGGCCTCAAGAAGCTGGAAGGAGGACTTCCCTGGTGGTGCTGTGGTTAAGACTCCTCCTGCCAATGCAGAGGACACAGGTTCTACCCCTGGTCCGGGAAGATCTCACGGGCTGCGGAGCAATTAAGCCCATGCGCCACAATCATTGAGCCCACGTGCTGCAACTACTGAAGCCAGCATGCTGCAACTACTGAGGCCTAGGCGCCTAGAGCCCGTGCTCTGCAACAAGAGAAGAAGCCACCGCAATGAGAAGCCTATGCACCACAACAAAGAGTAGCCCCTGCTTGCCACAACTAGAGAAAGCCCATGCACAGCAACGAAGACCCAACACAGCCAAAAAAAAGAAGAAGAAGAAGCTGGAAGAAACAAGGAAATAGATTCTCCCCTAGAGTCTCCAGAAAGGAACATAGTCTTGCTGACACCTTGATTTTAGCTCAGTGTGACCTGTGTCTGACTCCTGAATTATTGAACTGTAAGATCACATTTTTATGCTGTTTTAAGCCTGTACATTTGTGGCAATTTGTTACAGCAGCAATACAAAACTAATATAGTGGCTTAATATTTGTAGAACAAATAAATGAATTAATCCACAGGTTGACCTTGTTTTTATAAACTGGACACCCATGTCAAGGATCAAAAGTGCAAAGATTTAACTCTCAATAGTCTTTTGTGAGTAGCCAGCTTTCCATGGAGTTTGCTAAATTGGGAGTTTATGACTCAGTGAGATTTACATCTATTTAATTTTGTTCTACATTGTATATTTCAAACAATGCTCAAAATATATTTGCCTTTGGGTGGATCTAATCAAAGGATCAAAAAGACCCATGTACTGAGAACTATGAGCTTAATTACACTTGTTTTTCTCTACTTGATCTCACGGTCATGTAAAATCAAGCTTCAGTCCAGGCTGATTGCCTTTGTCCTAAAAGAGGAAACACATTTGTTCTTTAATGGTGTCTAAATGAGTCTAAACACAAGAATAAGCTAGAGAGATAGGAGTATTGAAGATTCTTGACAACACACTCCAGTGGACACAATGATCCTCAGATACAATACACCAGTATCTTACATGCCCTAGAAATGAGAGCTCTTTCCTTGCTGTAAAAGGATAGTCTTTTCTAGACTTGGAAGAGTTTGTTGTCACTTTTGCACATTTATTTCTATTTAACCAGAACACTCGAAGTGAAATAATCATTAAAATTTATTCTGGGGTTCTTAAATATGACTAAAAAAAGTTTTAAAATGCACCATTTTTTAAAACCAAAGGAGCACTTATTTGGCAAGTGCAAAACAACTAAAAATGTAAGAAATCTTATCTGAATTCTCAAAGTCAAAGATCAACAGAGAATAAGAAGGAATAGAACAGAAGAATTTAAAGGAAAAAGTAAAAATCATCCAAGAGACTAAGGGGTATTTTAAAGCACTGTATGAGCTTATTTTTTAAAAAGTCCAAGAAAGTTTATCTTCTGGAATTCCAGGGTCAGAAGTTTAGAAAGAAAGGAAGAAAAGAAAGAAGGTACAGAGAAGGAAGGAAGAGAAGGAAAAGGAAGTGAAGGGAAGGAGAAGGAAGGAAACAAAAAGGAGGGGAAGAGAAGGAGGAAGAATTTAGGCAGTTGTATTAAATAAAATAAAAGATGTCTTACATACTGTTTTTTAAAATCTACCTGGGGCAATTTTCTTCAGGAGAATTGCTACAAAGACTTTTCAATTCACTGTGCTTTAGCGAGTTTAGCACAAAACCTTAATTTATTCTAAAGTTTAACGCCCAATCTTCTTAATACTTCAGCATTTACCACTCTGTATCTATATGACCTATTATCAAGCTGTCTGTAATAATATTGGCTCTATTTAGAGATGATTTCCTTCTTTAGTATCCAAAGTATCGATACCATGCATACATTCCCCCAAATAGGCAGAACCGAATGATTAAGGTCATTGAGGTTTCTCCCGTGGATACTAGAAGGTTACGCTGAATGAAAATAAAGCTGATGTTTTTAAGTACAAAGTGGGTGCATGGGGAATGATTAAAAAGGAAAGGAGAGTTAACTTTCCTGTGACTAGGACATGGGTAAGGTAGGCAAGTGGCTGTGGTTCTACAAGTGGTGAGAGCCTACGCCGAAGTTAAGAATCTCTGATGAGATAGTATGGCACCTGGGTGCTGAAGGACTGATCACAAAAAGCTGAAGCCTTGGAAAGGATGAAGACCCCCAGGTTCTAAAGAAAGGAGCGACCATGTTGGATCCTGATTTCTAGGACTACAGACAAGCTGCAACTCTGCTGAGCCCAAAGGCGGTGCGCAACTCCACCCCAGAGTTCCACATCTTACTCTTGGTTATTCATCCATTGTTCTCAGTTGGGGTCTTTTTTTTTTTTAACATCTTTATTGGAGTATAATTGCTTTACAATGGTGTGTTAGTTTCTGCTGTATAACAAAGTGAATCAGCTATACATATACATATATCCCCATATCTCCTCCCTCTTGCGTCTCCCTCCCACCCTCCCTATCCCACCCCTCTAGGTGGTCACAAAGCACCGAGCTGATCTCCCTGTGCTATGCGGCTGCTTCATTGGGGTCTTCTTGAAGAATATTTCTTAAACCTCAAAATGTCAGTGGTTAAGGATGCTACTTAATCACCATCCCCCCCCCCGCCAACAATCGCTAGCTGAGTCAGGACTCTGCAACCCCAAGCTTGAGAGCTCCCAGAAGTGTTACTCCAAGTCCAAACCTCTTCTCCCATTTCCAGTGCTGCCACCCAGGTAACAATGAAACCCAATATCAGGGAACCGGAGCATGACCACGGTGCCACTGCAAGATTTCCACAGCATGGTGCTCCAGCCACCACATGTTACAGACCTTTATTACACACACACAACTTTCTCTCAGGATGCATGATGCGTCATGGTGGCTGGACTGGAATGGACTTCCCAATCACCTGCCTTGCACTAATACCCAAAACATTTCTCTCCGACACTCAGGTTTGTTGTTCAGTCTAGCTTACTGCATTTAATGCCATCTTCATTTAACTCTTAGTGGCTTCCATTTTTTTTCTCCCTGAAATTGCATTTCCACTAGGTTCACCCCGACCCATTAGCCAAAACTGCATACGTCCAAACATCAGAGTTCAACGGTGATGCGGGGTAGTCTTCAGATAGATCCTCAGCCTCCGTGTAAATCAATGGGTATGTCAGCAGGGTTGGGGGGAGTCCTAAAGTGAAGGTTCACAGAGATAAAAAAGAGGACCTTGTGGTTCCAGAAGAGTGAATATTAAAAGAAAATAATAGGATTCGAGTGGGTTGCTGAGAGAATGAGTGAGGACAAATTGAAGACAGTAAGTGTAGTAACTCATAAGGAGGTTTGCTGCAAAAGGGAGCTGAGAAAACTTTTGATGAGGCTCTGTTTGCCCCCCTGGATCGCTTTCCCTGATGTGCTGATTTACATACTGGATTTGCTTTATCAGTTTTTACTCTTTCGAGGGACTGGAGATTATGGTGATCATTAGTGCAATTTACTAAATATTTCTGGTTCTCCTTCAGAGCACACGGTAGGATTGAGCTTGCTTTCTCCCCATTTGACCTGTTGGAGTGAAGTGTGTCACCTCCAGTTGGAAGCTTTAAGAATTAGTACAGGGACTTCCCTGGCAGTCCAGGGGTTAAGACTCCGTGCTTCCATGGCAGGGGGCATGGGTTCAATCCCTGGTTGGGAAACAAAGATCCCGCATGCCGCGTGGAGTGGCCCAAAAAAAAAGAATTAGAGCAGAATTTACTACACTTTTTTCCCACCAAAGAACGGCAAACAACAACCTTCAAAACAGGGTCTGCTCCATCAGCCTGGGTCCTGGAGTGAGGACGCATGAACCAAGGTCTTCAATCAAGTCCTCACTGGTAAGTCGCATGCATAAGAAATAAATCTTTGTGGCTGAAATCCAATAAGATCTCGGATTGTCTTTTACCAGAGCATAACCTAGACTAACTCAACTGACACAAGAACATATCAAATTTGCTTATATTTTTAACAATATATAGAAAACAAATTTAAAGACTCGATCTGCATTTGTTATCTAAATAAGTCACCTAAAATGAGGTTAACACCATATCTATCCTACCTATTGTAATAAATTACAAATATTACATTCAAATGTTATCTCCTAAAACTGTGTCATGTTTTATGGATGTTGTATTTCATTAACCTGATTGAATGTAACCCCCATTTAAGTGGCAGTTTTAGGGAAAAAATCATGTTAGTTTCAAAGTACATAATCTTAAGTAAGGATAATAGTAAAATATCACAGTTGGAAATTCCCTGGCAGCTCAGTGGTTAGGACTCGGTGCTTTCACTGCCAGGGCCTGGGTTCAATCCCTGGTTGGGGAACTGAGATCCCGCAAACTGCACAGCATGGCTATATACATATATATATATGTATATGTATGTATATATGTGTGTGCGTGTGTGTGTGTGTGTGTGTGTGTGTGTATCATAGATTCTGTGTTTTTTTAGCTCCTTTCAGGAACCCCAAGAACACTTGAAAGCCTCTTCTGCCTAAAAAGACAAGTGGAGTGATCTGTCATGTTTATAAGCAGTCACCTAACTGTCACCTTAATCAGAACAGATTCAGATTATGACAATATAAAACTTACCTGAACCCAGCTTTAAAAAAAAGAAAAAAAGACAATATTGAACATTTTTACATGATCTTTTAAACACACAGACACAGCCATAGTCCTTCACACTGAATAAGAGAAAAATTTTGTCTCTCAGCATGTTATCCATGGACTCATCCTTAATTATGTCAAAGAATGCACACACAGAGACACACACATATCCTTACAAAATTTTCAATAGATTTTCCATTCTCAGTAATGAAATGATGCTCTTCGTGTTTTGTGGTGCCATTTGATGCGGCATCGAGTTTCTTTAAATCATTCCTTGGCTGGTTTGAAATCATTTCCTTTTATCATTTTTGCATCAAGGATAAAGACAAACCGTATTGATGCTCAGTCATCACAACCCCTTTGGGTTTTAAAAACAGTTTCCGTTTATGGTATGAAGCAGCAGATTCACACCATAGGGGTCTGCTGCTTTTTAGAATCTGAGGGCCTTTGGCGTGGAATGGTGTCCGTTTGCAAATCGTCTGCTTTGTGCTAACTTTCTATGTGCTTAGTTTGTAGAAATTTTCCACTAGGAGACCCAAAAGGCCACAGAACCCTCATATTCTCTCTGGGCGGGCAGCAGTGTGGACAGCAGTCAGAGGAGAGAAGCAGAGCATGTTTTGGCAGGGAGCCACGTGAAGAGACAGTTCTTGGCTTCATTGAGAGCTGCTCTGTATTTATCTGTGATTGAAAGGTGTGTAAATCCTAGATCCCTCAGAAGTGCTTGCACACAGTAGTCACCTTGTAAAAATGAGTGATTCTCTAGCTTTTATTTGACATTGTTCTTATATAGACATATGACCAAACTCTAGTGACAATCCCAACTTAAAACACAGCTGTGACACTTGCTTTATGCTCTTGGAAAAATCATCTCATTGCTTATCTGACAACTCACTTCCAAGACATGTGTCTTTATTTTTCTTTCAAGTTTCTCTTTCCTTTAGTTTTATCTTCCACTTTTAAAACTGGAGATCTAGTAGAGAGGAATAATATTCCTTTCTCCCAGGCATGAGATTGTGTTCCTAAGTGTCTGAATGGTGTTTCTTGTTATTATTATTATACTATTGAGATTATAATAGAACAGATAGAGCTTGAACTCTAGACCAAGATTGTCTGGGATCTCTTATTCTCTGTTACTCTCTGGTGGTACAATTTTATCAATTATCTTTACCTCATCTCCTTATGTGTTCCTGTGAAGTCAAAACTATTTAATAAATGTAAAGATTTTAGAAAAGATTCTGGCACATAGTTAACTGCTACTTATATGTTTTCCATTGTTACTCATAGAAAAAGTAACAACTCATAGCAGAATATCTACTTCTAACACAATTGGTTGCAAGAAAAGGTAATTATAGTGGTAAGGTTATACTGAGGACCCCTAAATTCCCTAGAATAAAAGGTTCAATTACAAACCAGCTGAGAGAGAGCCACTACTTCAACAGAGAAGTTAAATAGCACTCCTCCACCCTTATAAATCTTTCCTTATCTAGCTAATAAACACTGATCTTTAATATCCAGATCAGCTTTCACCACAGTCCTCTGGACATGAGGCCAGGGAAGCTCACTGAAATAAAGCCTATATCTGCATGGCCCCATCTAATCACAATTCTCACAGTGTATGTGAAAGGAGGTCCATAACCACCTCTAAGGACCTGTACACACTTGGCAATGCAACAACTCACAGAGTAAAATCAGCAGTTTCTGTGAAGTAAAATGGCATATCAAGTCATTATTGCTGAGCCCTTCAGAGGCCACAGTAAAAAGCAGAATATTGTCATCTTTGGTTCTAAACATCAACCCTTTTTATTAAGTTATTTATTCATTTATTAAATTACTCAACTAAAAATAAATTAATCAAAGACAAATGTTGAGACTTCCATTTTCACTAGGGAAGAACTCAGTAATTATAATAATCTCTCTCATTGAGGAAACTAAAAATTCTGGAAAAAATATTTTTTTAATTTCTCCAAAACAACAAAATCTAACAAGATGGTGAAGAATTTTCTGATCAAAACCCACAGAATTGAGAAACAGAAAGATAAGCTAGGCACGCAAAGTTTCTTTAACCTAAGGTTATTTGTTAATTTGGTGGGGTGGGGGAGGGGAAGATCATCAAAACAGAGTTGCACTTTTGCAGACTATTGGAGCTGTCAAAGCCTAGGGCCCCACATCTGGACCTCTGATAAACCAGGCCCCAATTTCAGCCCCAAAAATCTGAAATTGAGAACTGAATGGAGAGATTTTGCATAGGTTAGATATAGCTGAAGAGAGAATTCATGAACTGAAAAATAGATAATAAAGAATTATTCAGAAAGTAAACAAATAGACAATGTAGTGAGCAGGAGGATAGGTCTGAGAGAATGAAATAAAGGCATTATTGAAAGATATACTTAATTCCCAGAACTAAGGAGAAACATCAATTCACAGAGCCAAGAATCCCAAGAAATCACCCACAGGATAAATGAAAAGATATCCATATTTAGATACATCATAGTAAAACTGCAGAAAAACAGAGATAATTAATGTCATCTCATCTAACAAGGCAATTACAACATAAGAAGTTACGGGTGAGAGTAGGGTATGTAAGAGACACATTGCCAGCCTTGTTTTATGGTCTGGTTTTGTTTTGATATTGCACAATTAAACTTTACACACAAACCACTTTTTCTCTGTTTACTTAAATGCAAAAGAACACTTTCACTTTTACTTAGCTCAGGATACAATAGTGAATCCACAGGAAAAGTCCAGCTTCCCTGGTCTCCCTCAGTTCCACAGGGACACTCAGAGCAGCAAATACAAATCTGAGAAATCTAAGAAGGCCTCATCAGTTCTCAACAATGCAAAAGTATCTCACAGCCCATTTTCATGTCAGCATTGAGAAGGAGGAATCTACAAAAAGACCCCACACACATATAATCATTTCTGAGGGAGACACACAGGTGGCATTTCTACTTAACAAGTAACATCCAATGCATTTCTCTTAACAGGACACATTCAACTTAATAAAGAATACATTCAAAATGCATATAATATTTTTACTCCCAAATAGAAAATGAAAACTAAGTCTTGTAATTCCTTACATATTAGTACCCAGAAGAATGTTCTACACACAAGAAGCTGATTTATAGTGTACTTATTGTAGTATAATATGAAGTTTATCATTCTTCTCCAAAACCAATGATTTAATAGGGAGCATCATGTAATGGGCCCAGACAGACTCGAGTTCCAGTGTCAATCCTGCCATTTATTAGCAGTGTGGTCTTACAAGATTTCATTACCCTCCTCTCTGGGCCTCCATTTCCTTGTCAAGATATTGGTGCAGTAGACAACAGTGGGACTGAGTCTATGACGTATACCTCTGACCTACAACCTCAAGGTAATATCTTTCCCCAATTCTATATAATGTTTTCAGTTACTACCATGTCATGTAATAGACTCTGGAACCAGAATGCTTGGGTCAAAATCCTGGTATTTACACTTATGTGATCATGGGCAAGTTAGTTAAACTCCCTGTGCTTTAGTTTCCTCATCTATAAAATGAAGATGATTATAGCATCTAAATTGTAAGGTTGTTGCAAATGTAAATGAGTTAATATCTGTAAAGTGCTTAGAACAATGCTCGGCACATAGTAGGCACTCAACTATATTATTATTACTATTAACTATAATTATTAGATTGAATGATGAAATTGCCATTCTTAAGCAAATACTGGCAATTTCATATAGTTCAGCATTATATTGTATGACCCTGCCACATGTCACTTGTGGGTACCTGGCCAAAGCTGAGCTAATGACTCTCTTCCTGGGCATTTTTTTTTTTGAGTTGGGACCAAGAGAAGAATAGTTATGCTGAAAGATGTAAAACTCAGGAGCCATTAGCAATAATATTTCCTATCATGTAGAGAAAACCAGTAATAAACAGGAGAGAGAGAGAAACTAAAAGTCCACAAGCAGAGCAGCAATGATAGACAGTATCCTGATGGCCTTGAGATCTAATTCTATCCAGCTGTCTGCAAAGCTCAGCTGCAGTCTCACAGCTGGTTTATTCTGAGATGACCCGGCATACTTCCCCCTACAAATTAAGCTTTTGCTTAAACATTTTCAAATAAGGTTTCTCTTTCTTGGAACTAAAGAGCTCCTACAAATATATTGTGTATATAAGCTTAAAATAATCACATCTATCCTGAAGGATTTTGAGCTTATTAAAGGAATGGATATAATGTATATGATGATTCACTCAAAGTATCTGACAAGAGAGAAAACATGAATAAATGGTGGCTTTTATTAATTCTATCACTGTAATCTAAATTATCAGGTACACATGTTGTCAAAGACATAGGCCAATACAGAGGGTTAGATTATACCATATGAGATGTAGATGTGATTCAAGACAGTTGGAATAAAATGTTTTGCCTGGCCATTATTTTGTAGAATTTCCAAGAAAGCACATCTCCAAGTTCTAGCTCCGTGTAAGTTTTCCGACTTCAAGCTTTCCCAAGTAGATTAATCACGTTTTTATTATGAAATGAAATTCATCCAACCCCAAATTGTGTTTATGTTAAGGCTTTGTTCCAACTCATCTAATCTCCTTTCTTTTTTAAGAGACTTCCTGAGATGGCTGACCTGTTACTTACTTCTGGTCTTTGCCTTCATGTTTCATGTTGCCTTCCTCATTGGCCTGACTCCTAACCACTGGCATTCCCTTGGAATTAATAATTGCATTTAGCAAGGTCACTAGATACAAGGCCAATATTATGTTTCAAAGCAATTTTATGTTTCTATAACAGCAACAAATAAGTATAAAATAAATTTAAGAAATCACATTTATGATAGCAACATGATACATAAAACGTGATAATAAATGTAATTTCAAAAACTAGCACAATCTCTACACAAAGACTACATAACATTTTTAGGAGAAATTAAACAAGACCTAAATAACTTTTCACAATTTGGAACACTGAATCCTCTCCAAATTGATCATTTCAACCTGTCTCCAAAAAGAAAGTCCTCAGATTATATTTTATGGAAATGTATAAGCTTCATCTAAATGACCAAGAATAACTGAGATAATCTTAAAGAAGAAAAATGGTGGAGGATTTTAAAGGTTTTATAATAAAGCTGTGCTAATTAAGACAGTGTAGTATTAGTGCAAGGATAGAGAAGGTCCAGAAGAGAAATTTCAGAAATAGAACAAAAGAGAAAATCCAGAAACAAACCCAGACATATAAGGACACTTGACATAACAAAAATGGTACTGCAGAAAATGATACTGGGAAAGGATGGACTTTTCAGTAAATGATCCTGAGTTAACTGGGTAATCATATGGAATCAACTGAACATTGACTCCTAAATAAGACCATATGCAAAAGTCAATTCCAGATGGATTATTGATCTAAGTGTTAATGGTGAAACCATAAGGCTTCTAGAAACTAATGCAAGAGAATGTCTTCAGAACTTTGCAATAGGCAAAGATTTCCTAAACAGAACTAAAAAACTTATTAACATAAATTGAAACTAAGAAATTCTGTTTATCAAAAGAGACCTTCAAGAGATTTTAAGAGGTTAGCCACAGATTGGGAGAAAATAGTGTCGGAAATGCTTATAAACGAGTGACACTTATGCCAAATATATAAAGAACTCCTCAATAGAAACATGAGCAAAAGTCTAAGACACTTCATGAAAGAGGATCTACAAATGGCCAGTAAACATAGAACAACATGCTATTCTCATTAGTCACCAAGAAATGAAAAATAAAAGATGAGATAACACTACACATTCCAAATAAAACCAGATTTAAAGAGCCAAAATTAAGAAGCTTAACAAAACTAAGAGGTACTGAAGATATGGAAGAACTGGAAATTTTGTATACTGCTGGAGGGAATGCAAATTGGAAAAAAATGTTTTGGAAAACTGTCTGACGATGGAGGGAAGTAGGAGGGAACTTTTGAAGTACTGGGGCTATGCTGTTTCTTGATCTGTGTGGTGCTTATTCATCAAGCTATAGTCTTGTGATTTGTGCAAATATCACAATGTGCAGTATGTATGTTATACTGCATTGAATATATTTTTTGTTTAGTTTTTTTTTTTAAACTGGCCAAGTTCTTTTCACACATTGATTAGGTATTTTATGGTAAGTTGATGGTAAATTGGATTTTATTTCTTATTTTCAATGAGAGTATAATCTCAATGATGAAAATTTGATCTTAAAAAGATACTACAGCCAAATTAGAAAAAAATGCATATACCAACCATTACAATAGATAATATTACTGCATTTTAACTTCAGCAATGTAATCATCCTCAAAAACTACTTCTACAGGGAACCTCTGAGCAAAGGTAAAAACAGTGAACCAAACATGCTCTCTGATCTCTGAGATAGATCAGTCAACAAATATTTATTGGCTCTTTATCATATATAACATGAGATACTATAAAGAACTCAAAGAAACTTGGACTTGATCTCTTCCTAGGAGGTTTGAAATGTGATGGGGAACAAATTGCACTTAAGTACTTGAAAAAAAGCATTTATTAATCCAATGCATTAAACGATTATACTAAATTGTACAAGTTGCCAAGAGAAAGAAAGCCTTGTAGATGGGTCTGGTCAAGGAATACTCTCTGGAGGAGGTAGTTTTAGCAAGATTATGATGAATATATTAAGGGTGCATTGAGTGCTGAAGGCTAATGATTAGATAAGGTTGGAATGCTTAAAATTAAGTCATCATTGAATAAATGAATGTTGGATATAGATTGTGTAAGCCTAAGGAGAGTAGGGAACCACTGAAGGCTTTGAGCCAAGAAATGATATGATTTGCTCCCTCAAGAAGAAGTTAATCACTCGTTCCTCCCATAACATGTATCTTAATCTAATTCTGATATGAATTATAGTTTATTCTTCCTATGCTTAATTTGCTCATTAGATAGTAACTAACCCTCGCAAAGTCAAGCATCAATTAACAGTCATCTCTCTTTATCCTAGAACATCCAGATTAGAGCCTTACACATGGTTAGCACTCTATAGTTGTGTGTTGAGTAAGTTAATCAGTCAATAAATCAGTCAATACTACAGGTAAAATAAAGATACCCATCAACAAACATATAATAAATCTAGAGTAGTGGCTTTAATGAGTTAATTGTGACGTTATAAAAATGAAAAGAGGTGATTGGAAAAATTAGAAAAAAGCAAAATAGGTTCCTAGTGAACCTAGGAGAAAAGAAGACTCTGAGTTGTCCAGGGGGAATCTGCTAGAGAGCTTAGAAGCTGTCAAGAGAGTCACTGCTTGAAGACTTCCTGGCTCCTGAATTAGTAGTGAGTATGAAATGCTTTGTATATTGGGCACCAGCTCCTTTAGGACCAAGTAGGTTGGTATTTATGTACTCTCACCATAACTGTATTTACTTTCTTTTGGAAATTAATAGATAAATCTAGTATCGTAATTAGTTTGGGAAGTCATGAGATGAAACATGCTCTGTAAGAAGAAGCAAATTATATACGTTCAACCATTTAGCTGTTTTCAGCTTCTAATCGTTACTACTGAAAATATTCAAAAATAGGCAATAAAAAGAGAAGCATTCATTTTTCTTATAGCTTTTAACCGACTTAATGATCTTTAAAGTGGCTTTTGTTGTATTTAAATGGAGAAGTGTTACTGTGTAGATTTAGCAAAACAGACCTGAGTAAACCTGTCTCCTTGACGACGATCAACTTGCATTTCCTTTTTACTTATCAGTGTCGAAAAGAGCATTAAGTGCACTAAAGCACAGCACCTAGTATATAGCTAGATCATAGTAGGTATTCAATAAATGTTCATTTTTTCCTTCAATTATGCTAAACCAGGTAAAACACAAGTTAATACACTATGGATCAGGTAAAGATTTTTTCCATGCAGATGTTTTGCTTTCAAATAACTCTGACCCTACTAAGCAAATATTATTGTGTATGTCATTAAATTATTATAATAATTAAATTATATTTGTTAATGAAATTAAATAATAATTCAGTTAACTTATTATGACAATTGAATTATCTTTCATAACTTGACATCCAATCCTTCTCATCTTTATCATCTTTAACTTCTTGGAATCTCATATTAAATACATTCCAAATAGATGTACTCTTTTTAGGAAGTCAAATGCATCATCCTCCATTACCAACATCAAAGCAACTACTACAGAAACCTAGTCAGTCTTATAGAACTAAATTAGCAAGGAGAAACCATATAGCTTTGCACCATGGTTTAAAACTATACCAGATATAATAGGAATCTGATGCAACTCTAGTATCTGTATTACCATGTAGATAGAATACTGAATCAAATATAAACTTTGTCTTAGTATAATAAAGTTGAGTATGACCAGTTGACTATTGCAGCCAATGTCTAACTGCAGTTACCAAAAAGGGAATCACAGGATATAGTTCCAGCAGAAAACAAACTCTTTCTAGGTTATTGCTTTGGCTCCCGTGGGGCTCAGTGCATTTCCTATAGTCAGTAACTATAAAGTCATAATTGTACAGACTTCTAAATGTCATAAGTCTAACCTGTACCTCATCTAATTAGCCATCCTGTTAAACTACTTTGCTCATTGGTGTTTTGGTATAACTAAATAAATAAACAAACAAACAAACAAGTTATTAGGACAATAAGCTAACATACCTCCTGGTAAATTCTGAGATCATGTATATGCCGTGTTTTCTTCCAGGTCAAGCATTTCTTTGATGTATTTATTTATAATATGTATAGCAAGAGCTGCATTTATTATGTTCACTAAACAAGATAGGCCATAGTCTATTAATATATAGCTTTACATTACAGATTATTTCTAGTTATTAGTAGGGAAAAGGAGTGTTAGCACTACACTTCCTGCCTGTGTTTATATTAGTGCCTTCTAATATGACTGTCTAATGCTGCATGAGCTTTGTCTGAGCAGACTGTCAGTTATGTGGGAGGTTTCTTTTTTTTCCACCTCCTCTCTCTCTTTCCTTGATGACTGTTGTTTGATGGATGCTGTGTGAGGGAGAATGTGGTGTTTGGTTGATGTGTGGTGGGCAAGGAAAGTACTGCATTCTCAAATAAATGACAGAAATTCCTTCCTGACAAAAGAAGTGAACATTAGAAATGAACTCTCTGAATATATCTGCAGTTGATAAACAGACCACATCATATAAGTAATGCCTTGATTTCTCTATGACCAAAAGTGTCCGTTAGTTACCAGTGAGAGATAATCCCAAGGTAAGAACAAATCTCAATTTTATGTGCATCCCTGCTGCTACTGAAACTCAAAGCTCAGAGGATGCTTTCTTCTCTCATGCATGTTGGACCTACAGCTGAAAATAAAATACATGTGTAGTTAACCATATCTGAAAGGTACAACTGTACAGTTTGTGGCACGGTTAGGGAAGCAGGCAAACCTTTCTGGGAAACCTGTGGACTTGGTCCGTAAATAATGCCTGCATTGAAATGTTCATCCTAAAATTAAGGATCATAAGACTTCCTCTACAGAGCATGAATGCCAAGTCAGACTCACAGAGCAAATTTAAATTGCGATGATTGAGTGTCTAAAACATCTTGAGTAATTTTCAAAAATACGTAGTGTGGCATATATATAACTTTATGAATTACATGATCCTAGAAAGATTAAACAATCATTCATCTGATTCCAAGGTGAGAGGAGAAATTGCAGAAGATGCTATTTGGGAATTAACTGCGAAGGGTCTCAAGATCCAGCCTTCCTTGAATTCAAAAAGGAACCTCCTTTTTTCCCCAAGTTCTTTTTCGGTACATTCCAAAGCACCTGGAGCCTTCTAAGATTACGTTTTTTTAACTTTCAAAAACCATGTTTGCCATAGGACAGAGGTGATAGAGCAGTGAAAAAGACAGGAAAGCACTCGCACATTCATACTTGTGTATGAAAGCAATGGAGGTGGCTGGACGATTGGTATCACTGTTCTTTACTAGCCTGGAACTTTCATTCAGAAAACAGAATTTTCATTCAGAAAAGTAAGGTTGGCATACTCAATATTCAGAAAAAAATTAAATTCATGATATTTAGAAAAATCATTTTCCTTTTCAATCAGAAAGATGTTTTGCAGCAATGGGAAAAAATATTTAAGTTGGACTTTTAATAAACTAAACTTTTCAGTCCCAAGGTTGTTTCATTACTTTTGTTCCAGTTTCAGAATTTTAAATGAAATTGCATAGAGCTCTTAATTCTCTTTCATCAATTTAAAAATCTACCTTGTTTTGTTTTTCCATTAAATAGAACCTTGGTAATCCAGACATCTCCTTGGGTTGATAATTGCCCTTTCTCTTTTCTTCTTTTCCCCAACCTCTTTCTTTCGGGGCTTTTAAAGCATGTACATTCTTGGCCTAATAAGAAGGTTTGTACTTAGAAATTGCCATAAATGCTATGCCTCAGAAATTATCTTTGAACTGCTCAATATCCGTTACAGTTGGAGCCAAGAAACACTGGTTACTAATGTCTTGTGAGTGTTTTCGGATTTTCCTAACTATGTTAGGTTACCTAGAATCTAATTGAAGAATTTTCGGAGAACCTTATTTTACATGACATTACCCTACCTTTGAGATATAATCTAGTGATGTGATCTTCAGTTTTTATTTACTTCTTCAAAGATCCTTTGGCATTTATTAAATTTCAAACCTCTTTTTATTTTGTATAACTAAATTTATTCCTTCCATATTTACACAATCAATGCTTCTGTAACCTCGATTTTTCCTCACTTTAAAAAAATAGATTATTTTGATCTATGTGTAATAACTTATGCCAATGGTTTCTAATCACACTTGAGTTTTGACAATGATTATATTTGATTAATCAATGCATTCCATTGCTTTCCCACCTATATGTGTTTCAATTAAGTCAAATACAATTAATCTTGTTTTGAGACTTTCCACAATACATTTTGACATACCCAGACACCCTTGTATGCAAAAGCAGTTCTTCAGAATGTACTGTTTCCAGTGCTAGCCATGCTGTAGCCTGGGTAATACCTTCCAGATTCAAAAATTATATCTGGATCAGAGTCGACTCCCTGTGCATCCCTAGAATTCTTGGAAAACAAAGGTTATGGGCACATAAGAGTTTAGATTAAGAAGAGGTTGTACCAAACCCCTCATCTTTCAGAGGAGCAAACTGAGCCCTAGGCAGTAAAGGGACATGTCCAAGGTCCAGGTTCCCGTTCATAGGACCAGGAGCCAGAGATCTGGGTAGTGTTCCTTGCCCTATTTCTGAGTTGAAGACTAACAAGTTAGTTAACTTGTACCATAGCCTCTTTACTTTAAAATGAGTGGTTCGTGCCTCTTAGGGAACACGTGTCTCATGAGGAAACTTTAAAACAACTTCATTCACTTAGAGAAAGAAATAACTGAATATGTGCTAATGTAAAGGGTAGGAAAAATGGCAGCTAATTCTTTCTTGCCAATGTTTTGCTAATCTTTTGCTAATTATATAGTTTTGGAGCCTCTGTTTCCTCTTTAGAGAAATGAGACTAACAAGTAATACCTGATTTGTTTTTTGCTGGCATTTACCAGCTATGAAAGTAAGTGCACTGTAAATACATAAAAGCACAAGCTAAACCTGTGATACCAACGATATACAGAATTAAATTATTACATATAAAACTATTCCATATTTCATAATTCCATATGAAAAAATAAACTATCCTATGTGAATTTCTGTAGAATTTTCATTCTAGACTATTCCACATGAATTTCCATATCAACTATATTCACCTTCAAATACACTTCTCCAGAGGCAAAAATATATATGTATGTGAGAGTGGTTGGTAGATAGATAGATAGATAGATAGATAGATAGATAGATAGATAGATAGATGATAGATAAACATAGATAGATACGCACACATACATATACAGAAAGGGAGACTCTTCAACTTGACCTACACAAACTGTCCTACAAAAAAATTGTGAAATGTTTAGCTGATCTCCAAGATTTGTAGACAAGTATCTTGCATGTTTTATAGATAAATATGATAATTATACTACTACCAGTCATTATGCTTTTTCTCCTAGCCTCATTTTGCAAATTCAGTAAAACTCCCACTGGAACATGATTCAAAAAGTTCATTCACAAAATGTAGGGTTACATTATTGTGAGGGTAAGAGTTGTTGGGTTACCTCCATTCTGGTGATATTCACTCGCCCTCCATTTCAGCAGCTCACTCCCCTAACCCACACTCTGCCTAGGAATTATGGACTGAATTGTGTCCCTCCAAAATTTGTATGCTGAAGCTTTAACCCCCAATGTGACTATATTTGGGGATAGGGCTTAAAGAGGTAATTAAGGTTAAATGAGGTCATAAGGGTGGATCCTAATCCAGTAGGACTGGTGTCTTTATAAGAAAAGGAAGAGACACCAAAAATGCCATCCTACAAAGGAAAGGCCATGGGAGGACTTAGAGGGAAGGTGGCATCTGTAAGCCAAGGAGACAGGTCTCAGGAGAAACCAACCCAGCATGGATCTTAGACAGCACCTTGATCTTGGACTTCTAGCCTCCAGAACTATGAGAAATAAATTTCTGTTGTTTAAGCCACGTAGTTGGTACACTTGGCGTGACCTTTAAAACCATAAAGTTCAAACTGTTCTTTTACCACAACTACCCATCCTTCCACCTTACCACTTTACAACCCCAATACTCTTCTCTCTAAGCTCAGTGAGAACTCCAGTCCCCAAACACTGATTTTCATCTCGTGTTAATCTCTCTAGAGCTGTTCATAAGATAGGTCCAATCAGTAGGAAGCACCTTTATCCATCAGGTGACAGTTCACAACACATGTTAGTATGTGAACCCCTGTACTAAACTTGTTCTTTCCAGCATTACCAATGATCTCCATATTACATTCAAACTCATGGGTATTTGTATGATTCTTACTTCACTTGACATCTCTCCAGAATTATCCTCCAGATCACTCCTTCTTCTGGAAGCTCTTCTCTTCCCCATATTTTGTAACACTACTCTTCTCTACGTTTTATTTTTCTTCCGTCTGAACATTTTTTTTCTCTCTTTTCCTTTCTGGACCCCTCCACTCCAGCTGCCCCTTAAATGTCAGTGTTCCGCAGGCTCATAGTCAGCTCCCTTCTCTTCACATTATTAAATTCACTCTTTCATTGGATGATCTCATCCACGTTCATGGCCTCAACAACAATGCAGATACCCACATCTTCCAGTGTGCAGCCCCATCTTTTATCCTTGATTTCTCTTCTGACCTTTAGATGGAGGTATAATTGTCTTTTCTGTCTAGATATTTCAGGAGCATTAAAATGTAACTTTTGCTAGAATAAACCTAGCATATATCCATGAAATCTTTTTCATCAATCAACAAACAACAATTCATCCATTTATCAGGACCAGAAAGCAATCCACAAATTGCCCTACCTAGAGGTTTCCATTTTCCCTTTGCTCACACTCTCAATCTCTCTCTCTCTCTCTCACACACACACACACACACACACACACACACACACTTACCACTTGCCAGTACTGTTGAGTCTATCTCCTTAAAATTTCTCATATCTATTTACTTTTCCCCAGCCCCACTACCTGAGTTCAGGTCTTGGTTGTTTCTGTCCTGGACTATTATGCTAGCCAGCCATGCTGGGTACTTTTTTTTCCCATCATCTTCCCACCTCAAGATACTTTCTCTCCATTTCTCTACCCTCCTCTATGCCTCAAGAGGCTAACCTCTACTTACTGCAACTCCCAGCTTTCCTCCTCTGTGGCTTCCCATTGGGTTCAGCTTCTGGTAATAGGAATAAGTCAGGAACAGCTTCCTACCATTGTGGTTTCCTGGGTGCTTCACCATCCTTTGTTAATTCCCTTAACCCTGCTCACACCCCTGTAAACAGTCCCTCAGTAATCTCTCTACAGTTAAGGACTTTGAAAGTGCCATCTCTTTCCTGCCAAGATTCTAACTGAAACTTGGGCTAACTCATATCCCCGGTTCCAGTCTGTTCCCACCCATCCTATGCTACCGCTAGACTAATAGAGCTTAGTCACAAACCTGATGATAGTTCCTCAATGACCTATAGTGGTGTTCAAGTTAAAGTCCATATCCCTTGGCTTAGCCCACAAAGCCCTCCATGATTTGATCGTATCTATGATCTAGCCTTATCTTCCACACTGCTCTTTCCTTCCATAATGGAAAACTATATGCTTTTCCTCAAACAAACCATGCTAGTCATTCCTCCTTTTCTTTCCTTTCTGTTTTCTTTTAATAGAATTCTTTCTCTCTCTTCAGCTAGCTAAATTCTATTTTGTAAAAATTCAGCTCAAATGCCCCCTGGGATCTTCCAGTCTCATTGAGATGCCCACCAATGTGTATATATATATATATATAATATATATATATATATATAATATATATATATATCATATTTTTATCTGACTTCAGTAGTAATTATGGATTAATGTTGTCTCCCCCTCCCGCGTATGAAACATCCTGAGGGCAGGGTACGTGACTTCTTTTACCTTGTAGATCCTAGAAAGATTTGATCCAGAAACTTACCTATAACTCTGGCATGTGCCCAGTGACCACACACTCGGTGTTGAAACCCTTGAATGATATGTCCCTCCCCTTAGCAGAGACAAACTAAGAAAGGGTTCTCTCTCCTTTCTCTCTCTCTCCTTTCTGATCACTGTTAAAAATGCTCCTAAATCTCTCAAAACTCTAATCTAGGGCCTTGAATCCTCAGTATTACTCTACATAATGGGAAAATGATCACTAGTTATTCTTCCCAGACCAGAGTCTGAGAAATAATAATAAAGGAATCTCTCTGGAGATCATATTCTCAGCAGCCACTCCTGCTCTTGCAATGGATCGATTAGCCTCCTTCCAAGGAACATGGCTAAGAATGGGAGTCTGGGAGGACTCGGAGGACAATCCCAGCTGAGCAGGCTTTGCACTAGACATGGATTTCCCAGTTCCTCCCTATGGGAATTTATAGGGTATTTTTGTGTGTGTGGATTTGCTTGTCTTTAAGAGAACAGAGAGTCAAGTTCTTCGGAGAGCTGACAAGAGATTCTTAAAAAGACAGTCACGCCTGTCATCATCCTGGTCCTTGTTTGTAGTCCTAAATTTAAGAGAAGGAGATAGAGAGACATAGACAGACAAACTGACAGACAAAGAAAGGCAGACAGACAGAGAGGTTGACACTCATTAGTAATGTGATATTATTGTCATTTCCTGAATGACAAATCTAATCGTGAAAACGTTCCTCTTTTTACAAAAACATAACCTTCCCCTACATCAAAAGTTTCGTCTCAGGCAGTAGAAATGGATGCAGAGGGGATGCAGGAACTCTAAACATCGCCCTATTACTTTTTCTCAGTCACCGAAATCTCACATCCTCAAATTACGCACTTGATTTTGGTTTATAAATCACCATGGTAATAAGCACGACACAAATAACTCTTAGAGTTCAATCAGAAAAACACTAATGATGAAAATGAATGATGAAGTAAGGGCTTTGTGCACTAGTTCCAACTACACTGCTCAGAATAAATAAAGCACTTGTGCTTTCTTGAATCTGGGGGTACTGGCCCTTTTTGCCTAGAGAGAATAAGGACAGAAGAAGTAATAGAGAGAAAAATGGATTTACTGAGTCAAACATAGTTTAAAAATAAGAAAGATAGCCTGAAGACTGAACAGGGGAAATAAGAGCACCTTCAATAAAAATAAGCTAAAGAAAAACAAAAAAAAATTTTTTTAATTTTTAAAAGAAAAACATCTCCCAACAGGTTACAGTTAAATATAAAATTAGTGACTAAAGTGGAGCCAAACAAGCCTAAGAAATGGTTAATAATGTTTTGTAAGTTCAGTCATGATAGCATTAACTAGGAAAAGTCTGTCTTTCAATATTTTGGCAAAAGCCTGAGAAAGAACCAACAGGGGTTTTCACTCAGCACCTTAAAAGCCTGTCTTTTCCTTGGGGTTTCTGCAGCCAATGAAAGTTTGTCATGATGATGTAATGCTCCTGAGTTGTGTTTCAGCACCGAGTCTGTGGTCACCGGATACCATGCCTGAGATATAGGTAAGTTTCTGGATCAAATCTTTCTTTCCAGCCTGTTCCCCTGCTTAAACTAATTTCAGCAGAGATCATTTGTTTCACTTCTATTTTGCTATCTCTGAACAATTTTTTTAATGTGGGCTAGGGTGATTATAGGATTGTAAAGACAGCTGGTAAACAAAATGATGGGATCTCTGAGTCAATTTTCCTCTGTTATTAGTATGAAGGCTTTTACTCCTCAGCAATTTATCATCACCTCAGAGGGAAAGAGCAGCAAACAGCGTTATGTTTTATTTGTTAAGGGAATCCTAGTCATTTAACAAACATGTTTTACTAGAAAGATGTTTTCAGGGAGATGGAAAAGATTTCTTTTTAAGGATCCAAACTGAATTTGACTTATATTATTAAGTGAGCCCCATAGAACTGTAAGCAAAGAATAAAGTTTCAATGTTTATTATAAGTAGAGAATACATAGGTCCTGCCCTCCCAAAGTTTAAACCCTAGAGAGAGAGAGAGAGAGAGAGAGAGGCAGCACACTGTTTTTTCTCAATTTTTAATTTTAAAACAATTTAAAAAGAAAAAAAAAGCTGAAGATTAGTGACCTGCAATAGCCTAATAGTTATATGAAGTTAGATGGAGAAAAGTTAACTCTAAATAAATAAGCCAATTCCAATACCTGACTGTGCAGATACTTTTATATGTTAGCACCGTTTTAAAATTTGGAATATTTCAAAAATTTGAACTGGGTAACCAGCACAACCAATGAAAATGTAGTTCTTTATTTTCTTTCCATGATACCCTCTGCAAATGTGGAGATTTTAAAAGAACTCTTACTGATACCAGTCAAGCTACGTATGTTCAAGTAACGTGAATTACAGAAAACAATTATCCAGGTAATTCAAGATTTTAAAAAAAAATTCAAGAGTGCTACTGGGGAAAAAGCGAATGAGTGGGGAGAGAAAGCCCCAGGGAGGGTAGGAGTTTAACAGTGTGTTACGAGAGACACTGATTGAATTATCCAGATAATTAGTCATCTTTCACCTTAACTCTGATCATATAGACACAGACTCTGAGAAGAGCCTCTAAAATAAAAGTGTGGAAAAGAATTATCCTCAGCCATGAGGAATGGCAGAAAATGTTAAGTGTTGTAGAATTTCTAACAGGAAAAATATTTTTTCTTGTTTTGTAGAAACTTATGTCTGATGGGTACTGTTGCATGTTTTCTTTTATTAAAAACTTCTCAACTTTCTAGTCTGAAAGCTACTCTACTTTCAGCTGAGTTTATCAATTACACATCACTTTCCACTGAATTTTCATTCACTTTTCTTCTAAAGAACTTGTCATCTCTCTACCATACTTCCTAAATTGTTAAGAGATACTCGCCCCTTACATTAAATTATCCTCTTCTCTTTTCTTCCATGGTTAACTCATTTTTCTCTCAGCTTAATAACTGAAATCCCACATACTTGTTATTATAAAGTAAACCTTATATAAATTTTAAAATGTATTAATCAGCATAATGTTAAATGACTCATTTTCCTTTTTTAACCATAATTTTCCATATTATTGCTCTGGTACAGTACTTGGTACTGACACGTGGGACTTAATAGATGAAATTCCATACGTCAGTAGCATCTTTTTTTTTTTTTTAATTATTAGCACCTTTAATTATTATTTATTTATTTTTTTGGCTGTGTTGGGTCTTCGTTTCTGTGCGAGGGCTTCCTGTAGTTGCGGCGAGCAGGGGCCACTCTTCATCGCGGTGCGTGGGCCTCTCACATCAGTAGCATCTTATGCTTTGTTTTCTGCACCATCCGTTCTGAACAGGTAGCCAATATGGCAACAAGAAGGGGTACAGAGTCCTGCTCTAGAATTGAGAGAATGAGAGGTGCTTTAGAAGGGCTGATAGAAGGAGAAAACATTTCCAGGAAAGAGAAACAGAATGGATAAGGTGGAGAATAATGAGAACAACAGGAGATGACCTGGCTTCTGATACAGAATTTATTTGGTTTGGGGGCCTTGGTCTATGCTGAAATCCCAGGCCTTTATCACAGAGCTTTGGTGTGGCAGGCTTAGCTCACTTGACTTGGGCTCCCAAGTCTCCCAGCACCCAGCTGGAAGCAGAAAGGGCATCCATGTGGAGTAAAGCAGGCTCATTAGTTATCAAGTGGGCCTTTGGAGAGGCCCAGAAGGAATCTCCTGGGGTTCTGCTTGATCTAGGGAAACTCTTTGATCCTCACTCTGAGATGTAACCATGCAGAAAAAATCAAAAATTTTTAAACTCTGTCTCATAAGGAAGATATTGCTTCAGGGAAGACTTTAGGATGTGATCTGAGCACAGACAGGGACCAAGAACATGCCCTTGTGATTCATTTTGAGGACAGAGTGGACCTTGGAAAAGACTATCCAGGGTAGATCTCTTTGTGCTCATAAGATCAGAAGGTTTCAGTCCAATTCCAGCATTCCTGGAATCAGAAGGTTTTATCTATTTGAAAGACAGCCTAGAGGATTTGTAAGTTCCCAAAGTCCAGTAACTCAGAAAGGAAGTTTTGTTGGGAAAAAACCACTAAAACTACCATAGTACTCCACCATATATAATAAAGTAGGTGCCATTTGATTTTAAGAACTATCTTTTAAAATACCTTACTTTCTATTTCACCCTAAAAGCATTATTGCATTAAGTAATAGCATCTTCCATAAATAGAAATGGTCTAGGCTTATTTAGTTTTTTCCCTTACCCATCTGTACAATGGAGAGGGAGGCACATTGGTGCCACTGTCAGAAGAAAAGAATGATGATAAGGAGAAAAGGAGTTAGCTATACCTTCCCCGTATGAATATTGGGAGCTAGAGCACTTCCTAAATACATGGAAAATTTAAATGTGGGAGCGTATGTGAGGAGGAAGGATAAAAAATTTAATAGTCATGCTCAATTATAATTACACAGTGAAGGTCCACGGGGCACCTACCATGTGCCAAGCATGAAATTAGATGCTGAGTACACAAAGGAGAAGACACCTTTTCTATACTCCAAGAGCTTTCAGTTTTCCTTGAATTGTTAAGTGTTAAAGAATAAAATAGTTTTTCATCAAGCACAGAAAAGTAGAAGTGTGTGATAACATGAGGATGGCCATATGTCCCAGTTTGCCAAAGATGGTCCCCGTGTATGCCTCTTGTCCTGGCATAATTATCAACCGCACTTCTGTGCATTTTCAAATGTTCCCTGACTTGTCACTAACAGATGAGGAACCATTAAGAGATTTAAAATAGGAGTTAAAGGAGGGGGACCATTAACCCAGGTGAGATATTCGGAGACCCTGACCCAGGGCAGTGGTCATGGTGATGCAGGGGAGCAAACAGCATCCATTTCTCCTCCTTTTAGAAGCAGCCTCCCCACCTCCTTTGGGAGACTGTCTCCTGTCCCTTTATGTAAATTAAGGGCACTGTGCTTTCTCCAAGCCAAGGGGTGGCATGAGACCAGTGAGCCAATGGGACACTCTCTCCTGGAACTCTGCCCCTTGAGCAGAATGAGATGAGAGAAGACCAGTGGTGAGGGGGAGCTTGGAGAGCGTGCAATCTCGCAGCAGTGCACAGACTCAGTCTCCCCATGTGGTTCCTGCTGCAGAGACCCCCAGAATGGCATGGGCCCTGTGGTCTGGGAGTCAGTTTCTTCAGCCTTTCTTTCATTCTGTGAGTTTCCTCATAGCCTTCCAATCAATATCTTTTTGGTTTAAAGTAGCCAGAGTTCGGTCTCTGGTACTCACAACAAATGAATCCACACCCATCCCGGTGTTGTCAAGAGGCTGTACTTACAGTTGGAGGGGAAGAGGGAAGGAAAAGTGATACACTCACTAGCCAGCACTTTTCTTTTTCACTCTGTATCTTAACCATTATGTTTGTAAGTGAATGCCATGCCATAATCTCCCTCTATCACTGTATCACTGTAAAATGCTCTGTCTACTTCATTGCTTATTTTCTATTATCTACGTATATATACACAAATGGGGTGTGCTTCGTAAAAAGATAATTGTTAGTATTGAATCTGAAGATCTTGCCTCTGCCACTGAGGGTCCACTAGCCCAGGATTTGTTTCCTTACCTCCTGTGATGGTTCCAGTACTTCCGCAGGGGCTGCAAAAACAAAACGCTAGGATTTCACTTAAAACAAACAAAACTTACTTCTCAAACAGACCTCTTCCTGGAGGTTATTTGTCAATGAAACGAATGCGCATGGGTGACCTGAAGGAAGTTTTTATTTTGGCACTGTTCTCCTTTAAACCATTCGAGGCACGGAGTGTTGCCTCTGCGGTTCTAACGTGGCTGGAGGGTGCTGAGCCGTGATCTAACACGGGCAGCACACACTTGCTTCAGGTAGGGGAACAAATGAAAATTGGGGAGGGCAAGACTACACACCGCGATTGGTTGGATTTTGATGCAGCAAACACTCTAACGTCCTGAAATATGGGATGCAGGATGTCTCCACAGAGGCACTGTGCTACAGTTCTTGAAAGGCAGGAACAAATTTAAACTGGGTTTTGTAAAAACAAATGACATCATTTCTGCATACTCTGAAACGCTGCAGCCCCAGTGGAACATTTTCTCATTTTCCCCTTTGCTCTGTATGTGTCTGACTGCAGGGCTTCAGGTTTTGATGCTGCACGTTTCACTGGCTAAATCTTGCAAGGAATAACCTTTCATCACTTGCCTCTAAAAATAATCAAATCCAAGAAGAAAATATAGAGGCATGTAAAAGTTCATTTAAACTCACATTTAATCTCCATGCACTGTTATCTAGAGACATGACAGCACATGGGAAGAATTCTAGGGATTTGAAGGAAACAGTAACAAAATGCTGTTTGGGGGACTGTCATCATGGAAATTATGGCACCGATTTATCTTGGATGGCCTTCATCGTACAGTGTGTGGTGTGGGGACTTGGAGGAGTAGGATTTCCATGTAGGGATTATTCTGAGTTTGCACTGTTAGCTGCAAGAGTAATCAGGGATCTGTTATAGTTACGGTAGTCGGTTAAGAGCTATACTGAAATACTGTTCCTCCTTGTAGAATTCTAAAAAAAATAAAAGACATGCAAGTTCAAAAGTTTTTTTTAAAACACAGCAGAGTTAGCTGACTTTCAGAGCGTGGTTTTTTTCATCTTCAGAAGCTGGACACCTAGAAATGTAATAGTGAATCATCAACATATCAAAATGCGATGGAAATTTTCTCACCAAGAAAACATTTGTTTAATCACTGTCTTTAGCCAAAGGACGTCCCAGGAAGCTCCCTATTTGTCAATGTCAGTCCTGTAGGAGCAAGTGAATGGGCAAGAACAGTGAGAACCCACCAAGGCTTGAAGCCTACCTGGTTTTCTCAATTCCATCCCAAAACCCAGACCCTACTGTTCACCTTCCTAAAACCAGTTCCCACAGCTAATTCTGGAAACTGCTTTTCTCTGTTGAGCAGACTATTAAAATCTTTTTAGTTCAATTTTCTTCAATATTATGATGAAATGGAAAACAAGAAATGAATCTCAAAGTACAAAGATGAATTTTATGTTAAAAATTACATTTAGTGACTTCCGAACTGAGGTTTGACACCATACACCCTCAAACTTAACGGTGATTTTTTTAGGAGGTAGGGGCAATATGATGGTTGCCTTTCTCTCTGAAATGAAACCAGCCTAGGGAGAATCTTCAGGAGAAATGGAGAAACAAGTCCATACATACACCCCTGTCCTCCCCCTTGAATATTAATTTTAATCTCTGTTCTCAGTTCTGCATATACTCCCTTTGACCTTCAAAGCCTAGAGGTCATCTTTGAGAACCCCACTCTTATTTATGCCATTATGAATCAAATGATGGCTACTGTGTAGACCCAAATAAAGTCGTATACCAGCAATCAGAAACAATCTCTAACTAGAGTTACATTCACTAGTGAGAAAATGCAATAGACTATCTGATCAAATAAACATTTCTTTATTATTAAGGATGATACCATTTATTTATTTCCATTGCCCTCCTCTTCAAAATTTCCCTCTCATTCTGAAAGAAATTTTTAAAAATATTTTTCTGCATCATTTTTTCCATTCAACTGAAATTGTTTCCACTTTAGAAAGAAACCCAACTAGGTCTTCTTATGGAACTAAACGTGACTTCCTCTTGCTGTAATCATTTGTCCTACTAGAGATACTTTGTACATATAGGAATTCTGCTTTATTCTTCCCAGTCTGGGAAAAGGAAAAGAAAGAACTTTCTAGCATTTCTCTATCTCTTTCTGACCTTCTAGTACCTCTCTTCCTCTTTCCTATTTTGTCTTTCTTTCACCTCCCCTGAACTGCTGGAGCTGAAAACACAGAGCTAGAAACTTAGAGCCAAAGTGACTGCTCTTGCCCTCCTTTGGCCTAAAGTCACCTGAGCCTTAAAATTTAAAAAAAAAAATTTTTTTTTAAAGAAGAAGTAGAAAATAGGAAGGACACAACAATTTCTAAGTTCTACTCTCTCTGCTTTGAAGTCCCTCCCTGGCATGCACACGCTATTGGAATTTCCTTTCAAAATATATCTTACTAGCACTTAAAACTGAGAGTTTATAAAAAGGGAGGAAGTATTAGGAGATGTGAAGAAACTTACTTAAATTTAATTTGCTTTTGCTGATAATTTTTGTGTAACCCAGGACAAGTTGATGGTATTTAGAATACAATGGAAATTCTACCACTAATTAAATTTACCCAAATTTTTATAGAAAAGAACCCCATGCTGCTGACATCATCGTGTATATGTTCTACTCCAGTGTATAAGGCAAGTGAATAAAAAGGTATTGTGAGAGGCATATATGGGATGCAAGGACAGAAAATCACCAGAGAAGCACTAGTCAGATGCTATGGCTCTTCTGTTCAGAACTTTCCATGGCTTCCCATCTCTTTCTGAAAAAGCCCAGTGCCCTTGCGAAGGCCTTGATTTCCTTCTGCACTCTGCCCCTCCTTCCTGTCTGACCTCAACTTCTCCCCTCTCCTTCTCATTCCTCAATTCCAGCCACACTAAACTTCTTGTTGTTTATTGGACAGTCCAAACATATGTCAGCTTCAGGACCTTTGTATAAACTAATTCCTGTGCCTGGAGCAGTGTTTGTCCAGACAGCCAAGCGCTAGCTCCTGCGTTTCCTTCAGATCTCTGCTCCAATGCCATCTTTTCCATTGGATTTTCCCCGACCACATTATCCGTCAACAGTACTTGCTACTTCCAGTATCTTGATCCCCTGTAGCCTTCTTTGTTTTTTCCAGAGCACATATAAACATCTGACATCCTGTGTATTTGTTGATTTGTTTATGATCTACCCTACCCCTTTGGAAGGCAATCTCCATTAGAGCACGGACTTGGCTTTGCTCCCTGGTGTTGACAACCATGCCCAGCGCAGAGAAGGGACTTCTTAGCAAATATTTGTTGAATAAATGAATGAAGAATGAATGAACTTCCAACTTGGAAATACTGAGATAATATCATATTTCTAAGACCTCTTTATTTTTGTGTCTTGGCAGCAAAATCATACTTATCTTTGTTGCTGAAGCTTAAATCAGTGACGTTGGAATTAGACATGTTTAACATGAAAATATAAACTCAGTTTTTTTTCATATTTAAAATTATACATTGAAGTTAGTGACATTTCTTTCTAATATAATCCGCTTTTGTTCCTTCACTGTTATACATATTGCCTTTCCTCTTCTTTCGTTGCTTAAAAACTAAGACAGTATTGCTCGCTGGTCTTTCCAGTAAATTCTCATGCAGTAATTTCCTTGATTATGTGTTTCATTTGGCTCCGGCTCAGAAAGCTCTCCTCCACCTTCTTTTCATTCCTAACGTTCCCTCCATTCCTGTCCGTGTCTCTGAAGCCCTCGAAACTGTGAACTATGAAAGTATTCTCTCTCAATTAATTTTTCAAATTTCCTTCTACCGTGGTCCTCGCCTGACCCGCTACATTGCCTTGTCTTTCCCTGCTGGGAACTCTACTCTTTGGGATTCCTCAGACTATAATCTTTGGGCAAATACAGTGGACTGAGAGCGCTCACGGAATTGAATTCTCATGAAGCTTTTGAGGAAAGTAATCCCTGATTTCAATGAGTCATGTAAAAGATGGGCTTCAAAACAAGCTGGCTTGTCCCTTTCCTTAATAGTAGTAAGTTGAGAAGGAGAAATATGTTAAATAAACAGCTAAAAGTTAACGTAATTTTTAATCCTGTGTTTCTGCATTTCTTTTTTTGCTTTTTTTTAACTCATCAGCATAAAAATTGTTTTTTCTATTTACTTTCCTCTGAATATTTTAATTTTTTGTTTTTAAAATTTTTTAAATTGACGTATAACTGACATACAAAATTACATTAGTTTCATGTGTACAACATAATGATTTCAGACTTGTGTAGATTGTGAAACGATCACAATAGTCTAGGTAACACTGTCACCGTACATAATTACAAAAAATTTTTTTTCTTATGTTGAGAACTTTCTTAAGCAACTTTCAAACATGCAATACAGTATTATTAACTCTAGTCACCATGCTGTACATTACATCCCCAGGACTTATCCATCTTATAACTGCAAGTTTGTACCTTTTGACCCCCTCATCCATTTCTCCCAGCCCCCAACCCAACCTCTGCAATCATTAATCTCTTCTCTGTATCTATGAGCTTAGTATAAAGCTCTTTATAGTGTTCTAAGCTGCAAAAGAATTTAGGACAGTATACTTTTCCATCTTACATAACTTCACAAAGTAACACTTGCCAATAAAATCCTGCCATTTTAGCCTCTCTTCTTTTTCCCTACGCCCAACTCTCACATGGATCTGAATTTGTGTAAAAATATTGCTGAACTTTCTGCAATGATGGAAACGTTCTATATCTGCCGTGTTCCATACACTAACCACTAGCCACATGTGGCTAGAGCATTTAAACATGGCTAGTGCAACTGGGGAACTGAGTTTTTAACTTCCAGAGGCATCTTTAATGAAGATGAATTTCACTACCAAACATGGAAATGGTGGATGACACGCAGCCAATTTACAATCTACATCTCTAGTCACCTGCAAACCCCATATCCTTATCTTCTCTCGGTCACACACTTTATTACTCCCAATAGTTTTCAGGCAAATTTCTTAGGAAAAATAAAACTGCAAAACTACTTTGACAGTCAACCCTCAGGTATCTGTACTGAGAGAGTACATTTATCAGTAATAAAATGAAGCCAGGACTTCACATTAACTTTGGGTTTAAAATCTTGTGCATTGACTCTGCTACTGCAATTGTAGACTATAGTTAATTTCATTCCTGTTGACCACAGTGTACAGGTAGTTATAGGCCATGATTTTCAGATGGCAAAATTCAGAACAGAAAGAGAAAGTGACACCAAGACCTCGAAACGAGACTTCTGAAATATCACAGATGTTTGATTGTATAACATTTAAATTCTCCCATTTTTGTCAATTCACTATTATTACCTATGATATTTTGACATTAGTTGAAAATTAACAGTGTTCTTCGCAATACCGTGGTTTTAAAACATAAAATTTCAGGCTTATCCAAATGAACTCATTCAACTTAAAATGTGTTTATGATACTATAGAGGATTCATTTGATTCTTAAATTTTCAATCTTTATAATTAGAGAACCCTTCTATATCATGGGTCATACCAAAGTTCTCTTTATCTTTGCCTCTTTGTGTTTTTACACGGGATATCTTTTTTATTACTCTCTAGACATCAAGTCTGCACTGAGATGCTACAATGGTGCCAGACCAGTGAGTAGGAGCTTAGCCCTCAGTCACACAAAATATATTGAAAGTCCAGGGGCAAAAAACACTTCCCCGAGTGCCACAGTGCCTACTCTGCAGATCAGTATTTTTTAGGTAACCCCTAAACAAAACAAATCAAAAAGACAGCAACTATACTATCCCAGGAGAGCCATGATAAACATTGACATAAAGATTCTGGAAAGTCCAGTAGCAAAGAAACCTATTGGCTTTTTTTCAAACTCAGTGCTCTTCTGTGACTTTAACCTTTGAACACTTTATCTTCTCACCTGACATCTCTTAATAGCCTATGGAACTAATGTTCCAGGGAATACACTAGGCCTTAAGGTATTTCTAAGTATCAATTTCCTGTTTCCAAATATTCTGGCTTATTCTAGATCTATATACATTCAACAGGTTCAGAAACCCTATCAATTCAACAGAATGCCAGATTAAGAGGTTTCCAAGAGATCGATAAGACCATTAGATAAATAAATAAACTAATAAATAAATAAATAACTTCCACTGGGTATTCCTAGAGTCCACACCGAGAACTTCTCTGACAGTTTACAGTTGCTTTGCCAAGAGGCTTCAAACATATCTGGGATCACAATTGCTCTTCAAGCTACAGATTTGTCATTAATTGTAGATGCAATTGACTGCATGATTATTGCCTATAAGCAGGCTCTTGTAGACAAGATTTCCTCTATTGAAAACACCTAGAGGGTCTGTTACGAATAGCAGTTCCCCAGACCAGATAACACACAGTAGCTTTTATGACTTGCCTTAGTTTTAGCCTGATTTCTTTGAGACAGCAGGAAGGAACTCTCGTACATAATTTAGTTTAGAAAATTATTTGTGTGAGGACTGCCTATGAAACTACTGTGTGGTGAAAATGAAAAGTATCTTTGAAAGTCAAAAAGGCATCATTAAAATGGTTTTCCCTCAGGAATAAGACTGCTTAACGGCTTCTTCAAAACAAATAATAAGTGAAAAGGAAAGGATTTACAAGGTGTCCAGATTTTAGAATTTTACAGTTCTGAGTTATGTTTTATCTCCCTAATAATTACTGTCTCCAAACCACTTAAATATGTGACTCTCACAGAGAGTGCCTTTATCTGTGTCTAAATTCTTTTCTAGGAAAGATTTCTATCCAGGCTTTTAATCTATATTTAAGAAGAAGTTGAAACCAGGCTATGGAAGCAGATTGCATGAGATAGTACTGTGTAGAAGACAAACTGAAGTCAGAAAGACATAGGTTCAAATCCCTACTCTAACAATTGTAAACTGTGTAACCATACAGGATATTTACCTTTTCCGAATGTCAGTTTCTCTATCTGTGAAATGGATATCACAGCACCCTACAACAAAAGATAGTCAAGAGAATCCGATGAGACAGTGTATGTAAAGCATTTAAAATCAGGCCTAGAAAATAGTAAAATATGTTAAAATATACTAGAAAATGGGGATTATTACTCTAAACAATTATTTTGGTCTAAGAGAACTTTCAGAATTATTTTTTTTCTATGTAGTTTCTGGAATATAATATTCAAGCGTCCGTTTCTTTAAACTATGTACCACATCGATCCCCTTCCTTTATTAAACAAATGCTCAAGTCACGAAGGATCAGGAGATAAGAGAAAGTCCTGGCCACTCAGAGGTCACCATCGAGTCGAGAGACAGCTGAGGCCCAAATCCTGGCAGCGCATCACAGCAAGTGCATAATGGGAGAGGTGTGATCACGGTGCTGTTGGAAGACAGGAAGAGAGTGGCAAGCTCTGCCCAAGTATGCAGGCTCTGTCCTCTTAGGGAAGAAAGAAGAGAAGCTGGGCCTTGAAGGACCAAGGGGATTTGCCAGGTGGAGGAATGGGATGGGTCTTTCAGCAGATGCATCGGGAAATGAGATACTCAGTGGAGCTAGAGAGTGTATATGTGTGGCTTGTAGGGAGTGGAGGAAAGACAGGAAGAAAGAGTTTCAAGAGTGTTCATATAAGGGGCTTAAAAAGCCAAAAGTGGTCAGACCGGAAAGAAAAAGGAAAAAATGGTAATTAAGTTACTGAACACCTACTACGGCTGGCATCCTATCAGATGCTTCACCTACGACTTTGCATCTAAATCATAGGATGACACTCCGAGATAAGCAGTATCCTCTCCATTGTGCAGATGAGGAAAGTGTGGCTCTCAGAAGTTAAGCAAGTTGCTCAAAGTTACAGAAAAAGAAATTGAAGAAATTTGGATTCCAGCCCAGGTTTGTTGAACCACAGAGACGATGCCAACCTCTATTTTAAGCAAGGGGAACCAGTGGGGGTCTTTAAAAAAGGAAGTGACCTCATCAAAAAAGTGTTTTTTAAGGAAAGTATGGTGACAGAATATAAGATGATGGACTGGAAAAAGAGAAGGCTGGAGATTAGGAGATTAGGTCGAGGTTATTGCAGCTTTGCAGGGGAAAGATGAGGGAGGTTTCAGCGAGCCAGCTCCTGTGCAGATGGAGAGGACAGAAACACTTCCTAGAGAAACTCCAAAAGGCTTGGGTACCAACTGGATGTGAATATACCTAGAATAAAATCTCTGAGCTTTATGATAGAATGTACGCAAGGGAGAATAGTGAACTACTTTATTTTAAAACGGTATGTTAATTTGGAAGAGCAGAGTCAAACACGCAGCATTATGTCATCTAAACCCGTCCTATCCAAAGTGTAGTCCACAGGCCAGCACATCGCTACACCCAGAAGTTTGTCGGAAATGCCAGATTTCATGCCCTGCTCAGGACCTTTTGAAACAATCTGCATTTTAACAAGATCACCATGTAAAAGCAGCACTAAACTAAAAGATCTAAAATTGAGGGTAATAGAGGAGGAAGGTGTCAGAGAAAAGAGGTAATTTTCTTTAAAAAATAGGCTCTAAACCCTGAATTTTGACCATGAATCTACAATCTTTCAAAAGCATTCTGGTTAGCAGTGATCTTATTTCCTATTACTTTTATTATGTTAAGAAGTTTCTAGAAGAAGCAGCCACAGGTGCTGACATAGCCAAGATGTAAAAGGCAGATGCTCATTCAATTCAGTATTTTATAAAAGACTGCCAAATCCAAGCTGTAACCAAATGATTAGGTGGCATTTGATTTGCTCATTTGGAATGTCAACAGGGATAATGCTTACCTAAGCTCTGTGCTGTCTTATATTGTCCTTCAGTTACCGGGAAAAGGGAAATCCAAAGAGAGTATATTTTATCATCATGACTGACTGAAAGGGGGGCAGAACGGAAAGATCTTAAAATATTTTCTGAACTTTCAATCCATTCACTCAATACATGTGTGTATTAGAGTGTGTGTCTGTGTGTGTAATGTTGAGAAGGTCTTGAATGCCGTCCTGAATTTATTTTTCTCTCCAACTGTTATGGATCCAAAGTCTGTAGATTGTACCCAACAATTAATGAGAACCAGAGCCAAGACAGATAGGTTCGGTAGAGCCTGGAAGGGAAAAAAAATAATACACCTCAGAAAGGTACACCGGCTAAAATTCTTCACGCAAGATTTGCCCTGGAATCTCTTCTAAACCACTGGCCCAGTGATTTGTACCAGCTTTCTCCCATTCCATCTACCCTGATGAGCACTGGTATCCTTTGTAAAGAATATTGGGACTATATATTCTCCTTGTCTTATAATTTGATCCTTTAGCTGTGATGGGCAAATTTAAATATTTTGTCTTGGCTCAATAAGAAAAGTGTGTATACAGTTTAAACATTGGCAAGTGGCCAATGCGATGTTTCCTCTCTGGTCCGTGCATCCTCATCCCTGTAATGGCAGTATCCTGAAGACAGTAGGATTCCATTGCTCTTTTCATCGTCACTGTTGTTTGTTAACAAACTTTTCTGAGAAGTATGATCAAGCACTGTTCTAGGCTCTGGGGCACAGAGGTGACCAAAGCCACTGCTCACACACACCTGACATCCAGGTGAGCAAAACAGATAATGAACAAATGGAAAATACAACCATAAGGTAATGTTTAGTAGTGATAAGTGACAACAAAAAAAGCATAAATGTGGGGTCATGAGGAAGAGAGCAATAGGGATGCTGTTTTAGACAGGGTGTTAAGTCAGATTTCTCTGGGGAGCTGAGACCTGAATAAAGTAAAGAGGTCAGACTTGGGAGGAGAGGAGTTCCAGGCTAAAGGAGCTGCAAAGGCAAAGACCTTGGGGCGGAAGCGCGTTAGGCATGTTTGGGAAATGGCTAGAAGGTGAACACGGCTGGAGCAGAGGGAGAGGGAAGAAGAGTGAGAGAAGATGTTCAGCCAGGTGCTATCATGTAGGTCCTTGAAGGACACTGAAGGTCATAATAGAGTTAAAACAAAAACAAACAGGCAAAAAAAATCTTTCACTTACTGAGACAGGCACTACAGTAATAAGACATATATATGCTAGTCTAATCCTCACGATAATCCTATATATGGGTATCACCATTATCCCTCAAGAAAAATGAGATTTAGAAAGATTAATCAACATGACCAAGGTCAGACAGCTACTGAGTGTTGGAGCTGGGATTTGAACCCAGGTCTGTCTGATACCAGAGGCCATTATACTTTCCACAATGCTGTTACGACAGCTGGATCTCTGGAATCAAAATTTACATGCAGTTAATAGATGGAAATACTGTGAAATTCAAGTAAAATAGACATGGCTGTGATCCTTCTAAGTTTAATGAAAGGGTAGAATTATATTCTCTAGTCTTGACCACAATTAAATTTTATTTTTGGCCACGTTTTTCATGCTCCTAACACAGTAGGATTCTCACTGAATGATCAAAGTCCACAATAATTTTGTACAAGCATTTATTTAAGTTATAAGATAATCAAATCTTTATAACATCTAGTTAACCTCTCATCGGACTCAGCAGACAGTAAGCCATCATACACAGCTGTGAAGACATTTTCATTTCAAAAATATTTGATATTGGGTACTGAATTTGAGAGACGGATGTTCAAAATATATAGTAGTTTCTACTTCTTCCTAATTTACATCATCATTGCTAATTTGTGCACCTGCTCTTCTAAATTTAATCTCACAATACATATATCCACTCGAGGAGGTCTGTTCTGTATGTACCCACCCTTCCCTGTCTCATTCTCCCAACCAGAACTCTTGTTCTTAGAACTTGTTCCCTCTCTGCCCATTAAAATCTGCCTGTTCCTTTCATGCCCTGCCCTTCTCGCTGGTGCATTTAATACACTGCCCTGCCTGTGTGATGGATTAACCTTCCTTAAATACATTCTGCTTCAACAACTGGCCATGGGCGGGTGGCTTGACTTTGTCTTCTAAGTCTCTGAGGGCCTGACGTTGCCCATTCATAGATTACGAGACTTTTGGAACAACGACCTTTATTTCTGGCCTCCCAACCACACTTGTATCTTCTGTTGACCAGAATATTTATTTGACTCTTTCGGTTAGTTGAATAATCCCTAATTCATACAGAGCTGATTTATCTGATTGTCACCTTCCCTACAAAGTAGTGTGGTTTTCAAACCTATTTGCAGGCGTTTTCCTCGGAAAAGCCCTAGAATCTGAGTGACCTGGACGCACATTTTCACGACACAAAAACCTACTTGATTTTAAAAAATAAAATCCACTTAGGATAAAAATAAGCCAGGTAGGTCTCCTTTCCTCCAATACCTTCTCTCCTACAAACTGCTAAGTTTTAGAGCTAGTTCTTTTTAGGAAGCTCTGCTCCATGGGGCAATAAGTTTTTGTAAGACAAATGGTATAATTTTGTTTTCCATTAGGTCACTGGTGACAAAATTAAGCTAAGTAGCACCTGTCTATGAACACTTCAGTAAAAGTTCTGTTCATGTAGTTCTTTTTTAAGCAAAAAGCAGTCTTTTCTTATGCTCATTTTATACTGAAAATAGACTTGATATCAGAGGCCATGTAAATCAGGTATAAATTATAAAAGGTTTTTACTTATTTTCAGGACGACAGTGTTTAAAATACTCTAGGTGCTCCAACAGTTGGTTGACGTGCAGAAGCTGCAGAAATTTTGGGCTTGTAAAGAAACTGCAGTGTCTAAAACTCTCCAGAAGCACTCAGAATGACAGGGCTCTTAACCAATAAAATGTGAGATTCAAGGAAAACATTGTCACAACTCAGCAAATAATAAGAAGCAGGTATAAGTATGACATCATTGAAAAACACTCTCATTGGCGGTTCCTCTGTGTGCGGTTACTGTTCTATTTGTGGAAGCAGCAGCCTTATTCAAATTAACCTTTTCACGCAGAGGGGAGGAGGGAGGTGGTGAGTAAATACGCTGCAGTCCTTTCCCTGAAGGTGGTGTGCTCTCAAATTCACTTTACATTGCCTGTGAGCAGGCAAAATAAAAATAAATTCAGCTGTGGCAGTGTTTCACAGGGATAATAGCTGCTTGAATTAGATCAGGTCAGTGAAAAGGAATGGAATAGAAGCTGTTGCAGAGTTCCAACAAATTTCTGAATTTTCTCTTCCCTTTTATTCCTTCCCCCCACTTATTATTTCTCCGTGTCTCGTTCCTGGACTCAGTTGCTACATAGACTAAACTTGGTATCCCTCCAATCAGCCATTCGAGGGAGGGATTTCTTTGAATACTAATACCTCCAGCCTGTGCTGTCTAGCAGACAGTTCAGATTAACGGATAGTTCTCTGGCGTGATACAAATACTCAGGAGTATGAAGCTGATGAGGTAATTTAGTCACATTTACTGTAGTCAGCGAGGAACTGTCATTTTCCATCCTATCCCTGTTATATAACATAGGGCCTCCAGCTACCTCTATGATACACAGGAGAGCCCACTCTGTTTTCGACTTGGTTCTTTGCTTTAATTTAGGAGCGCTCCGATGCAGGGGGCAGTCCCTATATCTGGTCCCAGTCTAGATCAGCTTCTAGTACTTTGTACAACTTTGCTCAAATGAAATGCTTTGTGTCTTTGGCTTTATTTCTTTTACAACTTCAAATTTCAGTTTGACTCTCTCTTGTCATCTGTGAAGACCATTCAGGATACAAACCATGTAAAATTTTGAATCCTGCTTTAGAGTAAACCTGCTTTGGTAATTTCTTGTTTCCGATATTTCTAGTTTCTTCCCTTCCCTTGTCACCTCTTCCTTCCTACCTCAAAATACCTCTACTTGTCAAGGAGAAATTTAAAAATGCGAGTGACAAAGGTCTCCAGAAAGTTGACAATCAACCTGTGATCTCTACCACAATATGGGTTGTCACTCTGTTTGGGCACTCATAACAAACTGCCACAGACTAAGTGGCTTATCAATGGCAGAAATGTATTTCTCACAGTTTGGGAGGCTGGAAGCCTGAGATCAGGGTGAGGTGAGGGACCTCACTAAGTGCAGATTTCTCCTTGTCTCCTCCTTGGGTCCTCACACGGTGGAAGGGGCTAGGGAGCTCTGTGGATCTCTTTTACAAGGGCACTAATCCCATTCAGGGCCCCACCCTCATGACTTAAGCATCACTCAATGACCACCTGGGAATACCATCATCTTTGGGGGTTAGGATTTCAACATATGTATTTGGGGGTGGGGGGAGACACAAATATTCAGACCAAACATTAGGCAAAAATGGTTGTATTTCAGGTCAGAAATAAGTTGCTACAGGCAAAGAGCTAGTTCCCACTGCTCCAAACATGCTGCACTATTGCATGTCCTTAAAGAGGTGTTAACCTCTGAGATCTTCCCTTGCTACTCCCCTAAAAATATTAATAATCTTGTCATCAAACGTTAATGACAATGGCACCAGCATGATACCACATGTTACAATCTCATTTGGACTGTCTGTACTTGTTTTGCCTCTGTAACTTACAATTCTTTTACATTTATCTGGGTCTTGTAGCTGTTACTGTGTTCTGAACAAAACTATACAGATTTAGAAAATAGTAGCTTGTGTGAGGAAGGTGCGAGCATTCCGATTTCATCACTGCTGAATGAATAATGCAAGAGAAGGTGAACCGAAGGAGCCCTGGGAAGCTGGTTGACCGGTGGGGAGCAGGTGTGCGCTGAGGCGAGGGGCAGAAACGAGGCAGGAAGGATGGGGCGTAGACTAAGTCACTGTCACCCTTACGAATGGGCCCTGCCCAAGTCCTGTCAGTTTTCTGCCAGGAACCACTGAGAACTATGGGCTCTTTCACGGGGAGCTGCTGAAATCCCAGGAACCAGGTGTCTGGAGCAGTTTTCAGCACAGCCCTCTGTATGTCGTTGAAATCCAGCACTCCTGTGTGCCCAGCTTTCCATTTTTTGACTTTTTGCACCTTCCCCTGCCTAATCCCAACCCTTCCTTTGAAAGGAGACCGTTCCACGGCCAACCTTGGCAAACCACTCCAAGAGAGGAGCTCAGAGGTCGCCGGCTCGACCTGGCGCACCACGCGTCCTCAGCTTACGCCGCCTGAATGCAGCATTGTTCCCGTGCTGAATGAAGTTTTAGAAAATGACTTTCAGATGTTACATTCCCATTCTGGGGCTGTTTTACCCCCTTGCCGTTTATAATCGCGTAAAACTCATCACCTTTGTTTGGCTCTGGACAAAAATGAAAAAAACTCATAAAATAGCATCCTAGATGAGAGGAACTGATATCAGCGGGCAATGCTTCACCTTAAGACCACTACCAAATAATTGGATGATTGCCCTTCCACTGTATTTACCTTTTTAGTTTGTCTATTTGCTTCTTTTGCTGTACCTGCCAAATCCACTGGGTTCTTTTAGGCAGTGCCCGCAAATGACTGTGACCCTCTTTATCTCAACTCTGATCAGAAAGCTGCCTGGTTCTCCTCAGGTTTTTTTCCTCCCGCCACCCCCCACTTCAAACCAGAAAAGTAGCTGCTGAAAGCAGAACAGTTGCTATGGCAACCTCTTGGCAGCTTCCTCAGTGAGTAACAGTGTTGATTTCCCGAGGAGGCCCGGTGGGAGGGGGTGGAGCTCTGAGGAGGGAAAGGAAGGTTACCGTGCACTTAGTTAATATGCAAAACCACTTTCGCAGTGCTGGATGCGCCGTGAATAAGCGCAAACAAAGCCACGCTTGATCAGCTAACACGGACTTTGCACACTAGTTGATCTGTCCAAGGATGCAGATGTTGGCTCTGAGAGAGATTTTGCCATTGGACAGTAAAGGGCACAAGAGGTAATCCGACAAGAGGTTAAACACTATTTTCGTAATGGCTGGCGAATACGGAAGAAATAAACAGACCTGAGGTGTAATTGCCTTGCTCCTCTTTGCTTTGTTCAAAGAAAAACATAGCAATCTAAATCGCAAGGATGGTGTTTTCTCAGAAAAGCTAACACACTGAAGTTCAAGTTTGCATCAATTAAACTCTATGTAAGATAAACCAATATGTTCAGATATAAGCAAGTATAGCATAATTTGGTTTGTGCTGGAACAAAACATACGGCTCAAGTAGCATCTTTCACCTCGGAGTTTTCAGACACAGAAGCAGCATATAGTAACTTGGGGCAGGGAGTAGGGGCGGATACTACTGGTTCTCTCCTCTCTCCGGCTCCTCTCTAACTCTGATGCATCCCTGCTTGTTTCCTGGGGGCTGGACAGGTTGGAAATCAACCCCCGAGAGAGTGCTACGGTGACTGAGTGCAGTACAGTCCTGGCAAAGGTCACCTGCAGGAGAAATTAGCAGACTGTCTGGGAGCAGGGGAGGCTGGCAGCCAGCCCCTTACCTCCTGGCCTGCAGCTTTGCATGTTAAAGAAGAGGTAGGTGGATGGAGCCTGCAGCAGTGAGCTGAGGTCTGCCCAGCAGGTGTCACTAGGGATTTAAAGCTTACCAGGCCTTTGGGACAAGGCCTAGGAAACAGCCGAGTAATGATTAATGAAGCTTACTTTAAAATATTTTTGAGAGGTGGGATGTGAAACAATTCCAAGGAGTTCTCCTTCCAAGGGACGTTAAAACGATAGCTACAACTTGGTTTAAATGATTTCTGGACCATTCTCTCCAAGGCTCTATCTCCATTTCTGAGCCCCCATTCCAAAAACCAGACATGGCCATAAAACACACTGAATCGAACACAGTGGGGAAATTACACAGGCAAGGCGAAAGCAAGTGCAGAAAATCATTATTATGGGTAGATTCCCACTTACAAAATCAGCTTCCATGTCCTAACACCATAGATGTTGATTTTGTGAGTAATCTCAGGGTTTAGATCAGAGTTCACTGTAAAAATGCAAATGCCCCCAGGAGTCACTGTATCCGTGAGGTCAGTTTGTATTTTATCAATGGTTAATATTTGTTAACAAAGCCATATGAAGACTATCTCTACTTTTAAAAAAACTGCATATAAGATGTTATCCACCTCTTAATTTAGGCAACTAGGAATATGCATATGATCACTTTTTTTCTAAGAATTAAGAGTGGGGAAAATTTGTCTCCCCTGAATACTTCTTTGCTGTTTCCCTCTTTGTCTTTGTCTGCCTGGAAGCTCACTATTACATTTCATCATGAATTTCAGTAGCTTCCCAAGCTTAGATTTTCTTGTATAATTTCTCCTCCATTCATTTTACACTCAAATAATGGCTTCCTACCTTGTTTTAATCAGTTTATAGTCTTAACGTATCTGTACTTTTCACTGTGTATATCAACTCACATCCATTTTGGTGTGACATACCCACTTAGAAAGAAGGGAAGGAGAAGAGTGAGGAGGGAGAGAGGAAAGGGGAGAAATAACACGACTCCGTTATCAACACTCAACATCTTACGGTGAACCTGTTAATCACATTCATCTTCAGTTACCTTTTAGAAGGTGGAAAGAGGGAGCTAGAGTCTTGGGGGAGCTGAGCTTGAATGTGCACAGGAGGCTCCCTGTGCCTAAGAAGAAAACTTATGGACTCTGGGCATCTGAATTGGGAGCAGAGGTGTGAACGCACCAAGGAAGTACACCTGCTTCAGGGCTTGGCTGAGCATTATCAGGGAGTGTTTATAATTCTTTTCGAGCACTTTAAAAAGCATCATTAGGTGCAGTTTTACTTGCAAGCTAAATGAAATTTCTGCCAAATAGATATAATCCCACCCATGTCACAGATGAGAAAAACTGAGGTTCAAGGAAGTTGTCATGTAGTCCAGGGCATTAGGTAACAGAGTCAGGACGAGGAACCAGCCCCCTGCTCACATTTCTGCTAACCGATGCTAACTCCAGCCTGGGAAGAATGAAACAAAACCACAGGACATGCAGGGACATCATGAAGAAACCCTTTGTTTTCTGTTCTTTCTCCTGGGGATGCCCCATCACACAATATCGCCAAGAAAACTCTCCCACAAATAAAAACACCAGTCTGCAGTTATGCAATTGGAATGGAATTTCATTACCATCTTAGCCAGTCATTATATTTACTTCTGTTTTATGAGGGAAAGACTAAATGACTTTAGCAGTATTGATGTCTACAGGCCCATTTTCTAACCACAACTCTAACCATTCTCTAACTTAACTGATGTTGTTTTAATGAGAGCTATTGTTATTATGCATTATTAACAAAGGACCACCATTGCTATTAATATCACTTAGGGAAGATTCTATAAAGAGATTTGAGACTGCAGATGCAATTAACAAGAAGCCAAATTCTCCATGGTGTGAAAAATATCAGGTAGGGCTGGCGACACATGTTTGATCTTATAAAAGTGTTAAGGGGGTCAGAAGTGGATCTCACATGCCCACAAGGAAAACCATGAACCCCACGAAGATTGATGTATATGGTAACTTGTCCTCCTCCATAGAGGAGAAAGTTGATGAGTTGAGAGGGACTTTCATAAACCTCTGATCTCATGACCATGACAATGGAATGAATGAATGTAGTATGTCACATTTCAGGGAATTTGGGCTTGCCTAAAAGGTCATATTCATAATGGGTGAAAATAAACATATTTACACTTTCAAGTAGGGATGTTGGATGTTGGATAATTCTATGACATATTCTAAATATACTGTGCAGCCCATCATTCTCATGGGCTTCATAGTATATCTGAGAGCTGAGACCACAGGAGTGGGGCAAAGGCCCCTTACCCATGTCCTGCCTTCCATCATATTCCCTCTGAAAGGCTCTCCCCTGGCCTCCAAAGATGCCATTGCTTACCAGGCTCAGAGATACAGGATCACTCTTTTGTTGGGGAGGGATGAATTAGAAGGAACTTCTAATTCCTTCACAGCCAGAAGGAACAGAGCCTCAGTCTCTGAGTCTCTTATCCCATAAATGGAAAAGGAAGACTGGGCTGTGGTCCCATCATCTTCAAGGTGAGGATGGAGTTCTGCACGCTAACAAAGGGATCACCTTAGCAGGGTGAGCCAATTGACTCACCATCCTGGGAACTCTGTGTTCCACAAGAAGCATCACACTACTTTACATTTGTTCTCTGAGAAAAGAGGCTTATTCCACAGTGCCTGAGGGTTACATTTGGAATAACAACACTCTCACATCCTCTTCTAAGACTTTTTCTTTCTGAGTCTGTTTCAACCATTTGCCAACCCTGGATTTTTTCACCTGGCATTCAGCCTCTGTGTGACCAAAAGGCCCAGGTCAGCTGGATGACCCGGGGGCATAAAGGGTAAGTCTATCTGCAACAAGATCATAGGCAGACATGAGCATTTTTAAGGGCTCTGAGAAACTAACAAGACTTTTAGGCATGCTTAAAGATTATATTTTTTGCTGAAAGCCTCAGTCTCATTGAAAGACCAAGAATCATGTAGTTTTACTGGGAATACATAGTCTTTAGCACTTTTAAAGTCTATAATTTAATCTCACATTGATCAAGTGAATATCATTATCCTCATTTTAACAGATATGGAAATAGAGGCACAAGGCTTAAGAGCGGAGAAAGTCATAGAGTAAAAAAAAATGGAAGAATCCAAAATAAAATCCAAATTCCCCTGACTTCTAGCCTAATGCTTGGTCTACTCATTAACATATGCTCTCTTTTTAATTAATAAAAACTCAAAACACCTGTGAAGGAGTGTCTGCATGGAAATGTAGTGTGACTCTTTAGTTTATGCCTTGTCTGGAAGCATTGATTTTTCTAATTTATTAATGCAAGACTCTTGGGTTAATCCATTGGACTTATTTGCATTTTTACTTGTTTTGTTCTTTTCCAAATTATGGCTCAGCAGGTAAAAGCTACAAGGCTTTCACAAAAGTTTTGGATTATGCCAATAATATCTTCCTAGTAGTTTTATTAATCAAAGGAAAACATCTTGTTAATGGTATAATATCCATGAAGTAACCATTGGAAATAGATAGTAAGTATTGAAACAAAATAGTCTTGAGTTTTTGGAAGATACTTTCTAGCTGGCTTTGATGATTTACACAGATAGATAGGATTTTTCTGTGCAGGTTGTAGTCTGTGTTTCCTCTGGAATCTCCAGTAGGTTAGGTTGGGAACTAATGTGCATATTGTTAGTTTTTAAGGTGGAAGAACTTTGTGAATTTTAAGTCTTTTTTTGGCCACTTTTGAACTAATGTTCTTGTTAAATCATTATAATACGTCATCAAGAATCAAGCACACTTGTGTTTTGCCGTAATAAACTCTACGAACATACTGAAAGTCAAAATATGAGTGTAGAGACAATCAAATACTAGGATGTTAGAATTATAAAATACCACATGAATCATACAATCAAAACACACCCAGGAGAGAAACTGTGACCCAGAGAAATTAACTGTGACCCTCAGTCACACAGAATTCAGGAACTGAATTCAAACCATCATGAAGGTCCCCAACCTCTGGGACTCATCCCTGTGTCATTACCCTTCCTACTCATTTTTGGTTCTTCGGTTCATTTCTATTCTTTGGTTCACTTTTTCTCCTCCTCCATGAAGTCATTATTCTCGTATTTCCTTTTCTGCACATGCTGTTGTTCAGTCACCCAGAGATGTCAATTTGTATCACACTGCCTCTCAGGAGAGTCACCTCCGTCACACTGAGGTGCCAAGATCTTAACACTGTCACCCTGTAGCCCTAGGGAACCTCGGACCAACATCATGCTTTGCCCAACTCCTGCAGGATGACTCCACAGGAAACACTGACGATAATGTGTGTTAACATGGAGGGAATACAGAGATCTGATTGCCCAGATTCATAAACCACATATACGGCAAACAAAAGCACTGGATTTCAAAGTCTTGCCACCAAGGCAGCATCTTAATCACATACCACCTGCTTAAATGTGCAGAATCTTAAGGCTGACTTTTCTACTAAGCTGTGAGCTCTGAAGACGAATATTAAACTAGGATTTGGAAAGGAGAGTGTGCTCCTTCATAGAAAAGCACTTTGATTTTAACGTTTAATTATGAAGCTGCCCCACAGAGAAGCTCTGAGCTTGTTGCCATTAGAAACTGAGTCATACTTGCCAGGGCTGTGGTCAAATTGCAAATCCCGCCCTCACCTTCCGCCAGCGTCCTCCAATCATTGACTGACCTTCCTAAGGTTGACTGGGCTGAACTTTGAAACGGTCCCAGGTGTCCAGTGGCTGAGCTGCGCTTCTCAAGGTGCATGGAAAGGACATTGTTTTGATGGCAGAAGGGAGCCCTCACTGACAAGAATTTCCAAGGAAAGCTTTCAGTTGCAGAAGCTAGCAGTGCTTAGCGGAAACAATTTTACATCTGCCTGGAGAAAATACCAACAAAGTTTTCATTTATTTCAGACTGTTGTGAGAGATATTGAATTATTGTGCAGGAAAAAATACTTTCCGTACCCACCAAGAAGATTGCAACAATCTTCCAAAATGGGGAATGTCTTGTAACCAAGCACATAGATCAAAAAGTGATTTATGTGAGCCACTGAGTTTGTACATATTTTGATTTTGACACTATTCACTTTTATAGTCTTATTCTATTACCTTGACAGAAGAAAACTCTCATCTGCTTCTAACTTAGAGTCTAGCTAATTTTGTAAATGCATTTACAGTTTTTATAGAGTTAAAAGCAGTTTAATATATTTTGCAACAAAATATATAACCTTGTGCTTATTTTATTCATATTTATCAAAAACAGGAACTGATTTTTTTTACTAATAACTATAGTCATATCCAATATTTAAATACCTTTCATCCCTACTTGTCATGCCAAAATACTTTCATATTCCATATACCTTAATTCTTGTTGTCTCAAGGTTTTTTTGTTTGTTTGTTTTAAATTATTAGCACCTTTAATTATTTATTTATTTATTTGGCTGTGTTGGGTCTTCGTTTCTGTGTGAGGGCTTTCTCTAGTTGTGGCAAGCGTGGGCCACTCTTCATCGCGGTGCGCGGGCCTCTCACTATCGCGGCCTCTCTTGTTGTGGAGCACAGGCTCCTGACCCGCAGGCTCAGTAGTTGTGGCTCACGGGCCCAGTTGTTCCGCGGCATGTGGGATCTTCCCAGACCAGGGCTCGAACCCGTGTCCCCTGCATTATCAGGCAGACTCCCAACCACTGCACCACCAGGGAAGCCCTGTCTCAAGGTTTTGAGGGGAAGAGGGACTAGAATAACTTTTCAACTTTTCCTCTGATGACAGTCACTGCAAAAGTACTTTAGCATCCCAGCGTGGAGGGCAAATAGCACCCCCAGCAAGTGACATTTCTACCTGAACAACTCAGGAAGTGTGGTGAGAATTGTGTGTGGGCTTCTCCAGAAGAGACTTGGTAAAAAATAAATACACAGATAAATAAAGAGGAAAGTTGTAAACATCATCCTTTAAAAGGAGAAGGTTAAAAGAAGGAAAACTGGGCAGAAAAATAAAATATAGCAAAGTATGGACAGCCAAGAATGGGGGAGGTAGAAGTCTGAGAGAAGCATGACGACCAATTAGTAATAAATTACAGATTTTACTCACTGTCAATTAGTCACGGGAGAGACTACCAGATAGACAAAAAGTAGCGACTATCTGATCTTGGTTTCAGAGAAAGTTAATATGTTCTTGAATTTATTTTCTCTCTTTTTCTCAGTTTTTATGGGACAGTTTTTGGCTAGAAAATGTGAGTGTGATTTCTAGATATTTTGTGACATACTACACAGCTAGATATTTTTCTCAAAAGTCAGTTAGGAAAAAGAGTAGATAGAAGTGTTCACAAAACAGCATTTCCTATGATTCTCTGTTATGTCAGACTGTTAGGTCCGACCCCATCCACTAGGGCACTTTCTACCATCAACTTGCAGAAGTCTAGGGAATGTGGCCAGAGATGGTGTTTTGACCCAAGATCCATTTCCTCACTGTGTCTTTTTCGTTAGTTTCTCCCACTACACTCAGAGCCGTGCAGTTTTCGCTACCATGGGATACAATCTACAGAGACTTGTAAACTTACAGTGGGCATTTTATTGTACTACAGAGTAATCAGGTAATAGTGCAAGCCCACTTCCCTGACCACACCTTTATTAGCATTCTAAGGAACAGAATTAAGTTAAGCCTGTTTCCAATTGTTTCAGTGACTTCAACATTGAGGGGAGCAGAGAGGAAGCAGTTCATCAGTCTGTCTACCCAGAAAGAACATTAGACCATACCAGGTTTCAGTCCTGGTTCTGGAAACTTGGACTCCTTTCTTAACTGCTCTGAGTACCTGTTTCCTCATCTATAAAGGAAACAGGAGAATGACATATAGCGTTGTGAGGATTGGTAATTATTTCTATGACACACAGTAGGAATGTAATAAATGGTAACAATGACTAATCTGCTCATCAACCACGCAGGATAAATTTTAAAAAGATTCTCATGCGTATTTTCAACCTTAGGGGTATCCCGCAGTGGATTGTAGCAAGAAACATTACTGCTAAAATCCATTCCTTGTTCTGTTGTCCACACTGATGACATTCAACCCTTCCACTGTTCTGAGATTAAGATAACATCCTTGTACACATCACTCCTTTCAGAGACTCTCATTTGTTTCCATATATTTGCCCAAGCTTTAGATTCTCTTTACCCGTGAGAATTAGTTCAAGCTTCTTAACATGGAATTTAAGGGTCCTTAAAATCTCAGCCCAAACAAGCTTAACAACTCTTGACAATGCCCATTATGTACTCTGTGCTCTTTCTCTACTGAGCCCACCGTGAAACAGCCCTCTGATGTATTTCCCTGTGTGATGTGTTTTTGTTCCAGCTAAACTCTCCGACTGTAATGCTATCCACCCTTTTGTTCATTGGTTACGGACCTGATGTTCCCGTCTCTGTGCTTGTTCAGCACTTTGATTGTATTCCTCAAAGAGCACTGGTGTCCAAAGAAAATGTCAACAGAATTTCTACTTATTTCAAACTATTGTGAGAGATACTGAACTATTGTGCAGAAAAAAATATTTTTCTTACCCACCAAAAGTTAGACCACACTCTATCAATGTGAAGAGTTTGTTTCAGAATGTTAGTTAACATTTCTTCCATGCAGAGTCCTAGCCAAGAACCTAAGCACAAATGTATTCCTTTAGATAGAGCTGTCTAGTAGCAACTAAATTAAAGAGCACAGTGGGACTTCCTATCTCCTATTATGGTTTAACAACCTAACACAGTGCTGAAAGAAACTCTCCCCAAGAGGAATTTTTTTTTTTAATAAATTTATTTATTTATTTTTTTAGCTGCATTGGGTCTTCGTTGCTGCGCGTGAGCTTTCTCTAGTTGCGGTAAGCAGGGGCTACTCTTTGCTGCAGTACGCAAGCTTCTCATTGCGGTGGCTTCTCTTTTGTGGAGCATGGGCTCTAGGCATGCGGGCTTCAGTATTTGTGGCATGTGGGCTCAGTAGTTGTGGCTCACGGGCTCTAGAGCGCAGGCTCGGTAGTTGTGGCGCATATGCTTAGTTGCTCCACGGCATGTGGGGTCTTCCTGGACCAGGGCTCGAACCCATGTCCCCTGCATTGGCAGGTGGATGCTTAACCACTATGCCACCAGGGAAGTCCCTCCCCGCGGGGATTTTAAGGACATGTATGTCCAAGAGGAAAAGAGTTTAGTCTAGAGGTTGTTTAGGCAGAGAACCCTGACCCACCAATACATGGGAAGTGGCACAAAGGATATGAGCTGTCTTCAGTTTCACCAATCAGTGTTGATACCACCATAGCTTCTTGGGTAGCAGTGGGAGAAGATGTACTGCCCCTTTCTGGAGAAAGCAGCTAAAGTGATCTCCCCACTATAAAAATATAATGATCCAAAGAATAAGCATTCCTACTTAACCATTGTTATAATATAGATATGTAACTGGATATTAAAATGGGATTCTCTATCTCTATTTTGACTGAAGCATGAAAATAATAGATTTTCAATTCAAAGTGAGACTTGAAAAAATTAGGATGGCGGACTTCCCAGTTAGGAATCCGCCTGCCAATGCAGGAGACACAGGTTCGATCCCTGGTCAGGGAAGATCCCACATGCCGCAGAGCAACTAAGCCCATGCGCCACAACTACTGAGCCTGCGCTCTAGAGCCTGCGAGCCACAACTACTGAGCCCGTGTGCTGCAACTACTGAAGCCTGCGCTCCTAGAGCCCGTGCCCCACAACAAGAAGCCACCGCAATGAGAAACCCCCGCCTGCCACAGCTAGAGAAAGCCTGCACGCAGCAATGAAGACCCAAAGCAGCAAAAAATAAATAATAATTTAAATAAATAAGATAAAAGGCTAAGTTGTTAAGGTTTCATTTTTTTAAAAAGGGCTAAAAAAAATTAGGGTGGCAAAAAAATTAATTTTGCTGCACCAAGATGACAGCACGTCTTTAAAAAGTTAGGAAGAGTTGAGAAAAGTGAGGAGAATTTTTGGAGAGATCTATAGGGGGAGGTGTGGTATTACCCTCTGCCTCAAGTCAAGAGACAGAGTTTTAAAGCGACAACTGGAAGGATTCAATATATGTTCTTATCTGTTTGGGGGATACAGTGGACTGATGCCTGATTCTTGCTTGGAAATCTAAAGTATAAGAGGTGGGCTGACAAGTTCCTTTGTAGAAGACTGAAATAGTTGTTGCTGAACTAAGATCAGTATGTAGACCCAGAATTTACTGAAGTAGGGTAGCCGGGATGAGGGGGAACAGTAGGCAATGAGGGCATGAAAGTTTCCATTGGACCAGATGTAGTGAAATAAGCAAAAGAGCAATTATCTGGGGTCATCCTAGGTCTTGACCTAGAAAGCTACCCAAAGTAAGAACAGACTCACCAGAGAGAAACTGGCTGTATCACCAGATTTCTAGGGCTGAGTGAGCAGGAAATAGCCAGCCCAAAGAAAAATAGAAATCCTCAGTTATTGGTTGAGGCAAGGGAAGGGATGCTGGGAAAGTAAGGAAGCTGGAGGAGGGAGAGTTCCAAAGAGCCCATGAGGGACTTCCCTGGCGGTCCAGTAGTTAAGTCTTCACCTTCCAATGCAAGGGGTGTGGGTTCGATCCCTGGTCAGGGAGCTAAGATCCCACATGCCTTGCAGCCAAAAACAAAAACAAAAACAAAACATAAAAATAAAAGAAGCAATATTGTAACAAATTCAATAAAGACTTTAAAAATGGTCCACATCAAAAAAAATCTTTAAACAAAAACAAACAAAGAACCCTTGAGAGCACCTGTAATAGAAAGTACCAGCATTAAGCATCCACCAAGACCAGAGAACGGCACTTCATGACCCATAACAGTAGTCACATAACAGACCTTAAGGATTATCTTGCCCCAACCTCTATCTTCTCCTACCTTTCTCCCCCGCCAACTCTGATTCTGAAGGAAAAAGAAAATCCTATTAATAGGAGGAGGTGGAGAGGTCGAGGTGTAAGGTGGGGAAGGAGAAGCCATCTTCTCTCTATTCCTCAATTTCAGGTGGTCAGAGATGCCTCAACTTCACAGCAAGGCTGAAGTTGTGTGTGACATTCCATAGGACATATTCTAATTACCAAATTGAGGAAGGGTTTTGTGCCCTAAGAGTGAATTTTAGAAGTTATAACGCCTGCCTGATTTTCATCCAGGAAAAAGAGAAGGACAGGCCCTACAGAGCTTAGTTTAAGGGGCTCCAGGAAAAAAATCACAGTGGCTTTACAATTCCAACCCCCGAGCCATGTTTGTTTTAATATATTATTTTTATATGCCTCTCTGCCCACTTTGGTATCCCTGATGGCAGCTACTCTGTCTTGCACTTGTCATTTTTGTACTCTCAGTACCTAGTCTAGTAACTGGCAGATAGCACTGAGTATTTGCAGGGTAATACAAGGGAGAATATCATGGCTACCTGGAAAGAGATAAAGAGAATTACAAGAGTGTGAATGAGAGAGGAACCACATCCTGTTGGATAGATCAAGAAGTCTTCATGGACATGGTCATATATGACATGTAAGATTAATATCATTCCACCAGGTACTCATTTAGACCAACAGAATTCAAGAAAAAATGCAGCAGCAGGAGAAAAAGTGTCAAGATGAAGAAATGCAGTTAGCCTTCTGTGTTGTAGATGGCAATGTGAAGATATGTATAGTCACTTTATAGTAAATGAGAACAGAGAGTAAGAGGAGAACCACAATGAGATTGGAGAGGCTGAGGCCATCAGGCTGCTGGCAGGTCCCCAAACAGAAACAGACGAAGCTTATTTTAAGAGAGTAGACTGGGAAACCCACCAGAGGCCCATCAAGGGCACTGCTATGTCCATCGTCCAGAGGATGCTGCCAAATCAGGGGTCAAGTTCAATGAGGAGGGCAATGTCTACCTGAAGTTTACAGAGCAGATTCATTTTCCAGACATAAAAGGACTTGGCTTCTCCAGTCATCAGCTTTGCAAATAAAAGAGAATTAACTCACCCTAAGTGCAGGATTTAAAGGTAAAAGCATGAGGACAAAAGACTCAGCTCAAGTATAGAGAAGAAGCCAATGGGAGGAGAATGAAGTGAAAAGATGGGTTCGGCTTGGTCAAACCAACTGGGTTAAATAAGATTGACAATTATCTATTCTGTATATAGTTTGTTATTACCCCCGAATTCCCTAACTCTGTTATAAACTTTTTGTTTTTGTTCATTCAAATGGTTGACTCTAATGTCTTGCTGATATGGATGCTACTTCAGATAAAACGAGAAGGGCAAGGCTGTTTTTCACAGTGGTGAAATCTTTTGAGGTGAAATCAATTCTCCCCATTGATGGAAAGAGAAAGTTATTTCAATGAAGTGACATGATAGAGATCATTGGAATGCCTTTTTTGAGAAGTTGTCTTCTCAAATAATGTTAATTATTTATTAACGTTTTTTAATGATTTAAAGAGAATCATTTTATATAAGACTGAGAGAAGAGATGAAAAAATAAAATGTAAAGGCTCTAGAGAGCCAAAAGTCTTTGGGTACCAGGTAGAAACATCATCTACTTTTCATCTTGGATCTGCCCTGGGAAGATGAAACATAGACTCCAAGGCTAGCAGGAAAATATAAATCACTAGAAAAGTCAAGAAATAAAAATGTACTGAATGACTATTTTGTGCTATCTTCTACATAAGTTCCCTCATTTAATCTCTGTAAAAGCCCTCTAAGGGATTATTACTATCATCATACCACTGAGGAAACTAAGACTCAAACAGGTTAAGTAAATTTTAAGGCAATATAAACAGCAGAACCAAGATTCAAATCTAGAGCCATCGAAAACCAAGACCTTGCTTTTTTTTTTTTTTTTAGTTCAAATGTAAGCAGCAAAGAAAATAGAAAAACACTAGTCCTCCACATAATGATTAATCAGGAAAAAATTATTTTTTATAATACTGAAATCAGGTTTAGACAAATAGCAAGGTATCGTAAAAAACTAAAATAAACTTAAGAAATGTGCAAGACCTAGATGTGGCAAATTACAAAATTTTACTAGAGGACTTTAATGAGGCTTAAATTACTGAAAGACAGTATTGTACAGATTTAAATTCTTGCTCAAAATAATCTGGGTAGTTAATTCAAACATCCAAAGCCAATGGATTTTTTTTAACTTGATCATAACATTAAAGTTTATATGGGAAAAAAAAATGCCCAAAAAGAAGCAAGAAAAATTTAAGAAAATACTAATAAAAAGGAATCTGCCCAACTAGATTTTAAATATATGTTAAGGCACAAAAGTAAAACAGTATTGTATTTATGCAAGAAAAAGTCAAGAGACTAAAGCAAACACAATGAAAGTTCCAAGTATATATTAACTCTAAGTACACATAAGAATTTAATAATTTATACAAGTTGCATCAAAGAAACCCCACAAGCTTCTATCTCTAGGAAAAAAAAAAAAGATTATTCAATAAATAATTTGAAGTCAACTGATGAAACTAGAATGGAATAAAAAATAATTCTGTTAAAATGCAAGTCAAGTCACATGACTTTGGTGCTTAAAACCCCCAATGGTTCCCATTTCCCCCAGAGTAAAAGATGCATAGTGACCTTGAAGACACAGGGCCACATGGCCCGTATTTTCTTCCTGACTTCTTTTCTTTTTTCTCTCCCCCCTTTAATCATTCTGCCTCAAACATAGTGACCTTTTTACTGCTCCTCAAACAACACAGAAAGGTTCCAGTTACAAGGTGTTTGCATTTGTGGTTCTCTTCTCCTGGAATTCTTCTCCCCAAAATATGACTATGGCTCCCTCTTCATCCGCTTCAGATCTTTGCTCAGATGTCACCTTCTCCATGATGCTTTCCCTATTTCTCTGAAATTATAAAAGTTCTAAGAAAGAAAATATATGTGAATATTTACATAATCTTGGGGTGTGAATAGGCTCCTTAGCAAGACTCACAAATTACTGGGTAATAAATTTTACTACATAAACATTAAAAACATCTGCTGGTTCCAAATATGACAAATAGAATAAATAGCAAGCAACAAGTTGAAGAAATATACTCGTAATATGTGCCAACTAAAGGTTAATTTCTTGCCTGTAAGAAATCTGTCACATATGAGAGGAACACCAATGCAAAAATGGGCAGAGGAATGAAAAAGAAAATTCTTACACACACATAATAATAAATTACCAACATACATGAAAAAATATTCCACCTCAATGATAAGAAAGGTGAAAATTAAAATAGTGCGACACTAAAATGTCAAAGATAAAAGGAATGATAATTGGCAAGGGTAAGAAGAAACTTTTGTTTCCTACACAGCCAGTAAATGTAGAAATAAATGCAATCTATCTCAGGAGCAAGTTGGCAATGTGAATTTTAGAAAAATTTAAAATGTGCTTACATTTTGACCCAGGACTCTCACTCCTGGAAATTGGTCATAAGGAAATAATTAGGAACAGGTGGAAAGATTTAACTACAAAGATGAAATAAAACAGTAATGTACCACCTTAGAAGGAATAAGGAATGTAAGAGGAGGCAAGGCAATTTTTTTGTTGGTGTTGATGAGGGCAGAGAGAGGGGATCTCTGAGCTGATTACATGTAAATAAGCTTCAGGTCTTTTTTTTTTTTCCTCTAAGGACCATCTGGAAGTGGCAGCTGTATTGCATCTTCACTAAAGTTAGAAGAGGAAGTAGTGGGCTTAAGCTTTCACATAGGGATTTAGGTTAACTATAAGAAAGTATTTCCTTACAAGAAGATTTGTAAACATTGGTATTGGGTAAGTAGGAGGCGGTATATTCACATTCCCTGGAGGACTTTACCGCAGAAGAGATTTTTGTCAAATTAAGATGATTTTTGGTGTATGCCTACAAGAAGCAGGTTTGATGTTTAAATTCATGTTCAGTCTTCTATTTTTAATGATATTTCAATGTCTGATCGGTCTATTGTTCATTGTGTGGTATGGGTTCATGTTAAAGTAACTGTCACCTCATCTCATTAAAATAATACTTGGAATTACTCCTTATTATCCAAATGAAATAGGTTTCTCAGTAAGAATCAGGGTGGGGTACTCTGTCTTCAACCCACCAGCTGCCATGCATTACATAATCTCAGTAATATTTGAAATCCTTTGGGTAATCTTGGCTTTTCCCAGAAAGCTGTAAGTCTGAAATCAATTTATCAACCCTCTGAAAGGCCAAAATTATTCCAATTTTCAGTTATAGTGGGAATAAGTTTTCCAGTTCACATAACTTTAAGTTTGTCATTATTGCTGTTATAGTATTTTTACTGAGCACTAATCTATAAAATTATAACAAATATTAGACACAATTCTATTAGAATATAACGGATTTGGATATAACCATTGGGAAGATCTGATATAAAGGGAAAATTTCACAAATATGAAAAACAGATTTGTACATACTCAACAGAAAAACTGGACATCAAAACTGTTACAGGAATAGGTTAACAGTAAGTCAATTCTAATCATTTTTTAAGCAGTACAGATACATTTACCAAGGAAAAAAATGAGCCTAAGAAGAAAGGAATATAAATTGCTTATGTAGAAAGTAGAAGGGATATTACTGTATTATTTATAACTTAAAGAATCATGTGTTCATATTTAATAAACTTCAAATATTCTCATTTTTTCAGACAAAATCTGACATCATTTCTCCAGTTGCATCATAGCTATATGCCACAAAATAAGGAATTCTGTAATGACTACCTAGTGATTATTTCTACCTTTAGATTTTTCCAGGCAGGAAAGAAAAAACTAAAATGAGCACTATTTGAAATTATACTAGTAGAGCACACCCCTTCCAAAAGGAAAAAGAATACTGCGTTTGTGGTTTCCCAGGCTCATTCGACCCACATTGCTTCATTTATTTTAAAGCAATATATGGTTCTTCCCTACATCCCAACATTTACAGCTTGTCTATCCTTTTTAAAATTCACTTTTACCTTTATTCCTTGGCGACACCTAGTTTATCTTGCTCAGAAATCCAGGTACGTGGCATATCAAAGTTTTTCTGTCGACATATCAGACCCCTCTCTTGGCTTCAAAAAAATTTTGCTCCTCAAATTGCCTGAATTAAACCTGACAATATTCCTTGAATCATTCACTCTCCCTTCTGGACACACACCTTCATTCTAAATATTTATGATTGAATTTTTCAAAATATCCTTTATTCAAAAAAATATTCATTCATTCATTTATTTATTTATTTGGCTGCATCGGGTCTTAGTTGCAGCATGCAGGATCTTCGGTGAGGCATGCAGGATCTTTCGTTGAGGCACATGAGCTTCTCTCTAGTTGTGGCATGTGGCTTTTCTCTCTCTAGTTGTGGTGCGTGGGCTCCAGAGTGGGTGGGCTCTGTAGTTTGCGGCACGCAGACTTTCTCATTGAGGTGCGCGAGCTCAGTAGTTGTGGCGCGTGGGTTTAGTTGCCTTGCGACATGTGGGATATTAGTTCCCTGACCAGGGATCGAACTCGCATCCCCTGCATTGGAAGGCGGATTCTTTACTACTGGACCACCAGGGAAGTCCACATAATATCCTTTATTCCTGCCTCCCAATTGGATAAAGAGTTCCTTTTGTTTCTTCCAACTCTCTACTCGCACCTTCTCTAAATATTCTGCCTTTGTCACTTCCTAGGTCAGTGTTAACCCCCGAACCCTATCCTCCTTTCCAGAGCTTCACACCTAACCCCTGCAATCTTGTCTTCAGGCCCTCATGTGAAGAGATATTTCCTTCTCAAAAACTTTAATATGACAGCTATCTTACTTACAACTTATAACGCTTAAGTTTGACACAGTAGCACTGCGGGTTCTCAATCCACACAATTATTTTTAAGATTTCCTATACTGCCCTCCCAATTTGCTCTTCAATGGAAATCCATAAGATTGACCAGTGGTATGAATCTCCATCAAAGGAACATAAAGGAAGTCTAAATATTATCCTACATGAAGATTTAGCCATTAAACAAGTACTAAATTGAGTATCCATCTATTAATCAGCTGTTCAATTGGTAGAGATAAAATAAATCCCAGATTAGATAGGAATTTATTAGATAAGAATAATTACAAGTAGCTCATAAAAGGTAGGGAAAACAACACTCTAATTTTCTTTATGACTCTGATTTTTATTTGTGATGACGATGTATGCAGCAAATAAATGAACTACATTCCCAGACCCCCTTGCAGCTAGGGTTGTCAAGGAACATAGTTCTGGCCAATAAGATATAAATGGAACTCAGAGGGCATTCCATAAAAGCTTTTTTAAAGGAACTGACTACACTGGCATGAGTTCTTTGCCCCTTGCCCTTTACCATTCTTCCTCGCCAAAATGCTGGTTGCCATGCCCATGGGGGCAAGAGTTATCTTGCAATAATGAGGAAGAGAGCATATATTCTGGGGGAAAGTTAAAAGGAGCCTGGATCCCTGATGACATTGTGTATACCATACTTGGCCTGCCTACTACCAGACTTCTTTCACACGAGAGAAAATTTAACCCCTCTGTTTTACGCCATTGTTTTTTAGGTTCTTATGGCCAGCAGTCTAACACATCCTTAACTGATAGAGTTGGTAAAAAGTTTGATATGAAATTTTAAGCAAAGATATTTCAGGAAGTGGCCTAGGAGTAAAATTTAAATTATTATTATGAATGGAGTTCATTAATTATTTTTTCTTCAGAGTTTCTTCTGCTTCATAAGTGTCTGTTCTCTGTGATATGAAAATACAAAATGTTCCTACTATTTTTGGCTTTTTTACTATTTGTTATAAGTCTGCTTAGGGAAGAAAAGAAAATGGAATGATTAGAGGCTTCAGATCAATGTCCAAAGCTTACCCTTAGTTCCTACTAAAGCTTTAGTACAGATTCCCTCTATTACTAATTCTATCTATCAAGATGTTTGATTGCAAACAACAGAAAGGTGTTTTAACTAACCTAAGAAAAGTAGGAATTTACTGGAATCATATCAGGTGTGCAATATCATGATTTATAAGAAATATATATTTGGTCATCAGATGACTAAAATATATTACCCATGTATATTTGGTGTTCATCCATGGTTCCTGGCTCACAGCTCCAAAAACTCCTGTAATCTCCTAAGTGATGAGAGCAATAAAGATGTCTTTTGTTATGCTAATGAGGTGATTTGGGGACCACACCTAAGGATGGGGACTGGTTGCCAGGAGAACCGACCATATGATTAGAGGATTCAAACTTTCAGCCCCACCCCCCAACCTCTGGAGTTTGAATCAATCGCTAATGTCCAGTGATTCAATCACTCGTGCCTATGTAATGAACCTCCATAAAAACCAAAAAGTACTGGGTTCTGGGAGTTTCTGGTTGGTGAACACGTGGAGATTGGGGAGAATGGTGCACCTGGAGAGATCATGGAAACTCCAAGCCCTTTCGTCATACCTTGCCCTTGAAAGAGACCAGCTTCTCTTTCATCTAGCTGTTCCTGAGTTATATCTTTTTAGAATAAACCAGTAATACAGTAAGTAAAATGTTTCTCTGAGTTCTGACAGGCCACACTAGCAAATTAATCTAATCAAACCCAAAGAGAAAGTTGTGGGAACTTCTGATTTATAGCCAGCTGGTCAGAAGCACAGGTAACAACCTAGGCTTGCAACTGGCATCTGAAGTTCCAGTTGTGGGGGACGGGCACGGAGGGCGGTCTTGTAGGACTGAACCCTTAACCTGTGGAATCTGATGCTATCTCTGAGTAGATAGTATCAGACCTGAGTTGAATTCTTGGACCCCCTGCTGGTCTCTAAGAATTGTTTGTTTTTGGTGTAGGGAAGTCCCCCTCCTCACACACACTGGAAATTGGTCTCAGAACACACCCAAAGGAAATTGACAGGAAAGCTGAATGCAATGAAATTCTGAGCTTAACTGCCCAGAATTAGGTCAAATTTCATGTTAAGGGCACAGTCCGCCACAAGACTCCCCTCTCTTCAGACACCAGTCACAAGCTCCAGGGTTCCCAGGCCACCCACATTTCTCCCCAGCTGGCTAAAAATTCAGAGGTTCCTATTATTCCCTCAGGTTAGATAATTCACTGGAAAACTCACAGAACTCAGGAAAGTGATATACTACTTACAAATACAATTTTATTTTAAAGAATACAAATCCAGACCAGCCAAATGAACAGATGTATATGGGATCTGTGACGATTCAAAACACAAAGCTTTCATGTCCTCGGGATGTTTCACACTCCAAGCACGTGGCTGTATGATTACCAACCAGGGAAATTTACTAGAGTTAGAGTGTCCAGGGTTTTTACTGGGGCTTCCTTCCATAGGTGTGATAAGTTGAATCACTGGTCGTGTGATTGAACCAAATCTCCAGCTCCCTTGCCTCTGTGAAGGTCAGGTTGATATCATGTAGCTCAAAGCACCAAACCTCTAATCACATGGTTGGTCTTTCTGGTATGAGGGCCTGATCTATCTCATTAGTGTAAGCCATCTAGGGGTCTACCATCAGTCTCCTCGCTAGTATAAACTATCAAGTGTGGTCTGAAAGGCCAACCATGAATACCAGAGACACTCCATCACTCAGGAAATTCCAAGGGTTTAGAGGTTCCCTCCAAGTAACCAGGACAAAGCCCAGCCAAATTCTATTTTATACAACACTGAGGAAAATCAGGACGTTTTCTTCAGGAAATCAGCAGGAAGCAGGATTCCAGTCAAGACCTCTCCACTGGAATGGCTGTCTTAGGACACACCTGCCACCTCTGCAGACTTCCCTGGAATTCTCCACTGACATTGCCACAGCCAGCACCATACTCACTACACCCCAACAGCACTGATGACACCTTCAAAATGAATGGATATGGTCTAGCTCCTTTGCATCGTTTCAGTTTCAAAACTCCGATATGAGCCTTTCGCTATCCAAGTTTAGGTCATGTGCACACACCTAGCTCACAGAGAAATAGGAACATTTATCCCACAGGGGCTTCTAAGGTGGAAGTATCTAATCCTTATTTTGAATCTCCAAATAATGAAGGAATCCCCTAACTTAGGAACTTGAGACCTTGGGCAGCAAAAATATGCCAAATATCCCTATACTCCACCTATTTCACTAACTAAAATCCTTATACACCCTTCTTCTCCCCAAAATCTGCTTCTGTAAAATATAATACTATCACTTGTATAATTAAAACACACTTTTCTACTCTTAGAACATGGAGACCATCCAAAGTCCTATTATGTGCAAATCCAACTACATGTCTCAGATCTTTGGGTAGCATCCCTTCCTTCTCTAGTTTTGCCTCCATTCCACAGAAATATCCCATATAAATACTGTTCAGCCTCTGGACTAAATATGCCCTGTATATAATAGTGTGTGCAAATGAGCAGGAAACCAAAGATACATTAGTTAGATATGTAATGTATATATAATATATAATGCCATATACACATGGAGAGAGAGAGAGCAACTAAGATCATATAAAAGGGACTACAGTCCCTGTTTATGTAAAACCATATCAACAAATATGCCTCTTCCACTACCCACTGCATGTTCTCTTTGCCATCAGCCAGCACAAAAGCTGGTTGAGTAAACTTACCCTAGGATACTTCATACCTTTATTCCTAAGAGTTCTGTGTCCTGGATGATCCTACTGTATAAGATTGAAGTCACCTTTAATCTTTTTTTTACTTCTAGAAATGGCTATACAAAGATCTCCACCCCTACCCTCAGCTTAGTTGGTTCTGTCCACATTCTTTTCTATCTCCATTGTGAAGTAACAACTCCATTTTTCCTTCGGTGTCAGGATTAATCACCCCAGACAGCACCATAATCCCTCTTTTTGATATATTCGACTCATGGTGAAGAACCTAAAAGGCCAGTGGCTGTCTCAGCTTCCAACTCAAAAGAACCCTTATTACGATGCCTTGTGGGTACATTCATCCCTTGTTTACCAAATCCTCGAAGCCAGAAGTGTTGGAAGTTAGCACAGTTTTCTGGAGTACATTATGAGTAATAATGAGTAATCTTGAGTCACACCAAACGTTCTGTCATTCACTCTTCCCTAGAGTCATCTATTCCATCTATGAGATAAATGGGTCCTCATATTGTTCTCCTGAACATGCACTCCGATCTCACACACAAGATCTCCTGGCTGGGACCCAAGGGGAGCCTTCCATAGGCCGCGTAACCATTCTACAAATGAGCTGCTTTAGGATGATGGCTACACAATAAAACCAATAATCCCATGAACAGCAGCACATTGCCTCATTTTATTCACTAAAAACCAATTGTGTGGCCAGAGAAACGTGGAACACAATCTTCTGATGAAGTAAAAGGCATATGTTAAGTCCACAATCAATGGTGCTTTCAGAAGTATAACAGGCAAGAAAAGCAAATCCATGTACTGAATGTTTATTGGAAATTGTCCAAAGTAATCAACCTGCCAGGACTTTCACCCATGTCCTAAGCCCTTTGCTCAGCGTGAACAAAGTCTACTGGAAAATTGAGCCCTCCGCAATGCCAGCAATAAAATAATCCTAATGTAGAGAAGTCCCAATTCTTGGTATATTCATTCCTTAAGTGCCGTAATAAATTACCACAAACCTCGTGGTTTACAAAACAGAACTTCATCTCTCACAGTTCAGAGACCAGAAGTTAGAAATCAGGGTGTCAGTAGGTCCTATTCCTTCTGAAATCTCTAAAGGAGACTCCTTCCTTGCCTCTTGTGACTGCAGATGTCCCTTGGCTTGTGACTGTATAACTCCCATCTCTGCCTCTATATTTGCATGGCCCTCTCTGTGTCTGTGTCTTCTCTCCTCTCTCGTAAGGACACTTGTCATTGGATTTAGGATCCACTCAGATAATTCAAGGTAATCTCAGGTCAAGATCCTTAATGTAATTACATCTGCAAAGACCCTTTCTCAAAACAGGCATATTCACAGGTTCTGGGGGTCAAGACAAGGATATATTTGAGGGGAGCAACCAACATTCAACCCACTGTAATAAATTCCATCACTATCACCATTGCTACACCACTCATGAGACTACTAAGTCAACACTGAGGAGAAGGAGAGAGGAAGCTGACTGACATTCAGAGAGTAGATCATTTTATCTATTTTGACCTTTTAGAGAGTCTTGATAATCATTTAAATGGTATACTAATATTTTCCCACCTGGATCCATCCCAAAAGGTTTAGCTACATACCTCTACCAAAATAGTCGTATTACTTTCAAATTTCTGACTACCTGCTCACACCACTAACCACTAACTATTGGTTTGTGCTATTACTTAACTCAATCCATGACTTCTTCCAGGCAAATTAGACAGGATGTACCTCCCTTTAGAAACACCACTGAAATGAATGGTGCAGTAAGGTAGCATTAGATCCACCTAATATTGGTCCCAGAACACCAGGAAGAAATGAAGAAATGTGTGTGTGGGTGTGTGTGTGTGTGTGTGTATCTGGCTTCTCAAGCTGCTAAGTGGTCGTGGGAACCCCTCCATGAGGTCATTCCCATGGTATTGAGAGAAAGCAACAGTGCAGCAGGAAGACACCTCTGGGGAGGACGCACATCCTCCTTGTACAATTTAACTTATGCATTCAAGATTGGCTTGGGTCCATTCCTTATATGGATGTATCCCTGAATGTATATTCCACTTGATGGACTACACTGGGTATGCCTCGTTTTATGATTTGGTGGATAAGCTAATAACCAGTTCATAATGGGAAGCTCAGTTCACAAAATCAGGCATTGAGGCTCTACTGAGGTCCAGTAACAATTCAAGAGTTATTTCTCAAAATAGGAATAGTTACTTGCTGAAGAGGCCATAGCTTATATTTCAAAAACAATAATAGGGGTCTTACCTGTGAATTTACTATTGGGGCTCCATAAGGAACCCCAATCTGCTACAGACTGTTCAAGTTTCATTGGATCTGCTGGGTCCTCTGGGCTGCCTGGTAGAGCCGGTTGCACTGCAGCCTGGACTGATTGCCAGGGGCTGTATTGATCTGAGTTAGTAAGGAAACAACATCTGGAACAGCAGCTGCACTTGGAGGCTTCACCTAATTAAGCTTATGATAATCCGCTCTCATTCTCCAAGACGCATCTGTCTTCCCCATCAGCCTAATTGGAGAGTTAAATGGAGCTGTGATAGAAATGACCACTCCCTATCTTTCTAGTTGTTGATGGTAGCACTGATCTCTGGGATTCCACAGGAATGTGGCATTGCTCTTGGTTTGCTCTTTTAGTGAGGAAGGTGAGATCTAGGACTTCCATCCTTGGTCCTTCCTTTCATAATAATTCTTATTCTGAGTCGAGAAGCAAATGTCAATATCAGGCCGTTGCCTAGGATATCTTTTTCCCAGAATACACTCAGGAAATGGAGCAGAAAAGAAGAGGGTGGGTCTGCAGGCCCCGCTGTGCCTACTGTGTGCTGTACTTGGCTCAAGATTCCATTCATCACCTCACCACCAAAAGCTTCCACTCTGACTGTTGAACCACAGTGCCATTTTTCTTTGCCAGGAATGTGTTATTTTGGATCCATTATCCAAAAATAGGTGAAAGGTCTACTTATATTCCTTTCCTCAGAGTATATTTACACCAGAAAATGACCACAGGTCTAGAAATAGAGATAATGACTGTCTCCCTTTTGGTGAGCTCTATCAAAAGACATGGATTTTTTAACGCAAATTTGTTAGGAACTTTGTGAGTTGCCCATACATTTCCATAGACTCAATGATCAATAAACCAATGTGAAATACCCATGTGTCTCTTAGAGAAAGCACAACCATCTAGCCTCTGGAGGTTAAGTGCCTGACTTGGCTTCTGTACCTGCCCACCTCCACCAAAGAATCTTCCCATCTCTGTTTTAATCAGGCAGATCAATTCAATATTAGTGTCTCCTAAAAATATCCTTGAACTACAAGAAAAACCACAATCACACTTTTTAAAGATACCAGTGGTTCCCTCTTCAAAGTATTTCTCAAGGCTTAATAAGGAGAGGGTTTTCTATGCCTATTTAGGGAACACAGAAAGTATGTAGGATTCATAATATAAATCTAGTCTGTTGATTGCTTTCTGTATATTATGGCAAATCATTTATGGCATCTTAACCTTCTTAAGCATAATCACCATTCAGTACAGCTTTCTGTCAGTCAACCTACCTAAGAATTAAAACTAACTTGCCTTCTCAATGAATGCAGATAATTGCACTTATGTTAAAAAAAAAAAAAAAAATCAGGTTAACCTAAAACTATACTTTTTCTCTCTTTAGCATGTTTGGAATTTAGTCCCATATATTTTCCTCTATGTATGTTATAATATAAATTGCTAAATATATTTATTTCATTTTTATTTATTTTATTTTATTTACTTATCACTAAGGTAAACAACATAGTTGAATGTTCTGAAATCTAACTCTAGTTATCATCTTCTAGTTAAGATGAAGATTGGGGAAAAGAGGCTTAGGACCTGAGGAGAACTGGCTCAAGCGAGGGAGGACTAGCCCACTAAGACCAAGAAAAGAATCTCCATGAGCTACTTTGGTTGTATCCACGGGCAAAGGAAGCTTAAAGAATCTGGGGTTTGTGGATATTCCAAGCCCTTCAAATCCTCCCATAATTCTTATTTCAATATTCTGGGCCTTACTCTGGCCCATTAAATACTTTAACTTTCCCAGAAGAAACCTGGAGAGAGGGCATATTAAATAATGTGTTAACTTCACAATCCATAGCCAGCCTTTTCCTTTGTTTGTTGGGTACCTCAGCTCTGCAGCTGTAAGAGTCAAAAGATTCTACCAACATCATCAGATAGAGTCTCCCGGGTTTAAGTTGGTGACTTGAGAGTTTCATATTTAATCTTGTTATTCTCTTTTTTCAAAGCCGCCTAGTGTGGCTAAAAGCAGCCACTCCCAGCCCCACTTGAATTCTTTCATGTTGTTATGTAACAGCAACAAGTTGATACCCAAAGCCTTATCTTCAATGTGCACTTGATTCCAAGTGACAGCAGGAAAAGGAACTGTTTCACCACTGCTTACCATAATCTGTGACCTTTCTATCGCTGACAAAGACTGCACTTTCACTAATTTTAGCCCAGTTAGGACAGGTAAAAATCCCAGATTTCCTTCATTTTTCAGAGGTCTGATACAATAATCTACTCCTGGAAACAAATTCCATATCACTCAAGGCTCTTGATTGCCCAGAATACAAATGTACATATTTGTTAATATGTAGTCTTTACATGTTATTTAAAAATGGAGACATATATAGTCTCTTACATGATATTTTGCCCCTTTATTACTTCCTTTATTATCTTTTTTTTCAGATAGCATTCAAAAAAAGCAAGCAGGCTTCTACCCAATCTTGTTTGACTAGTAGAGGCAAATGAAATTGAATGCTTAAGCCAAAGTACTTTATATTTTGAGATTTTAAAAAAATTTTTAGGCTCTGTTTAGAAAATATGTGCATATATATATTAAGGAAATTGAGTCCACAAACAGATGAAATATATAGATGTGAAGACAATAATATTCTTATGCTCTGTCTATTCTCTAATTGTATATTTTTACCAGGTAAACATAACACATTTCAGAGTAATTTTCCTTGTACAGTGATTATTGATATTATTCTGTTAAACACTAGGTCTTTTCAAAAGCGTCTGTTATTTTAATGCATATTGATCTAAACTGATTAACTTGTTTTGCATTTTTAAAATTTAGTTTGCTTTGCTCCCATCACCTATTTTTTTTTTTTCAGAATTAATGACTGCAAATCTTGTGCTTGCTTTTGCTCCTTAAACTAATTTGGTTTTTTTTAGTGTGTCTTAAGACCAATTGGCACACATATCCCAATATTTTTTATCTTTCCAAGCATTCCCTACACATTTAGAATGTGTCTATTTTCAGTAACTTCATTATCCTTCCTAATCACAGGATATATTTCTTCATTGTTTTTCTATTTGAAACCCGATTTTATTACTTAGGCTCTCTCCTGCAATTAATTTACTCTAGTTGAATTGCTGTACTTCATCTGGAGAGAGCAGCATGCCTCTGGTGGTCCAAGTTATCTCTTACCAAAGCATGCAGTATGGGACCTTGGAGTCATCAAGTTAATTTATTTACAAACATTTGGAAGCTCCTACTGTATGAAGTACATTGCATATAGCACTCCAGAGGGGATACAAGAGAAATAATCTCCACTTTTAATAGATTCGTAAATTCTTGAGAAAAACACCCAGAAGACGTAAACTCAACCCTTCTTTAAAATGTGAATCAGCCCCAAATGGCATAGTTTATTCATACAATGATTCAGCAAATTTTAATCAATGCCTACTATGTACCAGTCCCTGGGCCAGATTCTAGGAATGCAGTAAAATCGTGGTACCTGACCTCATGGCCTTTGAAGTGTATCCTGGAAGGCTGGTGGTGAACAGAAATTACAAAGGACAAGCATTGAATGATCTGGGAGCAGGCAATATGGAAATCAAATCTAATCACAGGGCTCAGAAAAGGCTTCCTTGAATTAATGCTTTTTACACTAAAAAGATTAATAATGTTGGATAGGTAAAGGGGAAGGAGTAGAATACAAGGGCTGAGTGGGTATTGACTAAAGGATTTAGTGCAGAAAAGACCTTTGGAAAGAGATAAGCCCTGAGATAGTATGTAAATCAATCTGAAAAAGAAAATTTTTTAAAGCATTAGCTATGTTCTCTATAAAAAAGTTCTGTGTACTAGTTCTGTGTACTAGAATATTAATGTAAACCACTGATGAACGTATTCCAAGCGGAAGGAACAGCTTAGCAGAGAATGAAAGGCAAAATTATGTGTATGGATTGGCTTGATCATACAAGGAAAGCTGAGGAGTGACGTGAAATGAGGTTGCAGAGAGATGAGGAAAGTCAGCAGAATATCTTCTAGAGCATATTTCCTTCAATATCTAAGGAAATATGCTCTAGAAGATAAATATAAAATAAATGAGAGTTCGAAGAATTAGAGGCTAGAAGGGGAATCCTTGGAACAATGGGAGTATTCTTGCCTGGATTAGGGTAGTACGGCAGATGCTCTTGGTGCCCTGCCCAAATCACTTTGGCATCACCAATCCCATCTCCACACACACCACCTGCTACCTACCACAAGCATCTGTGACTCTCTGCCCTAGGGCTTTCTCTGGTCACAGGAGCATGCCTGGCCTATCCAGGGTACGGGCCGGACGTTTTGAGGAGTTCACGCTTGTAAGCAGGACAGGATAGCAATGTAGTGCATCAGTACTCCGGTTCTCTCGCTCCAGCAGAGGGGGCAACTCCAGGGCAGGTTCTCCTCAGTCTTCCAGACTGCCAGCAGAAGGGAACACTGAGTACCTTCTGGTAGCTTCCTTCTCTGTGTTACTTCCCCACTCTCCTACAGTCTTCCTGGGATCCCATGCAAATACGCTGCTTGTACCAAATCCTCATCTCATGGCCTGCTTCGGGGAGAACCCAAAGTGAGCTGTCAGTTACTGAGGAGGCTGAGGAAGAAGAAGTGTTTGGACATGGTGATAAAGAGATAATCCCTTATTGGGTATCTAACCTATGAATTAGTTGCCCATCCCCATAACCTACAGACAACTCCATTTTCTCCTAGTAACGAAGATCTTCTAAATCGCACTGTTTATCCACTAAATGTAGAGTTGTGGATCACCAATGCTAACAGTGACAAAGAGACGTGATCCTTAATTCACACAAATTTACAAAAGTATATTGTTTAGTGCTTTACCTAATTCTGTCCCGGTTACTGATCTCAGGTTGTTTTGGTTACCACCCCACAGAGAATGAGTGCCCATGGAACCAGGACATCTCTGCATTAATAAAGACCTAAAAGACACTTAGTTGGAACACTCATTTTACAGGTAAGGCAACTGAGGTGCAGGGAAGAGAAATGTCTTTGGCGATGTCACGCGGTCGGTGAGTGGAAGCCTGTGAATAAGATCTAGTTTCTCTGTCAAGTACAAGCAACCCCACAGCTGTCTGCCATTTGGGGGTGTGGGCAGGGGGAAACCTTCAAAAATAATAGGAAGCTATTGTTTTAGCATATATAGGGTAACGGACTAGACAAACCGTTTGAAGGCAGTTCTTAGTGCTCATAAAAGAGCAGATTTTAGACACAAAAATGATGATTCATAAAATTCTAAAACTTGTCCTTTTGCCACATATGGTTTTTTTCCCCCTGAATTGAAAGATAACAGAAGTTAATGTGTAAAAGAAGCAGTTCAGTACCCTCAGGTAATGATAAGGTATATCTCTAAGTGACCTGTGTTATTTAATACAAACCAGACTGTTCAACTAAGACAGAGAGTAGCTGTTAGTTACTTCTGAAAACACCACTGACCAGAATTCAGAAATGAAAATCAAAAAGGGAAAGATGGGATCGAGCTGAACACACCTAGAAAAAGGCAACAGGGACTTCCCTGGTGGTGCAGTGGTTAAGAATCCGCCTGCCAATGCAGGGGACACGGGTTTGATCACTGGTCCGGAAAGATCCCACATGCCGCGGAGCAACTAAGCCCATGCGCCACAACTACTGAGCCTGCGCCCTAGAGCCCGCGAGCCACAACTACTGAAACCCACGCGCCTAGAGCCCATGCTCCGCAACAAGAGAAGCCACCGCAATGAGAAGCCCGCGCACCGCAACAAAGAGTAGCCCCCGCTCGCCACAACTAGAGAAAGCCCGCATGCAGCAACGAAGACCCAACACAGCCAAAAATAAATAAATAAATTTAAAAACAAACAAACAAACAAAATATATACATAGAAAAAGGCAACAAAGGTACCCAGTGCTGCACTGGAGTCTGATGGATGTTAATACAGTCGCCCTGTGGAAACTGATTTGGGTCCACAAAATCAGACATATAAGTGCATCATTTTTATTAATCTGTAACCAAAATTGCTTTCCATATGAAGCTCACAGTCTCCCAGGTGACGAAACTTAATTTCCATCCAATTATGACCTTCTGCCAGGGTTGCATCTAAGTTTGTACGGGCAATGGGGGATGGGGTCTGACAAAGTACCGGAGCATCACTGGAAGTGAGTGGCCGGTGAGATTTGGATCCTGGTTATCGGTCCACACATTTTCCTGCATCTGCCTCACACTCACATCAGCCTACACGAGGCCGGCTGGCTTTCTGTGCACGTTTGCATCACTCTGGGCATCAAGGGAAAGTGGTCTGCTTTCCTCACACCAGCTGGGGAGTGTGGAGCCTGGGGAACTGACGCAGGTCCACCTGCCTGGGCACCACTCGTGACGCGTCTTGGGCTCCCGAGCCATGCTGTTTCCCAAGCCCTCCTCGGGGAAGGTGGCACCAGGCTCTGCTCTGTCTCAGGTTTCCAGCCTCTTCCAGATCCCGGGCCTCTGACCAAAGAATACAGGCAAGAGGGTTTCAAGGGAACAATCCAAGCTCTACTTCTCTCACCTCCCCCGGACCACACGCCTCCCCCAATCTAGACTCTCTAATTGGGAAAACTAACCCTGAGTGATGAAAACTTCTATCAAATTTTGCCTTATATTTTGAACTTAACTTCTGAATATCCCAAAAGCCAAACTTTTCACTCTTTTTTTCTCTGTTGTTCGGTGCCTCATGGATTAGTGGCTTGAATAGAGAAAGGATCATGAAATAACAAGTGCTATGGTCAAAAAAGTGAAGAGTAATCACCAATTAATATATAAAAATATGTCTCCAGCGACACTGACACCAGTTTTTATCCTCATTCTGCCTTCTCACGTGTAATATAAAATTTAAAGTGCGATTAAAATTGAGACTGCTGGATGATAGTGAGTCTCTCTGCAAATCCTGGGCCATTTCCAAAACAGCATGGCAACAGTTAGGAAAATCTTGAAAAAAAGGGCTCCTCAAAATCTTCCACTGATAAAAGAGAAGCTTAACGCTGATAAACCGACCTCCCCATCCTCCACCCCCACCAGTGAGCCGAGGTGCCAGCTCTACTCCGCTAATTCCCTGGGAGGCTAAAGGCCTCATGATCCCACCCACTGTGATCTACCCGTTGGGTTGAATGGCCCTTGTTGATTCTTTCAATAGGATTATTTTACTGCAGTGACCTTTACTGACCTTTAATACAGTCTCACCCAGATCCACAGTGGTCCTCAACTTTTCATCGTCACAAAAAGGTCAGAAGGGCAAGTTTCAGCCTCTTGATTTGTGATGTCCAGGACCCAGAACCATGAAGCAAGGCAGTGGCGAACCTGGGACTAGAGTTCAGGCATCTTTTTAAGTCATGTGTTTGGTGTTTGTTTTGTTTTGTTTTGTTTATTCTTCTTCTTGTTTTTAGTCACTGGGCCATGCTGATTCCAGCCTTACTCATTATCAGAGACTTAAGCCAAGTGTACCTTAAACTTGAAACTGTTCATTCTTGACTTCTTGACAAGAACTTGGTAACTTCTCAGTAGATGCTGACATTAGCTTGGAACTAAGAAAACTTTATTTGAAATTTATGGAAATACATGTTTCTCCTCAATATACAGCAGCAGTCACTGGATAGAGTTACTTTTCCTGTATATCTAACCATCTTATTTAGCAAGAAATTATTTCTTTTTCTTTTTTTTTTTGGCATAGTGCTTTTGTTTTTTTTAATTTATTTTATTGAAGTGTAGTTAACTTACAATGTTGCATTATTTCTGCTGAACATCAAAGTGATTCAGTTATACATATATATATGTACACTCTTTTTCATATTCTTTTCCATTATGGTTTATCACAAGATATTGAATATATTTCCCTCTGCTATACAATAGGACCTTGTTGTTTATTCATTCTACATATACTAGTTTGCATCTGCTAATCCCAAACTCCCAATCCTTCGCTCCCCTCCCCCCCTCCCCCTTGGCAACCACAAGTCTGTTCTCTATGTCTGGGAGTCTGTTTCTGTTTTGTAGATAAGTTCATTTGTGTCATATTTTAGATTCCACATATAAGTGATATCATATGGTATTTGTCTTTCTCTTTCTAACTTACTTCACTTAGTATGATAATCTCTAAGTCCACCCATGTTGCTGCAAATGGCATTAAAGAAAGTATTTCTTAGAAAATAATTTCTAGACTAGGGGCACAATTTTAATTAAATAGAAGCCATTCGATATAATAGAAGCTACAAATAATTGCTCTGTGGATGTTCTTCTCTGGTCAAAAATAATTTGATCAAACACCTTCCTGAAATTATATCCATCTGGGGTCTCACAACATCATGCAATTGAAAGCCAAATGCAATTCTGATGAGTAGGCTGCTGCTAAATGATACAACATAAAAAGCTAAATGCCAAATAATTGATGAGCAATTAAAAACTCAACTAGTCTATATACCTTAAGCAAATGAATATACTTCAAAAACAATGATGTGATATCTCATTATTAATCTCAAACGTACACTCTAGATCACTCAAGGTACCGAGCAAAGTTTTTTTTTTCTTTGTACCCAAACACCCTCCCTTATCAACTTGGAGAAAGGTTCGTTCTCGCTTATTAACCTGTATTTATTGAGCACCTACTTGGAATGAGTTACCATGCTAAGCATTATAGGTCCTTTAAAGAGATAATAAAAGTGTCCCTTCCTTAAAGTAGTTTACTAGATATTTGTTAAAGAAGATGTGTTTTTAAAATGCTAAATTTCTAAAAATAAGTTCTAGATGTTAGCAAGAGCATCTTGATAGACGCAAAAGCAGCCAACTCTTGCAGGCACCAATCTTCTCTCCTGATGTTCTTCTTCTCTGGCTAGCAAACCAGTTGCTGCATTCTGGGTGGAAAAACTGTTCTCCATTTAGCTCGATGGCCCAGTTATGGCTGTCTTATCTTTTCTTTAATTACTCATAGAATAACTGAAGTAAAGCCTGCATATTTGAATGTGGTTAAGTAGCAGTTAAGGGACAACAGAAGACAAAATAAACACACACACGCACACACCATGGCACAAGATCATGTGCCCTGGAATGTATATGTATTTATCTTCAGCTTGGGGGTTTCCTCCCTGCTACTCTTACTCTCTCTTCATCTGGAAGGGGCCACTTTCAAACTTTACCTCCTTGGGAGCACCCTCAAGGCCTTTTAGAATCAGCAGACAATGAACAGAATGATCATGATTATGACCTTTGAGGTCAGATAGATATGAGTTCAAATCCCAGTTTGGCTACCGTACCTGCATAGATTTAAACCAGTAGATATGTATTATCTTTTGGGCAATAGCATGAAGAATGCCTTCTTCATCGGGTTGTTTTTGGAATTAGAAGAAATAACAAGTACTTAGCACACTGCCCGGCTTACGTGCACAATACATGGCAAGTATTATCATCATCAAAATAATAATGATCATTTAAAACCCATAAAAGATAGCAAGACCCAGAGTGAATAGTTCCCTCTCTATTTACCTAAAGCCTGACGTCTCAATTTTCATTTTCTGTCTCAGAACCTGCCTCATCCTAACTGGCACCAGCAAAATCCACTCCCATCAAAAAAACTATGCTTGCACTTGGCAATAGCCATATTAACAGGCATGAACAGGACAATTCACTCAGTAAAATACACCAAACACACAATCATACATGACACGTACATATACTGATCGGAGATAATTTAGTTACAAGTGCATAAAAGGATGAACGATAATTAATGTAAGTGATAGTTCAAGGCTCCAAATGATTAATTAGCAAACATAAAATATATAAACAAAAGAGAGAGAGAAGTGTTGATAAATGTTATGCTTTTGAAAAAGGCTCTTTGGTCAAATAAGTTTCAGAAACCCTGATTTTAAAAAGGCAAAAAGTTCATTAGTGCAAGGTTCATCATAATCTATAATAAGCTATGGAGCTTAAATAGTGAATATATAAATCATACTATTTCCCTAATTTATGTATGCAGGACTTTCACAGACATGTCAGTCTTTTTCTATGATGGCAGGGATAGTTCAAGAACTTGTTTTCTATGGAACATTGAGAAATATTGGTAAATTCAAAAAGGCATTATTATTCTAGAAGGCAGACAGCTCTGTGGGCTCTAAGAGGCTGGCAAGTTTTAATGGGAAAGAGATTTAATCTCTTTGAGGAATGGATAGGATAAAGCATTCAATTCCTATTAAGAGGAAAAATAAATAAACTGATACGTAGCTACTTAAAGATAGTTTTTACATGTTCACTTATTTATATCCTTCCATTTTTATTCACTCATAATTTTAATATCCACAAGGGATTTGAGGTGTCTCCCAGACACATGTTTACACCTCCCTACCACTTCGCTTCCACTTCGAAATAGTCCTTTCTCCTGCGTGATGCACTGCGGTTTACAAATTCTTCATCTGCAGGGTCCCGGAAATATAATGTGCTTAAGATTGATAGGAACTGGGGGAGCAGTCTTGTCAGTAATACTGATTCTCAGCGCAAATACAGATTCCTGCACTTTTAGCTAGCATCTCAGATGACTCTGGGCAGGTAATGTAAGACTGTACTTTTCGAATGTTGTTTTAGATTAATGTTATTTAGAAAAGATATCTAATTACAAATGTTAATCTCTAATCAATCACACTCTAAAAACATAGATATTTCTCTAGAGAGATGCTGATACATAGATAGATGATAGATAGCTCCCAAGAGTTTTTTTAATTGAAGTACGGTTGATGTACAATATTATGTAAGTTATAAGTGTACAATGTAGTGATTCACAGTTTTAAAGATTTTACTCCATTTATAGTTATTATAAAATATTAGCTATATTCCGTGTGTTATAGAATATATCCATGTAGCTTATTTTATACCGAATAGTTTGTACCTCTTAATCCGTTACCCCTAGATTACCCCTCCCCCCTTCCCTTTTCCCACTGGTAACCACTGGTTTGTTCTTTATACCTGTGAGTCTGCTTCTTTTTTGTAATCTTCACTAGTTTGTTTCATTCTTTAGATTCCACATATAAGTGATATAAGTATTTGGATCCAAAGAGTTTTAAAAACAAAAATTATGAATAGGAATAATTTAGACTAGAGATTTCTAATTCTATGCCGGAATGATCTATCCTAGCAAGGAGATGGATGATTCAAACTTCTAACTTCTTTATTTCAAAGTTAGAAATAAAGAAAGGAAGAAGGGAAAGAAGAAACGAGGGAGGGAGAGGGTGGTGAGAAGGAGAGAACAGAGCTGATATTTGCAGTTAAATATTTCTGATTTCGTTAAGATGGTTAAAAAGGAAGAATTTACCCTATATAATCATGGTTAGTTATAATAAGTAATTTGATTTAGTGCCACTGAATCCAATGCCTGTAGAAAGTAATAGTTAAATCTCATAGAATCTCAGAGGTTTTGTTCCATTAGTCTGAGTAGCCAACCCTTCCTCCTCATTTTCCAAATGGAGTCCTGGCACAGTTATATGCTGAAGGTCATGGAAGCAGGGAGTTACAGTGATACAGTCAGTCTTTTATTGTGATGGTTGTGTCCTGGTTGAGTCTAAGAACAGGGGGGAAAGGAGGTGTGTCTGAAACAAAGCCTGGGGTGAGGGATGGACAACATTTCTATGGCAGACCCTGCAGTTGTGAGCAACAGCCCACGTCCTCATATCTAAAGAGCAGGTAAAGTCAGCTGACCCTGCTGGCAGCCCCATCTATAGGGTTCTTTGCAGGTGGGAACCTAACAAGAATCATCCAAGGGTAAAGAAGGTTTGGGTTAATATCTATAAGCCTCTGGAAAATAGCATTAGCGATGCTATTTTTCAATATGATTTATTAACAATTAAGGGATAACAAAAGGGAAATAAACACACACAAAACATGGCACGTTATGGTGTAGCTTGCATGGTCCTTGAGAAAAGGGGCCCCTGCCTGTGGGAACCAGAACCCCCAGCTGTCAATTTCAGCCTATCCCAGCCCCATCCCCCCTCCCACAAAGATCACCTGCCTTGTGTGTTGTCAGCCGTACCCATCTGGGCACCAAGGACTGACTCAGCCTAGCAGAATTAGAAGCTTTCCCCTGCCCACTTGCAAGTGGGGTCTGGAAGCTGTCCATAGCTGTCTTAAGTCATAGAGCCTGGAGGTCAACAGAATCCTCTGGGCCACGAAGAATAATGCTACCTGGCCCTTCAGTTCAAGTTTGCAGTGTGTGATTTCTCTTGACAGTATCTTCCTCATGATGGGGAATCAGGAACCTGATTCTGAACACCAGCCAGCCAATTCAGGAGTTGGGCCTTTCTTACCTGGCAGAGGAGAGTAGGAAGATGGGAGAGGATAGGAGAATTTTAATCCCCAAGGAGAAGGAGGTGGGAAAGGGGAAGCAATGCACTGGGAACTTAGCCAAGCAGACCGTGGTTTCAGGCAGGGGCCCAGTCACAATGAAGATCTGGATAGTAAAAACCCACACTACAAAAAAGCAAAAATTAAAAAATCTAAGATGAAGATTGCAAGGAAGCCCTCAGTTTAGTGAGAATTTGGACACCTGGGTAATCTATCTAGATATATCAGACACCAGGCTCAGGTCTATAGTGAAGAAGCGTTCATTAAACTTGTACCTAGGGCAAGGTCACACGGGAAGCAGGTGTGGCTGTATCCAGGAGATGGAGATCCTGGGTACTGTTGAGAAGAACTGATAAGACTGGGACTGACTTTCATTGGTGGTAGTAAAACAGCAACACTTTTCATTAATTATTCTTTGAATGTTGACATGTTTTCTCTATCATTCTGGCACATCTTCTTCTCACTGCTTTTTCAGTGTGGTGACTAATGCACATAATGGTTAGAAGAAAAACATAAAACTACGCAATACTGGGTTCATTTTTATTGCAGCCTTGATATTTTTTGAAGTTTGATGGAATAAGACCATCAGTCCCTGGCGTGTTAGGCATAATGAGTGCCTGAAAGACATAACACAGTAATTGAATTGCCAGAGTTCCTGCTCCCAGAAAAGGGCTTAATCTCCTTCACCGGGAAGCCAGCTCTGGCCTGCTTTGCCCTCACCTCTTCTCTAAGGCATTCTTCAGCACTTCCTTCAGTGGTCTCTGATGGTTCTAACCTTTTGCTTTTTCTATATCTCCCCCCCCCTCAGCTTCCCTTCCCTCGTAAGTCCTCCAAGGTCCCCTTCTGGGTACCTCCCTCCTTTCACTTGCTGGTTCTTGTCTGCATCCCGTCTGCTCATAACCTCGCAGACATCTCTGTGCATGATTTTAAGATCTCTCTGGAATAGTTGGACATTTCTGTCACCAAAATTTCTTACTACCTAAAGCACAAAGAAAACAGATCTTCTCCTTTTTCCAGGCACAGAGCTCTGTGTTTTTAAAACTCCTTGTCCTCATCATACTCATTTTTGACAGGCTAATCCTACCCCAAATTAGTCAACATTCTCTCTCAAAGCATGGTTTCCTCCATGGATGCATTCACTTATTTATTTATTTTATTGGGATATAATTGATCTATAACATTATATTAGTTTCAGGTACACAACATAATGATTCATATTTCTACATATTGCGAAATGATCACAACTATAAGTCTAGTTAACGTCCATCATCCTACATAGTTACAATTGTTTTCTCTTTTTGTGATGAGAACTTTAAAGATCTACTCTCTTAGCGACTTTCAAGTATACAATACAGTGTTATTAACTATAGTCATCATGCTGTACATTATGTCCCCAGGACTTATTTATTTTATAACTGGAAGTTTGGTGTATCCATTTGTTTATTGGTTTCATATTCGTTTGGGTCTGACTATCTCTTGCTTTGCCTTGGTGTAATGACCTCTCACTCTTTCCTCCAAACTTACCTCAGTACCTCAGACGTATGTCATTAATATGTCTCAAATATGTCTCATTACCGAGCCCCAGATCCAGTAGCTCCAGCAAGGCTATTGTGATTACAAAGTTTGGAGGCCATTGACTGACCTGATTACCAAAGAGAGAACTTGACCTCACAGGGTGGAACACCTACCCTCTGCCCCTCCCCCAGCCTCAGGGAGACTCTCCCAGTGATGCATCAAGAATGATGAACTTCCAGAAAATATCTACTGACTCCACCTACCGAATCAAGGAATAATTTCAGAATCTCCTCTTTATGATATTCACATCCAAAAAACCAAGGAACCCATAAAGCATTTCCCAGTCAAGTACTCCTCAAAAGAACAGCAAGGAATAAATTTAAGTATTTTCTACGTAGTATTAAAGAAAAAAAACTTATCAGAACTTTCAGGTTCCATATGTTTTCCAACTATAATTATGGTTGATGAAAACCAAATTTTTTAAGTAAAAAAGCTTGTTTTTTCCAACTCTCACCTACTGTGTTCAAACTCCTCCTTCTCTACCCTAACCTCCACCTAAACCCACCCCTGGCCCAAGCTGTTGGGATAAATCCCTGAGAAGCTTCATGGTCCAGACTCACCTACTCCCAATGCATCAGGCCCAGCTCAATGTTCTCTTTTCAGCAAACATTTATTGTATTGGGGTGGGGTTTTGTGTGTGTGTGTGTGTAAGAGAGAGACAGACAGAAAGAGAGAGAAAGAAATGCTCCTCCTTTCAAAGCATTTACTGTGTAGTAGAAATGCAGGAGTTGACATTTACTGAAGTATCAAATATGTGCTATACACTGTGCTAGGTTATTTACATCCTTTACATCACCTAATCTTTGTAGCTTTTTAATATTATTATTCCCACTGTAGAAATTAAAAATATAAGAACCTGAGACAGAGAAAAACTAAATAACTTCCATCGTCATATAGCAAATTTCAGGAAGTGGTTTTGCTTTGGACCCACGTTTGCCTGGATTTTCTCAAACAGCCCACTTGCCCACCACCATTTCCCATCTTTCGAATTCATCCTCTAGTACCACTATTCCATCAGTCCTTCAGCCTCCCTGAAACTGAGAGTCCATTGATCCTACCATTTTTTTCACTCTCCCTCATACCTCTTCCTTTCCTCCTTCCCCAGCTTAAAACCCATGGTCAGTCATCATGAACATCCTTAGCACACACCTCCCATTCCTTTGTGGTTTATCCCCTTTGCATGCTCACTTGGCAAAACCCCAACCCCAATGAGACCCAACCCTCCACCTCCTCTGTGTCTGCTGCCTCCCAGCTGCTTGCTCAAGGCAGGAGAGAAACACACGACCAGGAGAACTGGTCTCTTGTGAGACAAAGACCTTAAGTCAGCCCTTAATGGCGGGCACTTTTACAATTGTGGCGACGTGTGTCTAAATGACTGGTCAGAACATAAAACTGAATGAGATAAGTTCTACAACTTCGCAAATGCTTCCCAAGGCTAAGCCTAGCTTATACATAGATTACTAATCATTGGCTGAAACTGTATTAATTGATGGGGGCTATTTCTCCTACTTTCCTTAAGCTCTCTTTGTTCTTCCTAGTAACATATGAAGCCTACTTTTCGAATCAATGCCCCCACCTTCGCTAAATTCATAAAAAGAGAAACTCAAATGGCTACTACAGAAGTGTGAATAGTCTTTCCTGGCCAACAGTGTTGCACACAAATGTCATCAGAAGAAAACAGGCTGGTGGCAACCTATTTTCCAAGTTGACATTTGGAGGCAATCTGTCCTCACAGCAAGAGCATGTTTACCCTCAGCTTCTCAGGCTCAAAAACCTAATGTTTTCAGGGCACCAAGAGCAAATACAAGCTCTCAGTGTAAACTCACAGTAATCAAACTTGTAAATAGATGTATAAATCCAGAATCCGACTGCAAATAGGTCTATTACAAAGTCTGCAACATGGAAATTAGTATAACCACTATTCCTCTGCTATATAGGAAGCCAAATCATAAGCAGAAGTTTGGCTGGTGAGTTTATAATCAAAGGGAGAGAAATTACCTTAACTGAGTGTATGTTGTCATTAGTTTAAGGTACCCAGGGCCTCCAGTGCCACAATACCAATAGCCTTGCCAATAAGACTGGAAGTTCATCATCAGGTGACCCCCACTCCGTCTCCTTGACATAGTGTTTGGATGAACCCTTGTCCATGTTGGCCTCTGTGATCCTCCTTTTGTAATAATGAAAATATCTCTCTACAGTAACATCAATTCATTCAATCTGGTTACTGTTAAAAGTCTCATAGACCTAAAACCATTCTGCCTACAATAACTTGACATAACTCTGATTTTTCATTCATTGTTTTCATAGGTGAATTCTCAGAGTTCAATTGTACACCATAAATTTAAAAATTCTTGGGAATCCCTTTCTGCGGCCTCCACAGGACATCAGTGAGGGTTCCAGAATAAGTAGGGAGCAAGTAAAACTTGAGGTCAATTTGGGAGATAAGAAAAATCAGGTAGGATGCTTACGATACTTCATCTCCCTTCTTCACGTAGGTACAAAACTGGTACCTCTTGATACTTGCCAGAAAACTGATCACAGAGAAAAATTCAATTAATGGTAGCAAAGATCCCTTCAAATCGCTCATATGTCTCTGATATTTTTTTCAAAGTGTTATCATCACAGTGAAATGTTCCTATTTAATCCATGTCGTCCTTGTGCACCAGAAAATCTGTAACAGCAAGGAAACGATTTTATATTATATGGGCTTTTCAATTCGAAGCAATCTAAACCATCTTTATCACCAAGAGTATTTGTGATATCCATTGTACTGCAGTGTAAAAGCAAGATATCAAAGATATTTTCTCTGCTTTGTCTTTTCCGCACTCTCAATTCCTTTTCTTTGAAATCCGGTCAAAAGAACATAGCTTACTGCCTCCAAACTCATTATTAGTACAATAAGATAATTTTCACAAAAAGCAATAGCTATGGATGGAATTCAAACTACTGATGTCTATATGAAGATCATATTTTTCAACTAAAAGAGTCTTTTCTTAAATTAATCACGGAATACCAGTTAATTCCTCTGAGCATTTAGATTTTTTTACCCTAAGTAATTAACTCCTCTGACCCTCCTTAGCAGCGAGTCAGAAGTGCTTTCTCATACTTGCCACACACAGATGCAAATCTCAGCCCCAGCATTCTGACTGCTAAATGGAGACGTGCACGCCTCAGCTGAGACCCCCTTTCTTTGGAGGCTTCCTGCACTTAGACTCCGATTTTGGAAGAAAATGCCGCCAAGGTGATCTTCACCATCTGTCCAGCATTTCTGGGGAGGCATCGTGGGCACATGTTGGAGGGAGGAAGAGTTGATGTTTCCCTCACGTTGGTCTGTGCTATTTTTTCCACCCACAAAGCCAGGAAGCTGCACAAATCTCTGGCAAGCAGCCACTTTCAGTTTTCTCAGAAGCCGAGAGAGTGGTTCCCTGTATTTTAAAAAAGGCAAATGCTGCCTTATTCAACCTAATCATTACTTGGAGAACAATCGCAAAAGAATCCAGCCCACTGCCTTTTATGCCTAAAGAATAAGCCTGGGCGGCATTCTAAATGCTTCCACTTCTCTTTGCCAGAAGACAGAAAAGTCGTGTAGAAAACGGGCTCTCCACCAGGGGAGCCACCCAGCTGCTGACACTCTGAGTATTAGAACATGTTATTTCTACTCCATCCTGGAACTCCCAACCGGAATGGGGCCAAACCCTGGTACCAGGTGACCCTCCTAGAAAACTACACCGTTGTCATCCACTTCAAGCAGGATGCATCATCCACTTGTAACAGAAGCAGATCTGAAATCTCTGACTGTTTCTTCTGCCATCAACGACTGGGGTTCTAGCGCTGATGTTGAAGTGTGGGCATTTGGAGAAGGCAGGGCCTGGGTGTGGTGTCAAAGAAAGAGGATTGGGGCACTGACGTGAAAGAGGATTTGAAAAAGAGAACTCTAAGAGCAAGGAAAGAAGTTCCCAAGGGAGGTGAACAGGGTCCAAAACTAAACCTTTTATGTAGAAGTGTCTGGGGAAAAGTTACTGAAAGTTCCCTTTGCAATGGATCTTAGGTGGTTATTTTTCCACTGATACTTTAAGATACATTGGTGTGATTTTTTTTTAATATTCCACTATTAACCTTATATTTTAACCTGATCTTCCCAAAATAAAGTTGTCCACTCTTATTTCCAAGAGGCAATTTGTTATTAATTTATTTATTTTAAAAAGCTGTATTGAGTGACTGCTCTCTGTGAAACACTTTGCTATATGCCATGGTAGATGGGAGACTCATAAAACACTACAGATTTTATTGATATATTGAGATCATTAAAATATGATAAGAAAACTCAACCAGGAATAAGAAAACAGAAGTGAGAAGTGTTCTTAGCACAATCCTTTTTTCTTTGTAAACCTTGTCTTCCTAATTTATAAAATAAGAAAATATGTTTGAAGGTCTGTAAATTTGTTTACAGTGTTAACATTCCATCATAGATCTTTCTTTCTTCTCCCTTACTAGCTCTGCTTTCTTTAGGGCCTCTTTTTTTTTTTTCCTTCCATGAAACACTTTCTCCTTCTGACCCTATATTAGTTCCTTGGGCAATTTCATCAATTCCCATAACTTTGATTTCCACTTATAGACTTATGATTCCCAATTGTAAATAGATAAATGATAGATAAAGGACAGGTAGATAGATAGATGATAGATAGATAGATAGATAGATAGATAGATAGATAGATAGATAGGTAGATAGATAGATAGATATAAATGAGCAAACTTATCTCCTGTTCTCCACACCTGATGTTTTAGCGTTCTACCAAATGTCTCCAACTGTATGTCCCAAATTAATCTCAAACTTTCATGTGTGAAATTGAAAATCTTCTATTTTTGTATCTATTGCAATAAATAATAATGCTATCTACTCAAATACCAAAACCAAAAACTGAGAATTTTCTTCAATAGTTTGTATCGCCATCCAGTTGGAACCCAGAACAGTCCATTCTTCCTCTTCCATCCCCAAGCCTTCAATCCATCTCCTGAGCCACCATCAGAGTGACCTTTCCAAATTCCAGTGATGTTAATACACTCCTTTTCTAAGTTTAAAACATTTAACCACAAGTTTGTTGCTACCACTACCTTCTTCAAACCCACCATTGGTTCCCCATCCCCAGGTGTGCTTCTCAATCTGCAATATACATTGCCCAGGAGTCCTGGCACTGTGCCAGGGGAACAGAACACCTCAGCATAACATCTTCTGGGAAATTCAATTTTACTTGATGGCAAAAAATTTAAAATATGATTTTAGTATTGAAACCAGTAGAGTACACAGTAGAAAGCAAAAATATGAAAGGAGACTTCAAATAAATTTTTTCATTTGCAATGGCCCACTTCAGAATATTCACTAAAAACCTGTGGTGGGAGGATATTCTTCTTTCCTCTTTGGAATACTTTGGAACAGACAAAATGTTTGAGAAGTACTGACAATGAAGAATAGAACCAATAAACAACTAGGTCCTACTGTATAGCACAGGGAACTACATTCAATATCCTGTGATAAACCATAATGGAAAAGAATATGAAAAAGAATGTATATATAACAATCACTTTGCTGTACAGCAGAGATTAACACAACATTGTAAATTAACTATACTTCAATAAAATTTTTTAAAAAAGAATAGAATCAAGACTTCTTCTTGGTATAGCACTTGCAATTCATCTAGTCCACATCTATTATCTCAACAACCCCATGTTCTTCTCCCACTTCCCTCCCACCCAGGGCTCCAACTATAGCAAGTTACCTTTATCTCAACAGGCTGTGTTGTTTCATGCACAAAGCCATGAGTTAGACAAGGGTATAGAATACGGGAGAACAATGAGTCATTCATGATGGCGTAAGCTTAGGGGTTGGGAGTAGAATGAAATGAGTTTGGAAGAAAGTGGGGAAGAATTATTGGGGCCAGCTTGTGAAGAATATTGTCTCCCACAGTGAGACTTATCTTGTAGACAATGGGGAGTCCCTGAATGTTTTGAGACAATGTCAGGATCACCTGTCTTTCAGAAGTGAGAGCTCTAAGCTACAGCACTACCTCTAGTGGTAACATGGTGTATGGCTCAAAGACTGGAGTGGAGAATTCGGGCGAGAGTCCAAGTGAAAGATAAAATTCTTAACAATCACTGAAGAGTTGACCCGTGGGAATATAAGTGACACTTTTCAGTCTAGGGGTTTGAGGTTAAAAACAAAAAATTCAACCACAACAGGAACCGCGATAATGATTCACTTGGTAAACATCCTGTCGTAGATGTTTCAGATACCCCTGTTAGTGAAAGCACTTCAGCTTTTCTAACTCCAACATATATAAATTAAAAACAATGAGACAGATGACAAGGTGTGCCATTTTCAGGCCTCTTTGGCATTGCATGTACATTCTGTTCCCGTTGGTAAGGATGCCCTTATCACCCTGGACCTTATTCCACCTGTGGAACGCTTAACTCTATTGCAAAACCCAGACCAAAAGATACCCCCTTAAAGAATGCTTTGTCACTGCCACCCGCTGTGGTTGCATCAGGAGCCTCCATCTTTATGTGCCCAAAAGTTCTGTGTCTACGTGGTCCAGATGGCCTCACCTCGCTGTAATACAAGTATGTTTCTGCATGTGCATCTCCACTTTAGACTGTGAGCTCCTTGAGAGTAAGGTCACACCTTTTTCCCCTTTGAATCACCAGCATCCGGCCCTAGGACTGCCACATGTTAGACACAGTTAATCGGATGAGTACATCGAAGAATTAAAACTCAGAAAGAAACTTTGTTACACCTCATATATACACATATATGTCAAAGAAAATGCAAGGATGTGTAAGCTCATTTCAAAATAAATGTCTATCTTACAAGACTAAATGTACCTTCTATGAAATCTGACTGTTCAACAGAGGAATATTTTCTATAAGTAGTAAGATCATTAACAAACATTTTCTATTTGAGGGAAAATTGAGTCACAATTGTACAAATGTGCAATTTAAGTTGTCTAATGTAATTTTCAAATAACATTCTGAAAAGTAAGCAGAAGAGTTTTAATGTTCCTACTCTAGAGATTCAGTAGCTGAGAATCAGAGTGGATGTGTATATCCGAATTTTGCTGCCAACCTTCTCTTTCATATACGCTGTTAAGAAATTTGTACTTAAAACAAAATGCCAGAATAACAATATTTAAGGGGATGAATATAAGTTTGATCTTTTGTCTCTACTTTCATGGATGTGCCTTTCCTGCTCCAAAGGAGAGAAATACTTCCCATAAAAGGATAACGTTTTTTAATTGTAAAAAGGAAATAGAAATAAGTTGTTATTAATAGATGAAGATCTTACCTCACCTGTACTACTTCACAAATATATATAGACAGGGAGGAAGATCAATTTTAACAGATTATGAATTTCAGTCAAAGATGTTTTCTAACTATTTTCCTCTTTATTTCTCCCCTGTCTTTTGTAATTGCAGCCACTGAGATACTACATCACTTCAAGTAATAAATCTAAATCATAACTACTAAACTTTTTAAATGAACATAGGGAAAGGCAGTTTCTATATAACAACTATAACATTTATTGAATACTTCTTGTGCAGAACTGAGATAAACTCTTTACATATGTTATTTCATATAAACAATATTTAATATAAACAATATTCTGGTTTCCCTTACCAGCACCTACTTCAAATAGTTACATGTGCTTTGTAACATGAATATAATGCCTTGGTGATTTATACCAAGTGTCAAAACAAGGGGAATGAAAGCCTGATTTTTGCTTTAGTCAACAGGGTTAAAATAGCCTCTACGGCCCTCAAAGCTGAAATGCATCTGCCTTCATGAGTTTGGTGGTAAACACCCCCAGTAACTGTCTCTTTAAAAACCAGGGAAGAAATGGTCATTTAATCCATTTTGGTTTCTTGCATCTAAACTATATTATGTCACATTTGAAGATTTTTTAAATGTGTATACGTGTATTTAAATACATATACATACACACTCTATAATACTCAGGAGAAGACTTGAGAACTACCTCTGTCTCCAACATTACATGCCATAAATGTAAACCTTTTCAGAAATTCCAAGTAAAAGAGACAGATATTTCAGTTAAAATCCAAAATAGGCATATATATGTGTACATATGTAGGTAAAATCCAAAACAGATATATATATGACACATATATGTGTGTCTATATACATATATATATAGACATATATATTTGCATTGTATGTATATAATGGTTTGAGCTGTGAAAAGAAATTTTAGAAAGATACCTCTGAAGCATTTTTCAGAATTCCAAATAAGAGTGGCAAAACCTGAAAAGCTTAAGTAAACATACTGAATGGTTTTAAAATGTATGTATAGCCAAACAAATTAATGACTTTTCCTTTTTTGCATAATGACTTCTCCTTTCCTCCAGGAACCTTTCTTATTTCTGGCATAATCTGTTAGCTTTTGAAATCTGTACAGCTTTTAAATGTAGCCTCATACATTAAGGATTGCATAGTATCAGTTATTGGACATTTACAGTGTGACATGCAGTGTTTTATGTGATTTGCCAACAAAATCTCATTTTAATGAGGTAGTTGTTCTTATACATTCTTCACAGATGATGATAATAATGTTCAGGAAAAAATAAATCTACTTGCTTAGGTTCACACAACTTTTATAATCTGCATAGTTCAGATATGAACTCAGATCTTTCCAATTCTAAAACTTCAATTGTTTTATTTCTCTGTCTTCAAATAGAATATTTAGCCAGCTGAAGGATCTCAGTATACTTTTTAAAGTCATTTTTAATTGAATATTATCATGTTTTTTCAAACTACAATGTGTAGTTAGAAACAAAGGTATTGCACTTAATTATTACAGATGCCAAATCTGCATGGGCAAAATATGTTTCCAGAAGAACTGCTAACAATAATGCTTTTTTCCATTGCTTACACAATACTCTCCCCAAGGCACTCTTACGTTCTTCTGGCTGTGGATATGTGAAACAGGCCTCTGCAGGGCCTGTTGCCCACCGCAGGAATACTTCTCAAGGTATGTAGTGAATGGAGCAGGTCAAGGTTGCCAGGTCACGGGATCAGATCGATAGAGGAGCCTTTAACAGGTTGCAGAGTCTTGTACAAAAAGGTCTTGTCCCACTGATGGCTGTAGCTATTCATGTATTCAGGTATTCATGTGAATACCAAAGGAGTAGCTTCATCAAAGTGTGAGCCTGTGATTTGTTCATTTGTTTTGTTTAATGAGTGATCCTTTGTCTATAAGCCAGGTTCACAGTGGTCCAGTCAAGTACCAGGGAATCAAAACTCCCTAACACTAAGCAGAGGAGCCCTGTTGTCTTTGACAATGATCTTGGTGAGACTGTGTGCTCTGTCGTTTAGATCTGCCCCTGGAAAGAGAAAATGTGATTCTACTGCAATTGTTGTCAACCTACCTGGAATGGCACAAGTAAAAATTCTGATGTCAGACAGTAGAGGCCTTTCGCTTTAAAAAGTTTTTGAAACAGTGTTGTAAAAATACTTTTGTTTGTGTAGGTTCAACTATCAGAGGTTAGAAACCCTCAAATCTGGACAGGACACTCTTCTTGGAATGTAAAGGAAATTTCTCAAAAGGTTTTACTGGGCATCTTTTAGCCTCATAGAATTATGTAGAGATGTGAGAGCTTGAATGGGTATGAAGACATAACAGGAACTAGTTTCTTATCACAGTCTAAGTTCAAGCCATGGGATAAACTTACATGAGGCAATAAACTATCACGGTCAATTTTTTGTGGCAGAAACTGAAACTGCCAAGTGGATCCATAACAGGGACCCTTTCAAAGAATCATGAACGTCTACTTGACCACAGTTATCAATTTGGAAAGAGTAAAGCTGTTCAGAAATGTATTTCCATATCATCTTAATCTTCTGCACACTTTGGAAAGGTAGAGCTTTATTGTTGCTGCTGTCACTGTTATTTTTGTTGCTTAATAAGCCATTCTCTACAAAGCCCATAATGCAATCGACACTGCCTCCATCCTCCTTTCCACTCTACCCACAACCTCTTCCAATGTTAACATTGGTCTGAAGGAAGATGACTACTTACAAGGTAAAGTAAATTAGTTTATGTTACTCGCAGATCTTATCACATTGTGAATTCATCTAGCACACACAGCTTCTAGAATTTTAACGTCAATTCTTGCTATTATCAATTCACACCAAAAAATTAAATTTCTTTTGAATATTTAATAAGTTAGATGCTTTCTGCCAATTTTTCTCCAGAGTATACAGACCTAATGTAATAATGAAAACCAATAACCAAATCAGATTTCCTAGACAATAGGCCATTTTCATTCACAGATTTAAAATTTTTGATTGAGATGATTTGAAAGCATATAATAATAATTTCTATTTCCGAGGTTCTATATTGAATGATGTGTAATCTGAAGATGGTATGCAGAAAAGGGGCTCTTTGTTAGGAGGGTCCAAGCTGGCTGCCAAGCTTCCATGTCCACTTTACCTGGTTTCCCATAATTTCAAATCTTGGTCTTCACAGGACATATTTACAAAGATGACATATATTGTAGAATCACAACTTGGGATAGACAAGCCTGCAGACCCCCAAACCTTTATGCAACATATGACATAACAGGAAAAGCATGCTCTTTGGAGCGACAAGGTTGAGTTCAAGGCCAAGCTTCCAATATGACTGTCCTTATGACCTTAAACAATCCTTTAACCTCTCTGGGTCTCAGTTTATAAGTTTGCCTTACCTCTCTGGATGATGGTTTTGTTTAGCAAATAAAATGATGCGAAGTTAAGAATGAAATAAGGCATTGTTACAAATATCCAAGAGGTTAAGGGAGGTTGTGGCAAGTGATTCACATATTTCTTCCTCCTCTTTCTTCTCTTAGAGTTTAATGCTTAGCAGAATATTTATTGAGTGTCTGCTAAATTCCATTGATTAACATCAGAGATTCATAGATAAAGCGACTTGGTCCTTGCCCTGAAGTAGTAACAATGTGACATGACCTGACTTTCATTTACAAGGATCACTCTGGCTGCTGTGTTGAGAATGCATGATAGGGAAGTAAAGGCAGAAGCAGAGATACCTGGTTTATAGACCCCTGTATCATTTTGGGCAAAAAATGATGCTGCCTTGTGCAAGAGTGGTAGCAGTGGAAGTGGTGAGAATTCAGATAAGATGAGGGTTGATAACTGCATCTTGGATTTAGCGTGGCAAAAAAAAGAACCAGTATCTTTGTGGCAGAGACAAAGTTCAATCAAAGCAAAGCAACTAAGAGAGGATTACTTAAAAGAGAATGAAAATTTCATAAGCATATTGGAAATATTTGGGAGAGAAGCCAACAGGAGAAGGAAGAGTAAGAGGGAAAAAGCATCAGGTTTAGAAAGTCTCGCTTTGGAGGGCAATGGATAAAGGCCTGACAGACATGAATATGTGGAATGTCCATGAGGCTAGATCAATGGGGATGTGGTTCCTCTGAATAGAACTTGTCTCAGGTATGAAGGGGAGAAAATCTTCTGTGTTCACCATCACTCATTTTCGTGCAAAACCAGCTGCTGTCCATTTGGTTAGGGGACTAAAATAAACATGGTAGAACTGAAGAGGTCTGAATTGGAGCTAAAAAATCCTAGTCCTTGAATAAGGTCTTTGCCACGTAGTTGAGGAGGCGAAGCATATATAATTATGTTTGTTATGTATTGAGTACCTATTCTGTGTCTGCCACGTTAAACTCTCACAACAAAAACCTAAAAGATAGATGTTATCATCTCATACTAGAGATGAGAAAATTGCATCTCAGAGAAATTAAATAGCATACTCATCCACCCATCTTCCCACAGTGAGTGACAAAACTAGGACTCTACTCTCTCTCCCTCTCTTTGCATTACACTTTGAAGGGCCGTGGAGACGCATCTTTCAGAAGGTGAAGAGGTAGGATTAGTTGGAAACACAACATGGGGTACACTGGGGAGACAGGACTAAAAGAGTCTATATAAGAAATAAAAATAGAGTTATCATATAATCCTGCAATCCCACTTCTGGGCATATAGCTGGAGAAAACTATAATTTGAAAAGATACATGCACCCCAATGTTCATTGCAGCACTGTTTATAATAGCCAAGATATGGAAGCAACCTAAATGTCCATCAACAGATGAATGGATAAAAAAGATGTGGTATATATATACAACGGAATACTACTCAGCCAAAAAAAAGAATGAAATAATGCCATTTGCAGCAACATGGATGGACCTAGAGATTATCATACTAAGTGAAGTAAGCCAGATAAAGACAAATATGATATCACTTATATGTGAAATATTAAAAAAAGATACAAATGAACTTATTTACAAAACAGAAATATATCCACAGACATAGAACAAACTTATGGTTATCAAAGGGGGAAGGGCAGGGAGGGTATAAATTAGGAGTTTGGGATTAGTATATACATACTACTGTATATAAAATAGACAAACAACAAGGTCCTATACCTTGTTGTATAGGGAACCATACTCAATAGTTTGTAATAACCTGTAAGGGAAAAGAATCTGAAAAAGAATACATATATATATATATATATATATATAACTGAATCACTGTGCCATATACCTGAAACTAACACAACATTGTAAATCAACTATACTTCAATTAAAAAAGCAAAAAAGAAATGAAACTGAATTGGGGTCAGCTGTGGTTTTCAGCCTTCTAGACCAATCTTCAAAGTTTCCTCAGGTTCAGCCACTGGTTGTTAGTGGCTCGCAGGCTGCTCTCAGGGACCTATGAAAAAATTGCCAATTATAAGTTACCTTTTAAGTTTGGAATCTAAAAGAAGTTATTATTTTAGATGACTTTCCAAGTGTTAGTAGGAGTGAATAATTTTATTTAATTAAGACTCTCATCATAGGCTCCTACCTCTTCCAAATTCTCACCCTTTTAAGTCTGACAAGGAATAAAAAATGTTGTTAGCATGCATCACCTTCACCGGTACTTCCCTACTTTTACAAGAAGCTGTGCACACCATGGGGCTCAGGAAAACAGAGAATTACTGCCAAGCACAAGTTGGACCTGGGAACCCTGAATATTCAAAACCATGAATAATGAGTCCAGACGTAGAGGACATTCTTTTTTGGCCAGAATTTCACTCTTCAACAATGTATTCTTCAGACCACTTAGGGACATATTGCTTATTATATATTGTTACCTTGGTTCAAAGCCTTTGTTCCTGAAGGCTATCTCCCCTATAATTTCACACAAGGATAATGCAACTTTGATGATAAGCTCCAAGAATTCAGGAAGCCAGGAGTATGGCAACTTTATTTTTGCTCAAAATATACTGCCATCCCAACTAGCAACTCTAAAGAAGCTTATTTGTTTCCTTGTTTGTTTTATTTTTTTAAGATGTTACACATTATTACATGTTTTAGCATGTAAAGTTCACATCATAAGGATTCATTATATTTAACTTTAAATGGCTACATGTACTGAGGGTTCTTAATATTTGATAATGGAAATTTAAATGATATTCAAATTATTCACTAAGTGTGGAACACCACTGTTTGGTTTTCTTCATTTTTCTGTTTGGCCTATTTAAAGAAGACTATGAAAACTGATAAAGTACAAAACATGTGATGTTTACATTGAAAAAATAAACTAAGGGGCACAGAAAAACGAAGACAAATAAACTTTGTGTTAGTTATCAAGTGTCAGATTTGGGGGAACAGTTTTGATTTTGAATATTCTGTTTCACTGTTTTCATTTAAGTCAAATCAGACTGTCATAATATACACCCTAGTTTTAAATTCAGACAATATAGACACCATACTATAAATAAAAAGTGACATAGATCTAGAATCAGACACATTAAATTCTCATTCAACCTCTGCTACTAATTTCTGTGTAACCTTGAAAAGGGGACTTAAAATTTCTAAGCTTCATATTTCCTTATCCATGAAGTGGTACAATTGGTCTAGATGACCTCTGAAATCTCATCTTATTCTAAAATCTTATCTATATATAATACTTTATGGGAAAATAATACCTAAATACTATTTCAAGGATTAAAGAAATGTAACCCACTATTTTAGAACATAACATGTCCAGCTTTCACTGGTTTGCTTTTCCAAAATATATTATTTTCATTCCAGTCCAATTTGTGACTCTTTTTCAAGTTAAGTGTTGAATGTTTCCACTATATAATATAGTTTCAGAATTTTCAATACACAGTGCACAAAGTATGACAAAATGCTCTATAGCAAACTGTATAAGAGAAAGATAATATTCCTTAGACATGGATAGTTATGAATTTCACCCAAGTAGACAGGTAAAATAAACTTAGGGAAAAGAAAACTGACATTTAAAATTGGTAGAGATACAAGTATTTTTGCAGAAATAACATCTTAGACTTCCACAGCATCTGTCTTCTTTTCTTTCTTCCAAACACATGAAAAAAGGCATTTCGAGTTACTGATTAACTTCAACATGTTGATCTTTGATTCTGTCTAAGGTCCATGAAAATTGATTAGATTTCCTTCTACCAGAGAGGAAAAATTAAAAAATTGAACACATTTTTTAAAAGATTAGATTCTCTGTTATTCTGATATATCAGCCTAAATCTCATTTGGTTGGACTATATTTTTATTTGTTCCTTTTTCCCAAAGAAATTGGGAATGTCTAAGAGCTATTTTCTAAATATGACACTGTATTTTATTATCAGAATAAACTATACATTTTTATGTGTTATCCTCTTTCTCTTGATACTTTCCACTTTATTTTTTTTTTATTATTAGCACCTTTTTAATTATTATTATTATTATTTATTTATTTATTTTGGCTGTGTTGGGTCTTCGTTTCTGTGCGAGGGCTTTCTCTAGTTGCGGCAAGCGGGGGCCACTCTTCATCGTGGTGCATGGGCCTCTCACTATCGTGGCCTCTCTTGTTGCGGAGCACAGGCTCCAGACGCGCAGGCTCAGCAGTTGTGGCTCACGGGCCTAGTTGCTCTGCGGCATGTGGGATCTTCCCAGACCAGGGCTCGAACTTGTGTTCCCTGCATTAGCAGGCAGATTCTCAACCACTGCGCCACCAGGGAAGCCCACTTTCCACTTTAGAATGAGAAGGATAGGATTGTGGGGAGTTGATTCTATAACCACTGGGGTTCTTAACTATTGTTAGCCTTGGCTATAGATGAAGATAAAAGGGGAAAAACTTTAAGCAGGGAGTTGCTTTGACTAAAAATGGAAAAACTTTGATCAGGGAATCAAAATGAATATACCAAGTGAAAATCGGTTATCATGTATGACTTTATAATGTTAAAAAGACAAAAATATGAGGGGGTATAGACAATGTCTACCATTACTAGTCAACCACTCTGTAAGAGGCAGCATGGTTCAGTCTGGAGTAATACAAAAGTGGACAAGGCAGCTTTTTTCTCACAATTCATGTGAGATAAACCACAAACACTCATTTAAAGCATAACATGGGTTAGTGCTGTGATAGAGGTACAATGCTCTGTAGGAGTACAGATTGCTGATATTTGAGCCATTCTTGAGACTAAGAGGATTGCAAAAGGTATGAACAGATGGGAAGGGTATTCCAGGAAGAAAGAACAAAAGCACCATTAAGGCTGTGAAGAGAGCCAATTTTGAGGAAAGGCAATTGATGCTATGTAGAAGGCATGGGTAAGAAAAGACTTAAGGATAGAGTAGCATTGAAGAGGAGGGGCTTTATACTATATGTAATAAGGAGTGGCTTAAAAGATTTTTGAGCAAAAGGATGATGAGACATGATTAGACAAGTACTTAATTAGGACAAATAGTCTGAGAGCAACAGGCAGAAAACCTTGGAGTGGGGAAGACTGCAGGCAAGGAGATCTGTTAGGAAACTATTTCACTAGGATTGTGAGTACATTGGGAAACAAACAAATGAATATTTTCGCTTCCCAATCCCTATCAGCCCAGGAGAAAAGTTAGTCTCCTGTGGGTCAGGTATGGTACTGTTACTGAGCCCAAGCTCACGCCTACTGCCTACCACACAACAGGCCAATAAATCAAGAGACGAGTTGTTGGGGCAAGGAATAGCGACGTTATTTGGAAAGCCGGCAAACCAAGAAGATGCTGGACTAGTGTCCCAAAGAACCATCTTACCCGAGTTAGAATTCAAGCTTCTTTTATACTGAAAGGGGAGGGGGGTGTGTGGCTGGTTGTTTCAAACCTCTTGGTGCCAGAATCCTTTGTTCTTATAGCTGTCCACATAGATCAGGCCAGGATGTTCCTATAAACCTCCAAAAAGACAAATGTTCTCTGTTCTGCGACTTTTTATCTCTAGGTGAATGGAAAAGTGTTACACCTTTAAAGGTCAGAGCCTTGAGAATGGACTATCATGTATATTTCAGGCTAGAGGCAGCATTCTTTTACAAAGGGGCAGAGCCAGCATGACTAAGCACAGGCAACAGAGCACCAGGGTTAGATCTAAAGGAATAGATTCAATATGGAGTCAGGTTTGTTCTTCTCAGACACAGAATATCCAGGAATGAAAGTTAGGGTCCCTTCTTCAGTCTAGTTGGAGAGATATGGGTTGATCTTTTTTGTTGTTGTTTTTATTGAAGCCCCTGGCTTTTAGCAATGATCAATTGCTAATGATTTTGTAAAACTCCATCCCTAGTCTTTTGCCCAGTACAGACTCCTGTCCCTCATTGTCGAATGGACATGTCCACATAAATGTTCCACAAACTTGTTAATTGGACACATCTAAGATCAAACTCATCTTCCTCTCTGCTAATCTACTTCTGTTAGTGTCTTTCATTATTCACTCAGTCTTCCAAGCTGAAAATTCCAAAGATATCTATCCAAACCATTAGCAAGTCCTGCCTATTCTTGCTCAGAAACTTCTCTTGAGATTTTCCCTCCTTCTCTTCCCAAGATACTGCTTTTTCTTCCTTCAGATCTCCATCAACTCTCACCTGGATTATTACATTAGTTTTTTATCTGATCTTTTTGCAGTTTCCTCCTCAAGGCCATCCTCCACACGACTTCCAAAGGTATCTTCCTTTCAAAAAATACATTCCCATCATTCACCTGCTTAAAATTCCAGATATTTATATGTGCCTGAAAAACAAAATTCAAGCTTCTGATTATGGCATGAAAGGACACTTTAAATGTGACTGTAATACAACTTTCCAACAGCTAGTCAACATACTCCAAGTTCCAGCCACATTCAATGTATCACTATCTTTGATGAATTGCCACAAAGATTATCCTTCCATGGCCATTGCACATGCAATTTGGTCTGCCTCAAATGTCCCCTTTTTCTCTTCTAAGCCTGGACATCTTTTCATCCTTTAAGAACCATACCAAAACTTAGTTTTTCTTCCCCAACACTGCCTGACAAAATGAGGTTCTGCCTATAACCATAGAGTAAATTGTTTCTACTTTTATTCCTATTTTATTGTAACTTCACCTGCTTATATATCAGAGCTCTTCCAACAGACAACAAGATTCTCAAGGGATGGGATGGATTTCAATTACCTTTTTATCTCCAGGTCTCAAATTAGCCTGGTAAATGGAACGTGTTCAATAAATGTTTGTTGAATGAATGACTGATTATCACTATCACTATTGAATGTGGTACAAAAAAGTAATTACCCATTAGGAAAAATTACAGTGTAGTCCACGACTACATGCAATACTTCATGGAAAAGAGATAGGAAATAAATCTAATGGAGATTTAGAGATTCATCTACACGGAATGTTTTGAAAAAACATAACTATATCTTTGTTAACAACATAGCTTTGATAGCAAAGAATCAAATAACACCTTTAAGGTAGGGTGAAATCAAGACTCTGGTTGTGGAGGAGAACTTAGGGATACTCATTCTAGTCCTGGGTATCTTCTTTGTAGAGGTGGTAATTGAAACTTTGGAATAGGATGAGGATATCAAAGCATCAAGTGTAGGGAGAGAAAAGTACATACATAATCCAGGATGATGTTCAAATTCTTCCTGAAGTTGCCACAGTCAAAACATTTCTATTTCTGAAAAATGATTGTAGTGTTATGTTTTAGTTTCTGCTTAATTCTGTTGTGTTATGTCATTGATATTCCCTAAGTTGTATGCAATCAAGGAGAAAGCCATTTAGGAGTAAGAATGCTTAGTAAAATTACAACAATATTCATCTTAAATTCAACATGTTCTTCATAATATTTATCCATTGTACTTATTAAGAACTGGTTATATGATAGTTATATGATAGTTTGAGAGAAAAACTCATTTTGAGAGAATCTCAAAATGACAAAGTGCTCCCACTCTAGTATAGCTTTTCATGCATTGTGTTCCCATTGACCTAATGGAGATTTAAAACAGACAGTTCCAAGCAGCTACATGCTACAAAGTACTATGGGTCTTATATGTAATGAAACTTGGGAAGAGTTCAAACACTAGGGAAGTGAAGGAAAAAATATTTCCTCTCTTTTGATCTCTATTATTTAGCATTAGTTAATCGCATTGCGTGGTAGGATAGATTGGTTGGCTTAACAGTGTGTTGATTTTTCCCACATAGAAAGTTAGAAGATCCTGGATTTTATAGATCTCATAGGCCTGGGCATCAGAAATCCTGGGATCAGGGATTCTAGGATCTAGGAAACATATTTATATTGTTAATTCCTTTATTCCCAGTAGGTAGCCCAGGGCCTTAAATAAATTCATTTTTGAATGAATAAATGGTCAAACCTTTTTTATGTTTCTGCAGATGGTCAATAGAAATGTTGATTACATTGTCTTATTTATCAAGTCATTAGTGCACATACATTCTGAATTATTGGGAGTTGCATGAGGTAGGATGGGAGTATTTATGGGAACATGATACCACACCTATGACGGATTCCCTCCCTAGGGTGAAAGATCAAAGTTACTGGGGAAGATTTTGTTTCTTAGCGGAAATACACAATAGGAGAGCAGATAGGAGGGGCAGCTAACGTCTCAGTTGTTAATTACATAAGGTCCTCTTCTGGTAAAGGAATGCTGTTCCTTACTCCACAGATGGTAAACATGGGAAAGTTAAACCAAGAGAAAGTGCAGGTGTACATAATACAGAACTGGTGACTGCTGGTCAAACCCACATGGTTATGGAGGCCCACAAAACAGCCACACTCAACTGGATCCATTGAAGTATGGTTAGCAACATAGAGGCAAAACTCCAAAGCTGAAAGGAAAGCAGGGAAAATTGATAGAGACCGATCTGTTTGGGGGATGTCTTTACATTGAGGTAGCTCAGCATTGACTGCCCAACATAAAAGGGGTGGAAAATGACTGCTCTGAGCTTTTTGGACCATAGGGAAGTCCATCTTCTATTCCTATTCCATTCAGGTCATATACATGAGAAGGCCTTACTGGATCCTAGAGACAGTTCAAGATCTTTAGCCCTTAACATAAGAAAATGTCCCTCACCATCATTTGGAAACTGTCTTTGTCGTGTTGGGGAAAAGCTAGAGAGGAGTTCCCAGCCAACTCCAGATTAAATGAATATGAAAGTCTATTAACTATGCTGGGATGCATCAACTGTCACAAGAGCCTAAAGAATTAGGTTAAAGTTCTCAGTAGATTTTGATAGTTCTACCCACAAATTCCCAGATATTACTTGTAGCACCTATGGTTCCATCAACTCCACATGAAGTCATGCTCTGTAATAGAAGAACCCAACTGTGTATTATTTAAACTATTTACAATACTTTTGTTCATTCATAAAATGCTACCCTTCCTTGCCAATTAAATTAAGCCATTTTAAAATTTGCAAAGCACCACAAAAAAGATCCAGATGTTTAAAGAAATAAAAAGGGTGGGGTATTATGTGCTTGTTGCCTTCATTTCTTGGATTATTTGCTTAAAAATACTTTTTTTGCTTGTTCAATCAACTGGGATTAGCAGTTTCTTCTCTAGGGTTTATAGACCAAGAAAGCTATTTCTAAAAAAAGGAATTAACTTTTGTTAAATTCAACTGTTGATTCATTCTATATTGTTGAGTTCCTAGTCTGTGCCAGGCACTGTGCTAGTTTTTGGAATATGTTCAGAACAAGACCAACATGATCGCAGACTCATAAAACAACATATTTTTCTTTTTAGTTAGTTACAAACAAATTTTACTCTTGTGCAAACTTTATGCACTATTATTTTATTTGGACTATCTAGTGGCTGTAGCAATTTACATTCCCACCAACAGTGCAAGAGGGTTCCCTTTTCTCCACACCCTCTCCAGCATTTGTTGTTTGTAGATTTTCTGATGATGCCCATTCTAACTGGTGTGAGGTGATACCTCATTGTAGTTTTGATTTGCATTTCTCTAATAATTAGTGATGTTGAGCAGCTTTTCATGTGCTTCTTGGCCATCTGTATGTCTTCTTTGGAGAAATGTCTATTTAGGTCTTCTGCCCATTTTTGGATTTTTTTTTTTTAATACTGAGCTGCATGAGCTGTTTATATATTTTGGAGATTAATCCTTTGTCTGATGATTCATTTGCAAATATTTTCTCCCATTCTGAGGGTTGTCTTTTTGTCTTGTTTGTGGTTTCCTTTGCTGTGCAAAAGCTTTTAACTTTCATTAGGTCCCACTTGTTTATTTTTGGTTTTATTTCCATTACTCTAGGAGGTAGATCAAAAAGGATCTTGCTGTGATTTATGTCAAAGAGTGTTCTTCCTATGTTTTCCTCTAAGAGTTCTATAGTGCCCGGTCTTATATTTAGGTCTCTAAACCATTTTGAGTTTATTTTTGTGTATGGTGTTAGGGAATGCTCTAACTTCATTCTTTTACATGTAGCTGTCCAGTTTTCCCAGCACCACTTATTGAAGAGACTGTCTTTTCTCCATTGTATATCCTTGCCTCCTTTGTCATAGATTAGTTGACCCTATGTGCGTGGGTTTATCTCTGGGCTTTCTATCCTGTTCCATTGATCTATGTTTCTGTTTTTGTGCCAGTACCATATTGTCTTGATTACTGTAGCTTTGTAGTATAGTCTGAAGTCAGGGAGTCTGATTCCTCCAGCCCAGTTTTTGTCCCTCAAGACTGCTTTGGCTATTCGGGGTCTTTTTTGTCTCCATACAAATTCTGAGATTTTTTGTTCTAGTTCTGTAAAAAATGCCATTGGTAATTTGATAGGGATTGCATTGAATCTGTAGATTGCTTTGGGTAGTATAGTCATTTTCGCAATATTGATTCTTCCAATCCAAGAACATGGTATATCTCTCCATCTGTTGATATCATCTTTAATTTCTTTCATCAGTGTCTTATAGTTTTCTGCATACAGGTCTTTTGTCTCCTTAGGAAGGTTTATTCCTAGGTATTTTATTCTTTTTTTTGCAATGCTAAATGGGAGTGTTCCCTTAATTTCACTTTCAGATTTTTCATCATTAGTGTATAGGAATGCAAGAGACTTCTGTGCATTAATTTTGTATCCTGCAACTTTACCAAATTCATTGATTAGCTCTAGTAGTTTTCTGGTGGCATCTTTAAGATTCTCTATGTATAGTATCATGTCATCTGCAAACAGTGACAGTTTTACTTCTTCTTTTCCAATTTGTATTCCTTTTATTTCTTTTTCTTCTCTGATTGCCGTGGCTAGGACTTCCAAAACTATGTTGAATAATAGTGGTGAGAGTGGACATCCTTGTCTTGTTCCTGATCTTGGAGGAAGTGCTTTCAGTTTTTCACCATTGAGAATGATGTTTGCTGTGGGTTTGTCATATATGGCCTTTATTACGTTGAAGTACGTTCCCTCTATGCCCACTTTCTGGAGAGTTTTTATCATAAATGGGTGTTGAATTTTGTCAAAAGCTTTTTCTGCATCTATTGAGATGATCATATGGTTTTTATTCTTCAATTAGTTAATATGGTGTATCACATTGATTGATATGCATATATTGAAGAATCCTTGCATCTCTGGGATAAATCCCACTTGACCATGGTGTATGATCCTTTTAATGTGTTGTTGGATTCTGCTTGCTAGTATTTTGTTGAGGATTTTTGCATCTATGTTCATCAGTGATATTGGTCTGTAATTTTCCTTTTTTTGTAGTATCTTTGTCTGGTTTTGGTATCAGGATGATGGTGGAATGAGTTTGGGAGTGTTCCTTCCTCTGCAATTTTTTGGAAGAGTTTGAGAAGGATGGGTGTTAGCTCTTCTCTAAATGTTTGATAGAATTCACCTGTGAAGCCATCTGGTCCTGGCCTTTTGTTCATTGGAAGATTTTTAATCACAGTTTCAATTTCATTACCTGTGATTGGTCTGTTCATATTTTCTATTTCTTCCTGGTTCAGTCTTGGAATCTTATACCTTTCTAAGAATTTGTCCATTTCTTCCAGGTTGTGCATTTTATTGGCATAGAGTTGCTTGTAGTAGTCTCTTAGGATGCTTTGTATTTCTGCAGTGTCTGTTGTAACTTCTTCTTTTTCATTTCTAATTTTATTGATTTGAGTCCTCTCCCTCTTTTTCTTGATGAGTCTGGCTAATGGTTTATCAATTTTGCTTATCTTCAAAGAACCAGCTTTTAGTTTTATTGATCTTTGCTATTGTTTTCTTTGTTTCTATTTCATTTATTTCCGCTCTGATCTTTATGATTTCTTTCCTTCTGCTAACTTTGGGTTTTGTTTGTTCTTCTTTCTCTAGTTCCTTTAGGTGTAACGTTAGATTGTGTATTTGAGATTTTTCTTGTTTCTTGAGGTAGGCTTGTGTAACTATAAACTTCCCTCTTAGAACTGCTTTTGCTGCCTCCCATAGGTTTTGGATCATCGTGTTTTCATTGTCATTTGTCTCTAAGTATTTTTTGATTTCCTCTTTGATTTCTTCAGTGATCTCTTGGTTATTTAGTAACGTATTGTTTAGCCTCCATGTGTTTGTGTTTTTTACGTTTTTTTCCCTGTAATTGATTTCTAATCTCATAGCGCTGTGGTCAGAAAAAATGCTTGATATGGTTTCAATTTTCTTAAATTTACTGAGGCTTGATTTGTGACCCAAGATGTGATCTATCCTGGAGAATGTTCCGTGCACACTTGAGAAGAAAGTGTAATCTGCTGTTTTTGGATGGAATGTCCTATAAATATCAATTAAATCTATCTGGTCTATTGTGTCATTTAAAGCTTGTGTTTCCTTATTAATTTTCTGTCTGGATGATCTGTCCATTGGTGTAAGTGAGGTGTTAAAGTCCCCCACTATTATTGTGTTACTGTCAATTTCCTCTTTTAGAGCTGTTAGCAGTTGCCTTATGTATTGAGGTGCTCCTATGTTGGGTGCATATATATTTATAATTGTTATATCTTCTTCTTGGATTGATCCCTTGATCCTTACATAGTGACCTTCCTTGTCTCTTGTAACATTCTTTATTTTAAAGTCTATTTTGTCTGATATGAGTATTGTTACTCTAGCTTTCTTTTGATTTCCATTTGCATGGAATATCTTTTTCCATCCCCTCACTTTCAGTCTGTATGTGTCCCTAGGTCTAAAGTGGGTTTCTTGTAGACAGCATATATATGGGTCTTGTTTTTGTATCCATTCAGCAAGCCTGTGTCTTTTGGTTGGAGCATTTAATCCATTCACGTTTAAGGTAATTATTGATATGTATGTTCCTATGACCATTTTCTTAATTGTTTTGGGTTTGTTTTTGTAGGTCCTTTTCTTCTCTTGTGTTTCCCACTTAGAGAAGTTCCTTTAGCATTTGTTGTAGAGCTGGTTTGGTGGTGCTGAATTCTCTTAGCTTTTGCTTGTCTGTAAAGTTTTTGATTTCTCCATCGAATCTGATGAGATCCTTGCTGGGTAGAGTCATCTTGGTTGTAGGTTCTTCCCTTACATCACTTTAAGTATATCATGCTACTCCCTTCTGGTTTGTAGAGTTTCTGCTGAGAAATCAGCGGTTAACCTTATGGGAGTTCCCTTGTATATTATTTGTCATTTTTCCCTTGCTCCTTTCAATAATTTTTCTTTGTCTTTAATTTTTGCCCGTTTGATTACTATGTGTCTCAGCGTGTTTCTCCTTGGGTTTATCCTGTATGGGACTCTCTGTGCTTCCTGGACTTGGGTGGCTATTTCCTTTCCCATGTTAGGGAAGTTTTCGACTATAATCTCTTCAAATATTTTCTCGGGTCCTTTCTCTCTCTCTTCTCCCCTATAATGCGAATGTTGTTGCATTTAATGTTGTCCCAGAGGTCTCTTAGGCTGTCTTCATTTCTTTTCATTCTTTTTTCTTTATTCTGTTCCGCAGCAGTGAATTCCACCATTCTGTCTTCCAGGTCACTTATCCGTTCTTCTGCCTCAGTTATTCTGCTACTGATTCCTTCTAGTGTATTTTTCATTTCAGTTATTGTATTGTTTATCTCTGTTTTTTCTTTAATTCTTCTAGATCTTTGTTAAACATTTCTTGCATCTTCTCAATCTTTGCCTCCATTCTTTTTCCGAGGTCTTGGATCATCTTCACTATCATTATTCTGAATTCTTTTTCTGGAAGATTGCTTATCTCCATTTCATTTAGTTGTTTTTCTGGGGTTTTATCTTGTTCCTTCATCTGGTACATAGCCCTCTGCCTTTTCATCTTGGCTATCTTTCTGTGAATGTGGTTTTTGTTCCACAGGCTACAGGATTGTAGTTCTCCTTGCTTCTGCTCTATCAAATTTTCTATTTGAGTGAATGTCAAATCTCTCCATGTCTATCTGAAATTTTAATGCAATTATAATCAAAATTCCCATATGACTGTTTCAGAATTATCCATTGATTATGAAGTTTTTCTGGAAAATAAGTGGGGCAACTAACTAAGCTATTTTGAAAAGGTAGAATAATGGGAGTAGACATGCCCTATGATATCAAAATACAACACAAAATTCCAGTAATTAAAGATGTGGTAGCAGTGTAGGCCCTGATGACTAGAAATATCTAGGAATAAAGATTCCAGAAACAAATTTGTGTACTCTTTATAAAAGATAGTGGGATTCAGATATTTACTCTGCTCTTTCCTATGAAAATTACCAAAACATCTGAAAATCAAAACCATAAACTATTAAAAAAAAAAAAAAAACTAAAAATACAGAGAAAATTTATCCAAACTCAAAGAAAATACCAAAAGTTAACTTACTGCCCTCCAAATCTTGGTTAAAGTATAGATTTCTCTAAAAAGAAAATTAGAGTGCCCCAAGGGGCTAGCCAACATTTTTTTTTAATGTAACTACAAGAATTGGGATAGTGGGTGGGGGAGGGAGAGAGTGAAGGTCAAATTCTACACTGTCAACTGGTGGGGGTCATAAGAGGATAAAACCTATGTAGAAATACATATGAAATTCCACGTAGAGAGCCATATTAATTCTCTCTCTACTCTCACCCAACTAACACTGGAAAAATAGCTTTCACGTGTGGGGAGGTAAAGTGGAGAAGGGAATCAGCAGGCAGAATTAATTAAGCAGAGAGAAATCACCACATAAATGACCTGTGAGCTATAGGGCTTCCCAGTGGAACTTGGTGACCTCCTACCTGTGTGACGTGCCCGTCCTGAAATGTAAGCTCCTGAAGTGAAGTAGTGAGTGTTGGGGTCCTCAGACAGAGTAGACTGGCAGAAGATAGTTCTGAAACAACAAACGCAAACTGAAACTGTTTCCCAGTTTCCCCAGATCATGCTCCCCGGAGTTATAGTATCAGCTGATAAAACTGCCTCTTTTCAGTGCTCTGCATCACTAATCATCAGGGAAATTCAAATCAAAACCACAACAAAATATCACTTCATACCGGTTAGAATGGCCATCATCAAAAAGATAAGAGATAACAGGTGTTGGTGAGGATGTGGGAAAAGGGAACCCTCAGGCACTGTTGGTGAGAATGTAAATTGGTGCAGCCACTATGGGAACAGTGTAGAGGTTCCTCAAAAAATTAAAAATACAACTACCATATGATCCAGCAACCCCATTTCTGGGTATATATCCAAAGGAAATGAAAACAGGATATTGAAGAGATACCTGCAATCCCATGTTCACTGCAACATCATTGTTTACAATAGCCAAAAATATGGAAACAACCTAAGTGTCTATCAACAGATAAATGGATAAATAAGATGTGATATATATACATATATGAATATTATTCAGCCATGAGAAGGAAATCCTACTGTTTGTGATAACATGGATGAATCTTGAAGGCATTAGGCCAAGTGCAATAAGCCAGACAGAAAAAGATTAATATTGCATGGTACCACTTATATGTGGAATCCAAAAAGAAAGGTCAAATTCTTAGGAACAGAGAGTAGAGATGTGGTTTCCAGGGACTGAGGGATGGGGAAAATAGGGAGAGTTTGGTAAAAGGGTACAAAGTTTCAGTTATAAGAGGGTTAAGATCTGAGGATCTAATGTATAGCATGATGACTAGAGTCAATAACACTTGTGTAATTGAAATTTGCTAAGAAGGTAGCCCTTAAATGTTCTCACACACACAAAAAAAATTGTGAGGTGATGGATGTACTAATTAACTAGATGAGGACATTCTTTACCAATGTATATGTATATCAATTCATCACAGCTTATGCTTTATCTAACAATTTTATTTATCAATTGAACCTCAGCAAAGCTGAAAACAAAACTTCCTCTTTTCAAATCTAATATTGACTCCATTAATAGACCCAAGGCATATAAATGAGACCTAATAACCTGTTACAATATAGAATGTAAGTGTTACAAACCATGAGAACTAAAAATATATAAGAAAAAAATGGAGGACTAGGAATGTGTAAGGAAGAATAATTGTGCTAATTTCTTCTTTTTTATGTTAGAGAATTAATGATGTCCTGTAAAGTTTATATGTCAAGGAAATTAGGTTTAAGTAAATTAGTGTTATAGAAGTAACATTAAAGACTACATTACAGGCTGCAGAGTTTCCAAGTGACCCAAAAGGTGGAGGAAAACTAAAAAGAAAAAAACACATAGACCAAATAGGAAAAAAATAAAATCAAAGGAAGCATTAAAAACAGAAAATATAACTTTATATTTTTTTTAATGACTATATGTGTTGTATAAGCTTTCAGTGATAGCAGGTTACACAAATGAGAAAAACTGAGATAAAATATTTTAAAGAATCTTTTAACAAACAGTATTGGAGAGGTAATAGGATAATGACTTGCTTTCTAGACAAATCTAGAATATGGGAATGCAGAGAACTAAGGAAAGTACTCAAAGCCATTTTTCTACACTATAATCAAAATTAATAGCAAAGCATGAGTTCACCAGCAACTGAAACATAAGGAAAGAAAGACTTGTTAGCCCAGAAGTTTCATCAAAAAAATTACCAGAACAATGCATCGAGAAACAAAAAGTTGGAAAATGCAGAAGAAAAAGATATAAAACTTATAGTGAGAAAGTTCCAGAATAGGAGGAAGTTGAAGCAAATGCAAGATTTAAGAGATAACGACTAAGAAACTTCCAGAACTGATGAAACATGTTGGATTTAAGAATCAAGTTAAAAAAGAAAAGAAATCCACACTTGAACACATTTGAGTGGAACACATTTGTGGAAAACCAAAGAGAGAATGCTTGAAAGGAGCCAAGGAAAATAGGTAGATTACCTTCAAAGAACAAGTTAGACTGAGAACTGATTTCCCAAGAACAACAGTCTTACTCAGAAGACTGTAGAGTATTTCCTTCAATGGACTAATCTGAATTCTATCCACAGCAGAAATATCATTCAATAATAAATTGAAATAAAGACAATCTCAGAAAGTTAATAGACAAACAGTAAAGAATTTTTTTTTTAATTTTTAACATAAAATGTACTCACCTATAATTCTCCAATCCTGGGAATTCATCTTAAAGTAATAATAGGACAAACATTAAAATATACATTTACAAGATGTATATACATTGTTATTGGTTTCCTTATTTTATCCAAAATATGGAAACGAGTGAAATGTACATTAATAGGGAACCATTGAAATATAATATGATGCATTCATAATTTGCATTAAGATTTCACAGATCTTTGTGTATTCACGTGGAAATATAATCTCAGTATTACAATAAGTAGGAAAAAAAGAAAAAAGCATACTATGGAGAAGCAGGTTTCATATAATTCAATATAGGTTAAAAATTATAAATTTCTATTTGTTATAAGTTTACATATCCAGAAAAGTCGAAAAAGGCATATACATACATATATATATATATATATATATATATATATATATATATATATATATATATAGTTATTACTTCTGGGGTGTGAAATGCGAGGGAAATTTTTCACATTTTGTTTTATTTGCTTTCTTTACCACCATCATTTTCATTTAGAAAAACAAAGAACAAAAGCTTTTCAGGAGTATCACATATTTATTGAGACCTTTACTAGAAACATTGCATTTATGCAGCTAACGGCACTGTGTTTTAGAGCTAGCCTTGTTCTCTCATTTGGGTAGGCCACGATGGTAATAAAGCCTACTCTGAAGTTTGCTTCCTGTGTAGGTCAGTTAGCTCTGCACACAGAACAAAACGACTCTTTTGTGCATTATCCATCAACCAAGGAGCCAGGCTTTTAAGTCCTTACCTTTGTCTCATGGTAAGAGAATTTGTGTGGATGTTACAAACCATAGAAAATGGAAAAACAACTCAAACCATGTGAACCGGGAGTGGGGGGTGGGGCAGTTAGTGTCACTTTCACCTACAAAGAAGGACTCATATCTTCCTTTGATATTCCCAGACCACGGCGTTTCCCAGGTTACAAGTCCAATCAAAACAAAACTGCATTCAGCAAGAAACTCTCATTTTTCAGAGCTCCCTTTCCATTTGCCTCATTGCTTTCTCCCACTTTCTCTGCTCAAGAGGATTTCCCCATTTTTACCATATTCATTCTCGTAACAAATGACCTCAAGGAATGGAGGCTGACCTAACCACTCTCCATGGCCTCAAAAAGGAATTCTAATTTTTTTGCATTATGGTGAGGAACACCAACGGCTGGGGGATTCTAATCTCACCATTTTCTGGCCTGCAGTTTTGCCCCTCAACTTTACAGCAAGTAAATCCTGGTAACAGTTTTTGGAGGTTTATCTCTTATGAAACCTGCCATAGAAACATACAGCTTCATTCCAATCTGAATGTATCATTGTCAGCTTATAACCCGAATCATAGAAGGAATTTGAGCAGCTAGTTGGAATGTTTATACTGAATACCTAGAGAGTTGGGCTTATACATTCCAGCCCATCATTGTAAGTGATGTACTAGATAAAATTCTAAACAAGTCATTTTAGAATTCTGAGTATTGGTTTGTTTCACTGGAAAGAATACTGAGCGTATGGATACATTGTGAGGAGAAACGAGATCTTACTGCATTATCCATGTTCCTTTTGTAACATGTCCTGGGCCTTTGTGTTAGCAGCTAACAATTTTTCAGTTGTCTTTATTTTATGAAAGGTGTTTTACACTTTTATAACAGTCATACTACCAGTAGTGTTTGTAGGGCAATGTTTTTCTTACAAAACCTATTTTCTAACATTGATATTCTGATAACCAAGAAGAAAAATAAATAAGTTCCCAGAAATTTATGGTTTGGGTTTTTCTCTTAGAAATCCCTGGATATTTCCTAAACATTTTCTTCTAGGGAATATGGAAGAAATATATGTGGTAAATAAAATCATTGTCAAGGTATGTTTTTCAAATATTCTGATTGCTAGCTAGATAACTAATATAAAGCCATAAATTTCCATAGAAAACTACTCCAGAGATGAAAGTGCTAAGTGAATTCATTGTCAATCAATCATATTTATTTTTGAAATTCTTCCTCCTGTCAAGGTTGGTTAAGACTTCTTGCTACAGAGGATTTTAATTAGGGTGAACATACATTCTGGCTTCTGGAACAGTCCTGATTGGTTTAAGTCCATTGCCCCTGTGTAACTATTGATAGTATCCCTTCTCATTTTCGGAAGTTGGAAACAAGAATTACATGATCACTCTATTTTAATAGTTTGATAACCCATTTTTACAGCTTTCCCTTCATTACGTCTCTTGATGTACACTCCTCTGAGAAAATCAAGATAAATGAAGAATGCAGAAGCACCACTACCCACCCTGGTCCTTCGCCTAGGGCATCTGCTGAGGCTCAGTCAGGTCTACCATGTTGCCCAGTTCTCAGGGGTGCCCTTCACACCATGATCTGTATGGCCAGTGGTCCCCACTCCTCTTCTTGGACTTATCCTGTTAGGGGAAACATGTATTTACATGGATACAGCTAAGTTAAATAATTATTAACTCTATATCTCTTTCTTCTTTCTCTATGTGCGACTGTGCCCAAACCCTCAACTCGATCCCATGTGAACAGAGTTTATCATCTCTTTTTAACTAATCTCATTTTCCAAATGAAAAAACCTTTGCAAATGTCGTGTTAATGGTAGAATCTGGTGTCACATGAAAAAGTCTGGTGTTCATGTTTGGCTATTTTTTATTCTAATTTCAGTCCAAACTAACACTGTTTTGTGTACGTAGACTATGTTCCTCCATTCTAGTGATATTTAGTAATCACTTACTTAGGTACAACATTACCTTAAATACATGACTGAATTTCGTTGTATGAGAAAATCTGAATAACATGTTTCTATATACATAGTACAACAAACAAGGTTTAACTATGGTATGCTCTTTCTAGCACACTATATATGGATAAAATAGTGTTAAAAGATGTCCGTATAATGTAATACACAAAGTTTGTAATAAAAATTGTCATGAGTGTTTCTAAATTTATAATTTAAAATAAATAGGGCTTCCCTGGTGGCGCAGTGATTAAGAATCTGCCTGCCAATGCAGGGGACACGGGTTTGATCCCTGGTCCGGGAAGATCCCACATGCCGCGGAGCAACTAAGCCCATGTGCCACAACTACTGAGCCTACGCTCTAGAGCCCCCGAGCCACAACTACTGAAGCTCGCGTGCCTAGAGCCTGTGCTCCGCAACAAGAGAAACCACCGCAATGAGACGCCTGCGCACTGCAACGAAGAGTAGCCCCCGCTCGCTGCAACTAGAGAAAGCCCACGTGCAGCAACGAAGACCCAACACAGCCAAAAATAAATATGTTTAAAAAAATTTTTTTTTAATAAATAAATAAACATCTAACTTGTGACCAGTGAAAGAGCAGGCAGGGGCCAGGTTATGTGGTGCCCTCTAGGCATTGTGAAGGAAGGTGGATTTTATTCTAGGTGCCAAGGAAAAGTATTGAACAGTTAAGAGTAAGAAACATAGTTTGACTGACACTATTGGATTCACATGGGCCAAATACATAGCAAGGAGTTCATTTAGGAGGTTGTAGCAGTAATTCTGGCAAAAGAAGATGGTGGCTTGGACAAAGACATGGAGACGGAAAGTTTTGGAAGAATTGGGATCTATTTTGGAGTGAAAACTGGCAAGACATGCTAATGGATTGGCTGAGAGTGGGGAAACTGTGGAAGGACAGTTTATCTGGCTGTTCCTGAGTTATATTCTTTCATAATAAAGTGATAATCTAGTAAAAAATGAAGAAAAATAAATGAACATCTAAACATCACACACACACACACACACACACACACATCAAAGGCAGAAGCCATAAAGGAAAAGGTTTATATGTTTGACTAAATTGATTTACTTTTTACTTCCAGTTAGACATGGCCAATGGAACAAATGCATTTTTTAAGTACCCAACCCCCCTGAAAGCAGATTAAATGGATTTTCTTTAAGGTATAAATCCATACATACGTAAAAGAGAGAATGACAAGGACTTAAGAGTGTAAAAGAGACCGTAGAGAGAAGGGGAGGGTTCTGCAACAAAATAGCCAGGTCTCCAAGAGCTGGCCCCATCAGGCATCAGGTTCTAACCACACACACGTGTTCAAGGCCTTTCTTAAATATAAAGTTTTAAAGCTTATCTGAAATTTGAGGAAAGCATCTAATTTCATAATAAACAGAGACCCAAACGTACAAAAAGGAACTCAAAGGCAACAAAGATATGATAGGGTTAAAAAAAGCATTAAAGGTCCTAAAATTATTATCCTCAGAGTTTTAAGGAAAGATACTGCATCCGTGGAATAATTACAAGATACAAAAGAGGAATAATCAGAGAACAATTTTATTTTTATTGTAGAATAAAAATAAGGTTGCTAAAATTAAAAAGTCAACAGAAGTGTAAGAAGATAAAGTGGGGCCCAGAAAGCATAATAAAAAGACAAATATATGAAATATTGGAGCAGAAAAATAAAGTAATTTAAAAAATGGTTTAGGAGATAAAGTACCCAATAACTTGAGTTCAAGAAAGAGAATATATCTGGGGGGAGGGGGGAATAAGAGAGAAAGACATTATCAAAAATTATTTCAAGAAAATGTTTCCAAAATTTTAGAATATGAGTTTGCAAAATGAATCTCAACAAAATAAATTTTAAAATACCCATTTTAATGCGCATCTCCTTGAAATTTCATCCAGAGCACTAGAGATAAGTAAAATACTATAAATGCTATCAGAGAGAAATAAATTTTGAAAAAAGTTTCTGTGATCGGAATATTACCAGACAACACTACAACCACATTTGAAGCTAGAAGATGATGAAACAATGCCTTCATATTTCTGAAAGAAACTTTTATTAAACCTAAAATTCTGTTCTCAACCAAACTATCAATCTATGTCAAACCAGCAATCAAGTATAACAGTATATTAAAACATTGACAGACATGCAAGCCCTAAAAAAATTATCTCCCATGCACATCATTTTAAGAAGTTCCTGGACAATGAGGGCATAAACTAAAATAGAGGAAGAAACCAAATCTTCAAAACAAGGGACTCAGAACAGGAGAAAGGAGAAGCTCCAGGCTGATAGCTTTGCATTAGCTCTGAAGAGAAACTAGTCCATATTGGAGGAGAAGGATGAAGAGCTCCAGCATGGATGCTTCCAAGGGCTGGGGGTAAAAATTGATAAAGCACCAGATGTTTTTGACCATATGGAAACTGGTAACCAAAAGGGTCCTATTGATCAGTTGGAGAGTGTGATATAATGAATGTGATACATATATAAACCTAGGCAAACAAAAATAAAAATAAAAACAAAGGTATTATTAACTCTAGGTAAAACAAAAATTGCACAGGATGGAAAATATAATTATAATATTTGGCTCAGCTCTGAACAACACTAACATAGTCATAGTAAGATAAATACTGATCATGAATTCAACAAAACTAATTGATAAGACTATATTGAGACAATAGAAAAAAATATGAAATGAGGTAAGAGCTCTAAATCCTCATCTCATAAGAAAAAATATATAATAACTAAAACTGACAAGTTAAGAAACAGCACTATAAAATACAAGAAATTAAATGCCAAAGCAAGTAGCCAGAAGGTTTGTGAAATAGAACACAGGAATAGGAAATTTGGGGCTTGGGGAACTATTTTTCAATATCAGTCTTGTAAAGTTATTTGACTGTTTAAACTACATATGTTTATTACGCAGAAAAAATAAAAACAATATTTCAAATAGAATAGAAATGATTTAAACTTAGAAGGAAGGAAGGAAAGTAGGAGAGAAGGAAGGAGAAGGAAGGAAGAAAGGAAGGGAGGGTGATTCCATCCATGTATTTCATTATATCAATCAGTTAAAAGAGATAATATGAATGGTCCATTCTATAGATGCTGAAAAAAAATTGATAAAATTCTGTACCCATTGCTGATATAAATAAAAGAAGTCTCATAACAAAATAGCTTCCAGAAACCCACAGCAACCACTATGATATTAAAATGACAAACAAATGAGAAGAACAGTTGCTCTCAACACTAAAATTCAGCATTGTACTCACAATCATAGCCAATGCCACAGACAAAGAAATTTTTCATGTTGTCATGAAAAATGGCCATAGTAAATTGTTAAATGGAAAAAAAAGCCTTAGTATGCTCCCATCTATATATGTGTGTGTGTGTGTGTGTGTGTGGTGTGTACATAATATTAAAAAGAGATGAAACAAAATTTAACATAGGTTATCTCTGGGTAGAAGAATTGTAGGTGACTATTAGCTTTTATTTGCTGATATATGTATGCATTTTTTTCTACTATCTCAGTGTTTTCTAAATTTTCTACTATGTGCTACACATAAGAATTATATTTTACACATACAATTTTTATTAGTACCACCCTCATTTTAATTATAAAAACTTTCTTATTTTATTACTTTCCTGAAAAACATGTTCTTATAACCCATCTCCGTCTTCTCTCTTCCTTCCATGTTTGTTAATAAATAACTTAGGATTCTTACCAAAACATTGAATTAAAATATTTATTTTTACATCACTTCTTTATGTTGTTCTGCACTTTGGAGAAGGATTGATCCTGGGAGTAACTGTAGAATAAGAGAAATTTGTTTTCAGTGGCTCCCTATCCCCCCTTTATTTCTGCCTCTTCTACCTCCATTTCAGTTTTCCAGGGTTCTCTTGAACTCCCCACTATTCCCTCTCCCATCCTAACTAAGCAAGACCAATTCTACTAAAGCTATTATAATTTCACGTTTCATTAAGTTTGTTGTGGTTTACACTTAGTTTTTTAAGAAGTCTCTCATCCCATAGTTGATGCCTCCCAAGGTTCTGACCTGAGCCCTACTTAATCTAATATCAATTGTTCTGAGACTCTGTGCCCATAACATCTCATGCATACCTTGGTTTTAGTACTGAGGAAGTTTTCTCAATGAAACTCCAATAATATACCTAAGCTAAATGATTGATATTGTGCATTCCTTTGTCAGATATAATGGCTGATGTGCAAAGCATGCTAAAATCTCCCAGCTTTCAGCTGTTCTCCAGTATAACCACGAACTTCTGTTCCTACCAGTTGAGTTGTATGTTTCCAAAAACTTGATAACATTTCTTCCAAACCAGTCGTCTTTGCTATTTTAATTACATAATTAAATTTTATGTTGGAACTAATGAAATACTCTATGAAAAGAGAGTTGAGTTGTGATAACATATGTGAATACTTTTAAAAGACTGGATAAAGTTGAGTTGTTAAAAAATAATACTGTTGAATTAAGTATTAGCAAGATAACTCAAATACTCATTTACAAAACTAATACAACCCCAGGAGGATCTGTGCTCATTACTTTGCTTGTTTGTCTAATTTCTCATTCCACTTTAAAAAATACAAACATTAAACCACATACCTTGCATTATGTATATGGTTTATATAAGAAAAATCATGAAAAGAAAAGGTTTTGACATATCAAAAGATCAGTGAATGTAGAATTTTATGTTTTAAATTAAAATATTAAAAGGCACTTTAAAATTCCCTCCTACAAGCACATTTTTATTTGGTTAATAGATCAATTTCTAGACCAAATTGCATTAGATAAAAGAGCTTCAACTGAATATAAAAAATCACTTATTTGTGTATCCACCTCCCCTACTGGAATGTTAGCTCCTTGAGAGCAAATATCACAACATCTTATTATTCTTTGTTCTCTAGGACTAATGAAATGCCTGGGCAATTAATAAATGTTTCCCTCTTAAAATTTTTCAATGGATCTTCCTCAAATGAATACTGTGAAATTTTTTATTTTTACATTCAAGTGTCCCATGAAATTTTTTAACTCCATAACCCAAATTGAAGCCCATAGGCCAACAGTTTTTGCTTGACTTCCTTCAAAAGTAAAAAATTTAAAAAATGGCTATTTATCTGCCTCTCCTCATGTGGTTCTTCTACTTGGAATGCCCTCACCAACTTCAATATCCTATCCAACCCAAACCCTAATGGAGACAATCACCCAGTATGAATGATTCCTCCTCTTAGATCCCTTCCCTGACTCCTTCCAACTGACATGATGGTTGGCTATTTTCATATTTTAGTATTGACGCACAAGTCATGATAATTCAGGACCTGTAGAAAATTTGGCGACTGGCTGATGACCCAAACACTGAACTGAGAGAACGACTAGGCTCAGAGCTAAATACAGAAGTTCAGAGATGCCTGGCAGCATTATAAGTTAAATCATGTTTCAGACAAGAACCAGCCCCAGATGTCCAAAAATCCCAGAGCATAGCAAAGACATTCATAAACTAAGGAACACAATAATGAACCTGGATGGAAGGCTGCCATCATCCCTTGGTTGCCTTGTGAGCTTACAGACCTCATTAGGAACTCAGACCCTGTGCAGGCTACAGGACCATGTAATAGGTGTGACCTCTCTCCTCCCAGCCTTCACTGGGCAGGGTTACGGGCCCAACTTTGGTGCTTAGAGAGCAGTGCAAAAGCCAGATCAAAATAAGCTACACAGGCCTGTGAGCCGGCAGACAAGCCAGGACTTGAAGGTAACATGGACACATAGTGGGATCCCAAGGGAACACTGGATTTCAGGTCTGGAGCCCAGTAGAAATAACAATTATTATAAGAGCTCAAAAAACCAACCAGATCACCAGGTCCCATGTCTGGAGTAGTGACTAAAGCATAAACCAGAAAGAATGGGGAACTAAAAAAGAGGCACTGAAGCTATAGATACTACTCTCTGTTAGAAAATGCACAAGAAATGGCTGGATCATACCTTGCATGGCAGGTATCTGTCCTGCCAGATTTTATGACCTTGGAAGAGACGTAGATGGGGAAAATAGCATTGCCTCACAGTTAAAAACACTTTGGCCTAGAAATGGCTGATGTTATTGTAGCATAGCTAACCCAGAGATTAATGGGCCAGTCTTCTAAAGTATATTTTAAAATACAGAAGGTTTTAGAACCTTTGAACAGGTTTTGGTGGTAAGCAGTTGGGTGGAGGGAAGCATAATTCTACTCAGCTCAGCACCTTTCAGGAAGTTTCTTGATTCACCAAAATAACTTTTAAAAATTTGTCAGTTACCAAACCAGCAGGTTTTAGAACCATGTGTCTGGATTCCTAGAGAATGTAGTTTCCTGTGACTTGATAAAAACCTAAATCAACCGCTTTCAGATTCTTTAGCTATTAGTTAAGAATGGGAAGGCAGTCTTTCTAAACTTATTGCACTAATGTTTTGAGTTTTTTCATTCTCAGTTTTAGAATTTTGTCACCCCAAGTAATTTTGTAAAGAATACATTTTAACACAATTCTTACATACGCAGCAAAAACCTACCTTCTTCCACAAAATACTATCTGGGTTGAGGCATGATTTTAAGAGCTACAAATCAATTTCACCTATTTAATCAAAGAATTGGAAAAAATGTATCAACACTACAGCTTGGTCCTTATCTTTTTATCTTGGTTTTATTGTATCTGTTGCTTAGTGTTAGTTGCCTCAAATCTTTTTGAACATAGGCAGGTGGCAAATAATAATGTAGTTAATAATTATTGAGCATTTATGTGCAAGAATTTATGCTGGGCACTTTATTTACATTATGAAATCTAATTTATACAAAATTTCATCAAATATGCACTCGTATATCTGCCATTTTGCAAATGAAGAAACGAAGGTCCATGTAGGTTAAGTAACTTGCCCAGGATCACACAGGTAGTAAGAGGTAGAGCTGGGATCTTTAACCCAGGTCTCAAATTTTTAACTTGTACATTTAACCACCGCAGTGCACGTGCGTGTGCGTGTGTGTGTGTGTGTGTGTGTGTGCAAGATACTAAAATGTTCTCTCTTTCCTTAATTTCTTTATGAAAAATTTATTTTCTCTCACAGAAGTTTACTGAGTATTTTGTGCACTAGCCAATACACAGGGTATTCAGTAGGAGTCAGAAAAGGTTAAAAATCAATCTCAGTGCTCAGAAGCTTAGAGTAGATATTAAATACTTTCCAATTAAAATGACAGCTTTTTAGTTGAAAAAATTAAGAGGACTGAATGTTTGGCCCTCAGGGTTAGCCTAGGAGATTCAGATATCACAGGAAGGAAATTAAGTGGCTCTCACTGCACTTCGCAGAGAATAACTTGAACATTGTAAAGCGCTGAATCCAGTATCTATTGAATACAAATGGGGTTTGTGTCATTATCCTTGGCTGTGGAACATATTTTTAATGTGTTTGTCTGTGTGATAAGATTGTAAGTTCCTTAAGTGTTGAGCCTCTTTTTATACGTCCACACTGCCACAAAGCCTTGTGTGCTGTCGTGTCACTCAGGATTGTGTTTAATTAAATTGAGATAGGATCTCTTATCAGTATTTAGTGCATTTTCATGAAATACTTGGGAAATTTCTCATCTTTCTTTCTTCCACAGCACTTAGGCCACTGCAAAGATAACAAAGCTAGAGTTTGCGCACAATTCTCCTTCCCAAGGCAAAATTAAACTCTGCCCCTTCTCTCTTTCTTAAGGAAGTGTTTCATACACTTTTTTTTATATGACCTTTTTCCTGGATTATAACAGGCCTTTTCCATTACACTGAGAATTATGAATCCAAAAGATTTTCTGACAACCCGTTTTGATAAGAAAGTAGACGTTTGAAAGATTACTATTTGAATTTAGGGACTCTGCCTTTCAACAAAATGATATATAATCGCCTTACTGTTATAATATCACTACCAAAAATATTAACATTAGAAAAATTCTCAGACAAAATATGCATCTGTTTTTTAAAATATACATTCAATTTTGTAGTGCTTTATTTTTCTTTCTTCGCTAATTACACATGATTGATTGGTGATAGATTGGCCACTAAGAGTTCAAATCCTTGAAGCACCATATTGCAATACTCTGAATTATCTGTCGGCAAGATTATGTTACAAGGTTTTAGAGCCAATTCTCTCTTGAGATTTCAACGATATACTTTGGACAGATTTTACAGCAAAGAGACAATCTCTTTAATGTATTTGATTCTACTAACCGAAACTTGTAGGATCACATTATTACCGTGAAAAAAAAAAAAATATATATATATATACTATATTGAAATATTTACATATTTTTTTCAATGTGTCATACCTCTTGACCTAACCAATGAGGGTCTTGAATTTGAACATTCATAATGTCAAAAGAGAATTAACTTCTTTGAACTTAACTAATAGCTGCATTTTTTTCTTTTTCTTTTTCTTTATTCTATAAATTCTTTATCCTGTGTTTTTTGTTCATTGAGCTTAAGGTAAAAAAACATCCGATCTGGGGGTTTGGGGATGGTGAAAGTGGGTGAAAGGTCAAAAGGTACAAACTTCCAGATGTGAGATAAATAAGTTCTGGGGGCATAATGTACAGCATGGTGACTATAGTTAACAATACTATACTGTATATTGGAAAGTGGCTAAGAGAGAAAATCTTGAAAGTTCTCATCACAAGAAAAAAAGTGTAACTATATGAGGTAATGAATGTTAACTAAACCTATTGTGGTAATCATTTTGTAATATATACATATATCAAATCATTATGCTGTATACCTTAGACTAATTTAATGTTATATGTCAATTATATCTCAATAAAATTGTAAAAAAAAGAATGTCTAATTCAATGAGGAGTCAAGATCTGTAAATACCTCCGACAAACATACTTATAATTCACTTAATCACTTGGAGGACAACAGAGCCGCATAGCAGGAATTATATTTTCTACTTTTCACCGTAGCCTCAGATGGCAAAGTGATTGACTTTGAATTAAGAGATCCTTATAAGATAAGAAAAGAACAGTTAAATAAGCATATGCCCTAGTGGTTTGAAAAGTAAACAGGCTGTCACTTGATTTGAGGATGGATGGAAACCTCTTTCTAGCATTTCCTGCGTGACCTGTCCTGAGGAACGAGGGCCATTGTACTTCCCTGTCCCATACTGTGTGCTGTGTATGACTTATATAAGGTTTGCAAAGAACAAAAGTTCATTAGTTCGTTATATTATTATTGGCAAAGAGGCAGATGCCAAATGTTTAGAAACTCTTGAAGACTGGCTTTAGATTCTCAACTGTTCTGGGATTTGTCCTAACGCACAGGGTTACATGAATGACCAATGTGCTGTGTTGTACTTTGTTTTGTTTTCCGTAATCCTATGCATAGTGAGCCTGCTGTCTCCCAAGAAAAAGTATACCTTAAACTACCACTTCTTACCACAGGCTCTTTCATTCTCATTCTAGAATCAACACTTTATACTTTCCTTGTTAGAAAATTAGCAATGCAGCTCCTATCCCTTGGATCGGTGGATGAAGGGAAGAGAGAGCATGTGTATAGATTACTCAGTTTCCTGTGGGTGAATGCAAACACAAAGAGAAGCGAAGAATAGAGAAGGAAAATACCAGAGTAGCCAGAAATAAATGGGCCACTCAAAAGTGGTTGCCTGGAACGTGGGGAATGATAGCCTGTGGTAATTGTTTGAAACTGAATAAGTCAATTGTTTGATACTATTTTAAAATATTTGAAAGTTCATAACCTCTAAGTAAAGTCAATGTTTCTATAACCAAGATAACCAGAGTAGTGCAAAGCCAACACTCCTTCTAAATACATTTAAAATATAACTATTACAGTTAGTTTATAAAATATGTTGTGTAAAGCGTCCATTGTCAATTTTTTAATGTATTCTAAAATAGGAAGTGGCCTCTAATGGGGAATGAAAATAGGTGAGACCTTCTTTCTTGACAGCTAGATTCTTAGGTTGTATCATGGTTGGGTACCATTACATAAACTTGAAGTTCTGGGTAATGAAATGGGTCATAACCAAGAATAGGAAGAAAAGAAAGAGAGAAAATGATCTCTTCAGTATGACTATTTAATTCAGATGTCCTATGAACAAACCTGTATGTTGTGTCATCTCATGTAAGACACTACCTATGAGATAACTAAAAGCCTGATCTACCACGTTTGGAAGCCATTAATTTCTGGGGACAGAGTTCATATTTGACAGCTCTTTCCCACTACTGTAATATGAAAATCTCTACAGTCTGGAGAAAGGCTCATCCTTTTACAACCACCATGGCCCTTCCTCCTTAGTGTAAGCTTCAAATTCAGCTAAGCATGTCCTCACGTTCTGAGACCAGAGTTTCAGTCTCTAGAATCGTTTCAATTCTGTTCAGTTCTGCTATAAATGATATAGAGAGAGAACCAAGGCCTTTCTCTCTGTCCACGTGAGGGTCAGGAAAGTTACGTGGGAAGGTCAAAGGAAGTTAATCCTTAATCATACATGGTTAGCAAAGCTTTGTGTGTTTGCACGGGTCCAAGAACATGTTTGCTGAGTCAGAGCCAGTCAACATAATTTTCTAGGTAATTTTTTTCTTTACTCAGTACACTTGGGTAGAAAGAAGGTCTCACAACTTAGAGCCCGCATGACTGGCTGGACCTCTTGAAAACCCCAGTCTACATGTCACCTTCCCCAAAAGCCTAGTAAATCTCAGAAATAAAGATTCCAGTTGTCTGAAAGAGTTACTTTTCATTTCACACCATATTTGTTCATAAAGAACTTCATCTGACGACATTTTCTGATGCAGTAAAATCTGCTGGTTGTCTTAATTATGAATTTATTACACTGGCTTAATTTGACAAACTGTATTGTATTTACTGTATTCATTCCACTCTGAGTAAATTTGCTGTCAGTCTATGCCCCTCAGGAATTTACCCTCTAGCTAGTGTAGATGACCACTAGGGAAACAACTTTTTAGAATATTTACACAGCAAAATATAACCAAGGACCAAAAAATATAGGGCAGCTATGTCAAGGTCAAGGGCAGTTCACTTTCTAAATATCACAATAAAGGGTAAATGGGAAGATAACTCGATGGTCATTTTCTATCATCAGCATATGCCCAGTGATTTATTTTAGACTGGCTCTGGCTTTGTAAAAAGCCCAACAGTCAAAGGGCTGGAGAGATTCCTGAAGTTTGCAATAGCAGTAATAAACTTTAAAAAGTTGCTAGCAAGATGCTACAGAGACCAAAGTAGTCCAAATATCCCAAACATGCAGCAATGGTGGTGTAATCATCCACCCAACCACAAATTCCTGAAGTTCCTCCAGATGCCACACAGAAACCTGGGTTTCTGAATCATCCAAGTAATAGCCAGCCTCATACACAAAATAAGATCTTCAACATGTTTTTAAATCTGAAAATTGCTTAAGATTTAGAGAAAAATGGAAGTCATTCAATTTACTCCTCAAAACTACAGAGAATTCACCACCGCAAATGGTAGGGTGAGATTTCTAAAAATCTAAATAATTTTAGTGGGAAGGATTTTGTGGTTGACAGACTTTCAAACTCAAGGGGAAATGAATGGAGAAGAATGATTTTATAATCATTTATAAGAAAACCAAGAAGAGTTCTTACAGGTATTTTTATATTTACTAACAAAGTGTTTTTAAAATGATAGCTATAATTTCAATACTTTCCATGTGCCAGGCACTTTGCATACATTTTCTTGGTTTTTACAGTGACACCAAGCAACACCCCTATTGTCTGGATGAAGTTTTAAAACTTGCCCAAAGTCATACATAGAGTAAATAATAAAACTAGAATTGTATCACTTCAAAGCCCATTCTACAGCAGAGATGATGGGAGCACTGCAAGATTTCATATAATATAGTCCCCATAATATCTCCATGCTCTTCTGGAGTTTCTTCCTTAAGCTTTTCAGAAACAACGTCCATGTCGTCTCCATGTCTTCTTTTGAATGTCTTTCTGCATCCAGTCATTCAAGCTTTGCTTCTTCTGAGGCTCCACCTATGTGCTGTTCAAAGTAGACTCTTCAGGGACTGAATATTGATAAAGCTGTTTTAAAATTGGCAACTGCCTCGTATATTGTTCAGTGGGAATGGCTGGGTGATACTGCAGCTCTCTGCCCCAGTAACCTGAGTGCTGGGTCGGCCCTCTACTTGGCAGTCGAGTTTCTCTCTCTGCCATAATTAATGTCCTGTGTCCTGTGGGTAGGAGAAGGGCATTTTATATCTTCTTTGCCAAGGAGAGTCACTTCCTGCTTATACTCCACCAGGCTGAATACAGATTCTCACATTACATAGAATCATAACACTTCCTGTTTTTCACCGTTATACATCTCAATGGCAGCTGCAATTTATCAGCATTACCTTTAATTACCTTATCCTAATAACCAGGTTGCTTGGATCCTAACAGGAATCACAGTGAATCATAAAGGTCTTATTAAAAAACTTTTTGTTGGGGAATTGAGGCTTGATTTTGACTATGGGTGCTATTAATTTGTAAATCTGAGGAGGGAAAATCTCTCTAAAAAGAAGTAGTGTTCCATCCAAAATTCATTTTGCCACCGTCTTTTTTTTAATGTTAATTGCAGTATTGTTTAAAACAGCATATTATAGAATCTCAATGAATCCTAATGAATCAGAGGATTTATTTCAGTCTAACAATGGCTAAGTACTTTTTTTTAAATTGAAGTATAGTTGCTGTACAATATTATATAAGTTACAGGTATACAATATAGTGATTCACAATTTTAAAGGTTACACTCCATTTATAGTTACTATAAAATATTGGCTATATTCCCCGTGTTGTACAATATATCCTTGTAACTTATTTTATACCTAATAGTTTGTACCTCTTACTCCCCTACCCCTATATTTCTCCTCCTCCCTTCCCTCTCCCCACTGGTAACCACTAGTTTGTTCTCTATATCTGTGAGTCTGCTTCTTTTATTGTTATATTCACTAGTTTGTTGTATTTTTTAGATTCTACATATAAGTGATATCATACAGTATTTGTCTTTCTCTGTCTGACTTATTTCACTTAGCACAATGCCCTCCAAGTCCATCCATATTGCTGCAAAAGGCAAAACCTCATTCTTTTTTATGGCTGAGTAGTATTCCATTGAATATTTATACCATATCTTCTTTATCCATCCATCTGTTGATGGACACTTAGATTGCTTCCATATCTTATTTTTCCACCATCTTTTTGCATCTGGTCTTATTCCAGGGTGGAGAGAGCAGAGGTTCTCGAGCAATAGATTGAAATCTGCAACCTATGAACAATGACTCCCAAGCCAATTATCTCCAGCCAGATCTTACCCTCAGCTCTAGATTTGCATTAGTATTTGCAAAGGTATATCATCTCCCAGATACTGCCATGCATTCTTCAAACTAAATATACCGAGAAATAAATGCCAAAGTCAACTACCTCTTGGTCTCTTAATAGAACCCCATCTAACCTATTCATGTAAACCAGAAACCTAAGTGTTTAAATCGATCATTAAGTTCCATTCTGTCATTCGCATCTCCTAAATAGCTTTCAGTTAAATCCCTTCCTGCCTTCTGCCACTTCTTTTGTTGGCAGTATCATTACCGAACATGCTGGTCATGCTGCCTGCCACGCCCACACAGACTTTTCCCACCTTGCCTCTTTTATGAAAGAAGTATTAGCCCCTTTTTTGAACAAGGGCTGCCAGTAAATGGACCAGAGCAGACACACCTGTGCCAAGAGTCTAGCGGGTGATTAATGAGGTCACTTAACTCAGAACATTCTGTTCAAAAAGAGGCAGCAGCGTCTAGCAGATTAGTTCCTGCCATAATTTGGATGTGGAACATGGGAGGAACTGACCTATCAATAGAAAGAGGAGGGCAGAGCAGACATTGCTGAGTGAAGCCAAGAATTTTGTGTCAGAAGAACAGAGGGAGATGTTGGTCCTTAGAGGTGCTGTATCATAGACAGATTGACTATTGCAAATCTGGCACACAAGAACACGTCAATGAGCACTCATTTGTATTAAGGTAATTAGTCTCTTTTATTAAGGAAATAGTTTCTCTGCCTTGCAACCAAAAGAAAGCAGCTAACACAAGTAGAGGGGTCAGGAGTATCCCTGCACCCACAGTCCCTTACAGGGGGTGAGGATCTGTTGGTAGTGTTGTGGAAGACTGGACAACCTGTTCCAGGATGGAGGAGCAAGCAATCCATGTGTGTCAAAGGTAAAGTGGATTCTGTCCTGGCCAAAGCAAGGCTTGGTGCTTTTGCTTTGGAGAAATTCCAAGGAAATGGGAAATGCAAGTGAAATTCTTCCTCTCTCTGTATCTTTCTCCTTGTACTGCCCTTTCTAGAAGAATAGGCACCAAGTTGTTAAAAGTGGTTACTTTTGGATGATGGAAATATAAGAGGCTTTTAAGATCTTTCAAGTTACCTGTATTTTTCCCCAACAATGTACATGCTCTGATTTTTGATAAAGAAATAAGAAAGGAAAAATGAAAAAAAAAGAGAAATGAAATTCAAGAATCCCAGAGCTGGATGACCGCCTCTCATACGATTAGACGGTTGCATTGGGAAAGCGCATGCTCTGGTCCAAGGTTGCCTGGTTGAAAGCAGATAAAGAAACACAGGGCCACCACATGACTTGGCTTCAGGAAACCCTTTCTATGTGTAACCGGTATTCTGAGACCACTTAAAATCAGATCCAAAACTAATAGTACCCACTGCTGAATTGCAACGTCAAGCTGAATTGTCTGACTTGCCAGGTTTCTATGGTTAAAATTAATGCCCTGCTTGGCAAAGACTGTCATACTAGCAATTGGAACCATCTGAGAGGAGCCAACGCAGTCTGGATTTCCCGACTCCTGGGTCCCTTTGAATTATACCCCTGCATTCATCTGCTTCCCCCAAGAGTGGAATGAGGTGCAGGCCACATAAGGATTCAAACACAGCATTAGATCCAGTGGTGTGCTAAATCCGAGTGTGGGGAAAAAAATACTATCAAAAATATTATAGGCGTTGTCTCAGGAGTATGGGGAAGAGCTTCATGAGAATATGTAGAGATGAATTTTACATTTGCTTAACCAACGGGTACAAAACATTGTCTGAGAAGATCTAGCCAAATTCATTCCAAGCTTGAGACGAGAAAGGAAGGGGATGAAGGGGAAGCAGAGGCAAATGGTTTCACCTCTTCAGGCACATGTGGAGCTCTGTGGTAGGTTGTGACCAACACAGACAGAGGGCTGTGTTTAGGCTTGCAGACAACAGATCTTTGGAGGAAATGTGAACTTAGTTGCAGGGTTGAGGAAGACTGAGGAACCTTGGGGACAGTGCCTCCCAAACATTAGGTTGGGATCTGCCATCTATAGTCAATGACTCCTAAGTCAACTATCTCCAGCCAGACTTCTACCCTGAGCAAACTTCTGTGGTTCCAAAGGTTGCTGGGATCAGCTGAGACCCAGCCAGTAACAGTGAAAAGCCAGACCACCAATGGTCCATGTGAAAAAGGTTTACAAATGATGCAGAAGATAGGAATATTTGAATGCTTCTCTATCTTTGTGTCCTACTGAACTGCTCCAAACTAGGCTCCCCATTTGGGCTAGAAGACACACCCTTCTCTGGATCATTAAAAAGAGTATAATAAGAGAAACCATCTTGGCAGTGAAAACTACTTTCCTGATGAGCCTTCACAGACAGGGAAAGGAGACAGCTATTTAAAAAAACCAAATAGATATTGTGAGTAAATCTGCACTAAATAAAATAGTAGCACCCAAGTAGGTATGGCATTCTGGTGCTGTAGGATGAAGCCTAAATCTCATTTGTCTATGCTTTGAGATCCAGGACTATGAAGAAACCAAATTAAAAGAAAGTTCAATAAAGATCATCCTTGTAGGGAAAAGACTAATATGCAAAACATCTTCTAGAAATTGGAATAAAGAAAATGGGAAGAATGGGCTGTTCCATGGAGAGGGAGAGTGTATAACCACAGAGAGAAGGAGAAACTTTCAATGAGATTGAACTCATGTCACAGACATGAGATTAGCCTGTCTTGATGGTTTCTGTGTTCAGTTTGCCTATTAAGACATCCCCCTTTTTTTAAAAAAAAGATCTGAGTGAGTCTGATTTGGACAAACCAAAGATCCAGGCTAGCATCTGTCATTAGGTCTTATGTAAGCTAGTCTTATGTTCTTTTATCTTCAGTCTTTTCCCACTCTACTCTACCTGCCACGTTACTTCTAGAATAATATTCATCAAAAATAAAAATCCAGTCAGGTTATTCTGCCTTCAAACCTGTCTATGACACTTAATATGATCCTGCAGAATTTTCCCGTTCCTACTCTTCACACATCATCACAGAGGCTCTTGGCTCTAGTCACGGAACCATCTCAAATCGCTTAAGCGTATCACCTCTACTGCCTTGGTAAACTTAGACCTAGCTTTTCTCCTCTCCTGGCTTCAGTTCCTGCCTGATTCTCCCAGCCATGCTTGGTGCACACTGCATGACACAAGCCTCAGTCCAGAAGATCACTGCCTCCTTACGAAACCCTTCACCGACTAGGCCTAGAAATAGATATTTCCCTTCTTCTGTTCTTCTAAAGCTCCCTTCACTCTTGTTAATGGCACCAATTCCATTGTGTCTTTGTTTACCCTCGTGCTTCTCCCACTGGAATGTAATCTCCTTAAGAGTGGGAAGAATCTCTTTGAATCTGTAAATTATCTTTAAATATCTTGAAATGCCCAGCACTTGGCACAGTTACTAGGATGCTATAATGTTTATTGAAAGAATGACTAGTGATCATTACCTACCAGATGTCCCCAAAAGGCACAGGCAATGTCCTAGACAGAGCTTGGGATTGTTCAGATGAAGTCTCTGTGTGGAGTTCAGGGACAAGTCACCCCCCCCGCTCCCCCCCTGTCTATTGTATCCCATCCTTTTGAGAAGCTCAGTGACTCCTTAAAAGTGGATTAAATTTGACTTCCCTTTCCCAAGGCAGATTCCTGTGATTTGGAAAACTTCCTATCTGACCATTTACTCAGGGCTTTATTGTCAATCAGCATGGTCATGACTCTCTTACCTAATTCATTTATTTCATCTAAAATATTGGGCAATGGAACTGAAGTGCTCGAGCCACCAAGTGTGGAGTAGCTTTGCAGGTCCTGTGCATCCTCATTCTGTTTATGTGTCTATTTTTGAAATGTGACATTTTTTTAAAGTTCCCTTTAATATTTCAGTAAGCCTTTATTAAGAGTGTACTATATGCCAGGCATGATTTTTATTGTCACAATTTATTGGGCGTATGGCAGGGCCAATTTACGCACTACCAGTCAGGTGTGAAAGAAATGTAGTTTATTTTCTACATCTAACTTAATTTTGCTCCCAAGCTATCGCACTGCTGGATACTGAGAGAAAACATGACTGTTGAATGACAGTATATAATCTCTTTGGGGCAGTCATTTTAGAGTAAATCCTCGGTCCTTTTGTTCTCTACCCTCATTCCCAGGATGGTTTGTGAATGTATGGGGGACTTTCAAGGCCACGAGTTACTGGGACAGAAGACACTTTGGGACCACCCCCACAGGTCCCAGAAATGGATGACTTGTGGTCCTCATTGACTTCTACAGTAATGTCTGCCACTCATGAGATGTCCTATGGGCCCACGGTACTGATGTCTGGGTCTGGTGGAATCATGAGTTGTTCTCATACTGGTTCCATGAGTTGTTCTCATACTGGTTGCCTCTCCCTGGCTTTGTGGACCCACCTGAGTGTCAGCCAAGCCCTTCCTCCTGCTCTGGTTTAAGCCATCTATCCTGCAGCCTGTGCAGTGGAGTCTGTTCTTGTTCGCATTGCCAGCTCATGGATTCTCATTCCAGGGACTTTCTATGTCTCCTCCTGACCAAGCACACTTACTTCTGGATTTCTCCCATGGTCCATGCATGTGGAAGGAGTTGGAGGAGAGTGAGGAGTCTGACCTCCAGCCCTCTATCTCACCCCTCGCTCAGCCACTTGTAACATTTCCTTCAGGACATCACTCCTCAAACTATAGTGGATTCCCACCCCTGCCCCCAATCCACAGCAGACCCATGTTTTTGTAAAGTACAATAAAAATCAATTATTAGACAAATAAAATAGTAAAAAGGCACACAATACAAGCCCCAGTTTTTAAAAATAATTAGTTGAGTCAACAGGTATAAAATCAGTTGTCTTAGTCCATCTGGGCTCCTAAAAGAAAAATATAGATTATGTGGCTTATAAACACCAGATATTTATTTCTCACATTTCTGGAGACTGGAAGTCCAAGATTAGGGCACCAGGAGGGTCAGTTCTGGTGAAAGCCCCCTTCCAGGATGCAGACCTCCAGTGTCTCATGTTATCTTCACACGGAGGAAAGCAGAGTGGAAGCAAGCTCTCTCCTGACTCTTCCCAAGGGCACTAACCCCACTCATGAGCTCTCCACCCTCATGACCTGTCTCATCCTAATCGCCTCCCAAAGGCCCCACCTCCTAATGCCATCACATTGGGGGATGGGATTTCAACCTATGAATTTGGGGGGACACAAACATTCAGTCCATAACATGTCTATCAAATTGGTATCAAAGTTTCTAAATGCTTACTCCCCATTTCAGAACTGATCTCAGTGTGCACTGGAGGCCAGCACCTTCTCAGGACCACACTTTGAGTAGCACAGGCCTAGAATGTGCCACGTTGGGCCAAGAACTTGTCTAAGGTGGTCTTTAGTCTTAGGCAGTGCCCAGGGAAGGGAAGAGCAAGTCCCACTACACCAGAATTCTGCACAGTTTCTCTGTTTTATTTTGTCTAACAGCCTTCAAGCGCCACACCCAGCTATACTTACTTTCAACATGCCCCAGGGTTTAGCCTCAGGGGTAAGAGAGGACACCTTCTTTCCTGACCCTGGTCCCTCTCAGCATCTGCCTCTCTGACCAGGAGCCTCTCCATTTTCTCCCCTTGCTTTCCATCTGCTTGGGGTTGATAGACAAAACTCTCTGTCTTTGCTTTTGATATGTGACCAGTAGGGATATTTTTCCCTTCTCTTGTTCTTCTTTCTTTCTTGTTTTCTTTCTCTCTCTCTCTCTCTTTTTCTTTTTGGCATTCTAGAAAACCCTCTTCAGTCTCTAAAAGGCTCAACCCTCTTGCTGGAATTTTTTTTAAGTTGGCTTTGGAACTCAAAGCTGATCAATGCCCGCTTTGTTCCAGCTGGTACCCGCCCTCCTTCTGAGAGGACAACTGCCATTGACAAAGTGGGTGGGGAGCCTCGGAGGCAACAACAAAAAAAAGTACAGGGTATGAAAATATTTCATAAAATGCCTATTACACTGACATCTGGGTGATACAAATAGGAGTAATTAAGACTCAATTTTAAAACTCTTCATCAGATCAACATACACACACTACTATATATAAAATAGATAACTAATAAGGACCTACTGTATAGCACAGAGAACTCTACTCAATACTCTGTAATGACCTATATGGGAAAAGAATCTAAAAAAGAGGGGATATATGTATATGTATAACTGAATCACCTTGCTGTGCAGCAGAAACTAACACAACATTGTAAATCAACTATAATCCAATAAAAATTTTTTTGAAAATTAAAAAAAACTCTTCATCACTATTATGTGGTATCTGATTGATAATTGCATAAAATGATGCTTTCGATGCAAACATTCATACATTCCTTTACTGTACCCTCTTCTCACAACAAGACAGGAGGAGTTTTCAGGATACATATCTTTATATGTATGAAACCAAAAATAATAGCACTAGTAGAAAATACAGTAAAAATTGTAAAAGTTATTCAGTGTGTGTGTGTGAACAACTGGCAAGAGAATTCATTTTTAACTGAGGGATCTTTATGCACTCTTGGGATTTTAACTTCACATACAAATTAACCTCTGCTTTACTCTCAGGAAAACTGAATTGCTCAAAGAAAATTGGATGGTTCCTCCTGGATATTCTTAAATTTCAAAAATTATAATTTTGTAAAGATGCCTGCAAACTTACTTTATAGAATTCAAAATAACCATCAAAAGAAACTAGACAATCTAGACAGTGTTTGTACATTTTTTTCTTCCTATTATCAATTATTTATTATGACCACATAAATAATTCTAGTCATTATTTCTATTTCAATAGCTATTACATACTTGAAAGTGTTGTAAAAACTAAATTCCAGTTTTCTGAGATCTTATCTCTTTAAGACTTAGAGATGAACACAGGTCGCATTCATTGTACTATTTGAAATTTTTGCTCAGGGCCTGGAATAGCAAAGAAACCAAATAAATCTTCACCAAATTAATTAATTATTAGAAGTGAAAGCTCACCTTCCCCTAACTTCTACTGGAAACACTATCCTTCAATGTGTGCACATTTTAAATTAAACTAACATTTTAAAAGATGTAGGAAACACAATTTTTAAAAAAATTCTAAACAAATTTTGCTACATATATCTACAGTATCTTTCAACAATGGTATTAGTCAGAGTCTAGGTAGGAAAGAGATGGCACAGTCAAGCTGTATATTTGGGGAGAATTTAATTAAGGGATTACTTTCAAGGATGTGGTCTGGATTTAGGGAAATTACAAAACATAGTGCAGTACCACAGAGCTAGTTACCAGGAGCATTGTTACCATGCTCAAGCTAAAGAACCCCAGGGGAGCTGAACCCCAAGACGGAGAAAGCTTCATAAACTGATCATCCTCTGAAGACTCCAGCAAAAAATGGAGAAACCAAGCTAAAGAACATAAACGTACATTTCTGTTACAGATACAAGTAGCATTTTAAACAACATGAACATTTAGGTTGTTTAAATGTCCATCAACAGATGAATGGATAAAGACGATGTGGTACCTATATACAATGGAATATTACTCAGCCATAAAAAAGAAGGAAATCATACCATTTGCAGCAACATGGATGGACCTAGAGATTATCATACTAAGTGAAGTAAGTCAGAGAAAGACAAATAACATATGACATCACTCATATGTGAAATCTAATTTTAAAAATGATACAAATGAACTAATTTACAAAACAGAAACAGACTTACAGATATCAAACACAAACTTATGGTTACCAAAGGGGAAATGTGGGGGGAGAGATAAATCAGGAGCTTGGGATTAACTTAAACACACTGCTATAGATAAGATGGATAACCAAGGACCTATTGTATAGCACAGGGAACTCTACTCAATATTCTGTGATAACCTATATGAGAAAAGAATCTGAAAAAGAATGAATATATGTATAGGTATAACTGAATCATTTTGCTGTACACTGGAAACTAACACAACATTGTAAATCAACTATACTCCAATAAAATTTTAAAAATAAAACAAATATGGAGTTTGTTCTTCTTTCCCACTACTTACTGTCACCTCTCATTGACAATATTGTAAACATTATGTACCTTTGGATCGAGGGATGCAACCAACCCAAAGTGATCCCTGCACCCTGCAAGAAAAGAGCCTGGGGAGTAAATATCTGTCTTTACTCCCCTTCCCTCTGATGTCCTGCTGAGGGTTCCCACTGGAAAACTCGACCAGAAGTCAGAGGTTAAGGAAGCTGCTACCGTCAGTCAAAGTCCTAGTCTCCAGAGAAGGGTGGAGGAGAACAGAAAGTGAAGATTGAGGGAAAAACACAAGACATCTAACACACTCAGTGCGCTGTCTTGCAATGGTTGTGTTTTTGCTATTTAAAATATTTTGTACCTGATGTGTGCTTAAAAAGTATGAAAGAGCTAACGAAAGGATATAGGCGTACTTATCAAGAGTAACCTAATTTATCTCATTTTCTTTTCATAATACCTGTGGTAACAATAGTAAATACATTTCTTGAGCTATCATTAAGTCCCAGGTACCATACATTTTCGGATTGTAGTAGGTCTGTCATGCTTTGTGGTCACCAGCCATAGAAAAATCTCCTTAAATTTATGGACTTTCCCTCTTTGTGAGTCTTGCTTCCCATGGTCAAAACCAGGGCTGAGTTTCCCAGCCTCAGTCATGGAGCCTAGGTTAGGCTAATCAGACTCCTCCAAACAAGACTGGGTTTGGAAGAGAGCAAAGAGAGAAGGAGACTGCACAGGCCGCCCCGTCCCTGGCTCATGTGGTGTCAGGGCACAGAGGCAAGAGGGACAGCGTTCATAGCAGTAAGTATCCTTTGCTCAGCCTTGTAGCATGGACTGCTGGGCCCTCGCCCAAGCCGGGAGTGAATTCAATATTTTTCTTGGCTATGAGGCCGCCATGTCGGATTTTCTGGCCTTTCCAAAGATTCTGTAAACCATCTTTAATAACTTTCTTCTCTACTAAAACTAGCTACATTAAGTTCTGGTTTTGTAAATGTTTTTTTAAAACATCTGGCGGATACAAATTTTCAAAAACATTTTAATACAGTCTTATGAAATGTTGTTGCCAATAAAGAAACGGGAGCTTGGAAAAGTTAAGATTATACAATTCATAAGCAGCCAAAGGGCTGACCACAGAAATCCACTCCCCGCAGTGGCCTCTTTGCCCCCTGTGCCAGCTAATTCACCTGCAGAGTCAACGACAAACTCCGCAGAAGAAGGGAGTCCTGAAGGAGATGCTTTAGAGAGAGTTGAGGAAAGCAGATAATTATCAGTTGAGAGGCTTTTATAGGTCAACTTGTCTATGAAAAAGAAATAAACGAACTTCAATTTTTCAATGGAAGTAGGAAAGGAATGTCATCCGGGAGTGACAGCTACCTCAAACTGAAAACATTAGAGTTTCTTTTGTCTGTTTGTTTGTTTGCTTTCCCCTCTCTTTGAGTATCTTAGATGTCATCCTGACTACTTTTGGCCCTTGGAGCATAACATATATTTGGTGTCATCTCCGTTAATTCAAATTGGCAAAATTGTCCATAAAATTCTGTTCCATTCACTCTGGTCTGGTTCCTGAATTCATGCATGCTTGCTCTGTACACAAAAATCACCCCCTTCACCTGTTTTCACTACTCCTTTTGTTAAAAAAAAAAAAAAAAGACTTTATTGGCGATCTGTGGGCACATTAAAGGGTTACACCGTGTATCACGCAAATTTTTCACATCTTACCTCCTTTATTCTTGTCCTCCCTTCTTTCATCCTTCCTTCCCAGGTTGCCCCCAGTTCTCCAAATTATGTTCCCTTCAGGAAAAAAGAGAAATGAAGTCATTCCCTTACAACAAACATTTATATCCAGACCCATTAAAATGTTCAACAGAACAAAAGATCATCATCCACTTAACGAAACCCATGTCCTCAGAAGGCTAGAACAAAAGTCAAAGAAATCAAGCTGAAGAACACAAACATACATTTCTGTTACAAATACAAGGAGCCTTTTTAACTATTTAATAAGGATGCATTAGCAATCACCAGGATTTTCCCTCAGACAGAAGAGACCAGAAGAAAGGGAGAGAATCAAAATCCTAAGGGCACTGGGGCAAAGGGGGAAGTGGCCGGGATTGGAGGCAATGGCTAAGCTTAAAATCCTGGCTTCCTTCCACATCTTTACTAGCTCTTTAAGAAAAAAGGTTCCTTAAAAGCGTTTTCAATCTGATTCTAACCTAGAAGCCTATCTATGTTGTGTGTGGGTCTGTGGGAACAAAATTTGAGAGGTGACACCAAGTAGTGGGAAATAAGAATAAACTCCATGTCAACAAAATTGGTTTTCTTTGAAAATCTATGTATTTTAAGAATTTTTCAAATTATATGGAGGAATCCATAGATTTGTCTAGCTGCCCAAAATGTCCACGGCATGAAAATAATCTCGACATTGCAACTTTTTTTAATGAAAGGCATCGAAATGCAGATAATAGCTTTGCCATTGAATTGGCAACCTGGACCCATTTTATAAGTGTGTCAAACTACAGAAATACAAAGTAATGAAACCTAGCTCATGACACATACAAAAACCCACATCATTACCTTGTAATCACATCTCGCACTATGTGAAGCCAAAACATAATAAACATTCATAAATCGTATTACAGAGCCTCGACACCTTACAAATTCATAGTATCTTTTTAATGTAGTCAATGGGGGTTTTAAGATATGCAGAAAGTGATTTTTGTAAAGTAAAACTAGGGGCTGTATTAATACTGGAAAGGGAAGATCAGGCATCCTAGACTAGTTTAAACTGTAACTTCCACTCCTGGGAGTTTAACATACTGTGTTTTTTTAAATACATAATGTAGTTTGTAAAAGGAATTGAACTGGAGCAACCAGTTAAAAGCAACATTTGGGGAGGAGAGAGGATACTAACAGATTACTTGGTTTAAGTTTCTTGTAGGTCCAGTGTTGGTAATTTGCTACTGTTTTCCTTTTTCAAAAAGAAAGGATTTTTTTTTTGTACACTCATTTTAATAGCAGCAGTATTCGCAACAGCCAAAAGGTGGAAGCAACCCAAGTGTTCGTCGACAGATAAATGGATAAATAAAAGATAAAAAGGAGGACAGTTTTTAAAATAAAAAAGAAATTAATAAAATAATTCAAAAGAAAATGACCCTGAAAATAAGCAAAGAAGATCTGACAGAGATAATGGGAATCCCTACAAACCACAAAACCAAGTAAAGAGAATCATGCTTAAAAATTATATTTCAAGGGCTTCCCTGGTGGCGCAGTGGTTGAGAATCCGCCTGCCAATGCAGGGCACACGGGTTCGAGCCCTGGTCTGGGAAGATCCCACATGCCGCGGAGCAACTAGGCCCGTGAGCCACAATTGCTGAGCCTGCGCGTCTGGAGCCTGTGCTCCGCAACAAGAGAGGCCGCGATAGTGAGAGGCCCGCGCACCGCGATGAAGAGCGGCCCCCCGCTTGCCGCAACCGGAGAAAGCCCTCGCACAGAAACGAAGACCCAACACAGCCAAAAGTAAGTATAAATAAATAAATAAATTTATTTTAAAAAAAAAAGAAAAATTATATTTCAAGAAATCTACCCCCCGCCAAAAAAAAAAAGAATTAAAATGTAGTCAATATCCAAGGTTCTCTTCTTGATTTGTTCTGCTCTCTGGGGAAGGACACATTCCTCAAGTGCTCATCAGTTTGCTGCCTTCTGTTTGCAAGTCTTAGTTATCAGGAGTTCGAGCGTGTCTGTTGAGGTTTGAAAATGGACAATGAACCGAAAAGCCATGATGTCCAGTCAACATAGGTGATCTGAAGTGAAAGGAGAAAATCTCAAACCTTAACAATTTCTTTCAAAAACTGGAATCATAAAAATTCAAAAGAGGGAATTTAAATCATTTGTTTTTCAGGTGGAACTGGTGAAGATAAAAATTATTATTCCTGGGGGGGGTGTAATATTTTACAGTTTCTATATACCAAATATCTGCCCTCAATGGGCCAGTCTTGACACTCAAAGAAGTTCTGTCTCAAGGGTGTTAAGGCATGACCCCCTGGTGTGAGTCAGGGGCTCTGCACCTCCTAGCCCGTCCTCTACACAGGCCTGTGGACAGAGCTGGGCAGCCCCCCAGTGAGAATTTCTTCAGGGCGATCCCAGGAAACGCCGAGAACACTTGTTTCCTTGTAGCAAGAGACCTTCTGAATCCCAGATGCAGAAACATGTGCCTCTCCTTAATCTGAAAGGAATTTGGCTTTTTGTGAGGCAAGCATCTGCAGCTGGAGAAGCAAGAGCAGAAATGAGCTCCTCCCAGGACGGCATCACGATGCTCGGGAGCTAGATTGTTAAACACAAGCGGAAAGAAAACAAATTTAACCCAACCAAAGACAAAGGTTTTCAAAGCTTTGGGTATTTCTCTCCCGTGGCATTACGAGTGGACAAGAAGAAGGAAAATTCTACCTCGTGATAAAGCAACAATAAAGGAACTTCAGAGGCGGCTGAGGCAGATAGGAAATGATAAATCAGCCACCTGTATGCCCAGATGCCAAACTCTTTGACTCTCCTTGCTAATTCCAAAACAGAATATACTGCTTGTCACCTGCTTCACATAAAATCCTTTGAAAAAGGAATTCATTAGAGAGAGAGTTCACAATATAATGAAGCAGACATTTATTGCTAAAATGATTGCTGACCTGACTTTTCAGTTATTTTGGTTCACATTAAGATACTCCTGACTTCTGGCTTCAAAAGCATATTGAGGGACTTTTCCGGTGGCACAGTGCTTAAGAATCCGCCTGCCAATGCAGGGGACACGGGTTCGAGCCCTGGTCCGGGGAGATCCCACATGCCGCGGAGCAACTAAGCCCGTGAGCCACAACTGCTGAGCCCGCATGCCACAACTACTGAAGCCCACACACCTAGAGCCCATGCTCCACAACAAAGAGAAGCCACCACAATGAGAAGCCCGTGCACCTCAATGAAGAGTAGCCCCCGCTCGCCACAACTAGAGAAAGCCCACACAGCAACGAAGACCCAGCGCAGCCAATAAATAAATAATAAATAAATTTATTTTTTTTAAAAAAGCATATTGAGTATAAAGTAATGGGCAGTGGTGCCATGTGCTTCCAGAGGTCACATGCAGAGCAACCCCAGACCCCAAGAACACATCTGGGAATCCAAACATAAGTGGAGAAAAGGGTCTTTGAACAGTGAAGAAAACAGTGGTCACAAAGCTCATACCTTTTCTTCTGGAGGTAGGAGAGAGTTGATATGGCCATTGGAACAGTGAATCCCAACTCTGCCATATATATATAGCCTATCAGTAAAATTTAACAGTAAGATGCAAGTAATAATATCTACCGCTAAGGTCTCTATAAAGATTTAATCAGATAATGCATACACACATCTACCTGAAACACAAAAGATACTTGATAAATGGGAGCTATTAGAAGTTAGTATTTTGAAGTCTAGGAACCTCTTTCATGCCCTCCTTCAGTTGATAAAATGTTAATTAAGGAACCAGATTAGAAGCCAAGAGGATATTCACGTACACAAAAAAGCCACAGCTGAAAGAAATTAAGTAGCCAGAAAAACAATAGAGGCACAGTATTCAGAAACCAGTCCCACTCCTGGCAAAAAGCCTCTAGTCCTCACTACCCTTTAATGTATCACCGCATTAGAGCACAGAATTCATGTCCATTATGATGACAGCTAAACGTCAAAGAACCATTAGAAGGATTAACTTGAATATAAGTTGTACAAGAGGGCAAGAGAAATATGCAATATATTCTTGAATGATTTCTATAAAATATTTTCAATTAAAAAACCCTATTGCTTCTTCAAGGGATAAATTCCAAATTTATACTAAGATATCTTTTTCACCTATTAGATTTGCAAAGATCAAAAACTTTGGTACAGGGACTTCCCTGGTGGCACAGTGGTTAGGAATCTGCCTGCCAATGCAGGGGACAGGGGTTCGAGCCCTAGTCGGGGAAGATCCCACATGCCGCGGAGCAACTAAGCCCGTGCGCCACAACTACTGAGCCTGTGCTCGGGAGCCCGCGAGCCACAACTACTGAGCCCGTGGGCCACAACTACTGAAGCCTGAGCACCTAGAGCCTGTGCTCTGCAACAAGAGAAGCCACTGCAATGAGAAGCCTGCACACCTCAACGAAGAGTAGCCCCTGCTCGCCACAACTAGAGAAAGCCCGTGCACAGCAACAAAGACCCAATGCAGCCAAAAATTAATTAATTAATTAATTAAATTTTTCTTTTAAAGTTTGGTACAGTGCTGTCATGGGTGTAGGTGAAAGAAGCACTTTTAAATATTATTGGTGGGAGTGTGTATTGGTACAACTCCTGTTATTACCTTCCACGGGAAGAATTTGACAATATCTATGAAATTACTAATGCATATACTTTGACTGAAAAATGCTTTAAAATGCATACGGCCAACATACTCTCAAGGATGTGAGTTGATGAACGTGACCACGTTACTCTTTGCAGCAATATTTACATACATACAATAGCAAAATATTGGAAATAATGATGTCAATCAGTAGTGTACTAGTTAAATAACTTATGGCACGACGTGTTTGGTGGAATATTTTGCACACAGTAAGCAAAAAAGAATGTGGAAACTCCTCAGGGACTGGTCAAAAATAATCTCTGATATAACTTGCTAAGGGAAAAAAAAGAGGTGTGAAAAGTACTATAATAGACATTGGTGGGTGGAGAAAATATACATGCATATGTTGCTTGTATATTGCTGGAAGGATACACCAGAAGTTAGTAACATTAATTGTACCGGGTATTTGGAGAACTGACGTGGAAGAGGGATTTTTCACTCTTCTGTACCTCTTGAATTTTGAACCATGTAAATATACTACCTATTCCAAAACAAAAGCAAAACAACTTTTTGTTTCAACAGTCTTCTGTGTGAACAAGCCTAGAGAAAGAGGATGACTGACATGGAGGACGTTGAAAGGGGGGTGTTGAGTAAGGGTGGTTCCACATACAAGGTCAGGTCCATGGAGTAAGGGAGGTGCAGATGTGTCCGTTGCCATCAACAGAAAGAGAGAGGCATCTCACTGCTGTGAAGAAGAACATGTGTCAAATACAGACATTGTTTAGGAAGGAAAGCTATTGATCTCAGGTGCATTTTTATTGTCCTGTCATTCATCTTACAAAACAAGATGAAAAATTGGTTCTTCAATTTTTTTTCTCTTACAAGTCTACCATTGTCTATAATTCCTTTATGCCCTGAAATTACAGAGGAGGCTTGGCAAATATTTTTTTTTTCCAAAATGTGTTCCGTAAAACAATTGTCCAACAAAAGGATCCAACAAAAGAAAGAGGGTCCAACAAAAGAAAGAGGGTTCCATGATCAAATAGGTTTGGGAAATCCTGAGTATTAGTCTTGTTATGTATTAGTATTAGTCTAGTATATGCTTGGATATTCAGGAAGCACAGATATATTTTCAAAGTTATTTATGCAGGAAATTCACTTTTTGCTTTTAAGCTGAATACCTATTAACAGTTCATGGAAAATAATATTCAAAATTCTGGTTTAGAGAAATTGGCCCCTGTTAACTTTTTTTTGACAGGCACGATAATTGAGCCACAATTTCATAGATATATTTTTCTAAAGAAATAATAACATTTTTCAATTATATTTACAATTTAGTAAAGATTATGGGATTTAGAGCCATAGAACATTCCATTATTGAATTTATCAACTTCATGGTATTTTAAGAAAAGTATTATGACATTGAAGTAATGCAATTCTGATGTAAATTTTCTGTTGTACAGCCTAGTTGATATAATTTTGATCTGTTTTGTTCACCAATGTGTCCTCAACTCCTAGAATAGTGCCTGGCATATAGTAGGGAGTTAATAAGTATTTGTTAGACAAATAAATGACAGCATGAATAGAATACACTAATTAATATACTTAGTAATGCACTAATTACCTAACAATTAAGTACACAAAACACCAAAACTATATTAAACCACTTTTTCTCTTCCTATTTTTGTTATTCCAAAGATACTCCCAGACCTTCTGCTACCTCAGAGGGACAGCACTGTAAACATTATGTTTGCTATATAGACTTTTTTAAAGAAATTATTGTCATTTAGGAAGCTCATTAGAAAGTCACATGTATTGCATTTTGTGAGCAATGTTAAATAACTGTATTTTCTTCTGGCTACACCCCAATCTGCAGCAACTCTCAGCACCTAGGGACTGACCTGGCTTGGGTTTGTCAGTGTCTAAAACCATGAAATGTGTCAGAGTTGGAATCATGTCAAAGTCAGATGGTGCCCAAGCAGCTTAGCATATCACTGTCAGATGTTGGAATGAGGGTTTGCTGAGTCATCCTGGCACCCTTCAGGGAGCAGGAAAATATTATGCAACCTCTGTGGCCCCCAGTCATCCCTGGGGCAAATCAAACTTGGGCAAATTAATTAAGTCATATGTCCATTCAGTCATTCATTAAATATTTACTTACAATCTACTATATTCCCAGTGGAATGCTGGGTATTAAATCATTCCGTATAAGCTCCCTACTAACAACAAAATCTCATCAGTGGTTACTATGTACCTAGACTTGTGCAAGAATTTTACATGATATCTCATTTAACCTCACAGCAACCCTCTGAGATCACTACTCTGTAAAACCCATTTTACAAATGAGGATAGGAAGGTACACAGAGGTTATATAGTTTGCACATGGCCACAGCTAGTAAGAGATGGCAGGATTTTACCCAGGTTGACTAACTGCTGAGCCTACAGTCTTAATCTCAGCAATAACGGACTCTGCTCTCCCTAGAAGTAAACATATACATCAACGTTGTTTTAATTTTTATTTTATACTGGAGTATAGTTCATTAACAATGTTGTGTTAGTTTCAGGTGTACAGCAACATTTTAACATAAGGGGAACTAAAATTTGTTGAGCATCTTCTATGCGCAGTCCTGTGTTTTACATTTTTTGTATGGTATCTCATTTAATAGACTTACACATTGAAACAGTTAAGAGCAGAAATTAAGAGGACAAGATCAGTTAGCTAAACTCCTGGTTCAGATCTCAGCTCTTTCACTTACTGGCTATGTCCTTAAACACCTTCTTTCATCTCTCTGTGCCTCAGTTTCTTCATCTGTAAAAGAGGAAAGTACATACCTTTTAGAATCAATATTATTAAATGAGTTAATACGTGAAAAAAACACTTAGAACATGGCTGGCTCAAAGTAAGCACTATACTTCTTAACTATTTTTCTTTTAATTTAGGTAAAATGTAATTTAAATAAACAAATAAAGGCACTTAAAAAAAAATCAAGGCAGGAAATGCGTGGTTTGGTGGAAAACCAAAAGATAATTTCTCTGCTCTACACGCCACCCTGGGATGCTGTGTAGCCGATATCCTCAGCTCCGATATCAACTTGATGATATGTCTCTAAACCTCAGGATGCTTTTTGTCTCCATCAAATGCACCCTCCACCATCACCCTTCTGAGAATTTCCAGCCACTTTGCCCCAAGCTGTCTCAGGATCCAGGGATACTACTGCTTGGTCTTTTGGGGAGGACTCTAGCCCAGGACCCACCTATTCATTCTATCACATCTGAAAATAGGGCTCTGGTTAAGTCTTCATGGTCTCGTATAAATATCTGGGAAAGGAAAGATGGCTAAGGAAGAAAAATTGAACCTACTAAGCTTGAAGTGAAATATTTTACAATTGCCACAGATTAAAATGAACATATGCCAGCAAAAGAAACTGTTTACAAATCTTAAAGCATTGTAGTTTCTTATATATATATCTCAAGGGGAAAAAAACTTTTTTGAAAATATGGTCATCAGGATTGTGTTTCTGAGTTATTTGTTGTGTTCATTTTTTGAAGAGTCTGGTGATCGCTGTATGATTGCACACTTGAAAGAAACAGTATCAATTAGTGTGTATAAAAACCTCAGTACTTTAAAGTCCTTCATCAATCATGAGTCATAGCAACAATCTTAGCTTATCACTTTTCTGATTACAGAACTCCAGGTGACCTACAGCAAATTCAAGAGGTCTTATGAGTCCAAGACATTAGTCTGGCCAGTGTTAGCACCATTTCAAGCTGAAAGCTCCAAGACTATCACTTGACTCTTGCTACCTCTTCCCACTGTTCTCTGCAACAGCTCAAACTTCTTTGGCCCTAAACTAAGCCTGTCAACTCACAATGCATAGTAAGCTGCCATATGAAGTTGATCAAGTCAGAAATAAATATTGTTGACTGACTGAAATGTTTACTGATGAACTAGTTACTGCATTTGCCAGCCTCACTCCATCCTTGGTCTCGTTCGTTGTTTTTGAGGCCTCTCTGATTTAAGTTGATTGCTCTAAATTCTGAGACTATTTAGGAACACTGGGGGATGAGAGAGAAAGATCTCAATAAGGAATTTTTTAGTATATAATTGACTGCACAGGAAAAAATATTTATTTTGTTGTATGTAGTTTGTTTCTCAATGTAGCTTAAAAAAAATATTGGCACACGTGTAGAATCCATTGGGAAACTTGACTCCATCTTGCCTGTCCTAGACTAGAATAGTAAAGATAAACATTACACAGTCGATAAGTTCCTAAGAGCATAGGGCCATATTTATCTACATCACTAGTACCTGATTAAAGAGGCACTTCAGACATACTTTTTTATGATGGTGAAGTGTTTACAACAAATCACTATGTAAAATTTACACCCACTTTGTACTTCAGTAGTAAAATATCCAATCTTAAATAAATTTAGTAAAGTAAAAAATTACTGTATATTTTAGTCAAATACTGTAGTTTTTCTACATAAAAACTAATTGCAAAGTTAACTATTGTTTAAAAACAGAACCAATAAAAATATTTTTATTTCTAGTTTGGCCTTCTGGTCAACAGTATTCTATCAGTTATTGTTCTACTGACTACTGTGTCTCCCAGCTCCAGTAGATTGTTGCAGCCTTCTGTGAACGCAACCATTAGCCTACTATGGATCGCACTAAGCTTGCATGCTAATTACAAAGTCTCCAGTAATTACGGTTTATCTCTGCATACTTTTGAACATTTTATAATGGAGAAAATATTTGCTGGGGGAAGTTCTCATCCAAACATTATTTGCAAGAATGCTGCTTACACAGTTCTTTCTCAGTGCATATTACTGTGTTCCATAAATAACAGTGTTAAATATTGCAGCATCCTTGGAAGGTAGTCAAGTGGGAATATATTCATTTTTTTATGGTTTGGAAAAGCTAAAACCTTTCCTGATTTACCATATTGAGTTAGCCACGCCTGTTTCTGAGCTTTCATAGCAGTTTGTCATCCCTAAAAGAAATCATTATTATTGAAGTACAAAATTTGACATAGAAGCTTTTCTGATAAGATTATTCTTCAACTAATACGCTTTGTCTCTGAATGAATAAAAGAAATGTACTGTATAAGCCCATTTTACCACTTAGCCTATTATGTATGTCTGTTATATGTTTGAACAACATGGAAGAATTATTATATCAGTTGGAATAGTATAGATAATTTAAATATCAGTGTAAGAACTAGAAATAAAATAATTTACTCTCATTTATATTTAACAAGATCTATTAACTATCTACTACGTACCTGAAAAGGCATTGGAGAGATAAAGATGGGAAATTATGGTCTCTGTCTCTATAATCTATCAAGGGAAGAGCTTCAGAAATAAATGAAAGCAGCAATGTAATAGCTGTGATGATACTATGGGCACATGAGAGGGGGAATGATCCCTCCCTCTTGGGAAGAATCAAGGGTGATGCCAAGATGGGTGACAGCTGATAAGTAACATGTGGATGACTATTATGATTCTGCTATAAGTCAGACATTGTGCTAAGAACTGCCGGAAATGGGATAGTACAATGGAAAACTTTAATATCTATTCAACAAATGTTTATACTTTATTCACTGTAACGTAATAAGTTATAATCTCTATTTTCAAAAAGTTTACAGTCTAATTTAGGAGACAAGACATATACATCAGTGAGTGTGTGTGTGTGTGTGTGTGTGCATGGGTGTGTGAACACAGAAGTATTTGAGTGCTAAATGAACATAGTGCAAATAAGTGGTAAAGGAGGGAGGGAGCACTATGAACTCAGCTGATCCAGGAAGGATGCAGGGTGATGGCAGAACTTGAGTAGGCCCTGGTCAGTGGAAAGGTGGCTATTTTCTTTTTTTTTTAGGAATTTTTTTTTTTTTTTTGGGCTGCATTGGGTCTTCGCTGCTGCACGCGGGCTTTCTCTAGTTGCGGCGAGCGGGGGCTACTCTTTGTTGCGGTGCGCGGGCTTCTCATTGCGGTGGCTTCTCTTGTTGCGGAGCGTGGGCTCTAGGCGCACGGGCTTCAGTAGTTGTGGCTCGTGGGCTCCAGAGCGCAGGCTCAGTAGTTGTGGCGCAGGGGCTTAGTTGCTCCGCGGCATGTGGGATCTTCCCGGACCAGGGCTCGAACCCGTGTCCCCTGCCTTGGCAGGTGGATTCTTAACCACTGCTAAAGTGGCTATTTTCATTGGAGAGAATGCCAAGGCAAAGACCTGGGCACAGGATTATATCACTTAGGATGTTTCAAGCGCAAGAAACAGAAACTTAAGACAAATTGGCTTGAGCAACAAAGGAAATTTGTCCTCAGAGAACTGAAGAGTGAAAAGGTAGGGTAGGCTTTAATGCACTTGGTCCCAGGTCTTTGACTCATTTCCTTGTGCTTCTCTCAGTTCTGCCATCCTCAATATCCTGCTTTGCTCTAGGCTGGGTTTTCTCAGAGTGGCAGAAATGGCTACCGTATATCACCAGGCAAAACATTCCAGGCATAATTCCTGAGATTCGTCCTACCTGGGCTGGCTCAGGCCATTCGCTGCTCCTGAACTTGTCCTTGTTCAGGGGGATGGAAGGTGCTGACTAGATTAACACTGGTAGAGTCAGCTTCCCAGGAAACACAAGGATTTTTTGAAGCAGAAATAAGGGGACCATTGGGAAGTGAGGCATGGATATCAGATAGGCAGTCAATGAGTGGCAGCTACAGCTTGTTCACAGGATGTTTCCTTGACTTTGGGACACATTGTCACCATTCTTTGTGCCATCATTGCCAAGTGCCATGTTCATATGGCTTGGGAACCTGGAACCTGATCACTCGCATTGTGTCTGATTCCTCTGGTAGAGCAAGAACTTTCTGAGGGCGGTGACCATAAGTCCTGCTCATCTTTGTATCTCCAGCAGCAAGCAGAGGGTAGGCCCGCAGTAGGCCCTCAATAAATCAGTGCTATTCAATAAATCAATGTACAAAAGAACTTTAATATGGCTTTGGCAGGCACAAAAAGAAAGAGAGACCAAAACTAAGAGCCCGTCGTACACTTGAGGCTTGAGTTGAAAATGGTTTGCTCAAGGGCAGCATTTTCCAAAGTGTGTTCCAAGAAATACGAGTCTCACATGATGTTCCTGGAAAAAGAGTCAGTGGTCAAAACAGTTTGGGAATTACTGCATTCAGATTCCCACCGCTGCCCCAACACGCTTCCTAGGAGGCTTGTCATGTGTATTAAGGTATGACCTACATATTACATCATGTGGAAAAAAATGCTTAACGCATTTAACCAAGCACTTCTCAAACTTATCTGACATATGCCCATTCCTCATGCTTCTCCACATAATGTCTATTAATGTTTGTGGAAGCAGTATCTTGGTTTCTGTAAGGAAGTTTATCACTTGTTTCTTTACAGGAATGCCAAGAACATTTCTTTCCCTGTGCCTTCTTACCCGACAGCAAAAAGGAGGTGCTCTTCTTAGGTGAACTGTCCATCACAGTTAGAGGGGATTCCTGGCTTCCCTCAGTGGCTGGTGAAGACAGGGAGGGGCTCCCGATCCCAGGCATTCCTCCCCGTCGCCTTCCCCACCAAAAAAGGTAACAGAAAAGCATTCTTCCCCTCACATCCTCACTGAGGTACCAGAAAGTGAAATAAACCCTGGCCCCTCCCCCGGGATTACTGCAGCCTGGGGCAGACCATAATACACAATAGGTTGATTGAACAGATTCATACCTAGTGAAACAGTACTACAATTAGCTCAGCCTCTAATTGCGTGCTAACCGTGGACAGAGAAAATAAAATCACCCATGGACAAAAGTGACTGCAGCTTTATGTGTGGGTCTCTAAAAGCGACCCCTTACTAAGAATGCCTAAACTAAACAACTAATACAAGGAAAGGAAGTTTCCCATTCGTGTATTTGCTCATTCCTGAGGCAATGAATTTAGATGATATTTTTTATTGTGGAAAATTTTCAAAAAAATAAAAGCAGAAGGACCAAAAAAAAAAAGCAGGACAGTGTTAAAAAAAAAAACACCTTTGTACTCATCACTCAGCTTGAACAAATATGACATTTGTCAATTTGTTTTTATTTTTACCCTTCCACCCTTTTTGTTTGTTTCCTACACTATCTTAAAGCAAACTCTGAACATTATGCCATTTCCACTGTAAATTCTTTGTTCTTCATCTCTGATTTATATAATTTATATAGTGGCATGATATCTATCTATCTATAGATAGATAGATATCATGCCACTATTAAATCTAACATAATTAATAGTAATTTCTTAATATCATCTGATAGTTCAAATTCATGACCCCCAGATTATCTCAAAGATACATTTATACAGTGTGTGTAGTCAAATCAAATCAAGTCCCAAACAAGGCTCTCATTCATTTGGTTGTTATTTCTTATGTCTCATTCTCAATTTTAAGTCCCCTTTGCCCTTTTTTCACCTTTGTCATTATTTTCTACATTTCTTTTCTTTTATGCTAGATGCATTTTTAAGATATTTTTCAGCACTTACCATTCTAACACATGTAGTCAAAGGACATGAAAAAATCAAATAGGTAGATCATCTTTTAAATTGGGGCAGAGAACATACAAAATTATATGGGCTTTATATTTTACCCTTTAGGTTGTGAATGTCCCTTATTTATCCTCAGATATTTCTGTTTAGGGGGAAAAAGCAATAAGCTCAGGAAGCATAGTTTCTGAGTAATAGTTATATTTTCTGATTTTATATTTATAATTTATTTTATGATTTTATATTTATAATTTATAATTAATCATTCCTGGAGGTGAGAGAAGACAATGACCCAAATCTACTCATTCGTGGGATAACAACACCCATTCTTGATGAAATAAGACAAAATCTTGTGTTCTTCTCAAAAGATTTGTCTATATGCATCTCAATTTCTTAATTTATTTTAAATTATTAGAGTTGTTTAACTCATGCATGTTTCAACTTTCCTATGCCATGATTGGGAAGAAACTCAAAAAAGAAAATCTGATAATGATTTTCAGAAACAGGATCCAGCCTTCTTAAGAGTTTTGCCAGTTAGTCACCTTTGTTTCAGAAAAGCTACATGCTAAGTGGGTCACTTCATTGGCAAAGGCAGTCATTTCTGAGGCTTTATTTAGAAGAGATGAGGAAAGAAAGATAAATTGTGAAGAGAATTAGTAACACAATTTTTCAATTGCAAGTATTTCAATTGATTAACTGTCAGACCAAGCATTTCCCTAAACTCAGCAAACCAACTCAATCTGTCTTTTGACATATTCTTTGCAATTTGTTAAGGCTTTTGGCCCAATCGAGAACACCAACCACCGACTATTAGTTTAGGTTTGATTTGTAGGTTGGAATTATTTTCCATAGAGAAATCTATATATTGCATGATAATTGCACAACCCAGTTAATCAAAATTCTTATAACAACAACAGCAACAAAAAACTTTTATAACATCCAAGGAATGTGCCAGAAAGTCTTAAAAAAGCATACCAATGATTTGTAAAGATATCTTTATTATTTTCTTGACCATTTGTTGCAACTATGATACTCTTTCATGCTCTGAACTTTTAATAGAATAACTCCCCTGTAAGCCATTCCCCTCTAACAAGGGTAAGAAACTTTCTCCTCCTTTAAGTACAAGCTAATTATATAATCATTCATCATTACCAGATGCTGATTTGGGGGACTTTTTGGAAAAGAGAGGTTGTATACCTGCAGTCTCATTGCTTAGGACGTATTAAAGTAATTATGAGTTAAAAGCTCTGTGCACTCACTGAAACAAAAAAGAGGGATGTAGCTGTTGGTTTTCAAGTCACATGGAATACGCTGTTCTCCAGTGTTGATCTTGATAAAGCAACCTCAGTTTCATAAACCACTGAAACACCAGAGTTTAACTAGCTGACAGAAGAACCATGGCATCAATACGTCTTTAAATGGAGGTCAGGGAGAAGTTAAATTACTGACCAAATGGGTAAAAATCTTTCCCCTGACATATAGCCTAATTTTTTAGTACATCTCCAGGCATGATTGTGTGGCTTCATTCATTTAAATCATTTTGCTTCATAGTAAAAGGAGGGTGGGTAAGATGTGACATTGGTGCTCAAAAAGGACAGTTATATATAAGTAAGAGCACCTTCCTTGACACAGTACTGTTTTCAGAGAAGCCACCATTTCTCCTGCAGGACGGATACAACCAATCAAGTTGAATGTATACATGAGTCACCTTATGATTTTATTCATCTCTGCCAATAGGCATAGCTCTCAGCCTCTGCAGTTGTAATGGCACCTGTTCAGATGGGCTCTCACTACACACGTGAGGCTTTCTTGGCTCTCTCTTCCTCATAACCAGGGGCTTATGGGTCATGGAATCTAAAGTCTTTGGCAGGAGGGACCTGAGTGTTAGGTCTGATGGTCCAGGCTGGCAGCCTAGGTTTGCGCTGTGCCCAAAGGAAGGGAGGTTCAAAGGACTAGAGGAGTTTGTAGCACATGGAGCATAGTAGACACTCAATAAATACTACTGACCAGCAACTGACTGTATCTATAATCTCATTTTTTAAGAAAAAGGCAGAGGTTGTATTTTTTAAAGTAAAAGGAAACACTAACTAAAGAGTAACAGATTATGTTCACAACACTGGTGGTGGGGCAAAAATGAGATACCAGTACTTCCAATGGGTTACTAGTGAGTAAGGTATTGCAGGAAGACTCTGGGACTGGAGACGGTCAAGTGGAAGAACTTCCCCTCACACAGGGGTTGTCCTGGGCTCAGTTTCAACCTATAGATTGGGGTACATATAGGAATGAGAAAACTGTCTTAAAACTAAGGAGATGAACCAGCCTCTACTGATAAATGAAAGAAACACTTTTATAGTGAGGTGATCTTTCTTCTGTGACATCTTCATTCAATTTTCTAAAATTTAATACTAACTTGAACCCTCTGTTCTTTTGAGTACCACAAAGAAGCACAAGGAAACCCTCTAATATTTCTAAGGCAGAGATGCTCAAAACAATCAAGGTATAATGATATCACCTCCCTCCCTCATTTTTTTTTTTTGTTTGTTTGCACAGCAGGCCAGGTCCAGCCTGCTTGTACAGTGACAGCACTTGCTCTTGTACTGGGTGCTATTCAAGCAGAGCTTGCTCTCATGCTCTGTGGGTCCCACATTTCTTTGAGAAGCCTGTCAAAGTTGAGAACATCTTCCTGGAAAATTCCTCTCTCCGCCGACAGACATTCACATAAGATCTCAGGGGGATCCTGGACCCTCCAAGCCCATGCATGGCCTTGAGTTAAGAATCTGTGGATGGGGTAGGTGATGCCAAAGGGCTTGCTCAGCTCTGCCCTTAGTGGAAAGGCAGTGTGGGGCAGTGGTGAGAGCACGGCTCTAGAGCCTGCAGCTTGGGCTCCAACCCCTGCTCAACCCACCTCCCTTTTCTAGATGCTATGGCAGACACTGCTAAGAGTTGCCCTCTCATGCTTGTTTGGCTCTTTATCCTTGTAAGTGAACACTGTTTTCTGGCTTGCAATGCGTGTAAAGAAAACACTGCTTCTCCCAGTCATACTTGCACCAGGGGACAATGTGATGAAGCAACAGTCCGCTGGGTGGAGCTTTTGGGGAACTCCGCACACAGGGACACAATCGGCCAGAGTACATCCTTTGCCCTTTGATTCTCCTCTTTGACCTTTATGGAATATGCACCCAACTCTGGTTGGTGGCTCTGAGGTGAAAGCCATACTGTCTTATACTGGCTGCTATAACAACATATCACAGACTGGGCGGCTTATAAACAGCAGAAATGTACTGTTCACAGTTCTGGAGGCTGGATGTCCAAGATCCTGGTGCCAGCATGGCAGGGTTCTGCTGAGAGCCCTCTTCCAAGTTGCAGACTGCCAACTTGTCGTATCTTCACATGGTGGAAGATGGGAGGAAGCTTTCTCGGGCCTCTTTTAAGGGTGCTAATCCCATTCTTGAGTGCTTTGCCTTCATGACCTAATCACCTCCCAAAGGCCCCACCTCCTAACAGCATCACCTTGGGCATTAGGTTTCAACATATGAAGTTTGGGGACACACAAATGTTCAGCCTGTAGCACATACATTAAGAAAAATTGCAGAACAGAAAGCCAGAAGGAACTGACAGCCTGGTGGCATTATAAAATGCTTTATCATTAGTGATATAACAACGGACTCTAGCTTTCTTATGTTAGAAAATAAAAGTCCTAATGTATTTAAGCCTAGGTTTTAGAGGTTTCTCTTGCTCACAGTCAAACACAATCCCCAAGTGTATTTCATTTGTTAATATAATGTACTGCATACATTAGATCATTAACATTTGATGATCTAAAATCCTCTGGGGTAGGATTTATTATTACAAAACCAAAGTGAATTACCTGGCATCAAATCCGTTAGTTATCTTGAATTTTTCTCTCTCCCTTAAATCATGAATCTGATTTCCCCCAAGTCTTTCTGGCCTATCTTCTCCACCTGCACCATCATAGCCTTAGATCAGACTTTCCTCACCTGAACTGCTGCAAAGACCTCTGGATTATTCTCTCTACTTCCAGTCTCATTCATTCATTTACATCTGCAGCAACTCTTTATTAAATGTCAAGTGCAGTAGTAGATGCCGGGGGAAAAAGTAGTGAAGGAGGTGTGGCTCATGTCATTAAACATTTCAGATTCTTCCTACTTAGAGTCATCATTGATCCTCCAGAAATGTATATATGATCACATCATTCCCCGTTTAAAATCCTAAAATGACTACCCATAACTTATAGGTAAAAATCCTAAAATGACTACCCATAACCTATAGGTAAAAATCCTAAAATGACTACCCATAACTTATAGGCAAAATTAAAACTTTATATTTCATGTAAGATCTTTCAGAACCCTGCAACATGCTAACTTTCCAACCTCATCTTACTACCTTCCATCACCTTTTTCTCCCAGGTTCCCTATTTTCAAGTTCACTGAACCGCTTGCTAGGTAATGTATTTAAAGCACCTTATGCAAGGCCGGCAAAAATAGGCACTTAGAAAATGTAGCTTGCTTTCCTCAGCCCTTCCTCGAGAACACCATACGCCTTCACACCTTCTGGGTTTGCTTATAATTTTGCCTGAAGTTGTTCACCTTGTTCACTTTCCCTCCCAGAAGACTTTCTATTCAGAGTTCAAGATTCAGCTTCAATACTATGAACTCTAGGTGTCCCTGATGATGTGGAGAGTCAATTTTGATGCTTAGTACCTTCCTTCCACATCCTAGAACAACAAAGTTATGAAAAATGTTTAAAGGAGTTACTGATAAGTGCCCTTACTTCGCTTCAAATAAATTTGGTATTGATCATTGGTAGTAAATCACTGTTAGATCAAGGAAGATTCTTTAGAGTTGGCTATCGTGGGAAGCTGATTGTATTAGATTCCCAGTAACCCAAAGGTGGCTAAAATGCTCAGCTCTACTATGGTCTGAGGCAATGATATCATCTAATACAGGAAGTGCAATGAATTAATTCTCTATTATTAAGTACCTAATGCGTGGACCTCAGTGGAGTTGTTGACAAAGTAGACAGATTGATATAAAGCAGCAGTTTTCCTGGAAAGTTGGGGAGGAAAGGGTGTAAGTATAAAGAGGCAAGAGAATGGAGAGTAAGATAAGAGAGTAAATTATCAGGTCCCTGAGTTTAGATTAGATATAGAAGGAAATGAACCTCCAAACAGACTGACAAAATTGGGAGAAAAAAATCGAGAGATTAAGCACCTGAATGTCTGAATACAATCAAAGAATCCATTTAGTGGATGTAATAGGTGAAAATACTAGAAGAGGAGACAGTGATTAGAAAATAGAAAACCAACTTATGGTTACCAGGGGGTAAGCGGGAGGGAGGGACAAATTGGGAGATTGGGATTGAAATATACACACTACTATATATCGAATAGATAACTAATAAGGACCTACTGTATAGCACAGGGAACTCTACTCAATACTCTGTAATGGCCTATATGGGAAAAGAATCTAAAGAAGAGTGGATATGTGTATATGTATAACTGACTCACTTTGCTGTACACCTGAAACTAACACAACATTGTAAAGCAACTATGCTCCAATAAAAATTTTTTAAAAAAAGAAAATGGGGAATCCAAGTTCAAGGTTTCAGTGCCGAAGCAGTCCCTGGGGATGAGCAGTCAAGTGTATAGAGTGGAATGAGATTGCCAGACGTTGAGGTGAGGAGGACAAGGCACCATGATGTTAGAAGGGTGGGCTTGTCCACATGGACAGCCAAGTCATCTAGAATAATGGCTAGACAAGGGGTGAGGATGAAGAACTTAAGTCAGATGAAAGCTTCTAGATCATCTGTGAGGAAACATAGAGGGTACACAAGCTGAATGGTTTAACCCTCACAGGACAAAGGCTATTTACACAATGATGGGAGAACAATGCTTTCCAGCCATCCTCGGGGTTCCCTCCCCTTCCAATCACTCCCAGGTATGCACCAAAGCCTAATGCTGAAAAGGAGGAATGATTGGTTTTAGTGAAAACGGCTAAGGGAAATTGTATTCGTGGGAGAAAACCAGGTTTAAATCAAATCAAGAAGGTGTAATGAGTCTTCTGTTGAAGATGATTAAAATGATGGAATTTTTCATCATCATGAAATGAGATTTCTTGAAAATGTAAAATATTGCGAGACTGTTTGATAGTAGTGGGCTGGCCGGGGGAAGGAAACACAGAAAATCAGCAATATAAAAAATGTGAAGAGACCAGATGGCCCGAGGAGTTTCCTTTTTTTACAAGGATGTTGGGTTGTGAGGCACAGTGAATTAGCTTGCATCAAGATTTTAAGGAAACAAGGGGACAGGTGCTTTGAGGGCTGGCTCAGGCTAAGCTTCATGTATGTCCTAGGACAGGTAGAGTAAGCCTTCCATGACCTTTGTTCTGGGTTCATATGTGAACATTGTTGAGAAGTTGTGATGGTGTCTCTATAAGGAAATTCTAACCCAAGTGGTTTAGAACTGAAATCACCTAGGGTCCATATACTTACCTTCCAATGAGAGGGATGACTTAAGCTTTGGAAGGAATATTCTGTGGCCTGGATTGGATCTCATCTTGGGGATGCCCCCGGCAGCATCAATCAGAGATGAAATCCAGGAAAAGGAGATCCTCACTCTCAGAGACATAAAAAGGTCAGAAAATCAACTAATCGTGTGGCTGACACCTGAGAAGGACAAAAAAGAACTTGTTGAATGAATTAATATGACTTAATTTAACAGTAAGTTTTAATGCTCTGTTAGAAAATAGAAGCTTTGATAGCACATTTTCAAACTGTTTAAAAGGACAGTAGGAAATACTTCTCATTCTTTCTGGCTGCTTTGTATCTGAGCTGCTTCTCTACTTGGGGGAGTTCCCATTTTATGAGTTAGAGGTAGAAACTAATGACAGTTCCTCATTTATCCCAGCCTCCCTTGCATGTCAAGAGCATGCATGAGACCTAGGCTCAGCCCAAAGAGATGCAACTTCCCAGGCTTTACCCTGGGATCTGGAATGTGGAATAGCAAAGAAGTATTTCTTGTGGCAGGGGCTATGGCAGCAGATTAACCTCCCAGAGTAGTATTAGTAAGTGTGGCAGTGACAGCACTGTGTGCTTCATGCTGGTGACATCAGCAGGATGAGCTGCAGGTTGTTTTCACCCAGCCGGTTCTGCATGTGCTTCATGCCATTGTTCCTGACACATCCTCTCCTCCTGGTCTTGCATGCCCACATGATTCCTACCCACTACTCATTCAGCAAATTCAATTTCTCCTTAAATCAGATAGATTTGGTTTATTATTCTGACAACTAAAAGCTCTACTGATACAGATGTTTGATCCAGAAGTGGGGTAGTGAAAGCAAACAGAACATAAAATGAGGAATTGGGTAAATGGTGGTGAGGAACCTGACTGGTAAGACAGTAACTCTTTTTATGAGGCTGTGAAGCAATAGGTTAAATTATCCATTGCTCTTGAACACAGATCATGGGCCTAGGGAGATTTCCGTATTAGGGGAAATGGTAGGAAGATCAATGGATGCCTTTCAGTGAAGTTCCATGGGAAAGAAACAAGTTAAAACTAAGGATGAACTATCTTAAAGAGGGAAGCAGGAGATTTAGCAACAGCTGGTAAATTTGAGCCAAAAGACAAGTGTAATCTTCCAGACCTGTCTTAAACAATTTTTATAAAGTTGTTTCTGCCTGATGAAGAGAAAAACCCAGATGGCCAAGACTGGATTATGAGTATTGCCTTTCTACCCAAGGTTATTGTTTTAAACTGCCTCGGGGCAGAGGGCATTAATCTGAGGTCTAGGAGGACTGGCATCATGTAGAAGTCCCTGGCATGGAGTCATGAATTTTCAGGCTCACAATCTATTTCTAGAAAAGATCTTTGGCTGTGTTATTAGCCCATGGAGTTGACTGGAAGCACCTGAATCCTACTGAGTTCTTACAGGAATTGTATTACCAAAGAAAGTCCAAGGTTAATAAACAATGGCTTGTGACTACTCTGTCTCTAAGGCAAATCCCTGAGCTCCTAAACTCCCACCAACAGGATATAGAATAATACACTGTGCAGCCCCCAGTAAGAGCAGTTTCCCCAACGTTCATCTCTAATGTCGCCGTAAGGGAGAATTATATTGGTACAGGTAGGGTGACCGCCATAACAAATAGACCCAATATTTGCCATAACAAATAGACCTAATGGAAATTTTAGTTCTTTTTATTTTCTTTCACATCTTTATTGGAGTATAAATGCTTTACAATGTTGTGTTCGTTTCTGCTGTATAACAAAGTGAACCAGTTATATGTATACATATATCTCCATATCCCCTCCCTCTTGAGCCTCGCTCCCACCCTCCCTATCACATCCCTCTAGATTGTCACAAAGCACCCGAGCTGATCTCCCTGTGCTATGCAGCAGCTTCCCACTAGCCATCCATTTTACATTTGGTAGTGTATATACGTCAATGCTACTCTCTCACTTCATCCCAGCTTCCCCTTCCCCCCACCGCATGCCCTCGAGTCTGTTCTCTGTGTCGACTTCTTTATTCCTGCCCTGCAATAAGTTCATCAGTACCGCTTTTTAGAATTCCATATATATGCATTAGCGTACGGTATTTGTTTTTCTCTTTCTGACTTACTTCACTCTGTATGACAGACTCTAGGTCCATCTACCTCACTACAAATAACTCGATTTCGTTCCTTTTTATGACTTAGTAATATTCCGTCGTATATATGTGCCACATTTTCTTTATCCAGTCATCTGCTGATGGACACTTAGGTTGCTTCCATGGCTTGGCTATTGTAAATAGTGCTGCAATGAACATTGTGGTACATGTAGCTTTTTGAATTATGGTTTTCTCAGGGTATATGCCCAGTAGTGGGATTGCTGGGTCATATGGTAGTTCTACTTTTAGGTTTTTAAGGAACCTCCATACTGTTCTCCATAGTGGCTGTATCAATTTACATTCCCACCAACAGTGCAAGAGGGTTCCCTTTTCTCCACACCCTCTCCAGAATTTATTGTTTGTAGATTTTTTGATGATGGCCATTCTGACCGGTATGAGGTGATACCTCATTGTGGTTATGATTTGCATTTCTCTAATGATTAGTGATGTTGAGGATTTTTTCATGCATTTGTTTGCCATCTGTATGTCTTCTTTGGAGAAATGTCTATTTAAGTCTTCTGCCCATTTTTGGACTGGGTTGTTTGTTTTTGTGATATTGAGCTGCATGAGCTACTTGTATATTTTGGAGATTAATCCGGTGCCAGTTGCTTCATTTGCAAATATTTTCTCCCATTCTGAGGGTTGTCTTTTCGTCTTGTTTATAGTTTCCTTTGCTCTGCAAAAGATTTTAAGTATCATTGGGTCCCATTTGTTTATTTTTGGTTTTATTTCCATTTCTCTAGGAGGTGGGTCAAAAAGGACCTTGCTGTGATTTATGTCATAGAGTGTTCTTCCTATGTTTTCCTCTAAGAGTTGGATAGTGTCTGGCCTTACATTTAGGTCTTTAATCCATTTTGAGTTTATTTTTGTCTATGGTGTTAGGGTGTATTCTAATTTCATTCTTTTACATGTAGCTGTACAGTTTTCCCAGCACCACTTATTAAAGAGGCTGTCTTTTCTCCATTGTATATTCTTGCCTCCTTTGTCAAAGATAAGGTGACCATATGTGCATGGGTTTATCTCTGGGCTTTCTATCCTGTTCCATTGATCTATATTTCTGTTTCCGTGCCATACCATACGATCTTGATTACTGTAGCTTTGTAGTATAGTCTGAAGTCAGGGAACCTGATTCCTCCAGCTCTGTTTTTCTTTCTCAAGATTGCTTTGGCTATTCAGGGTCCTATTTTTTTCCACACAAATTGTAAAATTTCTTAGTCTAGTTCTGTGAAAAATGCCATTGGTAATTTGATAAGGATTGCATTGAACCTGGAGATTGCTTTGGGTAGTATAGGCATTTTCACAATATTGATTCTTCCAATCAAGGAGCATGGTATATGTCTCCATCTGTTTATGTTACCTTTGATTTCTTTCATCGGTGTTTTATAGTTTTCTGAGTATAAGTCTTTTGCCTCCTTAGGTAGGTTTATTCCTAGGTATTTTATTCTTTTTGTTGCGATGGTAAGCAGATTGTTTCCTTAATTTCTCTTTCTGATCTTTCATTGTTAGTGTATAGGAATGCAGCAGATTTCTGTGCATTAATTTTGTATCCTGCAACCTTACCAAATTCATTGATTAGTTCTACTAGTTTTCTGGTGGCATCTTTAGGATTTTCTATGTATAGTATCATTTCATCAGCAAACAGTAACAGTTTTACTTCTTCTTTTCCAATTTATATTCCTTTTATTTCTTTTACTTCTCTGATTGCCGTGGCTAGGACTTCCAATACTATGTTGAATAATAGTGGCGAGAGTGGACATCCTTGTCTTGTTCCTGATCTTAGAGGAAATGCTTTCAGTTTTTCACCATTGAGAATGATGTTTGCTGTGGGTTTGTCATATATGGCTTTTATTATGTTGAAGTACGTTCCCTCTATGCCCACTTTCTGGAGAGTTTTTATCATAAATGGGTGTTAAATTTGTCAAAAGCTTTTTCTGCATCTATTGAGATGATCGTATGGTTTTTATTCTTTAATTTGCTAATATGGTGTATCACATTGATTGTTTTGCATATATTGAAGAATCCTTGCATCCCTGGGATAAATCCCACTTGATCATGGTGTATGATCCTTTTAATGTGTTGTTGGATTCTGTTTGCTAGTATTCTGTTGAGGATTTTTGCATCTATGTTCATCAGTGATATTGGTCTATAATTTTCTTTTTTTGTAGTATCTTTGTCTGCTTTTGGTATCAGGGTGATGGTGGCCTTGTAGAACGAGTTTGGGAGTGTTCCTCCCTCTGCAATTTTTTGGAAGAGTTTGAGAAGGATGGGTGTTAACTCTTCTCTAAATGTTTGATAGAGTTTGCCTGCGAAGCCGTCTGGTCCTGGATTTTTGTTTGTTGGAAGATTTTTAATTACAGTTTCAATTTCATTATCTGTGATTTGTCTGTTTATATTTTCTAATTCTTCCTGGTTCAGTCTTGGAAGGTTGTACTTTTCCAAGAATTTGTCCATTTCTTCCAGGTTGTCCATTTTATTGGCATAGAGTTGCTTGTAGTAGTCTCTTAGGAAGCTTTGTATTTCTGCAGTGTCTGTTGTAACTTCTCCTTTTTCATTTCTAATTTTATTGACTTGAGTCCTCTCCCTCTTTTTCTTGATGAGTCTGGCTAATGGCTTATCAATCTTGTTTCTCTTCTCAAAGAACCAGCTTTTAGTTTTATTGATCTTTGTTATTGTTTTCTTTGTTTCTCTTTCATTTATTTCTGCTCTGATCTTTATGATTTCTTTCCTTCTACTAATCTTGGGTTTTCTTTGTTCTTTTTCTAATTGCTTTAGGTATAAGGTTAGATTGTTTATTTGAGATTTTTCTTGTTTCTTGAGGTGAGTTTGAATTGCTATGAAATTCCCTCTTAGAACTGCTTTTGCTGCATCCCATAGGTTTTGGATCATTGTGTTTTCATTATCATTTGTTTCTAGGTATTTTTTAGTTTCCTCTTTTATTTCTTCAGTGATCTCTTGGTTATTCAGCAGCGCACTGTTTAGCCTCCATGTATTTGTGTTTTTTACTCTTTTCTTCCTGTAATTGATTTCTAATCTCATAGCGTTGTGGTCGGAAAAGGTGCTTGATACGATTTCAATTTTCTTAAATTTTCCAAGGTTTGATTTGTGACCCAAAATTTGATCTATTCTGAAGAACGTTCCGTGTGCACTTGAGAAGAAAGTGTATTCTTCTGCTTTCTGGTGCAATGTCCTAAAAATATCAGTTAAGTCTATCTGGTCTACAGTGTCATTTAAAGCTTGTGTTTCATTATTTATTTTCTGTCTGGATGACCTGTCCATTGGTGTAAGTGGGGTGTTAAAGTCCCCCACTATTATTGTGTTACTGTTGATTTCTCCTTTTATGGCTGTTAGCATTTGCCCTATGTATTGAGGTACTCCTTTGTTGGGTGCATAAATATTTATAATTGTTATGTTTTATTCTTGGATTGATCCCTTGATCATTATGTAGTGTCTTTCCTTATCTCTTGTAACAGTCTTTATTTTAAAGTCTATTTTATGTGATTTGGGTATTGCTCCTCCAGCTTTCTTGTGATTTCCATTTGCATGGACTATCTTTTTCCATCCCCTCACTCAGTCTGTATGTGTCCCTAGGTCTGAAGTGGGTTTCTTGTAGACAGCATATATAAGGGTCTTGTTTTTCTATCCATTCAGCCAGTCTGTGTCTTTTGGTTGGAGCATTTAATCCATTTACATTCAAGGTGATTATCAATATGTATGTTACTATTACCATTTTCTTAATTGATTTGAGTTTGTTTTTGTGGGTCTTTTTCTTCTCTTGTGTTTCCTGCTTAGAGAAGTTCCATCAGCATTTGTTGTAAAGTTGGTTTGGTGGTGCTTAATTCTCTTGGCTTTTGCTTGTCTGTAAAGCTTTTGAATTCTCCCTCGGATTTGAATGAGATCCTTGTTGGGTAGAGTAATCTTGGTTGTAGGTTTCTCCCTTTCATCACTTTAAATATGTCCTGCCACTCCCTCTGGCTTGCAGAGTTTCTGCTGAAAGATCAGCTGTTAACCTTATGGGGATTCCCTTGTATGTTATTTGTTGCTTTTCCCTTGCTGCTTTTAATATTTTTCTTTGTATTTAATTTTTGATAGTTTGATTAATATGTGTCTCAACATGTATCTCTTTGGGTTTATCCTGTATGGGACTCTCTGCACTTCCTGGACTTGATTGACTCTTTCCTTTCCCATTTTAGGGAAGTTTTTGACTATAATCTGAAATCTTCAAATATTTTCTCAGACCCTTTCTTTTTCTCTTCTTCTTCTGGGACCCCTATACTTCGAATGTTGGTGCATTTAATGTTGTCCCAGAGGTCTCTGAGACTGTCCTCAATTCTTTTCGTTCTTTTTTCTTTATTCTGCTCCCTGGCAGTTATTTCCACCATTTTATCTTCCAGCTCACTTATCCGTTCTTCTGCCTCAGTTTTCCTGCTATTGATTCCTTCTAAAGTATTTTTAATTTCAGTGATTGTGTTGTTCATCACTGTTTGTTTGCTCTTTAGTTCTTCTAGATCCTTGTTAAATGTTTCTTGTATTTTCTCCATTCTCTTTCAGAGATTTTGGATCATCTTTACTATCATTACTCTGAATTTTTTGTCAGGTAGGTTGCATATTTCATCTTCATTTGTTTGGTCTTGTAGGTTTTTACCTTGCTCCTTTGTCTGTAACATATTTTTTTGTCATTTCATTTTTTTTTGATGGGTGGGGCTGTGTGCCTGTCTTACTGATTGTAAGTAATGCCTGAGGCGTTCAGCACTGGAGTTTGCAGGCAGATGGATAGAGCTGGGTCTTTGTGCTGAGATGAGGACCTCTTGGAGGCCTCACTCTAACATTCCCTGGGGTCTGAGGTTCTCTGTTAGTCCAGTGGTTTGGACTCGGAGCTCCCACCACAGGAGCTTGGGCCAAACCTCTGGCCTGGAAATCAAGATCCCACAAGCTGCGTGGTGTGCCAAAAATAAAAATAAAAAACAGCAAGCAAGAAAAAAAGGAGCAGTACAATAACAAAGAATAAAAAACAAAATAAAATTAGAAAGATAAAAAATATTTTAGGAAAAATAAAAATATAATTGAAACAACTGCAACAAGGTAAAATAAAACCACAACAGAAAAAGGAAAAAAAGAAAAAAAAAGGGGGGCGGGAATAAGCCAAAAGGAGAGAACAATAACAAAGTATAAAGAATAAAATAAAATTAGAAAAATAAAAGATTTATTAGAAAAAATAAAAATATAAATGAAGCAACAACGATGAATCAACAAGGTAAAACAGAACCCCAATCTAGAAGCGGAAAAAAGAAAAAAAAAAGCCTTGGCTATGGGGGCAGAGTTTAGGTGGGGGTGCAACTTAGGCAGGGATGGGGTTTAGGGTGGGGCGGGACCTAGGCGGGTTGGGGGGTGACGTTTGAGTGCGGGGCAGGGCCTAGGCTCAGGACCCACACAGCCAGAAAAGGCCTTGGGTGCGGGGCCTAGGTGGGGTGACATTCAAGCTTGAGGCAGGACTTCTGCTTAGGACCTTCATGGGAGGGGAGAGGCAGCACGTGGAAAGGAGGGCATCTGGAGTGTGGGGTTCCGGAGTTTGGAGGTAGGGCTCTGAGTGAGGGTGTGTGGGTGGGGTTTAGGCCCAGCGCATTGGAGGGGGTCTCAGAGGGGGTCTCCGAGTGTAGAGGTGGGGTCCTGGGTGGGGGGTAGGGGCGGGGCTTGGGCTCTGCTCGGCAGGAGGGAGGCTCCAAGGGCACAGGATTAGGCCCAGGAACCCAACAGGCTTCCTGGTGCCTAAGTGGCCAGGGAAAGCGCTGGCTGCATTCTCTTCTGTTCCTCTGCACCGCCCCCATGTCCCCCAGGGTCTCCCCCATCACTGCTTGGACCCCTAACAGTGCATGGGTCTCACTGGGTATAGGAACTCCTCCCCTCCCCCAGCCACCCCTCAGGGGTGCCAGTCCCAGAGGTCTGGCCTTTACATTTGCTCCCCCCTTCCCTCCCTCCCACTCCCTTTGGACCCGCCTGGCTGGAGGGGGCCTCGGTGGGCAGAGGATCAGGCCCAGGGTCTCAGCAGGTTCCTGGGGGCCCAAGTGGGCAGGGGAAACCTGGCCATGCTCCCTTTTGATCCGATGCCCTCCCAATTTCCCCCTTTGGGCGTGGGATCCCTTCCCCTCCCCCAGCCGCCCCTCAGGGACGCCAGTCCTGTCCTGCCTGCACTTCTCCTCCCCCTTCACTCCCCCCACGCCCCATGTCCTACCCAGTTGCTGGGGGTTCCCCCTGTCCCCTTAGGTGTCCGTGGTCCCCCTCCGGTGCCTGGTAGGTGCCCTAGTTGTGCAGAGACACAAATTCCGCGTCCTCCTAGCCCACCATCTTGACTCCACCCCCTGGAAATTTTCTTTCTTTCTTTTTTTTGAAATTTTGAATTTCATTTTATTTATTTTTTTACACAGCAGGTTCTTATTAGTTATCCAGTTTATACATATTAGTGTATATATGTCTATCCCAATCTCTCTTCTAGGTGTTTGTTCTTTAATTCTTCTAGGTCTTTGTTAAACATTTCTTGCATCTTCTCGATCTTTGCCTCCATTCTTTTTCCGAGGTCCTGGATCATCTTCACTATCATTATTCTGAATTCTTTTTCTGGAAGGTTTCCTATTTCCACTTCATTTAGTTGTTTTTCTGGGGTTTTATCTTGTTCCTTCATCTGGTACATAGCCCTCTGCCTTTTCATCTTGTCTGTCTTTCTGTGAATGTGGTTTTTGTTCCACAGGCTGCAGGATTGTAGTTCTTCTTGCTTCTGCTATCTGCCCTCTGGTGGATGAGGCTATCTAAGAGGCTTGTGCAAGCTTCCTGATGGGAGGAACTGGTGGTGGGTAGAGCTGGCTGTTGCTCTGGTGGGCAGAGCTCAGTAAAACTTTAATCTGCTTGTCTGCTGATGGGTGGCGCTGGGTTCCCTCCCTGTTGGTTGTTTGGCCTGAGGTGACCCAACACTGGAGCCTACCTGGGTCTTTGGTGGGGCTAATGGCAGACTCTGGGAGGGCTCACGCCAAGGAGTACTTCCTGGAACTTCTGCTGCCAGTGTCCTTGTCCCCATGGTAAGCCAGAGCCACCACCCACCTCTGCAGGAGACCCTCCAACACTAGCAGGTCGGTCTGGTTCAGTCTCCTATGGGTTCACTGCTCCTTCCGCTGGGTCCCGATGTGCACACTACTTTGTGTGTGACCTCCAAGAGTGGAGTCTCTGTTTCCCCCAGTCCTGTCAGAGTCCTGTAATCAAATCCCACTAGCCTTCAAAGTCTGATTCTCTAGGAATTCCTCCTCCCGTTGCCAGACCCCCAGGTTGGGAAGCCTGATGTGGGGCTCAGTAACTTCACTCCAGTGGGTGGACTTCTGTGGTATAAGTGTTCTCCAGTTTGTGAGTCACCCACCCAGCAGTTATGGGATTTGATTTTATTGTGATTGCGCCCCTCCTACCATCTCATTGTGGCTTCTCCTTTGTCTTTGGATGTGGGGTATCTTTTTTGGTGAGTTCCAGTGTCTTCCTGTCGATGATTGTTCAGCAGTTAGTTGTGATTCCGGTGCTCTTGCAAGAGGGAGTGAGAGCACGTCCTTCTACTCCGCCATCTTGAACCAATCTATTTAAGTAACAGGACTGAGCAACTGAAGAAGTGGGTGGCACAGCTTTTACCTAAGCAGTAATTTGGGGATCCAGGTTGAAAGAGGTTCTACCATATTCAACATCATCTTTTAAGCTTATCTTATCAAGTATCTCCACTTGAGACACTTGATAGTGAGCTAGAAGGAGGAAAATAAAAGACATGTAATCACGCATGCTGGTGGTTTTATGAGCCCAGCCTGGAAGTGATTCATGGCACTTCCACTAATATTCTATGGGCTAGAATGCAGTCTACATGGCTACAACTAAGTGCAAGAAAGGCTGAAAAAGGTGTCCTAGTTGTGTGCCCAGGAAGAAGAAGAAGCAGGTGTTGGAGAGCAGCTAACCATCTCTGCCACAACAGAGGAAAGAAAGACCAGTCCTGAGAGTAACACTAGGGCTGTACAATTGGATGACCAAGTACCTCTCTCTACTGCCAGGATAAGAAGACTTGCTACTCTTATCCAGCAGAATGTAAGTGCTAGGGACCAGTGACTGTTGTCAGGTGTTTCTACTCTTTCCTGTTCAGAATTGGAATTGATTTGGTGAGAGGATAAGGGGAGAATTAATTGTATTTTACATTAGGTATTCTAGTGATGAACATTTGTTTTTAGCCATATGTGCACAGACTATGATAGAAGAATGAAAGTCTAGAAATCCCAGATGTGGATTGGGTGTATTGACAGATGAGATTTTGGGCTGTCTCCCATTCAGAAAGTAGTGGGTATATTTTATGTAGGTCTGAGCATTTTTTACCAAGTGTGAATGGGACAAAGTGTATATATTTAGCTGATGGTTGGGCAAAGGGTAAACCTGGGGAGGCATTTTTTAAATTGCTAGCCCACCATCAATTCCCTTGTTTCCCCCATTTTTTACAGAGCTAAAATTTTGTTTGGGTAGCCCATTCTCTTCTTCTTTTTTTTAAATATTTATTTATTTGGCTGCTCCGTGTCTTAGTTGCGGCACGCGGGATCTTTGAGTTGCGACATGCGGAATCTTTAGGTGTGGCATGCAAACTCTTCATTGCAGTATGTGGGATCTAGTTCCCTGACCAGGGATCAAACCCAGGCCCCCTGCATTGGGAGCATGGAGTCTTAGCCACTCGACCACCAGGGAAGTCCCTAGCCCATTCTCTTCTTGACTTCAATGAGTCAACTATGGTCACCTCATCCCCTTTTTCTGCAGTACAGCAAAGGATACGTGATGCAATTATAGCCTATGAAACATTAGGAGAAATCTGCTGAATGGCTTCAGAAAAAATTTTTTCATTACTAATAAAAGGAGACTCATGGGGAAAAAGAAGTCTCTTTTTCCATTTGACCTTGTTCTGCATGTGTGCAATACTTGGACCGATGCCAACACTGTGTGACCATAAAGGGAGCTGGACTGAGGCTAAGGCCACAGGAACAGAACAGAGCCAAAAGATGGAAAGAACCTCAGTTGCAATCCCAATGTCTTTAAGCCACTACACTAACCGGGCTTGGAAACACCTAATAAGAGGCTACAGACTTCTCATTACATAGAACAATACATTTTTATTAGTGTTTAAGATATTTTTGAGTCAGGTTTTTCTGTTACTTTTAGTTGAAAACTTCCTAACTAATAAAGATCCTTTGTGTTATCCAATCCAAACATCTCTCATCATACATGGGGAACTTAAGGTTTAGTGCCTTGTCATAGAAAATACACTGTCTATATCTGATAAGTGTGTACTTTCCTTTGTAGACAAATATAATCCTGGGAGCACATGTCAGTAAAGAATGTGTGTGTGTATGCTCATGTGTTTCATGAGGGTGATAAATTTGGATGGGTCCATCTACATTTTCTCAACCAGTTCTCCTTGTAACTGAGAACATGTATTTGATATCCAGTTGACTGGGGTCAATGGTAGAGTGCTTGGTTATGAAATGGATTGAAGTTATGTCAGCACAGAACACATTGTCCTGGACCCATTAAGATGCTGGGCTAAACATCAGATGTTTATGCTCACTCTGAAAGTAAAAGAAAAAAACTGCATTCTAAGCCCTGTAACATGGAAGGAATTGAGAATTCTCCTTCAGATTCTATTTTACACTCACTCTATTTCTTTTTTTTTGAATTTTATTTTATTCATTTTTTTATACAGCAGGTTCTTATTAGTTATCCATTTTATACATATTAGTGTATATATGTCAATCCCAATCTCACTCTATTTCTTTGGACCAATAAGTAACAGAAATAAAGCTTTGCAGATGTGCGTGGCTTAACATGGTATTTTAGGATCCAGTGTTTGTGTTGGGGTTTTTTTAGCAGCTGAACATTTCCTATGAATGTTTCTGGAGTTACTGCAGATCATTTTCTTCCCACTCTATTATATTATACTCCACTTCCACCTTTCAATTATTGTGAATATGTAATGATGAAGATAACTACTATAAAGAATGCATTGACTTTTTATATCTTCTTTCCAACAAAGAGAAAAATTCATGCTGAGCTGCGGGGAGAACAGGGTGGCAGCTGCTGCCATTTATCAATAGGCAAAGATGTATGGACCATTTGAAAAGAAGCAGTTTGTCCTCCTATTTCAGATGAAATGGGAGGGAATGTGGATAGTAACCAGCTTGATGTTCCACAACTGCACCTTCACCCCCATTTTTAACATGGGGGTTCTCCTAACTGAAGGTGTAAAAAGCTGAGAATGACAAAAGCAGTGTTCCTTTGCTTTTCCTTCTTTCTCAGGAGGTAAGGATCTTCAAGAAGGTGATATTGGCAATAGCATGGATTTGCCCAGCCTTGGGCAGACAATGCAATAGTTTTACTCTTTGAGGCAGGGCATTAATTGAGTACAATCTTAGCTCACCTTATTGTCAAGAGATGGATCGTTCTGGAAGCAACATGGAATTTGGAATCAGGAGACCCGGGACAAAGCCCCAGCTCAGCCACCTATGAGCTTAATAACTTTGCTCAGGTAGCTTCACCTATCTCTGAAATTAAGACAATAATAGCCAAATTATTCTTTCATTCATTTCTTTATTTTCTCATATGGATCCTCTTTCAGAACATTTGAAGCAGATTATGAAAAATTATATGTGCAATAATCACCTGAGGCTGATGAAACAGAAATAGAAAAGCAGAACAAAGAAAAAGGAGAAAGCGTTCTAACACTAAAGGTTGATATAATAGCCATAAAGATTCATTACATTAGAATCTGAGGTTCCTAGAAGCCAGGGCATGAAGGGGAAAATGAGGGTACATATACTGGGTTTTCATTAAGGAAAGTGAACGTCAGTTCCTCTGAGGACATACAGCATTTTCCTGGCACTGCATTCTCCAAGAAATTGAAACCATATAAGGAAAACAGTGCCAAACTCCCAGGGTTGTTAAGTGCATTAAGTATATATAAAAGCCTTTATAAATTGCAAACTATTATTTAACACTAATTAACACATAAATATTGATTAAACCTATTTCCAGAGATAAGCTGAAAGCAGAGAACAGAGTTTTAACATCTTACTCTTTTTTAGTGGAAAGAATTTCCATAACATACTCTATACTTTCCTATCTTCCTCTCTTCTAGAGCAGAACACACAGGGCATAATATCACTTTCAGAAGGGATTTGAGAGTCCATGATTATAAATATCAATGATAGTAATTTGCAGTAATATAGGTATAAATATAGATGTGAGAAAATTATGTGGCATATAGGGATGAATGGAAAGGACTCCACCAATGAGTCTGACACTTGCTTTCTAGGAAAAAAATCACCAATCTTTGTTTGCTTTTAAACAACTTGACTCTCATAAAGGTGGAGTTAAAAATGTGCAGCTGTTGACCCTTTGGGCAGCGTAACACAGCTGCTTTTCTGTAAAACTAATTAGAGAACTAAAGTTGAAGCAACTTTAACTTTTGGACCTTCTCCCCAGTGATTTTCTCCCCCACAGACAATCTTCACAGTCACTATGTCTCTTCCTCCTCAATGACATTCAAAGCATCATTCTTAGTTTCTTGATCACAACTCTATGGTCCAGGAGTGTCTCCTTGTCAGCTCGTCATTCCTCTTTTACCTCATGTACCCAGTTTGAGGATGCAGTGTGTACAAGGAGCATATCTTAGTACTTGAAGAAGTTGTCCAAGGGCAAAGGGTATAGTCTATTCCAAAGCCTGTTGACAATATTAGCAATACCTAACAGTTGTATATCAGTTTAAAAGCTCACAGAATACTTCTGTTACTGAACTAAACTTGGGTCCACTTGCCCAAGTGCAATGTACTGACACTGAGTTGTGTGTGGTGAAGGAAAGTGCAGTGTTTATTGTAAGGCGCCAATACAAGCAGAATGGGTAGCTCAGTGGCTCGTGCTCAGAAACCCGAACTCCAGAAAGGGTTTCAGTGAAGCATTTTTAAAAGCCAGGTGAGGGAGGGGCATCGCAGGGTGTGTGACCAGCTGGTGCCCAATTCTCTGATTGGTTGATGGTGAAGTAACAGGGTGGTGTCCCAGAGGTTAACATTATCAATCCTTAGGCTCCAGTAGGTCTGGGAGCTACATACTCATGGTCATCAAGTAAACTTCTTCCATTTGGTGGTGGTTTTAGCTTATGTAAAACAACTCAGGAAATGTGTATCAGATACTATTATCTAGATACTTCAGAGAGGAGTTAAAGCAGAGGACTTGGGGGGAGGCGTCTGTCCCAGAAAGCCCCCATAGAACCCTACTCAGTTACACTTCCTTATACATAGTTCCATTTAATCTTTTTGCAATTTCTCCATTTTGCAGATAGAGTAAGACATATCTGAATTTGAATCTTGTTTCTGCTCCTTATTAGCTATGGGAGCTCTGGCAAACTATTTAATATTTTTATGAATCAATGTCCTCACCTATAAAACAGGAATAAAGACTGAATAAGGTAATATCTGTGACATATCTTCAGAGAGTCAGACATAGAGTAGGTACATAATAATGGAGATTATTATTGTTGCATTACCTGAACAGAACTCTTGTAGCCACAAAAAATTATAAGTTGCATATTAAAATGCTACAATATTCTTGAAAGTCACAGTTGTGTTCTGTTAAAATCTTTCCTCAGGTAATATAATTTTCCTAGTAATACTTTGATCCATAGTTTGAATTAATGGACAACACTGGTTTAAAAAGAGTCCCCAAACATAAACCTATTTCTTCAGAATAAACCATAAAATCTTCTAGGACTCTTCCCATGAAGCTACCAAAAGGTGATTAAATCAGTGAGAAGAATTTCTGTCTAAAGCCAGGGTTGGTTTGTGCTCTGTACTCCGTAAATACAAGGCAGCTACAATGCTCCAGGACTATGAATTTTAATCCCTAATATTTTCATATTATAAGAACCTCAACCATTGGTGCACAAAGATCTTTTCTTATTTGATTCATCCCAGAGACATCAGATTATTTTCTAGGTATCTTCTAGGTTAGAATTACCAAAATAGCCCAACCTCTTCAGGCTGGTAAATTGTTTAAAGGTGATTTATCTGAAAACAAGCCACAGTTATTTTTCAGCAGCCTCCTAATGTGCTGAGTCTTTGTCACTAGTTACTTCCATTTCTAATAGCACACCTCATTCTAAATGGCCAGCCCCGGCCTTGAGAAAGTGCACTAACTGTGGCCACCATGTCTGCTGATATAGCCCAGCTTTTCAGCCAGCACTGGGTCAGACTTGGGGAGCACTTTGATCTTTTCACTGAGAGGCACATGGTCTCTTTGTCAAATTTCACCAGTGGCACTATTTCACAAGTTGTTGTGCCCAAGTTGGCATGAGGACTGGACAGGAGTTAAAACTCAGAGTCAGGGATAGGTGTACACAAGCAAACACAGAGAGCCAAACACGCCGGTGCCAAAAGAGAGTTGTAATACAGGGAGCAATATAAGATACAGAGCCAGAGTCCAGTCCGGGGTCAGAGAGAAGAAACAGGCTGCACAGCAGCTAAAACTGCCATCCCCTTGCTAAAGCTGTTCATATTGGACCACCTGCAAGTATAGTGACCCACATAAAGGGGCCTGCAGTGTCTCACAGACGCCACTTACAGCGGAGATGGTTCAGGATGCAAAGAATTTGAACTACCGTTTCAAAGCCTTGCTATGTTATCAGGTAAATACACCTAAAACTTGTTGGCTCAAGGCCAGCTCAGCCAATGGTAAAGTCACTGATTTGTATATGAAATGAAATATTCATTTCATTTTTGATATAACCATTCCAACCAATTTTGGAAATTTTTGAATTCTAATAATTTTTTTTTAAATTACTGGTTTTGACTCATTTAAGGATACTTAGCCAGCTTGTCTAAGCATTCTTTCACTTTAATGTCATATTTTTAAAACATACTCATGGTAACTTTATAGATGATTCATTAAATGCATCCTTTGTGAGTGTCTTGCATTCCTTAGTGAATACTTTTACAAACTGTATAAATTGATTAAAAGTAGATTAACAAATACCTTGCGTTTGCTCCCTTCTAATGAAGGATTGCTGTTTTGATGATAATAAAGAGAAGATCTGTTATGATTGTATTATGTAGATGTCAGGAACAATGAAGTGCAATGGAGGATTAAATTCAATGGAGAATTAAGTTAAATATGAGATTAAGTATAAAATCACAGTACCTGGTATATGTTAGCTACTTTGTTAATACTAGTTCTTTTTAGAGAAATGAGAAATTCATTCTCATTACCAAACTGACTTGGTTGATATTTCATATACCTCAGACTTGCCAAATTTTTGCTAACTTTTCATTTCACGTGAAATACTACTAGTCTTGTTTTTTATGATATGAAGAAGTGTGAAAGTAGATAGAGAAATATTCTTTAAAATCTGTGTGGTTCCAGTTTGTTCTATTTATTTCCCTAACTCCAATTAGAAACAGCCTCTGGGTAAAGGAGCTATTTCCACTTGACCCTGTACTGGTTCCAATGTTCCTAATACTAAACCTCTAACCTTCTGTCTTCTCCCTGCTGGCCTCTGTGAGCAAAAAAGAGAGGTATACCAGATGTTCCAAGGCTTGCCTCTCTCCACAGCATGTGCTGTGGGCAAGGAAGCCAAATCAGTTATGCCCTAATGCATTCTTTGCTTGAGCACCTCTATGAGGTAGCTGGCCAGAGGAAGAGGCAGAGAATAAAGAGAAAAGAATTAACAAGACACAGGCTCAGAGTGTGTGAATGTGGAAGAAGAAACTGGAATTTATTAGAATGAAAGCATTCAAGGTGAGCAGAGAGAAGGATCGATACATAGTTCTAGTTTGGTGAAAGAAAAAAATATGGCTTTATTTGCCTACATTTGCTTCTGCATAATGACAAAGGCACGACATATTGGCCACAAATATCTATGAAGAGAAAGAATGGAGAGAATCAAAGTGTACGTTGGGCAGGGGAGCTTGGGCGATATAAATCAGTGAGATAACCTGGGCTTCAGTGGGAGAAGAACCAACTGTTGGCGCATATATTTGAAAAAGGTTAAAGGCATGGAGGAATTCCAGTTAACTGTTGTTAAGTATCAAAAGTGTAGTAATGTGTATTCAATATTAGAACAAAGTCAATGGTGAGTCAGAGTCTAAAGAACAAAACAAATCTGAAAGGTAATTAGCAGACACAGAAAAACGGGGGGAAAATCAGTGCAGAAATAGGATTAAAGATAAAATAAATAATGGAAACAAATGTTGGGGGGAAAATGTATAAAAAGTGACATAAAGAGGACTTAACTACTATATTGTTTTCTCCAACAGAGATGAGCTTTTAGTTTTTAGGAAGAAAGTTTTATACCTTCTCTAGATTTTGCCCATATAGGTCTCTTAGATGTCACAAGTCTCTCTGTTAGTTGTCGACCCAATGGTCATTATGCCTTTCCTACATACTAAGAGAAACACCATTTTGAGTGGCAGAGATCTGATATCAGGCAAGGTAGTATCCTGACTTAGCCCCAGGGAATGAGCCATTATTGGTCTAGGCCATTTATAATAATCTCGTTCCCTTCTGTTAGTGGGTCTGGTCCCAAAGTGGCATGTGAACCAGTTCTGGTCAATGAGACATCAAGGGAAACCTGGTATTTCCCTTCTCTCCTCAAAAGTAGTGTACAGGAACTTATCCCTTCCTGTTTGTGATACCAATGTAAAGACATAATGCCTGGAGATGTGGCAGCTATCTTGAAACCATGAGGCTACAAATACAAAAGGATGGCAAAGTAGAAGGGTAGAAAGAGTCAGACTCCTGGTTGATCCCATTTAATAGTTGAGTCTATTTTAGCAACTGCCAACTACCAGATGTGTTACATGCGTAAGCCATAATTTAGCTGGATTTTCTGTTATTTAAACCCAAAAGCATTTAGTCTCTCAATCATATCTGGACTGGGCAATCAAGCTATAACTTTCATTGCATCTTTTAGGCTTTAAAAGAACACATTTGTTTAGTAGTTCAGGAAAGTATTTAAATAAGCCATCTCAAATTAACATATTTAAAAATAATTTAGCACATTGTCTTGTTGTCACAGATCCAGGGAACTTAAGCATGACAAGTTGTTCTACCTATTTTCATGTGTTATCACCTTCTACTGGGGATACAAAAAGAAATATACAAGAAAATTGAAATATGAGTAAATTACAGTAAAAACCTAAGTATATGAATAAATACAGATAAATAAAATAACATTGCCATGTTGACTCCTGATTAAGCAAGTTAACTAAAATATATTTAAGAATACATAAAGTCTTAGAGAGCAAGAAGGCCATAAACATGCTTTTTTTTTTACCTTGGGAACAAAATAGAGGGTTTGAAAGATCTAGCGGTGATCATTCAACTAGACAGCAGCAAGCAGGACTAGACTGTAACCCTTCCTTCAGGCCAAAGCCTTTCTGCTCCATCATACTGGCTTCCAAAGGAGACATAGAAACACTGTCATAATTATTCAAATCTGTTCACTAGAAAGCCATGGCCAGATGTGGCCTCTCCTGAAACGCACCTCTACTTGGTCTTCAATTCTTTCCTTATTATTTCTTGCTCTTTTTCCTAGGCATCATGCTGATATTTCTTCTTTTTTCATTTTTCTTTCTTATTTTTTCCCTATTTTATTTGTTTCTTCTATTCTGATGACCTCAACTTTCCCTTCCCTCTTCTTCTGACTACCCATTCTCATTTTACCTACTTCCTTTCACTCTTATCTCCACTCTTCCACCAAATCCTGGCATCAAGTCCCCTATCCACTCATCTGCTTTCTCTTCTGAATATAAACTCATAGGACTTGAGCAGCTCATTTACTTTCCTTGGTTCTTTTTATTTATTTTTGCCTGGTTTCTTTGGTATAATCTAGTTTCATTTGTAAGCCCTTCTTTTACACATGCTTTTAAAAATATAATTCTAACTTCATAATTATTATTTTATTCAGTATATCCTGTCATTTTCCTATGTTGATAGAGCAGTAATAGTCATAAGGACCTGGACCTGGCACTCTAACCAATGCCACTGCTGACCTGTAATTCCACACTTGACCTGCAGACCTCTGCCAGGGATGGAAAATAAAGATTGAAAATGCTGACGAGGGCGGTGAGGAGAAGCAAGCAGAATCCAAAGAGGTAAGAGAGCAATGAGGAAGAGAAAGAAAAGAGAAGAGCAAATAAACAGCATTATACCCTACTATTTCAGAGCCCTATTATTTCACATACACACACACACACAGGCAAGCTTCCAGGTTGTTGAGATGGACTTCAGGAGGAAGACACAGGGAAACCCAAAATTAAGCATCTGGCTTATTTTACAAACCAGACCTGAAGAGGTCAGTGCTAGGGCTGAAAGAACCTGGGTTAAAGGTTAAAGATAAAGGAAGCACTGGTCAAGGTCTCTGCAGCGCTGATCAACGTGTGTTGCCAAGCTAGAGGGTTCTTTTGTAGTGTCATTCGTCCACTGTGTTTGAGGAGGAGGAGGACATTGGACAAACAGCAGGGAGAAGGAGAATGTTATGAGATTAACAGATGACTTGAACGCATAAATTACATCCTTTAGAGGAAAGGCTTAATGCTCCTAACTTTGCCGTGATTACATGTTTCATTGGTTTGCAATTCTATAGTAGAAAACTCTCTCTTTTGAAAATGGAAGTAATGTCTTTTGCTGCCACTTTCCCCGTGTTCACTCCACCATGGAATTTGTGTACCTTATTATAATTAATTCTACATGATAGGAAAAATATTTTCTTATAAAAGAAGTTGCCAAAACGATAGAAATAAAAACACATTGATTTAAAGTAGAATAATTTAAAATTGTGTCTTCAGCTTAATCAGGGAATGAAAAGAGTTATTTTGAATATTTCTTATGACTCAGCCTGACCCTTGAGTCTTTATCTGTGGGTCCTTTTGGGTGTGTAGTTTGTTTATGTATAAGGAGTGCTTGAAGAAGGAGAGGTGAGGAGAAATGAAAACTAATCTCTATTCAATTGCTAACCAAATAACTATGCAGCCCATATTTCCATGGGCCACCCTTGCCTGGATCTAAAATTGAGGAATATGGTGATGTGTTAGTCTCCTAGGGAGGCTATGACAAATTGCTACAAATTTGGTGGCTTAAAACAATAGAAATTGATTCTCTCACAGTCTGGAGGCCAAAAGTCTGAAATCATGGTGTTGGCAGGGTTGGTTCCTTCTGGAGGTTCTGAGGGAGAGTCGTTCCTTGCCTCTCTTCCAGCTTCTGGTGGCTCCTGGCAACCCTTGGCATTCCTCGGCTTGTAGCTGCATCACTCCAATCTCTTTCTCCATCTTCACATGGCTTTCTTCTCCTGTGTCTCTGTGTGTGTCTAAAGCGCACTCTCCTTTCTCTCATAAAGATACCAGTTTTCGGATTTAGGGCCCATCCTAAATCCAGGATGATTTCATCTTAGAACTTTAACTAATTACATCTGCAAAGACCCTGTTTCTAAATACAGTCACATTCTGAGGTTCTGAGTGTACATGAATTGGGGGGGGGGGACACTATACAACCCACTACAGGTTATAACAGCAATTCTTAAAATATGGCTCAGCACAGACTAACAGATTTGCAAAAACTCCAGTTCAACCACCTTTCCCATATCCTCCTAGTCCAGTTTAATGAAGCCTCACCAGAATGCATCCAAATCACCCTGGAACGTCCCAGACTGACACGCTCCATCCCACAGACGTCTCCCACGTGAGTGACGTGGCATCCTATTTATCCTGCCACCTGTGGTCCCATCGAGGCTGCTCCCCTGCTCTGCTCTGATGGATGCCTTGGTGAAGAGGGTAAGAGCGAGCTTTTCCGTCCTCATGTTTATCAGAACTTTAAAAATTTCCACAAACAGTGAGCTTTGTGTACTTGCACTTTAGGTTAATTAGAGCTGACCAAAACCTGACTGAAATTCAAACATTCTGGGTCAAAAGTTCTCTTGAGTCAACTACTCAGAATTATTCCTCCCACTGACCTTGTCCAGTGTGTCCCCCACTTTCCATGTCCCCCAACTTTCCTATGTTTCTTCCCTTTCCATTCCATATGCTTCTAAGACTAAGGAGTGAACCCAGTAACCTGATTTCTCAAGGTGGGGCTGCAGGGAAGGAGCCCAAAGCCTAAGTGTCCCCTCATCATTTTTTATCTCCCTCAGGTTCATTTGGCATTTACATAAAGAGATTTTGTTTGTTCTCTGCTGAGACCTTCCATTAAAAAACAGAAACATCGCTGTAGACAGATTTCCTAGTTCTCTTCTCTCTGCAACAGAGAATATACAAGAATATATCCCACTTGTTTACATTTAGGGAGCATTTAGTTACAAGGTGGTGTAAATAAGATTGGTATGAGAGACCTACCAGCTGGCTATTTTAGACTGAGTTCCATTGGGTGTTAGGGTATCAGTGAGGTCTCCATGGGTCCAGAATTTCATCTTCAGTGTTCAGAAGGAAAATATACACGCAAAGAGTACGGGAACATGTACCATCATGCCATGGATCTACACTAAAGAAGACACTCTGTTCCTTACATTTTTAAGTTCTGCAATTGGATTTTTTCCTATTCTTGTTTTTCTTTTTTTTTCTTTTTAATTTATTTTGTTGAAATATAATTGATTTACAGTGTTGTGTTGGTTTCTGCTCTACAGCAAGCTGATTCAATTATACATATATACACGCATACATTCTTTTTCATATTCTTTTCCATTATGGTTTTTTACAGGATATGATATCACTTATATGTGGAATCTAAAATATGTGATTTTATATATGAACTTATCCATGAAAGTGGATGAACTTATCCACGAAACAGACAGACTCACAGATATAGAGAACAGACTTGTCGCCAAGGAAATGGGGGTGGGGGAGGGGTGGACTGGGAGTTTGAGGTTAGCAGATGCGAACAATTATATATAGAATGGATAGACAACAAGGTCCTACTGTATAGCACAGGGAACTATATTCAATATCCTGCAATTGGATTTTTAATTCTCTCTGCTGAGCTTATTCACATTAATCAAATTGCAAAGCATTGATAAGCCAAAATTCCAATTTATTAACTTACACTGAAAAATGTTACTGCCAGGTAGACTGCAATGCTCACTTTGGCTAGTTAGAGTAGTACCTTCTCAATAGAAACGTGTCCTTGAGAGATAAAATCAAAATTAGAGGATATCTTGGATTATTGAATGAGAGTAAAAGAAATGAATGACCTTAAGGCATATAGCAGCTTCTCTACCTTGGGGTTACAGGGGCCATGCATCAAAACTTCTCAGTTGCTCCAGAGTACGTGCAAGTAATAATGGAATGTATGCCTTATCCGGCCCTCAAGTTTCAGTGTTCTTTATTATTGTGCAAAAGTTTCTGTGACTAAAATTGCACTTAGTGTCAGAATTTTCGGCATTATTACATCCATATCTACCCCCCTTGATCTTCAGAACGTTTTCAGTTTCGGGTTTCCCTGATGGGAATTCAGGAAGGTCGCATTGTTATCTTACCTGTGGCACTCTCATATGACTCATCTTAATGTGACTTTACATTTTTGGGAAAATATCCTTTCCAAAAAGCTACACTCATTCCTTTGTGTGAACTGTTGTTATTTTAGTCAGACTGAAGGATGCACCCTTTTTTGGAATCTGCAGTCCTTTGTATTTGCCACACAAGTTCTCAAGGACACATGTGGACAAAGTGGTCTCCAATGTACTTAATTCCTAGAAAGAACATGGCCAGTGGGACGTGCAAAGAACTAAGCTTCAGGATATCTGGGTTCTGGTCTCAGCTCTGCCTCGAAGTGCCTGAGGCGTAGGAAACTCATGCCTGTTTCCTCGTATTTAGACATAGAACTGGGGTAGCTCATTTTCCAATCCCTCTGACTAGCACACAATAGGTACCCGTGCTGGTTAATCAACCAATCATCTCTAATAGCTCTTTTAACTAAAAATTTTACCAAACCTTGGTGAATTAAAATCCAGATTGGTGAATGACTTTTTACAAATTTGTTTTTTCTCTAATAGATTTTCATTTCTTCATTCAGTGAACATTCATTGCAGGCAAGATCCCTGACCATGGAGAGCTTATTGAAATTAATGATTTCAAGCTTTTTTCCTCATATTCTACATCCTTCTTTCCCCCACTCAATACTGGATATCTGCACATGATCTTCTTTTTTTTCGAATAATCTGATGATCTCTCTTTACAACCAACTCCCTCTCTCCTCCGTGTTTCCCTTTCCCATGATCGCCCCAAGATTTATTTTTCTCAGGGACTCACTTGCTTTGAACTCTTTTTTCCTCAAGAAGTCTGCCGACGGCTTTGTAATCCAAGTTCAGAAGTTTAGGAAAAGCAGATTTTAACCAAAAAGCAGGAGTCTGAGTGAAGGATTCCAGTGGCCTTCCACTTACCTAGTCCCGGAACGTGAATTGCTCACATCTGCAACACTGGAAGGTCATGCAGGCTTCTACATCCTCGTGGAAGATTGCTCCAAGAACTCAGCACCTCCCAGGTCGCCTCCATCTTACAACCCCCCTTGAAAATCCCCTACAGGGTGGCTGGGAAGGAATCCAGCCCAACATCCTGCGGCCACACATGTGTCTTCACTCATACTCCAGCCCCCGCAGGTCACCACCCTCCCAAGGACCTCCCAGACCACCCACAGGGCCCTCCCCTGGAGTCCTGAACGTCTCCTCCCTCGCTCTCTCATCTCAGCCATGCCTGAACCTGCACGGTCTGCGTCTGGGCTCCACTTATTTCCGCCAATGTCATTATGAAGATTTTAAAGAGAAACACGATTTTAAATGTCAGGACACTTCATATTTGAATAAGAGCAAACCAACAAAGTGCCTCAGAAGTAGCAGCAACTCACACAGCAATGACTGCAAGAATGAACCAACAAGGACCTACTACTGTAGCGCACAGGGAAATATACTCAATATTTTTTAATAACCTATAAGGGAGAAGAATCTGAAAAAGAATAGACATGTATATGTGTAACTAAATCACTGTGCTGTACACCTGAAACGAACATAACATTGTAAATCAACTATACTTCAGTAAAAATTTTAAAATTTTAAAAATTTAAAAAAAGAATGAAGAGGGGAGAGGCACAGGAAACTAAAAGGGGGCTGTCCCTAGGGCAAGGGGGTTGATTGTGAGTTTGCTTGGTGAGTGCCTTCAGAGACAGCAGAATGTCTACAGACTGAGTAGGCATCTTCCCTCGTGGCAATTAACCAAGACCCAAGACAACCGGAATCCCAGATCCCCTGTTTAATGGTTTTCTCTGATCCAAAGAATTGGCCTATTCCAGCAGGTTGACCTTCTCGGTCCAGTATTTTAGGGCATAATGAAGATTAATGACAAGTCTGGGGTAAAGTTCAGGATTTTGTAATGGAGCCACAGGAAGCTTAAGGGATCAGGCAGAATATGGCTGTAATTTGACTATCTCCAGCAACCCCTCTGAGCGCCTCATTTGCTCTGTACTGGTATTTGTGTCCACCTTGCTGTGGGCTGCTGCTCTACATCAGGGCGGGGGGTGCGGAACGCAATCAACTTCCATGTCCTCCCCGACAAAAGTAAAATCAGGGCTACAGGAAACATGTTTTTAAAAATTCAACAATTGTTTCTCTAAGTAATCAGCTCCTGAGCCGTAGGATAATGTGATTTTACGGATGCCTTCAGCCCTGCTCTGAGGCACTTGGCTATAGAATCAGGTAAACCAGTGTTTGATTAGATGAGTTCTGCAAGTTCTGCAAGTTTTTTTATGACAAGAAATCTGTCATAAAAAGGCAATTGGGGGAAAAAGGGTCCATGTATAAGAGTTTTATTACAGCATTTTATATATTTGCAAAAGTTGATGGATAAACCAAATATCAATTGATCCATAAATTGTCATGTATACATATCACAGGACACTAGGCAATCATTAAAAGTGTATACCTTTATTCACTGATAAAGAAATCCCCTGTGATTCACTGTTAAATGCACAAAGAAAGTCAAAAAACAACATGTATGATGCCATTTATGATAAGTTTGTACTAACACACCCACCCCACACAGATACAGAAAGATATTAACCAAAATATTGAACACTCCCTGAGATATCCCCAAAGTGGAATTTCAGATGATTTCAAATGTTTTTATTTCTATTTTTCTGTATTCTTTGAATTTTCTACAGTAAAATAAATAGTTTCTTAGGATTGGGGGAGAAAGCATAATTAGCTATCTGTATTTTGAGGATAAGAAAAGGGAAGTATATGGGCTTTAGAATCAGACTGAGGTGATTTCAAATCCTGACTCTCACTTACTTGTTATATGACCCTGGGCAAGTCATTTAACTACACCGAGCCTCACGTGCTTCACTTATATCGTTAGTTATTCCCTACCTACCACAAGGGTTGCTTCGGGATAGTATGAGAGAGAGTGGCAAAATGTTTTGAAATATTACCTGATGTATCTTTCTTTTAACTCTTTTTCAATGCTAGAGCCCTTCCGTCACTCAAACTAGATGAGGAAAGCAGAGACTCAGGAAAAAGAGGACATAAAAGAAAATAGGGAGAAAAATATGTTGGAATCAGCAGTCACATTTTTGTCTTTAAATTCTAAAATTATTGAAAATTTTAGAAGAGACAAAAGACTTGAAAAGCAAAGTGCCATTTAAACAATTCCTTTCATGCTTTTTTAATGTTCTCATATTGCAAGTACTACTCTTAAAATGAAATATCTTTAATTTTAAAAGAAAATAGTTGAACCTCGAACTTCCAGACAAATCTCCAAATAAACCAAGTTCAGTTACTTGTCACAGGACACAACACTTCATTCATTCATTCAGCAAATTATTCTTTCCAGGCATTCTTCTAGGCACTGGGAATGTAGTTGTGAGTAAAGCAAACAAAAATTCTGAATTTTTAAAATTTACTTTGTACAATAGGCAATACACTCTTATGATACATACACACATAAAGGGGAAGGTATAGAGCGGAGAGGATAGGAAGAAACTGGAACTGATGTATTGCTGATGGCTGATTCTAAATGGGTTCAACTCCTGTGGAAGACAATTTAATATTATGCTGCAAGGTTGAATGTCTGGTACTCTATGACACAGCAATCCCACTCCCACGTATATGCCCAAGAGAGATAATTTGCACACATGTATCAGGAGACTTATACAAGATTGTCTGCAGCAAAGATGTTCACAAGAGCAAAAGACAGAAAACAATCCAAATGTTCACAAACAGAAGAATGGATTAATAAAATGAAGTATTTGCAGACAATGATGAAAACAGATAAACCACAACTTACTTTTGAAAGGTAATTGTGGCAGAGGATATTTTTCAAAAATGGCCACAATATTAGTTCTGGCCCCAAATGTTCTTCCAGAACCTTCTCCACCCTCCCCTCCACCTGCCATTAAGAGGTAGAGTCTGTGTTTTCTCCCTTTGAATTTGGGTGGGTCTTTGTGACTGCCTCGACTCATACAAGACAGAAACTATGTGACTTTTGAGGGCTGGTCATAAAAAGGCAATGTAGTTTCCTCCTGGCCTTTGGAGCCCTAAGCTACTCTGTAAAGAGTCTGATGACCCTACAGCCACCAAGCTGGAGAGACTCCATGGAATGAATACATAGAGAAGGAGATAGAGGTAGCCCGAGAAGCTGGGCTTGTGTTACCAGCCCAGGCAGCAGGAATGTGAGTGAAGATGTCTCAGAGATGACTCTGGCTCTAGAAATCATTTGACTCCAAACACATAAGAGACCCTGAGCCATGCTTCTCTCAAACTCCTGAATCCAGAGACAGCATGAGATGTCTGCTTTTGTCCATCAACTACAAATGACGTTTGTTGTTTTAAGCCACTGAGTTTTGGAATGATGCATAAGGATAGACGACCAGAACGATGACAATGGGTGAAAACAAATAAAAAGTCCCAGAAAAGTTCTTACTGTATAATATCATTTTCTTAGTGCTCAAAAATAAGTCAAACAAAACAATAAAACTACTTTTTAAATAATTGAAAAAATAAATGCAATATTTTTTAGATTTTGATATTTCTGATTTCATTGCAGTAGAATCAGAGAATATTTGTATTATTTCTACTTTTCAAAATTTATTAAGGTTTTCTGTGTAGCATAATAGGTGATCAATTTTTGTGAATGCGACTTGAGCACTTGAACGTGTATTTGCTATTTTCAAGATACAACATTTGATATATACATCTGTAGGTATAAATCAAATCTACCCTACTAATTATACCATTTAAGTCTTTTAGTCGCTTAATTTTGATCTGTGAGAAAGGTGAATTAAGGACCTGTAGTGCTAGTATGTTTCTGCCTCTTTTGTAATTTTTAAAATTTCTGCTTTATTGCTATTCTGCTTTTGTTTTGGGTGGGACACAAATATCCATACCTGTATCTCCCCTGTGAATTATAAAACTTCTTAGTTTTATTTAATGCTTATGGGCCTGAAACCCCATAACTGATACTAAGATCATGACTCTTGCTTTCTTTAATTTTTGTTTGTTGAAAGGTTGCCCAGCTTTTTATTTACAATCCTTTTAAATCAGAATGTTTTAGGTATGGCTCACTCGTAGCATAGCTTTGGCTTTTCTTTGAGATGGCTCTGAAATCCTTCTTCTTTCATAGAGAGTGAAACCTATTTATATCTATTAATGAGAGATATCCTGGTTCTGTCACTTATTCAATCAGTTAATATTTTTTGAGTTCTTCTACTCCTATATATATATATATAGGAGCTGGAAATACAGAAGTGATAGATGATAGATAGATAGATAGATAGATAGATAGATAGATAGATAGATAGAGGCACCATTCTAGGCATCAGAAATGTGAGTGAAGGAGGATTATCTATCTATCTACCATCTTTCTATCTACAATCACTTCTGTATTTCCATTTCCATGTAGCTTGCAATCTAATGGGAGGAGAGAGACTAAACATAAATTCATGTTTTCAGTTTTATAGGCTACTTATTTAAACCTTTAACTCTGTGGTCTCTATTCTTCATGTCTGTGTGTTTGTGCAGTTCTTCTATTATTTAGAAATGTTGTATTCTTACACTAGCGGAACCTTTATAATTATAACGATATAATATCCTTAGTTTTTCATTTCTTTAGACAGTCCCTATTAACTTTCCATTATGAACAATGATAAAATTAGCATGTTTCCTGTTTCCTCCCTCCTCTCCCTCTCTGTCTCTATTATCTTTTTAAATGTTTAATAGTATGGTTACATGTGCTTATATTTCTATCACTCGATCTGTCAACTTGAAATGACATCTCCTCACTCTCAACTATTATAGACGAAGCAATCAGCAAACTGACTCTAACGCCCATTTTCCCTTTTCCTCTCCAAATTTTTATTAGTTAAATACTTTTTAAACTGTTAGGGCAGATAACCCATATGTCTGTTCTATCACCACATTCCATCACATTTGGTTTAATCTTTGCCTGTAGTTAAACCAATTCAATGCTCCCTGCCATTGCATCAGCCAAAGTCATCTCCAGGAATTTCATCAAGAAGAGTTAATTAGAACAATATTCCCTGTGTGCCTCATGTTCAAAACAGCCTGGGCAGACTTTAGTCTTTATATTCGAAGGATAGTTTGGCTGGATATTTAATCTTTCACTTACATTTCCCTCTGGGAATACTGTAGAAGTATTCAAAATATTGACAGTTTGATGCCCGCTGTTTATCTGCTGGGAAGATTTGCTGTTCTTTTACATATTTTTCTTTCTTAGAATATCTTTTCATGATGCTGTAGCACTTGAGCTTTTTGCTGGAGATCATGGAGTCTGGAAGGCTACCCTGGAGGATCTTCCCAGCAGGAACATTTCTTCCCCTGTTCTAGCACAGAGGGAAGCTAATTTCTGCAGTTATGGCTCATCTGTGTGACTGTTTAACTCTACCTTTTCTGTTTATCTGAACCAAAAGATCTAAAGGACCTCTACTACAGCCCTGCTCACCCCAGTTCCTGACCCCTTCTTCTAAATAAATGAAGTAGTATTTGCACTTTAGGAGAGCCCCTTATCTTCAGGAGGTGGCTCAATCCGAGCTCTGGAATTTTCTGGGCTTCTTGTCTCCACCTCCTCCTGTGACTTTTGGTCATTCTTACATGATTTTGAAGTCAGCAGATTTTAGTGGATTATATGTGTAATCTCATGAAAAATTAAGTTTGCAAGGTCCATTTTTAATGCCTTAGGCTTTTGCCCTTTTCCTAGGAGAAGGGGCAAAAAGCTGACTTATGCAACCCTTTTTTGTGTCAAATATTTCAAAGCACTTTTGGTTTGCCAGAACTGGACTTAATGAGAAAGAACTGGATTTGTGGGTTCCGAAGATCCAGAGCTTGGCTCACTCAGAGCATAGATTTTATACCATAAACTATACTGTAGAAAACCCATATGATGATTACAGAGCAGGTTCCCTCATCCCAAATGTGATAAGAGAAAAATCAGATGGCTGGAATGAATTGATTTGGAGGAAACATGACTAGATCATACAGAAGCTCTAAGAAGTGCCCAGGACTCTGTCCCAATTTAAAATCTGAATTATGAATAGAGATAGCAGCATAAACTCGATATTTGGGGGAGATTCTCAGAGCAGAAGGGCTATGGCTTAGCTTCCCAAGATATAACTTGGGAAGGTGTGTTTTGGAGGAAGTCTCCGACATAGCACCTGAAGAATGGGAAAGAGGGGCTAAGAAGTTTGTCTCTGCAAAAAGTTCCCATTGGCACAGAAGTGGCACAACCAAGAAAGAAGCAAGAAAGAAGCATAGACTCTGAGACTAGAGGCCGTGGAGGAACCACAGGTACCAGTAACAGATGCCACGGCACTACAACAGAGATCATTCAGGTGAGCTACATCTCCTTGGAGGCCAGCGAGTTCAGAAGATATCACTTGGACCGAGCACCTCTCCCCAATGCCAGAATGATGCAAAAGCAACAGCATTCCTCCCAATGCAGATTAGCCCAGAAAAGAAGGAAGGAGAGGAAGGGAATATTCAAGTGACTGAATATTTAACTTGATTTGGCCACACAAAAGTTGTAAATGACTGAGTCATCCTGAATTGCTCAGATTATCTTTCTATGACCTTTAAAAGGGGAGCTTTAGAACTGAATTAAGTTCACTTCTAGAAAAATAAATACCATTAGAGATTTGCACCCATAGGTTAGTGAGTGTAAAACTTTAAATCTGCTACATTTGGGGGCTTGCCTGAAATTCCAAGGAACATTCATGTAAGGCATACTTGCACCATGAACCTTAGACAAGAACTGGAGCAAGTCAGGACCATGATGCTGTGAGAGAACTGTATGCAGAAAGTCAAAGTTTGGAGCCCCAAACTGTGATATTAACTGTGACTCGGAAACGCCAGAAGAATAAATCTCCTACTCATAGAAGGAAGGCTGATTCTAGGGATACCAGTTCAGGCCATAAATGTGGTGATGGCGGATATTTGAAGAGTTTGACTTTGGAAGAAGAAATAAACTGTGAGGAGAACTCATAGCTGGTGATGTAGAAGCTCAATAAACTGGGGAGGGGGTCCTTGAGACCTGGAGAGTGGAGACACCATGATATTGCAAAAGCCAAAGATTGATTAGTCAGTGTCTATCATCCCTTTAACCAGATTGCCTGGACACAGTGATGGGAGAGTCACTACTCCCGGGAACCAGTGGGTATCCCAGGAGATTGAGACTGGGGGGTCCTATACATCATTTCTCATAATCCTAAGCAAAGACACCTTAGTTATCCCAGCATCATGATAGCACCTTTTGTAGTACAGACTATCTCAGAGGGGAAAGTGAGCAAAGAGAAATTCTTGGGAAAGCAGTGACGATCTTCCAGTGGAAACAAGTGACAACTTCACCCATGATCCACATGTAACTCCATAATCTCAGAGACTCTGGCGCGTAGATTATGGGTAAACAAAATTTGAACAGGGACTTAGCTATGATACTCTTAGCAAAATATTTCCCTTCATAGGAATGCAAATACTTATTAAGGGGATAAAAGAAAGAAGGTAATATTTTTGAAAATTTAATTAATACAATTTATGTTTGTAGTCATTCTTTTTTTTTTTTGGATGTTTGTATTTTATTTACATTTCTAGAACTGTTTAAAATACAGAAAAACACAAAGGATTAAACAATAAATACCTATATTCCTATCATCCAGAATTAAAACTTTTTAAAAATTTTTATTTTATTTATTTTTTATACAGCAGGTTCTTATTAGTTATCTATTTTATACATATTATTGTATATATATCAATCCCAATCTCCCAATTCATCCCACTGTAGTCATTCTTAAGTTCTCAATAGTCTCAAGACTTTATTTACTGAATAAATAGTATTCATTGCTTTAGGAGGGGACCAGATCCAATTTAGAACAAAAAAGTCACCATTCCATTTGGTGGTAGAAACTTAAAAGAATCTCAAGTAGGCAAGCAAGAGGGTAAATTCAAGAGGGTCGGTGATGTCTAGAAACCCAAGATGGGGGGCAATAGGTTCAGGGGTGAATCCTAGGAGAGCAATAGCTTAGCTTCGCCAGGTAAAGCCCACACACTGAAAATTTTCTAGAGGTTTAAATCCAACATCAAACCAAATGCTGTTAACTAACAGTGGTTGAATAAGATCTCTGAGTTCTTGGGCCTTTGAAGTCCCTGACCTGAGTGTGGTGTGGAGAAGGCCATTGGCAGCTTGCGTTGAGAGAACGGGTGGACCAAAGGACACCTCATGTTTGGAACAAGGAAGATGAAGAAAGCATGGTTTGACAACTGGGGGCCACTGGAGGGAAATGGATCAACAGTGGATATACAGATACTTAAGTCCAGGCAGGACCAGCTATAGCTTGCTGGACCAAACAAGCACAGAGGATAACACCTGGATCAGATGACTCATCCCTAGGCCAGGACAACATCTTTACCAGTGTCTCCCTCGACCTCTTTCTGACCCAGGTCTTAGTTCACCCTCTGTCTTGAAACAGAATGAGGGAGAATCACGGATTGACTGATTTGAAGCTTTAAATTGACCACCTTGAATTCAGGAGATTACTGAGTAAATTTGAATTGGCAATACGAGAATTTCCACCATCAGAGAGACTAGGAATTCTCAGGTTTAAGTAGTTTCAGTTATAGAAGAAAGAAAATCATTTTCATATTTAACACCCAGATTTTGTGACTATGTGAAAATTAAACCCAATGTATGTGTTAAGAGTGACAGGTATATAGCAAACATTTAATAAATGATAGCTGCTAATAGTTATATTATTACATCTTTCCATTGTTATCTGAAATGTATGCTTTGGTCCTATTAACTTTTAGGTCTTAAGAGACCTCCATAAAAGCAAACATCTTTAAAATGTCCTGTTAGTTTATCAGGCGGCACAAAAGTACTGGCAAATAAAATCTTTGGTTCTTAGGGTGGAAATACAATTATGGGAACGGGGTGGAGTAAAAGGCAGAAGGTAAAGACGAACGTCTGAGAGGGGAGCATTTTAGAAATTTTGCCTGGATAGGAAAACAAGCTCATCTGGCCCCCAAGTCACACATGAATTATTTGTACCAGGATGACAAATAATTAATAATGAGAAACTTAGCTTAATATTCTTGCCAACCAGCTGTACTGAGAAATCAAAATTTTTTAAATGGCTCGCTAAATCTGGGATCAGACTAAATGTGTTGGGTGGTCTTGCAGGCTATTTTCAACACATTGTAGGAGCTCAGTGGCCTGCTTTTCTCTCCATTAAAGGACTGTACCACGGCATCTATTTATATTCCAAAGTCAAGCCACCCGCTTTCTTGGAAAATGCTGCCAAAAATGAAACACTGCCATTATGAATTGCCTCTTCTTATGCTTTAAGAGTGCCACCGCTTTTCACTTTGTATTTGTTCACCTCATCTTTTTCTTTTCAACATGTATTTTTAAAACACTGCAAATTAATTACAGATTTTTAAATTTTTGGTTGGTTACATTGATCAGCATATATAAAGAGCTACCTTTATTCTTCATGTTGTAACTCCAAGTCACACTGGTGGTAGGTTCCTTCTGTCAAGTCAAGTTCTTGAATCATGTATTTGTAAGTTTCAATCATTTCCTGGTCAGAATTTCTTACTGTTCCTTTGACTTTCTCCTAGGTTTAGGGATTCTCCTTAGTTTGGGGTTTGTATAGTTTTGCCTATTGACTATAAATGCCTAATCACATTTTATCTAGTTAGAATTCCAACTTTAAACGTAAATGATGATATGAAAATGCCCCCAAAATGCCATTTTTTCCTGCTCTCAAGACTTACTTTTCAGAACTATTAATCTTCAGTCTTCAGTCTTCTCTCAGACCCTAAAGCCAATTCTCTCTCCACACTTGTAATCGCCTAAACAAGTTTATATTCATAGAACTAACTGTGAAAAAAAAAAAAAAACCTCACCACCTATTATAAATCCTAAAATTAGTTGTCAGGGATGGAGCTCTATTATTTTATTATGTTACAACTGATTAATAATGATAACAGAAATTTTGTCTTTTAATTCTTGGAAACAAATCTCTCTTATTTAAAATATTAATGCTCCGTGTATGAGCGTTCATGGATGGTGATATCTGGGTGGGAAGAATTCCTTCAACATGTATTAGAGAGGTATTCATTAGTTCGTTCCATAATGAATTCAGTAGATAGTTATTAAGTGCCAACTCTATTCCAGGCACTCTTCTGGGTAATGTGAATACATTAGTGAACAAAATAGACACAGATATCTGTCCTTCCTGAGATTACAACCTAGTGGGGAGGAGAGAAAAAATAAAAAATAAACGAATTAATGTTTACCATTGATGTTGATATATGGAGAGAAATAAAGCAGGGAAGGGAGGTGGAACAGGGTGGGGAAGAAGGGCTGTTTTTCAAAAGCTGGTCTAGGAAGGCCTCCGTGACTGGGTGAGCAGACACCAGAGGTGAGAATGCTCACCAGGCACAGATCTCAGGGCAGAGCATACCAGGCAGAGAGGGTAGCAAGTTCATGGTCCTGGGGCAGGGAGGCCTGGTGTGTTCAGGAACAAGCAGGAGGCCAGAGTGGGTGGAAGAGTGTGAAGGAGAAAAGTGGGAGATGGGTTTTGGAAAGGCAGCAGGTAGCCCTGACATAACCACTTTGGAAGCCTGTGTGAGGACTTTGCTTATAAAGAGTGAGAGGGAACACCACTGTGAGGGCATTGAGCCAAGGAGTGATAAGATCTGACTTATGTTTTAAGAGGTTCCCTCTGGATAGTGTCCTGAGAAGTGTCCGTAAAGAGGGGAGGATGGAAGCAGAAAGTCCATTTAAGAGGCTTCTGCAATAACCTGGGTGAAAGGTGAAGGGTAGTAACAAAGAGGTGGTGGGATAGAACTTGAAAGAAGAATCAATAGGACTTGCTGGCTGATCATACGTGAACTCTAAAAGAATGAGTCAAGAATGTTATTAAGTTTTTTTTTTTTAATTAATTAATTTATTTATTTATTTATTTTTGGCTGTGTTGGGTCTTCGTTTCTGTGAGGACTTTCTCTAGTTGCGGCAAGCGGGGGCCACTCTTCATCGCGGTGCGCGGGCCTCTCACTATCGCGGCCTCTCTTGCTGTGGAGCACAGGCTCCAGACGCGCAGGCTCAGTACTTGTGGCTCACGGGCCTAGTTGCTCCGCGGCATGTGGGATCCTCCCAGACCAGGACTCGGACCCGTGTCCCCTGCATTAGCAGGCAGATTCTCAACCACTGCTCCACAAGGGAAGCCCAAGAATGTTATTAAGTTTTTTACCCTAACAACTGGGGAATAGAAGTAATTGCTATCTACTGGGATGAAGAAGATGACTAGGAATGGTTGGGGTGGGGGTGGGGACAGGTAAGATCTGGAGTTCAGTTTTAGATAAGTTAATTTTAGGTATCCATCATACACATGAGTGTAGCTATAGAATAGAGAGTAGACTATATAAATCTGGAGTGAAGGGCACCTTGAGATATACACTTGAGAATGATCAGCATAGAGGGATGCCATTTAAAGCCATCAAGACTGGATGAGATCACCAAGGGAGTGGGCAGAGCCAATTGAGAGACCGAACAGCGAAATGTGGGCACTCCAACACGAGGAAACTCGGGAAAACAAAAAAAGAATGAGATAATGTGTTGTTCTGGGAAGCAAGGGAGGAAAATGCTTCAAGGAGGAGAGGGTGTTTCACTATCTCTTTCACTTTTGGTTAGTGTTTGTGTTAAACTTCATCTTCTTGACCTCTCTGTGCCACGGTGCTGCTGATAGATCAAGATGATGCAGACTTAGCATTTACTACCAGATTGAAACACCAGATTTAATTTTTGTTGCCCTTAAATGCAGTTTTGGTAGAGCGGTGGGGATCAAAGCCTTAATGGAATTGTTTTCAAGAGAGGATGGGAGAAGAGAGATTGAGTACAGAAAAAAATAGAGCACTTCTTGGTGGGCTTTTGTTATAACAAAGAGTAGAGAAAGGGGGTAGGAGCTGGAGGAGACTGTGGTGGTCAGGAGAATGGTTTTAAAATTCATTTGGAAGACTTGGTAAATTACAGGATGTTGTATACTAAAGAAATTGATTCAGTGGAGAAGGAAAAACTGGTGAGGCAGAAGTGAGGAAACAATTATGGCGCAATATACATGAGTGGGTGAGAAGAGAAGGAATTTCATGCTAAAGGGGGAGGAACTGGCTTTAGATATGAGCACCATGGTCTATGCATGGTACCAGGAGGGAAGGTGGAGCTGTAAGAAGATGGGTAGCTGGAGTGTGTAAGCCTATATGTGGAAAATTCATTCCTGAGGGCTTCTGTTTTCTCAGGGAAGTAAGAAGCGAGACTAGCAGTGGAGAGTGAGGATGGAAGAAGAGTATTGAAAGAGGTGAGACAGGAAGTGTAAACAGTCAACGGGCCAGGAAATGTCCTAGGGTTGTTGGGCAGGACTTACACCCCAGAGGAGCATTTTGGAACTCAGGTTCCTTGGGAAAATATTCCCAGAGTATTAAAAACATGTTTGAAAACCAGGTGATTAAATATTTTGGAGAACTACTGTAGTTCTCCAGTAGTAGAGTTCTACTAGAGTAGACAGGCTCTGTCGGCCCTGTCTTCCAAAGTCACAATGTCAGTTATGAGGTGAACAGCAACTACAGCATCCTCTTCAAAGAAAGATGTTTAACACTGTATCATCAAAATTTTCCCAAATGTTTGAGAGCACAGAACTCTTTGTGTCCCATTACCTATTAGCATCCTTCAGAACAGTGTTCCATGGACTCCAGTTTGGAAAAATCACTGCCATAACTACAGCATCACCAAAGGTGTTCATTAATTCCCCGAGAGAGGCTCTTGTAGTCACTGCTATGCCACCTATAAGGCGCAACACCTGAACCAGATGCAAAACTTAAGAGACTCCAGGTAAACAATTAGGGAAGAGCTCATTAACTTTTTCTGAAGTTCCTCATTCATGACCCCTAATGGGGTATAGAAAGCCTTCAAGGACAATTCAGTCTAACGGGAAGAACAATGTGCTGGGATCCAGGAACTCGAAGCTGAAGTGCATAGACTGGGCGACTTTGGCAAGAATTCAGCACTCAAGTATCTAAATGTTCACTAGCAAGTTTCCTCCACCAGTTGTGAGTACAGAATACACAGTGATTAAGAAGACTCATCTGCCATCCGTCAAACCAGGGACAAATCTTATTTCCATCTCCTACTAGCTGTGTCACCTTGGAAACAAGTTAATATCCATGGATCTCAGTTTTCTCCTTTGCAAAACAGAGAAGACAATATCACCTACCTCACTGGCTATTATGAGGATTAAATGAGAAAAAAAACACCTCACTTAGCACATTGAACTTTTACCTGTATATTGTAACAAGCAATAACTGATAGGAAGCACTTTTCTAAATTAAAAGTCTTGTGAAATTGTAAAGCAGCGTTAGTTCTGTATTAACAGTGTGGCAAAGGAAACTAAATTAAGAATGTTTTTAAAAGAAATCATATAAGTGGCTGATTTGGTTCTGAAAAGTATGAAATCAATGCACTGCTCCTTTCTAATCTGTTTTCTCTTCAGTATTTTGACAAAAGTCTACAACAGAGGTTTATTGAACTTGTACTGCATTATTGCAGAAAGGAATGGCTTTTCTGTTGGGGATAATAATAATAATAAAATAATATTATTTTAGATTTGTGGTCTAGCCTTTCCTTTACAAGTATTGTTCCTAATGGGAAAATAAAGATTACGAAGGGTTAACTGACTTAGTGAAGGTCAACAAAAAGTCACAATTGGTCCACTCATAGAGCAGCAGGAAAGTCTGTATTTCTGACATATTTATAACTCTATGGTTAAGATGTTTGTTTAATGTTCTCTTTTATTCAAAGGTCTCTGACCATTTAAACCTTTTCCCCCTTTAACTTAGATGTGCTTTGTCAGTTATTAGCGTCCTTTAAGTACCTGCTTCATGCTCACTTTAAGATCTGGACCTACCAATTTTCAAAGACTTCTACTTTGACAAAATTCCAAGATAATTACAGCAATGTTTAAAAACATGTTCTAGTGAAAAATAAAACCTTCCTTTAGATTTGAAATTTCAAAGAATTAAGTTTGCTTGCTTCTTGTAAGAAGATAATTCTTAGACTTTGTGATACTAAGACTAAAAAATACACTGTATTTTGCATATAGGTTTAAAATGTGTTTGAGTATGTTTGCTTTAACCATGGAACCTTATCCAAGACCAGGCTCAGAAGTAGGAGCTAAAAACCTGAAATCTAGGTTTTATTGTCAAATCCATGGAGGATTGCATATCTCCTTTCTAACTGATACTTCTAGATAAAATGGCAAAATATTTCATTGCTGCTTGATTACATGTTACTAAATAAAAGTGGTATTTATAAGTATCGTTGCGGTGAAATTATATAAATATTTTTATTAGCACATGATTGTAAGAGATACAGATCCCAAATGTAGATGTGCATGAATGACACAAGTCAATACACACACACAAAAAAAGATAGAATTACGAATGGTGTGCGTCTAGATTTTCACAGCCGACCCAGCCATATGTTTCTTGTCTAGGTGGCTGCCCAGGGAACTCAAGCATGTGGATAACAGTTCTAGCGGGCAAGAAGCCATATAAACAATGAACATAACTCAAAATGAAACAAAGAAGCATGCTAATAGCAAATTGTATCATTGTAGAATACTACTCAACCAAACTTTTTTGATGAGTGATAAACGGATAAATGATATAGAATCAAACCAATGAAAAAATAATTAAGTGTTTGATGGAAGAACCACATAGCATTTTGCACTGTAAGATGTGACAGTCCCATTCTCTCTCTGATTTTTGTCTACACTTGCCTTCATTGTAACCTCCTCGGAGTCAGCCAGGACAAACACGATGCCTGATACCCAGTGGTTAAATTCTACAAAACATTTTGTTTATTTTGTCACTGTAATAGGAAAGATCTGCTTCCAGCTTCAAAGAAATAAATAATGGAATTTAAATTCTTTTTCCTTTTATGTAACAAATAGAATGTATACTTTCTGTTAGTTTGTGGGTGGGGTGGGTAGTGTAATAAAGCTATAGAATTTCATTCACATGGGAACGTTTTGATATGTTAAGAGTAAGCCTTATGTTTTACCTGATGCTTTTTCTGAGAAAATAGTCGCCCTGCTTAATTCAATGAGAAAAATACTTAATAATTGATGAGGATTTGTGGAGTTGAAAGTTGTAAACAAGACAGTATTTCAATACAACAGCTCTGAAATAACTAAACAGACTTCCTCTGTTGAATTTATTTACCTTTTCTATAGCACCTATCATCTTAATACTTAGGCATAAAAGTACCAGGCATAATGTGAGAATGAAAATATTATGATTCTGTCTAATTTTTCTCTCTCAGTGAGTTAAAATACAGTGTTCAACCATACATTTATTCCCCTATGTTACACTGCTTAGTTCCTGAGACTAAGGAATTCCTTATATACTACAAATATGCAGTGATTGGTGTGAAAGAGAGATGAAGGCATGACACTGTCTATTAATTCAAAAATCAGTCAGTAGTTTAACTACAAATAGTGTACAAATATGCAGGTATAGTAGCAGTAGCTAATGGCCATGGATTCAATTTTTTCTGTCCTGGTTTCATTCTCATTTTCAAAGAAACTCTCTCTCATGATCTTGTGATAACCAGTTGAGTTCCTGAGACCAATATTTATCTGCTGGGTCTGTTGAGGTTATCAAGCTCTTTCATGTCAACAAGATATATGGAAAGGATTTATATCATAACAATGAATGACAAATTATACAACAAACTTATAATAGTTTTAAAGACAAAGTGATACTAAAGCATCAGATGCCTCAGAGTTCTCATCTATGCAATGGGAATTGTGTTAATACCCAAATATTTGCTGAGTGCCTACTACATTCCAGGCACTTTTCTAACCCAATGGGCTGCAACAGTGAACAGGTGAGAAAAATCCTCCGCTCTTGTGGAATTCTTACTCTAGTGGTGGGGCAGATAGACAGTAAGCAACAAAAATAAAGCAAAATATGTAGTGTATTAGATGGTGATAAGTGCTGTATAGAGAAAGATAAAAGGAGAGGCGGATCAGAGGGCTCCTGGGGCTTGCAACTTAGTTGCTATAGTTGGTGATGCTTGCCCTGAGGAGGTAAAAACAGTAGAGGTTAACAGAATTCTTGGTAAGATTGAATGAATTATATGCAAAATGCATTGAGCAGTGTATGGCACATAGTAAAGGGTTAATAAATGTCAGGTTGAAAAAGAGTGTGACACATAGGGTTATTTTGAGGAAGGTTTTTGTTTGTTCTGCAGACTTTCCTTTATTGGCCATGGCCATTTTTATCTGGAGTTAAGAATGGAATTGTATTTGACTTTTGCATAAAACGTTCATAAAGCTAATTTGTAAACTGGATAAAAATAAATAACTGGAAGACCTAGGTCTTCATGGATCAGTTATCCACAGTTTGTCCCTGTCTTAAAAAGAGAGAAAGAAGGAGGAAGGAGTGGGGGCATGGAGAGGGAGAAAGGGAAGGGAAGAGGGAGGAGAAGGAAAGAAGGAAGGGAGAAAGGAGAGAAGGAAAGAAAAGCTCTTTAAGAGTCCATCTTAAGAATAAAATTGTTTTAAGGCATACAGTTTAAATTACTTTAACTTTATATGTGACTAACTTGAAAGATGGCTCAGTTAAAACAGATCTAAATCCAAATCTAGGAAAATACTAATCTTTAGTAATTGAATTAATTGGGTTCTAACATTTTATTGAACTATATAAAATCTATAGAAATCTCATATATTCCTTAAGATTATTTTTCTTGACCACAACTTTATTATTCTAGAAGGTGACTATATTTAGGTGTATTTTAATAGTAAACAAACAATGAGTTATTTGTATTAAAGAAGTTAACAGTTCTAGCTAATAGAAAAGAAAAATAAATACTCATAGGGCACCCACAATGTGCTAGGCAATTTGGAAGTCACTTTCATTTTTCCATGAAAAAGTTTTGAGGACTTGTGTGTTGGGTGCTGAGTGAGGCATTGGTGGGATAACTAAGAAGTGCTCACACACAATTCTTGCCAAGTTTCAGAGAGCTTACAGTCTTGAAGGAGAAGGTATATAAGACCTCATTCGTTCTCCACATCTTTGTAAAGAAGGCGCCATCCCAGTTGTACAGGGAGGAAAACTGAAATCAAGAAAAATTAAGCAAGCTGTCAATGGTCACTCAATCAAGTGATGAAAATCCATAATCAGTTCAGGACTTTTTGGTTAACAGGTACAAGCTCTTTCGCTGCTGATTCACTAGTATTTGAGTATGAAATACGAATGCAGTTTATATTTACCTTTCCGATTGTGACTTGCTTATCCAACTTTTAAAAATTAATGTTCATTTCTCAAAGACATGTAAATCGATAGAATAGAAAGATGAGCCACAACCAGACTATGTTAGTGGGTGAAGCTAAACTGGGATTCACGTTTGCCTTAGGTAAATCACACATGGATTAATCTTAAATTGGCTACATTATGGTTTGTGTACTTTAATGATTTTTTAAAAATCACACTGCGGGGAAAAGTATATGTTAAGAAATATCACAAAGTCTTTTTTTTTGTCTTTTATGAAACGGTGTCCTTACAATGACTGTGTCAATAACTTGTCAGCCTACGATATGTTTTTCCTTTTTTAGCTGTCAGCCAGCAAGAATTCGATAGAGAGTCTCAGTAATATAATGGTTTGCAATTTAAAACATTATGCGAAATTATATAGCAAAAAGGTAGAGACTGTCAGTTGGCTGTCCCAAATTCCATCTAAGATGTTCTCTGTGTCCACTTTCCTGTGATGGATCTCTGGGAAGCCATGTGACCCAATCTTGGCCAATGAGATATAAGCAGATGATATGGGTGAGGCTTTGGGAAAATTTTCTAAAAGGAATAGATCTGGCCTCTGTCTTTAGCCTTTCTCCCTCTTCCTACTGTGGAGGGAAAAAGGAGTTACACTTTCAGAAGGCAAGCAGGAAAAGAAAATGGACTTGGAGGCCCTCGGGCACCAGAGAGCGGCTTCACAGCCTTGAGCTCTGGCTGTGTACCTTTGGACTTCTTGCTTCATTGCAAGGGCATTGGGTGGGGCGAGGGGGCAGGGGGAAGGGTATGTATCCTAAGCAGACATTAGTTGGGTTTTCTGTTTGCAGATGAAAGCAAAGCACAACTGATCAGTACCGTGATGTTTCTCCCTCCGTTTCCTCTTCCTTCCCTTTCTCTCCCCCTATTTTCATTTCATGTTATTTTATTCCCAAGTTTCTGGCTAGGTTTTACTTCTTTCTTTCTCTCTCTTCTTCTCTATCAGCTATCTAATTTGTTATTTTAGCTTCCAATGTGGTAGAACTAAATATCTATTTAGATGCCTTACAAATTTCTCAAAAGTAAAAACAAGTATGAATTTCATAAAGACACTTTTTTTCTCTTATTACCAGGACTTGAAAATTGAGACAAAGTTTCCTATTTTCTTTCCTTTGTACCCCTTCCCCTAAATACTCAAGTTGTTGAATTTCAGAGTCTGAATTTGTAATGTCAGCTGTTCCAATGTTGATTTCCTATTGTAGACAGACTGGCATCCTCTTAGTCGGGCTGTGGCAACAGCAGTTTGACTCAGTCCCAGCATCCTACCCACCAATTTCACATTTATATTCCTAGAGTAGAGTTCAATCTCTACTAATCAAACAATTAAAATTCAAGCTATTCTTGTTTACCAACCTAAGGTTTTTTTAAAATTTCAAAACACCACCCAATCTTAGCAAGAACACAGGAAAATAGCACTCGCATATATATGGTGTCATGGTAAACTGGTAAAATACTTTTGAAAAATAATTCAACAGTATGTTTCTAGAATAATAAAAACAAATTCATAATCTTTGTTTCAGTAACACTATTGAAACTAGGGGAAACTATCTAAAAGTTATTTTTTAAAAGAAAGAAGCCAAGGCGTTTACTCTAATGTAAGTACCATTGCAAACATTTGGAAAACTTCAAATGTGGGAGGGACAGTACCCTAAATAGATAATAGCAAATCACTATTAGGAAAAATAATGATATGAAGACTTTATGTCAAGATCAAAAATATTAATAATAAAAAACTGCAATGAAATTTTTCCCCCAAGTTGAAAAATAGTAACCCCTGAAGGGACAGGAGAGGGATGCAACTGGGATGACCACAGTGGGTGGCTTAGAAAGTACTGGAAACACTATGTTTCTTAAGTGTGGAAGAGGCCACATGTACCTGATATATACCATTTTACGTACATGACACACTTCATGTTATTAAGAAATAAAAATATCCTTTCCATCTTTTAAGTGCAACCTTCTCCACAGTGTTTCCAAACAGATATAACTTTATCCAGAGTATTTTAATTGTACCTCGTGTTATTGTTATTCATTAGTTTTATCTGAGCTCATCTTCATAAGCTTATAATACTGAGGCTAGTCCCTTGCATTCAGCATGAAATTAAAGTTGTATTCTGTAAACGATCTATACTTTAGCTGAGCTAAATTGTTTCCATGAGGGTACAATTTTCATTTGTAAAATTTTAAAAGACAAGGATAACTATAGTTCAAATCTGATATGACTCAATTTGTTATATTTAAAATTGTAGATTATCTCTATCACAAAATTATAGCTCCAATGTTTGCAACCTAAAAAGTTGCAAAGTGCCATTTTAAAAAACAAATTTGCTGTGAATTTCCTCTCTGATATTGAAGAATTGAATTTTTAGTCAATACAGTATAATTCTAATTCTAATAAAACAAAAAAGTAGTATAATTGATTGGATAATTTTTAAATGATTACATATGATAGGGACAATGAAATTAGGTAAAAATGCTTCAAATCTAATATATTCCTTTATGTAAAAACTTCTAACTTAGAAGAAAGTTGAAGAATGTTGCCAGAATTAATGTTCAGAAGGTATTTGTCAACATATGCCAGAATTTTATTTTCAATATATGTACACAAATGGAAACTCAGGTTTTCTTCTATATTGTATTTTAATGATGTCATTCTAATTTTAATAATTGTTTAATAGATTCAACTAGTGCTCATTAATTCCCTACTATGTGCAAAATAGTGTGAAGGGTGAAAGGAAGGCTAAATAAATGGTTCAGGTGCCGCTCTTGTTCACAAAGGGTTATCTGTGATAGGACAGCCAACAATACTTAATGAAAGCAGAAAGGTGTAAGTACCTTAAGAATAAGTGAGGGAATTAACATTTGCTGGATGCCTGCTCAGGATAAATATGTCTCACATTGGTCCAAATAAGTGTCCAATAAATGTTAATCCTTCAATATGAGGGAAATATTATTTAAATAGGTAGAAAAATTGAGAATCAGAAAAAGGATGAAAAAACCATCTGGTCAGTGGCTGAGGCACTCTTTCCATTATACCAGAAGAAGCTCAAAGAAGGGAAAGATGAGTTTTTGGTGAGGGAATAAGAGATGCATACATGTGTATGGGGTGTCATGGCATCATTTGGTGATGATTCCACAGGAGGAAAAGGAGGGGGACTATTAAGTAAAGGTATCCAGGATGGATGGGGCATTGTAAGATGTCCACATGTGCTGGGAGGGGAAGTATGAGATATGAAAAGCTAAGTGGGGCCCTTAAGTGTCATCGTATTGTATTGAAACTAATTTGTGCCACTTTGGGTTTCTAAATATAGGTATGCTATAGTCAAGGTTTTGCTGTAGGAGAGGTGGACTGCATTTGAGAGGAGGGGCTAGATGTTCAGAGCTGGGGTACCAGGAGGGCATGTGGTAGTGGGGGCAGGGGGAGATTTGAATGAAAGTGACTATGCAGGAGCTTGGAAAAGAAGAGACACATCTGAGGATGTGAGGAAGACATTGAAGCTAGAAGGACCAAAAACTGTATTGGCTGCAACAAAACAAAGTTATGAAATGTCGTTTTCCCCCAATTTCTAGATAGCCCCTCACTCAAATCAAAACATGTTGTTTACCATGTAATCATATAATATCACCAGCTGTTTGCATTTGTAGTAAGGCTTTTAGATGCCTTTCTCATGCAGGAAAATTTCCCTTTGCAGCACATTATTGCCAAAATATGACACAAGGAAAAAAAAAAACAAAACAGGCATTGAAAACCTAATAGCACATATTCACTTCAGGCCCTAGGAAAAATCAAGGTTATATTTTTAAATTTATTTAAAGCACCAGGAATCACCTTTCATTTTCACTTCTAGTCAGTTCTAGTCTTTCAACACAGCTTTTACTTCTGAAAATGGACTTCATCCCCCCTCCCACACCCCCCCCCCCAAAATTATACTAGTGTTAAATCATCCATGCAATCTTTGGCATCATGCAGCCAAAGGCTTAAGAACTTTACATGTACATAGATATTGAAGAGAGTCTTTACCTTAGAGAAATCAGGCTATGGGACAGGTAATACTCTTAATACGGTTAAAGAGTTCCCGTCACTGACACTAATTTTTCAAAGAGTATCACAACTGGTGAAGTATAAGAAGATCTGGCAAAAAATTTCTGGGTAGGTAACATTTACATTAACAACTTAACATCTCTAGTTGTAAATTTAGCTGTATATTTACATTGAATTAGGTATAGTATTTGCTTCGAGGGTGCATGTGTATGGTTTTTTTTTTTTTCTGGCCAACATGTTAGGGAAAAGAAATCCAACGTGTGTCCTGTTTATGTGTATAAGAATGTCAGAATACAAACCTTCATCCTCTTTATTTTATTTTTTAAATTAATTAATTTATTTATTTTTGGCTGTGTTGGGTCTTCCTTTCTGTGCGAGGGCTTTCTCTAGTTGCGGCAAGTGGGGGCCACTCTTCATCGCGGTGCGCGGGCCTCTCACTATCGTGGCCTCTCTTGTTGCGGAGCACAGGCTCCAGACGCGCAGGCTCAGTAGTTGTGGCTCACGGGCCTAATTGCTCCGCGGCACGTGGGATCTTCCCAGACCAGGGCTCGAACCCGTGTCCCCTGCATTGGCAGGCGGATTCTTAACCACTGCGCCACCAGGGAAGCCCAAACCTTCATCCTCTTTAATTCATTCTTCTGGTATTTGCAATAATAAAGACTAAATAAATGAAGTATATAAACTTAGGAAAACAGGTCATTATCTTTGACCCAAATCATCTTGCTTTTAAACAGAACTATAGTATCATATAGAATTGGATTTGACAGATACTTTCAACACTGAAATTTTATGATTCTGTAATTTCAACACACTCTTTTATGCAGACAGAATTATGCATTCTTGGTAAAATAACTTTGCCATCTTTACATTTTCTGCTTTTTCACAGCCCTGCATACACATGGAAGTAGAAGAGAAAGGACTAAACATAAAAGATGTGCACATACTTTTGCCAGGGTATGTGGACTTTTTTCCTACCTCCTTCCAGCTGTTCACACCTTAGTTTGTTTAAATCCAAGTTCTATGCAGAGATAGAATTATACGAACTGAATTGGAAATGTATGCCTGTACACAGACACACACTCACATATAATTGTCTCCAGTATCCTAAGTGCCAATAATACCCTGCTTCTTTATTCTCTTACTGTTTTTGCCCTTCCACATCCATCCGCAGCTCACACAATGAAGTGATTCTCTCTCTTAAACCTTTTTCTGTTTCTATCTGGGGAGCTGCCTTAATTTAACATTTCTATTCTTTCTTATGTCAACAATTTAACAAAATCTGCTAGTATTTTTTTTTTCTAATACTTGATATACTTCTCTCTTTTAACCACACTATACAGTTTCTAGATATTAACCTTGACCTATCTCTATTTTCCTTATCCCTCTGGAATGGATTCTTGTACTTTTTCTTTTTTTTAAAATAAATTTATTTATTTTATTTATTTTTGGCTGCGTTGGGTCTTCATTGCTGCATGCAGGCTTTCTCTAGTTGCAGCGAGCGGGGCTACTCTGTGTCGGTGCGCGGGCTTCTCATCGTGGTGGCTTCTCTTGCTGCGGAACACGGGCTCTAGGCGAGTGGGCTCAGTAGTTGTGGCGCCCAGGCTCTAGAGCACAGGCTCAGTAGTTGTGGCGCACGGGCTTAGTCGCTCCGCAGCACGTGGTATCTTCCCGGACCAGGGCTTGAACCCGTGTCCCCTGCATTTGGAGGCGGATTCTTAACCACTGAGCCACCAGGGAAGCCCCGTACTTTGTTTTCTATCTTTCATCATTCTATTAACATGCCTATGGCTGGAGCCACAGGAAGGAAGTGCAGTCTGGAATACGTTTCCACGTATTCAGAATGCAGAAGCACTTGCTCTAGAATATATTTATGGTAAGTCCGCCACTCAGCTCTCTCTGAGAAAGAGCTGTTAGTACAAGAACTGCCACGATGACATCATGTCTTATAGCATCCTTCCACTCTTAACAGTTAAACTCACTTCTTTCACTCCCTGCCCCACCTAGAGGAAAACTTTACAGTTTCCAGTAGAGGCAAGTTTTTCGTTTAAATGCTGTGCATCTGTTGATGTTCTACGGTTTTTCAAACTTGTCTTTTCATGTTGTTTTTATCCAGAGGTAGAGGAATGTAAAGGGCTGTTTACCCAGCGCCCAGGATCAGGCCAGGGGGTGGGGTCCGGGGCTGCTTTCCCCGGAAGAAACCCCACCCAACGGAGAGCCCCTCAGCCCCCAGTTTCCATCTTCCTTTGGGCTTCCTGATTCCCTTGCCGCACCCACGTCTTCGGATGTGGGCTTCCATCGCCTTCCCGCTCGCGCTGCTTTCCTAGTCTAAAGATACTTCGCTTAAGGAGTGGGGCACAATTTTCGGCCACCTTCACTTATTTGTCCTTCGACACCCTAACACCAGGACAGACCCCCTTCTCTTAATCCTGATTTCTCAGGCGCAGGCCCACTGATTCATCCCGTCAGGACTAGAAGTGGGCTGTGCTCCGGTCTGGACCACCTTGCCCATCTTCCTCACCTACAGAACGTGACAGGAGGTAGACAGCACGCCAGGCAGTGCGCTGCCTTTGTTTTCATTAATAACGCACACCGGGCCTCTAGAAGTGTTTGTAAAATGCCACAGAAAATGTAGAACATGGCTTTTCCTGGCTAGAACTCGTCCCTTCACTCTCATTTCCTGTTTCTCGGCCTCTGCCTCCCTTTTCTTCCCACCCTACTTCGTGCCACACTTGCGAATCTCTCTTCCCTTAATGTAAACTTCCCCTTCGCGGCCTTCCCACGGCCTGGGCGGTTTCCCACGCGGGGCGGGCTCAGGGGCGCCGCGCCGGGGTGTCCGGCGGCCTGGGCGCCCCAGCGCGCTCACGCAGCTTTGCAAGAAAGTGGCGCACGCGATCGCCACCTCGGCCCGCCGCGCCCGGCCCGCCCGCTCCCAGCCCTGCGCGCGGGCTTCCGCCCCCGCCGACCCTCCAGCGCCGCGCTGACCCCGCGCCCTCGGGGCCACCGCGGGAACGCCGGGCCGCACGGGCTGCCTCCTCCCCCTCCCGCCCCAGAATCGCGCCGATCCGCTCCCCCGGGCGCGGAGGCGGGGAGGGAGGGGCCCCCGGGAAGGGCGTGAAGGACGCGGCTCCTGGCCGCCCGCATCTCGGGGCGCAGGGCGGGGCGGGGTGGGGTGGGGTGGGGGGTGGTGCCTGACTCCACTCTCCAGCCGCTCCTCGCTCCGGGTCTGCAGCTCCTGGTTCCTGCCCCTCCCGCCCGCAAGTCCGCCCGCCTGCCTAAATTCCGAGCGACGGCGGACGCCCCTTCTCCCCGGGCTCCCGAGCCGGCCGCGCGGCTCCGCCTCGCCCCCATTCATCCCGCCAAGGTGAACCGCTGGGAGGGAGAACGCCCCCGCCTAGCCCGCAACGTGCGTCGCTCCAGAACCCAAACAATGCTTCCCCCGCCTTCCGCGTGCGGCCCTCCGCCCAGCCAAGCCTCGCGCGCAACCCCGCGCGCACGGCACCGCCTGCCCGGGCCGGGATCCCATTGTTGCCCGGCGCGGGCGATGCCCGGCGTCCGGGGGCGGTCCCCGCGAGCGGTCCCGCAGCGTCCGCCGGCCGCCGGAGCCGGCTCCGCCCACACCTTTCCAAGTTAGCTGGTGGGTGAGCCGCGGGGACGGCTCGGGCCCCCGGCCCCCTCCCTGCACGCTTCCACCCGGGCGGGAGGGGAGGGTAGAGGAGCGGCGGGGGCTGTGGGCCGAGCGGGCTCCGCGCTTTATTTGTCTCCGAATTCCCTTCCTAAGGCTGCCTAGCGCGCTGACACAAAAGAGGGGACTTTCTCGCGTATCCGCGCGAGTCCTCTCCAGACGAGTTGAAATCGGGGGTTCCTCCCGCCGCGAGGCCCCGCCGGCACCCCTTGCCCCGCGGCTCCCAAAGCGGCGTTGGCCATGTGTAGGTTATTTTGGGTGCCGCAGCAAGGTGGTGCAGGTGATCGGGAAGCTCCGCCGCGGCCGAGGCCGGGGGGCGGGGGCAGGGGTGGGGCGGGGTGGAGGTTCCGCGGACCCACCCCCCAGCCGGCGGCCCGGGCGCCGAGGCGAGGGCCGGGCAGTGGGTGTTGCCTTCTACCTCTGCGAGCGGGGAGGGGTTAGTTTCCCACAGGGGATTTCAACCATCACACTCAGAGCCCGCCTCCTAATCCTCGGGCGGAGCGGCTCGGGGGCCCCATTTTATGGCAATAAAGCGACTTAGCGCCTGCTGAGCGAGCCCCTCCCCGCCGCCGCCCCCGCCCTCGGCCCCACCCCGGGGCTCGCCCGCAGCGGCGGGGCTTTGTTTCGGGGGAGGAGGACCCGGAGCTCTTTTGTTTGGGGGTTTGGTGTTTTCACCTCCCCCCCACCCCGCTCCCCCCAACCCTCCCCCCCTCCGCGCCTCTCCGGTTTCCTGAGCTGCGGGCTGCAAGGGAGGAGAAGCGGCGTCTTGCAACCCCCTCGGCTGGGCCCCGGGGTAATTCGATGCGGGCCTGGCGAGGCTCCCCCCGCTAGACCCGGGCTCGCGTCTCGGCAGCCTCCACCCACCGGCCCACCCTACATTTAGCGCATCATGTGATCCGGGTAAGTCATTTGCAAGTACAACAGTTCCCTGGGTTGCCCCCCATTCATTTCCTGAGAACTGCAGAGAGCAGCTGAGAGGCTCTGCCCGTGCGTGTGCGTGTGCGAGTGTGCGTGTGAGTGTGCGCGGGTGACGCCGTGTGTGTGTGTGTGTGAGTGTGTGCGCGCGCGCGCGCGCGTGTGAGAGCGAGAGAGAAAGGGAGAGAGAGAGGGGGACTCTGTGTGAGGGAAAGAAAACAATTTCTCCTGCTCTGCAGCTTCTGTTCAGGTCTGTGCCGATTCCGTTTCTTATCAAAATAAACAACCCCCTCCTCTTTTTTTTTTTTTTTTGTGCCATCCCAGATCAGACCGTATTCTCTTAACATGTTTTATTTTCCTTCTGTCATCTGCTCAAGTTAAATCATTTTGGTTGGTCTGTGTTCGTAAAGGGGGAAAGTGTTGGGAAGCGGGAGGGGGGCCGAGGGAGGGCGATGCTACTGCAGAGCAAGTAGCGTCGGTTGGATTCGTGGAGAAGAAAGAAGGAGGTTTCTCTCCCCCCCCGCAATTTTTTTTAAAAAAAGAACTTATCAAGTAGCGTGAATTAAGCAAATGTTTTTCTACCCCTAGTGGAATTGTTGGTTGCAGTGCTTGCCTGACAGTTGCCAAGGATGAGAAATAAAACACCAGGGCTGAACTGGGGGGGGGGGGCTTGTGGAAGTAGTGTGCCCCCAGGAATAGAGCGAGTTGGGTGAAGAGCTGCCGCACCGGGCCTTGTGGGCTTGGGTGTGCACTGGAGAGAGCGGAGGGGAAGGGGTTAAGGCGGAGATGACACTGCTGGCATGAATAGTGATCCTGGTGCTACATTCATTATTGTCTCTGGTCGTAATGATGTGTAACTGTCACTTGCTACAGTGCCTGGTCCATGGAAGTAGCCAGGGACTGGCCCGTGGCTGTTATTTTCAATTACGGGGGGCCTGACCGGAGTTGACAAGGGGCAACTTTGCAGGGCCACCCGGGCCGGGAAGCCCGCGGAGCCGGCCTGGGAGCCACTTCTTGCCTTAAGAGGCTCGCTCCGAGGACTCGGACTTGACCTCCGCGACATTAGTTGGTGTTCGCGTTAGATGCTTCCCTACGGGGAGAATCAATCCTGCTTTTGTTGGGTAGAGAACTGCCTATTAGAACTTTGAAAACTTTTATCTTTGGGGAAAAGGGTGGGGTGCACTCAACAGTTCTGTTTCGAAGTGCATTTGAGGCAAATGCTTGGAAAAAGTACCAATTCCTTTGTTATATGCCCTGCAGCTTCCCAACCCCCTTCACCCTGCGCTTCGAGTTTTGCATACTTTAATAGTAACAGCCTTTATTCAGCTGATAAAAGCTGACTGTGTTGAGTTAAAGAGTATTAGTACAACGGAATGTGTAATCTGGATAAACAGTTTGTGTGGTTAGTATTGTCGGCTCTCTAATTTAACTGTACAGATGGTTTAAGTGTCGTGCTGTATGGATTGTTTTAAGCAATTCCACTGGCTAATAGAATCCTCAGCCGAGCACTCGTATATTTTATTTTAAATCAACTTTAATATTCTCTCAGTTTCCCTGTAACACCAGGGAGAGGGACAGCTCTATTTACGTTTAGTGCGTGTGCATCTAGTGGCTTCGGTAGACATCTGCCAATCAACGCACGTCATTCTGCAAATCCACCTAGACGCCTTCATGCCCTTTTCTTACTGGAGGATAGAGTTGTTTAGATAAGTTAACGCTTTGAAATAAATTTGGTGGCTTTTAACGGGCAGCAGCTTGTGATGGGGAATAGGAGTGGTCACTTTGAAGGGTGGGTGTATTCCATCTTCTAAGAAATGCTCTATGGAATTGGCATTCAGTAAAAACAATGATCCCTCACCTTAAAAAAAAAAAAAAGCCTGGTTGTGCTATTTGCAGACCTCATTCAGATGTTGTTTACATTTTTAAAAACCACATAGAAATTGGTTGTGATAAAGGGGTATACTTTTAGGCTAGAAAATGTTTAACTTTAGAAGCTTAGAAATAGGTTGTTGAAGGACAAACATTCGGTTGCATAAGTTACATCTTTATGGCTGCAGCCTGGTCAATTAGAGTAGGTTAAGCTCCTCCGAGTTGGGGAGAGAGGGTTTTGAACATACAAGAATTGACAGAAATTTGTAACGTAGTTAGGGAAGAGGTTTGTTATTTTTACCTTCTAATTCATAACTATTATGAAATATACTTACGCTGGTAAAAGTTGGGATGCTTTCACATGAAATTTTAATCATTTATGCACTAAATCTACTATAGCTGTGTGAGGTAAAGAAACATTCTTGAGGGGTTTCTGTTTATTTTTGAAGTGCTTCAGTTATTTATCTATTACTTAGTAATGCATATTTAAAAGAAACTTCTGTCAGCTAAACTTTATTTTGGAATGCGTTGAATTACTATTTACTGAATGAAAATTGTTGCGCTAATGGGCCCTTAATATTTTTTTTTTCTCCAGAAAATTCCTTTTCCACAACTGAATGTCATTTGGGAGAAAATTGGTCCTGGTATAGCATTTGAGACCTTGACCTTAGCAACTCTTGGCTGGCGCTTGTTTACTACAGCTGCAGCCTATGTGTGTACAGAAAGGGAGGGACTGCAAACAGTGGTGCGCTCTCTCTCCCCAGACCAAGGGAAAAACAAATCAGGATGCTTGCCGGTCATTCCGAAGAGCACCCATCAGGCATGTAATAGCATTGGTGTTCTGGTCGTTTTAAAAAAAATCTATGTCCCTCGGGGATTACTTTCTGGCCTCCTGGGAAAGGTAAACATGCACTTCAACAGACTCACAGTGAGTTTTAGATGTCATATCATGAAGCAGGCTGCTATCAACGTAATGAAATAATTTGTTCTTAAATATAGGTGTGTTTTCTATCCCCATAAAGATGACATAAGTGCTTAGGCCTCTAGGCCCATATGAGGGCATTTTGAACTCAAGCCAGTGTTGGTTAATCTGGAGTATTGAGTAACTTGACCAGCGAGGTGATGTTGTTAACTGGTCGAACATATAAACGTCTTGGATATTTTCATCATGGTACAAAATGGAAAGTGTGGAATTTCATAGTTCTGCAAATTAATATGAGACTAATCACATTAAATTGGGGGCGTCAAATGGTTTGTTTTCTTTATATTGTGAGAGTAACAGTCCTCTTAGTGTCAACTTCATAAATCTAGCTGTAGATGATCTGTGTACTACTACAAAGTAGTTTGTATTCTGCGAAACTGGAAGTGGCACAAAGTTATTTGAAAAGTTATTCTTTTTTTGGATAAATAAGTTTCCTCGCTTGTGCTTCCATGTTGATTAATGAACGAGAGCTAAAAATCTCCAAAGAGTTTTATTCAGAATCAACGCCATGGTTATCTTTTTCTTTTAGAAAACAACTTTCATTTTTGTAAATAACTACTAAAATAGATGGCAGTGGCTCACCTTTGTCATTTACATTTTGAAAATACCACGTGGTACTGGAGTGGAAATATCTGTATTTTTGCCCAGTGTTCGTTTATTTTCCATTTTAAAATTCACGTTTATTTATTTTTTCAGCCTACGCATTATGCACGCCTTTCAGTCTTAAGTATGGACAAAATGTAAGGGTGAAAATATTCAGATTAAATCCCTGGCAACACCCTATAACCACAGGCTTAAGTCATCCACCGCCACCAGGGCTCCCCACATCAAAAGGCAAGTAAACAGATGGACCTCCCCTGTGCCCAGAAGGGCAACAGCCTTAGGCTCTGTGAGACCTGCTTGGTTTCTAGATCCCAAGCCCTTCCAGAGAACTGTCTGACTTCAGCTGGCCAGAATCCATTGTCAGGCCCTAGAGCAGCGAAACCCCATCTGATGTCAGCTTTTGAGTTCTTGCGGTAGGGAACACATGCTGTGGATTAAATGGTTACTTTCTCTATATATTCTCAGTAATTATGTTACAAAAGGATTTTTCGCTTTGGGGTGTTTATTGTCATCAAAGTGGCTACTTGAGTAGTCAGTCCTGTTGCTGCATGAAAATTTGTTTTCGTCTGGCAGTAGATTATAGGATATTCACTCAAAGAATTCTGCTCTGGGATGGGCTTTCCTCCTGTCTTTTTTTCCAACTCAAAGTCATACTTTTAATTTTGTGGCTAATTGAATGGTATATATTTTTGAATTTTTACTAAAAGCATAGTAATTGGACTGGTCCAAACAGTGTTGCTTTTTAGGTACGGATGCAGTAGCAGAAAGCCCTTGCTGCTGTATTCTGGCGTGGAAGACGAGGGGAAAAACTACAGAGCTTTGGGGTAGTTTTCCCACCCCCATCAGAGGCCATAGAAGCTGCCACTATCACAACTTGTTGGCCTCCACAGCCAGGAATTGTGTTTCACGTGCTACATTCACCGTGCTTAACAGTATATATGGCTTTTCACAATAATTACTGGCATGATGTGTATGTATATACCATATATAAAAATATAGCCACTATTTTAGGTATGTACATATATATGTGTATATACATAGTATTTATATTTATGAATGTGAGTTTTTATATTCTCTACCTGTATAGGTACATACCCCATACATAAACCGTGTACGTTATGACCACGAATTATGGTAAAAAGCCCCCTTCCCACTTCCATAAAAAAGGAGAAGAACAGGCAGAGTTTGGTTTTTTCAAATTCTATGTTTAGTAATACTGTTTTCACTTTAGTTTAACAAGCAGACTTAAAACATGAAAACAACCCTGCCCCAAAGAAAACAAACCAACAGACTTAAATGACAACCAAGGTAAATGATTGTAAAAAATGAAATAAATAACTGTAAAGAAAACCTTCATTCATTTCATAATCGGGTGTCTGCTAAGATTATACATCCTGGAATCAGGACTGATTTAAGCAGAGATGTTGCAGTTTGAGCCTCGCTCTCTTGCTTACTAACTCTGGATGACCTTTGTTAAATTTCTTCACTCCTCTGAGTCTGTGAAATGGGAAAAATCATATGCAGTTTACAGGGCTGTGGTGAGGGTAAGATGAAATAATGTAGGTAAAAATCACTTTGTAAAACTGTAAAGTACTGGTGTGGCAACTGATTTGACAGGAAAACCACTACCTCCCCATCCCCCCCATCCCTAAAAGGGATGAACTTTCCAGCCTCTCAAAGTGAGCATATAAATTACGCTTATGGAGAAGGAATTTCCGAGTGTGGGTAGAAAACTCCTGGCAGTCAAAGGTCATGAATTCCATTCCTGTCTCACCAGAGATTTGCTCTATGACCTTGAGATCAAGTCACTCTTAAAAAAAGTTTTTATGTAGCTGGTATAAAAGTTACTGACTGTTAACATTTATATAATGCAGGTGAAGTATCTGAGCTTTTCCAAAGAAAAATACATGAAAATACAGTTTCCATGATCATTTATAGAAAATAGAAAATAAAGATCAGCAAGGATTATTTAGAGATTATAAACCTCCAGGCTACTTCTTCAGTGAGTCAACTGAAACCTCTATCGACTGGTCATTGAAAATGCCCTTAATGTTTTTTTTTTTATGGAATCATTAAATTTGTGCTGTTGTACTATAATTTAGAACAGCCTATTGAACTTCAAATCCCTAGTTAAGCCAAGATTCTGTTGATTAAGTTATGTCTGATTTATGGTTTAGTCTCTTGGTTAGACTCAGATGTTGTTGCAGTACAACACGTGAACTATGAAGGAAAGTAGATGATGGGGATCTTAAATGGGTATTTGAAAATTTATTGCACACATTTTTTTATATGCACACATTTTCTGCCGTGTACATTTTTTAAACACACACACATTTTTGAGAAAATTAAGAACAATAAGAGTTTACATAATTTCTCCCCAGCTACATTTTCTCCAGTTAAGAAACAATTGTTTTTCACACTCTGCACACTGCTATGCTTGCAGTAGCAAAGAAACAGACTCAAGCTAGCTCATCAATATAACTCTTTCCGTGTCACACATACACCTTGCCTACCTCCTGTTCATGTTACAACTATCACTGTAAACATCACCTTCTGTGGGACTCTTATTTATCATCCCTTGCTTGAAGAATACACCAGGTTCCAGCCTGTAATCTATGGCCCCTTAGCACACGATGTTCCTTCTGGTGTAATTGCTTGTTGATTTGTCTTGTCCCTTCCCAATAATAAGCCCCTTGAGAGCAGGAAATGAATCTTCTTCATAGTTACTTTCGTGGCTTCTAACATAGTGGCTGATCATGTAGTGCTAAAATACTTACTGAAGGAACAAATTGAGGAGTACAGTCCATATGACTATCCTTTCAGTAGCTAAGTGCCAAGTATCATGGTCATTTCCCCTTGCCTTTTCATCTCTAGTCAATATATTCATGTCTGTTAACCATTCCACAATTCACTACATTTTCCTGGAAATTTTTTTCTCCTTGCCACATGAAGCCTTGCAGTGGAGTTAAATACTACTGGATTTGAAACCTTAAGCTACTCAGTTTTTAGCCGTCTAACTGGGCAAGTTGCTTCTGCAAGTCTTGGTTTACTCATTGGTAAATAAAAACAAAAACAAGAACATATAATGTCAACATTGCAGAACGTTTTTGAGGATCAGAATTGTGGTAATGCCTGCAAAGCATCCAGTATATAGAACCTTGTACATACTTAGTGCTCAGTAAATATTAGTCTGCTCAAAAGGTACAAACTTCCAGTTATAAGATAAATAAGTACTAGGGATGTAACATACAACACAATAAATATAATTAATACTGCTCTATGTTATATAAGAAAGTTAAGAGAGTAAATCCTAAGAGTTCTCATCACAAGGAAAAAATTTCTTTTTCTTATGTTTTTGTATCTATATGAGATGTTGGATGTTTACTAAATTTACTGTGGTAATTATTTCATGGTGTATGTTATACTTTAAACTTACACAGTGCTGTATATCAGTTATATCTCAATAAAACTGGAAGAAAAAAACTTTCATCTCTTCCAGTATATTGATGCCTCTCTTAAAAGCAGCCACTGAGAATGAATAACAGCAACAAAACAGCTACTCTTTATTGTGCAGCTACTATAATACAGAAATTAGGCACTGTGCTTTTCATTTCTTAGCTTATTTATTTACTGTAAAGATTTTTTTGGGATGTGGGCCATTTTTTTAAGTCTTTATTGAATTTGTTACAATATTGCTTCTGGTTTATGTTTTTGGTGTTTTGGCTGAGAGGCATGTGGGATCTCAGCTCCCCGACCAGGGATCGAACCCACACCCCCTGCGTTGGAAGGCGAAGTCTTAACCACTGGACTGCCAGGGAAGTCCCTTAGGTTATTTAATATGTACTATTTAGTAAACAGGCATGTCTAGTTGACTTTCAAATAATTGACACTTTGAATACTCTATGTGGAGACCGCCGAAATACCTTTTGTACACTGGATTTTGACTTATGGACATCATCAGTTCATGAATGAATGCATTTTTTTAAGCTCTTGTAAGATGGGGCCACGTAACAGCCTTTCCCCTCCCCCCAGCCCTGATTCTGCCATTTTTGATAATAATTTCAAAAATTATTTGTGAATTTTACTGTTTTTTTGCCTTTCATTAACAAACTGAGTAGAAAAAGGGGAGAATGAAAATCTTGATTCTGGTTTTGAGAAACAGGGCTTATTATCCAGTTGAGACAAAGAAATCATTAGGTGTGCTGAAAACTGGTGAATCTTTATTGAAAGTGCTTAGTGGAGGTAAGCTAATGAATTATAAAAAATAATAAGATGACAGAACATACAAAATGCTATACATCTGTTTTTAATGACACTAATAGATTGTGTATAATTAAAGATTTTGTAATATTCCTTTGTCTCTGGGAATGGATGTCCTTTAAAATGTAAGTCTAGTCCCTTGACTTACACATATTTGAGTTTTGTACAAGTTTGCTGGAGTGCATTATATATTAGAAACATGAGATTCCTTCCTCCCTTCCTTTATTAAATATTCATTGAGTACATGTGTATGATATTATGGTTTCTATTTTATAGATGTGGAAACTGATTTTCACAGAGTAATGCCATCATTATCAATAACCAGTTAGCTTTAAAGCAAAGATTTGAAGACTGGAAAACCTTTGAACTGTCCTCTGTGTTACTCTTACCTCCCTTCAGCATTAAATATGCTATTCCAGTTAGTCTTATCGTAGATAATTAGAGCAAAAGAATGGGGGTATTGTACAAATAAATATTGTCTTTAGAGGCTGTTTTATTTGTAGATTATATTGATATACATTTACTAGAACACCTTTACTAGAATATTTACTTCAGTGTAGAAGCCAATTCTGTGTTTAAGAGACTTAATCCAAAAAATTATTTTAGGAGGCAACTGCTACAGGATGTTCAATAATGTTAATAGTAGACCAATAAATTCTGGCCAGTATGCATTCTGTTTGATAAAGCTATTAAAGTCAGAGGCATAATAAAATTAATAAAAAATATTATCTGTATAAAAAATGCCTTACTTTCTCATTGGACTTATGCTTATTTAGCTCCTACCATGTATCTGGAATTATATATGAAAATGGGTAGGAGATCACCAGTGAGCTGAAAATCAAGTAGGAGAGGTAAGACTTCTGTAGAAAATTATAATTCAAAGTAATTTGTGATACATGCATCAAGTGCTATAAGATGCTTAAACAAAAGGCAGGGGAGAAAAATTGCTCCTAGTTGGGAAATCAAAGGTTTCAAGGTTTCAGTGGCTAGGTGGCACAAATCCTTCATGGAAAAAGTTTTACGTTTTATAGAAAAGAAACAGCAAACCTGCAAGTGGAAGAGAGCAAATTAAAAATAGCTATTTTGGCATCTGTGGTGATTTCACACCTCTTTTTCTGTTATCTTTTAGAGCTGATGGCTTTATGGTGTTTTGGCAAACTTCTATCATTTGCTGCATCACCAGAAAATTTCCTTTTCCAAAAATAGATCCCAGGTTATGCTTGGCTAGTAGGGCACACAGTGTTACAGTGAATTTAGAGAAGGTTTATTTGGATAAACAAAAATAATGATGGTTGATTAATAAAAATTTAAAAGTACACTTTATATGAAGTTATCTAATAAAATTTTTGCATATTGCTGAAGAGGTTTGATATATGTTTTATTTATAAATGTTGGGAATTTTAGCCTTGACCAAAAGCCTTTACATATAGGAATAAAATCTTTTTTTTTCTATGTGAGAACAATGGAAGGGAAAACTTGAAAACTGATCAGTTTTACAGAAGGTCAGAGTCAGTTGAAGGGATATTTAGAAAGGAACTTTACAGTAGAGTGGTTGAATATTTAAAGAGTGATATCCTCTGGAATGTGCATTAGCTGTTCTGCTGTAGGTATAAATACAGGACACTTAAGCAAACACACGAAATACTTCATTTTGAGAGATTGTATAATAAGAAACAAATGAACTCTTAATGAGTCTGTAAAGAGCATTGATGGTATTTTTATTGTCCACTGAACTTTCTGTTGAGTATATTGGGACTATACCAAGGCTCCAGGCTGAAGCAGTTGTGTTTTATGTATAAGTAGCTTTGTAATTAAGACAGTTTAGAATACTTGAGAAGTAGGGGCCAGCAAAAAAAGAATTTCTTAGTGCTTGGTGGTTTACAGAGTGGTTTTAGTTTCATCCTGACAATCCTATAAGGTAGATTGGACACAGTGAAGGTAAAATAACTAGAAGGTAGCCAAGTCAAAACTAGAACCTTGATTTCCAACCCCAGTAAAATAATTTGTTCCCATTTCCTTCCACTGCTGTCTTCCTAACTTTCACTTAGTCTTAATAAGCCAACATTTTGAAAGTCCACATTGCGCAAAAGAGGTGCTGCTCAGTGAATATTATTGGATGAATTCTTATCTCCTTCCAAAACGTACTTTAAACGGGTATATAAAACCCCAAATATAACAGCTTGGAGAGATCAACCCAATTAATCCTAGAAGAGACTGTGCAATTGGAATGCATCCATACTCTGAAGAAAATTAGGGAGATGCTTCATCACTTGGCACATAGCAGGGCTTATATTAGGTGCTGAGAATACTAAGATAAATAGAACATGGGCTTTGTCCCAACGTATAGGCAGATTGGGGAAAAAGCAGCACAGTTAAGCCCAAAGGAAGGGCCATGCTAGTGTATTCTGCTTCAGTTTATTTTCTTCATATAGATCTTTTATGTGCCTAAAAATAATACACTAGATATTCTTAGATTTATGTTATAGTCTCTTTTAAGTACTTTCAGTCTTACTGGAAAACCTTTTTCCATTTAAACGTGGTTTTCTAAGTGTTTTCTCTTTCAAAAATGTATATTGCACATTTACTGTACATAAAATGTGTATATACATTTTAAAGGTATTATTTAATGTTTACAACCAACTCAAAGCTAGATAGTTATAATATTTACATGTGAATTTATTCTTACCTTTATGACTTAGTTTTTCAAAGGATTACCACTTAAGATCTATAGGAAATAAGCTGTGTTTTGCAGAAACTCACTTGTTGGGCAGGGTTTACAAATCTCTCTCTCTGATAAAAGTAGGTACACGTGTGGGGAGACTTTAAACTTGATTTTATAGTGAACTCCTTTCTCTTTTTTTTTACTTGGCTTCCCTTCTTCCTCTAGCCAACAATAGCATTATATTCCCTCATAACCCTCATCATAACTATCAGTATTATGTGTCTTAATATTTTTTCTCCATATCCATAAGTGTTATAGATGCATCTGCACACACGGTTTTTTGATCACGTTTGCAAAGATGAGATTATTTTTTGGAGACTTTTTTTTCATTTCGTCCTGCCTAAGGGAAATCCTTCCACTTAGCTGCAACAACTCTAATCCATTAAAAACAAAACTGTTGCATATATTGCAAGGTATGGTTATTTTATAGTCTAACTGTTAACTTACTGATGGGCAATACTTTGTTTCCAGTTTTTGCTACGAAAACCAATATTGTAATAAATATCTTTATATTATAGACTTCTGGGATCCATCACCAGGGTGGCATTATTGATTCAAAATGTTACCACCAGCAATGCAGGGCAATACCCTTTCCCTTAAACTCCATCAGCAATAGATGACACTTTTCTAGTATGATAGTTGTGTAGTGGTATCTCGTTGTTAACTTCAGTTATTATTTCCTGACTTCTAGTGACCTGGAGCATCTTTTCCTGTGTTTGTAGGTAAATTGGTATTCTTCTAAGTGTTGCCCTTTATTCTTTGTTCATTTTTCTATTTGGTTATTGTCGTTTTGTGGGAGTTATTTATATATTACAGCTATTAACCATTTGTCTGATGCCTGCATTGCAGATAATTTTTTCAAAAACTAATCTTTGGTCTCTTGTCTGTTTAAGAAGTATCTTTTGATATGTTAACATTTAAATTTTAAAAAAATTTTATTTATTTATTTTTGGCTTTGTTGGGTCTTCGTTGTTGCGCGCAGGCTTTCTCTAGTTGCGGTGAGCGGAGGCTACTCTTCCTTGTGCTGTGCAGGCTTCTCATTGCGGTGGCTTCTCTTGTTGCGGAGCACGGGCTCTAGGCGCGTGGGCTTCAGTAGTTGTGGCATGTGGGCTCAGTAGTCGTGGCACACGGGCTTAGTTGCTCCGCGGCATGCAGGATCTTCCCGGACCAGGGCTCGAACCCGTGTCCCCTGCATTGGCAGGTGGATTCTTAACCACTGCACTACCAGGGAAGTCCCTAAGATTTTAAATTTTAATGTAATCAGTTTTTTTCCTCTCTGTTTCTCTGGTTTACTGTTTTTGTTTTATGTTTTTAAAAGACTTTCTCCATTGATAAAATAGACATGTAATGTCCTATACTTAGATTTAATTTTTCTTTCCACTTTGATCTTATCTTCAGTCCATTTGGAATTTTTAGTTGTATATGTGGTATGAGAGGGGAGGGAGGGGGTCCACTTTTACTTACTTTCAGATGCATATCCAGTCCATTGTATCAGAACCATTTTTAAGGTAATGTATCCCTTTCCCAGTAAATGTAAATTACACAGTTGTTTTCGTATATCCTATGATAGTACTGGGTTGTTTTTTTTTTTAACATCTTTATTGGAGTATAATTGCTTTACAATGGTGTGTTAGTTGCTGATGTATAACAAAGTGAATCAGCTATATGTATACATATATCCCCATATCTCCTCCCTCTTGCGTCTCCCTCCCACCCTCCCTATCCCGCCCCTCTAGGTGGACACAAAGCACCGAGCTGATCTCCCTGTGCTATGCGGCTGCTTCCCGCTAGCTATCTGTTTTACACTTGGTAGTGTATATATGTCCATGCCACTGTCTCACTTCGTTCCAGCTTACCCTTCCCCCTCCCCATGTCCTCAAGTCCATTCTCTACGTCTGCGTCTTTATTCCTGTCCTGCCCCTAGGTTCTTCAGAACCTTTTTTTTTTTTTTTTTAAGATTCCATATATATGTGTTAACATGTGGTATTTGCTTTTCTCTTTCTGACTTACTTCACTCTGTATGACAGTCTCTATGTCCATCCACCTCACTACAAATAACGTAATTTCGTTTCTTTTTATGGCTGAGTAATATTCCATTGTATATATGTGTCACATCTTCTAGTACCAGGTTTTTTTTCTTTTAAAACTGATTTTCTTAGATATTCTCAGACATACAACTAGGGTTCATATCTTAGGAATATTGTATTCATTGTTCACCTCCCCCGGGCAAAAGATACATAAAAACCCTATTGTGATTTTAATTGCACTAAATTTATATATAATCTGGGGACAATTAATATTTTAATGTTATCTCTATTTCTAATGTTATTTCATTTTATCATCCCAATTCAAAAATATGGTTGTCTTTTCATTCGTTCAATCTTATTTTTTATACTTCAAATAGATTTTAATATATTTTTGTAATGATTGTTTCTTCTTTAATTAAATTTAATTGTAAGTACATTATAGGTTTTTGGCTATTTTGTATCTATTGGGATAATATAATTTCTTTTTTTAGTTTGTTGATACAGTGAATTAATTGCACTGCTTAAGTTTTGAACGTTGTACCAGACATTCCTTATTCCTTGTATAAGCCTTACTTGGTCTTGATACATTATCTTATTATGTATAGCTATATTTGATTTTCTAATATTTTGTTACGAATTTTTTAAAAGTTAGCTTTTATTCTTGTAGTGTCTTTATCTGATTTTTCTTTCAGGGTATTTGTAGCCTCCGAAAATAACTTGGGAAGTGTTCTGTCCTGTTCTTTTTTTGGGATACTTTGTGTAGAAATGGTATTTTTTTCTCCCTTGGAAGTGTGGAAGAATTCACCAGAGAATTCATGTGGATTTAGAGGCTTATTTTTCTTTCTAGGAAGGTTTTCAATTTATTTAATGCATATAGGGCTATTCAGGTTATAAATTAATTTTTGAGTGAACCTTCTTAGTCTGTGATTTTGAAGGAATTTGGCTTTTTATATGTTATAGAGTTTATTGGCATAAGGTTGTTCATATTACCTTATTCTTTTAATATTTGTAGGATCTGCACTGATAACACTTTATTACTGATTTTGGTGACTTGTGACTTTTCTATTTTTGTCTTGATCAGTTTGGCTAGAGGTTTATCAATTTTATTGATGTTTTGAAAGAACCAGCTTTTGGTTTTGTTAATTTTTTCCTCTAGTATTTTACTTTTTTCTAATTCATTGATTCCTGATCCTTATTATTTTCTTCTTTCTGCTTGTTATAGGTTTACTTTTTTCCTTTTGTAGTTTCTTAAGATGGGAACTTAAAATATTGGTTTGAGACCTTTTTTTCTTATGTAATGTATGTAATGCTATAAATTTTACTCTGAGCTCTGTTATTTTACATTTTTATTCAGTTCAAAAGATTTTCTAATATCCATTGTGATTTCTTCTTTGATCTTGGATTATTTAGAATTATGTATTTTAATATTCAAATACTTGGGCATTTTTGAGATCTATTTCTGATATTGGTTTCTAGTTTAATTCCGTGGTTTTCAGGGTATGTATGATTTTGGGTCTTTAAAAATTTGCTGAGATTTGTTTTATGGCTCAGAATGTGGTCAGTATTGGTGAAGGTTACATGTACAATTGAAAACAGTGGATCCTGCGTTGTTGGGTAGAGCAGTCTATATGTATATTAGACCTGTATCCTGCAATTGTCAGTTTGGAAAGTTGGTTAATGTTCTTCAAGTCTTCTACATTGTTAACTGATTTTTTTTTTGTCTCCTTGTTCTGAAGGTTTTTGGGAGAGCAGGATTTAAGTATTTAAATTCAACTGAGAATTATTCTAATTCTCTTTTCAGTTCTATCAGCTTTTGTTTATGTATTTTGAAGCTCTGTTATTAGGTGCAAACAAATTTAGGATTGTTATGTTTTCTCCATGAATTGACCCCTACATCACCAGTTAGTATCCCCCTTTTTCTAGTGTAGACAACGTATAATTGGGTGTTACTGTTTTTAATACAATCTTACTATCTCCAACTTTTACTTGGAATCATTTGATTATTTACAGTAAACATTTTGATTGATTAGGTTTCTATCTACTGACTTGCTATTTGTTTTCTATTTGTCTCATATGTTCTTTGCTATTAATTTCCTGCATCTTGCCTTCTTTGGGCTTGATTATTTTTTAATATTCTATTTTATCTTCACTTTTGGCTTATTAATTACAGCTCTTTGTTTTATATTTTTAGTGGTTACTCTAGGGTTTACAATATACATCATTAACTTCTCACACTTCCTGTATGATGTCAGAATTTTACAATGGTATACTGGCGTTTTTTCCTCTCACTTTGCCTATGCTATTTTCTTAATATATTTTACTTATACACGTTATAAACCATAATTTCCTAGATAACTATTTTTGCTTTAAAGAATCAATTACGTATATATACATATATGTATATTTTATGTGTGTGTGTGTGTGTGTGTTTACTGATGTCTTTTCTAGTTCCAGCGTTCTTTATTTGTTTGTTCTAAGTTTCTATCTATATCATGTTACTTTTGCCTGAAGAAATTTCTTTAGTATTTCTTGTAGAGCAGGTCTGCTGGCAATGACTGTTCTCGGCTCTTGCTTGTCTGAAGAAGTCTATCTGCCTTTGCTTCTGAAATATTTTATTTGGGTTTTGAATTCTAGGCTGACAGTTTTCTCCCCATTCCTTTAAAGATATTGCTCTATTATCCCATAGCTTACATAGTTTCTGAGAGATGTCTTTTATTATTCTGATTTTTGTTCTTCTATAAGTAATATTTCTCTTTTTCTCTGGCTGCCTTCAGAATTTTTTTTTAAACTTTTTTTTTTACCTTTGGCTGTGAAGTGCATAGGTGTGTTATCATTTGTAATTGTCCTGCTTGGGGTTCTCTAAGCTTCTTTGATCTGTAGCTTATTGTCCTTCCTAATTTTTCACCCATTATCTTTTTGAATATTTCTTCTGCCTCCTTTCTGCTGCTTCTTGTGGACTATTTTGACAAGTACATTAGTCTAATTGATATTGTTTCATAGGTCTTGGATTCTCTGCACTCCCCCCTTCAGTTTTCAGTCAGAATAATTTCTATTGATCTGTCCTCAAATTTACTAATTCTTCCTGTTGTGTCTAGTCTTTTGTAAGCTCAGTGAAAGCATTCTTCATCTTTGAGATAAAGTAATTTGTCTAGTATTTTCATAGAACTTAAAAAAATTTTCCACATCTTTGCTGACTTTTTGTTTATTCATGTTGTCTATCTTTTTCTCTAGATTTTTAAGCATCTTAATTACAAAGTCTCTATTTGATAGTTTCAACATCTCTGCCGTCTCAGGGTCTGATTATGTTGATAGCTTTATCCCTTGACATTGAGTATCTTTTCTTGCTTTGTTTTGGTGTCTTGTAATTTTTGATTGGCTGCATGACATTATGTAAAAGAATAGTACATAGTGAGATAAAAAGTTATTATGCTAAGACGTGGACGTGCCTCTTATTCTGCAAGGTGTTAGTGTCTGTCGAGGGGGGTAAATGAATCAGTTTGTTCAGTATATGTGCTGAGTTACTGCTTTGTTGTTGCTAGTGAAGTGTCATATCACCAGAGACTTCAAGTTCCTCCAGGAATGCATTGCTTTACCTGGAGACTTCTGTGAGACCTGGAGTGCCACAGAATTTTTCTTCTCAGTGTTCCTGCTATACCCTCAACTTTCCGCTACTCCTGAACTCCAGTGACACAAGGGACCCCTTTCTGTGCTTTTTGCTTCTATCTTGGAAGTAGTCTGGGTGAAGTTGTGGATGGATGAGTGTGTGGGGTCTCAGTTTCCCTACACCAGATGCAGTTTTAGGCTGGCCTGGATGACTATGTCTGAGCTGGGACTTTGTCAGCATGTCTGTCCCTTTCTCTTGTGGTAGCCAAACTGCCTTGTGTCAATGGTAGGCTTTTCTGCCAGTGAGTTTTCTATTCTTACGTAAGTATGGCTGATGTCTTCTTTGTATCACTGTAGAATTGTGGGCCTCAGTGAGTTTCTTGCCTTACCCCAGGAGCAGATGAGTTTTACCTAGTGTTCAGTGCAGGGCAGTTGTGTTCATGATTTTTGTTTCTCACCCAGCGGCTGCTATCCTTTGAACCTCGGAAGAGGGCTAGGCAGAGGGTCTCTCTCTCTCTCCCAGTGGCAGATAACTTCTTCTCCTCCTCTAGCACAGTCCACCTTTGCCTGGAGGGAGCAGGAGTATTTACTGTCCCTTTCTCTGTGGCAGATGGCTTGTGCTTCATTTGATGTTAGAGTCTTGGATGAAGCCAGTTTTTATGCTTGTCCCCCAGTGGTAGCTGATCCCTACCTGCATGCCAACACTTCCAAGAGTAGCTCTCTTAGGTCTCCTGTTCTTTTTCTAGTCTTTTGTCTTAGCACCTGGAGGAGGATTATGCAGAAGAGTAGGTGAGTGGCTGTGGCGTGTCCTTGCATCTGGGGCTTCCTGGGATACTAAGTGACTTTGCTAGCCCACATTTAGCTTTTAAAAATTTATTACAATTTTAGTGGTTTTATATTGCTTAAAAATTAAAAGAAAAATTTTAATTGTAGTAAAAATAAAAACACCTAACATAAAATTTACCATCTTAACTATTTTTGAACTCACAGTTCAGTCATGTCAACTGTATTCACATTGTCGTGCTTCACATCTCAAACTTTTTCATCTTGCACAACTGAAACTCTGTACCCACTGAACAGCACCTCTCCATTACCCCCTCTCCTGGGACCCTGGCAACCACCCTTCTGTTTTGTGTTTCTTATCAGCTCTTCTGACTGTTCACTCTTCTTCCATTATCATGGCCAAAGGCAATTCCTATTTCTCTATGAAGGGCCAGTCCTATGAACTGGAACCTAGTTCACCTGGTTGCCTTGTGACTTAAACTTTTTGGTCTCAAAAACATCATGAATTTGTAGGGTATTCATCTTACATAAGTATTTTCTTTCTATATCTGCTTAGCTTAAATGTGCTTAGATTTCATTCTTTTCTTTTCCTCTGGTAATACCTGTTGGACTGTGTGTGTGTGTGTGTGTGTGTGTGTGTGTAATCTACTGATGGAAAATTTTTTTTCTCCTTTAGTTGACTGTTATCAAGCATTGGAGGATTTGCTAGTATTGAACTATCCTTGCATTAGGAGCAAACCCTTTTAAAAAATAATTTATTACTTTTTATAACTTTGCTTGATTCTATTTGATAACTTGGAAAGATATTTAGAATATGTACATCTGTATTCACAAGTGAGATTGGTCTATAATATTTTTCTTGGTGCTGAATCAGATTTTTGTATAATAATTTTGGTGGATACATAAATTAACTTAGAAAGTATTCATGTCTTTCCTTGCTCTGTAATTGGAACTGTCTCTTAAAGGCTGATACTCAGGTGTGAACCACTGGATCATAGTTGTTTTTTTTTTTTTTATGTTACCCCAGTGGTACATATGTAATCTTTTTTCCAATTTCGTCTGTATATCTGTCCATTAAAGTTTTCAGCTTCTTTTTGGATCAAGTTTTGGCTAGGAAATATTTCATTTGCTTTTTAAAATTATTTATTTTATATTGAAATATAATTGACATGTATTACATTGTATTAGTTTCAGGTGATTTGTGAAATGATTACCACAGTAAGCTTAGTTTACATCTGTCACCACACATAGTTACAATCGCTTTTTTCTTGTGAAGAGAACTTTTAAGATCTACTCTCTTAGCAACATTCAAATAATCTGATACCTTACTGTTAACTGTAGTCAGCTTTACATTACATCCTCAGGACTTACTTATTCTATAACTGGAAGGCTGTACTTTCTGACCACTTTCACCCATTTTGCCCACCCCCATACTCAGCCTCTGGCAACCACCAGTCTCTTCTCTGTATCTGTGATCTCTGGATATCTGTATGTACCCATTTGCTTTATAAGCTTTTAAATTTGTTACCTTGGGATAACATGTATTATAGTATTCCCTATGCATAATTACATTTCTGCTGTAACACACTTTTTTCTTATTCCCAATATTTTTTTTTTTTTTAAACTGTTCTCTCCATAAATGGTCCATGTGTTGCTTTGCTGTTTTATTATTTTTCTTTTATAAAAATTCTTTTGGTTTTTTAAAATCATTTCTACTCTGTTTTTTCCTTGTTTTCTTTCTCATGACTTTTTGCTTATATTTTTTCAATTCTCTGTCCTCATCTATTTCTTTTTGCTTTGTCTTTTTTTCAAAAAAAAAAAGAAAAAAACCTTTAACTATGAAGGCATTGACATTAGAAATATTGTTCTGAATATATCCTTTGCTATATTCTATGTGTTTTTATTGAGGAATTACTCCCCTTTTCATTGTTTTTAGATAGTTGGTAATTTTATTTCTTCTTTGAATCAAGAATTTCTAGGAATGTGTTTTTAAATTTCTGATTATTATTTTTAGGTCTTCAATTTTGTATTTCCATCTAAATTTTGATTTACATTCAGAGATTGTAATCTGTAAAACATTCTCATTTTTAAATCACTAACATTTTTTTTTTAATGTCTAAGTATATGATTTACTTTTATAAATATTCCCTAGAGATTTGAATAACGGTATCTTCTCTATTGAGGAATGTGATTTTCTGTTTTTCATCTGCTACATTGTTTGTTGATCTGTTTCAAATTATTTTATGTTCTAACTTACATCTGTTCTGTTAAATTTGATTAATTCAAAAAGTGTGGTGTATTGAGTTTTACATTCTAATCATATTTTTACATCTTCATTAAACTTAAAATTTATTTTTTGTTATTTTAAATTGTTGTGAAATATAAGTGACATAAAACTTAACCATTCCTCTCCCCATAGCCCTTGGCAATCACCACCATACTTTCTGGTTTTTTGAGTTTGACTATTTTAGATACCTCATATAACTAGCATCATATATTATTTGTCTTTTTATGTCTGGCTTATTTCAATTAGCATGATGTCCTCAAAGTTCATCTATACTATAGCATGTGTCAAGATTTCTTCTTTTGAGATTGAATAATATTATGTTGTATGTATGCTACATGAACATGGATGTTTGAATGTCTTTTGAGTCCCTGCTTTAAAGTCTTTGGGGTATATAACTGGAAGTGGAATTGCTGTATATTGTTGTAATTCTTCGTTTAATTTTTTTGAGGACTTGCTATACCATTTACCACAGTAGCTACACCACTTTGCATTTTCATCAGCAGTGCAAAAGGGGTCCAGTTTCTCTGATCCTGGCTAATACTTGTTATTTTCTGGACTTAAAAAAAAAGCCATTCTGATGGGTTTGAAGTAGCATCTCATTGTGGTTGTCATTTGCATTTCTGTAATAATTAGTGATGTTGAGCATCTTTTCATGTGCTTACTGACCATTTGTGTATCTTTGGAGGAATGTCTAAGTCATTTGCCCATTTTTTAGTTGGATTTTTGTTGTTGTTGAATTGTAGGATTTCTTTGTATATTCTGGGTACAAACCTCTTATCAAATACATGATTTGCAAATATTTTTCTCCCATTCTGTGGGTTGCCTTTTCACTCTGTTGATAGTATCCTTTTGATACACAAAAGCTCTCAGTTTTGCTTTAGTGCAGTTTATCTGTTTTTTCTTTTGTCGGCTATGCTTTTGGTGTCATATCCAAGAAATCATTGGCAAATCCGTTATCATGCAGCTTTTCTCCTGTGTTTTATTTTAAGTTTTATAATTTTATGTCTTCATTAAATTTTGGTAGATTTGCTTGTATATTTACCTGTGTATTGTTAGGGACATATAACTCCATGACTCTTTTTAAAATTATCCTTCTTTTTTGTATTGAATGCCTTTAAAATTGAATTCATCCTAGGCTGATGTTAATACTGCCATTCCTGCTTTTCTTTCTGAGAGAGACTTAAAATACATCTGATTTTACTGTACTAAATGACTTATTCTGTCATTAACTTTTCCTTTTTAATTTTTGTTTGTTTTATAATATAAAGTAGTGTTTTTTTCAGCATTTTGTTTTTTCTTGTACCCATTTTATTATCTCAGCTTTTTAATAGTCACATTAACATAATAACTGTCCCTGTGTTTTTCTTAATTATGATTTTTTATTCATTTCTTCATACTTTTGTGAATTTAATCAAATTGATATTTATAGTCTTTTATTTCCTACATGACCCCCATCAATTTGGAAGACATGCTTCACTGTGCTGTTTGACTAATAGTATTCCAACCCCAACTTCATGTTTATAGCTCGTGTAGTGCTGATGTGTGAGAAAGAAAATGCACCATTTCCTTAAGACGACTCTGTTTGACAAAATTTTTTTTTTTTTTGGTAATGTACTGCCATTGCCAGAACATTTTAGTAACTGATATACAAATCTCTGGTGTCTACAGTGTGAAGGGTCCCCTCTTAGATGTGATGCCATTGGTTGCCTGTTGCTTGCTGTGATAAGAGTTAGGAAATAACTTTTCCACTACGTCTTACAGCAAGGTGCTTGCCATTTTTCTTAAAGTCTCTCCTTTGTGAGTTTTCATTATATCGGCACCCTGATATCGTGGAGTACTAGGGATGTTTTATTCTAAGGTTAGGCGTCTACGGACACATTGTGCTGCTAGCACTATTTTCATAATTTGCTAGAGGTTTCTATTTTAAGAGTAGTCTCATGGATCTCTTCAAACCTTGGGCAGAAAAATTACTTTAGCCCTAATTTAGTTCTAAAAAGATTTGAGATTGTTATCCCAGTTTCTAACCTTAACTTGGAAATCATAACAATCTTTGATCTCCATCTAGTTAAAATATTTTCTGAGAAGTCTTGTTGTGAAATCATAAACTGTGTACTGGGAACAATCACAGTCATGAAAATCAACTAATTCTCACTGAGCATGTATAATGCGCATGGGGTTGCGTTTAGATCTTGCCTTAGTTTGGTTGGGCTGCCTTAACAAAATGCTGCAGACGCAGTAGCTTAAGCAACACAGATTTATTTCCTCACAATTCTGGGTACTGGCAGTCCCAGACCAGGGTTGGTCTGCAGTGAGGACTTTCCTCCTGGCTTGCAGATGGCCATCTTCTCCCTGTGTCCTCACATGACAGAGACAGTGTGCACTGGTGTCTCTTCTTATAAGGACACCAGCCCTATTGGATTAGAGCCCTACCTTATTTAACCTTATCACCTCCTCATAGGCCATATCTCCAAATACAGTCACACTGGGGGTTAGGCTTCAACAAAAACATTTTGGGCAGACACACACATTCTGTCCATAACAGACCAAAAGCCTAAATTCTCGAAAAATAAGGCTTTAGCTCTTGGTTAAGTTTCCTATCAGAGTGAGTTGTTAATAGTTTGACTTTCAACCACTCAAGTAAAATTACACATTCATGTCCTTATGTAAGTAATTTGAAGAGATCAAAACCTCACCCAGAGAAGGTCTTTGTAAAATTACCATGTGAACAATTATGTTGGTTTGTGAGAAAGGATATATAACTGGGTTTTTTTTCCTCAGAATAAAGATATGGTCTCCAAAGATTTGTTGTTGGCCCTATGTAGAGTAATTCTTAGGGATTAGCAAGAAAATACTGCTTCGGCTTCTGGCTGTGCCTCAGTGGTTGCTTTTCAAGCAGGACATTAGCAAAGAAGGGAACAAAGTAAAGGCTATTCTTTATCCATTTTTCCTCTTTTTGGGAAGATGTTTATTTCATTTGGATCTAAGGCAAGAAAACACGTATTTACTGAATGCCTACTGCAGTGGGTTGAACGGTGGCTCTCAAAAAGATTTGTCCATTTCTGAATTTGTCAAACATGTGAATGTTACCTTATTTGGAAAAAGAGTTTTTGCAGATGCACTCAAGTTAAGGACCTTGAGATGAGGTCATTCTGGATTACCTGGGTGAGCCCTAAATCCCATAAGTGTCCTTACAAGAGTCAGAAGAGAGGAAGGCAGTATGAAGACAGAGGCAGGTATTGGAGGGATGCCGCCACAAGCCAAGAAACACCATGTAATGCCAGCAGCCACCAGAAGCTTGAAGAGGCAAGGAATAGATTCTCTTCTAGAGCCTTCTGAGTGGTGTGGCCCTGTCACCACCTTAATTTTGGACTTCTGGCCTCCAGAAGTGTGAGAGCGGAATTTCGGTGTTAGCCACCAAGTTTGTGGTAATTTGTTAGGGCAGCTTCAGGAAACTAATCCCTACCCCACCCCCCTGCCATGGGGAAGGCATTCTGCTAAATGCTAGGGGTGCAGAATTGAGCAAGACAAGGTCCTTGTCACCAAGAAATTAACGTTTTTTGAAATGTAAACAAAAACCTAGTAAAACATTACAATAAATTGTGTAGTAAAAGTTCGTGCAGAGTGTACCGAGAGCATTGAAGGGTACAGCTAACTTTGCTAATTTGGAGAGTTTGGAGATTCATTGAGGATGAAACTTTCCATCTGGGTTTGAATGAGGAGTAAGAGTGTGCCTGGAAGAAAGGGGATGAGGGAGAAACGTGTGGGAAATATCCTGTCCTGCTCCTTTAACCTCCATCTGGGAGACAAGCACCCCATCTGCAAGCTCAGTATTTTCAAGTATTGAGAGGAGAGCTGTTTCTTGAAGTGACATTGTCAACTTGAAGCCGCCGGGCTCGAGTAGTTTGTCTCTGTGATAAATGTAAAAGATATTTAAAAAAATCAGTCCCTCTGGCAGCTCAGAGAGTAGTATGAAGTCAGTGTCCTACGTGTCCTGAGGCCACAGTTATAAAGACTCTCTATGCTCTGTGATTGGGGGTCTGCAAACTTTTGCATCAAGAGCCAGAAAGTAAATATTCTAGACTTTGTTGGCCATGTAAGGTGTCTGGGGGTGTGTGTGTATATTTGTATATATACTTATTTTTCCAAACACACACACACACACATATATATATGTTTACAGCCATTTTGTGTGTGTGTGTGTGTGTGTGTAGATATAAAATAACTCTTTAAAAATGTAAAAATTATATTTGGGGAGCAGGCCTTACAAAAACAGGTCATGGGTTCTGTCTGGTCTGCTAACTCTTGTTCTATGATATAATAATACCTTAAATTAGGGGTCTTTTTTTCTTTCAAAAGGAGAGTCAAGTATTTCTGCTGTAAAGAACAGATATTAAATATGAACAGCTTAAAATCTGAGCCAGGGTATGATTGATTGAACTTTATAGCTTTCTAACCTCAAACAAAGACTGAACGAGTGTAGAAACGGCCAGATAAATGCTTAAGTTTTATTTAATATCTTTGCCTTTTGTTTTATAAATGGAACTTAAAAAGTATATATTTCAAAGATCCGAAAAGAAGAGGAAGCGTGCCATCTTGATGATTTCTTTAATAATACCACTTTAAAAGACTACATTTCTGTTTAGTAACTGACAGCACTTTTAAAAGACCATTTCTTTTTCGTGGCACAGATGTTTCTCTATGTGAGATGTATTGTACTTTTCAAGATGCTTCAACAAGGTTGTGTTCTTTAGGATGAATGATTAAATGGACATTTCAGATCATCTTGTGAAAGGACTTTATTATTAGATTGTCTTCTCTTTTTTCACTCACAGCTCCTGAAGCATCCCAAACAAAGTGCTTTTATCTTTAGAAGCTATCAACAAATTATTGTTTTAAATTCTTTCAAGGTAAGCTGGTATAGCTACCTCAGAGATGACTTATTTTTAGTTCCAACAAAACTGTTGCAAATTAGGTGTTATAAAAACATTATACTGAGCTTAAAATGAAAAGAATATTAAGGATATTTCAAAAGCTGTCTTACAGCTCAGACTTTCTTTCAGACTATAGTACAGTTCCCATTTGTTCTTCTTTCCTGCACTGAGTACATAGAATTCAGTTGAATCAATACAGATTTCTAAAGCAAAAGGTAATTTTGGATACAAATTATAGAAATCAATTTCAAATACAGCATTAGAATACTTAGTAGTCAGTCTTGTGCTTCATGTGGTATTCATATCCTGTTTCTAGGGTACAAACCCCTCCCCTACCAACACCACCAAGTCCTAACCTCAGTCTTCTTCTTCTTTTAGCCATTATCTCTCACCCTTTCCTTCTTTCAGAGGAGAATACCAAGTCAATTAAATTCAGAGCAACTGTGATGTAGTTGGTGAAATCTGGCAAAAAGAATTAGAATCCTATTTCTTCCAGGGCCTGTTGAGTTATTTACACCCACTCATCTGTAAAACGGGGACAGCGTTTATTCTGCATTTGTTGAGAGGATTACAGAAGTTGTGTGCAAAGTTTCATCACAGTGCTTGGCACAGATATGGCCAATAGATAGTAGTACATATTATTCTTAGACAGTGTTCTACTCTCCAATCTAGAGGAAGAGAGAGAGAACACATTGAATAACTTGTAATGTTAAAGCTGTGATAAGAACTGTAGTAGAGGGAAGTAATGGTAATTCCTTCTAGAGGTTCTAAGACGCTCTGTAGAGGGATGGCCTGTGAGCCACACCTTGTTGGGTGGGTTGCTTTGAATGGGTGGAGGGAGAGGAAAGGGCTGTCTAGACACAGGAAGCAGCTTGAGCTCAGGGTGAGGCAGGAAGTGCTGGGTGTGTATAGGGCTGAGGTCCACTGTGGCTGATTTAGCCCACAGCAATGCTTTCTTTGGAAATATACAATGCTTTCAAAAATTTAAGCCAACGGAGTAACCTGAGAGATTTCACTTAAATCTACTTTTCCAATTTTTCTTGAAAAATTTGTTTACAACTGTTGGTTGAAGCTTATCACCATTTCTTAGCCTCACATTGTTTTAATTAATATATTTTAGCATTTTAATATAGCTCAAATCTTCTTCCATTATTTTCAAAAATGTCTTGGTTACTATTGCTGCTTTATTCAGTGTGTTCTGGTAGGCGATCTCTGTTGGCTTGGATTGATATTTTTGTCATGTTAAGGAAGCATTCTTTTCTTTCTTCACTAAGAATTATCATTAAGAATAGACTTTGAATGTTAAGTGTTTTGGGGCATGTTATATTATGATTTTTCTTTTTGACATGTTGATGCTTTGCATTATAGTATGTTTCTTTTCTATAGTAAATTAGTAAGTGTCCCATGTTTTTCTGTACTCTAGAGCATCAGAATGATCTTTGCTTTTAAAAGTTACTGTAAAATATATTACCTATTCTTTAAATGTTGAGAAACTTCATGTTTGTATCTATCTTTTTAAAATAATTATTTGGTTTTTTTCCCCCCTGCAACCCCACTGAATTGGATCTGTAGTTATTGATTCAGTCAGATTTCCTACTTCTTTTTTTTTTTTTTTTTTTTTTTTTTTAGTATTTATTTATTTATTTGGCTGTGCCGGGTCTTATTGTGGCATGCAGGATCTTTTAGTTGCGGCATTCAGGCTCTTAGTTGTAGCATGTGGGATCTAGTTCCCTGACCAGGGATCAAACCTGGGCCCCCTACGTTGGGAGCTCGGAGTCTTAACTACTGGACCGCCAGGGAAGTCCCCCTACTTCTTTTAACTCAATATTGATTAATAGCCTTGGTTACCTCCAAAATTTAGTAGCATAAATTTAAGCGTAATATATTAAAAAAGTTTTTACTTGGTAGTTAAAAGCAATTCTTAATTTCATGATTTTTATATCTTATATCTTTGAAATAAACTAGTTTATGATTTATTCTTTTTAAATTTTTTCTTCCTGTTTTATTGAGGTGTAACTAGCATACAGCACTGTATAAGTTTAAGGTGTACAGCATAATGATTTGACTTACATATATTATCACGTGATCACTACAAGTTTAGTGAACATCGTTTTGTGTAGATAGAAATATTTCCTTGTAATGAGAACTCTTAGGATTTATTCTCTTAACTTTCATATATAACATACAGCAGTGTTAATTAATCATGTTGTACATTGCATACCTAATACGTATTTATCCTATAACTGGAAGTTTGTACCCTTTGATCACCTTCATCCAAATCCCCCTCTCTTCTCCTCTTATCTCTTTTTCCATGAATTTGTTTGTTTTGAAGTATAATTGACCTACAACACTATGTTAGTTTCTGGTGCACAACACAGTAATTTGATATTTATGTACATTACAAAATGATCACCATGGTAAGTCTAGTTTCCATCTGTCACCATACAAAGACTTTACAGTACTATTGACTGTATTCCTCATGCTGTACATTTCATCTGTGTGACTCATTTATAACTGGAAGTTTGTCCCTCTTAGGCGACCACCTGTTTGTTCTATTAATCTGTTTCTGTTTTATTATATTTGTTCATTTGTTTTTTAGATTCCACATGTAAGTAAAGTCATATGGTATTTCTCTTTCTCTGGCTTATTTCACTTAGCATACTACCTTCTAGGTCTGTCCTTGTCACAAATGGCAAGGTTTCATTCTTTTTTATGGCTGAGTAATATTCCATTTTATATATATCTTCTTTATCCATCCATCTATCAGTGAGCACTTAGGTTGCTTCCATATCTTGGCTGTTGTAAATAATGTTGCTGTGAACATAGGGGTCCATGTATCTTTTTGAATCAGTGTTTTTGTTTTCTGTGGAAAAATATCCAGAAGTGGAATTGCTAGATCACATGAGAGTTCTATTTCTAATTTTTTTTTTTTTAACATCTTTATTGGAGTATAATTGCTTTACAATGGTGTGTTAGTTTCTTCTTTATAACAAAGTGAATCAGTTATACATATACATATGTTCCCATATCTCTTCCCTCTTGCGTCTCCCTCCCTCCCGCCCTCCCTATCCCACCCCTCTAGGTGGTCACAAACAACTTAGCTGATCTCCCTGTGTTATGTGGCTGCTTCCCACTTATTTTTAATTTTTTGAGGAAACTCTGTACTGTTTTCCGTAGTGGCTGCACCAATTTACATTCCCACCAACAGTGCACAAGGGTTCAATTTTCTCCACATCCTCCTAACACTTGTTTTTTGTTGTCTTTTTGATAGTAGCCCTTCTGACAGGTGTGGGGTGATATCTCATTGTAGTTTGGATTTGTATTTTCCTGACGATTAGTGATGTTGAACATCTTTTCATGTGTCTTTTGGCTGTCTGTATGTCTTCCTTGGAAAAATGTCTGTTCAGGTTCTCTGCCCATTTTCTAATTGGGATTTTTTTTTTTTATGTTGAGTTGTATGAGTTTCTTTGTATATTTTGGATATTAACCCCTCATCAGATATATCATTTGCAGATATCTTCTCCCATTCAGTAGGTGGCCTTTTAATTTTGTTGATAGTTTCCTTCACTGTGCAAAAGCTTTTTAGTTTGATAACTCATTTTACCATTAAAAAATAATTCAAGTTTAGTACATTTTTTTCTGTTTTCTGTTGCATTTTCTAATTGGTTATTTCCAAGTGTTTGGATTTTACATTTAGTTATTTTTTAGTTAGAAAAGCTGATTTACAATTTCTGCATTTTGGTATTTATTTAAAATTCTTTGTCATGGTGTATATGATTAATTTAGGTAAAATTTCTCTATATATTAAAAACAGAGTGTATTTACTCAGTATAAAATTTGATGTAAATATGCTAACTTTTGTCTTTTGCTCTTGAAGAGTTCTGCTTAGCTTCTTGAAGAAAGATGATATGTAAATGAACATTATTTAGAGTTTCTCAGAGTCGTAGAGCAATTGGAGTCAGTAGGAATTTGGTGAAAAAGTTGACCCCAAGAGATCCTAAGGAAGCCAAAATGACCTAGACATGGACAAATTATTATTGCTATTGCAGAGAATATATATATATATATATATATATATATATGTATTTTCAAGGAGATGAGGGACATACTTTAAAGAGCCTTTTTTTTTTTATCTTTATAGAGTATTATGCATCTATAATACATTCAGTTTCTTAGGTGAATAATGCCATGTGTGGGCATCTTCACTTTGGTTCTTTCTCTTTGCTCCTGTTCTGTAGGTGCACCATGCTTCAAGTATAGGGCAAGTCTTAATGTCTTAGTGTTACTTGATTTCTTGTTTTTGATACGTGGTTTATTTCTCTAAGCTGCTTCTTATTCTTTAAATTGCGATATGTATACACACACATATATATATATAATATATATATACCCAGAGACCTTAAATTGAGATATATATACACACACAGACACACACATACATACATATATATAATATACATATACCTAGAGACTTTATACTTAAACAAGTAGAACATAAAACGATCTAAAAAATGATGAGTTAACATTTCTTTTTACTCATATTTCTGTAGTGATATGATTATCTTGAAATTCAGCTTATTACTTTATTTTAGCATAGTAACACTGTGATTTCAAATTTTGATTGGGAAGTTTGAAGAAAAATTTCACAGGGACTCTACCCAGGATATTTGCTCTTAGAAATTGAATCCTTAATACACGTGTGTCCCATAGAGGCGGCTTTATTCCTTTTTCCTTTGAGCTGTTTTGAAGTGGAACTAACTCCATTGTCAAGACTTTACTATCATAATACAGAGGAAGAATAGGAAAGACTTTCTTGAATTGTTTGACTTGGCTGTATTTTGTGGTTAGTGGGAGATAGATTTGAGTTGCTAAACACCTTGCTATCTTTACAGACAGAGAAAAATACCTAACAATACTTGGGCTGGAGCTGGCGTTTAAAATCTGTTTCACATAACACAATCATTTATTTTCTAAGCAGTTACATTTTTTGACTATAATTTAATTTATGGTCTTGATGACCCAGTGAAAAAATGCACAATTTCTATCAGCAGTTTTGTTGCGTTGATTTTGGTTCTCCAGAAAATGTCACTGTTTTTTGAATGTGAATGTTTTGAAAGATTTTGAGCATTTGATAATTAAAAAAAAATTTATGTCTTGAAATGTAGTGTTGAGTAGGAGAAATGGGAATTCAATTATAAAGTGCCCTAAATTAGTCTGTTTTATTATGTTAGAAGCCATTAATTTCCCCTTGTAGTGAAGTATAATCATGATTTCACCAATATTTAAAATAATAAATGAACTTTTTAGATAATTATGTGAAAATTCTATTTTAAGTATTTGAATTCAATTTTAATATCTAAGATGTCCAATTTAAAACAGAAATTGGTCCAGACAGCTGTTGAAATACCTGTATTGTCAAAACAGTCCTAAATATCAGTTTCGATAGATACCGGTTTACGGGTCTGCAAGCATTTCCTGTCTACAGGTAAAGCACAGATGAAGCATTTAATAGCTAGGAAGCACCAAATGTGATTATGAAATATAATTGACTGTGAGTGCCTTGAGGACAGGGACAATGCTTTATAAATAGCCTTGAATTCCCAGTAACTGGGGTACAAGCTACGTAGAGTAGAGGCTCAACCAAGTGTGTAAAATTCAATTACATCATTTCTTTTTAAAGCTGACAAGAAATTACTATCTCGTAACCACCTTAATTTTATTACAATAAGAGATGATGCTGAGAGCATCAGTGTCTGGGCTTGAGTCTCTCTTTTTTTTTCCCTCCTCTACACACTTTCTCCTTACACGTAGTATGAAAGTCATTTTCCCCGCCTTTCTCTTTGCAAAAGCCTTCCTCTTTTCCTTTGGAGATCATTAGGCACAATGTGTATTAGTTTTTCTCCTTTTATTGTCAGTGCTTGAATATTGCATTATTTGAACAAGCACTTCATCCTTTCGTGGAAAAAGTCCTTCAGAAGCTCTGTTTCTGTTAACACATTCAGGTTGGAAGCCAAGTAATGCTGTCTTCACTTGTACACTGATGAGAGAAGACGAGAATTCAGCCCCTGCATTCCATTCCGTATGAATTTACTCTTTTACCAAAGATGCTTTTCCTTTCTTTTCTAACTTCTCTTCCCCTTTCTTGCCTTCTCAGTCATTTTTTTTTTTTTTGGCTTTGTGGATAAACCTTCAATAATGTCAAATTATTCTCTGTGTATTGTATGATGTTTCTAATTAAACTATTTCAAATATAATAATGACGTGATTTTATTGTTCTTAGCTTTGCTTCCCCTTTTCCCTTCATCGATCAGATTGATATTTTCAAAAATTTTGAACAAAGAGCCTGTGATAAAGTTAGAGATAATTAGGAACAAAACTCAATTCTCTTGGGGATACAAAACTCAGGTAGTTGTATTTCTAGAAAATACTTGTCTCTTGAGAATTCTGAAATGGCTAAATAAGTCACTATTTCCTTTGACAGTTATCTCCTGATCTCTCTTATAGACCATCAAACTGCATAGTTTTGTGTTCAACTTTCTTAAGAGATTTATAATTACAGTCATCCAGTAAACCTTGTATTTATTTAGTGAAAGAACAGATCTCTCTTATCAGCACTGAAATAATCATTGACTTATGCTGTACTTGGCCCTGATGGTGTGCTAAATTTCATGGTGACCCAACCTGCTGTGAACTGTGCAGCTTATGGTCTTAAAAAAAAGATAATAAATAGTTTCAGAAATTAATTAATAAAAGTGGCTGAAGAGCTATAGAGGAAAAGTATACAAAGCTCCTGTGGAACCTATATGGAGTGTAAAGGGGGACCTAACCTACTTTAGTAGTGTTTACTCATCAAGTTTAAAATATGAGAGCCTATCTACTCCATATTTTATCTCCCAGTCACCGTGGTTTCTTATGGCTATTCTACTTCACATTGCTGGTCTGTTGCTTCCTAAACTAAATCTAATGAATTTAGAAGTTAATAGATTTAATTAGTAGCACTAATGGACTTATATACTAAACTAGGAAAATGTTTTCTTCTTAGAACATGTTGACTCCTGAAATTGTATACTAGCTTTACTATATTATGTTTTCACTCTGTGAGACTAGGAAAATGGTGGTGTCATGAACAGAAATAAGGAGAAGCTGAGAGAAAGGTAGGGGGCTGGAGATAAACACAGTAAAAACCATATCTGACTTGACCAGCAAAGTGGGGTTCTCGTCATTCAAAACATCGGGTACATGGATTCACTGAAACCATATGATATTGACCAAGCATTTAATCTTAAATGATTCGGAGGTCACACAAGTCAAGAAATTTTGGTATCTTACTCATCTTTATGAATTTCAATTTATGTGAATGTGCAGAAATGTCAGTTTGTAAAGTTACAGTTGAGTGAATGTGGTATAACACAGAGCATGAGTTTAATCATTCACTGAATATCTCTGCCTGTCCACAGAGGAATAATGATGCAGTACTCAAAACTGTCTAGAAACAAAGTGTACAGATCATTGAAGTAATGTATTAAAAATATGTTCAACTGTGATGACTCACAAGCCCAAAAAACACCTTATCTGGGAAATTTCCTTATCTGTATATGCCTCTTTATTTTTGTATGATGTGTGTGTGTGTGTGTGTGTGTGTGTGTGTATTTGAATAACAGGATAAAATCAATTGTATGACCCAGTTTTAGAAAGGTAATTATTCCACTGGGAAAATTGTTCTCACCTTTCTTGTATTAAATTAACTTTTTAGGATTTATTATAGTGTCATATTTTAACTAATAACTTCACCAACCTCTAACAGAACTTCTATCGTCATCTCTAAATCACAGTGTAAACTGTGATGCTATGATAAAGTATGTCTCATGTTGTGTTGATGAGTTATTTGTGTAATCATTGTACTTTATAGTATCATACTAGATTAAGCCTTTTGAAATTAGGCAGAATTGAATTATGGCTCATCAGTACATATTCATAGTGATTTTGAAGTTGTCTTTTTCCTTTTGGATCATTTCAGTGACAATGAAACATTTCCTTAATTGTGATTATTTTTTTCCCTCAAAAAGGTCTATAAAGTCAAATACAAATAACACTTATAACTTAGCCAAATAATATCTCTAATTCAAGGTTGGACTTTGCTCTTCAGAATTCTCTGAGGGGTGTGCTTGGGCCACTTTGGAGATTGTTTCTTGTTAGTGACTGTTAGTTTTGATCAGCTGGTCATGTGAGTGTATGTCGGATTTCCCTTCCAAAGTCACCATTCCCCTCTGTGTAATTGATTAGCGCTGTCAAGGGAGGTAATCTGAGATTACACCAGGGTCCTTTCCCTCATCAAAGCACCATCCACCAGGCTTATTCTCCATTGACGGCTCTGCCTGAATCAGCCAACACAGTGATAGTTGCCAAATGGTGATTTTCGTTTTCTGTCATTCGTTCTACTGGTAATCTCCTTTATGGAACAGCTTTCCCTTCTTCCTCATTTATTTATTTTTTTTAATGTGTCACAGATTTCTAGTTTATTCAGGGCATTACGATTCACTATTATCCTTATTTATTTTGATGCTCATATTGTCCCAGATTTGGCAAATGGGGACCCCTTTAAAGTAGCTTATGTGTCTTTTGACACGTCCTCATCAATCTTGGAGCACTTCCTTATTTTGTGACAGAATAAGCTGTTCCAGGCTCATCTTGCCCTTTCCCTGCCCCATCCTTGCAATACGTTGTATCTCTTCAGGTGACTGTGGTTCCTTTTCTGTATGGTGTTCAGAAACTAAGATCTGGGCCCTCCCAACAGAGGCTAGGAAACACGTCGACGTGTGCACGTATGCAAGCATTTTTACACACATATACACACCCATGAACACTTCATCTATAGCTATGCGTACATCTGTGTGTGTATATATATATATTTAAAACTAAGTTCGTAATTATACTTCCAATTCTAAACCAACATGTCTTTCTAGCCGTTGCCCTTTCTATGTTTGTAAATACCTGCTCCAGCAGTGAGAAGCCTGGCCCTGCTTAGCCTCAGCATACGCCCTTATTTGCTCAATCATTTTACCTGTTTTCTCTGTCGACTCTCTGTCACATCGTGTGCTGTCTCCTTACTGTCCACCTCCACTGCCCTGTGTCCTTAGTCACCAGTGGATAGCTGCCAACGTGCATCAGCTGCTCCCCTCTGCCCTGGGCTTTCCAGGTGCTCGGGGCCAGCGGGCATGCTCACCTCCATGTATCATCTTCTCTCCCCACCCCTGCAGCTCTCCATGTCCTTGGGTGCTTCTGGGCAAACAACATAGTAATATCTTATGGTCAGCTTTGTACCATTTCAGCACCTTTAGCACTGTTGTTAGAATGTGTTTTCAAAGAAATTTCCAGTTTAAATCAACACTTTTTTTTTTTTTTCAATGAAGGCTTACCCTGTGTGAGGCATCACACTGGGTATATTACAAGAATGAAGATAGACACAGTCTCCACCCATTATGAGACCATGACTAGCGGGTGAAACAGCTGAATTAAATATGATGAATTTTACAAAAAGGGAAGAACGAATGTTGTGGATGTACATTGAACGTGCTTCCCTAGTACCCTGTATTAGTGTCTTCTTTCTCCTCCAAGATTGACTGAATGGATTATTTGGTATTTGTGGTGTGAATATGATATGTGGCCAGGCTAGAGGAAAGGCTTGGAGAGTTGCAGACTCTGGGTATGAGACCAGCACCTTGGTTGGATGGTCTTTCATAGTCTTCCTCTCTTGGTCAGAGGAAAGGCTATTTTTATGACTCATTTTCTGCTTGGTGGGAGGGTACTAGCTGATGTTTCTGAGACAGGTAAGATTTGTATTGTAAAAGGTTTGTATGCTTATGGGGCTTGACCCCGTGCAAAGAGATTTCTCTAAAGCCATTTATAGAATAATAATTAGGAATATAAGTCCAACAGTAGAAAAAGTCATAAAGATACCCTTTCCTAACCTTAGAAAGTAAACACCTGTTAATGAAACTTCACTCATTTGTGTTGTAAAACAAGGCCTGTAGCATATAACATGTTGTCTCTTTAAGGATTTGAAACTATTCAGTGTCCCATGTGAACTTGTTTACTTGTTCACTTAAATATAAACCTTTTTACGTTTTGAACATAATTGCTTAATAATAGTTCAGTGCTACATAAACAAGCTAGCAAAATATTTTCTAAAAAATGTTAAGCCTATGATGAAGACTCCTTGCGTAAAAATTTGAAAACAAAGGTTACCAAGGTCTGATTTATATAATGGTTCTTTCCTGTGGTATTGACTAAATATCTGGGAAGTATGCATTCCTGCCTTATGGCAAAATCCATGTATGAGGTTTGATACGGCCATTCATTATTCAGTATACAGCTCTCCAGGGCATGAGGCCTAAAGAGTAATGGAAGCTTAAAGGAGCTTTAAATCATCTGTCTTCTGTAGATAAAGGTAAAGTGACTTGTACTAGGTTATAGAGCTTGAATGCAGTAAAGCCAGGGGCCCAGACAGAAATTTATCTCTCATGGCTCTAAGTCAAAATCTATGCCTGAGATTTTAGTGCTTCTGGATTTGGTGGTGATGGTAGTGGTGATAATAATAATAACAATGAATTTCATAATCATAACAATTTAACATTTATATTTTTATAAATATATAAATATATTATAAAAATAAATTACATAAATAATTATATATTATATAATTATTATTTAAGAATAATTATAATAATTATTATTTGATTAGCCTAACAGTTTGTAACACCAAGCTTTTGCCAGAAGGTAAGCAATACCGATGGTTAGTAATTACCTGGACCATTTTTAGCACTTAATTAAAATGGGAACAATGTTCGCTTGTCAGTGTTTAATTTCAAGAATCTGATCAGTGAGTTCAGCTTTATCGGTGAGTGATAAGCTGAAAATCTGAATTGTCTTTGGTATTATGGCTGAAATGGTTACATTGCTGGGATCAGGATTTCTGGGCTATTAGGAGGTGAATGGTACAGAGGGAAATATAGAGCTGTGGTGTCTATCATTTGGTAGCAGATGCTGAATGTGGCCTATGAAAATTAGTTTAGCTAGTTGTTTCCATTTCTTAGTTTCTTTTTTGGATTTTTATGTATTTTAAAAGGGAGACAAAAGAACATTGAATTTTGAATATCTGTGTGGTGGGCCAGTAGATGCACCTGTAAGTCAAAAGGAGTATTTCAGAAAAGTACTTGGAGGAGCATTTTGTAGAGTTGGGGCTTGTAGTATGGAAAAATAAATACTAAGTTGCTGCTTTAGAGAAAAGTTGCTTTGCAATTGCAGACATTTAAATCATCCAAGCACATGAATATATGTATAACGTTTTAAAGTATGCTGTGTGGTTAAATGTTTGGAAAAATACTTAAAAATGTGTTAAAAATGTTGGGATATAGTGTCTGAATCTTGTTAAGCAGCAAATCTCAGCAGCATATGTAGTGTTTGGATCTTTGGGCCAGGGTTGTGATGCCTTACACATTACTGTGATTTAATAATGGCTTTTAGAAATTTGAAACTGTTTAAACAAGCTCTACAGTCGTGTTTAAAACTCATTTATGTTGTGATTTGTGCCTTAGTTTTCCTCCTGTATTTGGTTGTTGATTAAAGAAAAAAGTCCAGGTACTGTGGACCCAGCAAAGATGTACAATAAATACTAACCATATTCTCAGGGCTAAAAAGTTCATTTGCCGATGTTTGTAGAAGTGATACTCCATTGTACTTTCTGTAAATGCCATGTCTCCCTGTAAACCCTTTAAGAGGAGAAAAAAAAAAAGCCACCCCCCCAAAAAAAATCACACCCTTATTTTACAATAGCATAAAGACTTTGAGAAACCACCAGTTTTGCCATCTTTGAATATAGCACTTGGAGACTCTTCAGAGACAAAATTGTTTCTGAACTTGGTATTTTGTATTCATTTTAAACCTAATTTATATCACCACAATATGAGCTAGGTATTTTTCCTTTTTTAAGAGTTAGAAACCATAGTTCAGAGTAGTGAAGTAACTTACCCAGGGAAAGAGATTTGGAATTTGAACTCAGAAATGTCTGACCCAGTGTTTCTAATAAATCCAGGTTTTAAACATTTTTTGTCTCGCCTTTCACGTAATGAGTTAAGCTAAATGCCACAAACTGTGTTGGGCACTTACTGAACTAGATCATAAACCGCTTTCCAGCTTTTTGGAGCTCTCTGGGCAGACTTTTCTTCTGTTTGTTCTTCCTTCCACCCCAGGAGAAGAAGCAGGCTGGGAAAGTGATATTCTAGCTCTCTTCTCATTTCATTGTGATTTCTTTGATACTGGAAGGTCATTTTTTTCTTCTAATAGGCAGTAACCACATATGTGAGCCGAGGATAAAAGGGAAATGACACTGGTAGAGTTTCCTTGCCTTAGGTTAACCTGCTGAGTTTCCTAGGAAACAGACATGATTTACAAATATTGATTTGAAAAAGCTTGGAGGAAATCCTAGGCCATTGTTTCTGCCTTTAAAATAGTTTTTCTGAAGAGAGCAAGTTAAATAATTGAATCTTTAATGATCACATTTTATGGAGAATGCATCTTGCATAATAGGTGATTCTGTGAAATTTGCGTTGAGGCTTGTGATTGTAATCTTGGCTGCCTGTGTGGTTTCTTTGTTGGAGAAATGGGGGACCTGTTTTTTTTCCTGTAGCTGAGTACAGTCTAGTCAGTCACCCTTTGATTTTCTGAGCACTGTGCTGAGTGCCAGTGTGAAAGGGGCAGTGGGTACAAAGGAAGGTAAACATAATTTAAGATGCAGCTTAGCGTTTAATTAGAATGATGAACGCTTGTAGTCTGTCTTACGGCAGGCACACTTTTGGAGTTGTTTGAACTTGGTACCTTTCTTACCACCAATTCAGATGAAAACCTTTTGAGTTTTATAATTAAAAGGGGAAGAAGAAAACCTCCAGAAACAGCCTCTGAGCACTTGTCAGCAAATTGACGTAACTGAAAGGAACTGCTCAGGATGTGTGTGTAAAAGTTGAGCCTCTTCAGACCAAAAGAGCGAGCTCATGACATGATGGAAGATGGTAGGAATCTGGGTGGGGAAACCACTACCTTCATCAGAGGATTTCAGGAACGTGTGAGAGATACCAGGTGTGTGTGGGTGTGTGTGTGTGGGTGTGTGTGTGGGGGGGAACTGTGTGTCCTTGATGGTATCACGATACCATGCTGAAGATAACCCAACACACCCAGTGCGATTCTGGAATCAGATATGAGGATTGGCAGAGGTCATCCCTGTAACTCGTGTTCAAAATGGTAACCCCAAGTCACTATGAATAGTTTTAAGTTTTCAGTACATTCTTTGTAAGGAATTGGAAATATGTAACGCAGCTTATAAACATGTCTTTTAAAAACTACAATAAAAAATAATGGCACTGAAAATGTTCACTGTAACAAAAATGCAGTCATCTCGGAGGACTTATTCCTTGAGGAGTCTAGATAATTGAAGTTTCACTGAATGCAGTCATAACCCCCTGACACTTCTAATCTGAAATCCCACGTGGGGTTTTCAATCACATCTCAAGAAAAATATGGATTTGAAAAAAGGGAAATGAACTGATTTTTGTTCTACCTGGGGATTTGAAAAACGTGAACTTTTCAGGCTGGAGGGTATATGATCAGAGCCTATAAAATGCCGACTTAATTGATCAAATCTCAGCAATCTGTAGTAGGACCGAGTTTTCCTCTGAAATCTGAAAGATATTTAAGTATAAAACCAATGAAAGGAAATAATACTGTACACAGTGAGTAGAATAATCGTAGAATATATTACTTACGCGGGGTATTTAACGCTGAAAGCAGGTAGCTTCAGAAATGCTTTAAAAATGTAGCCCAATCAGTAGAACAGTAGATCTAAAAGCCTTTCTGGTTGTGGGAAAAAACATGTTTACTGAGTCCCTCCTATCTGCCAGCCCTGTGCTTCCTTCTGGGGATTCCTGGGCCAGTCCTTTCGCCTCAGAAGTGCACATCTGATGAAGGAGGTGACCCACGTGATCTGTAAGGGAAAGTGCAGAGCGCTGGGGAAGCCCGTTGTGCTCGGATCATTTCTTCCCCGCCACAAAGGCACGTGCATTTGCTTTTTAAAGCCAGGAGCTGTAGTTTTCTAAATCCGTGTATTTTAGAGTTATTAATAATAAAACCAGTGTCCTTTACTTTCCCAGCCCTCAAGGGATTAAAGTATAAATAATTTGAATAAACAAGATTTTAAACTTTTTCTGCTGTTTATGTATGTATTTGTGTGTGTATGACAGGTATTTATTAGTGTACACGTGTAAGAGATGTGTCTAAAATATATAAAATTATATACATCAGAATCTATAAAACATACCGATTTAAATTTTTGAATACATGTTTGTGTAACTTAAATATGGACTATCCCCTAGCTTTTTTTAAAAAATTGTTTTTCACTAGTACACCTAGTGTACTTTGAAATAGTTGGAAAAACTAGTTCTTCCCTAAGGAAGGAATGACTTTCATATGTTTTTACTAGGTAACTTATGTTGAAACAGAGTGGTTTAAATAGTGAATTGCTATTTAAACCAAAGTAATGCTCCTTTATGTTAGTTTGTATTTTTCTTTATTTTACTTATCTAGAGAAATGGGTCTGAGGTGAATAGTCCCTCTCACTGTATATAATTTTTACAGTCATTTCTTGACACTCTGTGTGTGTGTGTGTGTGTGTGCGTGTGTGTGTGTATTTATATATACATATATATGGCATATAATGATATATTTTCGAAAACCTTAGAATTATAACTTTAGAGCTGGGATTCTTTGAAAATTAATGTAGTCTAATTCTTTAAAGTTATTTGTAAGCAAATGATAATGATTATATTATGGTGATTTATAGTTTACAAAGTTCTTTTTCATTAAATGGAGCTCCAGCTTTGCCTAAATCTATGACCTCTGTATTTTAATTTCTTTATTCTTTGTGTCATGTTATTTTGGACATTAGTGTCAGCAAAGATGACTAAAAAAAGAACAATGGAATTTCCATGGAAAGTGGGAGACTTTTTCGATTTGTGTAAGTGTCCATGTCAAATATATTGATTAATAAAATGGGAAGTAGTTGTAAGAGCTAAGGGACACTGGGTCTGATTTCTTCATACAGGTGGTGGAAAGAAGAGGAAAGACCTGTTTTTGATAGCGGAAGGGCAGGAGCGTGGGAAAAGTGAAGAAAATAATTGAATGTTTTCTTAAAGAAAAAGTAGGAGACAAGTGACCTTTCTTTCCCAAGTTTTGGGTTTACTGTCCCCAGTCTGTCCCCAAAGATGATTTAGCCACCTATAAAGATGTCCATGGTGACTTTTTTGTACCTCAGCAGAGCAAATGAAACAGCCATTACCATTCCTACCACTATCTAGTTTAATCTTTCGCAGATGCTTAACTCGGGGTGGTGGTGGATTATGAAGCACTACTTTGCAGTCAGTGAGGGAACTTTTCGAGGAAGGCAGCAACATGGTGAAAATAATGCAAAAAGCTTAATCTGAGCAGCATGCAGATTGGGTTTAATGAGGAGAAACGAGAATCAAGGAGACTAGGTAGAAAGTGAAAATTCTGGTCTAGAATGAAATAAGGGAGTTTTGGAATGCAATAAATAGGTAGAATTAAGAGCATTTCATGAAGGGTGTTTCGACTCCTGAGAATACAAACGAAGAGAAAGAGAGGGAGAGAGGAAGGAGGATTCTGAAGTTTCAGCATTGGGTGATTGGGAGATGCCATTCACATGGGGAGATTGTGGGAGAGCTGATCTGGAGTTAGATTCTGAGCTCAGTAATGGTCAGATTTATGTATGAGCTGATGGTAGGAATTTGAGTGGACCTGTGCTCACATGGTTAGAATTCTGGAACTGGAGCTCAGGTAAGATCTTTGAGTTGGAAAAAGTTGGAAAAAGTAGAGTTCTGAGTGAAGCTTTGAGACATGATTCAACACACTAGGGGGAAACATAGTTTGCCTTTCTTCAAAAATAGCTGTTTCAGCACTTGCCTCCAAGATTATATTTCTGCTCCACTTATCCACTAGCATTTCCTAACTCTGTGATTTAGTCAATTAAGATGTGTTTGATTAGGAGTAAAGAAAATGAACTCAAACTGGCTTTGATAATAAAGGAGACTTTGGTCTGATTATAGAAAGTCCAGAGGGAGGTAGGTCTTCAGGATTAGTTTGGTTTAATGTCTCAACAGTATCATCAAGGATGTATCCAGTTTCTTTCTGTCTTTCTGTGTCAGCTTTAACGTCATTCTGGCTCTTGCTCAAGTGTGCAGGAGTGAGAAGGGAGGTATCTGGTTTTTCACTTGTAAGAATGAGAAGAAGTTGGCTCCTGGCAGCTCTCTCAGGTGAGGAAGCTTCTTTCTCAGATGCCACTTGTGACAAAGATGCTGTAATTCACCGTGACCATGGGATGTTTTTTTTCATTCATTCAGATAGTCTTTAATTTCTTTCAGTAGTATTTTCTAGTTTTCAGAGTGTAGGTTTTGTACTTCTTTTGTTAAATTTATTCTTAAGTGTTTTATTATTTTTGATGCAATCGTAAATAGAATTGTTTTCTTTTTTAATTGAGGTGTAATTGACATAACACTATATTAGTTTTAGATTTACAGCACAATGATTTGATATTCGTATGTATTGTAAAATGATCACCACAGTAAGTCTAAACATACATTACCACACATAGTTACAAAATTTTTTTTCCCTTGTGATGAGAACTTTGAAGGTTTACTCTCTTAGCAAATGTGCAAGTACAGTGTTATTAACTACCAGTAGACATGTTTTTTTAAATTCATTTTAGGATTGTTCATGCAAGTATATAGTAACACAGTAGATTTTTGTATAATGATTTTTGTATCCTGCAACCTTGCTGAGCTCATTTATTCTAATTTTTAAAATGAATTCTTTAGGAATTTTTATGTATAGGATCATGTCATCTGTGAATAGAGTTAGTTTTACTGCTTTCTTTCCAATCTGAATGGCTTTCATTTCTTTTTTCTTGCCCAATTACTCTGGCTAGAACTTGCAGTACAGTGTTGAAGAGAAGTAGCAAGAGCAGACTTTCTTGTCTTCTTCCTGATTCGGGGGAAAGCATCTAGTCTTTCGCCATTAAGTATGACGCAATTTGTGTGTGTGTGTGTGTGTGTGTGTTTTGTAGCTGCCTTTTAGCATGTGAAGAAGTTCTCTTCTATTCCTAGTTTGTTGAGTTTTTATCATGAAAGGGGATTGGATTTTGTCAGATGCTTTTACTGTCTTTAGTGATATGATCATGTGTTTTGTGGGTTTTTTTAGTATTTTGATATGGTATTATTACATTAATTGATTTTCATATATCAAACCAACCTTGCATACCTGGGATAAATCCCACTTGTCATGATATGTAATTCTTTTTATATGTTGCTGGATTTTGTTTGCTTGTATTTTGTTGATGATTTTGTATTTATATGCATAAAACATACCAGCCTATAGCTTTCTTGTGATGTCTTTGTTGGAAATAATTCATTTTTAAATGCCTAGTTTAGATTAGCTGGAATTTTTAACATGTCATTGATGACTAATACTTCTTTATGGGCTTATTTAAGTGCACACATTAAATAAAATGGCATATGAATTAGTCTCTATTATCATATTTTGAAGTTTTTTTTTTTTAGGATTGGAAAGGGAGCACAGTAGCACCTATTTTTACAGTGGAATGACAGAATTTATTCTACTCATTAACCTAGTGTGTTTTCTCTCCACAGTTTGTTTATTTATTTGTTTTTTTGTTTGGTGGAAGTGTTTTTTGATTCTTTGTGTGCGTGTGTGTTTATAGGACTCATTTACCCCATCATTTACCTGAAAAGCAATGAATATATTATATTATGAATAAGATAAAGTTAATTTTATGGAGATTAAGCTTGGATTTGTATTTAGGGTTTTATTGCTTTTTTTGATGATTAGAACATGAGAATTTTACAAATTATAATTGCACAGTTCCACTGCAGGTAGCAGAATTAATTTATTGCACAGGTTTCTTATTTCTTAGGAGTTTGGAACACAGTACAGTTGTTTATAATACAATCCAAAAAATTAAAGCTTATTGTCTTCAAACATCCCCATATGCGTGCAAGTTTGTTTGTTTAATCATGATTCCTTGTGAGTGATTTTAACACTTTAAAATGCTTTCACATTTGTCATCCTATCTGGCCATGATCAAAACCTTGTAAAAATGGTAGAGTTAATATTGTAATCTGAACTTGTCAGACAAACAAATTCAGTCATTTAGAGATCTTAAGTTTGCAGATCTATGTAGTGGCATTAGAAACATAGTAACCTAGATGTTCAGAATCCCAGCCATATGCTCTTTTTTATAAACTAAATCATCTGCATAAAAGTACCATCTAACGACCATCTCTGATTTCCGAATGGCCCTCGTCTTTTTCTTTTTGTTCTTGGTGTGCTAGAGCAGAAAGAAAGCCACAGCCAACAATGTCACCAGCGCAGTAGTTTCTATGGTAGATTAAATTCCTCTGAAGGATGGTATTTATCCTTAGTGGAATTTCTGAGCAGATGATTTACTAAGTAGTAAGAGTTGCTTGGCCTTTGGGCCTGATCTCACCATCTTTCCTGGAGTTTTTAGCAGATTCCTATTTCTTAGGGTCCCCTGATGTTGAGAGAGAGAGAGCAGGACCATATTTTGTCCCCAGTCTGTAACACCCCCTCCTCCAATCACTTATCTCGGTGAAGTTTCTAAGAATAAGAGCATATCGGTAAAACCACCCTGGATCCTGCCCTCATGAGTGCTCTCCTGCTTGAGGATGCACCTGGGTGCATCCTTTTCTGCTCATTAACTCTTTGTGTATTTGGTGGGGCTTCCTTGATAGCCCAGGTCTGGCTTCCTCTGTGCAATGCACTGAGGAACACCAATTCAGTATGTGTTAGTACCTTACACTTTACAGAGATTCTCATTTAATGCTAACAATGGAAGAACTTTCTGTCTCTAATTTACAAATAAAAAACCCCTGAGGCTCAGGAACTTTAATGACAGGACCAGAAGCTGGTACAAACTGGGGCTAGGAACCTGACTTCTCTCAGATTATAAGCTTCCTGAGAACAGGGAGTACATTTTAATCAGTGTTTTAGCCCTGGCACTCAGCACGTATCTTGGCTCATACTTGGATCCCCCAGATGTGTGTCGTATAAATGTTGAGCCCCCGCTCCATACTGTGTGGCTCCCCCCGACTCTGCTATTGTGAGATTGCTTATGCAGAAGATTCTAGACTCTTTACAGGGAACCTGAGGCTCTCTTCTTAGGGCCCAGGGACATCAGCTGCTTTCAGAAGTGAGAAAATCCTGCCAAGATTTTTTTTTTTTTGAAGCCGTTCTGCTGTCTTGTCTCTGACCTACATAACTTCTGACAGAGGACCTGTGTCAACATTCACATCACGTGCTCTTGCTGGTGGCCAAGCTTCTGTGCCTTGTGCTACTGATGGCAGAATTCATAGAGCTGCTGCTTTGGATCTGAACTTGCATGTTGGGCCAGGCTTTCTGTTACTTACTCAACAAGTTGTGTTGTCAGAATTAACCCCAAGTGTGGTTGTTGCCAGAAACGTCATAGTTCTTCTCCAGCATCCTCAGGGGCACATACGTAGAATGTTCTAGACAGTATATGTCTTGGAAGATACAGGAGAGAGGTATAATGGGTTTACGTCTTTAAAACAAAAGATTACCTGCTGGCAGGTGATCATCAGCCTCTCTCTGTGCTTAAAATATCAATGATTTGTTTAGCTTATTTTTTGTTAAACAAAAACTGGTTTTTAAAATTTAAAGCACTTTTACATTTACATAAAATATTAAAAGCTCAGTATAGTTTTCATAATTTTAATTCATAAAAAAATAGAAAGCAGGCCGAAAGTAAAATTTAGCCTGAAATCTACTGCAGCTTTTCCTCATTGAGGCTAATCATCCACTGCAGGTATGGTTTTAGCAGGCACGGACAATCCCTATTCCAGTACAGATACTTGGCCTTTTGCTTGGAAAATGCATGGGATTGCAGTGTTTCTCAGGGTTGGTTCCACTGATAGTTTGCCCCAGACTTAACGAGAAGTATGTGTTCAAATGCAGAGTCCCGGGCCTAACCTCACATGACTAAATCAGAAACTTTTGGATGTGAGGGCCAGGAATGGGCATTTTTACGAGCTCCCCCTTGATTGTGGCGAGCTCTGAAGTTAGAAGCTGGCTGGCTAGTAGATGGCAGCAACGGATCAGAGTCACGGAGATCTTGGATTTAGTCGCTGCAACATTTAAGGCTGCTGCCATATCTGTATGTGGAAATAGGGATGATGTAGTTACCTGAAAGAGGTGCGCGGATCCAGTGAACTCAGTGTCTGGTCCACAGCAAGTGCTTAAGAAATTCTGGGCAGGGCGGGCACAGCCATGCTCGTTACTGTTATCATTGCACCCAAATGACATGATAGCTGCTAGGACTCATCGTCCCCCAAGCAAGGCTGTGGGAGTGTTACCAGACAAATAACTTTGGAGAGTCACGAAGTCAACGCCAGACCCACGGCCCATTTTCACAAAGAGCGTTATTGCTGCACGGCCACCCCGTTGGTTTAAGTATCGTCCGTGGCTGCTGTGGACCCTTGGGCTTACACAGCCAATGATATTTACTCTCTGGCTCTTGACAGGGGAAGTTCGCTGACTCCCGCTCTCCTCTCTGTGAATGTGGTTTTTCCGTGGAAGCTTCAGTGACGTTCATCCGTGGTGCAGAGGCGGTCAGGCCTTGTGATAAGAGTGCTGGTGGCAGCGGCCAGTGTTCCTGTCTGGGCTCCAGTGGTCCCACCACACCTGCCGCTTCGCGTCTTTACGCAGCGCCAGCCCTTCTTCGGGCCTTTCTACCACCGCCTTCTCACTCGGCCTCAAAAGCAGTGACGGGGTCCGGGACCATTTCAGCATCCGGGAAGCTGGCTGCCTGAATGCTTTCAAGACCGCCCGGGACTCAGGTGTCAGAGTCCCCACAAATAGCAACGTGGGAAGGGGAACCAGTTTCCAGAGAACATGCATTCGGAGTCATGTGCCCTGGTGGGCCTTCTCACTGCCCAGTTTGAGTTGACATTGAATTCTGGAAACGCGTTATCATTCATCTCCTACCCCTTCTACGTTAGAAACCACAACCAAGCCCAACTATCAGATGAGGAAAAACAATCCAAAATTGACGGAAAGCTGTAGAAGGATATTATTACGGAAACAATTGCAGTCTCATTCTCTAAACCTAAAAGTCCAAGTGAAGATACAATTGTTGAAATTTGTGGTTATATTTCACAAATTAAGGTCACCGCCTAGAACTTCTGTTCAGCAAGTATGGTATCAGGCTCAAGCGTACGCGCGACAATTAATTTACAACATTTTGATATTTTCCAGCAGGTTTTTTTTTTTTTAATTTATTTATTCATTTTTGGCTGCGATGGGTCTTCATTGCTGCGTGCGGGCTTTCACCAGTTGCGTCGAGCAGGGGCTACTCTTCGTTGTGGTGCGCAGACTTCTCATTGCAGTGGCTTCCCTTGTTGCAGAGCATGGGCTCTAGGCACCCAGGCTTCAGTGGTTGTGGCACTCAGGCTCAGTAGCTGTGGCTCGCAGGCTCTAGAGCGTAGGCTCAGTAGTTGTGGCATATGGGCTTAGTTGCTCCGCGGCATGTGGGATCTTCCTGGACCAGGGCTCGAACCCATGTCCCCTGCATTGGCAGGTGGATTCTTAACCACTACGCCACCAGGGAAGTCCCAGCAGGTTTAATAACAAGAATATCTCATTTTTCCAAAAGTCCAAGTTCCATCCTTCTTGCTGGAGCCTCTAACGTTGTCATGGGCTTTAGTTGGGAAAGAACCTCTGCACTGTGGTTTTTACATTTATTCCTTAGCATAGTTCCTTATGCCCCTTGGGGCAGATGATGAGGTGTCTCCATTTTTGCATGTGTTCATGATAGTAAGACAGACATCTCTTAGTTGTCAGTAAAAATGTTTGGAGAGATTGAGAAATTAGAATGCTATTCTGTGTTCATGTGGGTTTGATTATAGGTGCTTTTCGCTTATATTTCTGCATCTTTGGTGTTTTGTGCCTTTCTCTGTGTGTGTCTCATTCCTCCTCTACTTGGTCCCCTAACTCCATTCTTCCTTTTGTCCTTTAACTAGTCATGATAGGTATGTATCCCTTGGGCCTTGCTTCTCTAACTAGTCATGATATATAGTATACCCCTTGGGTCCGGTGTTTATGAAGTATAACTAGCATAGCATTAAATGTTTCTCTTAAAAAAAAAAGCTTCCTGCCAAACTGTAATTAAAAGTCTTTTTATGTGTCTCTTGATTAATATTTTTATTCGCTCACAGACTCTCTAATAAGGAGAGTTCCCGTCCCCTGTTTTCTTGGCCTCTTTATGTTGCTGGCTCCGGGTGTTTGATTGCTTGATGGAGCCGATAAAATTCCCCTGATGTTTCCTACTCACTCTAAATTTGGAATACACCTACAGTATTCTTTTAGGCCTTATTGTTTCCTAGACCATCTATTTAAATACAGTCCTAAAGCTTAAACGGAACACTGTTATTGTGGCTAAGAATAATATGTGTAACGGAGCAGTAGATTAGATTTCATTACCATCCTCATAACCATGCAAAAGCCAGCGCTCCCACAAAGCACTCAGTAAGCTCTCGTGATTATTAAATTTTGCCAGTACCATGGTAAGTTTATAATGGTTACTTGCAGTGATTTGTGAGTGGAGTGGAGGGAAGAACTTGGCCTTTAAATCCAATGGGGCCGCTCTAAAACCCTGATGTTTGAAGCAGAAGCAGAGGCATCCGTAAGGACGGTAGTCAAGGGGAAATCTGTTGCCCATCACTGAACAGAAAACAGTATCATCTAATGCATGGTTTTAATGCATCTGAGGCAGAGCAAGGAGCTTTTAGTGTATTGTATTGTATTGAGACTTCTATGAACTTGAGAACGTTTGCAGCCCTTTTATAGGGAGTGACTGACTTGACGCTCTTATTTCAATTTCCTTTTATTGTTTATCAGAAAACCTTTCTATTTGTTTCATAATCCCAGATTTTAATTGGATTTTGAGACATAACATCAAATTCATCAAGTGAGTTGAATGTAAATTATTTTTTAATAGTGAACCTTCTGTACTGGTTCTGTGACATTAAAATACATGATTCTGTCATTTGAATTATTCTGTTACACTTTATGATCCTGTGCTTATGTTCTTGCTTTTCCTCAGCTTAAAAGTCCCGTCTGCTACTTCCCTCCCCACTCTATACCGTCTTCTAACTATTCCAACTTTCAAAACCCGATTCCTAGTTCATATCCCATCTGCTCCGAGAAGCTGTCCTGCTTTCCAGAGTCAAAAGTGAATGATTTCTTTTGTTTGCATTTTAATTTTTGTACTTTCTGTATGTCAGAAAGAGGCATTTTGCCTAGACTTCTATTTCACAGCTATTTTGTTAGTTTTCACTGATAGGTATCATATCAGGCTGAACCATATGAAATTACCATTATTCAACTATTTTCGAGCTAACAAAACATCAAGTTAATAAGGTCAAACCTCATACGTGTTTCATCATGAACTGCACAAACTTTTGAAAATAAATGATGATCTGAGTTACTTAAAACACATCTTGGACTTGGATTTACATATCTCTCTGTTCTAGAGCACTTGCTGAGTTATGGACATGACAAATGTATTCAAGAAATGTTTGTTGAAATGAAATCAGTTGGACTGTCTAAATTATCATTACTTTTTATAAACAGCTTATAATTGATTTAGAAATGAGACCTGTTCTGTGAGCCACACCCATTTAATGCCAGCATATACAGGAGTCCACTGTATACTTTGGTGTACATTGTCCAAACCATTAGAGTATTGTCACACACGTAAAGTTAAACTTCTTGTCTCAGTCACTGTTACTTACGTTTTAGTTTTACATTGTTACCTTGGTTGAAATATTTTTCTTTCCTTTGCCTATACTTGTCTTATTTTGCTTTACTTAATGCAAAAATAAGAATTCTTTTATTTTCTAATGTTCCTCTCTGAAAATGTTTTACCCACCTAACTCTTGGCTGAAGGTCTGTCCGTGTCCCCCTCCTCAGAAAATCCTCCCTGGCTTGCTTTATTTAGCCATGGGGAAGAAAAAAAATCCTTTCCTTCCTTTGAAATATTTTTGTGCTTGCTAAAGGTCCAGTTAAATCACAGGAGATAAAAGTTGTACTGACAACCTTGGACATTCTCTGTCGTTTGCCAGAAATAGCAAACTAGATACTCATCTTGTACAAAAATATGTGCATGTTCATCCTTACTAAAAACATCTTGTATTTGGTAGAGGGGTAGAAGTCTAAGGCAGCTCGTAGTGTGGAATCTTGGGCTGGGGCCCATGAGGTGTGGTTGGAGGGGAAGAAAGGATGGTGCTGAACAAATGGAGAAAATTATGCTTTTTTTCTTTATTGACAGGTTCGTTAGTTTAATAACATGTCATCTCTTTCTTAGCTACTTGCAATACAGTGTGATTTCCTCAAGACCTTTCTGTTTTAGCTCACTTACGCTTTTTTCCTAACTAGAAGAAATTTTACATGAGAAAAGGTGATTCTGGAATTGGAAAGAAAGCTCCATCTGTAAATATATTGAAATATTTTACAGCATCATGCATAAATACGGTTTTGTGAATTTCTTTTGTTTTTGTATCAACGATTTTGCCATATAATACTTTTAGTTAGGGTAAAAATTCTGATTGGCTCTTTTACAAGCTCTTGAGGCATGTGTAGACATTTTTCATTTTTAGACAGATCCCAGTAGTTGAGGTTGCTGGAACATGAGATTCTATGATCTATGTAGTTGAAATTAGTATAACAATTAAATAAGGTGACTTATTCTCTGATAGGAGTGGAGTAAGGGAACAGATTATTGTAAATGCATAGAAGGAGGCTTTCCATGCCTGTATATATGTATGTGTTTCTGTTGTTCCAATGAATAATTCAGTAAAACGCACTAGATCTTGTTGAGCATGGATTGTAAACTCAGGGGTAGAGATCAGTGTATGTCCTATGCCTAGGACGGTGCCTTGCACATGGCAAATCCATAATTATTACCTGTTGAGTGAATGGTTGAGTTGATAAATAAAATACCTAGTTGCTTAATACCATGTGATGAGCTCTAAGGAACATAGAAAAAACATATTAAACGTGGTCCTTGAGGTTGTAATTTAGAAGTAGAGACAAAAATCGGTGCATTCATGGAGAGTGATTTGTACTGAAATCTATAGTACTTAAAGTAATTTTTTTAATAAAAAAGGAGATGAGGCAACTGTAGAGATAGCGTCATTTACTAATGACCGAATACCTATTTTGCACTATTTATTGTGCTAAGTGGTTTACATATATCATCCCAGTGAATCTTCATAATAAATCTGTGATTATTATTCCTGTTATTCCTCCATGACATAGTCAAGGTTCAGTATCTTTCTCAAATCACCTAGCAGTTAAGTGGCAGAGCTAGGTTGTGAGACCTATTTTGTCTGCCTATTTTACTGCTTTGCTGTATAATTGCTTTTCTAGTCTTCTAGAACTGTCTGGACCAGGATTGGCCCACGATGGTAGTTGGGTACCAGGAGTTCTCTGGACTCCACAGATGCAAAAGAAGACTTGGGGCTCTTCCTAAACCAAAAGTGTAAAGCAGATACTGCTGTCAGTGGACCTGGGCTCCACCCATTGGCATCAGTGCAGTGATGGGGAGAGGGACTTGAAGGGACTGCCTTTGTCTCTTCTGTCATAAGTATCAGTATTAAAATTCATCCATTTTTAGTGACGTTTGTAAGAAAATCAATTTCCATTATAAGAAATACTTTACATACACCTATAAACATTTGTTAAAAACAAACTGAAGGTTCAACATGGCTGCCATTGTCTTTGAGTTACTTTCGGTTAGGAAACTGATACAATTGATAGATCTCTGTCTGCTGGTTTTGGTCTCTCACTTGGGGAGCTTTTTACACATACTAGTATTTTAACCCAATCTCCGGAAAACCTATCAGTAGGTTTGTGATGGGGATCAGGAAGTCTATGGATTGATTACTTTTTAAAAACCATCTAACCATTTTTGAACATACAGTTCAGTAGTGTATATTCACATTGTCTGTGCAACAGACACCCAGAACTTTATTGTACAAAACTGAAACTATATCCATTAAAACAACTCCCAATTTCTTCCTCTTCTTAGGCCCTGGTAACCAGCAGTCTATTTTCTGTTTCTATGAATTTACCTATTTTAGATTCTTCATATAAGCGAAATATACAGCATTTGTCTTTTTGTCACTGGCTTATTTCACTTAGCATAATGTCTTCAAGTTTCATCCATGTCGTAGCATGTGATAGGATTTCCTTTTTAAGGCTGAATAATATTCCATTGTATGTATATACCACATTTTGTGTATCTGTTCACCTGTCACTGTACATTTGGGGAGCTTTGACTTCTTGACTGTTGTAAATAGTGCTGCCATGATCATGGGTGTGCAACCATCTCTTTGAGACCCTGATTTCAATTCTTTTAGATATATACCCAGCAGTAGGATTGCTGGATCATATGGTAGTTCTTTTTTAATTTTGTGAGGAAATGTCATACTGTTTTCCATATCAGTTGCACCGTTTTACACATTTTATATTTCTACTAACAGTGCAGGGTTTCAGTTTCTCTATATCTTCACCAAAACTTAATTTTATTTTATTTTATTATTTGGGTTTTTTTTGTTTTTGCTTTTTTTTTGGATTGTGGCCTTCCCACTGGGTATGAAGTGTCAGAAAATCTTTTAAAAGCCCACTGGTGATTCTGATGGTAGATTAAAATGTGTAAACCACTATCTGAGCACATCTTTGTGTTGCAGAGACTACAATAGTGCCAGCTTCAGGAATCAGTGTCTAGAACTTTATCTTTAGTCCAGTGAGAGATGACTCAATGTTTTTTCAAAAATAGAAGTTTTTCAGGAGAAGTTACCTTATCAAGTTAGCTAATTGGCTGGGTTGAATTTAGGTACTTCCTAGTTTAAGATTTTTATTGTCTTGTGATTTTGTTTTGCATACTGTTTTTTTCTTGTGGAGATATATTTTATTATTATTTTTAATTGTGATAAAATACACATAAAATTTACCATCTTACCATCTTTTAATTGTTTAGATCAGTGGCATTAAGGATATTCAGATTTTGTGCAGTTATCACCGCCATCTTCAGAACTTTTTTCATCTTTCAAAACCAAAACTTTGTACCCTTAAGCAAGAATTCTCTGTTCCCTCCTCCTTCCAGCCCCTGGCAACTACCATTCTACTTTCTGTTGATGAGTTTGACTACCCTAGGTGTCTCATATAAGTGAAATCATAACAGTTTTTTGTGACTGGCCTATTTCAAATTTAAAAAATTTGAAAATATTTTGTTGCAACATTTTAAACATGTTTATTTAATTAACCTTTATTGAGTCCTTTGGGAATAGAATGCCATGTATCTGCACATTCCCTCCCCCAGGAGCCTCCTCACACACCTTGTAACATCTCTGAAGGCAACTTAGCATTGTATACTAGTTTAATTGACAGAGGTTTTGTTTCTTGCACATAAAATAATGGTACATTTTACAATTGATGGGAACTTGTTTTCGATGATGGTAGGGTAGGTGATTTCCGTAAGGTAAAATGATTACCTAGAAAACATTCATTTAGGGATGCCCTTACGATTCCCAGTAAATGTTTTAATTTAACTAAAGAACAGAAAAGCTATCTGGTATCATTAATCAGCACATTCGAATCATTACTCTGAATGATTATGCTTCATTTATTTTGTGTCAGAATGTTTTCCACACAATAATAGAGAATAAAAGTGCATCATTAATTACAGTAGAGTAGCTCACACATGTGTGGGTATATGTATTTCCATATCGTCTCACAATGAGGGAAATTTAATGTAAGAAATAATCCTTACCAGAGTTGAAGATTCAATTAAATAATATTACATTTAGGACCATTTATAATTATGCCTTATAAAAGTTTTCAGTAATGCTTGAAAAAGTTTGTAGAAACATTTCCATATACTTGTGTCTTCTATTTATAAATGACAAGCATTTTTAATAATAATGTTCCTTCCAGCTCTTTCCCTTTCCCATAGCTGTCTGGACTCTTGTCAGAAAACCACAAAACAAACACACAAAACCCACTTGCAGTATATAATTACACTATTATAAAAACACACAGTATTGTCCTAGGTTCAAAAGGCAGATGAAGGAAGTCAGCCCCTAGTTTGTTTCATCAGCTGCACTTACTTTCCAGAGTAGAGGACTTAATTTATAGTTCAAAAACCTCTTAAAAGACATATGTCTCTCTTTTAGAGATGAGAAGATACATAGACAAGAAAAACAAGTAGTTTAAGTGATGCTACAGGAAAAAGGGGGTGGAGAACAAAGTTTGAAAGGTTCTTGGAGAAAGTTACAGTCTCTCTCTGAACTCTGTCCTCTCTCTTTTTGTAAGAAAGCCAAAATAATTTCAACACTCTTTTTTTAAGCACCAAACAGTTCTCTAATGTTTTCTTAAATATTGCTTTAGCTTATTCTTACAAGGAATTTCTGATGTATAATTTTTAAGGAAATTTTGAGTAATTTGTCCAAGAATACTCACCCTAGTCAGAGCTAGGATTTGGGACCTCTGACTCTTAGGACCATTTCATTTCCACCACATCACACTTAGTGATTCACTAATAACTTCATCACGCTTTGTTCCCTGCTCCCTCCCTAATTATATCATTTATTTCAGTATTTTAATGTTAATTTTTATGGTTAAAAATTTTTGCTATAGGCTGTGAGTTTGAAAAGCTGTTGAAGCCAAAATTCTTCCAGTATGGAATGTACCTATGATTTTAGGAGAATATGAAAAATAAACTAAGATTTATACTAATATTTTGTGGAATACCTATAGTCTGTATACAACTATGAAAAAACTCATTTTTCATGTAACTAAGAAAATAAACCTGCTTTAAAAATTTCTCTTTTTTAACAGCTTTCTTGCGATATAATTCACATACCATATAATTCACCTATTTAAAGGATACAACTCAGTGGTATTTAGCATATTCACAGAGTTGTGCAACAATAACCACAATCAATTTTAGAACTTAGAATACCTACTTTTAAAAGTAGAAGTGTTCAGGGACATCCAGGTGGTTTTCAGTTTTTGGCTGTTACGAATAGAGCTGCTTTAAAAGAAAAAGTATAGGCAATTTTAACAAAATAATCTTTAAATTAATGTCAGAATCGTATGTTTGAAAACCTTTAATTATATTGTAATTATTTCTCAGCTATTTAGAGACATTTTGTGCCAGTGCGCTGAGCTGAAAAACTTTAAAAAAAATTTTTTTTTTTTTGGTTATATCAGTGACTTAGTGTTTCTCTGTTCCTGTTTTTGTAAGGTTTTGGTCAGGAAGGTGAAGTGAACGATGTTTGCTTAAACAAATGACTTTCATGTATTACTGTAGGAGCTATAAACATACACATGGTTAGATTTCTGTTTTAGCTTATCAAGTTCACAGTGGATCGCAGGCAGAACATTTTATGTAGCATTATTTATCAGGCAGTAGTTCTCAATCTAATGCAGATTAGGATCACATGAGTATTTAAAAATACCAGCACCTTTATCTACTCCTCAGAGATTGTAATTTAATTGATAATTCAGCATGGGACCCACGTGCCAGGAGCTGGCCAATTTTAAGTTTCCTATATGATTCTTCTGTATGGCCAGGATTAAAAACCTGTTTTAGATTCTTGCTGTCAAAAACATTATTTGAAAATATTTTACCTTTTGTCTGTCTGAAGCCTAAGAAAAAGAACTGATTAAATCAAGGCTAGATTAGAAAGTAGGAGAGGGAACCCTAAGTAAATCACTAGGCAGCACCTCTGAAGCTCATTTGCCATACTGTTGGTCTTTGCATCCTCCGTACTTAGCAAATGCCTGCCCTGTAGAAGTTCCTTCCTTCTTTTCTTCCTTCCTTCGACATTTATTAAGTGCCTACTGTCTGTTCCAGCGCTCTTTTATACCCTGAGGATATAAATACAATTTGGAGTCCTTCTTACATTTGAGTTGGCAAAAGATGCATGATAAATATTTGTTGAGTTGAATAGAATCACAGCTGAGCCCTCTTGGCGTACTGCTGTGCAGTGCCTCAGATCCCTTGTAGAAATTATGCCTTTTTGATATCCAGGAACATTCCAAGCATTGTTTGTCATTTCCTCATTTGTCTGCTCAGGGACACCCCACATCTAGCCAGGCTTGAGTCATCAGGATAGAGTTGGTTAGGATGAGTAATTTAGGTCTCACTTCTCCATATATCACAAACACTTGGGTCCTACCAGCAACTGAGTTTTGGGGAAGCTCAATGTCAAGTTAGATGACGGAGACGGGGAACACGGACTGGGGGTTGTAAATGAGAGAAGTCTGTCCCTGGAGGACTTGGTCTTAGAAGCCAGGCTTCCATTCAGCCCCATGGCACATTTTCTTTTCTGAGAGCAGGGGAGGACGAGGCATGGTGTGTTTCTGTAGGAGTTTATACGTTCTGACTGGGTTGATCGTCTCTCCTGTGCTTCCCTACAATTGCTTGACTATTTTAGCGTTGACTTTACTTATGGAAAAAAAGAGAGCTTAGAACAAAATAGTAAAATGTCCATGTGTGTGCATGTGAGCCCAGCACACACACACACCCACACACACACACATACATACATATATTTAAGAGTGAGAAAACAGAAGCAGATGGGGCAATAGTTTGTTTTGTTTTGTTTTTTTAAGCAGTGATTTTTTTTTTAACTCAGTTATTTTTAGCTTTTCCAGCCTTTCAGCATATAGCAAATACCTTCTGAATAAGAGTAAGTGGGTGTGTGTTGCTGGCTTTTGTATCTTGCTGTGGTGCTCCTGATGGAAATATAACACAGGGGAAGAAAGAAAGATTGCAAGGTTTAACAAGGCTTTCCTCCTGGTTGAGTCTTTGCTGCCACTATTGGCATTATTAAATTTATATATGCAATAGTGAATAATAATATCTAAAGTCATAGCATGTCCCATGTTTTTAGGAAAATATTTTAACAAATACATTCTGCTTTTACTTTGTAAATGAAACATTTAGTTGTTGAGGTTTTTTTCCCCTCACACTGCATTCCCCCCTCAACTCCTACACTTTTTATTGGGGCCGTTTGACTTGTTTATTTTGTTTTGCAAAGAATTTATTCTCTGGACACGTGTGGATTGGCATGTGCCTTTTAAAGACTTTTGTTTGTTGGGGAGCTAGACGTATACCAAAGGAGCTTCTGTGTGGCCACCATTCAAACAAAGCTTCCTAATTTCAGTGTCATTGAGTCAGCAGCTGGTGCAGCTGAATTCAGAGGAGCAAGCATAGTTATTGACTGTTTTCTCTAAAAACAGCCTGAACAAAGCATTTCCTTAAGCAACGCTGAGCAGGATCTGGAACTTCCTATGCCTCAAAAAAGTCTTAGAAAGGTTGGCGGAAGTGCAGAGGTCAACGTTACTGCATGTAATTCCTCTCCTCCACCCCTGATCCATGGTAATTGACTCCTTTAAAAAAAATCTCGTATTTTAAAATCATAGGATCAGCATCTGTAAGCAAAAAACAAACAGAGAAACAAGAAATAATCAGTTAAGTACATGGTCATATCAGCTAGATAATCGTTAGTAATGCCAGAGGAGTGTAAAACACAAATGCTGGTTAATTTAAGAAGAAAGTTTCGAAAATTGTAGCTTACGTTGTAGTGATTGTGTGCTATTTTTACATATGTTATTTTTTTTCTTGTAGATAGGTAAGGGGAGTAATCTTTTATATAATTTATATTTCTTCTATAGAGATCTTTGAAATGGTAGAGATCAGGAGTTGGCAAGAATTCATTCATACATTTTATTTTTAAATTTAAAAAATACATTTATTTATTTATTTTTGGCTGCATTGGGTCTTCGTTGCTGCGCGCGGGCTTTCTTTAGTTGCGGCGAGCGGGGGCTACTCTTCGTTGTGGTGCGCGGGCTTCTCATTGCGGTGGCTTCTCTTTTTGCAGAGCATGGGCTCTAGATGTGCGGGCTTCAGTAGTTGTGGCACTTGGGCTCAGTAGTTGTGGCTCGCGGGCTCTACGGCGCAGGCTCAGTAGTTGTGGTGCACAGGCTTAGTTGCTCTGCGGCATGTGGGATCTTCCGGACCAGGGATCATACCCATGTCCCCTGCACTGGCAGGTGGATTCCTAACCACTGTGCCACCAGGGAAGACCCATTCATACATTTAAAAAAATAATCATGCTTTCATTAATTTTTCTTTTTAGTGAGTATCTACCGTATAGCAGACACTCTGTTAAGTACTCATAGGGACAAAAGAAATGCATGATAATATGCAAACAGTTAAGTAATAATAAAGGTGGAATATAATTTGGGGAGAAGGTAAGTGGCATAGATCTGCTTTCATTTGTTTTATTTCCAGATAAATTTGTATTTTCAGGTAAAAAAATTTTTTTTTTGTAGCAATAACTTAAGGGTTCATAAGGAGGTTTGAATACTATCCCTGCTTTCTGTACTTTTGTGATCTAAGTGTCTATGAGATATTGCCTACTTGTTCCAGGGGGAAGGAAGATTAGGAAATGTTATTAGATTACATTGTGTTTTACGTTTTTCTGGTAACACATGTAGAATTTCTCATCCTTTTCCATTGGCATCGATTTAAAATAAAAATCATTGTATAGGGTCAGACTCATGGCCAGTCAAGGAGGGTCATGTTTCTGGGTTGCCCCTTAAAATAGTCCACTGACATCTTAATTTCTTTAAACTGCTACTTGGTTCCGTTGAATCCATTTTAGTTTTCTATTCGTTATTTTTTTTAACTTAATAAAATTTAGTCTCACAGATTAAGGAATTATTTTACGTAGGTTTACTGCCTGCTTTACAAAATAATGACTTTTTCTTTCCTGAATCTTATGTATATTTCTCTCAGGTTTTAATGAGGTAGACCTGAGTGTACTGCGGCCAGGGTTAGATGGACAGGTTGTGTTATAAAATCATACCATGGGGGCAGGTATGATTCCATAGATTATTTGGCTTCTGTTTCTAGACCAAGACACCACGTTATTTTTATATGGCCCTTCCACATTCTCATAATCATTAAATTGTGAGTAGGTATCGCCTTTAACATGCATTATTTAGTAAGGTCTGGTGGTTAACACTGTGAAGAGCATCACAGCTCTGTAAAGGTAATGTTGTATGCTTTATTTTTAGTTCTATTTGGGTCATGTTTAAATTTTAAAAATATTTTTGTGAGTTAAGAGTGTCCTAGAGAGATACCTTCGAGTTGTTCATAGTGCCTTTGGGCACATTTCCTAAGTTTATTTATAACTTGCCACCCATGATGCTATAAACATCTAAAACTGATTTTTTTTTTCTCCTCATGAAATGAATTATCGGGGAAATGTTACAGACCCACTTCCAGAGTCTCAGGAGGGCCCCTGCATTGCACACAGGGGGTGGGCGTTTAAGACTTCGTTGCCTTCCTTTCTCATTCCTTTTTCCCAAACAATGCCACTCTCACCCTCATAGGTAATGTCTGTGTCACCGAGACAGTAGGTCTCTGTGTGAATAACTTTCTCAGCTTTTCACTTGATTAATTTGTGGGCTTACCACAGCCTAGCTCTCTACCCGTTCCTTCCTTCCCATTCTGAGACAGGCGAGTTCTTTGAATTGGGGGTGTCCTGACGTCGGTCCTCTTAGAATCCGGGTCCTTCCTGGCTTTTGTGAAGTTGGGCCCCTCACCTTGTATCCCATGACTGTTTTCATCTCCTCCTCCGTTTATGAAAATCTCTCAGGTTATATCATCTTAAAAAAACCAACTTCTTCCTTTATGTTGTTCCATTCTCTAAGAAGTACCTTCACTTTCTCTTTCACTTCAGTTGAAGGAATGTTTCTTAAAAGAGCTCTTTTCCACTTCTTGATCTTCACATGCCAACTCAAGACCCTTGAGCTTATGTACCTGCTACCAAGCTCAAACTTCCTTTGCTAATGGTCTCGTAACTGCTAAATACGGTGGTGTCATAGTGATCTTATTTGACCTTGCTTTTGCAGTTGATGTGGCGGATTGCTTGCTTCTTTAATTCCCTTCTGTTGGCTCCCATATCATGCCCAAGCTCTTGCTCCTTCCTTTCTGACTGTTACTTCTAAGACTCCTGTATGGGTTTATCTTTTCCTTCTTGCCTCTGAAGTTGGAATTTGGAAGCGTTTCATCTTTCTCCCTCCTTTCTATATTTGCCCTCCCTGAACGTGTCCAGTTATTTCTAGCCAGCTTTTAATTAAATATCTCCTTTTGGTTATATAGTAGCATTTCAGACTCATCATGTCCACAGCTACATTCTTTATTTGTTCCTTTAGAATCCTGCATTTCCCGTTTTTATTTATTTTTTTAAATTAATTTTTATTGCAGTATAGTTGCTTTGCAATGTTGTGTTAGTTTCTACTGTACAGCGAAGTGAATCAGCTATGTGTATACATATATCTCCTCTTCTTTTGGATTACCTTCCCATTTGGGTCACCACAGAGCACTGAGTAGAGCTCCCTGTGCCGTACAGTAGGTTCTGAGTAGTTATCTGTTTCATACTTAATAGTGTATATATGTCAATCCCATTCTCCCAGTTCATCCCCCCTCCCCTCCCCCCGTATCCATACATCCGTTTTCTACGTCTGTGTCTCTATTTCTGCTTTGCAAATTCCTGTTTTATTAATGAATCTTTGACCACCAGGTGCTACATCCATCCCTCAACCTGGGAACCATACTTGACTTACCACTTACATCTCTCATCAGTCACCAAATCAGGCTGATTTTACCTCCTCAATATTGTCCTTCTGTTGTTTTATTTTATTTTATTTTATTTTATTTTTTAAACAGTATTTTTTTTTTTAATCCTCTTGGGCTTTGCTTTTTTTTTTTTTAAAAATAAATTTATTTATTTATTTATTTATTTTTGGCTGTGTTGGGTCTTCGTTTCTGTGCGAGGGCTTTCTCCAGTTGCGGCGAGTGGGGGCCACTCTTCATCGCGCTGCGCGGGCCTCTCACTGTCGCGGCCTCTCTTGTTGCGGAGCACAGGCTCCAGACGCGCAGGCTCAGTAGTTGTGGCTCACGGGCCTAGTTGCTTCGCGGCATGTGGGATCTTCCCAGACCAGGGCTCGAACCCGTGTCCCCTGCATTGACAGGCAGACTCTCAACCACTGCGCCACCAGGGAAGCCCCTGTTTTATTTTTTTTGAATAGGCTGTTTTCATAACCTAGTGTCATAACTGGTCTCTTTCTGTATTAACCTCCATCCATTTGCTAAACTGGAAAGATACTCTGCTAACATACAAGTATGACGGTGTCATTCTTTTGTTTAACGTATAATGATTCCCCATAATTTATAGTCTGAAACTTAAATAACTTTGTCGCTCGTGATGCAGCTCCCACCCTCCCTTTCCAACCTTTCCACGGTTTGGGAACTTTCGGTGTCTGGGACCCGTGGTGCTCCCTCACGCGGCTCTGCTTTGGCACACGGGCTGTGTCTGCATGTGCCTGAACTCACACAGCTATAGCCTCACTGACACTATCAACTCACCCTACTGCTCTTCAGACTAAGTTATTTTCTTTTCGACACTTCATGTTTATTTTCAGTGCTTGGTATACTGGATAGCTATTCTTTGTTAGCACATCCATCTACCCCATTAAATCGTCACTTATTGAAGGGCTGAAACCTTCTTCTTCATTGTATCCACAGTCCCTGTTATACTGCCTGGCACATAGTAGGCATACCGATAAGTACAGTAGAGCTTTCTCAACAAAAGAAGTAAGAATCAATAGTTGGTCAGTTAGTCCGGAAAGTTATTAAAATAGAGAAACATAGAAGTGATGTATACATATCTTAAATATTTTAAACATAAAACTTACAAATGCATTTTTTGGCAACCCTTTGATATAAGGCCAAGACTTTTTCTTCCAGTTTCAATTCACAGATGGGATTCAGTATTATCTTTCGTACCAAAACCAATAGTGGATTATCTGTTATTTCCAATTTGTTTATTTTTAGAGTGAAACTAAAAACCTTAGAAACACTTTTGAAGATATTTTTGATTTATTTTTCTCATTGTACAGTTATGATTGCACATGCCTTATTCAGTGGCAGCTTTAAAAATTAGTATTTTATTACGGTCTAGTCTTTGAAAATCTTGAAACCATTCAACGTATTTTTCATAGAAACAGATATTGTGCTTCTTTTCGTACTCCAATTTCACTGCTTTAAGTCATATATCATTGAATAAAAATCACATTATTATAATAAAGTATAACTGCTTGAACAGGTTTACGATCAAAACTACTCTTACTACAGATATGGCTCAGCTGATGGCAGCAGAGGCCCTTGCTCTGCTCAGGAAGGAGGCTGCTGGTTGGGAACATTCCAGGTGCATCAGTCAATATGATTTACAAAGGGAGTGGAGATCATTGGTTCATCTGGACAGTTGGTTAAGTGGAAGTTGGTTAAAAGCATCCTACCGTGTTTGTCAGATTGATGCTAAAAGATGTTATCTCTGTTACTTGGCATTTTGGTAACTAAGAGAGCTGGATAGAAACGTGCCTGCTTTCGTGTGCACTCTCTCCTCTACGTCATTTATAAAAATGTTAAATAAGACCACGGCGAGCACCTGTCTCCTGGACGTCCTCACGTTTTGTACGTCTGTTTCTCTGTCATTTGTCTCCTGCTTTAACCATGGCAAAATGTAATTTTTAAAACTGCTCTTTGGTTTGTTCCAGTCTGTTGGTTGCTCTCAAGTAGAATGAGTGCTCAGCAATATTCTACCATTAATTCTTGTTTGTTTTTGTCCCTCAACATGTTGTTTTCATCACTATTTAAAAGGCCTTCATTTTGAAAATTCTGCTTCGTCATGCTCGTTAGCAACCGCATCCTTCTGTCCAGTGGCCTGTCGTAACTAGACTTTTACATTTGAGCCAACAGTTTACAAACTCCACTTTGAATCTTTAACTCTGTGATAATGCCAATCGAATTTTTGTTACATCTTGTTTAATAATTAGGTTTAGACCCGCCTTCGAACTAGTGACTCTTTGATTTAGGTCCTGCAAGCCTATCTGTTTCAAAAGATAAGTTGGTATTTGCAATATTCTTAATACTTTTCCCAATAAAGACCAAGGAAACAGTTATTCAGTTTCTCTCTTTCTGTCTCTCATCTAAAGTACATGCTTTGCAGAAAATCTTACTTTACTTCCTGAGGTTTTATCTTTTTAAGCAACATTTTTTTTATTGGCTTTGGAGGACTTTGTAAGGTTACTGTCAAATTCTTTCTTGGCAGGCCTGATTAGTAGTTTGTTCTTGACCCTCTAATCTTTGAGGGTTTCCCTATATTCCTTGATAGGGCTCTCATTTCGGTTTTTGAAAAGCAGTTAGCTATATATGTCGCCTCCAACCCTGTCCCTGTCCCCTAAGCCTCTACCCAGGGCCTAATCGTTTTGATCCTTGGCAGATGTTTATCTTGAGCTATGGGTAAGGTCTTTAAAATGGTCTTCAAAGTACCTAGGTTTATTTTCTTTAAGCTGCGTGTTTCCTTTTTAAGAATAATGCCCCATTTTTAAGAGTTGGCTAGTGACCTGTTATAGCTGTCTTCCAAGTCTGGAGTGATGATGCTTTTTTTTTTTTTTTAAATTTTATTGAAGTATAGATGACTTACAATGTTGTGTTAATTTCTGCTCTACAGCAAAGTGATACAGTTATATATATATATATTCTTTTCCATTATGGTTTATCACAGGATATTGGATATAGTTCCCTGTGCTACACAGTAGGACTTTGTTGTTTATCCATCCTATATATACTAGTTTGCATCTGCTAATCCCAAACTCCCAATCCTTCCCTCCTCCTCCTTGGCAACCACAAGTCTGTTTTCTATGTCTGTGAGTCTGTTTCTGTTTCGTAGATAGATTCATTTGTGTCATATTTTAGATTCCACATATAAGTGATATCATATGGTATTTGTCTTTCTCTTTCTGACGTACTTTGTATGATAATCTCTGTTTTGGCAGGACTCCTTCCCAGTCTTTGATTTTCAATGTTAGGTGAAACTCTCCTGCCTGACACCCAGAGGTGTACACTCATATTGCATTACCATTATTCTTGGTGTTTTCTTTTCACTATCTTATCTAAAACTCTGAGACTGTTATCTAAAAGGATCATAAAAGTAGGACCTGGTAGTTGACTGTGCAGGCTCTTTCAGTATAATGTATATATGAGTTGGAGATGGCTATATTTCATAGTAAAGGAAAATTATTTATGGATAAAGAGAAGCATGCTAGACTATTAGAGCAAGTAGCTTGAGAAAGCAAGTGTTCCAAATATTCACCATCTGCTTCAGTAGACTTTTTGAGAGTAATAGAGTACAGTCTAAAACCCACACACACAGGTGTTTCCATTTCCTCTTTACGTAAGTCTCACCTTCTCAGTATCACCTCTGTGTCCACTGGCCTTACTAGAGTGTGGATGTGGATGGACCGTGTCATCCACAGCAGCTCACATTTCCTGTTGATGCACCTACCTGCTCCTGTAGCACTTCCAGCCTCCTTTAAAGTGTCCCCTAATCCTTCTGTGTCTGGGTGCCCAAGGACATCTTATATGTACTGGTGAGTTATTCCATCCACTGGTTACCATGAAGAGTCTTCTCCATTTTGGTCTCTTGCTTGCTCACATCCTCTTTTCCTAAAATCCCTGAGAGGGCCTCATCATTGCTGGTTGTAAGTCTTGTAAGAAAGAATCCTAATTCTGTATGTCTAGAGACATCATTCAGAGCTCTCTAGATTGTCAGCCCTTGAACAGAAGGGAGAATGTCCCTTCAGGTAGCTGGGGTCCTAAGCCATGTTGATCTCATGTTGACTTCCTTCATGTCCCTCCTAACACTGCTTTATGGCTTAGAAACTGGGAATTTGTCTTGAAGCAGGTACATGTAATACTGTTCTTTGTTGCTGGTTGCTGTGCCTATCCATTCCTTACCCCATATGATGGATAACTACACAAACAATACGAATATCCTCATCCTCCAGCCAAGAAACAAAAGTCTTCATGCAAATGGATAGGTGTGGGCTCAGGGAATTTCCATGTCATCATATTTACCTAGATACGTCTCTTCCTTTCAAGTTAGGAACTCCTATAGAGGTAAATAGGGTCCAGGTAAATTACGACATAGTATCAGTTACAGTAACTTTGAAATCGTTACATGAGTGTCTGTTTCACATTTGAACTCACATTGAAAAATATGTATTTTGAATACGAACATGGTTTACTGCTTTAAATTTTAGTGTGTCTGTCTATATGCCAATATGTAAGCGTGTGAATATAAATAGCATACACAGTATTATAAGGTGTGTGTGTGTGCATGGCACAAAGTACTATGATACATGTGAGTAAGTTGTATGTACAGATCAAACAGTAGTGTGATTGATGCACATATGTGTATGTGTGTGTGTATGCATATGAATCAAATGTGTAAGAGTCAAATAGAGTAGTGTCATGTATATGTGTGTACGTGTATATATGAGTCCAACACAGTGGTATAATGTGTTTGTGTGTGTGTGTGTGAATCAGACACAGAGTAATGTGTGTGTGTAAGAATCAGGGGCAGGCAAGCATGATACATATGTGTGCATATGTATCTTTGTATAGGATTCAGACACATAGTACTAAAAAGTAAGTGTGTGTGTGAGAATCAGAGTAGTATAATTGGAAAAACACAGGATAAATAAAATTTATGATGATTCCAAAATGGTAACACCTGCATGACTTTGTGTAAATCACACAACCTTTCTAGGCGCGGTTTAGGCGAGATTTTTACTAGATCTAACTGCAATCTTTTATGGTTCTAAAATTTGATGGTTAGTGCAGTCACTATCTGAAACTACTTAGGCTGTTCCATCATTGTGTGAGTTATTCTATCTATAATGACATTTATAACTGACCTTTCTGCATTCAGAATCTCTGTTGTATCATTGTTTATTAGGTTCTGTGGGAGAGAGACATGATAACTCTAATTTCACGGTTATTTTTCTGAACTATGCCCAAAATGGCCCCTGGTTTTATAATTAAGGGAATCCAACACTTCCTTGGATGTACTGTCAAGACCACATTTTCTAAATCCTTGCATTAACATAAAGAAAATGTTGCAGCAATCTGTCTCATCTTGTTAAGGCTACCTGGCTGTTTAATACCTAACTAAAAGGACTGAGTGAGTGAAAGCCTTGAAGGCAGTATTCATCTTTGTAGGCAGTACATAGATAGCCCTTGCCACATGCTACACAGTCAGCATATATTTATGGAATGAACAAATTATATGATAAAATACATTTAAATAATTCATTGTTATCTACGTGCCCATGTGTTTTCTCAAGATTCCTTTGCAATGTTTTGCTTGGAGATGGTGGAGAAGGGTGGTTTCCTACCATCATGGTTGCAAGATGGCAGTACTATTTAGATGCTCGTGGTAACTGTGACAGACAGGGTGCGGAATTGAGGGATGGTGGGAGTAGCATGTAACTGCTCTTCTCTCTTTTAGGAACAGTTATTGCACCCCTTTTAGAGGAACCATCTTAAATCAGTGAATCACTGATTTAAGTAGATCTGTGTCCATAAAATCATATGGGAGCTTTTCCTCTGGGCATAAATCTTGTGTCTATAGGGCACTGAAGCAGTTAATATAAATGCTCTCTTTTGGAATCAAAGTTCAGTGCGGACATAGCACTGAGTTACGGTACCGGAATGTCAGACAGTCCTACTTTTCTCTTAGAAAATTCTCTTACTGCAAAAGGGAAGTGAAAAACTCTATAAGGGAAAATTATAAACAATAAAAGAAAATTTGGTAATCTAATACAAAAGAACACCCTTTTCATTGCATGAAATGCCTTGTCCTTTTTTTTTTTTTTTTTTTTTAATTTCAAAAATCCATTTGAGCATTCATCACTAAAGCTTGCTGTGATGGCAAAAAAATGCCTTTTAGAGGCCCTTAGTCAGCTTCGGCTGATTAGGTGTAGTGGTAATTAATTCTTACTTTGATACCTTGTCAGCCTTCTTATTTGTAGAAAAGGAGTAAACATGAGAAATCGGACTTTAAAAAATGTGGGTGATTATTAGTTACCGCAAATGTTCTTCAGGAAGCTAGTTGGCCCTGAAAATGAATGAAATGAGAACATGTTATATGAGGTTGGTTTCCCAAGCAGTTTTGATGTTCTTAAAGTTTAGCATAAGAAATACTAATAGCCTCTGGATGTTTCATATTGGCTATCGGTTAGCTCTTTTCCTTCAGGCCTCCCTACAGCATTTTGAAATTTTGGCGTTAGGTGTGTGCTGACTCTAACCTCAGCAAGAAGACTTCTTCCAGAGTCAAAATGAAACTAAATATTCATATTAGAAGGTGGTGGGGAAAGAAACACTGCCTTCCCCTCAGGAGCAGACAGACTGCATGTGAGTTCTGCCAACTGGCCTGTTGGTGAGAATTAGTGAAGTCATCAGGCCAGAGCTATTTTCATGCACTGACATGGTGCTCCAAGGCAGCTGGAGGTGCTGCATAGAGGAAGCTCTGAGAGAGAGGTTTTCAGAAACAGAAAATTTCCCTGCTGACTGACAGCATCACCATTTCACACCAGCTGGGACTCCGACATCTCCAGGAAGCATGAGGGCTTGTGTAACAGCCCAGGCAGAAGGAGGACGGGGAGCGTTTCTAGCCTTTCCAGGTTATCTGAAGCGATGTCTCAATATCCAGGTGCCAGGATTGTCCAAAAGAATAGGTGGCCCTGGGTAAGGAAGATGGTGCTGGTGGAAAGCTGGAGATGAAATCTTCTGTTTATAGAGCAGCAAGATAGATTCCTTTTCCTCTCCCTTCCTTCCTTCCTTCCTTCCTTCCTTCCTTCCTTCCTTCCTTCCTTCCTTCCTTCCTTCTTTCCTTCTTTCTCTCTCTCTCTCTCTGTCTTTCTCTTTCTCTCTCTCTCTCTGCCTCTCTCCCTCTCCCCCCCCTTCTTTCTTTCTCAAAAAGGTCAGAAATGCAAAGGCTGCCCTTTTTGCTGGCACAGTCCTGTAGGAGATTATGAGCAAAGTAAAGGAAGTGGGACGTGCATCATGTATAATTTATCAGCATATTGAAAACAAGTTGAATACTATGCTGGACAGTAAATGGCCTCAGAACAGCCCCAATGTGGGAGAAAATACTGTTCAGTTGTATTTCTTAAACGCTTAAGCAAAAGATCTATCACTTGGAAACAGTTTTTTTGTGTAACCTGAACTGCATTTTAATTTTTGGAGTCTGAACTCTGCCTTGTGGGCTCTGTCGCTAAAGATCCTTCAGAAAAGCATAAATGAATATTTGATTAGAGAATCATCTACCGGATGCCGTTTTAACCACTTCCGAAATGATCTAAAAGTGTACACAGAGCTCTAGCCCTTCAGAGACTTAGAAAAAGTCCAGGGACATCAACCAAATGGAGATAAATTTAGAGATAATGAGACACTAAGCCTGAGCGTGAGAAATTCGCTCCTTTTCAGCTTCAGTGATGCAAGTATTTTCAATTCAGAAAGCAGGAGGTGTCCTCTGATAAGTAGTTTCCTACAATAGGAGTGAATCAAAGCAGACACTCTTTAGCATGAGTGCACTCCGGGGTCATGGCTGTGCAAGCTGCCATGATTCAACCCTGTTGAGCAATGGGACGTCAGAGACAGAAAGCTGCCTTGTTTATTAGAAGTAGGGTAACCACAGTCTCAGGCAAGTGAGGAAGGTTTTGCTGGCACTTTCATTCTGAATAGCAAGCCCTAGTGCAAGGAAAAGAAAAAAAGCCCAAGTGTTCGGTATAGGTGTTTATGTACTACTAAAGCTCTTGTTTACTTCTTAATTTTTTAAATTAAAAAGCACAATCCTTACATTTCTTATTCAGTAACGGTTAACAGTTTAGCAAAGCTCTCACGTAAGTCAAGGATGACAGTGCATGGCCTGGATTTCTACAATACTTGATGAATTTGAAGTTAATGAAACCTTTGTTTAGCTGGGTGCTTCCTTCGAACTATTCCAGATGACATGTATTCAGAGATTTCCATCATGTTTCAGCAGGAAAAAGATTATTATTGCCTTAGAACTTCTGGGAAGGTCGAGGAAGCTTTGTAGAGTAATTTTCTATTATTTGATAGAATTGGGGCCATCCTTTGGAACAGTTTCAATTACAGGTGAAGAAACTCGGACCCCAAAGTGTCTTCCTTACCTGAAATCTCGTAATCTAGGAAGTATTAATGGAAATTAGATGAATGCGTCTAATTGAGGGTTACTTTATGTTCAATATTAGACTTGCTATTTGGGTGGAAAATTAAGAAAAACTGTAATATGCTTATATTAAAGCTTTCCTGGCTATAATTTATTCTTTCTCTGGTACTTAGAAGGAACTTGAGAATCACGAAATTTGGTATAGTTTTTAAAAGCCAGGCTTGAAATCTAACTTCCCCCTTATTGCTGGGACCTTGGGCAAGTGACTTATATTTGAGGCCTCAGTTTCCTCATTTGTAAGATGAACTTAATAAAAGAACCTACCGAAAAGGGTTGTTGTGACATTTTGAAAGAACAGATCTGAAATGCCTTAGTGTGGTGTCTGGTATGTAGAAAGAGCAAAATAAATCTGGCCTGTTCGGAAGGTGACTAATAATGTTATTTTGTTCTACAATACCTCAAGGCCCTCGTTTGAGGGAGTCATTTTCATTTCTGTCTGAGTATTGGACCCCACGAGGGACCAAGGTCTACATTTGCCCTCACCCCTGTATACTGGAAAATAATTTTCTTTCTGGTGGGCTGAAATGAATGCTTTATCAGTAATAAAGTTCAAGACATTAAAACCTGTGAATAGGGGTCAGTGAACATTTCGGAGTAGGTTGTAGGAACACCCCCAAGTTCACAATGGCAGGTTTCATTCACGGTCATTTTATATATTAAGATCTCCTCTTTTTTGCTTCCACTTCTTACTCTTGACTGTATATGGGTATGCATTTTTATATGTGATTTTTGCATATATTATTTAAATGATGATGGTAAAGTTATGAGAGAGATTTCTTTGTACGTGTTCTATGGATGAGAAAACTGAGGCCCTGAGAAACTAGTGAAGAAGTGGTTGCATTAACTCTGTTTCACTTTTTGTTTTTCTCTCCCCGTGTGTCTCCATCTCTCTCTTCATCTGATTCTTCTCCTCGCTGTACATTCTTGGCTTCCTTCCTTTTCACCCTTCATGTTATTCTTCTCCCTTTGTATTTTATTTTATTTTGCCTCATTTTAGTTTTCTCTTGTTTTGTCTTTCCTCATTTCTCTTCTGTATGACAAAAATAACTTTTAAGAGTTGCTGTCTCTAATGATTTTTGAATTTTATACCCATTTTTAAAGGAGAGAATACATTTTCTTTTAAAGCTGTTAAATTAAGTTGCACTTTGTGGCCAGCAGTTTAACTCGCCTCCCCTGCATGTCCATGACTAGCTGACAGGAAAAGTAGTTTGTTATTCTTGTTTAAGAGATGGAGGCGACTCATAGATACATATCTTGAAAATTTTCTTTTTCATTGACAGCCAATTCTACTTATGCTAAGAGTGCTTTGGTTTTAAAAGGCATCATATAGTAGCTACCATTTTGATTGCTTTAAATCTGTCTTCTCAGAGCACAAAACCTGCTGTAACCTGTTCTTTGAGAGTCCAGTGAATTTAGTTGGACCCTTTTCAAAAGTGACGGGTGGAGGTCAGAGCTCCCTCCCGGGCTCTGGGGCTGGGCAGAGGCTAGGGACAGCTGGCCCCAGCCCTGTCACTGTCTCACTGTCTCGAACCTGTATCCTGTTGCACTTTGTACCTCTTCACACAAGCACTCAACCCCTTGCCCTTGCTTTTTCCTTTTTATCCGAAGACCATGTAGAATTAGCTTTATGAAGATAAGGGAAACTGAAAAGTTAGACCTCCAGAAACAAAAAAAAAAGCTTGGAATTGAATACTAGACCATATTTTAAAAGTTCCCTTGTCAGGATCCAACAACTTGTGCCTGGCCACCCACCATTCACCTTGACCCTCCTTCTCTCGTCCCTTAATGGCTCCCAGTAAGTTAAAAAAATAATTCTGAGCTCTTACGTTATGCAGAGCACTACACCTTTCCCTGACCCTGGTGCCCAGTTCTGAATCTCCTTTTGCGTATCTAAAGAATCATTAATAATTTCTAACTCCAAATCTTTGCTTTCCCCTTTCTCTTAGAGGCCTCACAATGGAAAGGGAAGTAGGCAGATTTTTTCCCACTGAGTTGAATTTCATCCCCCTTCCCTCCCAAAGAAGGCAGACATGGCTTTTATTTTTCCAGTCCTCTTTTACATGTAGAATTAAAGCCAAAACAAATTATGTTAATCTTGGCTTTTTGGTTGAGTAGATTTTGGATGAGTTGAAGTTTACTGTAACTTTGAAAAATGTTTTTCAGTTTGACAGTATCGTCGGGTAACACAGTTTTCATTTTCACAGATTACTTTTCTGAGCCTATTTGAAGACCAAAGCATGACAAATACACAAATAAGTTTCACTTCTTTTCTCTTCATAGGAAACTCTTCATGTTAAGTAGAATTCTTATACACTCAAAGGGATATACTGTATAATTTTATACCTAGTGCCATATAAGTTGGATTTCTTACTCATCACACACCATATGCAGTGTTATTAATCTTTACTGTAAGTAGAATGACAAGTGAGCAATAAAAGCAGGCCTTAAAAAACTACCAACAAACATACAGGAAAAAAAAAATCCCCTAACAGATGCTTCAGAAAGAAGTGACAGTCAGTGAAATTTGGGTTACATGTATGTTGCATAACTGATGCCCTGGTGTGTACCCCCAATATGGTCCATGGTTTTCACTTCAAATCCTAGCTTGGGCTCCATTCTTTTCTCCGTTTTTCCCTCCATCTCTCTCTTTTCCTTCCTCTCCCATACTTCCCACACCTCTTAACTCCTGTTAAAAACATCTTCTCTGGGTGGGAACTGCTTGCCCCTTTCCTCTTCCTTCCCACTCTTCAGGCAGGTGTTGCATTTGTCTGTATCCATGGTCCCAAGCATGCCCATCATCTGTATCTATGGTCCCAAGCATGCCCATCATCTGTATCTATGGTCCCAAGCATGCCCATCATCTGTATCTATGGTCCCAAGCATGCCCATCATCTGTATCTATGGTCCCAAGCATGCCCATCATCTGTATCTATGGTCCCAAGCATGCCCATCATCTGTATCTATGGTCCCAAGCATGCCCATCTTCCCTGCGGTGGGTTGAGAATAGCTTTTAAAGTGGTTGGGCCCCACTCACGCTCGATGCTTCCTATCCCTGTGTCCTCTGCCTTCCTTGCCCATCTGTACAATCCCCTGTTGCTCTTGGGGTGGTGGTTTTGGCTATTGTTATTCATGCCTGCTTTGCCAACTGCACGTTGGACTCATTCCTGGGCCTTACCCTGCCGCCATTTATCCTGGTCCTGGGCTTGGTGCTTTATAGCCCTTGCTTCCTGGCCGCCTGCTGCCTGGAGCAAATGTGTTTGGGGAAAATTGATGCTGTTGTTTTTCTTCTGTCACCATTGCTTATTCATACCCTCCTACGTTAAATGAAAACCCCTCTTTGGATGCATCTTGACTGTTTCATGTGCTGGGCCACAGCAAGCTCTGCCTGCAAAGAAGTTAAGACCTGCCCAAAGGCTGAAGGGCCTTGTAATATTACCATGGGAAGTAGGTTAAAGAATCTTGATTGTGCCTACAGTCTGTTTTCGAACTCTGGAGGTGAGCATCATATGTGCACAGTGGTAGAGAACCACACTTAGCTGGGGCAGCAAGCCTTGCTGCTTTCTGTTACATCTCGTTAAGAACCAAGAAAGTAAAATTGACAAGGATCCTCAGATACTTTAATGGCAAAGTAGATGCCTTGCATTGATTGGTTATTGTGGCCCATTAGCACAAGCATCATGTATTTTTTTCTTCTAATAAATTGCTTTGCAGCCAGGGTTTTGCTTTTTAAAGCCATTTAAGTGAATGGAATGGATTTGAGAAGTAGGAGTCTAAATTTCCAACTTGCTTGATGCTAAGACTGCAAAGCATTTTGGTGAGCGAGTAAGGGGCAGAATTTGACTTACTAAAACTTCCAGTTAACTTTTCTTTGGTAGTTTCTCTTGACGTGACTTTTCTGGTGATTTTTATTTTTTTTCTAATTTTTAATTTATTATTATTATTTTTAACATCTTTATTGGAGTATAATTGCTTTACAATGGTGTGTTAGTTTCCGCTGTATAACAAAGCGAATCAGCTATACGTGTACATATATTTCCATATCCCCTCCCTCCTGTATCTCCCTCCCACCCTCCTATCCCACCCCTCTTGGTGGGCACAAAGCACCGAGCTGATCTCCCTGTGCTATGCGGCTGCTTCCCACTAGCTATCTGTTTTACATTTGGTAGCGTATATATGTCCATGCCACTCTCTCACTTCGTCCCAGCTTACCCTTCCCCCTCCCCGTGTCCTCAAGTCCATTCTCTATGTCTGCATCTTTATTCCTGTCCTGCCCCTAGGTTCATCAGAACCATTTTTTTTTTTTAGATTCCGTATATATGTGTTAGCATACGGTATTTGTTTTTCTCTTTCTGACTTACTTCACTCTGTATGACAGACTCTAGGTCCATCCACCTCACTACAAATAGCTCAATTTCGTTCCTTTTTGTGGCTGAGTAATATTCCATTGTATATATGTGCCACATCTTCTTTATCTGTTCATCTGTCGATGGACACTTAGGTTGTTAACATGTCCTGGCTATTGTAAATAGAGCTGCAGTGAACATTGTGGTGCATGACTCTTTTTGAATTACGGTTTTCTCAGGGTATATGCCCAGTAGTGGGATTGCTGGGTCATATGGTAGTTCTATTTTTAGTTTTTTAAGGAACCTCCGTACTGTTTTCCATAGTGGTCGTATCAATTTACATTCCCACCAACAGTGCAGGAGGGTTCCCTTTTCTCCACACCCTCTCCAGCATTTATTGTTTGTAGGTATTTTGATGATGGCCATTCTGACCGGTGTGAGGTGATACCTCATTGTAGTTTTGATGTGAATTTCTCTAATGATTAGTGATGTTGAGCATCCTTTCATGTGTTTGTTGGCAATCTGTATATCTTCTTTGGAGAAATGTCTATTTAGGTCTTCTGCCCATTTTTGGATTGGGTTGTTTGTTTTTTTGATATTGAGCTGCATGAGCTGCTTGTAAATTTTGGAGATTAATCCTTTGTCAGTTGCTTCATTTGCAAGTATTTTCTCCCATTCTGAGGGTTGTCTTTTTGTCTTGTTTATGGTTTCCTTTGCTGTGCAAAAGCTTTTAAGTTCCGTTAGGTCCCATTTGTTTATTTGTGTTTTTATTTCCATTTCTCTAGGAGCTGGGTCAAAAAGGATCTTGCTGTGATTTATATCATAGAGTGTTCTGCATATGTTTTCCTCTAAGAGTTTTATAGTGTCTGGCCTTATATTTAGGTCTTTAATCCATTTTGAGTTTATTTTTGTGTATGGTGTTAGGAAGTGTTCTAATTTCATTCTTTTACCTGTAGCTGTCCAGTTTTCCCAGCATCTGGTGCTTTTTAAATATTTAGTAATGTCATCAATGGTTGCTTTCCTGGGGCATGAGAAGTTTTGTTCACTGTTATCCATCTTGCTAGATGCTCTTGAGCAAGAAATTTAACTTCTCTTTCCCTGCCCATGAGATTTTAATTATTATAATTTTTCCCCACTTTTTTTTATAGGGATGTCATAATGTTTTGGAGTAGAGGTCATGCGTAAATACAAAGTACAGTCTAATGGATTTTTATTATTTTCTTTAAAGTCAATCTTTGCTCACTAATTTTTAATTAGGATAGTGGTGCATTGAAGATGTTTAAGCTCGTGAGTCATTTTTCTTAATAAGATAATAGGCATGTTCCTTTTGCTTTTGTTTTTTTATTTAAAAATTTTTTACTTTCTTTTGGAGTATGGTTGATTTACGGTGTTGTGTTAGTTTCAGGTGAACAGCAAAGTGATTCACTTATACGTATGCATATATCTATTCTTTTTTAGATTCTTTTCCCATATAGGTTACTAGAGTGTTGAGTAGAGTTTTCTGTGCTGCGCAGTAGGTCCTTGTGTATTCCTTTTGTTTTTACTTTGGGAAATGAGGAACAAGCAGTTCTGTCAAGAATGGGAAGTACTGTACAGTGTCCAGAAAATGAAAACCCCTGAGTTAATGTAGTCAGTGAAATATGTAGGTACACTATTATGTTCAGAACACCAAAAAATTACATGAACAGTGAGGCAGCACAGCCGCGAGAATGGCCCTGGGCTCTGATCTTGAAGTTGTCTCTCATTATCTCTGTGCTGCCGGGTAAGTCATGAGGTATTTTCTCATTTGTAAAATGAGTCATTTCAATGTGCCAACCCCAAAGTTCCCTTGTGTTCTGTCATCTTAAAACCAAGTATCCACTTCCCTGCCTTTCCCTGCTTGCTTCTCCCATCCGTGTCAGGTCTTGGACTTGGCCCCCTCCAAGGGAGCTGATACAGACCTCAGTGAGCTGAGTCTCTGTGGCACTAAAGTTGCTGATGAAAAAACTTCAGCTCCTGACAATAAGGCCCTCAACCTGTTTTTTTTTTTTTTTGTATTCTGTATCATGTATAAATTATTTCTGGCTAAAGCGTCTTAGAAGTGTAAATGATCGCTCTGAGTTAGTTGCTTTGACCTCTTTTTATGAATTGTCCTAGCTGTTTTGCCTAGCCTGGTGGTTGTAAGTCTTTGGAGTTAGGGATGGACTTTCTGTGTTTGGTTTTTAACCCCCTTGGGTCTAAGAATTTTGGTGCTGTGAGTTGTCTGAAATACATGTTGAAGATAGGAGCAGTTTTAAATTTAACATATCTTAATCCTATTTTATATGATGAAATACATGGAAAAGTTTACTGGGATTGGGATATCATATAAGAAATTATAAGTTAAATTACTTTTTTTTTTTTGGGAAGTTTTGAATTTTATTTTAATTTTTTTATACAGCAGGTTCTTATTAGTTATCTGTTTTATACATATTAGTGTATATATGCCAATCCCAATCTCCCAATTCATCCCATCCCACCCCACTCCAGAACTAATAAGCCTTTAAATGTTCCTAAAAATACTCTGTAGTCACTAGTCCCACAAAATGAGTTTGTCTCCCATTTTTCAGTGGAGTCTCTAGTCCCCTTTACCCTTCTGAAGCGTCACAATGATATGCCAGAAGATTTTCTGCTTTTCCTCCACCTCATCTTCCTTCTCGACAGTGTAATAATATAATTTTAAAGCAGTCTTCTTAGCACATTTTCTCATCCAAAGAGGTTCATGCAATAATTTAAGTTTTCACGCATTCATTCTATACTTATTGAACATCTGCAACGTGTGAAGTCCAGTACCCACGTAGGGAAGCTCCACTGTTTATAAAGCATTGTTCTGGCTGTTTTGAAGCCAGTGGGGGCAGTGTGTTGAATGGTGAACAGCTCTAGCCTCTGACTGCTTGGCTTTTCATCCTGCTCCACTGCTTGTGTGACTTTGGCCAGTCTTTACCTTCTCTCTATGCTGGTTTCCTCCTCTATGAAACAGGGATGTTAATTCTGTCTCACAGGGTTGCTGAGTGTTAAATGAATTCATACATGGAAAGGACTTAATATGGTGCCTGACACATGATAATCCTTATTGTTTATTATTATATTACTATCATTCATTAACAGTAGTAGTGGTACTGTTGAAAGTGGTAGGTGGTATTTCTTGCCATCATGATTCTTGCAGTTTCATGGGAAGTTGAGAGTTCTATTATAAGGAATATGTATTAAGTATAAATTATGTTTGGAATACAGTTTTTCACCTCAAATGGCAAATGACATTTTTCTCTATAAATATTATATTTAATAGAATTAGGTTAGATAATAACCTACTTTGATACATAGTTCATTCTTAATTATTTTAGATATTTCAGTTTATAATAGCAAGTATCTGAACATGCTCATTGTAAACATATGGACAAAAAAAATCTAGATAATAGAGTTTCCTGAAACAATGGCTTTCTACTGATGAGGTGTAAGTTAATATGCATGAGCTTTTAAAATTATTGCTGGCTGTGGTGGCTGGAGAGCACAGGGCAGCTGGGAAGACTGCAAAGATTTTAGAGGGAAAGCAAGGTGTTAATTGGCAGAGATGATGAGGAGAGGCCTAGCAGCTGAGGAGTGGAGTATTTTGGAAATTTGAGGAAGAAATGAGCAGATTATATGCAAGGGAGAGAAGGCTAGTTGCCCTGCAGCTTTTCCTCTCAGCTCTGTGGTAATGGGAGAAAAGGACAGACACCAGGAAGGGTGACATTTTCTAGAAGGGATTATGTTTGATTCTTGTTGATTCTTTACTCATGGCTGTGAGTGGCCTACTCACGTCCAAGGGACACTGCCTTTAAAATTTAGGGAACTGAAATATAATGGAAACTTGCTTCGGGGAAAGAATTCTCCCATTTGAATTGTGTGTGCTGTGATCCAGGCCAAGATGATGGGGTGTGATGTTGGGCGGGGTAGGTAACCTGCTTCCTTGGCTATTAATGTGACACTCAGCTTTGATAAATGGACCCTTTGTGATTTCCTTTCCATGGAGTGTCAGAAAACTTATTTTCAGTAGAAGTAGTCTTCTCAAGGGGGGGACTAGTAGAAAACTTACAAAAAAACACAACAATTGATTCAGAACTGTAATTCTCAGAATTATCTACTGGGCAGCAGGTGGGTACCACGAGACTGTGTGTCTATGGCACTGTATCCCAGAGATCGGCACACTGTATACCACATTTGTGATGCCACATAAGGGCCACTTTAAATTTGGACCGTCTTCCAGTTTCTGGGCTTAAAAGCAACCTGACATTTATAGAAAATTTTCTAGTTTAATTCTCACAGTTACTCTAAGAAGAAGTTACAGTATCTTCCTTTCTTATGCATAAGGAAAATGAGGCATAGAAGGTAAAATATTTATTTTAGGCCATATACCTAGAAGATTTGGGAGCCAGACTTGAAATCCGTGTCTTCTGATTCTAAATCCTGTGTTTTTTTTTTTGTACTTGACACCACTTATATTTCTCTCTACTTCATCCCAATTCTGTCCGTCTTTCTGTCTTTGGGGGTGGGGTTTAGTGTTGAGCAGAGATGGTGTTTATTTATTTATTTATTTATTTATTTATTTATTTATGGCTGTGTTGGGTCTTTGTTTCTGTGCGAGGGCTTTCTCTAGTTGCGGCAAGCGGGGGCCACTCCTCATCGCGGTGCACGGGCCTCTCGCTATCGCGGCCTCTCTTGTTGCGGAGCACAGGCTCCAGACGCGCAGGCTCAGTAATTGTGGCTCACGGGCCTAGTTGCTCCGCGGCATGTGGGATCTTCCCAGACCAGGGCTCGAACCCGTGTCCCCTGCATTGGCAGGCAGATTCTCAACCACTGCGCCACCAGGGAAGCCCCAGTGATGGTGTTTTTGATCCTCTGCTGTAGACAGTTGAGTCCATCGTGCTTTACCTCCCGTATTGATACCTGGAAGGCTCCTCTCCTGTTTCAGTCATTTCACTTCCTTTGTCTTTGACGCCCTCTTGCATTCCTCTTCCCCCAGTCACGCCCTGCTCCTCACAACCAGCCAAGCACACGTTCCGATGTGGCGTGTGTCCCTAGATGTGCAGGAGCCCTTGCAGAGTGGTCAGTGGCGTTTGTAGGTGTGTGTGGTTGATTTTCATACATGGTTCTATGTTATAAAACTCATTTCTCTTTTTTACGGTTCTCACCCAACACTGTATTTTTAAGTTATATCTAATTTGGTATCAGTTCTTACTTCTGCATAGTATTCTGTAACATTCACCTACTATATTTTACTTCTTCATTCCCTAGTGTATACCTCCATGCCTGCAACTCCCATTACTACAGTGTTGCCTTCAACGTTTCCAAACATGTGTCTTTAAGACGAGTGATCAGATAGGGCTTAAACATACTTAATTTCACTAATTACTGCCATATTTTTATTTTATTTTTTCCGTAATGGCTCTACGAGTTTAAACATGCACCAGCTGTGTGTCAAATTTTCCCTTGTTCCAAATCACTACAAAAACTTGATATTATTCTCCTTTCTCATTCTACACCATTCTGATAGATATGAAGTAATAGGTTGTTGTTCTGATGTGTATTTCCTTGATTTCTAGTGAGTTTTAACCTCTCTCCTACTCTCCCTCCCTCATTATACTATCCTTTGCCTTTTTATGGAAACTCATGCTCATTAACTCTTCTTGGACTGTTGAAATATCATTCTAACTGGCGCCTCTGCCTCTCATTCCCCAGTGCCCCTTGCTCAGCACTGCCAGGTTCATCCCCCTAAATGTGTCACATGGATCCTCTACCCCAAATCTCTTAATGGCTTTCCGTCCTCTGTGTATGAGGTCAGCTCTTCTTCTGTGAATTGCCCGCCCCCATCTGGCCTCACCACCACAGTGTGGTTTGTCCGTGGTGTTTTCTTAGTCTTGGCTCCTACAGCCCCCCATGACCCCTGACACATGGTAGGGTCTCCTCACTGTGCATTACTCCACGCGGAACGCCCTCCCACATCTGTCCGGGATCCTCATTTCGTTTCTTAGTTTTCATTAACATTTTGTTTGCACATAGCTTAAACAGTCAGATTGACCAACACAGCTGGGTAAGAAGCAGCAGCAAGTCTTTGCTTGTTTTCTTCACCCTGTCTTTCTGTCCTCTGAGGAACTACTCTCTTTGTTTCCCTTAGTGTTAGCCCTTACCTGCCGACTTCCCAGCGTGTAATACAGGATTGAGCCCTTTTCCTCTCCACACCCCCCTGCCTGCCCCCACCAAACCCACAGCTTTGCTGTCTCTCCAGTGTAGTTGTGTCAGCTTTGGTTCAATCCACATTAAGTGTTTACGTAATTAAACCTTTGGAGACACTACTCAAAGCTGTGCAGTGCCCAGCGTTTACTCTTCCTTTCTTATAAATTTTGTCTGATTTTTTGTTTGTTTACTGAGTTTTGAATATTCTTATCGTTGCTCCAATCCCCGAGTTGTCTGATTCTCCTCTCTGTGCCTTTAGATTCCTGGGGCGTTGTGTCAGATCCTTCTTCTTGGGGCCTGTAGTGCTGCCCTGCCTTGTGCACAGCTCGGGTCCTGGGGCCCCATAGTTGTCAGTTCTTTCCTCTCTCTTGAGCCCTCTGTTCCCTTATCTCATGGTTCCTCCTCCTTTGTTTACCTCCTTCTTTGCTGTGCATCTCCTCCTTCCTGAGAAGGGTCCTTGTAGGAGATGTAAATTTTTGACATCTAACATACCTTTACTTTTATATTTCATTGACAGTGTAGTTGGGTCTGGAATCCAGGGTTGGACATGATTTTCCTTTGGGATTTTGAAGGCATTCCTCCACTCCAACTTCTGTTTGGATGCCGTCATGATTCCCAGTACTTTCGTTGATGACCTTTCCTCCCCCCGCGCCCCCTTGCTTTTTTTCTCTCTCTGGAGTCTTGTAGAAGTGTCTTCCTGTTGCAAGGGTTCTGAATTTCTCAATGATGTGCCTTTGTGTGATCGGTTTTCATCAAATTTTGCAGGTTCTATCATTTGCAGCTGGTTTTATAGTTCTGTCAACTTTTAAACCCTTGTTTTAGGGAAATTTCTTTTTTCAAATGCAGAAATCCCTTGTTGTCCAATTTGATTCATTTACTGAGTTCAGATAGCAAGCAACCAGATCGGAACGTGTCAGAGGATCCAGGAATAGTGTTTCCTCCAGAGAGTACTACCTCAACATTGATTTTCGTCATCTATTCAGTTCAGGCAACAAGAGTTTGGGGAGCAGGGGGGTTGTGTTTGTTTGATGCTGTCCTCATCTCCATTTTCTGTTTTCTCTTTAACTCCCATATTCCCACATTGAACATCCTGGACTTCAATTCCAATTTTCTTCAATTCCAGTTACTGTTTTGCTCCTCTTTTGTGCTGCTTTCTGAAAGAGCGTGTCATCATCATCTTCCCATCCTTTTATTTCATTTTTTTACTGTCACATTTTTAATTTCTAAAAATTACTTGTTCTTATAGTAATCCTTTGTCAATGATGTCCTCTTGTTTTTTGAATGCATTTTATAATCTCTGTAATCTCTGGTTGGAGCACTCAGCAGCTTCCTGGAAGCTCTGTACTGGAATGTGGGCTTCTCAGCAGAGTCACCTCACTGGGGTACTACTTGTGGAGCCCTTGATGGCAGGAAATATCTGTAGGCTTGATTCTAGGACCAATTAGGTTCTCAGAGAAAGAGCTTCCAGACTCCTGCCTACAGGTATAGGCCAGGCAGCCATTTGCAACCTGACTGGGAAGAAAACTGGGCATGACACCTCAGCAGTCTGCTCCCCCCTCACTCTGTTCTCCGTATGATTCCCTCACTCACACGGTGTCCCTGGACTCCCAGTAGAAGCCCCATGTTTTCCTCTATCCCGAGAGTAAACCACTGGTCTTCTAGGATTGGGGAGGGCGGTCATCTGTGTTCAATAAGGTAGGGCATCTGGAGATCTAAATAATTCTTAGAGGGATTGTCAGCCGGTTTCCCTTGATACAGCTAAATTTTACCCCCTTTTCTAGAGTCGAGTGGAGCTGACAGCCTCCCAGATCCTGGAAGGTTTTGTCGGGTAAGTGAGATTGCTTCTCAGTTTTCCTCACAATTGGCTTAGCTTCATTCAGCTTTCTAGGGTCTGCTAAATCATTTACCTTTCTTCCATCTGCTTTTTGCCTTTCCAAAAATTTTTTTTTGCTGTGATTGACTCATCTCACATTCTATGCCAAAAGAAAAATCTATTACCTCTCATTTTATTTGAGTAGAGGAGAGAGTGAAAGTCAATGTGTGTGATCAATCTGCTCTTTCTTAATCCAAAAGTCATATTCTTGTTGGCCATTTTTGTTTCCCTTTCTGTCAATCATGTGTCCATATGTTTTAGCAGATTTTTCTGTTGAGTTTCTTTGTCTTTTTCTTTGTAGAATTTCTTTATATATTGTAGTTTTAATTCCTTATTGAATTTGTATCCTTATGTTAACCACTTGGGCCACGTGATAAAGCTCTACTCTCAAAATTTTGATTTTCTAAAATGTGAAATTAGATGTTCATATTGCTGGATTCTAAGTGTGTGTCATTGTTGTGTGGGATTCCCAAAATGTAAGTACTGCAGTGATTTAATGCCTTAAAGTTTCTTGCTTTTAAATTACAGTCATTGAAAGAACGCCTATTACGTAGTATATGATTTGTATAAGTTGCCTTGGTTGGAAATTGTAGACACCCAGATTGGCAGGGGCTGATTGTCCCCAAATCTCTGTTCTTTCCTTCTTCTATGACAATAGAATTTTTAGTTGTGTGCATGGCTGCCCAGAAGAAAGGTGACTGACATTTTCTAGCCTCTAAATGTGGCCGAGTAGGTTCCAGCCAGTAAGAACTTACTGTAAGTGGCTGCTACGAAGCCACCTGTAAAGTCACCTAGTGCATTCCCTTTCCCTCACATCTTCCTCCCTTCTTCCTTTCTGTGTGTGGCATGTGACGCAATGGCAGGAGGTCTAGCTGTCGGATTAAACCCATGAGAGGGGGTCAGACTCTAGGAATGGTGGTGCTGTGAGCTGGAATGTGCATAGTTCTGTAAGACTTGGGGGAGCAGAACTTCCATACCAGCCCTTGACTCTGCATTCTGAATGCTAGAGATAGAAACTGCGGTCGTGTCTAAGCCACTGTCCTTTTAAGTTTGCTGACACTTGCAGCTAAACCCAATCTTAACTGATACACCACCTCAAGCTTGCTTAACCAAAAACAGGTTTATGGTTTATTGGCTTATGGAATGGGTCCATCCAAGAGGTGAAACTGTTTTTAAGTCCTGCCCCATGCAGCAGTTTAAATTATGTCGTTAGTACTCACTTTCTCTATTCACTTTTCCGGTTTGTCGCTTCTGCTTGCTTTATTCTCAGACTGTTCAAGTGTGATAACTGAATGGTTGCTGGTTGCCTCTATCATAAAGACATTTATATTCTCAGAGAAAGAGCAAGCACTTCTTCTGAAAACTTAACAGTTGTCCCTGTCACCTGTTCCCTAAACCAATCAGAGGTGACCAGGGGGAGAATGCTCAGATCAGTTCGGCCAGGGTCACGTGCCCATTCCTGGGCTCCAGGCGGAGGGACAGCCGTACCCAAACACACGGACTAAGCAGAATTTCTCTAGGATGAAGCAGGGCTGGTTCTGAGAAGATGCTGGGAAGATAAATGTTACATATGTCTAGTTGCGTTATGTATAATTAAGCTTCATATTGCTGTGATTTAAAAAAATATGTATGTTAATTTCTTGCTTTTTCTGTTTTTCAGTAGTCCTTTCCAAACAATGCAGTGAATGTTAAAATGAATGATTTTATTCATTAGGCAAATCGATGACAGTAAAGAAATAAAAAATGAAATGAATGATGTAGTAAGGAAGTACAAAGTATTCTTTGCCTATATGGAATACAGTAGTAAGATGATCAAATGAAAATATCTGTGGTAAAAAAAAATCATAATAATGTTTTCTAAATAGAGATTTCTATTAGTGAGCATTAAGCATTCCTTATTAGGGTGGTTACAGTATATCTGAGCAGACTGCCTCAACTGTAGTCAAGAAACAACCTTATATGATTCAATTCCAGTTTGTAATCTTTGCAAGTAACTCTTCTTTTTCTCCTGTGAGCCTCTCGAAAGGCCCCACACAGTGCCACAGCTGACCCCAGTTTCTTTTTATCAGGTGGAAAAACAAATCTCTAAGAGCCCCTCAAAATGAAACGGAATATGTTGTTTCTTTTGGAAAACAAGTGGAAAAGTATAATTTTTAAAACATGTTTTAAGACTACAGGTGTTGTAGCTTGTGAACAAACTAAATACTTCTATAAACTTTTTTTTTATGGCTTTATTGAGGTATGATACACACAAAAAAACTGCATGTATTTAATGTATATAATTTGATGAGTTTGAACATCTGTGTACACTCATAATAACCGTTATCATAATCAAGGTAGTAAAAATATCCATCGCCTCCCAAGAGTTTGTGTCTCTTCGCTTTTTTTTTTTAATGGTTAAGAACACTTAAAATGAGATATACCCTCTTAACATATTTTTTTTTTTTCTTTCTGGCTGTGTTGGGTCTTCGTTGCTGTGCACGGGCTTTCTCTAGTTGCGGCAAGTGGGGGCTACTCTTTGTTGCGGTGTGCAGGCTTCTCATTGCGGTGGCTTCTCGTTGCAGAGCACAGGCTCTAGGCGCACGGGCTCAGTAGTTGTGGCATGTGGGCTCAGTAGTTGTGGCTCGCAGGCTCAGTAGTTGTGGCACACGGGCTTAGTTGCTCTGTGGCATGTGGGATCTTCCTGGACCAGGGATTGAACCTGGGTCCCCTGCATTGGCAGGTGGATTTTTAACCACTGTGCCACCAGGGAAGTCCCTTAACATATTTTTAAGTGCACAGCACGATGTTGTTAACTATAGGTACTATGTTGCACATCAGATCTCTAGAACTTGCTCATCTTGTATTACTGTAACTTTATATCCATTGAACAATAACTCCCTTTCCATAAACTTTAGAAAAACTTAGCCTTGAGTAGAAGGTTAGTCAGGCATTTTTAAAAATAAACTTTATTTTTGAAAAACTTTAGATTTACAGAAAAAAATGTGATGATAGTACAGAGAATTCTCATATACCCACGCCCAGTTTCCCCTGTTACAGACACTTTACATTTCTATGGTATGTTTATTACAATTAGTGAATCAATATGGATACATTATTGTAAGTTCATACCTGATTCCCATCTTTTCAGTTTTTATCCACTGTCCTTTTCCTGTTCTAGGATCCCATCCAGCACCCCACACACACTACATTTTGGGGTCATGCCTCTTTGGCCTCTCGCGGCTGTGGCAGTTTGTCAGACGTTCCTTATATTTGATGACTTTGACAGTTTGCGGACTACTGGTCAAATATTTTGTAGAGTGAGTCTCAATTGATATTTGTCTGATGTCCTTCTCATGGTTAGTCTGGGGTTATACCTCTTTAAGAGGAGGATCACAGAGCTAAAGTGCCATTGTCATGACATCAGATCAACAGTATATGCTGTCAGAATGATTTATCACTGTTGATGCTGACCTTGGTTACCTGGCTGAGATAGGGTTGGTCAGGTTTCTCCACTGTAAAGTTATCCTCTTTCCTTCTTTCCTTACCGTTACTCCTTGGAAGGAAGTCGCCCTGTGTGCCCTACACTTGAAGAGTGGGGAGTTGTGCGCTTCCTCCTTGAGGGTGAAGTGTACACAAAGATTATTTGGACTTCTTCAACTCATGAGATTTGTCTCTTGTCCCTTATTTATCTATCTATCTGTCTGTCTATTTGTCTATTTTTATCTATCTAAACACATATTAATATAGACTCATGGTTATTTTATACTTGTGGGTTATAATCTAATACTACTTAATTTTGTAACTCAAATTGTTCTAACGTTGGCATCGGGGACTCTTTTAGTTGGTCCTTGTATCCCTTTGACAAACCGCCTTATGGTGTTTTTGTGTGGTTTGTTTGTTTTAGCCATGCCGCACAGCTTGTGGGACCTTAAGTTCCCTTACCAGGGATTGAACCCGGGCCCTCTGCAGTGAAAGCGTGGAGTCCTAACCACTGGACGGCCAGGGAATTCCCTGTTCTTTTTTTTTTTTTTTTTTTTTTCTCTTGTCTTTTCTTCCCTTTATCCTTGCCTTTCCCTCTCCCTCCTCTTCTTCCTTACTTTCTGTCACTACAGATGCTACATACTCATTTTATATATCTCCTGCCTCAGTCCTAGAATCAGCCATTTCTCCAAGGAGGCCTGGTTCCTGTTATTAGAGAATGATACTAGAAACCAAGATCTGGGTACACGGTGTGCTTGTTGCTGCCGGGGCGTTTTTATTATCCCATTTTACAGATGTAGAGTTGGAGATCCCAAATAAAAATGGTGGCAGTGGAAGAGGGTAGAAGTAGTTGTGGTCACATTGTGGAATAAGAGGCCTTGTTTCTGGGTAGTTTTTCTTCCATGCCTCTGCAGTTGGGAACTAATAGGTTTTTCTCTCTCACTGATGTTTTTGTGAGGTGGTTTATTTTCCTGGGCCCTCTCATGAGTCATTTATCTAAGGGCAAAGTGTAAGAGGGTTTTTATTAATGTTCTGACTGGAGGAGTTATTCATTTATTGACCACATCATTTTTTTTTTTTTTTTTTTTTTTGCAGTTTGCCAAAAAGGTATAAAATGAAATATGATCTGCTCCATAGTGTTGTTTATTGTTTCTGACAATAAGACTAGAATCCTTACAGGATTATTGGGAAACATGGAACCCTTTAGGAGTGTTTAATGGATATAATGCTCTCTCACTCTCTTCTTTCAACCTAAACGGCAGTTGCTCTGAGGACTTGCCTAATGTATTATAACTAGATCCATAGCCCAGTTTTTACATTTCAGTCTTTATTGAAAACATAAACATTATCTGGAGTAGAGAAATGCAAACCTTCCTCAAGGAACTCTTAACTTAGAGAAAAATTTAAGCCCACTTAGTCTGTCTTTGTACAGCACATACTACTTTTGTCCCTTTTTGTTAATTAATTAATCAGTGCTCTTTAGAAATGGGAGAGTGGTAGCTTTAACTGGTTGTCCTGGCCAAGGACCAAGATACTTCTGTAATCTGGATTTACTGTATTTTAGTAAAATATCAAGAAACACTGAAGCCATTATGAAAGCAGAGAGTGTACACACAGTCATGCACACACAGAGGTTAATTTCCGTTTTTCCATGAGGCCTTCTGTGTGTCTGTTAGGAAGTTGGAGTGAGTTCTTTTGTCTCAGTTTCCTTACTGCTGTGTTAGCCCGGACAGAATGGCCCTCCATCAGGCCACAATGAATTATCTTGTCCTTGTCCTCCTTCCCCATACCCATATTTAGTCATCACTAAACATATTCTATTCATTCTGTTCTTTTGAAGCATGTGAATGCATTAATTTTTGATGTTTGAAATGGTTTAATTTGTCAAAGGGTGAGGTACTTAATTTTATTTTCCTTCTGGCCATTAGGGGACTAATTAGAAGAGCTTGAGCGGTGCTAGACCCCCATTTCATGCAATCTTTCAAGTTTACAGACTTAATGAAAAAATAAATTTCAGGAAGGGAATCTCAGTTTAACCTTGTGGAGAGGCTTTTCAGTCAATTAGTCGGACGTTGCTTATCATGCATGGAATCTTATTTATACCTTTCTTCTTCTTTTTTCTTTTTTTTTTGTATTTGGATGATCTTGAGAAAGATCCTGATGAGTATTTGCTGCTTTCTTGACACTCTGATTCCTATTTTACTCAGTTTCTCCCTACTTTGTTGTGTCTCCTGGGATATCTGGGTACTAGAAAGTCCCTGCCCTTAGAGAGCATTGTGCTGTCTCGGTTTTAATATGTGCCTCAGTTAATGCTTTTCTCATGTTCATTTAAATGCTTTATGAGTTTCTGTTCTCTGAAGCATAGATCTTAACTGTTTGAATGACACGTTGCAAATATTTAATGTTTCATATTTATGAGGTCCTTCTGAATTATTTTACTACCCTTTTGGACATACTTATCAGGTCTTACTTAATTGATGTTAAGACTTGGCAATCCATTAAGGCTTCTTCAGTCAGTTCAAACTCAGGCTGTAACTAGTATTCCTGTAGCCCTAACTCCTGCAGTGTTCAACATAGCTGAATCAAAACAGAGATCCTGTTCTGGGTTTGCTTCTTTTTTAGCAGTTTTTAGGACCCTCTGACCTTTTGATATCATTGTTACAGTAAAAAGCATGGAATATTGCCTGGCCCGGGGAGATGCTACCAGGTCAGATCCATTTTCAGGATTGGGTCCTTATGCTGTTAATTGCACTTGAGATCTTATCTATTAAGAATCAGCCAGTAGATAATCTCATTCTAAATATTTAAGTAAATTATTAATAAATTATATACATTCCAGAAAATATTAGTAGCAAACACTTATATACTGTAGCACTTATTTAGCATATACGTGTTTTATATGAAGGAGGTACTATGTCATAATCTTTATTTTGCAGATGATGAAATTATGGCACAGGTAATTTATATACTTTGAATGCATTCACACAATAACAAGGCAAGATTGGACCAAGGCATTCTGACTCCAGAGACTGCTATAAAAACTTGACTGTCCTGCCCTGAGGTGTGCCTCCTCCTTGGGGGTGGGGGCAAGTGGGGAGGGATAGAAGGAGAGGGAGAGAGAGAGAGAAGGGGTGTGTGTGTGTGTGTGTGTGTGTGTGTGTGTGTGTGTATTTCAGAGGTCTGGGGGAATTTTATTGCCATATCTTTGATGTTGGATTCCTTTTTCATGAAGTTGAGCCGTGGGTGTTGGTGATTTTGATAATGAGTTTTAGGAAATCGCAGTTCCTGAGATCACTGTAACTGCTGGAGTTCCTGCCTCCCCACTCATCAACATTTTAGCCCCATTTACACAATGCTTGCATTTGAGAAGAAGCCAGCATTTTAACATGAATGGTCAAGGTCAGTTCCATTTGATAAATATTTATCAATCATCTCCTTTGCACAGTGTTCACAGGATACGTCCTTGCACTGGGTGGGACAAGGCAAACCTTACCCTTACATAAAATACGTCCATAATAAATACTCAGGTGAGTAACTGCATTGCAAGGCATATGAATGGTACAAGGTATTCTGAGGGTTCAGAGATGGTAAAGAATTAGGACATAATTTCTTTGAGGAAGTGGCTTTCGAGCTAAGTTGTGAGATGGGATTTTTGTCAGAGATATTTGAGGTGGAGGGAACCCGGTGATCAGTGGTGCCCAGGAGGAAGGGTGTGTGCGAGTAGTCGCGTGTGGTTGCTGGGTCACATGTGTACGAGGTGGGGAATAATTCTGTGGTTTGGGGTCATAATGTGAATTTTATTTAATGTGTACGAGGTGGGGAATAATTCTGTGGTTTGGGGTCATAATGTGAATTTCATTTAACGCCACTCTGGATGATTGTTGTGGCAGTGAGAATGGAAGAGAAGGGATCAATTTGAGAGTCATTCTCAGGACCCATAGGACTTGACAACTAATAGAATGGAAGAGATCTGGGTGGAGGAAGGGGGGTTCAGGATGGTGTCAAGCTTTTAAGTCAAGCTGAGACCTGAGAGGGTGGATGGAGATAGAAGAGCTGGTTTTCATTTTAGCCTGCTTGCTGAGGCAAGGATTATTTCGATATTCAGTATAAACATTTTTTGACCACCTCAGCTGTTGAGAACCTGGGTCATACGACCTAATAATCGTTTAAAGGGAGAGGGGACAGCTCCGTAAAGGAATTGTGGAGAAAATACCTCTTCATGACAACAGCTTTGTTGTGTAGCGCATTCACTGTTTCTGAATGAGGTATTCTAAGAGTCTCTTGTTCGATCTTAAGTGGCTTGAAAATAAGGGAGAGAAGCTGTAGGCATACTGACGTCGGCACTGAGTTTATAGTACTGGAGTCCATTCATTCCTGAGACTGTTCTTGGCTTGATGGAGGCTCCAGAGGTCTAGAGGTCTCTGGAATCCTGTGTCCCAGTCTAGGACTGTGGATGTTTAGTGCAGCCACTTGGAGCAGCCGTGCTTTTTCAGGAGTGGTGGGCGGTCTGCACACACAGCCCTGTGTCTCATGCACAGGCTGCGGAGAGCATACCTTTCTCTCTTCCTTGTAGATGCTCTCCGTGATGGCACGAATCCTGTCTGCTTTGGATGGCTGTTGCATTTTGGCACTTGGCTCCATGCCGGATACATGATAGAATCAGAAAAATGCAAGTGAAGAGATATGAGTTGTTCCCATAGGCTGTGGCAGATTAAGTTTTCAAACATGGTAGTCTGATGGCCCTTCATTAGGGAAAGTGTGAGCTAAGGAACCTATATGTCTGACTTACCATTTATGTATTTCGGTATGTGACACCTGTAGTTGAATTATTTCAACCAGAATATCTGTTTAACACTATACTCAATTTTTGACATTCATGAGTTTTTTTCCCGCCTGCAAGAGTGTCTTGGTTTTTATTGGCCCACTATACTTATGAATATATTTTTGATCAGCTGATAAGGGTCCACAAAACAAAGATAAATAACCCTTTCTGGATTCTTACTGGGGTTGCATTGAATTGATATGACATGTTTTTGGAGAGAAATGACATCTTCAAAATAAAAAAATATTTTCAGTCTCATAACTTGGTATCTTTAATCATTTATTTAGGTCTACTTAATGTCTTGTGATAATTTTTTTTAGATAAGAAGTATTTTATTTAATGGAAACAGTAAAATTCTGTAACATAGTAAGTCTTATTAATTTTGCCTGCATATCATTTTTTCTAGTTTTATTGAGATATAATTGACATACATCACTGTGTAAGTTTGTGTACAGCATAATGGTCTGACTTTACATATATTGTGAAATGATTACTGCTGTAAGTTTCGTTAGCATCCATCAACTCATGGATACAATAGAAAGAAATAGCAAAAAAAAAAAAAAGAGAGAAGAAGAAAGTTTTTTTCCTTGTGATGAGAACTCTTAGGGTTTGGTCTCCTGAGTTTGGTTATTTTTTTTTTTTTAATTAGTATTTATTAATTAATTTATTTATTTTTGGCTGTGTTGGGTCTTTGTTTCTGTGCAAGGGCTTTCTCTAGTTGTGGCAAGCGGGGGCCACTCTTCATCGCGGTGCGCGGGCCTCTCGCTATCGTGGCCTCTCTTGTTGGGAGCACAGGCTCCAGACGTGCAGGCTCAGTAGTTGTGGCTCACGGGCCTAGGTGCTCTGTGGCATGTGGGATCTTCCCAGACCAGGGCTCGAACCCGCGTCTCCTGCATTGGCAGGCAGATTCTAAACCACTGCGCCACCAGGGAAGCCCCTGAGTTTGGTTTTTGAACAAGCCGTACTGCGTACTTTATACAGTGACTGTAAGATACTGTTTTATATTGATTTTTTGGACGATAGGTCATGTGTGAAAGTTTCGGGGCAATGCAGGTGGTGCTGTGTGTAAGTCGGGAGTTTTGTGTAATCAGCATTGCCATCTTTGCTTCTGCCCTCTTGAGTCCAGTGATCATCCAAGCTGAGGCTAGAGAGATTGGTAGCATTTCCATCTTTCTCTTAATTGTGTTCAGTTTTTGAAAGCTAATATTGGTCCTTTATTATTTTCTCCTATTTCCAAAAGTAAGATTTTTTGTAGTAAATCTTTAATAAGGCCAGAGCACAATAATGGCATTATTTCTTTATTTAAAATTTTTTTACAGAATTATGTTTTCTTGTGTAGCAGTTTCCAGATATAATATTAGAAGTATGAGGGAACCCAAGGATTTGATTAGGCCAACTTGTGAGAGGGACTGATAAATTAAAGTTAAGATACTGACATATTGTTAATGGAAAATCAGAATCAGGGAGGAAGTACCTCTTAAATAAAAGATCATATTGATTTAAAGTGAAATTGTTTGCTTTTACAAAATTTTTCCAGGAAAGCACATAACACGCAAAGTGAATCCATAGCTGTGTTTTAAAGAATAGCAACTTCTATTCCAAGTTAATATTCTTTCTTTATCACCCCTCAGTTTTACATGTTTTAAACTAAGCTGTAAATTTAACTTGAATAATTTTAACATTTCCAAAGACATATCTCAAAAAAGCAATTTAAAGGAAACATTGACATTTTGAAGTCAAACACAACCCCCTTTCTTACGAAAGCAGTCAGCTTATTTTAACTGAACATTTATTTGCTCTTAAGATAGAAATACCTTTAGCAGAAACTTCTCTCCAGGGTTGAGATTTTTTAATGATGTGAACCTTACGTTAATATGACCATTTTATTCTGGTCGTACGTAGTCATTTATTTTGTGAATGGAGTGGGGATTGGCAAATACATTTGCTTTCATGTAAAGCTTGACTATGACACGTACCAACTGCAGACCCTTACATGACCTCTGCGTGTAGAGTACCGTTGTACCTTCTCTTCCCTCCATACCTTGCTTTCCTGGTGGATGACCAGGCTATGAGTTTCTCAGGATCAAAGGTGATATCATTTCTGTGTCGATAGCCCCAGCATGTGCAACAGTGCCAGGCAGTAGTATGTGCTTAATAAATGTGGATTGAAAGAATATGACTAAATGTATGTCTGTATGTATAGCAAACAGTGTTTGCTACTGACAGGTTTTCTTTCTGAAAAATTTATTTTAAAATAATTATAGATTCATAGGAATTCTCCCGGGTCTTGTACAAAGCAGATCTTGTATCCCTTTACCCATTTTCCCTCGGGGGTAACGTTTTGCCTGACCGTAGTGCAAAATCAAAACCAAGACATTGGTCCAATCTGCAAAGCTTGTTCAGATTTCACTAGTTTTACATGCAGTCATTTGTGTGTGCTTGTGTGTATAGTTCTGTGCAGTTTTGTCACATGTGTAGATTTATTTAACTGCTATCACAGGCACAAGGCTTCCTTGTGCTACCCTTTTATTGTTCACCTCCCCACCCCCATGCAACAGGTTTTTAATAGTGCTGACTCTGCTTTGCATTCACTTATGCATTAACTATGGCATGTAAAAGAATTACGTTTCTGTTCAAGAAAAGGGAGCAGCAGTGATAACATTCGTGATTGTTCCCCAGTCTGTAGGTCATCTCTCACCCACGAACAGTTTACATCTTTCCTATTTTAAAGAAACATTACCTTAAAGTTGGCTTCCCCAAAGTTAGGAATCATCAACATTATCATCATGGGAGTCTACTCCCATTTGTTGGAATTTAGAAGACCGCGTGGTATATTCATTATCCAGAAAATGCGTGAGGTTGCAAAACATAAATCGAATGCTAAAAATGGGGATCCACAGTGTTAATGAGTTAGATATTGACAAGTGAATCTTAGGAAATGATCTTGAGAGCGAAAAACTGATGCAGTCTCATGTGCCCTGAATGGGTGTGTCCAGTGGGTTTTAATTGGTGTGACCACGGATTCCTTGTGCATGATGGAGGCTGTAAGGATGGATGCATGCAGTAGGCTTTGTGTGACTTTATGTGTTGAAAGGGAATCTGTCCCTTGGGGTGAATATTAGCAGGCTGGGTCGCAGATACGACCACCCATGTTTATATAAGTACGGAGGAAACTTTTGGTGTAGAAGGGAAAAAAACAGATGCTTGTGGACGTTTTTCCTTTAGGAAGTAGTTTGGAATTTTGAAAATGCATCTCTCTTACTCTCATGTCCTAAAGATACTATTTGTATCTCGTGTCTGGGTATGAGAGAGAAGGCAGTGTCTCTCCTCCTTCCCTCGCCTGCTTATTCTCTCGCATTTCATTATGCTGGAAGGCAAAGTGGTGGAAGTGGCTTGGGAGTTTCCTCACTGGGAGTGAAAGGACCCTCCCCTGCTGACTCTGCTTCTTGCCTTTCTTCCTTCTCCAGCCTCTCCCTGGAGCACCTGCTGGGCCAGGAGCGATTGTGAAAGACCTGTTTTGTAAAGAAAAGCCTCCAGGTGACACTCCCCAGATCTGGGATCAGAAAAGTACTGCCACCTCCTCAGGGTGAAAAACCTGCAACCTGTCTTGGGCACACTGAGCCCCTGTTGGGCGTGGAATGTGGGTTTGGGCGTGGAATGTGGGTTTGTGTGTGTACTCTGAGTGGATCTGGGAGACTGAAGGTGGGTGTGGGGATACCACGTCTGGGTTAGTGTTTGGCTAAGCCTTTAAAAATAGCTTGTTTTTCGTTTTTTGGAATATAACCTCCCTGTTCCAGTGTATTAACCATCAATTTTAAATTCTTACATGAGGTGCTGTGGGAAGTTTAAAAAAAAGCCTTTATCTTTGAGGAGCTAACAGTCTCTTCAGAGGATTTATCTACTAGTTGGGAGAAAAAAGAGATTTACCAGGAATGCAAAACAATAGGCCACGGACTATTTTAAGTTCTGAGAGAATACATTGTTAACCTGATGGAAGTGGTCTGAGTGCAATCTGTGAAGACTTAGAGAAGGGGCATTTCCAGACAGTTCACAAGGAGTGGATGACTGCTGGGCATTGAAGAAGGGGGCCCTTGGAGAGGAAGGGGGCCCTTGGAGAGGCAGGGGGCGGGGATGCAGCTAGTATGTGCACCGGTGTGGAGGTGAGCAGGTGTCCTGGGTTCAGGTCCTGCCACTTGCTGGACTTGTTAATTCAAGTTGAGTTCCTTCGCTGACTATAAAATCCCTGCCGTCGACTGAAAAAAAATATGCACAACCTACAAGTTAAGACTTATATTTTATTTGGTGGACAAAACTGAGGACTTGAGCCCAGGATACAGCATCTCAGATAACTCTGAGGGACTGCTCCTAAGAGGCAAGGAGGGGAGCCAGGGTGTATAGGAGTTTTTGCAGCAGAGACCAGATGGTCGGAACATCAAAAGATTACTGTTAATTAAAGAAAACCAGCTATCTCGGGTTAAAGAATTTAGCATTTTTCTATGTATGGGAAGATGCAAGAGTCTGGGCTCACTGAAGTCATTCCTTTGCTATGCACCTCAGCTGTCTGTTGCCAGTATCCTGTACTTTCTCATCCTGAGTCCCCTGAGGGTGCATTGTCAGGGGTGGCTGCAGCATTTGACTGCTAGGTGGCGGGCATCCTGTTTCTAGCCTGAGTTCTCTCAAGGCTCACTGTTGGGGACACTGTATGTGATGGCTTGATGGCTGCAACATCCTTTGTTTATTGATATGGCAGGCAGTATTTTTCATTCATACTGTCCTAAAGTTGTGGATACTAAATAATGTTTACAAAAAAGCTCTATAAACTGCAAAACCCTACACAGATTTGAATTCTTGCTCTTTGATTGTCAGTCTTAGAAATCAAAGGTTTTTTCTTTTGTATACGCTTTAAAACTGCAGAACGTTGGAAAGTACACTGGTATTTACCTACATTTAAGAGCATGAAATGGTACTGAAATAACCCAATTCAGCAGATCACTTTAGGATGAAATATGTTTTCCCCTTTCAACTCGTCAGGAATGAATTTTTAGAATGATTAAGCTCCTCTTCAGCTTTTCTAAATATGTGTGAGGGAAAGATGGATTACTTCCGAAGAAGGACTGTGGAAGGACAGCTTTTTTGTTTGGCTTCAATCTGACTTTATATTTTTCCTAGAAAAACAAATGCCAACAAACAAGACAAAAAGCTATATGGAACTAAAGCTAAAGGAACTTCCCTTCCTCCCTTGAGGACCTGTTTATATGCCAGCTACTGCAGTGGGGGTCAAAAATCCTCATCATCTCTGCCATGATTCAAGTCATCAAATTAATAAAAATAAATGTTATCATTTCCAACCGACCTCTACTGTAGGATAGAGGGAAAAATCCTGAGTGCTTTATAACAGGCACCTGTGAGGCCGTTCTCCCTGAGGAAGTAATTTGAGTACAGATGTGAAGTAAGCTGTGGGATCAACAAGCCTGGAAAGCAGAAAAGAGGTATATGGATTGAGATAAAAATTAATTGCTAAAAATATGAAGCCACTGTATATGACTTGCCTTTTTATAATATTCTGCTCCGGAAGCTTAGATAAAGCCGCTTCTATATCATCCTTAATACAGTAGTTTGGCTAAGCATTATGCTTTGTCCAACCTGAGATATTTTCAGAAATAATTCTCTAAGATTTCAAATACATCTTCCTAATACTTTGCTTCATAAAACTGAATCAGAGTAACGTATAAAAGGTACTAAAGTAAGATTTAGATGAATACTTTTATAAATCTGTACGGGTGAAGAATTTCTAAAGGATGACACTGAATCCAGAAATCATAAATTGGAAATAGATGGGTATATTTGACTCAAAAAATTAAACACATCTTTATAATAAAAATTTGGTGAATTGAAATGACAGATTATAATGTGGAAAAAAAACTATCTGAGATATATATAGCAGTGAAAATTCATATTTTTAAGGGAAGAAATCTCTTAACCAGAATAAGGCAACTGCCCCAGTATAAAGATGGGAAAAGATTTGAACAGGGATTTTACAGAAGAAGACATACACATGACCAGTGAACTGATGAATTCATGTTTAGTCTCATCGATAGTCCAAGAGGTTCAAATTAGAACCATTTTTTTCTGCTGTCAGATTGGGTAAGATTAAAAAGATGACCATACCGGGATTTCCCTGGTGGTTGGTCCAGTGGCTAAGACTCCGTACTCCCAGTGCAGGGGTCCTGGGTTTGATCCCTGGTCAGGGAACTAGATCCCACATGCTGCAACTAAGAGTTCGCATGCTGCAACTAAGACCCGGTGCAGCCAAACAAATAAATAAATAAATATTAAAAAAAAAAAAAAAAAAAGGAAAAGAAAAAGATGACCATACCAAACGCTGGGGAGGAAGTGGTAAATACTCATGCATGTGCATTGATGAAGCATGTGTAAACGTGTACTTTTCTGTGGAAATATGTATAAACATTTAAAATGTGAGTACTCTTTGGACCAGAAATTTTACTTCTAGGAATTTATTCCAAAAATGTGATTATGAATATGTGCAAAGATCTGGCTACAATCATGTTCACCAGAGTATGGTTATCATTAAAAATTATGAAGCAATCAAAACGTCAAATAGAGGTAGTTAAACAAATATGGTACATTGATAGAAGAAGCACTAAGCTGCTGTTAAAAACAACATATTTTTGAATTTATTGACAGGGAAATTTGTCAGTGAAGTGTTGTCAACTGAAGGAAGCAGATTACAAAGTGGCATTTATGTCAAGGATATATAGTAATGTTGAAAATGTGCTGTATGTTAGATCCTTTGCTAAGTGCTTTACATTGATTATCTTCTTTAATAACCACAACGTTCCTCCTACTAAATATTAGTGGCCCCATTTTACAGATTAACAGACAGAAGCATCAGGAAGATAAATAGCTCAAGGTTGCAGCAGTAGGAGGTATAGAGCCAGGATTTAATGAGTAGCTTCTGGAATTAAACTTTTGTGTGTGTGTATGCATATATGAAAGGGCACAGCAAATATGGTAACAGTGCTTCCTATTTGTTACTAGTATGTCAAGAGATTTAAATTTTCTTATTTATACCTTTAGGCATTCTTTGAGGATTTTAGAATATGCACATTGTACTTTTCTAATCAGAAAAGCAAAGCTATTTTTATTTTTTAATGTTTGTATTATAAGTAGCAGTTTTTAGATTTTTAAAAGGGTAGGTACACTAGCTCTAATTTGTATACAATGTGTGTCAACTTTTACTTTAAGAGGAAGAGGTATAGTTGGCATTTTTCATAACACCCATGGGACATTGCATATTAGGAAATTAGTAAATGATGTTTTCTGTGGTACTTTTTAGGGTAGATACAACCAAAATTGAGTTTTAAAGAATAAAAACAATTGAACATTGGACACATTTATCAGTTTAAAATTTTAAGTACTATTTTGAAAAATCAAAAAAAGACAAGAGTTCATATAAAGGTAATTTTATTTTTATCAACAAGCCGTTAAGTATTTACTGAATATGGAGAATTTCCAGGAATAAAGAAGAAGTGTAAGATGCAGAATTAACGATCTAGTTGTAGACACAAAACGTCAGAAACAGATCATCTGTATGTATTTAAAACAGTATGTTATCAGGTGGTAAATGATAAATTTCAGATGAAAATACAGAAATAAAACTGAGTCATGAGGGTAGGGTTGTATATAAGTATATACTTGTATATAAAGTACTATAAAAGTACTATACAAGTATGCTTATAAAGTGTAAGATGGATAGGGTTGGATAATACTCATGTGTAATAGGGAAGGTACATGGAGAAAGGAGAAAGTAAGGATTGGGTTGACGCTGAACACTGGATGGGTGGCAGGTAGCCGGAGCAAGTGGTCGAAGCCGGAGTGAGCAGGGTGGGAGCAGGCGTTTAGTTCAGTAATGGTTGGCAGGAGGTGGGAAGTAAAGTAAGGCGAGGCCAGATTATAGAGAGATTCCAGTGTGAAGCATTTATGTAGAAAGTTTGACAGATTAAAAAAAAAAAATTCGAGGCTGCTACAGGCTTAATTATAATAGTTTTCCAAAAGTTTCTCTTCAATTTGATAGATTTATTAAAGGAAGGTCCTTTAATCAAGAAGAGTCCGTGCCTGGGACTTCCCTTGTGGCGCAGTGGTTGAGAATCCGCCTGGCCAGTGCAGGGGACACGGGTTCGAGCCCTGGTCCGGCAAGATCCCACATGCCGCGGAGCAACTAAGCCCGTGCGCCACAACGACTGAGCCTGCGCTCTAGAGCCCGGGAGCCACAACTACTGAGCCCGCGTGCCGCAACTACTGAAGCCCGCGCACCTAGAGCCCGTGCTCCTCAACAAGAGAAGCCACCGCAATGAGAAGCCCACGCACCGCAACGAAGAGTAGTCCCTGCTTGCCGCAACTAGAGAAAGCCCGCGCGCAGCAGTGAAGACCCGATGCAGCCATAAATAAATAGATAGATATAGAGAGAGAGAGAGAGATAGAAGAGTCCATGCCTAACAGATTTGGAAGTTCCTCTTATACACCACAGGGTTTTATTTTCAGTTTTCAAACTGTGCTTTTATGCTATATTAACATCCCATGGATATTACATGAGAAGTAGTGTAGCTGATCAGTCTGTTTGGAGCTCTTGTAAGTAGCGTTCTTAATTAAGAAACTCTGGTTGGATGGGGCTTTAGACATCATTTAGTTTGACTTCTCACCTCAGTAAAGAGATTTCTTCTATGATAATCCCCAAAGGGGATTATTTCTAACTATTTGTTTAAAATGAATAGAAAGAGGAAGATGAAGACGTGTTTGATGCTTAGGCCAAAATTTGAAGTAGCCTGTTTTATCTGTTGAAACATATATTTATAACTGAAGAAAAATTTAAAAGCACACACCACATGTTTCTTTTTAGAAGATTTATACTTGGAAAGAATCATATAGAATACTAAATTACCAGTTAAGTAATTTAATCTTTGAAATGCTTTTTTAAAAATAATTAATTAATTAATTTTATTTAGTTTTTGGCTGCTTTGGGTCTTTGCTGCTGCTGCACGTGAGCTTTCTCTAGTTGCGGCGAGTGGGGGCTACTCTTCGTTGCGGTGCCCTGGATTCTCATTGTGGTGGCTTCTCTTGTTGCGGAGCACAGGCTCTAGGCGTGCGGGCTTCAGTAGTTGTGGCACTCAGGCTCAGTAGTTGTGGCTCGCGGGCTCTAGAGTGCAGGCTCAGTAGCTGTGGCGCACGGGCTTAGTTGCTCTGCAGCATGTGGGATCTTCCCGGACAGGCGGATTCTTAACCACTGCACCATCAGGGAAGTCCCTGAAATGCTTTTTTAAAAACCATTTAATCTTTTATTGCAACGTGAAAGAGCATCTTTAAATCTCTTAAATTAATCTGGCAAATTGAATATTGTTTTTTGTCAGTGACTTCATAAATATTTTAGTTAGCTTTCTCAAGTAACAAATGAAATGTCACTTGATCTTTTGGTGTGACTATAATGTATTAAGTATATCATGTTTATATTCTATAGATATTAACTACTTTATTTTATTGTCTTACAGTGTACTCTTTATAATACTGGGCAGGTAGCGTATTAAGGGTGTATACAAGAAGTATTCACTTCGGTTTGATGTTTCTTTGTTAGTAACAATTTAAATCAAGTTGATTGTATTTATTAATAAATTAACAAATGCTTGTGTGCCTCACACAAATACTAGATTATTACCAGTAACACATACATCCTCTAAGTAAAAAAGAGACCTATGATGATAGTTTTTCATAAACCTAGAATTAAGATTAATCCAGTTCTTTGTACCTGAGATACACCCCATCAAACTAAGTTGTATACTCTCCTTGATATTCAGTATACAGTGTATTGTAGGTATAGCTGGTCATTTAGAACAAAGTAGAAGACACCTTCTCTGTATTTGTTGAACGTAAATTTTATGTACCAAGCCATTCAAACAAAAGAAACTACAGGAATTGATTTTAAATCAAAGATAATATCATATACAATAGCGTTGCTAGACTGATTGAATAAATAAGGAGAATTAGTTAAGAAAGACATTATGGAGAAAGGGAACAAGAATTTGAAAGAGCATAAATATGGGCATTAGTGGACCAAGGCAGGTTTACATACAGAAGGAATGGTGAATTGTTGGAGTCTATGAACCCATCAAGACTTGGACTGTTTACCTAATCTTTACATTTCCAGGATACAGCATAGTGCCTTGTACGTATTGGTGCTCAGTTCTTTTCTTCTTCTTCTCCTTCATCTCCTCCTCCTCTACTTCCTCCTCCTCCTTCTTATTAAATATAGTGCCTTTCAGAGATCAAAAAGGGTAGAAAGTAGATTTTAACAACTTGCAGTATAATTTGGCGGTTCGGAATTCAGTTTGGAACTGGAGAGATGGAAGTTGACTCCTGCCTTAATTACTTGCTCCCATTTTGTGATGTTGAGCAAGTTACAAGTTACCTTCAAGTTACAGTTTCCTCAACTGTAAAGTGGTAAAGAGTACCTAACCACAAGTTCCTAACTTGTGATTTTAGTGAGATAAATCTTGCAAGCCTTTAGCACTGTGTTAGCTTAAATGTTAACCTTAAGTAAAAGAGATGTGGGATACGGCAGAACGCTACTTTTGTGGTTTGCATTAACATATAAATGTATTCTTTATGGCCTGCCGTAAGCTTCTAAGACGTGATGCTTAGTGGCTTGACTGTTGTCTGTAGAATAGGATTATTTTCTTTTTAAATTATGTTGGTTGGATGTGGGCCAGAATTAGGGAGGGTGTGGGCAGTGAGCAAATGATGGCCAGGTTTTGTTCTAGAACAGTGGAGCTGTTCAAACTTTTTGTCCCTTCCCCATATAGGTATTTAAAAATTTTGTTAAGGCCCATTTAAAGTAGGGTGCGAGATCACTGTGCTAATGCAAGGAATTGGTATTTCCCTGGGCCAGAGGTCGACATGAGTAAATACGGAGTCTGAAGCAGGGAGAGGAAAAGAGAGGCAGTGACATAGGAGGGAAGTCACACAGTGCTGGGCAGGGCCCTGCCCACTCCTCCACGACTCTTCCCCAGTGACTGCTTTTCTGATCTCTTAATGCTTTTTCCCGAGAGGCAGCCCTTCTATTTCCAGTAGACTCTGTCGTCAGACATCTTCTCTTTCGTTTCCTATTTTCCGATAAACCCTCTACCCTACGGGGTAAAGCAGAACATGCGCTCCCCTCCCCCAACTCTCAGCCCTGGCTCTGCGTCATTCTCCTCTGGGATGTCCACATCTCCGAGGGCATCCTGACTTTCATGTTTGCCTGTCAACTTACTCAGGTGATTCAACACAGGTGACGACTTAAAACGACTTAAATAAAATATAAGAGATCTACTGTGTAATTTTATGAAGAAAATTCATGTCATAAGAAAATACAGAATTTCAGGTACCTTAAGACCCATGTGAGGGTGAATCATGTTCTCCCGGCAGCAGCAACTCACTCTCCTTCTTTCCCCGTGGCCTTTCACTTGGCCCTGGTTCTGCACTTAGCTATGGTCTAGAGGTAGGAGTTGATAAGGCAGTGCCTTTAGGAGATTACATTGCAGAACTTAACTTAGAGGGAACCAGACATGTTGTTTAGGAAGGAGGTAACTGTTCAGGAGATGATTGAAGGGGCTGTTAATATTGGGATGCAAGGCTCCTTCTAGAGGCTGGGAATTACCTGGTGTTTAGAATAAGACATGCTTAGAAAAATACATGAGAACAAATTGGAAGAGTGATACTGGGTGCCCTAGATGCCCAAACCTGTTCACAGATCTTCCTAAATACTTACCTTAGAAATCATGAGTGACTTAGACGCCAAAGGAAAAAGTTAAAAACATATCTGATCCAGTGTATTCTGGCAAATCGTTCCTGGTGTAGCTAAGTCTGACCTAAAGAGTAATATGATCAGGAAACATGCCTGTATTAATTTTGTCATCTTAAAGATAAAATTTCTATTTAGTTGGAAACATTTAATAGGAAACTTGTTGAAAATAAAGGAGATGACTAACCGTGATGGATGAAGTTTTCTTATTGTATAGTTGAGGAGTTCTTCTATTTTAAAAAGAATAGATATAAGAACACCTGAGGAAAAAGCAAATCTAGTGGGATTACATAAAGAAATAGAAGTAAAAGTGCTGCTTTTATATGGTTTATACATTTTTTTTCTTTTAAAGTCGTTGGAGAAAGCATGCAATAAAGGATCAGAACATGGTTCAGGTCCTAGTTCTACTCTTCATTGTTGATTGGACGTCCTCCAGATAAACTTGGCCAAGTTATATTTCCTACTTAAGCTTCAGTTTCCTCATCTGTGAAATGCATTTACTAAACTTGTCTAGTTGGTAGTGTTGTACTGAGTGTGAAATGATAACTATGTAGAACATCTGGCAGGGTGTCTGGAAATTAGTACTCAATGAGTGATGACTATATATATATTTTTTTTTTTTCAACTTGAAGTTTCGTATGTAGGGGACTTACTGTACTTAAAAAGAAATAAAAGAAAATCCATTATAGTTTTAAAAAAAATTTTTTTTTTATTGGGGTCTAGTTGTTTTACAATGTTGTGTCAGTTTCTACTGTACAGCGAAGTGGAGTTCCCTGTGCTATACAGCAGGTTCTTATTAGTTATCTATTTTATACATATTATGTATATGTGTCAATCCCAGTCTCCCAATTCCTCCCACCCCCCCCAAGTGATAACTATCAATAATAATAATAAGCGATAATTGCAAATTCCTTTTTTTTACGTTATACATTATAGCTGGTTGTTTCTCTAGAGTATTGTAATTGGTCATATCATGTATGTCCTTTTTAAACAGACTGAAAAGCCTCTTTTTCTTTATTTCTCTCTTATAGTGTAATCTTTCCATAATGATGTGATTCTCTTACCTTCTTTCTCTTACACACTATCATTTTCTGCAGTACCTAGCAAAATGCTTTTTGGTAATCCTGTTAACACGAAGACTAATTGAACATTTTGAATCTTGAAGTGTTTTCCACTTAAGAGCCGTGTTTATTGTATTATTCATCATGTTAAGACAAATTCTAGGAGTGACCTTGTTAATCTTTATAGTCTTTTCAATAAACACTGCTATTTGAAATCTGTTTATTAATATTTAAAAATAGTATTAGGAAATATACTTACAAAAATATATAGTGTATGTAGTTTTTTTAAAAAAACATTACGAAGGTGTGTCAGTAATGCAAAAGTAAGGTAGGGAAGAAACCTTAGACCACCACACCACATTTATTCAACAAATACTTTTGTGTATTTTACTAATTCTTCATGTGCAGGTCATTTTTACTTAGTATTGCTCTTTTCCCCATCTTTCTTAAACGTAGTTTATATCGGTAGCATAATAGTTCATTACATTGTTTTACCATAATTAAATCGGCCATTTTCTTGTGATGAACTGGAAAAGAACTGGAACTGTTTTTAGGTTACAAATGGTGTTTCAGTGAGCCTCTTATTTATTTGTTATTTATAACTTTATATTATTTATTTATTTTTGGCTGCATCAGGTCTTAGTTGTGGCACGTGGGATCTTCTTTGAGGCATGCGGGCTTCTCTCTAGTTGTGGTGCGCAGGCTTCAGGGCACACGGGCTCTGTAGCTGTGGCGCGTGGGTTCCAGAGTACGTGGGCTCTATAGGTTGGGGCACGCGGGCTCTCTAGTTGAGTCGCACAAGCTCAGTAGTTGCGGTGTGCGGGCTTAGTTGCCCTGCGGCATGTGGGATCTTAGTTCCCTGACCAGGGATGGAACTTGCATCACCTGCATTGGAAGGCGGATTCTTTACCACTGCAGGGAAGTCCCCCTCAATGAGCCTTTTATATGTGTAGTTTTCCTTCTTTTGTTTTTTCCCCCCTCCCTTCCTTCCTCCCTTCCCTTTTTTTTAGGGGGTAGGATTAATTCAGGAATATTATTACTGGGTCACAGATTATTAACTATTGATATTTTGACTCTTAAAACATGAGTGCCTTTCAGAGGGTTCTGGTAGTTGGTATTGCCAGAGGCAATGTACGAGTAAGATGGTTCTACCATTTTCTAACAATGAATATAATAGGTATTCTTTTTAAATTGGCTAATTTAATTGATGCTTAGTGATATCTCACAGTTTCTTATTTCTTTACAAGGGGCAAAAGTGACCTTGTTGACATGTACTTACTTTCTGATTTAAGACAAGACATCTGGTCATGTCTTGCAGTTTTCTGGAATTAGTTGTATAGTTGTAATAAAGCACATCTTGCTGGAACTAATTTAAAGAAAAACTCTTTAATGCAACTTGTTGACTTTTATATGATGAATTTGTATGCTCACAGTTGAAACTACTTATAGGAAGAGTCTTTGAAGTTAAAAACAGTACTTAAAAAAATGTTTTTCCGGTTTATAGATCGAATTACTGATGATTTGACTTAATGAAACATTTGCTGTGACCTCTTTCTGTCTGCAGTCCCAGTCACTAAATGTAGGATTGGAAACCACTGTTTTGGTTTCATGGGTGGTTAAAAATAGCCTCAGGGGATCCTTATCTTGAGTTTTACTCTTCAGGCCAACTACTTACTCTTCTTAGCTTGCTGTCTTTCACCTGATTTGTAGGAGGACAGATCTTAGTATTTACTCACAGTACCCTCCCACCCCGCCTCCCCTCCCCTCCCCACCCCACAGCAGCTTGGATGAATAGGCCTAAAGGGGCAAGGGAATGTCCGTGAGATGTATAATTGGAAGGAAATTAAAAAAAAAAAAAAAAGGAGGAAAGGGTGAGAACAAAAGAGGAGGACAAGGGGAAGAAACTTAGAAGGGAGAAAGACCTGGACATATGGAAGGGAATAGATTTGAATTTTCATTCCCTTCAAATTTCTTCACCAATTCCTCTGTAAGCCTTATGATAGGCTCAGTTGATTCGTATTTTTGGTCAAACTAATTCTGCATCTCTTTCCCTTGCTCTTTTTTCTTTACTTTTCAGATTCTTTGCTTTATTTTTAAGAAATGCACAGTCTGAGTTTCTGGTTCTTTCTGCCCTGTTGTCAATGCACCTACAGCCCTGCCTCCGTGTGAATTTGCACTTCAGGGGAACTATTTCCTGTCAGAAACCGAAGGCAGGCCCCTGACATTTCTAGGTGGCGATTCACACAGGAAAGGACCTGAGAAGTTTCACAGGGCACATGACTTCATGGTGGGACGAACTGATCAACTTGGTGCACAAAAATGGGTCCCTTCTTTCCCGTACCTTTTGGCCTCCCAGGGGTCTCAGATTAGAGTGGCTAGAAAAGTTAAAAACTGATGTAACCATGTTCCAGAATATAAATTATGGAAGGTTAGGTTTGATGTTTAGATTCACCTGGATTGAAATCAAGGTGAATGATACTGATATTTGATTCCAAAATAAAGTGATTTTTTTTTTTTTGTGGTAGTAAAATTTGCATAACACAAAATTTACCTTTTTAATCATTTAAAAAACGTGTCACTTATTTGACAGAGTTATAGCTTTTCACACTGTGCAAAGAACTTTTCTAAATATAGGAAGTTCAAAGATGAACAGAACCTGATTCTTGTCTTCAAACAGCAGAAGTAGAGTTAAATCCATATAGTTTCAGATAACTGTATCTAACTTGGAAATAAATATGTGTATGCATATGTAAGCTACAAAGATGAAAACCATTCCTTCCCTATTTTATGAATAGAAGAACCTCTAAATAGCACTTCATTTTTATTTTTTGATTGTGGTAAAATATACGTGACAATAAAATTGACCTTTTAGCCATTCTAAGTGGATATTTCAAGGTGATTTTTATTCACTGTATAGTTTAAGCATCAGGGGGAATTATATAAAGTTTTATGACAGAAGCATAATGCTAAAAAAGAAGTTGATTTGCAAATCTTTTACTTTTTTTTGGAATTAAAATAACTGATTTTCTTTCCTCTTCCGCCTTTCTTCATTTTTTACACATATATTTTGGTAGCTGAACTATTGCCAAGTTATTTTAGACCTGTTTTTCCTCTAATGTGGAGATTTTTTTTTATTCCCCATCAAGGTCTAAAAGAAAAGATAATTTTTTCATGGGATGGGTTTGCAATCCATGTGCAGTTATTTACAATAATTTTATAATAATAAAAATATGAAATCGATAATTTTGGATGTGTTTCTCTTGGCATGAATTATGTTTATTAATAAAGTTAAGCTTTGAGTAAGGTTACCTAAAATACAGCTGTTTTGCTGGGTAAACCTTAGCAAGTCTAAATTATTTAAGGAAGGTAACCTTTGCATTCTCCAAATAATATTTTCTTTGTATCATAAGGACGCTAAAGGTGTGATTATTTATGGCAGTAATCAAGTTAGATGCCTGACATACCTACTTGGTTTCTTCATTTAGCTGTATCTGCAGTCATTTGGTTATCTCATCAGATCAGTCTAATGCATTTCATTTTGCTTTATTGATTGATATAATCTCTATTATTTTGTATTTATGACAGTGACTGTTTATACAAAGGCAGAGCATAAACTTTTATGATTGTGAATTCCCTTTTGTATCTTTCATGCTCAGTGTATGTTAGTAAATTATTATTATGGGCTAGATAGACCTATGGCAATGAAGCACCAGAGCCTTTGCATCTACTTAGATTGATTTTATAAAACTGTAAAAAAAATGAAATGTCCACCATGTATAATTTACTAATGTTCATAGCTAAATTAGTAGCACAATTAAGAACCTTTAAATCGACTTTGAAGCTACAGCGGTAGTTGGGGCATCAGATGTATTTGGACACTTCACCTGAGTGGATTAGCAACTCTTCTCAGAAAGTAGAAGTAGTTGGGAAGGAATGACATTTGCATAAAGGCACTTCCTTTTGCCACCTTTGGATTTTTTTTTTAGAAGTATGGTTTAATCTTACTCCGTTATTAAACCACTTTAAGCTTCTTTTCAAGTATCACAGCCAAACTGAAGGATTTATTTCCTTGCCTGTTTTTTAAAACACTGCTGTCAAACAGAGTAAAAAAAGGCAAGCAGTCGAGATACAGCCCCCTTGTGTTTTCAGTTTATTTGCATTTGTTCATGACTTCTAAGGTATTCTACATTCCCAAAGGAGTTTGCTTGCTCTGTTATATATAAATTGTTACCTGAAAGGGTCTGTAAGAGATCAAAGTAAATGTCAGCCTAGTAAATAGAAGAGATTTTTTTTTTTCTCTCTGAGCTACATTATAAAGGGAGATTTCTTTTGCCTTATTTATGTTTAGAACTTAATGTAGTTAGGAAAACAGTGAGTTATTAAAGTTTGAAAAACGTCAGGAGTCTCAAATATTTGAAATCTGTTGAAAGCAAAAAACAATCAATAAAAATTTATTTGATTACTTGGAGTTTCTTCTAATTTCCTACATTTTAGAGGGTTTTTGCTTTTTTCTTCCTTAATGTTGAAAAACAAAATTTGGCTGAAATAAATGATTCTGCCCATCTCCCTTAAAATAGTATTTAAATGAACAGTACTAACTTGTTTATATTGCCAGTTAATTTATAGGGTGCTTAAGGCCAAAAAAGATGACCAGGGACCAAACTAATTTGTGTCCATGGGCTAATGATTTTCGTCAAAAAGTTTTTGCAGTACATGTATTGATTATACCTTCTCACTCTCCTTTTCTCTCTTTTGGCAGAAGTCCAACTGATGGCTGCTAATAACATCATGGGGGCTCTTCTTAGTGTATCACAGAGAAGTTTTCGAGCATGACAAAATGACCCATATATTCTTTGATTTCTTTGGTTATTGGAAACAAAATGTCTGTGCTAACTATTGCTAGTGAGGACGATTAATATATAAACCATTTGATGGATAACCAAAGTGCTGAATCATGGAAAGTTTATTATTTTGCTGGGTATTTGTTAGAGTATGAAGTCGGAATTCAGAAAGTATTGTCCCTGAAACATGATTGGGTATGTGCTTATTAGAGGTGGTTAATTCTACAAAGCACATTTCATCTATAATGCCTGCCTGATAAGAATGTGCTACTTCCATTATAACTCTATAGATGACAGTGTATCTCTTGGGAATTGTTTGAATTCTCATATCAATTTTTAGGAACATTGCTGTAACTCTGACAACAGAAATAAGGAAAGTTATAAGTCACAGGCAACTTGGTATTTCAAAGGCTGGAAGTTGGAAGGGGTTCCACTGCACTGGTGGTGATAAACTCTTGGGGCTTGGAACCCCTTTCCAGGTTATCTTTTAGGGACACTCTTAACTCTAGCTCTGTTTCACACACCTCTTTATTTTCTTCGAGATCCCCAGCGACTTGGCTGATCTACTACCTGTTTGCAAGCAACACCTGATGCTTCTGACCAGAGTTGCTGTTTTTTCCCCCTTCTTTCCTGCTGTGCTGGGTTGATTGGTGTCCCCCTAAAATTCATGTCCTTCGTGGGACCTCAGAATGTGACTTATTTGAAAATAGAACTGTTGCAGATGTAATTAACTAAGAAGCGGTCATACAGGAGTAGGGTGGGCCCTTAATCCAATATGACTGGTATCCTTAGAAGAGATATAGAGACACAGACACACAGGGGGAACACCATGTACCGAGGGAAGCAAAGATTGAGGTGATGAGTCTTCAAGCCAAGGAGCACCAAGGGTTGCTGGCAACACCAGAAACTAAGAGGAAGGCACGGGACAGATTCTCCCCTACAGCCTTCAGAGAGAGAGCATGGCCCTCCCGATACCTCTCGCCTCCAGAACTGAGAGACAATAAGTATCTATTATTATAAGCCACCTAGCCCTAGGAAACCCATACACCTGCCAATAAGCTGCAAAGAATAGTCTCCGAGTTTCTCAACTGCAAGTCTGTTTTTGAGACAAGTGCTTAAGTAATTTTAAAGTTCTGTAAGGGTTACTCGTACTGGAAATGGGACAAAAGTAGAATATAAAATAGGGAAACTTATAATAGTTCAAGGAATTCCAAAAACAAAGCTGAGGCTCTCTAGCTGGAAGAGCATTACTTTCAACCGCAGCTTTAGCTCAGTATCTTGTGGGAAAGTGTTTCCATGCCTCAGAGATTCTAATTTAGTTGGCTTAGGGTGGGGCTCCGGCATCTGTATGTTTAAGCTTCCCAAGGGAATCTGGGAACATGCGGCTTGCGGTGAGAATCAAGAGCATAGAGCGTGGAGCATAGAGTAAGAACCATTCTGTCTAGAGCAGCGGTTCTCAGCCTTGGTTGCACCCTGGAATCACCTGGGTGACTTTGAAGACCCACTGATGTCCGAGCACGGACCCCAGAGATCCTCTGGTCATTGGTCAGGGATTCCGATGGCTCAGAGGGACTTTAAAAGCTCCTAATGTATTCTGATGTGCAGCCAAAGTTGAGAAATACTGGTCTGAAGGTCTTTTTATCCCAGTGAATAGCAGGGATACTTATTATAAAATTTTTGAGATTATGGTGATGATGATTTTTGTTATGCAATGGATAGGCTTAGATTAACGTTAACTTTCAAGAAGACAGAAACAAATTTAGTATCTGATTCTTCCTCACAATGCAAGATTTCCCAGACATCTCTGATAAAGGAGGCCAATGAATTATGTGCTGGAAGGATTGGAATGGTCCCTGGTGGCTGCATCTTGGTTAGGGTGGGGCTTGGTGTTTTTTAGATTGACTCTTCTCTCTACTATTGCTTTTTCTGCTGTTTGAAAACCTGCCTTGGGCCCACATTAAAAGAGATGAGGATGAAAGTGTAGAGTTGAAAAAGTATGGAAGATACTTTTATCTAGTATCTAGTACTGATATTTAATCTAGCTAGGGAATGATTTTCTTTTGCGACATAGAAATGTGTGCATATAACGAATCCCATTCTTTTTTCTGAAATTCTGTTCGTAGTGAATGTTACCATTGTATCAAGTGATGGTTTCATGAGAGGGCATTCCTCCTGATCTTGTGATGCCCCTTTTACTGTGCAGACTTGACAAGTGGGTTGTGCCTTTACTGTTACGGACTGAGAGCTGGTTAATACCTCTGATGCTTCCTAGTGGCTTATTTCTAGTATTTCATTGTTGCCATTTCTTACACAGGGATGGTATATTTAAAATATCTAGGAAGACATAAAAACGACAAATTTCACCTGGGTCTGTTTCATGTTGAAGGCTCAGAACGAATGCCTCCGTGTTGACTTCTCATTTTGTGCTGGTTTCCTTGTCAAGCTTGCATGCTTTGCTATTTCCCAGTGACCTTAACTATGTTCCTTTTTGTGTATTTGTTTCTAAACTCCACTGCTGCTCTCACAGCTGCTGTTCAGCCACTGGAAGCCTGTGGTCTGAGCCAGCGCTACCATGAAGGAGACCTCATTACTGGTGAAATTCTTTAAGGTTGCTTTCTGTGATGTATACTTGATGGCTAATTCTTGAAAGTAATAATAGTCAGAGCTCTCTGAAGTTCTTGTATGTCTACTAAGCACTCTTGTATTATTGTGTTTAATTTTCATGTGAATTTTTTGAGGAACATGTGAGTACTTCTGTTTTATTGGTAGGAGACTGTCACTGAGCATGGTAATTTGGATCTAACCAGATATACTGATAAATAGCTTTCTGAATAAAAGCTCTGATTTGTTACCTTTGCTGATTTCCTTGATATAAATGTACTGACCATGATGAATTCCAAGCTACAAAAGTGTAGTCACAGGGTTGTGCAGAGATGTACACAGTCAGCTCTCATGTGCCTGTATGAGCCAGCTCCAACTCTTCTCTGGCTCTTACACCAAAGCTAATGTTTCTATTGTGTTTTCTGTTCTCCCTCCCTCCCTCCCTCCCTTCCTTTCTTCCTTCTGTCCTTCCCTCCTTCCCTTTCTTGCTCTCTCCTTGCTCCCCGCAAGGCAGTTATTTTACAGAATCTCCTGTATCACTGTCTCAAGAATATCATGTCGTGTTTGTAGCTTCTTCTGTTAAGAGTTTCTTAGAGACATGGAATTATCATCAAATGTCAAGGTCCAGGACCCTTATTGCCTTAAATTGAAGTCGAATTAATAGGATTTATTATATTAAGTTGTCTCTTTATTATTCTTGATAAGAAAAGTGTTTGAGTATGCTATCAAGTGAAATGCCTGATCATTCCAGATGTGAGCAGCGATTTTATGAACATATCAGTAACAAATCAAACTGATTTTATTCATGACACCAACCGTTCTTTTTGAGTTTGATTCAAAACGATTTTTTCTTTCCATGCCTCCTTTTCCTCTGCATAGCCTTTACCTGAAACCCCTTTTTCTCCAGGATAAGATTTGCCTGACACAGCTAATGTAGGAGCAGACGTGGAAGGGTTCTGGATCTCAGTGGTCATGAAAACCCATGAGAAAAATCAGTCATCTTTCTTCATAACTGCAAAGGAAATGGCCGGTGTTAAAATCTCCTTCCCATTGCATATTTTGATGGAAAGTCTAAACACGTGTCTAATCTCCTTCCCCTTGTCAATTTCTACCTGATTATTAATCTCAGAAAACACGTGTCTTAGACTTTCCATTTATCCTGTCTCTGGCTGTAACACTGTCTTCCTTAAAAACTGGAGTGCATTCTCAATCATTGCATTTTGTCAGATGCCCTGCCCTTGCTGAGACCTCGAGTTGGATGTATGAGGCGTTCGTGAAGTGCTGCTGCCATCTCTTTAGGATTTGCCCTGTAGTGATTACGGTACCCATCTTCTTTCTTCAGCAGAGCTGTGATAGGTGGATGGGAGTAGAGGGTGCTTGAATCCATCACTGGTATGGACTGCTTGCTTTTTCTTCATTACTTGACTGTACAGAAGTTGCTTTAGTCCGTGAGTCCTGTGTAATTTGAAAAAAAAATTGTTAAACAAAATTTCTGAAATTGCTTCTTGAAGTTTTATCTATGCATGAAAAAATACTTTAGCGAATATAAATACGAGGCTTGTAAAGTCTCCTTTATAACTAAATTCTGAGTAAGAATGGCCTCGCTTTAAAGGCAGGCTGCATTTTTCTTTTCCATCATGTCAGACCCCTTGAAGACATGGCCACAGGCCATGGGATTTCCCATTCAACAGAATGTCATCTTATGTTTGATCCCCAAAGAATTTGCAATTGTTGAGATTTTATGACTGTCTGACACTTGTATTTAATGTGCAGGCCACGCCACTGAGTGATAAGAGCAGATGGGCATGGGGACTGTAGGCGGAGTTTATGTTACTATAGTATTACAGAGAACTGTGAAAGAAAACCCCAGAGGGTTCCAGTGTGGTTTGCAGTAAGGGTAATTTATTTTGCTTTTGTTGAGGAAATAAATAGTTAAAGGAGTAGATTTTATCTTCTTAAATATTAAAATTGGAAGCGTTTTCCACAAGAAAAAGAAATTTCCCAGAAAAGAAAAAATTTTATTTCTCAGCCTGGTTACAAGAAGAGATGCAAAGTGAAATCGATCTGTTTCCCACTTTTATTTAAACATACAGATCTTTGATTGCAAGGGACTTCTAAGTTAAAAAGACCTATTACAAGTAAGCTTCTTGACAGTGAAATCTGATTTTCAATGCGAACACCGTGAATGGAAACTGCTTTCTCTCTGTGATAGTTCTATAATAATTGTACTGATTTATGAGGAATATATCTGTTATCCAAAGAGAGTTATGTCGAAACGGAATTAAATTCAAATACTTTAGAGCCAAAGAAGCTCTAGGTTTGAAGTCTTCATATGGAGAGTTAATAGTTATGGGAATGGAAATACATACACTTTATGTAATTTCTGTTAGTTGAATAAAGCATGCCTGACATTCGTTGTTTTATTTCATCAGTAAAAAATAAAAACATGTTGTAGCTTTTCAAAGTAACAGGTCACCTATGACAAGACTAGGATGTTGCCTAAAAATTTGAATATTATGGAGTTAGACATAATTTTTAATGAAACAGAAATGAGATGTCTGGTAAAAACTACATGTGTGAATGTTTTGAACAGTGACTCCTTCCCGAAGGTGAATTTGCCTTGTTGAAATTGTATGTGTGGATCTATTTTGTACAACTGTTCAACAGTGGTGAACTCCCTCTTAGGGCATTTCTGCATCTTAGGTCATGTCTGCAGGAGATAATTAGCTGTGTGCTATGCATAAGAAAGCAGGATACCTGGAGAGAGTGGGGAAGAGAGGTGGAGAGATCCTGGAAAATTTTTAGTGAGCAAGGGTTTGAAATGAAGAATTCATTGTTTAGCAACATAATTACTGATTTAAAATTGCACTGAAGTTTTTTTCCTTCTTGGGGATGTTGCCTTTGTGCTTTTTCTTTAACTGAAAAAACAAAAAGTAGTAAAAATAATTATAAGGACTTTCAAAAGTTTTCTCACGACTCTGGTTGTTCCAACCCTAATTTCTCACCTCTTTTTTTTTTTTTTCTTTTTTAACATCTTTATTAGAGTATAATTGCTGTCAGTTTCTGCTTTATAACAAAGTGAATCAGTTATACATATACATATGTCACCATATCTCTTCCCTCTTGCATCTCCCTCCCTACCACCCTCCCTAGCCCACCCCTCTAGGTGGTCACAAAGCACCGAGCTGATCTCCCCATGCTATGCGGCTGCTTGCAACTAGCTATCTATTTTACGTTTGGTAGTGTATATATGTCCATGCCACTCTCTCACTTTGTCCCAGCTTACCCTTCCCCCTCCCCATATCCTCAAGTCCATTCTCTAGTAGGTCTGCATATTTATTCCTGTCTTGCCCCTAGGTTCTTCTGACCATTTTCTTTCTTTCCTTCTTTTTTTTTAGATTCCATATATATGTGTTAGCATACGGTATTTGTTTTTCTCTTTCTGACTTACTTCACTCTGTATGACAGTCTCTAGGGCCATCCACCTCACTACAAATAACTCAGTTTCGTTCCTTTTCATGGCTGAGTAATATTCCATTGTATATATGTGCCACATCTTCTTTATCCATTCATCTGTTGATGGACACTTAGGTTGCTTCCGTGTCCTGGCTATTGTAAATAGAGCTGCAATGAACATTTTGGTACACGACTCTTTTTGAATTATGGTTTTCTCAGGGTATATGCCCAGTAGTAGGATTGCTGGGTCGTACGGTAGTTCTATTTTTAGTTTTTTAAGGACGCTCCATACTGTTCTCCATAGTGGCTGTATCAATTTACATTCCCACCAACAGTGCAAGAGGGTTCCCCTTTCTCCACACCCTCTCCAGCATTTATTGTTTCTAGATTTTTTGATGATGGCCATTCTGACCGGTGTGAGATGAAATCTCATTGTAGTTTTGATTTGCATTTCTCTAATGATTAATGATGTTGAGCATTCTTTCATGTGTTTGTTGGCAATCTGTATATCTTCTTTGGAGAAATGTCTGTTTAGGTCTTCAGCCCATTTTTGGATTGGGTTGTTCGTTTTTTTGATATTGAGCTGCATGAGTTGCTTGTGTGTTTTGGAGATTAATCCTTTGTCAGTTGCTTCATTTGCAAATATTTTCTCCCATTCTGAGGGTTGTCTTTTGGTCTTTTTTATGGTTTCCTTTGCTGTGCAAAAGCTTTTAAGTTTCATTAGGTCCCATTTGTTTATTTTTGTTTTTATTTCCATTTCTGTAGGAGGTGGGTCAAAAAGGATCTTGCTGTTATTTATGTCATGGAGTGTTCTGCTTATGTTTTCCTCTAATAGTTTGATGGTATCTGGCCTTACATTTAGGTCTTTAATCCATTTTGAGCTTATTTTTGTGTATGGTGTTAGGGAGTGTTCTAATTTCATTCTTTAACATGTAGCTGTCCAGTTTTCCCAGCACTACTTATTGAAGAGGCTGTCTTTTCTCCACTGTATATTCTTGCCTCCTTGATCAAAGATAAGGTGACCATATGTGCATGGGTTTATCTCTGGGCTTTCTATCCTGTTCCATTGATCTATATTTCTGTTTTTGTGCCAGTACCATATTGTCTTAATGACTGTAGCTTTGTAGTATAGTCTGAAGTCAGGGAGCCTGATTCCTCCAGCTCCGTTTTTCTTCCTCAAGATTATGTTGGCTATTCGGGGTCTTCTGTGTTTCCATACAAATTGTGAAATTTTTTGTTCTAGTTCTGTGAAAAATGCCAGTGGTAGTTTGATAGGGATTGCATTGAATCTGTAGATTGCTTTGGGTAGTAGAGTCATTTTCACAATGTTGATTCTTCCAATCCAAGAACATGGTATATCTCTCCATCTATTTGTATCCTCTTTAATTTCTTTCATCAGTGTCTTATAATTTTCTGCATACAGGTCTTTTGTCTCCTTAGGTAGGTTTATTCCTAGATATTTTATTCTTTTTGTTGCAGTGGTAAATGGGAGTGTTTTCTTAATTTCACTTTCAGATTTTTCATCATTAGTGTAGAGGAATGCAAGAGATTTCTGTGCATTAATTTTGTATCCTGCTACTTTACCAGATTCATTGATTAGCTCTAGTAGTTTTCTGGTAGCATCTTTAGGATTCTCTATGTATAGTATCATGTCCTCTGCAAACAGTGACAGCTTTACTTCTTCTTTTCCGATTTGGATTCCTTTTATTTCTTTTTCTTCTCTGATTGCTGTGGCTAAAACTTCCAAAACTGTGTTGAATAATAGTGGCGAGAGTGGGCGACCTTGTCTTGTTCCTGATCTTAGTGGAAATGGTTTCAGTTTTTCACCATTGAGGACAATGTTGGCTGTGGGTTTGTCATATATGGCCTTTATTATGTTGAGGAAAGTTCCCTCTATGCCTACTTTCTGGAGGGTTTTTATCATAAATGGGTGTTCAGTTTTGTCAAATGCTTTCTCTGCATCTATTGAGATGATCATATGGTTTTTCTCATTCAATTTGTTAATATGGTGTATCACGTTGATTGATTTGCGTATATTGAAGAATCCTTGCATTCCTGGGATAAACCCCACTTGATCATAGTGTATGATCCTTATAAGTGCTGTTGGATTCTGTTTCCTAGTATTTTGTTGAGGATTTTTGCATCTGTGTTCATCAGTGATATTGGCCTGTAGTTTTCTTTCTTTGTGACATCTTTGTCTGGTTTTGGTATCAGGGTGATGGTGGCCTCGTAGAATGAGTAGGGAGTGTTCCTCCCTCTGCTATATTTTGGAAGAGTTTGAGAAGGATAGGTGTTAGCTCTTCTCTATATGTTTGATAGAATTCGCCTGTGAAGCCATCTGGTCCTGGGCTTTTGTTTGTTGGAAGATTTTTAATCACAGTTTCAATTTCAGTGCTTGTGATTGGTCTGTTCATATTTTCTATTTCTTCCTGGTTCAGTCTTGGAAGGTTGTGCGTTTCTAAGAATTTGTCCATTTCTTCCAGGTTGTCCATTTTATTGGCATATAGTTGCTTGTAGTAATCCCTCATGATCCTTTGTATTTCTGCAGTGTCAGTTGTTACTTCTCCTTTTTCATTTCTAATTCTATTGATCTGAGTAGTCTCCCTTTTTTTCTTGATAAATCTGGCTAATGGTTTATCAATTTTGTTTATCTTCTCAAAGAACCAGCTTTTAGTGTTTTTGATCTTTGCTGTTGTTTCCTTCATTTCTTTTTCATTTATTTCTGATCTTATCTTTAGGATTTCTTTCCTTCTGCTAACTTTGGGGTTTTTTGTTCTTCTTTCTCTAATTGCCTTAGGTGTATGGTTAGGTTGTTTATTTGAGATGTTTCTTGTTTCTTAAGGTAGGCTTGTATAGCTATAAACTTCCCTCTTAGAACTGCTTTTGCTGCATCCCATAGGTTTTCGGCAGTTGTGTTTTCATTGTCATTTGTTTGTAGGTATTTTTTGATTTCCTCTTTGATTTCTTCAGTGATCTCTTGGTTATTAAGTAGTGTGTTGTTTAGCCTCCATGTGTTTGTATTTCTTACAGATTTTTTCCGTAATTGATATCTAGTCTCATAGCGTTGTAGTCGGAAAAGATACTTGATACGATTTCAGTTTTCTTAAATTTATCAAGGCTTGATTTGTGACCCAAGATATGATCTATCCTGGAGAATGTTCCATGAGCACTTGAGAAGAATGTGTATTCTGTTGTTTTTGGATGGACTGTCCTATAAATATCAATTAAGTCCATCTGGTTTAATGTATCATTTAAAGCTTGTGTTTCCTTATTTATTTTCATTTTGGATGATCTGTCCATTGGTGAAAGTGGGGTGTTAAAGTACCCTACTATTATTGTGTTGCTGTCGATTTCCCCTTTTATGGCTGTTAGCATTTGCCTTATGTATTGAGGTGCTCCTATGTTGGGTGCATAAATATTTACAATTGTTATGTCTTCTTGGATTGATCCCTTGATCATTATGTAGTGTCCTTCTTTGTCTCTTGTAATAGTCTTTGTTTTAATGTCTATTTTGTCTGATATGAGAATTGCTACTCCAGCTTTCTTTTGATTTCCATTTGCATGGAATAAATTTTTCCATCCCCTCACTTTCAGTCTGTATGTGTCCCTAGGTCTGAAGTGGGTCTCTTGTAGACAGCATATATACGGGTCTTGTTTTTGTATCCATTCAGCCAGTCTGTGTCTTTTGGTGGGAGCATTTAATCCATTTACATTTAAGGTAATTAATGATATGTATGTTCCTATTACCATTTTCTTAATTGTTTTGGGTTTATTATTGTAGGTCTTTTCCTTCTCTTGTGTTTCCCACTTAGAGAAGTTCCTTTAGCATTTGTTGTAAAGCTGGTTTGGTGGTGCTGAATTCTATTACCTTTTGCTTGTCTGTAAAGGTTTTAATTTCTCCATCAAATCTGAATGAGGTCCTTGCTGGGTAGAGTAATCTTGGTTGTAGGTTTTTCTCTTTCATCACTTTAAATATGTCCTGCCACTCCCTTCTGGCTTGCAGAGTTTCTGCTGAAAAATCAGCTGTTAACCTTATGGGGATTCCCTTATGTGTTACTTGTTGTGTTTCCCTTGCTGCTTTTAATATTTATTCTTTGTATTTAATTTTTGATAGTTTGATTAATTTGTGTCTTGTCGTGTTTCTCCTTGGATTTATCCTGTATTGGACTCTCTGTGCTTCCTGGACTTCATTAACTATTTCCTTTCCCATATTAGGGAAGTTTTCAGCTATAATCTCTACAAATATTTTCTCAGTCTCTGTCTTTTTCTCTTCTTCTTCTGGGACCCCTATAATCGAATGTTGGTGTGTTTAATGTTGTCCCAGAGTTCTCTGAGACAGTGCTCAATTCTTTTCATTCTTTTTTCTTTATTCTGCTCTGCAGTAGTTATTTCCACTATTTTATCTTCCAGGTCACTTATCTGTTCTTCTGCCTCAGTTATTCTGCTATTGATCCCTTCTAGAGAATTTTTAATTTCACTTATTGTGTTGTTCATGTCTGTTTGTTTGCTCTTTAGTTCTTCTAGGTCCTTGTTAAACGTTTCTTGCATTTTTCCATTCTATTTCCAAGATTTTGTATCATCTTTACTATCATTATTCTGAATTCTTTTTTAGGTAGACTGCCTATGTCCTCCTCATTTGTTAGGTGGTGGGTTTTTGCCTTGGTCCTTCATCTGCTGTGTGTTTCTCTGTCTTCTCATTTTGCTTAACTTACTGTGTTTGGGGTCTCCTTTTCGCAGGCTGCAGGTTCGTAGTTCCCGTTGTTTTTGGTATCTGTCCCCAGTGGCTAAGGTTGTTTCAGTGGGTTGTGTAGGCTTCCGGGTGGAGGGGACTAGTGCCTGTGTTCTGGTGGATGAAGCTGGATCTTGTCTTTCTGGTGGGCAGGTCCACGTCTGGTGGTGTGTTTTGGGGTGTCTGTGGCCTTATCATGATTTTAGGCAGCCTCTGTGCTAATGGATGGGGTTGTGTTCTTGTCTTGCTAGTTGTTTGGCATAGGGTGTCCAGCACTGGAGCTTGCTGGTCGTTGAGTGGAGCTGGGTCTTGGCGTTGAGATGGAGATCTCTGGGAGACTTTCACCGTTTGATATTTCATGGAGCTGGGAGGTCTCTTGTGGACCAGTGTCCTGAACTTGGCTCTCCCACCTCAGTGGCACAGCCCTGATGCCTGGCTGGAGCACCAAGAGCCTGTCATCCACACGGCTCAGAGTAAAAGGGAGAAAAAGAGGAAAGAAAGAAAGAAGATAAAATAAAATAATTAAAATAAAAAATAAAAAAGTATTATTAAGAAAAAAAAAAAATGGACAGACAGAACCCTGGCACAAGTGGTTAAAGCAAAGCTATACAGACAAAATCACACACAGAAGCATACACATACACACTCACAAAAGGAGGAAAAGGGAAAGAAATATATATATTGTTGCTCCCAAGGTCCACCTCCTCAATTTGGGATGATTCGTTGTCTATTCAGGTATTCCACAGATGCAGGGTACATCAAGTTGATTGTGGAGATTTAATCCGCTGCTTCTGAGGCTGCTGGGAGAGATTTCCCTTTCTTTTCTTTGTTGGCACAGCTCCTTGGGTTCAGCTTTGGATTTGGACCCGCCTCTGCATGTAGGTCGCCTGAGGGCGTCTGTTCTTCGCTCAGACAGGACGGGGTTAAAGGAGCAGCTACTTCGGGGGCTCTGGCTCAGTCAGGCTGGGGGGCGGGGGGGGGGGGGAGGGAGGGGTACGGATGCGGGGCGAGCCTGCGGGGCAGAGGCCGGCGTGACGTTGCAGCAGCCTGAGGCGCGCCGTGCGGTCTCCCGGGGGAGTTGTCCCTGGATCACGGGAGCCTGGCAGTGGTGGGCTGCACAGGCTCCCGGGAGGGGTGGTGTGGAGAGTGACCTGTGCTTGCACACAGGCTTTTTGGTGGCGGCAGCAGCAGCCTTAGCGTCTCATGCCTGTCTCTGGGGTCCGTGCTGATCGCCGCGGCTCGCGCCCGTCTCTGGAGCTCCTTTAAGCGGCGCTCTGAATCTCCTCTCCTCGCGCACCAGGAAACAAAGAGGCCAGAAAAAGTGTCTTGCCTCTTGGGCAGCTCCAGACTTTTTCCTGGACTTCCTCCCGGCTAGCCGTGGCGCACTAGCCCCTTCAGGCCGCCAACCCCAGTCCTCTCCCTGCGATCCGACCGAAGCCCGAGCCTCAGCTCCCAGCCCCCGCCCGCCCCGGCGGCTGAGCAGACAAGCCTCTCGGGCTGGTGAGTGCTGCTCGGCACCGCTCCTCTGTGCGGGAATCTCTCCGCTTTGCCCTCCGCACCCCTGTGGCTGCGCTCTCCTCCGTGGCTCCGAAGCTTCCCCCCTCTGCCACCCACAGTCTCCGCCCGCGAAGGGGCTTCCTAGTGTGTGGAAACCTTTCCTCCTTCACAGCTCCCTCCCAGAGGTGCAGGTCCCGTCCCTATTCTTTTGTCTCTGTTATTTCTTTTTTCTTTTGCCCTATCCAGGTATGTGGGGAGTTTCTTGCCTTTTGGGAGGTCTGACGTCTTCTGCCAGCCTTCAGTAGGTGTTCTGTAGGAGTTGTTCCACATGTAGATGTATTTCTGATGTATCTGTGGGGAGGAACGTGATCTCCGCGTTTTGCTCTTCCGCCATCTTGAAGCTCCCTCTCACCTTCTCGTATAGATAGTGTTCTGGTAGGTAGCACGGAGCGGTCAGGCACCTCTGAGTAATCCGATGCCCCCTGCACTCTCCCAGTCTGTACAGAGTCGGCAGTGCCCACGGCGCTGGACCTGTCTGCTCTGATGCCTTCTTACCCCCTCTTGCTTCATCCCTGAGGGTGGCCAATGGTTCATATGCCCGGACCTCTGCTTTTCTGTGTCTTTTCACTGCCCTTTGCCAGTTACTTTCAATTCAGACCATTTGACAGCTATGTCTTGCTATAAATATAAGTACATGGAGTATGTGTGTATCATTTCTATCTCTTGACAGTTGCCAACTTATCTCACGAAAACCGCTTTCCTTCTTTTTCTTCCATTTGTAATAAAAAGATCATGACCCCATTTCAGCTGTTCCATCCCTTTTTATGGCAATGTTAAACCTGTGTATACATAGTCTATATTTAGCAAATAGATTAAAATAGAATTTCCCAATAAAGAGAAGAGTTAGAAATAAGACCAAGATGAGATCTCAAATAGAATCAAGTGACTGGTCAGGCTTAGAGGATTTCAGACTTCCTGGAGTTGTGTGAATCATCTCTGTTGACTTTTTTTTTTAAGGTTGAATGCATTTATTTATTCATTTATTTTTAGCTCACCGTTTCACCGAAGTGCAGTTCACATGCAGAACAGTGCACGTACCGCTGGTGTACAAATGGGTGAACTCCCACAAAGTGAACATAACACACTTCACAACCACTCAGATCAAGTCATGAAACATGACCAGCAGCTGTTCACACACCAGTCGGCTGCTGTCTCACCTCCATCACCGTAGATGACTGTCTGTCCCTGATGCTGCACAATACATGTGCTCTTTTGAGTCTGGATTCTTTTGTGCAACATTATGTTTTGAAAAAAAATTTTTTTAATTTAAGTACAGTGCTGTACAGTATTATATAAGTTACAGGTGTGCATTATAGTGATTCACAATTTTTAAAGGTTATACTCTATTTATAGTTATTATAAAATATTGGCTATATTCTCTGTGCTGTACAGTATGTCCTTGTAGCTTATTTATTTTATACATGCTAGTTTATACCTCTGAATCCCGAGCCCTCCCTAGCCCTCCCCTGTCTCTCCACCCTCCTTTCTCCCCAGTGATAACCGCTAGTTTGTTCTCGGTATCTGTGAGTCTGCTTCCTTTTGGCTGTCTTCACTAGTTTGTTGTATTTTTTAGATTCCACATATAAGTGACATCATACACTATTTGTCTCAACATTATGTTTTTAGATTCTTTCCTATTGTTCTTTTTTCATTGCCATATAATATTCTGTTATAGGAATTTATCAGAAACCTTCCACAGACTTATTTGTCCATTTTACTGTTGATGGACATCTCGGTTGTTTCCAGTTTTCAGCTGTTAGGAATATATTGCTATGAATATTCTTGTGAATGCCTTTTGGCACGTGTATGTACATATTTCTACATAGCATAGTAGTAGGAATGGAATTGCTGAGTCTTCAGGAATGTATTTTCATTTTAGTAGATACTGCCAAACAGTTTTTCTTAGTGACAATGCCAATTTAGACTTTTTGAAAGTTCCAGATGCCCCATATCTCACTACTCTGTATTTTCTCACTCTCTTTTTGCCATTCTGATGGATGTGTGTTGATGTCTTAGAGGTGACTTTAATATACGTTTTCCTAATGATTAATGATGGTGCATACCTTTCATATGTTAATGGCCATTTGGCCGTCTTTGGGGAAAAACTTGTCCACATTTTTTCGGTCCATTAAAAAAACCGGCTTACCTGTCTTTTCCGTTTTTGTTCATTTCTAAAATTGAACCATATCCTAAATCCAATGTGACTTTTGGTGGGGAGGGTGAGGGTCATGGAAAGGTTATTCAGGTAGAAATATGTACGTGTTCATTCATTTAACAAAAGGTTTATTGAAGATCTTTTATATTCTATACTTTTACAATAGTATAAAGGTAGTGTCTGCCTTTGCAGTCTAGTGGGGTATTAAGACACGTCAAAGGCATCAGGAAGACTGAGGGTTAAGTGCTTTGCTAATTAGGGACAAGGAGAAAGCCCAATGAGAAAGCATAAGCAGGGCACATAATAGGCTCAGAGTTTTTAAGAAAAGACTTCCCGTGACAGAAGAAGGGGAACCAAAATTTAGATGAAAAATAGGAGTTAGCCAGATGAAAATGAAGATGGGGAATAGTGTTTTAGGTGGAAGAAGCAAAATCATATTTGAGAAATGGCAGTGCCTGTGGAGAGGAAGGATGTGTTTGCATGTAGATAGGGGGGATGTTGAAAAAAGTATTCATTGATTTATTTAATTATTGTTTGCTGAGCACCTCTCATGTGCCAAACCCTGTGTAAGTTGCAAGGACACGAGGGTGGATAAAATTATTAACCACAACAATGATAATATCTAATATTTCCTGAGTGCTTCCTGTGCTGGGCACTGTGCTAAGCTCTGTACCTGCATTATTTCATTGAACTCCCATAGCCGTTCTGTGGCATAGGCACAGCTGTTATTCCTGTTTTATATTTGAGAAAACAGGGTCCTACAGAGCTTAAATAATGTCAGTAAACCTAGAAAGCCTCTATGCCCACTGAAAATAAATCTGTTGGCGACTTCAGAAATTGCAAAGAACTACACATACCAATTGTAATTGCATTGGAGGGTTACAGTAACAATAAGTTAGATATGGGTCTGTATATGATAACCAGAGTAGATTATAAGAATAAACATTTTTTAGTGTTTTTAAAAAGATGTAGGTATATAATACTACATGTATATTATATGTACTATACTAATACTATATATAAATTATTGTGTATAAAATATTTCTATCCACTTATGATAATAAACAGGTAATAAACTATACTACCTGAGAGCACAGACTCTGGAGTGGAAATCCTTGGTTTGATTCCTTGGTTTGATTCCTGACTCTGCCATTTATTATTAAACTAAGCATGGCAAACTCTTAACCTGTGTGCTTCACTTGGAAAAATATTGTTTTAAATCCCTACTATTAATATATTCATTTCAAAATTTGGTGGTCCTGTGAGGAAAAATATTCAAATTTGCCTTTGGTCTTTTTCTTGAAAGTTTCAATGTGTTGCACGCTAACAAAAAAATCATTTGCCAACAGAGACCTTGTAAAGTACATTAGTTTGGGGACTGCAGACAATTTTTGGATTGAACTGAAGGCACTGAACATAGAAGGTTATAATTGAAATGTCAGCAAATATGACTTTAACAATTCTAGTTGATGCTCTTGGAATATTAAATATACCTGTTAAATACATTTTTCCTTTTCAGTATATAAATTTTAATATGCATCCCCTATCGCTGCAGCCTATTTCCTATATCAGTAGTCCCCTGTGGCAACTTTATCTTTGAATACAAACTATTCTTGTTCAATATTTGAGTAATGATAATGAGTTTTATTCGGTAAATAACAGCCTTAGGTACTCTATAAACTACAGCCCAGCATAACTTTACCGTTTGCAAGAACTACAAATATTTTTTATTTGTTTTGTATTTTTTTGTTTTATAAAATGTTTTATATTCCAAATAGACATTTTAATGTTTTATTCATTACAGTAAACAAATGCAGAACACACAAAGAAAACTGTTGATGAATGTAGAATGGGTAAATCTGTTGTGTTTGTGGGGTGCCCCCTCTCCACTGGGCTGGCAAACCTGAGCTGCTGAAAGGCAGTGTTCCAAGAGCCTTCTAGAACATTTTGACAATATGAATTATATTTGAATTAGCAATCTAAGTGGCCCAGAGCTGATACAAACTCCAAACTATGGAAGAATCCTTGAAAAATCTTACTTTGTTCAGAGCTCGTTTAAGGGGTTCGTGTCCCCTCTGAGGGTTGCCCAGTAGTTTACTTTTCAAACTTTTCCTCAGAAAGGGAAAATCATTCCAGGTGTGTGGTTGAAAGTAGCCTGCTGCAAGCAGTGAATTTATTCTGACTCTCTTATTTTACATTAAATCATGTGATTTTTGAACTGTGCTCATAATATACTCAGTTTATTTTTAATACAGTTTCTCCAAAAAAAATCTAAAAGTGAAATTGATGCTTCCGTTAGAAATACCATGTTTATTATGTGAATTTATGTTCTTCCTGGCACACCGATGCAAAGGCCCAGACAAATCTAGGGTGTCCATAGTTTGTAGTTTCCTTGGCCTCCTAGATGTTTTGAGTCTGAAGGTCAGGCCAGTGCAGTACATATCATGAACTGATTGATGTATGGATGGTGTTTTGTTTGTATTTTGTCAGTACAGCAGTACTGTGTTTATAAATTAGGAGATCTCGTAAACGGGTATAGAGGTTTCATTTCATTTGAATATAACTACGCGGGAACCACTGTCACCATTTGAGGACCAGCGGCCCTCTGCAGAGAGGACATCCCTTCTCTGTCCCGCTTCCAGCCTTCTTTTGGGTGGCTCCACTGTTTCAGCCTCTTGGCTCCTGGGAGCATGGAGATGTGTAGCTCCCCCAGTAAATGAGCCCAGAGCTGCCCAACTGATGTGGTGGGGGTTGGTTCCAGGTGTGTTGAGATACTGATTTCCTTAAACAGTTGAGGATGCCCTGAAAAGGGTTGGGAAGCACTGAGTTAGCCTTTGGTAACTTCATGTGTGGCCTGGCACCTCCACCCCTAAGATGCCCCAAGGGTTGTGGGTTCCGGGAGTTTTTTCACAGGAGGGCCTCTCTGTGTTTATACCACCGTGTGGAGAATGGTCAACTCTTAAAAGACCTTCTGCAGAATTAGAAGAAATAAATGCATGTGCTCTTTGCCAAGTAGATCCTCTCTCTCAAGTCAAAGGTTTTATTGCCAGTGAACCAGTGTCTTCTGAGTCTAGCCCTGCTCACGTTGCCTGGTACCACACTTACTCATAAAGTTAGCATCTGGCGGGAACTGACCCACCAGGGATATTTGGTAGAAATCATACGATTGAAAACATGACTTCACACGTAACTCCATGAAAAAAATGAGCGTTGGTATGAGTTATAATATGTGATTGTTTTTTAGGTACTGCTACTTGTCAATAAAAGCGCTGGAAAAATTCCTTAAATGTACAATGAAGTCTTTCACCACTTTTACACATTATGAAAACGAGAAACTCTGTTAATCAAATTTGTTTACTCAGAAGAATGCCTAAGGAGAAACATAAAGAGCAACATTGAGACACAGAATGGATGAAAATGTTATTGTCAGTAGCTTTGACATTTAGAAATTGCGGAGGATTGTTTGGCCTGAGTTTCCAAATGATGCTGTAACATAATATACTTGGCTGTGTTCAGTTTAATGATGTATATATTGTCCAATGTATTTCCCAGCAGCAGCAGAGTGGATGTGTGATGCAGAATACGTTACATTTTATTTTATCAATTTAAATACAGCTATGCTTCAGGACATAAAGTGGATGTTGGGTTGTATTTCTGGTCCTCTGGGAATCTTTTAGTTTTAATAGGCTATGAGGATTAGGGAAAGCCCTCGACACTTGAATTCAGGCATGGCTGTGCGTGAATGACTGTGCTTTTGGAAGATACACACAACACTTTTGAGATCACTTTGCAGAGTTTTCAAAGATCTGAAGATTGATAATCTGGTGAGATACCAGCAAGCATCAAATACATTCTTCACAATTATAGCTTTCCAAGCAGCTGAAGACTGTGCTCAATTAACAGTACATGTTGGGATGTATTCACATCCAGATACATTAAATGCTAGATTAAACAAGAAAACATATCTTTGGGGAATTCAGTGGAAGACAAGTCATTAAGGTCTCTATAAAATACAATTAGAGGCCAAGAAAATTCCCAGTGTGTTGTACAAGGCTTTGAAATGTAGGACCTTGACCGGTGCTGTTTACTAGAAATACAATGCGAGCTGCTTCAGTAATTGTAGAGTTCCTGATTGCCATGCTAGAACGTAAAAAGAAATAGGTGAAATTAATTTTAATAATATATTTTATTTAACCCAGTATATCCAAAGTATTGCCATTTCAACACGTAATCAATATAAAATGATAAATGAAGTCTTTTAAATTATGCTTTTTGGTAAAAGGTCTTCAAAATCTGGTGTGTGTTTCACACTTGCAGAGCAGCTTGATTTGGACCAGTCACGTTTCAGATGCTCAGCAGCTACAACTGGTGGCTATTGGAGTAACCACTAGGAGTCCGTGGCTTTTGGATTCTTCAGTACTGTGGGTAGAGATTTTATGCTGTCCCGGGGTATGTTTTCATGGTAATTAAAAACAAAATTCTGAAATCAGTGCTTTCTGGAACCTGGAGTCCTCCTTTATTTTTAACTCGACGAGGGATTTAGTTGGAAAGAGGAGGAAGGAGGAGAAGCAGTTGTTGATCCGTGAATGAGTGATTAAAGTTCATAGGAAAGAGATCAAGGTGTGGATTTCAGAATAATTACAGGGATAAGACGGATGACATTAGAGAGGCAGTAAAAGAGGGGGTGTAGAAGTTATTGAAAATCAACGTCTAAGCCTGGAATAGATTTAATATTAAGTTGTTAAGTTTTAGATGATGGAGCCAAATCATCTCCATAAACAGGAATTCTGGATGATGGATTTTCAGAACGATCTTTACTTCTGTGGGTTTTAGTTTATTTGGGTCATATTACTATGAAAAATTGTAAACCCATCTCCTGTTGCCTTGTTCCCTGTAGAAGAAGAGTATGGCGTACTCATGCATGTTTTCTGGAAATCTGGCTGTCTTTAGTAACTCTTTCTCTTTTCTTAAATTAGTATCATTTAATAATACAGGATACCCAGAGAGGTTCATGTGGCTTTTTTTCTGATCTCCTTCTGGCTCCAGCAGATTCTATGGCTTAGTAGTGTTGCTTAGTTCTGCGTTTCAAAACCAAAGTAGTACTTATAATTATGAAAAGTAATAATTTAATAATAACTACTCTTTTTATCGAGTGCCTTCTGCACATTGCACTTCTTAGATTCTCTAGACGTAACAGACACGCTGCAAGGTAGGCATTGTTTTAGCCATTCTTGTGGATGTTGAAAACCTGAATTCTAGAGAGATTGTGATCGGGCCATGGCCATTTAACTTGGAAATAGAAAAGCTGAGTTTCGAATTCAGGTCTCTAGGACGTTAAATGTCATCCAGCTCTGAAGAACTCCGCAGTTACTGTTCATGGTCTTGTAAAAATGGGACGGTTAACTTTCCAGTAACTTCTGAGGCTCCTGGGACTTCTGGCTATATGGGGGAGTGTTCTTGCATAATATCTCTGAGAAAAGCTACATTAAAAACAAAATGCATTGGCAAAAGGAGCTCTGATGTCCTTGGTTTAATATAGACCCCATTCCGTCCACAGAACATACATGGAGAAATGCTGCCCAAGTGTAGCAGTAGCAACACTGGGGCCATCAGTGGCTCCTGATCATAATTGAGAATGGGAACAGCAGTCTCTTCAATGGCTGCCCGGATCCACAAAGTGAGTGTTGCAGAGCCTGAAAGCTGGCCACATCTGTACCTGGATAAATTTGTCCTGGCATAGCTCTTTCATCAAGCTCACACCTCAGGAGCTTCTAGTGAGGGGCACTGTGGTGCGAGGAAAAGAGTATGGACTTTGGAATCAGACAGAAGAGTGTTCACATCCCCACTGTGCAGTTCAGTAGCCATGAGGCTTTCTTCACTGGTAAAATGGAGGTTAACATCCCTCCTTCGTGGTGAGGACTACCTAAGATAATGTGTATGAAGTACCTGCGACGCTGCCTGGCGCATACCTGGTATATAGAGTACATTTCATTTTTGCTGCTGAGATACTGTTGGAAATAATATATTCCTTTAATTTACACAAAACAATGTCGCAGATATGTCTCTGAGCCTTCCAAGTGGCCGTGGTAAAACCCTAGGGAAAGAAATTACTTATAGTCACAGCTGAACACTACTGTAATGCAGTGCTTCACGAAACTGTGCTTAGAAAAGGAATTCTCCCTCCTCACCTTTGGAATTGTTCAAGGCCACCTCCAGAGGATCGTTCAGGTACTGGTGTGTCCACAGGCTCAGCTTTGGAAATAGTGAAAATATTTCACTTCACGGTCCCCTCTTTATCTCCTAAGCATTTGTCTTCAGAGTGCCACACAGTAAAGAGATGTGGTGTGCTAAGTTACCATTGACCTATTAGTCATCCATTATATTCTGCCAGGTTAGGAGCCACTGGGAAGGAGAAGTTTTGATACATTTCACTGAGTTCACCAATTCAGAGATAGAACTCAAACTCTGTTGACCAATATTAATGTATTCCAGCTCATAGCATATGCCTTGCAGACTTGTGCATTTTTTTTTCAACAACAGCTGTTTATTCCACTTTAAAAGAATTTCAGAGAATTGGACTCTCCAAATAATTCCTGTGTTCTAATATAAATACCTTCTTTTACAGTATGAACTCAATAAATTGCATTCCATAAATTATTTTTGGTGACTTCGTATGATTCTTTTCTTTCTCATTTTTTGTGCATTTTTAAAATAGAGGATTTGTAGATTCCACAACTTTATAAGTGAAAGGAAACTTGAAGACGTTTCAGCTCCTTAATCTCATAGATAAGGGAGCCGAGGCCCAGATCGGTTAGCTAATCACTAGCACACAGTAGATAATGGTAGTATTGCCGTATACCGTAGTATTGTTTACTCTATCTAATGTGACACGAATCTCACCAAATAATGTTTAGTGGTCAGCTACAAGAATTCAGCATATTGCTAAGAACCGTAGAAACTCCAAACAAAATGCATCGTACAATTTGCTTGCATTAAAAACTGATGCTGGGTAGAAAGGGTTGTTCAAGAGAATTGGAGCACTAGATGTGTTTCAAGTTGCTTGCCCTTCTGTAATCAAGAGTAGCTCGTGTAGCCGCCTCTTGATAACTGATTCGTCCATGGGTGATAGCTAGCTTTGGAGTGACTCATGCATACACTGGACACCATTCTATAATATCTATGTGGAAAAAAAAGTAGAGCAAGATTTTAGCAAGAGTTTAGGCTTAGAGATGTTCATTTGAGAGGTAATAATCAAATCTCTGGTGGGTGAACTTCCTAAGAGATCAAAGCCCATTGTAAAATTAAGGCGAGTTTTGGAAGATACCCCTCTGTAGGGAGGTAGACTATTTAAAAGACATCCAATGGTAGTAGAGAGACTGGAGAAAAGAATCAGAGACCTCATTGAAACGGGGGAGGGGAATTTTCTTTCCAGGTGCAGGTTATCTATAATGCTAAATATACATCTGTCATCAAAGAGACCATTTCACGGTCCGGGGAGGGGGATCACCGTAGAGTTAATGAGTTGTGATCACATGTCTGAGGAAGGATAGAAATTGTTCTGTAGTTACCTGAAGTTACATGTAGTAGTAGAGCTGGCTGACTGTTAGCATTGAGACAGAGATTATCTGAATATTTTGAAGGTAGGAGAGAAGATGCATATGCTGGAGAAGAGTACAGAATGAGAACCCAGATGTGGTGAGGGAACCTTAAAGCCCCTCAACCAAATAAAACACCTTTAAAAAGGATAGCTAGAGTAGGCCTATATGTCATAAAGCATTTTATGAACCTGAAGGTGGAAGCATGTTGAAGTTTGAAGCTTGTGAGCAAAATTTAAATAAATGTTCATTATGTAAATTAGCAGCCAGCAACCTGTATGATGAAGGAAATGAATACGTTTTGGGCAAAGGCTGGCATCCATAAAGCAAATAGTATATGGCTTGCTCTTGTGTGACACTTGTGTTCACTTAGATGCTGGCTGAATGCTCTTTTCAAATTCAAGTTGAACAGCAGACTCACGTGCATACTTCGTAGCCCTTTTCTTGATTACTAGCAAGTTGTCATCTGTCAATACTTGGTTCTCATGAACTGAAATGCAGTTATTTTCATTCTCCAGACCATGGCTTTCTGCGGAGGTGAAGTATGTGTCAGACCTCAACACCTGGTTTTACCAATGTTTTTTTAGCAGGCCCAGTAGTTTCCCAAATAACAGCATGCCACCTCCAGCCTTTTGTTAATCTTAAAATATATGATATATGGGGTGTATTTAGCCATCCTTTTGGGAATAAAGTTAAAGAATTTAGAAGACTGTCCTTTTAAAATCAGATGTTTTTTGATACTATATTTAAAGTGTAAAAATACTTGCCCATGCATATTGGGGATATTTTTAAGGTAGGAGAGAAGATGCATATGCTGGAGAGGAGTACAGAATGAGAACCCAGATGTGGTGAGGGAACTTTAAAGTCCCTCAACCAAATAAAACACCTTTAAAAAGGATAGCTAGGGTAGGCCTGTATGTCATAAAGCATTTTATGAACCTGAAGGTTTAAGCATATTGAAGATAGTATACATACTATCTATGTGCATATTTTCATTGCTTTGTATTTGATTAATAAATATTTTGAAATATTTGATCCATGAGGGTCAGAAATGTCAGAAATACCTTCAATCATGGAACATAGCACAGTTCATGAGAAAGCACTTTTAAAGTCATTTTTTCCATAGAATTAGCTTCTTTAAATCATATTTTAATGTTCTTGGTTTAGCATATATAATATAAATCCCTTTATACTGTAAGACAGATGTGCACCTAAGACACTAGAAGTTATGCTTTCAGGATTGTGTTTTGATTATTTATTTGAAATGGACCTTCTCTCCACATTACAGACGTCTATATTAGAGCCCCTCGTTGGGTGACATGGGCTGGCAGGTGTAGGTATGCTGATTCTTAGGACGCTCGGTCATATATGTGTGTGTAAATTTTATGTGTCTGTACATATATGTGTGAGTGTTCTCAGACTCAGATTTAAATGTACTCATTCCTAGTACATCCGCTTTCCCTGAAATGTCTTTTCTTCCTCACTTTTCAAGACTCAGCTTTGTTTCACCTTGCTGTGGGTTCTCTCAACTTCCTGCTGTACTTTATTCTTTTCACCAGACCTCCTATGATGTTATTAGTTCTTCAACTTGATATAAGTTAGAGGATATGGACTTTAATTACAGTTACTTTCATTTTAAAATGTGGGTATTAACTCTAGGTCATTAGAATAGCTATGCCTTGTACATGCATTTATTAACTAATATATATAATAACACCTAGTTCATGTTAAACGTATGGTAAACATTCAATAGATGGTATCTATTATTGTTATAATTATTTTACTTATTTATATTTGTCTCATCTTTGTTGTCTGTGAGCTTCTTTAAATTAGGCATTGTGGCATATAATTTGTAATGCCCTCAATTTCTGGCATATAGGTGATTCACAGATGAATTAATAACAGAATATATGTACCATGTAATAAATGTCAGTGGACCTTCATCAATAAACTGCTTGGATTGTACTTGAGTTGAGGTCCAGTTTCAGTATTTTTCAGTTTTTCAAGTGGTCTTTTTGATCCTTCTGAACAAGAATCAACCTAATATATCATTTGTCATTCTCAGCAAAATAGTATTTTGATATTTTGGTATTAATTAATTATGAGAGAAGCATACGGTTATGTAATACATTTGGCAGTCTACTAATTTGCTCATCATTGAGAAATGCTTATTGATTATGTACTTGCTATGGCAGCCAGCTATCTGTTATGGACCAGATTATGAACTACTTGGGGCAATGATTATGATGTCTGAATATGCACACTAGATTAATGAGTTCAGCTGGTCAAAACTATCGTTCAGTAAGGCAAGATTTTCATTAAAAATATCAAATAAACCCTCTTGTTTCTGTATCATTATGTCAAAATGTCACTGAAATGAATCTATTTACTTCATTGATCCATCTTTCAAATTATATTTTAAAATCTGCCTGTGTTAAAACTTCTTTGCGTCCAGATACGTGAAGAGATTGAACATAAAAGTATCCTAAAAATACCTCGTCTGATGTTTTCTAATTCTTGTTAAATATTTCGAGATCGCAAATTTCATTTAAATGTCAACTGTAATTGTGTGCCATTTGTTTTTCTACTCAGGTTTTACAGTTTGATGGAATGTTTTCCCCACGATTTAATAAATATTTGTTTTATTTCACATGAATTAATTCAAAACTGGATAAGAGCAACATATTTTAATCAACTATTGTTGTGATGGACTAGAAAATAAATTTACTCCCTACGCAAAGTTTACTATGCATTTGAGTGGGATTTATCTTGCTTAGTATTGGCAAGCTAAACATAGAAAGCAATAATTAATGGGAAAGCCAAATATGTATACTGAATGAGGCACTTATTTATTTATATTTTTAATAAATTTATTTATTTATTTTTGGCTGCGTTGGGTCTTTGTTGCTGCGCGTGGGCTTTCTCTAGTTGTGGCGAGCGGGGGCTACTCTTTCTTGCGGTGCGCAAGCTTCTCACTGCGGTGGCTTCTCTCGTTGTGGAACACAGGCTCTGGGTGCGCGGGCTTCAGTAGTTGTGGCTTGTGGGCTCAGTAGTTGTGGCTCGTGGGCCCTAGAGCACAGGCTCGGTGGTTGTGGCTCAGGGGCTTAGTTGCTCCGCGGCATGTAGGATCTTCCCGGACCAGGGCTCGAACCCATGTCCCCTGCATTGGCGGGCGGGTTCTCAACCACTGGGCCACCAGGGAAGCCCGAGGCATTTATTTTTCTTGACTGTGTCATAGCTCTTTAGTGTATAAAATTTTAATTACCCAATAATATATACACCCAGCTATGTTCAGATAACACCCATTGAAGTAAAGTAGTGAAGAAGTTCTTAGGCTGTGTGAATTATGCGTTTATAAGTGGTACGAAATGTGTGTTTACCATGATTTTATTTTCATTTGTTTTCAAAACTTGAAGTTTGCTTTTCTATGTATAAATCACACAAGCACATTATATTTATAGAAAGTGCTGGGAAGTGAACCGGAGATTAATAAGTAGCTGGGTACCCTGTTACTCCTCTTCTCCTACCAGCCTCTTAGAAACCCCAAAGTTTTTTAACATCTTTGGCATGATGGTTTAAGACACATCCTGACAGAGAGGGTTAGGGGAAGGATGTTAGGGTCCCCCACGTGGCAGTGCAGACTAGTGTGTGGCCAAGTTACTTTTGGCAGAACGTAGTGTTATATGCAGTGGCTTTCCATGCAAGTACAAATTGCACATGCTCATATTTGTGTTGCAGTCTAAATCACATAAATTAGACATACGAAGACAAGATTGAATCATCTTGTCAGTCCTTTGCAATACAAATCAGATTTTTGACTACGCAGTCCCAGTAAAATGGCAATTACACTGCAAGACGAGCATAGCATACATTACTTTTCAAACCATTCTATTGAGCACAATATGTGTAAAAGAAAGGCTTAATTCATTTGCTATGGTTGCTTTCTTTTAAGGGTTTATTTGTTCTCTGTCTGTGCAGAATGATGGGGTGTAACGGAAGCCGCAAACAGATTGAGAGAGTAATTTCCACGTCAGTGTGCTTTGGCTCTGCCTCCTCCCTCAGAGCATGGGCGGTTTATTCAGAGAACTCTGTTCTTAAATGATCGTGCAAAGCACACCTTACTCCATGTGGGACCTTAGTTCTTCAAGTTTGCTCTTTCTGTATTGTCTCTTTTTCTTAGTAGTGAAGAATTCCTGGGTGGAAACATTAATTTCAGAGAAACATAGAGCTGGAGATAGGGAAGAACAATTTTGTAAATGGAGAATTTCCAAATGATTTGTATGTAACTTACAGAATTCCAAGGGGATTATTATGGGATATGAGTTATTAATGACCTTGAATTCCCTTTCTCCTATTTCTGTTAGCTGTTACATCATTGAACTCTCTTAATGGGTGCATTATAGACACTGTACTGTGACACCCTAGAGTGGAGATCCTGTCGTCTTTGTATTCCCAGGATCTTCCTGTAAGAGACACACTCTCATGGTTGAAGGTGGTATGGAGGAAGTGTAACTTGAGCCAGAGTAGGTCATTGCTGGTTCCTAGTTCTCGGGAAAGTTTAAGTGGAAGTAGGAGATTGGACACTTGATTATAAATGTAGGGAGTGGGGGCGGGACTGACATTTGCTGAGTAACTAGTATGTGCCAGGTAGTGTGGTAGATACATTGTCTGCATTCTCCTTTTCAGTGCACCGCACAGGGTTTTATATTACCAGTTTAATAAATTCGGGAAAGGGAGTACATAAGGTGAAGCAACCTGCCCCAAGTTATATGACCCCACATGTTAAAGCTGGTGTTCATTCTGTCTGGCGTTCATGCCTGGATCTTTTTCGTGACCATCAGTACCACCTTTCTTATGGGAGTGGAACATACCATTCATTCATGTGAGGTCCCAATTCTGGGCATAAAAGCGTCCTTGGCGTTTCCATATCATCATTTGGATTGCCTGATGAGTAAAGGAGGGGGGTGGAACTTGGTGCCTGGGTTTTTGTCTCAAGGAAGGGAGGTAATGCTACAAAGTAGGTGTGTAATTATAAAATATGTCCAGGAAATAATCTACATTGAGGCTTTTTGTGCTTTTCTTTTTGCATTCATCAGATCTTTGCTATGATGTTCTTGTATTAATAAATTTAATACAAATTGGGTTCTTTTTTTCAGGATAATGCTTTCTCTATGGATTCTGCCTACCCTAGTTGAAGTGATTTCTATTAAAAGTGTGAAAATTCTGAAGTGGGATACAAAGAAGAATGATCACTCTTTAATCTTTATTCACGAGTCATGAAAATTTTATGTATTTCATATGTAGATGTTATTTAGATTATAGAGCCACATATACTCAAAATGGAAAATAAAGAGCTATCCTTTTCTATTTATTGTGAGAGGCATATCTAAAATCACATATTCATATAGATGTAATTTCCTGACTACCTGTGGCCTGTATTTAAAAATACCTGAACATTAGTTTGCTTCTCTACAGAGAATGATGTGTGTGCCGTGGAAATCCGTGTGTCTTTTCTCAGTAGTAAGATGTCTCATGCTGTACAGGTTCAGAAGAGATACTGTAGGTGTCACCTGTCACCTAGCAACAAGCTTACTGCTTTGTGTCTTTAGTGCCTCTTTTCATTTTAAGTCAAAATAGTTATGAAAATGTAGTGCTTAGATTTGCATTTATCTCCTGAAATATTTAGATTAACCTTCAAACATTTTTAGTTCCCAAGATAACTCACCATGACAGATGAAACAGAAATAACTTTCAACAAAAAAAGGCAACTTATATATCAGAAACCTTGATACAGAGTAAGGCCAGCATGGATCCTGTTATATAATATCTCAGACTGAAGTGCACAGGCCTGCCTGTGAGTTCCCTAATCAGCTTTTAAAAGTTGTGGTAACTGAATTGAATAGGTATATTACACCTTTATTACTTGGCTTTTTAAAAAAATCATCACTTGAAAACACAAGATCACAACTAATGAAGTAGTGATTTGTAAAGTTGAATCCAGAAGACGGAATTCCAAATGGGATTGCTCTACCGGCATCAGGATTCAGTTATTTGAAACAGAGCAAACTAAATTACCTGTGGGCAGAGTGGTATGCCCTGACTAGTCAGATGCCTGTAAACACTTTTAAAATGTGTTTCTGTGTCTCTGCTTAAAGATACATAAAGGGATTATCAGAGGAACCAGCAACAAGTGTACTCATGGGTCCTGAGTATTTTGAATGTGTTAAACACTAGCCTTTAAAGATTGAGAACATAATAGATCATTTAAGATGTGATGAAGAGCCAGCAGCCTGTTACTAGAAGGTAATGTAATGCCTGTACTCTGAGGTGGTTATTCCGAAGTAACTCCTTATTCATTAAGGAGGATAGCATCCACTTTCATTCTGGCCAAGGTCATTTCTGTTATCCAGGATACTCTCTTTGAATTCTTATGGAAGCTGGCTGACCAAGTGGAAATTTTAGGGAAGAAAACAAGAGTTAGAAAGTGAAGAATTTGGACAATCATTCTCTATTGCTTATAGCTACTGAAGAGAGAAACAGGTGTTAAGTAGAATTTCTCCAGACTCTCCACTAAAAGAAAAACCAGTATTTACCAGTGGTTCTAGGTAGCAATATTTTTGTTTAAAAGTAAATCTAAAATTCTGTCTAAAATACAACATTTTATGCCTTTTGTTATTTCTCATGTTTTTCATATTGGAATAAGTGACTACCTAACCCTTTGCTTTTCTTCACCTGACAATTGAGAATCATTTTTGGAGCCAGGAAAGCGAGGACCAGAACACGTGTGATGAGTTTTTTGATGAGGACAGTGCCCTTTAAAACTTCGGTACTTAGGGAAGGTTTACTGGATAATTTCACAAACCTATTTGGCAGAGTTAAGTAATCTTTTAATTAGGAAATTGATGAGATACTAACTGTTATTGGAAATGTGCCAGTTTCCTATTTTATATCATGGTTTGGTTTTGATGGGGATTTGGGGAACAACCCAAAGGTCCCTTAGCATGAATAAAATTGGAGCTTCATCTATTCTATCTTGTGGTCTTAATTTGGGGAAATTCTGTTGTTTTCCTGTTTAATATCTGTCCATTGATTAAAGAGTGATGATTCTTACGTGTGCTTACGTATATGTTAGTGCAGATTGTTGTATAGACATTACTTCAGTTAGGGTATATGGGGTAGGTAAAACAGGTATTATCCTTGCTTCTGTGGAGAAGGAAGTTGGGCCTCAGAGAGGTTGATTGAGGTTTTTAAGGTCACACAGCCAGTAGATGACAGAGGTGAAACTAGGGACAGGTCTTCTCAGTCCTAAACTGTGTCTTCGTTTTCTGTGGGGTGGGTGCTACAGAGCAAAAGATGACCTTGAGTGCTCTTTGAACAGCTTCAATTGAATGGAAAACAGAAGTTAGCGTTATACCAAGCTGTCCCCAGGTTTAAAACATACTGAGGTGTACATTTAAATTATAGGTAGTTACAGAGATATACTACAAAGAGCCGTCCACTAACATTTGGGACTAACTCAGGGGTTTTAAAAGGACCCCACCATTATCTGACTTGTTACCTTGCATAGGAAATTAACCTCTGATCGTCATTGTCAAATGGATCTTAAAATGTTCATGTGCTCAGCTCACAGAACTGCTTTCAGAACAAATATTATCATTAGAATACTTGGTAAATCCCCAAATGCTGTAAAAAATGTGTGATGTTGTGTTATGTATAGTTCACAAAATTTAATGTTTATTGTGGTCTGTAGCTTAATTGCATCAAAAAAATACAAATTATATAATTAAGGCCCTAGTTACTTGGTTAAGAAATATCCACACAATTGATATAAAGGGGAGTTTATTTTTCTTTTGTTTCTTATCATTAGCTTCTCTAATTCATTTGACAAACCTTTATTTTATCTCCTAAAGTTTGCTGAGCAATGGGCTGTATATTGGGCAGTAGACGGTAGTAGAACTAGGTTAGCAGGTACAGCTTCTTCTTGTGGGAATATAAATTGATGTAGTCTGTATAAAAAGCAATTTGGGTAATATATTTTGAAAGAGTGAAAAAAGTTCATATTATTATGATCCAGTAATTATACTTATATAACTATATTCTAAGGCAATAATTAAAGGTGCAGATAGGGCACCTAAGTACAGTGGTGTAGGATATGGATGCTTGGCTGAGGGGTGAGTGGTGGAAATCTACACTAGGCTTCCCTGGCCGGGCCCCACCTCCTGATTAGAGTCTGTCTGTGTCTTCCCAGAGAGGGCATCATTTCTAGTTGTCCAAAGGCATCCTCCAGGCTAGCAGAGGTCCTTGTGTCCAAGATTTATGTAGAAGGATGTGTGTTATCGGTAATAGTAAAAAATCATAAACTAGTAGACAAAAATGAGGGAGTAAATAATACTGTATCCCTACAATGGAGTATTATGAATTTAGGGAAAAGCATTAATAAGTTGAATGTCATGTAAAAATTCTCATGGTTTATTAAAGTGTGGAAAAAATTTATAGAAGCAGAATGTAAGATTGAAACCAGTTTTGAAGTACCTGGTACATTCTGCTGAGAAGTGAGAACTGATGGATTGAGATATATTTTGAAGAATAGAAAGGACAAGACGTATTTTGATAAGAGCATGGTGTTTTAGATGACTTTTTAGTTCTTTCAAGGGGTACCCTATTATGGTTTCATAATGTAAAATAGAAGAATTATCCTCTGAATTTCAAGAGAATATTTCGCCACTGTCATATTAAAATATTGCATTTATGTTCCATTGCTTCTTAGTGGCATTTCTAGTAGTGGTGAAAGCTGTACTATATATTAGGGGATGTGTTTTGAGTCATAAGAGACATATCTATATCAGTATAGACATAGAGGGAGAGATGGAAGGAGGGAGGGAGGGAGAGTCATTGACTGACTGATCAATCGATTGGGTTAAAACTGGAATAAAGTGAAAGACCACTTCATCTTACAGGCCAAGCCCATGGAACATGTACATTCTGGTACATTTCATTTAAGGCTTTATGAGTGAGTGAACTCTTTTTTCTGTTCAAATGTATGAAAACACATACAAAGGAGACCTGGCTGGATACTGCCTGTGTAGACATTGGCACAGAATGGGTGCTGCTAAGAACTCCAAGGCGTGTCCCCTCTTGAGTGTAATTCCAAAAAAAAAAAAAAAAAAAAAAGTCAACTGTGCCTAATAAGCTGGCTTAACTGAATGCCAAAGAAAATTTGCCTCATGAAATGGAAATTCTGAAGCAAGTTACATAATACTGAGAGAGAATAAATAGGAGGACTTTCAAGATCTATCCAAATGGGGCAAATGGTGTATTGTAATCAGAACTCTCCAATCCAGCAATATTTAATTCTATTTGGTGAGATCCAAATGGTGTTGGGGATTTGGAAGCTTTTAGAAATCACATAAATATTTACTTGGTATTTGTTTAATTTTTAAGGAGTGACATGTCTTAGATCAGTTTTTTAAAAGTTACTTGGGTGTTGGCTAACATGGAGCCACCCAAAAGTATTTGTGTTAGTTGTTCTGCACATTTGTATCAACTATAAAGGGGGAAAACAGCATTCCTTTAACAATCTCTTAGTTGCTAAGAATAATAGAGCCAACTGCTCCAGCCGGAACATTTGTGACTTCTCTTTCTTATATTAAATTTACTTCTAAAGCAGTTTCTGCTGTTTTCTCCCCAGCCTTCTCTCTCTGTTGCATGCCTTTCTTTTTCTCCCCTCCCTGCCTTATCTTTATACAGATTTTCATTTCTTGTGCCCAGGATCTGTCATAGTGTCATAGCTGGAGGTTCTGCCTCTGTTTCTTCATTTCTCCATTTTGCCCTTTACATGGCTGCTAAAGAGGAAGCAAAAACCAAAACTGTTCATCAGCTGTTATTGTTGTTGTGTTACTCCACTAATCAAGAGCTTCAAAAATTGCAGAATTAAGGTTTTCTTTTTCTTTCCTCCAGTGGAAGAATGTTACCAACATGTGGAACTTTTTTCTCATTTTTAAAAATTGAAGTATAGTTGATGTACAATATTATATAAGTTACAGGTGTACAATATAGTGATTCACAATTTTTAAGGGTTACAATCCATTTATAGTTATAACATACTGGCTATATTCCCTGCGTTCTACAACATATCCTTGTAGCTTATTTTATACATAATAGTTTGTACCTCTTACTCCCCTACTCCTACGTTGCCTCTCCCCACTTCCCTCTCCCCACTGGTAACCACTAGTTTGTTCTCTTTATCTGCGAGTCTGCTTCTTTTTTGTTATCTTCACTAGGCTGTTGTATTATTTAGATTCCACATGTAAGTGATATCATACAGTCTTTCTCTGTCTGATTTATTTCACTTAGCATAATAGCCTCCAAGTCCATCCATGTTGTTACAAATGACAAAATTCCATTCTTTATGGCTGAGTAGTATTCCATTGTATATGTATACCACATCTTCTTTATCCATTCATCTGTTGTTGGACACTTAGGTTGCTTCCGTAGGTTGCTTCCATATCTTAGCAATTGTAAATAATGCTGCTATGAACATTGGGGTTCATGTATCTTTTTGAATTAGTGTTTTTCTTTATTTTTCAGATATATATCCAGGAGTGGAATTACTGGGTCATATGGTAGTTCTATTTTTAGTTTTTTGGGGAACCTCCATGCTGTTTTCCACGGTGGCTGCACCAATTGACATTCCCACCAACAGTGTACGAGGGTTCCCTTTTCTCCACATCCTTGCCAACATTTGTTATTTGTGTTCTTTTTGATGATAGTCATTCTGACAGGTGTGAGGTGATATTTCATTGTGGTTTTGATTTGCATTTCCCTGGCGATTAGCGATGTTGAGCATCTTTTCATGTGCCTGTTGGCCATCTGCATGTCCTCTTAGGAAAAATGTCTATTCAGATCTTCTGCCCATTTTTTAATTGGGTTATTTTTTGATGTTGAGTTGTATGAGCTGTTTATATATTTTGGATATTAACCCCTTATTGGTTCTAATTATTTGTTTTTTGTGTGTGTGCTTTTCTTGCAGGATCAATGTGACTCTGGAAACAAATGGATGAATGAATATCCATATGAAGAGGAAAACAATAAAGGTTGGTTAGTCAAACTGTATAATTGCAGTGGCAGTCCTATTTTGAACATTAATTTTGGGCAGTTATTCTCATTAGAGCACTTCTTTGTCTGTGAGACAGAGGTCAATGGTTAGAGACATTCATCTATCTATAAAGTGTAATTTTCATTTTTAAACCCTTAAATATAAAAAAAAATTATAAAGAGGCAACCCTTCTTTGTGCAAGTCTAGCTGTCGTCAGTTTCCGGAACCAAAGCTGGTTTAAGAATCAACTTTCAGATGATAATTAAAAAATGGAAAACCACTTGATACAACTGATCACTGGCACACACACACAAAAAAGCCAGATTTTGTTTAATATATATCAATTCTTACCACAAGCATAATCTTAATCCTAGTGCTGTATGGCATATGATTGCTGTCAAATGCTGTCCTCTCTGCACCTGCAGTCTTGGCTTTCATCAAGGGCATAGGATGATTATGAAAGGCTTTTAACTTTGGTTTTTCACAGACAAGTACTGGTGTAAATTAGAGGGTAAAAAAATCCTGGGAATTTCAACAGTAATCAAGTGCTGGCTATCACTTTGTAGTATTTATTTGAACTTTTTGTGTACTTCATACTGGTCATAATATAAACATCATAAATTAATACTAAGAAAATGACAATATGTTAAACCATCTCTATTTCATAAAGTCTAGTACAGAGGCATGTGCCTCATAACTCTTTATATAGCTGCACAACACATACAGTTTCATATTTTCCTTCCCCCATTGCTCCTGCTACCTTCAAATAAATGTACATCATGTCTTTTTCTGCCAGCCCACCTTCACAGATACTTACAAATGATTTTCCAGATTATATCTTTCACTTGAAATTGCCTTCTTCCAATTCAGCAGCCATTCATGATAAAAGTCTTAACAAGTCAGGCCTAGAAGGAACATATCTCAACATAATAAAGGCCATATGTGACAGGCCCACAGCTAATATACTCAATGGTGAAAGTATGAAAGCTTTTCCTCTAAGACTGAGAACAAGACAAGAGTGTCCACTCTCACCACTTCTATTCAACATAGTACTGGAAGTCCTAGCTAGAGCAATCATGTAAGAAAAAGAAAAGTTATCAGAATTGCAGAGGAAGATGTAAAATTGTCTTTATTTGCAGATGGCATGATTTTATATATAGAAGAATTTAAAGACTCAACCAAAAAAACTGATAGATATGATTAATGAATTCAGTAAAGTTGCAAAATACAAAATCAACATAACAAAAATCAGTAGCGTTTCTATACGCTAACAACAAAGTTTCTGAAAAAGGAATAAATTGTTTCAATTTACAATAGCATCAAACACAGTAAAATACTTAGGAATAAATTTAAGGAGATGAAAAGGAATAAATTTTAGGAGATCTCTATGCTGAAAACTACAGGACATTGATGAAAGAAATTGAAGAAAACACAAATAAATGAAGAGGTACCTCATGTTCATGGATTGGAAGAATTAATATTGTTAAAATGTTAATATGACTGAAAGCCATCTATAGATTCAGTGCAATCCATATCAAGATTCCAATTATGTGTTTTACAGAAGTAGGAAAAAACATTTCTAAAATTTATATGGAACCACAAACGACCTTGAATAGCCAAAGAAATCCTGAGAAACAAAAAACGGGAGATGTCACATCACACTTTCTGATTTCAAGCTATACTATAAAGTTATAGTCATCAAAACAGTATGGTACTGGTAGAAAAAAAACCAACAAATAGACCAATGGAACAGAATCGAGAGCCCAGAAATAAACCCAAACATATATGGTCAACTAATATTTGACAAGGGAGCCAAGAATACTCAATGGAGAAAAGACAGTCTCTTCAATAAATCGTACCAGGATAATTGGATATACATGTATGAAAGAATGAAATTGGACCCATATCTTACACCACTTACAAAACTTAAGTCAACATAGATTAAAGACGTAAATGTAAGACCTGATACCATGAAACTCCTACAAGAAAGTACAGGAACAAAGCTTCTTGACATAGGTCTTGGTAATGATGTTTCGGATATGACACCTAAAAGACAAGCAACAAAATAAAAAATAAACAAGTGGGACTACATCAAGCTAAGAAGTTTCTTCACAGCAAAGGAAACCATCAACAAAATGAAAAGACAACCTACAGAATGGGAAAAAAATATTTGCAAACTGTGTATCTGATAAGGGGTTAATATCCCCAAATAGAAGGTGCTCGTACTACTCAATAGCAAAACCCCCCAAATAACTGAATAAAATAATGGTCCTAAGTCTGAATAGACATTTCTCCAAAGAAGATATCTGAAAGGCCAGGAACATAAAAAGATGCTCAATATCACTAGTCATCAGAGAAATGACATATTACCTCACGCTTGTTAGAATGGCCACAATTAAAAAAATAAGAGATAATGCTGACATGGATGTGGAGAAAAGGCAGTCCTTGCGCACTGGTTGGTGGGATTGTAAATTGGTGCAGCCACTATGGAAAACGTTATGGAAGATCCTCAAAAAATTAAAAACAGAACTACCATATGATCCAGCAGTTCCACTTCTGGGAGTATATCCAAAGGTAATGAAAACACTAACTTGAAGAGATACCTGTACCCCCATGATCATTGCAGCATTATTTGTAGTAGCCAAGACATGGAAACAACCTGTCTGTCAACAGATGAAAAGATAAATAAGATGTGGTATATATACACAGTGGAGTATTATTCAGTCATAAAAAATGAGGAACTCCTACCATTTGTGACAACGTGGATGGACCTTGAAGGCATTATACTAAGTGAAATAAAGACAAAGGCAAATACTGTATGATTTTACATGTATGTGGAATCTCAAAAAAAAAAAAAAAAGCCTTCCTTTTTTCCTTGCTAAAATTTCTCCTTCGTAGTATTTGTTTCTGGAAAATTTTTAGCCCTCTAGAGGGAGTTTTGATTCAGAGATGATAATAAGGTAGATTTTTGGGTAATGTTCTTTTTTATGATCTCAGTATTACCTATATGGGTGCATTTACTTTGTGAGAATTAATTGTACTGTGTACTTATTTGTATGTGGATTAGTGGTGTGCTAGTAAACTGGCTCTAGGGCATGGGGTGGGGAGGCCTGATCTGTAATATTTGTCAATTCCCATGGTGTAAATATTCCCACTACGGCTGGTTTCAATGGTTTAACAAAGAGCTTGCAAGATTCCTTAAAATTTAACAATTGGCTCTCATGAGCTGGAGGTGAGCTAGCTCCAGCAAACCACTGATAATTTCATGTATAATGTAACGTTAAACAATTTTCTATACTCCTTAAGACAAATAGGGCAAATGTAGTAAATTCAAATTTTCCTGACTCATCGCTGTGTAAACATGGAAACCTTCACTCATTATCATGCAGAAAGCACTTATCCCTTTTCTTATGTATGATGTTGATCTTATATTTATGTTTTTGTTCAGTTGTAATTAAATTTTTACGTTTGAATGGATCAGTGTCAGCTTTGTAAGTTTATACATTTTGACAGTGTCATTGCTCTGTAACTAATTTTATGACAACTGAAGATTATCGCAAAGAGAATATTTGTGTTAATACTTACCCTGAGGATAGACTGAAAATATTATCTTGATTAAGTATAATACATTATGTGTGATTCATTCTAAATGATCGTGCCTCATAGCTCATAATTCATGAGTTCAGAAGTCTTTATAGAGGAAGGAGCAGTGAGTATTTCACTTAATGTGTTTGTCCCAATGAATTATGTTTTTCTTCTTGCTGTTCCTTATATTTCTCAATCTGTGTTTTCAGTTATAGATGCCTTAGAACAAAGAGTACATTGATGCTTGTTTTTAAACCTGCTTGAATCAGGTGGTGTTAGTTTTAATAAGGTCTGATTCAGAGAGAAAATTGCAGTTTGGAAATTTATCTTTTCTATATTTCACATATATTCCCAAGGTCAGTTTCAAGATGACGTTTTTAAAATGTCAGCAGTGGGTGCAACATTGCCACTGTCTACATAATTGAAAAGGGATTTGAATATGGCTCTTAAAACTATTTTGTACATTTCCAGTTTGCCAGCGGTGATAAAATCTTGCCAAGAGCCACAGAATATCATGCTATGCCTTTCTGCTTATGTTCTAATATTTAAACAGCCTAAATAGCATTTGTAAAATTTCTTTTGTGGCCATATCAATAGTCTTACTTTCAGGTGCTGTCTTCATCTCCTCTTTCAACCAGTCAATCAATCAATTAATCAATAATATATAAATACAATATATACATATATATTTATATAAAAATATATGTGTGTGTATATATTCACATTAAGTTCTTTACTCAGTTTTTAAGTTCTTTCTTTTACTCCATTTCATTGCACTTGAATTTGTCACTTTACCATTTGCCATTAGATAACATTAAATAAATTCTAAAAAGATCCCAGTTATCCATTATTTTCTGTTCACATATATCAGCATAAAACCTTGTCTATGTGCTCTTTAACATATTTTAGCAGTTGCTGTCATTGTGAATGTGTGTGGACCTGACTCCACAAACCTGGCTTTGCTCCATTGTTTTCCAGCCATTTCAGTACGTTTCCCAAGTGCTCTCAACAGCTGGTTTAGAGCAGGTGTCCAAAACATATGCATGCGTATACATTAGTCCAGCTTATCAGAGTTCATGTTCAAACTTTTGCTCTGTGACTACCTCTGATGAACAGCTGCTTAAACCATTCAGCGTTAACAGTGGGTAAGTTTTCCTTTTTGGATTTGGAAAGCAAGAGGACAATAGCAGGCCTTTCTGGGAAAGCTTTAATTCCCTACAGAAAAAAGCTTGCTTCATAGCGATGGGCATATATAGGGTGGTTACTTTAAATTTCTTTTCCATGAAGTTTCAAGGCTCTTTCTTCACACAAGGTAGAAAGACTGTAATAGCAACAATCCAGCCTTTCTTCCATTTTGAGCTAAGTAGGTATAGTTGTTGAGAAAGCCCCAGTTGATGTAAGTGAAATATATTGTCAGCGCTAGGCCACTATATATTTATGCAGAGTAGCTGCCTGGGCAGTAAACATGGAATCACAAAAAGTCAAGTCTTTGCTCTGCAATTCTCTGCCTGTATGATCTTGGACCAGTGACTTCTTTCTGAATTTTAATTTTCTCAAGTGCCAAGTGGAACTAATAACACCTGTCCTGCCTATTTCAAGAGTTGTTATGGGGTGAAAGAAAATATGACATATTTATGAAAGTAATTCAGAGCTGTAGAGTTCTTAAAGTATGGGTCGTGCTTGCTACTATTTATTTATACAGCATAAGACAGAGATTCGTGACTTTGTTGTATGACGTCACATCACAAAGTCAAGTATTTTCAGAATTGGAAGTGCCCACAAAGGTCATTGACTCTAATCTGTGCTTGGTACATGGCTGTCTTTCCATAAGAGTTGGTTGGTTACTTTAGCGCTATATCTTGAGTACTCCTTGGAATTTCCTACTGCATGTGGCAGTTCATCCTGTTTCCAGGCATATCTAGTTATATTAAAAGTTATTCCTTTTATTGAGCCTAATCAGTAGATTTGATAATGATCCAAACTAGTAGGTGTATAGCACATTTATTAAAATATAGTCCTACATGAGGTCATTCTTCTGTCAAGTCCTGTCACCCTTGGGTGTCTGATTTCTTAGACCTGGGATACGAGAACAAAATGATATACAGGGATTTGAGAAAGATTATGCAGTTATTGAAGTAGAATAATGGCTTTATTCTTTGAAAAGATGATGCATTGCTCATTTTAAAACATTAAAGCATGCAAAGTCCCATCACCTCCCTGTCTCACACTTATTAGCATTTGGTGAGCATTATTTGCAGCATCTCTGTGTACATATATACAAGTAAAGAGAGATGGTTTTACAAAAATAGGATCATATTTATACTTTGTATTTCTAATATAGAGTTATTTTTGTTTGCTTCTGATGTAATGGAAGAAATAGAAGCTGAGTTTAAACCAAAGGAATTTATTATTTTCAAGTTAACGTCCTTTCACCAAAGTGATGCTATCATTTGAGAGTTAAGAGAAAAAGAAAATAAAAAACTTTGAGTTCTGATAATTCTGTGTTTTTTTTTAATGACTGAATTTAACTTCAAACAACATCCTTTGACTTGTTGCTATGAAAGATGGGTAAATTAATGACATTTCTAACTCTTTTTCCCTCTTCTTGTTTTACTGTCTTCTTAAAACTTATGTTATTAACATTTATTTTCTGATTGTTAACTGTAATTATCAAAGTCAATTAGTATTAATTCTTATTTTTCTCAGAAATATGGAAACTACTTTACTGTCATCTGGTATTTGGTGTCACTGTGAAGGCTGAAGCAAACTGGTCTTTGCACTTGTTCTTGTCTTGCTTTTTGTTCAGATGTCCATGGACTATTTTTAGTAAGCTAGAAGTTCAGTAACTTCATCAATTTTGCTTCTTGGTTTTTATCATTCTTATCAGTTTTTCTTGGATCCTGCCATTCAGCTCTGAGAAGTAGACTCTGTTTTTATGTCTTCAGATTTAAATATTATATTTAAGGTGTCTCTTCTATTTGTTCTCTTGTTTAGTAACCCTGACGATAGGTATAATGTTTCTCCTTGGTTTTTTGTATCTGTGGTCTTCACCTTTAACGTTTTTATTTCACTTAACTGTGCTTTCCCATTCAACATTTTTTCTTACTATCTTTTCAGTCAAATTCTTTGTTATTTTTTAGTTCCTGGAGTTAATTATCATCTCTGTAGTATTTCATAACTCTGTCCACTTACTTTCATCTGTTTCAGATATCCTGTATTTTATCATTTGAGCCCTGTACTTTCCTGAATATTATTTTCTTTTAACGCAAGACCCTTTTGTTTGAACTGTTATTATTTTTGAGTCTGTGAAGTGGTGGTATTTATCCAAATTCTTCATCTGTTTCCTTGGATAATTCTTCCTGTGGTGTTTGTTCTTCACTGGCCTCTTGCTTACATTATTCTCTGGCTTTTAATATTTGCTGCTTTCATGCACAGTTCCCTTGTGGCCTCTCTCTGGTTTTTACCCATCTTTGAATGGGGCCGGTAGTTTCCAGTATGGCAGGTAGTATTGTGGACAGGGGCACAAACAGTTTTGGGCATGTGCTAGATAAGTCCAAATCTTTGTCTTGCATTTCTTATTTCAGATACTCTAAATAAAGGTGTTACTTCCAGAGTCCTCCCTCAATTGCCCTTGTACAGCAGAGCCTCTGGGGACAAAGGCTCCTGTACTTCTGGCACTTCAGTGACCCCCTGGATGATGGAGCTAGACTCTAGAAAATGCTGCATCTGTGTGTTTGCTCCCTTAGCACCACTTTCTCTGCTTTCACTGGATAGGCCTTTCATCGCTGTGATTTTCACTTTTAGGAAATTGCTCCAGGTCTGAGGAGGTATGTATCCGCTCCCCGAGGACTCCGAGATTTCACAGTCTTTGATGAGTACATTTTGATTGGCAGTCTGAGTTTCTGACTGTTTTTACTTTCACTTAAGATGGAGTTTTTCTCTATTTTTTTTTTTTTTTCTAAATTGGCTTTAAAAGTTTTCAGTGAGTTTTAAAGGAAGGGTATAAAAATGCCTTCACATCACCGTTTTTAATAGGTAGTATTTTAGGTACGTTTAAGGGACCCATGGAGACTGTCGAACTTGCTGACGTGTTTAAGAGCTTGGCTCTATATGCACGCCTCCTGGCTTTCAATCCCAGCTCTGCCAGGGCTTCACCTGCTTCTGTAGCTCATTGTCACACCAGTGCTGTGTGGATGACGATGATGATGATAGTAATGTCTCGTCCATAAAGTTGTCATGAAAGTTAAGTGAGTAAAATGCTAAAGCGTTCCCATATTGTCTGGTAGTTACTAAGTGCTCGTTAAAATAGCCAATTCATTATTTTAAGTCATGTTAATTATGTCCATTTGGCTTTAGGAAAATCTGCTGTTCAGGCCAGTAATTGTATCTATATTGTTTCCTTGGACTGAAGATACTGCTGGAACATACCTGCATACCAGGGGGTACCGGGTCTCTGACTTAATGTGTCAGCTTCCAGTTGCAGGATCTGACTGGGGACTTCTAAGTTGTTGCTCTGTATTGATAAGAAATAGATACCTCTGGCTTTCTCTTGGAGGAAATGAAATCCTTGCACTCACTGGATATGCTCTAGCGGTTGGTACACATGTTATTCGTTTCCCTCACAGAATGTTGACAGCTTATTTTGTATTAGGCAGGGTTCTCCAGAGAAACAGAAGTAATAGGATATGTGTATATATATATGTGTTTGTATATATATACATATATATATGATGTATGTGATTTATTGTAAAAATTGGCTCATGTGATTGTGGAGACTGAGAAGTCCCATGATCTGCCATCTGTAAGCTGGAGACCTGGGAAATCCAGTGGTGTAGTTCCAATCCAAATCCAAAGGCCTGAGAACCAGGGGGAGCCGGTGGTGTGAATCCAAGGCCAGGAGAAGGCCAGTGTCCCAGCTTAAGCAGGTAAGAAAGGACTAATCCTCCCTTTCTCCACTTTTTGTTCTACTCAGACCCTCAACAGATTGGACGATGGCCACCCACACTGGGGAGGGCCATCTGCTTTACTGAGTCCACTGATTCCAATGCCAATCTCATCTAGAAACACCTTCCCAGACACACTCAGAAATAATGTTTAATGTGGGCACCCTGTGGCCCAGTCAAGTTGATACATTAAATTAATCATGACACCTATGCTGTAGTCTGATTGAATCTAGTAATCATATACTTAGAGTATGTTATTTGTTAGACACAGGCCTACAGAGACAAATTATATTTAGACCCTGTTTTCAAGGCTTCATCATCTCAGGGACAGGCAAATGAGTTACTACTATTTGATATGATTAGTGCTACAATATATTTAATGAAACCTAGGGAGCTGGTGATGGCTTCACTTGTGAAGTGACCTTTGACCTGGGCCTCGAATGATGGTGTCACATTTTCTGGAAGAAATAGGAGTAAAAGTCACAATTTTTTTGTTCAAAAAAAATTCTAAGTAAACACAAAAGTATATTTTCTTTCTCTTGGGCACAAAAGTGCCCTGCAAAATTTCCTTTTGGAGTTAAGGATAAATGTAATATTCAGTGATACCATTAAATATTTCAGCTAAAATCTATTGAGGCTCGTTTATGTGTCCAAATGATTTTCTCTTTGCTTCCCCCTCTGTCTCTCTCCCGTTTTATGTCTCTCTCTCTCTGTCTCACATGCTCTGGTGTACTTTTGTGTTCTCTCGCTCTCTCTCATTTTCATTCTCTGGCCCTTTGATTATAATGGATCTTCAGCTAAGCTTTATGTCATCCTATTTAGAGTACATTACCAAAGTAGTTTATATAATGTGTTTTACCAGAAATTTTCAGGAGTGATCATAAAAATGATACGATGCATCTTTTAAACATAACCATTTTAGTTAACCAGTTTTGATTTAATGAGAACATCAGAGTATTAAAGCAACGTAGTGATTGATTATTAATAGCATTTGTTGAAATATAATATCTATCTGGTTAATTTTGTTATTATCAACATCTGTGCATTAAAAAAAAAATTGTAACCTCTTTCCCTTCTCTCCAGTTGATGTTAGCTGAGAATTAATCTCTTACTGTTCTCTAAAGAGACTTTTGTTTAATAAAATCATGAATAATTATTGACTCAACAATGAGTATGATTCTTTACCTTATAGTTTAGTCCTTAGTATACCTTAAGGCCTAATGGAAGTAAGACTCACAAATATTCCAATTTAAGAATCAGTGGGTCATTCATATTCAGCGTGCTTTTCTTCCTGGAGCTAGGGTTGGCTCAGAGGAACAGAACCATGGGAATGGTAGAGAATATGGAATTTAGTATCAGGATTTGACCTCATCCGATTTTAGGAGCTAGTTAGGCAAGGTAGGTGTGGTTGTTGCTTCTGTATTTTGGGTGCTAGGCCTGAAGTCAGCAGGGCACGCAGTTAGGAAGGAAGTGTGACAGGAGGTGCTGGAGAGCAGGGATGAACGGAAGCCGTGAGGGTGAGCTGAGTCCGCCAGACTCCTCACTGCTCACCAGCCTCCGACCTCGAGGATGCTGCGAACTGCAGGGGAAGCTGGCGCCTTCTCTGAGTCAGAAGTCTCTCGTGTGAGAATCCGATAAGCTGCTGGAGATTTTGTGGGCTCGTTCCACCCCTGAGCCAGCATGGTGTGCAAGCACAGAGCGACAGCGGGCATGAGCTGCACCCGCCCCTGAGCCCTGCATTGAGCTTCTGAGTGTGGTGAGAACATGAGGGCTGCTGCACTTCTGCCTTCTGAGTCTCACCACGGTGTCCCTTATAACCCGGGAGCTGTGGAACCCTGCAGGGAAGACAGTGCTGGGCAATGCAGACGGAGCTCAGCTAAGCTGTGACGGTTCATACCCAGCACTGAGTCCCACGTTGCCCATTCTCTCCATTTTCCTGCAGGAGTCTCCTTCCTCACCCTTCCCTCCACCTGAGTATTGTACGTCATGTACCTTTTCTGATTCATGCCCTCTTTCCTTGATGCTTCCATTCCTGTCTGAGGACCGGAAGCACCATCTTTGGGACCCAGGCTTGTAGTGGAGATGATGTCCCGCACAGAGAAGTCTCACCTGCTCTGACAACCACCTGCCTGGATTCACTGTTTTGGAGCCCTGCTCATCTCTTGAGAACAGCAGGATCGTTTGTGGCCTCATGTGGTACTTGACTAGTTTTTGGTGTCCGTAGTAGCTGAGATCACTCTGCTTCCTGGATTCTGACTGTCCGTCTATAATGTAGTAGAACGGTCAGGCTCAGGCCAGGGCCGTGTGGCCATGGGGAGCTTTGAGAGCATAGGAAGATCAAACATAGCATGAGAAGAGGGGAGATTCTGATTTTATGCATGGTGGAAATAGGTGGGTCATCCGGATGTTAGGGGCTTATCCAGGTAGTAAAGTTCAGAGTAAAATTATGAGCAAGAATGAGATTGAGAGATTATATCCAGAGTAAGAATGAATGATGCCAGGGCCAGCGTACGTTAGAGGTGAGGTTGACAGGCTGTAACTGAACAGGATCGCTGGAGAGCAGCTACCGAGGAGGCATGTGTAAATTCACACTGGGTTCCGGACAGGAGGCGCTAATACTGGAGGGGCGGATTGGGGCGGGGGGGGAGCGTTAGAGGGCAAAGGTTAACACCAGCGGGACTGCTGAAGTAGGAGCATGCTGGCACCAAGAAAGGTGAGGCCTGTGCAACAGGCTGGAAGGGCACGTGGCTCGTTATCTCACAAGTCGACTCTCCTGTGCTGGGAGGTTTCCCGGAGGTCTGTGTTGAGCCCTGGTGCAGGACCAGGAAATCCTGTACGATGGGCCTTCCTGGAACAGAGGTAAAGGAGAGCATTTGGAGAGGTGGGTGAAGGTAGGCAGGGAGAGGGTATTAGCCCTTTACTGGGTTCGGGGGGGAAAAAGAAGAAAAGCTTTTGAAGGTAACCTGCCTTCAGTTCCCAGAATTCCATCCATAACCCCAGAAAGGACTTGACTCTGATTTGTGATTTAGAGTAAATTCAGAAATAGCATTCTAATCAGATAGAGAGTAAGAACAATTAGGTTGCTAAAAAAAAAAGTTCAGATACTGGTAGAATATACCAGTTTATATTTTTACATTTACATGGTGTGTGTGTGTGTGTGGAAGAGAGAGAGAGGTCGATTGATTCTAGTTTATGGGTAAACGCTTGCTAGATTTTTCTGAGTTTTAATTACTTTTTAAATTTAATTACTCCATTCCTTTTAAATTGAATTGCAGATCGAATTCACAGTCCTTAAACACCAGGATCACATGAATTGAGACACTTTACCTGGTTATTCCCTTTGTGGACTCAGTTCTTTCCAGTGGTGACTACTTTTCACGGAGATTAATGTTGCCAACCTATAGATATGAAGGACAGAGTATCTTATTTATGCTTGTAAACTCTTCTCTCCTCCAGAATATACTCATTCTAAAAAGGAGAAAATGATGGAAATAGGTGGGTGTCTGGCTTCTGGCTAGATATGTTATTTCCATCCGTGACAACCTTTATCATTCTCTGAGATCCTGAGGGACTTGCGTAAGGTTGCACTGCAGTTAGTAGAACGGCATACATTTAATCTTTGTTTTGTAACATTTGTTTGTACATTATTTCTAAAAGTGCCATTTAGAAAGACCCCAGTAGAGAAATAATTGTGGAGGAGCTACTTGTGAAGATATTTGTGTGGGAGGAGGAGAGGTTGAGTGATTACAGGTAGAGGAGAGTAAGCAGAATTTATTGTTTAAAGCAACTAAATGATTTCCATTTATAATTTCTTCTGGTTCTACTCTAGGACATTTATGCATCTGAAATGCTTGCTTGTATAACTAGGTAATCATAGTATCCCCACCTCACTTCTTAATTCTCCTCATAGAGTTTGAAGAAAACGGAGATATCAGATATTCAGAGGTGGCCGGGGCATGCAGTTTGGCAGTTCCCCAGCCCACTTCTGGCCAGCTTGGTGTAAATAATCAAGGGGCAGCAAAGAGAGAAAAGGCCAAGAGATTTCTGAGTTGCAACTCAGTGTGAATTGAGGTCTCTTCCCCGGTTCTAATCAATTATGCAACAGCATTTATTTTTTGTTCTGCCAGAAACAATATACATTGTTGTAATGTAAGAATTTAATTACAGTGGAGAAGTCTCTAGTGCTTTTTGAATGAGAAATTAAGTCTCCATCTTACTTTGCCTCTAACTGTGAAACAGATGCTACTAAAGCCCCAGCAGAAACTGCTGGTAACGTTAGTTGCTCTTTCCATGTTGAAATATGTTGACCGGGTGAGAGGGGAGACTAAATGGGACCAGTGGGTTAGCGAATTGTTATTCTTTTGATGTTGGCTCAGTCTTGTTCAGTAGTTCAGGATGCAGGGTCTGTGCTTCAAAGGGATGATGTTACTCCTGCTCTCAAGAGCAGCTTCTTGGACTTCCCTGGTGGTGCAGTGGTTAAGAATCTGCCTGCCAATGCAGGGGACACGGGTTCGAGCGCTGGTCCAGGAAGATCCCACATGCCGTGGAGCAGCTAAGCCCGTGTGCCACAGCTACTGAGCCTGCGCTCTAGAGCCTGCGAGCCACAACTACTGAGCCCGTGCGCCACAACTACTGAGGCTGCGCACCTAGAGCCCTTGCTCCACCACAAGAGAAGCCACCTCAGTGGGAAGTTCGCGCACCGCAACGAAGAGTAGCCCCTGATCGCCACAACTAGAGAAAGCCTGCGCGCAGCAACGAAGACCCAATGCAGCCCAAAATAAATAAATATAATAAATAAATTTAGAAAAAAAGAAATGAAATTAAAAAAAAAAAAAAAGAGAGCAGCTTCTTTCCAGACTCACAGATGCAGAGAACAAATTAGTGCTTACCAGTGGGCGGGGGGGGGGGGGGGGGGCGGGCAGTACAGGGATGGGGGAGTGGGAGGTACAGACGATTGGATGTAAGATAGGCCCAAGGATGTATTTACAACACGAGGAATATAGCCAATGTTTTATAATAACTGTAAATGGAAAGTAACCTTTAAAATTATATAAAAATTTTTAAAATTAAAAAATAAAAATAAATTAAAGAGTAGCTGTTTTCTAGATTTTTCTTCTCAAGCAATGCTGAAAATTTCAAACATATATCTTAGAAATGTAGAAATTTGGAGTTGGATGTTTCTATAAGAAATATCTCATTCAAGTGGATTAATGAAAATAGGAGGAAAAAATCAGTAAAAATCAAGCAATTTGCTCAAGGTTACATAGCCCATTATAGAGGGGGAGGTTTGGGAGAAAGGAAGGCATAAAGGGAACGTGGTTACTTGTAGTTCACAGATTTTTAAAACTCAGTTTAAGCAAGTAGGTTTAACTTTTGCCTATTTTTGATTTTAAAGCAAAATGGATGGATATCTTTTTAATGGACATTTGGATAAACGGATGGATGGAGGATGAATGAGGGCAAAAGAAAGAGAATGAGAGAGAAAATGAGTCTGATCTCTCACTTTTTCCTTCTTTGAAAAAAGTGTTAAAGAGTGTCATCATGTGATCATGTGTGATGGAAGAGAGAGAAAGATGAGGCCCTGAAAAGTTGGCAAATGGGTCACACAAAACCTGAAACACTGAAAATTTATTAAGGTTGACTTTTCCAGTAAGTGGAAAAGTGGTTGAGGGAAAAGGTCTGGTTTACAGGAGCTAACTATGTGGAAAATGGCAAGGCAGGATTTTCCTAAACAGTTACCCTACACAACTATGCTGATGACATGGCAAAAATATTCTGAATTTACTGCTCAGACTATGGTTAAATAAAATAACAAATATGAAGAGGGTACTTTCCTATACTAAATATTTATGATTGTTAGTCTGTGCATCTGTGATAGCCCCAAAATTTTGTATTAATGCATCTAGCAACATGATTTTTTTTTTAATGGATAATCTGCTTTTTTTTTTCCCCCCCCCCAGTTTGGTAAGTTGAGTGTTCTGAGGATTTCCCCTCTACTCTTTTTCTTATGCTTTGGTGTTGCAAATTAAATTTTGATTCTTAAAATAATTGCTTGTTTTGTGTGATGACTATGTAGTCTTAATAAAGCAAATTCTAGCTAACTAACAGTCATTTTATTTCAGAATCAATAACTTCGAAAATTCTTATTTAATCAATTTAAACAATGTGTTTCTAGTTGAAAGAGTAGGGATAGATGCTTTCTTGAAGTTATTAAGTTTTTGGTAGATGTAAAAGAATATATGTGATGGATGTATATGTAAGTTATAAGACATAATGATAAAGAGAAACCCAACTTAAGAAATAGAATGTTTCCAATATTTTTAAAGACCCCTTTTAGTCCCAGGCATGAGCATTATCCTGCATTTTTTATTGTATTTTCCTTGCTTTTTATAATGCTTGTCATCATATATAAGTACGTATTCAGGAACTATGTATTGTTTACTTTTACTTGTCTTGGGACATCAGATGAGTAGTGCTATACTCTTTTCCTTTGTAACTTGCTTTTCTTACTCAAATTTTGTTTTTTGATATTCATCCACATTGATACATGTAGGTAAAATTATTCATTTCCACAAGTGAATAGAACTATATTATATGACCATACTGTAATTTATCCATTCTTCAGCAATAGACATTTTTATTCTTTCTAGCTTTTTTGCTATTTTAAACAATACTGCTGTGTACAGTCACTTAAATGTGTCCTGGTGCACAAGTAGAAGGGTATATCTCTAGGGGTAGAATTGCTGGATTGTAGAGTATGCACATTTTCAACTATACTAGATAATGCCCAGTTGCTTTCCCATGTTGTTGCAACACTTAAATAGCACTGTTTGATAGTTCCATTTCTCCACATCCTTACTGACTCTTGGTTTCTGCTGACATTTAGAGTTTTGTCAGTTAGGTGTGTGTTAAATAGTGTTTCCTTGTGGCCTTAATTGCACTTTTCTATTACTAATGGTTTATATGTTTACTGGTTATTTGAGTTTCATCTGTGGAATTCCTTTTCATGTGTTTTTGCCTATTTTTCTATTGAATGGTAGTCAATTTTTTTCTCACCTTGGAGTAGATATTCAGGGCTGATTCAATATGTTGAAAATATTTTCTCCAAGATTGTGGACCTTCTTTTCACTTTTATAATATTGCTTTAATTTTTGATTTGGCTGAATATATATTTATTATATGGTTAGTGTTTTTCTATGCACTTTGTCATGATAATTTTATATAGGATGTTTGTATCTACTAAATGAGATTGGCCTGTAGTTTTCTTTTCTTAAAATATTCTGACTGGGTTTTGGTATCAATGTTAGAATCTTTTTTCTCTATTCTTTGAGAGCATGTGAATAACTAGAATAATCTTATCTTTACATATTTGGTAGAACTCACTTGTAAAGCTATTTGGGACTAGAGTTTTCTTTGTGGGTAAAATTTGAACTTGAAATTTATTTCCTTTAGTGGTAATAAGACTATTTAGGTTTTCAGTTTCTTCTTCAGTCAGTTTTGGTAAGTTGTATATTCTATAAAGTTGTTTGTTTATTTTAAGTTTTCAAATTTATTGGCATAAAGGTTTTATTAGTTTGCCAGAACTGCAGTTACAAAGGACCATAGACTGGACGGCTTAAACAACAGAAATTTATTTTCTTACATTCTGGAGGCTAGAAGTAAGGTGTTGATGGAGTAGATTTTTTTCCGAGGCCTTTTTCCTTTGCTCATAGATGGCTTTCTTCTCCCTGTGCCTTCACGTGGTCTTTCCTCTGTGTACCAATCATATTGGATTAAAACCTACCCATCTGAACTCATTTTACCTTAACTACCTCTATAAAGGCTCTATCTCCAAATACAGTCACTTTCTGAGATACTGGGACTTCAACATAAGAAATCTATGGGGGACACAATTCAGCCCATAGCAAGGATGTTCACAGTTGTCCATTAATTATATCTTTAATCTTGCTGTATCTGTACTTATGTCTCTCTTTTCATTTTATTTGTTTCAAAATGATTATTTTTATGTTTTTTACTTCTCTTTTTATTTCCTTTGGTAAGTCTTGCCAGGGATTTGTCAATTTTATATTCTTTTCAAAGAGTTCCTTTTGTTGTTGTTGTTTCCTTTTACTGTATTTTTGTTTTTTATGTATTCTTAGTTTTTATTTGTCTTTAATTTTCTCTTGAGTTTCTTCTCATAGTCGTTGTCTGATAAATTTAGTTACTGAACTAATTAATTTTTAACTTTATACTCTAAGGATTTCAGTATATAATTTCTCTCTAAACACAGTATTAACTGTATTTCATGAGTTTTGGTATGAAGTATTTTCTATATCATTTAGACCTATTTATTTTCTGTATTCCACTATAATTCTTTTCTAAGAGTCTTGAGTTATTTACAGATCTTCTTTGACTTATGATGAGATTATGTCCTGATAAACCCATAATAAGTTGAAAATATCCTCGGGAATTCCCTGGCGGTCCAGTGGTTAGGACTCTGTGCTTCCACTGCGGGTGCCCGGGTTTGATCCCTCGTCAGGGAACTAAGGTCCCACAAGCCAAGTGGCGTGACCAAAAAAGAAAAAAAAAATATCCTAAGTCAAAAATGCACTTAATATATCAATACCTAACTAACCAAACATCATAGCTTAGCCTAGCCTACCTTAAATGTACCCAGAACACTTAGTGTTTTACCCATCTGGGCACAAACGTGCCCAAGTTGGGTAAAATCATCTAACACAAAGTCTGTTTTATAATAAAGTGTCGAATGTCTCATGTAATTTATTGAATACTGTTACTGAAAGTGAAAAACAGAATGGTTGTCTGGGTACAGAAAACTTGTGTGTTGCTTGTTTACCCTCCTGTTTATGTGGTTGACTGGGAGCTGTGATGGCTGCCACTGCCCAGCATCACCAGAGTATCATACTGCATATCACTAACCTGGGAAAAGATCAAAATTCAGAATTCAAAGTACGGTTTCTAGAGAATGCATATTGCTTTTACACCATTCATAAAGTTGAAAACTCACAAATTGAACCATTGTAAGTTGGGAACCCTCTGTAGAAGTTTTAATTTCCAAATGTACTTTTAGTTAATTTTAAATTACCAAACATTAGCTTCATTGTGTTATATTTATAGCATGTTGTCTGCTTGATATTAATTATTTATAGTATTACTATATGGCCTACTTCAAGGACAATTTTTGTAAATGCTTTGGATTTGGAAAGAATGTATGTTCTCTTATTGTTATGTATATCGTTTTATATTTGTCCAGTAGATAAAGCTTTTTAATTATTTTGCTCAAAATCTTTGTAGCCTTACTGATTTTTGCTTGGCTAATCTATCCATGACTGAAAGAATGGGTTATAATCTCCATTTCTTGGCTAATCTATCCATGACTGAAAGAATGGGTTAAAAATCATGACTCTCTTAGTTTCTTGTTATTTCTATAAATTTTGGCTGTGTATATTTTGAATTATGCTAATAGATGCATACTCATTTAGAATTTTTTAATACTCTTAGGAAATACACCCTGTGTCTCATTACTTAGTCATTTTCCTTTCCTTTCATAATGCATTTTGTCTGTATGCTTCTTTTGTCTGAATTTACATACTCCAGCTACTTAGTTATTACTGTCTTTCAGCATTGTGAGGACATTATTCCATTTCACTTTAAATGCAGTCAGAGTCTTTGAAAGATTGCAAGCAGGAGGTTCATATGGTCAAGAGTTCTGAGAAAATGGCATGGGCTTCTGTATGGAAAAGGCATTGGAAGGTTGCAAAAACCTGGAGTTGGGCTATTATAGGGCAGCATGAGATGGTGGTGGCTTGGCTTGGAGTCTTAGCACCTGAGATGGAGATAAAGAGAATGTATATGATTCAGAGGGAGAATTAATTGACACATGTTGGTGATGGATGTCAAGGGTGATGTGAAAGAGAATGTATGAATGATGGAGCTTCAGTTTCTGCCTTGAGCAGCTCATTCCTTGAAATGATCATTTATCAATTTTAAAGTAGTAGAGGAGTGTTCTCGTTCAATTCATTTTTGTACATGTTACATTTATTTTTCAAAAAAATGTTGAGGGTCTCTGAAGAATAATTTTCATCCTTGCTGCTTTAGAAAGAATAAAAATAAGCCTATTCGTGTATGGGGACGCTATGAAAGAGCTTTCTGTCTAGTCCTATTTATTAATTCCTTAACTTTTTTTTTGATGACTCAGTGTGTGCCGGGCACAGTGCCAGTTTTTCTGGGCTTGCAGTGGTAAATACGGTGAGTATAGTGTGTGTCTGTGCTGAGTTTCGTAGTAAATGCAGACCAGCACAGAGTCATGTATCAACACAATGTGGGAGGAGCTTTGGTGAGAGAAGTGTTTGGTTCTGTGACAGCACGTGGCAGGGATACCCACCTAGATATGGTCCAGTAAGTATGGTGAAGATTTTCAAATGAAAATGAAGCTTAGATTAAAAGAGACCTAAAGATGGGTAGGGGCACACCAGAGAAAATTTAAGAACTTTGGAGAAAGAACATAGGCGAGAAGGAGATTATGACAAAGTTGAGGAACTGTTAAAAGAAAAAAGAAAATCATTAGGATTTGAGAGTAGAGTGCCAAGAGATGTACCTGTTTGAGGGAAGGAGGACTCAAATTATGTTAGTGTCTTATAACTTAAAAGTTTGGTATTTATTGTGAAAACAGAAAGGAGCTTGTGAAGAGGTTTAGGAAAGAAATTGACATGACCAGCTTTGCGTTTTAGTGAACTCTTGAGTATATATAAAAAGGATTGGGTTGGGAAATAAGGGTGGACCACCGGATAAAGGACTGATGATGGTACTCTCTTCAACTGGCTTTAGACTTGGCTGTGGAGGTGGAGAAAAATGGATAGATTTGGAGGATATTTAGGAGATAAAGTGATAGATTTAGTTATTCAGTGTATGTGATGTTGAAGAAATGAAGGAAGTCAGAAATGGTAGCAAGATGGGGCTTGGGTCACTGGGTGGATGGTGCTACTGGGAGGATCAGGTTTGCAAAACATGATGAGATCTTTTAAACTTTTGAGATTGGAACATCCTGGGAGAAATCCAAAGGGATTTTCCAGTGGGTATATTTGGGCCTGTTGCTCAGGAGGGAGTTCTGGGCTAGGAACTTAGGAAGTCAGTGATATATATATATATATATATTTTTTTTTTTTTTTTTTTGAGAGTGGGTCAAATGGTAGAGGGGTTTATTGTACACTTTTTTTTTTTTTTTTTAAAGAGATTGGAGTTTATTTATTTATTTATTTATTTATGTTTGGCTGTGTTGGGTCTTCGTTTCTGTGCGAGGGCTTTCTCTAGTTGAGGCAAGCGGGGGCCACTCTTCATCGCGGTGCGCGGGCCTCTCACTATCGCGGCCTCTCTTGTTGCGGAGCACAGGCTCCAGACGCGCAGGCTCAGTAGTTGTGGCTCACGGGCCTAGTTGCTCCGTGGCATGTGGGATCTTCCCAGACCAGGGCTCGAACCCGTGTCCCCTGCATTGGCAGGCAGATTCTCAACCACTGCGCCACCAGGGAAGCCCAAAGTCAGTGATATATTGATAGCAGTTGAAGCGGTTGGAGTGAATGAGATCAGCCAAGTAATGTTTATGGAAAGAGAAGAGAAAAGTGGGAGGATCAGCATGGAGAGAATTGATATAAAACAAGTACAAAGGGTATAATGTAATAATATGATGAAATGCAGTAAGAAGATGGGATTTTAAAGGGAGTAGTTGCTAACTGTTAGGAGAACAGGAAAGTCTTCAAGTGAGATGATCATTGAAGAATGATGGCTAATATTGAATAATTGTGAAAGAGAATAATTCAACCAGAAGGAGTTATACAAGCAATCACACAGAGGGAGAAAAAAAGAGCATAACTTTAGAAACCAAAGAATAATTTAGTTTAGGACAGAACAGAAAGGTCAGTTGGGGCCATTTTATAAAATATCTAATGCATTATAATGTTGGAGTATAGTTCAAGGTATTTGAATGAATTCCATTAGTGTGCCTTGTAAAAATGTCTGTCTCTTATTTATTTTATTAACCATGAGGTCACAGTTAACAGTTTGTAGGTGTTTTTTATTCTTAATGTATTTCCCCTTGATGGGATTAATTGAAATTCTTTTGAGATGCTTTTTGAAAATCTGTTTCTTTTTTAAAAGAAACACTCAGGTTGTATTTAAGGAAATTTATTAACACTGAATTCACTCATCTGATTTCACTCATTATGTTATATAAGTAAGCATGCATTAATTATTAAACTCTAGTGTTCAGAGGAAAAAAAAGTGGTTGAAATGATGAAAGGTAATTTTAGACATACTATGTTGGCGGGTCTCAAATAGTAACAAAAAATTGAGGGTGAATAAGTGGGATAAACTTTTGTATTTCCAAACTTTCTGTATACATTTTTATTAGGACTTCTAGAGTTACAAGTATACTTTTGAATTACATACTAGATATGTAGGTGATTGGAATTTTAGATTTTTGGATGAAAACACTTGTTTTATTAATGGAAGAATTAATATTTTTAATGAGTATACAGTGATAATGTTGCAGTTGAAAATTTAGTTCTTAAGTGTCAAGATTGCCTTTTACTGAATCAATTGAGCAATTAGCAAATTTTATTGACTGTGTAGAGCTCTTTACCTGAGCCTCTGGAAAAGTAGGACACCTGTACTGTGTTCTTAAAAGTTCATCAACTAGTTAAGCAGCAAAAGATTTAAATCAGTTAAATTAGTTTGATGTTCATCCTGGTCCTTTTCCATGGCTTTTTCATCCTGAGTTGTTTCTTTTAATTTATCTCTTGGTCGACTAGATTTCATTGTCAAGTAATTGTAAGAAAATATCATAACATCCTGCATTCCCTAAGATATTTTATGTTTGAGCACATTAAACAGCTGCTTTTATACCCTAAGGTCACATTGATTTAATAAAAGAATTGGATCATACTTTCCCTCAGAACCTTGTAAAACTTGAGTGCCGAAGTAGTCCTTTTGCCATAGCATCTGTGTTAATAACTTGTTTGGCTAGATTCTATTATTGAATAGTTCATTTTATGAAGGACTCATGGATGCTGTGTTCCCTGACTTCTTGCATGTTTCAATATGTTTCTTTTATATTCAAAGGATATTTTGCTTTGTTGTAAAATTTTGGGGTCCTACTAAGAAATCTGTAGACATGGCTTCTTTGTGTTACAGCACTGAGTGTTCCTCCTATAGAACGGTGAGGCTAGTCTGACCTCCTCACCACGCCATGGGAGTGAATTGCTCTTTTCTGCCTGAACACCTGCAGAACTTTCTTTCTTTATCTTGAAGTTCAGTGACTCAAGGATATAATTCTTTTGGATCGTTCTGTATCAATTTTTAACTGTTATTGCAATCTGTTCTTCCTTCGTGTTACGGAAAATTCATACTATCATTACTTGAAATATTTCTCTAGCTAGTTTTTGGGTTCTTTTCTACAGAGTCAGCAGTTTTCAGTTTGTTTTTCGTGCTTCTTATCTTTTCTCCATTAAAAAAAATGTATTTGTCTTTCTCCTCTGTATTCTTTGGAATTAAGTCCTTTTTAAAAAAATCAATAATTCAGTTTTTAGCCATATCTTCTCATTTCTAGCCATGTCGCCTCATTCCCTTGCTGTTTTTCTTTTATTAGTACTGAATTGATAATTTTTTTTTTTTTTAATAAATTTGTTTATTTATTTATGGCTGTGTTGGGTCTTCGTTTCTGTGCAAGGGCTTTCTCTAGTCGTGGCAAGCGGGGGCCGCTCTTCATCGCGGTGCGCGGGCCTCTCATTATCGTGGCCTCTCTTGTTGCAGAGCATAGGCTCCAGACGCGCAGGCTCAGTAGTTGTGGCTCACGGGCCCAGCCGCTGCGCGGCATGTGGGATCCTCCCGGACCGGGACACGAACTCGTGTCCCCTGCATTGGCAGGCGGACTCCCAACCGCTGCGCCACCAGGGAAGCCCCTGAATTGATAAATTTTTGATCTTCTGTTTGTTTTGATGGCTCTGCAACATCTTTTAAATTTCTATTATTTCATCATTTCATCTTTGATCCCCTCTTCACTGATAATCCTTTAAAAAAATCCTGCTATAATGGGAAGCTTTTTGTTTTTAGGTTGTGTTTTCTTTTGGAATGCGTGCTTTTTCCCTCCTTTCCTTCCTTTCCTCTCTTTCTCTCCCATTCTTTCCTTTTTTACTTCCTTTATCCTATGATATGTTTACATATTTCCTGTTTTGCTTCATCTTGTCATGTAAGCAGATCGTCTGTTTGCTGAGATGCAGTGTTGGTGAATCTCTCTTTACTTCTTTCCATCTGTGGTTGAGACCTATCTATTTTCCATTGGTTGCTACATATTGAGAATTAGTTGTCCCTTTCGTTTTGCTCTAATTCCAGGTGAGGAGTCGGATGACCTTATTGTGGGGAATGAAAGAAGGGAAGGGCTTGGCAGTGTGAGCTGTGTCAAAATGTTCTGTGACTTCTCTCCCCAGATGGCCATGCGTGTACAATGATGCCCTTCAAAGGAGATCTCAGATATAATACTTCCTTACGAAAGCATGCAAACTATTTCTGCACCTTTCAGCTAAGGGGCACGGAGCTAGTCTTTAGGGAGCGTGTGGTGTTTTGTTTCATCCTGTGGCTTTCCTCTTTACACGTATGAGCCCTGTTGCCTACATCTTTGTTTATTCAAGAGCTGAAAAATCTCTCCACAGGGTAATTATTTTAAGTATTTAAGATTACTTTGGGCCCTGTAGGAACATCATCAGCTTTAAATAACAGTGTCATCTTATACATTTTCTAGAGCAAAACATCTTCAGAAATACTGAAAGGGCTTTGCATTTCTCCTGTATGTACTGCTGTTGCACCATTTCCTGTTGCCAACATAGAAACGACTTACTCTAAAGTGCGTATCATTTTAAATTATTAGCTCGTTAGGCATCCTGGTTTTCTGTCATTCTTGGTGTTTCAACTTAAAGTGAAGTATTTATAAAATAGGTACATAAGCTGTATCAAATCATTATGTCCGGCACCTCGCAGAAACAAACTCTTTACTTCAGTGTATTTATCTCAAGGAAAGGGAATGATCCTTTTCTGGTGCTGACATAAATCCATTCTCACACGGGCAAAACACAATCTCCAGTGTGCTCCTGGTGATTCATTAAGTCTTTGGAGTGCAGAAGGGCAGTGGTGGGTCACACTAGGGTGAGATTTTAGCCCGGAGTCTGTCACCTCCTATCGATCTACTAGTTATTTGTTTCATTTATGTTTGAAGATACTCCACTGCAGCTGTGATTACTGTGAATTCCATATGAGTCATATAAGATGAGAAAATAAACTGAAATGTATACAGTTTACCAAAAAAAAAAAAAAAAAGGAAGTCAAGCTTCATGTGCAGTTTATTATGGTTATGTTTAAATGCAATTGATGTTATACTCCCTTCTACTGAGATGGCCCGTAAGGAAATTATTTGTCATATGTCATAAAGATTGACTATCTGTGACTGAGGAACCACCATGCTGTTCTAAATGATTATTACTAATCAATCGTATTGATAATGTTATTGATTGGATTAATTATAGGGAATCAAACTTTGAAGACTATTTTGAAGACTGTCCATACTTCTTTAAAGGTACATTCACAATGAAACTGTATCAGGATAATGGGGAAAGTTTCATTTCTTGTCAGTGTTTCTTCATCCTGATTACTCAAAACTCAGTGTTAGAACAGTCATAAACTCTCAGGCTATAATTATGTTATCTTTAACAGGTTGCTGTGATTTTACATACTCAGGCATTAAAATTTTTTTTCTCTTCTTTTTCTCAGAGTAAAGATTTCAGAATTTTAAAGTTTTCTTTGGCATCATAACTTTGCATCATTCTTTTCCTGAAAGTATTTTTGTACCATTAACTTTGATTTAATAAACATTTATTGATTGCATAATACCAAAAAATATGATTGATTTGGCCAGTGGAATTGTGCAACCAGTTAATTTGTGAGTGGGAAACTAGCAAACAGACAAAAAAAACTTTTAAAACTCCTATCAGTTCAGCTAGGGAAAAAATCTATTAGCTGCATTTATCCGTAGTTCATATTGCCACCACGAACGTATGTCATCGGTAGTTATATACAAAATCTAGAAAATTGGTGATGAAACCTATTTAGCCACTGTTAATGAAGAAGAAGTTTCCTTGTTTTGAGTCTCAGGAGAAATATTCATCATGCATTTCTTAATCTGAGGCCTTAAAGGAATCAACTTCATAGTTTACAGTTTAGTAACTTTTTCTGTCTTGGAGCATATCATCATATAGGTGGAACTCACCTGGAAAAGGGTGCTGTAGCCCAGATAAATTATATATTCATCACAGTGTTGCCTAAGAACAGGGGTCAATAGTTCTCCTGTCTCTTATGGTATACTATTGTGTCTTTATGGAGTCTGGCAGCTTATCAGAGCCTCTGTCTAGCTTTTGGTCCCAGAGTTTTATTTTGTTAAGGAAGTGTATGTATTTGGATTGCATTATGTCTCTCCCCCAAATTATTAACTTCAGTATAAGAACCCTTAAATGTGTTTGTAATTGATTGCTTATTAAAAAGATCCGGCAAGTGAAGGGTTTAATTTATAATGCTTATTAACTTCTTGACTCCCTGCTTGATTTTATCTTTTTCTGGCATCTATTTTTATTGATATATTACATATTTTAAAAAATAGCCCCAGTTTTTTATCCCTTGCCAAGTTCTGGTAACTTTCTCATTTTGTGATATTAATGTTTATAAATTTTTACCATTTGCAGTTGGTATAAGCTTAACTTTGAAAACCACTAACAACTCTTCTGTTTTTCATGGACGCCCTCCCACAGTTGACATTAACATTTTTTCTGCAGCTTATGAAATTTTGTTTAAAAAACATTCCCTGCCCTTCTGCTACTTCTAGCCCTTGATTTAACCCACTAAAAATGGGTACTTTTGACAGCATCTGTACTGGGAAATGACTTCCAAATAAAACATTTGTTAGAACATACAAACGATTTATTTAGGTACATCTCAGAGCCTAAATATTCGCTTCAGCTGCCAGTATGTGCTTTATTGGCTAATGTTTCTGCAGTGTTTCCACATTTTTATAGGCTGGCGGCCAAGTTGTCCAACAGTCTGGTACCTCTCAGGGAGTGGAAGTGGGTGTGTCTATGGGGAGTTGGTGGCACTAGAATGCTCTTTTGTGTAGCCAGTTGGCATATGTTAGAACCAGCAGAAGTTGACCAGAAGGAACCTGGAAGCATCTATCTATAACCTGGAAGCATATAAATACTAATGAGGTTCCTCTACCTGTCCAAAGTGGCTTGAGGAAGCCTGCTTAGATCCCCTGTGACGTTGATCCAAGGAAATCAGAACTCTTAGAGCAACTTGTTCAGTCATGTTGGATCTAAAGTAGTTAAAACATTTAGTACAACTGAGATCTAATATGTCATTTTTGTACAAAGATATATTATGGTTAAAAAAATACTTCTGTAGTGCTCTGTGGTTTATAAAGTGCACTGTCATGTGTTTTCTCATTTGATCAGCCAAAAAAAAAAAAAAAAAAAACTTGTGAAGTAGATGGTGTTATACGCATTTTACAGATACGAAATCAGTCAGTCACACAAGCTGGAAATGCTGACATTGAGGGTTTAAATCCTTGTCACTGGATCCCATCTTCTGTGTTCTCTCACTGTGCTACACAAGAAATAAGGGTTGGCCAATGGAAGATGGACTGAGCTAGTATAATACAAGATTGCGTCAAATAGATATCAGATTAAGGACCCAAGAATGCTGCTTGTACCACCAACCTCTGGTGGTTAGTTGGCAACAAGGTGTTTGTTGATCATAACTAAGCACTGTGGGATTTGTAAAGTTTTGATTAGATGAGATCTAAAACTATAAGTAGGTCTCTATATGATAAGAACAAAAACTGGATGAGTGAGGATGCAGATTTGTATCTATCTAATAGATAGACATAAATAATATGTTTTCTGGGTGTGTGTGTCTTTACGGCATTAAAAGGAAGAAGATTTGATATAATCCCATGAGGAAAGTTTTGAGAATGGCATATTGTTAGTTAACTGGTATCGGTGGCAGAGCTTCTGTCCCGTGTATTCACTGAGTGCTTTCTATGGATGTGCTTGGTGTCAAGCGATATGCCGGGTACTGGGGGTACAAAGATGATGAATACATAGGGTTGAGGAAATGACTCCTTCACTTTGGTAGATGCTGTGGACTGAAATGTCTCCCCCAAATCCACGTGTTGAAGACCTAATCCCAGTGTGACAGTATTTTCAGGTGGGGTCTTTAGAAGTTAAGTAGATTATGAGGGTTGAACCTTCATGATGAATTAGTGCCCTTGGAAGAAGAGATGTGACAGATGAGCAATCTCTCTTCCCGTGTGCGGACACAGCCAGAAGATGGCCATTTGCAAGCTGAGAAGGGAGGCCTCACCAGGAACCAAACAGACCAGCTCTTTGATCTTAGACTTCTCAGCCCCCAAAACTATGAGAAATAAGTTTCTGTTGTTTAGGTCAACCAGTCTGTGATATTTTGTTGTAGCAGCCTGTGCTGACTAATACAGCAGAGATAGAGCACTCTTTATAGACCCACATTTGAACAAGGGCTTGAAGGATGAGTAAAAGTTCTGTTACCAAATGAGGAGGAAAGGTATTGCTCCCAAGATACAAACTAAGTGTGGGCATGTCCTAATGTGTGGAAGGGAATGTAATAAATTCTAGTGGTTGTATGCTGTTGGGAGGATTGGAGGAGAAGTTAGAAGCTAAGCTGGGGCCTGTTTGCCAGCCGTCCTCTCGAATGTAGGATGTACTGGAGGCCATTGCACATAACATCCAGTCTAGTGGCTTTTACCCCTTTTTTATACTTCTATATCTTCATATGTTCAATTTACTGCAGGCAGTATAAAATGTCATTATTCACAGTAGTTGTCTATGATATGTTTTAGAACCTCTGAGAAGATAGGTTTTGTATTCTGGTCCTTCATCATTTTGGATCCATATTTTTTGGCTATCATGTCTCCTCCCTCTTCTTTTCCTACATATGCGCGCGTATGTGCGTGCACGCGCACGCACACACACACACACACGTTCACACACAATGTGAGGCCAAACTCAGCAGCAGCCTAGTATTTCCCTTGGATTAGTATCATTTAGCTCCAATGTGGCAGAAAAAATTGAGAATAGGTGTCATGAATAATAAGAGATATATATATATATATATGCATGTAAGTTGATGGTTTTTTTACATATGTGTGTATGTATACATATGTAAAAAAATCAACCTGTATGTTTTATAGAAATATAATTCATTGCTGATCTATACATAGACTGGAAGGGAAACTGTTGGCAGCTGAGAAGGCAGTTAGGGGCTATTTAATAATCATTAAGAGATGATGACCTAAATTAAGCCTGCAACAGTAGAGTTAGTAAGCATGGGTGGTGTGGAGAGGTCTTTCAGAGGTGGCATCAATACAACTTTGTAATTGATCATGAAGTCAGAAAAAGTGGGCTCCTAGATTTCTCATTTGGTGCATGTTGATGTTATTAACATGAAGAGAGAATAATGGTGAAGAAAGTAGGTTTTTGAAAGTATGAGGTAGGGAGAGAAATAAGTGAGATGAGGAGCCTTTATAAACTTCCTTGGACACTTTTTAACTTATGGCAATCCAAGTAGAGGTTATGATAGGGAATAGGGATCTAAAACTCAGGAGGAGGTGGGAGCTGGAGATGGGTCACCCATATAGAGATGGAATGATGGCGGTGAGCATGACTTGGGTTACTCAGGGAAAAATGTGTAGAAGGAGAAAGAGATACAGACTGAGGTATGGGTTTTTCAGGCTCCTGATGGTGACACTGAAGTGTGTAATAGAAATCATGTGCGAGGGACTCCTGAAAAATAAAAGAGTTTGCAGAAATATCCTTTACATTTGTACTTTATTTTATATTAAGTATTTTCACAAAACCATCTTTTAGAAAGCTTCTTAAGTAATTCTGTCATCCAAACACATAAGGCAAAGAAAGTCTCAGAACTGAGTACTCATTTTGCAGTTAGTTTACTGACAGGCATAGATGATGACATATACAGATTCTGCTCTTGGGTGACCTGAAAAAGAGCCCTCTCAAATAATCAATTATTTGCATTGAGAATACTAGGCAAAGTAGAGACATACAGAAGTATAGTGACGTATCATTGGTAGGGTCTTAGTTATCCAGAAACCATAGCTGTACTAGAGCCCACCAACTACTGGGAATTAAATAGTAAGACATCTGAGAAGACAACTAGACATTACAAGGTATATTCACTTTGCTTATGTGAGAGTATATTGCACACTTAAGTATCTGTATTACTTTCCATCTAACTTTAGCTGGCTTATTTTTTAAAAATATAAAACAAATGAGAAGCAGCCAGTTTGCATTAAGCATTTTAGCAAAGAAAAGGACTGAAAGAGTTACCTAGTTAAATTTCCTCATCTTACTTAGGCCCAAAGATGTTAAGTGACGTATCCAAGGTCATTTAGCTAAATAATAACCTAAATCAACTTAACTCTTAGTCTGGTATTCTTTCTGTTCTACCATAGGGCAGAAGGAGCATTCATTTTTACTAAAAAAAATAATATTGAGAAGTAAAAGCCTGACAGACTCTAAAATGCAGATACGAGAACTCAAGGAGCACAGGAGTTTCAGGTCATTTAGTGTAGACACACTTCAGTGGGCCCTGAAGTTATCTCTTTATGCAGCATTGCATAGTCATTGAGGTTCATAGTTATTGGTCTGAGTCATCAAGAAAATGTTATGTCCCTTATTACCTTCTACGTAAAATATATTAGGAATATTTCCATCCCAAGTAGTTAGTGTTTTTTCCTTTTAAATTTGAAGTTAAAAGAGATACACTCTCGCCCATCCAGAAAACGAAACTCTCCAGCAGACAGTATTCTAAGAATGCTGTGTAAGGGAGGCTTATTGATGAAGGGATAGATCTCTCTTGCATTGTGCTCGCTCTTTCATTAAAATGACAAGACTTACACGTTTGGTGCAGAGAGTAAAATACCTTAAAGAGTGCATGACCTTATTTAGAACTGAAGCCTTCAAATATTTAGAGGGAGGAGGGATCTCTGTTAGATGCCTTGTTTACCAAGCTCATGGTTTAAGGCTCATCCTGGGCAGGAGGCATGAGAACCTCAGGAGAAGGTCCCGCCCCCCGCCCCCCACCTGAGTTTGTCTTACAAACTCTCATCACACATTAATTACCTCATTCTTCTGTCCTTGAACACCACCATGCTTGAGTTGTGTTATGTGGCTGTGTATTCCAGTCTTGGCTGAGTCCTTCATCTTGACATTCCTGTGGCTCTCTCATTGATTCAAACTCATTTTCTCAGTTTTGACGACCAGCATAACCCTATTTTAACTGGTCATTCTTGATTCAACCCTTCCACCTTTGGCTGTCAACCATTCCACCTTCTACCCCTTTCACTAGTCTAGGAAACTGCTTCCCGAGACAAAAATGCATTTAATTATGGGCTTGGGAAATGTTACATTTGTCTTCATAGAAAGTTATCAGAAAACAAAATTAATGGCCTTTCTCAGCAAAGGAGCTTGTCAGAATTGATCATTTTTATTTGTTTTTAACCATATCCTGGCATTTATTTTGGTCATTATTTATAATATTTTTGTCTGTAAAACTTAGAGGTAAACACACATTAAGATTTTAAATAGCGCTATCATTTTCTTTGTCTCAGTTTGACATATATGAGTGGCTGAAATTAGAATGAAATTAATGTGGAAAAGTCAGAAGTTATTTGTGCATTGCCGAATGTTAGCTAACATTTTACTGTACTTCCTGAGTAAAGCGCTGGCAAGTGGCTGGGCGTGTAAATTCAAGGTCATTGGGTGTCAGTGCTGGGTGTAAGACCTTAGGGGTTAAGTTCCCTTGAATAGGGTAAAGGATTGTGGAGGATCAGGGGCATTTTATGGAATGGACTGCTTTGTGTGTCACCGAGTGCAAATTGTATTTTGGCTCAATCCTTTTGCACATGGAGGCGCAAGAGGCCGCAGAGGTTAGGCCTGCATTCAAGCTGTCCTCAGATGAAAGTTGGCTACCCTTTTCTTACAAATCCCCAAGGAAAAGAGGTTCCATGACCTTGGTTGACTGCACATTTCAGAGCTCCTCAATCACACTTGTAAGGAGTTCTTCCTAAAGCCCATTCCTAGTCCTTCCTCTTTCAGTTTCTTTTCTCTGGCATATTACAAAAAAAAAAAAAATCTTTTACTGTTTTTTGTCCCCCCTTTAAGTTTGTCTTTATCAAAACAATACATACTCTTTATGTACTCATTAGAGAAATAGCAGAAAATGTAAAAAGAAGTCAGAGACAAGGAAAGTAAACCTACATAGTTTTCATTACACTTGGAATGAGATAACTTCTTATATGCTATTTGTATATTGATTTTTATACTTAAGAATATGTAGTACAAACCTTTGTGTGTCAGTGGGCATACTTTTACATCTTTTGAAATGACCCTTTATGGTATTTTATTTTACAGCTCTATGATAATTTATTTAACCACTATCCTATTTTTGGACATTTAATTTGCTTCCGAGATGTAGTAATTACAAATAGCAGAGAAATAAATATTCTTTTGCACGCTCTTAATTATTACCTTAGGATGAATTCCAAGAGTTAGAATTGCTAGAGGGAAAGGCATATGCATTTTATAGCTTTTAATATTTTCAGCCAAATTGCGCTGTAGTTAGCAGCCCCACCCACTAGATTATGAGAGTAGCCTGCTCTTAATTAATTTACATTGCAGCTGTATCTCAAGAACTTGGAAAAGCTAGTTTGCTGGCCTGAGACGGTCATTTTCTAGGTTGAAGAGCAGGCTATAATAGGTGCTGAATAACCGTCATCCTTTTTTTCTCCTGAAATTCCTGTCACCTCATGCCTTTTGGTTAGAGTGGGAAATTTTAATATATTCATTCTATCTTAAAAAGGAAAGACAAGTAGTAAAAAGGGAACAGGAGTTTTGGAGCAATGTGCAGTCGTGTGCGTGAATGGTCTCTGCATTTCCTACCCTAGGGACGTTGAATCAGCTTCCAGAATGTACCTTTGTGGATTGTGGGCGGTGGGATCATAAACAGCCATGTAGATATGAGTGCAAGGTCTCCGAATGGGTGACAACTAGGATTCCCATCTATCCCATCCCGATCTGCAAACCCAATCAGTCTGTCTCTGTATAGGACTGAAACAGAGGTAATTAGAGACTGGAAGCTCTGTATATGTTAGAAAAATCAGGCTAATATACAATTTCCAAATTTTGTGGAAAAACAAAGAAGTGGCCTATCAAAAATAAATTGTGCTTTTAAAATACAGTATTTCTTATGGAGACTTTATTAAAATACTGTCCCCTAAGGAGTCTTTCATCTGAAGTAAATATGTTAGAAATTAATTTTCTTAGGAAATGGACTTTTAATGGTGGCAACATTTATCTATGTAGATATCTGTAATATCTACAATATTAAACTGTAAAGATGTTGATGGTGGTTTGATTCATAGCACTACTTTCTTAAATTAAAAAATTTATTCTTTTACTGAGGTATAGTTGCTGTACAATATTATATAAGTTACAGGTATACAGTATAGTGATTCACAATTTTTAAAGGTTATATTCCATGTATAGTTATTATAAAATAGCGGCTGTATTCCCCGTATTATACAATGTATCCTAATAGTTTGTATCTGTTACTCCCCTACCCCTCTATTGCCCCTCCCCCCTTCCCTCTCCCCACTGGTAACCACTAGTTTGCTCTTATATCTGTGAGTCTCGTAGCACTGTTCCTTATTACTGTTTTGTCTATAACCTAGCCATGCTGAGGGTATTTGATCCTAAGGCAAAGCCTTTCAACTAGTATGGTATCAAGTCACACTGGTATGCCACAGATGGGTTACAGGTATCCATCCCTTGAGCGGATAGTTTGAGACTATCTGCCAAGGCCAGCCTTGTCTGATTAACCCACTGTGCGGTAGAGCCACGAATTGTTCTATGTGTTCCATAATGTAAAAACAGTTGGGAAGCACTGCTTTTTAGTGTTTTGACTTTTGGCTCCCTTGGAACACTATATTCTAGGTTCAGATCAGCACAGATGTGTCTGAGCATCCTTATTCAGTCTCCTATAGATTACTCTGATACCATTTGGGGGAGAATTGAGGGATCCAAAAACTTTTGAGGTATTCACTAGAACTAGAGTAGAACGAGAGTTACCTAAGATTCTCATAGAGTGATGCTGAAATTCAAGAGGTAGTCTTGGTATCTTCAGTGCCCTTTGCCCTGGAAAAATGACCTAGATAGGCTTAGTTTTGCAGTCCTTTGGTCTGTGAACTGTACTACAAGCAGTGGGAGTTGCAGAGATCATCAGTCATGGTTAAGAGCTATTGAGGAGCTTACCATTGCACAGACCTTCTTCTTAATGTCAATATTTGTACTTCCTTGCAGACTGTGTATCCCTGCATCCTTGGCTGTAATTTTTGTAGGTGTGAAAAAGTACTGAATACCTAGGTTTGCTCTTAAAAGTTGTACCATAGCACAGATCACGTTCTCATTGTTTAAGTTTTGAATGGAAGATTCTGAATGGTATAAAATTAGACGTTAGGCATTTGTAACAATACTTTAGGAAGGACCTTTCAGCTCTTTCAGCCATATTTGTTGGCTTCACTGGTAATAAATTATAAAAATAGGCCCATAAGTTGAACCTTGGACTCTTTTTTTTTCTGCATTTTATTTTATTTTTTTATACAGCAGTCTCTTATTAGTTATCCATTTTATACATATTAGTGTATATCTGTCAATCCCAATCTCCCAATTCATCACACCACCACCCTCCCGACCCCGCTTTCACCCCGTGGTATCCATACGTTTGTTCTCTACATCTGTGTCTCTATTTCTGCCTTGCAAACTGGTTCATCTGAACCACTTTTCTAGATTCCATATATATGCGTTAATATATGATATTTGTTTTTCTCTTTCTGACTTACTTCACTCAGTATGACAGTCTCTGTGTCTATCCACGTCTCTACAAATGACCCAATTTCGTTCCTTTTTATGGCTGAGTAATATTCCATTGTATATACGTACCACATCTTCTTTATCCGTTCATCTGTCGATGGGCATTTAGGTTGCTTCCATGACCTGGCTATTGTAAATAGTGCTGCAATGAACATTACGGTGCATGTGTCTTTTTGAATTATGGTTTTCTCTGGGTATATGCCCAGTAGTGGGATTTCTGGGTTATATGGTAGTTCTATTTTTAGTTTTCTAAGGAACCTCCATACTATTCTCCATAGTGGCTGTATCAACTTACATTCCCACCAACAGTGCAGGAGGGTTCCCTTTTCTCCACACCCTCTCCAGCATTTGTTGTTTGTAGATTTTCTGATGATGGCCATTCTGACTGGTGTGAGTTGATACCTCATTGTGGTTTTGATTTTCATTTCTCTAATAATTAGTGATGTTGAGCAGCTTTTCATGTGCCTTTTGGCCATCTGTATGTCTTCTTTGGAGTAATGTCTATTTAGGTCTTCTGCCCATTTTTAGATTGGGTTTTTTTTTAGTATTGAGCTGCATGAGCTGTTTATATATTTTGGAGATTAATCCTTTGTCCGTTGATTCGTTTGCAAATATTTTCTCCCATTCTGAGGGTTGTCTTTTCGTCTTGTTTATGTTATCCTTTGCTGTGCAAAAGCTTTTAACTTTCATTAGGTCCCATTTGTTTATTTTCGTTTTTATTTCCATTTCTCTAGGAGGTGGGTCAAAAAAATCTTGCTGTGATTTATGTCAAAGAGTGTTCTTCCTATGTTTTCCTCTAAGAGTTTTATAGTGTGCGGTCGTACCTCTAGGTCTTTAATCCATTTTGAGTTTATTTTTGTGTGTGGTATTAGGGAGGGCTCTAATTTCATTCTTTTACATGTAGCTGTCCAGTTTTCCCAGCACCACTTATTGAAGAGACTGTCTTTTCTCCATTGTATATCCTTGGCTCCTTTGTCATAGATTAGTTGACCAGAGATGCATGAGTTTATCTCTGGGCTTTCTATCCTGTTCCATTGATCTATATTTCTGTTTTTGTGCCAGTACCATACTGTTTTGATTACTGTGGCTTGGTAGTATAGTCTGAAGTCAGGGAGTCTGATTCCTCCAGCTCCATTTTTTTCCCTCAAGACTGCTTTGGCTATTTGAGGTCTTTCATGTGTCCATACAAATTTTAAGATTTTTTGTTCTGGTTCTGTAAAAAATGCCATTGGTAATTTGATAGGGATTGCATTGAATCTGTAGATTGCTTTGGGTAGTATAGTCAATTTCACAATACTGATTCTTCCAATCCAAAAACATGGTATATCTCTCCATCTGTTTGTGTCATCTTTGATTTCTTTCATCAGTGTCTTATAGTTTTCTGGGTACAGACAGGTCTTTTACCTCCTTAGGTAGGTTTATTCCTGGTATTTTATTCTTTTTGTCACAATGGTGAATGGGATTGTTTTCTTCATTTCTCTTTCTGATCTATCGTCTTTAATGTATAGGAATGCAAGAGATTTCTGTGCATTAATTTTGTATCTTGCAACTTTACCAGATTCATTCATTAGCTCTAGTAGTTTTCTGGTGGCTTCTTTAGGATTCTCTATGTATAGTATCATGTCATCGGCAAGCAGTGACATTTTACTTCTTTTTCAATTTGTATTCCTTTTATTTCATTTTCTTCTGTAATTGCCGTGGCTAGGACTTCCAAAACTATGTTAAATGATAGTGGCGAGAGTGGACATCCTTGTCTCATTCTTGATCTTAGAGGAAATGCTTTCAGTTTTTCACCATTGAGGATGATGTTTGCTGTGGGTTTGTCGTATATGGCCTTTATTATGTTGAGTTAGGTTCCCTCTGTGCCCACTTTCTGGAGAGTTTTTATCATAAATGGATGTTGAATTTTGTCAGAAGTTTTTTCTGCATCTATTGAGATGATCATACGGTTTTTATTCTTCAGTTTGTTATTATGGTGTATCACATTGATTGATTTGCGTATATTGAGGAATCCTTGCATCTCTGGGATAAATCCCTCTTGATCATGTTGTATGATCCTTTTAATGTATTGTTGGATTCTGTTTGCTGGTATTTTGTTGAGGATTTTTGCATCTATATTCGTCAGTGATATTGGTTTGCAATTTTCTTTTTTTTGCAGTATCTTTGTCTGGTTTTGGTATTAGGGTGATGGTGGCCTCGTAGAATGAGCTTGGCAGTGTTCCTTACTTTGCAGCTTTTTGGAAGACTTTGAGAAGGGTGGGTGTTAGGTCTTCTCTAAACGTTTGATAGAATTCACCTGTGAAGCCATCTGGTCCTGGACTTTTGTTTGTTGGAAGATTTTTAATCACAGTTTCAATTTCATTACTTGTGATTGGTCTGTTCATATTTTCTGTTTTTTCCTGGTTCAGTCTTGGAAGGTTATACCTTTCTAAGAATTTGTCCATTTCTTCCAGGTTGTCCATTTTATTGGCATAGAGTTGCTTGTAGTAGTCTCTTAGGATGCTTTGTATCTCTGCCGTGTCCATTGTAACTTCTTCTTTTTCATTTCTAATTTTATTGATTTGTGTCCTCTCCCTCTTTTTCTTGATGAGTCTGGCTAATGGTTTATCAATTTTGTTTATCTTCTCAAAGAACCAGCTTTTAGTTTTATTGATCTTTGCTATTGTTTTCTTTGTTTCTGTTTCATTTATTTCTGCTCTGATCAACTTTGGGTTTTGTTTGTTCTTCTTTCTCTAGTTCCTTTAGGTGTAAGGTTAGATTGTTTATTTGTGATTTTTCTTGTTTCTTGAGGTAGACTTGTATTGCTATAAACTTCCCTCTTAGAACTGCTTTTGCTGCATCCCATAGGTTTTGGATCGTTCTGTTTTCATTGTCGTTTGTCTCTAGGTATGTTTTGATTTCCTCTTTGATGTTTTCAGTGATCTCTTGGTTATTTAGTAACGTATTGTTTATCCTCCATGTGTTTGTCTTTTTTACATTTTTTTCCCTGTAATTGATTTCTAATCTCATAGTGTTCTGGTCAGAAAAGATGCTTGATATGATTTCAATTTTCTTAAATTTACTGAGGCTTGATTTGTGACCCAATATGTGATCTATCCTAGAGAATGTTCCGTGCGCACTGAGAAGAAAGTGTACTCTGCTGTTTTTGGATGAAATGTCCTATAAATATCAATTAAATCTCTCTGGTTTCTTGTGTCATTTGAAGCTTGTGTTTCCTTATTAGTTTTCTGTCTGGGTCATCTGTTCATTGGTGTGAGGTGTTAAAGTCCACCACTATTATTGTGTTACTGATTTCCTCTTTCATAGCTGTTAGCAGTTGCCTTGTGCCTTGAGGTGCTCCTCTGTTGGGTGCATATATATTCATAATAGTTATATCTTCTTCTTGGCTTGATCCCTTGATCATTATGTAGTGTCCGTCCTTGTGTCTTGTAACATTCTTTATTTTAAAGTGTATTTTGTCTGACATGAGTATTGGTACTCCAGCTTTCTTTTGATTTCCATTTGCATGGACTTTCTTTTTCCAGCCCCTCACTTTCAGTCTGTATGTGTCCCTAGGTCTGAAATGGGTCTCTTGTAAACAGCATATATATATGGGTCTTGTTTTTGTATCCATTCAGCGAGCCTGTGTCTTTTGGTTGGAGCATTTAATACATTCACATTTTAGGTAATTATCAATATGTATGTACCTAATACCATTTTCTTAATTGTTTTGCATTTGTTTTTGCAGGTCCTTTTCTTCTTTTGTGTTTCCCACTTAGAAACGTTCTTTTAACATTTGTTGTAGCTGGGTTGGTGGTGCTGAATTCTCTTAGCTTGTGCTTGTCTGTAAAACTTTTCATTTCTCTGTAGAATCTGAGTGAGATCCTTGCTGGGTAATCTTGGTTGTAGGTCCTTCTCTTTCATCAGTTTAAATATATCATGCCGCTCCCTTCTGGCTTGTAGAGTTTCTGCTGAGAAGTCAGCAGTTAACCTTATGGGAGTTCCCTTGTATGTTATTTGTCGTTTTTCCCTTGTTGCTTTTAATAATTTTTCTTTGTCTTTAATTTTTGTCAATTTGATTGCTATGTGTCTTGGCGTGTTTCTCCTTGGGTTTATCCTGCCTGGGACTCTCTGAGCTTCCTGGACTTGGGTGGCTATTTCCTTTCCCATGTTAGGGAAGTTTTCGACTATAGTCTCTTCAGATATTTTCTTTGGTCCTTTCTCTCTTTCTTCTCCTTCTGGGACACCTATAATGTGAAGATTGGTGCGTTTAATGTTGTCCCAGAGGTCTCTTAGGTTGTGTTCATTTTTTTTTCATTCTTTTTTCATGGCAGTGAATTCCACCATTCTGACTTTCAGGTCACTTATCCATTCTTCTGCCTCAGTTATTCTGCTATTGGTTCCTTCTAGCGTACTTTTCATTTCAGTTATTGTATTGTTCATCTCTGTTTGTTAGTTCTTTAATTCTTCTAGGTCTTTGTTAAACATTTCTTGCATCTTCTCGATCTTTGCCTCCATTCTTTTTCCGAGGTTCTGGATCACCTTTACTATCGTTATTCTGAATTCTTTTTCTGGAAGGTTGCCTATCTCCACTTCATTTAGTTGTTTTTCTGGGGTTTTATCTTGTTCCTTCATCTGGTACATAGCCTTCTGCCTTTTCATCTTGTCTGTCTTTCTGTGAATGTGGTTTTCGTTCAACAGGCTGCAGTATTGTAGTTCTTCTTGCTTCTTCTGTCTGCCCTGTGGTGGATGAGGATATCTAAGTGCCTTGTGCAAGCTTCCTGATGGGAGGGACTGGTGTTGGGTAGAGCTGGGTGTTGCTGTGGTGGACACAGCTCAGTCAAACTTTAATGTACTTGTCTGCTGATGGGGTGGGTGGAGCTGAGTTCCCTCCCTGTTGGTTGTTTGGCCTGAGGCAACCCAGCACTGGAGGCTACAGTCTCTTTGGTGGGGCTAATGGCGGACTCCAGGATGGCTCACACCAAGGAGTACTTCCCAGAACTTCTGCTGCCAGTGTCCTTGTCCCTGCAATGAGCCACAGCCACCCCCCGCCTCTGCAGGAGACCCTCCGACGCCAGCAGGTAGGTCTGGTTCAGTCTCCCCTGGGGTCACTGCTCCTTCCCCTGGGTCCCGATGCGCACACTACTTTGTGTGTGCCCTCCAAGAGTGGAATCTCTGTTTCCCCCAGTCCTGTTGAAGTCCTGCAATCAAATCCCGCTAGCCTTCAACGTCTGATTCTCTGGGAATTCCTTCTCCCGTTGCTGGAGCCCCAGGTTGGGGAGCCTGATGTGGGGCTCAGAACCTTCACTCCAGTGCGTGGACTTCTGTGGTATAAGTGTTCTACAGTTTTTGAGTCACCCACCCAGCGGTTATGGGATTTGATTTTATTGTGATTGTGCCCCTCCTACCATCTCACTGTGGCTTCTCCTTTGTCTTTGGCTGTGGGTATCGCTTTTGGTGAGTTCCAGTGTCTTCCTGTTGATGATTGTTCAGCAGTTATTTGTGATTCCGGATGCACTCGCAGGGGGGAGTTAGCGCATGTCCTTCTACTCCGCCATCTTGAACCAGTCGAACCTTGGACTCTATTACTACTTGGGTTTCCATCCTAATCACAGAGTGCAATGTTTTCCTCCCATCTCTGATTGCAGACCGGGATCTTCTTGTCATTTCTCCTGGATGTTAGCCCTTACCAAGCAAGGAACCAGATTTTAGCATCTGTGTGGTACGTGGATTCTTTTTTAAAAACTAATAGCTTGAAGAAATGTAAGCTTAGGATGCTCTATCAAATGAGTATGTTTAGGTAACTATTTTTACCATTTCTATATTGTTTCTGCTTTGGCAGCTTATTTTCTGCCAAAATAATTGAAACTTGCCCAATCGGGTATTTTAAAATGAAAAATATATCTCTTGGTGCTTATTGTATTATACCAAGGACTTAATCATCACAAAACTGTTCCATATAGAGAAATAGAATTATTTTGTTGAACTCTTTTTAAAATTAAAGGATAATTGGTAGAAAGAAACATTCTAACCATAAGCTCTTTTTAAAAAATTTTATTTATTTTAATTTATTTATTTTTGCCTGCATTGGGTCTTTGTTGCTGCGTGCGGGCTTTTTCTAGTTGCGGCGAGCGGGGGCTACTCTTTGTTGAGGTGCGCGGGCTTTTCATTGCGGTGGCTTCTCTTGTTGCGGAGCACAGGCTCTAGGCATGCAGGCTTCAGTAGTTGTAGCATGTGGGCTCAGTAGTTGTGGCTTGTGGGCTCTAGAGCACAGGCTCAGTAGTTGTGGCACACGGGCTTAGTTGCTTCACGGCATGTGGGATCTTCCCAGGCCGGGGCTCGAACCCATGTTCTCTGCATTGGCAGGCAGATTCTTAACCACTGCGCCACCAGGGAAGCCCAGAAAGAAATATTCTAAAAACATTGTTGAGTGACCTGTCCTATTTGTTAGAAGTGGTAAGACTTACTACCTAAAACTATTTTTTTCATGTTTATATAATGCGTTCAAGAATTGGAAACAGATTGAAAAGTTAAGGTTAGTCAAGGCAGAGTGTTGTGACTCAAAATCTCCAGTTGTTTTTCCCCCTGGACATTTTTCAGGGACATGCAAATCAAAGTCATATATATATATTACAGATATAACTTATATACAAACACACTCAGACGTACATATACTTATATCCTTCTATCTTCTGGCATAATAATGACAATTTTATTGCTTTATTCAACTGCATTTTAGTCTTATATATAACAAATACACTGGGTAACAAATTTCTTTACTGCCAGGAGAAAAATGATTAAATGCAGAATGATATATTTGCCCACATTGCCTCATATTTCAGATGATTAACCAATCCCTTCTATTGGTCTTGACAAAATGTGTTTATAATTAATGTAAAGTAATAGACTAACATTTGAATCACTGTTATAAGTATGCTTAACTGATATAAAATAGTGTGGGAGGCTGGTCTATTTCTTCACAACTCTTATGATAGTACCTTGCAACTTTTGATAGTTTTATAGATTTGGTAGTAATGGTTGCCTTTAGGAATCGTTATTCTTTTCTATGTATAAATATTATTTCTGATGTCCTCTGAATGAAGTAAGAAATCGTGTTTGAGTTGCCCATTTATTTTTTAACTGCTTTTTGAGACCACTTTAAAGAATGTATTCTGGGCTTCCCTGGTGGCGCAGTGGTTGAGAGTCTGCCTGCCAATGCAAGGGACACGGGTTCAAGCCCTGGTCTGGGAAGATCCCCCATGCCGCGGAGCAACTGGGCCCGTGAGCCACAATTACGGAGCCTGCGCGTCTGGAGCCTGTGCTCCGCAACAAGAGAGGCCGCGATAGTGAGAGGCCTGCACACCGTGATGAAGAGTGGCCCCCGCTTGCCACAACTAGAGAAAGCCCTCGCACGGAAACGAAGACCCAACACAACCATAAAAAAAAAAAAAAAAAAGAATGTATTCTTTTTTAATTAAAAAAATGGAATTTGTGATTAAACATACAGCAGAGAATTTTTTTTATTTAATAAACTTTTTTTTAGAGCCGTTTTAGATTCACAGCAAAACTGAGCAGAAAGTATAGAGTTCCTGTGTACCGCCTGTCCCCACTCATGCACAACCCACACCACAAGGTATATTTGTTACAATAGATGAACCTACATTGACACATCATCATAAACCAAAGTCCACAGTTTACATTAGAGTTTGCTTTTGGTGCTGTAAATCCTGTGGGTTTGGACAAATGTATAAGTGCCATGTGCTCACCATCTTAGTATCATATAGCAATAGAACAGTTTCACTGCCCTAAAAATCCTTTATGTTCTCCTTGTTCATTCCTCCCTCCCCCTTAACTCCTAGCAACCGGTTATCTTTTTGCTGTCTCTGTAGTTTTACCTTTTCTGGAATACCATATAGTTGGAATCATGCAGTATATAGCCTTTTCAGATAGCTTTCCTTCACTCAGTAATATGCATTTAAGTTTCTTCTATGTCTTTTCATGGTCTTTTAGCTCATTTTAGTGCTGTTTAATATTCCATTGTCTGGATGTAGCACAATTTATTTATTCACCTACTGAAGGACATCTTGGTTGCTTTTAAGTTTTGTCAGTTATGAATATAAAACTACTGTAGACATTTGTGTGTAGGTTTTTGTATGGACCTAAATTTTTAATTCATTTAGGTGAATTCCAAGGATTGTGATTGTGGATGCTATAGTAAAAGTATGTTTTGTTTTGTAAGAAATCCCTAAACTATCTTCTCAAGTGGCTGTACCACTTTGCATTCCAAACAGCAATGTATCAGAGTTCTGTTGACCCACATTCTTGCCAGCATTTGATGTTGTCAGTGTTTTGGATTTTGGCCATTCTAATAGGTGTGTAGTGGTATCTCATTGTTTCAATTTGCATTTCTCTAATGATATATGATATTAAACATCTTTTCGTATGCTTAATTGCCATCTGTATATCTTCTTTGGTGAGGTGTCTATTAAGGTCTTTGACCCATTTTTTAACCAGGTTGTGTATTTTCTTATTGTTGAGTTTTAATAATTCTTTGTATATTTTGGGTAACAGTCTTATATCAGATGTGTTTTTTGCAAATACTTTCTCCTATTCTGTGGTTTCTCTTCTCCTTCCCTTGAATGAAACTTAATGAAGTCCCACTTATGAATTATTTCTTTAATGGGTCGTGCCTTTGGTGTTATATCTATAAAGTTATCTCCATACCCAGTGTCATCTAGGTTTTCTCCTATCTTATCTTCTAGGAGTTTTATAGTTGGGTATTTTATATTTAGGTCTGTGATCCATTTTGAGTTAATTTTTTGTGAAGGGTATAAGGTCTGTATCTAGAGTGATTTTTTTTTTTTTTTTACATGTGGATGTCCAGTTTTCCAGTAGTGTTTGTTGAAAATACTGTGTTTTCTCTGCTCAATTTTCTTGCCTTGCTCTTCTGTCAAAGATAAGTTGACTATATTTATGTGGGTCTATTTTTATGCTCTCTATTCTGTTCCATTGATCTGTTTGTCTCTTCTTTTGCCAATACCACACTTTGTTGATTACTGAAGCTTTATAGTAAGTCTTGAAGTTGGGTATTGTCAGTCCTCTGACTTTGTTCTTCTCCTTCAATATTGAGTTAGCTCTTGTAGATCTTTTGCCTATCCATAAAAATCTAGAGTCAGTTTGTCGATACCCACAAAATAATTTGCTAGAAGCTTGATTGGGATTGGGTTGAATCTAAAGATCAAGTGGGAAAAACTGATATCTTGACAATATTAAGTGTTCCTATCCATGAACATGGGGTATTTCTCCATTTATTTAGTGCTTTGATTTCTTTCGTCAGAGTTCTGTTGTTTTCTTCATGTAGACCTTGTACATCTTTTGTTAGATTTATATCTGTGTTTAATTTTGGGGAGCACTAATGTAAATGATAATATGTTTTAAAATTCAAATTGGCTTGTTTATTGCTGGTATATAGCAAAATGGTTGACTTTTGTATATTAACCTTGTATCTTGCAACCTTGTAATAATTGTTCATTAGATTCAGGAGTATTTGGTTGATTCTTTGGAATTTCTACATGTAATTTACGAGCAACGATAGCTTTATTTCTTTCCAGTCTGTATACCTTTTAATTCCCTTTCTTATCTTTACTAGATCATGAGCTAGGATTTCCAGTATGATCTTGAAAAGCAGTGGTGAGAGTTGGCATTCTTGCCTAGTTCCTAATCTTAGTCCAAAGCTTCTGATGTCTCATCATTAAGTATGATGTTAGGTATAGGTTACTTATAGATATTTGTATAAGTCAGGGTTCTCCAGAGAAATAGAACCAGTAGGATACATATATAGCTAAGAAGATTTATTATGAGAATTGTCTCAGACAATAATGGAGGCTGAGATATGCCACAATATGCAATCTGCAAGCTGGAGAACCAGAAAAACTGTTGATACAATTCAGTCCACGTCTGAAGGCCTGAGAACCAGGGGAGCTGATGGTGTTAAATCCTGGAGACCAAAGGTCAAATAACGAGGATCTCTGATGTCTCAGAGCAGGAGAAGATGGATGTCCCAAATGAAGGAGAGAGAGAGAGAATTTGCCCTTTCTCTGCATTTTTGTTCTGTTTGGACCCTCAATGGATTGGTTGATGCCTGCCGACATAGGTGAGGGTGGATCTTCTTTACTCAGTCTACTGATTCAAATGCTGATCTCTTCTGGAAACATCCTCATAGGCATACCTAGAAATAATGTTTTACCAGCTATCTAGGCATGCTTTTTAGTCAAGTCAAGATGACATATAAAATTAACTATCACAATGTTCTTTGTCAAGTTGAGGAAGTCCCCCTCTAATCCTAATTTACAGAGAGTTTTTATCATGAATGAGTATTAGATTTTGTGAAATGCTATTTTTGCATGTATTGGTATGATCATGTGATTTTTTTTCTACTTTAGCTTGTTGATGTGAGGGATTGTTTTCATTGATTTTCTAGTTTTGAATCAGCCTTACATACCTTGGATAAATCCTACTTGTCTGTGGTGTATAATTCTTTTTATACATTGTTGCATTCATTTTGCTAATGTTCTGTTGAGAATTTTGACAGCTGCGTTTATTAGAGAGATTGGTCTGTAGTTTTCTTGAAATGTTTTTGTCTGGTTTTGGTAATATGGTAATACTGGCCTCAGTGAGTTAGGAAGCCTTCCCTCTGATTCTGTCTTCTGGAAGAGGATAGAAAATTGGTATAATTTCTTCTTTAAATACTTGGTAGAATTCACCAGTGTACTTATCTGGACCTGGTATTTTAAGTTTTGGAAGGGTAACTATTAGGTATAAAATAAGCTACAAGGAAACATTGTACAACACAGGGAATATAGCCAATATTTTATAATAACTATAAATGTTTTATAGTTTTATAATATAAATTATTAAAATTAATTAAATTAAAAATTTAAATTATAAATTATTAGTTTTATAATAACTATAGATAACTATAATAGCTATAACTACACCTTTGAAAATTGTGCAATCACCTTTTGATCCACTATGACAAACTCTGTCTTAATTGGTGTATTCATATCATTAATGTGTAAAGTAATTATTTCAGTTGGATTAATATCCACCATATTTGTTATTATTTTCTATTTATTGCCATTGTTCTTTGTTCTTGTTTTTGTCTTTCACATTTTTTCTACCTTTTGTGGTTTTAACTGAACATTTTATATAATTCTGTTTTCTCTCCTTTCTTAGTATATTGGTTATATCCCTTTTTTTACTTTTTTTAGTAGTTGCCCTAGAGTTTGCAATATACATTGATGACTAATCCATGTCCACTTTTAAATAACACTGTCCTGTGTCATGGATAATGCAGAGTACCTTATAATAAAAAAAATATTTCTGATTCCTCTCTCCTTTGTCTGCCCATAGAAGGCATTCCTCATTTCTGTTACAATGTTTTTGATCACTTGTATTTCTTTTTGAGTCTTTCTCAGCATTTCCGTTTCTCTACTTACATTACTCATCTGTTCTTCCATGTGTCTACTTTTAAAATTAGAGTTCTTAGCATATTAATTGTAGTTTTTAAGATTCCTGGTCTGGTTATTTCAACATTCCTGCCACATCTGACTCTGGTTCTGATGTTTGTTCAGTCTCTTCAAACTGTGTTTTTTGCCTGTTAGTATGCCTTGTAATTTTTTGTTGAAAGGTAGACATGAGATACTGGATAAAATGAACTAGAGTTAGTAGGCTGTTAGTAATATAGTGGTAAGGTATAGTCCTTTGGTCAGGTCTTAGTCTTTTGGAGAGCCTATGCCTCTCAGCTGTGTAATTCACCAGTGCTTCTGAGTCCTCCCCATCCCCTTACATGGAACAGGATGGCTAGAGGGGGCTGGAGTTGTGTACTCCCCTCCCTGCAGGTAGGTTAGGTGCTTATAAGACCCAGCAGGTTAGGCTATGGTAAGAGTTTCTCCTAAGGGAAGTTCTTGTTCAGAAGAATTTACTGCTCCAACATTTTTTTCAAATGGAAATCCTCCCCCTGATGGAAGTATTAGAGGACTTTTCTCCAATATTCACTGTAAGGACATGGTACAACTCCCAGAGAATAAAACTCAAAAAGTGTGGGGACACCCTATAAATGGAGTTTTTAATTCTCAGGTTTGTCTGTCCTGAGCCTCCACTAATTCTTCAATTACAGTTCAGGTTTCTCTACCCGAGCGCTGCTTTCCAAAGAGGTTTTGGTTCAGGGGCTTTTGCTCTGGCAAGTTGGGGTTCTCTGCATCCTCTTGTCTTTCCAGTTTTTGGAACAGCAGTTTGCCTTATGACCTTACTTCTCTGATGGGTCTAACAAAAGTTGTGGTGTCTATTTATTCAGCTTTTTACTTGTTGTCATGATGGGTTGATGACTTTAAGCTTCTTACATGGTGGACCGGAAACTGAAAGTCCCGAGGTTATTTTTAGTTCTTCCAAAACTGCGTTGTTTAGAACCTAGTTCTTTTATTTCTTTTCCTCATAACTCTCTAGGAATTTTCTCAAATAACAATTCCAACATTGTTATGTAATCAGAGAATGTGGCCTTAACATTTAAAGGTCCAGGGAAGTGGGAGATCTACACAAAGGGCAGAGAGTATAGTAGTTTGTGGTTATTATAAGATAGAATATTTTGTTTAAAAACCTGACAAGTATAAATCTTTTTGCACCAGTACTTTTTCAGACAAGAACAGAAAGGATTGATTTTTCCATAAGACTAAAATCTTTTAAAATACACTCACCGACTGCTCGATGTAGTGGAAAAAACAAAAGTATTTGGCACATAGTTTCCTTTTTCAGGATGCTAAATTCTTGGCTCAAGATAGTAGTATAATGTGCCCATTTTTTTTTTTTTGTGGAATCTAATAGAACTTAAAAAAGATTATAGATTTTGCAAATTAGATAGCAATGTATCATAGCTCTTTGCATAATAAAAATATTTGCAAATATCAGTTGATAGCCCACTTGAAGCAATATAACAGAATTCAGTGAGTCAATTACAAATATAACTTAGACAATAAGTTCCTTTCAATTTCACCTACGTATTTTTCTAGATTTGTAGTAGTTAAATTTTAACTGCAACATAAATATACATGCAGCTCTGTGTGTGTGTGCACTTTCCTTGTTAGAAAATTGATATGACTTTTTTATACTTTATGAAAGTTAATCTGGATTAAAAACTGATTTCTCCCATCTGTTTTTCTTTTAACCTGTTTGGCTCTTTTTGACCTCAAAATTTGAATGCCCAATTATTTCTTTTAATTACACAGATAATATATGAAATTCATAAAGAGTGAGAAAATTTGTCAAAACATGTGAAGAAAATCAGTCCATGTCTTGTCAGGTCCAATTTTGAAATGTATATCCTTTTAGCTCTCTCTCCTCCCTCTCTCCCTCCCTCCCATTCTTCCTTCCTTCCCCGCACCCCACTTTTCTCTCTGTCTGTTATAAGCGTTGTTTTTAAAGGTACAGGAACATATTCTGCTGTCATTTCTTTTTCGCTTAATTATGATCATTCATCTACTTTAAGACAGAAAGCTGCATATCATAAATTTAATGAATAAATATTATTCACTGGTTTGTATGTCCCATAATCCATTCAACCAATTACCTGTGGTTTGGCATTTAGATTGATTCCTTTTGGTTCTTTTAATACTATAAGCAGGACACTGTTTTACATGCTTAAGTACGTGCTTGTTCAGTTATTTTCTTAGAATAGCATTTTCTGTTAATTTCATTATTTTTACCAGGATACTAGTAGGCCTTGATGTTTCTCTTCCATTTGTGTATCTCCAGCTTTTTTTTAGTTTAGTAGGCTTTCAAGTTAATGTTAAAAGAAGAACCTACATTTTGCAGTATCTGAGGCTGTTGTTCCAGTAATTTTATGCGTTCAAAAGGTGGTTATGGGCCATCATGGTCCGATCTTTAGGAATAAACCATGTAGTTACGAGCAAGATAAACTTTACCATTTTTTTTTTTTGTCCTTTTAAAATCTAGCAGAGATATTTTTGTTTTTTAAAGATAGCATTTATCTGATATTGTGTTGAAAAATACTGTGCCTAAAATAAATCTCTTTATTTTTAATCCAAATAACCATACATGCTAATTATATATTATATAAATTTATTATATATATTATACATATAGTACATAATCATATACATGTGTTATATATAGACACATATAGAATATGTAACCATATGTAATATGTAACCGTATATAATACTTAAACTGCTTTATAAGTCACTTTTAATTCTTATGTACTAATATACTTAATTTATTATTTTTCCCTTATTTGACCCTTTTTGCTTAAAATGAAGTCAAATTTTTTAAGGCTTCCTTGTGACCTTAAATTTTATCTACCATCAAAGATCAGGGAAGTTTTCCCTCTGATCTGGCTAAGTTTAAGTTAGTTAAACCTTAGACTTGGTTAGGGGAATATTTCCCCTCTGTCCCAAGATGTCTCTGGCAACAGAGTAGAAGAAGGGTGTAGCAAGACTGTCACTTATTGGACAAAGACTAATGGGAACTGAGAGTAAAGGCTGGCTGTGATGGCTAAGGGTTCTGGTAGCACGGTTCATGAAAGGTTTCTAGCCTGAGAAGCAGGGTTGATTATGAAGTCATTCCTTGAGGGACAGTTCATTAAGCAGAGTAAGATTTTCCTGTTCCCTCCCTCTCTCGCTCCCTCTCTCCCTCCCTCCCTCCCTCCTTTCCTTCCTTCCTTTTTTTGGGAAGGGGTGTATGGAGATCAGAGATACTGTATTTGGTTTGGATTTGTAAATCATGGCCTACTCAAGGAATGTCCAGTTGGAGATGTTGACCAGGCAGTTGGAATATAGTCTTAAGTAAAAGAAGTCAGAGCTGAAAATACAAAGTTGGGTCCCAGCAATTAGTTGCTGCCATTTGGTTGACCGATTATATCACCTGCCCCTTTTTCAATGGAGACACAACTGTAGGTAGGTGAATTCTTCATTTTACGGGGATGACTCCTGCACTGAGGAATTTTAGCATCCCCGGGCATTAAAGGCCAGTGACACTCCTCCAATTCTGTGACATTCAAAACTTCTCACTTTTCTACCCACCCTGCCCCTACCCCAGTTCCCAAAAGGATTGGGTAGAAGCTGGAGGGAAGATCATGATCCCAGTAGAGGTTGAGGTCTATTGAAGTGATGGCATAGAACGACTTTGTCCAGTAGGCATGGAATGAAATCCATATGTGTAGTTCTGAATTTTCTAGTAGACACATTAAAAATTAAAAAAATAACTTTAATAATATATTTTATTTATCCCAATGTAACCAAAATATCACTTCAACATGTAATCAATTAACAGTTAATGAGATGTTCTGCATTCTCTTTTTCATATGATGTTTTCCACATCCAGTGTGTATCTTATATATAAAGCACCTCTAAGTTTGGACTAGTCACATTTCAGCTGCTCAATAGCTGCATATAGCTAGTGGCTACCCAGGCACCATAGGTGTAGACTGTGTGTATCCTAATGGAAGTGAATTTGTGGTTTGCCTTTCCAGCATGTTCTCCCACCTTCTAAAAAGAAGTCCTTCTTTTATTCCTATGACTGTGAATCAGCAGTGAGATGCTCTAAGAACCTACTAGCCCTCACAGATTTTCATTTTTCATGAGAAGGCACCCTTCCTCTTCTTCTTTAGCAGGGATATTGTGGCAGTTTAATTTACATAACCTGGGTTATGATTCAAATTTGTTTGTTTGGTCCTGTACAACTAGATGGAACTAACTCCTGTAGTTCCACACGGGTTTATTGAATTCTATGTTACTTAAAAGGTAACATTACTAACACAATTGAGAAAATATAGACAGGTTTATATTTCACTTCATAATTGTGAAATACGTTGTTCTTGATAGAGGGGTCAATCCTGGTTTCTATGAGAAAAGCCACGTATCCGTCATCCAGCAAATTAGATACAGCGCCAAGAATGAAAACTTTATCTTCTAGTTTCTTATTGAAAGTTAAGTCAGCATATTCATTTAGGTGATTACAATTTCTTACTTTGGGAGTTTTCTAGGCTAATTTGGTAGATACTCACTGGCCATGTCTAGGAATGAGGTGAGAGATCTCCCTTGAGTTGTTATATTAATATTGAAATCCCTATAGGTTTCTTTCAGTTGCCGTAGATTGAACTAATGAGCAAATCCTTGCAGCTCCTTTCTGGAATTTTTGCCCTTGTTTAGTGGGAAAATTTGGATATGCAGAAAGAAGAGAAGAAATTCGAACAAAATAGTAAAGCCATCTTGTAAAATGTTTCTCATGTCCCAGTTAGGTGTATTTTAAGGTAAACTATAAATATTCTTTATAATCAGATATTATTTTCTTTTAATATTCAGGTTGTATCTATACTCTTGGGCAATATAATTCAACAGAAAATTAAGATTCTTTTCTAATGAGTTCATAATATCAATAATTATAAAATAGTGCTTCTTAGATGGGGCACCCTCTTTTGCCTCTCCTTCCTCTCCCCCTCTCCCTTGACATTTGGCCATTTTTCATGGTTTTTTTTTCTTTGCGGCACCGTGCAGGCTGTAGGATCTTACTTCCCTAACCAGGGATCAAACCCGTGTCCCCTGCATTGGAAGCACGGAGTCTTACCGCTGGATCACCAGGGAAGTCCCTGATGGCATTTTGGATTGCCACAACTATGGGGGTGAAGGAATGTTCCTGGGATCTAGTGGTAGAAGGCAGGGATGCTGCTGAATATCCTACAATGTACAGGACAAGCCCCCAGAACAAGCAACTATCTGGTCTAAATGTTGTAGTACAGATGTTGAAAAGCCCTGGTCTAAAAGAATACCGGAGTTACGACAATGGACTTCCTAACAGAACCTATTTCCTCTCTCTATGAGCAGCATTTAATTTAGACATATTGACTATGAAGTAGCAGAAAAAGGTAATAGAAACTTCCTGGATACAGTAAGTTATACAGGTTGAAAATTATTCTGTTTCTGGTTTTATGGGGCAGGTTTATTAAGAGGCTGGAGGCAGTAACAAAGCCTGAGTAAATGCCGTGTAGTTACTTAATTCCTTAATAAAAAGTGTGCTTCAGATTTCTGTTGAATAAATTTTCCTTTCTGAATTGCATTGCGTCGCATTTTAGAATTTTAGAAGTACCGTTTATGGGAAAAAATAGCCCTAGATTTAATTTTTCTACACACACACACACACACCCCTTATAGAAATTCTAAGAAGGCATAAGGATGATTGATAAAATGAGGAGGTGCAGAGATGGGGGAAAGGCATTCAGGGTGACAGCAGCATGGGTAATAGCATGGAGGTGTTAATATCACTGGCATTGTATTGCCCTGAATACAGACAGATTTTAAACTTTTAGCCCCTTGGATTTATTTTACCTCCTATGTAGTTTCCTCAAATAATTTTGCAAGTTTTCCACAGCTCAAATAACAGGGCACTCTGTAGGTATCTTCTCCTACAGAGAATATGTTGTAGTAGTGAATATCTTTCTTTAAAACAGTGTATTTCTGGGTAATCATGTGAAGGGGAACCATAGAAAAGGCTTTGAGCACTGCGTCAAATAACATTTGATTGCTAGGAAGGGCTATCAGACACTTCACGGTTGTGCCCGGCAGTCGGAGAATATTAACTGTCCTAGAGATGTCCTTGGAGAGGTGAGCTGGGTCTCTGTTATTGGTGTTCATCCTCACAGTTTTAAACAGATAAAATAGTTCACTGTTGCCATGCATCATGAGAAATATATGTTAATTGTGTAGATCAGTCTTCTATCAATTCCTTTCATTAGTATTTTTATCAAATCTACCATTTCCATTCTAGTTATATAATAGTTCATACAGAGAGATCTCACACATAAAACCAAGAGGGTTCTGCAAAGAGTCAAAAATCAGATTAGGACATCCATTCTTAAAAGTTAAGTTTAGTAGAATGGGTGAAATAGTATAACCATTACTACTATTAATTAAAATTACTTAATATTAACAATTAATATAAAATACTTTGTGCTAAAGTATCTTATGTGCATGATCTCATCAAATCCGTAAAATAATTCTGTGAAATAGAATGTTATCTGCATTTTACAGATAAGAAAACCAAAACCATGAGAAGGTCATAACCCAGGAAATCTGTTCATTTGGCCCATGTTCTGGGCAATATTCTATTCTAACTTACACTTCTATATAGTCATGAAAGTGTACAGAAAAAACGCATAGACTTGGAAGGTGGAATGCTTTTTAAAAGGTAAAAGATAAAGTAGTCAGAATTCTTGGAGATGGTATTGGATAAAATGAAAGTAGATGTGTAATAGCATTGCCAATAAAAATGTCAAATTAGTACAAGATTTGGATTATACATAAAATTTAATTATTACAACTAAAGACATCATTTGGCGAATCTGGAGAGATCACAGCTAGAGGTGGGTATACTTGGAAGCTGACAGATTACATTTTGAGTTGAGCCAATGCATTTGGCCTTTTGGCAGCCAACTACTAATGTCTTTCTCCACTGCAGTCCCAGGACCCAGAGTGCTGAGGAAGAAAGAGAGGGGAAAGGCCATTCCAGTGATGTGTCTTACATGATTGTCTGGGCAGTGCAAACGATTGCACCTTTGTATTTTTGATATAGTCTTTTTAAAGCACTTTTGTTACACCTTTTAATAATAGGACAAACACTACCTAGCGCTTTTACCTGCTTTGACAATCCTTCTTAGATGAAATAAACTGTAAAGGTCATTTGTTCTAGCTTTACTTTTTCAGAACATACATTAAAAACCAGTATCATGCCTAGGGTTTTCAAGGAATGTGATATTTTATATTTGTTACAAAATCTTAACTAAATAATATGTATAAAATAAGAAGGCATTGAATATAAGACCTAGTTTACCAGTTTACATATTTTTCTGGCCACTGAGGGGACCCATGAGGTTGATCTTTTCTTTTTGTTTTCATTAGAATAGTTCTAACTAAAAAAAAAGTTAACTTGGATTTTTATTTCTCCTCAAAATTTTTTTGCGTATTCCCAACTCTTCAGTGCTATTTCTTCAGGCTGTACAGGAGACAGATATTCAACAGCTCATGTTTGAATAAGATAATCCATTTTGGGTTTGATAAGGAGCCACTTGACATCATTGTAGGTCAGGAAAGGTGGAAATATAGGTCAATAGTCATTTCCTTTGTTTCCTACAGAAAATAAATGACTTAATTTTTGATAGTAATCTTCATTGTCTCCAGGCACAGAGGACCAGTGATGTTATTTCATTACATATTCCATTCAGTGCTCTGCATATTTTTTTCATTACTCTCCAAATGACTTTTCATAAAGGGAAACAGCGCTGAATATGTTAATGTACAGTACTCTTAAACTCGTACTTTGGCAAATATTTATTTTGTTTCAAGTTTTGATAACCATGAAAGTCTGTAAAATGATAAATCCGGGGATAAATGATCGTGAAGACAGAGTTAATTCTTGTCTTGAAAATGCAGCTAATAAGATGACTTCTTTATATAGTTTTTTTCCTTATTTCAACCAAACCTGTGTTTCCAAGTTTGAATAAATTTGACTCTATTAGTATCTGTTATAATATTGGAACGTACTCAGCTTGAGAGAAATTTTCTTCGATGCATAACAGATCCTGAGTAAGCAAAAATGTATTGAAATTAAATAATATACTGAAATATTCATGTATCCCAGAGTGCAATAGATCCTTTACAGGATATTGGAGGAATACATGACACGTTTGGCTTTTCCTGCTGGGCTTCCTGCCTCGAGCTTCATGTACAATGTAGAAAATCAGTGCCATCCTTGACACTCCTCTCAGCTCTTACCCCACACTTCCTCCTTCTTGTCGGTCATCAAAAGCTGTTCATTCTTCCTGTGTACTCTCTCTCAAATAATTTTCCTCCTCTTTATTCCCACTGCCACTGTTTTGGGTCAAGCTCTCACCAGCTCTTCCCTGAGTTGTTGCAGTGGCCTGTGAACTGGTGGCTCTTCCTTCTGCATCAAATTCTATCTGTTTATAAGCCATTTTCCAAAGCAAGTCCAGTGCTAGCTTTCTAAACACAAAGCTTAAACACATTATGCTTTTGCTTCATGATGCCCCATCACCTGCTGTGTGATGCCCAAACACATTTCTTTCCCATTTACCTCAAGTTTTCTTGGATCAGGGAGTCTTTCTCTCTTATTCACTTGGGCCCCTAGCAACTAGCCCATTGCAGGCATTAAAGAAACATTTTTGAATGAATAAATGAATTACCATAACATATAAGACCTTTTGCCACCTAACACCAAGTTACTTATATGGTCTCATCTCCAGTTTCTCCTCCAATAAATCCTGTGTTCCAGCCACATGAAATCCTTTATTATTGTTCACAAATACGGAGAATTTCATTGCCCTACGATTTTGCTTATGCTCTTCTTCCCATCTGTTTCTCAACAACCAGTTATCACCTGGGTCAGGGGAACCCAGGGAATGAACTGATTTTAGATTTATTTCCATTTATTCTTTTCATCAGCCCAACAAACATCTACTGAGCACATACTATGTGTTAGACACAGTTATAAGTTTGGGGATAGGGACTTATGAACAAAAAGACAATGTCATGGCCCTCCTGGAACTTACATTCTAGTGTAATAACAGATGAAGAATTTGTCAGGTACTGATGAATACAAGGGTGGAATCGAATATACAGAGACCTGGAGGAGAGAGCATTTTTGACGTGGTTGAGATGTACCCTGGGCAGAATGGTGGAAAACAGGGTTGGGTAACTAGTTAGAGGCACATTGGATGAATAGTTAGAGGTACCCACTATAGGACAGGGTAAAGACTTCAGAATGACCTTAACACCATCTCCCTTCAGTGTGTCTGTGATCAGCCTGCCCTTGCCTTGCTGCTCCCACTTCAGCCCTGGTTCCCAGCCTTTTGATATAACAGGAGCTTGAAGCACACTAGCCAGAGTGGCTTGGACAGTTCTGGGCTCATCCAACTTTGCAGCCAATGTCAGAGTACCCAGCAGTTGAGAATCTCTATCCCAGGTAGCAATGGAAAATAGGTATTAACCCCAGAGTTAGACGGCCGATCATTTTCATAACCTTGGGCAGATTACTTAATCTCTCTGAACTTGAACTTTCTTGTCTAAAATGGACATAGTGAAAAAGAAAAGAATGAAACTCTATAAAAGTTTCCCTGTTTTGTTCACTGACGTTTCCTAAATAGCGAGACAGTGCCTGGTACTCAGTATTTTTTGAGTGAATGAATGATATAACAAATGTAAAGCCCATGAAACAACACTTGGTACGTAAGTGTTTAGTAAATGGTAGTTATTATCATTGTTCGTATGTGGTTATATATATATTGTTATTATAATTGTTATCTAATTATTTTTAAAATTTTGAGACCCCCGTGGTCATATTGTGGTTGTATTGCAAGTGTAATTGTCCATGTGTGGGTCCTGTGTACTGCATCGGCCTTTCTGCCCAGCCTCATGGTGCCTGGTTTTTGTGCCCATGTGTGTGCCTGGGCTTGGGCACATGGCTAGCTCTCTGATTCTCGTCTGCATCTGTTACCCAGTTCTGGCTTCTCCTGGGGCTAGGCACTCAGAATTAGTTTCTGCTAGCCCTGCTCCCTTCAGAGAATCTCGTTTCTGGCTTCCTTTTCCAGGGCTGAACTCACTTCCCTCTTTTCTTTCTCATCCTCTTTTTTGGGGGGGAGGTGGGAGCTATAATTGATATATACTGTTAATAGAGTCACCATGCTGTACATTACATCCCCATGACTTATTTATTTCATAAATGGAAATCTGTACCTTTTGACCACCTTCACTCACTACACACACACCCCCCTCTGGAGCTCTCTCTTTTTTTTTTTTTGGTATTTTGTGTGTGTGTGTGTGCGCGCGCGTTTAAGATCTTACGTCTAAGCGGAGATGTGGTATTTGTCTTTCTTTGTCTGACTTATATCACTTAGCATAATGCCCTCAGGGTCCATCCATGTTGTTGCAGATGGCAAGACTTCCTTCTTTTTTATCACTGAATAATTCCCTTATCTTTACCTGACATCAAGACCACTTGTTAGCCCATCCTGATACCTGTTCCTACACATTTGATCTCTCCCTGGGCTGTTAATATCTGCCCAGCTGAGCTGAAGTTTTGTGCTCCCTCTCTAGGGTTTGGTTGGTGGTCAGTTGGCACGTCTCTTGCCATGGTATTTTTCTGGCTTTTGACCTGGTTTCTGTTTTCCAGTCCTGGCTCTGCCCGTTACCTCCCGTAGTGCCTCGTGGTTCGTGAATGTGGCGCGGACAGAATGAGATGACTGCCATAGCAGAGACCGTCACTGCGTGTTTAAGGAGAAATTTGGCCAACTCATGACCCCCAAGTGTGTGCAGCTCTTCAGAATATGAATGACAAAATAATTTTTATTACAATCTGTATTAATGCTGGGGTGGAAGACTTATTTAGAAGCTCAGTTGACATTTCTAAAAATATTAGTGTAAACGATCCATTGTTGTAATTGATTTAAAGAAAAAATTGGTGAATGTTTTGGAAAGCTAATTCAAATCCAACTCACAGAGGAATTTAATTTAGCGCTTTACCAACATAGAAAACAATGATTCTTGCTATCAGGAAAATATAAGTTGCTGCATTGCATGTGCAGTTTTACCAATTCTTACGAAAGACACAATTCCATGTTTCGATGTGAGGTGATTATGGAAGGGTTTTATTTTTGAGACTGATGACAGATATTTCAGCATAATGTATATATGGATCATTGAAACCACTGAAGGGGATTTAAGTTGCAAGTCCCAGTAGGTCTGTAGTTTGGATCCTGGTTCTCCCAGTAAAATATGATCATCAATGTGATATCCACTCTCCCGGGCTGCAAAGCAAGGGAAGATGAAAGCCTGGGCCAGAATGGCAAAGTCTACATTTGAACTGATATTTATTTTGTACCATCGGAGGTACTTTAATTATGCATATGCCCTCTACAAAATTGACTTACCAGTGTGAGGGTATGTGAGTTTAGAAAAATATAATTTTACCCTTAATCTAAGCAATTATAAATTGAATGTGAGGCCCGAATGTATCTCTTTTGAGTATAAGAGGTCGAAGATGAAGTTCCTGTATCATCCAAGTACTTGAAACTATTGTGAAAATATTGAATGAGCCATCAAGGATATGAATATTTTCAAAACACTGGGTAGCAGATGAGATTACCATAGATTTTTCTGGATGTTGAACTCAGGATGGGACTGACTTGCTAAATTAATTACGAGATGTTTCTAAGATAGGAATGTATAATCTTATCAAGCTAAGGACATATGTTGAAAGATTGATTTAAAGGAAAAAAAAAAAGTGAAATAGCTTTGAAACCAGGGGCTTATTTGATCTCTTATTGTTATTCCCCAAACTGTTGATACTCACCTGTTTCCAGAAGTTGCGCATTCCTTTCAGTGACTAAATCAGTTCAGCCCTGAGAGGAACCATCGATGGAGATTGCAGAGCTCCTCTGCTGGGGCCTTCAATAAGGTGCTCATGTTTTTTTCCACGTTGATTTAGGGAGCGCACAGAGGAAGATGGAGAGAGAAGGAGAGGGAGAGAGGGATGTAGTGGTTGGGAGCTTAGCTTGGGCTCAGGCTCCTTTGGTTTGGAATTGAGCTGCACCACTTACTAATCGTGTGACCTTGGACAGTTTAACCTCCTTGTGTCTCATATGCCTCATCTTCGGATAATAAAGCCTTGACCTCTTGGGTTGCTGTAAGGACTAAATGATTACACGTCTCTTAGCACAGGGTCTAGTCCATAGTAAATATGCAAATAGTAGGTGGTGTTATTACGTTTGTTAGCAAGATAATAATAAAATGGTAGTTGTGTTATGCTACCTATTGTTGCATAACAATAGATAATGGATACTGTGGCTGGGCATAATTCTAATCTCTTAGGTGTGTCGATCCTTATGAAGAGCAGGAATTCACTCATTCTTTTGCATTTCAGCACAAATTTGGGGGTAGTATAAAACACTTATGTTTTCTCTGAAGAAAGGACCTATTGCTTGAACTGGCATACAGGCTTGGAAAACAATTGTTATTTTTGTTGGTTTTTATTGTTGTTATGGTAGAAGTGAGTCAAGAAAGGGGAGAGATTGACTTCTCTATGAAGTGGTTTTTAAGCAAAAGGCGAATTTCCTTATAATCTGATTCTTCTGCTTTTTCTGTAGGAAAAGGCACTCAGAGGATGATACTTTTAACCAGTTGGTATGCCTGCATTATAACCCGTGAAGAGTCTTTTCTGAACATGCCTTAATCAACTTGATGCAGTGACTCCTGAATTGCTTCTCATATGTCTCTTTGATCACTGTTGAACATAACGTGGGTAGGGGTGAGGACAATTCATATTTTTCATTACCTGTAGCCAAACATGGAGATTCAAGATGGAAACATGTTTAAGTGAATATGTCCTGTATCTTGAGAAATCAGAACAAATCCCAGTAGATATTTTTGGCTTATGAAGGGAAGCCTTGTTGAAAAATTTGGTCTGTTGAATGTCGACTAGCTGGCTTTTTATTACCCCAGCTGTGCAAAGTGGATGACGCACAGTCTGGAGGAGGGAGAGGAAAGAGACGTGCATTCTGGGAGTAGGAGGGTGGATTGTAGTAGTTGCCCTGGAAAGTCACCCCTGTTCTATGTTTTTATGAGAGAGGGTCATTGAGCATCAGTCCTTTTCCTTCCTGCAGGTTCCATTCAGAATATTGTGAGATGCTAGGATTGATGACAGTTGTGTTTACATGTAGATGTATTTCTGATGTATTTGTGGGGAGGAAGGTGATCTCCACGTCTTACTCTTCCGCCATCTTGAAGGTCTCTTGACAGTTGTGTTTACACTGCTTTTGACTGGGGGAGCTATCAGCTGGACTTCTGTGTTACCAAATCTTATTTGGGAAATAGGAATATCCGGAGTACCGTTTTCATCCAGTGCACATGTAATTGGTCAACAGCCAGCTAATAAATCTGATGATAAATTTGGCTGTAATTGATTGATACAGTTTACTCATATGAAATAAGTAACATAGGTGTATAGATACGTGTGCATGAATATAAACACATAAATTATATAGGGTTGTATAATTTCAAAATATTTGTTACAACATAAAGAGTACCATGTTACTAAAATTGATGACTAATCTTATTTACCCCTTGGGAATCAATTGAGGTATTGGATTCCCCAGCAAATGCGTTTTGATCAAGATCACGGCAAGATATGTTTGACAGCAATTTCAAATTATTAGAATCTATTACATATTTAAAGTCTGAAGTCAGTTGAGATTGTATGTATCTGATTTTTAGCTTAGAGAGATAAATCTATCGATATTTTGTTCCAAGGAGTACGCCCTCAGTGCTGTACAATTACCATGTGCTCTGTAAAAACCACACACCTGGGCTTCCCTGGTGGCGCAGTGGTTGAGAATCTGCCTGCCAATGCAGGGGACACGGGTTCGAGCCCCAGTCTGGGAAGATCCCACATGCCGCGGAGCAACTAAACCCGTGCGCCACAACTACTGAGCCTGCGCGTCTGGAGCCTGTGCTCCGCAACAAGAGAGGCCGCGATAGTGAGAGGCCCGCGCACCGCGATGAAGAGTGGCCCCCGCTTGCCACAACTAGAGAAAGCCTTTGCACAGAAACGAAGACCCAACACAGCCATAAATAAATAAATAAATAAATAAATAAATAAATAAATAAATAAATAAATAAATAAATAAATTAAAAAAAAAAAAAAACCACACACCTTCTTGGATGGTCTGGAATGTGGTGTGATGCTCGGCCCTTCTCTTTATGCTAAACAAGGTCAGAATCAGGAATGCAGAGATTAATATGCTTCATGTATATACAGTATAACTTTCAGGCATATGTACCGATCAAATCTGCGCTAGTTGCAAGAGTTTAGTAATTAAGGATTGGGTTCCTTAGCTGTGAACATTGTTATTTATGGTGTTTATTAATGGCTGTGCTGCGCTGATCCTGGAAAAATCAGGGAAAGAGAAATATTTGCCGGGCAAACTTCATTTCTTAAAAAAAAGCTTGAAAATGTGTTTAATTATTTCACTTTTACATGAAACTGAAGTGTAACCCTGTCTTTAACACATCTAGAATTATTCCAGTACAACAACAACAAAAATTATAATGAAAACAGTGATATTTAAATGTACTAAATAGCATGTGAACCCAGTCAGCTTTTTATGATTTATCCGTTTTTAACTTCAAAGACTCTGGTTAGCTTGCTTTTTTTTTTTTTTTTTTAAATGAATGGGTTGATCACAGCCAGTGAGGAAAACGGCTGAAGTCTATCAGCTGTAAATTGGTACAAAGCACTAAAAGGGACATTAGCCTCTAATCAGATTCTAACAGTTCATTAAACCTGCCTTTCGAGAATCGCTCTTTGTCTTTTCCCTTCCTTTGCAAGGCATCTTCTTCCCTTTCCATCTGGGCAAGACCTCCTCCGGGGTAGGAAGCATATCAACTCATCCTTCATTGTCTACCAACCAAACAGCCTACGGGAGGCTTTGTTAGGGTGGATTCCATGCTGCTGTGAAAGGCCCGGCAGTTGAGGGCTGCTGGCAGCAGGAAGGCTTTCCTGAGGTTGGGAGGTGGCAAACCAAGCTGGCTGCTTCCAAGCATGGAAGCAAGTGACACATTGGGATTTGAGGTCCATGCCTGATATGTAAACAACACACCAGCCTCTGTGAAAGGATTTTAAGCTTGGAGCAAATGCACTGAGCTCACCAGTAATACCATAGTTCCTTCTGTTCTAAGGTATTAGGATGCAAAAATCCCCCCAAAATATGGACAAGTCAAAAGCAAACATGTAAAAACAATGATGTATCCTGCCAGTTTCAATAATATTGTACATTTCTAAGAGAGGAACATGACAGTAATTTTTCTTCTTTTTATTACCTAACAGACTAGGTAGCATGGGATTTCTAAATGCTCATTAGTTAGCTGTAACGTAAATTTGCTTTTTCTTCTTGCCGTTGATTTCTCTGAGCAAATATTTGTGATGAGAAACCCCACACATTTTATTTCTCAGAGTATTTTTCTTAAACAAAAAGGAGAGTCAAGAAATGGGAGAAATAATTAGAGCTTCACTATACTGCACTCTGTTGGTATTATTTGGTAATAAAAACGTTTAATTTATGATGTGTTGAAGTGAGAGTTGTTTTTATTTACCTGTCTGTTGGGGAGAAAAGCAACTCTATGAATGGCGAAAACCTGAAGGTTTAGAAGTGATATCAACCTTTGTCACCACGTAGGCAAAACATTTAGAAATGTCTCTCTTTTTCTTTTAATAAGACCACCTTAGTGTCATGTGGTTACATTCTATAACAGCAAAGACACTATTCTAAAAACTCAGTCAAACTTTGTCATTTTAATTTCTTGGTTTAGTCGGTATTTGAGGGTAAAGTTGGCATTCTCAACATATTTTAAAACATGAACCTGATTTTGGCCTGAAGCAAGCACTGATGTGTGGCTTTCTGACTCCCTTCCTGGATTGTTGACTTCAGAAAATCCCCAAAGCTGTGGAAATTAGTCAAAAAATAACCCTGATTTAATCTTTTTGTAGATGTTTGAAATTCTATTGAGCCACAATAGAAGTAAGGTTTTCCCTTCAACAGGTGTTAAATGGAGCCAAACATATACCAGAACAGAAAACAAATTGTTGTTTATTCCTTGATTATGACTTCAGCTTAAGAATTCACTCTTAATCCAAGATTTATGTTAGTTGTTTTTAAAGGAGATGTTTGCAGTTGAAAGGTAGAAATTTTCATTTGATCAGATATACCATGATACCGAATTCACTGTCGAACATTATAGTATCTTGTATTTAAAATTATTTCGACTTCGGCAGTAATATGAGTATATAAATTATTTTGATCTGTCTTTTCCTTTATGGATTTCTGTATACAGTTCAACCTCCAGAGCTAAGGAAGAAAGAAACTTGCCTTGTATTTCCTTCCACGATTGCAAGTGTGATGAGTTATTCCGGCCCCATATAAATTAATGTAAGGTTGCCTTACTCCAGTTTATTACCATCTGACCTCCAACCCAGGGGTCATGGAATCAGACTGATTAATTCAAGTTCTTGGTCATTATTTCAAATGAAAGTTCAGAATGGGGGGATAATTGGTTATGCTGATACACTCATTTAATTATACTATATTGTTAAAAAATTAGGTTAGCAGTACTAAATGTACTACATACAATGAAGGCAGAATCTACCAGCTGTCCTCTTCTGAACGCTTTATAGCTGAATTTCCCTCTCTCTCTTTTTTATTCTCAGAATATCAACACCTTTGAGAACAGAATGTTAATGCTTGATGGGATGCCGGCAGTCAGAGTCAAAACAGAGCTTTTGGAATCTGAACAAGGGGTAAGCAGAAGTTTCCAACGATGCCCCACCCCCTTCTCTTTAAGAGAGTGGCAGTGTTTACCTCCAGAGTGTTCTAAGGTTTGCAGAACACTTCTGATTTTTCACTTGCTTCAGCTTTTCTCTCTTGAGTAAAAATCATCCGAGACCATGGTTGATTCTCACCCATTTGCAGCCTCAAATATTGCTAACTTAGAAAAGATAACTTCTTGAATTTACGAAGGCATAGTGACCATACGGCTTTATTTAAATTGGTGAATGTTTTGGAAAGCTAATTCAAATCCAACTCACAGAGGAAGTATTAAAAAAATAAGATGAGACTATAACCTCAATGTCAAGATAGTTTGATTCTTACTAAGTTAGGAAATTACAGAGTACAGTTATGGGAATGTTACTGTTTTTGGATGGATTTCTCTTTTGACATTTGTTTTTACCCTTTTTTATAGTTGATGAAATTTAGGTCAGTGAGTTTGAAAAGCACATAAAAGCAAAAGAAAGCTTATTGAGCAATAAGGTAGCCAAACTGACAATTTATGGCTACTGAAAGTGTAAAGACTTAAGAGCACAGCTAGATTTTTTTAAAAAGGATGTGGGTGATTTTATAATTGTTAACATCTATAGCTTCACTAGTAAAAATCATAATCAGTGCGACGTGATCCCTTGCAGCATTGGCTGACCACCTTTTGTATTTAAGGGAGAAAGCACTGCCTACCTGTCTTACTAAACCAGCATCACAGAGGCAAGTACACGTGACCGCAAAAAGGACATCAATTAAATACATATTTAAGCTTAATCTTATTTGTGTATCCCTTATTCAAAAAAACCAAAACAAGACATTAGCAGCGTTTTGAAATTGAGCAATCAAATTTAAGTGTTAATAAACTCTCTCTCTTAACAATCAGTACGCATGAGTTCTTCTGGGACCCCATTCAAGAGGTTAGGATACTGATGTACCAAAATTATTTTGTAATGAGGACACTCGAGGGCAGGGGTCTCTGTGGTTGCATTTAGAGGGTTCTCCAGTAACGTCCCCATTGCTGAGCACTATGTGGCAGGGTGTATGGCATCTCATAATATATTTCTCTTCCGTGTAAGTCAGTGTCTGAAACAGACCCCCATCACGTAGAGCATATCATTTCATCTCTATGTTCAGCGTAGACTGTGGTAGCTCTGAAATGCACATTGTGGAGTATGTCAACCGAAAACATAAGCCCACAGTCTACGTGACATAATGACTGATTCACAGAGATTTAACCCCAGACTTAGGCAGTAGAGCATCATGAAAGAAAAGACTATGTGTTGGTTATTAATAATTGCTTATTCGTTGTAGACAAACCTTCAGAAAAAGTCATGTGTTCACCTGGATTTTCTAGCCTGACACTCATCAAGTTAAACTCTATATCCCCCAAACTAAGTAGCTCCTTACCTTTGTTTTTTTAACCAAACCACAGAAGGATGTGTTTTATTTCTTAGGAGTTCTGTTTTCTTAATCTAAATGCATTAGCGTCAGTTTAATAAAATAAATTCCTACGTACCCCATGTTTAAGTTTAACAAAACATACAGACTGTAACATCTTATTTGGAGAAGGCAGCCTGATGGAAAAGTGAAAACGGTATATTTCACAATGTCGCTTTTATTTCACAGTATGTTCTTCAACTTAAATAACAGTAAATCTGTTCAAGTCATACATGTTGGAGGGAGGCAAAAAAGTACAGAAAACCAGTCAGAATGTGTTACCTGGGCTACTAGGCAAAGCCAGGATAGTGCATTGTTGTCACCAGTCCTGGGAATCTTTAAGAACATGTAGGTACTTCTCTCTCCTTTACTATCATTTTTCAGTTTTAAGGTAAGGTTTGCATGAAAGATTTAAGTATACAAAAAACAAAAGCCAATATTCCCAGGGGTTTTACAGTGTGAATAAGAAACTCATGTCACATTATTTATAGAAAGTATTTTTCTGTCCTCAAATAGGAACAGGAAAAATTGTAGGTTCTAGGTTTTACTTAATGCCTGTTCATTAAAATCAGTTTTCTTCCTTGTGAATGGAGCTGATGTTGGTATTTTAACCCTAATTTAGAATGTGTATGTTGGAGGGGAATAGAAACTTCATTTACTCTTTTCCTTAGTCTCGTATATACTTTTCTTAAGTATATGACACGCAAACTTTTGTTCTCTTTTACAGCAAAGCTTTAAGAGAAGCAGACCACAGTGTTTAATGAAATGTATTATGATTTAACTATTTATAGAATACAATTAATTTGTACTTAGTCATTTGTAATAATTTAAATCAACTCTCCTTTAAACAGCTGAAATCTTGAATTTTAGTGAACTTTATTTTTGGTCCCTTTACTGGAGTTTTTCATTGGGGATGATGGGATGGGTGATAATACTGTGTAATTTCAGAATCTCAGAACTACTTTTAGATAAGGAGTGCTAGAATTCTGAAGATTTCTTGATTTCCATCTTACGGAACTCTTTCCTCATTGAGTATTAAAAGCTGGTTGAAGTTTGATTCTTCATAAGAAAATGTGAACATATTGGTGACATTAAAATCATCACATGTGTGATTATGGGCTTTTGAAAAAGATGAGATGTTAGTTACAGTGAACAAAACATTGTAGAAATGTATCTGTGCATCACAACAATGAATGGGAAAGCCTGAAGCTTGTGCATTAGTGGGATTCTGTAATCACTCTGGAAACCTAGTTTTGAGACTCTTCCATCAGCGTTAAGGGGAAAAAAAGTTAGTCTGCCTTTCAGGCTACAGGCAGTATTGTAAAGATCTGCTACTTTACATGGACCTCCTGTCTCGGGGCACCATGAAGGCATCTGCTCCTTCTCTCTTTCTTGTCATAAATAGTCCCTTAGGTCTTCGGCTGTCAGCTGGTCTCTGCATGTGCCCCCTCCTCTCCAAGGAATTCAGGACTGGATGAGCACATTTCAGAGCTTAAAGAAATACTGGGGAACAGGCCAAGGTTGGCCACTCTGCTTTCTCTTCTCTGAAAAGTTCTGGCTGCCTTGCCTCATCCCCTTAATAGTTTTGTGGTGTGTGTATGTGGTCCCTTCTCTTTAATCAGATTATAAGCTCTCAGAGGGCAAGAACTATTCCTTGTGTTTTTCTCGTAGTTCCTGGCACATGGTAAGTGCTCAGAAAATATGTGCTTTATTAAACTTGTCCAGGCATTATAACTGGCATGGTGTAAAATATGAAGCCAGTCAACAGCTTCTTAGAAACCTGCTCTGTCTACCTCATAGGGTTGCTGTGAACGTAAAAATAAGAATTGGAAATATTGGAAATAATAGATTCCCTTTGGTGGCAGTCTTCATCTTGTAGCCATGTGAACTGGATAGATAAGAGTGGCTAATTCAGACCGTCTCTGTGTGCCTTACTTCTGTTTGGAACCCTTAGTTTTGTGGTATTGAAGTCGATCATTATTGCAGTCACCTGAAATGTGACTTACGTTTTCTTCAGCCTTCTTGGTAATACAGCGCATGCTGCTACGTGGTCCATGGCAAGGTCATGTGCTCTTGTGATATACTTCAGGGGCACAGCATGGAGTGGTGGAGTGACTTTGTCTGTGACCTTTGGTGCTTGTGTCCTGCTGTTATAAGAGCTTCCCAAATGTGCTCTCAGCCTTTGGATGTTCTAAGGTGTTATTAAGCCCAGGACTAAAGCAGGAAGAGGAGTGCTAGAATTTGTAAACCCAGAGATAAGGCGGTGTGCAGAGAATAGGCACCACCTCAAAGACATAAAACGTGATTTTATTCCTGGCCCTGCAGCTCCCTGGCTGGAACGGCATTGGGAAGGAACTGCCCATCTCCAGTCCTCTATGTCTTCATCTGTGCAGTGGGGATGTTACAGACGAGACCTTCCAAATTCAGTCTGACGGTCTTTGATTCTGGTAACAGGCATGGAGTGAGAGAAGGCATTTCCCATGATGAGTCTAAAAGTGATACTGCAGTGAAACTGCCTGTGTGTGGAAGTAGAAATGCACAGACTTTAAAGTGAGACAGACCTGAGTTAAGATGCTTCCTCAGCCGTCTCTGTCCCCCTATTCCTCCTCACCTGGGAAGTGAGGCGAACCATCCAGCCTCACAAGGGCCTGACTGCACGTGGTGGGTGCTCAAGAAATGTTCTCCTTTTGAGGAAAAATAGGATTATAAAGGGCCCCATTGCTTCACTTTCCATTGCTGCAGTTCTCATAGGTACTTAGTAGAGGTTTCAACATCTGCATTAATTTATAATCCTAAGAGAGGACTTCAGGTAAAATCTTAAATCTTAAGCTTTGTTTTTTTATTTTAATTTTTATTTAAGTGTATCTGGAGAAATGTTGCAAATTCTGCTTAGATTTTATCATGTAAAAAAAATAGAGTGATGAAGCCAGAAATCAGTTATTATTTTAACACAGAAGTGATACCGCTTGGTGTGATAATGCCATTTGGCCATAATTTTTAAAAAAGGAGTCTGAGTTCGCATACTTTAAAGACTTGTTGGTGTATTTCCAGATGAAATAATTTGATGTCTGGGATGTGCTGCAAAATAAAAGGGGAGGGTGGAATGGATGGGGATAGAGATGCAGTAAGATCGGTCATGGTTCCATCATTACTGAAGCTGGATGATGGGTGCAAGGGGGCTTGTTTAACTATTCTGCCTAATCTCATATATGTTTGAAATTCTTTAAAGTAAAATGTTTAAAACAGCTCTCTCAATAAAAATATGAAAAATACATAGGCGTCAGAGGGAGACGGGAAAGAATCATTCCTCACTCAGTCACCCTCGCTCTTCGTGTTCTAAGGCCTGAGGGGTCTGACACAGGGATGGAGCGGACCTGAGTTTCTCCTCCAACCACAAGGGTGTTGGAGCCCTTGGTTTCTCCTCCTCTCTCTCCTCTTGTACAGGCAGGTGCAGTCCTGATCCGCGGGCTTGTAGGCAGAGGGAGGTAGCAATAGCGTGGCTGAGAGAGAGAAGGAGATGGCGTGTTCTGCCCATTTTAAGTGTTCCGAGCAGTTGGTAATTGGGTGATAAAAGACCCCTCTGTGTTACACTGTGGGAGACGGCCTAAGGTCGCTTTACCACAGCCTGGGAGCTCGGGAGGGGACAGGTACGGCAGCGGATAGGTATGGTTCCATGGCTTCTTACCAGAAAATATCAGCCCTGGTCGGACCAGAGATCTCTGAGCGCTCTAATTTTGGAGGTAGGACAAAAGAGAATAATGGTTCTTTCCTCTGGAGGCTTGCAGCGCTTTTGCAAACCATTCAGTAGGACATTCATAGCAAGGTGTTGAAGACATTTCTGTATCAAGGAGAACTAGCGCCGGTAAGGCGACTGTATTGTCATGTCCTCAAGAGCAGAGCTAATGCTTTTTGTTTCTCGTTATTCCTCATCCTCCCAGCGCAGGGAGCTGATGCTTAGGCAGAGCTCAGCAAAGAGCGATCAATTCAGATGCTGTTTATTGTAAGTGGGAGCCAGTGTCAACGGCAGAATTGAGATTTCGAGACAGGTGCCATTTTGGAAAAGCCGCCAATCCTTAGGTTTGCTAAACAAAGAGAAACAGGTGCAAGTGTTGTAGCTGAACCTACATGTGTGCTATGCAGTGCTGATTGGAGACAGGCAGTTACATTAAAATTCAGTGGCTTTAGAGAAAAAAACTCCACAGCACATCTAACTTCTTTTTCCTCACTAAACCACTATGTTTAACTTAACATAAAAGATTTAATATACATGAGTGTGTCAAGGCTTAGTAAGACAGTGTTACTTTAATGACTTTCAGAAGAGCACGAGAAGGCATTATAAAAATGCCACTTGCGTTTCCCTTCCACAGCGCCTCATTATTACCCCCCCTACTGTGGGAACAGGGGCCAGCATAGCTAGTAAATCGGTAGAATTATCTTAGACATATGATGTTGCGTATCACTTAATATTCTCTGATGACCCACTACTTGAGACCTTTTGATCTGTAGTCCAGTCTTTGCATGTCACTACCTGGCTTCAAAGAAAAGCATACGCAGAAGCTATGTTATTGCTAATACAAGAAGACCATTATTTTTTTTAAAAGCAGGAAAAAATATCTGCACTTGCAAAACTCATGTTTTAGGGAAGAGTTGTCCTCCTCTGTAGAAGCAGAGTTGGACTGATTTTAATAATGTCAGAATGGCCAGTAAATGTATTAATAGAAAGAATTGAAAATCAATGAGCTGTGATAGTAATTACAGATAGTACCCAAGGGAAATATAGCAGGCAGCCAGATCCTTTCCCTCGGGCCCTGCCCTGGGCAAAGCTATGAAGCTGATAATTCTTCCCTCCTTCTTTCCCATTAGCAATGTACTTTCTCCTTCAACTTTATTCCCTTCCGCCTGCCATGCAGACACCCTTGACCCTCTGTGCAGTGGTAGTTCCTTGGTATCCACAGATGACCAGTTCTAACTGCAGTCGTATTCATTGAGGCGAATGTGAAATGCTATTCTTTCCAAGCATTATTTGCATTTGCACAGGGTCAGTGCTTTGTAAAAAGGAACATTTTTTGAAGAAATTTCATGCTCTGAGTAATTTGGGAATTTTGATTTGGGGGAAATTCACCTTTCCAAACTATTTCAGCTTATGAATGATTGTGTTCTCCTTCATGTACTAGTCTTTGTAGTAGAATCAGGAAAAAAAAAATCTGGAGCATGAGGTGTGTATTTCTCTATATCTAGGTATGTTTTCTTATACTAATATTTATATACTGATTCATAGTCTATAAAGTGCCTCACAAAAATATCTTATTTAGCCCTTGGAGGACTTTTTGCTCCTGACTGTGACGGATTAACTGCTGTGGGTATCAACCTCCCACCATAAACACTAGAAAACCAGACAAAATACATGAAATGTTTTTCACATATTGGGCAACAGGCAGTTAAGAACTGTGATCCCTGGGATGTGGGACGAGAAAGGGGGTGATTCTACTATTGCCTCAACCTCCTGCCTGGAGGCAAACAGGGAGGGCGGACCCAGAGAGGGTCTTAACAGTCACACCGAGCTAGGCAGGCAGGGTTCGGCATTTGGAGAGGTCAAGGCAATTAATTTTTAAAGAGAACAATAACAGAGAGGACGGGGTTGTACAAAGAGAGGGCTCTGGGGATCTTCAAACTGGTCCCTTTAAGGGTTTTGCTAAGTAATGATCTGCCTGTGTGAGGAGGAAGGCAAGGAAAGAACAAGGATGGCAACGGGTGGAACGATTCTTGGATTTCACATAAAATTCACAAAAACCATATGGGAGAGACCTCTTCATACATGGGCATTTGGTAGAGGTCTCAGAAGGGCCACAGCTTAGTAATGGGGCTGAATTAGTTCCGTCATAGTCTGGTCTGGACCTTTCCATGACAGAAAGGATCAGACTGATCTGCAAGGTCCTTAGTTGTGCCAGAACAAAATCCAGCAGTCTCAAAGGAAGACAGATCTAGCCTTCAATAATGTAAAAGTCACAATGTCTTGGCATTTGATCAAAATTGATCATATAGAAAAAAAATTTAAAAAACTGAACAGAGTCTCAGTGACCTATGGCACAATCCCAAGTTGTCTAATATGTGTACAATTGGACTCTCAGGAGGAGGGGAGGGCCAGAAAAAATATTTGAACAAAGAAATGGCTGGACATGATCCAAATGTGATGAAAACTATAAACCCACAAATCCAAGTTCAGCCCCAAGCAAAAGAAATCACGCCAAAGCATATAATAATCAAATTGCTGAAAACAGGTAATGAAGAGTAGCCTTAACAGCAGCCGGGGGAGAAGGAGGAAATATACCTGACATACAGGGGAACAAAAATCAGACTTCTTATCAGACACCATTCAGGGCAGAAGAAAGAACTTCCTTAGGTAGCAGTAAAAGGACACTAGATAGGAATTTGGATCAACACAAGGAAAGGAAGAGCACTCAAAATGGCAAATACCTAGGGAAATATAAAAGATTAAAAAAAAATTTAGGGGAAAATTGCTCAAAGCAAACGTAATAACAATACATTATAACATATATTGAAGGAAAATGAGTAACAACAGTAGCACAGAAATGGGAGGATGGAAGGAAGGATACTGTTGTGTGTGTGAAGAGTTGTGGTATCATTTGAAGGTAGTCTGTGTTAAGTTAAAGGTGTAACACTGTAAATCCTAGAGCAACCCCCCTACACACACACGCACACACACACCCCCCCCCCACAAAAGAAAACAACCAGATAGTAGCTAATAAATCAATGGTAGAGGTGAATTGGAAACATTTGAAAAGGTACTCAACAGTATTTAAAAGAGAGCAAGAAAAGAGGAAAAATGAACAAAGAACAGTTAGGAGAAATAGAAAACAAATAGCAAGGTAGTGCATTTAAACACAACACCTTGATTATTGTGTGAAATGCAAATGGTTGAAGCACTTCATCTAAAAGACAGATTGTCAGATTGGAATAAAAGTAAGACCCAACTACATGCTATCTACAGGAAACTCCCTTTAAAGATACAGATAGGTGAAAAGTAAAAAGAATCAAGAGTAGTCAAAATTATGAAACAGAAAATGAAATGGTGGCTGTGAGGTGTTAGGTGGAGGCGGACCTCGGGAGTAGTTTGATGAAGAGAGAGTTTCCGTTTTGTGAGATGAAAAAACTGTAGAGCTCTGTTACAACAACAGTGTGAATGCAGTTGACACTACTGAACTGCACATATAAAAATGGTTAAGAGGGTAAATTTTAGAGTATGTATTCATTACCACAATGAAAAATTTTAAAAAAACATTTAAAACCCCAGGGAGCTTATGTTTACAGTTGTCCAAGAGACAGTTTAGTATGGATTACTGAACTGAATGGCTGAAGGAGAACTTCAGCAGGAATTGCTTCAGGTAGTTCAAATCGGAAGGGACTTTTTAAAAACTCTGTTTGTTATAGCAGCAGCTGTGTGTGTGTAAATGGCCCTCTTTTTACTTAAAACGGCCACTTCTTAAATGAAGGTTGGCTTTGACAACACCCTTCTTCTGACCCTGGAGGAAGAAGTTTTATATGAAAAGTGAGGTTACAGTTGAGGAACCAGGCAGGGGTTATGAGTGCCAAGCCTCTGAGCAGCTGAATATTTAAGGATAGCTTGTATTCAGCCCTCCGTATCCGGCGTTCCTCCATATCTGCGTTCCGCATCCGCAGATTCAAGCAAGGTGGATCATGTAGTATTTACTGTTGAAAACAATTGACGCGGGAGAGGACCCATGTTGTTCCAGAATCAGCTGTGTCTGTGTTTAGTCATTCCAGTCCTATTGATTGCCGGTCCTGTCGATCATCCAGATCAGAAACATAATTCTTATGTCTGGTAACATTTTTATCATTGAAAAGTTCAAATATATAAAAAAGCCATCAAGAAGAAAATAAAAGGCATGATCACACTACCTTGAAATAAAAGCTGTTAATAGTTTAGAATTTTTTCTTCCAGGAAATTAATAATTCTGTAATAGACATTCTTTTAAACAAACAAAAAGTAAAAAGATAGGAAAAGATGTATCATGTATACACCAAATAATAACAAAAAAACAAAACTGCAGTGCCTGTATTATTATTAGAGAAAATAGACTTAGGGACAAGGGGAACCAGAGATAAAATAAAACATCTCATAAGATAAGAGAGTCAATTCATTAAGAGGACATAACAGTCCAAGTTGCTTTTTTACCTTAGTAAACCCTTGAGTCAATATAATATTATCCCTATTAGTCATTAAAATTGCAGAGAGATTGTATGTCCAAGGTCACATCACCAGTAAGTAACAGGCATGTAACTGGAGTTCATGTATTCTGAATCAGAATCTTTTCATATGGCAAGCTGTCCTTGATAGTATTATAACTAGTCATCACATTGGAAATGATCTGATTTCAAATAATTTCCACTACAAGATTAATATTTAAGAAAAATTTTAGATCTTATGAAAAGTTTTAATTCAGTACTCCAATAAATGTAGATTTACCAACAGAGGTTCAATGCCCAGTGCACACAGTAGCATGAAATAAATATGAACTTTTGGAATCTCTCTTTTACCTTAATTACATAGGATTAAAAAATATTTTACTACTTACTGTATGTTTATTTTAATATAAAATAATGTTTTCAAAAATTTAATAGTAGGTTAAAATGTGCAAAAGTATTCCCTGCTCATCACATTGGCAAAATTTTATTTCACTGTGTCTCTATCAATTTTAGAAATCAACAAATTGAGCAGAGCTGACAGCACATATTAGATGCACCTTCTAGAAAGCTCTGTCTCTCTGTCATAGTATTTTGAGAACCCAGAATTTCATAAATATGTAACATCAGGATGTCAACAGTTGTTTTTTTTTCATTGCTTTACAAATTATGTCAGAGTCGTCACTGAGGAAAATATATACTTTGCTACCAAGGCACATTCGACCTGGTGATAATTTTGATCAATTTAGCGTCTTGCTGAATGGTCGTGTCTGTGGCCTGTGGAAAAATGAATTTGTCTCTAATCTGCTGGTTAGTCCTTTTTCTTCTCTTAAGGGCATATTGTCAGAAGATTTTCTTAATGAAGAAATATGTACTTCTCGTCAGTCATAAACGAACTGTGAAGTTCAGATGACTCACGGTCCCCATGACCAATTCTATTTCCAACTTTCCAAGTTTAATTTCACTGTTATGCTCTTGTCATAACTAATTATATCTTTTTCAATAAAGCCATGCACCTAATGATTGAGATTATTTAGTCTTAAAGCCTATATCTACTAAACAAGACAATCTTATTGATCTTTACAATTAAGATAAAGAATGTACTGTTCTTAGGTTCGTTTTTTAAAGACCTCGGTTATGTACTTTTTAACTTTCAGATTGAAAGAAATTAATACAACTGTGGGTTCAAAATCTGCAACCTCCCTTGGCTAAGTCAGTTATAACAAGGTAGTAGAATAAGTCTCTTGGGTCACTTCAAGTGATAAATTTCATATAAAGATGAGTATTCAAACCATTTACAAATGAATCATCAATATATTACTCTGTTTACTGAAAAAAATAAAGAGGCAAAGTGTTTGAGGTGAAGTATTTTCTATGAACAATGCAGTGGCTACTGGCACCTTTTAGGGACCTGACAGTCTGGACATTATTTTCCCTCCCATACGTATGACCTTCTCAGGTATAAGATCATATATTTTTTTCCCCCAGTGAATATTGTACTTACTAAAAATTTATATATTTTGCTGAAAATTTCTTCAGTCTTTACCATGAACTATTTTGCAAAGGAACGTAATTTTCATACCCATCATCATTATTAATATGGTAAATAAATACCAATGATATGACAAAACTCTTAATGTCTATTGTTTTATCAAGTCATAAGATAGATGTAGAGACAGTTATCTCTTTCCATTCACCTTGCGTGACTGTATACTCTCAATTTGCTCTCATTTCCCTCCCAACAAATTTTATTTGCCACAGTGACTTCTGATTTCCACGTTGACATTCCATAAATATGTAAAAGTGGAGATTTTGCCTTTGTCCTCTTTGGATTATTGTTCTTGGGGTACATTCACATTTCTATGCAGTGTTTTTGAATGACTGAAACGTTTCTGAGAAGGATGTGAAACATTTTCCTATATTTAAATTCAGGTGTAATAAAGGTATAGAGTTCAGCTGGGTTAATGAAATTATATACATAACGCTTAGCATAGTACACTGTGTATTAAGTAATCAATAAAAAGCAACTGCTCTTGGAGTTGTTATTGTTAGTCTGAATTTCTCCTTAATTTCATTATGTAAAGTACGTTGCATATGTAAATTAAAATATATGTTCATTTATTCACATGGATTTTGGTGATGCTCCAAAGTCACACTGTTTCATATGACTCCATTATCAATTAAAAAATGGTACTGTCAATTTATGTTTACACAATAGAGATAATATATATTGTGTTATTAACACCTGCCTTTATGCATAATTCACATTTAAAAATAAATCTTTAGTTCTGTATTCTTGAATTTTACTCTGAAATACTATATCTTATTGTATGCCGCTAACTTTCCTTAAGCATAAAGAACAAGAAACAATTGTTACTGTAGAAAGCACTTGAAATTTTATTCAGAAGCATATGTGGCCATGATAGTTAAAGAAGTAGTGGTTTAAAAATAACTTTCTATTTTGTAAAACAAAACTGAACTAACTCTTTTCTAGTGAATATTTATAAAGTATTTTATTTCAAACTCCTATTTCCACAAAGACAAAGTTATATTGCCACCATTCAAAATCTCCATTGTCTTGGAAAATGTTTCTTCTACAAAAGTATAGGAGAACTATATAAGAGGCAAAAATAGTACATGCTATGTAATGCGACCAGTTTCCTAAATTAGTATCTTTTGTTTTTTCTTATAGGTAAAATGATACATATTGTTATGCTATAACATTCTGAAATCACTGGGGAAAAAAGTCACCAAGTAGTTGATATTATTAGTCTTTGAATCACATGGGTTATTGTGTTTATGCCTTGTGAAATGTCTTGCTATTATAAGAGACCTATGGTCTTTGTTAGAAAAGAGTAAATTGTTCCCAAATGAAATGAAGTTATACCTACATGATCTGACTCTCCTTTATGTAGCTGACATTATTCACGAAAACTTCTCAGCCTGCCCATTATCAGAATGTGTAGTGGCCCTTTGTGACTGCCTGACATCTTTTGTTTATCATCTTGACTTTCTGTTAGCTTCCCATATTGTGATTCCAATTCCCCTGATAGAATCTTTAAAAATAGCAAAACCAAAACCAAGACACCCTGCAGTTCCTAGACTCTCTTGCAGCTAGGACTTGTTGCCAGTGAGTTGCACCACCCACTAGAGGGACACAAGAAGGAGGTGGTGCAAGGCTGCTGCTCTTTGGGTGAGTGCAGTGGCAAGAACTTCCGGCTTTTGGGGGAGGTTGTAACAGACTTTTTGGCATCAGATGCTGGAGGACAGTAGTCGTGGAATTTTCACTGGAGGAGACCTGAGGTGTGGTTGGGCTTTCTTCCACCCACATTGTTCCTGGCTATGTAGTATTTAAGCCTGGTCCTCTGACGTACCAAGAAATTTTCTGAACTGATATTTTAAAAAATATATTTCTCTCCACTGAAACTACTCTGAGTGGGTTCTGTTTACAGCTGATACAATGAGGTCTACTCACTTTCCTGCTTAAATATTTTGGGACTTACCTCAGTGACTCTCCATGGTTAAGTGTGTGGGCTCTAGAGCCAGACTGGCTGTACTTATGTCCTGTCTCTAACATTTTTTCTGTGACCTGAGCAAGCTACTTAATCTCTGTCTTATTTTCTTCGTCTGTAAAATGGGGATTATAAGAGTACCTACCTACTGGAGTTTTGGGGAAGATAAAGGAGTTAATGTATATTATATCCATTTGCTGCCAGCTGTTGCTTCAACCTAATACTGTCTCTGTTCCTGTAGTTTGTTTAGGTCATCGTTATCCTCCAAGTCCCAGGACAAAAATCTCTCTTCCATAAAGCATTCCCATTGATCTCTCTCTTTGCACTTTTATTGAATCTGTCTGTAGTCACTACCCACCCAATTTAGCACTTAATTGAGCTCAAATTGCATGATGCATATTAACTCTCAGCTTGATTTCAAGCACATTTATTTGTTAATTCAGTCTCAGAACAATCATTTATAGTGCTGGTTGTTAGGGATCAAGGTATATAGCCTGACTTGAAAGAACCCCGTGGTTTATTAGGAAGATGATCCTAGTATTAAATTTCCCCAAAAGACTAGTTGTGGAGGGTGCCATTTACGGGTACTCCTGAGGGCCTGGTCCTTTATATCATCTCGTCTCACATTCCTGGTTGTCCCACAGTGATCATCTCCACTTCACTAGCGAGGGCAGAGTAAAAGAAGTATAATTCATCCCTCTGTTTGGACAACGAACTTTGTTACTTGTACTATGAGGGAAGGATGCTGGTGTAGTACTGAGCATGGGTGATCCATGCTCTTTGGGACTCTCCCACTGTTAGCTGACCTACTGGCTTCTCTCCTTCTCTTCCTCACCTTCTCATTTATGTTATTCTCCACTTTTGCTGTGGTACTGAATTTTCAAGCCTGTTTGGCTGTGCCAGAATTCATTGAGATAAATTTGGAATTATCGATACTTGTTCACATAAAAGCTGTGTTATAGTTAAGTGGCTAGACGTTTGAGTTTCATGCTTCACACCCTTTCAGATTCTTTATGCCATTTCATTTATCCAGTATGATTTCATTATAATTCTGTGTAACGCTTTGGGAATCATCTATGGGATTGCTTTGGGCCCATTATTTTTATGGACCCAGAGTGTTGCTCTGTCATGTTCTCATTTGGAGTCTTAAAATGGTGTGAGTGTGATTCTAGAGACGCTCCTTTTTACTGAAATCATACAGTCCTATAGATGTGCAGTGAATTGAGCCTGATTCTGCATAGCTACAATTACTTGGGTAATTCAAGCAGAGAAACCACATGCGCTTGAAACCGAACCATTTGTTGTGTCTTTCACGAGTTAGAGTGATTTAGTCTGATTAGTTTTGCAAAATAAGTTACCCTTCTGCAACACCTTTGGTTCTCAGTTATTTATTTATACATTCATTAAAAAAGATACTGGGGGAGGGCACTGAGTAGATATACCTGGGAGAACCCTGAAAATATGAAGTTAATGTGTATATATCAAGTTTTAGGAGATGACACTTTGTTATGTACTGATGTACTTTGCTGTTTAACGAGCTGGTCATGCTATCCCTGAGTACCCGTCCACATCTGTGAATGTCCTTTTCATGCTTCAGAGCAGTTTCCTGTGCATTATACCTTGATGTCTGTATCAATTCAGTGAGAAGGTCAAATAGGAAGAGCTTTGCAATCACCATTTTTCACAATGGAAAACTGAGAAATTAAGTTGGTACTCAGGAGCAGTGTGGTTTGTTAATCCCAAGGGATGGCCAGAGATTGCAGGGTTCTTGTGTGACACTAATGGTGAGATTGTGAGCCGCGTTGAATCGGTGGGAGGTTACGTCAGTCTCTGGATTCAGAAAGCTAGGGCACGGAAGGCAGCGTTTTTCAAAGTGTGGTCTGCTGCCCATGGCTTCAAAGTCTCCTGCGTTCCTACCCCAGACCTACCAAATCAGAATCTCTGGAAATAGGAAAAAACCAATCTGGGTGTTCAGCAGATTCCCCAGGTGATTGTCATGCTTTTTTTTATAGCCTTTAGAGAACCGCTGATACAGAGTGAGGTAATAGGGTCTCTGGTTCATTAGGCTACTTGTGACTATGACTTCTGAGGTGCTACCGTCTAAATCACAGAACCTCCCTTTGTCTTGGAGCGAAGGAAGGCCTCAGATGGTTGCTGTGACCCTCTGGGAAAGTCTGCCTGGCCGATGCACTGGGTTTGTTAGAGAAGCCAGTGGGTGTTGCAGTCTGGAGGCAGCTTAGGAATTTTTAATACCTGAAATTGATTAGTGGATGCATGTAAACCCTGAATGGCACAAATGATTCCTGTAAAACTCAGTGAGGGTTGTGGGACGTTGCATAAGAAGTATAGTGAGTAGGATACGGGTAGTTCTGGGCCCACTTTCTCCAGCAGCCTTTGAGCTCCTGTGGAGCCCAGTGAATTCCCATTGTCAGGTTCCAGCACTGTATTTTCAAGTTCTAAGCCAATTACCGTTGAATGGTGAGAAATGTACTTAACTCTGTCTTTGAAGAAGTAGTTCACATTTCAGGCATTGACATTTTATTTTACATCTTCTCTACTAAGAGAGTGAATGGCTCATTTGGAAGTTAAAAAATATTTGAACTTTTTAAAATATTGATTTTATAAGTGCCATAACTTAGAAGAGGAGACATGAAAATTGGCATTTAAATGATGTCTCCAAAGATTCCACCTCTTTTGTACAGAATGAGACTCGCTATTGGAGTGAAGCCGCGGTGTCAGATTCTGAATTCACCCCTGAGAGCCTGGTGGTGGGGGCTGCAGAGGCTGAGGAGCTTCACATAAAGCCGCCCTGCAGAGGGGCCGGGGTTAATATTCACTCTGTGCTCTCCGGGCCAGTCAGGAGCTCCAGCACATGATTTTTCTAGGGTAAATTTTTCTAATTACTCATCTGAATAGGTGTCCTTTTCTGATATTTTTTTTCAAACAACAAAGGGCTTTGGGGTTAGCCGAAGTCTTGCACAATACTTATGATAATGCATGAAGTAGGTTCTTGACAAATGTTTATTTTGTTTTATTTTATTGAGCCTGACTAGAAGTCTGAGATTCTGTGTTTATGTTCCTGTGACACGGTTTTCGAGGTTTTGCTGTGTAGAATCCTGATTCTGTCACCTCTGACATGGATGGTCCAAGAGTCCGCCTTTCTCTTGGCTGTAAGAAGAGATGGATCACATCCCCCTGACCTGAACAAATAAATGAACAAATTTTATCAAATCTTAAAAGACCCATGTCACCCTATTCCCCTCTCTCCCTTTCCGTCTCATTTTCTAAAATCCAGTCTCTGATGTCCCTTTGGCAGTGCAGTTTATCTGCCTTTGTCACTCCTTAGCAATCAGAGATGAGTGTAGGTGACAGTTGAATGTTAGCATGACAATCAACACAAGTACCCCAGTGCCTGTTTTTTTAAGTTGACGTTTTATTTTTTTAAGATGGAAAATAATTGTCTCATAAATATTGCGTGTGTGTGTGTGTGTGTGTGTGAGAGAGAGAGAGAGAGAGAGAGAGGGAGGGAGTGCAAGCAAGAGAGAGACAGAGAAGAAGTCTAGGACACCTTAGCTAAAGGAAAGGAGAATAATGACATTTATTTAAATAATCATGGTTTCAGAAAAATCTGCCAGAACTACTGAGAACATGGTAGTTTTAACTTTTCTGAATAATAGAAATAATATTAATAGTAATAGCTTAATTCTCTATTTTCCTTTTTCTTTTAATACCTGGCAGGCGACTTTTTGTTTAGCCACAGGAGAACAACCCTGACTTGTGAACACTCTTTGGAGACCTGTGATAACTGGTGAACTCTTTCTCTTGTTGGCAAAACAGCAGCAGTCACTTATAATTTCTATCACTGGTATTAAGTCTGGCTGAAATAATCTTGAGGTGAGAACAGTACTGCTGTTGTCTGGAGTTTTTAGGAAAATTAGAATCATTGAAGAAAAACCTGGCAAAGCCTTTGTTAATCAAATGTCTCAAAACTTTTTACACAATAGGCTACCTTCATGATTTTTCTGGGTCTTTTCCATGGATACAGAAATGTTAAGCTCATCTTCAGTCCTGTAGTGAACTTGAAATACACAAGCGATCTATTTATGACATCAAGAGAGTATCTGTAGGGTTTCCAGCATAGCCCATTGAAGAGGGAGGAAAGAAAAAGGCAAACACAGCTTTGACCCTCAATTCGTATGTAAAATCTTTAAGGCAAAGACAAGAATCAAGTGATTTTCAGTATATATAGAATATGAAGATTTTACTCCTTGGAGGTAATGTCAATATAAATGGAAAACAATTCAGTTGAAACTAGACAATAAATTCATTCAGTTAAATGGAAAGTAAGTGCCAGAAAACATCATCCAATAGTAGAAATTAGATTACTTGTACTGCTCGAAGCATAGGACTTCCCTATGAAAAAAAAGAGATTTTGTATAATGTTATTTATTGGTCCTGCAAGCGCACAATAGCACGTCCACAGATTCCGAAGCTCCTGTTTTCTTTATAACTTTTGGGTGTGATAATAGAGTTTTAATATTTCTTTTGATCCATATCAGATGAAGAGGATTCTTCCTTTTACCTGAAAGCAGGGTACGGAAGATAACTGAAATAATTTCAAAAGACATGGTATCCAGAAAGCTTACCACATGGCTTTTCAATACGTGTGCTATTTATTTACTCCATAAGGGAGGTACTTTTAAAATACTTGAGTTACTCTGACACTAATAAAGCTAAAAAAAAATTGAGTTTATCTTAGGAGATATTATTGAATTGACAGGGCAGGTGAGACCAGTGTTTATTAACAGATATTTGTTTTAGTCTTTTAACGTGTATGATTACATTTGATTCTTACAGTGACATCTTCAGTTGAGGAAATCAAGTCTCCGAATGTATTAAGTGTCCCATCTAGCATCAAATCTTAGGAGTGTTCTTTCAACTATACACAGAAAATGAAAAAGTGCTATCTTAAGTGTATTCTCTGATAGACATGTAAGATAGGGAAACATAATGTGTAAGTATTCATTGCCTACCCTTTTTGCCAGCTTCTTTTATGTTGTGGGCCTTTGTTATACAAAATCTGGATAAGCAGAGAAAGAGGACTTTTGGGGGTGTGGGTAGAACAGATAGAACAGGGAAACCAGCATGCTTTCATTTATTCTGGAAAGGTCAGAGCATTGTTGCTGAGGGAGAGAATAATTGATTTTGAAAGCATGTGTGGAGATCAGGGTAGGGAGATGGCGCATAAGAGCCAAGAAGAAAGCTTTGGTGAGTTTGGATAGAGAGTTAAAAAGTAGTGGGCAGGGAGGGGTAGATCTGCCAAGCGTTTCATTTTTTGAAAATGGAGGAAAGGGCATTTTGCTAGTTTGTGTATTATGATCACATTTTAACTTTTAATTTTTTGTCCAGAGACTTGACTACACATCTAAATTGTTTACTGAATATCGGATTGGAATTTCCTTAAAGAGGAGATTGCCATCCCTGGCCCATGCAGTAGCTCACCTCCACATGGGTTACAATGTATATTTAAAAGTAAATGCACACATGTCCACACACACACTCATGCACACTACATATATACATGTATGTATATAGTTATACATATGTAAATATATGTTATATATTTATGCATACACACAGAAAATACGAATATATATGTGTACATATTTGTATATGTATTGATTTATTGAACATTTATATAACTTATAGTTATTTTACACATCACATAAATAAATTCATATGCACAAACACCAAATTCTTCTCACAGTATTGGCAGTGTTGTATTGTTTAGAACAGGCTTTTCAACCTACTTTACATTTTTCCAAATTGGAAGGGGAAGAGGTGCCAACATTGGAGCCCCTGACAGGAGATGGAGAAGATCCTGGCAGTGAAAACCCTCAGTGGAATCTGGGGTAACTGCTGCTGCTGGCTGGACTTCCTTTCTTGCCATATAGTGAGAAAATTTAGGGGAGAAAGATTTGTAAGAGATAAAGCATTGATAGCAGCAGTCAGCTTGGATGTCTCTCAGATGAAGTTTGAGAATCTAAGGATACAACAAAGTCAGTTGGAGGGCAACCCTGATGTACTAGAACACGCCTCATATGAGGAATGAAAACATTTGCTTTTCAACATGGCAAATCCTTGGGGAGTTATTTTGCTTTTCATGGTGTATTGAGTATAATACCCAGAGTTCTGGATGCATTCAAATGGGATGCTAAGGATTAATTCATGACAGCATGGTGTATTATGTTAATATCAATAATGTAGTTAGAAATTGCATTAGTAAAATGCAACAATAAAATAAGCAGGATCATTTGACCCATTAGGACAAACTGCAGAGTAATGTAGCCAATTTTTATTTGTTGAGGGAATTTTAAATGTTTATGCAATGTAGGCAAAAAAAAAAGGTTCATTTAGTTTTCTATCTACGCTGTTCTATTGATGGATTGGATTTAGGATTTAGAGAAAGACAGCTTTCTTCCGTATGTCAAGATAAGCAAAGTCAACAGGGAAAATCCACGTTGCCTCTGTGCAGTCTAGAGAGATCATACCCTTGAGTCGTCGTAAGAGAGTCAGCGCTAGGTCTTGCTGTCGCAGTCAAAATTCTATCAGTCAAAATTCTATCATGGGGGTCAGCAGATTTTCTGGGGTATTGATCCCATTTGTGGATAACCATTCTAGAAATGTTCATGACACTTCTTGAGTGGCTCAAATTTTAGTTAGGAGCTCCCTGCATTAGAATTCTTGAAGAAACACCAGGACTTATTCTTTGAGTTCTGTATCAATTTTGAGGGTTTTTAAAGCAACCGTTTGGCATCTGGGGGCCTCCTTCAGCCTGGGCTGCACTCCTGGGGTAGTTAACAAGGACTTCCGTTGGCTCTCGAAGCCCAGGGTAAGACCTGCTCTGTGAGTTACTACCCACAGTTTGATCGCAGGGCACCCATTTTGCTTGTGGCATTTGGTGGGTGTTCTCCAGAATCTGACTGGTTTTCAGAAGAGTCAAGTCGACCATCCATTCAGAGATAATGGCATGTTTCAGACCTTCAGGACTTTGGCAGCACAACTCAAAACAGAGGAATTAAGAGTAAATTAGGCAACATTAAAGAGTCTAATAGGAGTAGGGTTTAGAGCACATCAGTGGAAAAGCTCAGTAGCAAATAGGGTTCCCTTAACAATTCTGAGGTCTGGCAGGCGAAATCCAGTGTCTAGCCAAACTCAGGATCAGGTGGTAGGAAACAAGTCCTTGATGAATAATTCTTTTACTGGCAGTCTTTCTTTTTTTCTGGTTTTGATTGTTAAGTAGCTCTCTAAAGGTTCTCTTTGCATTGGGTAAAGGGCTTAAATCTGAACAAACTTGGATTCTATGTAGTTCATATCACAGGGTCTGTGTTTATTTCTTTTGTTATCAAGTATTAAAATGTGTCAAGTATTGGGACTTCCCGGGCAGTCCAGTGGTTAAGATTTTGCCTTCCAGTGTAGAGGGTACGGGTTTGATTTACTGGTGGAGGAGCTCAGATCCCACGTGGCCAAAAAACCGAAACATAAAAAGAAAACAGAAGCAATATTTTAACAAATTCAATAAAGACTTTAAAAATGGTCCGCATCAAAAAAATCTTTTAAAAAAATGTATCAAGTATTAAAAGTATTAATATAGTCCTGTGTAAGAACTCTTGTATAGTACAAGGGGATGAGATGAGAAATGTGCCTTAAGTTGGTAGACATTTATGTAGTTCACCTACATCATAGAGGGGAGAATTGGGCTTTTCTAGGAGCAATCTAAGAGAGAGAACAGTAGAAATACTGTAGACTGAATGTAGACATTCCAGTGATGGAATCTCAGGGTAGAAACCTATTGCCATGGAAACAAAGATTTGAGTAGGAGTAAGAAGAGGTAAGGATTGCAGAGGGAAGTATATTTGGAAAAAATGAAGGAAGGAAAAATAAGTTTTCAGTTTTAACTCACTTATCATTGTTTGCCGAGTCAGCACTCACTTTTGTACTGCCCGCCTGGTCCTTTTCACTCACAGTCTTGTATGTAAAATATATATATACGTGTATATGTTTAACTAGACTAAACACTTAAAGATTAACTGCTCTTTAACTAGACTCAGCTTTTTTACTAGACTCCGCTTTTTAACTAGACTAAGCCCTTAAAGACGTAAATAAAGGTCAGGAATGATGTCTTTCTCATTTCTTGCTGTGCCTTCACAATGGAAAAGCTCAACAAATGTTTGATCACTATTTTTCATTTAATTTCAATGTAAAAGTGCCTTCTGATCACCAGTTGTGTATAAGGCATTGTCCTAGGTGCTGTAGGCACACCAAGTACATAATACATAATCTCTGATACGAAGAGAGTTTATACTCAGAAAACAGAATGAGGTTGCAGCAGGAAGAAGAATATTAGCTAATGTGTATTTATTACTGATGTGCTAGATTTAGCACTTTACATATATTATTTCATTCAATTCTTCTGGTAAACCTGAGGGTTAGATATTATTATCCTCTTCTTCCTTAAACAAACTGAGTCTCAAGAAAGATATGCCAATCATTGTGATAACTACAAGTAGATGGCAGGGTTCACCTTGGTGCCTGGTGTAAACCAAAGGCAGGCTCTTAAATATACCTCTGTGGTGCCATCATATATGTATGTGATAAGCAGTATGGGCAAGTATAAATATATGGGTTTTAAAAACTATTAAGAGATTTCTGAGCATGGAGTGACTATTTCTAGTTTAGAAGATCTGGAAAAGCTCCAAAGTGATGACAACTGATATACACCAGGAAAAGGTTAGTACAGGCATGAGAGGAATCAGTCTCAGTAGAGGGAACAGCATCAAGAAGGGTGTTGAAATTTATTAGTATAAGTGTCTGCCTCCGAGTACGAATGATATGTGCCAACTGTTTTAGTATCTCTTATAAAAAATAATCATTTTTTAGCATATAAAGTGGACGCTAAGAAAATGGAGTGTTCTCCCAAGTCAGGGCCAGTCAGACACTTAGTACGCAACACATACTGGACCTCAGATGGTATATGTTTGGTGATGCTTACTCAAATTTGGACAGTAGTTAGTTACAGAGTTTCATTTAAAGACATGATTGTTGTTTGACTTAGCTGGGTACAGTAGTGGCCCAGGGAATACCAGTGTTCACGTTCCTACCTTCAAAATAATTGTTTACAACATTTTATTGCCTTGAAAGTGTTTTATACCTGTTAATTGGGGGCAGATGAAGTTAACAATTAAATAAAAACAGTTATATCACTGTAAGATCTCAAAGCCAGTCGTAGAGTACTGAGAGCAAGATGCAGACATTCTGCTTCCTTATGTCCCATTTCTTTGTTAAATATTAATACATTAATTTATACGGCCACAGTCAGCCACTGACACTTCTGCTTCATCTCCCCATACATCAGAGTTACGTGACAGTACTTAAGCCTTCATTTACAAAGTAACTAGCACGTTCGGGCTAATTCATCAAAACACTTCCTAATGGTTCTCATTTAAATATTAGGATTGCTCTTTTATAGGCAGAGAATAGGCGGCAAAGACGTGGACAGTCTTTATTTACATTGAGTATAAAGCATTATACCTAGAATGTTTCGTTCAACATAATGACATTAATTGCATTCTGGATTTTTTAAATTTTGGGGTTCTGCGATGGTTGAAGGGTCGTTTATTGCAGAGGAGACAGTCTGTTGTGGCTCTTCTGCCATAGGCAGCTAGAGATATATACTAGATTTGACAGCTCTGGTCCTTGTGGTCTATGTCAGTTCTGGAATTAAATAAGTCCATAGTTTAATTAGTTGTTATTTCTCTGAGTTACTATAAAAAATAGTAGCCATTATGTTAGATTATTAACTTTTTAAAGCCTTTTTTTGTGTAGGTAACAGATCGTCACCAAATTGGAATACTATTTATTTGTCTGTTTCACACGGGATTTATACTTCTTAATTATCACAGTCACATCACCCCACACATCATCTAAAAAAAATCTATGCAGATCAGCAAGAACAGATGAAACCGTAAAACCTCATGCTTTAGACGTAATAGGAAGACAGAACACTACAAACTTCAGATTATCTGCAGTAGGAAGGTCAACACCAATGTCTAGAAAAGATATTTCTTATTTCCCTTCTCAAGCCTTTGTGAAGGACTGGGTTTTTCATAAAATTATACAGAAAAGCGAAGATGTAATTGAGCTACAGTCAACCCTCAAGAGAGAAAATCAGTCCTAAATTCAAAAACACTGAACAAGCGGCCTGGGTAGCTCAGAGCACTGACTGCAGGGAAAGGATTTAAAATGCGTGCGACCCATGCCAGCAGTCTTGGAAAGGCAACACATCTGGGGAGAAGGAGCGGGAGGCTGAATAATGGCCCCTAAAGATATCCATGTCAGAATCCTCGGAACCTTTGAATTTTACTGTGTTTTCTGAAAAACGGACTTTGTAGATATGATTACATTAAGGCTTATGCGATGGGGAGATTATCGTGGATTATCTGGGGGGGGGGCCCCTAAGTGACAGCATGAGTGCTCTTATTAGAGGGAGGCAGGATGGGATGTGACCGCAGAAGAGAAGGCAATGTGAGGACATGGACCTGGAGTGATGCCCACACAGGCCCAGGAACACTGGCAGCCGCCAGAAGCTGGAGCACTAAGAATAAATTCTCACCTAGAGCCTCCCCCAAAGCAACCAGCTCTGCTGACACCTTGATTTTAGCTACATATGACTTATTTTAAACTTCTGGATTCCGGAACTATAAGAGAATATAAATTTCTGTTATTTTTATGCCATTAAATTTCTGGTAATTTGTTATAGCGTCAAAAGGAGACGAATACAGAGATGAAATGGGAAATTTGCCGTTGGGAACTCCCTGGTGAAAGCATGAAGAGCAGAGGGGAATTCAGGCTCCTGAAAGACACAACCCACCAGAAAGTAGATGGAAAGCACACAGCTCCCACAGCCCATCATCTGCACAAACCATTTCTTGGAGAAATGTTTGTATGTTTTACAGTGTACACGTTTTGTACAGTTTGTGCAAATTAAAGTACATTTTTGCTACACTAACAGAAGAGGGCACTCTTAATCTAAAATTGTATTAATCACTCCAAACTACCACCATTGTTCATGAAATGGAATTATAAACAGTCTTCAGAACTATTCTAAGATGAAAACAAAATGAGAATCAGAACCTGTTAGTTGATGAAAATTCCCCTCATAGTGCCAGCCATAAAGTAGGGGAAGACTGTAACACAGCACTGCAAACTGAATTAAATATTCCTAAACAATTATTTGGGACTATAAGGGGGGAAAACCTTTATGTCAAAACTTTAAGCACAGAAATGGACGGAAAACAGGAAGAAGTGAAACACAACTTAATTAAACCTAGGAAAGAAACAGAAATAGGTAAAATCGTAAGCAGTATTGTAAAGACTAAATTATAAGATGCTCAAGGTGGGGAATGGATTAATATAGGAAAACTTAATAAGGCGCATTGAAGACATAGGCAAATAACTAAGAGAATGAAAATAAGATAAAGGTAAAATTAGTCGCACAGAAAGTTGTTGAAATAGACAAGCAGAGAAGATCTAGCCTATGGATAGAGAAGAGAAGCAAAACAGTGACGCAGAACTAACATTTAAACTATAACCCAAAAAAACTTTCTTGAATTAAAAGACGACCTGAAGGTACACATACTGGAAGGGATTTCCGAGTAACTAGGAAAATTGACAAAGAATGATCAACTCATATATTTCCTAGTAAAAGCAGTGAACTTTAAAGCAAATAATCTTATAATCTATAGCAGGGGTTGGCAAACTACATTTAGTGGCCAGTTTTTGTGTAGAATTCAAGCAAAGAACTGTCTCTGTGTGTATTTTCAAAGGGTTACAAAACAAAAATATGTGGCAGATAACATATGTGGCCTACAATGCCTAAAAGAATTTATTACTTGGTTCCTCACAGAAAATGCTTGCTGACTTCCAGCCTACAGGCAAAAACAAACAAATAAAAAATCAACCAAATAATTGAGAAGTAATTAGGAGGGCATCAGACATCTCTAAAGAACATGCAAAAAGTAGCAGCAATTCAAGAAATTCAAGTGTGAATTCAAAGTGTGAACCATGAGTTTTATATCCAGCCAAGCTCTTCATCAAGTATAAAGCTATAGAAAAACTGTTCTAAACATGCAAGAGCTCAAGGACTTCAGCATCCAGTGAGCTCTTCTTGAAATGTTAAGAGAATGAGTTTTGGCAACCAAGAGATGACTGGGAAAATTTTGGCAAAATGATGTGAGAGTGAACATTTATATTTACTTGTAGTTCTAAGCCTGAAAAAAAAGGTGGGTCCATGAGTGGGAGAATAATACATAGATGTTCTGACAATGTTGAAGGAAAGCATTCATTAAATTTGAACATGGACTGTGGGTTAGATGCAATTATTGACTTTGATAATTAGATTATGGTTATGTAAGAGTGTACCCATTCTTAGTGTATACATGCTGACATGTTAAGGATAAAGGGGCAGTATATCTGAAACTTACTCTGAAATGTTCAGGAAAAAAATGGATATGTTTGTACACACGTATGTAATTGTGTGTGTACGTACCTGTATACACATTTATGTGCGTGTATGTCTGCAAATGCTTTTAGATAGATATAAATATATAAAGAGATGGATGGTTAAGCAAATGCGTATAGTCATGCACAAATGCATGTAAAAAGAGTGACATTTTAAAAACCCAGGTTGAAGGATATATGGGACTTTTTTTGTATCTTGTTGTAATTTTCATATAAGTTTAAAATTATTTCGAAGTAAAATGTACCCAAAAAAACGACACAGAGGGGGTCATGAGAGAGTGTGCTCTCATAGCATTTGTGTAATGTCTCCTGCATTTTTTTCCCCTGGAAGAAAGAACATGAAAGTGGAGGCCCTTCTCTGTGGCGTCCGCCAACCTTATTCTGGTTTTCCAGTCTCACGCTTACAGTCAAAAGCCAGCCAGAGAATTTAGCTATTTTGATATTTATAACTTTGTAGATGCTCATTTCTTTTTGGAGGAAAAAAATTCATTTGCTCATTCAACGTATGTTTATTGGGTGCACTATTCTAAGTGCATTGGAGGTAGGAGTTAGTGAAAGTGTCTCATTTTAGTGAAACTCCTAAGCCTGAAACATACCCTCCAGCCCTCCAGCAGTGAGGGTCTGTACCACCGGGCTTAAGGTCCCAGAGGATGAGTGGATGGGTCTTCTTGTGGCTGCCAGGACTCTCGGGAGGATGAGCTGCCCGGGAAAAGTGGGCTTGTGAGAGGTAGACCAAGGAGGACACAGCCAGGGCTTTGTGCTGGTGGATCTAAGAAAGTCATCACAGCCGGGGTGCAAGAGAAAGACCTTCAATGGGAAACCCAAGGGAAGAGGAACAGCTATCAGACGTTAAGTCAGAAATGGGATTTAAAGTTGGTCGAAGTAAAGTGGTTTGGGATATTCACTGGGAAAATCAAGGTCCATGGGCCATTTGTTGATGTTGGCAAGAACAAGCTAGTCGGCTTACAGACCCAGGGCTGGGCTGGCCAGGGACCAGCAAAGATGAAAAATCAATTCATTTAATTCATAGAGATGCAGTGCAAATGGTTTCTTACAAAACACTTGACTGCGCTCATCCTTTTTAACTGACATTTTTCTTTCAACAAGAAAAATACTTGTAAAGCTGTTTCAGATGCCATTATAGTGTGTATTGCTGTGGTTAGAAGTTTGGCATATACTGCTTATATTGTATCATTTTTAAAGAGCTATAGTTAAAACAACAGATGAAAATATGCTGATGGTAATATTAATTTATACATAAAAGTGCTTTTAAAATATAAATAAATTTTAGCAACGTGTGTTTTATTTGGAAGGTATGAAAAGCTTGTTTTTGTGTGTGCTAAGTTCAAATCTGCCCTTTTGGTCATCACCAGCGTCAGTGCTTGCTTTTTTTTTTTTTAAGATTTATTGATTGATTGATTGATTGCTATGTTGGGTCCTCGTTTCTGTGCTATGGCTTTCTCTAGTTGCGGCGAGCGGGGGCCACTCTTCATCGCGGTGTGCGGGCCTCTCACTATCGCGGCCTCTCTTGTTGCGGAGCACAGGCTCCAGACGCGCAGGCTCAGTAATTTGTGGCTCGCGGGCCTAGTTGCTCCGCGGCATGTGGGATCTTCCCAGACCAGGACTCGAACCCGTGTCCCCTGCATTAGCAGGCAGATTCTCAACCACTGCGCCACCAGGGAAGCCCCCAGTGCTTGCTTGTATTGGCTGAGCCATCCAGTTGCGTTCCATCACAAAGGGTGAAAATCCACTCATGGTCACTTATATCAGTGGAAGGACAGGGTTCTCGTATTCGTGCTTAGACTCGCGCAGTGCTGCTCCTGCTGGTCTGCCTGCTCATCAACAGAACAGACAGCCAGGCTGGGCAGAATGCAGACCATGACTTACAGGTGATGATTAAAATGATGGCAAATCTGAGGAATAGCCCAGGTCCCTGTATTGGGCTGTGGCTCCCAAGTGCTGCATCAGCTGGTTTTTTTCCTAGAATTGCATCTAAGGATTTTCTCGAAGGAAGCCCTAAAATTACCTGCTAAATTCTAAATTGAGGATTACGTGATGCATGAGCCGAAGGGGAGATAAAGAGAGGAAAGCATAGGATAATGCAAGATAGGAGTGGTTCAACCATGCAGCAAATACTCTGAGCCTAGTACTAAGTTCGGTCCTGGGGGTGCAGTGGTGAGAAACAGTCAGTGTGAGTTCAGAGCCGACAGTCGTTGGGGAAGTCAGAGGTGTGTCGCAGATTTGTTTGTTATGCTTGGGGGAAACAGAAGCTCAGCACAAAACCCAGCCTGGGAAGAGATTAGGTGAGGTTACATGGAGAAGGTAACTCGGAGATGAGTTTGAAAGGTACGTTAATGACATGAAGAGGTGTGGGGAAAGAGAGTCGAGAGAGAGAGAATGTTACAAGCAAAGAGGAGGAAGCATAAGGCTGCATGCCGTGAGTGAGGGCAGTGTACGTAGCTTGCAGTATAGGAGGAATATAACACACTGAAGAAAGAGAAGAAAGATTAACTTAAGAAAGACATGTGGTATATGTCAGATTGCCACAAACTCTGTGTCTTCAAATAGCAGAAATTGATTCTCTCACACCTTTGGAGAAGTCCAAAATTAAGTGTTGGGAGAGCCATGGCTCCTCCCTCTGAAACCTGTACGGGAGAGTCCTTTTGTACTTCTTTTAGCTTTTGGTGTTTGCCAACAATCCTTAGTGGTCCTTGGCCGTTAGATGCGTTACCCCAATCCCAGTCTCCTTTTGTATTTCTGTCTCTGTGTCTCTTCTTCTCTGAAGGACCCCTGTCATACTCGACTAAGGTCTCACCCTACTCCAGTACTACTTCATCTTAACTAGTTACATCTGGAACAACCCTATCTCCAAATAAGGTCACAGTCTGAGGTTCTGGAGCTTAGGACTTAAACATATCATTTTGGAGGACACAGTTCACCCAGAGCAGTATCCACAAAGGAGTGTTCAAGTTTCTGTTTTCTCCTGGGAGTTGCTTAAAGGAAGGCCACTCATTGGGAACCTACACCTGTGGCCTGATAAACTGTGGTGATTTTTTTAAACAACATATGGAGGACAAATAAGCAAACTTTGACATAATGAACTTAGAAAAAGAACAGTAACCATTAAATGAGCTCTAGTAGCCCTTGTTAAGTAAACAGTCGGTAGCATTTTTCTGAGAAGGTATCTTAGAACCTACCTTCTGGGAGCTATTGTGAAGGAGCAGTAAGTAGTTAGGCCTTTAGCAGAGCCTTACCTGGGGCAAAACAAAACAAACCCCAAACCACAAAACCCTGGACACATCCTACCCTAAATCATTGTACCTTATAGAAGCATAAAAGGAGCAGAAACATTGGAGAAAACCATGGGGCCTCTGGCCTACAAAACAGTTTTATTTAAAAGGTTATGTTTGCTTTGAAATAAAGAGTCATAGAATGAAAGCACAAAGACACAGTGTACATTTCTGTGGTTCAGAATACAGGGAATGTAAGTTTTGGTCTAATGTTTGTACTGTTTCTCATCTGAATATTTTTCTTACTTCTGTAACTCCTGATATATTTATTCTAGGTACATTAAAATAATTAATTCTTTGATTAGAACAAGTGAATATATATCCTCTGCTTTATAGAAATTTGTGCATTTTTCAGGAACACGTCTTTTCTGTGAACTTAAAAACCACTGTTCTATGTTTCTCTGTTGTTGACTGTAGGAACGTGTTTGGCCGTTAATCTCCCGGGTGCGTGGGCAGTATTGAGGTTTTGAATTGCACTGAATTGTATCTTTAAAGATCATCCTGAAATTCCACTAAATTTATATTATTAGATGGGGCCATTACTTCATATCATCTTTTTTTTAATAGATCTTTACTGGAGTATAATTGCTTCACATTACTGTGTTAGTTTCTCTTGTACAACAAAGTGAATCAGCCATATGCATACATATATTCCCATAGCCCCTCCTTCTCGACCTTATGAACAAAAGCTGAAATAGCTTCCTAATGTGACTTTTTCATTTTAATAAGCCAAGAGATTTTTTAAAATTGTTTTAATGCACTCATATACTACCATACCTTATCCTCTTGTCTCTGATAATTTTTGTAAGGTTATTTTTTTTTAAGAGTCATCAGTTTGAATTCATTACTATATAGCTCAGTATTCCCATTAGCTAAAAATTTTGTGTTTAAGATTCAAGTCGCCTTAATACAAGTAGCAGAATAATCTGTAGCTTTAGTTTATTATATAATGTTACATTCATGTTTAGATTACAAAATTTTGTCCAATATATTTAGGTGTTTTGTCTGTTAGAACACATGAGGACTAAAAAAGCAGGATTAAACCTGCTTTTATTTCTATCAAATGTTCAACCTTTATATATGGAGCAAATACATAAATGCCAAAAGCTATAGAATGTTACAGTAATTGTAAAACGCCCCCCCAAATTTTTTTTTGGAGAATATTAAATAGATTGTTTGTGTTAATGTGGAGTGAACATGGATAGTTCCTAAAAGCAGAGCGTGCTCAGAAGCTGGGCAGGGTGCAGGAGACCTAGTACAAATGAGGAATCAAAAGCCTTGGTATTTAATACCAGCCCTACACCTAACATGCTGCAAGCTCTGAGCTCCTGATTACCCTTTTATAACAGGGGCTAATAATTGCTATTCTCTTCATATTGCTGAGCCATTGGATGCATCCCAAAAAATTAAGGTTGGAAATTATTGTAAATTTAAAAATTTATAAATTATAAGGAACTGTACCACTCTAGGGTGATGGTGTACAAAATAACCTAATGGTAAAGCTTATTGGAATAGTGGATCAAGGAAAAACCAAAGATTTTTTGATCTCAGCAATTTAAGAAAATGGTAAAGGAATCTTCCATTAAGTTATTTAGATAAGATGAGAAAATGTGGACTGAATGAGAGTAACGCAGAGTAGATTCATAGGCAGTGAAACGTCAGTATTCAGAGATTTTTTTTTTAAACACACTTAAGTCATGTCTAGGACATGATGTTCACTTAACGTGTAGATTGATGGTGAATGGCTGGCTGGATATCACAACTCTTAAAATTTCTTTGACTTTGAGCTGGAAATGCTACACATGTCCTATTAGGGCGACAAACTGAGAAAATGGAATCTCTTTAGATGCAAGTGGTCAGGATGGTGAGAGATTTGAAGTCATCTCACATAAACATAACTGAGGTAGCAAAGAGAGATTTAGCCCACAGAGCAACAGACATAGGAGGAGACTCAGTAGACTTTCAGATTTTTGAAAGTTTGTTATAGATGATGTATATGTAATTAACTTTAGTTCAGAAGGTGGTGTTAGTACGAACCAGAAGTTATAGGAAGTCAGGATTGATATATATGAGGAAGCAAGAGCTTAGTAACAAGTAGAATTGTTTGAAAAATGAGATCCTCTTTCTGATGAGTGCTTTGTTCCCTGTCAGTGGTAGCGTGGGAACAGAATTTAGTTGAATACTTTGCACAGATTTTACTTGGGATTTCTTGGTCTGGGAAGGTTGATCTTTATCTTCCAAAGATTTTGTAAATCCATGAAAGATCTCACGTATAAGTCATGGGTCTACTGATCAATTGTAGGAAGTTGAGATGAAATAATTGTGGGGAAAGAGGTGCTTGATTTTAGGTAAGTTAATTAAGTTTGGGGGGATGATGGCATAATGCAATGATGATTTCATGAAGAGAACCCATCCTTATGAACATTAAAAATTTTTCTGATGTTTAATCTGAAGAAAAATGTATTACACAACCACAAAGATTTATTTTATTATATATTGAGAGTTAAAATGATCAGAATCACTTTTAGCGCAGTATTTCAGGATGTTCCCTGCTTTTATTTATTACGAGCATATAATGAAAAGGAGACAATACAATGTAAGATCAGCTACTAAATTACTTGGGAATTAAATCTCTGGAATTGACATTTTCTTGTTAACACAAATTAATAATGGCAAGAGTACAGGAACTAATGCTTGTAGAAATTCTTGGACTTGGGCACAAATATGCTGATTTTACTCTGAAATGTGTATTTTTAAAGCTATTGTACTGTTACTTACCCAGGGTACTAATTTAGCAATGGAATGATTAACCATGATGGTAACATTTCAACAGAGTCTCACGAAAATTAAAAAAGGTCATTGCTGCCTCAGATTTCAGCGAGGCAGAAAAAACCAAAAACCTTTCACTTGCACAAGTAAAACAATAATTTGAAAGTTAAGAGGTAACTGAAGAACAAGAGTAATGGTAAACTTCAGATTAAATATGAGTAATGAAGGGATTCTTTCTAAAAAAGGAAAAAACACTTCAATACCTCTAAAATCGTATATGATTTTTTTGTTTGTTTATGATATTGCGTTAAACAGATATAGCAGTTTGGCCAAAAAGTGCGTTTGGGTTTTTGTGTACGCTGATACGGAAAAAACCCAAACAAACTTTTTGGCCAATCCCACAGTAGCCATACAAACTAAACAGATATGCAGGTTAAATTGAATTGACAATTCAGGAATCTATAAAATTCAAATTAATATCCCATCTGTGATGGATGATGAGTTTTTGCTGAGTGTGTAAATTGCTGTCAATGTGAATGGCTTCTGACTGCTAAAGCACAGGTTTTTTGAGTCTGGCATTACTGATCTACTGAGTTCTGTGTCTTCTTGCTATGTTTCTCAAGTTGGAACTACCAGGTAACCATCATCATGACTCCCAGCGCTGCCATTTCGTCTAAGCTTGAGTCACAGGCATCACTACTAAGTCCACCTCCATTCCTTTTCCACTGCATTAGCCCAGGATGTTAGAGTTATATCTTAGAGTGTTGCTGTTACAATGTTCAACACAGGTACAAATGCAGACACTGAAATCACATGATGGCCCTATAATAAAAGGATCCAGAATATAGTTATATTAATTTTTAAGATGGTCACTGAAATGAAGTGACAGAATTTCTTAGGGATAACTAGGATTTCTGACATTGTTGTGTCCTTTGGCCTGTCTGGACCTAAATTTCACAGTGAGCTAATGGAATCAAAATTAAATAAATTGAGTTTGTAATTTAAAAAATACACATGAGAAAATACCTTTCCATCTCTTAGTGAAGTTGATAAAGTTAAATAGTGCATTATTCTGTTCTCTAATGAAAATTGCATTTGCTATATATCGAATGATCCAAGGAAACAGAATTCAGATTGGGGGAATTGATTGTTACGTAAGTCAGCCTATACATCACAGAAAACAAATTTGTTGCATCAGTGTTAGGAGGAAGTGTAGGGTAGTAGGTTTTATTAATGACCCTTAGTAGCTATAATTAACATGTAGAACCTTTGAACCTGATTGGCTTTTTTTTTCCTGAAGTCTGTGGTTGAGATTATTTTGGTTGCTTATTTCTGATCTATTGAGTATGCATTTGTAGCCTTGTCTTTGCCTATAACTGCTACCCAGAAGTTTACTTTAAGGTTGTTGATTGCCATTAAAAAGTATTTGGTTATGGTCCTCCTTGATGCAGACAACTTTCTTATATTCTCTTGTGTATGTTTAGCTTGGCTTTGTTGCAGACTAAGCGCAAGAGCAGAGGAAAAATTTGAAACTTCTGGGGCATTAACTTTCCCACATGCCTATTTATTAAAATTCAGTTGATCTACCTATTTGAAAATGGACTTGATATGTGGATAGGGAAGCTTTCAGAAAAAAATTACACAGTCCTATTGAATTTGGTTTTAGATTCAAACCCTGTTATTCTTCATAGTAATATGAATTTCTTAAAAGATGGCCAGATTTTTATTCTTTTAGTATATTTTCAAATATCATGTCAAATTTATAATCCCTTTTATTTTCCTTGTACTGTTGAACTTACAGGCTTATCATGTATTTGTGGCATGCCATAATTAATAAGACTTTAGACACTGTGGTTAAATTTAGTGTTTATTGCCCATCTCCTGAGGTGAAGATCACTTCGTCACTGTCTCAGCATGTTCTGGCACACACCAGTGTCACACACAGACAGCATCTTTATTAATAAAAAAAATGGTACTGCTTTAAAAATTAAGCTATCAATTAGACATAGACCAAGTGAGATGATATCTTCTATTAGATCACATCACATAAAAACTCTCGGTAGCACATATAAAAAAGTATAATGTCTTGATTTGTGGGCTAACTTTTTTGTTAAAAAATTATAAAGAAAAATTTTCAGTGGCACATGCAGAGGAAGTGATCTGAATAAAGCAACTGTATCCTTTCAGGATAAACTAATGAAGACTGTACAGATGGATGCCTTCGCTATTCTCCAAAAGAAACGGCATAAAAAAAAAAATGAACTAAACCCAACTCAGGGTCATATTGCTGGACAGCACTTATTTTTAGTCTTTTTAGTAAGACTTTCACTAATCTTAGTTATATCAGCATCTCGTTGAAACTAACAGAGGGCTATTGATGGATTGGATCTTGAGTACTTTGAGAATAAAAGGATAGAAAGAAAGAAGCTTTAATATTCTTGATTTAACAATGAATCATTACTGTGTGCTGAGAAAGTTTCTTCATTGTTTGTGTAAAGAACATTTTAGAATGTATTGTGTGGCTACTGTGCTAAATAAAGTGACACCGAAAGTAATACCATAATGAAGTGTCGGAAAGCTCCCTGGCTTTGGAGTTACGTTTGCTTCCTGGGAGCCCTGTGAAGCACGTCTGTGAACTTGGGCAAATCATTTAATCTTCCTGAACTTTGGTATCCGCTTCGGTCAAGATGGCAAGACACTCTTCTTCCACCTCCTCCCTTGGTAGTATTTTAGAAATAGTTGAGAGAACAGATGTCAAAGGGCCTCATCTAATGCCAGGAATTCTTGAATTAAACAAATTGCATATGTAAAGTGACCAAGAAATAGAATACCTACCTCAAAGTAGTTGAGCATTAAAACTTTTTGTACCCCTCTCTGCTGTTTCTGAATCTCTTACACTTCTAACACACATCTCCATGCCTTCCCTTCTTACCTGCTGCCTGATATACACCATAAGCATTTGGGGACAGTAAAAGTCCAAGTAATTACATTTTTGTAATTTTACTTTTTAAACTATCCTCCATATTTAGTTAAGATTTTGTGTTTAAGTGGCCCTTAAAAATAAGCACATTAAAATATAAGCAATAGAGATGACTAAATTCTGTCTCGTTCCTCTGGTCCCAAATAGTATACTGTGGATTTCCACTGAAAGTTATTTACAGATACATGAAATGATCGTGTACTTTCAAGCCATTAATATGCCTCAGGGAAGTTCATTTGATTCTTTTAAAAACAACCTTTAAAATCATTAATTAAACCGTATTCCAGGCTCCCCACCCTGAATTAATGATTCCTAAAATGTTTTTCATGTTTGGGTTGACATGATGAGATTTATTTCCCCATTTCGAGGCAGCTGCTGATACCTTTTCTTTCGGAAGCCACTGACCCCAGAGCTTAGAATGAAGAAAAGGGATACGGAGAATTCTTTGCTGAATTATTGCTTTGCTGCCTTGTGGAGGTTTTCAACTGAACCAAGGGAGCAAGAACCCATTAATCAGGGACTGCTGTCGCTGAGAAGATGTGTGTTCTCCATTTTGGGGAATGTTTTAGAACTAAGGACCACATATTATTTATAACCATCAGCACAGGGTAAATTATCCTCTAATTTGGGCTAATATATGCCCCCACCCCACCCCAACATGTGTGCGTGCACACATGCGCACACACACACACACACACGCATACACACACGCCATTAATAGCAGGCTAATGTGAAGGTGATGTTTCGTGCTGAGGACAAGGTGGCTTGAAGATATTTCTATGGCAACAGAAAGGCCCCTACAGATATCTGTCTTCTAAACTTGATGCTGTTTATCAGAGGCTGCCTGTTTCACAGACTGTAATTATCATTAGGTAGAGAAAGGTTGTTGAACGTGGGTGGACTGCTTGGCTGAGGCTTTCTGACTGATTTACTTAGCATAGCTTTGAAAAATTTCAAAGGAATATTAAGAACCTGAGATCATTGTGCTCCTTGTCTCTGGAGGTGAAGCCATAGCTAATTATAGGATGTTTGCTGAATGTGGGTGAAGTTTTTGAACCGACAACATAAATAGCAACACAAAAGCACAATTAAGAGTGATGGGGTAGGGGCTTCCCTGGTGGCGCAGTGGTTGAGAATCTGCCTGCCAATGCAGGGGACACGGGTTCGAGCCCTGGTCTGGGAAGATCCCACATGCCGCAGAGCAACTGGGCCCGTGAGCCACAACTACTGAGCCTGCGAGTCTGGAGCCTGTGCTCCGCAACAAGAGAGGCCCGCGCACCGCGATGAAGAGTGGCCTCCACTCGCCGCAACTAGAGAAAGCCCTCGCACAGAAACGAAGACCCAACACAGCCAAAAGTAATAAATAAATAAATAAAAAAAAAACAAAAAAAAAAGAGTGATGGGTCTATGTTAAATGATTTTAGAGTGTATGCAGTTACACTGTTTAGAGAAGTCTATTATTTCTTCACTTCAATCAAAATGGCCATTGAATTAATCAAGTTGTCATTGGAGTGTTTTTCCAGGGCTAACAGTCTATGATTCCGAATTTATCTTCTGTTTTTACAACTGGGACTCAGAACTTCCAAGATTTTTCTTGGTTCTTGGCATACGATTTAAAGCAGATGGGCCAACAAGAATCCCACTCTATTGGGATGTGTGTGAAGTGTTTAGTATGCCTGCATTTATAGCCATGAGCAGTATACCGAGTAAGCCAATACAATGTTTTTACAAAAGGAAAAACATGTAGAAATTTGGCTAATTTTGGCAACACAATTGAATGTTTTCACTTTTTTTCAAGCATGAGATTTCAGTTGTAGTGTTGCAAAAACCAGTTTCTTACTATGTATGATTAGTTTTTTACAAGTTAAAAACTATAGTTTTCAATTATAGTTTGAGTCCTTAGTCTATGTACTTAGTGAGATTTTTCATGAGTAATAATGTAGTTGCATAAGACTTTATTTGGAAATCATGTAATCATCCCATTAAGACGTAGAACTCTGAATGAATTTCACTGACGCTTGCATCATTCTATAATGTATTAAATTGAAAAAATGTATTAAAAGGCTTAAGATAGGTTCTCGTATTTTGTAAACACCTATTTTGATAGTTACTGTAACTAGCAGTTAATAAAACTTATTGAAGGTAGAGGTGGTTAGGAACAGAATAATTTGTCTATTAGGTATTATGGAATAGCTTTAAAAAATTTTGTCCTTAATACGTAGTCTAATTAGGTGCCAGTTCTACTCTAGCAAATTGTTGTCTCATTTGGATGGTTTTTCTTGTATGATGACTGAGATCGCTCATCAGTTTATTGAAAAATCTGAATTTGGTAAAGTATAAACTTGAAATTTTATATTTTTCCTGCATCTTTAGAAGTTCCCATTTGTATCCCTTAATTGACATCTCATCTCAAATGTTTTCTATACCTTATTAGTGACTTTCGGTCATTTAAAGAAAAACTTTCAGTCCAGCTTCATACTTCAACCTCATATCCAACTGTAAGCTCTTGTGCAGATGGCTCAGAGGAGGGAAGGAAATTCTGTTTTTGGTTTTGTTTTTTAACTTCATCTTCTTATTCCTCAACTTGGAATGTGTCTCAAGGAGTGGGGAGGAGGGCAGTGTTGGCTTCTGGGTCATTTTCCTCCCCTCCTTCTAATAGGTGAGAATGGGAGGTGAGAGGGGAGAGAAAACAGTAATGAGAGACACTCTATAGTTTGATCTGGCTTGATCTAGTTCTTTACCACTGGTGGCCTCAGTGATGCGGTGTTCTCCATATAGATGGCGTTCACTTTTATTTCACCTTCTCAGAGGACCTGTCAAAGCAGGGCAGCCATGTTTCCTTTCAGTCTTCCAGTGGTCCATGCCTCCATCCCCCTCTCTGGGCAGGGTGCCCCTGGCTGGTAGCCTCCTGGGCAGCCCCATTGTACGGTTCCCTAATGGGGGACATCTGATGCTACTAGCATGATCTTTTCTCACCCACCTCCCTTCATTGTTGCCATCAGAAGCATACCTTATGCCTGTTTTCTCTTGCAGTTGCCTTTCATTGCTAAACATTCTTTTGAGGTACAAGCCCAAATTCCTTCTGCAATGTCCCTTAATTCATGGGACTCTCACCTATTACAATGCCAAAAGGCGGGAGTGTAGGCTGTGTGCTCATTCCTCCATCCTTCACTACCTGTTGGTCTCTAATTTCTCTTTTCACACTTTTGGATAGGTAGAAGGGTAATAAGTGTATTGCCGAAGTGCATGTCCAGCCAAGGGTTGAGATATAAAATTTCCCCTTCTTATAAGTATTATATTCATAATAGACTTGGTCGCTCTCCATCCCATTCACCTTTGGTTGGGGTAAGCTCCTAATCCCCCTCGTCCCCTGTCCCGACAACCAGGCAGAGGACACATGATTCCACAGTTCTCTCCTTTTCCTCCCTAGTCTCTTTCTTAAGGACTTCAGAAGTGGGCCAGACTTGGATGATGGTCATGAGTAGCAGAGCTTTTTTCAGCTACAATTTTAAAAGTCCCGAGGGAATTGTCTGGTGCTAGATATTTATGACCCTCTTTAAATATTAAGTGGTTTATCTCTCTGTCTTCAGCTTCGTGTTAGTGGACAAATGGAGGACAATTGAGAAGAGCCAACAAGTCTCCTGCAATAAGGTTTTCTTTAAGAAGGAAAGGGAGTGGGGGTGGATAAAATATGTATTGCTGCCCTTTGTATCTGAAATTATCAACCTGAAGATCACTTTCTAAGATAGGTTAATTTACTTCTTGAACATTGTTTTAGGAGTTTATTGTGTGTCAGGCAGAGAAAGATTTTAGTTAAGAGAAAGAGAAAAGCTTTAAACGGAAGCTGACATTAAGGAGGGTTGCTTAGCCCAGAATTTTGGAGGTTGTTCTCTCTCCTGCAGGAAGTGAAACCTAAGTAAATGATTAAAGGAGATGTAGGGATTAGGCAGGTGACAGGAGCAAGGGAAAAAAGTGTTCCCTGACAGGCATAATAACTATCTTTACAAGGTCCCAGAATGAAGAGAGGACTTGCAACTTTGAGGTCCTGAAGGTCTAGAATATGCAGTACTTATAGGCCAAGTAGGGACTGATTGGAGTGGTCTTACATGACTGTAGAGAAATAAACAGAAACCAGATCATGAGAATTTTTCTAAAAGGCATCCTAAGCGGGCTTCCCTGGTGGCGCAGTGGTTAAGAATCCGCCTGCCAATGCAGGGGACCCGGGTTTGAGCCCTGGTCTGGGAAGATCCCACCTGCCGCGGAGCCACTAAGCCCATGCACCACAACTACTGAGCCCAAGTGCCACAACTACTGAAGCCCGCATGCCTAGAGCCCGTGCTCCACAACAAGAGAAGCCACGACAATGAGAAGCCCACGCGCCACAATGAAGAGTGGCTCACTGCAACTAGAGAAAGCCCACGCACAGCAACGAGGACCCAACACAGCCAAAAAAAAAAAGGATCCTAAGAGAATTGGAGAACTAGTGAAACATTTTAAGTGTGGGCGTGGCATCATGAGATTTGTATTTTAGAAGGACCACTGTTATGTTGTGTTCAACGGATTGAAGAGGGCATGAGGAATGCAGGTAGATCAGTTAAAAAGCCTTTGCAGTGATCCATGTAGGATATGATTGATGGTGGCCTGGAATAGAGTGGGGTAGCTGGTGTGAAGAGAAATAGACAAATTAGAGAGCCGTTTGGCATGTGAAGTTGTCAGCATTTGAAGACCGATGGCAAGTAGGGGTTGAAGAAGAGGAAGGAGTCAAGAAGAAGGTACCAGTGTCTGTCCTGAGATGCCAGGTAGTTTGATATTGGTCTATCCTGGGATAGAGGACACTGGTGGAAGGAAGACCTGATCAGGATGAAGAAGATGATGGATTGAGTTTCATACATCAACAGGGTCTGAAGTGCCCAAAGGCCAAAAATATGGAGATGTCAGGTAGGCATTTGAGATATCAGGAGGTATTGGAGGTATTTGGCCTGCAAAGGCAGATTGTGTTTGGAATGCTGAATTCATTACCTGAGCTGTTAGCTCATTCAAAATAAGAATAAGCAGACTCTGCTCTATCGTTGAGTTGCAGTGCTTGGGTTAGCAAACTCACCTTTTTCATTTGAGGCTGTTTTTCCCCCCATGAAAATGATTTATTAAATGTTTTCAATATGCTATAAATTTTATATTCCCTCTTTCTACCATAACTCGAAAATTTTAAGGTGATTTTTTCCATGGGAACCAAATTTAGAGCACAAGTGTGAGTGTACATAATGTGGCTACCATGTCCAAGATAGAAGTGCTGGACCTGGGACTTCCCTGGTGGTGCAGTGGTTAAGAATCCACCTGCCAATGCAGGGGACATGGATTCGAGCCCTGCTCTGGGAAGATCCCACATGCCGCGGAGCAACTAAGCCCATGCGCCACTACTACTGAGCCCAAGTGCCACAACTACTGAAGCCTGCGTGCCTAGAACCTGTGCTCTGCAACAAGAGAAGCCACCGCAATGAGAAGCCCGCGCACTGCAACGACGAGGAGCCCCCGCTGGCTGCAACTAGAGAAAGCCCGCACACAGCAATGAAGACCCAACATAGCCAAAAATAAATAAACAAATAAATTAAAAAAAAAAAAAAAAAAGAAGTGCTGGACCTAAAAGTAACCATTAGTTTTGCAGGCCTGTTGCCTGGTTGAGACTGGATATGAAATATGACAAAAACCTTTGCCCAGGAAAAGAACTGTTAGTATTATGAGTTTAGAATTTTTATCATGATAAAACACAGAAATAATGAAGCACAAGTCTTCAATATTCCAGGCTCTCATTCTCTTGGAGGGGACCAACTGTTAGCCGTTATATTACAGCAGAAAACCTGAGTCCATCATTTAGCGCTCATACATATGGATTTAATGAATCTCTATCAACAAAAATAATTTTTAAGTTTTAGGGTAAAGAACAAAAACATGAAGAGAATTGCTAATTCTGGAGAAGAAAGCCTAGATTTAGAGAATAGACGTTAAAACACTTCAAGGAAGAAGTGAATTAGGTGGGGATGAAAACTCAGACCTAGTTTATGCTCCTCTGATGATTTTTATTTTTATATGAGCTACTCCTTCATAGATGACGCTGAATATGCCACACTGTTACTGTCAGCTTGTTATTATGTCCTGGGGAAAGACTTAGAGGCTCCCCGACCCTGTAGCTCACTTCAGTGGTCACCCTCAGCATACTGCTGGCACACAGTGGACATTCAGAAAGTATTCATTCCCTTCCCTCACATTTGCATTGCTTTTGGGAAAAAAACATAGTTTTCAGTGTGAGTTTGATTTCATCAGAAACTTTCTTATCCAAAGATTTAAAATCAGTTAATTGGGGCTTCCCTGCTGGCACAGTGGTTAAGAATCCTCCTGCCAATGCAGGGGACACGGGTTCCAGCCCTGGTCCAGGGAAGATCCCACATGCCACGGAGCAACTAAGCCTGTGCACCACAACCACTGAGCCTGCGCTCTAGAGCCTGCGAGCCACAACTACTGAGCCCACGTGCCACAACTACTGAAGCCCACGTGCCTAGAGCCCATGCTCTGCAACAAGAGAAGCCACCACAATGAGAAGCCCGCGCACCGCAACGAAGAATAGCCCCTGCTCACTGCAACAAGAGAAAGCCCACGCGCAGCAACGAAGACCCAACACAGCCAAAAATAAATAATAAATAAATACATAAATAAAATAAAATCAGTTAATTGAGAACTCTTTGTTCGACGTAACTTACTATCTGAGTTATAATGAACATAAAAGAGGCAGCATGTCTTGCTTTATAACAGATAATTTTGATATCAGCTTCTTCTGAATGTGAAGCATGCTTGGGACAGGATTCCTCAAAAACTCATCTTCTGTTGTAGCCACTTTGTTTTCTTCCCATCTGTAGGACCTGTGGTGGTTTCTCTTTGACCTGTTCATTATGATCAAACTTCCAATCTAGGGCAGCAAAACTTAAACCTAATATCAAACTACCTAACTGTCCATTCCTTCTATTCCAGTGAGGTCAGTCCTTTGTTGTTCCCCATCATTCGTTCCTCCTGGTGTATCCTCTACACTCCTCTGTGCCCTAGGTACTGCCATTCACTCTTCGACATGTGGCTCGTAATTCACTCTGTAACCTTCTCTTCGATGTCAGCATTGCTAACCACCCACTATGAAGATATTAGAATGGCTGGCATCGATCAAAGCCCCTCATTTCCTTTTCTAATGTTTCAAGTCTTAAATATAATTTCATATGGGAAAAGTTCTACCCAAACTAAATGGACAAGAGGAAAATTATGGTAAGTGAAAAATATTATGTTACCTGGTTGGCAGGCTGAGATCTTAGCCTAAGACTACTAGATACTTCTGTATACTCTTGGAAAAAATTACTTAACTCTCTGGGCTTTAGGTGATTGGTTTCTTTGTTTTCACTGTTTCTAAGTTCTTTAGCAGTTCTAAGATCTATAAAAATAAATTCCTTTATGACACAGAAGTTAGGCCTTACGTAAGCTCAGCCGTCTAGAATCTGGCAACTGGATAAAAACAAGGATTTGGTGGAAAAGAAGTTTCTTGTTTTCCACCCATGATAAAACTAGTGAAGAAGTGTTGAACCACAGATATAGCTCAGACTGTGATTGTGTGGTTCCTGAACAGATGAATAACCACAGAGAAAGAAATACTTTTGTTGGCTGGCTTTTTTATAATGCCAAGACATTTTATGTATAAGCCAAGAAATATAGGAGGTTTAAGAGGAAAAAGAAGATAGAATGAATAAAAAGGAAATCTGTTGTTAAATATGAAGAACTATTACTCTGTAATCGTCTCAATAAATTCTGACATTTAATAGAATTCAACTGCCATTCCTTAGAAAAATACTAAAAAATAAAACTTAATAGGTATTTCTTCTAACCAATAGTCAACAGTATATTTAACGGAAAAAACCAAGAGTTTCCATTAAAATCAGAAAAGAAGCAACCTGCTAACACAATCATCATTATTTTGTTTTAGAAAATCTACTCAGTGTGTACCTGGAACACAAATAAAAAGAGTAAGCGCTAGACAAACTTAGATAAAAACATTATTTCGAGAGAGTGTGATTGAACACCTCAAATTAGAGGAAAAGATGGTTAAGTTAGGATTAAATAGCTTGAGTTTAGTAAAGTAAGGGTGCTAAAGTAAATAGCATATCTATGCTTCATTAATAACTAAATTAAAAATATAATGGCATTCATGGTGGCAACTTATTATGAACTACCTAGAGATAAATTGTATTGATGGAAGAATGAAAAAGGCAGTGAGACTGGGGGAGTCAAGAGAGTCTCTTTGATCCCCAGGCTGTACTCTCTGTATACTCATGAGCATCATTTCATTGTCATTGTGACTAAGCACATATTATATAGCGCATGTGTGTGCTGGTGTGCATGTGTATGTATGTCTGTAGTTTGTGGACATCTGGAAAGTGAAACGTTTTGTAGACTAATTAATCGTTAAGTACTCATTACTGAAGTCTCAGTGTCTCTTTGCATTATCCATTCTCTTGCAAGCTGTGTTTTCCAAATTCCCTTACCCACTGGCTTGTCAAGACGTTCAGCTAGTGGGAAGCATTAGCAGACAACTATGAAGGTTAAAGGAACGGGGAAAACCAGGGTTATAGCTCTCTTCCTAGCCATTTTCCAGTGGCTGTGTCTCTTGTACCCAGCTCCTCAGGCAGCCCTCGCTGTGGATCTAGCTCCCTTTGGATGGAGCCAGCCTCGATTCTTATAACATCCTCTCTGACCTTTGTCTTTCCAGTTCTAGAGATGAGAGGGGCTTTTTGGGGTTTTGCTGTTGCTGTTACTTCACTATTCCCCTTTTGGCTTCTCAGCTCTGTTGTCACCTGTGTTAAATTTCCTCTGTTTGAATATCCAGCATGGCACCTGTTTCTTGACTGGGTCCTGATTTAGAGAAGCACAAGGTTTTTCTTCCTCCCTTCCTCCCTCCTTCCCTCCCTCCCTCCCTTCCTTCATTCCTTCCTTCCTTTCAAAAAATCTATATAGAACAATAGCTGGCACATAGTAAACACTCAATATTGTTTATTGAACATATTCTAAAACAATGAGGCTGAGGAAAAATGATCAAATTATTTTCAGATATTCAGTCAACTAAAGCTAGTGAAAAGATCTGCATCACTCACATAATTACATTAGATCACATGGATTGTGCTTATTTAGTCATTAGAGAAGAGATTGGAGGGTGCCCCTCTCTCTGATCCAGTGCTAATTGGAAGAGTAATGCAGAGGTGTGGGTCATGGATTTTTTGAAGAGTGCCTTTTCAAAATATGATGTTAGGGCATCAGGTTTGGGGCTGATAAGCAGTCAGCAAAACAGGAAATGGCTAGGGTTTTTTTGTTTTTGTCTTTATTTCCAAAGCTTTCTTTCTGAACACAGTATATAATCATCTGAACACATTTACATTGCCGGCAAAGTGGTTGATTTTAATTATCCCTTTATTTTTATTTTAACAAAAGTGATATATTCTTGTGATAAAAAAAAATTCACAGAAGGTTGTGGCTAAAAAGTAGTAGCTTCATCCCACTCATCTCCATCCGTACAAATGTAGCCAAGGTGAATGGTGCATTGTAACCACCATACAGTGGTCTCTGCATATATTAAGAATATGCAAATTGCATTTGCAAGGTATACTGTTTTACAGCTTCTTTTCTTTACTAAAGAGAATAGCTTAGACATCTCTCTCTAGCAATCCAGAACTCTTTGCCTTTCATTTTAACAGCTGCATAGTGCTCTGTTATATGGATGTAGCCCAGTTTAATTGTCAGATTCCTTATTGGTTGGCATTGGATTTTTGGCAGTGGCTTCTACCCTAGCAGATAGGCAACTTTTAACAAAATAAGAAGAGTTTGACTTTTTTTTTTTTGTCCATATTCTCATAATGTTCCTGTTTTATATAAACATCTGCGAGAATTGATAAAAACCATAGTAGCTGTGAAATTTCTACAGCTTTCAAATACACCTGAATATATATGTGGACCTTTGATTCTGGCATCTTTTAAAATCTTCACTAAAAGTTTTTTATTACTTGAGAAGAGGAATACTGTTCTGTTGCTGTAAGGAGTTAGAGGTCATCCTGAAGAAGTGAGATCACTATTTCTTAATAGTTTACTCTCTTTACTTCCATTGTTGTCCTGTTATTTTCATGGGTTATTACAGAGTAATGTTCAGATTACAAAATATTTCAGAAGAGATTTCTGATGATGAAGAAGAATTTTTAGATTTAAAATAAGGCCTTTGTAAAAGATTCAAATCCAAAGTCTTTGAATTTATAAATTAATACCATTAAAACAACAAACTGGGACGATAAGATAAATTCTTGTCACAAAGTTGCTTCCTGTAGTAACATAGAAATAACATTGTGAATGAATGCTATTGACGAATCAGCCATACACAGCAGTAGCAAGGAAGGTTGGTGACTACTTGGGAAATTATATTACTTTGGCTTTTGAATCAGTATTTTAATTCAGTAATTCAATATTTTAACTTTCTGTTGGAAGATAATCATATTATATTGATTAGGAGTTTGTACACAACTACTCTGCCTTACTAATAAGAAAGAGATAAATGATCTACAAATGCAAGCTTATCAGCAGAAACTTCTTTAGAAATAAAAATTATAAGAAAACAGTAGAGTGTGTCAATTTCTGTGCAACAACTACATCTTTAGAAGAAGACATAAATTGATGTAGGCTCTGCCCAGAAAAGATCATAATATCTCCACATTGGTTAAGAAGGCAAGGAAATGCATAATTATCTTAGAAATGTTTTTTCCAAAACCAGCTTGGATTATAACTATTTTGAAAGTATACTTGTCCAGAACTCATTATTCCCCATGGTTCTTGAAAACTGTATTTCTGGACCTTCATTTAATTTTTGTTTCATTTTTAGGGCAGAAGTAATTCAGTTACTGAATGTATTAATATTAAAACTATTATTGAAAAAGTGACCTTTATTTGTCCCAACTGTAATGCATTCAGCTGTTCAGAGGAGAAGAGATGGTTCTTACTCTAGGTCATTCTAGACACATGGGATTTTTGTCCTTATATAGCAACAGTGTGAGAGGCAATCTACATTTTTGAAATATATGAAAATATATTTTAAATAACATTTGATTTTTAATATAAAAATGTAAATTTTTTGACCAAAGTTTTTTCTTGTGGTCTTTTCTAACTTAGCCATACTCATGAAAATTTATTTGTACATATGTGCGTATCTCCTAAAAAAGTAGAATGCCGTAGCACAATATTTTCTGCTTTCAGCTTTCTATTGTAAATACTTCTGTTTTTTTCCTTTCAATTTTTTTCCTTATTCAGATGAAAAGAAGTGTTGGAATAGCCTAGGAAAATTCATTCCATATTTTGAGGTTTCAGCTAAAAAGTTGGAATTCAGATTCTTTGAGACGTTTACAGAGGTTTTAAGCACTTTCCAATAAATGTGTATTTTTGTTCGTTTCCATCTTCAACATTTACGTTGTCTTTAAAAGTATAAAATAATTAGTTTCTTTTAAATTCTTTATATAGAACAGACCATTGGATTGTACATGGTTAAAATCTATTGAAGTGTGTGTCTGTTAATTTTTTAAAGCTCTCACTAGAAAATTAAAATTTGTTCCCCTTTAGTCATCATTGTTTCAAATTATACAAAAACAACTCCACTTACAAGTATGTAAAGTGATTTTTAAAAATAACACTTAATGGGATAAAAAGGATTATTTTTGCTTTTTTTTTATGGTAAGAGTATTTGGGATTTCTGATCAGAAAGTTTATGCAAACACAAAGAACCTTTATAAGGTTAATTTCTCATTCCTTGGTAGAAAGAGGCATTTTGGGTGATAATTTTTGGAATTATAGCCCAAAGTAAGGCTTGTAAAATTCATGACCCTTAACACTTAACATGAGGCAGAAGATAAAGAACACAGTTTAGTGGGTGGGAATGAGTCAAAGGAATTTATCATTACTTATCTGATAATAAACTACAAATAACACTAGATACTATCCTACTATGGATATGTTTAGTTTAAAGACAATATCCTTGTGTGTTCTCTGCTTCAAATATATTTAAGGTCAATATACGTGTGATAAATCAAATTATATCTTAAGAATATTCTTAAGTTAGTCTCATAAACCATTACTTAGAGGAAATCTTGTAAAAAGTAGGCCCAGAAATTCACTGTTTTAATTAATTCTTTACTCTTTTTATTTGAAAAAAATTCAAAACCTATCTTGTACTTGAAAGATATTCTCACAACTTAACTATTTGAAAATGTGATTATACTTAGTCCCTTTTATCTTGCAATATTCTACACAAAAGTAGAAGCACAGTGATATTTTGCTTCAATATTTTAAAAAATTATTTACCCAAGTTTTCTAGATTTTTTTTTACTGTATAAACCCCTTATTTTACATTATCCTTGCTCATACATTTAAATGTATAAAATGCTTCAGAAACTTAGTGATACTCTTCGGTTCTCTTAGATGAAAACTAGTCTTTCAAAACTGGATTTCTAAATGCGTGTATATATTTTTTTAACAAGAGAAAAATGAATAAGTTTATTAACATGTATACTTTGTGTATATATGGGAGATGCCTAGGGAAAATGAGTAAATTCCTTTTTTTTTTTTTAGACTTAAACCACATATCTGTCATTGGGTTTTCTATAGATATGCTTTAGTAACCAAGCATTAAAATCATAGTACTTGGGACTTTCTATATTTTTTTCTATACCATATCATCTGCAGATAATGACAGTTCTACTTCTTCCTTTCTAATTTGTATTATTTACATATCTTTTTATCTGATTGCTGTAGCTAGGACTTCCAAAACTACATTGAATAAAAGTGGTGAGAGTGGACATCCTTGTCTTATTCCTAATCTTAAAGGAAATACTTTTCAGCATTTCACCACTGAGTATGATGTTGGCTATGGGTTTGTCATAGATGACCTTTATTATGTTGAGGTGTGTTTCTTCTATACCCACTTTGTTGAGACTTTTTAACATAAATGGATGCTGAATTTTGTCAAAAGCTTTTGCTGTATCTATTGAGATGATTATATGATTTTTATTCTTCCATTTGTTAATGTGGTGTATCACATTGATTGATTTGTAGATATCCTTACATACCTGGAATAAATCCCACTTGATCATGGTATATGATCCTTTTTGTGTATTTTAAATTTTGGTTTGCTAGTATTTTATTAAGGAGTTTTGCATCTACGTTCATCAGGGATACTGACCTGTAATTTTCTTTTCTTGCAGTGTCCTTGTCTGGTTTTGGTATCAGGGTAATGTTAAAGGCCTCATAGAAAGAGTTTGGTAGCATTTTTTCCTTTTCAATTTTTGGGAATAGTTTTTTGGGAATAGACTCTTCTGTAAATGTTTGGTGGAATTTACCTGTGAAGCTGTCTGGTCCTGATTTTTGTTTGCTGGGAGTTTTTGGATTGCTGATTCTGTTTAATTACTAGTGATCAATCTGTTCAGATTTTCTATTTCTTCCTGATTCAGTCTTGGAAGATTGTATGTTTCTAGGAATTAGTTCATTTCTTCTAGGTAGAAAGAAGCATTTTTGGGGTGATAATTTTTTGAATTACAGCCCAAAGGGAATGTAAATTTGTATAGCCACTATGGAAAGCAGTATGGAGGTTTCCTCAAAAAATTAAAAATAGAACTACCGTACAATCCAGCAATTCTACTTGTGGGTATTTTTCCAAAGAAAACAAAAACAAAATTTTTAAAAGATATTTGCACCCCTATGTTCATTACAGAGTTATTCACAATAGCCAAGAAGTGGAAGCAACCTAAGCGCCCACTGATAGATGAATGGATAAAGAAGATGTGATATATATATACAATGGAATACTAGCCATAAAAAAGAATGAAATCTTGCCATTTGTGACAACATGGACAGACCTAAAGGGTATTTTGCTGACTGAAATAAGTCAGCCAGAGAAAGACAAATACCATATGATTTTACTTATAGTTGGAATCTAAACAAAAACAAAAACAAAGGATCAAACATAACAAAACAGAAACAGTCTTAGAGACAAAGAACACACAGGTGGTTGCCAGAGAGGAAGGGGTGTGGGGGGGAATGAGTGAATTAGGTGAGGGAAATTAAAAGGTATTAACTTCCAGTTACAAAATAAATGAGTGACGGGTATGAAATGTACAGTGTGGGGAATATAGTCAATAATTATATAATATCTATGCATGGTGACAGATGGTAACTAGATTTATCGTGGGGGTCATTTTTAATGTATAGAAATAATCGAATCACTATGTTGCACACGAGGAACTAATGTAGTGTTGTAGGTCAGTTGTACTTCAAACAAACAAGCTCGTAGAAAAAGAGATCAGATTTGTGGTTACCAGAGACAGGAGTCGGGGGGAGAGAAAATTGGATGAAGGCAATCAAAAGATACAAACTTCCAGTTATAAGATAAATAACTACTAGGTAGGCAGTGCATAACATGATTAGTATATTTAACACTGTTGTATGTTATGTGTAGAAGTTAAGAGAGTAAATCCTGAGTTCTCATCACAAGGAAAAAATATATTTTTTCTTTTTCATTTATTTTGTATCTATACGAGATGATGGATGTTGACTAAACTTACTGGGATAGTCATTTCATGATGTGTGTAAGTCGAACCATTACGCTGTACACCTTAAACTTACATAATAGTACCTCAATTATATCTCAATAAAACTTGAAGAAAAAAATCCTACTACATGGTCATTGAGAAAAACAAAGCATGATTGCCTGGATTCTAAATTTATATGGTGGGAAATTGAAGGTAACCTCTCAGATTTCCAGTTTGTCAATGTGTGTAGTGAACGTAATAATTCTCACACTGTAGATGTTAAGAGCTATTATACGGCTTGTGTGCCTACCCAGGTGTTCAAAGACACTATTATCACTGCTTCTTAGTGTAATTTGAACTTTAGACTCATAATGCCATAAGTCACTGTAAAAGGAGGGGAGGGAGGGAGGGAGGGAGGAAGGAAGGAAGGAAAGAAGGAAGGGAGGGAGGAAGGCAGGAAAGGAGATTTGATTGGAATACATATGTGCATAGGTATGCGCATTTATATGCATTTATATTTTATACATAAATGTAGCTTCTGCCTATCCTACAGCATTCTGTGCCTTTACCCAACCCTCCAACTCCCTTCTAAAAGTAGGGGAGACGTGCATACATTTGGACTTCATTAGACACTAGAATGAAATAAGACTCATGATATGAAAGGATTCTGGCAGTTCTAAGTAAATCAGTCTGGATCTAAAATAATCTGTAAAGACTCATTAGCTTACATGATCAATGTGGTTCCTATCCTGCAGGAGATTTATAGGAACGCAATTCTAGAATTTTTAGTGGTTTCTTGGATGTTGACCATACTTTCTCAGTGACTCTTCCAAATGCAGTGCAGCCTGCACAGTTAAGCTCTTTGAAGATAAAGGAAGATTACAAAGCATGACAGACAGTAGCAAAGAATCAAGTTTTGAGTCTCCCAAGTCCGCTAAAATCTGAGGAGATTTCCTACTTTTCAAATGACATTTCATTCTTGTAAGAAAGGTTCATAAGCATAAAAACATTGATTTTCTGTAGAATGATGGTTTCTTTCTTGACAATTTCAATAAGATATGTGCTTATCTCTTTTCCGGTCTCCTTTTTTTTGGACAATTACTTACCATATTGTTTTTAAGAAATTGAAACACAATAACCTTCTCTTTTTAACTAACACAGATGAAAGACAAAGAGTTTTCATGAAATAATGAAGGATAGAATTATGCATGCTGAGATTTGTCGTTAGATCTCGCTGCTATTCAGAGCACTAATGTCCCCACCAAAAGCCTTCATAATTAAAAGACAGTCAATGATTTAACAAAACTTTTATAATGAAAATATTAAAAGAGGTAACCTGAATTCATTTGAGTCTAAATTATTTTCATCTAAAAATTATAAGGTTTTTTAATCATATTTAAATATCATGATCAATAATCAGTGTTTCTCTTATAAATAAAGCAAACTTAGAAATGGCCATCATAGTCTTATGTATTCAGTCACTTCTTGTCATGCAGTCCTTTATCTTGGTTTCCCTAAGAAAGCTCATTCAGGATTCTTTTTTTTTTTTTTTAATTCATGGGGATAATATTTGACCAACTTCAGATAAATGTTTATTTGGAGCTTACAAAAATTGTAAAGGTGGTTTAGATGAATAGATGGATAAGAAGTTTTTTTTTAAGAAAACAATTTAAACAAAATGAACTTTTTAAAGAAAATGGTACTTTTATTAGCTTTGCTGTCTTTAATTTTTTTATATTATTTATTGTATTTATGGATGGCTTGAGCAATATATCTAGATTAGACTATGTAGATTAAAATTGGGCAGTTATGCTTACTCAGTAGCACATATGTCACTAGTTTCTATTTTTGAAGATATTTGGTGTTTCCAGTGATGATTAACTGTGAGAGTGTGTGTGATCAGAGCTAGTGAGTGAGCAGTTTTGATCTGACTGTATACATTAACAACAATTATACTTTAATTTTTAAAAACATTTTGGTATTTTTGACATATCCAATAGATTTGATTCTCTGTCTTGTGAGATGGCTATGCCCTTTTACAAAAAGAGCCCTTGCTGTGTGCCACATTGCTACTTCCTAGTTAACTTTGTTATTTGGTTATTACTGAAGTAGCACAGATTTTTTTGGTCACTGAGCACAGATTTCATGCAGAATTAAAGGATGTCCTGGATGGCAGCTGGAGAGAATCACAGAGATTCTGTGTGTTCCATGCTCATGAATAAAACTGGCTTCTCTACTTAACTAGTAGGAATGGCAAACCTCCAGTATACAAAATATCAGCGGGCATATTGTGGGTAAATGGCATCTGGAGGTTAGAATTTCAGGTTTCCATCTTTGTAGCACTCTCCTAGATTTGTGCCAGCTGACCTTTGCTGTCCATTTTTGGAACCTACCTATGTGATGTCCCTGCAGAACCTCCACCACCAGCATTCACCTAAATGGTGGGTTCCATAGTGCACCTTCCTGATCTCAGTAGGGAGCACCAATCTTCATCAGGTTTCTGAAGCCAAAGCCATAGGAGCCAAAGCCATCCTTGCTATCCTTCATTCCTTCATCCTCCACATCCAATTCATAACTTCTAAATATGCCTTTTATCTGAATTCATCTCCATCTCCCCAAATGCTCACCCCAGCTACACTAATAGCCTCCTAACAGGTTTCTCTAACTTCCATTCCCACCCCTGTCAGCCCATTCTCCACATAGCAGGTTTCTCTTCCCAACTTACAACCTTTCAGCATCGTTTCATTTCCCTAACAATAAGACCTATTTTTCATTCATAGCTTAAGGCTCTTGCTTGTCCTCCTTTCTAGACTTCTCTTTCTCTAGGTATCTGCCTAGCTCACTCCTCCTTCTCTTATTTCAAGTCTTGATTCAGATGGCCGCTGTCACTAAACCCTTCCATTACCACCTGTTTAAAAGTGCAGCTGCTTCATTGGGTGAAGAGTGGTAGGGATGGGTGGTAATGAAAGCAAACATGGATGCAAGAAGACAAGTTTGCAGACTTCTGTAATAGTCAAGACTAGATGGTGGTGACTTGGAGTAGGTTTGTGGTATTAGAGATAAAGTAGCGTAAACCAATTTGCGATGTATTTGGAGGTTTAGTTAAAAGATCCCACTTACGGATTGGATTTTGGAGCTGATGAAAGACAGAGGAATCGAGGATAACCCCTTAGTTTTGTCTGGAGCTACTAGGTAGATGTTGATGCTATACAGTGACAGGGGGAAAGACTAGATTAGGAGATGTCTTTTTGCAGAAGAGAGAAATTGAGTCACATTTAGATGCTAAGTGAAGATTTCAGGAACACCATTGGCTATGAGAATCTGTATTTTGAGGTGAAAGTTTCATAGTGATCGACATATTGATGTAAGAGATTACCTAAAAGATTGTAAATAGAATAGAAGGTACAGGACTGGGCCCCGAGGAATTTTAGTACTGAAAGTTTGAGCACTCTAAGTGGAACCAGCAAAGAAGCCTAAGAAGACTGCCAGTGATATAGGCAGAAAACCAGGAAAGTGTACCCCAGAGGTCAAAAGAAGCAGGTACTTATTGAAGAGGTGATTGTTCAGCAGTGCTGAATGTTACTGAAACATCAAAGAAGATGAAAATAAACACGTAAATAATAGATTGGCAGCAAGGTCATGGGTGGTCTTGACAAGAGAATTCTTAGCGGCCAGTGTTGTGGCTACTCGTCCCATGTGGCTTTTTAAGTTTAAACGTACATTAATTCAAATTAAATAAAATTAAATATTCCTCAGTCACACTAATCATATTTCATGTATATAATAGCCTCAGGGGGCTAGTAGCTAGACATTGGACACTGTACCTATCTAGCGTAGCTATCTAGCGTTTCCATCGTTGCAGAAAGTTCTGTTGGATACTGCCAGTCTAGAAGGCAAGTGCAGCTCTGAGTGAGCATGTCCTCTTTTGGCCGGGCAGACTCCTCTCCCTGTGAGGAAGGGTGTGGCCAGAGAAAGACGAGAGCAGAGTCCTTGAGGCACTGGATCCGGTATACCTGGTCTTACCTAAGGGGATAGCGCCCAGTAGAGTAGTGAAGATGAAAGCGTGATTGGAGTGGTCCAGAAGAGTTGAAGAAGTGCAGACAGGCTGGTAGATCTCTCTGGTTTAGGAGACAGTGGAAGTGATTTCCGCAGATCTTTTCTTTTATTGACTGTAAGTGTTACACTGTTTTGTGCAGTCGCACTCCTGGGAGGTCAAGGACACCTCAGGAGGTGATTGCGAAGCGTGTTGTCTGGGAAAATTTGATTCCGTAGACAGTACTTCATGCTAGGCTGAAGATGAATAGAACTCAGATCCACAAAGGAGTATTGATACGCCCTTCAGCTGAGGGAAGAGAAAAATACGAGTATAGTTGTGTTTTAGACATACTGACATATTGAATCCTCAGAACAACTTTAGGAGGTAGGTATTGTTAATATCCTTGTTATCCAGATGAGAAAAGAGTTCCATTTTATTCTGACAAATGAGATTGATAGGAAGTCAACTGAGGTCCTATTCTGTAGATCTCTGAAAACCAAGTAGGGGACTTAACTTTTAACATAGTGTCCAAAAAAGACTTTGTTTTTTCAACTGTATTAAATTTGGGGAAGTTGCCCCAGAAAGGCTATTGCTTTCTCTCATAACTTATATCTGTAATTAAGTTGGCTGTCATTCCATTTTATCAGTTTGTCCTTTATAGTAGAATAGCTAGTCACCGTGGTACAGGAATGTGATTTATCTCACACATTGTCATATAGCACATGCCCAAATTGTAACTTTTCTAACAAAAATTAACACTTTTTAAAAATATGAGTTAATTATTTTATCAACTGTCTGTCAGAGGCAAATGTCCTACCTTTTGTCACATTGTGCCTTACAGTGGGATTTGCTATGTGCATGCCTGTTTTTCACACTGGGTTATAAGTTCCTTGAGGTAAAAATGGGTGTGTATTTGTTTTACCCTGGAGTGCCCTGCTCAAAGCTTTGCAGATAGTTAGATGTTGAATAGATGCCGGTTAGGTTGAATTAAGTACTATGTTACTTCTGTTGAATCAGTTTCCGAACAGAATTATTTCCTATTCTCTTTCCTTTTGTGTTTGATCTTATGGTGCCCTTCCCTGTCACATCTCTCCAGTGTACAATAAAAGAAAAATCCCTAACTATACTACCTTGTAGTCTTCCCCACTGAATGTCATCCTTTTTATGTAATTAGCAAGTTATCAATGTGGCAAGGACATTTAAATTTATATGTCTCCTAGAGCAGGGGTCCCCAACCCCTGCTCTAGAACCGGGCCGCCTAGCAGGAGGTGAGCGAGCAAAACTTCATCTGTATCTACAGCCACTCCCCATTGCTCGCATTACCGCCTGAGCTCCGCCTCCTGTCAGATGACCGGCAGCGTTAGATTCTCATAGGAGCGTGAACCCTACTGTGAACTGCGCATGTGAGGGATGTAGGTTGCGCGCTCCTTAGGAGAATCTACTGCCTGATGATCGGAGGTGGAGATGAGTCGGTGATGCTAGCGCTGGGGAGTGGCTGCAAATACAGATTATCATTAGCAGAGAGGTTTGACTGCACAGAGACCATAATAAATTGATTGCTTGCAGACGCATATCAAAACACTCTCAGTGAGTGGCAAGTGAAAACAAGAGCAGGGCTCCCACTGGTATGCATTATGGTGAGTTGTATAATTATTTCATTATATATTACAATGTAATAATAATAGAAATAAAGTACACAACAGATGTAATGTGCTTGAATTATCCCGAAACCATCCCCTTTCAAACCCCGGTCTGTGGAAAAATTGTCTTCCACGAAACCGGTCCCTGGTGCCAAAAAGGTTGGGGACCGCTGTTCTAGAGGACTCTGCCACATATTCGTAAGGCTTATACGATAAGAATTGGTGCTCTGTCTTTTTCAACATAGAGAAACTTTTCAAACTTTGATAGACTCACTCATTTTTTTCTCATGCAAGTAACTTAGTTTTTAATGAATTTACTGCTTTTCTCATTAAAGTTGCTTATTTATAAAAAAGGATGTGTAATAAGGCATAATTTAATTTTATTTAATAGCTAACAACAAACTTCAGAATGTTTAAAAATGAGGCAATATAATGTAGATATTAGCCATAGTAATTATTTGGAAAAGGGTCTTTTTTTTTTTTTTTTTTTTTTTTTTTTTTTTTTTTTTTAGAGAAGGTATTCTTAATTTAGCAGTCATCCTCAAAATTACTGGGCTAATAAATTTCATATTCAGGGATAATTGTTTTCATTTCACAGAAGACAGTTTACAAAGGCACCAATGTGACAATTCAGTGAAAAGAAAAATGAAGAATGAGTATGACTCCATCCATAAATGCTGTTTGCTGGGCATGAGATAGTTCCCTAAGCCAGTCTATACGTGATCCTGATATTTGTCTCCTTTGATAGTTTGCTTTATTGTATGTAATGATGGACTCTGTTAATGTATATTAATTTGTACTGCTTCTGGTTGGAAATAATTGCAGTTGTTTTAAAATGCTTATAAGACAAAATATCAGACATTAACAGCATTTATTTTGGGTTTTAGTATTGGCTCTTATGGTTGAAACACTATAATTTTTATTTGAGTCCCTTCTTAGCAATAAAATATGGGCCAATGGAATATGATTACATAAGTATCCTTTTTTTTTTCCCAACATCTTTATTGGAGTATAATTGCTTTACAATGGTGAATTAGTTTCTGCTTTATAACAAAGTGAATCAGCTATACATATACATATATCCCCATATCTCTTCCCTCTTGCATCTCCCTCCCTCACACCCTCCCTATCCCACCCCTCTAGGTGGTCACAAAGCACGGAGCTGATCTCCCTGTGCTATGCGGCTGCTTCCCACTAGCTATCTATTTTACGTTTGGTAGTGTATATATGTCCATGCCACTCTCTCACTTTGTCCCAGCTTACCCTTCCCCCTCCCCGTATCCTCAAGTCCATTCTCTAGTAGGTTTGCATCTTTATTCCCGTCTTGCCCCTAGGTTCTTCATGACCATTTTTTTTTTTTTTTTAGATTCCATATATATGTGTTAGCATACGGTATTTATTTTTCTCTTTCTGACTTACTTCACTCTGTATGACAGACTCCAACTCCAACCACCTCACTACAAATAACTCAGTTTCGTTCCTTTTTATGGCTGAGTAATATTCCATTGTATATATGTGCCACATCTTCTTTATCCATTCATCTGTTGATGGACACTTAGGTTGCTTCCATGTCCTGGCTATTGTAAATAGAGCTGCAATGAACATTTTGGTACATGACTCTTCTTGAATTATGATTTTCTCAGGGTATATGCCCAGTAGTGGGGTTGCTGGGTTGTAGGGTAGTTCTATTTTTAGTTTTTTAAGGAACCTCCATACTGTTCTCCATAGTGGCTGTATCAATTTACATTCCCACCAACAATGCAAGAGGGTTCCCCTTTCTCCACACCCTCTCCAGCATTTATTGTTTCTAGATTTTTTGATGATGGCCATTCTGACCAGTGTGAGATGATATCTCATTGTAGTTCTGATTTGCATTTCTCTAATGATTAATGATGTTGAGCATTCGTTCATGTGTCTGTTGGCAATCTGTATATCTTCTTTGGAGAAATGTCTATTTAGGTCTTCTGCCCATTTTTGGATTGGGTTGTTTGTTTTTTTGTTATTGAGCTGCATGAGCTGCTTGTAAATTTTGGAGATTAATCCTTTGTCAGTTGCTTCATTTGCAAGTATTTTCTCCCATTCTGAGGGTTGTCTTTTGGTCTTTTTTATGGTTTCCTTGGCTGTGCAAAAGCTTTTAAGTTTCATTAGGTCCCATTTGTTTGTTTTTGTTTTTATTTCCATTTCTCTAGGAGCTGGGTCAAAAAGGATCTTGCTGTGATTTATGTCATAGAGTGTTCTGCCTATGTTTTCCTCTAAGAGTTTGATGGTGTCTGGCCTTACATTTAGGTCTTTAATCCATTTTGAGTTTATTTTTGTGTATGGTGTTAGGGAGTGTTCTAATTTCATTCTTTTACATGTAGCTGTCCAGTTTTCCCAGCACCACTTATTGAAGAGGCTGTCTTTTCTCCACTGTATATTCTTGCCTCCTTTATCAGAGATAAGGTGACCATATGTGCATGGGTTTATCTCTGGGCTTTCTATCCTGTTCCATTGATCTATATTTCTGTTTCTGTGCCAGTACCATACTGTCTTGATTACTGTAGCTTTGTAGTATAGTCTGAAGTCAGGGAGCCTGATTCCTCCAGCTCCATTTTTCTTTCTCAAGATTGCTGTGGCTATTCGGGGTCTTTTGTGTTTCCATACAAATTGTGAAATTTTTTGTTCTAGTTCTGTGAAAAATACCATTGGTAGTTTGATAGGGATTGCATTGAATCTGTAGATTGCTTTGGGTAGTAGAGTCATTTCCACAATGTTGATACTTCCAATCCAAGAACATGGTATATCTCTCCATCTATTTGTATCCTCTTTAATTTCTTTCATCAGTGTCTTATAATTTTCTGCATACAGGTCTTTTGTCTCCTTAGGTAGGTTAATTCCTAGATATTTTATTCTTTTTGTTGCAATGGTAAATGGGAGTGTTTTCTTAATTTCACTTTCAGATTTTTCTTCATAAGTGTAGAGGAATGCAAGAGATTTCTATGCATTAATTTTGTATCTTGCTACTTTACCAAATTCATTGATTAGCTCTAGTAGTTTTCTGGTAGCATCTTTAGGATTATCTATGTATAGTATCATGTCATCTGCAAACAGTGACAGCTTTACTTCTTCTTTTCCGATTTGGATTCCTTTTATTTCTTTTTCTTCTCTGATTGCTGTGGCTAAAACTTCCAAAACTGTGTTGAATAATAGTGGTGAGAGTGGGCAACCTTGTCTTGTTCCTGATCTTAGTGGAAATGGTTTCAGTTTTTCACCATTGAGGACGATGTTGGCTGTGGGTTTGTCATATATGGCCTTTATTATGTTGAGGAAAGTTCCCTCTATGCCTACTTTCTGCAGGGCTTTTATCATAAATCGGTGTTGAATTTTGTCAAAAGCTTTCTCTGCATCTATTGAGATGATCATATGATTTTTTTCCTTCAATTTGTTAGTATGGTGTATCACGTTGATTGATTTGCGTATATTGAAGAATTCTTGCATTCCTGGGATAAACCCCACTTGATCATAGTGTATGATCCTTTTAATGTGCTGTTGGATTCTGTTTGCTAGTATTTTGTTGAGGATTTTTGCATCTGTGTTCATCAGTGATATTGGCCTGTAGTTTTCTTTCTTTGTGACATCTTTGTCTGGTTTTGGTATCAGAGTGATGATGGCCTCGTATTATGAGTTTGGGAGTGTTTCTCCCTCTGCTATATTTTGGAAGAGTTTGAGAAGGATAGGTGTTAGCTCTTCTCTAAATGTTTGATAGAATTCGCCTGTGAAGCCATGTGGTCCTGGACTTTTGTTTGTTGGAAGATTTTTAATCACAGTTGCAATTTCAGTGCTTGTGATTGGTCTGTTCATAAGTATCCTTTGTCAGTAAAACAAAAATTCAAAGTTTATAAGATTGTTTTGCACTTGATATTCCTCATACAGAGTGTACTTTGAAAATTAAAGTTTTATTTGTTAGTGATTTACATATATCTTCATGCTTACTGATGAAATTCATGTACTTGTTTTAAAATTCAGAATTATTTAAATCCACATCTATTTGGTATAATTAATTAAAATCTAAGCACAAATTTGTTTCCCTATTTTAGTATATTCTGTATGTGAGTATATTCTGTGTGACTATAATTTGGATAAAATTAAAAAATGACCCTAATGAAAATGACATTGGAAGATATGGTTCTGAGACAGTGTAGTGTGTTTGTGTATATATAAGAATATTGTTCAGTCATAAAAAAAGGAGGAAATCCTGCTATTTGTGACAATGTGGATGCAGCTTGGGGGCATTATGTTAAATGAAATAAGTCAGACAGAGAAAGACAAATACCGTGTGATCTTACTTATATGTAGAATTTAAAAAACCAAACTCATAGATAAATAGAACAGATTGGTGGTTGCCAGAGGTGGTGTGTGTGTGTGTGTGTGCGCGCGCGCGTGCGTGTAGTGGGTGAAAGTGGTTAAAAAGGTACAAACTTCCTGTTAGAAGATAAATAAGTTCTGGGGATGTAATATACAGCATGGTGACTGTGGTTAACAATACTGTATTGTATATTGGAATGCTGCTAATAGAGTAGATCTTAAACGCTCATATCAGAAGGAAAAAAAATTGTAGCTGTGTGAGGTGATGTTTGTTAACTAAGCTTATTGTGGTGATCTTTTTGCAGTGTATGTAATACGTATATAAAATCATTACCTTGTACACCTAAAAGTAATACAGTATTGTATGTCAATTATATCTCAATAAAACTGGGAAAAAAATAGAGTTCTGAAAACTCCAAAAAGGGTAGGTCCTTCAAACGTTAAAGAACAGGAGCTTTTAAACTTCAAGCTTTATCTGTAGTGGTCACTATTTCTCATGCCTGTGATTGATGTGTAGGTGGCAAAAATCGGAAAGGCTTTATTCCCGTCTTGCCCCTAGGTTCTTCATGACCTTTTTTTTTTTTTTTTTTCCTTTGATTCCATATATATGTGTTAATGTATGGTATTTGTTTTACTCTTTCTGACTTACTTCACTCTGTGTGACAGACTCTAGGTCCATCCGCCTCACTACACATAACTCAGTTTCGTTCCTTTTTATGGCTGAGTAATATTCCATTGTATATATGTGCCACATCTTCTTTATCCATTCATCTGTTGATGGACACTTAGGTTGCTTCCATGTCCTGGCTATTGTAAATAGAGCTGCAATGAACATTTTGGTACATGACTCTATTTGAACTAGAGAACGGACTTGAGGACAAGGGGAGGGGAAGGGTAAGCTGTGACAAAGTGAGAGAGTGGCATGGACATATATACACTACCAAACGTAAAATAGATAGCTAGTGGGAAGAAGCCACATAGCACAGGGAGATCAGCTCGGTGCTTTGTGACCACCTAGGGGGTGGGATAGGGAGGGTGGGAGGGAGGGAGACGCAAGAGGGAAGAGATATGGGAACATATGTATATGTATAGCTGATTCACTTTGTTATAAAGCAGAAACTAACATACCATTGTAAAGCAATTATACTCCAATAAAGATGTTAAAAAAAAAAGAAAATTAATGACATCCATATGAAATATAAATATATAAACATATTAAAAATCCAGTTAATTTTTGGAACATCCTAAAAAAAAAAAAAAATCGGAAAGGCTGACCAAGTAAACGACAAGGAGAGTGAAGCAGCTGCTGTTCTAGTCAAGCAGAACACGCCCTCACTTTACCTTTAAAACTGTAGTGAAGGCAAGATTAAATGAGGCAACAAAACATTCCATAAGCCCTTAGTTTTTAATTTTTATTCACTTTTTGGACAAAGCCATAAATCATGCTGATTATTTCAAGTTATACTGATGAAAAAGACCTGGTTACCTGACTTATTTTTATAATGAATTTTATTAGTGTCATATAAACAACATAATGCCACATTACTCGAGTTAAGATTTCATTCCACCCCTCCATTAGCATTAACAGTAAAAAATGGGAGTAGAAAATTCATGATCTTGTGCCAGGACCAGATTTCTAAAGTTACTAATGAACTGGAATGGCAAAGCTGGTGTGGACGCTTGTTTTAAGTTTGTCAGTCTAAACTAGGTCTTGTATGCAGTGGATTCTTTTTAGCTCTATCTATAAACAACATAGTTTGCTTTTTTAAAAAATCATAAAGGAAAAGCACCATGGTGTGCCAAAAGCAAACAAACAAAAACCCACCTATCCAGTGTCTACAGAGGAGGAAAAGTTTATATGAGAGCAAAACTCTGTTTGAAAAACTTTTCATATGGGACAGTAGTTCTGTGCCAAAGCTTAGAAAATGAAATTCCCTCGACCTTGCCAAACTATAATTATACCTGTATTATCCTATTTTTGTATTAAATATTTTATTTCCTTAGATTTATAAATTAGGAGAACTGACTAGGTCTTAGTTGTTTTGTGTGTGTGAATAAGTTGGTTGACATTTTTTTACCTCTCATACTAAATATAAGAAAGTATGTTCCTTGCTAAATAGATGAAAGCAGTTATTTTACCGCTTTAAGATTTTAGGAAAGTTTAAAGAAAAAAATGTTACTTTAAGTGTTTTTTATCTTCTATAAAAAAATAACACTTACTGATTCTATGTTGGTGCCAAAATACAGACATCAAAATGAAATCTATGGCTTTGTAAATAATGATTTATAAATCTGAGTTATAAAAATGGAATTGTTTCCGCTAATTTGGCCTTCATTTCCAAAACTGTGTCCCCTTAATTTCTGTTTAGTTTTGCTTGGCAATGACTCCTGAAATGTGATTTTTGTTTCGTTGTCTCTAGAGAGCATGTTTAGGAATTAATGACTGTAAATAGGTACATAAAAGAGCTCTAATCTGTTTTGAGCATTAACATTTTTAGGTGTCAGGCTTGCTTAGAGTTGGGTACATGCTTTATTTTTTAACAGAATAATAATATAACATCAAGTTTACTCTTTGTAAAAGTAGTAGGTCTTTATAGATTTTTTTCTTTAAGTAGGTCAAGGTGTAGTTTTCCATTCCATAATAATTCAAAGTAATTGTACTAGGTTTCTGATTTAAGAAAAACACCCATTTAGAACACAGCCAAGAATCTGGAATTTAGAAAAATTATCTTTGGAAGAGCAGCCCTGTTCATGCACCTGTAGAAAAAAGAATCCCATAGATCCTTAAAAGCCTATTTATTCTAATTTTAGATACCAGTTTTACCCCATGTTTGTTTTGTTTTCCAGCTCTAAAAGTAGTTTTAAAGCAGCAAATTAGGAAGGGAATGGTTGAGTCATGGCTAGAGGCATCTGGAAGCCGCTGAATATGCCAGAGGAACCTTCCTCACAGGTTGGAAGCAATTCCTCATAAGGACCAAAGACCCTACAGATACATTTTGTAGGAGTAATCCTTTATAAACATTTTTCCTAAACTTACGGCATATGACAAATTTACCATGCTGACTTGTAGGATGAGGCAGTAAAGTGAATGTGAATTTCTTTCTGGCCCATTTAACTCTCTCTCAGTCTGGGTCTAATGCCAACCACATAAGTTGAATATTTGTTCATTTGGAGAAGAAATGCAAAGTCCACAAAACATTTCCTGTTCTCAGCCATCTGATATTTAATTAGGGTGGCAAGGATATAAATAATGAAAATCAAAAAAGCTATGTGTGAAGTTCCAGGTATGCATTAGTCGATAGGGACCTGAGACGAGGACTCTTAGCATGTTGGACGGTGAGGAGCCTTCTGTTAGAGAGATGGCCTGAGTTAAGTCTTAAAGGAGACATGGACTTAGCCAGGGAGAGGAGGTGGAGAACCCTGCTCCAGGCAGCAAAATTAGCACTGACTGTTACTGAGAACCAGAGGAACAGGATTTATTTGAGTAGTACCCTAAGTCTTGAGGAGCTTCTGGTGAAGTGAGTCAGAGCAGGGGTCAGCAAACTCGTTCTGTAAAGAGCCAAATAGTAAACATTTTAGACTGTGCAAATCTTATGGACCATATGATCTGATGCAGTGGCTCCATAGATAGTATGTAAATGAGTGGGCATGGCTGTCTGTGTTCTATGATGACAGTTTCAAAAATTGTCATGTTGGATTTGGCCCTAAGGCTCCAGCTTGCCAGACCGCTGGTGTAGACGTTGTGTAAGCACCACAACCCTCTACTGCTTTGAGTAATTTTCTTGTTGCTTTTATTAATATCTTCATAAGATTGGTCTGAATGGCATAGCGTAGATAGAATTAAGGAAAAGTTTTATATACTTCCTCTTTAAAACTTTTTTTTTTCCCTTGTGTTTTAAGTATTGTAGTTTTACTGTGTGTTTTAGTATCTGATATTTGCTTTCCATTCTGGAGATTCTAACATTTATTAGCATACTTACATATAGTAATTGCTCACAGTGTCTCATTACCTTCATATCTTTTGTTCTATTTTCTTTTTGTTTCTTAAGTTTGTGTCACACTGAAAGTGTCACAGCAGAAAACACATTGACTATCCAAGGGTCATAGACATAGGCTTTACAAAGCAATAACATTGGAGCTCGCCCTTGAGGGATAAGTATAATTTTGCCAAGCAGTGAAAAAAAGAAACGATATTTTGGGCATGAGAAATAGCATCAGCAGAAATAAAAAGTCGTGAAAGGCAGTGCAGTACTCAGTGAACATCACGTAGTCCAGAACATCAGAAAACCTGGAGGATATAGATCTATCCTCTGTTTTAAAGTATCTTAATTGACCGTCTTAGTCGTTTGGGTTTTTCTTGCAGCCTGTGGAAAGTTCTTGCCCTTCTGCAGAGTCTGTTTTCCCTCTCACAGCCAAAATGATTGCTTTTAAATGTAAATCAGATGGTTTCACACCTCTGGTCAAAGACTTTCCTAACTCAAAAAATAAAATAAGAGCTCCTTACCATCTCCTAAAAGATCCTACATGACCTGACTCCTTACTCCCCTGTATGAACTCATTTTCTCCCATGTTTCCTGCTCTACCTCCACGGGCCTCCTTGAGATCTCTCAGATGTACCCAGCACACTGCCAGCTCATAGATCCTCTGGAGCACTCTTCTCAAGGATGTCTCCCTTATTTTATCCGGGTTTCAGATCCAATCTCACTTCATCAGACAAGCCTTCTGTGAACACCCAATCTAAGTAGAAGCTTCTTCCATGAAACTCTCTGGCCTCTTCTCTTGTCTCTTTCTTGATAGAAAATCTCTTAAAAACTTAACTCCGATGTCACTGTGGAAGTGGGACTGCAAAATAGTTGAAGACCTTGGCTGAGGAATTAGGAGAAAAATGTAACACAGAGGAAATTCTGGATATTCCAGGCCAGAAATACTTTTAAATAATTAATAGAAGTTTTGCACCTTCTTTACCAGTTCTTCATTCCTCTTTTAATTTTGCCTTCTTAGAACAGCTCCTAAAGCATGTCAAAATGAGAAAGTCTATTTTTAGGTGAGAAACATCAAATTTCTAAGGTTAAATTTTATGTCTATGTGGCCTCTATAGGAAAATGTAAAAAGAACTTTCCCTTTTTATTAGCCTCTGTATAATTTTGTGTCATTATTCATATAGAATATAATTTTCTGTTGTGAATAGAAATAGTACATAATTTAATTAAATATACTTTGAGTTTATGCTTTTCCAAAACCAGCTATAAAGTCAGTGTTACTCTTATAATCCATGAAGAGTCTAAGATTCATGAGAGATATCCATTAGCACCTTTTCAAATTTGAAGGTCAAGAGAAAATGCCAGTAGTGTTATTACTATATTATCGTGAGGTTCTTTATGACAACTAAAATACTAAGAAAAGTACAACTAAATTACATGTAATAAGGATTTATTAACTAGATACACATCTTTCTGAGATAAAAATACTCCAGATCCAGGAAAGGATACATCAAAAAACTATTTTATATCAACTGAGCTGTTATATGTTCCATACGAGGCTCCCTGACTTTTTCTGGGGCACAGGATAAGGTGTGAGAGTTCTTTAGGGAGAAGTGAATAAACACAGGAGTATTCGTAGTCATTCCGGGTTAACAGCTTAGCCAACTTTTTCCCTCCCCTCCCCTCCCCTCCCCTCCCCTCCCCTCCCCTCCCCTCCCCTCCCCTCCCCTCCCCTCCCCTCCCCTCCTCCTTGCCCTGTGGCTTGTGGGACCTTAGTTCCACGACCAGGGATTGAACCCAGACCCTCAGCAGTGAGAGCACAGAGTACTAACCACTGGACCACCAGGGAATTCCCAAACTCTTTCCTTTTTTTATCTTTATCTCTATTCACATATCAAACAGTGAACCATGATAGGGAAATGTTTGAGGGAGAATATGTCAGCAGTGTGTCACTGAGCATGAAGTAGTAATTTTTTTCCAATTTTATAGCCTAAAGTACATAATTATGCCTAAAGAAAAGTACTCTGGTCATTTTAGTTGTATGCAAGTGTTGCTCTGATGGCCTATTTAACTCTCTCAGGTGAGATTTAATGTGCTGGGTCACCTGGATTTTATATTTGGCATGCACTTTATTCAAAATATGGGACGTAACTTAGCATTATACGAAATTGTATTACTTATGATGGTACAGGTTGTAGTAATAAAACAAATCTCCAAGAGCAATGAAGGAAACAACTTAAAAAAAAAAAAACATGATTAATGAAAATGATTTGATATTTTGGTCTTTATAGACAATGATACTTCCAGTAGTATGGAGGAGTAAATACTCTGAAAAGTCATCCTACTGCAAAACAACTAGAGAAGAGAAAAAATAGGGGAGATTTTTCAGGTCCTTCCACCATTCCTAGTTGTTCCCTTCCCAGTCAACACAATGACACACACATACACACGCACACTAAAATATCAAAAGGTCATAATTGGAATTACCTTGGGAACAAGATCAGTATTAGACTAGGGCTGACTGAGATCAAGAAACAAATAGAATTGTTAAAAATAAGAAGTATAATTGACTCAGCGGATAAACTACAATGTCAAAACTGAAGAAAAGACAAGGAAATTCATAAAAATAGCAAGAAAAAGATATCACTTACAAAGGAAATACCAATAGAGACATCCAACTTCTCAGTATCAACAATGGCAGCTAGAAGACAGTGGGATAGTATTTTCAAAATGCTGAGAGAACATGTCAACATAAAGTTGTGTTATCACTCACTATAATTCTGTGAAATATCTTCCAAAAATATGAGCAAAACTCAGGACATTTCTGGGTGAACAAAAACCAAGAACCTAAAGTAAAGGACTTCCTAAAGTATTCAACTAAAAGATTCTGACATATTAATACTTGAGGAAGAAATAGAATGATCCCAAAAGGATGATCTGAAATCTAAAAAGGAATATTGACCAAAGAAGTTGGTGAACATTACATAAATTTACACACACATTTTCTTCTTGAGATACTACTACTAATATTTAATTTGTAGGATTTTTATATAATGACAGAACTGAAATGTTGGACTATCATAACATTTAAGTTTAGAGAGGATATTGGGAATTAGTTTCCTAAGGTCCTTATGTTATATCTCTATGACACTGTTAATTATGCTTGGTAAAAATTCAAGAGTAACTACTAAAAGAATAGAAGTACAATACATAATTTCCAAACCCAGTAGAATGGAAAAAAATGTAAAAGACAAGAAGCAAACAAAAAAGTATAGGCATCGTTCTTTTTCTATGTGTTTTTTTAACATCAGAAATAATTACAAATAGGTAAGAAAGGCAGAACAAACGGAAAGCCAAAAGTAAGATGATAAAAATAATGCCACATATCACTAGTCATAATAAATGTAAATGAATGTGATAAGCTGCATTCTGGCCAACCTCCAAGTTTTCCTGTCTGCCCCACCCAAGGGTGCATGGTAATCCAACCTCCAGAAAAGGACTTGGCTAGCTGAAATCTTCATTTTAGCCTATGAGACCCTGTGCAGAGCACCCAGCTAAAATGTGCTAGATTCTTGACCCACAAAAACTGTGAGATAATAAATTTGTGTTGTTTTGAGCCACTAAGTTTGCAGTAATTTGTTATTCAGCAATAGAACACTAATACATTGGACTAAGCATGAAAGCCAAAAGATGGAGATTGTTAGTTTGATTTTAAAAGTGTCATTATATATGGTTTACAAGAGAAATACCTAAACGTAAAAACATATAAAGATTAAAAGTATGGAGGAGAGAGGAGAAGATGGCGGAAGAGTAAGACGCGGAGATCACCTTCCTCCCCACAGATACATCAGAAATACATCTACGCGTGGAACTGCTCCTATGCAACACCCACTGAACGCTGGCAGAAGACCTCAGACCTCCAAAAAGGCAAGAAACTCCCCACGTACCTGGGTAGGGCAAAAGAAAAAAGAAAAAACAGAGACAAAAGAATAGGGACAGGACCTGCACCAGTGGGAGGGAGCTGTGAAGGAGGAAAGGTTTCCACACACTAGGAAGCCCCTTTGTGGGCTGAGACTGCGGGTGGCAGAGGGGGGGAGCTTCGGAGCCACGGAGGAGAGCGCAGCCACATTGGTGCGGAGGGCAAAGCGGAGAGATTCCCGCACAGAGGATCGGTGCCGAGCAGCACTCACCAGCCCGAGAGGCTTGTCTGCTCACCCGCCGGGGCGGGCGGGGGCTGGGAGCTGAGGCTCGGGCTTCGGTCGGATCGCAGGGAGAGGACTGGGGTTGCCGGCGTGAACACAGCCTGAAGGGGTTAGCGCACCACAGCTAGCCGGGAGGGAGTCCGGGAGAAGGTCTGGAGCTGCCGAAGAGGCAAGAGACTTTTTCTTCCCTCTTTCTTTCCTGGTGCGCGAGGGGAGGCGACTAAGAGCGCCGCTTAAAGGAGCTCCAGAGACGGGCGCGAGCCGCGGCTATCAGCGCGGACCCCAGAGACGGGCATGAGATGCTAAGGCTGCTGCTGCCGCCACCAAGAAGCCTGTGTGTGAGCACAGGTCACTGTCCACACCGCCCCACCCAGGAGCCTGTGCAGCCCACCATTGCCAGGGTCCTGTGATCCAGGGACAACTTCCCCGGGAGAACACACGGCGCGCCTCAGGCTGCTGCAACGTCACGCCGGCCTCTGCCCCGCAGGCTCGCCCCGCATCCGTACCCATCCCTCCCCCCGCCTGACTGAGCCAGAGCCCCCGAAGCAGCTGCTCCTTTAACCCCGTCCTGTCTGAGCGAAGAACAGACGCCCTCAGGCGACCTACAGGCAGAGGCGGGTCCAAATCCAAAGCTGAACCCCGGGAGCTGTGCCAACAAAGAAGAGAAAGGGAAATCCCTCCCAGCAGCCTCAGGAGCAGCTGATTAAATCTCCACAATCAACTTGATGTACCTGCATCTGTGGAATAACTGTATAGACAACGAATCATCCCAAATTCAGGAGGTGGACTTTGGGAGCAAGATATATTATTTTTTCCCCTTTTCCTCTTTTTGTGAATGTGTATGTGTATGCTTCTGTGTGAGATTTTGTCTGTATAGCTTTGCTTTCAACATTTGTCCTACTGTTCTGTCCGTCGGTTTTTTTTTTTTTTTTTACTTTAAAAAAATTTTTTTCTTAGTAATTATTTTTTATTTTAATAACTTTATTTTATTTTATCTTACTTTATTTTATATTATTTTATCCTCTTTCTTTCTTTCTTTCTTTCTATTTTTTCTCCCTTTTATTCTGAGCTGTGTGGATGAAAGGCTCTTGGTGCTCCAGCCAGGCATCAGGACTGTGCCTCTGAGGTGGGAGAGCCAAGTTCAGGACACTGGTCCACAAGAGACCTCCCAGCTCCACGTAATATCAAACGGCGAAAATCTCCCAGAGATCTTCATCTCAACACCAAGACCCAGGTTCACTCAATGACCAGCAAGCTACAGTGCTGGACACCGTATGCCAGACAACTAACAAGACAGGAACACAGCCCCATCCATTAGCAGAGAGGCTGCCTAAAATCATAATAAGGCCACAGACACCCCAAAACACACCACCAGATGTGGACCTGCCCACCAGAAAGACAAGATCCAGCCTCATCCACCAGAACACAGGCACTAGTCCCCTCCACCAGGAAGCCTACACAACCCACTGAACCACCCTTAGCCACTGGGGACAGACACCAAAAACAACGGGAACTACGAACCTGCAGCCTGCGAAAAGGAGACCCCAAACACAGTAAGATAAGCAAAATGAGAAGACAGAAAAACACAGCAGATGAAGGAGCAAGGCAAAAACACACCAGACCTAACAAATGAAGAGGAAATAGGCAGTCTACCTGAAAAAGAATTCAGAATAATGATAGTAAAGATGATCCAAAATCTTGGAAATAGAATAGACAAAATGCACGAACCATTTAAGAAGGACCTAGAAGAATTAAAGAAACAAGCAATGATGAACAACACAGTAAATGAAATTTAAAATACTTTAGAAGGGATCAATAGCAGAATAACTGAGGCAGAAGAACGGATAAGTGACCTGGAAGTTAAAATAGTGGAAATAACTACTGCAGAGCAGAATAAAGGAAAAAGAATGAAAAGAACTGAGGACAGTCTCAGAGACCTGGGACAGCATTAAAGGCACCAACATTCGAATTATAGGGGTCCCAGAAGAAGAAGAGAAAAAGAAAGGGACTGAGAAAGTATTTGAAGAGATTATAGTTGAAAATGCTAAAGGAACTTCTCTAGGCAAGAAACACAAGAGAAGGAAAACACCTACAATAACAAACCCAAAACATTTAAGAAAATGGGAATAGGAACATACATATCGATAATTACCTTAAATGTAAATGGATTAAATGCTCCCACCAAAAGACACAGGCTGGCTGAATGGATACAAAAACAAGACCTGTATATATGCTGTCTATAAGAGACCCACTTCAGACGTAGGGACACATACAGACTGAAAGTGAGGGGATGAAAAAAGATATTCCATGCAAATGGAAATCAAAAGAAAGCTGGAGTAGCAATTCTCATATCAGACAAAATAGACTTTAAAATAAAGACTATTACAAGAGACAAAGAAGGACACTACATAATGATCAAGGGATCGATCCAAGAAGAAGGTATAACAATTGTAAATATTTATGCACCCAACATAGGAGCACCTCAATACATAAGGCAAATACTAACTACCATAAAAGGGGAAATCGACAGTAACACAATCATAGTAGGGGACTTTAACACCCCACTTTCACCAATGGACATATCATCCAAAATGAAAATAAATAAGGAAACACAAGCTTTAAATGATACATTAAACAAGATGGACTTAATTGATATTTATAGGATATTCCACCCAAAAACAACAATACACATTTTTCTCAAGTGCTCATGGAACATTCTCCAGGATAGATCATATCTTGGGTCACAAATCAAGCCTTGGTAAATTTAAGAAAATTGAAATCGTATCAAGTATCTTTTCCGACCACAACGCTATGAGACTAGATATCAATTACAGGAAAAGATCTGTAAAAAATACAAACACATGGAGACTAAACAGTACACTAGTTAATAACCAGGTGATCGCTGAAGAAATCAAAGGGGAAATCAAAAAATACCTAGAAACAAATGACAATGGAGACACGACGACCCAAAACCTATGGGATGCAGCAAAAGCAGTTCTAAGAGGGAAGTTTATAGCAATACAATCCTACCTTAAGAAACAGGAAACATGTCAAATAAACAACCTAACCTTGCACCTAAAGCAATTAGCTAAAGAAGAACAAAAAACCCCCAAAGTTAGCAGAAGGAAAGAAATCATAAAGATCAGATCAGAAATAAATGAATAAGAAATGAAGGAAACAATAGCAAACATCAATAAAACTAAAAGCTGGTTCTTTGAGAAGATAAACAAAATTGATGAACCATTAGCCAGACTCATCAAGAAAAATAGGGAGAAGACGCAAATCAATAGAATTAGAAATGAAAAAGGAGAAGTAACAACTGACACTGCAAAAATACAGATGATCATGAGAGATTACTACAAGCAACTCTATGCCAATAAAATGGACAACCTGGAAGAAATGGACAAATTCTTAGAAATGCACAACCTGCCAAGACTGAACCAGGAAGAAATAGAAAATATGAACAGACCAATCACAAGCACTGAAATTGAAACTGTGATTAAAAATCTTCCAACACACAAAAGCCCAGGACCAGATGGCTTCACAGGCGAATTCTATCAAACATTTAGAGAAGAGCTAACACCTATCCTCCTCAAACTCTTCCAAAATATAGCAGAGGGAGGAACACTCCCAACTCATTCTACAAGACCGCCATCACTCTGATACCAAAACCAGACAAAGATGTCACAAAGAAAGAAAACTACAGGCCAATATCACTGATGAACACAGATGCAAAAATCCTCAACAAAATACTAGCAAACAGAATCCAACAGCACATTAAAAGGATCATACACTATGATCAAGTGGGGTTTATCCCAGGAATGCATGGATTCTTCAGTATACGCAAATCAATCAACATGATACACCATATTAACAAACTGAAGGAGAAAAACCATATGATCATCTCAATAGATGCAGAGAAAGCTTTCGACAAAATTCAACACCCATTTATGATAAAAGCCCTGCAGAAAGTAGGCATAGAGGGAACTTTCCTCAACATAATAAAGGCCATATATGACAAACCCACAGCCAACATCATCCTCAATGGTATAAAACTGAAACCATTTCCACTAACATCAGGAACAAGACAAGGTTGCCCACTCTCACCATTATTATTCAACATAATTTTGGAAGTTTTAACCACAGCAATCAGAGAAGAAAAAGAAATAAAAGGAATCCAAATTGGAAAAGAAGAAGTAAAGCTGTCACTGTTTGCAGATGACATGATACTATACATAGAGGATCCTAAAGATGCTCCCAGAAAACTACTAGACCTAATCAATGAATCTGGTAAACCAGCAGGATACAAAATTAATGCACAGAAATCTCTTGCATTCCTCTACACTAATGAAGAAAAATCTGAAAGTGAAATTAAGAAAACACTCCCATTTACCATTGCAACAAAAAGAATAAAATATCTAGGAATTAACCTACCTAAGGAGACAGAAGACCTGTATGCAGAAAATTATAAGACACTGATGAAAGAAATTAAAGAGGATACAAATAGATGGAGAGATATACCATGTTCTTGGATTGGAAGTATCAACATTGTGAAAATGACTCTACTACCCAAAGCAATCTACAGATTCAGTGCAATCCCTATCAAACTACCACTGGCATTTTTCACAGAACTAGAACAAAAAATTTCACAATGTGTATGGAAACACAAAAGACCCCAAATAGCGAAAGCAATCTTGAGAAAGAAAAATGGAGCTGGAGGAATCAGGCTCCCTGACTTCAGACTATATTACAAAGCTACAGTAATCAAGACAGTATGGTACTGGCACAAAAACAGAAATATAGATCAGTGGAACAGGATAGAAAGCCCAGAGATAAACGCATGCACATATGGTCACCTTATCTTTGATAAAGGAGGCAAGAATATACAGTGGAGAAAAGACAGCCTCTTCAATAAGTGGTGCTGGGAAAACTGGACAGGTACATGTAAAAGTATTAAATTAGAACACTCCCTAATACCATACACAAAAATAAACTCAAAATGGATTAAAGATCTAAATGTAAGGCCAGACACTATCAAACTCTTACAGGGGAACATAGGCAGAACACTCTACGACATAAATCACAGCAAGATCCTTTTTGACCCAGCTCCTAGAGAAATGGAAATAAAAACACAAATAAACAAATGGGACCTAATGAAAGTTAAAAGCTTTTGCACAGCAAAGGAAACCATAAACAAGACCAAAAGACAACCTCAGAATGGGAGAAAATATTTGCAAATAAAGCAACTGACAAAGGATTAATCTCCAGAATTTACAAGCAGCTCATGCAGCTCAATAACAAAAAAACAAACAACCCAATCCAAAAATGGGCAGAAGACCTAAATAGACATTTCTCCAAAGATATACAGATTGCCAACAAACACATGAAAGAATGTTCAACATCATTAATTATTAGAGAAATGCAAATCAAAACTACAATGAGGCATCATCTCACACCGGTCAGAATGGCCATCATCAAAAAATCTAGAAACAATAAATGCTCGAGAGGGTGTGGCGAAAAGGGAACCCTCTTGCACTGTTGGTGGGAATGTAAATTGATACAGCCACTATGGAGAACAATATGGAGGTTCCTTAAAAAACTCAGAATAGAACTACCCTGCAACCCAGCAATCCCACTACTGGGCATATACCCTGAGAAAACCATTATTCAAAAAGAGTCATGTACCAAAATGTTCATTGCAGCTCTATTTACAATAGCCAGGACATGGAAGCAACCTAAATGTCCATCAAGAGATGAATGGAGAAAGAAGATGTGGCACATATATACAATGGAATATTACTCAGCCATAAAAAGAAACGAAGTTGAGTTATTTGTAGTGAAGTGGACGGAGTTAGAGTCTGTCATACAGAGTGAAGTAAGTCAGAAAGAGAAAAACAAATACCGTATGCTAACACATATATATGGAATCTAAGGGAAAAAAAAAAAAAAAAGGTCATGAAGAACCTAGTGGCAAGACGGGAATAAAGACACAGACCTACTAGAGAATGGACTTGAGGATACGGGGAGGGGGAAGGGTAAGCTGTGACAAAGTGAGAGAGTGATACGGACATATATACAGTACCAAACATAAAATAGATAGCTAGTGGGAAGCAGCCGCATAGCACAGGGAGATCAGCTCGGTGCTTTGTGACCACCTAGAGGGGTGGGATAGGGAGGGTGGGAGGGAGGGAGATGCAAGAGGGAAGAGATATGGGAACATATGTATATGTATAACTGAGTCACTTTGTTATAAAGCAGAAACTAACTCACCATTGTAAAGCAATTATACTCCAATAAAGATGTTAAAAAAAAAAAAAAAAAGTAAAGGAATGATGACAAGTTTACCATGGAAATGTATCCATTTTATTTTCGATCATTCAGACTTAAGTACAGAAAATATAATTAGGTAGTGATAGAGTTTCACTACATATATTACATTTTATCAGGATTATATAACAATTATAAACTTGTAAGCAGCTAAAAAAAGTAGCATGGAAATATATAAAGCAAAATTCATGTAAACATAAAAAATGGAAAATTCTCATACAGAGGGAGATTTTAGTATACCTTTGTCAATTATTTTCATGTCAATCAGAATACACTAGTAAAGATAATGATGCATTCTAAAGCATAATTCATAAGGTAAATGGAATAGAATATATAGATCCTTGCATCAATAATTTAGAAAATAAGCATTCTTTCCAAATTTTCAAAATTGTAAAAATGTAGAAAAAACAATGCCATAAAAGCAAGCCTCGTCAAAGTTCTGAAATTCCTGTCACACAGCCCACATTTTCTGACCACTGCATTTAATTAGAAGTCAATAATGTAAAAAAAATTGAAATTTAACATCTTTATAAATAAGTCATGAATCAGGCAAATTGTAATGGAAATTTTAAAAATAATTAGTATTGTATGATAATGAAAATACTATATATCAAAATTTGTAGGATGCTGTAAAACTGGTACTTATAACCTTAAAAGAGAATAAAGGCATATATTAGACAAGAAACTAATTATGGATGTTCATTTTCTTATGGTTCATATAAATTTTGTATTTATTTATTATGCCTTCCTATGTTAAATGCATTATGTTGCATATTTCAAATATTATAAAAATAAATCTACTGATACAATTCTTTTTTTAATATTGAGTGGTTTTCTAATTTGGCAATAATTAATGTATTCCCTTCTAATAAGTGTTCTTTTGCAGATGATATATGAAAAATTAAGATGACCAGTGTTGAAACAGAGATGACCAGTGCTGTTCAAACAGTGTAGTAAACAACATTTAAGCCGCTCTTAATCATTTTTTATTTTGTATCTCATCATTGAAATTCCTAATTAAAATCTGATATTTAGCAATGACTAGATATTTGCAACATAATAAGGACAAGGAGCTATCGTTCTTAAAATTTCTCTTTAGATAATATCTAATGCAAAGGATAGTGTTTGTAAGTTCTTACTTAAAAGAAAGCTTTCACTGAAAACTTCATTATCACTTGATAATAAAGAAAATAAAATAATATAATTACTAAGTTGTGACAGTCACTTGTCCCATAGTTCTGATGACTTGAACCGGTAATGGTTTCACTTGAGGGAGGCCATTGCCAAGTTGGTGAGTGGTGTAATAGGATGTCCTTGTCTGCTTCCCAAGCCTGTACAAGTACTTACTTCACTTTGGTATAAAGTCAGTGCCCTGTGCTAAAGAAAATACAAGTTCATTTTTGGACATATTATAATTCAGAATAGACTGACATTGCTGCAGTTACATTTTCCTAAATAACTGAATTTGTCAGTATTGAATTTTATTGTAAAAAGGGCATCATGTCATTTATTTTATGTGACATTATGGCTTCTAGTAAGATTGACTAATTGATTTATAATTTATTCTGATTTACTGTAGTGCATAATTGCTTAAACTTATTGAACAGCCATCAAATGTTTCACAGGGGATGTTTCCCCTCTTTTCTCTTTCAATAATCTGAATGATTTACCTTCATAGAACTGCCTATTTTCCCCATAAAAAGCAATATATCTAGTGTCCATAAAAGTCCCAAGGTCAAATATTCAGAGAATTCATAAATAACCTTATCTGAAATCATCACAGTGTGAGCAAAGCTCAGTAATAAAAATTCAGAACTGCTCCTTCCTTAATAGGTCGTCCGCAGCTCCGGAGGCTGCACTTGACCTCATCAGAATTCTCCCCAGTGAACAGTCCTCAACCTTGCCTTTTCCACTTCCATAGTAACCTTTCTAACCAAGTTCACTTGTATTCATTTGCATTTTTAATGAATTATTTGCTTCAATGCCTTCTTTTGAGTGGTGCCATATGTTTACTACTCTCATTATAAATTCTGAATGCCTTCTCAATTTAAATGCTATAGTAGAGCTTTTGAAAACATCATCAATGTGAATTATTTTTAGATATTTTGAAACATATTAATATATATTACTGATATTTCATAACCCTACTTTTTTTCCTCTGAGAATTATTAAAGAGTATTAAATCTTTTCATTTCACATATTTTTGCTTGGAACAGAAATAAAACATTCAAGTTCATGTATTATTATAATTTTTAAAATACTTTACTAAAGAGTTTAGGCTGAGCAAAAGTTTTCAGAAAAATCCACAGAAACAAATATGGACATAGGGAAAGAATAATAAAGTTGGGTTTTAATAGCTCATTTCCCAGTGCTTTGATTACATAACATACTTTTGTTTGGGAACTTACGATGTAAGTTGATTTTAAGCTGTGTTATATATAAGTTGCATGTTGTTTCTAGAAGTAAAAACACAACAGTCATACCAAAAGTAAAGTAAAAGAAAATTTGACAAACAGTATTTTGAGCAGTGTCATCTATTTAAAATTAGGCTAATGATAAAATGATAGAAATCTCAGACCACATTTAATAAAGCTTTCTTAGGAAGCCTCTCTTCTCAGTGTCTGACAGATGATTCTCTTGGCTCATTTCATGTTTAGGCTTATCCTCCCTTTTATTTATTTTTGGAGGTTAAATCTACTAAAGTGATTTCTCTGACTATTTATTGAAGTTCTTACTTAATAGGGAAGCAGAGATGAGAGCAAACCAGGTCAAACTGATCATTGATTAGGTTGTTTTAACAGGCTATTATCAAATGGCCAAGGCTAATAAAATCACTCATTTAGATCATTTGCTGAATTCGTTGTAATGCTCTATGGTAAAATTAGGTGATTAGTTTTTCACCTTTGATTTTAATGTGATTCAGCTTATATTTGTTATTACCCATGTGCAAACTTGACATAAATGAAAGTATAAACACACAAACTTGACATAATGAAAGTCTTGCTTTAGGCTTAAAACCGTGAAAATATGGTCAGTGCAGTGGTCAATTCTCAGTGACCAAAGGAGATACAAAGAGAGAAATAAGCAAATGGGATAAAGGAAAGCATATAACAGCACCAGCCTCATTCCACTCATTTATTCAGCAAACATTCCAGATATTGGGGACATATCAGTGAAGGGAGTAAAAATCTCTACTCTCATGAAGGTTCAGTCATTTCTTCTGATTATTTTGGTTCCCACAGCTGAGCCTTGAGACCTCTCCTCCTAAAAGTTTGACTCTGTTTTCCTGATTGTTTCAAAAATGTATCAGACAATACTTAACTTCCCTCTTTTCCTCATTCCATTTACCTCTCCCGTACCCCCTTATGAGGATATCTTAGCCAAGTGAGATATCAAAACTGTTTAAGAACAGGTAGAACAATGATTGATCAGTCAAAAAGGGTTCTGGCCGTAAAGAACCAAATACTGTACTAATCCAGAGCTTGGCAAGATCTAGCAATGGCTGGTGGCTTCCTAGGTGCTCCCAGGTTTAATCCCCTTTCTTCTAATCAGTGGAGTCTGACCCCCATTCCCTGTTCTGTTTTGGAAAGTGGCCAGGTTCCTGGCAGAGTCCATCTCTCCAGTCCCAATTCTAGCATGATTGCCTGCCCGCCTTACACCTGTCCTCAGGTAAGGACGGAGGAGTCTCGTAATCCATAAACTGTCTGCAGACCCTTGAGTTCAAAATACTGAATGAAACTTACAGTTTTTCATTTTTCATTTCTATTTTTGTGTTTATATATGTCATTATACTGAAAGGGATTTGAAGACCTAAGTGAGAAATTTTGGCCACTAAATGAGTTTATACAGGGTGAAGGTGGGTGGTGCTGACATAAGGTGTGTAGATTAAATTTTGCAATGTATTTGTAGTGTTAATGGCCAGACATAAAATCTGGACCAAAAAATGCCATCATTTACCGCACATAGAACTTGTTAGAATCGTTTCCCTTTCTATAGGGTGCAGGACCTAAGTACGTAGTCTTCCACACTTAGGGAAATAGCTTACGGGGAGAATTGAAAGTTTCTCTGGGAAATCTTGCTTTGACCCAAGCCCTGATGAAATCCATTCCATGGATTTTTCCTCATTCCCTTTAAAAACTGAACCCTACAAAAATGTAAACTTCCACTGTACCAAATAGGGGATGTATTTTTTAACTGATATAATTAGCCTCTTCAGGCAGATAGAGCAATGAAAAATATAGACTCATTCTGTCTTTTATTCATTTGACAAATATTTATTGAATGTAGTCCCACACTGCAAGGACTCAACAGTCTTCTAAGAGGGACATATACATGGGCAGGTAATTTTAATACAGCATGGTAGGTGGAAAAATTGGTTGGACACAAGAAGAAAGCTCCTAATAGGACTAGAGTGAGTTTCAGAGAAAGCTTCCTGGAAGAGGGGACATCTGAATTTCATCTTAAAGATGTCTAGAAGTTAGGGAAAAGTTGAGGGTGGAGAAAAAGTGGTTGGGAGAGAATTGTGTACTTCCTTTCAGAGGTAACAGAATGTGTGAAGGGGCCCAGAATTTTCAATAATGTGAGGAAACTTCATGCACTTTGAGACAGAGAGAGTGGAGGGATATGAGAGGTGGGTGTGGGACTGTCAAAGGTTATCATTTATGCTGTGTTAAAGAGCCTAGAATGCATATGCTTGGTGATGGGTACCTGTGCATTTTACACCTTCCTTTACATTTCTTATCTATATTCATATATTTTTTTCTAACCTCCTAACAGGTTTGCAGACTATAACACAGGCAATGGTAACCACTCTAGGAATTGAGTGGAATTTCAAGCAGCCAGGAATGTAATGTAGAGAATTAGATGTTTATGTAATCCATTGAAGAGAGGGAGGGGTTGAAGGTGGGTTTGCCTCTCTACCATTGAATTCAGGACACACCATCATAGCTGTAAAGCAGAAACTGGGAAGCTCCTGGTATTGCCATTACTGCTGTGGACACAAATGCTTCTCACACAAATTATTCAACCCTACAACGTGGAACGTTGTTGTCAGCGGCCACCCCAGCCAGAAGATGACCTCCAGCTCACTTCTGACTTCTAATACTTGCATGAGGGCATCTCACTGGCAGAATCTAGAACCTTACTATATAAGAGAGTTTGATGTTCCACCCCTGTGTTTCAGGGAGATATAAGTGAGCAGTAGTAATAGATGATAAACAAAATCTCATCACATCAAATACAATATTCTGTTTTGTACTTGTTTATATAGTGTGTAAAATGCTGAATATGGTTTTTCCCCGACCCCCTAAAGAATCTACCTTTAGTATGAAGGTGACCAGAAAGGCAATAAAAAGGTTATCAACAAGGGAGTGAAAAGAAGTCTGGAGAAGAAAAGACTCTGGCTAGGATAGGGGGGGAAAAAGTACATTTGACGGACCAAAAAGATGGCAAGGTTTAGAGGGAAACCTTCTTTGTAGCTAATTTTAGGTGGTTTTCAGTGAACATCCCTTCACACTAATTTCTACTTTAACCTTATGTTTTTCTCTACTGAAGCCTCCTCAGAGCTCTGAAGGCAAATGTTCTGACATTATGCATTTCATGAAGCTGAATGATCATATAGGCATTAAGACAAAGGATCACTTTAAGATTGTGTTTAAGACCACTGATCTACACACACACACACACACACACACACACACACACACACACACACTTCTAGCTACCTTTAAGTACTTTTGAGAATATCTTTCCTCTATACCAGAATAAAAAGCAAGCTGTGGACTTCAAAATGGGAAATATTTGAAAAGTGATGACTGTAGAATGGAACCAAATTTGTGTTGACATGTGTTTTACAATGTTATTAGAAAATCAATGATATAATGTGTAAATTGTTTAACTCGTATAAGTAAAATATTATTGGAGTGTAGTGTTAGGACATCTGGTAAATCTCTGACTTGCTACAGTTATAGGAAAAGGAAGCAATGAGGTGAAACTGATGATGCTCTGATTAGGTTCTGAATAAAAAGGGATGTCAAAAAGATGGCAACCTGGGGAGAATGGAAATTTATATTGAATTTTGTAAACATTGGAAAAGAAATACTGGACATGGTAGTTGGGGGAGAACGTAGGAAAGCTGGAGTTTTAGAGTGCTGCAAACAGCAAAAAAAGTTACTCTGGTTCAAAATAAATGAGAAGTTCTATGACTCATAGAGTAATCAGTGTGGCTCTACTAGGAGCTTTTTTATTTCAGTTATAAAAGATAAGTTAGTCAGGGACAGGGAAGAGATAGAACTGTTCAATACTTGTTCCATCAAAGAAGAATTCTCTTAACTTTTAGAAAGGGAAGGACCAGTTTTCTTCAGAGGAAATTGAAGTCTTCAATGGAAGATAAATTGTTAAGATACTGTCTGCTTTGTCATGAAGTCCATTCCTTCATTTAATGACTGTTAATGAGTACCTGTAAGGACAAGGTGCCAGGAACTATGTTAAGTGCTGAATACATTACATATATGTATACTGATAAATCTTACCTATGTAATTGCAGGATGATTATGGAAAATCTAAGAAAAGTTGAGGAGAAATTGGACAGAGGATTGGACAGATATTTCTTTTATAATTTTCAAAATGTAAAATTAAACTCTGGAAAGATGTACTGCTATATTTGTTGAAATTGTATTATTAAACGCACAGTTTAGGTTGGTGTTTAGAAAGAGTATTGATATCCATATAAACTTAAATGGATTTCCTGAGAAATCACATCAAATGTTATTTTTCACATTTTTGACATTGGAAAAATGCCATGCATGTAGTTGGGTTTGATTTCAGCAAGGCATTCTCTTTTTCTTATAATTGTTTTTGATGGACATGTGCAGAAAAAATACTCTGAATAATAGTGTATCAAGGTAACAACTTTATTCTTCAGACAATTCACACATAATGTTTTATGGATTATTGTTGACCTGCAGTGAGGTCTAATCTAAGGACTTGGCTCTTCCATTTATTTTTCTAGGTATGTTTCTTCTTTTAAATTTGATATATAACATACATACAGAAAAGTTCACAAATTACAAGTGTGCTGTTTGTGAAATTCTCACAAAGTGACACAGACACGTAACTACCACCCAGATCAAAAAAGAGGAATTTATGTGTCCCATTCACGTTGCATCACAGTCACTACCCAATTTCAAAATAATGACTCTCTTGGCTTATAAAGCTATAGCTTAGTTTTGCCTGTTCTTGAATTTTGTTAGGTTTTGATCACAAGTATACCAACCTCATAATAACATTTAAAATGTGTTCTTTTTTTTTTTAATTCTGGAAGATTTTGCATATGATTTGGGTTATTTTTAAATTATTTCATCATAATATGTTTGAAATAATTCATGAAGCAAAATCTGGGCCTAGAGTTTTGAAGTCAGAAGGTTAAATCAATTTCTGAAATAGATATAAGGTACTTTGATTTTCCATTTTTTTGGTGTCAGTTTTGGTAAATTGTAGTTATTAAACAATTTCTCTATTTTATCAGAATTTTAAAATCTGTTAGCATAAATCTATTCTTAACAGTCTCTTAATTATGTTTTTAATTGAGACATCCCCATTTCTTAATCCTGATACTGGTAATGACTGCCTTTTCTCTCTTTTTTTCTTTAACCGTTTTACTGTGAGTTTATTAGTTTATTGGTCTATTGAAATAACAGGTTTCGGGTTTTGTTTGGGTTCTCTGTTGTGCATTTGTTTTCTATTTAATTAATTCTGTTATCCTAAGTGTTTTCTTCCTATCCTTTATTTAAGATAAATTTGCTTTCTTTTTCTAACTTCTTTAGATAGATATTTAGATCATTGATTATCAACCTTTCTTCTTTTGTAATTATGTTTTAGCATAAGTTTTCATCTAATCACACCTTTAGCTATATGCCACAGATTTCACATATCATATTTTTATTCTTATTTGAATCAAATTATTTTCTTTTTTGTGTGATAGTTTTTCAACCCACAGGCTGACTTTAAGGTGTACTGCTTAATTTCTTAGTGTTTTGGAATTTTCTAGGTATCTTTTTGTAACTGATACCTAGCCTAATTCTGCTGTGGTCAGAGAACATATGCTGAATAATTTTAACTCTTTGGATTTATTAAGACTTAGTTTACAGCTTACCCTGTGGTCAAATTCTGGTAAAAGGTTCAGAGTACTTGAAAAGCACTGTTTATTGGGGAGATACCAGGTATATTGTTGTAAACAGATCAACTAAGGTAGGTTTGTTAATTGTGTTGGTTTTTTTTTTTTTCCTCTTCTATACTTTTGGCTCCCTGTTTATCAGCTATTAAGAGAGGTGTGCTAAGATCTCACACTATAATTATGGATTTGTCTATTTCTCATTTTTAGCCCTTTATGTTTTTAAGGCTGTTTTCAGGTGGTTATAAATTGAGAACAATTATATGTATTCCTGTTTGTGAGGTCATTTTGTCAAAATGAAATGTCCCTCTTATAGTAATTATTTGAGTTTACAGTATACTTTTTCTGGTATTCATATAGCTGTGTGAGTCTGTTTTCATTCTTTCAGTTTCAACGTCTATATTCTTATATTCAAGATTTGTCAGTTTTAAGGTATTAACAAAATCTAAAATATTAAAAGATTTTAAAGCCATAAAAAACTAGACTACTTAATTGCAGAATGTAGAATCTTTTACATTTAAATATAGTCTTATTGTATGTTTTTTGTTACCTTTGTTCTGTTACCTTTCCACTTCATCTTGGGGAATTATTTACAATCTGATATAATTTGTGTGTATTTGTAGGAAAAGTGTAAATCAGTGTTTTCTCTTGAGACCCCACCCCCTTTTCGTATGGTATTGCTTAGGTTCTATCTCATCTACTGACCAGGGAAAGTATCAAAAAATGTTCCAGCATATTAAAACTCAAATCTAATAATTTAATCTAGCTAACCAGTAAAGTATAATGAAAGAAATCAATTCCTAATTGAAATAAAGGGGAAAGGGATAATGCCATCTACATGTCACCTTTCTGCAAATCAGGATATCTACCATATCCTTTATACAATTAAGGAGTCATCATATAAGCTGGAATTACTGTTTAGAGTTGCACTAGCAAGAAATTATCCAGCACCATTTTATGCAAACCAAGAGAAGGATTTTTTTATTCTTCAGTTATCTTAACCTATAATTCTGTGATGTGTAACACAGTTTTAATGAAAAAAATGTAGAATTGATATTATCGGTATCATTTAATCCAGTTTCACAATCTCTTATCTGTTAAAAGTTAGGAAAATTTAACATTAAAAAAAACTCCTTTAGGGCTTCCCTGGTGGCGCAGTGGTTAAGAATCTGCCTGCCATTGCAGGAGACACGGGTTCAAGCCCTGGTCCGCGAAGATCTCACGTGCTGCGGAGCAACTAAGCCCGTGTGCCACAGCTACTGAGCCTGTGTGCCTAGAGCCCATGCTCCACAACAAGAGAAGCTACCGCAATGAGAAGCCCGCGCACCGCAATGAAGAGTAGCCCCCACTCACCACAGCTAGAGAAAGCCCATGCGCAACAATGAAGACCCAATGCAGCAAAAAATAAATAAATAAAATAAATAAATTTTTTAAAAATTAAAAAAAAACTCATTTAGAATTAAAATCTGGACTAAACCAATGTGCAGATATTTATAGTCCTTATTTCTAACTCGATGTAAATGCTCTTTTGCTTTACTGCCGAAATATTAATATGTCTGAGAATGCAGTTCCACTCCGAACCCTCTTGGCGATGTGCTATTACCTTCCTAAAATCCTAAAAGTTTTAACGTATATGGCCCCAAGCGTTGAAAACAAGAAATTGTGTGTTTCTAGTATTTTCCAGTTGGTTTTGGTAGTTATATCATAAATATGTCCAACTGTCTTCTGCAGAAGATTATGAACAAATTTCAACATTTGACCCTATAGTGTGCTAATATAATTTATTGAATAATCAAGGCAGTGTCATTTTATGGAAGCTAAACTGTTACAGACTATCAGATATAGTCATCTCTAGTTTTAGCACTAGAGTAAAATAGATAAAAATAATAGCTACAGCAAAAAATACAACCACAATTTTAATTGAGTACTTTGTGTCAGGCAGTGTACATTCAATAATTTAATCTTCAGAACTCCTTTCAAATGTAGGTAGAAATATTAGCACCATTCGTAAGTGAGGAACTGCAGTTTAGCAGATAAGCAACTTGCTTTGTGGTCACAGAACTGGGGCAGAGCCAGGGCACAAACCTAAGTCTATTAGTGTTTATAGCCCATGCCCTTCACACCTCTGCTATAGTGTTATAATATATCCTTTTTAATTAATCATATAAGACATTTAATAAATATGAAATGCAATTTCACAACCAACTCTTGATTATCTTCATGTCAATTACCTATGGAAAAAACATGCAAATAGCAAATCAACTTCCTTTTGTCATCCAGAATGTATCTGGGATCCTCCCTTCTGCTGACAGTTGGCTTGTGCTCAAGCAATACAAATGAATTTTAATATGAGCCAGAGAAAAAGAATATAATTATGGTGGTAAATCTGCTGGAATCATATAATGAATTTAAAACCCAACATAAATGCTTTTTGGATCATCTGTCATTTGGGATTACTTATACTGCGATCCCTTATAAGACGGTAGATAATTGAACATTGGCTATTTTACTGCAGCTGAAGGTACTGATGCTAAGGAGAAAATGAACTATGTAAATGTGAGTTTGCTTATTTATTTAATAATGTGCTTGAGATTTCATCACAGGAATCATTTAAAGCCAGAAACACAGAGTAACTTTATCTCATGGGAATTAAAGTTCTCTTATTTAAATCAAAGAAGTGATTAATATGCCTGATTCTTTTCTTTTTCATCTATATTCAGTAATGCATAATTGAATAATGTACAGTTGTTTTCTTAGAGATATAAGGAAACCAATGAAGGAAAAACAATTCTGTTAATACATGTTTGTGAAGTCCATGAAAGCTTTTACTTAACCTTTTTAGCCCCTTCTTTATGAAATGTAGTCATCTTTAAATTGCATGAAAATAAAGGAAAATGTTCTATGGCACTGATTACAGTGATTTCAGTCTTTCCTGATCTGCTGGAGGCATACAGTATAGAATCAGACGTGGAGATCAGTGATGCATTACAGTCGAGGTAATGGGTTTTGTTGTCAGGGATCACTCAAAATTGTGTCTTGACATTGCCACTTACCACTGTAGAGCCACTGGCACATTTCTTAACCTCTCCAAGTCTCTATTTTCTATCTGAAAAGTGTGATTAGTAATAGTTTCCTATATTGGGTTGTGAGGATTAAATGGATATATCACAATGCATGTACACATGTTGGTAAGTGTTAGATACATGCCATTTCACCTTTAAATATGGTGAAGATGATTCAGGTTTGAGGCCTAGACAGAGTAGCCATCCTTTGGCTGATACCAGAAGCCTCAGTAGAAAGGCAGATGCTTAATGGAGCTCGGATCATCAACCGTACTTGTTACTTCAGCTCTCTGACTCAACGCCAGTCCCCCTTGACTTTTACACAAAACAAATATATCTGCCTTCTTCTATTTATGCACCTAAGCACAAATATGAGAGGTAAACAGTAAATACTTATAAAATCAAGGCATGTGAACACACACATGTACACACACATCTGCATATATAGATCATAAACTCCTCAAGTTATTTTGTGCACATTCTCACTACACATACAACACATACACACACACACACACACACACACGTAACCCTCCTGTAATTTTTAAGTGTACCATATGGTAAAAGTCACAAGAATGTATGCATGTTAACTAACATTCATATTAATATATAAACCATACCCACTTGCCCACAGAGATGCATCTACTGATGTTTTAACTGTATAGACGGATTTACCTGATTAATACATATGGAGGAATTTGAGGAGGGAAAAATGAGAGGAAAATAATCTAAATTTTTTTTAAAAAGGAAAAAATAAGACAGTAGAGGGAAAAAGATAGAAGGAAAGGGATGGTAGTTCAGTGCATGGCTTCTCAACCTCAGCCCTATTGATCTTTCGTCTTTGTTGTAGAGAAGGGCCTGTCACCCTTGCCCTCAGTTGTGATAATCAAAAATGTCTTCAGGCGTTCAGTGCTGTGTCCCCTGGGGGAAAAATTACCCAGGCTGAGAACTGCGCCCTTAGCTGTAAGAAAGAATGTCAGATATGCAGATGAAATTGTTCTTTTGTGAGAGGAATTAATAAAATGGCAATCAGTCAATTAAATTCTTTTTAAATGAAGGAATGGGCAGATGGAAACTTACAATGCTAATTTTTATATGTTACCGTTAAGTTAATAAGTATATTTACTGTTTGTTAAGTTTCATAGATTTACTGAATTTTAGAATTAGTAAGGGCTTCAGAGAGCAACTGGGGCCTGTTCCGGGGACTCTGATAGGTGCTGGGTGACAAAAGAGTTTAATAAAAGTGGTGTCTTGCGTGGGCTCACAGCCTGGTTAGAGAAAAGACACACAAGCCTAGAGTGCTTTGGAAGCATAGAAGAGTGGTGTCTCATCAGGACAGGTAGACTCTAGTAAAGGTCGAGGTGGTAACAGACATGTGACTGTGCAAAAGCATAATCAAAGTCATTTTCAATTAGGAATTACAGGAAGAGAGATGATGAGTAAGCTATCTGCATAAAATAGAACCTCTACTAAAATTCAGGCAAGCACTCGTTTTACAAAACCGTGTTGCCTCTCGCTTAGTGTTCCATTTACCAAATTTACACTTTATTATACTACTTTTATCAAGGAACATGCATCATTGGCCAAAAATGAAGCATTTTTTTTTTTCATTTCTGAGTGTCTGGTTTACAAGAAAAGGAACAAAAGAAGTTAAATAGATGGTGAGCTGGTTGGTTTTCACTTACATTTCTCATGTATTGCTTACAAATCTAATTAGCCTTTGGTTTTTCCATTTTATTCCCCCATCTTTTCTCATTTCTTTCAAACTTACATCACATACAGTTTGGCCAGAGCACCAAATGCAGGATGCTGTTCCTAAGGATGATGTTTCTAGTTGTGGTTATCCTAAAACTTAATGTGAAAACAAATTGGAAATAAACATGAAATAGACATTATCATGTGGGTTACTGATACCTGCCTCATGCCCTTCAATTTGCTGTGTGCTAGGTATGTTGGGAAAGTGAGTTGGTGCCCACCAGACAGCTATCCAAGCAGCACTCATTTTTATACTCTCTTCAGTTTAATATTGCCAGATACTAATTTCACATGAACTGCAAGAAAATATTTCTCAAAGGCACAGGTTCTCACTCTTTTTCCATCCTTCAGGGCTGATGAGGGCAGCGTGGGGGGTAAGTTCAGTCTTAGGAATCACTCTTAGGTTTAGATCACAGATCCATATTACATTGTGGCCCTGGACAGTTCTTTCAAATTCTGGGAGATGACATTTCTTTATTTATAAAACTGGAGGAGAAAATTCTGCCAGATAATGTTGTAGTAAATATTAAGTGTATTTACTTTTCCTGTATTTTAAAAATCAATCATTGTTATTCAGTTAATTAGTATTGAATTAACTAATTTATGATTGCAAGTTCTCTGTAATACTTATTTGAATGTTTAACTTGTTGATTTAAAGAGCACAATTTTGTTTTCTCAAATTCATTTAAAGTGTCCTCCATTCTTTATAGCACAAGGTTGAATGAAACATTCCCCATTGTTCATACCATTTCATGTTTTCTAAATGTCACTAAAGAAGTGGTGAAACTCTCATTAAAGCTCTGGGGGATGGGGGTGGGGGAAGAGTTGCTTCTATCATGGTCAAGATTAAAATCCTTTTGCAGTATCCTCAGATTTATCAGTGTTGTACTGATTATACAGTAGTGGTGACTAAATACTTATTGCGTGAAAGCTTTTCATCAGAAACATACAAAGCTTTGTAGTACCTATACATTGTTATATGATTATTGACATTAGCTTCTCAAGTATGAGAATGTTTTCCTAGTAAACTGTGGTGCGGAAGCTTGAGGTTTCCAGAAGAATTCATAGTTTTAACCCACTAGGGTTACTACAATTGCATACTTTTAGTTACCAGTTACATTTAACTTTTTTCTTACTTTAATTGCAAGGTATATAGTAGATACATTAATTTATGTAGAATAACCATGCCAACAATCTAGGACTGATAGTAGTAACACCCTTGGCAAATTGAGATTTTAAGAGAATTTGCTGTTTTCTTCTAATAACAGTATATTATAGTGATTTGCTTCTAATAACATTACGGTTCACTAGAATCTTGGAAAAGCCAGATTGAAAATTATAAAACACCTCCATTCACTTTCTAGGTTTTTTTTCTTTAAAATATATTTTGTACACTACTCATTTTTATCTTTCTGAAAATGTAACTTGTTTCTTTTTATTTTAAAAGTAGTGGGACTTCCCTGGCGATCCAGTGGTTAAGACTTCGCCTTCCAATGCAGGGGGTGCAGGTTCGATCCCTGGTCAGGGAGCTAAGATCCCACATGCCTCGCGGCCAAAAAGCCAAAACGTAAAACAAAAGCGATATTGTGACAAATTCAGTAAAGGCTTTAAAAATGTTCCACATCAAAAAAATCTTTAAAAAAAATAAGAAGTAGCAGATTCACTGTAGAAAATATGGAAAACAGGAAAGAAGTAAAAAAGGAAACATGGATCACCCACAAATTCACCAAATGGAGAAGTTATTATTACCATTCTGGAGTATTTTTTTCTGGCCTTTTTTTATTATTTTCATGTATAAAAATATTTTGGTGGAACAAAATTAAACTCATTTATTATAGGCAGTTTTATATCCTAACGTTTTTAAACTTAACATTACATAGATAGTTCCCCATGCCACTGAGGATTGTTTCTCAAACTTGGCTGATCATTGTAGTTGCATGTGATGCTTTTTAAACTATTGGTGCCTACACCATATCCCAGACCTATTTCCTCTCTGGCCTGTATACCTTTAAAATGTTCCATGTATGATTCTGGTTCATAGTTAGGGTTAAAATCATTGTTCCAAATTTTATTTTGTTTTTATGACCACTTTGTTGTTTCTAACTTTTACTCCTGTAAATAAGGCAAAGTTAAATATTTGTGTATACATCTTAGTCAAAATCCCAAATTGCCCTCTATGTCTAAAGGCAAGTCCCTGCGTTAAGTTATGCCCTGTATCCCAGAAGGAAAGTTTTATAACCAACTTGAATATATAAACTCGTAGATAATTTAACTTTAATAGCTGTAATATTTTAATATACTAATTAGTTGCAAAACAAATTCAAAATCACATTTTATGTAAAATGTACTTATTTGCATAAAATTGAAATGGTTGATACATATGTCATCTTCCCAACAGAATGACCATCTTTTGAAAGCTTCTTCACAGTGCCAACACTTGAAATTATGAGGTCATTTCACAGGAATCATGACTAAATCTGTGTTAACATTCCTTGACTTTTTTTTTTTTAAGCATATTCTCTTTGGTGATTTCTAAAAGTCAACACTGGTGTTGATTGAGAATTTGCTTTTCAAAATAGCATTTTGTTTTTCAAAATAGAATGGTTAGGGATAGACTTTGAATAGATGTATTTACATGTATATGGAGAGGGGAGAGAGGGAAGAAGAGAGGGGAGATGGCAGTGCCCTAGATTCTTTTTTTAAAAAAATTTTATTGGAGTGTAGTTGATTTATAATGTCGTGAAAGTTTCAGCTGGACAGCATAGTAATTCAGTTATACATACACATATATTCATTCTTTTTCAGATTCTTTTCCAATATAGGTTATTACAGAATATAGAGTAGAGTTCCCTGTGCTATACAATAGGTCCTGGTTGGTTAATCTGTTTTAGAGATAGTAGTGTGTGTATGTTAATCCCAAGCTCCTAATTTATCCCTCCTCACCTTTCCCCTTTGGTAACCATAAGTTTTGCTTTTGAAATCTGTGAGTCTATTTCTGTTTTGTAAATAAGTTCATTTATGTCATTCTTAAAAATGTTATTACTTGTTTTAAGGTATTTTAAGACTCTTGAGACACAGCTCACCAGCATTCCTGAAAGTGTGTATCCATTTACACTGCTGTCCTGCAGCATAATAAAGTGTCTGTTTTACTACAAGCTTGTCAGCATTACTAGTATCATTTTTTAAATCTTTATTTCTTAGAATTCTGTGTCCCAGCCAGGAGGAATACTGAGCTGTTTACCCTGTCACTGTAAATCATAGCTGATTAGCAGGAGTCTTGTCTGGCTGGCAAGTCCTCTTTTTCAATCAGATCAGTTGTCCTCCGTTCTGCCTTCCTGTTCCTGCCTTTGTCTTCCCTGAGGCGCTAGCCTGCCCCTTCTCGCCTTTTGCTCAGACGCTCATCTCGATGGGTAAAATCAACAGGGGCTCGATTTGTACAGTTAATTCTGCACCTAATCGTATTAATTACGTACGCCTATGTGTGCCTTGTGGCAGTTGCACCTTAACAGGGGACCACTTTAAAAAACCTTTAGACAGTTTCACCCTCTCAGATCCTTAGAAAGACCTGCGTGCATCTGTACCCCATTTACCAGGAAGCCAAAAGATAAAGCTAAAAGAGTTGGTTTGCATGAGGGCATTTTGTTGATTTGTAGGGGGCTGGGATGGAATTAAATCCACTGCTTGTGAACAAGTTCTGGAGCATGTAAACACTATTGCTTTTCTACTTCTGCCACATTCCCATGGTAGCTCCCTCTGATTCCAGGGGTAGGTGAGAAAAGGTGGATTTCTTTCAACTTTGCTACTTGTCTTGTTTTGGCTTGGTTGTTGATCTCTCTTTAAAGGCATTTTCTATGAGTAGAGAAGCATATACAGGCTTCTCTGGACTACTTGCTTGCTTTAAATATCCAAAAAGTAAAACCTACATTTTGCAAATATACCTCCCTTTACGTAAAAAGATTGCATTATTGCTTTATATGTTTGTAATATGGTAGGGTTTCCAGTTGTATCATTTGGGTATCTCAGCCTCTCTGAGGTCATTTTCTAGTCTCTGAAATTTGATGTATTCCAGTACTATGAAAAATACCATTATAAAAATAACTCTTTATGGTGAATATTTTGTGAAACCGAAAGCACAGTCCATCTGGTAGCAGACAAGATTAATCTGTTTGAGAATGGTAAACATTATTGCATATTTTAAAATATGTAACTAGCACAGAACATTTGCCTCAGGCGCTTGACTAAGACTGTGGCTTAGGGTGAAGATTCAAATGAACTTTTTATCCCTAAAAGTCTGTAAGACATGTTCCTCTCACGTATAGTGAAACTTTAATATCTTATATCAGTCACTGAATAATAATACCAATTTAAAACCAAAAGGAGAAAAAAATTAACCATGATGTAGTCAAGTCTATAACAGTTACCTCTTTTTAAAAACATTTGCAAGTGTTATGATAATAGTTTTGGTTTATGAATTTTGCAAAGAATTATAAACAAAATAATAGATAAAATTGAATCTTGTCAGTAGCATTAATATTACATTCAAGTTAATTTAAAATCATTAGGGGACTTTACTTTTTTAGTAGAGATTTATACTTTCAGAATAACTTGGCAGATTGTACTTAAGAATTACATATACCCACCCTACCCCCCCCTTCGCAGTCTCCCCTATTATTAAAGTCTTGCATTAGTGTAATACTTTGTTAGATTTAATTAACCTATATTGATACATTATTGTTAAGTATCGTCCATAGTTTACATTAAGGTTCATTCTTTGTGTTGTACACTTCTGTGGGTTTTGATACATGCATAGTGACATGTAACCACCATTGCAGTAACATACAGAAGAGTTTCACTGCCCTAAAAATCCCCTGTGCTTCTTTTTCATCCCTCCCCTCCCTTCCCCCAAGCCCCTGGCAACCACTGATCTTTTTTTACTGTCTCTATAGTTTTGCCTTTTCCAAAATGTCATATAGTTGGATTCATAAAATTTATTTTTAAGACATATTTGCATGCTTTTGTGAAGTTCAGTTTGACAGTAATTATAAGAAAATAGGAACAAAACTAACTTCTTATACTTCCTTTTTGGACATTTATTGTTGTGATACTATTTCGTTATCTCATTTGACCAGGTAAATGGGATTTAAGTGGCTTAATATCTTGAGCACAAATATTCTCATCTAACAAATGCGTTTGAGTCTTCAATGATTACGTTATGTGGTAGAACACAATATTAATTCACATGTAACACATTATATTCATGTTCAAACAAGTTTGTTAGTCTTTTCGTTGGTTAGGAATGTCTGCTATTAATTTTTTAAATGCACAAATAGAAATGCCTCTGTCCTCTACCACCCTGTAGGAGAATCCTCCCCACCTCAGGTATGACCCTAACTTTACAACACGTAAGTGCCAAACCAGAATTTCAGATGTGCAGTCAACTGTTAACATAAATTCTGATTGCTTTGGGTAAATAATATGATTCATGAAAGCCCTGGGAAATAAATAGGTCATGGAAAATATAATAACTAGGAAATAAGGAAAATTTAGGATAAATTTAAATGCCTGTATTGAATCCTTTTAGAAGGCTGGCATTTTCAATTTGAATGTGAAAGCATAAAAACATAAATGTAAAAGCACAAGGAGTCCATTATGTTATGCATATGTTCTGAATTTTCTTAAGGAATCAATCATTTCTTAAACCAGGACTTGAGAGATTGAGATAAAGCAGTTGAATTAAATATTCATTGAAATATTTTCCTCTTTAACTCATTCAGTACTTTTGAAACCAAGTTCCAGATTGTAAACGTAAGATATTTCTACTTGTTGCCTTTTATTCTCTCATCCGTACTTTTAGAAAAATTACAATTTGTTTTTCCCTTTTTGAGTATACTTTGCTTTAATTTTTTCTTGGTCAGGTTTACAAATTCACACTTTTACAGCAATTGTAGTTAAGAGTTTGCTCTTAACGTGAAGAATAAAGAAGAACAATCACTAGGCTTGAAAGAAAGGTGAATGATGACCATCAGGGCCCATGCGAGACAAATTTTGAAAAATAGGCCTTCCTTTTTAGTAAAATAACACAATAGAGAGGAAAGCGAAGTACTTGTTTCTTCACAAATTGATGTTTGGTGCCTTTCACACTTTGAGCAAAAATGACCAGTCAGAGTTGAGCAGGTTGCTTGCTTGAACCATGGTGCTCATATTTTTAAATTTTCATTTACTAATGTGGAAGACTAAGACATGTACCTATTGTGCATTTCATATACAAAGAGGAATTCTACCCTTGAAATAAAGTGTATTTGCATTTAAAATAATGCAGTGTAACAAAAGCTCAATGATAACAGGATATGGAGTCATAGTTTATTCCCTTTTTTTTAAAAAAATTAATTTATTTATTTTTGGCTGTGTTGGGTCTTCGTTTCTGTGCGAGGGCTTTCTCTAGTTGCGGCAAGCGGGGGCCACTCTTCATCGCGGTGCGCGGGCCTCTCACTATCGCGGCCTCTTCTTGTTGCGGAGCACAGGCTCCAGACGCGCAGGCTCAGTAGTTGTGGCTCACGGGCCTAGTTGCTCCGCGGCATGTGGGATCTTCCCAGACCAGGGCTCGAACCCGTGTCCCCTGCATTGGCAGGCAGATTCTCAACCACTGCGCCACCAGGGAAGCGCCCCCCCCCCCCTTTTATTATATGAAGTGCACAGTGAGTTTCTTGAAGCACCTCCCATAGAAGGTGCACATTCAACTACTCACCAAGTCAGTGAAACTTACATAAACTAAATTTCTACCGAGACACAAGAAATACAGCTCTACTATTTTCATCTCATGATAAGACTGTTGAAGAATAGCCAACATCCCCAAACAATTATTTTAATATATTTATGTATTATTGTCATAATGGATACCAACTGAACTGTGGATTGATAGGCGATATTTATATAGTGGAATTAAAATGCTTACAATATTTCTACATGTTCAGCTTACTTTTGTAACATGTATCTGTTTGGTTGTTTAGTAAACACTGCCCCTCTACAGTGGCTGTATTATGTGATCCTGCCTCAGAATATATCTTATGCTGAGTTCGTGGAGCTATAGTAATAGATCAGGTTCTGTTTGGAATTTTAGTTCTAAAAGGGGAAGCTCATTTGCTTCTGTCCCACAATTCTCAGTATTACTTAAAAGCACTTAATGACCTAAATTCAATCTTTACAACAATTGCGTGAGTTTGGAATTAATATTACTCTTTCATAGGTGGATAAACGCAGACCTAGAGAATTTTAATGATGATACCATGACTGTACAGCTAATAAGTAACAGGGCAGGTCATGAATTCAAGTCTTTTGTGTCCAAATCAAATTTTCTGTCTCTAATAACCACATAACAGGCTATAAAGCAGATTCTTATAACCGTGAAGCCATGAGCTATGTAACAGTAGGCAAGTCACTCTACAATCTTCTAAACGCTGCCATGAAATGATTTCTCAAAAAACTTTTATAAAGTTGAAAAGATAAAATTAAACATGATCTTTTTATGCTTTAAATGCTGCTTGCTGGCCTGCTGGCTCCCTGGCTGGCTGGATGAATAGATGAATGGAGAGATGGATGGATGGATAGATAGTTGGGCACATCCTTTTTGTGTGTGTGTCTGTGTGTGCACGTGTGTATATGCATAAATATTATGCTAGTTCTCTAACAATCCCTGATGCCATTAAAGATGAAACAGCTTATAAATCTTGGATAACATTTAGCAGAATATTACCCAAGTGGTCCTCAACCAAACGTAAGAGTCACTGGAGGGCTTTCCAAAGATGAGGTGGTGTCCATATATTTTTTTTCTCCTTTTAAGATTACCAGGTGATCAAAATACATGACAAGCCTTAAAAACCCATATTCACTTGAGGACTGTTGTAAGATTCAGCTGATGGCAATGGCTGACTGTAGGAAACAGATCAGGTACTCTGAGTGCTCACACAGAGAAAGTTTTAGATACATTTTTGCATTTATTCAACAAAATGTCTAAAGCTGAAGTTACATTTTAAAACGTTTATTCAGGAAAAAGATGATCTCATTAGACCAGCTCACATGTAATCCCCAGATCACTGAAGGGAATATGTTCACTAGAATATTGTGCATTATATTTTATTGAGTGGATTATTTTGAATCAAACTGGCCTTCAGACTTTTGAAGAAATATTATTATGCAACAGTATAATCCTACTTATATTTATCTTTAGGTTTTTCACACACCTTTTTTTTTTTAAGTTTATTTATTATTTATTTATTATTTTATTATTTTTGGCTGTGTTGGGTCTTCGTTTCTGTGCGAGGGCTTTCTCTAGTTGTGGCAAGCGGGGGCCACTCTTCATCGCGATGAACGGGCCTCTCACTATTGCGGCCTCTCTTGTTGCGGAGCACAGGCTCCAGACACGCAGGCTCAGTAGTTGTGGCTCACAGGCCTAGTTGCTCCGCGGCATGTGGGATGTTCCCAGACCAGGGCTCGAACCCGTGTCCCCTGCATTGGCAGGCAGATTCTCAACCACTGCGCCACCAGGGAAGCCCCACACACCTTTTTTTAATGAAGTATATTGTTACATTTACCTTGTCAGACTTTTGTGTGTGTTTATGCATTTATTTCTTAAGGTATGAAAGGCTGAAAAATTACTTTATTGTGGATCCCCTCCAAGAAATATTATATCATCTCTTGGAAAATGAAATTAATTACTCTCATTCTCTTTGACAAAAATGCAGCGTGCCCTTCAATCTTCACATCCTTAGAAGGAGTTCTGTTTCTATTAATAATATTAAATATAGTTTAAATGTTTGATCATCTTTTCCACCCCAGGGTCATCAACAGCAAAAATTCAGCTAAAGTCACCGCTCCCAGGCAAAAATCTTGATGGGCTTTTATTTAAAACAAACAAACAACAAAACAACAGCAATACTTAGCGGATGCTGCTGTGAGTCGTCCATCAATATTGTATCAAGAATTGAGTAGTTAGTGACCAAGGGCAGAATTTTAGTATGAAATCCTTTCTTTGTTCTTTTTTACAAAATTTTCTTGTCCTAATTGTGCATAAAACTTTTCTTTGTGATATCTGATCTTTTCAGTGTCCCTGCCTCTTAGAGGCTGTTTCCTGGTAACATAGCCATATCTTTTCTCACTTTCTCAAATCTGTGTAGTCCTTTTATTTAATTTCTAACTGCTCTAAGTGCTGCTTGTTTGGTGTTTTCCCGTGGTTTCCCCAGCTTTCCTTCTCTCTCTTGGCTGCTCTCCCATTGCTACACGTTTATGGATTCATATCTCGGAACCAATGTGTTTCCATTTTCCACTTTCCAAAAGCCAAGAAATGAATTCTAATAATGATTTCAGGATCAAGCCTTTCAGGTCTTTTCTTTTTCCTAAAAGGAGGAGGAAGCGTATACCTCAGCTGTTTGGGAAACGTATATATGCAGTATTGCTGGTCTTACGTGTATGTATGTGCAGCTTGAAGCTGGAATTATGGATGGTTTACTGGCCACATTATCACAGTAGAAGTGATTGGTATGGGCTATGAGAATATATTAGGTCAACACTGTAAACGGATGAATGGTATGATCAGGGTTTTGTCCTTTTTATACTGATGAGGCATTGTTTTTGGATATGCTGGCTGCATTTCAACTGCTACGTATGAAATAGGAACCAGCATGTGCGTCTGTGATGTTTACACTTATAAATTCATGCGTAACATGTCTAACGTTCCCAAATAAGATATGTCTGTTGTCCAAAGGTTTGGTTGATCCTTCCTAATTTTTATGAGCATTTTCTGTATTTTGGTTTGAGCTCATGCAAAAGCTATGTAGTTCTCAAGTATTTGAAAGCACCTAGGGGCTCTTAGTATTGGGTCTTCCTAGCTTTCTGGTATATACAGCAGAATTACAAGAAGAGTGCTCTTCCTCTATTGTTGTAAAACAGCTTAAGGAGTAAAATTGTTTTTTACTGAGGGATTAAGCAGGTACCTACAAAGTATGGACTCGTGTTCATAATCTACAGAAGTCTTAAGCAGTTTGCAAAGCTCAGTGAAGCTTGATGCCTCAGAAGCCATCTATTTACAAATAAGCTCCATGTTTACCTCCTGTATTGTCAAGCACTCTTTCATTTACTTTATGAAATGTTTCTACAATGATGAATTGCACCTCAGCCTTTGGTTTATAAACCTATGTTAGAACCTTGTGTCTGAGTATAATTAGGAAGAAAAAAATTCATGATGGAAAGAGTCACTATTTCCAAAATTAGAATTTTGGAGAGAAATTAATCAAGGCTATATATGAAAGCAAACTATGTTTGATAATTTGTGCTTAATGACATATTTTATAATTTTAATGACAAACCAACTGGGATATTTTATGAAAGCAGCCTCAACAAAGAATTTCTATGTGGGTATGACATACTAATAAGAAACATCCTACATTGTTCTACAGAGAAATTAAATGATAATACTGGGTACAAATTGAAATAGTGTCCTGGTTAGAAGAGTAGATAATGCTAATAGCTTTTTATAAAAGTTGCTCTGTTTATGGTGTTTCTTTTCTTTTGTTTCTTAATATCTGAGAATATTTAAATTCTTATTTCTCAATTTCAGCACATGAAATGAAATCTTGTCATTTAGAATTTTATGCAGTAGATATTTTGGATGCTTCATTTTGATGTTTTCTAATTCTTTTCTTTTGGTGGGTAAGTAACCATGTTAGCCTAGAAGCAAAAAAAAAAAAAAAACAATGAAACATCAACCCATTTTCCTGTTTAGTTGATCTGGTACCATTGTTTAGCTTATTTTCTTTCTTTTCTCATTGTTGCTAAATAAAATGCCCTTGCACTATTGTATTTTCTGAATGGAGCTATAATTTATATTCTAGAAAGAAAGATTTGAAGAAGCATGTTTTGTTCCTTTAAGTGTATGCTCAAGCTTTGAGGGGACTAGCAAACCAAAATCTTTTATTAAACAAAGAATGAAATGAACCAATTTAATATAATTTTAGGCATTGTTGTTCTCATACCATAGTGAAGCTGAAAAAAAAAAGGTTTGGTCTTCATATAATAGAACAATAATGTCTACGTTAGCCTGGTCAAATTAGATATAACCAAAAATAATCTTTTGTAGTCTCACTCTCTCTGTTAAGGCTAGACGGACACCTGCTAATTTGGGGGCCATTTTAGGCCTTGGCAATAGACATTTAGTAACTATTTCTTGAATTTATGAGTGAATAGGTATAAAAATAAATTATATTCATGGTCAGTAATAACACACTGATCCCATTAGTCTGGGTGGAATCTTGGATTCTTTATTATTATTTATTATTAAATTTTGCTCATTAAAACTTGAAAGCATGAAAACAAACTTGGACAAAATTATTATCATGGTCTTAAATTACACAGCACAAGCATAGGCAACTTAAGATTTACAGAATAAGCTTTTCCTAAAATTATTTCCTAAAAATGTCTGTTGTAGTATTTCTGTATATTATTTTGAGAAAAACTTTTTCATTGCTGTGAGCTCAGTTATAATCCAGTTATTAGAAATGGTTTGTATTCAATAATTTAGCAAGCGGGTGTGGGAGGTTGGAGAATTTTATGCCCTGTTTTAATGCTCAAAATGAGAATGATACGATGGCTCTGGCACCAAATATGAAAGTTGAAATGTCGTGGCGAGTTTCCCCCGTGTTGTTGCCAGGTAATATAATGCCTGCAGATTTATTAGAGTGTTGAGTAAAGGGTTAGAATCGTGAAATTGTAGAATTTTAGAGCTGGAAAGGCTATTTAAGCTTATCTAATCAAAATTCCCATTAGTTTATAACCAAGGAAACTGAGACTCTTAAGTGCAGTGATGGGTCAGACAAACAGAGCGAATGTTTTTAATTGAAGAGGTTGTATTTATGCTGTCTTAAGAAGATAATATTTTGCATTCTGAACTGGTCTTTCAGAAGATTTTATGTAAAATCGCTGTTCATTTTTAGGTTCCTGTGGCTTCTTTTCTCCTCCGTAGTGTATTTCCCTGGATTTTGACAATGATGTCTGTCGCTCTCCCAGTCGTCTTACTCTGTTGTGCTTTTGTACTCTCCACTTTAATTATGACGACTGTCCGAGCGGTTCTTCAGATATTTGGAGAGCGAATTAATGTTCTGTAGCAATAAGAGAAAAATTAAAAAACATTCAAGTCATCAATCATCCCTCTGTTTTTCTCCCCACAGTCTCCAAACGTCCACAACTACCCCGATATGGAAGCTGTTCCCCTGTTGCTAAATAATGTGAAAGGGGAACCCCCAGAGGACCCGTTATGCGTAGATCACTTCCAGACACAAACTGAGCCAGTGGACTTGTCCATCAACAAAGCCAGGACGTCCCCCACAGCCGTTTCTTCCTCCCCCGTTTCCATGACAGCGTCCGCCTCCTCCCCGTCTTCAACTTCAACCTCTTCGTCGTCTTCTAGTCGTCCAGCCTCATCCCCAACTGTTATAACATCAGTATCTTCAGCATCATCTTCGTCAACGGTATTAACTCCAGGGCCCCTTGTTGCCTCTGCCTCTGGTGTGGGAGGCCAGCAGTTTTTGCACATTATCCATCCCGTTCCGCCTTCAAGTCCCATGAATTTACAGTCTAACAAACTGAGTCACGTTCACCGCATCCCCGTGGTGGTCCAGTCGGTGCCTGTTGTCTACACAGCTGTGCGGTCACCTGGAAATGTGAACAACACTATCGTCGTACCACTTTTGGAGGATGGGAGAAGCCATGGCAAAGGTAAGAGACACAAGCAAGCCTTGATTTATTTCAGCAGTAACTCTTCATTTATTCAGTGAGCGGACCCTAAGTCGTAGGCAAACACACTACATCCAAGGAAGTTCTGTGCAGAACGGCACAGAGGAGCCAGCAGATCCACTGCTGAGTAGAGCACAGTTTAGTAGAAAATAGCCTCATATTTATATAGGTATATGCTTCAGTATTACTTAGTCCATATTTCTATATATCAAGTCATTTAATGTCAGAAATCAAATACCTAAATTTGCAAAATGTTTTTACCTTCAAGTGCTCAGATAGAAACTTCAATCTATAGTCAGCGTAACTGCTTGTGAGATGTAAATGTGTAAATCCCTCGTAGAGGTTAACCATTGTGAAATTTTTAAAAAGTGTGTCAGGATGTTTCTTCTTTCAGTTGTTCAGACTGGAGCTTACTTGTCTGGCACTAATATAAAATTCCATGAAGTTCCAGTGGTTGGAACCTGATCGATCATTCACTTTTGAGTAGCTTGTAAATTAAGTTGCCATTAAAGTAATTCTAAAGTTAGGTGTTTGGCTACAAATGTGTTATGTAGTTTGAGTTCTTATCTTCATACAAGTCTAAGTTATTATTTTAAATAGCAGGAAGCCTCCATATGATAGAAATAATTCAAAATGCAGTATTAATATTTCCTTCTGGGGGTTAGAAGGCAGAAAGATATTTTGTTACATGACTGTATGTAATAATACCAAGTTAATTATATATGATAGTTAGACAGCTGATCATGAAGTTATTTTTCTTCTTCTAAGTTCTTTTTGCTTCATTTTTAAATAGAAGGAATTGTAATAATATCATGGTGTTGATTTTTCTTCCCTTTCTATGAATCTAAAAAAAATAAGCCACCCTTCTATAGAGGTGTAAAATGCCTGTAATCATCAACTCATATGTGTGTATTTTGTCTTCAGAGCCTAGAAATGACGATGGATTAAGACTTAGATTGCATTACTTTTTGCTTTGATACCATATTACTTCCGAGGCCCATAATTAAAATATGATGGGTGAATACATAAAACACTGCCTTCGTGTAAAATACTAGTAAACATAGTTGTTTTGGTTCTTGTATAAGGTAGGATTCAGTGCATAGGAATAACATTTGGTCGTGAACTTGGAGAAATTTTTGCAAACATACATTACAAAATTGTGCATTCATCTTTTGCAAGTTACTGTTTTATCTCCAGTGAGTTTCTTCATAGCACATGACAAATATCATCTTCCCAGTTTTACCACGTGAAAAATCTTGTGCTTTACAGCAGTCAGAGGTTTAAACTGCAAACTTGAGATCCAGACGCTCTGCTTACCTGACAACCTTTTTTTTCTTTTTTTTTTTTTTTTTTTGATGCTTTTATGGGCAAAGGCCAGGAAGTAGTCCCACCACCATCTTTGTGAGCAGGTAGAAGAAAAAGAGGAAGAAGTGAGTCTTTACATAGATTTTTCTTGAGTCGAACCTTCTTTGATATTACTAATACTTCTGATCCAAATGAGCTAATTGATTTGAATAATAATAACATAACTAAAGGCCACATTAGGTATTTATTTTCTTTTATAATTTACAGATGTGCTTTAAATTTTTTAAGAATTAGGAATTAACAACTAGAAAAATTATAACCTTGTGTATTACATTATGTATGTGTATATGTGTACACCATAGAACCCAATCTTTTTGCAATAACACTTACGAAAAATATTGCTTTTATTGTGAAGGTGATTGATAAGGATTTTAACACTGTTCATGACCTGTTTTTACAATTTTCATGCTCTAATGAAGGAAACAAAAGAGATATCTCTTTTATTTGCCGTTATTTTATGGGAGAGATTACTTTTATTTAAAGTTTACTGCCAAAATTTAATTTTCTGGAAAATTTATCTTTGTAGAAGAACTGTGTTAAGTAAGACTCATGCTGTAATTTGTTCTCTACATGAGTATATTTGTTAGTTTCATGCAGTGTTATTCAGTAGTTTCCTCATATCAAGAGTAAACATTTATATAACCATAAACACACTAAACTATAATGTGGATGTTAACAGCGTGAGATTTGGGGTCAAGGTTGTATGGGTTAGAATCCTAGTTCCCTCACTTCCAGCTTTGGACTGGGCAATAACTGGGCAAAGTTATTTAATTTCACAATCTTCATTTTCTTCCGTGATAAAATGGGAATAAAAGTATATATCTTTGAAGATTATTGGGAAGATAAAGTAAGAGCTTATGTGTAAATGTCTAGCACTGATCAACTATCAATAAATGTTTGCAGTTATTTATCATTATTATATCCCCCCCAAAAAAATACCTGAAGCAATAATGTTCAGAAATTTTTTCTCTGTCTTATAAAAACAGAAAGTTGGAGGAAAAAAGACTTATTGAATTTAAAAGTGAAAAACTGCTTCCAAGAAGTTGGTATAGAAATGCTTCTCAAAGTTGTTACAACAAATTATAAGGGATGAGAGTTTAGGATGAGAAATTGTCTGGAAAATCCCATACTTTCTATGTTTATTAATTTATATTAAGTTTTTATAATCCCCACATTCTACAAATATTGCTACAGCATTTTATAAGTTTTTTTAATTGATTAATTAGATGATGGTAAAATTGTCTAGTGGAGGAGGCCTGCCTACCTCACAGAATGAATAAAGGAGAGGGCATTTCAGTGATTCCTCACGTCTTTATTTTGCACATATGCACTGGGCACTGGCCCAGCAATGCAATGGCTGAGTGATAAAGGGAGCCCTATTTCCATTCTCAAATAGGACTTGTATATCTGGTATGGATGAGCAAAAGAAAATACAGTAGGGGAGTTGGTTTTTCAAAATGCTACTAATAAAAATACAAAACTAACTCATATAAATGTAGGTGATTGTACTAGCTAATTACCTTTAAAGTTGGTATAGCATATCTGGTCTGTGGTAGAGAAATAGATTACCTTACATCACACTACACAAGGGACTGTGAATGAATATATCTGTATCTAAAATAACATGAATTGAGTCATTTGTCCATTCAAGTATTTATTGAGCATCTCTTATGGATCAGGCATTTTACTGGCACCAGAGACATAGTGTTGAGCAAAACAGATGCTGTTTCTATCTGAGTGCTTGTAGTCTACTGGGAGATTTTGACATCAAACAGAAAAATCGTACAATTAACTGATAACTGTGGACAGAGTTGGGTTAAAATGTAGACCAGCCATGGATGTGCTTAGGGCAAAGAGTTTAATTGTAACTGCAGAGAGAGAAAGTTGTATATGACAGAAGTATTTTCATACAGGGTGTTATATGTGGTTGGAAAAAATGTTTTTGCTGTGATGCTCAGAAGGGGGTGTTCGGGGCTTGGGAGTGTGGTGGGCTGGAACTTCCGCACGGTATGCTTGGATGTGAAAAAGCATTCTAATGAGGAGAGAACTCCAGCCTATCCAGTATTTATGGAATATGGTCTAAAGGAATGGCAAGTCGTCAGCTAGCCCAGGGCACCAACAGATCTCAGTTGGGTCTTGAACGTAATCTGTGATATGAAGGAAAATGGCATGATGTTCTGGAAGGCACAGTAAACACAGTGTAGACTAGAGCCATCGGAGGGGTGCTGTCAGAGAAGGTCTCCAGAGGAGGACAGTTTTCTGCTTGATACAGGACAAAGTAGCAGTTAGGCCCTCGAAGTGATAGTGCTGAGGGGTAGAAGGCTCTCCACGGAACCTGAGACCTGTTATTTATAAACAAGACCCTAAAGGGATTATTTGACCTCGTAAAGGAATTTCAGTTCAGCCTGGGGAAGTTTTTGGTAGATTTCCCAGGAGATTTTCATTAGTTTTTACAGATATTTAGCAGCAGGAAGCATAGAAGGTCAAAACAAATCACAAGCAAAGTGATTGGTTTGTTATTGCCTTGATGGCAAAGTAGGCACTTTTATGGTTCTCTTTTCCTTCCTTCCTTTTTTTGTTAAATTTTTATTTATTTATTTATTTATTTATGGCTGTGTTGAGTCTTCGTTTCTGTGAGAGGGCTTTCTCCAGTTGCGGCAAGCAGGGGCCACTCTTCATCACGGTGCGTGGGCCTCTCACCGTCGTGGCCTCTCTCGTTGCAGAGCGCAGGCTCCAGACGCGCAGGCTCAGTAGTTGTGGCTCACGGGCCTAGTTGCTCCGCGGCATGTGGGATCTTCCCAGACCAGGGCTTGAACCCATGTCCCCTGCATCGGCAGGCAGATTCTCAACCACTGCGCCACCAGGGAAGCCCTCCTTCCTTCCTTTTGATCCACTATTAAGGTGAGGGAAAGAGTGTTTAAGAGAATGCAAGTGAAGAGAACATTTCACAGAGGGACTCATCAAATGTATCAAAAGCTTCTAAGGGGCCAAATAAAATAAGGACTAAGAATGGAGCATTTCGGGAGGATGGAGTTTACTGGTGACACTGTGTCAGTGGAGTGGTGGGGACAAAGGGTGGACTGAAGTGAGTTCATGTTCAGATGGGACGTGAGGCAGGGGTGACAAAGTCTAGACAACTCTTTGGAGTAGTTTTGCTGGAAGAGTTTTAGAGGAATGGCATGATAGCTGGAGAGGCATTTACGCTCTCAAGGGAGGAATTTTAAAAGAGGCAGAAAGTATAGCATATTTGTATTCTGTCAAGAATAATCCAGTAGACAGTTGAAAATGGGTAATTCTAGAGAGGGAAGAATTACAGAAGCAAAATTGTTAATTGCACATTAGTTGCTTATATAATTTTGTGGAAGTAACCTGCATCTTGCAGTAATTAACCCAAATTCTAAAGTCAATTTATTAGATTGACACAAGTTTTAGGAAAAAAGATACATAATGGAAAAGGAAAGAAGATGCAAAAAGCAGCAGATAATGATCTAGGATTGACAATGAAAAGCAAACAGAAGTTCAGCAAAATGTGGGTTCCACTGAGAATTATAAAAACAATACCAGCATTAATATGAATATAAGATCAAACATTTCTCATTCACCACATACTGGAATGTACAGAATAATTAAAAGAAAAAGGTAACCCCCAAATAATTTGTTGTTTAAAGACATTTGTATAATTGAATATTAATAGATATTACATTTCAGAAACGCAGAACACTTGAAGAGCAAGGCCGTAGCCAGTCTGTGACCATCCAACTAAAGAGCTAAAAAAAAAAAAAAAAAAAAATGGATTTACTGTCTCCCTCCCATATGTGAGCTAGTCCTTTCTCCATGGAGCTAAAGGAACAGGTGATATCACCTTGATGCCCAGGAATGAGGCTCGAGCAAAGGTGTGATTGACCGGTGGCTTTGAAACAGCCAGAACTGAAAAGCCAGCTGGGTATTTCACTGTTGCCCAATTTTCTTCCCTGACCACTATTGCATCCTTCTTTACTATGTTATGTAGATAGTCTGTTGGTCTGTCTTCTCCCCCTTTCCCCATATTGTCTTCTCCTTAGCCACCCAAACCCACCGGATGTCCCCGTGACTGTAAAAAAGGAGATTGCCCAGCAGAAAAAGCTCAGCTCGTTTCCTATGCAGCCACATTCTTTTTCCTGAAAACACAACCCTGACAGCCCAGCCTACCAGAAGTTTTACAAAACATATTTCTTGCATCAAGACTTTTTATTATAATGGTGTCATACTTGAAAAATAACTCATTATGGTTCATAAGTGCATTATTCCTGACTTCAAATATTTATAGGATAAGATCCTTGAGTTTAAAGTACTTTTTCCCCCAGATGTCTGACTAGAGCATGTTGTTACTGCTGTTAAGAAACCAGCAGCCATTTGAGCATGTAATTTCTTTCGTCATCTCCTTTAATAAAAGCGTGTTGTTTTTCTATTATTTTTAGATGAAGTGAGGAATCCTCCAAAACTATACCTTATTCCCATAGCACTGGTTCAGGAATTTCAAAGGGCCGTGGCGGTGAGCAAATCTGAAATACTCAAACCCCATTTCTTCCTACAGGCTTTTGCTTTTCTCAGCAGCCCACAGGAAGAAGCCACAAGTGTATTTTTAGTCCTAGGCCATTTATACTTGTGAAGGGAAATCTGGTCATTGCAGTGATTGCTGCAGAGCTGGTTGGAGGTTATCACTGTAGCTCCTGACCATCTAATGCAACTGGAGTTTTGCTCCCATGAAACTCTCCATTTCAGATCTCTTTGTGTCGCCAGTTTTCTTCTGCTGTCAGCTTTCCCAGCGTTGACATTTGTGGTATCTTATTTCAGGTCCAGGTTCATTTTGTCACAGACTTGCTTCTCCTGTCTACCTTACACATGACTATCCTCTTTTAGTTCACCATTCAATGGATTCCTGGTGTCATCTGTCCATAAGACCAGAATAGTCCAGGGCAGCTGACTTATGCTCATGTATATGGTTGTCTTGGCTTCTTGAGTGATTGAACTACCACAGCTTCCTTTGGTAAATGTATTCTTCTACTTATGCTTAATTAAGTATGATAACTACTAGATAGAGATTCCTATTTTAAATCTGAATTTAATGCTTATTGACAAACCATCTAGTTACTCAGTCTTTTATTGTTAATTTTTTAATGTTGCTTATTGGGAAGCAGGAATGGATGGTTGCTGACTTTTGGCTTATTATTCTTGAATTTAGATTTTGATAGGACTTGAGTGTTTTATTACTGTCATTATAAGACAAGAACATGTCAAATAGTGAGAAAGGCAGCCAGTATTTATGAAAAACTAAATTTTAAATAGGAGGTCAGAATATTTTATATAGATACCTTGGTCATTTGTTGTTTGTTTTTACCTGATTTTCAACAAGGAGTAGCAACTTATCTGTATTTTTTCACTTCTGGGCACCCATAGGAAGTTGAATGGATTCCATCAAAAAAATGGCTTCTTATATGCTCTTGTTTATCTGAAATACCCACAATCTGTCGACTCCTCTGTTTTGTCTGGCATAGACTGGGTTAGGTCTAAAATTTGATGATAATAACTGTCTTGAGAGAGGAGACAGAAATTGTATGTACTGTTCTAAGAGAATTAGCAGAAAAGAGAAAACTGTAAATGTAAACTGTAAAATGTCAAGGAATGAGTTTGGCTTTTCCCCCACACAGTTAAATAGTAAATAAAATTACAAAGGGGAAATGAAGAGAAAAAAGTATGGCCTGCAGAGGGGATCCACATTAAGAGAGAGGTGGTACTTCATTCAGAGATAGATATTATGTAAAGAAGCAAAGATAATAGACAGGAGACAAACCCATTCAATAGATAAAGTAGCTAAAGCAAGGGGTTACCAAAGTGGAATTTGTGTCCATTCTGTTATAAAGTGTTACCTAGCACACCATTTTAATTTGTTAGGTCAAGTGCCTCCTATGATAAAGTGGTCTAATTTATATTTAAATAGATAGATGCTTAAATGTGTTATATTACTAGTATTTAGTCTAAGGTTAGTCTCTATATTCATTTTTCACCACACTTGAAAAGTTTTCTCTGATAATATTTAACACATTGAACATTAACATACTGGATCTTGAAATATAATATCTTTCCTTTCCTCTATTGTTTCCTTTTTTAAGAACAAGTTTTTTCTCTCCTGAAGTCATGTTCTATTTAAATATAAAGCTTCTAATTTCAAATAGTACAGGTGCTGTTATGCTGCAAGGAAATTCTTATTTTACATATCAGATTGCAGATATTTATAGGATTCTTTTGATGATGTTTGGACTTATATACTCATTGCAAGAAACCTTTGGGTATTGGATGGATATATCTATATAGAGAGAGATATAGATATCTATCCTTATCTGGATATATCTATATAGATATAGTTATTTTTTACAAATGGGCATTTTACCTAGTGACTCTTAAGACCTGGAAAGAACATATGAAAGAAGGAAGACTATAAGATCCAAAAGGGAAACTTGGTCTTAGAATCCTTGCCAGCACTGTTTTAAATTGGCTTTTTAATTATTTATAACCCTCTGGCTGTGGTTTCTGTCTCCCGATTTTTTCTCACTCCCTCAACAATAATTCTTTTTCTATTCCAAGCTCTGTTACTATTTTCTCAGCCCCTTCTCTCTGCCCGTTCTCCATTGTTAATGGAGAATTTGATTAACTGTTCTTCCACTTTGTGTTCTTTAGAAAAGAACAGATTGGTATTTGTCTTTCTGTCTAATAAATAAAAGAAGAGCTACCAATTTACAGAGTAATCATCACGTACTCCATCTTTCCTCCAGCCACCTTCATGTGGGGGAAATGCTACTTTGATCATTGGCCAGTTGTATGTGTTTTTCATGACCAGGCGTCTTCACCATCGTTTTTCTTCATTTTATCAACAAATGTTTTATGGACCAGTTATATGGCCAGAAATGTCACTATGGCGATTTTTAAAATAACTTCTCTTAAAAGCCTGCTTTTTAGTGTACAATACACTAAAATGATACTGTTCACACTGTGAGTCGTTTTCCTGTTGATGAATCTTGAAATCAGTTTATTAGCTTATAATCAGCATTTTAAAGAAATTAAATAGGATGGAATTGATAAAGAAATATGAGAGTATCACCCAAATAAGTATTTTATCATGAAACTTTTACTTCCATACATGCAAATGCAGTACTGTGTGTTTCTGTATACTGTCTGTGTACTGAGTCATATTGAAATACGTATTTCTTACTGTAGTTGCTGTCTAAAAAGTTTGAACGAGACTGCATGGAGTTCCGTCACCTTTAATTCAGATTCTTCCCTCTTCCTTTCTCTTTTTTTCCATCTCCCTCTCGAATACCTTCTTGATTCCACCTTCTTTTCTCTACCCTCTCACTCTCCCATCTCCCCTCCCTTTCTGTCTTCTTTCTTCTCCCAGGTGTCCTTCTCCATCTCCCTCCACCCTTCACCATTCTACCTTTTCTTGAAGCTTGATTCTTCTTTCTCTTCTATATGTAACCAAATCACCTATCCCAGAAGTGATGTATTATGGAACTAAGCAACCTATATTGAAAATGATAGTCTTTGTACTGCCATCTAGTGGTGGAATTTTAAAATAATGTGAACGGAAAGAGTTGGAGGAACTCTATGGAATCAAGTTATTTCTTCTATGATTGCTCTCGGGTTTTCCCAGCTGGTTTAGGGTTGTCAGGGAGTGCAGTGAATATGCTCTTTTAAAGTGAAACTTGAACATGAATTTGAAACCTAACTTACCTACTTTGTTTTAAGAAGCATCCCTTCTACTCACTTGTCCTACTTCCCATCCTGCACATTTGTATGTGACTTCTGTTTAGTAGAAATAAAATGCTACTTTCTATGTATCTGTGCTTAGTTCTTTTTGTAACTATGGATTGTGTTTGTTGGGTTAGTGGACGCACGTATATGCTGACTTGTGAACCATTAAGTTTTACTGAATGTCAGAGAGAAAAAATAAAAAGAGAGTTATGTCTGGGACAGCAGCACTGCAGGAAGACAGAAAATAGGAGAATTTGGTGAAACTGATAACTGGGAGTAGCCCTTGGAGAATTCGTCAGAGAACCGCCTTCTCAATAGCTAGGGACTTAGGAAAAGCTCAGTAGAAACGGAATAGAATTCGAAAGATATTCCCGTGGTATATGGGTTTCTCAGTTTCTCAGTGCAAGAAAGACCTAGTGGGACTGGGGTGACCTACAATAAGAATAAACTTTTCTGTTGACAAAAACTGTAGTTGCTTATATAATGCAGTATATATTATTATAAATCCTCACTCACAGGATAAAATAGGCTGACATCTCCCAAAATCCATCTGGGCCTCATTAGATACAATTTTTTCAACACATTGCGTTGTGCCTGACACTAGTAAATGTTCAATAAATACTTAGTGAATGAACAAATGAATTAATTAATGTAGGTGTATATGAGGTGCTCAGTTAGAATGCCATGGCCAGTGCTGGTCTCTAGTCCTAAACCCTAAACATAAAAGGAACCTTCCCCTGTATGGTGAGGTAGAAGAAGCAACAACATAAAGTGGAAACCAGCAGGGTTCCTCATATCCCCGCAGTGTGGATCCTACCACCCCTCCCCGCCAGGCTGTTGCCATTCCACTGAATATGTCTCATGTCTCATGTCTCAGCCACCATTTCCATGGCTTTTCATGATGACAACTCTCCCTTTATCCATGTAGTTTCCTTTTCCTGGACGGCCTTTTCTTTCTCTAGAAAAAGACCTGGTTCAGATGCCTTCTTTTCTAGAAAGACACATACCAAATTGTATTACAATTTATGCCATACATATACACATACACATAGATATACATATATGTAAAATATATTCTCTTGGCTCAATATATTTGGCTCAAATATGTATAATATAAAACTTTATTATAATGGTATCTATATCATGGCCTTACTGCTTTGTCCAGTGTCTGGCACACAATGAACAATAAATGTTTGCAGAATGAATGACTATCATTCCCAGAGCTGTTACTCTCATGTCAGTGGGCCATCTGTAATTCCCTGGTGTTTTTGAGTATATTGTTTCTACCGTTTCCCAAGTTTGTTTTATTTCATTGCATTTAATATTGAAGAATAATATTTGGTGGTACATTATAGATGCTTGATATGATTTAGGTTTTAATGTTTTCTGGAGTTGAACCCCTGTGGGTGAGACATATTCTTATGGCTTCTGAACAGTCTTAATGAAAAGATATTGCTGTATGAAAATTACAGCCAGTTCTTATTTATTGTTTTGCTCTCAGGTAAAATAGTTTACCTGTGAAACTAGGATAAATAATGGCTTTGATTGGATCTAGGCAATTAATAGAGTCTGTGAGGTTTCTTATGTAATAGTAATGCCAATTTCATTTCCCAGTCAGGGTGAAACAAATTACACCTCCTATCCCATTGCAGTTAACTGTGTCAGCATCACAGTACCATTAAAATCTCAATAAAATCTGAAAACTGTGGAGTATGGATAATCCCACTATAAATTGTAATAAAAATTACCCCTCCAGACTCTATATTCTCTCCATGAAGTTCATAGACACTGTCTCTTTGTACATAAAGTTTTATGAAATAAATCGACCAGTTCTCCTGTCCTTACCAGATAGCAAGCTGTTTTGACTTAAAAGCTGATAACGGTACAATCAGTTTTTGGTGTTTGCAGTGCATTTTAAAAACATAAGTTTCATCTAACAAACCTTAAGTAGAAGGAAAATGCTACTTTTATTTGCACTATGCACCAAATGTCTCTTTGTGAGAAAGAATAAATGACATTTTTACCATGGTGGGGCCCGTTTGTTGCAGCCATAAAACAAAGATTTATTGGTGGAAAGAAACGTCTTTCCACCAATCTCTAATTTTAAAGGTATATTAAGCAAACCCAAGCACACATCTAAAACAGCTTTGCTAAATTGCTTCAAATTTTCTGCGTTTAGAAGGAATTGTCAATTTCATGATTGCATTTTTGTCTCCTCTGTGCTAAATCCAAGAACTCCCTAATCATCTCTGGTGTGGCCTTTGTTAGGAGTAGATGTTCTGTCAGTCCTCTATAAACACAGAGCCCTTTAAAACAGAGGAAACCCTCCAGAGACTTAGGTTGTAAATCTGCAAAGAACATGAATTAGACTCTGGAGGAAGTCATATGTTATAATAAAGGTAAAGTAGGTAACATTTGACGTGAAAGTTAAAGAAGCATAAGGCTTTGCTACTTGGAGTAGGCAGAAGTATTCCAGCCAAGGAAGAGTGAACAATGAGGACAGAGAATGAAGGGTACGTAAAGAATGAAGAATAGTGGAGCTTTACTGAATCTTAGGCTATAAGGCGCGCGCACACACACACACACACACGCACGGCATAGGGTATAACGTGTACATTGCATACGTGATATATACTATGAATTACTTATAGGGGAGGACCTGAGATTCTCCTTCTCTGAAAGAGAAAGCCTTTTAACTCTTAGTTTAGATGTACTTCTCACATCCTTTGTGAATATGACTCTTCCTGCTGTGTGTAGAGAGGAAATAGTGAATAAAAATGGCAAAAGAAAAATATAGGAGAGGTATATTTCTCAATTTTTATTTTTATAACTCATGTCCCCTGAAATGTTGTCTCTATAATAGATTTTTTTATGTATTCCCAATAGCCACAAAAACTGTAGCATTTCACTTTCTGTAGTTTTCCTTAGGAAAAGAAGTTACTGATTTTGCATTACCAATCTACAGATGCTCGAAACCCTCTGAGATTCTCATCTGCCAACCCCCCTGTCCAAATAGGAAATTCCCTTCATCTGTAGGTGGACTAAGGGCAAAAGAGTGGCAGCTAACAAAGGAGGTGTCAAAATTATTATTAAGATAAGAACTTGAAAAATCACAGCAAGGTCTTTCGGGATTGCAGTAAATAGGCTTACACAGCTCTTTAGTCCTTGGAGGTAATACTTTATTACAGCATAATAATTGCTTTTGAAATAATGACCATTAGTAATGAAGGAAAGGCTGAATTATGGTTAGTCTATTTGAAGTAGGAGACAAAGTATGTAATAAATCTTGTATTTACTAAAAATCATTTAAATAATTAACCTTTATTGAATGCTTATATGTTCTTTGTGCTTTACATACATCAGTCATCTTTAAGTCTTACAGTATAACCAGTGTATAGGTATTATTGCCTGTCTTTTACGGATAAGAAAACTGAGACTCATGTACCTTCCTCTACTTCTTATAAGGTCACAGCTTATTAGTGATAGAGCCTTGAATAAAATCACAACTTTTTAATACTTTTGCCATACTTTGCCATAATTAAAAAGGTATGCCTTAGTTATCTGGAGAATTTGTCAATATTAAATAGCCCAATTTCATATTTTTTCAAATTAGGTACATTGTATTTTTAAATCATTTTATTTTTGTCAAGGTGTAAAATGTTACATATGAAATTATCTATATATAAAATCAAGTATGGGCTTCCCTGGTGGCGCAGTGGTTGAGAATCTGCCTGCCAATGCAGGGGACACGGGTTCGAGCCCTGGTCTGGGAGGATCCCACATGCCACGGAGCAACTGGGCCCGTGAGCCACAACTACTGAGCCTGCGCGCCTGGAGCCTGTGCTCCGCGACAAGAGAGGCCGCGATAGTGAGAGGCCCGCGCACCGCGATGAAGAGTGGCCCCTGCTTGCCGCAACTAGAGAAAGCCCTCGCACAGAAACGAAGACCCAACACAGCCAAAAATAAAATAAATAAATAAATAAAAATTAAAAACAAAGCAAAACAAAAATAAAAAAACAGACAATGCTATACACTCTTAAACTTTAAAAAAATAAAAATAAAAAAAATAAAATCAAGTATGTATATGAATTGCATGAGGTAATTCCATGTTGCTAAATATTGACATTATGGTACCATATTATGTACTTCCATTTTCTCCAGCATCTCGCAGCATTGAAAACAACAGCCTCGAGCTATAGGTTAACATTTCCTAGGTGCAGGGCAATTTTGTCAAAGTGTGGTTCACTGAGTTTCAGAGATCGACATCTGTGTCATTTTTCGACATATCTGGTTCCTGCCTGGAGCTCTTGTGAGCAGGGAATTGGTTAGACAGACATATACAACACAGCTGTGACTGTTCTGTCTTGCCTCGCTCTGGTAGTGGTTATTTTCTGAAAAACACAAGGGGAAACTACAAAATAAAGATACAGCCAGCGTTTATTAGTATCGTTATAATTATATTTATTTTTCTTAGATTAATGAGTTCAATAAAATTCTGAGCACTAGCCAATAGCTAATAATCATTACAACATTACAGCTTTAGAATTATCCTAGCTTATGTAGCAGATGTTCCAAAATGCCTTCTTTCGAATTGGAAAATAAATTCCATAAAATGTGTGTTTGGTTACAGAGAATAGCTTCAAAGTAAGATCTGACATTTTCCAGTTTTTGTGTCAGTTTCTCTTCAGAGTCTCATAAACTATTTTTCTATGTTTTTGTATCAATAGTTCTCTTACTGTTTTATGAAGTTTAGCAGAGAGTAAAATATCTTGTATGCTTTCCAAAATTGATTGGTATCATGATACGTGCTAGCAAGTAGATATTAAATATTTTCCAGCATATTCTCGAAGTCATGGTTGTCATGGAACATGACCCATTTCTCATCTAACAAATGGGCACTAACTGGTGAGTCCTTGCTTCCTGGCATCGTTGTGCCCATTGGTATGATCTACAGTAATCAAGGTACTACATACGTCCAATTTATTACCTCATTATTTACCTTGCAAGTAGGACAACTTATTAACAGGCCCCTTTATTTCCTTCCTTGGCCAGTTGTGATCATTTTTCATGTTAATCACCACAATAAGCCCCTCACACTTAAAAAGTAAACCCTTTTTCAGCTGTAACTTAAACTAGTTTTACCTATAGAATTTTGCATGATCTGATATAAGTGGAAAGTTACAACTTTTTCAGTTCATAAGTCTAAATAAGCCACTGAATGGTTTATAGTGATCTTTCAGTGTCGTGCTCTGTATTTTTAATTAATTATGGTAAACACTGAGACTAGAGTTACACTTAATCAGCAGGAGTAAGCTGTCACACTCAGACACTACTTGTTAACACCACTTATTCCATACCTCATTCCAGAGACCATATAAGGAATATTGGCCATGTTATTACTATTCAGCCAGTGGGTGGTTTATTTAGAGGCACTTTGCATATTTGTAAGGTACAGGGTGCAGTGGTCATCTCTTATCTGGACATGTTAGAATGCACTCAAAGAAGAGCTTGGAACTGTACCTTATTTAAGCATGTATATATAGATATAAATACATGAGACGTATGTATGTATATATATTCATATTATAAAATGATACCACCTAGAAACTGTTGTATTTAATACTTTGTAAACTAAGTGAAATTAGTTGACTCATTACATAAACTTCTTGAATTTTTTTCCCTATGTTGTACCATTTAAATAAGGGGAAAAGTCTTCATATTTATGAATGATTGAATGAATATGATGAGTATAAAAACCATTTATTTTCTTTCTTGCTTTCTTATTCTTTTACCAAAACTAAATAAATTTGAACTACCAGATTAAAATTTTAAAAAAATATTTAATTCTTATTTATTTACACTTTTGCCTTACCCAGGAATTATCCAATGTATTCCTTTCCGTTCACTTACTCATTTGATTAATGCACATTTATGATTCAGCCACAAGTTCAATGCACAGACAATGCCCACAAGAAGTGCATAGTCAAGTGGATGAAGGAGACAAGCATAGTGAGACAAGTGCTGTAATACAGATAAGTGTAGACTCACAGTGATATATCATAAAGGAGCACGAAGCTGGGGGGTTGGAAGGGGGTGGTCTTGACTTCAGGAGAAGGGTGTTTCTCAGAGGAAAGTGTTACTTATATTATCCACATAAATGAGGAAGGAAAGGCAATTTAAAAAAAAAGATGCAACGTCCTGGAAATATGAAAGAGCATACTGCGTCCTGGTAGGTAGGGAGATTATACAAGTAGATAGGTTGGTATGGTTCAAGTGAAGGGTGTTTGTCAGAAATGGAAATGGGGTTCCAGGGGTATCCATGGATCTGGTCATCACAGCCCTGGTATGCCAAACTAAAGAGTCTGTATTTACCAAACACCTATTAGGGAGACAGACTTGTAAGTAGATGGGAGTAACATTGGTAATTTTCAAATTTGTGGATGAAGGACTGAAATAGTGACAATAAAGGAAAGGAGAAAAGTTAGGAGGCTATTTTGGGAAGCCAGGTAGGAATTCCCAAAGGCCGTTGCGGAGGCAGTATGAATTGGACATCTGATGGACAGAACTCATTGCCCAAATGGATGTCAAGGATGAAGGAAAAAATAAATCTAGGCTAGTTCCCAGGTTCTTGTTTTGGCAATGTTGAGAAAGTTCTTCAGTGGAAGAATATATGAATTGAAAGATTGTACTGAGAATTTTACCCAGAAAACAAGGCAAAGTAAAAAAAGATTGACAAAAATATAAAAGAAAAGTTAAGGGCATGAATTGAAGTGTTCCAACATTTATCTAAAACGACTTCCATAAAATAGGAATAGATAGAATACGATATTCAAAAAAGCAGTATTCAGAGGAAGATCTGAGAATTTTGGAGAATTAAGGGATGACATGAATCCTAGACTATAGACAAGTCAGTAAAAATAAATCCACATCTAGACACATAGCAGGGAAACTGTCAAGCATGAGTCATAAAGAAAATCTCAAAAGCTTTTCTACAAAGGAATTAAAGAATGACAGAGGGTGTCAACAAAAACAAATGCTGGAAAGCAATGCCGTAGTCTCTTCAAAGCACGGAGTGAGGGATCCTAGAATTCTGTTCTCAGCAAAAGTCAATTCAACTGACAGTAAAATGAAGAAAATTTTCAAACATATATTGACTAAGTTTACCACCCACACAAATACGCTGAAAGAAGTAAAGGATATGTTTTTGAAAGAAGAAAAAAACCTGAAAGGGAAGGTGAGCTTAGAACTGGTTTTAAAAATATAGATGAATATCTGCATAAAGAGATATATTTTAATTAACTCCCTAACACTGAAACATGAACCAGAATTTTGGACTATAATGAAAAAGAACTTGGGGAAGGTGGGAATGTTCACTGGGCTGAGTCCTTCTTGTGTTTGGGAGAAGAAATACATGGAATGACTTTAGCAGAATTTTAAATGAAAAGACTATAAATAAATCTCAAATGTAATGTGAAATTGTAGAATATGATATTACATACGGTTTTTATAGAGCAAAACTGCATTGGTGGTTGTTCATTGATACATACAGAGTTAAAGCATTAAAATTTATATACACTAGGACACTATGGAAGAGGGAAACAAAATAGGGGAAAAAATGCAAAGAGGCAACTCTTTCTGTGATATTTTACTTTTTTTAATGATCTGAAAGAAATACTGTGAATGTTGAGATTTTTTAATCTTTTGGGAGATTAAATAGGTGTTATCATATATGTGTGTAGAATTTCTTAAAAATGGCATCAAAGAAAAGCTGTAAATAATTTAACTCAATTTTATAAACAAGTGTATGAGAGAGCAACTGTTGGGTCATATGTGACATGGCTCTTCCTATTTATCTTCCTTTTTTAAAAAATTTTTTCTGTTTTATTTTTAACATCTTTATTGGAGTGTAATTGCTTTACAATGGTGTGTTAGTTTCTGCTGTATAATAAAGTGAATCAGCTATATGTATACATATATCCCCATATCCCCTCCCTCTTGCGTCTCCCTCCCACCCTCCTATCACACCCCTCTAGGTGGTCACAAAGCACCGAACTGATCTCCCTGTGCTATGCAGCTGCTTCCGACTAGCTATCTGTTTTACATTTGGTAGCGTATATATGTCCATGCCACTCTCTCACTTCGTCCCAGTTTACCCTTCCCCCTCCCCGTGTCCTCAAGTCCATTCTCTACGTCTGCATCTTTATCCTTTATTCCTTTATTCATCAGAACCATTTTTTTTTTTAGATTCCATATATATGTGTTAGCATGCGGTGTTTGTTTTTCTCTTTCTGAATTACTTCAGTCTGTATGACAGACTATTTTTAGTGAGGTCCATCCACCTCACTACAAATAACTCAGTTTTGTTTCTTTTAATGGCTAATATTCCATTGTCTATATGTGCCACATCTTCTTTATCCATTCATCTGTTCATGGGCATTTAGGTTGCTTCCATGTCCTGGCTATTGTAAATAGTGCTGAAGTGAACATTTTGGTACATGAATCTTTTTGAATTATGGTTTTCTCAGGGTATATGCCCAGTAGTGGGATTGCTGGGTCGTATGGTAGTTCTACTTTTAGTTTTTTAAGGAACCTGCATACTGTTCTCCATAGTGGCTGTATCAATTTACATTCCCACCAACTGTGCAAGAGCGTTCCCTTTTCTCCACACCCTCTCCAGCATTTATTGTTTGTAGATTTTTTGATAATGGCCATTCTGACCGGTGTGAGGTGATACCTCATTGTGGTTTTGATTTGCATTTCTCTAATGATTAGTGAATATTGAGCATCCTTTCATGTGTTTGTTGGCAATCTGTATATCTTCTTTGCAGAAATGTCTATTTAGGTCTTCAGCCCATTTTTGGATTAGGTTGTTTCTTTTTTTGATATTGAGCTGCATGAGCGGCTTGTATATTTTGGAGATTAATACTTTGTCAGTTGCTTTGTTTGCAAATGTCTTCTCCCATTCTGAGGGTTGTCTTTTCGTCTTGTTTATGGTTTCCTTTGCTGTGCAAAAGCTTTTAAGTTTCATTAGGGCCCATTTGTGTATTTTTGTTTTTATTTCCATTTCTCTAGGAGGTGGGTCAAAAAGGATCTTGCTGTGATTTTTATGTCACAGATGGTTGGATGGGAGAGACAATGGGAGGAAACAGTTTTCAGGATTTGGAGTGGTTAAAGGAGAAAAAAGGAATAACAGTACCAAATAGTTGCTTTGGTCCTTGACATCTTATTTAATTGGTAGTGTGAATGGGGTAGACACAGAGGAAGAGCTCTATTTTTAGCATACTAATGTGCATGGATTATAATGAGCCATCCGGGCTTCTCAGATCTCTGCTTGGCCTCAGGGCGAGCTAATGCTTAGTGCTGAGGAGGTGACTTTGGAAACTTTGGTGAAGGAAATCAGGGTAGATGACATTCAGAATGCATACTGTTAGAGCATTATACATTTTAGAAGTCATCCAAACATAAATGTCAGTAGTTTTTACCAAAAAGAAAAATCTATTTTTCTTTATTACTATATTCAAAGAAAACAATATCAAATATTTGTGTTTGTTTAACATCTAAGCATACTGACCTCAAGCACGACACAACCTACCAGACATTGGCTTGGGAAAGTCCGAGACCTCACCCTCCACGATAGCCCTTATCTTCTTCTCCTCACAGAACTGAGATGGGCTTTCGTAAAGAAGTTAGTGTAAACCCAGTTGAAAGTTAAGAACGCTAAAAAGACAAGCATATGCCTTTTACGCCCTCTCCCAATATAGCATGTATTAATTAGCATATATTGTTTCACCTGGCCTGTCTCTAGGTAGAATTAGGAGTTTGACCTTGTTCTTGGAGTCATTTCTGGAGAGAGCGCCACCTGCCTGTATGGGCTCCTTCCCTGACCATGTTTGAGGGTAGAGTCCCTACGCTCAGGAAGGGGTCTGTGCAAATGAGCCCCAAAGTAGTGGTTGTACGGGAAGCCAAAGGAAGTTATGATTCCATTTCCAGGTGGTAGGGATCTCAGTGGCATTCTCAGAGACTAGGTAATTTATCATCCCCAAGGGGGGCTTTTAGGCAAAGCATCAAAATAACATCTCTTTAAAAACAAACAAACCCCCCAAACAGAGAATGCATGCTTCTTAGGGATTGAGGGGAACTAATAGAATTGTCCTTTCTTCTAAAAGCATATCAAACATAGAATTGATATGGAAAACACCTTGAATCCAGTTTTGCAGAGCAAATATTTCTCTTTGGAGTTTGCATAAAATGAGGATGTGAGCAAACACATCCTTCAGCCTAGGTTGAAACAGAGGAAGAAAATGTAACAATACTTGCTTTTTGGCCCAGAGATATTTACAGGTCATTTTCGAGTAGTTATTCATCCCAGGTTAAGATGAAGCCAAACAATGCACTGCAAAGAGAAGAGTTAGCACCGACTTTTGCTCTCATAAAAAAAAATATATTTCGGGATTTTAACACAGTAGACCCTGGCATTGACAGGTAGAACATCTAAGATGTTGGCTTTTCACAAGTGTCCCTACAAGTCTGTTATGTAGTAGCTATATTTTGCTAAGTCACAAGTTAAAACTTTTTCTAACAAATCACGTGAACATGGGAGTCAGTTCACGCCTGAGCCTCCGAACTACAGGACTCATTTCAGCGATGCTTTGTGCTCTCTACCTGTGGCCCACACAGTAACGCTAGTGAGTTGCTGGGGGGAGAGGTGCGTGTGTGGGTATGTGGGTAAATTGCTAAATGAGAAAGAAAACTTCAATAAAATTTTAAAAAATATGATGGGAAGGTGTGCACAAGAGATATATAACTCTGGATGGAAATGTATTACAGGGTATGTGGACAAGTGTGCCCATTCCCAAAGCCAAGGGTGGAGAGGATTTTAAGAAGAGGGTGGAAGTGAAAGTCAAGAGGCATAACCCATGGTCTTGAAAGCTGTAGAGAGATCAAACAGCGTGTGTCAGTAATTTACAAACTTGAGGATTTTTAATAGTCTTGGAACAAATCTTCAAGAGTTCCAAAGGTCTACTGTATGTCTAATAGGATGAATTAAGTCACTATTACATATCATGACTTACTTTTAATCTGGCAGGTTTAAGTATATTGTAAAATGAGGCACGGAAAGCAAACCATTTGAAGAAGGGTAAGGGCAATAGCAACATTGATTCGAAACATGCCGTGGTACTTTTATGTGCCAACTTTTTTAACCTTTTTACTTTGAAACTAGCAAAGAATCTTTCTTTGTAAGCGTAAGTCATTTCCATGCCAACTAACTATACAGAGCTTAGTTGATATAGAAACAGAACTATTAAGTTCAAGGTAGATTTTCTGCCATTTCTGAAGTATTTCTTTTCTTATATCTAAGCACCTTATATTTAAATTGAGGATCATGATTTAGTGGTATTAAAATCATTATAGCAGATCTCGATCTCTTTCTTGCAAGATTCAGTTGTACCCAGGTGACAAACCAGAAAACACAGAGCAGAAAGACCAACTAAGTGAAATAAGAAAAGTGAATTAAAATGCCACGGATTAATGCCTAAAATCATCTTCTTTGTGCCTTACGGATGAAAATGAGTTTGATGATCTCGTTATACACCATATGTACTCACCACAAATTCACTTTATTATTAAGTATTCTAAATCATCTCTGACTAAAGTAGATTCAGTTTTGAATAAATCAATTGGAGCTGGTTAGGTTGGGTTTTGAGCAGTTGTAATGAATTGAGAAAATGGAAAGGTAGTGGGAAATAGTGGTATAGTGATATCTCAGAGGACTCCTAGAGTTCAGGGCTCTTGGCTGACTCTGGAGAGTTACATAAGGTTAGTGTAAGTATAGGGTAAAACCCCACTTATTAATGGAAAATTTTATGAATTCTTTTTAATCACAAAAGCCTTTTGTGCGCTAAGGCATACTTCCAGTGAGCACAAGACAGTTGTAAATCTCTATTCATTTTCTTTTTATAAGTAAGAAAAGTAGTTTTAGTCATGATTCTTTAGAAAATGAAACCCTAGTTGCTGTTGTGATAATCTCAACAAGCATTAATTTTAAGCTGTATTTTAAAGCATTGAATTCCTTCATTGCAGTTTCCAAGCATAACTCATATTATAGAAATGATAGGTATGTTGATGTATTTAAAATATTTTCCTGAAAGGAAAGAAAAGCCTGTTAAATGTAATTTAGCTTAAAAAGTGAAGAAAAACTGAGAACATTTTCATTCCCATGTTATCTTGTGACCTATACAAACCAAAAAATATACAGAATTATCTAAGACTTCATAGAGGAATAGAAATTTAATGATTGTGACTTCCCCCCCACAAATGTAATATTAGAATATAAGCCAGAATGTAATTTTTAAAATAAAATGTGAAATATACACTTTTATCATTATATTGCCGAATCTTTTGCCAGCTGGGAACCACTGTGATCATTTCGAGTAGAGATCTGCATTTATTACCATCATCTTCATCAGTAAATGTTACTTTTGACTGTGTACAGGGGAATGTAATCAATATGGTCTCTCCTTTCAAGGAGTAGATGGAATAAAAAGGGATGTAAAATAAGTACATGCTTAAGTATAATTCAAAATGGGAAGTGCAAGAGTGCCATGAAAATATTTAAGTACAAAATATGGGTATTTTTTAAAAAGGAAAGTTTACATTTTTTTAGAAAATGAAAAGAAGGTTGATGAAGGAAGGTTTTTTGTTGACTGAATTGTGGGTAGAAGGGAATACCCATATGTAGCTGGATTCAGGGGCTTTGCAGATAAGACACATAAGCGTTCCAAATGAAAAATGAAATTGTAGAATGGTTAGTGGGTGCTGCTGAACCTTATTTGTTGACGTGGTGGGGAAAATTCAAGGCTTTCAAATGAAGAGTGATTTGAGGAAAGTCCTGCATTCATTTAATTACTAGAGAAATACTATAGAAGACAAATGTATGTAGCAGTACTTTGAGGGAGTTTATTGAGTTTATTATGAAAAGAAAGGAAGGGGCTCCAGAAAAATTGTGGGGTAAAAGCAATAGCAATTAGCAGCTGGTTGAATGAAGGGGACACACATGAAATGATGAGAGCTCTGAACCTGGGTGACCAGGAGAATGATGGGTCTTTCCATTGAGACTTGAAAGAGGAATAGGACTGGAGTTTGAAATGACTTTCCGACAGGTGAAGTAGGATGCTGGAAATATAAATGTAAATAAACTGGGGTTTAGGGCAGAGGTTAGAGACGGGAACATGAATTTGGTGTTCATCTCCACTGAGATAGTAATTGAAATTGTAGAATTGTCTGGAATTACTGAGAAGGCCACCAATAAAGAGAGGCAGAAATAAGAAGGTAGGTAGTGGAGTCTGAAGGGGAAACTAACATTTAGGTATATGCAGAGAGAGGAGATGAAGAAGGTAAGAGGGAGAGAGACCCAAGAGAATTAAACAGTCTACAGCAGAGTCAGCAAATGCTTTCTCCAGAAGGCCAGGTGGTATTTTACGGCAAGCCATATGGTTTCTGTGACAACTACTCAACTCTGCCATTTGAGCCCTAAAACGGCCAGAGACAAAATCATGAGCATGATGGAATAAAACTTTATTTATAAAAGCAGGTGGCAAGCCTCAGTGTGCCCACCCCTGAAATCAAGGGAGGAGAGAGATTCAAGAAGAGGCTGCAAGTGAAAATGAAGAGAGATAACCAACAGTCTTGAAAGGTGCAGAGAGGTCCGATGGCATTATCACTGAGAAGGGGACCTTGCACTAGGGAATTATAAGAACATTATGAGGTTATTTTTTAATCTAATGGGGGCAGAAGCCATAACACTGACAAATGTGCAGAGAGGAATTGGGGAAAAAATGAGTAAGTTGCGTATTGTATCTACAGAGTACCAACATCCCAGGATTTGCATAATTGATTGGATTTTTAAATCTCCATTGGGGGTTATCTAAACAATCACAGTTACTACTATGTAGTGGCATAGTCACGTTAGCAGTAACAAAAGTAAAGAAAGTAAGAAACAGCACACAGTGGAAACATCAGTAAGTACAGTGGGACCCAGGAGAGCTGGTTCTAATCTTGGAGTCCACCGTCCTTTGAGTCAAGCTTTATTTACTTACGCGTTTTTCTCTCATCATCTATCTTGATATGCTAGAAAACTCAAGTATGTGTTTGAGCAACTGATACTCTGAAAGCAAATGAGGTCAGAACATCAGTTGTACAAATGTGTTATGAAAAGCGTGCTTCATAGCCCTGCAGGTAATAAAGTTCTACCTAAGTTTTAATTGACTATGTGCGGCCAGCATGAGGTGACCAAGGAGAGAAAAGCTAGTGCAGTTTTTAGGGAATATTAATATCACTGATGATTCTCCTGCAGGTATCTCCATCTGGATCTCCCCCTGTGCTTGTATAGCCAGGGTGATTCTGATCAAATGACATAACTTAGATCCTGTCATCCTTTTACTTAATCTTTCCCAGTGGCTTCCTTTCCCACCCAGAACAAAACTCAAGATCCTTCCACCGGCCATCAAGGCCTTCGTGCCCACCCTCCTCTGTCTGGCCTCATGCACTTTGCTCTCCGTGTCTCAGCTCCAGCTATAACCTCCTTGCAGGTCCTCAGGCACGTAAAACCTGCTCCCACCTCAGAGCCTTTTCACCTATTGTTTGTTCTGCCTGGAATATCCCACCCCCACCCACCGAAATAAGCCACATCTGCAAGCCTCCCTCAGCTCCCCCAGGTCCTGGCTGAGGTGTCACCTTCTGCGTGAGACCTTCCTGGCCACCCTGTCTGAAATTGTCCACCTGCCTCTCAGCGACCCCTACCCTCCCTTCCCTGTTTTATTTTCTCCATGGCACTTACTGTCTAACAGAGGATGTGGTTTTCTTATTTATTTATTTTTGTTATCTGTCTCCCCTCCCCCCGGCCCCAGTACAAAACCAGGAATTTTTATCTACCTTATTCTCTCCTTTCTCCCCAACACTCAAAGAGTGCTTGGTACCTCATAGGTACCCAATAAATACCTGTTGACTGAATACAAATCTTCCTTGACTTAAGATGGGGTTACATCCCGATAAACCCACCATGAGCTGAAGATATCTTACGTCAAAAATGCATTTAATGCACCTTACCTACTGGCCATCATAGCTTAACCTCGCCTACCTTAAACGTGCTGAGAGCACTTAACGTTAGCCTTCAGTTGGGCAGAATCATCTAACACAAAGCCTACTTCATAATAAAGTGTTGAATATCTCATGTAGTTTGTTGAATACTGTACTGAAAGTGAAAACCAGGGTGGTTGTAAGTGTATCGGTTGTGAACAGTTGTGATTGGGTGGCTGACCGGGAGCTGGGGCTCACTGCCCTGCACAGCATCATGAGAGAGTCTGGTAGGGCATATTGCTAGCCCGGGAAAAGAGCAAAGTTCAAAGTGCAGTTTCTAATGAATGCATATGGCTTTCACTCCATTGTAAAGTTGAAAAATCGTAACTCAAGCCATCTTAAGTATGGAATGTTTGGATTAAAAGAAGTAGTGGTTTTAGGTATTATTCAATATATATTCTCTAGTAGTATTTTCAGCTTAGGTACATTTAAAAAGAAAAATGCTTGATTTGAATAAGTCCAGGGGAAGATGAGGGTTTTGTAAATAGCATTATATCGATATAAGGGAAGGCTGAAGTAGTACTAAACTTACTGCCAGGGTGAAACAGAATGATGACTGACTGCTAAGTGCCAGGCAGGGTACTAAACACTTTGCATATATTATCTCATTTACTCCTCACAGCAGCAATGGCAGGGGAAGAAAACTGAGGGTTAGTGGTGGGAAATCAATTGCCCAAGGCCAGATGGCTGTAAATGACAAGTGGCGGGGCCGGAAGTCTCACCCATGTTCTCTGAAGCCAGAGCCATGTTTTTATTCTAAAAAAACTCTATGACTGTCATTTTTGGAGCATTCCTACATTGAAAGTGCTGAAGGAGGACTCTTCTACTCTGGGATGCTAGGAATTCTCCCCCCCATACATTCATTTTCCATTTTTCCCCCCTCATCCTCCCACTGCCCTTGTTTCTAGGGAAGCAGCGGCCCTCCTGGAAACCAAGGTTTCTGTAACTGGGGCACGCTTCAGCCTTGGCAGGGCGAGCAATGAGGACATCTGCAGGTAGCAGGCAGCCTGACAGTGGCCGACAGGGGAAGAGAAAGGCTGACAGCACTGCAGCTGCCCACCCGACTGCCTCACCCCGCTTCCATCCACGTGCACCCCTCTCCCCTCCAGCCCTGATGGGCGGAGGTGAAGGCGATTGAATGCATTCTTTCTGGTTAGGAAATGTTAGTCTGTAAATTTCCATGTGTGTTCAAAGATGATTGTATTATACATAGTAAATATGGTGACTTACGGGAAAGCTTCCTTTTCTTTAAGAATAGCTGAATGGACCAGTTCCTTCCCAAGGAAGTTAGAAGAGCACCTAGCCTGAGGTGACGGAGGTGAGAATGGACGCTGATGCCACTGTGTCTGTGTCAGTCCACTGTTATGTGGGGGGAAAGTAAAGTTTACATGTTTCATGTGAGTTCTAGAAAGGCAAACATAGGAAGTGGAGATTTGGGTGATCACGTACCTGGGAGTTCTGCCCATCTGAGCCTCCTGTGAACTATGAACTTGGGTAGAAAAGCTTTGTTCACCAGAGCAATAATGCCAACTCATGGCCCCTTTTCCCATAGAAGCCTGTATGAGGCACAGTCAAGGATCAAAGAAGACGCTTCTAAAGACAAAATACCTGTAAATACATTTTGCACATTTTGGATTAAGAAGTAAATAATGTAAAATAAAGTGTGGCATTTATTTTCCTTTATTGTATTAATAGCCCACTTAAATATATGCCACTGAAGGCCAGATTACCTCTTGGGAGGGAAATAGAGAGGAGTGTGATAGGCTGACTATAATTGTAGCAGAAGTTTCTCCACATTGTTGCCAGGAAATTACTGGAAGGAGCTGGGAGAGTGGCTGGTATTGAAACCGTGCACCTCAGGTTGGGACTTGAACCCATGTGGCTGGGACTCGAACCCGGCCAAAACCCACAGTTTTCCAACTGAGATCGCACACCTGGTGTCAGGACTTAATGAAGCTCAGGTTCTTTTTTTTTTTTTTTTTTTAATTTTATTTATTTTATTTTATTTATTTTATTTTTGGCTGCATTGGGTCTTTGCTGCTGCACGCAGGCTTTCTCTAGCTGCGGCGAGCGGGGGCTACTCTTTGTTGCGGTGCGCGGGCTTCTCACTGTAGTGGCCCCTCCTGTTGCGGAGCACAGGCTCTAGGCGTGCGGGCTTCAGCAGTTGCAGCACACGGGCTCAGTAGTTGTGGCTCACGGGCTCTAGAGTGCAGGCTCAGTAGGTGTGGCACACGGGCCCAGCTGCTCTGCGGCATGTGGGATCCTCCCGGACCAGGGCTCAAACCCGTGTCCCCTGCATTGGCAGGCAGATTCTTAACCACTGCACCACCAGGGAAGCCCGAAGCTCAGGTTCTTGATGTCTCATCGCAGAAAGAATTCAGCGAGAGACAAAGTGATGGGTAAGAAGTGGATTTATTTAGAGAGAAACACACTCCACAGACAGAGTGTGGGCCATCTCAGAAGGCGAGAAAGGCACCAGGGTATGGGGGTTGTCAGTTTTTATAGGGGAGGGTAATTTCATAGGCTAATGAGTGGGAGGAGTATTCCAGCTATTTTGGGAAGCGGCAGAGATTTCCAGGAATTGGGCCACTGCCCACTTTTTGATCCTTATGGCCCATCTTGGAACTGTCATGGCACCCGTGGGTGTGTCATTTAGCTCGCTGATGTGTTACAGTGAGTGTATAGTGAGGCTCAAGGTCTAGTGGAAGTTGGCTTGTCCACCATCTTGGACCCATTTGGTTCTAATCCGTTTATGTCATGTCCTCGGGCTGTGTCATTCTTTCAAACGCTGTGCCCTGCCCCCCTTCCCTCCAGTGTCAGTACATTGATTTTTGTATTGCTGTGTAACAGATCACTCCCAAATTTAGTAGATTAAAATAGCAACTATTTGATTTGCTCACAGTTCTGTGAGCCAAAAATTTGGAATGGGTTTAGCCGGGCTGTTCTCACGCTAGTCAGTCCTATGAACGTGGTCATCTGGTGGCTGGAATGTGTCCGCTCAGTCTAAAGTGACTTCAAGTCATCGAGCCAAGGCCAGAGTCACTGTGGGAAGGAGCCCCACGAGAGCATGGCTACAGGGAGACAAGATTCATTGGGATGATCTTTACAATAACTTTGACTATAGGTGGGTGTTTGAAAGGGTAGATAGGTTCAACTTCAGGTGTTGGGGGTTCTGCAGTTATCTTCCCAAGATTGACATGGAGTGAAGTTCACACCGTGTTCCCCAGTACCTCCACCTCGGAGATGACACTTCCACCAGCAATGAGCTGGAATACCCACCAGTGTCTGATCCCTTTTTCATTTAAGAGGAATAAAATCTCAAATGTAAATTCTTTTCAGATGCTTATAGTTTGCCGGCAGCTCTCTTACTTCGGGAAATAGGTATGTTTTTTGTTCTGGTGCCCAGGCGACTTTTCCATTTTCTCTGCATGGGCACCCCAAAGAATTGGTGTTCCCTAAATGAGCTGAGAAACTCAAAGACTAATGGAGGTTAACTAGGATAAATGTCCCTACCCCACATTTAATAAAAATAGAGTGGAATTATGCGAGTATGTAGATAAGCTAATCATCTGACCTAATCAGCAATGCACATTTTAAGAAGCTTTTCTAATTACTTCCTCAACTTGGCTGAAGGTACGGGTAAAAAGAGTTTCCCAGCATGACGGCAGCAGATGTATTTCATAATATTTATTGAAACTATTGGAAAGAAATCCTCAATTATAATGTTCCTGAAAAGTACATCAAAAAAGATATCATAGTTAACATATTTTAAACTTTCAGTAAGATAGAAACATAACATAATTTAGATGATCAACTCTCACACCAGTTATTTGGAATCTCTCATACAGCGAGACTAACTTTCACAGCCAAATTGCTTATTGGTTAACTGCCTGTGTCTTCCTTGAGTTGTATTACTTACCTATGAGAGCTCTAGTTGGCTTGCTCAAAATGGGACCAAAATATTCTCTTTTCCCTGGCTATTTGTTAATTTGATATCTTGGCAAAGGAGTCTTAGTGCATGGTGTTTCAGGAACTTTAAATGTTAAATTGTTGATGTTTACAGGTGTATGTAACACCACACAGTATGAGATTTGGAAGCCTAGATAGGTCTATTACTCATTTTCTTGGTTGAATTTGAGCAGTTGTGAACGATTGTTAAATGAATCATTTTACAGTGAGATGGGCCCAGAGGAAACTTATCTATGAATTCCTGGTTGAAATGCCTGTATCATCTCTGTGTCTTGGGCTACTTGAGTGCTGGTTGTTCATCTTTACCTTCCATTCTGTGAGCTGCTCAGTACCTTTCCAGTATATTCGTTTAATATAAGTTAGCCCGAGCCAGTTTCTGTTGCCTGTAGCCAAAATAAATCTTAAATGGTCTGATGCCTTCAGTGCCTTTGGAATGACTGAATACTTAAGTAGCTCTCTGTTATTGCATAATTGTGGAACTGGTTACTTTCCTCTACAAAGAGTTTCTCCAACATCCCTCTCCTAAGAAATCTCTAGAGATCAGATGGAAAAGAAAGTCTTTGTCCCACCATGTGGTAAAAAGACAACATTCAAGGACTCTTAATGAGCGTCACTGCATAATTCATTCCTGGCATTGGAGTGAGTGAGTGCTGTATTGGTGGGAGTTACGAATGCTGAGTCACATGACAGTGAATTGTTTTATTTGAGGATAGAACCGGAAAAGATGGATAATCGAATGTGTGATTTAATTTCATTGCTAGTGACTTTGAAACTGGAACATAGTTATGCAATTGAAAGTCATCAGATGTAACACCGTTATGTCCAAACTCTTAAATCTCTAGGTCAAAGTTTCTCAGCCTGGTGCTATTGACGTTTTAGACTGGTTCATTCTTTGTCATGGGGCACTGACTGTCCTGTGTCTTGTAGGATGTCTAGCAGCATCCTTGGCTTCTACCTTCTGGGTGCCAGTAGCATCCCCCTTCCTTCAAGTTATGACAAATCAGTGTGTCTCTAGACATTGCCAGATGTCTTTTGGGGGGGGGGCAAATTTGTCATCAGCAAAGGACCACTGCTTTAGATTAGTTTCATTATTTTCTCTTTAATTTAGCCGACATTTACCAAACACTTCCACTATTCAAAGTACATTTTCGTGTTTATACTTATAGGCAGAATGTATGTCAAGTACACTCACGCCCTAGGTTCAACAGATATTCGCTCCTTCCTAACCAAGTTTAGTTAGAAATATATCAAAACTCTCTAGGTGTAGTTTTTCTATTCATATGGTAAATATTAGGTAGAATCATGACAAATTGTCTTTTGTGGTTTAAAAAATGGGAAAATATCAGCATTTTCCTGTGGCTCTACCTAATGTATGATGCACAGTAACAACAAGAAAAAAAATGATTTGAGAAAAAAAAATGAAACTGTAAATGTACCCGAATGTCATTGTAACCACGATTTTAAGTGTATTTTGCTTTTCTTTACAGCTAGTGGTGGTTTCAGAAATCTTTTGTAGGCAGCTTGGAAGAGCAGGCTGAGGGAGCCGGCTGAGGGTTGAAGTCATATATTTTAGCAATGCAATTATGTAGCTAGCGCAGTACTTTTAATTTAGAAGGTGTGCTTCTTCCTTGCCTGAGGTGAGAGGGCTGATGGAAATCCTAGACGGTGGTTGCTAAAGCTGTTCATAAAGAGAAGGAGGTGGAAATGAAACCTATTTTTTAAAATATACCTTAATGTATTAAATGTTGACGGTAATCCTCTCGTTTAAAAGGATCTGATGGTCCCAATCAACAGGAGTCAGAACATCAGGCTATTTCCTGCTTTGGCAAGTTTGCAGTGGGAGGGAGGATCTTATCTAGAAAATGCATTTTTGGAAAATGAGACCAGCATAGAGATGAAAGGCACTTTCTAGCACATGTAAACACAGTTAAAATGCTACTACTTCAGTCCTTTTCCTGCACTCAGCTCTCCACTTAGAGCAACAATGAACTGTGGGCAAGGATTCACTGTAGTATGAAGAATACCTAAACCTTTATGTTAGTCTTGTAAACCTTGTTGTTGTTCTTTAAGCTTCTGATGGGAGCTATAAGCAAATAAAACCTTCTCTCCCTCCTGCTCTCCACCTTCCAGGGAAAGTGCTAATGTGCAGCGAAATGGCCAGAACTCTGGCAGCAGAAGCCAGAAGAAGCCAGAGGGTAGAACAGTAACTCATGAGCTACCTAATCAGCTTCTGACCACTCAGAAGTTGGTAATGTTGTGGATTTTACAGTTTCTATTCCATAATCATCCCCTGGAACTGCCGAGAGCTGATGGAGGTTTTATAAATCAGGTGAACAAGGGAAAAGAGTCAGTGCGTGCTCAGTCCATAAAATACATCGCCTTTCACGAATTCCTGGGATTTCTGGAGAATTCCATGTGTGTGATAGACACAGAAGAGACATTCCGTGCTTGATGTTGGTCCAGGACAAGGTTACCTTTCTGCACACTAATTTTAATTCATTATATATGCCTTTTTTTCCCAGCACAAATGGACCCCCGAGGCCTATCTCCCAGACAAAGTAAAAGTGACAGTGATGATGATGACCTGCCAAATGTGACCTTAGATAGCGTTAATGAAACTGGATCTACGGCCCTTTCCATAGCCAGAGCAGTACAAGAGTAAGTATCACATTCTCAGGATGAAATAAGAATTGCCAAGGTGTTCAATGGATAATGGAAACAGCAGCACCTCCTGTTCCCCAGACCTGTCATTCTAGCTCTGAACGGGCACACGTGTCAGCATCTTTTCATTCAGCCTTGTGTTCTTTGGGAGGAGATTAGGGGAAACATGGAGTGTTTTACGTAGTTGAAAATTTGTATTTTGAATAGAAATGAGACTTCTTTTTTAAGACTTCCCGCCCCTTCTCCTTAACTCTGAAAAAAAAAAAACATTGTTCTTTTCGAGTGTCACTATCTAGTTCTCATCATGGTTTTCATTATTCATATAGAACAGTCAAGAGAAGTAAAATATGACAGGCAGTATTATCTTGTGTTGATAGGAAAGTACAGAACAGCTTTTTTGAAATTTAAAATTTGGAAGATACTGTTACCCCTTTGAAAAATTCAAATCATAGGTAATTTTTAAAGGGATCGTTTCTCACTCCTTTAACTGTAACACAGGGTTAGAGTTTAGCCCTTTTTCATTGAAAATAGCTGCTTTTTCATCGTCAATTCTGTGTCTAGAATTGCACCTATGACTAGTCTATGTGTATTTTTTCTCTGGCATAATTTTTAATAACATAATTTTAAAGAAGAGGAAGATTTCAATTAAGCCACTGTTGCTGCCAACGCAAAAGTTAATTAACACTTTACTTAAAATGATCTTAGTTACCTCCCATATATTAATTCTTTTTTCCCAGGTATTGACTAAATATCTGCTGTTTCATGAATTAGGCCTTGAAATTAAAAAAAAAAAAATTAGTAGGGCATTTTAGAATTTAAAGCCTATGTGTGTGTATATGTGAGGGTGTATAAAATGAATAATATAGCTCTATGATAAATAGGTACTAGGTATATTATATATTAGAGGAAACAGGATATGGCAAATCTAATGAAATTGCGGTCAGAAAGATTTGGATTCAAGTTCACATTCAGTCACTTAATAGCCATGTGACATCTGGCAAGTTAACTAACCACTCTGAGATGTTTCTTCATCTGTAGTAAGAAAGAATACGTACCTTACAGGACCACTGTGAGGGTGTGATATAGTTACAAGGCATGAAAATTGAATTGCAAAGTTTTGACAGATGAGAGCCTCAAGGGTGAAATTAATATTATTATTAGTGGTAGTAGTAACAATAATGGTAATAGTGTGTAGTATAAGTACATGACAGCTAGGAAATATAAATATTGCAAGTGTCATTTTGCTGATTTTACAAATGAAGATACTGAGGATGAGAGAAGTTCAGTGTCTTCTCCAGAGTCATATAATAAGTGGTGACGAGACAAAGTTTAGGACTTCTAACTCCCAAAACCTATCTTTTTCTCAAGAGTGCCTGTAATGTCTGTTACCAGTCATATTCTTCCACTTGAACATGTATAAAAACACTTTTTTCTCTCATTTGTTCCAATAACTAGTTGTAGTAACTTAGTTTCTCCAAAGCCAATGTTAACCTGAAGCGTTGGATCAGAAGGGTGGCTGAAATCATATTTAAGTGCTGGCATGCCCGGTCACTTCATCACCAGTTCAGTGATCAGCCCAGTGATTGTGGTTTTGTGGGAGCTAAATCTTAAGATCAAGGATTCCATGTTCTCACCTGCAAAATTAGACTAAATGATGACAAAGTTCAATTCTGAGGTGAATCATAAGTTTCATAGACATTTTAATCACACTGTTTTCCTGCACCATATAATATATACATAATTTGTGTGTGTGTGTTATAGATATGTGTGTTTCTGTAAGTTTGGCACTGTGATTACTAAAATCTAAGTTATGCTTACTCCATTTCAGGCTTATAGAGCAAATCATGGTATTAACGTCTTAAGCATAACCATTTTTTGTGCTTTTAATATTATGTGCTGAGAATATAATAGTATATTTTAATATGAAACTTTTAATAGCAGCCTTAGGAACTGGAGCTTCATTTTCAACATAACCTCTCCGATTTGCTTTGTGAAAACATTTGTAAGCCCCACAATATTTTGTTCTGACTGTGCATACGCCTGCCTTTATTGCTATTACAAAAGTTGCATGTGTATCTAGGCAAGTGCCAGATTCATTATTCATGTAAGTGTTTTCATTAAATGATTAGTAAAGAATACTGAGCTGTCACTTGGGAAGCCCTAGAATGCCAGGACCCATCAATAGTTAATTACCCATCATTCAAGAAGGAGTATGTGTGTGTAAACGCTGAGAAGTGCTAAGATACTGTTAGATGAAGCGAAAAGAATGTTCTGCAGAGACCTCTTAAATATAGGTGTATTTCAAAACTTAAAACAATATGTTGAGGAAAATTTTATTCTGGGACGAATAAGTATATAGTCCTTGTTAGAGAATTTTTTTAAAAATCTATACTTAGGTTTACCCAAAGTTAACTTTCAGTGGATATGTCTTCCTGCTCTTAATTTCTCTGATTTTTAATGCATGTCTCTGTTTCACTATTAATTTCCCTTTCCTCTTTTTTCTGTTTGCCTTTGGATCTTGATGGCTTCTATTAACTCAAAAGCTGTCCAACAAACAAAAAAATTCCAGTATACTATGATCAATAAAATAATGCTTCAAATCATAAGAGGATTGAACATCATCTTGGCATGTACGAGATGAGAGGATTTCGAAAGACATCCGTGCATCTGTTTCTAGCACTTACAGAACTTTGAGATAGGTGAAAAGGATGTCTGCAGGTTAGAGAGGTGGTAAAATCAAGGGTTTATGTGCAATAGAGGTGGCACATTTTAGAAGCCGTGGGCAACCGAAACACGTCTCTCCAATTAAAGCCATGGTTTAGGAGGGGTTTGAAGGCATGCCTCTTATTACCTCATTGGCCACCAGTGCAGTGTCAAGGAAGAAAGCGGGAAGATGAGAAAGGAAGATATTAGGAAAGACTGACACTAGAGAGGGACGTAACTGCCTTGTCCTAGGCCAGCCCTTCAAACAAGATCCTAACCCACAAGGTGACTCTCTCCAACTGAATCTCTTCTTTGTCTCCTTTCCCATTCGGGTTCATAGGCTTGCCTCATGCAGTCATCACCATAGTTTGAATTTTTAATTTGGTGGCTTACTTTGCTGACATTATTATATTTACATAGCATAAACCTTAATATGCTAATAAATGCTGTTTTTACGTATTTGGTATTATGCATTTTACTGGTTTTAAAATGAACGTTTATTAAATCTTCTGTTCAAGAAATTTTCCTTTGATTTGAAATGCAGAAGTTGTTAGCCAAAATTGCACCTCTCCCCACCCCAATATATAATATTTAGATATTCTTGTCTTTGAATAAAAAGGAACAATGCTTGGTGGCTAGAGCTGCAACCTAAGTTCACTTCCATTTAAATAGATTTTTATAGCAAGGCTCCTGAGCTGTCCTTGAACCGATTATTGCAACTATTTTCATTGATTCACTTGCTTCTCATTTATCAGCTCAGCCTCAGTGAATTCAGATAAATGGGAAGAACCAGCCATAGCGAGGCCTACAGACACGCTCTACCCTTCTTGTATTTCAACTGTAGAGATACTGTCTGAGCCAGAGACAATGTATTCAAGTAATTCTGACAAAGCCAACTTCCAGCAATTCATAGAACATCTGTTTTGCTTAGGTCTGGGTTTTTTTTTTTTTTTTTTTCTCTGATGCTATAATAGGATCATTACCCTTAACTACTTGACAAACATAATTATGAAATAAGTGTTTGGAAAAAGAGAGGTACAGGCACACGATTAGAGCAAATTATTATAATTAACTCCACCCCTAGGCAAAACAATGATATTTTTTAAATAGGTAAAATTTGGCTCTCTTACCCAGAGCCTCTAATTTCTGTACCCCTTTTTCTTCTTTTTTCTCTAACTCCAAACCTTCCTACTCCTCATTTGTTGATGCTGGTAGAATAATCAACTTCCTTCAAAGTAAAGTGTAAATGAATAAGAATATCTGAAAGAGCGCCCTCCTCAGAGGAATTAGTGTTGAACCAGGAACAAGCCTTAAACTGAAAGAATAAAGATCTAGACCTGATACTTTCAGTAAGAGTGAAGTGGGAAAGGGTGGAGTAGAGAGTGGGGGAAGCCGATGAAGATTTTAAGGAGATGAACCAGCTTTCCTCAGTGTCAGTTTTCGCAGAATTGGTAAATGCACGTGATTGTTTACCTCACACCATATCTGAGTTCTCTGCCCTCTCTGATCTTGATTGTAACTGTCAGAGTGGAAAAGAAGCAACATACCTTAGTAGTTGGTAGCTTTTTGCTTTGGTTAGTATCCCTAAAATTTGAACCTGTTAAAAGGATATTCTTTTTAAATAGTTCCTTGTCAATTACATTTAAGCTAATTAAAACACTGCCTTCCTCCCCCTGTTTTTATTATATTGCCTGTGTCAAGTGCCCTTCTTCTTAAAGGAAAACAATTTGTGAATTCTGGAAATGAAGAGTCGGATCTTTATTTGCACTTAGATGCTCTTTGAAAGAACAGATACGGTAGCAAGTTGGATATCCTATTCCTTCAGATTCTGCTGCTGGCTCAAACATCATGGTTTTTAATTTAGAAGGTTGCATCTGATGATCAGAGAAGGGTCAGAAATCTTGGAGGTTTTTCGGTTTGGGTTTTTTGTGTGTGTTTTTCATTTTCCTTATTTTAAAATTCTTGATCCTTATTTCTGAATCTCCTCATGTATAACTTTGTTAATGTCTTTTAAGTTACAGTAGAGAACCATCCTAGAGATAAGGAAGAAAGAGAAAACAAAACTGTTACTGGCTGACTTCTTTCAGGCAGATTCTGTGAGAACTTACATAGTTTTCATTTAATTTGCCCTATGCTCCTGGTTTTTTTTTTGTTTTTTTTTTTTTAATTATTTATTTATTGGCTGTGTTGGGTCTTAGTTTCTGTGCGAGGGCTTTCTCTAGTTGCGGCAAGCGGGGGCCACTCTTCATCGTGGTGCGCGGGCCTCTCACTATCGTGGCCTCTCTTGTTGCGGAGCACAGGCTCCAGACACGCAGGCTCAGTAGTTGTGGCTCACGGGCCCAGCTGCTCCGCGGCATATGGGATCTTCCCAGACCAGGGCTCGAACCCACGTCCCCTGAATTGGCAGGCAGACTCTCAACCACTGCGCCACCAGGGAAGCCCCTATGCTCCTGTTTTTATGCACAAATAAACGGAAGCCCAGAGAGGTTTACTCTATCCCCAGAGGTCCTATAGCTGATAATTTGCAGAGCTCATATTGAAATCAAAGTTTGTCTGACTATAAACCCATATTCCTTTATGAAGGCAGCTCTTGTTTTTATGTTGTGGCTTTAATATCTCTAAACCGTAACTATCTAAAATTAGCAAAGTTTTTTGAGACCTGAATCCCAATAAGAATATAACTTTCATGAAATAATTTCAGATTTTTTTCATCTTTAAACTCGCTGTCACTTTAAATATAATCTGACTTAGGGGGAGATAATTCTATCAGATGCCTTCTCAGAAATGGTTCTTAAAAAGGTGTTCCACTTCTGTAAATCACACACAACATTATATTGATATGTGAAGAAATAAAGTACAAATACATTAGAGCGTTCTTTCTATAAACTTCACTGTTGCTATTATTTTAAGAAATTATTGTTTCAGTATATACGTATGTGCTGACATTCCCAAAATGAGCATCCTTTTTAGAATTGCTTTCTGTCAATCTATAAAAGGAAATGTTTGTCCAAGGGTTGAAATGGTACTGTGTCATCTAATTTTGCAGCCCTTGACTGAAAGATTTGAGGGTATTTGGATCATGCCTCTTCCCTTGTCTGCTGATTAGAACGAACCCAGCTGAGCTGATTGTGCCCAGAGAAGAAGCCAGAGAGCTCAGTATGTCAGACAATTTCAGGGTTTTTTTCTTTTAAATCTTTCCCAGATTCTTGTCTCATTAAAAGAAGCTATACTTTTATTTAATAAGCCTAATGTGTTTGGGACACCTTCAAATCCCCACTTCATGCCTTAACAAAGAAATAGCTTTGATTCAGTTCTGTAGGTGGAAGTCTAGCTCTCTAATAGACTAATAATAGACATCATGGCTGATGGGTAAATCCTAGAGGCGTTCGCTGTCTTGCCAAGGAGATAAACGCTTTTATGTTGCTCTTCTTCTAAAGGAGGTCAGAAGAAGCTCCTGATTTGATGTGAATGAACATAGGTAGAGTCTGAAGTGTATACTTAGCCTTCATCAACCCAATATTCTTGCAATACTAAAAAAAAAAATATAATGATCACTGAGTAACTCAGTCCCTGGGTATTTAATAGCAAAATGAAGACTGTACACCCATACACAGTCACTTTTATCGCTTTGATGGGACCGTGTTGGTCCCGCTTTCATTTAAAGAAAGTCTGATCAGTTTTTGATAATAACGATATTTGAACTGTTTTGTGAATTAGCAAATTAAGTCATGTCTGTATTTGGTGAATAATTAATTCGTTTATTCAGCCCTGTGTTAACATGCTGGGGATACAGGATGAATGATTCATAGAACCTTACCACAGGGAGCTCAGAATCAACATATATGAGGCGAATTAAATCCCAATGGGATAAAAGCATGAAGGGCTGCAGTGAGGAAAGGGGGGAAGGTCACGTAGCTCAGTCTGGAGTAGAGGAGAGCGTTGACATGCGTTAGGGATGTGTGAGTTCATAGTAACTGGCACGGAAGTGAGTGTGGCGGAGAGCTGGGAGATGCAGCTGCTTGGGGAGGTGGATAGGGACCTGATCAGGAAGGATGAATTTATTCTGTAGACAATGGGAAGACACCAGTAGGTTTTAAATGGCAATGGCGTCATCAGCTTTGTGTTTTACAGATTTCAGTCTCAAGGAAGCTGGGTATGGTGGTGCAGGTTGAACACTGTACATCCCAAAGGGTGCCATTTATATGACTAGTGCTGCCTAGCTGTCCACAGCTTCCACAGTTAGACACAGGAGCTTTTGGTATAGATATATATATATATATACATATAAATCTTTATATATATGTGTATGTGTATGTATATGTACACATACATACACACATATGTATATGTATAGACACCCCTGTGTCCATACATGTCAGACTCTCCAGTATATTAAGCTGTTCAGAGGGTAGATAACATGTTCTAGTCTTCCGTGTATCTCCAGGGCTGCTAACACAGTGCCTGGCCAGGTACTTTTTTAAACACTAGAACAGCATTGAATAAAATAGACAAAATCACTGATTTCATGGTGCTTATATTCCAGTGGAGGAGGTGGGAGGGAAACAGACAGTAAGCATATGGTACCTCTGAAGAAGGTAAGTGCTGTGGAGGTGAGGGAGACAGGGTGTGGGTGCTGAGTGGGCTGGGATGGTAGACAGCATTTACTCTTTCACGTAAGGCATTTAAAGAACTCTGGTAAGATTGTATGTTAGGAGAGACCTAAAGCGGCATGAGGTCAAGTCCCCAGGATATCTAAAGGAACAGCCCTCCAGGCAGAGGGAATAACAAGTGCAGAGACCTTAAGGCAGGAATATTCTGGAATGAATAAACAAACTCACTGACCAATAGAGAACATTAATTTTACAGAAGAAACTGAGCTCTATTGATGCCAAGTAATGATTCTACCATTACATCCCTAGGGAGAGGGATTCAGGACTGAATCTCTTTATCCACTCATACTTTTCCCTCTATGCAGTGATACAAGTTCTTTTTTTTTTTCCTAAGGGAATCTGCAGTTATTTAACCCACGCAAGAGTCAATAAACAAAAACAAAAAATAAATGCAAAACAGAATTTTTCTTTCAAAATTTCTTTCAAAGAGAAATTACTTCTCTTTCAAAGAGAAATTACTTACTTCTTTTGGGCCTGGGTTCTTGAAATCTAATTTTGTATCCCCTGATGAGTCAAAAATATTTATTATCCTGGAAAGTTTTTTTTTTCATATATTGTTACTGTATCTTCTAGGATACAGAAACATTCATACTTTTTCCCTAAAAATGATGCAACTGTCGTTCCAAGTGAGAGCTTACCCTCAGAATTTTTTATGCATGAATCTTTTTGATCATTAAAAAGTAAAATAAAATAAAAGGCACCAGAATTCCCTGGCAGTCCAGTGGTTAGGACTCCACACTTTCACTGTTGAGAGCCCGGGTTCAATCCCTGGTCAGGGAACTAAGATCCCACAAGCCACGTGGCACGGCCAGAGAGAGAGAGAGAAAAAAAAAAGAATACAGGTAATACAATTTGTTCTAGAAATGCCAGAAAATATGAAAACAAACAAACAAAACAAACAAAAAAGAGCAAAGAAAATAAAAGGCACCATATATGAAAGCTACTACACAGGTGTTGCTGTTTTGAGAGTGATTTATATTTCGTCTCTTTGGTAGACATTTGATACTCCATGCATAATGCTAAACAGTGAGTTTGACCTTCCCCCTCCCCAACTGAATTGAACATCATTTTTTGATATACTACAGATATAAACAGATTATTTGTTTAGCCTTCCTAACCACTTGGAAATTATTGTTAACTGAGTGTTGATTTGTTTTTCAAACTGCCATGCCTCATTCTAATGTGGATTTATTACTTCTAGGTGATCAATTTAAAAATAGATAGAAATCAAACTTTTTAAAACCAAACTTTTGTTTTTATATTTATTTTTAAAGTAGGGGATTCCAAAGCTACATCATAGATAGAATGAAGAGCCACTTTTGTTTGAGAGTGGCTACTTATTTTTGCTACTTCTATATTTTAAAAAATTTTAGTGCTAGTAATTACTGAGATGACTCATAATTTAAAATAAAGTGGTATTTTACTTCTCTGTGTGAGATCTTTGTGTAGCTTTTTTCTTTCTATATGTTCTACCTGTAATTGCATTGCAAATTTATGTATACCATTTATATTTCTCATCCATGTATTCTTAATGAGTGTAACTAGTGAGTATAGGTAGTCATTTCTCATGCATTTTTGATGTGTGTTGACATAGATACTCAACGATGATGTTGAAATATTAATGTTTCGCTACAAGTTCCCGGAACTATTCATCACTCTTTCATTTATTAATATAGTCAGAGAGAGTACATATGATAGAAAACCATACTGTAATGTATTTGAAATTAACTCAGTTCACCAGGATATAATCTCTTCCATTTGCAGTCAAATGCTCTAGACACTGTCTCTTCTTATTACTCTTCATGAGTTATTGCCATTGTACCATAATTTTCCTTCACTTTATAGCACTCTCCCACACTTGAATCTCATTGAATATGTTTACTTACATGTGTCAAATGAAAGTAGAAAATTGAAGGATACGTTTTCATGGAGAACCTGCTGCTATAAAGAAAAATCTGACATAGATAGAAAAAGATAGCTTGGATCAGAGTGAATCTTATCAGGTTGACATTTTACCATGATTTTGTGCCGTCTACTTTCACAGTCACAAAGTTGAGGGTTGCCCTCAGTTGAAATCTAGTACATCACACATTATGGCTTATCCTAAAAGTTAAATCCCAAACCATGTGCAATTAGTGTAGTAAAAATGCCAGGAAATTTCTGGGTACAATTTTGGATCTTTTTTGTTAATTTGAATAAAGTTCTATCTATTTACCTACCTATCTACATATCCTTTCAAATATCGATTAATGTTACTTTTGGTTGCAAATAACAATAAATGTTACAAGAGAACTTAAACATGGAATTATTTTTCTGGTATAACAAGAAGTCTGGAGTAAGCAGGACAGGCTGATGGAGTGTCCTAAGGTTTGTCCTAGGGTTTCTTCTCTCTTCCTGTTTTGTTGTCCTTCAGTTGTGGCTTTCCAATGGTTATATGAAGTCAACTGCATCTCCAGGTATCCCGCCCTTATAATAGTCAGAAGAGAAGGAGTAAAAGCAAAACAAACTAACCAGAAGAACATAGCAACCAACTGTGTCACTTTTAAAAAGCTTTCCCAGGACACCCACCATGTGATTTCTGCTCATATCTCGTTGGCCAAAACTAACTTACATGTTCCCAATTATTGGAGTATGGCTAAGGAAAAGAAAAACATGGGCAGGACTGATTCAATTAATCAGTAATGTCTGCCACCAAATATTAATTTAATACCTAAGAAAAATATGGCACCACCCCAAATTCAATATCAAGGTGTTTTTTTTTTTTTCCAAATCATATATTGCCGCTATAATGCTGTGTAGCCAGTCATTCCAGAACTCAGTGGCATACCGTCATAAAACATTTACTTCTCTTCCATGTATCAGCTGGTCATTTGGAGCAGGTCTGCAGGTTCTTGGAGCAGTACTGTTTACTCATTTTTCTTAACCCAAAGGACAGCCCAGGACATGTATATCTCACAGCAGTGGCTAGAGCACAAGAGGACAAGCCCTATAGTACAAACAAATTTTAAGCCTTGCTCACATCATTCATCTACTAGCATCCCATTAGCCAAAGCAAGGCACATGACCAAGCCCAGCATCAGTCGGGTGGGGAAATATATTCCTCCCATGGAGATGCAAAGCTTTAGGAGAGTGATGACTAGTGTACTAATATTTCGGGAAAAAATGGCTGTTGTTTCTAGAAGCAATTGAGATTAATTTACCTGTTTTTGAAATCTTATTTTCTAAGTTTTAGCAAATTTTAGTCATGTTCTCATGAAATTTCTAGATGGCCCTGGTAGATCTCATCAATTCTTCTTTCTATATCTACTTAATGATGTATGTTTTAAAATTAATAACAAGTACATTTATTGAGTCTTGATATCTGGATTTCATAGTGGAAACTCTTATCTCCAGGGCTTATACTCTCAGAAGTGTTTTATTTTGCCAAGTGTAATAGAGTGGTATTACAAAAGATGTAGCACTTAGCAACAAGCTGATTCTAGCTGAATAAGCAAAATCTGTGAAATGTAGTTATGTTCAGTCTCTAAACTCAAATTAACATTGATTAACCTCTTATGGTGCACAAAATGACAAAAAAATTAACATTAGCTAATGTGCCTATTCCCCCTGATTTCTGGAATTAGATAGCTGTGGACTATGAGAGTGACAAAATACAGAACATAAAATTGAAACTATTACACAGATAATAGAAGATAAAATCTTTGAGCTAAAATTTCGTGACCTTTCAGCAAAAAGTGTTTGGGTCTTCATTTCTACATCCCTTCTCCATTTTGTCTGTATATGTAATCACTGTTACAAGTGAGAGAAAACATGGAATTGATTCTTGTAGTTTCCATTTTCTAATGCAAATATAAAACTCATTTTAGATTGTACATTTAGAGAAACTTTTCCTAGTATATAATAGTAAAGTGCAAACAAGGAAATTGATTAGAGAAAATAAATGTCTTTCTTAAAATCAAGAAATTAGAATATCTTCTTGTCTACTTGGGTAGATTACATTGTGGGGTTAAGATATTAATTTTTCACTGTAGCTTTTTATGAGGCTTATTATTCAAGTAAAGTCAGTAGACCAGTAAAGGCTTTACAATATGAGAATATCCAGCAAAAGTATTGTCAAGAAAACAAACAAAGTAATTGTTGAATTAAAAGCATGTAATCTCTTCATAGACTAAAATCAACCTGGTTTTTTAAAAATATATTTATAGCCTTGGCTTTTTACTCCTACATTTTCACCCAAGCTTCCAGATTGACAGCTACTTTGAAAACAAATGAGGAGTTTCATAAATCTTGCCATGTGTATCTTTAAAAGATCAAGATTATCCTAGTGTTTTAAAAGGGATTGCATGATAAATTATTAGTCATGAAAATGAGTAACAAGTTGGTCACATGCCCAAAAAACTCAGGAAGACAATATCGGAAGTTATTGAAGTAGTTCAGACACGAGCACCTCTGGGTCTGGGCCAGGGCTCCAGTGGTGGCTTTTGAACCAGTAACAATAACCCTAAGTGTTGTATTAAAAATATAGTGCTTTATAAGTCTCAGTTTATTTTTATTATGTATCTCACCATGTTCCTAATGTAGCAGTGAATGGATTATCTCATTTTACAGACGAGAACAGTCTAACTCAGGAAAGTTAAGTACTTAGTAGGCATCATAAAACTAATAAGTAGTGATGCTAATGATGCCCGATCAGATATATTTTACAGCATATGTTAAAAGTGCTCCTTCCTGCATTCTGTCTTGAAGGGAAAGGATTTATGATTTATGTTTTAAAGGAATAATTGACAGTTTTACTGATAACTGGACTCTAAAGGATAAGGTAAAGGCAAAAGGAATGGCCATGCCTTTGAACTGAATAATGTAATTGAGTAGAGTGGGTGGAGTTTGTAAAATGGTGAAACTTACAAACGGAACCATCCTGTTGGAATTTTGAGATCTGGAACTGGAACCGATTAGAGAAGGCTGGAAATGTAGAAAGGCAGTCATTGGCATAAGAATGATTATTGAGGTTTATTTTTTCTTTTTGAGGTATTATTTACATACAATAAAACACATATTTTAAAAATACAGTTCAACAAATATCATATATTAATGCATATATGTAGAACCTAGAAAAATGGTACAGATGAACCGGTTTGCAGGGCAGAAATAGAGACACAGATGTAGAGAACAAACGTATGGACACCAAGGGGGGAAAGTGGCCAGGAGGTGGTGGTGGTGTGATTACTTGGGAGATTGGGATTGACATATATACACTAATATGTATAAAATGGATAACTAATAAGAACCTGCTGTATAAAAAAATAACTAAAATAAAATTCAAAAAAAAAAAATACAGTTCAAAGGGTTTAACAATTGTATATACAGTTGCCTCTTGGTGTCCATGGGGATTGTGTTCCAGGACCCACGTGGATACGAAAATCTGAGGATGCTCAAGTCCCTTATAAAAATGGCTTAGTATTTGCATATAACATACACAACATCCTCCCTTATACTTACTTTAAATCATCTCTAGATTGCTTATAATACTAACACAATGTAAATGTTATGTAAATAGTTGTAAATACAATGTAAATGTTATGTAAATAGTTACCAGCTCCTGGCACATTCAAGTTTTGCTTCTTGGAACTTTATGGAAAAAAAAATTTTTTTTTTCAATCCACGATTGGTTGAATCCACAAATGCAGAACCCTTGGATGGGGTGGGCATGGGGCCGGGATTGGGTCTGGGGGGGAGGGGGGCGACTGTACTCATACACCTGCAACTTTTTTTTTTTTTTTTTAATTAATGTTAGAGTAGAAGTATGTGTATGAGATGGGTAGAGAGAAATGGTTTGGGGGTGCGTGAATATGCCCTGCTTAACTAGCTTTATTTTATTTTATTTTATTTTTTTAATTTATTTATTTTTGGCTGCATTGGGTCTTCGTTGCTGCGCGCGGGCTTTCTCTAGTTGCAGCGAGCTGGGGCTACTCTTCATCGTGGTGCGCGGGCTTCTCATTGCGGTGGCTTCTCTTGTGGAGCACGGGCTCTAGGCGCGCGGGCTTCAGTAGTTTTGCTGAATCAAGATACAGAACGTTTCCATCGCCTAAAAAGTTACCTTCGCCCCTTGCACCCACCAGTAAATTCAGTACCTCCCCCTAACCCCCAGCCAGCCACTTTCTGATGTCTGTGTATGGAGTAGTTCTAGACCTTCATTTATGGAATCGTATACTATGTATTCTTTGGTTTCAGTCTTCTTTCACTCAACATGATGTTTTTGAGATTCTTGCATGTTGTTACATTGCTAAGTAGTACTCCATTACTTGGATGTAATATAATTTGTTTATTCTTTCACTCATTGATGAATACTTGGGTTGTTTCCAGTTTGGGTTTATTATATTAGGGCTGTATGAACATTCTTTGCAACTCTTCTGTGGACATGTTTTCATTTCTCTTAGGTAGCTACCTAGAAGAGGAATTGCTGGGTCAAGGGAACATGTGTGTTTATCTTTGTAAGAAACTACCCAACGGTTTTCCAAAGTAGCTGTATCCTTTTACATTCCCGCCAGCAGTGTGCAGGAGTTCCAGTCAGTCCACATCTCCAGCTACCTTTGCTATTCATAGTCTTTTTTTAAGGCATTCTCTTGGTTACTTAATCTTTAAAAGAAGATCTGTTCAGTCCTTCTCAGTGAAGAACAAGATGCCAAGGACCAGTTTTGGAGGAAGACCCGTGGTGAGGACACAGATAAAGAAAGTTACACGGACAGAAGGGCTAAGAGAAGCATCAGGAAAATAGGGAGGAGTGATTTTCAGCCAGATCCTGTCCCTTTGAGGTTTCAGGAGAGTGAAAAATGAGAACTCTAATCAATTTAGCAAAAAATGAACTAGAGACAGTACAGATCTCATTGAGTTGTGGAAAGGACTTATAAGCCTGGATGCAGCAATTTAATAGGAAGGAATCGTGAGTGCTGAAGGGGTAGGAGCCTAAGATTCGAGGAAGCAAATGTATACACGTAACTGTGAGGGAGATGAGAAAAATAAGATGACAGCCAGAGGAGTGATGTTCATTTCTGTAGACTAGAGATCAACCCAGAGTGAAAAGAAAGCTTGGGACAGTTATTCAAATAACTGTGCTTGGGGGAAAAAAAACAACAACTTAATTACAACTTGCTTTTGTCTGAATATATAAATTTGATTATCTGATAACTATCTGGAGAAATCAATGTAGGTAGCAATTATGAATTTTTATCCATTCAAAATATACTTATTAAAGGCCCAGTAACTGCCATAGTCATTTGTATCTCCCCCTCTCTGTTTTCATTCTGGGTACATCTTTGTCTTCTTATCCACATGAACTTTGAAATTCTTCCTCTGATCTCTTAACTTCAAACGTGAATAAGTATTTGTAAGCTTTAAACCCCAAATGAGGTTGGGTCTTGGTTTATTCCAATGAGAAAATAAGGAGCTTTTCTTCTAACAATAGCGCTTCCATTTGCTAACTCCATAATATTTTATAACTCTCCAACCTTCCCATTTCTTATCCATTAAATATAGGGAGAGTCTCAAGTATTTTCCAGATTTCTGTGCTTGTGAAGTGCCCAGGAACTATAGTTACCTCTTTATATTACATAACTAAAATTATAAAGCCAAAATTGCAGGTAAATATTACTGATTCATCCAGATACTCCTACCAGATCATTTGAATGACTGTTTATTGTTGTTTATTGTTCTACTTAATGACACGACAGACATCAGAAGGGGATTACTTCCTTCTTACACTTCATGCATTCAGTGCTTATTGAACGCTTGCCATGTGTAAAGACCTCACCCTCAGCTTCGTGAAGGAGACAAGTAGAGGATGTCATCTCTAACATGCCAAGAGTGGTTTCATTTTCTGTCCACCACAATATCTAGGATATTTGTAGTCAAAGAAAATTTCCAGTGAACTTAAGTTCCTCCACGCATTGCAGTAATTTCTGTTATCTTTCATGGAAGCTCACATTTCTTGAGCATCGAATATATGCCAGAAATCACCAGTCATTGGGGAAGGTCTGCATGGGTCAGGCAAACCCATCTTTATCACAGGGGAAAAAAAAGATTCAAGATTGTTTCACATGTCTTCCCAATTTAGGGGGGAAAAAAGTGTCCATACTTCCTTTTTAGCAAATCCGATGCTTGTAAAACCCAGTCGTTGTTGATTTTAAAACCAGTTTAAGAGGGAGGAGATAATGGGGATATATGTATATGTATAGCTGATTCGCTTTGTTATAAAGCAGAAACGAACACACCGTTGTAAAGCAATTACACTCCAATAAAGATGTTAAAAAAAAAATTACTTGAATTTAAGTAATCAAGTAAGAGTTTGGAATTTAGAGTTTTAGAATTGAAACTTCAATAAGATTTAATGTAATGATAATAGATGATTTATACGAGATCCAATAAAAAAAAAGTCAAGAACCTGCTTTACATATGAAAAATATTAATCACGAAGACAATAGTTGTTTAGGAAAGGAGTCCTAAGCCAGGAAACTCATTCCCATCATGTCTCCAAGCTTATTCACTGCTCTTGCCGGCTAAGGAAAGGAGTTTGTGTATGCATCTGGTGTCAGAAAAGTTCCTTTGATGATGCTTTTCAAGATGACACCTATAGAATGCTAGATTTTAAGTGCTTAAGGTTCATTTTAATGAAATTCAATACATTTTAAAATTGCAATTATAATACAATCACGTGTAAGAGTTGCCAAACAACTTTTTTTTTTTTTTTTTGCAAACTTGGAGCCTATAATTGCATTAATTTGTACTGCCATATTATCTTATTTTAGGGGCAGATTGCAAAGCAGATCTCCTGCCGTCTCTGTTCATATGTTTAAAAATCCTGCAAATGCAATTCTTGAGGTGCTGAATGCAGGAACTCGGCACAGTGCTTGTACTGTAGTAAAACCTCAGTAAATGTTAGTTGTTGCTGCTTCCCGTTATGACCCTTTTTATCATACGTTGCTAGTTATAAAGGTTGTCACTTTGCACGAATTCTTTTCCAATTCATGTCTACAGATGTCCACTCACATAAAAGTGCACAGCTGAGTACGTTACTAAAGCACACGTGTGCCAGGCTCAATTAAATGTCAGGCAAAGTCAGGCACATGTGTTCAACATGTGACTTCACCATGGCTTAGCAGTCACTTGTATCAAATGAATCTTTATAGCATGTGTGGCCGAGATAATATATTAGAAATCATTTTGGTTCTTATTTTCTAACTCTAATAATAATGATAAACTATACCCTTTCATTGGACATTTTTCTTAACTAACTTAAAAACAAAAGTTTCCTTTACTGTTTTTCAGGCTTCTGGGTCATTGTTTTATTATTAAGATGTGACATGTACATTGTTAAGTATACAGATCTTAAGTGTACAGCTCAGTGATGAATACACTCATGTGACCTTCGTATAGATCAAAATATAGAGTATTTCAAATACCTCAGAGGGTCCCTTTATATCCTTCCACTCAGTACAAATTTAAATTATTCAAGTACTTCTCCACCCAGTGAAAATCGACATTATTCTAATGGCAGAGGATTCGGAGATTGCAGAATGGCCTGTTAAACAGTCTGACCATTTTTAACTATGCATTTCAGTGGTTCCAGATTCTTTTAGACTCACTCACTGAAACGAAATACAAGGTCATTTGGATGCTGCCATTGATCTTAGAAAAACCCTCACATTTTAGTATTTATGTTAAAACACATAATTGTTCTTTTCATATCCATTTTGTAATAATGATCAAGAATTTCTGTTCATAAAATAAGTTTATTATAGCTACATATTGCTTTTGTCTCTTTTACGCTTTGAGATTCTGTGTTCAATTTCATTGTAAAAAGGCTTCTCGTAGCAGTTTTCATCTGAGATGTGGATACAATTGGTGGGTTAGGACTCACTGGTATATTGTAATCGGTTCAAAGAGTGGAGTTGCAGCTAACTGGAAATATCATTTAACCTGCTGTCTGTACCATAGCCATAATGAGCGACCTTCAAAATCTGGGTTTATTTGTGTCTATTTTCTGGTGTCTGTTTGTGCATATAAACATGAGAATTACATGTCTATGAATATTGGGGGAAAAGCAGTTAAAAACAGCTGATTTAGGTCGGTGGCTTGCCATATTTAGTGCATTCTACAGACCAGGATAGCACATTGTGGGGAATAATTTTTGAGACTACTCCAGCATGATGCCAGTGAACTGGATTCCTGTTTTGATGATTGTATTCTTTGGCCCACAGGGATCATAATCCCAGAACAGAAGCCATGACAACAAGGCCGAATACTGTATTTCTTTACTTATTCCCTTTCCCATTTCAAAAGAAATTTTGCCATAATTTATACAAATGTACCTAGTATAGTGTAATTGAAAAATTAACAACTGGCCTAACAAATCAACGTACAGGAAAAATAATGCAACAACAGTTAGATAAAGCTAGGGAACTGTTAATACGTAGATACGCAGAGCATGAGATTCTGCATAATAAATACAGGTAGGATGCTGGTGTCATCCATATATACTTAAAGGTCACTTCTATAATAAGGCTTTATTCTAGGAGAATAGCCACAAAAGTATTGCTCTTAAAGAAGACAATGATTTTTTTTGACCTGACAACTTATCTGGAATGACAAACAGGTAATGTGGCAGAAAAAAAGTGGCAATTCAGTGAGGAAGAATGACAAATTGCATTGAAATTCTGCTACAGTATTATTTATAGAAAAATGCTTTCAACTGCATCATTAGATAATAGTGTAATAATGATTTTTAGCTTTTACTATGTCTAAGTAGTCACATGAATATATACTTTTACTACTAAATCTGGTAAACATTTCTACTCTCTGTCTTTATAAAATGTACAGACTGCACATATCTATTCACTCTGATTATCATATTTTGAGTCCATTTAACTTTCAGATAACTTTAAGAAAATGAAAGAAGTCCTAGGAAGCTTTTTTAGGGATCTTGAGAGGAATGCAAAAGAATTTTTTTTGTAATGTATTTCTGGTGAGTTTGAAATGCAGAACATGTTTTCCAAGGGTTAGTTCCCCCTATTATCAAAAATTTCAAGATCAGAATAGATAATGTTCTATTCACCCAATGTGTTACTTTTATTTCCTGGAAGGATAAGAGGGACTTTCATGGAAGAAGGAGTATGATCTGTGGAAGCCCAGAGCTGTGAGTCCTTGGTGCTGAATTTCACTTCCGCCTCTGTGTTCTGCTGGCCCTGTTTGCAGGTTGCCCGGCCTCAGCACTCACTCACATCTGCAGGATGGAGATGAGGAGACCTGCTCCTTCCTCTCCTATTAGACCACGAGGAGGGAAGCACCAGGATTAGCTGGAGAGTTCTTGCAGCTTCTTTGTAAACTTGTTCCTAAATGCGCTGTGGCATCCCCAGAAAATTCTCTAAGGATGCTTTCTAAGCAGTATTTTGACTCCAGGACCATGCCCAGCACTGCATGCAGTAGATAGGATGCAATATAAAGTTCTATTTATCTCTGTTAATTGGTTTTGAGTGCCACCCTAGAGAGTCTTGACTTTTATTGCTGCAAAGTAGTGTCAACACGGGTCACTTCACAAAATACTTGATCATTGGAAGGATTAACTTCCATTCTAAGCACAAAACAGTGTAATTTTAAAAAGAAATTACAAAAATAAATATATAACAAATGTATTGTCCAGAGCAGACTGATGTGGGTTTTGACTTACATTTTAAAATAAATTATAATAAGAATAGTATGTTTACTGTTCGGTCTAGTATTTTAAGGGAAAGGACTATATATAATAAAGATTGAACAATTAATTAAAAGAAACATAAGGATTACCTGTAAAAGTCAGAAACAGATACATTTAAAACCAGTTTTTGTAAGCAACTATGGATTGCTGAGATGTTTAGTTTATGAAATAAAATGTGAAAGCTGAGTACCATTATGTAAACAGTGAGTTGAAAAGAGAGCAAGAAAAGAATATGTTCTGAGCAGTGGTCCTGAGGCAGGCACACCACATCTCTTATCTCTTTTCATTCCCACAGCTACAGAAAATAGGTGTTAATATTCCCACTTAAGCGATGAAGAACCAAAAGTCAAACGAATGTAGGTAACTTGCACAAGATCACAGGGAGTGTATTTTGGAACTAGGGTCCAACCTAGCTATGTCTGACTCTGAAGCTTTCCTTTTCATTACATTGGGGGAGAACGAGGGCGTCCTTAGTCCCTGTGTGGCCAGAGTCCCGCTCTGGGCAAATTGTATGGTCTTATCCTCACCATTGGGGGTGAGGGGGATCTCCAAGTTGCTTTCTGGCTCTGAGTTCTGTCGGGGTAGTAGAAAAAAGAAACGTTTAGAATTGGTGCTCATTTCTTACTGACTGGTACCATGGTGACCATGGTGACACCCAGCAAGTCCCCGAATGCCATAGGGTGCTTATTTACAGAATGCAGATATAGTAATGCCTGTGTTCCTGCCGCAGGCTTTTGTGAGGATCGAATGAGACAGCAGTGTTTTGTGAACTCTAAGGCACTTCCCAAATGGAGAGTATCACTGATCCAGCACTCATGGCCCCGCTTAAAGACCAATGGATGAAAATATTTGTAGGAAAACAAAGGTGCGCAAACCTTCCCTTATGGGATGCGATTTATGAGACCATTATGTGTCCCCAAGAGCATTTATACTCTTAACTCACCAGAGTAGAACGAAACTTTATTCTCAGTCGTTTTGAGTTTTATTAATGACTCAAACTGTTACAATTCGGAAAAAAAGTGGAGTCTCTTAATAGCTTTCAGAAGTAACAATAAACTATTTTGAAATGTATACAGAACTCAGGAGTTTGCTGAGCTGACAGATATATAGGACTCAAGGCAGGAAAACTAGTCAGTTTTCACTAGACTATGACTTTTATTCATATCCTAATTAGCAGAATGTGTAGGTGCAAGTTTCACACTTTATAAGAAAATGAATTGCAGAGAACTCCATTTGCCCAGCTGTTTACTTAATTTGAAAGTTAATATGTAAAGTTGAAATGTTCTGAAACAAAAATGAAAAAAGAGATGAAAGCAATTTCATTTTTTTTTAATTAATTAATTAATTTATTTATTTTTTTATTTTTTAAGCAATTTCATTTTAAACATAACTAGAAAGCAGGCATGTAAACAAAGGGAACGTGACATGTGTTTGATATAAGAGCAGAGAAGTGGTTTCTGCATGCCCAGTGAAGAGCTGTCCTTTACAGACTTGTTCTTAGCAGTCACTGGGAACCACCCTGTTTTACTGAACTGAAGGTTTGCTCCTGAAACAAATCTGCTTTCAAATGCATTTGACGTGTGGGTATACTTGTCATTTTCTATAGGCCATCAATTTACCTCTTCACTGACTTCCTGAATGACAAATGAATGTGGAGAAAGGAACAAAAAGACCCTCCTAAAAGGATGACAAATTTGGGTTGAACTAGAATTACCCGCTCAAATTCAGTTGCTTTGAAACCCAAGATTTGGAATAAGTTATGTATGAGTTCTTTAAGGAAATAAAATTATGCGCATTTGCCAAATTTAATATGGTGATAATTTTACAAGGGAAAAGTATTATCAAAAAACTAATAGATAAACAACAGACTACAAATTTGCATATTAAGAGTAAGTTAACATAAGGGAAGAATCAGTCAAAGAAGAGCATCTTATTCAGCAAGGAGACTTAACAAGAGAACCCTGAGAGATTTAATCAGTAATTATTTTTTAAAAATAAAATATATGTGGGCTACTATGGGGAGGACTAACATGTCAGGTGACATCCTCTCAAACTTTGAGATTATTTTTCCCCAGGTTCTTCTTGCCCTGCCTGTTCTTCTCTTTTCCCTGACTTTTCAATTTTCAAATGTTAGGCTACTTCTGTGTCTTGCAAACTAGAAGATTTCAATTGTCACAGTAATCATGACTCTTGTAATAAAGAAAATGTGCTATGATGTACCTTATTTTTATTATTTTTTGCTTAAAAACAAAAGATTTCATTGAATGGTCTCCCAGTCAAATCATTGTATCCTTCAGAACAGAAGTGTTTGTTCTAAGATGCAATGCGTGCATTCTGGAGTCAAATGCTTGGGTTCCAATCCCAGAAGTGCCATGTATTGGCACTAAGATCTTGGCAAGTTACTTAATTTCTCTTGGTGGCACTGTGTTTTTTTCATCTTTAAAACATGTAAAGTATCTAAATCTTGAGGTGGTTGAGTGGATTAAATAAAACATTGCTTGTAACGTCGTGCTCAGCATAGAGCGTGGCAAATAGTAAGTGCTCAGGAAATGTTCCTTTGAAAAAATAATGTCCTGATTATTCAGTTGGTAGTTGGATAAAATTATCTATTGAGCACCATCTTTTCTCTAACTCCATGACCCTGGACAAGCTATATAACTTCCCAGAACTTGTTTCTGTTTCAGCATCCATTAAATGAACATGGTGGTCATGTGTTGGGTGTCCAGGGATGGGACATAAAAAGTGCCTACAACAGCACCTGGCTGTAGTAGGTGCTCAGTAAATTAGCTATTTAGTTGTTATTATGGATGATATAATGTAGGTTCCTCATGAATGAATATTAGGGAAATCTTATGAACTTGTATAAGAAAATTATCAAGAATATACAAAGCCATAAGTGAAAAATATATAGCCTGGCAATATAATATCCTGTCTCTCTAGAGGAGGCAGAAGAGAAAAAATCACTCCCATATGAGGTGGTCAAGGAGGGCTTCAAGGAAGAGGTGGGGCTTATTCTGTGCTTTGAAAGATAGCTAGAGTTTATGTCAGAGGCAGGGAGAAAGGCATTTCCAGTAAATGAAATGGGGTAAGCCCTATAACAAAAAAACAGAAGCCTAGACGGAAAGGTTCTTATAGAAAGTCGTGTGAAATAGTACTAGTGGGAGAGGGCCAGAATATCAAGGTCTTTAATGTGATGGTAAGGAGTTAGGGCTTTATACTATAGACATTAGGGACCCCTTTGGTGGTTATTGAACTGAGGGTTGATATAATGAGGAGAGTGGTTTAGGAAAGTGTTTCAGGCTTTTTAGTTGCTGATAATAGAATCCATTCTAACAATTTATGGTGAAAGGGAGTTATTAAATGATATACCAACAGAGCAACCAGAGGGCACGTCTAGCAAAATACCTCCGGTACTCCCCACCCACCATTTGCACCTTTAAAGTGGACCTGGATCCTGCCAGGATCTCCTCCCAGCTGGCCCAGAAGAACTTAAGCCTCTGCTGTCAGCCTTGTCGGGAGACAAGGGTCTCTGCCCAGGGTTGCTTCCTTAAATTGCTCACATCTGCCTTGTTCGGGGGCTTGGTGGAAACAGCTCACACACAGAAATGTAGTGACAAGGGCCTCTGGGAAATGTCACTTTTCGCTTTCTAGACTCTCTTCTTTAGGAAGTCAAAAAACAAGAGGCTGGCACAGTGCTGAGTGAGCCAATGTCCGTATCTGCCCAGATAGCTCATCTCGTAGCAGGATGTCACATGGATTGGCAGGGACAGAGATTGATGCATGACATCCAGTGGAAACAAATGTGCAAAGTGTAAGATAATAACCACCTTCCTCATTTAGAGTGGTTGCAAGAACATAGAAAATAAAGGCCAGTTGAGACAGTTCAGGGTCAATCAACAACGGTTATTGGCTATAAGGGGTAAGAAAGAAGAGATCAACAATACTTACACAGTTCTGAACTCCGGTAACTTGAAAAACACTCATTTTACTAATAAAAATATGGGTGGAGAATTGGTAGTGGAGAGAAGATAAATGCTGAGTTTGTATTAATAGTGAGATATACAAGTGGACAGATCTAATAAAGAGTTGGAAATGCACAATTAGAATTTGGGCAAGATTAGAACTAAGAATGTAGCTGTGAGAGATACCAGCATGATGTACCTTAATGAAGTCTATGGAAACTAAGGGGAGAGGCAGGAGAGAAGGAGCAAAAGAAGGTGATGGGGGTGTGTCAGAGGTGTCATGAGACGTGGCCGTCAAGAGAAGTGCAAGTTTCTGTTGATGGGAATGTAAATTGGTGCAGCCACTGTGGAAAACAGTATGAAGGTTTCTCAAGAAACTAAAAATAGAACTAGCATATGATCCAGCACTTCCACTCCTGAGTATATAATGAAAAAAATGAAAACACTAATTCAAAAAGATACATGCACCTCTATGTTCAGAGCAGCATTATTTACAATAGCCAAGACGTGGAAGCAACTGAAGTGTCCATCGACAGATGAATGGATAAAGAAGATGTGGTATATATACAATGGAATACTACCCAGCCATAAAAAAAGAATGAAGTTTTCCATTTGCAGCAATATGGATGGACTTAGAGGGCATTATGCTGAGTGAAATGTCAGAGAAGGATAAATACCGTATGATACCACTTTATATGGAATCTGAAAACTAGTGAATATAACAAAAAAGAAGCAGACTTGCAGATATAGAGAACAAACTAGTGGTTACCATTGGGGGGGGTAGGCAACATAGGGGTGGGGATTAAGAGGTACAAACTATTGTGTATAAAATAAGCTACAAGAATATATTGTACAACACGGGGAATATAGCCAGTATTTTATAATAATATAAATGGAGTATAACCTTTAACAAAAAGAAAAGAGAAGTGCAGGTTTCAGGCCTGGCATGAGGGGAGTGAGGGCTCAGCCAGGCTGATTACTAAAGTGAATTTATACTGACTTAAAACCAATTCCAAAGTAGTGGTGGTAGAAGCCAGATCACAAGAGGTTAAAAAAAGAATGTAATGCCTAAGGACTAGGGTCAGATGTTAACCACTTGTCGCAGAGGGTAAGTTGTAAAGAAGCAGCAGAAATTGTGTTTTTTTCACCCTCTTTTTATTTAATAAAAAGCCTATTCTGCGTATTCTTGAGGTTCAGGGGAAAAAAGGTAATACAGACATACTTCATTCCGTTGTGCTTCGCTGTATCGTGCTCCGCAGATGCTGCGTTTTTACAGACTGAAGGTTTGTGCCAACCTGACTCGAGCATGTCTGTTGGTGCCGTTTTTCTAACAGCATTTGCTTGCTTTTGCCTGTATCACGTTTTGGTAATTCTCGCAATATTTCGCACTTTTTCATTATTATTGTTATGGTGATCTGTGGTCAGTGATCTTTAATGTTGCTATTGCAAAAAGATTACGACTCAAGACTCAGATGACGGTCTGCGTTTTTTAGCAATAAAGTATTTTGTAATTAAGGTATGTACATTGTGTTTCTGACATAATAAAATTGCACACTTAATAGACTACATTATAGTGTAAACATAACTTTTATATGCACTGGGAAACCCCAAAATTTGTGTCACTCGCTTTATTGCAATATGAAGAACAGGATGGCATAATTGAATTTAAGATTGTGCAAATATATTTCCAAACTGTGTACTTGTGGATAAATTCATGGTCAAGGTGAAAAAAAAAAGTAGGGTGTATACAGGCTCTTATGTGACTTACAACTGGCATTCCGCAGTAATTCACATTGGCAAAATAGAAATATTCTCTTTGAAGCCCTTGAACCCTTATGTTGGTAATGCTGTTACCTAAAAAAAAAGGGTAATTTAATCCATCCATGATTTGCTTCCCGTGGTGTGAATGAATCAAACGGGGGAGCAAGCGTGTGTTTAGCATAATGATACATGTCTGAGCAGAAGAGACTCTCAGGATCCCTGCTATTCAGCACTACTCAGCATACAGAAAGCAGTAAATCAGTCCAACTGACTGTCCTGTTTTGCCCTGCCCAGATTGATGCTGCTTTTATAAACACAGCCACAATTAGTAGATGACTTAGCAAATTAGAGCCCCTGACACCACTACAGTAAACTTTCTTGACTCTCATGACAGCCATTCCTCTGATATGCAGTCAACACCAAATTTGAATATGGATAAACTCAGAAGAAACTAAAGTCACCTCACAGCCACTGGGTCATACTTCCTAATCAGCAGAGAATTTGTCTAGTTAGTTTCACATTTAATTTCCAAAATACCCGTTACTCTGGGATTCTAACAGAATGCAGTCTACTACAGCTATACTGATTTGAATTTGTCTTGCTATATTTAACAGGTTGTTGCAATACTCTGGTGACTTTTTATTCAAAAATTAAGCTTTTACATTTCTTCATGATGAATTTCCCTAGTTATGGACAAATTGAGAGCTGGCTCTTTTGAGATAGTTTTTATTGTTGTCTCCTAGCATTTAGACTGTACCTAATACCCAGAGACATAGCATCCTCTTATTAGTAATTGCCCTTGCTTCAGAGGAAAGCGAGACACAGAGACATGGGGCAGCCCTGAGCAGACATCAACACTGCAACGTGGGACTCTCCTTGGGAAGGTCAAGATCGTCACGGTAGCTAAGACTTGTCCAGCACATGCTGTGCTCCAAGCATTGTTCTGAGTGAGGGGATGTAATTACCCTCACTATAAGGATGGGAGAACTGAGATAAAGATTAGATATCTTATCCATAGACCAAACAACCAGTAAGTGCTAGAACCTCATAGTGGTTGAACCCAGGCAGCCTGGTCCAGAGTCCGTACTCTTAACCATGCACTATGTAACCCTGCTATGAAATTTCTGTGATGTTTGAGCTCTTTAGCCTGGAAAGTTTTTCAGGGCAGGAGCAATATTTTATGCATTTGTACATCACCAATGTCTAGCACAAGGCCTGGCAAACAATAGAAACTAAGAAATTCTTTCAATTCGTTAATTATTATTTTCGAATGTTGAATTGTCATTTTATCCCTTGTACAACTAGCTGAATCATATTGCTTTCTTTCTCAGATCTCCAGGGCAGGAATGCAAGAGTGAAACCATCAGCTGATTCTATTTCAATTTTATCAATTCTTTTTAAAAAAAAAAAAAATCACGATAGTTCTGTTTTACTGTTTGTTAATATGCAGTTTTTAGGCCTATATACTTTGTGTGGTATTGTTTAGTACATGTATGGAATTTTTTTTTTTCTAGGTTGGTTCTTCTCATTTCTGCAGATTTTGCAGGGACTATATAAAAACTCTTGCTTTCTTTTATCCAAAGCAAAAATAATGCTAAATAGTAAGGATGCATTTGTGAGCAGTTTCCAGACCCAGCCTATTTTGCATAACACCTGTATTTAATCAGGGACTACAAATTTAAGCAAACTGCTCTAATCATATTTTGTAAATTCAGTTTGTCTTGATTATTTAAAAGAGACTATCAGGATTGGTAGATTTAAATATGGGTTAATTCTGTTTAATGGCCATTCATGCTTCCACATTTTCTAATAAGGAGATTGAGGGAAAATAGTCCCCCAAAATTTTGCAGAATTTTTAAAAGATCGTTTAACTTACAGACTTCAAAAATCATAATTTCACTTTTGACAATGGTGTTATGTGCATTATTCTCATGTTTGGCCAGACCACATGGGAAATTTAAGTACTATGAAAGCTCAATATAAAATTGTTTTAAATACACACACACACACACACACACACACACACACACATATATAAATTATATGTTGTTTTCCAAACAGCAACCAATTATCCAATCCTCTGACATCAGCAGTGTGTCCAACAATTCAGTTCAATTCTGACACTAATTACCCACAGCTAGCAAAGACCCACAGGTCAAGGGCTCAGTCCTATAGGACTACCCCCCTTTAGATGCCAGCCACATATGGGGTCCCCAGGCTGTCTGTTCAACTACAAATTTGAGGGTTCCTAAGATCCCCTCTCAAGCTCAAAAATTCATTAGGATGATTCACAGAACTTAGAAAAGTGCTTTACTCATGATTACCAGTGTATTAGAACAGATGCAACTCAGGAACAGTGAAATGAAAGAGATGCAAAGGGCAGGGTATGAGGGAGAGGGGTGTGGAGCTACCATGCGCCCTCCAGGCACACCACCCTCCTTACCCACTGTTGGGTTCACCTGCCTGGTAGCTCTCTGAATCCCATCATTTAGGGGCTTTTATGGCGGTTTCATTACATAAGCATGATTGCTGAAATTGTTGGCCATTGATGATTGAACTCAATCCCCAACCCCTCTCCCCTCCATGGGGGTAGGTCTGAAAGTTCTAACCCTCTCATCATTGCCTGGTCTTTCTGGTGACCAGCCCTCCTGCAGAAGCTACCTGGGAGCCTGACCCTGAGTCACCTCATTACCATAAACTCAGTTGTAGTCAAAAGGGGCTTGTGAGGAATAACAAGAGACACGCTATCACTTAGGAAATGGCAAGGGTTTTAGGAGCTCTGTGCAAACACCTGGGGCAAAGACCAAATATATATCCTTTCTTATACCAGGTATATGTGGACCACTGTATGTTTTATAAGCAATATTTTGAGGTTAGATGGTCATTTAAAGAGTTCAGACTACTTCATGACTACTTATAAACATAATTCTCAATTTCAAGCAACATTGGTTGGTAAACACGAAACTATAAGCAAGAAAATCTGGCAATATGTTCTACTATTCTAGCTGTTCTCCACTTGACATTTTTTTTAAAAATAGAGTTACTTCTTTGCTCATAAAATAAACAGAGTGAGACATTGTTTAAGAGCGTGGTGTGGAGTCTCTGTGGCTTGGACTTGAGTTTCAGCACTGTTGTGTGACCCTGGGCTAGGTATATCACAGCTCTCTAAGCGTGCCTTTTCCTTACTACAAAGTGGGAATGATGATATCTATGTCATGGGCTGCTGTGTGGAGAGGTGAAACTGTCCAGTAAAACTCTGTCCATGTACCCAGTTCACGGTAAGCTCATTTTTAAGAAAATCTTTGTATATGTGTCCCTGCTGTGTGTCAGGGACACTTTTTTTTCCATTGTGCTTTCTTCCTAGCATACAGAGTGATAGCTTCCCTTTTCTTAAGAGAAAAAGGAAACACAAATGACTTTTTTTGGTCCCAGCTGGCTGTTCCAGCTGTTTCTCTTCTTTCATGGGAAAGCTTCTCAAACAGAAGTTGTTTTCCAATATTCTTTTATCCCCATTTTTTAAACTTTTTAAAATAAGCTTTATTTTTTTTTTACAGAAGTTTTATGTTCATGGCAAAATTGAGTGAAAAGAATGAGAGTTCCCGTCTACTCCCTGTACCCCCAACCTCCTCTGCGATTAACATCCCACACCAGAGTGGTACATTTGTTACAACTGATGAACCTATACTGATACATCATCATCACCCAAAGTCCATAGTTTACGTTCATGCTTGCTGTTGTACATTCTATGGATTTTGACAAATGTATAATGATATGTATCCCCCATTGTAGTATCACGCAGAATAATTTTACTGCCCTAAAGTCCTCTGTGCTATGCCCTATTCATCCATTCCTCCCTCCTCCCTGCAACCACTAATCTTTTTAGTGTCTCCATAGTTCTGCCTTTTCCAGAATGTCATATTGTTGGAATCATACCGTTTGTAGCCTTTTTAGATTGGTTTATTTCTCTTGGTAAGATGCACTTAAAGTTCATCCATGTGTTTTCATGGCTTGATAGTTGATTTCTTATTAACACTGAGGAATATTCCACAGTCTGGGTGTACCACAGTTTATTTATCCACTCACCTACTAAAGGGCATCTTGATTGTTTCCAAGTTTTGGTAGTTATCAACAAAGCTGCTATAAACAACAGTGTGCAGGTTTTTGTGTGGACATATGTTCTCTGTCTTTTTTAAAAATTTTTATTGGAATACAGTTGATTTACAAGGTTGTGTTAGTTTCTGCTGTACAGCAAAGTGAATCAGTTATACATACACATATATCCACTCTTTTTTACATTCATTTCCCATATAGGTCATTACAGAGTATTGAGTGGAGTTCCCTGTGCTATACAGTAGGTCCTTACTAGTTATCTATTTTATATATAGTAGTGTGTATATGTCAATCCCAGTCTCCCAATTTAGCCCTCCCTCCCTTACCCCCCTGGTAACCATAAGTTTGTTTCCTATATCTGTGCCTCTATTTCTGTTTTGTAAATAAATTCATTTTTACCATTTTTTTAGATTCCACATATAGGCAATATCATATGATATTTGTCTTTCTTGGTCTGACTTATTTCACTCATTATGACAATCTCTGGGTCCATCCATGTTGCTGCAAATGGGACCTAATTAAACTAAAAGCTTTTGCACAGCAAGGGAAGCCATAAACGAAACAAAAAGACAACCCACAGAAAGGGAGAAAATATTTGCAAACGAAGCAATTGGCAAGGAATTAATCTCCAAAATATACAAACAGTTCATGCAGCTCAATAGCATAAAAACAAACAATCCAATCAAAAAATGGGCGGAAGATCTAAATAGACATTTCTCCAAAGAAGACACACAGGTGGCCAAAAAGCACATGAAAAGATGTTCAACATCACTAATTACTAGAGAAATGCAAATCAAAACTACAATGAGGTATCACCTCACACCAGTCAGAATGGCCATCATCAAAAAAATCTACAATCAAAAAATGCTGGAGAGGGTGTGGAGAAAAGGCAACTCTCCTACACTGTTGGTGGGAATGTAAATTGGTACGGCCACCATGGAGAACAGTCTGGAGGTTCCTTAAAAAACTAAAAATAGAGCTACCGTATGATCTAGCAATCCCACTCCTGGGCATATATCCAGAGAAAACCATAATTCAAAAAGATACATGCACCCCAGTGTTCGTTGCAGTACTATTTACAATCGCCAAGACATGGAAGCAGCCTAAATGCCCATGGACAGAGGAATGGATAAAGAAGATGTGGCACATATATACAATGGAATATTAGTCATAAAAAAGAATGAAATAATGCCATTTGCAGAAACATGGGTGGACCTAGAGATTGTTATCCCCATTTTGAGGCTTTAACACTCTAGAGCCTGACCCTCATTCCTTCTGTAGCTTTACCAAGAAAACTATTCTTAGGGTGGTTACCTGTTGACCGTGTAATGGGCCTTTCCCAGTTCCCACTGTCATTCCTTTTAGACAATTTGACAAAGTGGCTGTGTTTACTTCTCACAGGACCTTTTTATATTAGTTTCCCTCTTATCTGTCTTAGTCCTTCTAACTCCTTGATTCTTCCTTTTCCTCTTGCCCTCAGCCGTAAGATATCTCAGAGTCAGTGCCTCCGAACTCCTCTGCCTTTGTAGTTTTCCTTTAGAAATCTCACCCACTTTTTCAGCTACAGTTTTCTGCACTATGTTTATGAAAATCAGATCCATTCCTGCAAGTCTGCCCTCCAGCTGCCTAAAATTAAAACTATGTTTCCCACCATTCCTCTAGTCTCTCAAAACTCGAGTCTTGCCTTTACCTTCCTTTATCCAGTGTCAACAGATCATGTGGATACTTCTTGTTATCGCATCCATTCTTTTCTCCCTATTCCCTCAGGACCTCTTTGGGTTTGACTTCTGTCCCTTTATATCTGAACGTTGCAGCATCATCCAGATTATCTTCATATTAGTCATCTGTGCACCACGGGCAGATGAATTCTTATGTGATACCATTTCTCCTGTGAAATGAAATCTTCCATCAGTTTTGCACTTTCTGGGGAGAAAAATCCCAAAACATCTATCACCAGTCATCAAAGACATTCCACCTTCTGGGCTGCACTCCCTTGCATGAACTCCTGCTTCTGCCTAAGGTAACCGCATGCTCTTCTCCTCTCCCACCTCTTTCTATTTGTTCCTCTTTTTTCCTCACCTGCACACCTGCACACCTGGGGGTTTCTCCATGCCTGCTCAGGAGATGTAGACTGGGAGACCCGGCCCCATCTCATACCCTTAGCTTGAAGTGATTTTTCTCTCCACTGCCCTCTTGAAGTAATCAGTGCTTCCATTTTTTCATCATCTACTGTCTTGCGCCAACTCTTCTGTTTGGAGAACTGACGTTCTTAATCTTATATTATGATTTAACCTTTCTGAGGTGATTGTATACTCACCCAGTTGAACTACAGTCTGTTTTTAAGGTCAGAGGCCATACCTTGGATTACTTTAATATCACTTAAATTGGTTGGCAGATGCACAGTGCTTAATACACTTTAATCAGTTCTTTCCTCTTTATCCTTTTTTCAATCACAGTAATGGTTGGGTGCTTCATAAGCAACCAGAACAACGATGTTGCGATCTGTATCAAATTCAGAAATAACCAAAATAACAAAACTAGCTGTGCTTAGGTTTGCCTATTTTGGTAACATAGTAATATCCCATAGGTGTTTCTGCAGGAAAACTCTGTAACCTCTTGGGTCAGTGCTACATGAAGCAGTGGAAAGAAAATACCAGTGACTGGCGGTGGGAGAGGAGGGAATGGTGAATGTGAATGCAATTAATGTAAATGATGGTGTTCAATTGTAGAAGGCCTGGTGCATTTTGGAAGTGCTTATATGGTGGGTGCATTGCTCTTTGTCCAATTCTGTTGGTAAGTGGGTGTGTGATATTTCATATATTCCTTGCCAGTCTCCACAAGCACCTTTAACCCTATGGGTACTGATTGATGTGTTTGGCAGCTCTTGGCCTGCGATACTAAGTTCTAAATTAAAGTGTCTCTGCATAAGCCAGTAAGTCATTTCCTGGCTCTTTTGCCTTAAAGTCCTCCAAGCTTCTTGGCCGTCAGTTTCGGCAGTGAAAGGACAGCCTCTACAGCCGTCTACAGATCAGACTGCTCTCTGATTCAGTACTGAGTCCATCTCTTGGATACCATTCCTTTTGATTTATTTGGTGTCTACTTAAAGAAAGACAAGTCAGTCTTTATACACACATACAAATCCATAAATCCATTTCTTTTAAGCACATTAGTAAAATAGAGATAACAGTTACATTTAATTACCAGGTTGAAGTTTTTCTAGCATTTGAAGTTTTACTGTAAGGGAAATGTAAGCTACATTTTCTCCTTAGCAATTGCTTATCACCTTTGGGGTCTACTTTATGCCATTTTCATTATGCCTGTGAACCAAACGATGTAAAATTTTGTCCTACTTAAAGGAAAAATGGTGCAGCCCAGTGAGCTATAACCCCTCCTTGAGAAAATGCTGAATTGTAATAGGTCCAATTTGGGGTGACAGAATGCCCATATTACATACTTTAACTTTGCCTCTTTTTTCAGCCTAAATGAGGCATCCCAAAATTAATGGAGCCAGAGGCAGTAAAAGCGTTTGAAGTAATTCTTCCAATACTCCAATTTCTCCACAGAGCGCACCAAATAAAAGGCATTAGCAGTGTGACTAATAGAATAACTACCAATCAGAATGTCTGTCAATTCATGAAATTTTCAGCGCCATCCATACTAACAACTAAATCAAAGTATTTCGGTTCACATATTAAAAGTTGGGAACCTTAACACACCATATACTGAATGCTGAAGAATAATATGTCAGACTTATGTAGATGCAAAATGAAGTGAAAAATTGAAGCAACTATCAGGGTAGCTCAGGTCAGAGCAGGCATGTGGAATCTATATTACCTGGATAAATGTCAGTTCCATGATATAGGTTGTTGCTCTGTAGACATGATCTAAATTCCCCCCCCATAGCATTATTTTTATTAACCTTTTATTTTTTTAATTTTTATTATTTTTTAAAATTTATTTATTTTTGGCTGTGTTGGGTCTTCGTTCCTTCACACGGGCTTTCTTTTGTTGCGTGAGAGGGGGCTACTCTTGGTTGTGGTGCGCGAGCTTCTTGCAGCAGCTTCTCTTGTTGCAGAGCATGGGCTCTAGGCGCGCGGGCTTCAGTAATTGCGGCACATGGGCTTCAGTAGTTGTGGCTCGCGGGCTCTAGAGCGCAGGCTCAGTAGTTGTGGCGCACGGGCTTAGTTGCTCTGCGGCATGTGGGATCTTCCCGGACCAGGGCTCGAACCCGTGTTCCCGGCGTTGGCAGGCGGATTCTTAACCACTGCGCCACCAGGGAAGCCCTTTATTAACCTTTTAAAATGACTTCATCTTTTTTTCTTCTACTCCTTTCTACCACTTCTTAGCACACCTGTTATTAGTAATTCTCTACCCAGTGCATAGAAAAGATGATGGTGAAAGCATTAGAATTGTTGATTGATGAGTTTAATTACTAAAAAAAAGTGTGAGAGAGAATGTACACACACAGATATACTCATATTTATAAACTTATAAAATGAATGCTATCAACAATAACTAACTGTTGAAAAGCATGAAATAAAACAGGGAAAAGGAGTTCCTAGAAGATCTGCATTGCTTATATTCTTATCCCAGTGAAGAAAGAGCACTTTAAAAATGTTTTATTTTTAAATAATTTTAGTCTTAAATAATTTTAATATTTAAAAGTTGCAAAAATACTATAGAGAGTTCACAGATCCCTTTCACTCAGCTTCTGTATGGTTTATATCTTAAATAATAATAGTACAGTTGTCCAAACCAAAAAATTATTATTGGTTCAACACTGGTAATTGAACTGTAGACCTCATTTGAATTTCACCAGTGTCTCCACAGTGTCCACTAATTTTCCACGAATTTCTCCATAGATGAGGAAGTGATAGACACATCTGCTTTGGCATCCTGGCCCTGGATGGGTCCTGTGCTGAGACTGCGCTGGGCATGGGCTGATGCAGGGTCCAAAGAACCCACCTCCTGTGGGACCCAGGAGACAACACCCAGGCCCATTCCATTTTCATTCACCTTCTCTTCCACTTTATATTTTATCATATAAATACATATTAAATATAAAAATAAATGCGTATTAAATCTGTGTATAAAATTATTATGTACATTTACTTATTTATCTTTCCAGATTATTGCAAGAACAAATCTCAGGGAAAATAAAAAGGCTACTATTACTAGTTCTCATCATCTCCTTCTCTTTAAAGAGCAATATTTAATTGTATCAGATGTAGGGTCCAATAAGGGGCATATAGTGGAGAGCTAAGGAGAAAATCGTTTCTGCTTCTCATTGAATGATTGCATCTGTATATAACCACAAGCCTGATGAGAAGGATAAATGCAGAAAATATGAGTCTGTCGTATGGACATGATGTAGGTTGGTGAGTCAGGGAAGGTGCCCTGAGAGGCACTCTTTGAGCTGAGAGCTGAGGATGAGTAAGAGTTAACCAGATGAAGGGGCGGAGGGCCTGTTGGGGGTTCTATAGAAAAGGAAGAACATAAGCAAAGGCACCAAAACTGAAAGGAGACCAGGGTGATGGGATCACAGAAAGCACAGATATTGTTGGAAAGTGAAGCTAGAGAGGTAGGCAGGGGCCCGATCGTAGGCATTTAGGCTGTGTTGAGATCTGGGTCTATTTGAAGAGCAATGAAAAGCCACTAAAGGGATAACAGAGTGAGGAAAAAACAGGTTTGCCTCTTAAAAAGATCACTATGGTGCTAGTGTAAAAAATGGATTGGGGGAGGAAGTTTAGGGAGTAGTGCTGGTAGGAGAGAAGAGTGGATTAAAATAGGTTGATGGCTGTGGAAATGAAAAGTGGGTAGGATGTAGCAGACGGGCCTCAAAATGGGTTGGATGTGGGGAGAGAGATTCAGTCAAGCTTGATTCCTGGGCTGCTGGGTTCTTTGATGCTCTTGTGGTTGGTGCCATTTACTGCCCAAGGTAATACTGAAGGAGAAACAGATTATTTTTGGCTTTTCTGGCATTGAGAGAAGGGTAGAGAAGATCAAGTCTCTTAATCTTGGTCGTGAGATCACATGAGCCTAAATTGAGTCATGAAACTCCAACTTCCCATCCATATGTGGGGAATCTCCAGGGTTCCCTGTTATGACATAATCTCCTGCCCCTCCAGACCTGCCAGCCCTTGGCACCCTGAACAATTTGTAGTTTTGCCATGGCTATTTCTACCCTTCCATGCCCCTTCATATCTTTGGATGCCCTTTTCCTCTTCCATAGCTGAAAACTTTTCCTTTAAAACTTACCGTATTTATAATCCAAGGAAAAGTCTTTGCTCCAAAGCTTAATTCTGATGCCCTTTTTATCTGCTCCCATGGCCAGCTATCACACTGCACCCTGATGGCCAATCATTTGTCTAAACTCTTGCCGTGCTGTACGCTTCCTGATGTCAGGAACCACGTTTTAATAGATGTAATATCCTCTCCCCTAACACAGTTCACCATGCTTAAGAGTCTAGAACAGTGTCTGGCATAATAGATGCTCAAGTAATATTTGAATTCATGAGTAAATACTAGGTATACAACAAATGTTGCTTAAATTAAAAATATACGTGAAGTATATACATTGCTTTGTCCAGTAGAGGAAAGATTGATACTGTTCCACAACTGACTGTCCCAATTACTGATTCCTTTTCAGACATTCATTTATTGATCTGTGTTCTACACCTGCCTTAACATTCTAGCTCATCTTTCCCCAATTTTTCTAAGAAACTCTCCCTTCCAGGCATATCTTTTTATTCACCTCACACCTTCAATTCACGCTTCTCTTCTTGGAGTATCTTCCTACCGTCATTCACTTCTGATGATGACATTTTTACTTTTCCTTCATGCCCAGCCTAAAGGTCTTCTCCTCAAAACCTTCTCTGTTATTTTACAGTTTGAATTAATTCTAACCTCTTCTTCCCTCCAGTAAAACTTGAAATCCCTTTTAATTTTCCTACCCTATTTTATGGTAGTTGCTCCCTCTTTATTTCAGCTAGACTGCAAGCTGCCTGAGGGCAGAGATCCTGTCTTAGCCCACAATGCAAGACTTCATGGGTAGTAGCTGTTAAGGAAAATGTGTTGGATTTAGTTAACATTGATCAATTATTGAAGCTCTAGGTGCTCTGGAGGTGCTCAGTAAAATAGCTCAGATTTGTAAATCTAAAATGTTTTATCCTTTTTCTACATCTCATTGCTTAACAAGTATTTATTATATGCCTACTCTGTATCATTCATTTTGCTAAGCTCTGAGGATGCAGTGGTGACTTAGACATAGCCATTGCCACCCATCCTAGAAGTTCTGGTCTAGTAGGGAAATAGGGCTCATGCTCCAACAGTTATTTATTGGGTGCCCACTTTGTGGCAGGTAAAGGAGTTAATGACAGTGAGTGAAAAGAGAAAAGCTCCCTTGTCCCCTTAGAGCATATCATCTACTTGGAGAGGCAGACAAAATAAACTAAACGTACAAACAACTGTAATCTTTAGTTAATGTGTGCTAAGTATTCCGGGCTGTGAGAACTTCGAGCAAGTTGGCCTAGACCTAGAGGTTGGGGACGGCTTCTTAGAGTTGAGCATCCGCTAACCAGGGGACAAGGGAAGAAGGAGAATCTTCAGTGTCACTGCCACAGAGGGAGCAAGTGGGGATGCTGGGAGATGAACCTGGCATTAATTAATGTGATGTAATTATACCAACCAAATGTTCCCTTTTTAGAATTTCTCACTCTGTTGATGTGTAGGAGAAATACATGTTTTTCCTTTCAAAGCACTATATTTTTAACAAAATTTATACTGTTAAAGTTAACTGTGAAGAAATGATCACATTAATTCTGTATGATGTTTAAATTCAGCCTACTCTTCTGAAAATAACATCAATGGCTCTGCATAGAGAGAATTAAATATAATGGGAGGGAAAAAGAACTCTTAGAAAATATATGGCATTCCTAATGGTCATCTAATCACTGACTTGATGAAAACTGAGACTAAAAAGGGCCCACTTAGTTTAAATACTGGAGTCATGCTTATATTTTTATTTGGTCAAGTGTAGTGTGTGTGTGTGTGTGTGTGTGTGTGTGTGTGTATTATGATAAAAACATCCAAACCAACCTGAATAATCATGAGAACTTGTGTTCAGTACAACTGTGTAAGAAGGCAGCAATACCAAGAATTACTTTAAAATTATCTTTCATGTGATTCTACATAGGAAAATTCTGACTCTTAAGAATAATCGTGGAGTTATTTAGAGATTAATCTTTTCTTCCCCAAATGTAGTAAACTGAGTTGTTAAAGTGTGTATTTTGTCAAATAATTGGATCAATTTATGGATGAAAGTATGGGCTACTCATTTTATCACATAACAGAAAACAGTGGATTTAAGAATAGGAAATATGTATATATAATAATTTCTTATTACCTTGTAATGAAAATCTCTAATCTTACTAGATGAGTAATTTGTTACAATAAATATTTTATTGGTCTTTGAAATAATAATTTATTCTGATTTTTCTCATTTAAGCAGCCTCTCTAACCTATGGGGCATGAGAGCATGAAATGGCTCAAATATTATTTCAGGGTTGCAACTGGGTGAATGGTGCTGCCGGTTTTGAGCCTGGGAAGATAAGAAAAGGAACACCTTTTATTTTTTAAGGGAAAGGTTGGTTGGGGCTGAAAACCCTGAGTCTGGTGTTGATATGGGTCTAGGGCTGGAGATAGAAATCTGGGAGTCATTGTTATATGGATGGTATCTAAGGCCTGTGGATGGGACAAAATCATCAAGGGGGTGAGGGGAGCTATTTTGGAGACTCCTTCATCTAGGGAGTGAGCTGAAACAGGACAGAGAAAGGTCATGGGAAAATGATCCCCAGGCCATACCAATATTTAGAGCTCAAAAGAATGAGAGGAAGAGGCTTAGGCAAAGGAAAAAAAGAAGAGGAGTAAGAAGGCTGGAAAAATGTCACTGATGCCGAGTAGAGAAAGTTTTTCAAGGATGGAGTGATCAGTTCTGTGAGTCACTGTGGAGAATTTGAGAAGATAAGGACTGAGACTTAACCAGTAGATTTGAAAACATGGAGGCCACTGATGACCGTGACATCGATGGTTTCATCAGACACGTGTGGTCCCGAACTGGACTAGTTTGGGTTCTAGAAAAAATGGGAAGTGAGGAGGTGGATTCATTTTACCATCAAAAACTTACATGTGTTATGCATTATGTGTTTAAATGGTAACACAAATAACGCGGAATTTTCATAAAGAGTTAAAGGGAGAACAAAGTATATGACGGTGACTCTATTTCTGGTGAGTCCCCGAAGGCTTAATATTTAGCCCGGTGCCAATTTTAGGCCAGGAAAACCAGTACATTCACTTTGCATCTACTTATACTATAGAATGTTCGGTTGGGCTTAAACAAATGCTAAGTCTCGTTGAGGCCCCTGGTGCTAATTCACTTTATTGCATCCTCTGGGGTAGTGGGGAGGGAATATACATGAGTTTATAAGTATTGGATGATAATCTGCAGGAAGACAGGTCAGACATACTTGTGTCCAAGTTCTGAGTTTGCTTTTTTCCGTGCAACTCTGGCAACTTACCTAACTCTTCTAAACCTATTTTTGTCAAAGGTAAAATGTGGATACTAATGATATGAGGAGAAAATAAGATAATGTGGCTAAAGAACTAAGCATGGTGTCTGGCACCTAGTAGAGGCTTAGTAATGGGGATGACTTTATTCCTATGATTACTGACTTGTTCTTGAATGGGATACAGCTGAAATACTATCCAATTTAGTAAACAGAAGATAGGTCTTCTAATAAAGAAGACAAAATGAGGTGCCAGAGAGGAAGTCATACCTTAGACATCACAGTATTTGGTTCATGTTACTCTATGGGTGTTTATTTCTCTTTGCTATTTCCTTGCCTTTAGTGACGTCATATAAGCATAGCAGTCAAGACTGCAGGCTCTGTAGAGCACATTTATCTCAACCCCCTGGAATTAACTGGATATTCCAGTTCCATCTTCCCCATCCTTTCCAATCCAGTCGGCACTGCTAATGATAATAGCTAACATGTATTAACTGCTTCCTGGGTACCAAGCACTGTTCCAAACACTTTAAAACTATGAACTCATTTAAATCTCACAGACCTAGGAGGTGGCCACTATCATTGCCTCCATTTGTGCAGAAATGAGAAAACAAGGGCAGACAGGTTAAGTAACTTGCCCTAAGATGACACTGTTGGTAAAATGGTGGAGCCGGAATTCAATCCCAGGCAGCTACACAGTTTGTACTCTTTACCACTTCATCCTGATTCCACTGGGGGCTGTAAGATTGGATTTAAATTGTCACAGCTTTTCTGCGGTGGGGATAGTAAAAAGGTAGGATGGGTGCCCTTCCCAGCAGTTCATCCGTGATCAATAATTTGCGTTGGGGATCGGGATTTCACATCCCGCCGCCGGCCACCAGCCATTCGGGTAGGTTCAGGAAAACATTGAAAAACAGACCGGTCATAGTCCCTTGATGAACTATAAATGTTAGTCATTAAAATACAAGATTGGAGGGTCGGGTCCTTTAGTGCTTATACCCAAAGAAGGAAGAATCATTTTTGTATGAAGGTATCTAAAAAGTTCTCACATGCTAAGCAAAAAAGCTAAATTAAGCCTTGTGTTGGGTAAAATTATAAACATGCTGTCTGCCTCAGATGAGTAAGTGTATATAAATAGAACAGTTGGTGTACATGGCCTTAATGTTATAGCTTCCTTTTTTCTGTGTAATGTAAATTACCAAATGCGAGCATTTCCATCTGACCTAAACTGTCAGTATCGGAAGAGCACATTGTAGGATTGAATACATGTTATACAACAACCAAGATTGCCCTTTTCTTCAGCCTGGTGATTTTTTTTTTTTCTTTCCATATCCAGCGGTTAGTACTGAGGCCTGAAACCCTTACTTACAGAACAAAGTGGCTTAGCAGTAATCGAGCCTGTGTGAGGCTAAGAGAAGAATAATGAACATTCCCTGCAAGCTTCCTGCCTAGATGCAGGTGCAGGAATCAGGAGGTCATGAATAATGCATGACATGCAGATTAGATGGTGGTTTCTCCTACTGGGGTTTTGACTTTGCTACCTGCCTAGCTGCTATATGTGGAAAGAAGGTAGACGAAGGCAAAAAATGTCACAATTTAAAGACAGAGCTCACAGAAACACTGCGTATTCTTTTGCAGAAATGAAATTGGGGAGTAGCTGAAATGCAGACCTTTATGGTCTACTTTATCAGATAAAGTAAGCTCCAGGTTATCAATTTACTCACTTCGGGAAGGGAAAAAACCGTTCTTGTTTTACCATTTCAAGAAACCTTATAATTATTTGGTCATACACACACAATCAGGAATTCTCTGAAGACTGTTAAACAATTACAGAAATTATCCACTTACAATATTTGATCTATGGATCAATGAAGTTTTGCTAAAAGATACAATTACTTAGAGAATATTGTAATTATAGGTTAAACAGACCCATTTTTTCCCACTGATATATGCAGTGAGAAGCATCAGTGCTTCTATATCATCAACTTCACCTGGTGGAATTATCATGATGACTAGAAATAGGGTTAAGGAGGAAGCAACATGAGGTAAACATTTAAAGGATGTAGAGTGAATTAACGAACTGCGCGTATGTGGGCTATTACTCCTTCACATTTTATTTAGGCAGTAGGATTCTGACACCCCAGGGGGTATGTAGGCAAGGTTCAAGAGGATTTCCTGCATTTTCCCTTAGGTCAGGGAACTTTAACTGGAGAGACAGTTTTTGGCTCACAATTCCATTTTGATGACTTTGTTTCAAACAGACAGACTGAAAGAAAAAAGAAAGCAAAAAAAAATGAGTCTTGCTACCTTGTGTATAATTCTTACATGTTTTTATTGCGTGTTTGTTCTCTCTCTCCCCAATTTGGGGTACTGGAATATGAGCTGGCTTTCATTTCTAGCTGAGTCTGTCATTTCCGATAGGCCCCCCTGTGGCCAGATGCCAGGACCAACAGGTGATCCTTGTGGCTGCAAAACAGCAGGAAGTGGGCCGTGCTTGAATGAGACAGTTCACCAGAGGGGCTGTCTGGCCTCTCTCCATCTTTCTGCATAATTAACAACCCCTCCCCCATACGGAGCAGAAAATCTGCGCTGAGCAGCTCAGCTGCAGAATCCATTGAGAAGTGCTGTGAGGAAAAGAATGTTAATAAGGGATGTTGGAAGAAATAAGCCTTCTGAGTGCAAAGTGCAGCCTGGCTCTGGATTTACGGAAAGACTGCATTTGGCCCTTCTGAGGGGCTAGAACTGTACTGTCCGTTTTGAAATGATTCTCACTCGCTGAACAACTATGGAGAACTGGGATTCTAATCAACCTTGGGGCTCTTGGTTCTAACTGGACTTTAAGACCAATTTAAAATCCCCGTTTTGTTTCTTGTCTTGTAAATAGAATAATGTCTGAGACATAAAGGGTAAAGATAACACAAGCTTAACGACTGCCTAGATCTCACAAGTACCTAGGAAAGATAGGTACTTTACTAGGAAGCAGGAAGGTGTCCACAAGGACAGGAAGTAGAGCAAATTGTGCTGCCAGTAAGTGACCCACAAAGAGGTGGAGGTTCATGGAGGTTCAGCAGCTAGCTCCTGATTGGAAGATATTAGCAGTTCCTAGAAATTCCAGCTATTTCCAGTGGATGACTCCAACCCTGGAAGCTTATAAAACAATATAGTCTTTACTATCTTTTCCCCATAATTTAGCTAAAGGTTTGAAATGACTTTGTTTTCTTTAAAGCCCGGCTGGAGAGTATCACATCTAGAAGACCTTCCTACTAGAAATAACTATTCACCTATCCTTTCTCCTCCATTCCCACAGATTCTGTGCCTGGACATTTGGATGAAGTTATTGTAGGGGAGGAAAAAAAATTTTTTTCCTCTACCCTCTCATGTTCGGGGTCTGGGGGCCTGCAAATTAAACTGACAAAAGATAGATTAGCAAGAGGAATAAAAATCAAAACAGTTTATTTATACATAAAACATGCATGCATACATGCATGCAGGAATACTCAGTGGTGAGTAACTCAAAGGGGTGGTTAAAATTTGAAGCTTATATACCATTTTAACAAAGGGTAATAAATTGTAGAGAAGTGCCTTGTCAAAAGAAAAGGGGGTCTGGACGTTTAGGGGGGCTAAATTTTAGGAAGGTGACTAGGAAATGTATGGGGGAAACTAATGGTAAATAAGGGTTGTTTATGCCAGCTCATCTCAATACCATTTTTGGTGATAAGAGTTGTACATTGTACTCCGCTTCCTGGTATGGGGGGGTGGGGGAGGGAACGCCTTTAAAAATGAAAATTTCCTTTACAAAAGGGAAATGTATGCCCTGCTTTTAGGCATATAAAGGGAAGGTAGAGAGCTCCTCCTCCTGTTTTTGTTTGTGGTTGCCTTCAAATGAAAATAATCCTTATGCCTCAGTAGTGTATTTTGGGGTGGCGTATACTGATCCCCTTCATTATCTTGCTTTTCAGGGCTTTAAATCTGGAAGTTGACTGAGGGAGTGTATACTTAGACTGTCTCTTCGTGTCCTCCTTATGGAAACAGGTAGCAGAAAGGGCTCACTGAGGGCCAGCACCAGACCTTACATTACCTTTATGCACTCCTAAACCTGGCAAGGATTAGGTAGGCAGCAGTAACTTTTTGTTGGACTGAATGAATGAATCAACTTACTAAAACTGGTCCTGTTTTTGGGGGGTCTTCACAGTCAACATTGTGACAAACACTTTTTATGTTAAAAGTGGTGCAGAAGGAAAGAGAGAGACTGACTGCTGGTCTGTAGGCATAGGAATTTAACTGCATCCATTTACTAAGAGGTGCTCAAGTTCTGGGGCATTTTATATTAAGCAAATCTAAAAGAGATCATTTATAAGCCAGATCACTTTTTATTTGTTCATTTATAATCAGGAAAATGCTTTTTCAATGACTGGATTACTCTCATCTCCTACAGGGTACATCCGTCCCCAGTATCAAGGGTCCGGGGAAATCGAATGAATAATCAGAAGTTTGCTTGGTGAGTATACAGTCTAGGTGATGAGAATTTATAAGTCTGATGGGAATTTTTAATAGGACTGTGTTAAAAGAGAATTATTCCTGCTTTATCTGTAGAGAATTCATTTCTACTGACTGAACTACATTATTTCCCTTTCCTTTGGAAAATTCTAAACAAACACGAATAGAGTTCCTTTCCAGCCAAAGCGTCTTCACTCACCAAAAAATGAGTGCAACATTTTTTTCCTGACAGATATGGCATATTTCCAAAGATTATCAACTGTTAACATTTTTAAAGAATGTTTCCCATTTTTAGAAGACACTCACTTTTTTAGTAAGATTTAGACAACAACTCGGATTTTTCTCAGGTACCAGCTTCTACTTCTCATGAAGATTTTCATAGTAAATTAATCTATTAAATTAATTATGATGATTACTGTTTAGATGCCCTTTTTCTGACCTTAGCCTTAAATATCAAGGGATTTGTTTTTTAATTTGGGGAATACAAAGATCTTCTTTCACTGACTAGTTCTTTTTTTTGTTTGTTTGTTTTTTACATCGTTATTGGAGTATAATTGCTTTACAATGGTGTGTTAGTTTCTGCTTTATAACAAAGTGAATCAGCTATACATATACATATATCCCCATATCTCCTCCCTCTTGCGTCTCCCTCCCACCCTCCGTATCCCACCCCTCTAGGTGGACTGACTAGTTCTTGAACAGAAATAGAGATGGAACTTATCAGATATGACCTGAAGAGTTATTTCAACCACAGAACATTGATTACTGATTCCTTAAAGAGGGAATTTAAAGTGTTTCACAAATGTTTCATATGAAACAAACAAAAATCAATGTAGATTTAAAATCTATATTTGTTTACGTTACTCCATTCTCCAAAATTAACCTTTCCACACATAGTGTATCTTCAAAAAAAGGAAGGAAGGAGCAAAGGAAGGGAGGGAGGGAAGTAGGGAAAAGAAAAAAGAAAAAGAAAGAACTGATCTGTGTACTCTTATTTCAAAGGTGAATGGACATTCACAGATCTCCATTCTTTTACTTCATTGAATTGCACTTAGAATGGGATTTTGATTAAAAACTATGGCATTTTTTTTTTTTAGGTATGGGAAGATGATTACCAAAGATTGAGCTTCCAAATTAATTTTACTCCTAAATCAGGATTATTTTTAGACACAAAATAATGATTCTTTGACTTTGAATAGTGCCTAATCAGCTTTCCTCCCTTCCCCCATTAAATCTAATTAACCCTCACAGTAGCTTGGTGATGTTAAATATTATGCTTTTCTTTTTCACAGAGTGGGAAATGGAGTACAGAGGAAACAGCCATTTGCTTACACACTCCCTAAAAGCTGGGGCATCCCTCATGGTTTCTCACAGTCACTAAAGCATACCGTTCCCTGTCAAACCTGGAAAGCTGAGAGGGTAACAATGCTGATTGCCATTACATAAAAGGAAAGGGAGAAATCAGGCCCTTTTTTGACTGCACGGAACTGATATGCCTTCTTAGTCCAAAGCATATTGTGCTAAAGAAACTTTATTACAAATAGAGAATATGAACTGTTCAAGTGAGTGACATAAGCTAATGGAGTACCACGTTGTCAGGTATAAAATCCAGTTTCTACACCTTATTTCTCAGTGGCTAAATGTGGAACACCGAGTACATAACACATTTTCTTTCCTTCACTTTTCCTTTCTGGAGTATTAGAATAACAGTAACTTGTTCCTACATAATTCATAGCACAGTATTTTGTTAGTAAGTTTAAACCACTGTTATCTCCACAGAAGTAATCCATGAAAAACAAAAGGGATCTTTACTACTAGGCTTGAGAAAATTCAACATTTATTTATTCAGCAACATTTATTTACACTCTCAGGCACTAGATTACAAAGATAAATAAAATATGCTTTCTGTCTTTACGGGGCTCACTGTCTTGTAGGAGAGGGGTGTGTGTGATGTCTCACGTATATAATATACAATATTACATTATACAAATAATATATAATAAAATGTGGATAATGCTGTAAGAGATACATTCATAGTATAATGTTCAGAGGAGAATGTAATCAGCTCTGTTTAAGACTAGTTTGGGAGTGAGCAGTTGGGAAGGGGAAAAGTATAGAGGAAAGAAGAGGATTGTCAGAAAACCCATCCCCAAGAAGAAGGTTTTTGAGTAAAGACCCAGAATTAATAGGAAAAGCAGAGGGTTGACATAGCACTTCCTTTATTGATTGAAACACATATACAAAGACCTGGAGACATTTCTAAATTATTTGGTCGTGAGTTTAGTTAAAAATCCTATTGCATATGCTACCTTGAATTTTTTCTTACGTAAATACTATGAGGCTGGTGTATGGAAATAAATCACCCAGCCGGGAAGAAGCCCAGTGAATCACCCAGCATCTACATCTACTTAAGTGATAAACTCTTGCTATTTCTTTGTGAAATATTGGCTCTGAACATCCAGAAGTTTTAAATACTCATGCTAGCCATGGATATGAAAGTGATAGTTGCTCTCCGCAAAATAGAAGTTTGGGATAGTTTATAGAATTAGATGGCAAGTTCAGCACTAACTTGGTTCCGGCTTGAGTTAGATCCACAGACATTATATGTGAGTGATGTTGGGTGATTCTGTGAAGCCAGCAAGTGGTGCAATCAGTTAAAAAATATTGTTCATCACATAAAGCATTAAACCTCAGTGAAAGATGAAAAAGCTTGAACTTGTAAGTTATGCCTAGGAAATGCATGACAATTGGTTGTAAATGTCAACAGCTGTGGTTGAACTATCAAACCACTATTTATTATTGAGTAAAGATGGCTTAAAATTGTAAATAGTGTTTTTCTTTGCACAATGTCAGTACAAGAGGCAGCATCCATCCACTGGCCTCATTCCTGTGGCAGCATTTCCTTTGGAGCTGAAAAAAGGTGTGGAAAAGAATGTCTGTTCAAGACAAACAAACCTGCTGCAGTGGAAAGAAAATGTGGTTAAAAAAATATACATAACCAGGAAGGAGCTGAAAGCACCAGACTGTAAAGGGTCCAATGACAGATGTTAGGATAGAGCGAGGTCTGTTATAACTATCTGCTAACTTTTAGGATTAAGAAATGGCAGTAAGAACCTCTTGCAAGATCTATTAGCACCCCAGTAGAGAACACGAGATCGCTGGGCAACTCATTTAATATTCATTTAATCAGAAGTAGCAATCCAGACCAGATATAAACTCTATCAGAATGGCTCTCCCCTGACTGCCATCCCTCTCTAGTAATATTTGTTGATTTGAGGATTGATGAAGCCTTTGAGGTTCAGCACATGAACTTCATTCTCTATGTCACGTGTCACAGCTCTCCTCTTTCACACCTTCCTTTGTTCCAATATGAACCTTTTCAAGAGCATTTGGTATTTTTTCTTACATATGATGACAGGAAAAAAAATATTTTGCTCCATGGTGGGGGCAAATGGGGGCAAATGGGGCAAGTCTTATTAGAGAGTTGAACGTACAGATAGGCTTTTCTTCTTCACAGATCTTTTTGCTTGAAGCTCTTGTATTCTGATACCAAACCCACAGAGAGTGGCTGTTTCCAAGTCGTCTTTCGGCTCTTTTATTCCTAAAGCTATTCTAGAAATCTGGAACCTGTGTTTGGTGTGTAGGTTGAACCAGGACAGGGAGGGGCTCGGTGGGGAATATCTCTGAACTGAACGTCGAAGTTGATTTAAGGCTCCAAGCTTGCCAGGATCAGTGGGAGGATTCCAAAAACATACACGTAGTATATGCTCATTTATAGCTTTTCGTTCTTCTCTTTATTTCTCCTTCCATCCTGCTCCAGTCCCAGAGTTTTCAAAGACTTGGGTGTATATGGTTGTTTGATGATGGTGTAGTCATGGTTGTACTCTGCACCCAAAGCATCCATGTAGGGCTATTATGTGACAGAGGTATGTGTCACATAATAGACACTGTGGACTATTTATACGATAATGGAGAAAATTAGGCATTGTGAATAGGAATTGCCATTAGTAAAATAGGATTAATTTTCTCTAACCAACCGGATGCTGCCACCACCAGTCTCAGTCATAACTCCTTTCTTACCAGCATGCCTGAGATGTTATGTAGCTGTCTACAAAAGAAGCTCCAGTTTTAATAGCGTATCCATGCAAATTATGACACATTCTGGGTGTGAATCACATTTCACATTTGGAAGTGAAAAAATTCTGTGTCACCAATTTTGGGGAGGGCAGGAAGAGCCTTTGCACACTTTGATGTTTTATTGTTTGATACGCTGTGCTACAATGAACTTAAATATTTATATGCATATAGCTGCAAATGTTAGACATGACTTCATTGAGACTTTGTGAAGGATATAAGCAGTATGGATTTTTGTCATAAAAATAGGGACATTCCTTCTTGTTTAAACTTTTTGCCTTAACAGAGGAAGGTGCCCAAGTTGTTGATACTGGAAACCTTTCAGAAAGCTGAGGTAGAACTAACCCATGTTCTACGTGTCCACATGCAGTAGTTATCAACTGTGGGGCTGAAAAGGAGCTGTAAGCATTATCAAGTTCAGTTCAACCTCTCACTTTTACAAATGTAGAAATGGAGGTCCAAAGACAGAAATGTGTTCCATGTCAGATGTGGGCATAAAACCAGTTCGCTGCACTCCTGGTCCAGTCAGCTTTCTGCTACGTGGCAGTTAGTTACCTGTGGGCAGAGCAAGAGAAATGCTAAAGATTAAATCAGATGGATGTTTAATTCATTACAAGCTAAGCAGAAGGCTTTTGTCTGGGAAATTCCCATGAGATTGATGTGACGGGGGAGAGAAAGAAGGAGGCGAGAGAGGCCTGATAAAGACATTGCTTTCCATTCCAATATGTAGCAGTTGCTCCCTGCCAAAATGTTTACTCATCATCCTGCAGATCCTTGCATGCTCATTATTTATAGATAATATTGACTATGTTATTTTAATTACCAGAGCATTTCACTGCTTCTTGACTTAGGGGGCAAAAATTATGATACTCTGTCTGAACTTCAATACGTGAAAATTCCAGTTGCCAGAGTGCCTGCCTGGCCTTCATTTTTTTTTTTTTTTTTTTAAATCCATACGTGTTGGCAAATAAGTGACAGCAGGTTGCCTTTAGATTTAGTTTGGAAGCATGGTCTCTCCAGTGTTTGATAACATTCAGAAAATGGGCTGTGGTTTATATAATCGTAAACCGGTTTGCGAGTTCTCTGTATCCTGCATTACAATGAAAAGTACTTCCACAGTGTTGCCACATTTAAAATCCCTCCAAATCCATATCTTTTCTTATGTTATAATCCAGTGTCAGCTAGTAAATTCGTTACTTCCACCACCTCCTCAAATTTAGCTTGGTGACAATTATGTATACTTTAAACTTGTATGCTGTCTTTCAGATTGCCCTTCTTAACGACCTTTGGTCTAATTTTCTTCAATTCTCTATTACCCAGAATTTCAGCAAGAACAGTCGATAAAAGTGTTTCACATTCCTGTAATATCAGTTGATTTTTGTGTCTAGTATTACTTCAATCACAATAAAGATGATTTGGGAAAAAAGTTAAAGTAAGTTATTTTCTACAATTATTTTCTAATTGTGGGAGAATTAAGGCTATAAGATCATGCTGAGCTAAAAGGTCACCACTTCTGAGACATTTTTCTATTAAAAGTTCATTAGTAATTTGTTTTTACCAACCCGCTGCTCAAGACCATATTAGCGTCTTATTGGGCATGTCAATATATTCCTTGTTCTTTGTGGCATCTTCTCAGCACTGTAGCTAGGTGTGGTACTATTGTGTATTAAAACACCTCTGTTGTATTAACTAAGTTTAGCATGACCAAGAAATATTAGTTCAGTATTCAAAAGGACTTGTTTGGAAAAATCTAAAAATACACAGAGACTTAACAACATACTTCTGTGTAATACAGGGGTCAAAGAAGAAATTTCAAGAGAAATTTAAAAATACTTTTAACTACAGTTGACTCTTGAACAAGCAGGGGTTAGGGGCACTGACCCTGTGTAGTTGAAAGTCTGTGTATAACTTTACAGTCAGCCCTCCATATCCATGCTTCCCCATACACGGGTTCAACCAACCTCTGATCGTGTAGTACTGTACTACATACTTATTGAAAAAAATCTGCATATACGTGGACCCACACGGTTCAAACCCGTGTTGCTTAAGGGTCAGCTGTAAATGAAAATGAAAACACAACTTATCAAAATTTGTAGGATGCATCAAAAAGCAGTGCTTAGGAGGAAATTTATTGCACTGAAAGCATATGTTAGAAAAGAAGAAGGATCTAAAGTCAGTAATCTTTTTTTTTTTAATTTAATTTTATTTTTTTATACAGCAGGTTCTTATTAGTCATCCATTTTATACATATTAGTGTATACATGTCAATCCCAATCTCCCAATTCATCACAGCACCACCCCCCCACCACTTTCCCCCCTTGGTGTCCATATGTTTGTTCTCTACATCTGTGTCTCTATAAAATCAATAATCTTTAAGTTTTTAACCTTAGGACACCAGAAAAAGAAGAACAAATTAAATCCAAAGTAGGCAGAAGAAAAGAAAAAAACAAAATGACTTGTTTGTAATTCGGGGATTTGTAGCATATTTTTTCATATAATTGTTGTTTCTTAGCTTGGTTTTATATAGCTTAAGGGTATTTAAAATCCACACAATCAGGAATCATGATTTTACTGGGAAAGCTACTTAAACTACAGCTTTTTATAGTTTTAAAGTGTGCAGTGTGCATTATCCTCCATCACAATCCCCTCCCTGTTAAACTTGTTCAGATGTAGACCTTTAAAATAATGGTTGTATTGTAATGAAACAGGCAGAATAAGGGGATTTAGGGAGTCATTAATGAATAATGCAAGGAAAAAACTGTCCCAATATGAAAAAAATGATGTACCTACTGTTAGCACCAGTACAAGTTCTGTTATAATTAATGTATGAAATTAAAACAATGAAAGATCTTATTTTATATATCTCTAGAGGAGCCTCCGTCTTTCTTAGCCTTTTACAGTATTTTTCAGTGGATATTTTTGGGCTAAAGAATTAGCTAACCAAAGCTGACTTCTAAATATATATATTTGAAAGAATAATGACTTAATATTAGGACCCAATCAAAAATCCTAATGTGTTCTTGAATGTGCTGGGAATACCACTCAGGATCATAAATCTTAAGAGAATGCTTGGGGTACCAGCGGTTTTGTTTTGATTTGGGTTTTTCAGTCATATTTCCAATATAATCTTTCTAGCCATGGAGATTTATCTGTATACACACGGACAGTGAACTAGCAATTTTTAAATTAAATAATATATCCTCATCTTACTATAATTCTTCTCAGCTGACCCCTAGATTTTCATAAAGTTTCTTAACAATTTCCTTCAAATTGGCTATTTATTACATTTCTTGGTACAGTACTACATTACCTAAGGAAGGACCAATATCCTCATATTTCTCTTAATCGGTTCTAAGAGAGCAGTAGATAACGTGTGACCTATTTACCCCCCAATTAAAACCAACCCATATCCCACGGGTTTTAGCCCCAGCTGCTGCACATAAACCCTCAGCTAATCAGTAGCAGGAGAGCTGAGGACCCTGCAGGAATCTACTGTCTGTAGCCATTACCTCTGTCTCAGTTTTCATTCAGTTTAGTCTCCTTTATCAGGTGAGTTTCTTTTGTTGGAAGTAATGGAAACTGAGTCTGTTTTACTTAAGCCAAAGGTAATTTTGTCGAAGGACGTGAGGTGGGTTACGGGAGTCAAAGGAAAAAAGAGGAGCTGGGCCTCAGGAAACACAGGGAGCAGGACAGCACCCGGAAGCAAGATTGAAGAAGCAGGTGCCGGTCCAGAACGAGGGGAGCTGACTCGTTTCCCAGCTCCTCGATCTCAGTCAAGGAGGTCAGAGTCTGATCAGCCCCAGCCTGGCGCAGGTGCCCAGCCCTTGGCCGAGGTGGGGAGGGTACCTACCTTGGTTAACAGTCCTGTTACGACCACACATAAGGAGTGTCCCAAAGGAAGAGGGGCTGCTGGTACCAAAAGGTGATGGGAAAGAGGATGCGTCATAAACCAGTACCGTCCGCTTGCCCTGTTATCCAGTGAACTAGAAGCGACCAGTAAAGGCGGTTACTGAACTTCACTGTTATGCCTTGGAGGCCGTCTTGTCTTATATTTTGGATGATGAAGGCACCCCTGCAATTAGTAACTAGAATAAGTGGCTTCTCTCCGGCCTCACTCTTAAATGTTCGAAGCACAAGAAGAGTGTTTAATCAAAATAGACTTCATTCTTGAGACTTAATAGTTTTTGATCCTAATCCCCTCAAACTCTCCATTTTCCCAGAAATCCTACTTTAAATCATGTATCTTAAAAAGCAGCTTTTAAAACCAAACACGCTGGGACTTCCCTGGCTGTCCTGTGGTTAAGATTCTATGCTTCCACTGCAGGGGGCGTGGGTTTAATCCCTGGTCAGGGAACTAAGATCCCGCATGCCAGGAGGCGCAGCCAAAAAAGTAAAAAATAAATAAAACCAAACGCACTTAAGGGCTTCCCTGGTGGCACAGTGGTTAAGAATCCGCCTGCCAATGCAGGGGACAACGGGTTCGATCCCTAGTCCGGGAAGATCCCACATGCCACGGAACAACTAAGTCCGTGCGCCACAACTACTGAGCCTGCGCTCTAGAGCCCAGGAGCCACAACTACTGAGCCCACGAGCCACAACTACTGAAGCCCGCGCGCCTAGAGCCCGTGCTCCTCAACAAGAGAAGCCACCGCAATGAGAAGCCCGCGCACCGCAACAAAGAGTAGCCCCCGCTTGCCGCAACTAAAGAAAGCCCGCGCACAGCAACGAAGACCCAACACAGCCATAAATAAATAAATAAATAAGTTTATGGAAGAAACAAACACAGTTATTGTGAAAAGATATAAAATAGAGGAGCCTCCTATGAAATGAATAGGGCTTGAAGTCTGCAGGCTTGGGTTCTAGTATAAATTTGTCACTTACACTAAATCGATCTTTCTGCCCCTTTCACCCCAGTATTTCTGTTAAGTGAATGAATGAATGGTGTTTTTCCCAAACTATTCAAATTCGGTCTTGGGAAGAGTGCAACAGAGATAATACTCGTCATAGTATCACCTTGAAAGAAAGTGCTTCATAAACCCTAGGTATTAGCCCACAATTGAATGTCAACTTCACATAAAAGGAATCTTTTCCTACCACCTGGGTGATTTTTTTTGACATACCCGGCAGTTATTATAATCTCAAATGAGGCTATAAGTTACTTCGACTCTCCTGGGTCCTTCTTAACTGTAACAGTTTAGAATCCTGAGCAGGTGAGTATAGGTAGGTAGGACTGTGGTTTGATACATTAGGTGAATACATGCTCCAGGAAGGGCAGGTGTTACATCTGAGCAGAAATGATAGCTTTTTAGGTTACAGATGGAACCAGTTTACTTCAGTTTCTGTGAAGGCCAAATAAACAGAAGGGTAACACTCTGTATGTTACTAATTCTGTGTGACTAGTAAATATTCTCTTCCACCCTATATTTGGAATGCCTTCATACATAAGACATATTGGGTTATATCCTTTAGAAAGCAATGATTTAAATTACCCATAGGATTAAATTAATGTTCTTGTAAAATAGAAATCTCTCCAATTCCATCTATTTTCCCATTCCTCTACTCATTGCCTTCTTTCCTTAGAGGACTGTAAAGAAGAAGAAACATTGCTTTCCTTAGATTTTGTAGTTGATAGGTCTGGAGAAAGAAAGAAAATAGCTTTCTATTATTTTTCACTTTAGACCTGAATTATTTCGTACTCAATTTTTAATATCTTTATTGGAATATAATTGCTTTACAATGGTGTGTTAGTTTCTGCTGTATAACAAAGTGAATCAGCTATATGTATACATATATCCCCATATCTCCTCCCTCTTGCGTCTCCCTCCCACCCTCCCTATCCCACCCCTCTAGGTGGTCACAAAGCACCGAGCTGATCTCCCTGTGCTATGCGGCTGCTTCCCACTAGCTATCTATTTTACACTTGGTAGTGTATATATGTCCATGCCACTCTCTCACTTCGTCCCAGCTTACCCTTCCCCCTCCCTGTGTCCTCAAGTCCATTCTCTACGTCTGCGTCTTTATCCCTGTCTTGCCCCTAGGTTCTTCAGAACCTTTATTTTTTTAGATTCCATATATATATATGTGTTAGCATACGGTATTTGTTTTTCTTATTTCGTACTCTTTGAAGAGCCCTGTAGCTTAACCGAAAGAATGGACTGATTTCTTACAGTGCAAGTGGCTTACAGTAATCTTCCCCAAACTTTACAGGCTGTGAAGTGTTTTTTTGAGAAAGAGAAGTGTGGAATTGTATTGAAGGTAGGAAGCAAAGGCCAAAGGCGAGGGTGTTGAGAACAGAAGGAAGTTGCTGCCACCTAGAGGTAGAAGTTGGTAAATGGCAGGTGTACTGCGAAAGCTCATGGAGTGATCTTGTGAGGAGACTTTGAAGTAGAATCATCATGTAGCTGAAATGCTGCCAGTTGACTCAGTCTCTGCCTCTAAGTGGGACTAGACTCATTCTCGCCCCTTCCTGTTGGTACTGCGCCAATATTTCCTATGAGATTTTGCTGACCCTTGTGGGTTTTTCTATTTTTGTGGACAATAGCCTTGTTATTGATCATGAAACCGTCTATTAAGTCTTTGGAAGTCATTGGAAGTCCTCTGTACCATGCAATCTCAATTATTTGGAGGAGTCCTTATTATTTTGGCTAACAGAGAGTGTCTTTTCCATAATCCATGCCATGTATTTCAAATATTACCTTGGGAGCTCCTCGAAGACTACATTTTCATTGAATTTTGTGTCTGACGCTCTCCTGTGTCTCAAGAAAGCTCAGGTAGCAGGGAGACCGTTGAGATGGGAGCAGAGAGCCCCGGGAATACCACTGAGAGGAAGGGACCCGGAGATTCCCCTGAGTTATGCCAAAACCTACAACCAATGCAGCACCAGCCTCAAGAATAATATACAATGTAGCCCATTTTCGTTTTGGTTATTAGAAACTCGTTGTACATAGCAGTGACAATTTTTTTTGTCTTGCCAGGACACTTTTAACGGAAAATCCTCCCTCATAAAGAAGCCTAGGCAGCCAGGAATGTTGTGCTGACACGCTTGGCTGGCGATTCTCTCTTTCCAGGACGGCCATATTGCACAAACCCAGGGGGCACTCTTCACATTGCAGCCTATGTGGAGGGTACCTCCCGGGGCACTGAAGCAAAGCATATTGGCCTGGAAAGGTGAGAAAAGACGAAGAGAATATCTGTGTGAATTTATTCATCAGCCCCTCTCTCCTCTCCTGAATGGGAGACTTGATTGAATGTTGTGGATCATTGTGATGATGGTTTTCAGGGGGGAAAAAAGGCTTCAGAAAAGACCAGAAGACATCAGCAAGTCCTTTTAGAAAATGAGGATAGCAAGCAGAGTGGTCCTGTGTTCCTTGTTTATTTTTATTTTTAACGCGTCCCTAGAACGCGTTAGCTGAATCTCTTTTCTGCCTACCTGCCTGGTGGGCCTTTACGTACTTGCTTGCCATTTTTGTTCTTTTTCTTAGCTTGAATTTAATTTTAAGTTACCATTTAAGTATTTACATGCTATGTCACTTGCAAACCTGATCACTTTTGAAACTGCCAGAAGTTTTGTGAGTTTTTTGTTTTGTACTCAATAGCATCATCACTTTTCTAGAATATTTGTGTTCATTCATTTGTTCCCTTATTCATTGAAATTATGACACCTGCAGTGATCTGGCCACTTTTCAGCACTCTGAGGACACTGTATTTAATAAGACAAACGGGCCTGTGATCTCACAGAGCTTACCGTGGAGTCGAGTAAGATAGATAACTAACAAATGTCTGGAGGTGATAAGTGCTCTGATGAAAGTGTAACGGGGGGATGATTGGAGACGACTGGAAAGCCACCCCAGGGGCTTGGTCAGAAAAAAAACCTCTTGAAAGAAGGAGACACACAAGCTGGAAGATGCATGAAAAGGAGCCAGCTGGGAGAAATGGCCCAGGTGCTCGAAACAACTCACACAAAGGCCCTAGGATGGGAACACATTTGGAAAATTCAAGGAACATAAAAAAGTGAGTAAGGAGCAGGTGAAACAAGGTAAGGGCAGAGAGGTTGGCTGGGACAAAAGCCTGCAGCCTGTGGTCTGAGTGTAACGGGACCACGGGAGGAGAATGAAATGACCAGATATGTGTATATTTGCAAGGCTCACTCTGGGCTGCTCTGTGGAGAAAGGATTATTAAGAGTGCGGAGCCACACATACCCACAGGTAAATCAGACAGAAACCATCACGGTACCCCTGAAGGGAGCCTGCCGTGTCCTCAGCGTGCAAACTTACAACTGTGAGTTTCTGTCCCTTTCTTTTGCCCCACCTCTGTATGCTATCAACAGCCCATCATAAAATGATGCCACCTGCCCCGGTATATGTCCAGCCCAGGGCTGCTTGGGGAGACACTCAACCTCAACTAAATAAATAGATCTTAATACCCAAAGGCGTCTTTTCCCAAAACACCAAGTACCCTGACCCCTTTCTTCCATGAAAAGACTTGGCACTGGAAAAGAATCTATTTGTTCATCTCCTCCAGGCCCAGTTTTCTTCCTGTTTTCCACCCACACAGTCACCCAAGCCAGAAGCCTCACAGTAACTTCAGCTCTGTCAAAACCAACATCTATTTGATCACCCAGTCTAGCATTCCTCTTTCTAAATATTTCTTGGCTGTGTTGGCTCTTCTTCGTCCCATCTCTTGCCTGAAGTATTAACCTGAGCTCCTAATGGTCTCCTTGGATTCTGATTCTTTCTACTCCCTGCTGTATGCAGTCTTCACCATGCCTACAATGATGTTTGTAAAGTGCAAAGGGGATTGCTCTTCTGTACAACTCTGCCAGTACCTTGCCATCGTTTACATGTCCAGAGCCCTTAGAGCAACTTATGAGACCCTTTGCAAGATGACTGTTTTCCTCCTTTTCCACTTCGCTTTCCCTAAATGTTTCCCATCAGCCTTGGAGCCTACATTCCAGCCACACGGAACTTATGTTTTTCAAAACACCTTGATCACAAAAGAAACTCATTCTGAAAGACTCAGATTAAGAAATCTCTTCTGTGCAAAGTCTTCCGTACAGTCTCCCATCCCAGCAGCCTCTTCTTCCTCCCTCATCCAATGCCACCGTATGAACCGAATTACCATCCTTATCGTTTGGTTTACTGTCCTCATTTGTTTGCCTGTGTGTAATGATCTTCCCACCTTTTCATCTGCAGATGGCAAACCCTCCGTTGTGAGGACCATCATTTCCTGGCTTCCCTCACAGTACATGGGACAGTCAGCCCAGGGCATAATGATCAATGAAATGAGTAATCTCAACATCCTTGTATTATTTGTAGGAAAACCGAGGCCCAGAGAGTTTAAAGAATGTTGTCCAAGTTGGCACAGCGAATTTGAGCTGGGATTAGACCTTCCGTCTCCTGACTTTGATGGTTTCCCTTCCACTTTTTCATGGCTGTTTCCTATTCCTTATTCAGTATTTTTTAAAAAGTAGAAATACTCAGATTCAGAGAGCAACAAGAATTTTTTTCATGTTAGAAACATCTTTAGACATTACGTACATCATCTCTACCGTTTCTCTGCTTATAATTATTATACTCAACAAAATATTTGAAGGATAATCGTAGAATACTGACCTGAATTTCAGAGACTGGGGGCCTCGTCTGTCACTCTCTTAATTATCTGATCTGGGGCAAGATTGAGTCCCTCATGCCTGTTCTTGCCTATGTATTTCAGAGAGATGATATGAAAATAAATAGAAGAGATTTTGTAGGAAAGGACTTCATGCTCTGGAAGGCAAGGTGCTCCAAAATGCCTCAGTGGTATTTTTTGGTCACTGTTCACCTTTCTCTTAAATGTAACCTCCTTTATTGGTACTTTAAAAATACATATATTTGACAGCTTTCCATTTCTCTTTCTGTTTCCACAATCATGTAGTTTTATAAAGGATTAAGGTTCCAATTGTTACCTCCACCTGGATTAAGATTCCAATTGTTACCTCCACCTGACTTTTCCATTTACACCCTTCCCCCTGATCTACTTGATTCTGAATTTAATTATTAGGCTTACATTAACACCCTGTCTCTTTGCTTTCTTCCTGCCTAGTAGTTCTTCGTGGCTGAGTGAAAAAAGCTTGATTAATAAAAGCTTGCCCTTTTATATTTCCTTGTAATTAGTCCAATAAAAAGGGGTCACCTCCTGGTTGGGCTTTGTGTGGGTAATTTTTTTAAATTCTTTGTCCTTTGGGTGTGCTAATTCCATGGCTTTTTGTTTCTTGTGTATATTGATGGATTTGAAAATCAAGCTTCTGGTTTTTATTGGCACACCTTCAAAGACACAGACACCCACAAACATCACAACTCTGGAAATAGGATTTGGAACGAGATTTAAATAGTGGCTCTGTGGTTTAACAGGATTAAGGCATGGGACATTGTCAGATGAACAAAGAATAAATATCTTTTCTCTTTTTAATCGATTAGCTAACTCCACAGGTCCTGCATTTTAAGTGGCACTGTGCAAGAATATCAAATCCATGTTGGTGTGAAGAGTTAAATCATTTATCTTTCCAAGGGCTAAGAAGCTGGGCCTCCCCAGGATCATAGCAGTTGTGGACCCATGGTCCCAGAGCACACACCAGAAAGGGCCTCCTAATGATAATAAGGGAAGATCATTTACTCTTTAGGAAATGTCCATCAAAGCAAATCTAGGGGTGTAATTGGCCACAGAGGGAGATGGGGCCTCGGAAGTACTGAATGTAGATTTCTATTCTCCAGTAATTTTTTAAGGCCTTTAAAATTGACCTGGGGTGAATAAATATAAAAATAAAAATCCAAGCAACTCAGTGGAGAAAAGCACAGGCTTTGAGATCAGGGGATGCTAGTTCAGATCGTGTCCTCTGCATTTATTGGTTGTTTGGCCTTAAGCGAGTCATCAAATTCCTCACTACCGTTTTCCTCAGGGGTAAAAGTATAACAAAAATATCTCTTTCCTAGAGCTCAGCAGGTTAAAATTTAAATGTGTGGATTCAGGTTAAACATCCAGCTGGAGCAGGATCATGTGTGTTAGTTATTATTTTTATCAAAATGCCAACTCCTGATTATCTCCTCCCTCAAAAACAATCGTCTAAACATCTGTGTCTGACTGCTTTCTGTGTGGGTTATGTACTACCTCCTGACAAAGGGAACCTGATACAGAATTAGAAATGGGCCCTGAAATCAATAATTTGCTCTCTGGCATGCCTGGTTATATTGCTGGTAAATAATTCATCCTTTGGTGGTAGAAGGTAGGTCTCCAAAGTGATTCTCCACAAACTCCTCATTTTTAACACTTCTCTCCAAACGGGAACAGTGAAGTCTGATTTCCTCAGGAAATGGACTCTGTACTTGGTTAAACCACCTTTCAGTGATATTTTACATTCTTAAGCTTTTTATAGTTTTACGCATTTTCATACATATCATTCCATTTATTCTTCGTAACAATTGTGGGAGATATTTTAAAAGATATTACTTAAGATATTATCTTAATCTTTAAAATGAAGAAGGGCAGAACAGAGTGGGGATTAAAGCATCAGTCTACTTATTTTCATGTTGCGGTTACCACATACTAACTCTGTAACCTTAAGGCAAATTTTTTAATATCTCTGTGCCTCAGTTTCCTAATCTATAAAATGGGACTTGCTATCAATCCTTGTGCCGTGGTTATTGTGAGGATTAAATGTACTAATAATACCTAGAAAACTGTAAGAACAGTGTTTGGCAGACTCAATAAATATTGACTATTAGTATTTTAAGGGAAGGCAAACCTAATTTATGCAGGACCACCGCTAATATATAGCTAGCATTAGTTATCTCATTAATGTCTAGAAAGTATTTTGACCCTCTTAGAGATAACAAAATGGAGACCTAGGTTAACTGATCCCAATATGATACACTCAGCTGACCTCAGTATTTCCACTACATCCCTCCTGTTCACTCCTCTTCCTTTACCTCCTTTTTTTTTTTTTTTTTAAATATTTATTTACTTGTTTGGTTGCGCCGGGTCTTAGTTGCGGCTCACGGGCTCCTTAGTTGTGGCATGTGAACTCTTAGTAGCAGCATGCATGTGGGATCTAGTTCCCTGACCAGGGATCGAACCCGGGTCCCCTGCATTGGGAGAGCAGAGTCTTAGCCACTGCGCCACCAGGGAAGTCCCCTTTTACCTCCTTTTTAAATGTTCATGTTTTCCAAAGTTCCATCTCATTTTGCATAATCTTTCTTAATGATAACAGCCTTCTCCACAGTTTAAGACCCCACCCTTTTGCCAGTGACAGCTTGGATTAACCACTTCCTCCTCTGTGTGCCCACCAAGTCTTTCTGTCACAGCCCTTGAGTGTGTGTGTGTGTGTGTGTGTGTGTGTGTGTGTGTGTGTGTGTGTGTGTACGCACGCATGCGCACCTCTCTCTTTTAGACTCTAAGTCTCCAGTACCTTACAAAAGGTCTGGCCCATACATAGCAGGCACTCTGGAAATCTTAGAAGAAGGAAGAAAAAAAGGGATGGGGCATGGTTTTAAACTGAAGTGTTCTAATCCTCCTAGAATACTTTCCAGAATATTCTGGAATGTTTTAAGAGTTTTTCCAAGATTTGCTCAATTAAAATAATCTGCTTATCAGAAGTCTGACTTATCTTGAGTACGTACTCTGTGCTAGTCACTGTGTGAATCCCGGGACTATAAAGGTATCCTCAAGGAATGTCTCTTTGGGGGAGATTTCCGACTCTCAAGAATGAGTTAGCAAAATTACGTTGTTGCTGTGTGTTGATGGTCTTTTGTAAAAATCATGTCTACGCCTCAGCAATTTAACATATTTAGATATTGCATCATGTGTTGGCCCTGGGCGTCAGCACTGTTTGAGCTAGTGGAATTCATGCATAGAAATTATTTGCATTTTTGCATTTCATTTAAAAGTTTTTTAAAAAGTGTCTCCATTGTCTCCGTTTCCTAGTGTGGTTTACCATGTTTGTAAACTGAAAAATAATTGAACTAACACGGTTCCATCACTGTTTGCCCACATGCACATATACACACTCCTGATTGTGGTAATGCAGTATTTTTGTTTGTGGGTTTTATCTGTGGATCTTTGCCAGCCTGATACTACTCCACTGTATTGACATTGGAATGTCATTAGAATGCTGATTTCTCTCTGGGTTTAAAGACCCATTTTGAAGGTGTCAGGCATTCAGTAATAGACTTTTGCCTGGTGTATAGACTGCCTGCGTTACCTACGTAGTCGGACATTACTATCGTTGAAACGTAAAAATGATACGTCATTTATCTCAGGACCGCTAATGTTCCGCTGTTATTGATTCAGTTGTGTAGTGGCATGCCCTTGACTTGCATGCTTTCAAACTGTTGGGTATCTTGAAAATAGCACTAAGTGAAAGCAGAATCATGGCTGTTATTGCCCGGCGTTGTCTGAAACAGCATTTGCTTTTACAAGTTGGTGCTTATCAGTAGATCGGGAGGCCCCTGATTGTGGAGATTGTAGATGTGAAGCACAGGTGTTGACAAAGGAGCATTTCCTTCTCTTCTTGCACTTGGTACTTCGGCTTAGTGTGTGAAATATAGTAATTCTTGCATGCGATACTTTCATAAAATATGGAACCACTCATTGTCACAATCTGGACATAATATGTCCTTTGTTAGATACATGTTGGGGATAATAATAATTACAGTTAATATGTATCAATATGCATGATTAGGATTAGATTGGTCGGAGTATGTCCTTCAGCCCTCATTCCAGTTGACCTGAATGTCACATGATTTAGTCACTGGAAGAGGAAAACCAAAGCCTGCTCCCTGGCTCCTGACCCAGACCCCTTCATGGTGAGCTCCTTCACACCTTCACGATTTTAGTCACAATGAGGCAAGAGTAGTGACTTTCCTGCATGAAACATATCCTTTAAACAAACATGCATTTGCAATGTGCATTCTTTTATGTCTCCAGTGGCTGAAGAACACATGTCCAAAAATAACTCCATACTGCAGATGATTTATGGTAATGAGCCATATTTTTAAAATGAATACAAATGTAGTAACCGCAACTTCTCCTAACTACAGAATGAGTAAAATGTTTATTCTCATTGATAAATAATAGCTGTCATTTTAAGCATTCCTAAAAGTGACTGATTCTATTATCAGGCCTTGGTCCAAAGGATGTAGCCGGCTAAAGCTAGAAGGCTCTGTGCCTCTAGGTGCAGCTGTCATCTCCGGATCTAACACCAGGATGCAGAAACATCAGCATTCTTCTTTTTTTTTAAGTAATTAATTTATTTTATTGAAGTCTAGTTGATTTTCAATGTTGTATTAATTTCTGCTGTACAGCAAAGTGATTCAGTTATACATATATATGTTCTTTTTCATATTCTTTTCTATTATGGTTTATCAGAGTATATTGAATATAGTTCCCTGTGGTATACAGTAGGACCTTGTTATTTTTCCATTCTGTATGTAATAGTTTGCATCTGCTAATCCCAAACTCCCGATCCTTCCCTCCCCCACCCCCCTCCCCCTTGGAAACCACAAGTCTGTTCTCTATATCTGGGAGTCTGTTTCTGTTACATAGATAAGTTCATTAGTGTCATATTTTAGATTCCACATATAAGTGACATCATATGGTGTTTGCTTTTCTCTGTCTGACTTACTTCACTTAGTATGATAATCTCTGGGTCCATCCATGTTGCTGCAAATGGCATCATTTCATTCTTTTTTATGACTGAGTAATATTCCATTATACACACACACACACACACACACACACACACACACACACCCCACATCTTCTTTTTCCACTCATCTGTTGATGGACATTTAGGTTGTTTCCATGTCTTGCCTATTGTAAATAGTGCTGCGGTGAACATAGGGGTGCATGTATCTTTTTGAATTGTAGTTTTGTCTGGATATATGCCCAGGAGTGGGATGTCAGCATTCTTTATTTCTGAAACACTAGCCTTCGTTGAAGGTAAACCTCAACCAGCTACATTCAGGAAATAACAAACTCTAATAATGTAGAGGGACACACGCACACGTTCACATCTATGTGTATATCCATACCTGTATGTATATCGATCTCACCCTGCAGTTTTATCTCTTAATATCCTGGTACAGATTTTGCGTGTGTTGAGCATCCTGTCGTCACGCTAGCCTTAAGCAGCACATGGCACATGCTGCTGTACTTTCCATTCTTGCATTGCTCTTCGGTGCCTACACACCTGCTCCTGCAGCCCTGGGGCGTTATAGCAGTTCTTCCTGTGCTCCCTGCTCCAGTGTAACTCCCATTGCTGCCGCCACCCCTCCCCATACCGGACCGGCTCCCGTGTAGCTGACTCAGGCTCCAGGTGGTCCAGCACAAAGACCCCCGTCACCGGGTCTCCTCTCCTACCACTGATTTGCCAAAAAGGGTTTTATAAAAACTTGTCTTGAGAAGATCCCTACTGGAGGGGGCCTATGCTTATCCTTTTAAATCCTTTTTCACCCATTCTCTCATGGGAAACTCACAGTCAACCTTTGGGACATTAACATTCGGTATCACTGACCACATTTTGTCAGTGATGAAATTAAGGGTCCAAAATAGAGATTCAGTGATTCGTTCTCTGTAACAAGCCACTGTGGAACAGAGCCGACACATTGAGATCTCAGTCCAAATTTAGCACTGGATCTCCTAACCCAGGCTGCCCAGAGTCAGCTGGAATTCTTATTTGTGGAAGGGGAATTTCAAAGCAGACACACCAGCTCTATTTTATTTCAGTACAAAGATGCCACAGATCTTGGCATTTGGCTTTGTTTGAAGTATGGAAAAATATTTTGTAGAAAGGGGAAAGATGAGCTTCCAGATAAACATGAGAGGTCACTGAAGTTCTTGAAACGGATTTTCGAAACCTTTTTAAAGGTATAGATTAGTTTTCTCTCTGAAATGCTTGACATACAATCCTGCCTCAAGGAACTGGGGAATTATAAGAACTCTCAATGTACTCTATAGTCGTCTGATTTTTCTCCTTTTTTTTGGACACCACAACTTCCTAGAAACCACCATCATGGTTTTTCTCATCAACACAATGGGACTTGAAAACTAAGGTGATTATTCTGAAATTATTCGTGGTTCCGAAGCACACTGTTACCAAAACGATTTTTAAGATGTACTTCTTGGATCAACTTTTTCTAAATAGAAATAAATGCACACAAACCTATGCATATAACAACATACATATCTCTTGGTAGTTTTTCAGAAGCCATTTCAAAAGAAGTTTCCATGTAACTTTAATGGAATGAGAAAACATTTCTTCTAGTACTTCTCCCCCGCCACCCCGCTTGATTTCTAAAAATATTCAACTTGTTAAATAATCGTATAGTAAGTCTTTTGGCAAAGCTAAATTCTCGGGTGCTTTCTGGATCTTAGAGGGCTATTTTAAGGAACATAGCACTGATCAGACAACAGAATTTAAGACTCTGCATAAGAAGAGTTGATCCTGCAGGAAGTCAGGATAAACCCCTTCCGCCAACATTTGGCAAGAGGGAGTAGTAGTAACAGCACATGCAGTACTTAGGTAATTCATAGATGAATATGCATCCTCCAAATTTGCTCATATTCTTTTTTTTAATATCTATCTATCTATCTATCTTGGCTACGCCGGGTCTTAATTGCAGCACGCAGGGTCTTCTTTGCCACGTGCGAGATCTTCATTGTGGCATGCGGGATTCTTTAGTTGCGGCATGTGGGGTCTAGTTCCCTGACCAGGGATCCAACCCAGGCCCCCTGCATTGGGAGCGAAGAGTCTTAACCACCAGGGAAGTCCCCAAATTTGCTCATATTCTAAGCTCAGATTTTGGAAATGGAGTGTAGCCGGAGCTGAAGAAATCCAGGCTGATGTCCTCAACCCATCTGAAATGTAACAGGCTACTTCCTGCCTCCTTCTAGCAACGTTTCTTGTAAGTGGAGAAACTAATGGAAAGATGTGGGATTTTCTTATGTAAGAGAATGAAAGACCAGAGGAGGGTTGGGACTCAAGGCTAACTTTTTTCTTTATGCTCAGGAGAACATGACTTTACTATGGCTCTCCCAGACTTAAGGCGACGATGGAAAGAACTGAGAAACATTCACTCCTTTGAGCAGGGGGAAGCTGAGCCATTTCAGTCCCTCACAGGCAGAGGTGACTATTGTTTCTTCTGGATGAACTGTTTTCTTAAGGGAAAAGCAGATTGGAATCCTGAGCTCTCATTTGAAAGTATACGCGCTGCCGTTTCATACCCTCAGTGCTAAGAGGGTTGATGTTACTCACATTCTACCGTTTGACCTCTTTAAGGTTGTTTAATCTGCCTAAGCTTTATTTTACTCATCTGTAAAATGGGAGTGATAATGCCATCATCTTAGAGTATTGGAAGAACTAAATAAAATTATACACGTAAAAGAATTAACAAAGCATCGGGCAAACCTTAATTTGTTCTATCAATGTTAGCTATTGTGAGCTATTATGATTTGAATACACAAAAGTTCAGCGAAAGGAACATTTCTATTTGTGATGCTCTAAGTAGAGACTAAAATCCATATGCTCTCTGTCTTTTGAGCTCAGGTTTGACTGGAGTAAAGCTAGCAAGTAATTTCAGAGATTTGGTTCCGTTCTTAAAAATTTCTGCTTTTCCAAGTGAAAAATTGTGCATGTTCCACAGAATACCTTAAATATTCAGAAATCTTCCCTGAGTCTAATGACCGTAGCAAGAATCTGAAATAATAAGCACTGTCCTTTGCTTCTGTCACTTTTTTTTTGCTTCTCTTATACCTCTAAATATCCAGCATTTTATTAAATTGACCCTGTTGGCTCTGCTCAAAAGCCACAAAACGAGAGAACCATCAGCAGGTTGGGCTTGAAACTCACCATGTCAATAGGCTTTCCAGCCACTTTTCAGAGGTCAGTGTGCGTGGCAGCAGGAACAGTGAAGGCTCTCGTCCCTTGGTGGCCTGGGGTAGGTGTGCAGCAGGTGACAGAAGGGGACCGTCACAACCCCACTTGCTGCTGAACCCCCAGAACTCAGAGCTGTGCTCACACATAGTAGGTGCTCAGGAAACGTTTGTGAAATACTGAAGAAGTGACTGATCTCACAATGACATCTTGAGATTTTTTCCAAAGCAACTAAACTGTATTTTTTAAAACTTTAAAACTAAAATTCATATGGAATATTTAGAGAGAGAAGAGTGGTCATTGGTTAGTATAAACTTATTTTCTGTAAGTTTAGATTTCTTTTTTTTAAATTGAAGTATCGTTGATTTACAAAGTTGCATTAGTTTCTGGTGTACAACAAAGCGATTCAGTTTTATATGTATATACATATATATTCTTGTTCATATTCTTTTCCATTATAGTTTATTACAAGATACTGAATATAGTTCCCTGTGCTATACAGTAGAACCTTATTGTTTATCTATTTTATATATAGTAGTTTAGATCTGCTAATCCCAGACTCCAAATTTATTCCTCCCCTACTTTCCCCTTTGGGCCTGTTGGCCATCTGTGTGTCTTTGGAGAAATGTCTGATTTCTTGTTTTAAAGTCAACCACTGAGAACAATGAACTTGGTGAAATTCATCACTGGAGGGACAAAGGTGAGAGTTTTAGTCTTATTCTATGAGCCTTACATACTTGAAATTAAAATAATTCAAAACAGTGACACTGAAGTTCTGCAGGTTCCATGGTACATGGTTTAAGACAACTGTCGTGGAGCTAAGAGAGGATGCGGCATTGGCCTTAGGATTATAAGAAGAACTGTGATCCAGGGGATCACAATAGAGGTCTTTGCTGTTACTCCTTGTAAATCTGAAGGCAAGATTCTTATCCCACAAGGAAACCGGAATTTACGGCTTTGAAACGCCAGCTGTGTCTGACCAACCCAAAGCTTTTGTGGGTCTTGGGAGCGCTGTTGGTGCAGCCCACTCCTGTGGGCAGGGACCAACCCTGATAGGCTCTCTCGTGCTTGGGAGGCATCGTGGCTCCATGGCAGAGCACACCTCAGCTTTTGTCGCTCTCCTTCTGTGCTTGGCTTAACTGTGCTTTGCTTTTTCTCTCCTCTAAGATGCAGGAAAGTTTCTGTTCCATGGAAACATTGTCAGGATGAACTGGAACTTTAAAAATGAATAAAACATTTTTTAGAGGAAGTTAAACTGCTCCAAGGAAAGATGCTATAGGAATGGAAGGAGTTATTATAAACTTTTTAAAAAATGGGTATGTCAAAATGCTCTTAGCATTTTGAGGAGAATGTGTCCCATTTTACTCCTTATGTTTTTGCCTTTGCTCCTGGAATTTTTGGGCCTGTCTTCTGGATGCGTAGATCACATTGGGGGGCGGGGCGGGGGGAGGGCTTTTCATACATGAGTTGCACTGTCTGTCAGTGCAAGACTGCTCTGTTGTTTCTCCTGATTTTCCTCAAAGTCTCCCCGACGCTGGTAGAGTCACACTTAGATATATGCCAGAGCACAAAATGCTTTCACCTCGGGACACGTAGAGGGTGTATCAAGAATGCTTTCCCTGATTCCTGCTTCTTGAGATAAAAGAACATATGGCAAAGAAAATCTTAACTAGTTGCTCTGAAACAGTAAATCAAGAATTGAACTCATTTAAGCAAACTAAAGGATGCATGACATGGCTAGTTCTAAATCATCTTCCATGACGAGGCTTAAGCAGGTTTACCCTGCAGCGCTCAACTGTGATTCACTCTCTCCTCCTGTAACTATTTCTGGGAACGCTTCTTGGTACTTGGAGAGCATGCAAACAGGTCACAGGCTCTAGCTCACAGAGTCCACAAAATTGAATTATTCTACAAGGGCTGTGCCCTTGCAGCCCACCAGATCAGCTCTGAAAAAATAGCTGAGTGCATATTCCTGTGCACCTTACCGATTTTTAATTATCACACCTCACAAGGTGATATGTTTCTGCTACAAGGAAAAATTATTATTCGGATTTGAAAACTAGACAGCTCACTTAAAAAATACAATTATCCAAGAATGTGCTAACCCCAGGTAAATTTACAAATGTTTTGATCATTGTCAAAGAGAGTGTAATATGTTTTCTGATTATTTATCATTATCTCTATGTAAATGTGAGAATGATTCAGAAATTATTAATAGTCCGCAGTGGTGCAAAAGTCTCTTGAGAATATCAGATAACAATAATGAAAAGAGGCATAAGTGGTGTGTTCATTTCCCCAACCTCTGCCCCAGGCACTTTGAACTTCCTTAGAGACTTAAAACTTCTTACTTTTTTTATTGACTTTATGCCTTCACTTCTACATCCTATATGGGCTATGTGACATACATTTTGTTACTTTTAATTGAGATATAATTGACATATATTAGGTGTTGGGTTGATACATTTACATATTGCAGTATGACTACCACCTTAACACTGACACCGCCATCACATTCCATAATTATCTTTTCTCTTTTTGCGTGAGAACAATTCAGATCTAGTCTCTTAGCAACTTCGAAGTTTCTAATACAGTATCGTTGACTGTATTGACATGTGTTTTTCTAACTGAAGTTTGTTTGCGCACTTTTGTAATTGTCTTTGAGGTTAACAACAATACTTAATACATTCCCAGTCCAAAATTAGGGGACAGAGTGAGGTAAGATTTATTGAGGCTAACCCAGTAGCAAAGGCTAACCAAGTAGTAGGCACTGTCTTAAATGCCTTACATGTATGAATTTATTTACTCCTTATAACAACCCTGTAAGTCTGCTTATTTGTCCCATTTTATAGAAAAGAAACTGAGGCACTGAGGCCTTGTCCACAGCTGTACAGTTAGATGAATGAGGCTGGGTGATCTGTCTCCATACAGCCCCAAGCACTTTACCACAGACCTTCTCCCATAAGGGATGGCCAACAGACCAGAGTTTACAAATAATATAATCATAAGTGAAAGCTTCATGAAATCATCTTGGCTATGTTTATCATGGTCTTTTCAGCTATGCAGCCCTTTAAGGGTAATCTTACACCCTGGTTAACTCCCTCAGCACTCGTAGATTCTGTTTTAATCACTCCATAGCTGCTTACATTTGGTCTTTTGTTGTTGTTTTTTCATAAACATAATGCACATTGACTTACCCATATTTTAAGTTCTAAAGTTCAGAGACAATGTCTTTTACTATTTGTCTGTTTTCCACAAGAAAAGACATGGAAAAACAAGGATAGAGTAAGCACTGAAAAATGCATACTGAATGAGGTGGATTTAAGAAAGTTAAATAATTTGGTTTTTATTAAGCTGTTTTTTACATCTGCCAAAATGTGTAATCTTCAGATAATTTGTTATCATTGGTTTTCAGTCACATATTAATGCCAACATGCATTTGGGCAATTTGGTCATCTTCTGAGAGACTCACAGAAATTTCTCCAAAGAAGATGCTTAATACGTTCTCACTGATAATATACATATTCTTTAACTAACTTCTTGCTGAAAAAAAAGAAAACAAAAAAAAAACCCAGGTTCCAGATAAAGCTAAATGAGACAGTTGCAGATATTTCCACAAATGCCTAATATTCATGCACAGAATTAGGAAAAGTCAAAGCCTTGCTATTCTACATTAAAATATATTTTTATTACCCAATAAACAAGGAAAATTAAGCTGGTAATTAGTATGAACTTTGTATCTGAGTCACAGATGTCTTCTGATAACTCATATTTAATCCTGCAATTGTCATTGCCAGTAATACATTGAATACTTATTAGGTTTATAGGCACATCATCTTTTTGAAGGGTCTCAGAAGTTGCCCTCGGGTAATCTAGATAGGAGTCAAAAGAAAAAATACATTGCGTTGTTTGGAAAATAGGATAAGAAATCTTAGAAACCAGTGATACATACTCCTTTTTGTTAGAACATGAATTTAATCTTAGAGGTTAGTATGTAATGAAGAGAACTAAAAAATCAAACAGATAATGTTTCATCTATTGCTCTAAAATTTTTTTAAGAAATGAAAGCTAGAAACTCTAAATGTCATATGCTGGAGTATAGCTATTAATATGTAATTTTCCCCTGGGAAGCCCTTCTGTTTTGGTCACGCTCTTCATAATAAGCATCAACACTTTATTTTTCTGCTTTACTTTCTCTTTGAATGAACCCAAACTTGCACCAATGATGTCAAACATATTTGAACAGTGGATCACAACATACCGGTTAATCCTGCATGACAACAACCCATCTGATAACCAGCCCCTATATTGTTCTTCGGAAGCCGTAATACACATCACGTGGAGATTTGCACCTTCCCTGTAGCATAAGCACCACTAACACTTAGTAATATGTGAAGTTTCTGCTTGACAATGTGATCTTTAACATACAGGCACTTATATCACCTGGTACTATGTAAACCTGTGGAAACTGTGAGATAATGAGAGAAATCTTAAAATGGTGAATTTTCTAGTGTTTGAATCGTTTTACTGACTCTTGAAGTCAGACAGTCTTAAAGTATTATAGTTTATATTGGCAGCTGGAAGAATCAAATATTTATTATATTGATAATTAACTCTCTGAGTTAGGAGGAATAGATTGTAATTCACAGAAACTCCAGGCTTTCTGGAGACATCATCCTTAATTAATATCTCTAGATTATGAAACAGTTCTCACACTACACATCCATTTTCCCTATAAATGAGTTGCATTATGTAGGTTTTGATGGCTGAAAGTAGGTCCTTGAATGGAGGATCCAGGGGACGTGTTAGGGGCAACTAAGGAATTTCAGTTAGTAGGGCTTAAGTAGACTAGCAGGCTAGTAGACTTGTCTTGATGCATGCATGCTTGGAAGCATGCGTCATGTTCAGGATAGCTTTGGGAAGAGAGGAGGTGATTTTTAAGTAGCACCACTGGTGGTTATTAAGATGGGAGTAGAACTTCATGGGGGAGGGACCCAAAAAACTCAGTGCATACAGACCAAAGACGAGTAATTTGTCTTAGCATTCAAAATCTTTACCAAGACTGCCTACGCAACCTTACCTCTTACTATGCATCCCTACCTCACCCTTAGTCTCAGTTTTCCCATCTGTTAAATGGGGATAGTAGTGTTAATCTCATAGGGTTGTTCTGAAAATTAAACAGATAATCCATACATAGTACAGTGCTTGGCATCATTTATTAAGTGCTCAATAAATATCAGCCGGCATTCTTCTTCTTCTTCCACTCCTCCAGAAGTAAACTCTGAATTTCTAGTAGACTGCTTTACCCATGTTTGACCAAATACTCCTCATTCCTTTTTATCCCTGGGCCAGTGCTCAGGTGATTCATCCTGTCTGGAGTGTGACCCTCTCCACTTCACCCTACGCCTCCCTTCTCGAATTCCCACTCAAAGTCAGGGTCCTGCTCAAATCTCACTTTTCCCAGGATGGCGTCCTAACCACCACAGCCCCCAGGGGTGGCTCCCATCTCTGAATTCCTCTAATGGCCACAAACGAACAGTCTTTGGAACACCAATTTGTTGTCCCTTATATTGTCGGGTGTCCTTTAAGTTATATGTATAGATATATGCCTTGTCATACCACTTACTAAGCAGCCTGTGCCTTAAAGTAGAGATTGTGGGGTCTGATGCTCTTGGGCCCCCAGATCGCTGAGCAGGAGGTCTTGCAGAGTGGCCTGGTGGAATAAGTAATCAGCTTTGGAGCCAGACAGCACCTGGTTGGGATTCCTGGCCTGCCACTTGCTTGCCGTGTGATCTTGGGCAGTTTACCTTTCTTGAGCCTTAATTTTCTCTTCTGTGAAGTGCAGATACCCTATAGAATTTTTTGAGAATTCGTAGTAATATGTATCAAGCACCTAGCACAGTTCTGGGCACAAGTAAATGCTTAATGATATTGTTGTTATTATACAGAATATATATCAGTAGATACTTCTTAACTGATCAATAGAGAACAGCAAATGCCCACCCTCCTCCCCGCCCCCAAAAGAGGAAAAGACATATATGTTTGAAATTTCAAAGAATATTTTGCCATTTCTAATGAAAATAACAAAACAAGTAGATTAAGCTTCTTTATCTTAAATATCCCAAAGTATTAAACCTCTGTGAACATATAACCATGCGTTCCTTCAATAATTAATGCCACGATTTGTATGGCACTGTCCTAGGTACTTCAAATGAAAAAGTGATTAAGAAAAATCTAAAAGATACAACAAACTAGTGAATATAACAAAAAAGAAACAGACTCACATACAGAGAACACACTAGTGGTGACCAGTGGGGAGAGGGAAGGGGGGAGGGGCGAGATGGGGGCAGGGGAGTAAGAGGTACAACTATTAGGTATAAAATAAGCTACAAGGATATATTGTAGAACACAGGGGATATAGCCAATATTTTATAACTGTAAATGGAGTATAACCTTTAAAACTTGGGAATCACTATACTGTACACCTCTGAATTACATAATATTGTACAGCAGCTATACATCAATTTTTTAAGTCTCTAATTAAAAAAAAGAGAAAAAGTCCTCACCCGCGTCTCTGCTGAGAGAGATGGATGATGGACAGATAAATATACTATATAACGTTAGGAGTGATAAGCGACACAAAGGAAAATAAAGCAATAGACAGTGAGAGGGTGTGGGGAAAGGGGGTGGGAGGGGACATGTATGTCCTCTCCGAAGAAGTGACATTTGATTAGAGCCGTGAATTCAGTGAGGCCAGAAGCCATATGGTGAGAAATAGTTCTAGGCAGAGGAATAGCAAGAGTGAAGGCCCTGAGTTGAAATGAGTTTGACACATTCCAAGAACAGTTAGAAGGCCACTGTGGCTGGAGTAGAGTGAGCTGGAGAAGGAATGATAAGGTCTGAGAGTTCCTAGGGGGCCTTATGGGTGATAATAAGGACTTCGGGCTTTGTTTTCAGTGAAATGGGAAACCGCTGGCGTTTTGATAGGACACTGTTTCTTTATTAAGAAGACTATGAGAGAACATTTCACAGCCATTAGGATGGCTGTTATTTAAAAAAAAAAAAAAAATCAGGTGTTAGTGAGGATGTTGAGAAATTGGAATCCTTGTGTATTGTTGATGGGAACGTAAAATGATGCAGCCGCTGTGGAAAACAGTCTGGCAGTTCCTCAGAAGTTAAACAGAGAGTTACCCTACGATCCAACAACTCCATTTCTGGGTATATACCCAACGAATTGAAGACAGGGGTACATGTACACTGGTGTTCACAGCAGCAATATTCACAATAGCCGAAAGATGGAAACAACCCAAATGCCCATCAGTGGATGAAAGGATATACAAAACGTGGTAACTACATGCAGTGGAATATTATTTGGCCTTAAAAAGTAATGAAATGCTGTTACATGCTACAAAGTAAATGAATCTTGAAAACATTATGCTAAGTGAAATAAGCCAGACACAAAAGGACAAATATTGTATGATTCCACTCATATGAGATACCTAGTTTAGGCAAATTCATAGAGACAGAAAGTACAGTAGAAGTTACCAGGGACTGAGGGGCCAGGAGGATGGGTTATTGTTATACACTGGGAGCAGAGTTTCTATTTAGGGTATTGAAAAAGTTGTGGAAATGGATAGTGGTGATGGTTGTACAACAGTGTGAATGTACTTAATGCCGCTGAATTGTACACTTAAAAATAGTTAAAGAGTAAATTTTATGCTACATATATTTACCATAATAAAAAACAAACAAAAAAGACTATGGAGGGAAAGGGTGTGGAAGCAGAAATTCCAATTAGATGCTGTGGCAGTAAGCCAGATAAGAAATACATGGCTGTGGAGATGGTGAGAAGTATTCAAATTCAGGATGCATGTTGAAAGTAGAGCCAGTAGGACCTTGCTGACAGGTTGTAGATGGAAGAGGATAATCACAAAGGACTCGTAGTTTTGTTCTGAGCCACCAGGAAAACAGTGGTCAATTCCTGAGATAGAGAACACTGGGGAAGGAGCGAGTTTGGGGGAAAATATCACGTATTCACCTTTCAACATGTTAAATTAGATGTCTGATTGACCCATGAGTGGAAGTTCAAGATGTATGAGTCTGGAGCTCAGGGAAGAGAGCCTGCAGAAATAAAAATGGATGGGTGACATGCAAAAAGATGGTCTATGCAGCACACTCTATGAAGCATGGGGGTGAATGTGATCACCCAAGGAGTTGAAAGAGAAGTGATCAGAGGCCTGAGCTCAGGGACCCTCTGGCATTCAGAGGCACATACATGTGAGATGCTTTTCACTAATATTAGCAAGTTTCTGTTAAGCACCTCCTCTACCAGGCACTGTTGTAGGTGACTGGGACAGCAATGCCTAAAATAAGGCAGCCCCGCCCCTGCTAATATTATCTATTGCTCTTGGGCGAGTTATGTAACTTGACTGAACTCCAGATTCCTCATCTGTAAAATGGGCTTAATCATTGAGGTTCACACAAAGCGAAACAACAGTAACTTGAAACATTTCCTGATTATCCACCTGTTTATACAAGGTGTTTTATTTTCATAACTCTAATTCATCTTATAACCCTGCAAGGTAGGTATAAAGTTTAGGGAAGCTGATAAATTTTTCTAAGACACAGCTAAAACTTCATTTTCATTGGCAAGATTCTTACCCGGGTAGTTCTGAACTCACATCTTTCAGTCCATCCAATATTTCAAGCCATTCTAATGTGTAAAATACTCAGCAAGCTGCCTGAGGCAATAGTAAGTGCTTCAAAATATGTTTCTTTCATCCCTTCTTTGTCCTCCCCTCCACTTAAGTGAGTCTCTTTGAAGTCCTGAAAAACAAACTCCTATAATTAAAACCAATCAGAAAAGCAATCACTTAGGTCATCAATATGTAAACTGCCAACTATAAACTTAATAATATCCCTAAACGAATTTAATGAATGTTAATTGACTGAATAAACAAAAACTGTGCATTTGTAGTCTAATTTCCTCTACAAAGTACCTGGCCTTTAGAATTTACAGATTGGACAGCACTTAATGAAATCGCATATGAGCTTTCTTTTATAAACTGCATTCAAGATATCCCTGAAAATACTACCTTAACTTAGTTTATACTACCCTTTTAAATTATTGCTTGTCTGGCAAATGAAAAGAAAGTGCCACTCTGCTGTCTTTTTTTTATGATCCTTATTTATTTATTTTTTTGGCCATGCTTCTTGGCTTGTGGGATCTTAGTTCCCCGAACAGGGATCGAACCCGGGCCCTTGGCAATGAAAGTGTGGAGCCCTAATCACCGCCAGGGAATGCCCTCTGCTGTTTTTTAAACATAAATCTATTGTTTATACGTAGATTAATTTTAATCATTAGTGCCTCCTATCTTGCCACTCTTCCTGGGGACTCTAGGATGGTTCAGGACATTATTATTATCCTGGTCACCCAGGCTAAGCTGCTGGGGTCATTCCTCCCTCTCCCTTATCTGCCATCATCCAGTCAGTTACCAAGAACTGACAGATCTACTTCTGAAATGTCTTGGAATTGGTCCCCTCTGATTCATATTTAAAGACAGTACTTTGGTTCGGCTTAGAATCCACTGCTTAGATGATGGCAGTAAATAGCTCTCTAACTGATAAAGGCTGATTCACTAATGAATCTTATTTTTATAAGCCAGAATTTTCCTCCTAAAACTAAAAAAAAAAAAAAAAAAAAAAAAATCCTGACACTTCCAGGACCTACAAAATACGGTTCATTATAAGGGAACACTCAAAGCCCATGGTATCTGGCTCTGGTCATCCTGTTCTTGTCTCTTCTGCTTTTTCTTTACCACTCACACATTCTTTTAAGACCCACAAGTCAGGGTCCTACATTAAGCTTGCCCTGATCTTCTCAGAATTAGACACTTTCTCCCTTTACTCCCATAGCGCTTTATTATTCCTCTCTTTATCACATATCATTTCTACGGCTTTTATAATTATGATTCACATACATACGTTGGAGCAATTTTTTATTATCTTAACAGCTGGCACCAAGTTCCTGCAGGAAAAACTCCTGTGGTGTAGAAAATGTGCTTTTAGGAATGCTTGGAGGTAGACTGACAGCTGAACCCCACTCCTGCTTCCCGGCCAAGGACTTGGATGTAACCTTAGGCCCAGGGTTTTTAGTAGGGGAAATCTGCCCCGCGTGTGCCAAGGGAAGGAGTTTGTTGTTTTTCTCTTGAATAAAGATGAGATGGGGGTAGAAGAAACCAGAGAAGAGATGAAGGAGAGAGAGAGTGCCAGCCAGATGTACACTTGCCTGAGGCTGGAGGGGACCAGTGAGCAGCACAAAAGTAGCCAGAAGCATTTTATAAATACAGGAACACTTGGAAGAGAAAAACAAAGCTCCAGGAGTGCCTCAACGTCGATAGTAAAAAGGGCTACTGAACTCAGATGAGCGTTTGTGGTTGTTCTTGATGTGAAGATTGAAGAAGGTGCTGATTTTTACATCCGGATTAATGATAGAGGCCAAGATAGCCCTGAGAATATAAACCTCCCAGAAATTTACATACATCTTTTGGGAGTGAGGGTTGGACTTCCACATGTCATATAATTGGTAAATATTTGAGTCCTTTGTCACCTGAGTCAGATAAATATCCAAATCCTACACCTCACCAGATTATAAACTCTCTCAGAATACTTTTGTGTGCCCACTTGCTTTCCTATGGTGAACCCACAGAAAATATTTGTTGTTTTATTTGATTGAATAAGTAGTGTTAAGATGAAAAATACCTATACACCTGACTGCTATTTATTTAAACTCTCATTTTATGGATTTTCTCAGCAGGAAAAAGCCAAGTAAAAAAATACCAACAGTGCAAATGATATTTAATCATCAATGAATATGGTGCACGAGACTTAGTGTTGTCATCTTGATATATTATAGGTTTTCCATCTTACTCTAGGACTGATGTGATGTAGGAGGAAGTGTAAACTGGAGGTCTTAAGTCTATCATTTCCCAGGCATTTAACCATTCTGAGCATCTATTTTCTCCGCTGTTTCTCAGCTCTTAGACTGCCAATAACAACATCTACCCTGCCCAGCTTTCTGTAATTTTTGTGATGATCTTCTAAGTTTATGTATGGTGATATAAAAGTCATTCTTATGCCATCTGCAGTATTTGATAGTACACAGTAAGTTTACTATAAACAGCACAGTACACATTGAGAGGCTACCAATCATATCTAATAATACTCTGGTCCTGAGAGCTGTGGACAGCGTTTTACCAATAATGGAGAAGAGTGAAGTTAGGAAAGTAAGTGATATTTACATGATGCTTGAAAGCTTGCAAAGTTTTTATCTAACCCTTCTTCTTACGTGAAGAAAGATGGGCCAGGGCTGTACTCTTGGTGGATAGTCTGGCTCCGAGATTTTAGTGATATATGAAGTTCTAGGTTAGAAGTTCTAGGCAAATAGCATAGAAATGGCAGAAACATCAGCTCCATAGAAGCAGGCTAAGAGCAAAACTGAGGTTGGAAAGAAAGTGTAAGTATCAGCAAATAGGAACTTAGTAAGGAATGGCTCTTGGTATAAACATGGTTTCATGGAACCCAAGGTAAAGAAGGAGCTCAAGGGCTTCCCTGGTGGCGCAGTGGTGGAGACTCTGCCTACCAATGCAGGGGACACGGGTTTGAGCCCTGGTCTGGGAAGATCCCACATGCCACGGAGCAGCTGGGCCCGTGAGCCACAATTACTGAGCCTGCGCGTCTGGGGCCTGTGCTCCGCAACAAGAGTGGCCGCGATAGTGAGAGGCCCGCGCACCGCGATGAAGAGTGGCCCCCGCTTGCCACAACTAGAGAAAGCCCTTGCACAGAAACTAAGACCCAACACAGCCATAAAAATAAATAAAAATAAAATAAAAAAAAAAAAAGGAGCTCAAAACGCTTCTCAACCTCTTCTATGAGACCATCATTCCCCTGATACCAAAACCAGATAAAGACGAAAGAAAACTACACAATATCCCTTACGAATATAGGCTCAAGAGCCCTTAACAAAATACAAGCAAACTGAATCTAGCCACATATACAGAAGATTATATACCATGACCAAGAAGGATTTAACCCAGGAATGAGGCTGGTTTGACTCATGAAAATCAATCAATATAATACATTATATTAATAGACTTAAACACAAGACCACATGATTATCTCAACTGATGCAGAAAAGGCATTTGATGAAATTCAACATCTTTTCATGATAAAAACACTCAGCAAACTAGGAATAGAAGGGAATTTCTTTAATCTTATAAAGAACATCTATGAAAAACCCGTATCTAACATCCTTAATGGGTGACTGAATAGTTTTTCTAAGATCAGGAGAAAGACAAGGATGTTTATACTCACCAATTTCATTCAACATTCTAGCCAGGGCAATTCAGAAAAAGAAATAAAAGAAATCCAGATTGGAACAGAAGAAGTAAAATTATCTCTATTTGCAGTTGACATGATCTTGTATATAGAAAATACAAATGAATCCCTTCAAAAACTATGAGAACTAATAAACGAGTTCAGCATGGTTGCTGGACATAAGATCAATATACAAAAATCAACTGTATTTCTATCCACTAACAATGAATTATCTGAAAATAAAATTCAGAAAATAACTCCAACACAACATTGTAAATCAACTATACTTCAATGAAAAAGAAAACAATTCCATTTACAATAACATGAAAAAAAAGAAAAATGCCTTGGAATAAATGTAGCCAAAGCAGTACAAGATTGGAACACTAAAAACTATAAAGCATTATTTTTAAAACAATTAACTCTTAAAAGAAAAGACATTCCATGTTCATAGATTGAAAGACTTATTGCTGTGTAAAATGATAGCATTCCACAAAATGGTAAATAAATCAATGTAATTTCTATCTGAACTCCAACTGCATTTTCTTTTGAGGAAATTGACAAACTGATCCTAAAATTCATACGGAAGTAATCTTGAAAAAACAATCTTGAAAAAAAGAATAAATTTGAAGGACTAACACTTTGCAATTTCAAAATTTACCTCAATACTATAAAGTCAAGACAGTGTGGTACTAGGCCAGGTATGCACATATCGATCAATGGAATAGAAATGAGAGTCTAGAAATAAACCCTTACATTTATGATCAATTGCTTTCTTCACAAAGTTGCCAAGACAATTCAATGAGGAAAGAATCTTTTTCACAAACAATGTTGGAATAACTGTGTATCCACATGTAAAAGAATGATATTAGACTCCTTCCTTTTTTTTTATACCATACACAAACTCAAAATAGATCATAGATCTAAATGTAAGAGCTAAATCTGTAAAGATCTTAGGAAAAAGCTATAGGAGTAAATCTTTGAGCCTGAGGTTAGCTAAAGCCTTCTTAGATATAACAGTAAACACACATACAACTAAATAAATATTAAATTGGACCTAACCAAAATTTAAAACTTTTGTGCTTTAAGGATACAAGAAAGTGAAAAGACAACCCATGGATTGGGAGAAAATATTGGCAAATTTTATATCTGATAAGGGACTTGTATCCAGAATATATAGAAATTTTATAACTCAACAATAAAAGGACAACACAATTTATAAATAGGCAAAGTATTTGAATAGACATTTCTCCAAAGAAGATATACAAATGGCCTATGAGCATATGAAAAGATTCCCAACTTCATTAGTCATTAGGGAAATTGCAAATCAAAACCACAATGAGATACCACCTTACATGCACTAAGATGGCTAAAATCAAAAAGACAGACATAATGTGTTGGTGAGGATAAAAAGAAATTACAAGTTTCTCACAGTGCTGGTGAAATTATAAAATGGTGTAGCCACTTTGAAGAACAGTTTGAAAATTCCTCAAATATTAAATATAGAGTTACCATATCATCTAGTAATTCTGCTCCTAGGTGTATGCCTGAGAGAATTTAAAATATATGTCCACACAAAAACTTGTACAGATATTCATAGCAGCATTATTCTTAATAATCAAAAAGTGGAATCAACCCAAATGTCCGTCAACTAATGAATAAAATGTGATGTATCTGTTTAATGGAATATTATTCATCCATTAAAAAGAATGAAGTATTAATCATTTCATGATGTACATAAATCATTATTCTGTACACCTTAAACTTACACAGTGCTGCATGTCAATTATATTTGAATAAAACTGGAAGAAAACAAAGGAATGAAGTATTGATGCATGCTACAACATGGATAAACCTTAAGGACTTTATGCTTAAGTGAATGAAGCCAGACACAAAAAGCCACATATTGTATGATTCTACTTCTATTAAATATCCAGACTAGCCAAATCCATAAAGACAGAAAGTTGGATTAGTAGTTGCCAGGAGCTGGGAGGAGGGGGTGTGTGGAATGACGGTTAAAGAGTATGGAGTTTCCTTTTGGGGTGATGAAAATATTTTAAAACTAGATAGAGAAGATGGTTCCACAACATTGTGAATATAATGAATGCTACTGAATCGTACACTTTATAGGGTGATTTTATGGTATGTGAATTATATCTTAATAAAGTTATTATTAACCAAAAAAAGGAAGAAGGAGCCCAAGGCTAAGAAGTATATTGGACGTATATTGGACATTGAGTCAGGTCTGCATTACTCTAGGTTAATCTTCCTGACAGCTCCACATTTGAAATATGGGAATCTGAAAATCCAAAAGATTAAATGTCTAAGATACCATAACTAATAAATTATAATAAGCTATAATTCATGCATAGATTTCAGATTACAGTCTATGCTTTTCTCTAGGGACCACAACAAAAAATAGGATTCTTGTTTTCTTTTTTTCCTTAAAGATAATAATATGAACTTATTGATCACAAAACTTTAATTTAGAAGTCTGAGTATTAAAATGAAGATTCAAATTTCACATGTTTTTCTCCATTTTTAAGATCAGCATGTTTTGGTTTTTTTTGTTTTGTTTTGTTTTCCTTGTGTACCACGAGTACTTGACCTAGTTCAGAAAGAACTTTATGAGACATACATTTAAGAATGACTTTATAAAATTAAAACTATATTCTTTTGGGTTGGGAGTTGTATAAGTAAAGTGGAGAATAAACACACCAAATCCTAGGCTATTGTGGCTGAGTTTCCTGGTAGCCAAAGCAGAAAAGTAAATAGGGTGGGGATTTTACTTCTGACTATCTGATGAAAAATATATATATACATCAGTGTTACCAAACACATTTTCTTCCATGCCAAATAAAAATTATAACATAGCTCTTTCTCTCTTTCTCCAACGTCATTGGAGAGTGAAAGAGTCCTAGCTTGAGGGGTCAGGAAACAGTGTCTGGTTCCACCTCTGCTACTGTTTAGCTGTATGGGCTTGGCATAAGTTAGTTTAATTAATTTTCTGAGCCTTGGTTTCCTCATCTTCTAAATGTCTTTCAAATATGAATTTGGGTCACATTAATATACCTTCTAACTTTTCCAACATTAATTTGGCAAAGTATTCAAAGATTAAGTTGAGTTTTCAAGACGGAAATAAAAAACAGGTAAAATATTCCCTCCGTTAGATGGGAAGATTTTTGGTTTTCTCCAAAATTCAAATACAGCCACATTTTATGGTAGGAGAAATGCCTATTTGTGGCGCCAGATAGCCCTTTTGGTCAACAAAAACTCAAGTGGGACATTACTAATGAGTTCTACTTGGCCTTGTTATTTTTTTTCTTTTTTAAATTTTAGATGTTTTTCCAAAAATTCAAGTGAATGGTAACCAAATTATTTCAGATAATAGTCACTGTTAGGTAAGAATGGCTAATGATATATATTTTTTTTGAATTTTTGAGTTTTATTTATTGTTTTATACAGCAGATTCTTATTAGTTATCCATTTTATACATATTAGTGTATATATGTCAATCCCAGTCTCCCAATTCATCCCACCACACATCCCCTCCACCACTTTCCCCCCTTGTTGTCCATACGTTTGTTCTCTACATCTGTGTCTCTATTTCTGCCCTGCAAACTGGTTCATCTGTACCATTTTTCTAGGTTCCATATATATATGCATTAATATACGATATTTGTTTTTCTCTTTCTGACTTACTTCACTCAGCATGACACTCTCTAGATCCATCCACGTCTCTACAAATGACCCAATTTCATTCCTTTTTATGGCTGAGTAATATTCCATTGTATATATGTACCATATCTTCTTTATCCATTCGTCTGTCGATGGGCATTTAGGTTGCCTCCATGACCTGGCTATTGTAAATAGTGCTTCAATGAACATTGGGGTGCATGTGTCTTTTTGAATTATGGTTTTCTCTGGGTATATGCCCAGTGTAGGATTGCTGGGTCATATAGTAATTCTATTTTTAGTTTTTAAGGAACCTCCATACTGTTCTCCATAGTGGCTGTATCAATTTACATTCCCACCAACAGTGCAAGAGGGTTCCCTTTTCTCCACACCCTCTCCAGCACTTACTGTTTGTAGATTTTCTGATGATGCCCATTCTAACTGGTGTGAGATGATACCTCACTGTAGTTTTGATTTGCATTTCTCTAATAATTAGTGATGTTGAGCAGCTTTTCATGTGCTTCTTAGCCATCTGTATGTCTTCTTTGGAGAAATGTCTATTTAGGTCTTCTGCCCATTTTTGGATTGGGTTGTTTGTTTTTATAATATTGAGCTGCATGAGCTGTTTATATATTTTGGAGATTAATCCTTTGTCCGTTGATTCGTTTGCAAATATTTTCTCCCATTCTGAGGGTTGTCTTTTCATCTTGTTTGTAGTTTCCTTTGCTTTGCAAAAGCTTTTAAGTTTCATTAGGTCCCATTTGTTTATTTTTGTTTTTATTTCCATTACCCTAGGAGGTGGATCAAAAAGATCTTGCCGTGGTTTATGTCAAAGAGAATTCTTCCTATGTTTTCCTCTAAGAGTTTTATAGTGTCCGGTCTTCCATGTAGGTCTCTATTCCATTTTGAGTTTATTTTTGTGTATGTGTTAGGGAGTGTTCTAATTTCATTCTTTTACATGTAGCTGTCCAGTTTTCCCAGCACCACTTATTGAAGAGACTATCTTTTCTCCATTGTATATCCTTGCCTCCTTTGTCATAGATTAGTTGACCATAGGTGTGTGGGTTTATCTCTGGGCTTTCTATACTGTTCCATTGATCTATATTTCTGTTTTTGTGCCAATACCATATTGTCTTGATTACTGTAGCTTTGTAGTATAGTCTGAGTCAGGGAGTCTGATTCCTCCAGCTCAGTTTTTTTCCCTCAAGACTGCTTTGGCTATTCAGGGTCTTGTGTCTCCATACAAATTTTAAGATTTTTTGTTCTAGTTCTGTAAAAAATGCCATTGATAATTTGATAGGGATTGCACTGAATCTGTAGATTGCTTTGGGTAGTAGAGTCATTTTCACAATATTGATTCTTCCAATCCAAGAACATGGTATATCTCTCCATCTGTTTAAATCATCTTTAATTTCTTTCATTAATGTCATATAGTTTTCTGCATACAGGTCTTTTGTCTTCCTAGGTAGGTTTATTTCTAGGTATTTTATTCTTTTTGTTGCAATGGTGAATGGGAGTGTTTCCATAATTTCTCTTTCAGATTTTTCATCATTAGTGTATAGGAATGCAAGAGATTTCTGTGCATTAATTTTGTATCCTGCAACTTTACCAAATTCATTGATTAGCTCTAGTAGTTTTCTGGTGGCATCTTTAGGATTCTCTATGTATAGTATCATGTCATCTGCAAACAGTGACAGTTTTACTTCTTTTCCAATTTGTATTCCTTTTATTTCTTTTTCTTCTCTGATTGCCGTGGCTAGGACTTCCAAAACTATGTTGAATAATAGTGGTGAGAGTGGACATCCTTGTCTTGTTCCTGATCTTAGAGGAAATGGTTTCAGTTTTTCACCATTCAGAATGATGTTTGCTGTGGGTTTGTCGTATATGGCCTTTATTATGTTGAGGTAGGTTCCCTCTATGCCCACTTTCTGGAGAGTTTTTATCATAAATGGGTGTTGAATTTTGTCAAAAGCTTTTTCTGCATCTATTGAGATGATCATGTGGTTTTTATTCTTCAATTTGTTAATATGGTGTATCATATTGATTGATTTGCATATATTGAAGAATCCTTGCATCCCTGGGATAAATCCCACTTGATCATGGTGTATGATCCTTTTAATGTGTTGTTGGATTCTGTTTGCTACTATTTTGCTGAGGATTTTTACATCTATATTCATCCATGTTATTGATCTGTAATTTTCTTTTTTTGTAGTATCTTTGTCTGGTTTTGGTATCAGGGTGATGGTGGCCTCATAGAATGAGTTTGAGAGTGTTCCTTCCTCTGCAATTTTTTGGAAGAGTTTGAGAAGCATGGGTGTTAGCTCTTCTCTAAATGTTTGATAGAATTCACCTGTGAAGCCATCTGTTCCTGGACTTTTGTTTGTTGGAAGATTTTTAATCACAATTGCAATTTCATTACTTGTGATTTTTCTCTTCATATTTTCTATTTCTTCCTGGTTCAGTCTGGGAAGGTTATACCTTTCTAAATTTGTCCATTTTTTCCAGGTTGTCCATTTTATTGGCATAGAGTTGCTTGTAGTAGTCTCTTAGGATGCTTTGTATTTCTGCGGTGTCTGTTGTAACATCTCCTTTTTCATTTCTAATTTTATTGAGTCCTCTCCTTCTTTTTCTTGATAAGTCTGGCTAATGGTTTATCAACTTTGTTTATCTTCTCACAGAACCAGCTTTTAGTTTTATTGATCTTTGCTATTGTTTTCTTTGTTCCGTTTCATTTATTTCTGCTCTGATCTTTATGATTTCTTCCCTTCTATTAACTTTGGGTTTTGTTTGTTCTTCTTTCTCTAGTTCCTTTAGGTGTAAGGTTAGATTGTTTATTTGTGATTTTTCTTGTTTCTTCAGGTAGACTTATATTGCTATAAACTTCCCTCTTAGAACTGCCTTTGCTGCATCCCATAGGTTTTGGATCGTCCAGTTTTCATTGTCGTTTGTCTCTAGGTATTTTTTTGATTTCCTTTGATTTCTTCAGTGATCTCTTGGTTATTTAATAACGTATTGTTTAGCCTCCATGTGTTTGTGTTTTTTATGCTATTTTTTCCCCTGTAATTTATTTCTAATCTCATAACGTTGTGGTCGGAAAAGATGCTTGATATGATTTCAGTTTTCTTAAAATTACCCAGGCTTGATTTGTGACCCAAGATGTGATCTATCCTGGAGAATGTGCCGTGTGCACTTGAGAAAAAAGTGTAATCTGCTGTTTTCGGATGGCATGTCCTATAAATATCAATTAAATCTATCTGGTCTATTGTGTCATTTAAAGCTTCTGTTTCCTTATTAATTTTCTGTCTGGATGATCTGTCCATTGATGTAAGTGAGGTGTTACAGTCCCCCACTATGATTGTGTTACTGTCAATTTCCTCTTTTATAGCTGTTAGCAGTTGTCTTTTGTATTGAGGTCCTCCTATGTTGGGTGCATATATATTTATAATTGTTATATCTTCTTCTTGGATTGATCCTTTTATCATTATGTAGTGTCCTTCCTTGTCTCTTGTAACATTCTTTATTTTAAAGTCTATTTTATCTGATATGAGTATAGCTACTCCAGCTTTCTTTTGATTTCCATTTGCATGGAATATCTTTTTCCATCCCCTCACTTTCAGTCTGTATGTGTCCCTAGGTCTGAAGTGGGTCTCTTGTAGACAGCATATATATGGGTCTTGTTTGTGTATCCATTCAGCAAACCTGTGTCTTTTTGTTGGAGCATTTAATCCATTCACGTTTAAGGTAATTATCGATATGTATGTTCCTATGACCATTTTCTTAATTGTTTTGGGTTTGTTTTTGTAGGTCCTTTTCGTCTCTTGTGTTTCCCACTGAGAGAAGTTCCTTTAGCATTTGTTGTAGAGCTGGTTTGGTGGTGCTGAATTCTCTTAGCTTTTGCTTGTCTGTAAAGCTTTTGATTTCTCTGTCGAATCTGAATGAGATCCTTGCCGGGTAGAGTCATCTTGGTTGTAGGTTCTTCCCTTTCATCACTTTAAGTATATCATGCCACTCCCTTCTGGCTTGTAGAGTTTCTGCTGAGAAATCAGCTGTTAACCTTATGGGAGTTCCCTTGTATGTTATTTGTTGTTTTTCCCTTGCTGCTTTCAATAATTTTTCTTTGTCTTTAATTTTTGTCAATTTGATTACTATGTGTCTCGGCATGTTTCTCCTTGGGTTTATCCTGCCTGGGACTCTCTGCACTTCCTGGGCTTGGGTGGCTATTTCCTTTCCCATGTTAGGGAAGTTTTCAACTATAATCCCTTCCAATATTTTCTCTGGTCCTTTCTCTCTCTCTTCTCCTTCTGGGACCCTGTAATGTGAATGTTGTGTTTAATGTTGTTCCAGAGGTCTCTTAGGCTGTCTTCATTTCTTTTCATTCTTTCTTCTTTATTCTGTTCCGTGGCAGTGAATTCCACCTTTCTGTCTTCCAGGTCACTTATCCGTTCTTCTGCCTCAGTTATTCTGCTGTTGATTCCTTCTAGTGTATTTTTCATTTCAGTTATTGTATTGTTCATCTCTGTTTGTTTGTTCTTTAATTCTTCTAGGTCTTTGTTAAACATTTCTTGCATCTTCTCGATCTTTGCCTCCATTCTTTTTCTGAGGTCCTGGATCACCTTCACTATCATTATTCTGAATTCTTTTTCTGGAAGGTTTCCTATCTCCACTTAATTTAGTTGTTTTTCTGGGGTTTTATCTTGTTCCTTCATCTTGTACATAGCCCTCTGCCTTTTCATCTTGTCTATCTTTCTGTGATTGTGGTTTTTGTTCCACAGGCTGCAGGATTGTAGTTCTTCTTGCTTCTGCTGTCTGCCCTCTGGTGGATGAGGCTATCTAAGAGGCTTGTGCAAGCTTCCTGATGAGAGGGACTGGTGGTGGGTAGAGCTGGCTGTTGCTCTGGTGGGCAGAGCTCAGTAAAACTTTAATCCACTTGTCTGCTGATGGGTGGGGCTGGGTTCCCTCCCTGCTGGTTGTTTGGCCTGAGGCAACCAAACACTGGAGCCTACCTGGGCTCTTTCATGGGGCTGATGGCGGACTCTGGGAGGGCTCATGCCAAGGAGTGCTTCCCAGAACTTCTGCTGCCAGTGTCCTTATCCTCATGGTGAGCCACAGCCACCCCCTGCCTCTGCAGGAGACCCTCCAACACTAGCAGGTAGGTCTGGTTCAGTCTCCATTGCGGTCACTGCTCCTTCCCCTGGGTCCCAATGTGCACACTACTTTGTGTGTGCCCTCCAAGAGTGGAGTCTCTGTTTCCCCCAGTCCTGTCGAAGTCCTGCAATAAAGTCCCGCTAGCCTTCAAAGTCTGATTGTTTAGGAATTCCTCCTCCTGTTGCCGGACCCCCATGATGGGAAGCCTGACGTGGGGCTTAGAACCAGTCCAGTGAGTGGACTTATGTGGTATAAGTGTTCTCCAGTTTGTGAGTCACCCACCCAGCAGTTATGGGATTTGATTTTATTGTGATTGCACCCCTCCTACCATCTCACTGTGGCTTCTCGTTTGTCTTTGGGTGTGGGGTATCTTTTTTGGTGAGTTCCAGTGTCTTCCTGTCGATGATTGTTCAGCAGTTAGTTGTGATTCCAGTGCTCTCGCAAGAGGGAGTGAGAGCACATCCTTCTACTCCGCCATCTTGAACCAATCTGGCCTTGTTATTTATATATACCTGTATGAGCAATTAAAAACTGTTTCAATAATTTATGTAAGTACCAGATAGTTAACTGATATAATTTCAGTGCTCTTTAATAAAACAAATCTCTAGTGGAACATAGACCTGGTTAATGACAAGCGTAAAATAGATGGAGGCTGTGTGGATGGTCATGTGAAAAGTTTATTTGTGGTTCCCTTACAATACCTCATTAGAATTGTATATTTGGAACAATTTATGTATGTTTTAATATTTAAGACACAGAGTCTTATTATATACTGTCCTTGCCTAGGGTATATCCAAACAACTACCTTAAGACTGAATCTGCCTTATAAGAAGATCCTTCTGATATGGAAAAATTAACCTGTTTATATCAAATTCTGCCCTAGAGCAGTGTTATGGTGAGACTCCAGTGTGTGCCCTTGGGAACGTCCTCATGGGGCGGACTGTGTTTCCCAAGTTCCTTTCTCTCTTCCTTTCCCGTCACCCTTTCCAGCACCTACTGATATGCCAGCTTCTAGAGAGGCATGCATGTGACCACATCTTCATTCTTGAGGAGTTTAAAGTTTATCTTTAATGAAATAAGGAGAACTTATTTTTCTAACTTAGCGCAATTCTAGAGGGTCTCAAAATCAGAGGGGTTCAAGGGCCACACCAATAAGATAAATGCATAGTGCTGTCCTTATAAGGCAACAGGGAGTTGTAGGACTCGTGCCAACCTGGGGAGGACAGTGCCTACCTTAAAGGCATTCTGATTAATTAATCCTGTTCAGATCTAGAAAGTATTTTTTTTAGGTTTAAATGATCCATCAAGCTATATCTCCTGGCATGAAACATAATTTAAACCCCAATGTTTCCTGAAGAAATTCTGTGGAAACGTTCTTCTGAATATTTCAGTAAGTTATATGTCTTCTGTTCCATGTCCAGTGTAAGTCAGAAATCCACACTTGTGGGAATTCCCTGGCATCCAATGGTTAGGACTCCGTGCTTTCACTGCTGTGGACCCAGGTTTGATCCCTAGTTGGGGAACTAAGATCCCACGAGCCGCGAGGTGCAGCCAAAAAAAAAAAAGAAAGAAAACAAAAGAAATCTGCACTTGTTTCAGGACCCTTGTTCCATTCGGCATTATGAATTGATTTTATGGGGAAAAGTCTTTACAATGCTTACAGTGTTCCCCCAAAAGAAACTTTTGAATAGATATTGCATATCTGAAATGGATCTTTTTTGTTAACAAATAATCCTCTCTCAACTTGTAATATCAATTCATCATAAAAGTTTGATAGTATAAGCAATCACAGCAAATGCCATTAATGATTCACTTTTGTCTGTTTATCTATTTTACTTTTTTGCTTACACAGCTTATGATTTTACTTACTTGCTAAAATATGATGAATCAGGAAAACAGCAGAGCCTGTAACAGTTCTGATTATTTTAATGGTCCTAGATAGTAATGAAAAATACTTAGTAGCAGCTGTTATTTTTAAGGAAAATCATGATATACTATGAATCTATCTGCAGACCCACCTAAAAAAACTTCATTGGTAAACCCATTATATTTTAATTAGTAGGAGATTTCATTTATTAGAATAATAATTAGAAATACACTTGGACACATTCTGTTCATATGAAAAAGTGTCAAATTCTAGTGGAATGTATGCCAGGATTGAGCTTTGGGACATGTTTCAGCAAATTATTACTCTTGATTTATACATTTTGTGAAATGGATTTATTTTTTTTGAATCCAGATTTGAATGTAAAGTGGTGTATAATGTTTTAGTCACAGCTTCTGGAGAGATTGGCAACTACTAATCTTACAATTTCAAATCTGCTCAAAAGTAGTTTTCTGTAGGAAACTATGGGCAGGAATGAAGGAGGTGAATCTGTGAATCAGTGAATCTGTGCTGCCTTGGAATGTAGCTTCTGGGGACCGGAGGGTGAATGTATCTAACGCCTTTTCCCTAATTCATGTCATAGAAAAGGCACTGACATGGTTTGATGGAAGCTAGATAGAGTCTGTGATAGTACGGAAGAGAAATATAAAGATTCCTGCTTCTGAGAGCCATCTGCTGGCTAAGACAAAGCCTGCAAAAAACCCACAAATGTCTGGCTTGTCCACGTGAATAGAATCTCAATTACTAAGATTTATGTAACTCCGATTTAACTGAAATTCTCATCAACTCTTTTTTCGGCATGTGGCCTCGATATTTTTTTTTATATCTTTATTGGAGTGTAACTGCTTTACAATGGTGTGTTAGTTTCTGCTGTACAACAAAGTGAATCAGCTATATGTACACATATAGCCCCATATCCCCTCCCTCTTGAGCCTCCCTCCCACCCTCCCCATCCCACCCCTCTAGGTCTTCACAAAGCATCGAGAGCTGATCTCCCTTGCTATGCAGCAGGTTCCCGGTAGCCATCCATTTTAATTTGGAAGTGTATATATGTCAATGCTACTCTCTCACTTCGTCCCAGCTTCCCCGTCCCCCGCTGCGTCCTCAAGTCCGTTCTCTACGTCTGTGTCTTTATTTCTGCCCTGCCCCTAGGTTCATCAGTACCGTTTTTTTAGATTCCATATATATGCATTAGCATATGGTATTTGTTTTTCTCTTTCTGACTTACTTCACTCTGTATGACAGACTCTTGGTCCATCCACCTCATTACAAATAACTCAATTTCATTCCTTTTTATGGCTGAGTAGTATTCCATTGTATATATATATGCCACATCTTCTTTATCCATTCATCTGTCGATGGACATTTAGGTTGCTTCCGTGTCCTGGCTATTGTAAATATTGCTGCAATGAACATTGTGGTACATGTAGCTTTTTGCATTACGGTTTTTTCAGGGTATATGCCCAGTAGTGGGATTGCTTGGTCATATGGTAATTCTATTTTTAGTTTTTTAAGGAACCTCCATACTGTTCTCCATAGTGGTTGTATCAATTTACCTTCCCACCACCAGTGCAGGAAGGTTCCCTTTTCTCCACACCCTCTCCAGCATTTATTGTTTCTAGATTTTTTGATGGTGTGGCCTCGATATTTCATTCTCAACGTGGTGTTTGATTTACTAACAAGGAAGTAGTTCTTGCTTCCGTCTCTTCTGTGGCAGAAGCTGATTCAGAATTCCTGTAGGTGATATTTATGTCCTGTTGAAAACGATTTTAAAGCAAACTTTGGAAAACAGTACAAAATATACTCTTAAGACTGAGTGTTCCCCCTTCCCTTAAGGTAACTCTGTCATGCAACCAACTCTAAATGCTTTTTAGTACAATTGTAAATAAACTAAAATGGCAGGGAAGGAACTAGTTCTGTGGTCTTGATGGTCAAGGAAGACTTAATCGCATACCGCTGCCAAACTCAGTCTTCTAAAAACATGTCCCTGGAAGGAAATATATATTTTACAACAACCTTAAGACAGTATTTTTTAAGGTAGATTAATAGTAAGTAATTATACTGAGTACCTCTACTGGCAGTATTAATAAAACAGTTTACCTTAAAATTCTCAAGAGAAAAGTATATTATAGCAGGCTACGTTTAAGAATGCTTTTATGTGCTGTTGTTTTCTATAATAGGATTAGAGGGGAAATTTAAATGATACAGATTATTTTGTTGCTTTTTCATATTGTGTTATATGCTGGTTTATATTCCTGTTTACCTGAGTCAACAGAACATATTAACTAGTATTGGGTTCTGGAGTCAATCCACCACTTGGGTTCAAATCCTGGTGTGGTCACCAACTTTGTTTTGGCCTAGGTCTTAACCTCTCTTTGCCTCAGTTTCCTCATCTAGTACTAGAGGTACTAATAATATTGACCTCCGAGAGTTGCTTTGAAGCTTAAAGCGTTTAGAGCAGTGCCTGTCACATGGTAAGCATTCTGTAAACGTCAGCCATCATGGTTATCCTCAGCCATCCTCCTTGGCGTTCTGTTGAGATGATAAGATGTGAATTTGCTGAAGCACCTTCTATCCCTCTGTTTTCTGCTCTTGTTTTAAAATTTAGGATGTGTGTGTCCTCCCTTCCCAGCCTTAAACGAATGTCCTGGCTTTTTTTTTCTAACTCCTATAGAAACTCCAATTTCAGTGAAGGGCATCTCATCACACTCAGGTCACACGTGACAAATGGCCTTTTATTACGTGCTGATTACAGTTAACCTTCATTTCTTTCATGGCAGCCGTGTGGTGCCTTTTATTTAAATAGAGCTGTTCCTGGATATGAGTTTTCGAGCCTCTCTGGGTTTAATTCTAATTTAACTTGCCATTCCAAGTGGGACTATTGTGTAACTGAAGGCGTGATGCACCCATTTGTTTTCTCTACGCCTAATTATTACAACGCAGTGCCTGTGAGGCCCCCTCGGGCATTCATTCACTTTTCTAAATGGTGGAACCTTCTGGGGAAGGGAGTGGGCCTTTAGTTATTGTTCTTTTGAACTTCATGGGTATGTTTATTAGTGCAGTGTCTGGGAACACACTAGCAACTCTTTTACCCTGACCATTTTCATCGTACCGGGCTTATTACCAAGGATTATTGGAAGAATCCTCTGCTGGCGTAGGCAGTAGTTTCTTACGCATTTCCATTCTTCAGAACAAGGCCAACTTTTGAAGCACACAAGTCAGTGTGCGTGCATTTGAGGATACCTGAAGTGCTTTGGGAACAAAGGGCACATGGCTTTCAGAAAGCATAGGAAGGGCAGAATAGAAACACCCAACATGTAATTATAGCTATTCTGTTACCAAATACCGTGCTTTTGAGCCCCAGAGTGAGACGGGACAGGTTGAGTTAGAATCATTCCTTCACCCTTTCGCGCTCACCTAGATGCTTACCCAGGATCAAAGGGGAGCTTTTTCTTTCATTCACCAGCATCTTGTACGTGTTCAGAGGGATCTCAGCAGTCTCCCACTGAGAATTTTAATTGTAAGCCATGCTTTAGAATGCCATTCTCTTGAACTTAGAGCAAAGAACCAAGACACTTATATGTACATGTGGTTTTTTATTTTTTTAAACTTTTTTTTTTTAATAAATTTATTTGTTTTTGGCTGTGTTGGGTCTTCGTTGCTGCGAGCGGGCTTTCTCTAGTTGCAGCGAGCAGGGGCTACTCTTCGTTGCGGTGCACGGGCTTCTCATTGCAGTGGCTTCTCTTGTTGCGGAGCATAGGCTCTAGGCGCGCAGGCTTTAGTAGTTGTGGCGCACGGGCTCAGTAGTTGTGGCTTGCGGGCTCTAGGTGCTTGGGCTTCAGTAGTTGTGGCACACGGGCTTAGTTGCTCCGCGGCATGTGGGATCTTCCCGGACCAGGGCTCGAATCCGTGTCCCCTGCATTGGCAGGCGGATTCTTAACCACTGCGCCACCAGGGAAGCCCTGTACATGTGGTTTTAATGGTTACCCAGAATCCCAGATATTCAGTAGCCACTTTGTATACTATAGCGTTTAAAACATGAAATTTAGGGAAATGAGAGTAAGAGTGGGAATTGAGTGACCATTATTGGAAGATTTGCAGTCAAAGGATCCTGGTAAGGATTAATTAACCAATTAAAGATTCATTAATTAGTTGATTATATTAAATTAAAAATTAGGAATACCTGACTTAATACACTCTTCCATTCATCCACCTATTCATTCATTCCATTTAGCAAACATTTCTTATATGCCCACAATGTTCTAGGCTCCAGAGACACAAAAATACTTGGTACCAGCACCGTGACTATCAGATTTCCTGCCATGGACTTGGCGTGGCCAAACACCCAATCCACAATTGTCTTCCACCTACGGTGCCCCCTAACTGTAGGATCATGCCATGGGCCCCAGTACAGCAGCAGTCCTCTGTGACGCTGGTTTGTCCTCTCCTCTTCCTGTGTTCTTTAAGCTCTTCTGCACTTTTTATTCTTTTTCACTTCAGCCCCACTTACCTTCCTGCCTTTCCACAAAGAGATCAAATAAGTTCTGAAAGGTACAGGCTAGCCTAAGGTTCTTTGATATCTTCTGAGGATGTCTCTACCATTTAAAAAGGGGAACCAGGGAAAATTTTACCCACTGAATATCATTTTAAAGCTAGTTTTTGCTGGGTCCAGCTATTCATTGCACATACCTTTTTAAAAATTATTTTTATCATCATCGTCATCTTTACACAAATACCTTTAGGTGGTTGTTCTTCATAATGTCCTAAAACATTTCACTTTAAAATGAGGGAAACCAGGGTATGAAGTTTTGTAGAACATTAAGGCCATCCACCTAACCTGTCTTCATTTAACGTAAATTCAGAAATCTGAGTGCAGTAATTTTATACCATTCTATAGCCCTTGCTTTCCCTTCTCTGCCTGCCATATAGTTCAGTAGTTGATTGACTATATAGCAGCATTACTTCAGTCCCTTAAAGACCTACTTAGTAGTTACTTAGTTTTTTATTTCAGATTTATTTTTCACTTTTCTCTGTATACATGTATATATAGCAAAATAAATAGCTAAAGTCAACTATGGGCAAACAATATGTGTGTGTGATTATGCTTAGTTACATTTAGACTTCTGCATATTAGTGTGTAGAAGTTATTGTACAAAACAAAGGGTTCTTATTATAGACTTTAAGTTATAATTTGAAGGAAACAAATACCATATCATATTCTCAATTTAAAAGATGTCAAACATACCACAACGTGAAAGTTTCCATTTTTGAGGGCCCCCAGAGACAAGATCCATATTTGTTTTTATGACTAGATATTCAAGAAGTGAATTACTGTTGCCCTATTATCACACACACACAGTATTAATTATTTGCAAAAATCACAGCCTATGCCAGAACATACCTTGTTAGGAGTGACTAAAGCTGTTCTCTCATGGGCAGACCTGTCACACTATTTTGACTCTTTTCACAATAGGCTCCGATCCCTACAACTGAGTCAATGGTGTGGAAAACCACAAATCCGTATTGAGTGATAAGAAGGCTGAAAAAGTGGCTTAGCTGTCCCATATGTTCTTTCCTTCAACTACTAGAAACCTTGCACAAAACTGTTTAAGATACTAGTAGATAAACATCATTTATATTTGATCTTATCTAATAATGTGAAGCCTTGGCTACTGAATCTGTTATTTGTACAAGTGAAAAGATCCACTGAAAACCTAAAAGGCACGTACATGGAAGGAGACATTCAAAACAAGTTCACTGGAGCAATGTTATAGTGAAATATTAGAAATAATTTATATGTCCATCACCTAGGAAATGGATTTTAAAATGCTGGGATGATATTCTTTGGACTACTCCCGTATTTCATCTGAGTCAAGGATCAACCAACTACAGCCCATGGATCAATTACAGCCCACTATTTGTTTTGTAAATAAAGTTTTATTGGAACATAGCCATACTCATTTGTTTATATATTTACCTATAGCTACTTTCATGCTACAATTGCAGGGTTGATTTGTTACAACATAGACTGTATGACTCTCAGTCAAAATAAAATATTCACTATCTAGCCCTTTACAGAAACAATTTACCAACTCCTGATCTAGGTTAAAACACCATCTGTTGTAAAATACACCATTACTTTATATACCACTAAGAAAGAAAAAAAAAATATGTCAAACTATGACAAGCTGTCAAATGTCAGAAGCATCCTGCTTTTAGAGACATTAAAATATTAAAATATTCATCTTAGAATCAATGAACTGTGGTATATAGCATTTCAAATAAACAATACAGTGTATCAATATGAACAGATCTCAGATCCTCGGTGTCAAGTGAACAAAAGTCAAGTGTAGAACAATTTGCAGAATGATGTGAACAGCATATTATTTATATGTCTCTTAAAAGACACCAAACAATATAATGAGTTTCCATGAATGCAGATATATATCAGTGAGCATGATTTAAAAGAATTGGAAGAATTTAAAGAAAGCTGATGATAGAGGTTTTCCCTGGGAGGAGAAGGGACCAGGATAATGATAGAAGGGGGGAGGGGTATCTCTATCTGTTGTGTTCAGGTTTTTCAAGGATTGATTTATTAATAGAAAGGAATTTTAAAAAGCATCAAAGCATGGAAAACCTGGAAAAAAGTAATGTCAAAGTATTAATAATGGTAAATTTTTTATAGTAGGAATATGGGTGATTTCTTTTTTTTAGTGTATTTCACTGTAATTTTCAAGAACTTCATGAATAACTAAAGACGATGAGTCATGTTCTTCATTTCTATCTCAATCAAAAGAGATTAAGGTTGGAAGAAGTACATGTTAATCAGTTACCTGACATTACAAACTAATCCTGTTTTTCTACTGTGGCATTAAGGTTAAACAATGTACAAGTCAGGGCCAAATTTCATAGTTAAAACTTTTTTTCATAATGTGGTACAGCTAATCTTTCAATACAGTGAACTTTATTCCTCACCGTGAAAAACCACCACCAAGAAAAGTCAAATGTCAGGTGCATTTTACAGAACTGAAAAAGCTTGTCATGAGTCATGTTATTGATGTACTGATGTCATTTCTTTCAACCCGACCTTACTTGTTTTGAAATTACGTTGTGATTTTACACGATTTTATATGTTGTCACATGCAGTTCAGACCCTCATGTTACTTATTAAATGCATTCATTTTGTCATTTGTCTATGGCAGGTCTTCCTAAAATATTCTCTGTAAGTGTCTTCACAAGTTCAAAACTTTGAGGGATAGTTTTAACACCGCCAGATTATTTCTTTTGATGATGGGGATCTACTCACTCACCACTGCTTTCATTTAGTTTTTGTTTTTGTCATTTTGTTGTTATTTTAAGCATGTCTTTCTCTCCCTAAGAGTGTTTCATCAAAAATAGGTCTAGCTGCCTGCCTTCAAGATTAAGAAATGAAATGTGTCCCAGAAGGTGACAGCGGGAAATGTGGACATGGGACCTTGGGTCTGTATGAAGCTGCAGACTATGAGCCTCAGGTCTCATGGCACTGGAACCAAACAGAGTGCTGTACTGCTCACCATTTAAATCTACTTTTTCTTTTTCCAGTTCAATCTCACCATTTAGTATTGAGAGCACAAGACGCCAGAGAAGGTCTGAATCCCCAGACTCCAGAAAACGGCGTATCCACAGATGTGATTTTGAGGGATGCAACAAAGTGTACACAAAAAGTTCTCACCTGAAGGCTCATCGAAGGACACATACAGGTACAGCTCTTCAGGGCTTCTTACCTGAGGGTCGCTGAGAGTCCAGAAAGGGCCAGCTGCTTGGCTTTGGAGCCATGAGTGTGCTGGAATGTTCTGTGCTCACCCATCATATGTGCATCATATGTTCCTTTCTGAGTGGAGTACATTCCCTCTCTCAGTTGAAAAAAGGCCTAAGTCTTCGTGAAGTTTAGCAAGCAAAGAAGTATTTCTTCTGTGTCGTAAGGACTTTTAAAATAATAGTATGAACACAGTGGTCTAGTCTTTTTCATAATCAGCGTTGCCACTTAATCATTGTCTAGTTATTAGGTTTTAAAATGTTCACATAACATACCAAACAAGCTGAACAAAATCATTCTCTTAAAGTTATCGTTTTCACCACCACTTAGATCATGTTTTTCTCCCCTTGATCTCATCCCCCAAATAACCAAACAGATAAACCTCCCCCCCAAAAATGAAATAAGATTGACATATACATAGCACTGTGAGAAGTTTAAAACAATACTTCCACATGATTCCATTTGATCTCACTGGTATTTTTTTGTATAAGGAGAGGATTTTTCGTATTCACAGTTTGCAAAGAAGGAAATTGAGATCACAAGTGATTCACTGACTTTGTCACCATCCATTCACCCATGAGCCTACCCAGGAGAGAAGCCAGTGACTCTTCACTTAGCTCCCTACCCACCACATCCATCCTCTACCCTGTGTGTCCCTCACCTGGCAACCCCTGGCTTCCTTGCCTTCTGGATCCCATTGGCTACCATCAATGGGAGGCCCTGGGAAGAGACCAAAGGTGGAAGGAGGGACCCCCAATTACAGAACCTTTTGGTCAGAAAAGTGACTGGTGACTGGAATGTGTGAACCTCAAAGAAGCAGAGAGAAGAGAAATTCATTCACACGCATTCCTGGTAGCAACGTGCTATAGAGCCAGTAACTATCCTCGACAGGAATCAGCCTCCAGCACCTGCCTCTATCTGGGAGCTTCACGTGTAACAGGCTCCTGTGGGCCTGCGTAGATCGTGCTCCCATCTCAGATACATTAAGATAATCACACTGTAGAAACTGTTTCTCAGCTGAGGTAGCAAAATCATTTAAATCGTCATTCTTTGCCATTTATTGAGTCATGTTCTTACATCAGATTATTTGAAAGCTGCTTTACAGAGACTTTCATGACTCTGATCGTTAAGATGGGACATGCTTTTGTGTGTGTGATGAAGTTGTAGCACGGGATGCTTGCCTGAAGTCAGAAAAGCTTTATAGAATCTGGAGTTTACTTCTGCTTATCTAATACATTAATACTATTACTATTTCTAAGGTAATTCAACGCAGTGTGCAAACTGTCGCTTCCATCTTTCCTCCCTGTTCCCAATCCTTATCCCTTTTCTACTTAATTCCAGATTCTTTCCTCTCCATTGATCCAGAGCTTTCCCAGGAGAGGTTTTCATCTATTTCTTCGGCACTATTTTTGAATCAATTTTCTTTCTTTCTTTTTTTTTTTGGATCTGAAAAATGAAGCCATTTAATATTTAAGTTAAGTTTGTATTGAAGTTAGTTGATTTACAATGTTGTGTTAGTTTCAGGTGTACAGCAAAGTGATTCCGTTTTACATACACATATATCTTTTTTTTTTTCAGATTCTTTTCCCTTAAAGGTTATTACAAAATATTGAGTATAGTTCCCTTGCTATATAGTAGGTCCTTGTTGGTTATCTATTTTATATAGAATAGTGTGTCTTCGATTTTCTCATTAAGGCCAAGAATGCGTATAAAGGCATGAAAGTTGAATAAGCATGTTTCATCCTATCAGTAGACAGTGAACACAAATCAGAGGAGTAAGTATGATCAGCTCATATTACTGACTTCTTATGGGAGCATTTCAGTTAAAGAAAAAAAAAGAATGATCTTTCTTCAGTGAATCCTCGTATATTTTGAGTTACTCCTATTTTCCTTGAACTTTCCAAAATACTTATTATCCCCGTTTTCACACAGGCACCCTCTATTTCATTTATGCAAGTGATGAACAGTGAAAGAGAGGAAGAGGTTTAATGAGGTACTATTAAAGGATTTAATGTTATGGCATGATACGATTGCATCTTATAGGTTTTAATATAGATTGTGAAAGTGGGGGAGACGTGATGTGTGCATTATAATTCAAAGCGATATAAACCTTTAGTGCTGAAGCAGAAGTAATTAGTTTGGCTTATTAATAAGATGAAATCATCGACTCCTAGGGTCCGAATGGACCTTATATGTCACCAAGTCTAGTTTGTTTCCTAGTTAGAGGGATCCTTGGGTGTCATCTTTCGCAGAGAATCAGTCCCTATACTATGCAGTATTCTGCACACTTAGCATATTTTTTCTTTCATTTGATCCACACAATAACCAGTGTCATTATCTCCTTGGTATGATGTGACTCCCGGTCAAGTCTTATTTCCCATCTCTCCTTAAATGCCTCGCGTGACAGAGAGCTTTTTCTTGTGCAAGACAAGTTGGGTGACATTTCTGAGGGCAGAGTCCTCGTCTCTTACAGCATTGAGTTGTCTCGTATGGCGTTGTTTGGCTCCCGTTGTCTCATTGTTCAAGGGAATCGCTCCAGCCATCACAGTGTAAATTTCACTTCCGGGACCCTGGTGCTCCTCTCAGCCCTGTCATGAACCACTGGTATCTTCATCTCTCCAAGCCAGACACCCGCGGTTCTCTCAGCCACGTTTTCCTGGGTATATGCCAACATATCACAGTATCTTTTAAAATTTTCACACCACAAATTGAGGGAAGAGCTCTTGTTAATGGACGTCTCTTAATAGATGTAAAGATAATGTTAAGTCTTTTAGCAGTTGACTCTGTTAGGTCATCTAAATCAAAAACTGCTGAAAACTGGATCTTCCCACCCCCTGTACCGATAACGGATTTCTTTTCAACTTAAACGTGCGGTGTTGTATTTGTCATTGAACCTGTCCCTCAGATGATGGCTCCCTTGGGAATAGTGGGTTTCCCGTCACTGAGGTGTTTTGCCCCAGGCTGGATGACCTCTTGTGGGAGATACAGGACAGAGTCATTACTATGAGGGCTGCACATACCCTGTCAAGTCTGGGAAATAATTATACTGCATCCATTTTATTGACTTGGGCTCATTATTCTAATAAATTGAAAAGATTTTGGAGCGCTCCCTGCCCACCTTGCTTTTACTTTTTTAGCTTTCTCCTTCAGCTTCTCCATTTTTCCAAGTACTGAGTAGAACAGGTTCAAGGAAAAAGCCCTGAGATGCGATGTTGGAGACTTCCATCCAAGTGGGTCTTAATTTATTAACTTATAGCTAAGAATCCACTTAGTCGTCCTAATCCAATCCATGTTTCTTGATCTCACAGCTGCATCCAAAAGTCCTTGTGAAATTCCTGCTCCAAACCCAGATATGCCAAATTCATCCATCCACTTAGCAGAGAAATACTTACTCTGCTCAAGGCAGAGTCTCCTAAACTACCAGTCAAATAAGAGTACTTTTAAAAAGAAAGAATGAAATTTGCTTGATTTGCTGCCACTGGTTCAAAGTGAGCTCATACTGGTTTCTGATTTATAATTACATGCAAGATTTCATAACTTCGGGTTCAAAGTAAAATCAACACTAGTTCTATAGGGATTCAGGTTGACTTGCTTTGATTTTAATAAATATCTTCTTAGCCTTACCTTTGCTTCAGGCATATTGAGTAAGTTATTTATGTGTGACCAGTAATAATGAATGTGAAGTTTGGGATTATAACAGATGACTTATGAGAACTACACACGCGATGGGAGGTGAGCAAGGGGCAACAAGACACTTTCTTTGAGAAAGTCACGTTAATTCTCCCTTTAACACTTGATCTTTTGTGCTTTATTAGTACATGATCAGTCATCTGTTTAGGACTTATACGTACAGTAAATTAAACATATTTGTAGGAGCGTGAAAGAGGATCATTTTCTATGTATTAACAAGGAATTTAGAGTAAAAAAAAAAAAAAGACATGCTGAAGAGTACCTTTTAAAAATAATTAAATATCGTTTCATAAATGTGCAGTTTAGATAATAACATAAAGGTTTGACCAAATATTTTTAAATGCCTACTAACACCTGTCTGTGGTAAGCTGTTTAAGGCACGTTCAATAGAAGGAAAAAAATATATCTCGGTCATCGCATCCACCCCTTTGTCAGCAGGTACGTTATTCCTACTCACTGGTCTAAATTGTGTGTTTCCTCTGCATGAAGCAGTGTGCAGTGTATTTAAATGAATATGCAGTGTATTGAAATTAAAGGTCATTTAAATCTCTGCTAAACATAACTACTATGTATTAATACAATGAGTTTCCCTCACTTTAAGAATTTTATTACTTATTAAGTGATCTAAATATGAATTTTAGAAAAAAATGGTTTTATGAGTTTGGTATTGCTGTTTAGAATTCTTATTACTTTCTAAAAATGTATGCCATTGTGTTTTCTAAAATGCAGTTCAAGCAAATAACACTCAGGCACCAGTGATTCTTACAACCACTAGATGGCGCACTACAACCAGATGTTGGGTCTAGTCTAAGAGGGTCCAAGGAAGAGTCAGCTAGAACCCTCTAGTGGTACGTTTGACACGGCGTGATGATCACTGCTCTGCAGAATATTATAATTTAATGATGAACAAGGAAACGGCAAGATAAAGATTTAAAACCAGATTTTTAAAAAAGTAGTTTTGACCTATAAAAATGTTGTTTCAGATGAATCTGAATTTGAAAATTTCAACTTGGTATCCTGCTCTCTAATAAATCTGAGGCTCATTTAGCCAATCTTGTCTAATATTCATTTGAATTCATATGAAAACGATACACCAAAGTTTTAAAAATTAGTAAATATAGAGCAGCCACATTGCTTATCTGTCTGCCTTTAGCAAAAATAATTCGTATCTGAATTTTACACATCAAGGAAGTTAACTCATATGGATGCTTTAAAAATTTTAACCAATTTTGATTTAAACTTCTCTAAAATATGTCCTTCCCTACCTTTACAAATGAAAGAAACGATGTATTATTTAGGCCTTCCCTTGAGGAATGAAGACTTTGTAACTAATATCATGAGCTAGAACTAATATCAGATAATGACTATGCGTGCACCCACGCACGCACACACACACACACCCTAGTCCAAAATGCTTGTGGAGTCCATGCTTTTTCACTTTTTTTCTTGTCTCATTACTTCTCATTGCTATTCCTATATTTCTTGCTTCTAATTTGACATCTTATTTTATTGGATGAGATTCTGAAATGATTTGATGATATCCTACAAAGAAAATCATGAGCTATGTGACAGCTGTGCATCTTGGTGGCCTTTTGTTCACAGTTCTTGGGGTTGCTAGATCTTACCTTCAGGCAATGGGGTGCTGCTTATACTTTCACATCTATCTTCATTAATTAAATAACTCATTCCATATAAAGCTCCACGTCAGACCCTCTGTCTAGATTCATTGTTAGATAAAGCATAGGGCTTAGTGATGCCAGGATAATGAATCACTTAAGAACAAACTGACGTTTTTCAGGTAAAAATCCTCTGCAAATAAGCTCTTTGCGGATCTTGGCCAGAGAGCTCACAGATACGCTCCATATTGGTAACTGCGAAGAAATAGGAAGGTGTCATAGAAAAAGCACTAAATTTGAAGTCAGGCGACAGAAATTTGTCTTTGGCCCCTAACTGGCTTGTGCGCTTAGACAAGCTACTTAACTCTATGTATCTCAGGTTTTGTATTTTTTTAACTTTGAACATAAATATAGCAAGTTGTTGCATAATTACCACAGAGGGCCTCATTTTTATACCCCAGTGAACACAGTGACTAACACATTGTAAGGACCCAATCATTATTTGTTGAATTGAAATTGTGTATGGCTGGATATTGACATGGATATATATTATTAATATGAGCAGTGGGTTCAAGGCAAAAAAGTTTGGATAATTTAATATATCCTCATCACAATCAGCTGTAATTATATAATCTCTTTACTTCAGACTCAACTAATTTAATATTTATATAATGCAGAAAAAAGTTGGAGTAAAATATTATTTAATCAGCCCTTTGTCATCATTTTTATAATGATAGTATAAATAATCTTTTCAGGAACGTATTTTAAATACTTCGTAAAACGTAGTCTTTTATTTGAAAGGACCTATTCATAGACAAATTCAACAAGACAGATATTTATTGAGCATTTTCCATGTCTAAGGCACTATAGATTTTTCTTGAAAAAGGCAGAAAGAGGCAGAACCCCCATCTTCAGTGAACTTGTCCATAAGTATACTAGGTAAGATCCATTGAACAGTCACAACGAAGGCCAAGTATACAAAGTCTGATAATAAAGATACAAGCAGAATAACAAAAGAACACCATGGGAGTTGTCTGTTATGGCCAGGGAATTTGGGGACACCTTTCTAAGCTGGGCGTGCAAGGCCCTTCTCATCTGACTCCTGTTCATCCGTCAAACCTCATTTGCTGACCCCATCCCAATTCCCCCCATTCCCCACCCACACAAATGAACCAACCTCCAAACATGCCCAGCTGTATGGAGCTCATTGGTACGTTCTTGCCCCTACCTGAACTGGCCTGCCTCGGCACCTCCATTTTTCCTTCTTGAGTTGGTAAACTCCTATTTTTTTTTTGGAAACTGCCTCAGTGTCACCTTGTCTGTGAAGCTCTCTGACCATCCTCCTTCCCTAGGCAGGTAGAATTTTTTCCTCCGTGACCCTGGAACACTTGGACGTTTCCTTGTTGCAGCAGCACAGTGGGCAGAGAGGAAGGCGTGTGGGAAACAGTGAAGCAGTAGAAACAGGAGGGCATGGCATCTGCTTGCACGTGAGGGCAGGAGAAGGGGAGACTTTGAAGACATCTGGGGTGCATGGTTAGGAGGAGGGAATGCTGTGAACAGACATGGAGACCAGCAGTGAGAGAGAACTGATATTTCCTGAGGACCTGCCAGGTCCCAGGCACAGGGCCCCGCTCTGCTAGTGCTTTGCATATTCTAATCACATCTGTAAATCCCCTGAAAGGTTAGAGCACTTGTCTGTCATGGAATGAACAAGGAAGGAGTGGAGCTGAGATGCAGACTCTGGTTTCTCTAGAACCTGTGCTGCTGTCATTACACCTGGTCTCAGACAAGTTTGCCAATAACCTGCCAGTCTCTCCCACTAGGGCCACACTCCATGCAGGTCTAGCTAGCGGTTCCTACCTGTTTAGAGTTGGTCATTAAGGTACTTGGAAGTATCAGGATAGCAAGTGATTGGTAAATGGCCTATTTTTAAGGTTTTTCATCATAATGTGAACTGATCTTGTTTTGTTTGTTTGTTTTTTGGTTTTTTTCGGCCGTGCTGTGTGACTTGCGGGATCTTAGTTCCCTGACCGGGGATCAAACCTGGGCCCCCTGCAGTGGAAGCATGGAGTCCTAACCACTGGACCACCAGGGAATTCCCAGTCTTTCTTGAAAGTTGACTAAAGTTTTGCTTTGTTAGAAAGCCAGTGAGAAGACAAGGACCAGGAGCATTAATAATTAAACTGGAGGTAGCAGGACATAAGACAGGGAAACAGAGCAGTAGAAGTTGGTATTGGTGAAAGGTGGTGAAACTCTAAAAAGAGGCAGACCATCTTCATGGAGATGAACTGGAGAGGACATTTGGAAGGCAGAACCGGCAAATGTAATAATCGGGTTGGGGCAGGTAGAGAATAACCGATAGGAAAGAGTCCAAGAAATCTCGCCAACTGGAGAGATGTATGACTTGATACCTGATTAGATGGGCTTATCTTTTTTCCAGATATCAAAATAGAAGGCGGAACATGTCTCGTCTAAGTGGTAGATGCTGAATAACGTTTTGGTCACGTGGGGTTGCTTTCGGGCTGCCAACTGGAAATGTTGTCTCGCCTTGCATGGTGCTTGGGAGAGAGACTGAGGTGTAGACACTTGGGAATCTTTCCCTTATAAGTTGTCGTAGAAGCTGTGGGAACCAAGGAGAACCTATGCAAGTGAGAAGATGTCAAAGCCCAAATCTCAGTAAACATTTATATCAGCGGTCCCCAGCCTTCTTGGCACCAGGGACTGGTTTCGTGGAAGATAATTTTTCCACAGACCAGGGCGGGGGATGGTGTGGGGATGATTCAAGTGCATTACACTTATTGTGCACTTTATTTCTATTATTATTACATTGTAATAAATAATGAAATAATTATGCAGTTCACCGTAATGCCAACAGGGGGCGGGGCTCAGGCGGTAATGCGGGGGACGGGGAGCGGCTCTAAATACAGAGGAAGCTTTGCTCGCTCTCCCACCAGCCACCTCCTGCTGTGCGGCCTGGTTCCTAACAGGCCACGGACCGGTAGTGGTTGGGAGTTGGGGACCCCTGATTTATGTGACAGGTAAAGGAAGGTGTCTACAAAAGAAACTGAGGAAAAGGTAACCAGAAACAGGAAGATAAACGTTGTCCCTACATAGAAATATAAACTCAGCCACATAGAGTATTATCCTTAGACCTTGAACTTTTTACTTCCAGTAAAGTACATTTTTAGTATAGGGTATTTTTAACTTCATTTACATTTGATTTCTAGAGGAGAGAGGCTAGCCTCTGGGTTAACACAGTCTTTGTTCTGTAAGTACTAGTTCATATTCTCTCAGTCTGCTTGGCCAGTTCTGACTGGATATCCTGGTTTATGAAAGCAGTGATTTAAGGTGTTGAGAGGCATTGCAGGGTAGTGATTAGGATTGTGACCTTGGGTGTCAGGCTCCCTGGGTTGAAATCCCCCCTCCATCCACCACATACTAACTCTGGGTGAAGTGGGGTTGGTTACAGCAACTACAGTTAGGGTCGAAGTTAAATGAGTTTAGATCCATAAAACTCTTAGAGCTAAGTGTGGTAGATGGAAGACGCTATATGCTGTAGCAAATATTATTTTCATCAAAGAAATCCATTATATAATTGCATGAAAAAAAAGACCCACTTGGCCTTGTTTACACGTAATGAAAAAGAGAATTAATTCAGTTCCGACAGTTCCATAGGGCAGATACTAACATACTGATCACTTGTTTGATTGAATTGACAAGACCAAACAGATCAAACAGATTATAGAATAGATTGGTCTACTTGGCCTGTAAAGGAGTTTTATACTTAAAACGTTAGAAAAAATCAGGATCAGGATCGGCATCCATTTTACCTGCAAATCTTAATTCCTTCCTTAAAAATAGCAAATGGGATTTATTTTTAACTTTATGTTATTTATATTTCTTAGCAGAAACAGAAAGACCTTGCATTTCATAACTATAGAATTCAGTATCCTTTATTGAGCACCTATCATTTACCAGGCACATGGCATGTGTATTTCTAAGTTTCACAGTGGAGACAGTGTTCCCATTTTACAGATGGGGAACAGAGTTTCAGAAAGCTTAACTCTCTAGCCTGAGATCCAGTCGCAGATTGGAGACGGAGCCTCATTTGACCGTGCATTCCGTCTGATTTCAAAGCCTGTGCTGTCTTCTGCCCCCTTAACACCAGTAAGAAGGAAGGCAGCCTTGTCTATCCCTGGACAAGTCAAGGGCCTTGTAATCTCAGCTCTAGGTTTCTGTTTCCTCATTTTCAAAGGACCTAATTTCCTTCCAGATCTAAAATTCTGTGAACTTTTATGAACTAATGTAACAGAAACCAGAAAACGAGATAGGAATCTTGATTCTGGGGTTTTTTTTCCCCTCATATGCAAATACCATTCCTCAAGTGAAACAGATTGTCACAGCAAATATGTTGGGCCTCGAGTGTAATGAAGCTCATTTGTCAGTGTCTGGGGCCCCCTGACTTTATAAAAGTTAAACAGGGACACATTTCAGAAATGCACTTCTGAACTGAAGAAAATGCCTATGTTTCCTGTTGCCAAAGGTGTTCTTTTTTTTTTTTCGGTTGCTTGAGAAAATAATAGAGAGAAGCTGGTGTGAGGACATGGGCGTTTTGTTTGACCGGGAGCTTTTGCAAACTGCACATTCCTTTTCTGGTGTTACTCACACGTCATTTTAATATGAAAGGGCACCTGTCTTTTGTCTCAGGACACATTTACCTTTCAGCGTTTCAGATGGTGAAATGGGAGGTACCCGAAAAAGTTATTTTTGTTTCGTGGGTTTTGGGAATCCATTCAATACCTGATGTTTTCTTTAGACTTTATTATGCCTTCTGCTGGGTAAATGTCATGGAAATGCACTGAGTGACTCTTAATCCTTTTCTTTAACCAAAATTGAAAGAGACAGCAGTTCTCATAATAAATCAGTTTGTTCACTGTTTCAGGAAAAAAACCCTGATGAGAGTTTTCATTTCCCAGGATACTTAATTAGAATACTAGAATACTATTTAAATAATGCCTGTGAATACACACACACACACACACACACACACACACACGGGCTAGTGTGCATATAAAACTGTTTCTAACATGAACCCCAAATGAGGAGTTAAAAAGAGTGTTTTCGAACAAAAATTAACAAACCCTCTTTTTTTGGTATGTTCTCTTTTTAATCTTTACAGGACTCTTTCACTTTAAAAGAATAGGAGGGCTTGCTATTAGTTTCAGTTAACATTTTTCTTTTTCAGAGGTTTCATAGTTTAGTTCAGGTTTTATAAAGAACTGAAAGAGGACAGATTGTGCTGAAAAATGGTCAAAAGGTGGAAGTGGCTTACGGGTTTTTCATGGGACATAGAGACCTTCACTTCAGAATTTAAAGTCTAGAAGTTAATAACTACACCCCAAGGTGAGTGTAATGTTAAGCTACCCATTACCCAGCTCAGGTCCTTTGATTTTTTCCTATACATTAGCAACTTGATGTCTCGACTTAATCACTTACTAAGACTTATTGGTAAGGACATATACCACACCATTCCCTATCATTTTATTATTTCACAGGATTAATATAAGAAACAAAAATCAAAGGTGATCTGATGGTGGAGTCAAAACTTCTGATTATTTTGAAAAATATTTAAATACATTTTCAAAGACTTCGCTACTGGGGATTCTAAGTGTATTTGTGGGTTAGACCAAAAAAAAAAAAAAAGGTGGGCATGCTTTTTTTTATTTTTAGCTTATTTCTAGTGAAAACAGTGTTGAATAACACATTTGCAGAATTCTAATTCAAATGAGTTTAAGGACCATTCACTATTCCTGAAGAAATCACTGGAAATAGTGTTTACTGTCACCCCCATTCAGCCTGACACAGAGCAGCTGTGCACAATAGCCGCACAGACCCTGGGAGATGCTTGACTCCTATTAGTGTCCAAACCAACTCTTTCCATAGGAAAATGTTCATGGAAAATTCACCTACCGTTCTGTCCCCACCACTGACTTTTTTAGCTTTCAAGTGAGCTTTCTATTTTTCAGCAAGATTTAAAGGAAAGAAGGGGGGATGGAGGAAGGATTCTGTCTGTTCTTTATTATATCCTTTCAGGGCTCATTTATACATATTACAGTGTACCTTAAAAACTTATTTATCATCTTAATTAGTTTTTTGGTTTTTTTTTTAATCAGTCATCAGTTTTATACACATCAGTGTATACATGTCAATCCCAAACGCCCAATTCAGCACACCACCATCCCACCCCACCGTGGTTTTCCCCCCTTGGTGTCCATACGTTTGTTCTCTACATCTGTGTCTCACTTCTGCCCTGCAGACCGGTTCATCTGTACCATTTTTCTAGGTTCCTCATACATGCGTTAATACACGATATTTGTTTTTCTCTTTCTGATTTACTTCACTCTGTATGACAGTCTCTATATCCATCCACGTCTCAACAAATGACTCAATTTCGTTCCTTTTTATGGCTGAGTAATACTCCATTGTATATATGTACCACAGCTTCTTTATCCGTTCATCTGTCGATGGGCATTTAGGTTGCTTCCATGACCTGGCTATTGTAAATAGTGTGGCAGTGAACATTAGGGTGCATGTGCCTTTTTGAATTACGGTATTCTCTGGGTATATGCCCAGTAGTGGGATTGCTGGATCATATGGTAATTCTACTTTTAGTTTTTTAAGGAACCTCCATATTGTTCTCCATAGTGGCTGTGTCAATTTACATTCCCACCAACAGTGCAAGAAGGTTCCCTTTTCTCCACACCCTCTCGAGCATTTGTTGTTTGTAGATTTTCTGATGATGCCCATTCTAACTGGTGTGAGGTGATACCTCATTGTAGTTTTGATTTGCATTTCTCTAATAATTAGTGACGTTGAGCATCTTTTCATGTTCTTCTTGGCCATCTGTATGTCTTCTTTGGAGAAATGTCTATTTAGGTCTTCTGCCCATTTTTGGATTGGGGTGTTTGTTTCTTTAATATTGAGCTGCATGAGCTGTTTATATACTTTGGAGATTAATCCTTTGTCCGTTGATTCGTTTGCAAATATTTTCTCCCATTCTGAGGGTTGTCTTTTCGTCTTGTTTATGGTTTCCTTTGCTGTGCAAAAGCTTTGAAGTTTCATTAGGTCCCATTTGTTTATTTTTGTTTTTATTTCCATTACTCTAGGAGGTGGATCAAAAAAGATCTTGCTGTGATTTATGTCAAAGAGTGTTCTTCCTATGTTTTCCTCTAAGAGTTTTATAGTGTCCGGTCTTACATTTAGGTCTCTAATCCATTTTGAGTTTATTTTTGTGTATGGTGTTAGGGAGTATTCTAATTTCATTCTTTTACATGTAGCTGTCCAGTTTTCCCAGCACCACTTATTGAAGAGACTGTCTTTTCTCCATTGTATATCTTTGCCTCCTTTGTCATAGATTAGTTGACCATAGGTAGGTGGGGTTATCTCTGGGCTTTCTATCTTGTTCCATTGATCTATGTTTCTGTTTTTGTGCCAGTACCATATTGTCTTTATTAGTGTAGCTTTGTAGTATAGTCTGAAGTCAGGGAGTCTGATTCCTCCAGCTCAGTTTTTTTCCCTGAAGACTGCTTTGGCTATTCGGGGTCTTTTGTGTTTCCATACAAATTGTGAAATTTTTTGTTCTAGTTCTGTGAAAAATGCCAGTGGTAGTTTGATAGGGATTGCATTGAATCTGTAGATTGCTTTGGGTAGTAGAGTCATTTTCACAATATTGATTCTTCCAATCCAAGAACATGGTATATCTCTCCATCTGTTGGTATCATCTTTAATTTCTTTCATCAGTGTCTTATAGTTTTCTGCATACAGGTCTTTTGTCTCCCTAGGTAGGTTTATTCCTAGGTATTTTATTATTTTTGTTGCAATGGTAAATGGGAGTGTTTCCATAATTTCTCTTTCAGATTTTTCATCATTAGTGTATAGGAATGCAAGAGATTTCTGTGCATTAATTTTGTATCCTGCAACTTTACCAAATTCATTGATTAGCTCTAGTAGTTTTCTGGTGGCATTTTTAGGATTCTCTATGTATAGTATCATGTCATCTGCAAACAGTGACAGTTTTACTTCTTCTTTTCCAATTTGTATTCCTTTTATTTCTTTTTCTTCTCTGATTGCCGTGGCTAGGACTTCCAAGACTATGTTGAATAATAGTGGTGAGCGTGGACATCCTTGTCTCGTTCCTGATCTTAGAGGAAATGCTTTCAGTTTTTCACCATTGAGAATGATGTTTGCTGTGGGTTTGTCGTATATGGCCTTTATTATGTTGAGGTAGGTTCCCTCTATGCCCACTTTCTGGAGAGTTTTTATCATAAATGGGTGTTGAATTTTGTCAGAAGCTTTTCCTGCATCTATTGAGATGATCATATGGTTTTTATTCTTCAATTTGTTAATATGGTGTATCACATTGATTTGCATATATTGAAGAATCCTTGCATCCCTGGGATAAATCCCACTTGATCATGGTGTATGATCCTTTTAATGTGTTGTTGGATTCTATTTGCTAGTATTTTGTTGAGGGTTTTTGCATCTATATTCATCAGTGATATTGGTCTGTAATTTTCTTTTTTTGTAGTATCTTTGTCTGGTTTTGGTATCAGGGTGATGGTGACCTCATAGAATGAGTTTGGGAGTGTTCCTTCCTCTGCAATTTTTTGGAAGAGTTTGAGAAGGATGGGTGTTAGCTCTTCTCTAAATGTTTGATAGAATTCACCTGTGAAGCCATCTGGTCCTGGACTTTTGTTTGTTGGAGGATTTTTAATCACAGTTTCAATTTCATTACTTGTGATTGGTCTGTTCATATTTTCTATTTCTTCCTGGTTCAGTCTTGGAAGGTTATACCTTTCTAAGAATTTGTCCATTTCTTCCAGGTTGTCCATTTTATTGGCATAGAGTTGCTTGTAGTAGTCTCTTAGGAAGCTTTGTATTTCTGCAGTGTCTGTTGTAACTTCTCCTTTTTCATTTCTAATTTTATTGACTTGAGTCCTCTCCCTCTTTTTCTTGATGAGTCTGGCTAATGGCTTATCAATCTTGTTTCTCTTCTCAAAGAACCAGCTTTTAGTTTTATTGATCTTTGCTATTGTTTTCTTTGTTTCTATTTCATTTATTTCCGCTCTGATCTTTATGATTTCTTTCCTTCTGCTAACTTTAGGTTTTGTTTGTTCTTCTTTCTCTGGTTCCTTTAGGTGTAAGGTTAGATTGTTTACTTGAGATTTTTCTTGTTTCTTTAGGTAGGCTTGTATAGCTATAAACTTCCCTCTTAGAAGTGCTTTTGCTGCATCCCATAGGTTTTGGATCATCGTGTTTTCGTTGTCATTTGTCTCTAGGTATTTTTTGATTTCCTCTTTGATTTCTTCAGTGATCTCTTGGTTATTTAGTAACGTATTGTTTAGCCTCCATGTGTTTGTGTTTTTTACGTTTTTTTCCCTGTAATTCATTTCTAATCTCATAGTGTTGTGGTCAGAAAAGATGCTTGATATGATTTCAATTTTCTTAAATTTACTGAGGCTTGATTTGTGACCCAAGATGTGATCTATCCTGGAGAATGTTCCGTGCGCACTTGAGAAGAAAGTGTAATCTGTTTTTGGATGGAATGTCCTATAAATATCAATGAAATCTATCTGGTCTATTGTGTCATTTAAAGCTTCTGTTTCCTTATTTATTTTCATTTTGGATGATCTGTCCATTGGTGTAAGTGAGGTGTTAAAGTCCCCCACTATTATTGTGTTACTGTCGATTTCCGCTTTTTTAGCTGTTAGCAGTTGCCTTATGTATTGAGGTGCTCCTATGTTGGGTGCATATATATTTATAATTGTTATATCTTCTTCTTGGATTGATCCCTTGATCATTATGTAGTATCCTTCCTTGTCTCTTGTAACATTCTTTATTTTAAAGTCTATTTTATCTAATGTGAGTATAGCTACTCCAGCTTTCTTTTGATTTCCATTTGCATGGAATATCTTTTTCCATGCCCTCCCTTTCAGTCTGTATGTGTCCCTAGGTCTGAAGTGGGTCTCTTGTAGACAGCATATATGTGGGTCTTGTTTTTGTATCCATTCAGCAAGCCTGTGTCTTTTGGTTGGAGCATTTAATCCATTCACGTTTAAGGTAATTATCGATACGTATGTTCCTATGACCATTTTCTTAATTGTTTTGGGTTTGTTTTTGTAGGTCCTTTTCTTCTCTTGTGTTTCCCACTTAGAGAAGTTCCTTTAGCATTTGTTGTAGAGCTGGTTTGGTGGTGCTGAATTCTCTTAGCTTTTGCTTGTCTGTAAAGCTTTTGATTTCTCCATCAAATCTGAATGAGATCCTTGCCGGGTAGAGTCATCTTGGTTGTATGTTCTTCCCTTTCATCACTTTAAGTATATCATACCACTCCCTTCTGGCTTGTAGAGTTTCTGCTGAGAAATCAGCTGTTAACCTTATGGGAGTTCCTTTGTATGTTATTTGTCATTTTTCCCTTGCTGCTTTCAATAATTTTTCTTTGTCTTTAATTTTTGCCAATTTGATTACTATGTGTCTCGGCGTGTTTCTCCTTGGGTTTATCCTGTATGGGACTGTCTGCACTTCCTGGACTTGGGTGGCTATTTCCTTTCCCATGTTAGGGAAGTTTTCGACTATAATCCTTCAAATATTTTCTCTGATCCTTTCTCTCTCTCTTCTCCTTCTGGGACCCCTATAATGCGAATGTTGTTGCGTTTAATGTTGTTCCAGAGGTCTCTTAGGCTGTCTTCATTTCTTTTCATTCTTTTTTCTTTAGTCTGTTCCGCAGCAGTGAATTCCACCATTCTGTCTTCCAGGTCACTTATCCGTTCTTCTGCCTCAGTTATTCTGCTATTGATTCCTTCTAGTGTATTTTTCATTTCAGTTATTGTATTGTTCATCTTTGTTTGTTTGTTCTTTAATTCTTCTAGGTCTTTGTTAAACATTTCTTGCATCTTCTCGATCTTTGCCTCCATTCTTATTCCGAGGTCCTGGATCATCTTCACTATCGTTATTCTGAATTCTTTTTCTGGAAGGTTGCCTATCTCCACTTCATTTAGTTGTTTTTCTGGGGTTTTATCTTGTTCCTTCATCTGGTATATAGCCCTCTGCCTTTTCATCTTGTCTATCTTTCAGTGAATGTGGTTTTTGTTCCACAGGCTGCAGGATTGTAGTTTTTCTTGCTTCTGCTGTCTGCCCTCTGGTGGTTTAGGCTATCTAAGAGGCTTGATGGGAGGCTCTGGTGGTGGGTAGAGCTGACTGTTGCTGTGGTGGTCAGAGCCCAGTAAACCTTTAATCCACTTGACTGTTGATGGGTGGGGCTGGGTTCCCTCCCTGTTGGTTGTTTTGCCTGAGGCAACCCAACACTGGAGCCTACCTGGGCTCTCTGGTGGGGCTAATGACAGACTCTGGGAGGGCTCACGCCAAGGAGTACTTCCCAGAACCTCTGCTGTCAGTGTCCTTGTCCCCACAGTGAAACAGCGCCACCCCCCGCCTCTGCAGGAGACCTTCCAACACTAGCAGGTAGGTCTGGTTCAGTCTCCCCCAGGGTCACTGCTCCTTCCCCTGGGTCCTGATGCACACACTATTTTGTGTGCGACCTCCAAGAGTGGGGTCTCTGTTTCCCCCAGTCCTGTCGAAGACCGGCAATCAATTCCCACTAGGCTTCAAAGTCTGATTCTCTATGAATTCCTCCTCCCGTTGCCGGACCCCCAAGTTGGGAAGCCTGACATGGGGCTCAGAACCTTCACTCCAGTGAGTAGACTTCTGTGGTATAAGTGTTCGCCAGTCTGTGAGTCACCCACCCAGCAGTTATGGGATTTGATTTTACTCTGATTGCACCCCTCCTACCATCTCATTGTGGCTTCTCCTTTGTCTTTGGATGTGGGGTATCTTTTTAGTGAGTTCCAGTGTCTTCCTGTCGATGATTGTTCAGCAGCTAGTTGTGATTCTGGTGTTCTCGCAAGAGGGAGTGAGAGCACCTCCTTCTACTCCGCCATCTTGGTTCCTCTCCCATCTTAATTAGTTTTTACTCACATCATGAAGTTAGTGTCTCTTATCTTAATTTGTTTATAAGATTGTACCCTTTAAATAGCTTCAAAGCACAAGCATAAAATATAATGTGCAGTTTTAACATAATGTAGTAGCCACTAGCATTGTCCTTGTATCCATTTCTAAAACTTAACTAGTCCAATGAGAGAATTTATTGACTTTTTTTAATGAAATGCTAGGCACTAGGCAGATATAACGGAAACCGAGGTCCCTCTTGAGGGAGGGGCAAGCCTGCTCTCTGCCGGGTCCAAGCAGCCATCTCATCTCCATAGAGAGGAGCCACCCCCATAGCTCAGCCTCTAGCTGTGAAGAGAGATTGGAAGATCTTATTTTCTTTTTTTCCCCCTTCTTTTTTCTGAGTATGGAGAGAGAATACCTAAACTCTGGTTTTATTCGTGAGGAAATGGGGGCAAGAAATATTATACAAGAAATATTTGGGGATATTAAAAAGAAAGCATATATTTTTGTAAGAAAAGCTTCAAGGAAAACTCATCTATGACTCAGATAATTAAGTTGATTATTTTCTCATATAGGTCCTCCCTCCCCCCACCCCCTAGATGAGAACGTGTTCATTCTTTTTTATGTGCCTTCGTTAATCACTTAGCCCCTAATGGTTTATAAACTTATATATCATTTTCACTGGTTTTACTCATGAAGTAGGGACGTATCTGCATCTTGCATTTTGGAGGCACTTACTGTACCTGATTTCACCTCACAGAATACTTTTTTCAGGTCTGCACTGAGTTTCCTGCTGCACATTTGTGGGCCCACAGAAATCTTCGCCATACTTGTTGCTTTCTCTGCCTCTCCCCCTTTAAGATATCCACCTTAGAAATGATGCCAAACATCTGAGCTCCTCTTTTCTGATCCTTCCTTCCTTATGTCCTCCTCCTCAGACTCAGTAGAATTAATCGTAGCTCTTCGCTGAGCATGGTGGCCATGGTAACACAACCGTATTGAAAGGGTGGGTTGGGATGGAGTAGGGCAGGGTCGGGCTCCATCACTGTAGAATCAGTGCTCTTTTGGTTACCAGGTAAAGTGTATAGAGACCTTCCTGACCCCTCTCACCCTCATAGCGAAGGCCTTACTCATTATTGTGCTTTTCTAATGAGCAGAGGAGATCCCGAAGACTTTTAAAACCCTGACTGAATTGGGTGAGCCTTTTCAGAGAAGCCCTTATTTCTCCTTGTCCAGAACTCTCTATTTAAAGCATCGGACATGAAATATCACGTGTATTCATTACCAAGAGGACAGTTAGAATTTTAATCGAGGAGCCTGAGTTAAGAATAAGTGATTATCTTATTGCCAAATTCTCCCTCAACCACCTATCCCAAACTAACACGGTGTGTTGTATATCCTGATTAAGTTAACATAATCAGGAAGCCTGCCAAAAGCTGAGGTGCCCATCCCTTACATCAAGAGTCGGCCAGCCTTCTATAGTAAATGTTTTAGGTATTGCAGGCCATACGTTCTCTACTGCAGTGCTCAATGCCTCCATTCCTGGAAAACAGCCATAAACAATATGCAAACAAATGAGTGTGGCTGTGTTCCAATAAAGACTTATTTATGGCCACTAAAATTTGAATTTCATGAAAAGTATATACTTTTCACATGCCACGAGAGAGCCCTCTTTTGGGGTTTTTTTTTTTCCAACCATTTAAAAGTGTGAAAACTACTCTTAGCTTGCAGCTTGCACAGAAAACAAACCACAGACTAGATTTGGCCCGGGGGCCACAGTGTACCACCCCTGCTATAGATTTTCAAGTGAAAAGGGCACAACTACCATTATTAAACAGCCAAAGTGGAAGTAAAAGTATGTCTATTATAATTTGGAGGAAGAAATTGGAGAATATTAAGTGCCGAAATTGGGTGTACAAGGAAATTCAGAGAACCCCTGAGACAACAGGCCGTCCCTACGGTGGCCATACCAGCCTCCAGCATCCTTCTTGAGGTGAGACTGAAGCCCTGTCCCCTTCTATTGCCTCTCTTTACTTCCAGGCCCATCCCACTTATGGAGCCCCTTCCTGTCTCTCCATCTGCAATGCCAAGGTGAGGGTCCAGCAGCTTTTCTAACCCCAGTCATACTCAGATGACACTTCCCCACCAAGATAGAAACAGACGTCCTCCTAACACACAACTGAGCAATGCTTTTCCCCAATTAAGAAAATCTTTTATTTTTTCATTCTTAGGCCTATACTCTCTGTGGCTGGTTCCTTAGCAACACAGGAGATAACTAGGAGATACCTGTTGGTGACAAGGCGTCAACTGGCTGAGCTCAGTGCCCCAAAGATGGATGTGTTTTGAAGATATGATTTATATCAAGCTCAGCTTATTAAAACCCATGCTCATGTTGTAAATTTCAAGAAGAAAAACATATGGTGATGACACGTAAATAAAAGCATTTTAACAGTTGCCATGGATATACTGTATAGTGGATTGCCATTCTTTTTAAGTTAGGGGTTTTGCTGATTTTTTAAAATTTCTGTTAAATTCTGATCAGTAGACACCTGTAAATGCAGATTTTTGTCTCCATAGGACATCCAGAATGAGTCGGAGGTTGAGGTTTTGGATTAATCCAGTCAATAGGCATCTACCTGACAGGAGCCCTTTGAGTAACCTGGAGCTTTCTGTGGGCCACAGTTAGTGCGTCAGTATTTCTAGATTTAACTGGGCTGTACTAGTCACTCACTTCTGTGAAAGGGCCACTTGATCCTAAAAGGACCCCTATAGTTAACATTTATTTAACAGTTGAACAAAAACGGCTGGGTCTGGTTCAGTCTAGTTTTCCCGTCACTTGTACATCTCATTTACAGGGCTTAGTAGTCTCCTGTGTACACGCCTTTGTGTGAGCATGTGCTGCAGTTTTATTAATTTATTCAAACACTGTTTGGCACATACTTTTAAGCTCTGAGGATAGTGAAATAGTAGAGGCGTGATTCTTGATCTCTGCGTATTCAGAAACTGGTAGAGGGGAAAGACATCTAGACAAAATCTGTATCATCTATTGTGGTAGGCGACTTAATAGAAATAGGAGTTGAATAATAATTGGAAAGTATCTAAGAAGGTGGCATCAATGTTGTGTAAGGATGTGACAGAGTTTAGATGGGGAAAGAATTATCCACTCCCCTAGAACACAGTGAAAAGCGCTGCATTTGGAACCAAACACATCTATTTACTGGCCTCAGGCAAGTTACTTTACTCCATTGAACCTCAGGTTTCTCATCTGTAAAGTGGATTTAACAAAACTCACTTTGCAACTCTGTACATTGGGATCAGCAAATAGCTCCTTTCCCTGTCTTGGGCCCTTTGGCCAGACACCAAGTGTGGCTAAGCAGCATTTCGTTGACTACTGGATGGAAGCGGCATAGGAGAGATGAGTTCTTGTGGGGTTGCATGAGGACAGCGCTTCCATTCTGAATGAGAGCCAGGAAAAAGCACACCTAGGTCAACTATTGTCCCATTCCCCCAGGGAGCTCTTTTGGACAATGGGTAGCATATCTTTTCCCAGCAAAGCCTTTGCATATTTTACTGTCCTTACGAGTTGACTGAGGGATCTGGTCAAATTACATACTTCTTCAGACTGTTTTTTACTGTGGGTTTCAACACTAGGACCAACTTGATGATTTCTTAGGGCTTGCCCTATTTCTTAAGTCACTGAAGAAGATATTGAAACTTGCACTATTAAGGTATCTAGGATTCTTTCCCAGTAGACAAACAAACAGTAGATGTTTATAAATAATAAGTACTTAATACCTAATTTCTGGGGGTGGTAGAGTGCTTACCTTTTAATGAAATTTTGTGTGACTGATAAAAGGACATTGTACCCTAAAATAGCCTTTAAACATCTAAGCGATACACTGTTTGGAGGAGTATTGCAACAAAACGTATAAATCACTACCCTTTATAATTCTTTGTGAGTTTTAGCCCTGGAGCCACGGTCAACCTAGGTAGAGCTCCCTAACACGCCTTTCCAGTCTGCCATGGTGATTATATCCAGTAGCCATCAGTCTATGCCTTTTGATATTTTGACTGCAAAGTAACTTACCCATAACTGAGGACGCAAGTGTTAACTAACCTGCCCAGTGTCACAGCAAGAGAGACGAAATTGAAACCCCACCTGTCTGACCCAACAGCAGCTGGTGGGGTGATTAGGTTTCCCGACAAAGGATTATCAAATGGAAAATCCATCGAGAACAGTCATTTCCCCAAATATCATGTTGGGATGGTTTTTTCTGGAGAAATGATGGAGCACCAAAGCGTGTGTCCCTTTGTTTCTTCCAGGAGAGAAACCCTACAAGTGTACCTGGGAAGGCTGCACCTGGAAATTCGCTCGTTCGGATGAACTGACGAGGCATTACCGCAAACACACGGGAGTGAAGCCATTCAAGTGCGCAGACTGTGATCGCAGCTTTTCCCGGTCAGATCACTTGGCACTGCACCGCCGGAGGCATATGCTGGTGTGAGGAAGGCTACCTGTCCAGCTGAGCGTAAGAGCTGGATCTCTTAGCGGCACCCAATTCAGCAGGGCTGAATCCCCTTCACAGTGTTAACACAAAAGGGCATCACCATCCCACGATGTCTGAAAGCAGAGCAGGAAAAAAGAAGTAGTAACACTTCTCCTTTCGGTCTGAAGGTAACCCCCATCATGACTACACGAGAAACAACTTCACGCTGGCCTGGGAGATCGGTGACACAAATGCTGAAGAGACAGGCATTGTTTTCCGTGCTGTGTCCTCTGCCATTTCGAGATGTTTGTAGTTTGTACATTTTCTGAGCTGTCAGACGTTTTGTTATTGATACTTTAAAGGTCATCTACCACAAATTGATGGCTAGAGCAAGACCTTGTAAATTTGAATTATTCTCCCATCATCCCACCCCTGAACCCGTTTTTAACAAAAGTTTGAGTTACTGTCTAAGTAAGATAGAACCCACTTCCAATCTGTTACCAGCAAGCAGCCTGAAAGTAGAAAAGAAGAAGCTGTTGGAGAGGTTCCATTACCTGAAAAGAAAGGAGTACTCAGGCAGCCCTTTGCAATAGTGATGGCAGCCACTAGATATCACCCGCAACTTGTCATTATGCCATCCATGCCCTGGAGAAAACCAACATTGATTCTTTCATTTGTTTGTTGTTGATCATTTTTGTTTTGTTCTGCTTCTGTTTTGTTCATCTGTTCGAGCAGAGGGGCAGCGACATTTCAGTTGGAGTCTAGTCCTGGTGTCTGCCCCGGCATGGACGGGCACAGAGCCGTTCTGTAGTTGAATAGGAAGAGCCTGTCTAAAAAAACTACTGCCCCACTTCAAATTGCAGTGTTCTGTCACCTAGGCATCATCTCTTCCTGCCCCTAGTATTTGATTACAAGGAATCGGGGCGGGGAGGGGGGGAAACTTTCTTAGACACACTGGCACCAAGGTAAGAGGTGGGGCTGGCCAGGCAAAGTCAGTGAACATGAAAAAATCAGACAAAGCAGAGATGGAAATAATGCGCCTCTTGAGGAGAAAAGCAATAACGAATAAAAGGACTTGCCTACAATAACTTCACTGAGGACTCATGTTACCAATTTTCATACTTACTGAAGGGATTGTAAAAAACACCCCAGCATTTTAGAGGTCTTGGTTACATTTGCAGCACTGAGGTCATCTTTCTGTTGTTTGTTGTTCTGCTTGGTTGAGGACCACAATTAAAGATTATGCTCCCCCTTTTCTTGTTTGAAAACAGTTACTTGGTGACTAGAAAGGCCACGGAGGCATAGCAGGGAATTAACTCTTGGGTGAATGGGTCAGTTCTTGGAACCAAGTCAGTGGGAAAGGAATGCTCCCCAAGGAAAGCCTGACATGGTGCTAGTTTCCTCCCTTGGAGAGCCGAGGATAAGTGACTCTCCACTAGGTTCTTCTCTACAGATTGCATTTTCTAAACTGTATGAGCACCCAGTGGTTCTGTTATGGCATCTGTAGGGATATTGAACCCAACCATCGTGTGCTGAGGGTGAGAGGAAATTATAGTCCCGTCAGCCCCCAAAAATTATGAGCCTTTTTTGCAACTAGCAAAGTCTATAGTAAACAAAGCAATACATCACCAACAAGCATTCTTTCAGAAAAATTATCATATTTTTTCCCCACTAAAAGCTGGGTTTTTTCAGCTTTCTGTGGCTAAGGGGCTTGGTGAGGTTTTTTTGTCATTGTTGTTGTTGTTATTATTAAGATTTTTTTTATAGCTTAGATATAAGAGGTTGCCAGCATAGACCTTCGCGATATATTTTAATTACAAACACTTGATTTGGAGAATTGCACAAATCAACCTCACAATATTACTAGCTCATTTTTAAAGGTGTGAACATTCTGAAATAATTTCTGGTTCTAGAATTATCCGTTTTAGGATTATCTTCTAATTCAGATCATCTTATTTTGGTGAAGCAAAAGCTATCAACATTGAAAAAGGATGATTTGTGTTGGATGGCATTAAAAGGAATTTTTTTTTTTTTTTTTAATGTTCAAGCAACAGCATAATGATTTTCAGGTCAAATTCTATCTTCAAAAATATGTGCTCTACATTTCCTGCCAGGTCTGAAAAATTCATTGGCAGTTTCCCTCCAACAAGGGCTGCAATTCTATGGATAAATAGCTTCTTTAGCTACAACAGTGTACTACCCACCAAGCACTGGGTTTTTGTGGGGTTTTTTTACCAACTGGAAAGTTTTTTATCTGTACTGTATGCAACTCCTATTTCTCATTGCCTGTGACTATTTTGAATAGAAAGGCCAACGTTGGTTACTGGTCAGTGGCAAAGAACACAGAGCATGACGAACACAGAGCATGGTGAACACAGCTGTGAAGCCCTCTATGCTAGTCCTGGAACCAAGTTGGCAGATAGTAGGTGAATCACTGAGGTGAAGGGCAGACTTGATTTAATTCTGCCAGCTCTCGTAAGAAGGGCCAATCCTGTTCTCTGCTGAGAGATCTTGAGAGCATTACAGGTAGAAATGGTTTTTAGGATTCATAGAACTGACAGGCAGTGGGAGCCCCCTGAGTGACAGCTCAATTTAAATTTAGCACAGAACGAAATGAGCTGCTCCTCTGTAATAACGTAGGAAAAATTCAGGGACGTGAGCTTGTCTGCTCACCCCCTGAAAGTGGCAACCCAACTGAGACAGTAAGTTTACTGATAGAACCTGTCAGCATTATGCCATTTCCCCCTTTTGATGTACTGATACTTCTAAGGAGGGATCCAAGCACAAATAGTGAATGAGTTGCTGATCTAGTCGCAGGACTGAAATTTACCTGGGGCTTGTCTTGGGACATAACAAATTCTCCTTGGTGAATTTTCTACAAGTGTTTCCCTGTGGAAAGGAAGGTGGTTTGGGAGAGAAGGAATTACATTTTTAAGTAAGAATATCTTCAGGCATGGAAAAGCCTACTCTATTTTATCTTATGTCCATTCTAGACTCTTTTTAAAAGCACATTACATGATTAACAACAGAAAAGGAGTAGAATCCAAAGGACTTCTCAGTTGTTCTCTAACTAGAAGCATTCTTTGGTTTCAAATTTGAAGCTATTCAGTTTGCAGCTGGGCGTATGTGCATGTTTGGGAACTTAGACACAGATAGCTGCAATGGCTTGAGAAGCTACAGTTGACCTGTCTCTTTGCATTATAGAGGTTGATTTCAAGGAAGTTAATGTTATTTGAAAAGTTAAGAGTTACAGACTTTGAGGTTTCAATAGATTCCCTCCTTGTATCCTGATCTTAGGTTGTTTGGGGAAAGATTCACACTTCCCCATCCACTTCCAGCCCCATCCCATCAATTGTGTGTGGACTTTGAGGAGCCTGATTGATAACTTGTCTTAAGTTCTATTAAGGCATTTAGACTGAAATTCCTAATGGCTTTACCATAAAATTTATACTGTTGCCTGGCATTACTTTTACAAAACACTATAGGACATTTATTTTCAAAGGCAGTTGAATAACAATAACATAAACCACATTTTTTAAAAAAAAGAGCACTTTTTATTCACTTTAAAGTTTAAGTGGAAAATAGGAAGAGGAATGTCGGGGGGGAAAAACTTGCAAAATGCTACAGTGTTTACAAATGCCAGTTCTAGATGATTGAAAAGGCCATTCTCATTATGGTTGAAATTTGGAATAGCTTATACAAAGATTGTTTTCATTTTTATACAGTTGTTTTAACTTCAAATTGCCATCTGTGTTTTAAACATAAATATAATTCTGCACTTTGAAATCAGTTCATTAGAATGATACCATGTATATGGATAAAGATGCAGTATTCCTTATTCTGTACTTTATTATACTTATCAAAGCTGCAATTGAATAAATCTGGTGAGGTGAGGCCTTCAAATGTATTAATACGCCTTTGTTACATTGTTACAACTGCTTAGAAATGTAGCCATGATGTTGTTATAAAGGTGTCTTAACATTTACAGTAAGGATTGACAGAATTTAAGCAGTGTTAAGAATACCAGCATTCGTTATATGTTGAGTTACAATCTTTGTGTAAGTGATTGAACGTGAGATAACTCTTATGAATCATAATAGGCCCAGGAAGCCTTAATACTCCTAGTCCATAATCCAATCTCAGATTTTTCTCCTTACTAATTAATGCCTATAAATTTAGGAGGTAAATGTATTCTACAACTTCACTGATCAGATCTCTCCCTTCCACTTTTCTGAGGTAGTGCATCTCATGAAAAAATCTTTCAACTTGATTTGGTTTCGTTTAGAAAAGGGGTTTGGTAAGCCGTGTCTTCCATATCACATTTCTGCTTATCTCCACACTGCCTTCCACTTAACATGTACAGGCCCCCCGACAGATGCACACCTGTATACACACCTGTATATGCAGCAGCCAGGGGGCTAATAAATATCAACAGAGAACTTTTTTAAAAGAATGAATTTGTAATAATCCACGCTGTCTAGAAAATGTAAGTTATTTACCTTACTAGGGAATCAGCTTATAATGCTATATATGACTTTGCCTGCATTTTATAGTTAAGAAGTGTACATAAAAGTTTAAAATGCTATATTTTCACAGTTTCATTATAGAATAATGTCTGTTTAGCAACCCATGTCCATTGGTACTTTAAATATGCTAAATACTGTGCAACTGCAATAGGAATTCAGATTTTCATAAGAAAATGAAACAGGAGGATACTGCATCTTAAAGAAATAGAGTGAAGATATTTTACTGTATTCGTAACGTGTGATAGTGGAAAAAGTATTTTCAAACTCACAAATTTTACAGAGGTTGTAAATAGTTTGATGAAGTATGTTGGGAAAAAGAGCTTCTAGTTTTCATCACAATAAAAAAAAGAAAACTTGTTCAGATATGCCTTGTGTATCTTACACACGATTAGTGATATTGCCATGGGAACTCTGTTCTGCTTTGTCGGAGCACAGCCCTTGTGCTTCCTGACAAAATGGAGTGGCCACTTGTCTCAATTTAGCCAGGATGGTTTAGAACGCAATGAAGTCATTTTAAGTTGCAGCCAACTGATTCCAAACTCAAAAGGTCTTTGCCTGAAAAGAGAAAAACAGCTGCAAAGGATTTTACTTGTGCTAAAATAGAAGCATCTAGCAATTATTCTCTTTTCTCAGTTACTTTCCTCCTCCATGAAGTAGTTCTCTATCAAAGGAAACAAACACCCTCTACAGGTGTTTATTCTTGTTGAATCCCAGAGGGAGTACTTTTAGCAGTAGCTATCTGTTGACAAGATGAGTGCTATGGATATGGCCACATGTGAAATGAATCTGTACTGGCAGTAGGAATAAGCTAATGCCAATTTTCAGAAATGAATTAAAAGCTGAAAGTGCCTGTCAATAAACATTATGACCAATGAGATATTCCTATACTTTTACACAGCAATAATTCTTCATCAGACTGGGTTTTTCCTCCACCTTTGCGAACACATGCGCACAGAGTAAATATATGCACACAGTAAATTGAATCTGTTCACATACCCCCTCAAGAATTATTTGGTGTGTTTTAAATATACCTAATCTTGTTTATGTTAACGTTTCTTAATTTAATCTTTCTTAACTACGGAACGTAAGAATGCAAATCTGAAATTTATGATTATCTCCAATATATACTCTGGCACATGGCATTTATAATTTTGAGATGAAAACTTCACTGTGATTTGCCCCAATCTTACGAAGCACTTGTGTGTGGCTCAAAAAGTTTTGCTCGGTTAAGAAAAGCCAATTTATTTAGAGCAAAACACTAGAGATATTTGTTTGTTTTCCTTTATTTTATTCACTAATATCAACTGCACAAATCCATCTTTACATTTCTTCATATCCTTTTCCCCTAATATTTCCTGTTATCATCTAAGAACCATTTTGGAGTGAATACTGACACAATCATTTCTCCCCAAAAAGCCTACAAAGGTATGACTGACATTTAGTAAGCCTAGCCTTTGACTAAGCTTTACAGTTAGTCCTGGAAATGACCAGATTTACATTCAGAACTTCACAATATTTTCCTATCATTATCTCACTGCTAAAAGTGGAGTCGTGAATAGAAATATATGAGGAGATGATATGAATAGACAAGAGCCCTGGAAATTCACCGGCCTCACCATCTCAGAGCACAAATCCACCCAAACAACCTATTGAGAGGTATCAGTAAAATTATATTCTTTCAGAGCCAAACATTTGGTAAGAGCAGTTTTAAAAGTATAACTGTCATTAAACACTCAGGCTTTAGACAGTGAAGACTACCACGATGGGCAGTGTTCTCCAGAACCAGATCACAGGCCTAGAAAACCATCTCCCATTTCCTCCTCTGCATTTCAGAAAAAAAGGGAAAGAAGGAAATATGCCAGGATAGGGTATAAAATAACCATTTAAGTGTCAAAGGAAAGCTGCTGGGTTCCATAATCTCACTGAAGGCAAGTCTTCTGACTGGGCTGTTTTCTGCAAGTTTGTTTGAAAGAACTAAAAGAACTTGAAAGGTCAAAAGTTCAGCAAACCATGAAAATAATAGCTATTCTTTAGTAAACCCTTACTACGTGCCAAGCACCATACTAGGCAATTTTTAGACATATTACCTCTAATCTGTACAACAGTGCTAGATTTTATGGGTGGAAAACTGAGACACAGAGAAGGTGGCTAAGTTGTCCACAAACAGAAATAGTGAGCGATAGAGTGGGAATGTGACATTACCTCTCTCTGGCTCTGAAGCCTGTATTCTTCCCAGTGCGCCACAGCACGTGTGTTCCCAGAAGCCACCTTTCCATATCTAACTCTTACGTAGTTTTATTATGGATGTGTATCATCGTATTTTCCGAATAAGATATAGGGACATGATACAGCACGTGATTTAACAGTGGTACATAATATTTGAAATCAGTCTTCTCCTGGGAAGTCACACATGGAGGATTATTATAAACAAACAGCACCAACCAGCTGTCTCCCTGAACTTGTCACTTGCCTCTTAAAATGTTTGGCCTGGAGATCCGAAATCATCAAAACTCTTCCCTACTTGGTAACATTTTCGACAGAGCAGGTTTTCTCGATTCTGCCTATTTCTTTGTAGGCTTACTAAAAGGCTTTCCACCTGTATAGACCTTCTAGAGTATGTTTAAGTTACATTTGAAATGTTCACCTCCATGGAACTAGTCGTTAATAACAGAGCCCACTGTTGGCGGTGGTGAATGGGGAGACCATGTTGAACATTCAGATGATGAGCAAGAAGAGAGAACGGAAAATTCCTTTTCAGATTTCTCACCTAACAGTACCACCTTGGAATGTTTTCAGTAGCCTTATAAATAATTTGTTTGTAGTAGTGTTGTTAGTTTAATTGAATTTTACGTAGGAAGCTGTCCAACCTCAGAGAAATGACCCCGACCCCCCTTTTCTATGTAGAACAAGGTCTCTGACAGTATTGATTTATGAAAGTACTAATGGACTTAGAAGACATTAAGAGAATGTCATTTCTCATGGTGTTTCTTTTTCTGAAAATGAATCTCCTGAATTATGATCTTTTTCCATGTTACTTGGCTGAGGGAAGAGATAAAACCTGTATAAACAAATTCCCTTCCATGCTGAAAGCAAGTGTTCTGTGTGCACACAACCCACTGCGGAAAGGGACTTTCTCCTCAGTTAATTGGGTTTCACAAGCAATAATTTCTCAACAACAAGACCACAACTTTAAGTGAGTTGAAAAGAGGTGAATAGTGAAAATAGTCACATCGGTACTTTTTCTTTCTGGATTACTTCTCTAGAAATTGTAAATGTTTGAGGCAACAGTCTGCCCTTTGTGAAAGCAAGAACCAATGAATGGACTCCTTGCGTGAATTATTATATCTTGCTTTTTCCAAGTGAGGGTGAAGAGGAGGGTAGAATTTGGGTCAAATTCTAGTCAAAATGCTCAAGTAATCAAAAAGTAGGCTATTTTAGGGACATACCAACATCTTCCCTTTCTGCTAATTTCATACCCCTAAGATATAGCATAAAACATTATAGGAAATGCTTTTGTCCTACTTGTGTTTGCCCTGCTAGTTTTCCCATAACAGAATTTTGTAATTACATCCAGACTACAGGATATATTTCGTCCCTCAGACTTGATTACATTGGATGGGTATTGTTGAACTGGGGCACTGGTGCCTATATTCAAGGCTCTTTCCTATCAACTTGTCTGTCCACACTTTGTTGTGTTTAAAACTTCATTTTAAAAAATTACCATCACCGCCCCCGACCCATGGAATGGTGGCTGTATTGTTTTGTTCATGTCTGTGTGGGGCACATTGCATCACGTGGCAAACCAGCTCCCCGTGGATATGAGATAACTACTTACAAAACCAGCTTGAAAACATCATCTTCTGTATTATGTCATCCTGTATCATAATGCAATTATGTGTGTCATAACATGCTCATTTAAAAAAAAAAAGAGAAACCAGCAAATTCATGTTTGTCCATAGAAGAATGTACTCAGAACTTTGTGTTGTGAAACGATGAGAACAGACCACGTTTAAGATACCCACCTGCCACTTAAAATGACTTAGTTATAATTGGTAGTAGTCTAGACGTTGCTCTTGGTGTGTGGGATTCAATTCAAACGTCATCTTTTGAATAAATCTCTTGGTGGTATTTGAAAAAACACATGAGAATAAAGAAAAATATCATCTTTGGCCAAATCAAGCAGGCATCTTTTTCCTTTTCCTTGACACTTAGCTCATTATACATGGTGATTGGATTACAAGAGCTGTGTAAAAATACAAAAACGTCCTTTCGTTTACAAAACAGTTATTCTAGGCTTGAAGCCTCTGAACAGCAAATTGAATAGATGTGCTGCGTCTGATTCACTTTACAGGTGTAATTTTACAAAAGGCTCCTGGGTCTCTGACCCCGGAGAGTTAGAATGCCCAGAGGAGGTCCTCCGAATTAAAGGATAAACCCGCCCCCACCCCACCAATAATGCTGGCAAGCAAATGTGTTAATTTCTTAAATCTTCATTTGGTTTTCTGTTCAGAGTTTTAATTGCAAATGAATTTATTTCTCCAGCTTATCTAAAGATCTAATTTCCCAATAGTTTCCTCTGCATTTATATACTCTGTAGTGTTTAGGCAACCCCTGTTATAAGTTTATTAATATTATGTAAGTGTTGTTCTTGTATTTATGTATAGTGTATGTATTGTAAATATACTCAGAGCTTTTTTCCTTTTACTGTAAAATGGTGATTTTTTTTTTTTTTTTTTTTTTGCCCTATGATAACGTAAAGGGAGACCCTCCTAATGAGATTCTCTCAGAGGATGATTATTCCAGTCTATTCTCAGAGATGTAAATGAACAAGTGTTATCGTTTTTAATGGTGTCTCAGACATATTCTGTTGGTGCATTGCTTTTCTGTATTCAACTTTCCTATGAATTGAGCTGTGAACCGAAATAGAGTTTAAACCTTTAACTGTATGCATTTGTATAATTATCTGAATGAAGGCATGAAGGTTAAATAAAGCATTTTGTATGGAACGAAACTCCCTAATTATTACTAAGGCTGATCCAGACACTTTGGAAATCATAGTTATTAACCATTCTAATTAAACCTTTGTTATGAAAAGTTTTACCATTTGTGTATAGTAATTTAAAACACAGAACAAGATAGCCTCTCTACTAAAAAATGCACAGGGTTTTATTTCATAACAACCAGGACCTAAAGAGGGATTCCTAACAATATTTTAATGAATGTAAAACTAAAAAGTGGTCCAGAAATATGAAGTGATACAAAAAAAAGATATTTTTCAGAGCCTAAAATTAAATCTCTGTAATTGAATGAATTATAATATTTTTCAGACTTTGTGGATCATTTAAATGTAGAATGATCCATCTAACACATGCCAACGCTAGTTTATTTCTGTAAATTTTTTAAGAAAACAATTATAAGGCTTTTGAAAATAAGACCATTAATGAGTAGACTATCTTTTAAATAATTGTTAAAAAAGCACTTGAAAAATCTACGTACAGTAAGTCCCCTACATACGAACGAGTTCCGTTCCACGAGCACGTTCGTAAATCTAATTTGTTCTTGAGTCCAACAAAGTTAGCCTAGGTACCCAACTAAAACAATCAGCTATATAGTACTGTACTGTAATAGATTTATAATACCAAACAAACACAACAAATAAAACATTTTTAATCTTACAGTACAGTACCCTGAAAAGTACAGTAGTACCAGCTATATCACTGCTGCTTTTACGCTTGCTTCCGGAGATCCTGGGTTTGGAATAAAGATACTGTACTACTGTACTCTATTCAGTACTGTACAGTAAAGTACACAAAAGCACAACCACTTGTAGAGAATGCACACACGTGTCAACGTACGCCAGACACGGTGATTCGACATGCGAACGCATGTTCGCATCTTTGAAAGTTCACAACTTAAAGGTTCCTATGTAGGGGACTTACTGTATCCTCCTATTAGTGTCCTTCAATTGGAGACCTACTAGAAAAATCCATTCAACAATGAGAATGGTAGTAAATGCTACTAACGATTATATAAGAAGATGATAATTAAAACAATATTTGAGTACTTCCTAGATGCCAGGCAGTGTTCTAAGTATTATATTTGCTCCCTTTATTCATTACAAAATTCCTGAGTTAGGTTCTGTTATTATCCTAATTTTACAGAGGTAAAAGTAAGGTAATGAGTTCAGGCAACTTTCCCAGTCAGTCTGGTTCCAGGACTGGTGTCTTAGGCTACTGAAGTGTTACGAGTTAAGGGGATGGAGAAAGGATGGAAGGTGGGGAGCAGGGGGTCCAGGTGGTAGAGAGAATAAGTAGTCATGAATATCATAGAAATGTTCGACAAATACCTTTGATTATGTATGTACAAATAAATAAAAATAAATCCAATAAAGGCTATTCTTCATACTTGGCAAACTGTAGTGTAGTTTAATAACTCATAAGAATCAGAGATTGAAATTGATTTTGACTCACTTTATTCCTGACTCAAATCCATTTGTAAATGAACTTTGAGTTCTGTGAAATCACCGGGTTCCACTCAGAGACGCTGTGCAAGGAGAGCCATGAGGGCTGCACATCACGCTGCACTCCATCCAGGCCGCTCCTTCCATGTAGGTTGGAAGGCTCAGTGCACTGTATATTTGACTTTCCCAAGCCTGGTTGCTTTGAGCATCTGAAGGGGTCCTAAGGGAGTGATTCATCTCCCAGGGTGAGCTTCCTTGGCACTTTCATGGTGATCACAACACCAACTCTACAGAAGAAATCACTCACTAAATGATGATAAGATTCTTTGACAATTGAGGCAACAAACTGTAAGTACATTTTTTACTAAACTATTTATGAATATTTTAGTCATGCCATTTTAGAAATAATCCATTCAGGCAAAAGCCAATAAATTAGGATAGTCTATCTTGTTTAACACTCTGGTGAAGCATGGTAGTAACTTGTAAGGCTGAACCTAATTCATTCAGTTACTTCATTTTTGGATGTGACTTTGTAACAAAGTGGGAACTTGGACATTAGATTTACATGTCTTTGGCCTGATTTCCTGAGGCCACACAAGCAGCTAAGCCAGCTCTACAGCTTTGTTCTTGTTTGTTTTCCAGTCTGCCTTAGGAAACTTTGTCATAAGCATAGACCAATGAAGCAAATCTCATGGAATAGATCACCCGATACTATTCTACGTTCAAGGTAATTTATTTGTCAATGTTTCTTCTACCAAGTGATTCCTGGATACTTCAACAATAGGTGGAATTATATGGGTGCTAGATAATTCTGAAACTTCCTCAGTTCTTACATTTACTCTGGATGTTTTGCCATAGCTGAGATATCTAATCTGAACATTGATGGTTTCACTGTTGCTGTTTCTCTCCACGTTAATGACTACAAAGCAACAGCATGAAAGAGTTAAAAGTGTAGAAATAACAATGTGATTAAGATTAGAATACCTTGGAGCTTTATCAAAAAAGAAAAATATTTCAGTGCTAGAACAAAATTATACTCCCTAAAAAATTGTTTCAGTCCCAAAAGGCCACTGATGGTTTTCATACCATATAGTACATTGTCTTCCCACCAAAGTTGCATGATTTCCTTCAACACAATGAGTTCTTTGTGCTTTGTCCGAGTGCTGCCTGGATTTAATATATTTCTCTCCCAGCAGTGTAATAAGTATAATTTACATCACTTCCTGTTTAGTCTAAATTCACCAATGAACACCTACACAGCCCATACACTTGAATGATTGTCTATTTCTAAAATAAAATACATTTTCCTTATACAGGAACAACTTTTACATGATCTTTCTCTTTTACAGTTTCACTGTGGTAAATTCATGTGTGTGTGTGTGTGTGTGTGTGTGTAACTCAGTTTTATGAGGCCATGATAATATCAACAACATCAGACTTAAGCAGGTATGCTAAAAACAGGTTCACTCAGGGAATGCTCCAGAATTGCTTAAAAATATGTATAGCCATCATGATGCCCCCTTTTATTAGAACTACAGTTTACATGCATATATTGTAATCCATTACCTTGGAGAGGATTGCAGGGCACTGTAAGTCTGTGCCATGAGCTACTGTGATGTCCAGATCCCTTAGAGCTTTCAGACTGTACCAAAGACTCAGGTCAGTTCAAACATCTCAAGGGCAGCCTTGCTGTGCCCCAGACTCCTCTGAGCTCTTCAGCTTGACCAGAGACCAATTCATGAGGTAGATGTGGCCACGAAGGATTAGCATAATTGATCATCCTCAGGGCCCTGAAAGCTTACATTAGTACGGACTGTACATTCCATTGCTGAACCCTACCTCACCTTTCATGACTAATTTGGAGCCACTGCTTTGTAATATGTTCAGCGTGAATCCACACGGTCACTTGGGCATTGATGTTGATTCTTTTGTAATATATATATATATATGAAACAATATTTTGTAACTTAAGTGAGAACTTAAATTATATTTGCTATATCTAAAACATAGGAGAATGGTTAGGAGATTTCAGTTTATTTATTCAGCCACCCATAACAAGTCAATGTTATTATGGTTACTAGTAAAAAGTTTTACATGCATAAAATAAAGCACACATTTGAGTTATTACTCCGTGTAGGTATTATACTAATCAATATGGGATATAAAAATTGTACCTTAGACATGATCCCTGACTGAAACTAGGTTACAACCTATTGGAGTAGATAAATACACAGTTTCTATAGTATAAAATATAAATGGATAAGTACCACCAGAACTGGCTAAGGTGTTGTGAAAGGTTAAATGCAGAGAGAATAGCTTCTGTAACACAGGTAATCAGCGGGGCTTCCATGTCCCCTGAGATCTCTCTTGCATGCAGTTGCTCAGATCCCTAATTCCATGCCCAGTGAAAGACCAAAGCCCTTCCCAGGATTTCCGTGAACTTTGAGGGCATGTGCAGCCCCCGGGGGTAAAGGAGGCAAGGCTGCTTGCATCATCACGATCACCTCATTCTCTTGGTTTATGGATCATTTCAAGGTCTAAAGCGTGCTGTCTCTGTTTTCTGACCTGTCAGCTTCTTCTTTGATTTACTACACACATGCACACGTGCATGCACACACACACGTGTAAATTATACATTCATTTGTTTGCACACTGAAGTTTTGTGATCCATTAGTGGCAATGAAATCCATTTACTGGGTCAAGGTGAAAATTTTCAAAAATTAAATAAAGAATAGAATGGGATGGTATAGGACAGGATGGAATGGAGTGGAATGGAATGCAAGAAAAGGGAAGAGAAGAAAGAGAGGAGATGAAGCGTAGCTTTTGTTTCGGTTATGTACACAAGAGCATGCATGTGACAAGGCACAAGGTAAAAAATAAAGTTTGAAAGCCTCTAGTTGACTGGTCTCTCTCTCTCTTTTTCTCCTCCCCAACATCTCCCATGGCAAATCCAGGTGCGCTGATTTCTCACACTAAGCAATTTATCCATTGTGGTGGTTAATTTTATGTGTGTGTCAACTTGGCTGGGCCATGGTGCCTAGATATTTGGTCAAACATTATTGAGGATGTTTCTGTGAGGTGTTTTTTGGATGAGATTAACAGTTAAATAAGTGGACTTTTTGAGTAAAGCAGATTAACTTCCATAATGTGGATGGGCCTCTTTCAATCAGTTAAAGGCCTTAATAAAACAAAGACTATCCCTAAGAAAGAAGGAATTCTGCAAACGCGTTTACACTTGAACTGCAACTTTTCCCTGACTCTCTAACTTGCCAGCCCACCCCGTCAGATTTTGGATTCACCAAACTTCTACAATCCTTTCATCAGTGTCTTTTCTGACTACAGGTCTTTTACCTCCTTGGTTAGATTTATTCCTAGGCATTTTACTCTTTCTGATGCAACTGTAAATGGGGTTGTTTTCTTAATTTCTCTTTCCGGTAGTTCACTGTTGTTGTATAGAAGCACAACAGATTCCTGTATATTAACTTTGTATCCTGCAACTTTACTGAATTCATTTATTAGTTCTAATGGTTTTTTTTAATATAAATTTATTTATTTATTTTTGGCTGTGTTGGGTCTTCATTGCTGTGCGCGGACTTTTTCTAGTTGCGGCGAGCTGGGGCTACTCTTTGTTACGGTGCGCGGGCTTCTTATTGCAGTGGATTCTCTTGTTGCAGATCATGGGCTCTAGGCGCATGGGCTTCAGTAGTTGTGGCACGCGGGCTTCAGTAGTTGTGGCTCACGGGCTTTAGAGCTCAGTAGTTGTGGCGTATGGGCTTAGTTGCTCCGCAGCATGTGGGATCTTCCCGGACCAGGGCTTGAACACGTGTCCCCTGCATTGGCAGGCAGATTCTTAACCACTGCGCCACCAGGGATGTCCCTCTAATGGCTTTTTGATGGTGTCTTTCTATATATAGTATCATGTCATCTGCAAATAGTGACAGTTTTATCTCTTCTTTTCTAATTTGAATTCCTTTTATTTCTTTTTCTCATCTGATTGCTGTGGCTAGGACTTTCAATACTATATTGAGTAGAATGAGTGAGAGTGGGCATCTTTGTCTTATTACTAATATTAGAGGAAATGCTTTCAGCTTTTCACCATCAAGTATGATGTTGTCTGTAAGTCTGTCATAATTGGCCTTTATTATGTTGAGGTATGTTCCCTCTATACCCACTTTGTTGAGAGTTTTTATCATAAATGGATGTTGAATTTTATCAAAAGCTTTTTCTACATTTATTGAGATGATCATATGATTTTTATTCTTCAGTTTGTTAACGTGGTGTGGTGTAGCACATTTATTGATTTGCAGTTATTGAAACATTCTTGTATCCCTGGGATAAATCCCACTTGATCATGGTGTGTGATCCTTTTAATGTGTTGTTGGATTAGGTTTGCTAATATTTTGTTGAGGATTTTTGCATCTATGTTCATCAGTGATATTGGTCTGTAATTTCCTTTTTTGTGATATCTTTGTCTGGTTTTAGTATCAGGGTGATGATACCTCGTAGAATGAGTTCAAAGGCAATACTTCCTCTGAATTTTTTAGAATAGTTTGAGAAAGATAGGTGATAACTCTTCTGTAAATGTTTGATTGAATTCACCTGTCAAGCCATCTGGTCCTGGACTTTTTGCTTTGGAGGAGGTTTTTTTTTTTTAATTAGTGATTCAATTTCATTATTGGTAATTAGTCTGTTCTTATTTTATATTTCTTCCTGGCTCAGTCTTGGAAGATTGTACATTTCTAGGAATTTGTTCATATCTTCTAGGTTGTCCATTTTATTGGCATATATTTGTTCACAGCAATCACTTCTGATCCTTTGTATTTCTGTGATGTTGGTTGTACCTTTTCCTTTTTCATTTCTGATTTTATTGATTTGGGCCCTCTCTTTTTTTCTTGATGAGTCTAGCTAAAGGTTATCTATTTTGTTTATCTTTTCAAAGAAACTGCTCTTAGTTTCATTGATCTTTTCTATTCTTTTTTTAGTTTCTATTTCATTTATTTCTGTTCTGATCTTTATAATTTCTTTCGTTTTACTAACTTTGGGTTTTATTTGTTCTTCTTTTTCTTGTTCCTTTAGGTATAAAGTTAGGTTGTTTACAGTCCTAAAGACTTTTGAATGTGATAATTTTTTTTCTTATAATCATTCCTATCTAGTAGGGTTATAGCCCTTACCAATATTAAAGTGATTATGTGGACACACAAATCTAAGACAGTGATTCTCAACTGAGGACAATTTTTTCCCCCACATGACATTTAGCAATGACTGGAGACACTTCTGATTATCACAACTGGGAGTGAGGATGCTACTGGCAACTAGTGGTTAGAATCCCAGAATGCTACTAAACATCGTACAATGTTCAGGACAGTCCCCCATAACAAAGAATTCTGTCCAAACTCTCAATAGTACCAAGTTTGAACAACTCTGGTCCAAGGTCATGTCATAGTTATTAGGTTCCCATAAGCAACCAACATTGTCTACTCTAGTCTGCAGAAATGGCAGGATGAGCCATAAACAAAGGGTTTCATGGATAAATGGCATTTGGAAGATGGTGAACCCCTGCACTCTTTGTTCCAGAAATAGTCAAACATCTGTACTTGAATAGATCTACATTCCTATCTCAAACTAGTGTGCCTGTGTACAGAGCTTCATTTTCTGTGTGTCAATTTGGTGAATTCTAATTTACTCATTACTCCCTCTATATAATATTCCCCAAGTCTGTTATCTATCCATCCAGGAAGTGACTGACATTTCCTTTTGTGCCTTTAACACACGTCAAATATTGTACTTTTAATACTGTAAGTAGCTGATTATGTATCTTCTTCTTTGCTAGACTGTGAGCTGTTTGAAAGTAGAAATTGTGCCTTATTGATCTTTGGGTCTCAAAGCTTGGAATATGGTAAGCACTCGATAAATATTTGATGGCTACATAAATGATCCAGTTTACAAATAGGATTTTAATAAGGGAATAGAAACAGTAAAATTGAAAGTGTATTTTTGAACTAGATCACAGAAGGCCATAAAGGCTAAATTGTGGACTTTGGCTTTTATTATTTAGGCAATAGGGAGTAATATTATTATTCCTAAAAATGAATGTTTTGATAAATTTTTTGAAAATTAGGTCATATTTTAAATGCACTCCCTTACACACACTTCCACACACACAAATATATTAGGTTTTCCATTAAAGAAGGAGCATAATAAAATAACTGATAATTTAAAACTTATTCACATGTCAAAATTAACATCAGTGGAGGCTTATCAAATTGTATTCTGTAATCTTTCACTGGAATTTATATATATATATATATATATATATGCTTATGGGCTTATGGTAAAGTATAAGTATAAAATTATAAAGTATAAAATTCCTTTTTTCAAAAATTAGAAAATAGAATTTTATCAACTCACCAAGCACTTTATAGGGAGAGAATATTTTGAAATTTTCAAATATTGTGAAAATTACAAGGTGCCAATTTATCTAAAAGTTTCTGCTCAGACTCTCTGCCAGTGCCCACGCTTATTAGCATCTGATTACCTTTTCATCATTTCAATCCACAGAGTCTTATGACAATAAAAAAAAGTCTTTTAATTCTGTGACTTTAATACTTTTGCATCTTTCCAAAGAAATCCTTTAAGAAAACGCACATTCGGTAAGCCCTAAATTGATACCATACCTCATGTATGGGTCTCTGTTTAGAAATAGCTTTCACTTGATCATTTGATTAGGGTTGGGTTTTAAAAACATATTATATAATAAAGAATTTTGAAACTCGGAATGACAGCTGGTATACAGAATTCACTGCAATCAAAAAATAAATTGTTTTCTTCAAGTGAAAAAAAATGCGTTGACTATAATGCTTTTGCTGAGCAGGTAGAACTGTAGCTGAGAAACAATTTTCCAGTCAGAAATGTTGTTATCCTTCAAGTCATAGCATTCAGGTGGCTTGGTAGCTTGCCCCTGTGACAGTAGACAGCTCAGGAGCATGAAGGCCCGAGCATACACAATACTTCCTCATAGCCAGGGCGAGTAGGAACAGGCCACCTCTTCACATTGTTAATGGATGTTTTCTTTCTTCTTCCAATATTAATGTATTTTGTGCTAACATTGTCATTTCCTGTCTTTTGTGAAAGATTCTGTAATATTAGAATCATTCAGCCCAGATGGGGTCTAAAAATTTTGCATTTCCTTTTTTAAAAATTCATTTTCTACACTGATGTGGCTGTCTTTATTCACATAAAACCATAACCATAGTCCCTTTTCTAATGATATATAACTATGATATATTTATTTACCAGTATGCTGACTGTATCATATAAAGTATTTAATTTGATTTTGTGCCTATGCAGTGAATTGCTAATCAGGGACTAGTTATTTTCCACCATAACCCTGGAGAGCTACTATTTTAACATTTTCTTTACCTTTATTTGTAGAGACTGATTTATGAAAATTTTGTCACCCATGCAGGGGAGATGGGTGGCATTTTCTATGGATCTCTAACTGGTGGAAGGTGCATCTCTCTATCAAGACCTTTAAGACATCAAAGATGACAAAGGAAACCTTTTGACTCCTTTTCACTGCTTAATCTCTTGGCATTCTGTGTATATAAAGACTATCACTGGACAGAAAGCAGTAATAAAATCCTGAAGTAGATAAAAGCACAAACAGTGAAACCAAGGTATTTGTAAAGCTCTATAAATCTGCTAACCAGAAATTGCAGTTTAATCTTTACATACAGTGAAGTCTCAAGGTTAACGGCTCCGTAAAGCTCCACATAGGCACTGGTGGTTGGCATCTCTTCACTTCCTTATCAACTAAAGCACCCTCCCATCATATTTCTTAGAGTCCTACTTCTTTTGAATGTATTATCAATGAAAGATTCCTCTACCTTAGATTGAAAATAATGCCATTGGCTGTTGGAATCAATTCACAAATAGGACATGTTTGATATAAATGTGAAGAAGACTGAGATTGGCATCAGTCGGTTGTTGATAAATGGTGTAATGATGGCATTTTCGATTCCATGATGAGAAAAAAAAAAAGACTTCCTACCAAAATTGGATGAATTCTTCTCCATTTGTGCCAGAGGATCTAGGTAGAAGTTTGGAACTGTGAGTGTTTTGAGGACAGAGGTTAAGAAAGAAACTTTTGATAAAATATACTGGTGGAGCTACGACCTTAGTCTTTGTTACAGAAGGTTGAAGGTTTTTTAAAATTTATTTTATTGGAGTGGAGTTGATTTACAATGTTGCGTTTACTTCTGCTGTACAGCAAAGTGATTCAGTTATACATATATACACACTCCTTTTCATATTCTTTTCCATTATGGTTTGTCACAGGATATTGAATCTAGCTCCCTGTGCTACACAGTAGGACCTTGTTGTCTATCCATTCTATATATAATAGTTTGCAACTGGTAACCCCAAACTCCCAATCCATCCCTCCCCCTCCCCCCCTCCCCCCTTGGCAACCACAAGTCTGTTCTCTGTCTGTGAGTCTGTTTCTGTTTTGTAGATAAGTTCATTTGTGTCATAGAGGTTGAAGATATTTAAAGTATTGGCACGGTGGAAAGAGTATTTGTGTTAAGGTCAGATGGGAGTGTTTTTAGATATTGGTTATTCAGTTTACCGGCAGAGTGATGCCTGCAAGCTCCTTGCCTAAGGAGACACATCTTAACACTGGGGGTAAAGAAAACACCGCCTTCTCGGGTGTTGTGAGGTATAAACAGGATCACATATACAAAATGACAGTGGAGAGCCTGCCCAAAGTCAGCCTTTTGTCATTACCCGTTCCTCAAGTTCATAAAGGGAAGAGATTTCCACTTCACTCCACAGGAAGGAAAGTTCAGCAAGATCGACTCCAGCCATTCTCCACCCCTCTGTGTTTCCTCCCCAGAGGAGTGGGAGTAACTTATCCATTTTGTGAACTTTAAAAGCGCGAACACACGGTGGCTCAGTCCCTCTCCCTCTCTCAGGATACCCTGCCCTTAGAACACCCATGTTGTCAATCAGACCTACAGCAAAGATCCCTTTATCATTATCATTGTCTTCTGCAGAGTTTGGGGCCATCTCCCTGCGATCTCCAGGAAGGTAAAGGTGATATTTTATTTTGTGAGTGCGGGCTTGAAATGTTGGAACAAAGGAGATCACAGGTACTTAAGTATGAAAGGGTATCTGCCTTAAGCATACACAGATTATTAGCTACTTTATTTGGGGGTCAGCTAAAAATACCCTTTCTAGCCCACCTCCTCAGTAAATATATTCTCTACTTATGCACTTGGTGTTTGAAATTACCCATTAGACTTCATTTATTTCCCTAAGGCTTCTAATCACTTACCAAATAAGCCTGAAGAGCAAAAGTGGTGGCCTTATCAACAGTCACACCTTAATATTAATGAGTCTGGAGATGTATTTACAAGAGCAGATTTAGATTAAGAAGGAAAATGAAGTTAGTACAAACACCTCCCTCGTGTGATTGTGTGCTTTTTGTAGTGGTCATTGTGGTTGCTTGCAGTGGCTGGGAGTTACAGAAGTGGCAAGGGGTAAGGAGAGAATTGTGCAGAGGTTCATGAAGGAGAGACAAGAGCCCTGGAAAATAATCTTTTTCTGCCTTATAATTTTGCTTAGGGTGAGTCTGCCTAAGAAGTAAAGGACGTGTCACGCATCTGCTTAGTCCCTGTTGAGTAGGAGGATTTGTCAAAATACACTTTCATGCACTGGAGTCCATGCAATCTAATACCCAGGTGGATTATTCCATCCAACACACAGATGGGAAAATGTTTAGAAAAACAGTTTTCTACAAATTACTTCACTGAAGGTATGTCTCTTATTTGAGAGTTCTGGGCAAATCAAATCTGATTTGATAGTTTTCACTATTCAGTCTGCTATTTGATTGCAAACTGCTATCAAATGCCTTTTTTTTTTTTTTTTTTTAACAAAAGAGCAAATGGGAGGAAGACTAGAAATGCAAAAGCATAGGTTAGGAGAACTGTACTTTTTTTTTCTGTAAACTCCTGTTCTTTTTTCTAGGAGAACTGAATGTCCCTCAGGGGAGTGGTTGAGAACTGGTCAAAGCAGCAAAAGGATTATTAAAAATTTTTTCAAAAAATTGCTAATATCTTGCCAGGAATATTTACATTAGAAATGTTGCATCACAAAACAGATTTCAGATTTTATATATATATGAAGAATAAAGTCATATTTATGAGTTTATGAATACATTCATTCAGTGTCTTTTTTAACTTCCTTAACACTCAGTGTCTGTCATTTGGGAAACACAATTTTTTTTTCCATCCTTGAACAGAATGTTCAGTGTGATAATATTAATAAGCTGAAATTCAGTGGGATGAATTTTCATGCTGTAGAGCTGTAGAAAATTTTTTAAGGTATGTCAAACACATTTATTCAGCATACGAAATCCAATACCCCCAAACGCCTCTTCTCTGTATTTAAAAAAAAAGAGGTTGAGTTGTACAATGAATAAAGAAAACACACACACATACTCAAAACATTTTTTTTCTGAAGAAACAAAAAAAAAAATCACATTATAGAGGAAAACTCAGGATTTGACAGGGCTGAATAACCCAGACTTGGTGACCAGCCCTGTGGCTTGCTAGCCATGTGAGTCTTAGGCAGGTAAATCAGGCTTGCTGATCTTCAGATTCTTTATCTGTAAAATGGGGATAACACGTAGTAACAACTTCATAGGATGCTAGATCATTTAAATAAAATAGGATATCTGAAGTTTGGGGTTCTGCTTATTTTCACCTCACTCTACTTATCCCCTTTTACCCACTATATCCACACAAAGGTACCTCTCTGTGGCTCTAATGAAAGCTGAGGGCACTATTTAGGGTATTGTTTTTGTTGGTATTGTTGCTTGCCTCATTGAAATGTCTGATTTTTTTATTTGCAATATGAGAAGCCATGTCTTGTTTAGAGACAATGGATTTTTAAGAAAATATTGAAATAAGTTGGTATGTACACACTTGGCAAAACTTCCTGTCCCTCTCTTATTTTAGATTGGTTCCTGATTTTTACCAGTGACCTTTTATTCAACATAAGAGTGAATAAACCCTGGACTTTCCCAGATTAAAGATACACATAAACCTGGAAGCAGCTACCACAAAATATCACTGTGTAAACATGATAAAATGCAGAAGTAGATCATTTACATTCAATGAGTAACAAGGTATTTGCAGGAATTAGCTGCCCTTGACCAGCCCAATTCTGTCCATACAGCTTATGCTTTCACTTTATTGATGCCTATAAATAAACATTTCTTGTCTAAATGTGCCCTGGTTCAGCATTTAACACACGTAGGGCTATATTTTATAGCTGTGGGTTACACAGCTCAACCTCCAGGTAAATTGTGATTCCTTTCCTCCTACATAGGCTGGCGTCTGCTGTGAAGGTCTGCATTTCTGGGACTTTCAGTTAGAATCATAATCTGTTGCTTGTGGGTCAATCATCCACAAATAAGCCCTCCCATCCTTCTGTTCCTCTGGGCCATCTTTTGGGGGTTTTCATTACTTTTTTTTGAATTTTTATTGGAGTATAGTTGCTTTACAATGTTGTGTTAGTTTCTACTGTACAGCAAAGTGAATCAGCTACACGTGTACATATATCCCCTCTTTTTTGGATTTCCTTCTCATTTAGGTCACCGCAGAGTATTGAGTAGAGTTCCCTGTGCTATACTGCAGGTTCTCATTAGTTATCTATTCTATACATAGTATCAATAGTGTATATATGTCAACCCCCATCTCCCAATTCATCCCACCTCACCCCCCTTCATGGGAGTTTTCATTACTTTGTAATGCAGCTATTGTTCGGGAGAAAGAAGTAATATCCATAAGAGGATATTTGTGAGAATGGCAGGGAAGGAGTAGGTGTGGAAACAGTTTCTGGTTTTGCCCCTGGGTAATCAAGAGTTCAATATAAAATGCAAAGATTCTGAAGAGACCAAGCTTATATTTGAAAAATAGTTTGGTCAGCAAAGATGGCACCAAACTCTACCCACAAGTCTAAATGGAATTTAGAAATACCCTCTTAACTCTTAGCTCCCACTCATGGAGCACTTATTATGTACCAGGTATTGTGCTATGTGTCTGAAAAATGTTGTCTCATTTAAGCTTTCCATATCCCTGTGAGGCAAACATTACCCATCTTAGAGGTAAAGACTGTAAGGCTTAAAGAAGGCAAGCAGCTGCCCAGAGACACACCATGAGTAAGTGGCCAAGCTGGAATTTTCTGCCCCCAACCCAGCTCTTAATCACATCGAAATTGTATATAGTCATCATGGTAATCCAGTCTTAGTCAAACTCCACATCCCAGGCCCAGTGAAAAATAACTAATTTTACACAATGTCCAGACCTCATTCAGCAGTAAATCGATGGTGTTAACCAAGTTTCCCTAGTTTTATTTTCCCCTAGTTTTCCTACATCTATAGCATTTTCTATTTGGAGGCTTTTAAATGGAAAGAGTTCCTTTAAGAAGTAATTATAAAAATTCTATAAATATTTTTTTGAAGAGCTATGACCATCACCAAGGAAGTTGAAGACAAAATTCCTGCCCTAATGCGTATTATTCAACAAATGCTTATTGAGCACCCATTTTTATGCAAGGTCTTGTTAAACACAGGAATGAAACAGTGTCTATGGCTGAGTTACTGCAGTCAGAATGACTGTTAATTCCATGAGGAAGATAGGTCAGAAGAAACAAAGTGGACTACCGTGTGAGAATTGCTCTGGCTGCCACGTAAGTATATGGCCGGAGCACTTAATCCAAACTTGGCCATCAGGGAAATCTTCCTGCAAGAGGTGATACCTGCACTGAGTTGTAAAAGGCCTACACAAGTCAGTCAGGTAAAGAATGGAAAGGTGAGATGGGAGAAACAAGTGATTTGGTTCAGCAAAAAAGAAAGTTTTGTGGTTTTGGAGAAACAGCAGAAGTAGTTCAGTATGGTTAGAGTGTAGATCAGTGGTCTCAAATTTGCTGAAAATTAGAGTCACCTGGGGAGCTTTGAAAACTCCCCAATGGCCAGGTTGTACTCCATATCTATTACGTCAGGATTCTCTGGGCGTGTCACGCAGACATCAGTAAGTTGTAAAGCTCTTTAAGTGATTTCAACGTGCAGCCAAGTTTAGGAAACAATAGTGTAGACCAATAGTTCTCAAAGAGTGGTCTAGAGACAGACAGTATCAGCATCACCTAAAAATACAAATCCTATGCATGGTATTAGAGAAGTGACAGAGTCATAAAACACATATTGCTGGGAACACCACCCCCAGAGTTTCTGATTCAGTGGGTCTGGGGGCCTGAGCATTGGTATTCCTAATAGGTTCCCAGGGGATATTGATCCTGATGCTACTGGTCTGGGAGCTGCGCTTTGAGAACCACTGGTCAAAGGCAGTGCTTCTCAAACCCTCTTGTGCATATGGTCACCTAGGAAAATTACTAAATTGCAAATTTTGATTCAGTAGGTCTAGGGTAGGACCTAAAGTTCCCTATTTCTAACCCATTCTCTGGTTATACCAATTCTGCTGGTCCTCAGATGACACACTGAGTGTAAGAAGACAGATAAGAAGAGGTGAAGCTGGAAAGGTAATTAGGGACTAGGTCGTGAAGAGCCTTATAATGTTTAGGATGATTTCATATCAGCTTTAAAAAAGTAAGTCATAGTATGTTCATGGTTGGTTGGTTTGTTCCATCATTTTGCTTTGTCTTCCACAGCATCAACTTTAGCCTGTTAAGATAGCAGCCAAGAGTAATCAAGGTTATATTCTTTTATTGTTTACCTCAATATGGGAAGAGAGAACTCTCCAATTTGTGGAATAAAACTTCCTCACTTCAGTCTTAGAGTGGACCAACTTAGTCACCATATCCACAGCTCCATCAATAAATGTCACCAGTGGAATGTCCAGCATCAATTATCTCAGCCCTGGGTTCCAAAATCCATTATTGGCGAGGAGGATGGGATCATCATGACTGACTAGACTAAGCAAGATCTGCCTCTGAAGCAAATGTCAATTCCTAAAATTATTTTGCTTCATAGTAGGAGGATAGGATTGGGAATGGATGGGGTCAATCACAATTAGCACTACAAACCATGAATGTCTTGCTAAAGTATTTTTTTCTGCAGACTTTCAGGAATCACTGAAAAATTTTAAGTAGAAAGGTCGCAACATCAGATGTGCCTTTGAACAAGAACACTAGATTTTGGAGGTAAATAACTTGTAGTGTAGTGCAAGAAAGCCAATGAGGAAGATATTGCATTCATCAAAAGTTAATGGTGGCTTCATCTTAGGCCATAGTAGGGCAAATGGAAGAGTCTAAGAGACTAGGTGATAACTTGCTGCGGGTTAGGAAAACAGAGGACTTGAAAGCCACTCACATGTTTCTGGTTTTGATAAGGAACATATGAAGAGGAGAAGGTTTTGGCTTGGGATAGTGGAAGAGGGAGGGGGTTGGATCAAGGAGTAAGGTGAGTGGAAGATGATAGGTTTAGTTTTAAGCATATCATTTGAAGTGCCAAGAAGACGTCCAGATAAAATTGCCCAAAAGCAGTTTGAACTACCTGTATAGGTCTGGACCTCAACGGAAAGGACAGGGCTGAAGATATAGAATCAGGAATCTCTATTTGGCCAAAAAGTTCGTTCAGGTTTTCCCATAATGTCTTGCGGAAAAACCTGAATGAACTTTTCAGCCAACCCAATAGATGGTGGTGTAGAGTACGAAGAGAGGTCAAGATAGAGCCATAGGGGAATTGGGGAATCCTGACATTCAAGGGGAGGACAGAAAAAAAGACGTTTATAAACGAGACTGAGAAAGATCAGGTTGATTATCAGACAGACCACAGAAGAATGAGGTGTTGCAGACTCTAATGTTCATGGTCAACACAAAAGTTCATGGTAGAGATTGCTCCAAAAGTGCAGGAAAGTGTTCAGGGAATTAAGGTGCCACAGGCTAATTAGATAATATATATCGGAGTGTATGGACTTAGAGCAGAGATGAAGAATGAATGATTTGAGGTGGTGGGGTTAGCAGGTGTAGACAATCCTTCCATGACAATCATCTGTGAAGGGCTGTAACTAAAGGGAAACTTGGGATTTTTTTTTTCTTTGTTATTGTTAAGGAGAAATCAAACTTACAACAATCGTTATACTGGCTGCAATTTTGTCCAGGAGCAGGCTCATACCATCTCTTGAGAGAGGATTGAGTTCATCACTTCCCAACTCTATTTTAAGAAACATCACATTGGTAGCTTGAAATTTGTTATAGTGGGATACATACACCCCAGAAATTGACAAATGCTCCAAATCAATGCTTCTTCCCCCTGGAGTGCCAGTTAAATATTTACTAGCATGCTACTGCCTTTAGTTAAATTTTAGAAGCTACAATGGATTTTTTCATGTTTTTGGCTGCTCAGCATCTAAACTCCCCTTGCTGTTTGGGGAGTTTCTGATTTCAAAAGTTCTGGTGAAGAACAGAACCCATTTTCCACTTCCAAAGCTGAAAAGATCCATGCCCCTGGCAGCCAGGATTAGAACACATGACACTCCTTTCTGGACTTTAATTCTGAAGAAAGTGATATGAATTAAAAAAAAAAAAAAAAAAAGGACAGTGAAATCCATATGAAAGAGGAAAAGTCTAAGAATAGTCAATTCCAATTATAAAAAAGAACAACTTGACAGAAGCTGTGGAGCTGGAAACTGAACTTAGGCGGTATCACTCAAACCCCACAAGTTTTAAAAACTAGCAACACACTTGGAGAAGATACTTCGCACATATAGAAAAAAGATTATTACACAGAATATATTTTGAACCTCACCTATAAATCAATAAGAAAAAGACAAATCATCACCAGAAAAATAGACAAGAGATATGAGCAGGTAATTTACAGAAGAAAGAACCAGGATGGAAAAATACACAAAAAGATGATCCAACTTGCTAGTAATTGGGATAGATCAAAATAAAAATAATTTGAAATCCAATTTCATACTCGGATTGGCAAAAATGAAAAAGTCTGGCAATACCACATGGTAGCAAGCAAGAAGAAAAAAAATCTTACCATACTAATAGGATAGAAAATAGGTACAATTACATTGGGAAGTAATTGTGCAATATGTAATAAAGTGTAAAGTGTGCATACCTTCCTACCCAGATTTTCTACTTCTCATTCTAGAGCTGTAGTTCTCAACTGAAATCTGCTCATTAGAATTATCTGCAAGGCTCTTAAGAAACAGGCTTGGAGATCTTATCTTAATAAGTCTGGGATATGACCCTTGAGGACCATTGTCCCAGAGAAATGGTCACACTTGTGTGCAAGGAGACAGGGAAATGTTTATAAAGGCAAAAATTTGGTAACAAACTAAATGGCTATCAACAAGGGAATGTCTAAATACAATGTGACATATGTGTTTGTAAATGTAATAAAGGTGTATATACGTGTACAGAGACACACAGACACACACATCAGAGAAAAGAAAGCTGAAGCATGTTTCCTTGTTAATGGAAAAATGCAAATGTAACAGAGAAGAACAAACTTGACTCCACATTGGATCTATTCCTTTAGCTCTAAGCCTTGTCCTCTGTTGCCTGTGCTTAGTCACGCTGGCTCTGCACCTTTTGTAAAAGAATGTTGCCTCTAGCCTGAAATATACATGATAGCCCATACTCAAGGCTCTGACCTTTAAAGGTATAACACTTTTCCATTCACATAGAGATAAATAGATGCAGAACAGAGAATGACATTTGTCTTGTTGGAGGTTTACAGGAACATGATGAACAGGCCTACATGGACAGCTGCAAGAACAAAGGATTCCGGCACCAAGAAGTTTGCAGCAACCAGCCACACCCTCTCCCCTTTTAGTATAAAAGAAGCCTAAATTCTACCTCGGGTAACGTGGTTCTTTGGGACACTAGTCCACCTTCTTCTCAGTCTGCTGGCTTTCCAAATAACGTCACTATTGTTTTCCCCAAGAACTTGTATCTTGATTTATTGGCCTGTCATACGGCAAGCAGTATGAGCTTGGACTTGGTAATAGAAAGATCCAGGAGAGATGGAAGGTATATAAGAGAAGGATTGACTGATGCAGCCAGGTAAGTCCCTGACAAGGGAGGATCCAAGAACTTCTTTGGAGGATGGAGCCAAAAAAACAGGAGGAGGACTTGGTCTTCAGAAGGCTTAGTTAAGTAACAGGAGAGGATCTCTTCTACTTGACAAAAGTAAAGGAGTCAAGAATGAAGATCTGCACTCATCCATCCATTCCTCTCCCAAAAGACATTCATGAAGTGCCTGCCGGTAAGTGTGCAGTGAAGCTTTGGGAAGTGAACTTGAAGTTCAGAATCTTAATAAGTCTGGGATATGACCCAGAATCAAGTGAACTTGATTCTGCCTGGAAATTGAAGGGATGGTCTATTTTCTCAGTGAAGCAGATAAATCATCTGCTGAGGGGTGGAGAGTTAGGCAGTAAGGCAGTTAGTAACTGTATTTCTAGAATGTGAAAGTGTTTTAAATAATCTTTATTGTTTTTCAATTTACTTGTTGGTTAATCCAGTAGGAGTGTTTTCATTTTTAGAATTAACCTTCTGTTTCTAATTTTTCCAAGTCCAGAGCCAAGTTTTTAAAAAAATTTTCTCTGGTTTTTGTTTTTTTTTTACTTAAGCAATTGGCATTTTATAAACTATTGAAAGGACAATCATTTACAAATGAATCCATTTCTGCATGTGGCTTATCACATCAGAGACAGATCTTTGAATAACGCTATTCAACTAGACTTTATAATCCTAATACAAGGACTTCACAATTATTTGTGGACAAAAATAAATTTATTTTTGGAACACTATTGATATTTTCAGCTTTATTGGCATTTAAAAATTGAACCAAATCAATTGAACGTAAGTCAGAGGCAGAGTCAAGTTGAGAAGCTGCACTTCCTGATTAGAAATTGAGGCCACACATCTTTTCCCAAGGGCATACACAAAGGTTTGAGCTCTCTGAATAGGCCAGCCAGCAGCATATGGATAGAATGTATTAAACAAAAGAACCAATAATGTGACTGCAGTTTTTGAAGGCTTCCAAAAAGAGCAATTGGACTAATTTTGGCATTAGCTATTTCACAAGAAAAGAAACTATGAGAAAATGGAGATCTAAAAATGTTCTTTCACTGGAGACCTATTATCAATTGCACATACAGTTATTGAAGTTGCTCTTACATTCTACACCTGCAGCATTGTGTGAGATAATTATTTTATTCTTTGCTCATTAGAACAAGCAGACCTCCCAGAAAGTAATGTGCATTCTTATTTTTTTTAATGGATTTATGGACTCAAAGTATTGAATACCAAATTTTCTGTGGGTTACTAAAAAGGCACAGAGGGATTCTAGAACAGACTGGTTGTCAGAGTCCAGGCGCCTTGTATCCAAGGAAATGGACTTAATTTAATCCAGGTGACTGGCTATTCAACACAATCTTTTCTTAATTAGTGGTACCTTGACCTCTTCTTGTGGAGTCCCTTTCATGATCTACATTTCTTGCAACTAACTAGTCTTATTTTCCCACATGACTTCCCACAGTTTAATTGTCATAGAAAATCTTTTTTTTTTTTTAATTCCTTCAGTTTGAAGTATATCCAAGTAACTAAGAAGAGGCAACTGTTCTTTGCACTAGTTTTGTGGAGGTAATTTTTTTCCCCAAAAATGAAAATCATTAAAGGCAATTCTTGGATCCTCAAGAATCTTAGAAGCAACACTAGTGATAACGGATATTTAAATAGGGATATGTTTTCCATTTCAAGTGTGGGAAGCAAAATTCTAAGAGAGCTCCAAGATTCTTCACTCTAAGTATGTACATTATCCCAGTTATTCAGCCAAACAATAATCTAGGGTACTGCTGTGAAGGGTTTTGTAGATATAAAAAAGTCCCCAATCAGTTGACTTTAAATTAGGGAGATTATCCTGAGCCTAACTTTACCAGGTGAGCCCTTAAAGAAGTCAGAGAGATTCTCCTGTCGATCTTGAAGAAGCAAACTGGCATCATACGGAGAGGCTTTGTGGCACGGAACTGTGGGGGCTCTAGTTGCTGAATGCCTCAGTCCTAGACCCACAAGGAACCTAATTCTGTCAATAACCAGTGAGCTTGGAAGAGGACCCAGAGCCTCAGATAGGATCAGACCCTGGCTGACCCCTTGATTTCAGCCTGGGGAGACCCTGAGCAAGGACGCAGCTAAGCCATTCCCACACTGTTAACCCTCCAACACTGTGAGGTAAAAAATTTGTGTTGTTTTAAGCCACTAAGTGTTTAGGGTTTCCACAGAAAACTAATACGCTAAGGGAGTGCTGATCTAGCCTCTTGACTTGAAGGTAGAATATTAACTTTTTACTTGTCTTCTAGTTTCTAGAGCATGGGGATCCAGCTTCTGTATGAAATACAGTTTTAGAGAGTGTAACTTCCAGTTGTTATTGGCATAATCCTGTCAAATGCCCGAGTGAGAGAAATGGTAGAGAAGATAATCTAAAACAGAATTCTCCACCTTTTAAGACCCTCATGCACTTGCTGGATGAAGCTCACCTTAATGATACTCTCCCATGACTGTATCCTGTTTAATTCCCATCCACAGACTGTAACTATATCCCTTTCTCTCCACGGTTAACAAAGCAAATGATTGAAAGTGACACTATAATAGTGATAATCGTGAATCCACTCTGATTTATTTTAAAAAGCAATTTGCTTTCAATATTTGGAACTTTAGCTACTAATACACTTGTGACAAACCTCACTACTAGTGTTTCTTCATCACAGAGGAAAGTGTCTTCCTTTTCTTCCCCTCCCCTTCCCCTCCCCCTCTGCCTCCTCCTTCTTTTTCTTCAGATTCAGTGAAGACTGATTGAGAATTTATTGTGTAAAAGACAATGTAAGTATTATAAAATAGGCTTCCTATGTCTGCTACTCCAAAGTAATTCTATTAATTGGATCAAGAAGATCTGTGATTACCAAGTCTTCTTCCACCTATCAGCCCCTGACTATACCTTCCTTAACTGTCTAGTAAATACCATACTGTTTTGATTACTGTAGCTTTGTAATATATTTTGAAATCAGGAAGTGTGATGTCTCCAGCTTTGTTCTTCTTGTTCAAAATTGCTTTGCTATTTAGGTTTTTTTTTGTGTGTGTGTGGTTCAGATGAATTTTGGATTTTTTTTTCCTATCTCTGTAAAAAATACCATTAAACATTTGATAAGGATTGCATCAATCTGTAGAACACTTTGGATAGTATGGACATGTTAACTATATTAATTTTTCCAATCCATGAATATGGGATATCTTTCCATTTTTGTGTCTTTTTAAATTTCTTTCATCAATGCCTTATAGTTTTCATCTATAAGGGTCACCTATATAGTTTTCTCCTTCTGAAAGACCACGAAGTCTCTCACCTTCCTGGTTAAGTTTATTCCTAAGTATTTTCAGAGATTTCTGAAAAGGGAAGAAAGCTGGTCATAACCTCTTCATAGTTTTCTTGTAAAACCAGAGTTGAAAATGGAAGGAGTAAGGATATCAGAATAATCTCAGAACTCAGGCTGCAGCCAGAGGATCAGTTTAAGTGCAGTGTTGTCTTGACAGGTCCTAGACAGCAACAGGACACTAGGTGCCTAGGAAAGGTCATCTAGCAGAGACTCAGGAAGTAGAGGTGTGTGCTTACCCTATGCATCTGCTTAGCATTTAAAGTCCACTACAGAGCTGGAAGGAACACACGTTGGGTTAGGAAAGATGAAACCTAGCTGGAAGGAACACTGTTTTCATGGATATGAAAAATCACTGGATAAAACACAGTCCACAACCCATCCACCGTTGTCCGCACTGACTGATGAAGTTGCCAATCAAGTGGTGGTCTTTGGAGCTGGCAGAAACCTGAAGAAAGTCATTTTTTAAAGCAAGGATCATGGGTCCACAAGCCTCAACTCACTCCATGAATGTCACTGGACCTAAGCTCTGGTTTGAGTGGGTTTCTCAGGAGACTCTGCCCCCTACAGGGTTTTTGAGAAAAACAAGGCATGGCCCTTTATAGTAGGGGTTGAGCTAGGACAGAGCTCACCTACTGTATATGTGTGGCCAGGACAGATTGCAGGGATATGGCATTGATGAAATGGGAGGTGGTGGGTGGGGAGAGAAGGGAATGGTCCTGGCTGGAGAAGTGTGGCAGAGACTAGGGAAGGGGCATGCTGATTGAGAGAAGCACTACCAGGCCAAGTGAACAGGATATGGTTCTGGTGGGAGGGGAGTGACCATGGACTAACACAGGGCCCAACCAGCAAAGTGGCCTTGGAGGGAAAGGAATGGTGGGTGAGGGAGGAGACGAGGTTAGAACAGAGTGTATTTGCCAAGACCAAATGGGTAGAGGCATGGCCTTGTGGAAGGGGTGTGGTGGGTTGGAGGGGGCATGGTTACAATGGAGTACAAGGAGTGAGGCCCAAGGGGCATGGGTATTCAGAGGACCCAGTCTGACCACAGGAGAGTAATACGAGGTAGGGAGCATACCGTAAGGAACACAAAGAACTTTGCCTGGGAGGTTGTGGCAGAATCAAGGCAAAGCACAGAGGATTGGTCTGGAAAAGAAAAGCACGGTATACAGGGGAGAAGGAATGTGTCCCGCCAGAAGACACATGGCCCTGTGGAGCCAAGAGACATGGCCTCAGAAAGTTGGGTGTGGCCATAAAGAAGCACGGGGGCATGACTGGCAGTGGCCACGCCCAGAGGGGTGTAGAATTAAGGACATGAGGGAGCACTAAGGAGCATGGTCCAGAGGGAGTGCGGGGGTGGGCATAGCCATAACTGAGGGGATATGGCTCCTACCAGCGCAGGAGAAGCACAGAAGTCCATTAATTTATATCTAGCACAATTCCTTGTCTCTCCTCAAAGCCCCTCCTTCTTCCATAATTCTTTGTTGTTATTGACAATTCTCTCCCACAAGTCTCTGTTCTCTTCCACAGTTCTCTCTTTCCTCAAAGCCTCTGTTTTCTCCCATAATTCCAGGTCTCAACTACAATTCTCAGCAGCTATGATGGAGCACTGGATATGGCCATGGATAACCAGGGTGTGTGGCCCCAGCAGGAGTTGTGGGGCAGGAGGGGGAGGGTCATGAAGGAGCAAAGGTGGCTTGGCTTTGGAGAGAGGGGCTTGACTCAGACAGACTGTGAGGGCAGTGGCCAGAAGTGACGGGGGTGGACCCTGTGGGAAACGCTGGTAGAAGAGCAGCTGTGAATTACTTCTCTCTCCCCACATTATCTTCTTTCCAGTAATTCTCTCTACCTTAATTTTCTGTTCTCATCCACATTTCTTTCTCCCACAGTGTTTTGTGGGCACCCATATTCCTCTGTGCTCTCCCACAATCCTCCATGTTCTCCCACATTTCTCTTTTCTCCCCCAGAATTCTCCATTCTCTCCCCAAATGCTCTGTTCTCTTCCACAGTGCTCCATTCTCTCCCCAAATTCTCTGTCTGTCCCAGGATTCTCTGTTTTCTCCCACAATTATCTGTGGTACCTCAGTAGGGGGAGTGGCTTATGATGCTTCACTAGTGACCCTGAATGGGAAGTGTGACCATGGAAAGCCTAGGGTGGCCTTAGCGGGAGAGGTAGGTTTGCATCACTTGGGAGCATGATGGTCAATGAAGGAGCTAAGGTGGTGTGGCCAGTGCAGGAGAAGCAGGTCAAAGTGCCCAAAGCTAAAAGGTTCTCATTCAGGAATGCTTCCTTCCTCCCTCCCTTCCTTCCTTCTAAAGTGTACCCTTTTTGTATTTGCTCTAGAAAGGCTACACAGTTGAAGCAATATGATCACTTCCATATTTAATGTAATTGGGCCCAGAGTTTACAGAGGAATTGAGGTTATTCTTCAAATCAGCTACACAGAACTGCTTCTGTATTTGTTGGGAATACTGTTGTTGAAGGCAATTATTCTTTCTCTCAACAAATACTTATTGAAGGAATCTCTGTGCCAGACACTGGGCTAAGGGCTAGGGACAAACTGATGAATAAGACACACTCTCTTCCTCAAGAAAGTATGACGTGGTATATAGCACAAGTTTTAACAAAGGCACAGATTCAGCCTGGGAATCTCAGAGATGTTTGAGCTGTCTTGAAGAAGCAGTATTAATGAGGAAGACTTGAGGAGGAGGTGAGGAGTGAGAAATAATAAAAGGAATTGGGACCGCAGAGCATGAAGAAATAGAGCTGGGACTAACTGGGGAATGGCAAGGAGTCAGTATGGCTGGAAAATGGGGGAAGCCTAGCGGTGTTGGTGGGAAATGAGACTCCAGACATGGATAGAGGACTGTGGTCTTCAAGATAATGGGAAGCCATTGAAAAACTATTCAGGAGCTTGACACAATCATACCTGAGTTTTAGAAAGGTCATTCCTACAAAAGTGTAGAGGATAGGTAGGAGGGGTTAAGACTGGATTCAGAGAAACTGGTTATAAGGTTAGCCCAACAGTATATTGTAGGAAATGATGGGATCTTGAACTAAGACAGTAATTAATATTTTGAAGAAGAGAGATATTTAAGAGATTTAGAGTATCCTTCATTGTCCCCTATATAAAATGTTAGAAAATTTCTTGTCTGCCCTGAGTTGGAAAGGGCATGGATTTTAGAATCAGATAATCCTCAGTTTAAATCTCAGCTCTCCACATATTAGCTGAGTAGAAAAATATCTCAAGTCTTCAAGTTCCTTATCCATAAAATGGGAATAGCAATATCTAGCTCACAAAGCTGTAAACATTAGTAAACATACATAAAGTGCTAGCATATAACTCAAACTTTGTGGTTGACCTTCTTTATGTTACTCACATATTTAAATCTTTTTCTTTAGATTGCAGGAAGTTCAGAGTTAAATATAATACTAATCAACAGAAATCCTATTACACCTCATGACAGCATATATGCTTTCACTATCTTCTAATATTTCTATTATATTAACTTTATTGAATATTTAGTCCTTAACTGTAAACAATCTTATGTTCCTTTTGGAAAAAAAGGTGAATAAGAAATAGGTAGGTGGATGGATAGACAAATGGATGAATGGATGGATGCATGGATGGATCTATGGATGTCGATCAGTATAACCTTGACCTTGATTATAAACCAACCCCAAATTTAGTGGTTTAAAACCACAACCCTTTTTTAGCTCACAATTCAATGGGTCAGCTGGAATGACTTCAGCTGGGACAGCTCATTTTTGTTCCATTTGGTATTAGCTAGAGTCAATCATGCTTTGTTGTCAGTTGGAAGCCAATGACCTCACTCACATTTTCTGTTGCCTGTTGGCTATTGGCAGGGACAAAGAAGGTAACTGAGCTAGCCTAGGTTGTAGGGTTCTCGAGAGCAGTGTAACAGGGCTACTTGCACTGAAAGCACTTTTTAGTTCCCTTCATCACGTTTGCTAATGTGACACTGACCAAAGCAAGTACCATGGACAATTCCAGACTCAAGGACCAGAGAAACTAAACTCTACTTTTGATGGGAGGAGCTCAAAGTCATATCGCAAATGGATGGGAAGAATTTGTGGCCATTTTTTTGTAATCTACCACCACCTGGGCTAGCTTGGTCTCTTTCATATGATAATTGTTTCAGAGTTCTTTGACTAAGTTTCCACGGCTATAATGCAATAATCCTTTACCATTCACATCCTTGCTATTTGAGGATCTCCAGCTCCCTGTAAAGTCCTGAGGGTGCATCCTGGGGGTCCCCCAAAGAGTGTCTCATTATTCTCAGTTGCTTCCTACCTGAAGATATTTTCCCTTTTGCACCAGCCTCCTTTTCCCTCATTGGATATCCCAGACCTACCAGATGCTGCTCTCCTCATGGGCATTTAATCTGCTTGCTAATCTAGCTCCTTTATCACTGGTGCAGCAGAGTCTTTCAGGCATAAAGCTACCCAGTGTCTTGTGGTACTGCTGAGAGAAGGCCATCCTTCCCTTTTCACAATTCCACTCTTGGTTAGTGGAATACCAAGTGTCTCATAGTGTTTTGAGAACACACTTGTACATTTTCCATATGGCCTGCCTCCCATTCCCACCAATCACAGTTCCACTGGTTGTAGAGGTGTTGTGAGGGACACTGAATCAGAAGACGAATCCAAGTTTATAATCAATTCATCTTCAGGATACCCCAACCAGTGACTAAATCTTGTTCACCTGACTCCTTCCTTCGTTGTGAGGTTTTTTTTTCCCCCCTAAGACTCCTTGGGAACAATATCACCAGTTCAACGAACATAGTCAGACATGTCTGAATCTCAGATAAGTGCTATTATTGTCCCCAATTTGTAGATGGGGAAACTGAGGCTTAGAAGGAAATTCAGAAAATTGCCCTTGGTCTCATAGCAAGTACATAGCACAGCTGGGATTTGAACTCAGGCACTCTGACGCCAAAGCTCATTCACTTAGTAGCCTCACTATAGTCTATCCCCTAAATGTAAATTATTCCACTAGGTATACATTTCAGCATTTCTGCTTAAAATTTAGGTGTTGTGAATACAATGCACAAGAGCTGTTATTTCTTTCTGCTAAAAGAGGACAATTGAAGCCAACCTGAGTAAAGACAGGAAAGTTTCTCCTTTTAGGAGAAATTCCAGTGTAGTCGTGGTAATAAGATACTAGCTGTCTGGTTTGTGGCTCTGTACTTTGCAATATAATATAGTATTGTACTTTTAAGTATGCTACTCTGTGAAGCCATGGATATGATGGCTTTGCCAGAGAAGAAAGAGAAGAAAAAGGAACTGTGGTAGAAACAGAAAAAGGAACTACTCAGGACATCCCTCCAAATTTCAAGGGTGTCGTGGTGTGCTAAAAAGAGCAGGAAACATGCATTCAGATTGTCATGGGTCCCCAAACTGATTTCCCCTTTACCAGCTGTGATGTTGAGCAAATAATTTAAATCTCATTTTTCTCTACTGAAAAAATAGGGTTACATCACCTCCCGTATAATGTTGTGAGTGTTAAATAAGTTAATGCATGCAAAGCATCTTAGCCAAGTAGCTGGCCCAGAAATATGTCCACTTAAGAAACTGCATCTACTATTATAAACTTTAAACCTTTTGAAACAAGGTGGAAAAATCAGTAGTTATTATAATAACAAATAAAACTGAAAAGTTTCCAGCCAACAAACACAGCTTTTGTTCAGTATCAGTTCTCTTATAGTCAACATGTTCTTAGTCTGTTTCTTATATCATTTTCCGTGTTTTTTTCCAATCCTGGCTCCATGGATGGGTTAGTTCTCATTTGCCCTAAGATCAGTAGACTTATTCTTTTTACTTTCCCTTTTCTTTTCTTTTTCTTCAAATATTATCCCATAATGTCCTTCTTTGCCAGGGTGGGGGTGTGACTTTGCACTGGTTCTTGAAGAATTTCAACAGGTAGAGAATGCAACAAATCTGACCATCTATGATATTTGCAAAGACTAGTGAGCAGCTTGGTGTGTCTGGAACGCAGCATGTTACTGGGGGGATTTTTTGTAAAGGGAATTAGAGGGAAAGTGATAAAGCACTGTGAATCCCAAAGTAAGAAATGCAGATTTTACTGTAGGCAGTGGAGGCTTTTGAAGGTCTCTGAAGAGGCAAATGACATTTCAGATCTGTATAATAGGAAGATAACTGTGGCACCAGTATAAAATTAGATAAAAGTGAATAATGGATTCAAGTGAGCAGAGACTGGAAGTGGGGAGATCATTTAAGATCATTTAGAGTCATGGCAAGAACCCTGAAAAGCTATGAAGATGACCTGACCCAAGGCAGAACAGTGGGAATGAAAAGATAGGATAAGGTCCAAGAGGCATTTGCCTAGCTGAATCCGCATTTGTTCAATATAAAGTGTCCACTCCATGGCAATAACTGTTCTAGGTACCAAAGACACAAAGTGAACACGGTTACCAAAGGTCATGCCTCGGGGGAAACTTTAGGTGGTGATGTATGTGCTGCAGAATAATATAGCTGGGAAGGAAAAAGGGAGCCCTGGGTGAGAGCCGCCGTCTCAGAGAGAGAACTCAGTGGGGGTCTTTAATACAGTGACACAAAGAGTCCATGATGGAACAAGCTTGGGGACCCAGCAGGGAGATATTTCCAGGATGAGTAGCCGGCAGGCACCAAGTCAGGAGCTTCCGTGTGAATTCTTAGATCAGCAAAATGTTTAGACTCTGGAACAGGGAGCAGGAGGGTGAAAGCAGTAGGAGATAAGCAAGCAGGGGTGTCTAGAGGGCTAGTTCTTGGAGGTCATTTAAAAGATCTTTTGGCTTTTACTCTGAGTACGATGGAAGCTGTTTTGCATGTTTTGTGATTCATTTATTACTAATTAACTTAGCCATACTTAGGCATGTAACTGGAACCTTTCTGCGCCTCAATTTCCTCATCTTTAAAATGGGTCAAAGAACTGTAAGCCATATGTTGTTGGTGTGAGCATTAAATGACTGCTGAAAGGCACTTGAGTGTTGACCAGGTATGTGGATTGAATGGGTGGGAGAGTGACCTTTCTGGTCAACACAACTAGATCATGGTGGTATTTTCTGGAAACATAGGAAGAGAGCCAGACTGGTGAACAAGGTGCTGTGTGACATCCCGGTGGTTGTCCTGGTGTGGCTGCTTCTATGGGTGTGGACTCCGGAAAGAGGTGCTGCCTGGAGACATGGATTTCAGAGAAGGAAGGCGGAGAAGTAGGGTAGTCACTACATTTTTACATAAGTTGCTCTTAAGCCTTCAAAAATCTTTCGTCCACTACTGCCGCACATTGTCATTGTCTCCTAATGTTGAAGGAGAGTCTCATTAAACTATAAAACAATTCTGTAATCATCATTCTTAATCCTCCTTCTCCTGGTGCAGGCACACAAACCTCCTTCTAACCGTTTGCCTTTAACTCGAGATGTCATAAAATAGGTGTCCAGTGGAGACCTGGCACCAGAAAAGGCTTGACGGCCTTGCCCTCTTTTCTACAGCAACTTCCAGGTTCAGAATGGAACACACCTGCACACACACCCCTTCCACCATTAGGTACTTTTCCCATTTGTTTGTTTCTGCTTTCCTGATTCTTTTTGTGTCTTCTTCCCTTTTAAATTATATGTCCAGGCTGTATACACATCCTCACATCCTCCATTTTTCCATTTGCAATATTATTATCACTCACTGTGATGGATTTACCTAGGTTTAACTGATTCCTCATCTCACTGGTCACTGTCATCCAAATACACACGCATATGTATTTAAACATTATGCATAATGATATCACCTGCCAAAGATGCAAGGGGGAGGTGTCCATGAGAGAAGCCCTTTCTTTTCTTTTCTTTTCCTTTCCTTCCCTTCCTTTTCCTTTCCTTTCCTTTCCATTCCTTTCCTTCTTTCCTCTCCTCTCCTCTCCTCTCCTTTCCTCCCCTCTCCTCTCCTTTCCACCTTTCCTTTCCTTTCCCAAGCAGTGTCCTTAGAATTGAAACAAAGCAGGACCCTGTAGGGCACTGCCGGGTACAGATCCTTTCCATGTCCCCCGTTTTCTGTTTGTAGGAAATAGGCTTCATTCAGTCCCCTTGACCTTCCCTGAGTTCCAAAGGGCAAATTCAAATGGTTGCTAATCAGAAAAGGGAGAAAATGGAGAAACACAGAGGAGCAGTCAAGAAAAAATAAATAGTACATTGATAAAGCAGGGTCCTGGTTCCTCCTCAAAGGATATATATATATAACAGTATCTTTGAGCTCTTCTGCAGGAACTAAGGCCCCCCCATCAGGTGGAGGATGGTAAAGTCAGGCTGAGCACAAGATTCCTGGAACACCGCCCTGCTACCTCACCACCAAACAATCAGAAGAAAACCTGCACACAGTGGAAGATAACGAAGACTCTGACTCCCTCCCCAGATGATTAAGTGTGATTAACTTCCCCTTTCTCCCTTTAAAAACTTTCATGGTGGGGCAGAATCTTTGGAGTTGCTTATTGGACACAAGTCCACCTTCTCCCCAGGCTGCCAGCCTCCTGAATACAGCAAACTTTCCTTTCCAACCAACACTTTTCTCTCAAATATTGGCTTTCGAACATCAAGTTTGGTAACAGAATGGCTCTGGGGGGATCCATGGGGCCCAGAGTTAGGAGCTGAGAGGGCCACCTTGTGCACGCCTGCATTTCTTACTCTGAGAAGGGAGATGCCACACCCACTGCCATGTCTAACATCCCCCGTACTCCTGCAGCTTTAAACCCTCTACATCGAAAACCTTAGTTTGCCTTCTTGCTTGAACCATATTATTCCCCGCACCTTTCTTATTTAAGCAGATCCCATGATTTTCCCTAAGCCTCCATCCCTTAAAGTCACATGTCACATGATTTCATAACCAATATCTCTCTGTTTCTACTATCTTCCTTCTGTCTTTTTTCTAACCCTCACCCTCTTACATGAGAAGACTGGTAATTTCCATCTTTTTCCCATTGCAGTTGAAAAGAACTGCTGAAGGTGTGGGCAGGCAGGCAACCCTTCAGAAGGAATTCAGCCATGGTGTCAGCCAACCCAGGAGCCTGCTCTTCTGCTGGAATTTCTGCTCCCAGATCATTTGCTTTCTCTGGTCTGGGTGACTTTGTACCTGGTTGAATACTGTGAACCACTTTCCTCCACCCCAAGCATGCCTTAACCTTCCCCCATTTTTGTTGGGCTAACTCCTCCTTGTCCTCAGGTTTTGTAACCTCTGCTTTTGTTGGTAAGTATAACACCCATTTCTCCCCAAGGCTATGATAGGTGCTTCTGTCTGTGTGTGCAGGTCAATGTGTGTGTGTGTGTGTGTGTGTGTGTGTGTGTATACATATCCTCTATAGTCGCCCAATATTGTATGGCCATTGTCCTGGGGCTTTTCTGCCTTCCCATTTAGATTGTGAGCCCTGCTGAGGTCACTTCAGACTCACTGACACCAGTATTGAGCCTCAGCACATCTGAAAAGATGCTTATTAAATGAATATGTACATTTCTTCATTCTTTCATCGTCATGCTAACATTAAATAAGATGCTGTATATTACTTAACCCACATAAAACCTTTTTTTATTCTCACTTTTACCTTCTCTTGATGTCTTTTCTCCCTCCTAAAATCATTTCTTAAAAGATTATCTATTATATGAAATTTCTCCTTCAGTGTCACCAGAATCTATTTTTATAGCATCACCCTTTTTCATTTTTCTTGCATACTTCGAAGTGTTTTGAGGTTTGCCTTTATTTTTACCTGTATCAATCATCTTACCATCCTGAGACTAGTATCCTCAAGCAGTATAGCAAGTTGTCTCAAAATGATTAAGCTTTTTTCAAACTACATATCCTCATCAAGAGAGTCTAGGGGATTCCCATTTCCTCACCCTACCCAACTTTATTTTAGAACTAGCCACCATTTCAGATGGATGTTTTTTATATCTATCAAGTGTGTTGGGACTAAAAAAATAAAAAGTTGAAAACTACTCAGTACTATATAAATATGTTTCAACTGAACTTTGATTTTATTTATGAGTGATTATGAAATGAATCACAACTCAGACTTGCAAGAGAAAAAAGGATTTATTTATCTTAAGTCTAATACAAGTTCCTTTTTACCAGGAAAGTGGGAAATCAATTGCAATTTCTCTGGGGTTCCAACCTCTTTTTTTCCAGAATTGGGCTTTGGGTCCTCTGACATCATTCCTTCATTATTCATTCAAGAAATATTTATTTAGCTCTTACTGTGTGATAGGCAGTGTTTCAGGCTCTGGGATATAGCAGTGAACAAAAGAAAGTTTCTGCTTTCATAGAAACAAATATACGCATACATACGTATGTAAGTAAACATATGTGTATGTACTTTTAAGTGGAGATACATGCTATGAAGAAAAATAGCATGGGGTGTATGGGGACAGGAAATCGTAGGTGGGAGCTACTATTTAAGATAGGTTAGTCAAGACAGGGCTTTCTGATATGGTGATATTTGAGCCCTAGGAAAGGGCGAGTACTCAGAAGGAATAAGTATAGATATGCAAATAGAAAGGGAAGGGAAGATAAGACTGATCCCTGGGGCTTTCCAGATGGAATGGAAAAGGAGTATCAGTAAAGAAGACTAAGTATAGGTTAGGGAGGTAGGAGGAGAACCAGGAGATGTGGAAAGCAAGAAACCCAGTGAAGAAAGTGCCTCAAGAAGAAGGGGCCAACAAGCTGTAATCAGTGCTTCTGGCAGTATGAGTGAGATGAGGACTGAGCACTGACCACCTGTGGAAGGCTGTCCTCTCTGAGATGGCACTTGCCCCCTCTGGCCCTCTACCGCCGGTTTATACAGGTCCCTTTCCATTGGGTTCAACCTTTTCCACCTGCTCTGTGAGCCACATTGGTGCTCCAGGAACCAACCTACTTCACTGAAGCCATACTCAGGTATGGGGTCCAATGAGACTAAGACCCTAACTACTGTCAGGGAGGAAGAAATTTCCCTCTACTCTTCTAGGTCCTTCTAGCTGGTCTAAGAATTAAACCGACATGAGACAGATTGACAGGAGAAAATCAAACAAAAGTTTTAGAGCAAATGTACTTGGGAGAGACCAGGAAAACTGAGTATCTCACCAAAATGGCCGAAGCCCTCAACTTAAATATCATCTTCAGCTAAAGACAAAAGATGTTGGGGGTAGATGTTCTGTTATCCTTTAATCCTTGTCTGAATTCAAGAGGCTGCCAGTCCCAAACCAGGGACTTCACAGGGGAGGAAGGACTCTGGGAATAAGCCCTCGATCTAAATTCTTTTAGGCAGTTAGGGAGGAAGGTCAAAGGTTCTTCCTGAGTCTTGGGCCTTAACATGCCAAAGAAACACATTTTGGGGTGGCAAATTTTGCTCCCTTATACTACTTAGACACAGGAGGAAGCTATTTCTTCAGGAGGATCCTAAGACATCTTCCGGAGTAAGTGTATAAAATGGAACACAGGTTTCTTTTTCTCTAGGTTTTCTAAAACCCATTCAGAAGACTCTGCTGTCCCCACCTTCGTGTTCCTCAAAATGAGGAGTGAAGCTCAGGGTCCTTTTCAGAGACCAACCAGCACCTAAATTCTTGTCCTTTGACTTCCAATTCTACATATTTCCTACAACGCAGGAAGTCTTTATTTAGTGCAAGAATGATGGGTGGAGACTTGTTATGTATTCTCTCTTCTACATTGTCTAAACTCTGAATTCTTTCAGGTTCCCTCAGGACCTACACTTTTACTCAAAACTTGCTGCTAATAACCATTCCCTGATGTGAGGAGCCTAGCATGGCAGCTCCTTGAATTCAGAGAAGGATTAAAGGATAACAGAAAATAACAAGGTGAGTCTTATTTTTGTCCCAATTTCTTTGCCTTTGTATTTTTTACTGTAGGTTTCTTTATTTATTTTACTTGCAGTTAGCAACATGTGTTTTGACTCTGGAGAAAGGGAAGTGATCTCTGCCATCTTCTTCCTTTAATCCTCCCCGAAGGAGGAGCAATTTTGATTTGGGTCTGTCTGCTCCCAAGGTGCTGAGTGAAAGATATCTTCTAAGGGACAAGCATCACCAGACACATCCACATGGCCATCTTCTGTCTGTTTCTTCCTGTTAAGGGCCAGGCTGCTCCCTCAGGGGAGGATGTAGGATCTTGGGATCTTGTTTCAGTTCTGGCTATCCTTTCATGTTTTCTCTTCCTCTAGCTTGGTAGCCAAAGACTCTCAGGCCAACTTGTTTGTGAACACCACAAGTAAACAGGCTTTTTTTATTCCACTTTATTTTTGTTGTTGCTGTTTATTTTCTTTCTGATTTCAATTTTCCCTGTTACTGGCAGAAGGACATGATTCTAGCCTTTCCTTCCATTATAGGGGTAGAGCTGAGTTTTGGCTTTGGAATAGGGGGCAGAGTGAAGAGAACAAAATAGTCCTTGTGGTCTTCTTTAAACCAAAACTTTTTATTTTTTAGGTTTTATTCAGACATAATTCACATAACATAAAATTCACCATTTGAAAGTGTACAATGCAGTGGTTTTTAGTATATTTACTATGTTAAAGAACCATCATCACCATCTAATTCCAGAACATTTCCATCACCCCAAAAGAAACCTCTTACCTGCTAGCAGTCACTTCCCAATTTCCCCTCCCTCAGTCCCTGGTAATCCCTCATCTACTTTATGTCCCTATGGATTTGTCTATTCCGGGCATTTCATATAAATGGAATCATATATATATGGCCTTTTGTGTCTGGTTTCTTTTACTTAGAGGTTGTTTATGTTTTATTCATTTAGGAAAAAGGAGACTTCTACATGGTTCCGTATAGCTCATTAGAAGTTGGCATTGGCATTCACAACCCCAGACTCAGCATATCATTGTAGAATACTGTACCTTTCATTGCCTTGTTTGCCATTGTTCCATCAATGTCAGTGGACCTGTAGCCAAGGCTGGCTGGGCCCACTGGCTATTTGGGCATTCTAGGACACCTTGGCCATAATACCTAATAACAGTATCCAAAGGATATGAGTATCCCATTTTCATAGAAACAACTCGCTTCATGCCTCCTGTGGAAAACATAACTTATAAGAGGAGCGAAAGTACATATCCTTTGAATATTTTCTTGTTGTGTATTTTATTTGTCCTATTCTAATAGGATTTCCTCATCATCCTAAATCTTGGCCAAGTCTTTCAGTGTTAATGAAAAATTAGTGTAATTATATGATTGGAAAGTACAGTCATTACTACCTCACATTTTATATAACCTTGATTTCTCCTTATACTTAAAGCTTTCCAACAATACCGGACCACTTATATATGAAATGTGCTCTGTGTGTGTGTGTGTGTGTGTGCAGGTGTGTTCCATTCTGAACTTATGCAGTATACATTATTGATCTCAGACACGTCTGGTCACATGTGGCAAGCTGGTGGGAGAATCCATGCAAGAAAAATGTCTCCTTAGATGGAAGCATGAGGTACATCCTGAGACAGATGTTAGCCATGGACTTGGTCTTGTAAGAATGCTCCTGGTGGCCAAACGCAGGCATATCCATGCTTCCTGACAGCGGTCAACCCGACCCGTGACACAGGAAGTGTTGCCAGCATCACTGGCAGTTCTGAGAGCACCAGATGGCCAGCTGTGCTCCCCAGGTGGGCATGGGTAGCCGTGAGAATTGTGAACCCAACTCAAGCAACTCCTCTCTGCTTGTAGTGTTGAGAGGACCAGTAGCTGACATCACTGGGAGCAGGAAGGAAGAAATCAGTGGATACCACATGGTAGATAAGAAGACTTATTAGTGAGCCCACAGGAGACACCCTTGGAGACTCTTCATAATAATTGAAGGTGATCTTGAGGGGCCCCATGATAGTATGTGACTAGGAAAGGCAAAGAAAAATTATCAGTCTGATCTCATTTTTACCCCAGGACTGATGCACTTAAAAAACACTGATCAGGGGCTTCCCTGGTGGCGCAGTGGTTGAGAATCTGCCTGCCAATGCAGGGGACACGGGTTCGAGCCCTGGTCTGGGAGGATCCCACATGCCGCGGAGCGACTAGGCCCGTGAGCCACAACTACTGAGCCTGCGCGTCTGGAGCCTGTGCTCTGCAACAAGAGAGGCCACGATAGTGAGAGGTCCGCGCACCGCGATGAAGAGTGGCCCCCGCTTGTCGCAACTAGAGAAAGCCCTAGCACAGAAACGAAGACCCAGCATAGCAAACAATCAATCAATCAATAAATCTTTAAAAAAAACAAAAACAAAACAAAACACTGATCAGTTTTATAAACAAGAGAAGAAAAAATATATATATATATATAATATATGATATTCATACATATGTAAATAATAAAATTATATTATATATAGTGATTGTTTAAATTCACAGGCTACTTTTTTATTATTTCCAACCAGGGACCTAATCAAGTTCCAAAAAATCACTCAAAAGGGCAACAACTCAAATAAATGGAGAGGTCTAATCTTACTCAACAGTTTCCTATTTAGCCTGAGGAAGTAGCAGTGTTTCCTAAAAACTATTTCTTATTTCCCATTCTCTTCTCTCCCTCCCATCATTTTAAGAGACAATGTCCGACAGGGAAAAACAGAGAAAGCTAAGGGGCTCTATTACGTACCGGCTGGTGATCTTAGACAAGTTAATTAATATCTCTGAACCTCAGAGTCTTTGTATGTAAAAAGAGGGATAAAATACCACCAACCTGTTGCTATGTGGAGAGGCTCAACTGGATTCGGATCCGTAAAGTGAGTAGGAAAATGCCTTGCATGGTGGGCTCTCAGTCAATGGTAGTTCTCTACGTTTTCTCGCTGCCGTGGTCTGGGCCCCTTGAGGAGACCACCCTGGATGGTGTTGAAAAGGCAAGTCCTGGAAGAGGGCTCTCCAAGGAAGCCCATGGCAGCCAGTGCCACGAGCACACTTCTCTCTGGGAACACCATCAGCTCCTGCCTCTGTCATCCATTTGCTGACTTCCTTGCCTCTTCTTCAGATGCCATTTAGCCTTGGACTTCTTCCAGCCAGTAGAATAGGGAAGGTCTCCCCAGGCTCACGCAGAACTGGGCAGCATCTGGCACCTCTGCGTCACTCTCTCTGCCACAATCCTCTGACCAGGCAGGGCCAGTCCCCCTCCCCACTCCTGACTCATCCCCAGGTTCCACTTCCTACACCAGTAGCTAAGGACCACCAAGGATAAAGCATCACCATCAGACTTTCCTTCTCCTCTTACATATTCTGCCCTCCCCCCTCCTTTCCCACATCCCTCCTCAATTTATTCCTTTTTTCCATTTTTTAGGTTCTCTTTTGAGGTTGATGAGGGAGAAAATAAAGCTCAAGAAACAATGGATCCCATTGTCTCAGTAGTTCCAGAAATGGCCCATTAGTATCAACTCTGCCAAACTGAAAATCATCATAGTTTTTGGCACTCACCGAAGTTTATGTAGACAACACTAAACAATTTTACCCTTGCATGAGAAGAGATCCCAAGATCATTCCTAAGGGAAAATCTGACCTCAACATCAGACATCCCGTGACCATCTCCTGGGAAGGTGCTTCACTCCTTATCTGAATGTGGAGTCGAGTCAGTTGTATGGACTTGCTCACACGTGCCCCTCATTGTATGGCTCGAGTCAGACACATAAGGGGTCTCCCTTCAGCCAGGAGCTAGGAGCTACTCCGTGTCATGTAGTAGTTAAAAGCCCAGCTGTGGCACAAGGCTCCTGAGATTTCAAGCTATTGGTGATAGGTAAATCTAATAAAATCTTAGTTTTCTGATATATAAAGTAGGTAGAACAGCAGTTATTAGCTCATAAATTTGTATGAGACTTATGTGCTACAATCAAGACCTGGAACACAGTAAGTGTTCAAGAGCGTAAGCTAGTATTACTGTTGTTGTTGATAATTTTCTAAGATGAGGCTAGAGAACTTAACTTTGGGCTGACTGTTTTAAGCTAAACTGAGGGAAGTAAAAATATGTACATAATAAGTAAAGAAGATACATAAAGACGATTGTTTGAGACAGTGGTCCTCAAACTTTCATGTATATTAGAATCACTGGAAGCCTTGTGAAGATACAGATTTCTGGCCTCCACTCCCAGAATTTCTGTCAGTAAGTCTGGGGTGGGGAAAGAAAATTTGCATTTCTAACCAGTTGATGCTGATGTGATGGTCTACAGGCCATACTTTGAGCAGCACAAATTTAGGGTATTTCTCTTTTAGAAAAGTAATATGGTTTTTTATCAACGGTTGATACAAAACATGGCCACATGTTTCTATAATTTTTCTTCTGAGAAAGCAGAGTTGAGGTGTGGCTTACCTGCTTTCAATGCCCTGTATAAACACCCATGTTAGGTTGAGGCTTCACTCAACAGTCTTACAAATTGAGCATCTGTGATGTGCCAGGTACTGTCCTAGAAATACATCAGTGGGTAAGACAGACACTCTCCCTGCCCTCATGGGGGCTAATGGCCTCCGGGGGTGATAGGCATTCAGCAAGTAATTACATGGATGCAAAATTACATTTACTATTGAGTGAAAAAAAGCTTTCATTCTCATTTCAACTCTGTGAAATAATACAAATATTATGGTTCTATTTAGAGCTAAGAAAAAAAGTACAGAATCAAGTAATTTAAGGGCTGGCATTGCCCTTAGAAATCACTTTTTAAAACTCTTATTGCAAATGGAGTTAAAGAACTTCCTCAAAGTGACAGGAGTAATTGGCATCAACACTAGAATTAGACTTTTATTTGAATTTTCTTTTCATACCGTCTGAAAACGGAAAACATGGCCTTGGTGTTTTATAGCACGTATACTATATACAACATACCAACTATGGTAGTAAGAGTGAAATAATAACAAGGGAGCTATCAGGCAACATAAAGAGACTTTCTGCAGCACTGATTTAGAGCTTTATGTGGTATTTATAATTTCACTCCTACTTCTCTTGGTGGCCTGGAAGCCAGCCATTATTCTTTCATTATTTACTTGGTGTATGTTTTTCTCTTTGAATTTTGGAACACATTCTCGAAAGGACACTTGACCATGTCTGATGGATTACTATGTCATTTATTTTTTAAATTGGAAATTTTGTTTAAATCAGTCCACAATTTCTAAAAACAAGTCACTTTTCAGATATTCATAAAAATATAATTCTTTTGTAAAACGCCTCTCAGCCAGGTAGTCGTTGAGGTTGTTAAATTTTTTCCCGTTTGAAACTAAAAAGTTCATAGAAAGTAAACAAGAAATATTGCTACTAATTAGAACACATTAAAAAAGAGTGATGAGAAGCTTATTCATATTGAAGCTCACACATTTTAGGGAATTAAACTTCTAAGTTACATCAGACAAATCCATTACGTAAACTTATTTTAGCTATGGAAATCAGATATTAGCTTCCATTAAATCTTTCCGAACCTGGTTACAAGGGATCGTACTTCTAAGTATTGCAAAGAGGCGGGAGTGGGGTGTAAATCATGGCGCCTACCGTGAACACATGATCACAGAGTTTTAAAGGCACAGAACTAGATAAAAACTTTAAAAAATATCAGTTAAAGTAGCATTTCTAGAGTCAGAAGAGAACATGTAAAATTGTCTTTTCTTACTCTCATTATATGGATGAAGAAACCAAGTCTCAGAGAGGAAATGGCCTTTCTGTGATCTTGCGGGCAAACGTCCAATCTTCTGATTCCCTGTCTGGTGCTTTTCTCTGAACTATGGCAGTGACATAGTGCTTTGAAAGTATTATGACATCCCTTCCCCCTCCCCCATTCCTTGGCTGTTCCTTTAGCCTAGGCAAGTTGGAAATTTCTTACACAGTGTCCACAGAGAGAAGAAATCACAGTCAAAAACGTCTATTCCTGGTTTTGGGGTTTCATAAGCCTACATCCTGGAACAATGCATAATGCTTTGGAGCAATGCATAATTATGTGAAGGAGAAGGCTTCTTGCCCCAGGCTGGATAAAGATTATCTGGGATGAGGAAGGAAAAGTTCAAAAAGTAGATGCAGAGAGCTTAGACATGGTTGGTTTCTGAGAAGGGACCATGTGACCTGCTTTTCTTCAACCACCTAGTGGGAGAGGGTGCCATGGAAACCCAGGATGCAGTTGGAAGGTTCAAGGATCCCAAAGCAGGTCTGAGTCCTCAGCCACCGGACAGGGAGCAAGTTTCCAGCAGCTCTGGCTTTCATGGCTGGGATGCAGAAGCAGCGCTGGGCAGACAGGCCCCAAACAGCCTCAGTGAGCTCTGCATCCTACTCTTCATCACAACACCAATGAACTGAACCTCTGCACCCAAGAGGGATGGACATGACACAAGAGTGGGAGAGTCGGAGGGGTCTGAGGTTGTGAATGAGGAGGGATGCCGCAGTAACCTGCAGGGATAGTTGATGACCGGAGGCAAGGCTGAGACCAGGGTGCCTCATGGATGCCAGGGTGGATGTTGTCCCCTCTCCAGCCCTTCCCATGCCTCAACACCCTGTAAGTCACCCTAAATTTAGGGCTAATCCTGGGGAGGCAGAGAGTAGGTGAAGGTGGGGGACAGGGAGGAGACCACATCATATAGACTGAGATCAAATTTCCAACCATTTGGCCAAATGGGAAATAGAAATGAACATTAAGTTCAGTTACAACAAAACAGGGAAATTTCTTGTCACCAAAGAGTTTGTGGGTGACTTTTTTTGCCCACTATAAATATTACTGCTTACTTGGCATGAGTGTAGTTTCCCCTAATGGCAAAAGAGTTTCTTTTCTGAATTCAACTTAAAAAGTAATTTAATCCAATTATTTGACATGTAAAATGCCCTTAAATAACATTTTAGGAAACATGGCAACTCCTCTTTTAAATGAAAAACTGTTGTGAAGAACAATTTATGTCTTAAAACATTTTAATGTAAAACTTGTGTTGGTATTTCATTTTGGACTTGAACACCAACTCAGCCCCCATACATTCCCCTCTTACATCCTGTCTCAGGAAGCTTCCAGAGACTCTGCTGCACTGAGGGCCTCTCAACAAGACCTCCCAGCTTCCTTTAGGAAACACCCCCAGCCCGCTCTCAGCAGAGTACATGATCATTTTATTATTTGATCCAAATTGTCTTTCTTACTTTGCAATGTTATTGTTATTTACACATTTCAGCTGTTCCCATATTTGTTCCTGAAGTGCATGCAGTTAACTTTCAGCTAACATTTACACATACCCTTGAGGGTTACCACTGGTTTCTTGTCTTTTTCAAAAAGGCACTGTGGGTCCAGCTCCCTTTTCTTGTATGGGTGTGTCAGGAAGGGGAAGGCTCTGAAGGTCAAAGTTCAGGCTTTGGAGCCCCTCTAGGCTCTATCACCTACTGGCTTTGGGTCTTTAAGCAAACCTCCCTATGCCTTAATTTTTTCATTTATAAAATGAAGATAATGATAGTTTCTACCTCATAGAGTTGCAAGAATTCAACGTAAAATACTTAGTGCACTTTCTGGCAAATAGTGTTCAAAAAATGTCAACTATTACTATTATGTGACCTGAAACAAGGAATTTGCCACATCTGCCCCTCCCCCCCCATTTTCTTCCTCCCTTTGTGCTATTTTATTCCTTAATAAATGCTTGGTGAATGTATTCTAAAGGAACCATTTGCTTTCACTTTTCGGTTCTATAAAATTTAATTAAACCAATGGTCAGACATCATGGTAATGAGACAAGACAATGAATAAGGCGCTGTGTTCTTCATCTTAGAGCGTAAGAGAGACAACTCAGAACGTCACATTCGCACATGTTGACTGGGATGTTGTCTGGGAAGGGGCACTGGAGAGCCATTGAAGGCTTCCTAGAGGGGGCAACCACTGAGCTGAATCCTGAGAGTGTGAGAGTGTGTGAGAGTCAGCTAGGGGAAGAATAATGCACAGGTCTTTCCAGTCAGTGGGAAGAGCCTGGAACAGGGAGAAACAGCATGAAGACATGGTGTGTGGGGAATAAAAACCAAAACAGCCTTGGCATTTGCAGGGATCAGGGCAAGAGTGCAAATGGCGGCCACATACCTTATGTCTATTTAGAAGTTATAAACCAAGCTAACAAACTGCTATATAAAATAAGTTTATCCTCCTATCTTGACAAATATACCTTCATAACATTCTAGAAGGCTGGGTTGTAAGTTGGAATATTGGAACTTATTGGAATTCCAGGCTAGAAATGTGATGTTGAGGAGAGAGTCAGCCCCTAGCCCATGGCCCACCTTCCTCTTTTCTCATTCCTGGCTCCATCACCCACCTCCCTTTCTTTGGCAATAATGCTAACATTTGCCCTTTGGTCAGCCCACCTCAGACCTGCCCAAGGTCATGGTCTATCCTTCAGAGCCTAAACTCAGGGAAGAGAACAATACAGGTGCTGGAAGGGCTTTGGGTTATTTGTCCAGGGAATTCGGGAGACCAGTAGCATGGTCCGCAAGGAGGAAGCATGGCCTCCGAGTGAGTGCCTCCCCTAAATACATGGACATCTCAACTGTGAAGAGGACCAGGTAGAACCAGAACCGTGCGCCCTAAAGAACAGAGGTCTTAGAACGGATACCCTGTGTGTCCAGATCTAAGAGTGATACCAAAGAGAGATCAAATTCTCCATTATGAGAGCATAAAGACTAAGGCAAAGAGTGGGGTAAGAGGCTGGAAGGAGTAGATAAGCGTCATGCCATGGATGTCTTTGTATTCCACGGAGGCTGAACTTGAATCTGTTGGCTTAGTAGAAATATTGAAAGATTTTGTGAAAAGAAATGTCATAGTCACATTTTTTAAAAAATTATTGGCTACAATTTGGAGGACACATTGAGTTTTAAGAGAAAATAAGATAGAGGTAGAAGGGCCAGTTTGGGAACAGTTCAGTTGAAAGATAAAGCTGAATTTTAAGGAGACGAGAAGATGGGTCAATACGTGTTTTGGAGGTAAAATTGGTAGCAAATGTCCTTTGTACATGGGGTGGGAGAGTGTGAGGGGTGGAAGTCAGGGAGAACTAGAGCAGGGGTCCCCAACCCCTGGGCCTCGGACCAGTACCGGTCTGTGGCCTGTTAGGAACCGGGCCGCACAGCAGGAGGTGAGAGCTAGGCAAGCAACTGAAGCTTCATCTGCCGCTCCCCATCACTCCCCATCACTCAAATTACCGCCTGAATCATCTTCCCCCCGAACCCCATCCGTGGAAAAATTGTCTTCCACGGAACTGGTCCCTGGTGCCAAAAATGTTGGGGACCGCTGAACTAAAGGATGACTCCCATGTTTTGGCTCAGTGACTGTGTGTTGATTTTTTTATTGTTGTCACAACAAATCACCACAAATTTAGTAGTTTAAAACAACACCCATTTATTATCTCCAAGTGCATCTCAGCTGGGTCCCCTGCTTAGAGTCCAATAAGACTGGATTCCATTCTCTTCTGAAAGATTCAAGGATGAATCTGCTTTCAAACTCGTTCAGGCCGTGGGTTAAATTCCGTTCCTTGAGGTTGTAGCACTGAGGACCCCATTTCCTTGCTGGCTGTCAGCCGGGGGCTGGTCTTTGCTCCTAGAGGCTGCCCGAATTCCTTCACATGCTTTCCATACAGACCTCTCCAGCAACAGCAGTCAGAGTTCCTCACACTTCGAATCTCTCCAGCATCCCTTTTTCTTGCCATCTCTCTGCTGCATTTCTCTTCTACTTTCCTCTTCTGTAAACAGAAGAAATAATTCTCTACTTTTAAGGACTCATGGGATTGGGTTGAGCCCACCCTGGTAATCTAGGATAATCTCCCCACCTTAAGGTACTTAACCTTAATCACCTCTGTAAAGTCCTGTCATGGAACTCGATCTATTCACAGGTTCCAGGGGGGCCTGAAGATGGGGAGGGGGTGATATTTAAGGAGGCTGTTCTGTCTGCCACAGGCTGTTAAAATGCTTCTGGAATTATTCAGTCTAACCAACCTGCTCATTCCACAGATGCCCCTTGTCTAAGGCCAATCAGCTGGTTGGTGGCAGAAGTTGGGTGAAAAATCCAGCCTTCCTGATTTCTAGCCCAGGCAATCCGTGACCACGCTATCTAGTAGCCCCTGACCCTACCTCCCCGACCTCACCCAATTGTTCTCTATCAAATCACCTTGTTTTTTCCTTCATTGACTCCATGAGACCCTCAAATAATGTTACTAGTTTATTATTTATTGACTGTCTTCTCTCACAAGTATTTCAGCTCCCAATTGAGCTACAAGTCTAAAATAGGGATTTTGCCTGGTTTGTTCACCATTGAAGCTCCAGTGCTGCAAATAGTGTTTGGTTCACAGTAAGTGTCAATAAATGCTTATTGAATGAATACATGAATGGATGATGATGATAATATTTGGCCTGAGTAGATGAGTCTTGAGAAAAAGACACACCATTGCAGGACAGAATTTTTTCAATCTTCACGTTGTTATTAAAATCCAAAGCACATTTAGTCATCCTCTAATTCTTTTGGCAAACCCTCTTGATTTCAAATATGCATTTGCAGCATACCCACTCAAATGATAATATCAACATCCAAATCAGGTAAGATTGACTGAGGTTGGATTTTCCCTAGACTATTAAGTTGTGCTTGCAAAGCAGGCCATTTTAACCTTCCATGGTAATACCTCTTCCATGAGTGGTCCTATTAAAATAAATCAGCAATATTAAGGCATAATTTTACTTTAATTAATGACTTTACTAGGGCCAGCTGGACATTTGCATATGTTTATATTTCCTACAGTGTTTTGTTATAAATTTAAACCTTACTTGTCATATGGGTTGGAAGTAACTCAAGAGGTCATCTAATCCACCACCTCCCTTAAATTACAAGTATATGAAAACCATCCATAATGTCAACTGAGTAGCTGTTTCTTAAGTAGCCTCCAAAAAATAAGGTTCCTTACTAAAAGCCCCAAATTTCACAACTATTAATCAAGTACATTCTCTCTAGGACTTAGCCTTTCTTTTTTTACATTATTTCTTTAACTGCATTGACTTAATTATCCTTCAGTGAACAGAGTAACATCAAAATAATTTATATCCTCCATTCTTTCTCAGACTTCCATGGGAGATGAGAGCTATAAAGTTAATTTTTATTCACTAGGATTTTTTTTTAAAGGATTGACTACACAGCCTTCCAAGTTACCTCTCATTGATGAGACCTCAAAGTGAACACAGTGTTTTAATGAAGTCCTAATTAACGGTGTGTGTACTGGGTATGTGCCTTCTCCTTCCTGTATATGACATTCCTCAAGAAACACAGCATTTTCTTTCCAATCTCTTACTCTTTTGGGGGGTCTCCTGTGACTTATAAACTAAGAGTGCCAACTGAAGTGAGTTCTAAGTGCATTTAGGTAGGAATTAATTTAAAATAAACTCCAGAAGCATTAAAACAATCGGTTGGTCAGTATCTCCTTCAATATCTGATCATGGTGGTCCATGTTTTCTTGTGTACAGGCCAATTTTTAAATCTCCAATTTTTAAATGCAAGTTGTCTACCTTTGACATCCAACACATTTCTGATTTTCTTTTAGTGGGTGTGCACTCAGACATGGAAATTCATTTTATCACAGAAATGTACACAGCTTCATGTAGGGCGGGATCCCACTGAGGAGCTGCTGGGGGACAGCAAGCATGGGGCAGTGACACTGGAGTTTGCTGGTGGTGTCCCTGGAACCTCTGTGGTCTTAATGGACCTCTCCAAGGAGTGTTTCACAAGCAGAGTTTAGACTCAAGTTGGTTTCTTTTGTTTTTTAATTAACTGTGTTTTTATAAATTGAAGAGTAGTTGATTTACAATGTCGTGTTGGTTTCAGGTGAACAGCAAAGTGATTCAGTTACATATATATGAATATATACGTATTCATTTTTCAGATTCTTTTCCCTTATAGGTTACTACAAAATATTGAGTAGAGTTCCCTGTGCTATGCAGTAGGCCCTTGTTGGTTATCTATTTTATATATACTACTGTGTATATGTTAATCCCAAACTCTTAATTTATCCCTCCCCACCTCTTTCCCCTTTGGTAGCCATAAGTTTGTTTTCTATATCTGTGGGTCTATTTCTGTTTTTTATATAAGTTCATTTGTATCATTATTTTTTTAAGGTTCTACATATAAGCGATATCATGTGATGTTTGTCTGGATTACTTCACTGAGTATGATGATCTCTAGGTCCATTCATGTTGGGGCAAATGGCATTATTTCATCCTTTTTTATGGCTGAGTAATATTCCATTATATATATATATATATATATATATATATATATATATATATATATATAATATCTTCTTTATCCATTCATCTGTCAGTGGACATTTAGGTTGCTTCCATGTCTTGGTTATTGTAAGTAGTGCTGCAAAGAACTTTCAGGCTTGTCTGGGTCTCTCATTCTGGGATACAGATCTTTTCTTCTTCATCTAGCTCCAAATTTCTTTCTTTTAGCTTCACATTCTGTGGAGGTGACTTGCTGCTATGTACTATTAAAGACAATGCTAAAAAAGCAAGCAAAGTCTGGCTTGCCATTAGTAAACTATGGAGATGATAGTTCACAGATCCATATAATGGTGACTCTGTTTAGGAATAAGGTACAGAGGAAAGGGATATGGGTATCACAGCAACATCTACCACGCTATGGTCCTATCCCATTGCTGTTGCTGCTATACTTTCAGATGTCCCCTTAGTGTGGATTGCCACCACAATAGAAACAGATGTAAATGTTGATTCATTCTCACTTTTCACATGGCATTAATTTAGGCTTTATTAGGTTTCACAATTTTTGAAAATATGAGCTTGTTACAATTTCTTTAATCCTTGTGTTGATCCTTTGAGTGACAAGATGCCCTGGTTATAAAACATAGATCATTGTTTGACCCAAAATATAAAGAAATCTGTGCCTTATTGTGTAAATATTCTGAATTCTCCATACTCCATTTCTATGGAAGATTCTGATTCAAAAGACATACAAATGAGTATATTAATTCTTTTCCTAAATCCTTTACATTTTTTGAGGGGAAGTTAGTGAAGCTTTTCCTACATTTTGTATATTGTCGAACCGTTTTTACTTGGAAGTTTTGCTTTTGTTCAATACTTACAGCTCATCGTAACTTACGCCAAGACTGACTTTCTTTTTATGCATCTTCAGGGCTATGTGCCCAGATCTGGAATGGTGCTTGTTATCAAAAATACCCCTTAGGAAAGTCTCATATATGGTTGCTTTGTAAATAATATTATCCCCTTCAAAACCAGGTTCTTTTCTATTGGCTAGACAAAATATACACAAGAAAATGCCCGTGCATCCTTTTTGTACCAACAATGGGCTAGTTTCTTAAATGCATAATAAATCACAATCACTAACCTCCCCAGAATGTGTCTAAGGAGACAAGCTGGATAAACTTATAGACACAGAAACACATCATAAAACTCCCTTGAACTACAATTTAGCATATTACCAGTTATATGTCACTATTTCTTATTGCTATACTTTTTTTCTATACCTCATGGCTCTCTTATACCCTCATGCCTTAACAGAGAGTCTGGAGTTAATTAGATTCGATTTAAATAGCTGTTGAAATCTGGAGAATTGGGTAAACAGAGAAAAATATTATTACCCTGTTAATAAAAAAGTTGAGACAATGTTCCTCTTTCTGAATCAATTCATACTCCAGTAGTGCTTTCAAAACTTTTAAAAACATAAGATAATTAAATTATTAGAAAGTCAAAAAAACCCTGTACAGTTATAGGAATCATCTTCCAAGAAGGGTAAATATGTGTTGATATGCTTTGTATAAAAAAGAGAAATATTTCAAATAATTGCATTAAAACAAATGACTGAAAGAGTAAACCCTGCATCTAGCACTCTCATGTGATTCTGAAAACTTACACATGAAAATAAGCAGCTTTATTTTATTTTTTTTTAAAGATTTTTTCGATGTGGACCATTTTTTAAAAGTCTTTATTGAATTTGTTACAGTATTGCCTCTGCTTTATGTTTTGGTTTTTAGGCCGTGAGGCATGTGGGATCCTAGCTCCCTGACCAGGGATCGAACCCACACCCCCTGTATTGGAAAGCGAAGTCCCAACCGCTGGACCACCAGGGAAGTCCCTGAAAATGAGCAGCTTTAAAAATGGAAAGGCCTGAAGAGAGAAGAGTTGGGGCTGGATCTTGGGAAATAGGAGTTAATTAGATTCTCTCTTCTGGTCATCGCCGATAGCTACGGATGGTCAGGAGATGGGAGAACGTGATACGGTATCAACTGAAAAAGATGGACAACTTAAAAGTTGCGAATTATGTCTTGTGCAGAGGATTCTCTGAGGACTTTAGCCTGGAAGACAGCCTCGCAGATACCTCTGAGGGACTCCTCAGAAGAGGTAAGGGAGGAGCCAAGATGTATAGGAGTTTTGCAAAAAAACCCAGGTAGTCAGAATATCAAAAGATGACCGTTCATTAAAGAAAACCAGACATCTCATTATGAATTTAGTGCTTTTCTATGCATGGAAAGATGCAAGAGTCTGGGCTCATTGAAATCATTCCTTTGACATGCACCTTAACTATCTAGGCCAGTAGCCTGCTTTTCTCCATCCTGAGTCCCCTCAGGGTGCACAGTCAGGGCGGCTGCAGTGACTGCCAGCTTGATGTCTGAGAAACTTCCTTTGTTTACTGTTATGATAGGTGACATTTTTCATCCACAATAGATTCTAAGACCTGGTCAATTGAGTCCTGTGGGCTTTAGCACCTGGTCTGTGAGCCCTTCCCATCTAAATCTGAACATATTTCTATCCCTCCTAAGGCATTTAGCAGGCCTTATATGCCAGAGTTCATAAAGCCAACAACCTAATGGGCACAATCTGTAACAGTAACATTAAGAATGAATAAAAAAGGACACTGAGATTATGGGGTATCAGTATGATCGTGACTGTTAGCGTATATCGCTCATGTGAATGTTGAGGTTATTGGGTTGTTTGACAGGGTTTTTCATGTGGGATATACAAGGGTCAGTCCTCACCCATCAGAATCAGGAGTGGATCTCACATGAAAGATAAGGTTATTCTTTCTGTCCATCACCAGGGGGAGATGGATCTCCAGATAGGACACACGACCGAGAAAGTGAATATCAGGTAAGTGAGAGAAGTCAGTCACATTTTGGGGGATTTAGGAATCTATGACTGGGTTCCCACTACTAGGAAATCTCTGCCCTTTAGCAACTATGGCGCCTCGGATCCTGGAATAAAAATAGACTGAGATTTTTCTGGGTTGAAGACTCTCAGGAGATTTTGTTGACTTAATTATACCTTTGTGCATTCTAGGAGTAGGCCGTGGGTGTGTCAAAAATACTTCTAAAGGGTTCCTCTTACCTCTCTCACTCCCCTGCTTCTCATGCTCACATGGGCATACACGTGTGTGCAAAAAAAAAAGAAAAATAACTCCACTTATTTTAGCATTTTCCAATATTCTCTCAGTTCCTCACTTACCCAGTCACCATTGTGGCTCACATCCCATAATAAGCAGCGTGTGTTATCAGCAGAGATAACAGTGTGATATTTACCACCAATTTGGCCTCAGAAATCTTTCTTATCTTTTTTCTTGTGAGCTTTCAGAATCTTATTACAGAGAACACAGTCTTTTTGATCAGTGAAAATATTTCCAGATAAATCTGCTCCTGAATATATTTGTACTAAAGGTGTCTCCTGGATTCTTCCTCGTGTCCCTCATCAGTAGATCAGATGAAGATCAAAATTACATTTATCTTGCATGCTGACTAGGCAAAATGTGAAGGCCAAGGTTCTAAGGGAAGAGGGGGTACAGCTTATCACTGTTCCAAAGATAAGCCCGGCGGTGTGGAAACCAGTGGTTCCAGGGCCGGATCTGGAGAATGGAAGGGAGAGAAACCAGTTCAGATCTTCCTGCCTAAGCAGCAGACCAGCAGAGCCCCTCCGAGTACAGTAGACGCCCACCTCAGCACTGCTTCAGGATGTGGAAGCATGTCGACCACTGTAGCAATGGGATTCAGGACTTGTGGGGAGGGAACCCACGCAAGATGTCCCTTTCCTTCCTGGGGTCTCCTGCATACCTCTCAGCTAGGAGAGCAATTCAATAACACATGTTCTAGTGTCTGGAGCCAGGCACTCTGCATTTATTTCTCTTGTTCTCATTTTTTAGTGGGTTAGTTCTCAACCCAGCCCGAATATCAGGATTAAATGCCAAATGAGATGCTTCATAAGCCTCCACAGTCTTAGGCCCCTAGACTACAGGCCTGCTATATCTCATTTTCTGTAAATCTGAGATTAAATTCTGTTATGAATTGTGTTTCTTCTCCAAAAAGAAAAAAAAAAATAGGATATGTTGGTGCTGTAATTCTCAGTACCTCGGAATGTGACCTTAATTAGAGAGAGGGTCTTCCCAGAGGTAATCAAGTTAAAATGAAGTCATTAGAGTGGGCCCTAATCCCATATGTTGTGAGACAGTAAGTTTCTGTTGTTTAAGCCCCCCAGTTTATGGTCTGTTGTTACAGCAGCCCTAGGAAACAAATACAAATTCCATTTACGCTTTGTCTCTATAGCTGACTTGGTTCTAAGCCGAGAAAAATGTATGATCATAAGTGCAGTCTATTTCCGTAGAAATCAGGAACAACTCCTGGATCCCCACATCCAACACCCCAGGGACTTTTTCCTTCTTGTGTATAAGGTAAAATTGCACACCAGGCACCGGGGGACTACTCATTGGATCCCTTGTTTGTCTTGAATAGGCATATTCTGAGGAGTCCTGGATTTCTCTTGTTACGTTCATTTTCTAGCTAAGTATCAATATATTCAGAAAATGATTTGATTCCTCTGAATCTTAGTTTTCCTGCCTAAAAGAGGGTTAAAGTTTCTTCCTCTAGGTATTCATTTGGTTTCAATCAAAAGGTGAGTGTAATATGCCTTCCATATACCAGGAACTCAACGCATGTTACTTTTGTTTCCCTTCTGTTCTACTTTCCCCATCGACCAAATTTAATGAGCACTCAAAACATAAACGCGTCTTTGTGACTCAAACTCCTCTTCTATGAATGAGGATTATAATAGAACATACTTCGCCTTTGTAGGGTGTTTGCATGGATGAGATGAGTGATTACGTGTTAAGCGTGTAGCCCTGGAGCACCTGTTTGCTGTTAGCTGGTACCATCCCTCTTATGGCTATAAGCATTAGCTCCCAGTGGGAACAACCGCTTCCATTCAATGACATAACCGTTCATCTGAGAATAAAAATGCCGACAGGCAAAATCTAACACATGAAATAAATTAACAATTAAATAAATGAATGATTACTTCTTTAGATGGTTTTAACCTTTCCCGATTCATTCAGGTAACCTTTATTTTTCTATGTGAAGGACTGAACCCAGTACATGGTGCCTATTCAAGATAAACGAGGGATCCAATATCCCACTTTAGCGCCCTCCTGAGTTCCCTCTATGCAATTTCACCTCATACGGAAGGAGAAGGAAAAAATCCCCTGTGTGATGCATGTGGGGATCCAGGAGTTGTTCCTGATTTCTATGGAAGTAGACTTTGCTTATGATCATAAATTTCTCCTCAGTTTGGAACCAAGTTGGCTCCAGAGGTGAAGCACCAGTGCCCAAAGCAAGACCCTCGAAATTAAGTCTCAAGTTAGGTTTCAGGTATTTCTCTTAGAAAGTAAATAAAATGTAACCATCATATGTCAAATGTCAATGCTTCCAAGTAAAATATTTTTCTTCTTGATTCAATTCTATTAAATGGTGTGGTTCAGAAGTGTTCACGTGATTATACTAATTTCCATAATAAAATGGAAATGGGAGAGATAAAAAATGATCTTGAATAAAGAAGAAATAGGGGAGAAAAGCCTCAACAGATTTAATCTCAAGTATAACTACATATGCAAAGTTACATGGCCTTGAAGAAATACTCCAGAAAAAGTAAAGAAAAACTCACTTTTGCTTCAGATAATCTAAATACTAATCAGAATATCTAGATAATTAACTCATTTCTCCATTTTATGTTTATATCTATCTTATATTTAAGCAGGCATCAATATAGTAAGTAGGAAAACTTTTCCTAAGTAAATCAAAGAATGCTACCCACACAATCATGAATGAGTATCATTGCCAAGGGTTGAAAGTCCCTCATGGGCAGCGTTATTTAGGTAGTCCTATCACCATGGGGACGTTAGAATGGAGAACAGTGGGCATCTTGTAAGATCCTTACGTGAGGGAACGAACCTTGCCAATGCCTCTGCAAAGGAAAACATTTAGCATTCTGCTTACTCAGGTCAATCGTGGACACAACAGAGTTTTATTCCTTTTTAAAGTCTAAAGGCAGCTTCTGTGTTTGAGATCTTCCATACATCACCCAGTAACCTCAACATAGACTTTGCTTCCTCATGGAAACTTCTCCTCAGGTTACAAAGTACACGAAAACAAGAGGGAGGGTGCTGGAGGCGGCGGGCGGGGGTGGGGGGGGGAATTCCACTCTCTAGTTGGTTCACTTGTATAATTTCAACAACAGTGACATTGATCAGATTTACTCCTATGGGAAAGTTACAGGAGATGGAATTATTGCCCAGTGGTAAATGTGGACTTCCACATCTCTATTTTGGGAATAAATACTCTTTAAGAAATCGTTGAAGTGAATGATTAACACACACGTATTGCCAAACAACAAGACGGAAGATTTGCAGACCTGGCCAGAGGAACTTCCCATCTCCTGGCTCAGCTTAAAGTGGGCAGGAGCTGCCTCCAAGTCCCACAATGCATATTTCCCCCACGGAGCTCCAGAGTGAGGCATTTCTGGTTGACCTGAGGTTTCTACCAGTGGTCTAAAGGGAAACAATGCTTAACTATTTGTCTGGATTTGTCTCTGATTTTTTAAAAGAGCGATTTCATTCCAGCTAAGGGAGCATTTTCCAGCATATTTAAACAAAATGGGGGCAAATTGGTTGTAAAACTCTGGAAAGAACTCATAATTTTACCATGTGAACTTCTTTATGCAATATTTTCTTTACCAAAATTTTCTTCTGCACTAGAACATAAGTTGAGAAACAACATGAGAATGACGAAGCTGAGCCTAGAAAAAATGTAATTAGACACAATGATGTCAATTTAGAAACAATATTTAAAATAAAATTAAATCAATCTTGAGGCTCTCCTTACAGACTTCATGTGTAGCTGTAATATGGATCCTTCTAGTGGCCTGAGACCGGGTGGAGCTTCACGCTGCAGGCTTTGGAGGCAGACAGCGGGAGTTGGAAACTCAACTCTGTCACTCTTGGTCTATGATCATGAGGTATTTAACCTCTTGGGGCATCATCTTCCTCATCTGTAAATCTGACAACAAAAGCACCTCCCACCTGGGGTTGAGAGTATTAAATGAGATGATGCCTGTAAAGGACTTAAGACAGTGCTTGTTAAATAAGAGGTATGAAATAAATATTAGCTTATATTATTCAAAAATATAGGAAACAAGTCTACTGAGAATGTTATTGACTTCTAATAGAAATGCGAAATGTAACTAACTTTGGGAGTATATATGTATATATCTAGCCAGTGATGATCTGTGCACTTAAGACTCAGCAAATCTAGACAGGTCTGCAGGATAACAGTGGAGAGCCCTTTAAAGCTGAGTGAAGGACTAAAAGGAATCCTATGAAAAGACTCATCCTAAGTGATAGAGAATGACTCAAGGACACAGGGCTGATGTTGGAGCGGGAAAAGAGACTGTGAGAACCACGCATGTCTGCCACTAAGATATTTGACCTAGCTCCTAAAGAATACTTGACCAAAAGGCATGGTGTGGCAATAAAAAGGACACAAAATCAAATAAAACAAAACAGAATAAGTGGAAAGGAATTTATTAAAATTTGCTTGGAATGTTAAGAGTGCAAAGTGGCAACCCTGGTCCAGCAGCATTAGCATGACGAAAGATGTTGCCAGGGGCTCTGGAAGATAAAGACAGCCTTACAGAGAAATCCATGTCCTGGACATGAATAGCTTCAGGACAGACACTGCAGACAGCTGTAGTGTGGACATGATCAGTGGGCACTGATGAGGGATTATTCTACGGACATGGGCAACATAACTGATGTGGTCAGTGGCAGTAGCGTCAAAGGATATTCTACAGGGACCCAGAGCAGGCTATCATCTGGCCAAAAAAAAAAAAAAGAAAGGAACTGGCTGAGCACAGGTGAAACCACCCTGGCGATTCAGAATTGTCTGTGCCAATTGCTACAACGAACCCTAGAAAAGACACTCTTCCACGGAGGCAGATACCTCTGGTCCAACTTCGGATGCTCATCTAGTAGAAACTTTGGATGTCTGTTCCCACCAAGACCACCTACCCTAAACAATTTAAGGAGTCCAGGAAAGAGTCCTAATTGGAAATATTTACAACAAGCAAATACTTCTAATTTTAAATAGTCTCATAATGCTATAATTGAACATTTCACTTAGAGCTAAAAGTTTGCAGCCACTGCATAAATGAGCTCCTTTGTCTCTGACCCAGGAGTCGCATGCCTTTTGTCAGCATTCATGAAGCTCTGGTAGGCTAAGTGTAAACATGATAACATCTCAAACCTTTTATAGTCCTTGATAATGTTCAAGATCCTTACCCTTAGGGAGACACAAATTAAAACACAACAAGTTACCACTACGTATCTATTAGAATGGCTAAAGTTAAAAAAAAAAAAAAAAAAAGCAAGCACTGGCAAGGATGCAGAGCAACTGGAACTGGTGGAAATACAAAAATGGAACAACTGCCTTGGAAAACTGTTTGCAATTTCTTATAAAGTTAAACATACATATGACCTAGGAATCCCACTCATAGGCATGTATCCTAAAGACATCAAATCTTATGGTCACACAAAAACCTGCACACAAATGTTTATAGCTGTTCTACTCATAATTGCCCCAAATTTTAAAGTCCAGATGTTCTTCAGTGGCTTCAATAGATAAACATGTATGGTACCTCCATACAATGGAATACCATATGGCAATTCAAAAGGAATGAACTATAGAAACACAGAACAAATTGGATGAATCTCAAAGGCATTAAGCTGAGTGAAAGAAGCAAGTCTCAAAAGATCACATACTGTATGACTCCATTTATATGACATTCTCCCAAAGACAAAACTATAGGAAGAGGGAATAGATCGGTGATTGACAAGGGTTAAGGATGTGGGGAAATTATGACTATAAATGGGTAATATGAAGGGGTTTTTTGGGGGTGATGGAACTATCCTGTATCCCCATCGTGGTAGTGATTCCATGAATCTATCCATGTGTTAAGATTCATACAATGGCATAAAACACTTTTACTGTATATTATTTTAAAAAATAAAATTTAAAAATTTCACTAAAATTCTCACCAATGTAATCCTACCCACCATCTCATAAGTTTTGAAACAATGTATAATTTTTTAAGAAATAATTAATGTGTAGTAAAATGCACAGATCTTAATTGTATAGGCCAGCAAGGTTTGACAAACAAAACAGGTGTACAACTTTCGGCATACAATTCTAAATGTTTCTTTTGAGAAACATACCTTTTTTAAAAAAGTTATTTTTTATTGAAGTATAGTTGAATTACAGTGTTGTGTTAATTACCGCTGTACAGCAAAGTGACTCAGTTATACATATATATACATTCTTTTTCATATTCTTTTCCATTATGGTTTATCATAGGATATTGAATATAGTTCCCTGTGCTATACAGTAGGACTTTGTTGTTTATCCATTCTATATATATACCAGTTCAGAGAAACATGCGTTTTTATTGTCATTTTCTCACCATAAATGCTATTACAGCACATCTCAGTGACGCTATGACATTATATTTTCTTCTTATTTTATCTGTTTGTCCTATATACTCTATCATTTACTCAAGAGCAAAAGGCAATAACTTAACAGTTTCAGTTAATTCATCTCATCTGAATGAATACTTTAAGGTAGTATTTTACATTTTCTGTGTCATCCATAATAAAGACTCTACATTTTAATTACTTTTAACACTATAAATATATCCACATTATACTAGTTTATAGAAAGTTTCAGAGGTTGCACTAAAACTTTAAAAACTCAGTATTCAGCATAGAGATTGTTCCACCTGCTGTAATGAAGTATAATAAAACACAGTAAAGAGCCTTTTTTAATATAAATGCAAGGCAAAAAAGAAAAATTTAAAACATAGTTTATCTTCTTATATATCTATGACTCTTTCAAATATATTGGTAAAACATTATTAAGTTTTTTAACCAACACAATTATGAGAATGCACGTTTTCTAATCAATAACTTGCAGCATGGTAATACCTAAAGCATGACCAAAAAGAAAAAAATGTCTAACTCAATGGCCAAGAGAGTCAGAAGTAAACACTGGAGTTTATTTTAGCCAGACTCAAATGAATTCGTAGTCGGAGAAAAGGGTAATCAAATAGCTTTAAAATAACATAAATAGCTATAATAAATTTTATTTAAAGACAATGAGAACTAAATAGGAGCCCATTCAAATAGGCACAACTCTTTTAAATTTCTTTCACGTTTTAACCGTGAAGAAATCTAGTGACAAGACCAAACCTGTTCTTTAACCAGTCAAGCAAGTAAAAAATATGATCGATACTGTAAAGAGAAAACCTAACCCCAGCAATTTTGGCTTTGAGAGTGAAGGCGATTCTTGGGTAACAAGCAGGGAATCTCTTTGATCAATGGTCTAACACTTCCCAGCGTCTAATCCAGCACTTTCTGAGATCTCGCATTAACCTGAGCAGTTGACCTGCTTATTCACTTTTTCTTTCCAGATTCAGAATGGGCTGAAAAATAATGAGTGTCCCAGGAAAAGCTTCTGGCAGGCATTTCCAAAGGTGCAGCCTCTCAGTCTACTAGGAGAATAATATAATTCAGACCTGCTTCTGGCTTCCTATTTTTAATTTAATACCAAAATAATCAGTTGTACATACAAAATGGAGTTTTTCTATACCTGAATGAGCCTGGTTCGATCAGATTCTGTGAGAGGGGTGGCTTTCCTAGTCTGCCCCCTTCCCTCCCCAGAACCTTGGCACCAGTTGGATGAGGTGCACCGCACCTGTGAGGCTTCTACTTTAATAATACTGGGAGAAGTTCCTTTATCTCAAGACTTTATAAATAGAACAAAAGTGGGTAGTTTGACTGAATGAACCTCTCATACAGGATCAACTATACGGCACACTAAGCCATTAACCTAAGTATTAGCATCTTTAAAACAAATTACAAATCACATACAGGGCTGTTCTTGTTTTAACCCTTATCCCTCTTTTAGGAATTGGTGCATAGGTGCTGAAGCAAGGATGACTAAGAGAAAAGTCTTTGTTCTGTTCCTGTCCTGACCCTCTTCATTTTCAGCCATCCTGTTTTTATGACATGCATTAATCATCTTCTGGGGACTATATTGTTTAATTTACCATACTGATCCTTTATCAGCACTTCCCTTTTAATGGCAGAGTGTATCAGGTCCTTGACTGCAAATAACCAAGGTTCAAAGTTCAGATTTTCTGCTCACCAGCTGTGTGAAATGTAAAAAATAAACCTCTCTGTGCCTCAGTTTACTTGTCTGTAACATGGAGATAGTAATATCTGTCTTATGGGACAGATTATTGAAGGGATTAAATGGGTTGGTATGTATAAGAGGTTATAACAGTCCGGTTTAGCATGGGCACTATATACATTTTAGCTGTTTATTCACCAAATTGTGAACCACCTAAAGCCTATTGATAACCAGAGGTCTGGATAGCATGGGCCCATGGAGGAAAACATGTAAAAGAAAAAAGGAAAAGGGGTATGGAATAGAACTCTTTGGCTCAAGTTTTAACTCCTGTGGGATTTCTTTTCTGTGAAGAAATTCTTTTGTGGGTGTAAATATGTTTCTGAACTCTCTTACCTCCGCACAAAAGTGTGTCCTCGGTGCCTAAAACAAGGCTGAATATAAAATGGACACTCAGTAGATGTTTCTGGAACAAAAGTTACTGATAATATGGGTGGGATATGGACCATGGGAACAATTCTCCTATCCTTAGGCCTGGCTCTAATTTCTTTCTATAATCTGGGGAATGTGAAACTCAATAGTCGAGATCAAATTAAAAGTTTGGAGAACACTTTTGGAAGTCTTGGAGGGGCAGGGGCCTGCAGGCAGAGGTGTAATTCCAACAATTTGACCAAATGTGAATGTCATAAGCAGCAATCAACACAGGACCCAGCTTGAGAGGCTGTTGACATTCTGTGTAATTACCGCAAGTGCACCCTGGGTAGCCCACGTTATTGTAAACTGCATTTCCAACACTGTATGTCATTAAATTAAAACAACCGAAAAAAAGCAATGAAGTTATAGCCATTAGCACAGCTGAATTGGAACTCCTAGAAAATGTCAAGGAGATCTTAATTGTACTTTATATAATGGTCTCCTAGGCTAATAAGATATGATCTAAAACCATTAGGTATGAGAAGGTAAACATTTTAAGAGCACTTTTTTTGCCAAAAGGCTCTTCATCTCTATTTGACAACTCTCGCTCGGCCTTGAAGTAAAGCATTGCAGTGTTCTGAAAGAACAGATATTGTTTGTGACAGAGGCCGTAGGGCCCTGTGCTGTTGGAGAGTACTCAAAGATAATGTATACAGAGCAAAGCTGTCTATAAATCTGATTCTTAAGTCACCCATCACCGTTCCCCACCTCCCACCCTGGCAGAGGGGTGGGCAGGTATGCTCTAAAAGCTATTCCCCTGTCACGTATCGTGCAATTCTCAAATGCTGGGAAACACCCATTATTCTGACAAGCTTCAGAACACATAAATCTATTTAACCTTATAAATGACTGAGATTCATTCTCTCAAGGTCGGAATCTTGCCAACAAAGAGCCATATATCCGTGTCTTGTTTTTTTCAATGAGCTTCTGAGCTAAGACAGTGGATCCTTGAATCTCTGTAGCTGTCAGAGATTTTATGGAGTCTCTGCTCTCGATTATTGATAGAAGTCACCAGCGATCAAATCTACAGGTCAATGTGACTCTGCCCCTTGAACTCCAAAGTCTTGTCTTCTATTGATATTTCTGGTTCAAGGAGCACACGCTTTACCTTAGTTCATCTTTTTCATTGATTTCATGTTAAAATAACATGAAGAAATGTCATCTGCTCATCACCAAGACTTATGTGTAAGTAAGAGGTAGGCTCCCTTCTACCTAACTTACCACTCTGTTAACAAAAGGGACTAGCTGTTGACTACCCCTAAAGAGGGAAATACGTGAACAAAAAGAACCAAAAATTAATATATGTTTGAATTTTACAAGTGTGTCCAGTTAAAATTCACTATGTGAAAATCCAATTACCAAGGTAGAACTTGACTTAGTTACTCCGGTTCGAAACTGTGAGTGGTTACAATTTGCAATTTGGTTCTGTTTGTAAACACAGCTTAGAAATCATTGTTCAGACATGAGGGTTTTGGTTCCAGTTTGTCTCAGTCTTGTGTGTGTTTTGGCAAACAATCTAATGCTTCTTTATACCTTTGTTTCTCTATTTGTCCAGGGAAGAACATTACCACTAAGTGAAATTTGTATAGTGCTTTGGGACACCTGCACAAATTGTGCCATTTCAAATGGATATTAAGATGGTCTTTGTTTAATCTACTGCAAAAACAGAATAATACTGTCCTTAACGCTGGTTGGCTCGTGTTTACTAAAGTGCGTTTGTTTCATTAAACATGAGCCTTTCAGGATTAGATGTTACATGAAACGGCCTACTTTCGTCAAATACATTTATGAAACCCTAAGGCAAACAAAGTTAAACAAAGGCCTTGCTACAGGACTTCTCAGAGCCTTTAATATGCTAATGAGAAATATGAATTGCCTAGATGGGTATGGTATGTGGTGTTCCCCAAACTTATTTAACAATAGTATTTTGGTGGAGAGAACTTTTCTTTGGGGGTCAGAGAGAAGCTTTTGTGAAATGCTTGGCAGAAGCAAGAGCACCATGAATAAGTGCAATTCAAATAAGTTAAAGAGGAAGCACAGTGTTGAAAAGCATCTCTGTTCTTTTAATATCATAATAGAAGCTGCCTTAGTTGATATGCACTTAACTCACAGATCAGCTTTTCATGACTGTAAAACATACTGGTTGAATCATATTGAATTGCTGGTTTTGTAGGTCAAAAAATGATGGAACACCAGCATTTTCAAGTATTTCTACCTAATATCAATGACCCTGGTAGATTGAACCATGGGGTTACTGGGCTACATTCTAGTATGTTTGCAAACTTCTGCTCCCATCAGTTGAATTATATTGACCAGAATCAACTGTGTTTGTTCCTAAGCATTTTATGACAGTTGTGCTTATTCCTGTAATTGCATAATTTAATTAGATATTATGTAAACCCATAGAATATGAATATGAGTATAAAAAGAAAGTTGGTGGATTCTGTGAAAACTAGATTGAATGCTTTGTCAATACTCATGGTGAGATTTAAAAATTGCTTTTAACTGAGGCTTAGGTGAGATATTCTAAAAGTTTGGGGAGGGGAATCTTAAAGTTGTAGAGTGCATTGCATTTTAAGTGATTTTTAATTCTCACTGTACATCAAAGAAACTGAAAGTGGAAATTTAGTATGATATGTTTTGGGCATGGTTTATGGGAAGAAAGAATCAGAATTCCTATCAGAAGACCTATACTCAAAGAAGTGACTTTGATCCTATGTCAAAAGATTGATGAATATAGAGGGATTATATCCAAATATTTTAATAATTGGTATGATTTTGACACTGATCAATCGGAATAAATGTCTGTCATAATCAGAAAGGAATCTCAAACTTAAACAATTACACATGCTGGCTGAATGTCAGCTGTGCCTACAAATGTTTTAGGTTAAAATATAACATTTTCATAGTTTACATCATTTTAAAACAATTCCTTGTTTTAGACAAATATTTTGATTATCCAGCCAAATGCTACTCCTGGTTGACTCAAGAGAAGACTTCTCTTGCATTACTACTGCTATCGACAATAAGAGGAACTAGTCTAATACAAGGTACTTTCTACATGCGTCATTCCCTTTAATGATCAGGACCTGAAGAAAAGAAGGTTGGCTCCTGTAAGCAAATGTCCTGGAAGAAGCAGGTGAAGGATTTAGAAATCAGAATTTAATGATAGAAATCATTTCCTTGTTAATCATTTGGTGAATGGAAAAGGTCACAAAAAGGGAAAAAAAAAAAAAGATTTGGATCCAGGATTCCAGGTTTGGGTGAAACAATCAGAAAATGTGCTGCCAGAGGCATTTCCTGACAGGGATGAGTACTCGGAGGAAATTGGGGAAAATAGGGGGTAATTATACTACGTGACTGCCCCTGTGTCCCTCACATTCTAATCATTATTAATGCACGAGGGTAGATGGAGGGCTGTCCAGACACATCTCAGAACCACCATCCTGCAGCTTAACCAGTACAATATGAGGCTCAGAAATCAGGATTGAATCCAGACACAAAGAAGAAAAATACAACGAACTCTCTCAACTGACAAAAACATAAGAAGGTCTATCCATAACTATCAATTTTTAATTAGCTGGAAATAATATAGTTGAGAGAAATTCCAGTGTTCTTTGAGGCAGTAAAACAAGTATAAAAATAATGATTTTGTTAATAATCAAGGCTTTATTTTTCTTTTTTTTTAAATTGAAAGCTCTTGAAGCATGATGAATTTTTAATTCATTTATTTATTTATTTATTTATTTATTTAGGGCTGTGTTGAGTCTTCGTTTCTGCGCGAGGGCTTTCTCTAGTTGCGGCGAGCGGGGGCCACCCTTCATCGCGGTGCGCGGGCCTCTCACTATCGTGGCCTCTCTTGTTGCGGAGCACAGGCTCCAGACGCACAGGCTCAGTAGTTGTGGCACACGGGCCTAGCCGCTCCGCGGCATGTGGGATCCTCCCAGACCAGGGCTTGAACCCGTGTCCCCTGCACTGGCAGGCAGACTCTCAACCACTGTGCCACCAGGGAAGCCCAGGCTTTATTTTTCTTAAATTGCACTCCTTTGAAATCAGTAATCTCTTCTTTTGAAATATCAGTTACTGTTAACCTGTGTCTGGAGAAAATCTGTGAGTTAGAAGCTACTATTGCCATCTGCAAGCAGCTACTGGCATTGTCACTTAGTATTGAATACCTAGCTGCGTACTGGGATCATGGGGCTTTAGACGAGTACTGACACCAGGGGCCACTCCCAGAGATTCTGAATCAAGTGGTCTGAGATGTTGCCGAGGCATCGGATTTTAAAAGCTTCTCACCTCAAGTGTTGTCTGTGGACCAGCTGTGTTCACCTGGAAATCAGATCCCATCCTAGACCCACAGAGAATCTGAACCTGCACTTTTACAAGACTCCACGTGAATTGGTGGCATACGAAAGTGGGAAAATCTAGAAAACTGTTTCTCAAAGTATTGTCAGAGAACCTCCATTAGAAGCACCTGAGGTATTTATTTCTTGTGTTTAATAAAATGCAGATTTTTTGGCCCCAGTTTAGCTCCTGAATGAAGATCTCTGCGGGAGAGGGAGGGTTTTGGTGACAGTTGGGGTGGGATGTGAGCCTGAGGAAGCAAAGCTTAACAATCACCCAGTAAGGACTTTTATGAGTGTCTAAACGGAGAGCCATCTGGTGGGGGAAATAGGGAGAGGTTTGTAAAGAGTACACATTTTCAGCTGTTAAGATGAATAAGGTCTGAGGATGTATTGTAAAACGTGGTGACTATAGTTGATAACATTGTATTGTATGATTGAAATTTGTTGAGAGAGTAGAATTTAAATGTTCTCACCAAATAAAAAGGATAACTGTGTGGGGTGATGGAGGTGTTAATTAACTGGTTGGGGAAAGTCCTTTTATAATGTATATTTATATCAAATCATCACATTGTACACTTTATATATCTTAACAGCTTTGTCAATTATACCTTAAGAAAGGTGAAAAAAGTAATATGTAAGCTGAGAGCCAGCATTTTAGAGAATATGTCTTGAGACTTTCTGATAATGCTGATGTCTGGATCTGAAAGGCGGTAGAAGGGGTTGGAAGCAGGACAGAGTACCCACTGTATTAATAAGTACAGGTCCTCAGTCGTGAAGCAGCCCCCTCTGCTTTTCCAAAGTTGCAAATAATACTATAAAGAAGAAGATGCTCAGAGCATCAATTCTTGGGGAATTTGTGTCTACTCTTTCTAGGAACAAGTCAGATTTCAGGGGCTAATCGAAGATGCTCCGTTACCTTTCTTTAAGCACCAACAGTTAGCTGAGGTTTGGGATCAGTTCCAATGCTTTTGTTCCTCGTCAGAATTTAAAATAGCCGTTCTCAGAAATAACGTTTGTGGTTAGAGACCCAAGAACCTCTTGTAGAAATGATTGACACACACTTGTCTAAACATTTTTTTTCTACTCATACCCCAATTAAGTAAGTTCTGGCTGTGTTTCTAAATACAGAACAAGGAGCACCATTCTATGACAGCTACTCTTACACAACCACAGAGGTAGCGTGAATCACACAACAGCTCTGGCAAAGAACCATTCTATGCAGTGCAAGTCTTAGATAGCATAGTATTGGCTTTTCACATGGGTGTTAATATTGTCTCCCAATATTATATACTGTCTCCCAGACTAAAAAGAATTCTACTGTAGCCTTTATTTATTCTAGTAATTCAGGTGCATATATATCAGCTCATGGTCATTATCATGGGTCTAGGCAGGACCTTATTTTTTTTTGTATTAGTTTACTAGGGCTGCCATAACTAAGTACTACAAATTTGGTGACAACAGAAATTTATTGTCTCGCAATTCTGGAGACCAGAAATCTGAAAACAAGATGTTAGCAGGGTCATGTTCTTTCTGAAGGCTCTCGGTGAAGACCGTTCTGTCTCTTCCTAGGTTCTGATGGTGACTGGCAATCCTTGGCATTTCTTGTCTGTAGAGGCATTGTTACAATCTCTCTGTGTATCTTCACATTGTCTTCCCTCTGTGTCTCTCTGTGTCCCTTCTTATAAGAACATCAGTCATATTGGATTAAGGGCCCAACATACTTCAGTATGACCTCATCTTAACTAATTACATCAAGCACGATCCTGTTTCCAAATAAACTCATATTGAGGTCCAGGAAGGACATGAATTTGGAGGGGTACTATTCAACCCAGTTCAGTTTGGTGTTATTTTTAAGTTTCATTATTTATTATTGTTTTTCTCCTTTATCCTCCCTCCCATTCTCTTCCATCCTTATTGATGGCAATATTTAATTATATTTTATACATATCCCTCTCCCATTCCACTTTCCTTCTTTAGATAAGTATGCCTCCTTGAAAATGCGGTGTTAAATTTATACCAACGGAGTCTTTAAATGGAAATAAATGGAGTTGTGCTATAAACCTCATTCTGTTTCATATTTATTTTGCTCATTATTTTATGTTTGCGACCTTCCGTGTTGATATCCATTTAGTTAATTTCTTCTCATTGCTCCATATTCCATCATCAGCAAATACCATGGATAAGCATACAGACACTTAGTGATAGACATCTAGGTTACTTCCAACTCTTTGCTGTCACAAACCACCATATATTGCAATCATCACTCTCATCTGCATCTCCTGTGGACTTAAGGAGAAGTCTCTGGGACATATGCCAGAAGTAGGATTCCTCTGCTGTATTAGCATTGGTGTTAGCATATTTAACCTCACTGGATTCTAACAGAGTGCTACACAAAATGGCAGTACCAACTCACAGTTTCAGCAGCAATGGCTGAGAATTTCCATTCTCTTCCTTACCTATAACCAAATTCAACTTTCTAAATTGTGTCCATCTGATTGTGAAAAGGGGTATCTCACAGTTTTTTTAACGTACAGTCCTCCGGTTACTAGTGAGGTTAAGCCAGTCAGCATTCCTTTCTCTGAATTGCTCATTTTTATCCTCTCCCCATTTTTCTATGGGATACTTTGCCTTTCTCTTGCTAATTTTCAGGAGCCCTTTATATACTCTACATATAATCCCCTCCCTCCTTTTCAGATATCTCTTGCTCCCCGTGAACTTTGCCTATACACTCCCTCCTTGAGCAGAAATCTTTAATTTTGCTGCAACCAAATCCACTAGTCCTCCTTTTGGTTTGGTCTTTGAGATCTTGTTTCAAAACATCCTCTTCATCTCCCCCACCCACTATCGTGAAAATATTCTCTGACATTTAGTTTTTTCAGGTTTGAGTTTTCCATTCACATTTATATATTTATAATTAAATTTGATTTAAGCTATTTAAAACCCTTCTATGACTTTCATATTATTCAGAATAGAGTTTAAAATTCTTCTCATAGTGTGTTTCCTCTTGAAAATTCCCCAGAATTTTCTAACTCATCTCTCAATGCTTCCATCTCTTCACATCTTAATTTGCTGAATTGCTCACATGCCTCTAAGCTTGCTACACATTCTCTAACCCTCTGGATTTTGCATGTGTTTTTCTCTTGGCCTGGCATACTCTCGCCACAGCTTAACTGAACTGATTCCCACTAGTCCCTCAGGGCTGGGCTCAGACGTCCCCTCTTTCAGGAAGTCTTCCTAGACTCCAGGACAGTATTAGACAGGCCCCTATGTGCTATCCATCTCTGATCATATCATATCACACTAAAAATGTAACTATCTGGATACCTGTCTGTTTCTACCACTAGATTATAAGTGATTTGGGAGAATAGATGGGGTCTTAATTATGTGCAGACTTACATGGACTTATGTCCACAGTGCCTAACCTATTGCTTGGCAGATAGAAGGAAATAATAAATAATTATAGAGTTAAAGAGTGAATAGTTTCCTGACTCAGAAAATTTGACTCATGTTTCCTCTATGGACAGAACTGCCTTCTTACTTTAGAGTATATTCATGAGCAGATAAAAGTTTGCTCTAAGTCATCTTTCCTGGTATAATAAATATATTACCAGGAATTCCTTGGTGATTCCATGGTTATGACTTGGTACTTTCACTGATGTGGGCCCGGGTTCAATCTCTGGTTGGGGAATTAAGATCTCACAAGGCACCTGGCGCGACCAAAAAAAAAAAAAAAAATATATATATATATATAGATAGATAGATATATAGATAGATATAGATAGATAGATAACCTTAAGGCTCTTAAGTAATTCTCCTTTTCTCCCCTCAGCACTCCTTGGTTCCTAGTGTCTTGACGATCTACCAAGAACCATACAAAAGGTACAATCTTCCAGTTATAAAATAAGTAATCCTAGGGATGTAATGTATAGCATGGTGACTACAGTTAATAATACTGTATTGAATAATTGCTAAGAGAGTAGATCTTAAAAGTTCGCATCACAAGAAAAAAAATTGGTATCTGTGGTGATGGATGTGAACGAAACTTACTGTGGTGATCATTTAGTAAAATATACAAATATTGAATCATTATTTTTGTACACCTGAAACTAATATAATGTTATAAGTCAATTAAAAAAAAAAGGACTCTTCAGTTTCTGCCATAATGTAGGGAAACTTTTCTTCCTACCCGTGGTAGCTTGACCGTGAGGCTCACTGCCCTAAGAAAAAAGAAGTATTGACAATAAAAGGAGTTCTGAGCACTCAGGAGGAGGAGGTGGAAATCCCATACCCTCTCTTCCAAGAGGGAGTGAGAAAAGGTGGGGCAGAGATAGAGGAAATAAGTAGTCAACGGCCAATGCTTTGTCCTTGGGGCCAAAATCTTGCAGAGTGTATTAATCTATAGCTATGTAACAAATTAGCCCCAAACTTGGTGACTTAAAACAACAAACTTTTATTTCCATGAGTTAGGAATCTGGGCCTTCCTTTGCTGGGTCCTCTGGCTCCAGGTCAAGATGCTGGTCGAGGGTCAGTCATCTGAAGGTTCAGCTGAGGGAGGATCCACTTCCAGGCTCACATACATGGTTGTCGTAGGATACAAGGGATTTGTATTGGGTGTGTGTGTGTGTGTGTGTGTGTGTGTGTGTAGGTGCAGGCTGTAGTATTCACTGGGAAAGTCAAAGTAGGCCTCACTGAGAATATGAAACTTAAGCAAAGAAGTAAGAGAGTGAGAGAGTGCCAAGGACATATCTGGGGAAAGTACATTTTAGGCAGAGGAAACAACTAAGGCTTAAAGACAGGAGTCATTATAAATATATACATTTAAATTTATATATTTGTATTTTTATAACTATATATAAGACAGGAGTCATTTATATACATACATATGTGTGTATGTATGTGTATATATGTGTGTGTGTGTATATATGCAGCCATTGAACATGCTCTAACCCACAAACAATTGTGATTTATTGGGTCTAGTGTTAGAAATGTCCTTCTGTATACAAGGCATACAGAAAGGCAAACATGGAATAGCAAATCTTTCTAAAGTCTCAGTAATGACAATGGGTTGTTTAAAATATAGAAGTGTGTATTTCAATGAAGAATAATATGGATTGTGATACCAAACTTGGAGGGAAAATGTCTTAGTCAGAATAGGCTAGGTAAGTCTGCATTAACAACCAATCTTGAAATCTCAGTGGCTTATTACAAAAAAAGAAAAACAAAATTCTTCTTCATACAAAAGGATGCTTCCATCCCACCAGGACAGGTCCCTTCAAATAATGGCTCAGTGATGGCGGCGGTTTCCATTTTATGGTTCTGCCATCTTGATATGGAGCGTCTACGAACTTTCCAGAGCAGGCAAAAAGAGAGTACTTGGAAAACTCACAATGTTTTAATCCTTGTCCTAGAAGGGACTCCTGTTACTTATGCTTAAGCTCATTGGCCAGAACTAGTCACGTGTCCCAACTTAACCACGAGGGACATTGAAAAATGCATTCTTTCTGTGTGCTCAGGATAAGGGAAAGGCATGGGCATAGTGAAAAAAGCATTGTCTCTGATAGATAAGAGAATAAATCAGACAGTGTTTCAGTTCGTAGCACTGCTGGGCAGGTTAACCTTAAGTCCTGAATGGAAATAATTCTAACCAGCTTTCAAGAGATAAGTTTTGAAATAAGTGGTTTTTTTCCTTTGTTTTGTTATTTAACTTTCTAGGTTTCTTGCTTCCTTCTTCCTCTAATTCTAATGAAGTCTTTTGGCCATTGATGGCTCATTTTCCCTCCTCCCAAAGGTACTGAGCACACAATCCACGATCAACAAATTCACAAACTTATTGACTGAAGGGACAAAAAGACTTTAAACTCAATCAATCGTGACACTTGTTAGTTTTATTAAAGATTTGATGAGGAAAGAGATAAAAGAATAAATGAGTAGAAAGTTCAGCTAACAACAAACAACTTAATTTATTCATCTTTCATCCTCCCCCAAAGTAGCCATAATTAAGGGTTGACGATGTCATCACCTATAATAATAACCTCGATTTGTATCTTCCTTTCAACTTTGCAAAGTGTGCTACATCTATTATCTCACTATATCCTCACACCTGTGAATACAGCAAAGCAGGTATTATCCCTATTTTGCAGATTAGAGAATTAAAATGCGGCAACGTTAAGTGAGCTGCCTGAGATCCAAGACAGGTCCTGATGTCGTCACCGGAAACCAGATCGCCTCCCTTCCTGTGCTATGCTTTTCCCCCACTAGAACTTAGAGGTGTCTGCAAATGGTGATCCATAGAGGCAAGAGAACGTCTCCCTTTTAACCTTCTACACGGAGAAATCCAAGTTGGCCATAATAATGTAATGAGAGCATAATTTTAAAAAACTGCATCCCAGTGCATGCCATTCTACAAACTGTTCTGGATGTGAGTGGAATATAAGGTTTAGGAAAGTTTTCCTCTTAAGGACCAGATAGTGAATGTTTTAGGCTTTGCAGTCATTTGCTCTCTGTTGCATATTCTTCTTCATTATTTTGTTTACTCTAGTTTTAAAATGTAAAAAGTCTTTTAGCTCACAGACTGTCCACAAAGAGGCCATGGGATTTGTCCCACAGTCACTGTGACTATTTGTCCACAGAAGGTTCACAGCGACCACGCAACTGACAACTGCACCGTAAACTTGCTGTCATTGCCTAGGGTGACCTGCCGGGCAGTTTTCTTTAAGGTCACGAATTACCCACTTTTAGGTGAGACAAGCCACTTTTTCTCTGAGTTTCTTGCTCTGCCAGGTGACATGCAGCGTGTCCCTTCTGGGGCATTGTTGGATCTGTGACTTGGTTTTGTGAACTATGTTTTGACCTCCCCTCGCAGTTGGGGGTCATGGGCCGTGATGTTCCCTTCCTTTCTCTAGAGAGCTGAACTTCTGCTGCACGTTTTCTTATGTTGGGCATCTCCAAAGTGCCCCTCCCACCTCATTTTATAAACTTGTGCCTTATTTATCCTCTTCACTGTCTCTTGTGAAAGCCAAAGAGGGTGAAGTTTGGGGTATCAGGAGGTTAGTCAAGGGCATTGACATAACCCAGGTGATCATTAGAGGCCAGAGAGCCTTTTAGAAATTACTAATCTCAGGAGATCTAGGCATGCCTGCCTGCATGAACTGCATTAATGCTCAAATGCTCTGCTATGGAAATCAATCATTTTTTATACGTCTCCTAATTATTTTTAAAATTTTTTTTTTTTTTTAAAAAGAATATTTTATGGCCTAGATTATGGGCTTTCTTGGTAAATATTTTGTGTGAACTTTTTATTTTTTTTTTAACATCTTTATTGGAGTATAATTGCTTTACAGTGGTGTGTTAGTTTCTGCTGTATATAAAAGTGAATCAACTGTACGTATACATATACCCCCATATCCACTCCCTCTTGCGTCTCCCTCCCACCCTCCCCATCCCACCCCTCTAGGTGGTCACAAAGCACCGAGCTGATCTCCCTGTGTTATGTGGCTGCTTCCCACTAGCTATCTATTTTACATTTGGTAGTGTATATATTTCCATGCCACTCTCTCACTTCGTCCCAGCTTCCTAATGATTTTTAAATTCTGGCTAATTTTTTTTCCAGGCAGAACATGTTTTGTTCATTCAACAGAAGTCTTCAATCCACCGTCAGTCAGGCACTGTATTTGCTGCTGGGGCACAAAGAGAATTGAAACGTGGTATCAAGGAGCTTACATCTTTGAAAGAAATAGAGGCATACGTGGGCTGTTAAAATACAGAATAAGTCCAAATATAGAGCTTTGCATGGGGAGCCACAGGAGCATGGAAGGAGTCTTAATTCTTCATGGGGAAGAAACAGCTAGAGAAGATGTCAGAAAGGAAGTGATGTCTGAGCTGAGTAGAAGAGACAATGAGAAAAATGGTCAAGACAGAGGGGATAACGTGTACAGAGGTGTGGCAGAGGATGATGAGATCGGGAACTATCTAGAGCTTAATGTGCCTTGTGCATGTGGTGTCTGTGAAGGAGGGATGGCTGGTCAGGTACAAAAGTAGAGATGTGTCAGAATGTACTCCATGCTCCTGTGAAAAGTTTGTTAATCCTGAAGGCAATGGTGAGCAATTGTGGCAAAGCAGTGGCGCCATAAGGTGTGTGGTTTTGAAAGCCCTCTTCGGCTGTGATGTGGAGGTCCAGCTGATGAAATCTAAGTCTGTAGCGGGAGGTAATTACAGTTGTCCAGCAAAAGATGGTCAATGTCAGTGTTATGGCAATAACCAAGGGTGTGGTGAAAGGGAACAGGTTCAAGAGATGATTAGGAAACAACAGCACTTGGTGACTGATTGTGAGTGTGAAATAGGGAAAGATCCAGAACAATCCCCAGGTTAATGGCTTGGAAACTGGGAAACGATGCTGTAATCCAACAACACTGGAAACGCTGAGAGGAGCAAGGAGGAAATTAGGAGGCCAGATGATTCATTCCATTTTAGACATGCCAGATCCAAAAATCCTCTGGGATGTGCAAGTGGGGATGCTCAGCATACAGTAGGAAAAACTGGTGTGAAGGTCAGGGAGAGTGACTTGGCTGGATATATTTGGGAAACATCAGTAACTAGTTGTTGGCTGAGGCCAGGGGTTTAGATGTGATTGTCCAAGGACAATTTGGAGCTTGAGAAATAAACAGGAGCAAGGATAAAACACCGAGGAGCCTCAGCCTTTTAAGATGCAAAAAGAGCCTGCAATAGCATTAGGGGATCCAGAAGGAATGGTTAGAGAGAGAGGAATGTAATTGGAACTGTGTGCCATTACAGAAGGCAGGATTGGAGAGAGTTTGAATCTAGTGAGATAAGAATAAAAAAAAACATTGATTTTATGTAGAAAACAAGAAGTCACTTATTGAAAACAATCCAGTACAGTGGTTGGTAGTAGGAGTGAGATTAGAGTCATTTGACTAGTGACTTGACTATTAAAGGAGATAATATTGGATGTAAAGTCTGTAAAAATACCTTACTGTAAAGAGGTATGTGAATATAGAGGAGACTTTATTAATGTACAATTAATACATTAATAAATGGACTTGGAACTATTCTTTGAAATAATTAATCCCTCTATATTTAATTTCCATGCCTCAGAGATAATAGACCATAGACAATAGAAGCAATAGATTCATGATAGAAGCTACAACAACCCCTTATCCTCAACAGAAATCCTCTCTACAACTCTATCCATCCTCTGTAGGAAACTCATTACCTTAAAAACACTCCTGTCCTTTTACTGAATAACTAATTATTAGAGGCCCTATCAGGATTTTCTGTTTTTTATGTCCTGGGGGTCCTTTGCAGCCCTGGACAGTAGCACACAGACCTTCCTTTCTTGCCTGTGAGCAGACCTCACACATGACCCCTGTCACCAGTCACTCTGTTCCCTGGGATCTTCCCATTATTCTTGCCCTGGAGTTTGAAGAGCAAGAAACCATATCCTTGGCTCTCCTTTACTTGCCCTTTTCAAAGGTTATCACATAGGCCCTTTGTGATTTCAAGGGTTTGGGAATCCTTCTGCTAGTGACAAAGAAAGAAACATGATTGAAAACAACAACAACAAACATGGGAAATTTTCAAAGCTTCAGAAGTCTTAGAATTAAGATCTTTGGTTGATGAGTGAGGTATTAAGTGGACTTCATCCCTCTAGGCCTATATCGGGGCTCGCTAAGTCACTTCTTTCATATCTCTTCCTCCTAATTCCATGTCCTCGTGTTCTTCATGACCTTTCTACCAGGAGGACTCAAAGGTAACGTCAAGCTAGGCCTAGAGGCCTCCCTTTGTAATGTCTCTGGGAATACACAGGCTAAGTGACCCCCATTCCATTGACCTCACCCCTCAAAGAAATGATCACCTTTGTGTATTACCTCACAGTTGTTTCCCATGTAGAGCTGAAATACAGATCTTCATTCTAAAATACAAATACTTTCCATCCTTCTCAGTTTAATCTCATTTGTTAATTTGACAATCTTATATTCTTCTGTAAGTCTATAGACCAGAGCAGGACCAAGGAAAAAGGCCTGTGGTGTGAAAGGGGAGACCATGTTTCCATATCATATTCAATTCACTAATGTGTTTTAGGAAAAGTCATTCACAAGTTATGGACCTACCTCAATATTTGATAATTCAGTTTCCATTTTATCATTGTGTTCATGAGGTATTGTGAGAAATACTTTGCTGAATCTCAGATACATTATGATGAGAAGATGGTGTGATGGTTACAAGTGTGGGATCTGAAGCCAGATATGCTGGTTTTGAACCTGGTGCTTTGATTTACTAGCTTTGAGACCTTGTGCTAGTTACTTAACCTCTCTTTGCCTCAGATTTCTTATCTATAAAATGAGGGTAATATTAATATCTCATGGGATTTTCTTATAGAGTTTTCATGAGGATTAGATAAAAATAATCCACATAAAGCATTTAACTGTGTCTGATAGATAGTAAGTATTCAATAAATGTTAGCTTTTTAAAATGCAAAATGGTAGCTCTCCAGTGGGGCAGGGGGAGAATATTGAATAATCAAAATCTCCGTGTGGGTGATGGGAACAGAGACTATACTTTGGAAAAACGCTATAGTTGATTCTAACATACCACTCCTTCATCATGGTGAAGAATAAGTGGTATTTAGTTTTCTTCTTTTCAGCTGTATTGTCATTAAAATGAAAAGAAATCTGACTTAATCTGTATGGGCCGAATTGTATCCCCCGAAATTCATCTATTGAAGTTCTAACCCCCAGTGCCTTAAAACGTGACTGTATTTGGACATGGGATCTTAAAGAGGTAATTCAATTAAAATGAGGTAATTAAGGTAAACCCTAATTCAATACAATGGGTATCCTTAGAAGAAGAGGAAATTTGAACACTGACCAGTATGGAGGGTGGACCATATGAAGACACAGGGAGAAGACAGCCATTTGTTAGCCAAAGAGAGAGTTCTCAGAAGAAACCAACCCTGTTAAACCTTGATTTCAAATTTCTAGGCTCCAGAATTGTGAGGAAAAAAATTCTTGTTCTTGACTTGTCACCCAGTCTATGGTACTTCTTTGTTATGGCAGCCCTAGCAAACTAATCCATAATCTAATAGAAACACTGATTTCATTCTTGGACTAGGGCGTTTTAAAGGGTATCCAATGTTGGGAGCAACCAACATTTCTTATGGGTGCTTCCAGAAATATTCTATATACATTCATATATATCCTTTCTCCTCTCCCCTCCTTTTTTACCCAAATAGTAACATCATATGAATTCTTTCCTATACTGCTATCCTTTCTTTATAATAATGCCACAATTTCTTTGCTGGGAATTTCCTTTCCTCATCGAGTCATCTCCCCAACTGAATTCTCTGATTTGGGGATCAAAAGTTTCTTTTCTCTCAGTTTTAAAAATTATCCTTTAATAGTCTATAGTGTACACCTCACTTGGCATGGTATGGTGACATATTGCTTTTCCCTCTAACCATCAATGGAAGAAGAAAAGACGTTGCCATCCTTGGTAGCAAGAAACACCATTTGGTTCTTGCAGACTGAATGTAAGATCTGGTTTTGTACAGAGGTTGTGTTTTAATGTTTTCATAAAAGGCAACATGGCACAATGGAAGAGGTCATGCTTTGGAGTCAGTCAGACTTAAGATCCGGCTCGGCAGCTCTTAAACTGACTCTGACCAAGTTCCTGACCTCACCTCACTGAGTCTCTATTTCCACATTGAAAAGTGAAACTAATAAATAACTACCTTGTAATGTATTTAGAGTGCCTAGTATATCATACTTGCTTTACAAGTATTGATCCTCCTTGTTTTTTTTTTTTTTAAAGAGCCCCTGACTTATTTATTTATTTATTTATTTAATTTTTTTGGCTGTGTTGGGTCTTCGTTTCTATGCAAGGGCTTTCTCTAGTTGCGGCAACCGGGGGCCACTCTTCATCGCGGTGCACAGGCCTCTCACTATCGCGGCCTCTCTTGTTGCGGAGCACAGGCTCCAGACGCGCAGGCTCAGTAGTTGTGGCTCACGGGCCCAGTTGCTCCGCGGCATGTGGGATCCTCCCAGACCAGGGCTCGAACCCATGTCCCCTGCACTGGCAGGCAGATTCTCAACCACTGCGCCACCAGGGAAGCCCGATCCTCCTTGTTTTAATGTTATTTTGCATGTATTACATTTATATTTTCTCACTCTTCTTTTTTATAATATTCATTGAGCAAATTCCAAATCATTATCAATAAACATTTTTTGTTTATCTATTGTTTAGGGGTCTGATCTAGATGGTAAAGATACAAGGAGGGAAAGATACACCTCTCTTGCTACAAGGGGATTATTACCTAATTGAGGAGGAAAACATATCCAAAAACAGTAAGTGGCAGAACCTGGCAGTCATGTTCTGTACTTAGACTAGGAATGAAATAATTTAATGATAAAAATAGAAAGAATAGACTTTTACATGAAGGAATCAGGTGAAACCACACTAAATACAAAATGCTGTATTACAATATCTAGTGCTGTTATTCCAAAATTTTGAGTAGCTTAATGTTTAGAAGAGAAGGCAATAAACAGAAAATCAATGTAATTAAAACAAAAATTCCTACTTATTTTTATTTTATTTTTCTTAAATGAGGAGTATACTCTAAAGATTGTTATACTGGGATAAAATTAATTTCCTTTCAAAAAGAACTTAAACTACGGCATTTTTATTCTGCTATATAGAATATAGGAAAGTTACTGTAGATACAGCTTAAATTTGGAGACTTTGTTCCCTCTCACTTGAATTCATGTAGTAAATACGAAACATAATTAGATGAACAGTTAATGGAAATTCATTTCTTGTTGACACAGCTACATTTCTGTAAACTCTTTCTCATTATTGAAATTATTTGTCCAGGGTCTTAAAAAAAACAAAAAAACAGCTGACGACTAAGACAGTACTTACTAAAGCAGGAACTAAATAAACCTGCCTTGACTGCATTCATGAGGTCATTCAACTGAATGATACTGCATGAAACCTGGAACACAAGAGCCCAAATCTCTGAATGTAGCGGGATAATCAGAGTAGAGAATTTATTGTGGGGTGATTCAAAATTGCATCAGAGAAATAATGATCCACCCTTTAATTACTTTCCTTTGTAGTGAGCTTAGATCAGTATCAATGGCTTGTTTTATTCAAGCTCCTTTATTTTTCCTCCTTAAAAAAGACATTATGTGACTATGCAAGTACAAGAACTAAGAGAAACTCAGAAGCATTTGGCAGGAAAGGTAGAAAAAAGTGACACACATTTGGTCTCTGCAAAGACTTGTGCTGTGGCAAAAACTTAACAGGTCATCCAGAATAAGAGTCATAATAAGATCATCATCTTTAGTCAACTTTTATTGAAGTGTGGTAAAACCATGATGAATACATGAAAATGGAAAAATTTGAGATTATGTACAGATTGGCATTTTTAACTGAATTTTCAGCATGTTCCTTTGAATCCAGTTATCCAGTAGAGTAGCTTAATTAGTTGCCACTTTTAATCTTTCTCTGGCTTCTCATTGTTGGTGCCAAGTATTATTACTATTATTGTTGTTTCATTTTTTGCCAAGGAAAATGAGGAAATGGTTTTTAAAAACAAAGGATGCTCCAGAAGAAAACCTGAGTTCTCATCCCATGCCAAGTTGGAAAGGACATATGGATGTGAAAGAAAACATCCTTTGAGGGTGGCCTGTGTTGAGGGCACATTGTGATGTGCTAGGGACGTTGCACCTGGTTCCCAACACTGATGCCACAGACAAATAAAACCGCATACTTGGGTGTGGCATCAGACTGAGGCAAGGGCTCCTTTAAATTAGATTCCTCTGAATGGGAAAATTTGTACATGACTTGAAGGACAATCCAGAAACAGCCTAGGTGTTCATACCAATGCGATCGTGGACATAATTCCTCCGTGGGATGGCAGGAAAAGTGTCACAGACCTTCTTTAAGGAATTGTGTCTCTGCACTGGGGGCGGGCGGGGGCACTCTGTCACCCACATTGGTGAAGTTGCTTTGAAAAGAGTTATGCTGCCAGGTTGCTGGGCCGTGTTGTCCCATCTCATCCCCACCAATGGTAAATTTACACAGGGAATTTTTCTTGTGATTTTGTAGCCTCACTTTTTTCAATCCATTGGTAGGTAGTGTAATAAAGAATTATGAACATGGGCTTGAGGGGCAGACAGTTTGGGTTTGAGTCCTGACTTTGATGTTTTTTGATTCTGTTCCTCAGTTTCCTCAACACTGTCTTTCTCTTTATATTGTTATGAAGACTAAATAAGATAATTCTACCAAAAGTAGTAGAATGCAAACTGGCACATAGTAAGTGCTCAGTAAATATAGGCATTTTTATTGTTATTGGTATATAACAATGACTATACATCATGTTTCATTTAAATGTTCAGAAAGTGGGGTATTTTGTGAATGATCAAGAATCATACAGAAAGTTTTTTTTTTCCCAGAAAGTTCTTTTTATCAAAATTCTTATAAATATTACCCAGATCCTTATAAAAATGTACTCATAACATCTCCTAAGACTACTACAGTAAAAATAATGTAATCTCTGATGATAATTTTACAATGCCTCAGGATAGCATTCTGAACATGATTGATTATTATAAAGAACTGAAAAAAGCTATGGGAATTTGGAATCAATCATGCATTGATGCAAATAATCCCCTCGAGGATTTTTTGAAATTTTAATATTATCTTTTGTGAGGTTTTTTTTCCCATTCAATTTGCCTTTAAAAGCAGAAAACAAGATACAAATCCAATTGGATGGTTCCAGTTAGTTGGTTATAGCTAATTGAAATTTCACTGTACTTCTCAAATGATTCATACTTTCTTACATATTCACATCCTTTTTATATGGCTTTTAAGTACATTTCTCAAAAACTGACATTTGAAGTTGTGCTTGTTTGTGTATAAACTTCTATACAAAAGATGTATGCTTATAAGGCATAGCCAAGATATATGTATTCAGAAATTTAAATACTTTATTTGATAAGCAAGAAAGAATAAAATTAAATAAATTAAAATTTCAACCCAAGAAGCTAGGAATGTAGCTACAAAATAAATCCAAAGAAAGCAGGGAAAAAGAATTCATAAATGTTAAAGCAGAAAATAATAATAAGTTAGAAATAAATAGGATTTGTAAATAATAAGACCAGTTTCAGTGAAAAGTATAGACAAAGTCTGGCTGTTTTAATCAAGAAAAACAGAAAAACTCATAAATACACAGAATTGTAAGAAAGATGATATAACCATAGACCCATAGGAAATTAAAAATTATAAAAGAACACTCTTCACAATCCTTTGCTAATCTATTTGAAAAACTTGATGAAGTATTCAATTATTCCAGGAAATATATAAATTTAAAAAATGGAAGCATGGGGCTTCCCTGGTGGCGCAGTGGTTGGGAGTCTGCCTGCCAATGCAGGGGACACGGGTTCGAGCCCTGGTCTGGGAGGATCCCACATGCCGTGGAGCGGCTGGGCCCGTGAGCCACAATTGCTGAGCCTGCGCGTCTGGAGCCTGTGCTCTGCAGCGGGAGAGGCCGTGATGGTGGGAGAGGCCGCGATGGTGGGAGGCCCGCGCACCGCGATGAGGAGTGGCCCCCACTTGCCGCAACCGGAGAGGGCCCTTGCACAGAGACGAAGACCCAACACAGCCATAAATAAGTGAATAAAAAAAAAACAAAAAAACAAAAAAACAAAAAAAACCATAGAGATTTCAGCATAGAAAACAAAGCATAAGAATTCATCAATATTCAAGATCTTACCTTGCTACATAAAATATCAAAATTTAAAAAAAAAAAAAGGAAGCATGGAAAAATCAAAACAGCAGCAAAGGAACAAATAACTGCGAAAAAAAATCAACAAAGTTATCAGAGAATTGCTCTTTTTCCTGTACTTCCCCATAGGTGATATGATAAATTTCTGGGAAATCTTTCTAGCGTAAATTATGTTTATGTTAACGAAGCTATTACAGAGCACATAAAAGTACGGACATGGTAGTTCATTCATTATGTGCAGCTAGCACAACCTGACAAAGATAGCAAGCAGAAATAAGATTATAGGATACAAAGTCACATTTTTTTCTGAGTCCCAAATGCTTGGAATGTAAGTAGTAAGGAATCAGAAATTTTTGAACAAATAAATGAATTTATTTTTAACTTTGCCTTGTTGACTATTTCAATTATTCATCTCATTCTGATGCCCATACACTCATGAAAGGAGTAGGTTACATACAGATATTGAAGATTCCTCAGAATTCTCATTCTGCAAAACGTATTCACTGTTCTTGAAGACGTTTTATTTTTCTCAAGCAAGCACATGACCTTAGGATGTATTTCCTTCTTTGTTCAGTCTGCCAGTTTCTCAAGACCAAACTGCATCCACTAAGTCTTGAAAGTGGCCAGAGATCTTCCTTAAGCTCCCTTTTGTCAACTTTCTTCTCTTCACTGGTGTAGCCCTTTTTCCTTCCCTGTCTGTCGAGTTCTGTGGTGGCTTCATTTCCTGTCTTTTAGGAAAGCGTAGACTGCACAGTGGCTCTTGCCTATGTAGTTTACTTTTCATCAAAGACTCAAGTGTCTAGACTTGCCAGCGTGAAGGAAAACTTAAATCCTTTCCCCCTTTTTCTCCATATTCTTTCCCTCTGTTTTGCCATGTACTTTAACTATCTGGGCCAGAGTGTCCCTTCCTGTTTCCAGTGGATCCTAAAAGTGCCTTTCTATCTATTCAGCTCTAAAACTTGCCCTTCTCTCCCTTACAACCATATTTCACATTCTTGTTACCATATGTAATCAGAATACATGAGCAATACTCTCAATTTCTCTCTTGAATATTGAGAAGAAAAAATCAATGAGTCATTTGATTGGATCAAGCACACATCTATTCTACATGAACTTCATTGCTGCAGAGGGAAAGGTAAAAGGAAACTTGCGTGAAAAATGGCTGAATTTTCTTTCTCTTTTTAAAAAGGATCTTGCTGGAGAATATTTGCCTTAGGCAACGGGCTATGAAGGTTACTATCCCTGGAGTTTGAAGAGCCAATATAATCACAGACTCCAATCATTCAGCAAATCCAGGCACCATAGTCCAAAGAACTGCTGTTTCCAGTTTCTTTATTTTTCATAAAAAATATGGTCAGAGATTTATTTTACTAAACAACTTCTGAAATAGAAATAAAGAAATCTTTCAAATTTGATTCTGATTCTTTGCTTAGTCTGCGATTAAAGCACTCCAAAAGGGGCATTGCTGTTGTTCCTAGATTTCTTCTTAAGTCAGGTTGTCATTATAAAACGAATCTATTGGGTCAAAGGATATTAAATACAAAAAACCCCAGAAAGATTGTGAAAGACTTGCCAAGTGGTTAGACTGCCTACAAAGTAGCAAAAGTACAACTACGCTTAACAGGAACGTGAGGGCTTCTTAGATAGTCAAAATTTGAAAATATGTTTCTGAAAAATGAGTCTGGGGGTAAGTTACACTAACTTAACGTTTAAAACATGTGTGTCAATTAGAGAATAGAGATTCATTGTAATTGAAGAGTTGTGGTTATACCTAAGAACAAAGATCAGAGGCACAGATGAATTTCATACCTATTTAAACCTTAGAAATCAAGTAAGACCCAACATAGTAACTGAACACTCCTCTCTTATATGCTGGTTGTTTTTTTTTTTTCATAACTTTTGGGGCTTCTTAGAAATTGGGGAGATGCTGCTCTCTGGCTTTGTTTCAGGAGTGATACTATTTAAAAAAATTCTTTCTTAGGTGCCAGCGATGTTCAAAAGAAGCCCTCAGACTCAACAGATTTCCAGTTTGTTCTCGAATGGAGAAGAAAAGGACTGTTCTCTTGATTTTAATATAAGGTTACAAGAGCAGCCATTGCCCGCTCACCACCTTATATTTATCCTGCACTCTTTCCCCGAGGCTACTCTCAAGGCTGAGATGCTGCGGGCAGAGTCTCCATGCTGACATAAGCTCTAACTTGGAGATTCTGAGGTCCTAACTCCACCAATTTTTTAAATGAGAAAATTCACTTTTTACCCCAATATGATGCTAAGTAGAAAATGTGGACTGACTTCCTTCTCTCTTAAGTAAAACCCACCCTGAAAGAGAGCCATAGGGAAGAAGTCCTCTCTAGCCACCCCTCTCTGTGATTCTCCTTAGTCACTCCCATTGGCTCCACTTACAGATCCTGTGGCCGCTCTTCCCCTCTGTGTGGGCTCCTTTGAGTAATGGTTGATAAAAGCACTTTCTTTTAGCCAATCTTCTGTGGAGTTGCCCCTGTTTCTCACTTCCTTGTTTGGCCAAGAGCTGCTGAAACCCTCTGTGAGGATTACCCCATCACATGAAGAGAGCCATCGCTGCTCTGCTGAGCCCACAAGGACCACATAATTCTTAGGAAGAATGTCCACAGTCTTATAAAGTTGCTCAGAGAAGCAAATCTACAGGGTGTTGCAAGATATCACACCATTAACAGCTATCTTTACTCATTTATGATTCTCAGCGGCAGGTCATAGATTCCCTAACTCTCTTTTGTCTTGGGTGAGTTTTGTACTCCCTAAGGATCTCCCTGTAAGGGCGAGGCAAGGGAGAACCCTTCATTTCCTCTTAGAAGTGGTGGACCTCAGGTGACTAGAGTCTTTTGCAAACAAAGCACATTCCTCTTCAGACATTCTGCCATAGGGCACAGGAGCAACAAGTACTCGAAGCCTAAGAAAATCAGCAGGTATCCAGAGTTCCACAGAATCGGTATGCAAAATACATTCTTTACATGCTATGACACCACTTTGTACCCATGCACGCGTGTACCCTGCGATGTTTGTCTCTGTGTGTATGTGTAAACAGAAAATATTTACTGTTCAAATCTATATGAGTGTGTGTGTGTGTGTGTGTGTGTGTGTATGTTGTGATAAATTCCTCAGAAACACCGTTTACTCGTTCTCTCTCTCCCTCATTACAGTTCTAACTAGATCCCAAAATTGAGTCCAAGCTTTACATCTGAGGTCTAAGGCACAAGCAGGGTAGTACATACGAAATACGGAGACAAGAAGCCTCAGAGTCTACAGAAAAAGCACTGGGCTGAGCTTTGAAAAGAGGTTTAACGTCTGCTGTGTCATGGATATAATTCTGACTTTGATGATTTGGTTTGCTTATCTAGAAAATAGAAATGATGACAAATATCCAGTGGGGCCATAAATGTACTTGAACTACACTCCAATGTGTAGAAAAAATCCCAATCATCCCTCCCCCAACCGCCTCCCCCTTGGCAACCACAAGTGTTCTCTTGGTTTTTTCCTGTAACTGATCTGATTTCCTTCAAAAGTCCCCATAATGTTACGTAGTGATATGATATTATAGACCAATTCAGTAAGTGTTTCTAATTCAATAATTTAAACAGTCTCACTAGAAAAATTCTGTCTCATTCAGACAAAATGCATAGACTCTCTCTTTCTGACCTCTCCTTGGTGGTTGGGACACATAGGAAAGTAGGTTTGAGTGACCTCCTGGTGGTAAAGGGGAGATCAGGATCTCAGTTGCTCTGGGCTATGCCTGGACTTGAGATAGATGTTGCCTGACTGGTCTTTTCTGTGTGTCCCTGCATAGTCTGGGGATGTCTACCGTTTACTCTTTCTTTTTTTGCTTTCTTTTTTAAATTGAAGTATAGTTGATTTACAGTGTGTTAATTTCTGCTGTACAGCAAAGTGATTCAGTTATACATATATATACATTCTTTTTTTATATTCTTTTCCATTATGGTTTATCATAGGATATTGAATATAGTTCTCTGTGCTATAGTGTAGGACCTTGTTGTTTATCCTTTCTATATATAATAGCTTGAGTCTGCTAACCCCAAAATCCCAATCATCCCTCCCCGCAACTGCCTCCCCCTTGACAACCACAAGTCTGTTCTCTATGTCTGTGATTCTGTTTCTGTTTCATAGATAGGTTCATTTGTGTCATATTTTAGATTCCACATATGATACCATATGGTATTTGTCTTTATCTTTTTGACTTACTTCATTTAGTATGATAATCTCTAGTTGCATCCATGTTGCTGATAATGGTATTATTTCATTCTTTTAATGGCCGAGTAGTATTCCATTGTATATATGTACCACATCTTCTTTATCCATTCCTCTATCGATGGACATTTAGGTTGTTTCCATGTCTCGGCTATTGTGACTAATGCTTCTATGAACATAAGGGTGCAGGTATCTTTTTGAATTATAGTTTTGTCTGGATGTATGCCCAGGAGTGGGATTGCTGAATCATATGGCAATTCCATCTTTAGTTTTCTGAGGAACCTCCATACTGTTTTCTGTAGCGGTTGTACCAACTTACATTTGGAGGTGTCTGCTATTGAGGTTTGATGCTGGTGTAACTTGTAGGCTGGTTTCTTGATTTGACAGGTTTGACACAAATCTTTAAAAACTGGCTCCCCTCACCTCCTTTGTGGTATGTTTGGGACTTCAAACTTATCCTCCAAACCTGTCAACTTTTTAACTCTTGGCTTTGGTACCACTTTGCTCCCCACTCCTCCCCTACCCAGAGTAACTCCAAGCAAAGTTCTCCATCTCAAATCTCACCCCCATCCCCACTCTGAGATCACATGGGAACTTTGGGGTTCTGAATATACCACTTGTGACTTGAGCCTGACTTGTGTGTGTGCAAGGTCTCTCCCTGCACACCCTACATTGCTGTACCCCAAGATGGCAAATATAGCCTACAAGAAGATTTCCTCTAAGAATCCTAAATGGGAAGCTTGGCAGAAGCCCTTCTGCCCTGAGTGATTTCAAGTGCTTTTTCTTACCTTTTGAACTTCAGTCAAGTGAGGCGGATCAGGACAGTTTGACTCTCAATCTGTTTCTTCTTACTGTCTCCACTTTTCTCACAATATTTGTACTAGAAGAGGAAAGTATACCTCTCCCTCCTCCTGTAATGACAATTAAACCTAAACAGGTAAACTCAAAATAATACAAGCTAGAAAGGCCCTGATTAGTTTAAGTAATCTTGAGAAAGAATAGCAAAGCTAGAGGCTTTCTGATTTCACACTATATTACAAAGTTACAGTAATCAAAACAGTATGGTACTGGAATAAAAAACAGACATATAGACCAATGAAACAGAAGAGAGAGCTCAGAAATAAACACATGCATATACAGTCAACTGATCTTCAACTGAGGTGACAAGAAAACACAATGGAGAAAAGATAGTCTCTTCAATAAAAATGGTTGGGAAAACTGGATATCCATATGCAAAAGAATGAAATTGGACCCTTATCATACACCACACACAAAAATTCTCTTGAAATGGATTAAAGACTTAAATGTAAAATCTGAACCATAAAACTCCTACAAAAACAAAACAAAACAAAACAAACAAACAAACAAAAAACCATAGGGAAAAAGGTCCTTGACATTGGTCTTGGCAATGATTTTTGGATATGACACCAAAAGCACAGGCAACAAAAGCAAAAATAAACAAGTGGAACTATATCAAACCAAAAAGCTTCTGTACAGCAAAGGGAACAATCAACAAAGTGAAAAGGCAACCTATGGAATGGGAGAAAATATTTGCAAACTACATATCCAATAAGGGGTGATATCCAAAATATACAAGTAAACTCATGCATATACAGTCAACTGATCTTCAAGTAACCCTTACAATTCAAGAGCCAAAAAAACCAGATAACCCAATTTTTAAAATGGGCAAAGGACCTGAAAAACAATTTTTTGAAGAAGATAAACAAATGGTCAGCAGGCAAATGAAAAGGTGCTCAACATTACTAATCATCAGGGAAATGCAAGTCGAAGCCACAATGAGATATCACCTCACAACTGTTAGGATGGCTATTACCAAAAAGACAAGAGATAACAAGTTGATGAGAATATGGAGAAAAGGAAACCCTGGCACACTGTTGGTAGGAATGTAAATTGGTACAGCCACTACGGAAAAACCTAAGTATGGAGGTTCCTCAAAAAATTAAAAATAGTACTACCATATAATCCCGCAATCCCACATCTGGGTATATATCCAAAGGTGTTAGTATCTCAAAGAGATACCTGCACTCCTGTATTCATTGCAGCATTCTTCACAATATCCAAGACATGGAAACAACCTAAGTGTCCACTGACAAATGGGTAAAGAAACTGTGGTAGGTACATGCAGTGGAATATTATTCTGCCATAAAAAAAGAAGGAAATCCTGCCATTTGTGGCAACATGGATGAACCTGGAGGATGTTATGCTAAGTGAAATAAGCATAGAAAGACACAGAAAGGCAAACTCTTTATGGTGTCTCTTTTGTGTGGAACCTAAAAAAGTCAAGCTTATAGAACCAGATAGATCCTTGAATGGCAGTTGCCAAGGGCTTGAGGGAAGGGGTAGTAGGGGAAGATGGGGAAATGTTGGCCAAAGAGTACACATTTTCCCTTATAAGATGAATAAGTTCTGGTGATCTAATGTATAAGATGATGATTACAGTTTATAATAATAAATTGTATACTTGATATTTGCCAAAAGAGGAAAATTTAAATGTTCTCACCAACACACACACACACACACACACACACACACCTGCAAACACACAAGGTAACGATGTGAGGTGATGGATGTGTTCATTAACTTGATTGTGGTAATCATTTTACAATGTGTATGTATATTAAACCATGATGTCCATGTTAAATACTTATAATTTTTTTTGTTAATTACACCTCAACAAAGCTGGGAAAAAAGAAGCTTATTTCTTAGGCATGTAGGTTCCAGAGTGGTGTTGGGGTGGAGGTAAGACAGAGTTTCAGTTTTCTATTGATGCATAATAATTTACCTCTAAATTTAGCAGCTTAGAACAATATTTGTATTTATTATACTTCATGATGGTAAATTCAAAATTTAGGAAAGGCTCTGCTGGGCAGTTCCTCTCTGCTTTGCATGATATCAGCTGGGGCAGCTCAACTGGGGCTGGAGGATAGCCTTCCGGGAGAATTTACACATATGGCTGGCAAGTTGAAACTTGTTTTTAAGGGTCTCTCTACAGGGCTCCTTAGGCTTCCGAAAAATGTGGTGCCTAGGCTCCAAGAAACCTCGATGGGAGTTCAAGGCAATCACAGAATGACACTTCATTCTGCTGAACAAGCAAGTCAATAAAGTTAGCCTAGATTTCAAAGGAGTGGAGGAATAAACTCTGTTTGTTGTTGGGAAAAGGCATGTATATATGGGTAGAGAAGGAACTGATGGTGGTCATCTCGGAAATAAGCTACCATATGCTCCACGCAGTCATTCAGGGATTCAGGCATGGCAGTTGCTTTGCCATGTAGCTCCCAAAATTATCTTGGGAGTTTCCTACTTACAAGAAATCTAAAAGAAAGAAGGAGCCCACGTGGGACACTTTTTAACCTGGCCTGGAAGTGGCACACAGCACTTCAACTTATATTCCATTGGCTAAATGATCATACCTGAATGCAAGGAAACCTCAGAATGTAGCCTCTCTGTGGACCCAGGAAAAAGAAGGGAACAGAGTTATTGATGGGCAAGGGTCACCATACACACTGTAATCAGGTCAGCCAGGCATAGCTGTTAATGTAGTATGTAGGAGGAGCTGAGATAATTTAGAAAAGTCTATCTTTCTTGGCAGTGACTGACTTTCAAGACCATTTTCTCACTGTGAGTTTTTTAAAAACTATTTTAACTAAAGTTGAGTGCTTATACTGAGGTGGCCTGCCTCAATGGATGGGGAAATCTATAGCAACAAGATTTACAGGGTATGGAAATGCATCTGAAATGACTTAAATTTTTCCTTTCTTCATCATGTATGTTTTATATAAGGGTGTCGTAAAACTAAAAAAAAATTCACTGTTTATAACTGCACACACCAAAATGTTGTTGGTTTGAAAAAATGTAGAATGAAATATTTATTTAAAAAATTGGTTTGCTCTTGAGTAACAATAGTAGAACCATCTCCAAATGCTCCTGAGACATCCTAGGAGATAGGGCAGCCATCATATTCACCTTTGCATCCCTCTCTCCCTCCCCACAATATTGCTTATTTATACAACAAATATTTATTGAGCACCTACTATATTCTAGGCACTTTTTTACTGGGAGTCCATTAGGAATGACCAACTCCCTTTGTTTATGGAGGCTACATTCTATTGTGGGACTTATATTCTGGTGGGCTTACATTCCAGTATCTAGCCCAGTGTTCAAATTCATAAATACTTGTAGAATGAGAAGGAACTGTACTATTATAAATTATAAAAGGCAAGATGGTTTTAGGCTCTTTAAACTTCTTTTTAAAAAAAAGGAGCATGTCAAATCTGATAAAATTAAATTTGTTTAAAAGAAAAGCAAAAACACTTAAAACTTACTAATTATGTATTTACTACTTATGCACAAAGTATTGCTATAATGAATAGCTATCAGAATTGTGAAAATAACCCCTAATTGAGCATTTTCTTACTTAGTACTCAATAACAAATTATAAACTGGGAGATTGAGATTGACATATATACACTAATATGTATAAAATAGATAACTAATAAGAACCTGCTATATAAAAATAAATAAAAAAAATAAAATTCAAAAAAAAAAAAACCAAATTATAATTGTTAACAAAAAGTAGAGGTACCACTGAAGTGAATACAAACATATTCTAGAAATAAATATTTACAATTTTTTTAATTTAAAAAAGGTAAAATGTAGCCTTCAAAGTTATTTTGGTAATTTATAAAATTTCCAGGGAAAGTGTTAAAAGCTTTATGTACTTAATTGCACCTATGGTTGTAACTGCTTTTGTAATCAAGAAATTATTTTAAATAACATGGGAATACCAGTCAAGTTGATGAACAACAATAATAGAATCAGCATATAACCCAGCACTTTCAACTCTATTCCATACATTTATATGCATCTTCTCATTTTATTTAGCCATTTATTGATTTTTTAAGAAATGTAAGGCAACTGTAAACAAATCTGAACTCAGAAAATATTAAGAGATTTACAGATTGAATGATGGAAAATGAACAGTTAGAAAATGAGCATTGGGAACACTCAGTATTATTCCATTGCTGAATTACCATGTCACCTTGAGCAGGTTCTTTAACTGTCTTCTCCTTAATCATTTACCCTCGGTTAGATGGGAAAACTTCCTCCATGGTTTTATAAAGATTAGATAATAACTATAAAGTAATACCTGGAAAAAAGCTCTTGGCAGAGGTGTAGCAGGGATAGATAATAGTTTATCATTAACTAGCAAAATGGAGTCAAAATACCCAAGTCATGGGAAGCAGTAATTAAATTGAGCGTAATAGGTGTGTATCTGTAAATATTAGGATGAATAAAGAGAATGTGATGTGTAACACTGGCCCAAACTTCTTCATGCCACAAAGACATCTCCTATTTAAACCTGCCACACGAGTCCTGTGGCAGTCATAGGGTAAGAAGAGATTTGAAAATAGGCTTTTCAAGCATAAGCATTTAAACTTCTTTGGGAAACAGATTAATTGAATGCACTTATAGGAAAATGGAAGGTTTATTAAAGAGTTACTCCTCCTACTTCCAGCCAGTATTTCCAAGACCAACCAATAGGCGGGAAAGGAGGCGTTGAGAACAATGCACAGTGGGGATACTGCCCTTCAGCTCTGGAAAATTTGTCTCTGTAGTCGGTAAGTCTCCAGTGTGATTTTCCAATAGCACTCATAGAAGGAAGAGTAGCTACCTTGAAGGAGATGAGATCATTGGATCAGAAACAAGCTGGGGACATCTGACCTGAAAGTGAATTTTAGATTAGGGAGTAAGACTATAGATTAGCTCACTTAAGAGCCAACTAGGAAGTCTTGATTGGAAAAATGAAGACATGATATTATTATAGGGCCAGTATATTAATTGGCCTTTATATTTACTCCAAGAGAATCCCAACAAAAACATGGTATTATCCCAAGAAGCCAGAATCCTGGTATGGTTGGTGGATACAGGTGTGTACTGTAGGTGTGTTTTATGAATATTCCATGTGGTTGTGTTTTTATGTAAAGATATTGGCTCATTTCCCTATTAAAGGAAGCCTAATGTGAATTCTTTTGTAAAGAGTAGAAACTTTTGGTAAGGAAAGAATTACCAGCCAATTGACTCTTTTAAGTGTTATATTTGTCTAAGATGTGGTATACGTTAATGAGTAGTAAGACCCTCTCTGTGTAGGCAAATTTAGTCAATAAGTATCTATATGAACACCTACGACATTGTAAGGCTTTGTTTTTGATGCAGAAAGCTCAGAAGAATGAATCAGACATCACTTCTCATTGAGCTCACAATTTAATGGAGAAGATAGTCTCTGTGCAATTAATTGTATGAGATAGAACATAATACTGTATAAATTATGTTTTTTTGAAAAAAATGTAGAATTACGAAGAGAATGCTAACTGGGTAGATGTGAGAAATATTTCATGGAGTAGGTAAAATTTGAGGTGGACTTTAGAAAAAGAGTAAGATCTTTAATAGGTAGAAGAAGGAAGAAAGGGTATTCAAGACAAAACAAAAACAGCACCAGCCAAGCCAAGTGGTCTGAGAGCCTATTGTGTCTTCTAAACTCAAGGAGTGGTGCAGTGTGGCTAGATTAAAAAACTCTGTGATGGGGAGTACGAAGTCAAGGGTGTGTACACCACGATAAGGTTGTTACTTCCCTTTATTACTTAGATAATGGAGGATCTTTAAATGCTCTTGCCCATAGGAATGGAATTATTAGATTTGTGTTTTTAAAAGAATTAAATGGCAGTGTGGTGAATGAATTGCAAAGTAGAAAGTTTTGAACATAGTAAATAAAGTATTTATTAGGTTAATTGGATAATGTATATGAAAACATCAAGTAAATTTATAAAGAACAAAACTAAATGTTAATTGCTTTTATTATTATATTTTTAAATTTAATTTTTATTTTATATTGGAGTATAATTGATTTACAATGTTGTATTAGTTTCAGGCATACAGCAAAGTGATTCAGTTATACATATACATATACCTATTCTTTTCCCATAAAGCTTATTACAGAATATTGAGTAGAGTTCCCTGTGCTATGCAGTAGGTCCTTATTAGTTATCTATTGTATATATAGTAGTGTGTGTATGTCAGTCCCAAACTCCCAATTTATCCCTCCCCCCCGCATTTCCCCTTTGGTAACCATAAATTTGTTTTCGAAGTCTGTGAGTCTATTTCTGTTTTGTGAATAAGTTCATTTGTATCTTTAATTTTAGATTCCACATATAAGTGATATCATATGATATTTGTCTTTCTCAAATTGCTTTTATTATTATTATGGTCCAGGAAAACAAAGATGAGTACCTAAACCATGGAAGTGTCAAAGGCAATGGGAAACAGCAAATATTTGAGAGACATTTTAGAGATGACAATAATAGTAATAAAAGTGAACATTTATTGAGCAGGTACTATGTTCCAGGTACTTTTAAAAGTGCATTGCATGCATTACTTTATTTAATCCTTACAATCCTTTAAGAGGAGTCAACTATTTTGAAGCCTGGTAATGGGCAAAGAAAGATTAAGTAACTTGCCCAGATCTCACAACTGGTTAAGTGGTGAAGCCAGGTAGTAAACCGAGGCAGTCTCACTTTAGATGTACTCCTAGGTGTAACTATAGAAGGAGGTGATGAATTTTATGCAGAGGTTAAGGGACAGGATGAGTCAAAAATGATCAATAGTGGCAGTTTTCAACGTATCTTTTGTAAACACGAGTTTTTTCAGAATGTTAATAGATGTTGTATATGAAAGGGGTCCCATATCAAATAGAATACTAAGATAAACAAGGTAAATATGTTTTCTACTGCAGGAAGTGTAAGAGCTTTTAGAAGCTTAATTTTCATCGTGAATCTCCAAGAAATTGTGATATAGTATGTACAATTTCCCAGACTTAGTTGACCATAAGTCTTTTTTAATTTAAGCTTTTTGGGGATTAGTGTTCCTGGAACACAATTGGGAAAATGCTGATGTAGCGGTCCTACTTTAGGCGCCAGATGTAGGAGCAACAGTATTGTGGATAAAATGGTAAATTTGATTTGGACATCTTGAGTGTTATGTGCCTGATGGGAAGATGCATAATAGAAGGTTATAGATTTGGATCTTGAGAGATAGGTCAGGATTGGAGATGTAGACATGCAAATCCCTCACATGTGGGTGGCAACGAGGACTTGAACTTAGTGGCAATGGCTGAGCTCACTAAGGGGAAAAGTGAAAGAGAAGACCAAGGAATACATTTTGGGTGCTGCCTATGTGTGATGACAGTTTGTGCAGGACTCAACTGATGTTTAGTTGCTATTTAAATTTGAACATATTTTGTTAAATTACTTTTAGTGGTTTGTTAAATTTCAGCATACCCATATGTATAATTTAAGCCATAGGTATTCTTTTAATAACCATGTTTCTTCAGTACAACTGACCAAGCAGGAACATTGAATTTCTTAATTTATAAAAACATTAACCTGGTTGATCTCTTTCTCCTTGGGAGAGATGGTCTTTAATTTGAACAAAGTATAACTCAACTGTAAGTGCAACGATGTGGACCTATGCTTAGCATTCCATATGTCACGTGTCCCCATGACTGTCTTATATAAATTTAAGGAAGGACTATTATTTCTTAAATTTGAGTACAGTCTTGAATTTTAAACATGAGGTCTCCTACTAATTTAATCCATGGCAACAAAGATTCCCTCCAACCAAAAAGTTCCAGGAGGATCTATTTTAGAAACAACATCTGTGAACCATTCTAAAGGCTTGCAATAAAAAAAAAATCATATAATATCTGACCAGAAACAACAAAAGCCAAATTGGATTCCTCCCTGGAAAATGAACTTCAAATTATGTTTTAAACCTACAGACTCTTAAGGGAAAAGGTTAAAAAAATCATATTTAATTCATTTAAAAACAAGTAGTTTCAGGCAAATACACTACTGAATCTTTGATTTCAACATGTTGAGAATGTGTTTTCAGTGTCAAGGCCAAGTTAACCTAAAAAGAGATAGAATTAAGGAGAAAGAAGTTTAGCTAGATTTTTTTCACTCCTCTGACCCCTCCCCAGTTCATCTCATACACTGTTTTGCTAAATGAACATAGGTCTTGGTCCTGCAGTTTCTCTGCTTGAAATATCTCAATGGTTTTCCATCACACAGACAGTGAAGTCCAAATCCCTTAGACAGACATCCAGGTTCTGGAGGCCCAGGCCTTTGTGTGGCTTCCTGGTCTGATCTCTTACAGCTCTACCTCTTACCTGGAAGATTCCAGCCAATTGTACTGCTTGTTTACTACATACAAACACTGCACTCCTCCTTTTGCTCCTTTAAGTATGTTGTTTTCCCTTCTTAGATTACTTCTTCATCTCACCATCTCCAACTAAAGGTAAATCTCTTCTTCTCTTGTTTCCTATGTTATTTCATGTAGACTTCTAGCACACAACCACTTTCCAACTTATATTATCGCTAATAGGAAGTCCAAGTGAGACGATCCATGAGACCTTGGGGATCCGCCAGACGCTGGTTTCAACACATCTGTTTGTCTTATTAGCTAAATGACCTTTGGCAAGTCTCTGAACCTGGCTGATCCTCAATTTCCTTATCTGTAAAATGGAGATAAAATGTTATGTATAAGTTTCTTCAGAACTCTGCCTGGCACACAGACGTTAATACACATTCATTCCATTTAAATAGTTCTTCATTCTATTTTTACTTTCTGAGTGCATACATATCAGCTCCATTTAAAGACTAGAGAATCAGTGAAAAATTACTTATTTCATTAGGTTGTTAAAGAATGAAAGAGATAATGTATTAAAATTCATAGTATATTTCCCGGCACAGAGTAACCATAATAAATGGCAGCTCTACTATCATTATTATTGTTTAGGTGTATAAACTTCAGTAAGTAGGGGCTTGTGTGCAATTCATCCTTGAATGTATGTCAGTGCTTAGGAAATAGTTGATGCTCAACTATTATTCCTGGAATGTATACTTCTGTATTGTTAGGATCAAGTCTGTGAAGTAAGAAATCATGATTTGAGCAAACCCCAAGATAGGTCCCCTTGGTAGTTTCTATTTTTAAAAGAACTGGTGAATAGGCATTTGATTCAATTTGGTACCCACTTCAACACCCAAAAGCATAAAGAGCAGAACTCAGGAGAAAAAATAAATTTTTAATTTCCTTTTTAAAAAATTTGTGATAACCACCAAGGACCTACTGTATAGCACAGGGAACTATACTCAATATTTTGTAATAACCTACAAGGGAAAAGAATATGAAAAAAATTGTTATATATGTATGTATAACTGAATCACTTTGCCGCTTACCTGAAACTAACACAGCACTGAAAATCAACTATACTTCAATAAAAAATAAAAATAAATTGTGATTTAAAAAAAGCACACATAACATAAAATTTACCATCTTAACCATTTAAAAAGTCTACAGTGCAGTAGTGCTAAGTATATTCATTATCGTTGTGAAGCATATCTCCAGAACTTTTTCTTCTGACAAATCTGAAACTCTATACCTGGTAAACAACTTTCCTTTTCCCCTTCCCCCTAATCCCTGATAATCACCATTCTACTTTATGTTTCTAAGGAGAAAACATTTTTTTAAGGAAAGAAAAGAGAAGAATTCTATCACGAGTACCTCGTCCATTGATTATCAGAAGAGGTGGAAAAATAAGGAAAATAATAAAACAGAGAGATGTCCCTAGCACAGCAAACCTGTCACATGCTAAGTTAATGAGACTGAAACTTGGAGCAGGTTGGTTCTTGGCTGGGAAGCCAGGGAGGAATAGCAAGTCCTGCCTGGGAAGCAAGAGGTGGAGTAGTCCAGCAAGGCCAGAATCACTTTTCTGAAAGTTAGAACAGAGACAGGCCAAGAGCTGATTTAGGGCAGGTACCAGAACTACAATCTGAGGGCAAACATGAGACACCAACAAGAAGACAGAGAGGAAATGAGAGAAGGGAAAAGCAAAATACTTAATTCCTATGGGTGAGTCTGACTGTGTTGGTCATCTTTCAAAGGGCCAAACATGGGCCTCTTGGGCAATGTTGAGCGGGGCTTCATAACACCAGCCCCAGCTTGATGAAGGAGGGGTCACTTCCCACCTCTCTACCCTGACTAATTACTGTTTTTAAGAACCGAGGCTCATAAATATTTTACCCAATTTCACTGGTATAAATATATTTTTTGGAGAAGTGGGAGAGAAGTGTTGGAAAAAAAAGAACCAACCGGGATTTGTCTGGGTCCCACCCACTTTCAAATAGGCCTGCTGGGGAACGATAGTGCTTAAGGAAAAAAGAAAAACAACCCAAAACTTCTAAACTAAAAATCATGAGTCCTAGATATTTTTCTAATTCCACCTAGTCTTTTTATATATGACCTTTGGCTGGTCCAATCTACTAGCCTTTGGCTCCCCTTAGGATCAATTTCCTTGTAATTTTCAAGGACTTTGAATGTCATGTTAAGTCACTGAATGAAACCAGATATTTTCTTGCCCTTGTCTGGTGACTACTTTAATGTTTTGATTCTCAAAATTGTTCTGTGATCATATTAAATGTTAACACTCCATGGTTCACGTATCTGAAAATCGAGGTTAACCCCAAAGAACAATACAAAATGAACTTTAATCATTTTAATAAATGATTTAGCTGCTGTAAAATCAATTCCTTGACCATAAAATACTGAAGGACAAACTTCCTTCTTTGTTCATGCCTATCTTCCTCAGAATTCCATGGTAGACCATGTGGGCCTAGAGGACAGTAGAAGTCTGGAGGTGATGACTGGCTGAGAAGACTGATGGAATATTCCCATTCTTTCTGCAGTGAATGGGCAATGCCAACACAATGGTGAATAGATACACACAGTCCTTTTGTTCTTGGACCTTGCACTCGGATGTGGGATAAGGGAGCTTGTATTCTAATGTGAAATAAGTATTAAACTAGTAATCCAGAAAAGAAACAAAATGGTGACCACATGAGAAGCTCTAGGGAGGTAATAAATAGCAATGGTGATATACAATAAGGACAGAGATCTTTAGAGAAGTGTCTTGAACCTCTTCTTCATCCCTCTTTGCCTAGAGTCCTCACTTCCTTGTCCCCTATGCCTTAATTTTCTATTGCTGATGTAACAAATTACAACAAGTTTATTGACTTAACACAAGTTGATTACTTTACAGTTTTGTAGGACAGAATTCCAACCTGGGTCTCACTGAAGTAAAAGCAAGGTTTCAGAATAGCTACATCCCTTCCAGGTGTTCTAGGAGAGAATCCATTTCTTTGCCTTTTCCAGGTTCTAAAGGGCCCAGATATTCCTTGGCTCATGGCCCCCTTCATCCTCCTTCAAGGCCAACAATGTAGCATCTCTCTGACCCTGCTTCCATTGTCACAAGTCTTTCTCTTATCACAGCTGTGAAAGGCTCTCCATTTTTTTAAGGACTCATGTGATTAGATGGGGCCCACCTGCGTAATCCAGGACGATCTCCCCATCTCAAGATCTTTAACTTAAGCACATCTGCAATATCACTTTTGCCTTGTAAGTTTACATATTCACAGGTTCTGAGGATTAGGACAATCTTTGGGAGTTATTATTCTGTCTCCTGCACCAAGGTATCTAGAGCTCTCAGGTTCCGTATAGGAGATAAAGTCTGTCATTCCGGCAAAACTCTCATTCCCTCAGCTGTTGGCTAAGGGAATTATGGAGAAAGTAGTGAAATAAATTCACACTAAGGTTGTAATAGCTGACAGTCTATAGTTTCTTGTGGCACTGGATTATAAACCTTTAAAAAAAATTCTAGCAGATCGAATATCTGGCTGTAGAAGAAGATATATATATATAGATAGATACTTTTTGATTTCAACTAGATTGTTCTCTTTGAAGTAGACCTATCTACTCCAAAGACACAGGAGGGAGGGAACATCTTCATAGACTTTTCTCTGCTGTAGGGAATGGGCAGGAATTACTTTGCTTTCTCTTCCTTTCTCTTCTCAATCAATTTTGTTTGGAGCTGAGATCCAACCAAAGTTGGTAGGAGCCTGGTTTTAGCATCCAAATGACCGGAGCTAACTCCCTCATGAGAGGAAGAGTTTAAAATAAGGAAATCATGCATGAAATGGAAATACCTGTTTTACCAATACCCAGTGCTGAGTTCATCAACTTTACAGACCCTCTGATTCTTGATAATTTGTCCTGTAGAAGAAGGGATAGCTCACTATCCCTGTCAAGAGGCTGAGGGCAAATTTCTAGTATATCACACACCTTTTCCTCAATTTCAGTTTCCTTACTACTTTTCCCCCCACATCAGGAATCATCTACAGCCCATCTCAACACCTAACTCAGTGTTTGGTCCATAGTACATGCACAATTAATATTGGTTGAATAAATGAATGATTTCTTGTCTAGGTCACCGAGGTGTGATTACTGTGTGGCAACAGGTACCATTTATTGAACACCTACTCACTCTACCAGGTCAGCTTTCACATATTTTCTAGGTCTCCACATATTTTATGCCTTTCATCTTCCCAACAATTCTATGAGGTGGTCTTATTGTCTCTAAAAAAGTCAGGGACTTTAAAAATTTTGCCCAGGATTACACAGCTAGCTTATAAGTAAAGGAGCCAGGACTCAAAGTAAGGCCTGTCTGACCCCCTAAGCCCATTGTTCTTTAGGACTTTATACTGCTGTCCTCTTCCCTACCATCCTGGTCCTATGATCCAACCAGGATCAGCCTAGCTAGCAAATCTCCAGTCTCAGCTTCATAATAGTGGGGTGGGGAGGAGAGAGCTAAGTGCCAGAAGTGGTCCTGGGCATAATTGTGAGCAAGACTGGTTTTGGAGTCCACCAACCCTCTCACACTCTCTTTGCTTAATATTTTTAATAGTACTATAACAATTGTGTGTAGTATTCATTATGGGACAGATCAATATTTTTGGCAGTTTTGTTTACTCTCTTTATGGATACCTGGCCTTTTCATTTTTGCTCATGTGTAAGATTGTCTCCTTAAAGCACACAAATTTTAGTAAAACCTTTAGAGGGGAAACAATGGCCAAGTTTTATAACTGGGTCCTGCCTGGACTGGCCTTTTAGATGCCCTACACTATCACTCACTACGGCTCTCCCACCCTCCGCTATATAAAATTTAGAATGTTTTTAAAAATCCATAAACTATAAGAAAAAAGACCAAAAAAGAAAAAAATTCTGATTCTTGGGGTGTCTATTTTGAAATTCTTTTTGAAATATTGTTTTAAAAAATAGTTCTTCTGAGTAATTAGATGTATTCTCAGAGCAGCAATAAAATGAAATTCTCATGTCTCAGGAAAAAACAATTAATTAATTAATTTAAAAAATAGTTCTGCTTTGCTGGTGCTCCCAGCACATGATAATAGTGACTACCAGGCAATCCCACCCTGGGCTTTGCTGTTTTTTGTTATTTGTTTTTGTTTGTCTTTTGTTATCCAGAGGAAAACTGAGAGAAAGCTGGGGGTCAAGTGCTCTAGGCAAATCCAGAGATTTCTTGAGATTACTTGGGGTTGCTTCAATATCTTTTTCCTGTTCATACCATGTATTCATGTTCTTTCTTTGCTCAGAAAAGCTAAGTTTGTATAATATGTCACAGTAGATCATTTTCCTTTATGTCTTTAGTATTTTTTTTAAGCTAAGGGGAAAACTGTCCCTAGTGAGGATCTATGTGAATTTTTCTTCCTTGGATTTTCCATCAGTAGATTTGTAAAAATCCCTTTTCCATAGAGTCTTTATGATGAATAGACTGTTGTAAAAAACTACCAAGTGACTTACGATTGTAAATGACTATTCAAACGCCAAGAAATAATTCAGTCATGCTCATCTTTTACGTGCAAATTTTGTTATTTGTTGCAGGAGTGGAAATCCATAGTCATATGGGACCATTTCAGTTATGTATTTAGGGATCCCAGGAGGATGCCTTGGATAGAAACCAATATTTGTTTCAACAGCAGTTTCTGAGATTCTCTTAGACACCAAGAACTGTTAGGTACTGAGGATACAAAACGAAATGATTCTCCAAATCAATCAGCCAGGATATCGTTTCCCTCCAAAATACAGGCTAATTATTGACCTTTAATTTCTTGAGACGTGTATAAATAATTACAACTTTCATAAGCACACATGAGAATCCAGGTATTTGTGTAATTGCCTTGGTTTTTTTTTTTGAATTTTATTTATTTATTTTTATGCAGCAGGTTCTTATTAGTTATCTATTTTATACACATCAGTGTATACATGTCAATCCCAATCTCCCAATTCATCAGACCCCCGCCCCACGCTTTCCCCCTTTGGTGTCCATATGTTTGTTCTCTACATCTGTGTCACTATTTCTGCCTTGCAAACCGGTTCATCTGTACCATTTTTCTAGATTCCACATATATGCTTTGATATACGATGTTTGTTTTTCTCTTTCTGACTTACTTCACTCTGTTTGAACCCTTTAGGTATAGAGTTCTGGTGAGAGTTTCTGTATTCCTTACTAAGCCAGTATTAACTATAAAATAATCAAAACCATAGCTATAAAAACTACATTGGGCTAATTCATGGTAATCTCTGGGGTGTTATCTGAAACGTTATCTCCTACACAAAAAAGAAAATAAAGAAATCTGTTTGCCAAGAGAGGAGGAAGCTTGGATGTTCGTGGAGCACAGACCCCCATCTGGATGATGTTGTTTTTCTATTACACGCATCTGCTAGGCTTCCTGTTAGCATGGTGGCCTACATATTGTCATGAAATAAGTAGAAAGGTTTTAGAAGAGTATATGCTAGAAGAGCTCAAGAATAAGGTTGAGGAAGAAGAGAGCCTAGGGAAATTGGTGGAGACACAGGTACATACCCAGAAACTGGAGAATATGGTAGGGAGAGGTAGTAGAGGTTAGAAAATGGGGATGAGAAGTAAGGGAAAAAAAGATAGAGAATAATGAAACCGAGTGAAAATGCCAGGAAAGATTTATACAGATGAGAATGAGAGGAGAAAAAGGACTGTAGATAGAGGGAAAAAAGAGAAAGGAAAGACGTTTAACAGTAGAAGACAGAAGCTTTGCGAGAGAGAGTGAAATGCTCACTACATTCTCCCCCACTGTTCGATTCTGGGATTAGATGTCTGTTGCTGCCACAGCCCACGGATAGCACTAGCCATGGGCCTGTTGATAAAGGGACAGTCTCAATCCTGAACAAGAGGACTGTCTCTCAGCCATGTCTGTGAGCCAAGCAGAAAGGCTAGGTTCCACCAGCTGTCCGGGAAGCCCTGCTGCCATCTTAGCCTTGACCTATGGCTTCATTTGGGAAGCATAAGGAATGGGACAGGGTTCTCTAGGCTAGTGGGGTTGAGGCTAAGTTGGACCATGCCTAGCTAGAAGCTCCTGTACTCCTCATCAGGTATAAAGCCAGCCCCATGCAAAGGAGTGGATAGTCTTCAGCTTCTGTGACTACTCTTTCTTTCAGAGCAGGAGTAGAGAGAGTGCTTGGCAGATCCAAGCAGGAGAGTGAACAGAAGCAAAGGGAACTTTATAATTTAATTGGCCACCAAGACACTTCCCTGACTAATAAAAATCTCCCACTGAAAATTTTGCCTGAAGAGTGTTGCATGTTATCTTATCCTTAGTTTGCTAAGAGTATTCATCAGATCAGAAGTTGCTAAATGTTATCCATTTTTTTCTACATGTATTAAGATAATCACATATTTTTATTCTTTTAATCTGTGAATGTAGTGAAATGTATTTAAATAAGTGTATTGCTAGATTTTGGCTTACTCTATTTAAAAGAAAGTTTACACTTACGAGGACAGAGGAGACGAACGTATAATTTTTTTCTAATATTACCTTTTTCTGATTAAAGGACCAAGTTTTACATGAGACCATACAAAGTATCGAGAGCTTTTGCTCTTATAGTGTTCCCTGGATGTGATATGGATGATCTGATTCATGAATGTTTGGTGTAACTCATAAAATGGTCAGGAGAGTCCTTGGTGTGTATGTGTGTGTGTGTGTGTGTGTATGTGTGTGTTGAGGTGCATACTATTCAAGTGTATTACTTATTCTTAAGTCAGTTTTGATAAGCTATATTTTTTTTCCAGGAAATTGTCCATTCCTTCAAATATGTAGATTTATCAACACAAAATTATTGATAGTATTTTCTTATTATTTTCTACCAAGTTTGCATTTGCAGATATACTTCACCTTTTTTGTTTACTTCCAATATTGTTTGTTATTTCTTTTCTCCTTTTTATTCTTGAGACATCTCACCAAATATTTGTCTATTTTATTAACATTTCAGAGAATAAGCTATCGATTTGGTTGTTTTTCTCTAAGGCATTAAAGTAATTTCTGCTCTTTTTGTTTCTTCTCTTCCTTTTTTTCCTTTGGGTTTTACCCAGTTGTATTTTTTTCTAACTTCTTGAGTTGACCATTTGACTCATTAATTTTCGTTCTATATATATTTAAAATTAAAATTTTCTTTCATTATTTCTTTAGTTTCTTCCCACAAATTTTTTTTTTTTTTAATTTTTACACTTTATTTATTTATTTATTTTTTGGCTGTGTTGGGTCTTCGTTTCTGTGCGTGGGCTTTCTCTAGTTGCGGCAAGTGGGGGCCGCTCTTCATCGCGGTGCGCGGGCCTCTCACTGTCGCGGCCTCTCTTGTTGCGGAGCACAGGCTCCAAACGCGCAGGCTCAGTTCTTGTGGCTCACGGGCCTAGTTGCTCCGTGGCATGTGGGATCTTCCCAGACCAGGGCTCGAACCCGTGTCCCCTGCATTGGCAGGCAGATTCTCAACCACTGCGCCACCAGGGAAGCCCTCTTCCCACAAATTTTGATATGTAATTTTTTTATATTTCTGTTCTAAGTATTTTCTCATTTACATTATGATTACTTATATTTATTTATGTTATATGTATTAATTTCCAAATGTATGAGATGTTTTTCAGATTATATTTATTAATGATTTATAATTAAATTGTGTTGTAATTGTATTTCTGGGTGAGAGAAAACATAGTCACCCAGAACATGTCATGATTTCCACTTTGGATGAGGCTGAAATGCTGGCTGTGGTTTCTGTTTGGTTTTAGTTCAATCACTATACATTTCTGAAAAGAAAGAGGTGAATCCTGTATTCTTCTCAGGGAATTGTCGAAGAATTGAGGATGTTAAGGTGACATGGTAAAACCTCTATAGAAAAATCACTCCTTTGGGTTACCTCCCTCTTTTTACTTCTCATGCTAATCAGGATCAGCCACTAGCCTGGTTACAATTTTTTAAACATTCATCTTTCCATGCTAAATTCAGGGTAGTAAAAGCTAGATGAAAACCTGATTTTCCTTTTTAAGCAAGCAAAAGAAATTCCCTTCAGGCTGTACATTACACTGTCAGTGTTTGTGAAAGGGTGTTATTCACAGGGTCAGTTGGTGAGAAAAAAAAGTGCCCTCAATTTTTCAGCAACTACTTAAAAATGGACATAACTTGATTTGTAGGCCATGAGGGCTGAAGGCTCTAAAGAAGGACCATTTAGTTTGGAAAAAAACAAAAACCTATTTATATTTTCCTTCCCCACAAAGGAAACATTCTATAGTCACCTAGCTGGGCAGGAATTTGCAAGAAAATTGGCAAAGTTTTTGTTTTGTTTTGTTTTAGTGCTGGAAGGAATTTTAGAGATCAGCCAAGGCTATTGTTTAACAAATGAGGAAACTGAGTCCTAGGAGGTTTAGAAGTTTGTCCACGATCACACCCCTTGTTCCTGGAAAAGCTGGAAATGGAATCCAGTATTCCGCCTCCCTCACCGCAAGGCTTGATTTGAATGCTCTTTGTAAAGCTTCTAACTAAAGATGTGAAGATGTCTTTTTTCCACAGCTCAACATATAGCTTGTAAATATCCTGACGCGCTATAAAACTTGGCAGAGTTGAGAATCCTGCAAAAGAGTAGGAGGTGGGAATTTTCCATACTTCTTGGATTATCAAAGGCTGAAATTAATGACATGTGCTATTGCTAGAGATCCGCAGATCCTGGCAATGTGATGTGAAATGTTTCCATTTTTTGTTAGAACACGAAGAAGGCTTCTTTACTCAGTGGGAACAAATATCAGCTATGGTGTAAGATCAACACATGAGCCCTCAACAGGCAGTACAGATAAGATTGAAGCCTATGGAAACAACATCCAATAATGACAAAATTCAACAAAATGTATAAATCAGAGTGTATGCTGATGGAGGCATAGGAAATATCAAGCCTACTTATTCTTAGCCATTTAAGACCGTCTTTTTAGACATGATAAAAGCCTGTAGGATATTCTGCTCCAGCGGTTCAGTTCACGACCTTTATTCTGGGCTATGGCTGGACCATAGCCTGTGACAGAGGGAAGAAAAGAGGCTGAGGGTCAGGCAGAGGGCGGGCTGTATCAGGCCTTATACATCATGCTGAGAGCATTCGAGAACCATGAAGCAATGGGAAGCCACTAAGGGTTGCAAGTTAGAGAAGTAATTTAGGTAGATTTGAATTTTAAAGCAGTCACTCTGGCAGAAGTGTGGGTAATCAATTAGTGGTATGCAAGAATAGAGGCAGGAAGGGACTTCCCTGGTGGTCCAGTGGTTAAGACTTCGCTTTCCAATGCAGGGGGTGTGGGTTTGATCCCTGGTTGGGGAACTAAGATCCCACATGCCTCGCGGCCAAGAAACCAAAACACAAAACAGAAGCAATATTGTAACAGATTCAATAAAGACTTTAAAGATGGTCCACATCAAAAAAAACCTTAAAAAAAAAGAAAAGGAACAGAGGCAGGAAAATCAGTTAGGAAAATATTAAAATTCTCCAAAATAAAATGAGAAGGGTCTGAACTGAAGCCTGGGAGTGAGGATGGAATGGAAAAGACAGATTTAGGAAAGGTTAAGGAGGTGAAGATTTGAACATGAGAGATGAGCGAGTTTGGCCCTGGGTTACTTAGTGCGTGGACATATTAGTCACCAAGCTAAGCAAGATGGTAGAAGCATGTTTGGGAGGACAAATATGGGTTGATTTTCAGACATGTTAAGTTTTACTTACTTTGGTCTGCAATGATGGAGAAGAAACCGGTCCAGTGGTCTGCATTTGAGAGTGCTGAGCACATACGTGGGTGCCATGGAGGAAAGATGAGTTTCCAAGTGAGAACACACAGAGGGAAGAGAGCCCAGGACAGAGCTGTAGCAGACAGTGACACTGAAGGGGAGGATAGGCAATGAAATCCACTACAGGACTATAAGGACTGAGGCCTTATATGCTGGGCCAAGGAATTAGAGGGAGTATCCCCAAACAGTGAGGATGGGTAGTTCAAGGGCAGAGGTAGTGAGAGTAATAAACTCAATGAAGGTGGTGAGAACAATAAGGCATCAGGGAACACTCAGCTGATGTTGAAGACCAGAAATCTGTAATGGTAAGGAGAAATTGAATACAGTTGATATAAAAGATGTGTGTGTGGGCTTCCTTGGTGGCGCAGTGGTTAAGAATCCGCCTGCCAATGCAGGAGACACAGGTTCAAACCCTGGTCTGGGAAGATCCCACATGCCGCGGAGCAACTAAGCCCATGCGTCACAACTACTGAGCCTGTGCTCTAGAGCCTGCGAGCCACAACTACTGAGCCCACGAGCCACAACTACTGAAGCCCGCGCGCCTAGAGCCCCTGCTCCGCAACAAGAGAAGCCACTGCAATGAGAAGCCCGCGCACCGCAACGAAGAGTAGCCCCCGATCCCCACAACTAGAGAAAGCTTGCGCACAGCAACAAAGACACAATGCAGCCAAAAATAAAAATAAATAAAATAACTAAATTTATTTTAAAAAAACAAATCTTTAAAAAAAAAAAAAAAGATGTGTGTGAGAGAGACAGAGAGAAAGAATGGACGAATGAATGAATGAATGAATCCTTGTCCCAAGTACCAAATTCACCCTTGTAGTAGTTGGAATAACTGTTTTTGTCAGATAGAGTCCCTCTTTCCCATGCACTAGGCTAAATCAACACTAACCACTTCTTAACTGTACAGTTATTATTTTATTAGTAACCAAAATCACTATTATCTCATTGTGAAAACATCATAATATAATGAAGTGTTCTACTGAGTGAACTGAGGGCCATGCTGACCCCAGCAACTCAGTTACACACCATTTACCACTCCGGGTTACTCCACAGACAGCAAAGTGATTCAATGAATATTGCTCTTCATCTAGAGTCAGTTTCACAGAGGGATCTTTCCTTGATCTTAATGTCATATCTTGGCGTTGTATCGTTTCTAAAGCTTCTGACCATTCTGTCTGGGCAGGAATTGCTCTGGAGGGTGAGGGATGGAAGCAGGAAGGGCAGCTTATGCTACCAGCACTACTGCATCACATCTGGGGAGGTATCGGGGGGCACTTTCCGTCCTTCCAAGCATGTCCACTTTTCTGTTTTCTCTTATTTTTAATCTCTGTCTTCTGATTCTCTTCCCCTCCAATATAATTTTCCCCTCATTCTTCTCCTTCAATTATATCTTTGCCTACCTGTTACATTTTGTGTTGTAAAAAGACACTAGACTTGCAAACTAAATGATCTCCTGGAATCATGATTCTTCCTCTTTGATGATGGCTTCTCTTCCTGAGATCTCATTGAGATGGACCTCACAGTGAGAAATAAACATCTCTCAGTTTCATGCATAATTTGGGAATGTACAGCCTCCCTTTTAAGGCTCTGCTCAGACAGGATTGCCGTACATAACCCTCTCATGATGACTCATCCTTTCATCCGATGAGTTTCCACCACTTTAAACACACAAAGATAACAGTGTGTGCACACAGAATTGCTATACAGGGATCTATTTCGAGTGGGGAAGGGTATCTCTCGATGCTCATTACATCAGAAAATAGAAGCTTTTTTTGAAGAGATAACTACTGTCATCAAAAAATATTAACCATAAATTAGTTAGAATCTTGGCTCATATATAGTTCTGGCATATAGTAGACACAAGACAGATATTTGTGAGATGATGAATAAATGATGATTTAGGTCATTACTATCAGAAATACATATTAAATTAAGTTCATATCAAATGCATATTAAAGTTATTTTATAGAACATGTCAGGTCTCCAAAGTATTTATTTTATCTTTTCGTATACTCTTAGGGAAAGCTGGGTGCTCTGTGGGATTATTTGTTGCCTCAGTCCACAGTAATTCTTTTTAGAAATGTTGAAGACATTAATTCAGTGCCTTAAACCTGTGTATAGTTCATGGACTTCTCTGCAGTCTTTTACCCAGATAGGGGTGTAGCTTGGAATTTCAGTTTATTACACTGAGTTCTTAGCTGTGGCTCCCCTCTTACCTCTAAAACGCAACCCCAAAGTCACATAAACTCATCATGTATCCCCAGGACACAACTTAGCGTGTGTTTGTTTATGAATTGATCTGTAATAAGCCCACAGGAGCCCAGCAGTATAAAATTTGAAATAAATAACACCCAGGGCCAAGAGTGGTCCACAAAATGAACTTCACCCCACTATTTTCATAAACCTCCAACCCCCGCCTGCTGACTGCAAATCTCTTTCGGCTTCAGGAGAGCCAGATGTTCTTCACCCTGTGTACTCAAAACCATCACTTTGAGTCCCGGGAAAGTGAAAAGGGAACATCAGTGACCACTGCCAAGGGCGCTCCACCAGGATCCAGAAGCCTGGGAATTCTACCCTGGAGAAAGAAAGCAGGAGTTTCCCAGCCAGATTTCACCTCCCACCGCGGGAGGTTGTTTTTAATTGTTCTTTGAAGAGTCTTTCCAAGTTGTTTAAAGCCTTGTCCGCCCACTCAGGCAGGTTTTGCTGGGCTCCTGGAGCAGCCGTGGTTTCTTCCCTGCTCTCCATCACAGGTGCTGAAATTTTGGGCAGAGTTCCCATTTTCCACTCTCTCTTCAACGGACAGTACCCGACAGACTACTGATGCGGTGGTGATGGCTGAGATCTTTTCCATGGCAAGCTTTTAGCAATTCACTTATCATTTTCAACATATCCCTGGGGAATTTTTGTAAATGACATCCTTTCCCTTTTTTTTATCAGTAATGAGCATGCTTTAAACAGCTTTTGAGGAAGTGTGTCCATTTATGTTAGTGAAATATCAACCAAAGGAACCATTCTGACACAAAGTGATGACTGGCCCAGGAAGCTATCATTTCTCACCCTTTTATTTAAATCAATCATAGTTCAAAAGCTAGAACTGGTACCTAGCACTGTGGTAAGGACCTAGCATACATTGACTCATTCAATCCCACAACAATCCTATGATGCCTTTGCTTATCCCCATTTTTCAGATAGGGAAACTGAGGTTCACATACATAGAAATTGTCAGGGCTGGGATGTCTCTCCAAATCGAAGTCCTATAGTCTTGTACCACCATGCTCTATATCTTCCCAGAATTCTACAGTAGAACATAGAAGAGCTCCCAAGGAGCATCACCCATGGATATGAATAATTAAAAAATTCAAATTATTCATTTGAATAGTGAATAAACCATTTAATTAGATTACCAGTTGAGTTTTGAAGTTTATGTACATATTCATTGAAGATAAAAATTGGTGGAACTCTACTCAATATTCTGTGAAAACCTATATGAGAAAAGAGACTGAAAAAGAATGAGTATATGAATATTAACTGAATTACTTTGCTGTACACCTGAAACCAACATAACACTGTAAATCAACTATACTCCAATAAAATTTTTTTTAAAAATTGGCTTGGCTGCAGGAGAAAATCTATTTATTTCTCTACTTTAACTTTGATTTTTGAAATAAGTTCAGACTTAAAAAAGTGGCAAAGACAGTACACAAAATTCCTGTATACCTTTCTTACCGCTTTCCCAACTATTAACATCTTACCTAACAAGGGTACAGTTAGCAAAATCAAGAAATTAACATTGACAATGATACTATTAACTAATCTACAGAACTTATCCATTTTCACCAATTGTCCCACTAATGTCCTTTTCCAGACCCAAGATCCAGGTTCTCAAATTGCATTTAGCTGTCATGGTTTCTCAGTCTCCTACAATCTGAAACAGTCCTCAGTCTTTCTTTGTCTTTTATGATCTTGATACTTTTGAATAGTACTGGCCAATATGGTAGAATGATCCTCAGTTTGAGTGTGTCTGATATTTTCTCATGATTCATTTACTAATGATTCTCATTAGTATTTTTGGCAGCAATCCTACAGAAGTGATGTTGTGCCCTTCTCAGTGCATAATATCAGGAGGCACATGATATTGATAGGTCTCATTATTGGTCATGTTAACCTTGATCACTTGGTTTAAGTGGTGTCTGCCATATGTCCTCACACCAAAGTTGCTATTTTTCCCTTTGCAATTAAAAAGTATCTATTCTCTAAATTTAAACTCTCTTGCACTCATTTATGGTTATATCATTTAATCTCTTTGGGTCCCAGTGTCCTCATGTATTAAGTGGAATTAGTAGTCACTGCTCTGCATATCCATCAGTGTGGCCGTGAGGCACAAACAACATAATATATGCAAAAGGGCATTGTCAGTTATGAAGAGGTATATGAATACAACAAACTAAAATATTGAATCAATTATAGAATGAGAAGCCACAGGCCGACGGATTGCTCAGCATTCACATTATATTCTTTCAGACTTCCAATGAAATCAGTTAAAAGGGAGATTTAGGAATTAGTCTGCAGTGATTCATGCAAGGGAATTTCTTAGCTGTGACTTATTCTCCTAGACCTCCCAGAAGAGGCCAAATCTTCTTTGAGATTTCTAGGGTTTCTGCTGATCTAAGTAAAATTCCCTGGACCTCACATTTAAATTAATGAACAAAGGGACTTCCCTGGTGGTCCAGTGGTTAAGACTTTGCCTTCCATTGCAGGGGGTGCAGGTTTGATCCCTGGTCGGGGAGCTAAGATCCCACATGCCTTGTGGCCAAAAAACCAAACATAAAAGAGAAGCAATATTGTAACAAATTCAATAAAGACTTTAAAAAATAAAAAATTAATTAATAAACATAAAGGAGAAATCACAGTATGTATTGTGATTTGGGATTACCCGCCACAATGTACCATTGTGATTTCTCTTTAATTTTACAAATGTAGCAAGCATATCCTGATTCATTAACACAGGGGTACAAAGCAGTCATATTCTTTTATTTTTCCAGTTAGTATCCACGTGACTTGTTAGTGGGAAGTCTAGCATCTCACTCTTGAGACTTCCCCTGGAAAGCCTTCCCCTCCCACACGCATTCAGACCCTTTTTAAGTTTAAGAGCTCAAGCCTTACTCAGTACCATGGGGGATAGAGTTTGATCCAGCATGACTGTTCTGCTTTTTGCTACCACTGAATGTCATTGTTCAAAACCAACCCTCTACCATGCCGTGGAAGTATGTCCATCCTGCAATGATACCTTATACCTAAACCAAAAAGCATCACATGTTCAAATGCTCAGGCTTTGCTCCAAAACCACAACAATGTGCCAGCATAGCTAGGTCTTACATGCATGCCAATCTCAGCTACATTTTTTTTCTAAAATAGCCTTTTTCTGGTATATGCCAAGGGTAACCACGCGTATCCTTTTTTTTTTTTTTTTTTTTTTTTGGTATGCTTCTCTTTGAAGAATCCTGATGTGCTTCTTGCAAAATTTGGTCTACCTGTCCTGGTCCAAGAGGTGAAGAGGGCTGGGGGCTCTTTTTCTCAAAAAATCCCTAGGTTCCTTCTACAGTTTATCAGACTTCTCTCTAGTGACCAAAGATGGCAATTAAGAGGTGTGGTGAGGAGCTAGCCTTGGTCAGGACACAAAGAATTCCCATTATACCCTTCACCCAGGTGAAGACTGCCCAGTAGTCATCCTATACTTATTTATCTAAGGAAATCATTCAAGAAATCCCAGAAAATGATCTGTTACATGATGATTTACTATGATCACCAGGAGAGAAGAAGGAAGCAGTCTCTTGTACTTACTACACAAATATGTATAATTAAATGCTTAAGCCTCAGATACATATAAATATAAAATAAGATATTTCCATTTAAAGTTTCAAAAATGATAGTTTACGTCCTACCTATTTGTTTACCATAAATTAGTCAACTTCAAAGTGTCTTTGAGCTCTTTCTGAGAGGGGACACTGTTTTTTCCTTCCAGCAAAGAGACCAGGTGGTAACTTCTAATCAGTCTTCATTGAAAGTTTATGGAAAATAGAAGAGACTGTCCACATACAGAATAAATTACAAGTTACACACGGATGTGCTCAGAGCCCTCAACCTCAAAGCCAGGATGACATTCTTCAGGGAGTTCCTAAATGATAACCTTCTACCTTCCTCCCAGTCAGCTGCCATCTGGAAAAGGACAGCCAGCCGCCCTTCAACAGGGGTGCCCTCTAGCATGACTGCTTACTTGGATTCCATGAGGTTTCAGAGAGAGGAGAAAAGACCCTAGTACCTCTCCCAAACCTCACAGTCTAAAGCCCACAAGCCTGCGTTCTTACTTGCTGCCTCAAGATTGGCCCCTTCCCAGGGTGATGGACAGCAGGTCATCCGCTACTTTTACGGGAAACCACAACTCCCACCATTAGGAGTATGGTCTGGTCCTATGGACTCAACCTGACCCATATATGGCACTGCAACTTTAATTTGTTTTCCCAAATCTGGCTTATTCAGTCTTCAATAGACACCAATCTTTTCTTCCAGGTTGCATACCACCAAACCCCATGAGATTCTTGACTCCTCCAAGGTAAGGTATTTCCTTATTTGAAGCCATTCTTCACTGAAATGGCTCCAACTTTCCTTGAGGAGCGCGTGGGGAGAAAGGGATCTTCAGACAAGAAATCATTCTTCAAGGCCACTCAATAATAAATATGCCAGAAGAGTCTAATTCAGCACAGAAAAAACCAAACATTGGCCTCTAGGTAGCAACTGCTAAAACGTACTTTAACCAAATTTGCATTAAACAGAGAACTTAACTTCTCAGATTGAAACATCTAAATTTAATTTATTTCACTATATTCAAATTTCCCTTTAAGAAGTAGGATATAGTTCTGCTTTATCTTTTACATAACAAAAAATGCCTATTATGCGGTTTCTCCCAGTTTGCTATATCAATATGAGCCTCTATCTCTAAAGGTAGAACATAGATTGCAACTTTTGAATGATAGTCTTCCGCCACGTCTATATTTATTAAGATTTGTTTTTTTAAATTTTAGTCACAGGACTGAATTTCACATGGAAAGAGAGTAAAGCAGGACCTTCCTCTGGCCTCTGACTCAGCATAGCCACCGTCACTCATGCACTGGTTTAAGCTGCTCCCTGTCTTGTTGACTGCCAGGGAGCGCTGTGGTCTCCACTCTCTACCCAGGGTCATTAGGCACAGAGAAGCCTCGCCGTCTCTGTGCCCCCCGAACCTACAGATAAGGAGGTTCAGAAGGGAGTCCAGCATGGTCAGAGCCTACAGCAAAGCAGAGGAGATGGGAATTCTAATACACCTTAACTTTCTTCACTGTGATCTGAAAGGGTGGCTAATGACCTCTATGATATCTTTTTTTGGCTGTGCCCCGTGGCATGCAGGATCTTAGTTCCCTGATCACGGATCAAACCTGTGCCCCCTGCAGTGGAAGCACAGAGTCTTAACCACTGGACCCCCAGGGAAGTCCTCTATGATATCTTCAAACGCTGAAGTTCTATGACACTATAATATCCTTAGTGATGTTTCACATGACTTTGACAATTGTGAAGAAAACATGAGGAAGCCAGGCTTTTTGACTTTTTTGGGCACTGCTCTTATACAAAAAACTGGCCGTGGGAAGGTTGCCACGGCTTTACCAAACCTAGGACATGATAACACATCGGCACAGTGCACGTATGTAGGGCTCTAGGGAGCAACTGAAATTTGAACTACATCACAATCATCTTCTGCACCTTTAGATCTCTGAAAAGCTTAACGTACTTTTAAAGGTAGTTCACTTTGATATAATTAATAAGACATGTTTTCTTTTTCATCATGGAATTTAAAACTTGATGCAATAATTTACCAAGTATTGGGCTCTGATAAGATTACATCTCCAAAATCATACTCTACATTAAGAAGAAAGTTTAGCGTATTTAACATACCATTTCCCTGCCTTAAAGAAAAAAAAAAAAACTGCACTTACATTTCAGAAAAGCTGAGGAAGAGATTCTTCCTCTTTCAGATGACCATTTTATATCTGGAATAAATTATTGCTTTGGAAGAAAAGTTACATCGTTAAGACAGACAATTATGTCTGGGACAAAAGTATGACTTGTCTTCCATATTTACAAATATGGAATAAAAGTGAGGTAGATGTCTTCCCTGCCTGTTCTCCGGTTTTATGATGCTCATTCCTCTTGGGGGAATTTGCTAAAATGCTGTTGTCCGCTTCCGGAAGGCTGTCTTTCCACCACTCTGCCTGAGTCCATCCTTCCATAAACAGCTCCAGTGTTACTTTATTCATTGAAACTCCACCAACTCAACTCTTACACATCGGTTCATTATTCTGTGAACTTCTATCATGCTAAATTCAGTACCAGGTAATTTAGCAGTATATTGCTCTTTTGACTTCCATTAATTTGCTCTTATCAACTCAATTATGAACCTGAAACTCAGGACTGAATCTTCTGCCTCTTTGTATAACTCACAGCACCTCACACAGTGCTAGCAATGGAAGGAATGCAATAAAAATATTTGATCGACTCAGGCAGAAGGCGATATTTACGCAGATAGGCTAAGACACATATGTCTTTTGCCATAATATGGCTACACTAATACCAGACCAATTTAGCATGAGGGAGAGGAGGAACAGATGGAAACTTAAAATTCCCTATCAGCAATCAGAAAGCTAATTAGCTGGCAAAGTACTGTATTTGTTTTGTTTTGTTTTGTTTCCAGAGAGTTCTTGTACTACTGCTTAAGCTAGCCAAGACCTGCTCAGAAATCTTAGGTCCATTTTGGAGGCTTTAGGTTTATTTGTAGGTCTCCAGGTCACTGTTGAAATGTGTTTTTAGCCTGGGTCTAAATACTGAGTTCTTCTTTTGGTCCCAATTAATGATGGGCACAGGGGGCAGAGAAGTAAGCAGTGTTCAGAATTTCTTAAAAATGTATTAGGCCAGGAGGACCTGCTGGTATTACTGTGGGCTTTCTGGCTTGAGCCAATCCCAAAGCTTTAAAGGAGTAATTGTGGAAACCAGGGACCAAGCTGTAGCCCGTAAGGCAAATTCAGGAGCATCTGAAAAAAATAAAGGGGTTTGGTAGCCTTCTAGAATCTAGACTGAGGCTAGAGTGCTCTGATAAGCTAGATTTCCTTCCTCAAATGGCATCTCCATATGAGCAAGGCTATATGTTAAGACACTGCTGAAGTACCAAGACAGTCTAGAAAATGAACTAGGCTGGTAGCTGCATATGAACTACTAAAAGTCATGCAGATAGTATAGATTGTATATCTTTATGATGAGTTTTCTAGTATTTTCTGATATTTGAAAAATATCACACTAGGAGATGCTATGAAAGAAATGTTGTCATAATTGGGTTGCAAACCCATTCCTAAAATTATCACCATGCTCCTGTTTCAATTTACTACCCTATTATCTGGCCTTTAAAGACATGAAACATGAAAATTATTTCAGCCATCCACCTCATAACAGCACTGCTTTCAATAAGATCATCTTTGTGTTTTCAATGTAAATGACTCAAACCAGAAAAGATCTTTCTTTCAGAAGATTTCCATATAGTACTAGTAGTTTGTTCCTGTTTCATGTTTTATACATAAGGCTGCTGCATAAAAAATTTTTTTCTGTCAACTGAAAAAGTTCAATAGGAAATTAAAGACTTATTTTTCTTTAGAGAGAAAACTGTATGACAGTTTTTATAAATAAATACGCAAATGCACTTCCCATTGCCAAGATTTTCCAAAGAAAACTTCAGTTTGCTCAAACAATAGGCTAACTACTGGATCTTCCAGCTACAGGAACTTGTGGTCTTTGGTAAATATTAGCAGAACAGGCCTATTCACAAAGGCTGCACACCTGACCATCTGATCTCAGACACAATGTACCCTCAACACTTCTGGGAAAGACCAGCCTGAATTTTCTTATGGGTTGGACATAATGAAAATGAACAGAGGTTGCATTTGTACGTCGACATTTCCACCAGTAACTAGTTTAGTAAACTCCATTCATTAGCAATGCACAGTGGAAAACTACTAATAAGGAAAGAAATTAAAATTTTTCATATGCATTCATAATGTAAGCAGATAATTATTACTGTAATCAGTGATTTCATCTACTTTGCAATAATGCTTCCCCCAAAGGCTAATTATATATGACTCTTTGGCCGTGTGCTTATCAATCAGGGCTAATTATTTCTCTCTTTATTACTGAAAACCATGCTATATCTCTTGCAATGAAACAAATCTTATATTTTCAATTTGTTTCTCATATTTATGTGTGACTGGTTAATGTGTCTAATGTATACTAAAATCTTTGATACTTACCATCAAAGAAGAGCAAGAATATGTACTGTCTTCCTAAGGACAAATTATAGTGATTGCAAAGATTTGACCAATCTTTTTCTGCTCTGTGTTTTGAAACACAGCTGAGAGCTATTACCAAACCTTTTATGCCAGCTATAGTGAAGATGAGGAATAGTATTTCTTAAGCATCCACCCGGAGAAATAAGAGCAGATTGCTTTATAGAACATACATAAATTTGTGTCCTTGCTGTCCAGTAGGTTTCACATGAGTATCTTTATATTTTATTATTTCTCTTAGCCATATGTACTTTCCGCCATCCACATTTATCATTTATGAGCATATCTTTCTTGATTTGGAAAATGAAGATATCATCCAGGAATGGCTCTTTGGCAAAGAAATAAACCCAACGAATGTGTGACTGGCAGGCTTGTTCAAATATACTCTCAGGGGCTTCCGTGGTGGCGCAGTGGTTGAGAATCTGCCTGTTAATGCAGGGGACACGGGTTCGAGCCCTGGTCTGGGAAGATCCCACATGCCACGGAGCAACTGGGCCCGTGAGCCACAACTACTGAGCCTGCGTGTCTGGAGCCTGTGCTCCGCAACAAGAGAGGCCGCGATAGTGAGAGGCCCGCCCACCGTGATGAAGAGTGGCCCACGCTTGCCACAACTAGAGAAAGCCCTCGCACAGAAACGAAGACCCAACACAGCCAAAAATAAATAAATAAATTAATAAATTAAAAAAAAAAATCCTACCTGAAATTAAAAAAAAAAAAAAAAAAATATATATATACTCTCAGTACGTTACAAATTCAAGTGACATTTTCTGCATATGTCCAACATTGCAAGAACCGTAACATCCAGAGTTGCTCATGGTTTTTCTTTGGGCTATCCAAATAAGAAAACAAGTCTGTAAATTCCAGACAGTAAGGCTGAAAGCAGTGTAAGGAAGTGTGATTCAGGTCAATGAGGTAATTGAAGAAATGTCATGACAACCAAAATTAAAATGAGCAGCCTCACATTTGCATGTGCCAGCTGCTTCTCAGGAAATCTTTCTGGCTGCTTTTTGTTCCTATTAGACAGGATAATGTGGCTGCAAATTACCTCCAAATGAAAGGGAATTGACTCACCCTCAGCAGATATTGTCAGAGCGAACAAACCCTGGAAGGATGACTTTCAAAGGAATAAACTCAGAACCGAGCAAAACACACACAGGCGAGCACACATACACACACAAGTATTTTTGTTAATTTTTCTCTCCTGTTTCTGCTGTGATGATGCCTGGAGATCATTTTAAAACTCTCAAAATAAAAAGTGCCTTTCAACCTCATACCATTCAAAGTTGCCTCATGACTTGCTTATACATAGTCCTGTGCAAGGTGGTTCTGAAGGCCTTGGCTTCTTCCTAGTATGACCCAAAAATCTCCTCAGGAGGACAGTAGTGTGATTGGAAGGGACCTTCCCTGCATCAGGTCATGGGCTTCACAGACCTGAAAAGTAGGTGCGTAATACCACCATGAGCCCTTCCACTGAGTCTTCTATAAATATAATACATAGAAATAGACATCTTGTCCTTTGTTTGCTTTTGCTCCTGTGCTTCACAGATTTAGAGGGCAACTGCAGTGAGGTCTGTGTGCCCCATGTCCCAGGGAGCTGAGCAATGGGGCATTATCCTCTAGAAGATATTTATACACGTGACTTTCTAGGTGAATCCCTAGGACTCACAGTGACGTGGGAATCACTTTCTTCCGTCAATTGTTGGCATCTCCCTTGGCCATTCATCAGCTCAAAGCAAATTAAGCTGTCATGCAGTTGACACAGTTTCCTCCTTGCCTGTTGCAATTGCTGAGCCAAGCAGAGTGGATTGGCATCTTCACTGTCTTGGTGGCACAAAGCCTCACAATAGTGGAACAACTTTTCGTCAGTGCAAAAAATGTTCCAGAAGATACTTGCTCTGTTCAATACACTTGTACATTTATTCTAGAATGTAAAAGAATATAAAAATAAATGATTCATCTAACCTCTCATTTTGTTAAATGTAAGACAGTGATTTCGAGTCAGAAATGGCAAATTCTCCTGAAAGTGCTAGGGAAAATTACTCTTAATACCTCTATCTTGTTAAGTTACCATAGTAATAAAATCTCATTCTACTAAGGTAACTTTCTCAACAGGTCAGAGCTTGAAATTCTATGTTGTAAACTTCTAAATACAAAGGAAGGCATAAGTTTATTTACTGGAGTTCAAACTTTAGAGATCTGACAGCTTTGAGGACTTTAAAAGATACTGAATCAATTGCTATAAAAGAAAAAAACTCTTGACAATTTAATTGGTATAGTATTACAACTGAAGAGACTATTTGGTGATTTATGAAGGGCATATTTATGATCTGGGTTTGGGAATTTTTGCATGAAAGGTGAATTTGTGCTCAGAATGTTTGCATCTTCAAAGGCCCATGAGTTTTACTGTGGGTACATGTAGCATTTGGTTTGGAAACATATGAAAGAAACACTGCTATTCCTTAAGAATGTGATTTAACTGTCAGTTTACTTGGATACACTGATTTACTGTTTTAAGTTATTTTATAATGTACTATGTATATACGTCTGCATTGGACGCATCTATCTCCAAGCTTTAGAAGCTCCTGGAGAGTTGAGATTATCTTCATGTAACTGTCACAATTAGTACACACCAAAGGCAACCAGGTTTTTAGCTTTTTCTAATGCTGAGTTGCTTCATCCAGTGACATCTCCTCAATTCCGTTTGATCTCAAGTGTATTGCGAACTGAATAAAGAAAAGACTGAATGAATGAAGTCAAACGTAGCAAAGATGATGCTTCTGGAACGGCTACTTAGTTCATCCTCATTAAAGAAAAAAATACCAAAAAAAGAGAGAAAACATGATCCCTAACATCAAGAAGTGCAATCTAGTTGGAGAAGATAAATATACAGATCTGATTTATCTAGAGACTAATTGCAAAGCAGTCTGTGACAAGTGTGAGATTGTTTAGTGTACACTGAGCTTGCAGTTGTTAGAGAGCTGGTGAGCAGATAGCCATCAGCCCTGGGCAAGTGGTGATTTTTTTCATCTCCTCTAGGGTCCTTCCTTCCATTTCAGCTCTCCTCTTACTGGGAACTTGCTCTCCAGGAGCCCCATCACTCGTTGAACCGATACGAGGGAGACTTATGGGATCCAAGCCTTTTCTCTGTATCCCCTTTGGAACCTGGAACCAAAATGTGTTTTATTTCCTCTGAAACCAAAGTATCAACTATGACATAATAAAATAAAGATTTATGGAAAGACATCTATAATGAACAAAATATCAAAATTTTATATAAGGCCAGTATGACTGATTTTTTCTTTTGCCTCAAGCTAATGTGGCTTGGTATGATAAGGTCCTAATCCTGTCTTTCAAAAATTTTTTATTTTGTTTATCATGGCTTTTCTTGCATTAATTTTAACTTTGCAAAAAAAGTATTTCATTAAAATATTTATCTTGATTATTGAGATTTTTTAGTGCTTCTTAAATTTTTTTATTGAAATATAGTTGCTGTACAATGTTATATAATTTACAGGTTATATTCCATTTATAGTTATTATAAAATAGTGGCTATATTCCCCATGTTGTACAATCTAACCTTGTAGCTTATTGTATACATAATAGTTTGTACCTCTTAATCCCCACCCCTATATTTTCCCTCCCCCCTTCCCTCTCCCCACTGGTAACCACTAGTTTGTTGTCTATATCTGAGTCTGCTTCTTTTTTTGCTGTATTTACTAGTTTGTTGTATTCTTTAGATTCTACGTTTAAGTGATATCATACGGTATTTATCATCCTCTGTCTGATTTATTTCACTTAGCATAATGCCCTCCAAGTCCATCCATGTTGTTGCAGATGGCAAAATTTCATTCTTTTATTTGGCCGAGTAGTATTCTGCTGTATATTTATACCATATCTTCTTTATCCATTCATCTGTTGAAGGACACTTAGGTTGCTTCCTTATCTTGACAATTGTACATAATGCTGTTATGAACATTGGGGTGCATGTATCTTTTCAAATTAGTTTTTTTGTTTGTTTGGTTTTTTCAGCTATATACCCGGGAATGGAATTGCTGGATCACAAAGTAACTCTATTTTTAGTTTTTTGAGAAACCTTTGTACTGTTTTCCACAGAGGCTGCACCAATTTACATTTCCACCAACAGTGTAGGAGGGTTCTCGTTTCTCCACAGCCTCGTGCACATTTGTTATCTGTGTTCTTTTTGATGATAGCTATTCTGACAGGCGTGAGGTGACATTTCATTATGGTTTTGATTTGCATTTCCCTGATAATTAGCGATGTTGAGCATCTTTTCATGTGCTTGTTGGCTGTCTGCATGTCCTCTTTGGAAAAATGTCTATTCAGGTCTTCAGCCCATTTTGTAATCCAGTTGTTTGTTCTTTTGATGTTGAGTTATATGAGCTGTTTATATATTTTGGATACTAACCCCTTATTGGTCATATCATTTGCAAATATTTTCTCCCATTCAGTAGGCTGTCTTTTCATTTTGTCAATGGTTTCTTTTGCTGTGCTTTTAAGTTTAATTAGGTACCATCTGTTTATTTTTGCTTGTATCTCCTTTGCTTTAGAAGAATGATCCAAAAAAATACATTACGATTTATGTCAAAGAGTGTTCTGCTTACGTTTTCCTCTAGGAGTTTTATGGTTTCTAGTCTTACATTTAGGTCTTTAATCCATTTTGAGTTTATTTTTGTATATGGTGTTAGAGATGTTCTAATTTCTTTCTGCTGCATGTAGCTGTCCAGTTTTCCCAGCATCACTTATGGAAGAGACTGTCTTTTCTCCATTGTATATTCTTACCTCCTTTGTCATAGATTAGTTGACCATAAGTGCGTAAGTTTATTACTTGGGTGTCCCCTTAAATTTTGCACCTGAGGTCAGTGACTCATTCAACTTACCCTAGCTAAGTCCAGTCCTGCTACAGGGTCATTGATGATTAAGGGGTAAAGAGGGAAGGAAAATTTGTGTGGGAGGTCTACATGAAGAATATAGTTTCCAATTATGCCAGAACATTATAATTAAGCTTTGCTGGAATGAAACAATAGTAAAAAGCCAGAAGGAAGATAATAGATCAATTACACACTTGGGAATTCTCATAGCCACAAGAGGTCATCAATTAAAATTTTGAGAGAATATGCACTCCAAGAGAGTATGGAAAGAAAAGGACAGAGGACAAAGGACTCATCTGAGAATTACTGTTAGTTCTAAATGACAGATTTTTCTCTAGTGGATTATCACTTTCACAGTATAACACATATTCTAAAACAGTGCTTCTGAAACTTAACACATGCATCTGAATCACCTGGAGGGCTTGTTGAAATGCAGACTACTGGGCTTCCAGGACTCTACTTCAGTAGATTTGGGGTAGGGGCTGAGAATTTACATATCTAGCAGGTTCCCAGGAGGTGTTGATACTTTTAGTCCAAGGCCCATAACTTGAGAAGTGGTTAAGTGGTGGGCTAGAATAAACAGAACTTTACAAGAGTGGTTTGTTTAAAAATTTATGTAGTAAAATCCCCTATAGAGAAAACAAATTCTATTATTTCCTACTAACTATAAACTCTTCAGGAAGAATCAAGAGAATTATTCTCCCATTCTTCCTAGACCAGATAAGTAGCAACAAATAAGGCTAGTTGGAGCAAGATAATAGACAATGGTAGGGCTTGTAAACTGGAGATGACATGTCCAGTCTAAAGGTATTGAAGTTCAATTAAAACAAAGTAAATCACTATGGAAGACAAACAATTTGTACCTCTGACATCTGGACCCAACAAGAATATTAAACTCTTCTTCTGAGAAAGAAAGGTGTTCAGAGTCTTGGTGATTTAAAATTTGTTAAGGGGAGCAACCAAGTTCCTGAAAAATTGGTTTGATTCTTGCTTCTGAGGTGGGTAAGAGCATCGGTTTGGACAAGAGACATAGATCAGAGCCCGTTAAAATGCAGCCCCTTAAAAAAAAAAAAATGCAGCCCCTTGCAGCTGGAAAGACTGAAAACTAAGCCCAGTCATCCGGGGAGCTTTGGTGAAGGCCCTCAAGTCCCTCATGGATGGAACAATTGGGGCTGCCTGACAGCTGCCCATATTTGAACAAACCACTAAAACATGGGCTATAGCAGCCATAAGCACACAGAACTTGAGGAATGATGCTGTCCTCTCTTTTTCTCTACCCCACAAATCTTGAGGTCCTCCTATAGCCCAAGGCAAGAGAAAGGAGAACTGAAAATCACTGAGTTTGGACTTCTCAGAAATGGTGGAAAATAAAAAGCTCAATTTGTCTTTAATATGATTTAGCAAAATGCAGAAATGCGGCATTTCTTGGATTCCAACTGTCATGGGGCAACTCATACTTTTTTCAGTCGGAGGAGAAAATTTGATAGCAGACCAGTCCAATCTGGGGCGCTTGCTTGACCACTGTTGGTTCACAGAGTAATATATGGAGCCCATATGTCTCTCCCTATCATAAGAATTTGCTGAGAAGCAATCAGTTCCACTTTTGCTTCCTTCAGCATGAATGACGTGTTACAACCTGTTTTTTCACATCGAAACCAGTGAGTCAGCTGAGAATTATATAACAGTTTGAAGCATGCCAAGCAAGTTACCAGCAAGAAACATGTCTCATGGTTAGACATGGGTGCCTGATTGGGTTTCAGCGTAAATAAGCTTCTGCACAGGCTGCTTGAGCTCATTTCTAGCCTTACAAATTGTGGAATAAGGAGACATGCGTGGGATGATAAAATGACCAATAAGCCAAACTAATTCAGCAGAAGCAGAAACTCAGAATGAGAGATATGGGTAAGCAGTAAGCCATCTCCACCTTCTAGAACATGTGTCTGCAAACTATGCCCTTGGGCCAAACCTGGACGCCACCTGTTTCTTTGAATAAAGTTTTATTGGAACACAGCCACAAGCATTTGTTTACATTGTGTCTATGGCTGCTTCAATGGCAGAGTTGAGTTACGTGACAGAGAATGTATGGCCTACAAGGCTGAAAATATTTACTCTCTGGCCCTTTACAGAAAAAAATTTGCTGACTCCTGCTCTATGAAAAAGAGAACTCAGAGTCTCCCAATTCACTAGATTCGCCTGGAATATGGTCCCACTAATTTTATTTACATCTCGAAGGACAACGTACCTCAGTGATATTTGGTCACAGTAATATATGTGAACAAATTTGATAGAAAATGTCAATATCCTTAATCTGGTGACATATGACATATAGTCCCATCTGATGGTGACTTTCAGTCTGTTTTTTAGGCTCCAACTTTAATAATTGGTCCTAAATTTCAGATCTTCCTATTCCTTTAGTTGGATTGCAAGCTGGCAGAATTATTGCCATGATCTGCCCATAATTGTCCCATAAGATAACACGTTACTTTCTGGCCTTGCCTGACATTACTCTGTGTAGGTAAAATGAAGAAATTGGCACGTTTGTTCTCCCAGCTGCATGCCCTTTCTTTTCTTTGAAAGATCTCATCAGTTGCAACGGCCTAGTGTCCTCAGATTCTCTTCCTATCAAAACCTGCCCTCACAAGAAAACATAATAAACTCACTCACAGTAAAATACAAGTAATGTATAACAATACAAGATCACCTTTCCAGAGGTATCAAAGTTCCTAGATGCATCAGCAAGTTAAGTGGTAAACAAATTTTTCTTTCATTCTCTCTTTTTGAGGTCAGGATATAAAGAAAAAAATAACACCAAGTAAGCTAGTAGCTTCTTCCACTAAGAGCTAGTTCCTCTGTGCTTAGTCTATAACCCAAGAACCTCTACATCAAAATCACCCAGGATACTTAATAAAAATGCAGATCTTGAAGCCAAATTCTGGACTGACTAAACCAAAATATCTGAAGATAAGTCACTGGAATCTTTATTTCAACAAGCACAATTTCCTCTTCATGATTTTAATGTTGAGTAAAGTTTGAAAACTATTGCACTATAGTGTGTGCAATTATTCTGCCCACTGGACTCATATCTTGATGAGTAGTAATGGTAGGCTGGAGATGCTCCAGGACCTGACTTGCTCAGTCGGATTGGCCACTTAATGGTCCTCTGACTTACAGGTGAGCTGATGAATTTCTCACACTGCAAGGGCTCTCTCTACTGGGGGCTGGTGTAATGTTGCAGAGTGTAAAATGTACATCGATTATTTATTTTCACATTAACTGCACAGAACAATGATATGAGGTAATCATAAGTATGTTTCAGGAAAGTGACCCAGTTTCCTTCATTGTAAAATGGGGATTTTTTTAACAAAGCCTGTTTCAAAATGAAGTGAGAATTGAGATAATGCACTTAAAGTGCATAGCATTCAGGAAATGGTTAATAATGTCAAAAATTACTGTTGCTAATTTTATATAACATGAGAAAATTAAAGCTCAGTAGTTTTATTCAATAGGTCTGTTACACAACTTGTAAGATGCCAAGAAGAAGATTTGGAACCCAATACTTTTTGGAGTCAGTCTTTCTTTTACCCAGAGGTTGATTTCCCATTTATCATGAAACTCATACTGAGTTTCAGAGTCCCTCATTTGCATGGACCCCTTCCAAGACTCTAAGATGGACCCAGAAAGGCAATATGTTCACAGAGCCAAAATTTTTATAACATTTGCAAAAGTTAGATAATTTAATCGCAATTGGTATAGAAAACTGTTTCTTTCCAGTTCTATTCTGTCATGCTTTTTCTCTTTTTGTTGGCATTGAAGTGGCTACAGGCATTTACAGCTAAAAGAAAATCGAGTTGGGGATAATTTCAGCTTGGATTTTGTGGGATGTTTTTATGTGGTTTGTAATCACTTCTGTATATAGTTACATTATTACTACCAGGCTCAATGTATAATTGACTTCAATAAATAATCCTACTGACCATTTTTCCAGTCTTCATGGTATCATGACACGATGGTATCTAGACCAGAGCTTATATTTTATGAAGGTGCACCTGAGTACCCAGCACCAAGCACTGAAGGCATATGCATAGTGGAAGTGAAATTAGTTATGAATTATACAGCACCAGAAGCTAGTCTGTGGCAAAACCTTACAGACAGCAGAAAAGTAACATTATAAACAGAGGCTTCTGTTCTCACCAACGTTTAGGCAAAACAGAAGTTGTCTCTTGTCAGGAATATACTCAAACATATAGTGTATGCAATTATAAATGTTCCATAGTTTTTTCCCCCTTTTCTCCCTTTTTTGATGGAATTGCACAAAATAGAACTTATCAGAATTCCTCAAATTGTAAATCATTAAAATGTAGCCGTTCTAAAAACCAGTGAGTACAAACTGTTTGTAAATCACACATTTATACATCCCTCCCCCAAATATTATAGAATATCTGACTAGACCTATAACAAATTGAGAAATTGAATTAGTAACTAAACATCTTTCTTCTAAGTAAAATCCAAGTCCAGAAGACTTCACTGGTGAATTTTCTCAAATGTTTAAGTAAGAAACAATACCAATCCTACTCAAATTCCTTTGGAAAATAGAGAAGGAAGGAACACTTACTAATTCATTCTATGAGGTCAGTATTACCCTGATGTCAAAGCCAGACAAAAACACTCCATGAAATGAAAACTACAGGTCAATGTGCCTCATGAAAAAGGATGCAAAAATCTTCAACAAAATATTAGTAAATAAAATCCAACAACATATAAGAAAGGATTATGCATTTTTACCAAGGAATGCAAGGTTGGTTTAACATCTGGAAATTGATCAATACAATATATAATATTACCAGGATAAAAGACAAACCTACGTGATCATCTCAATAGATGCAGCAAAACATTTGACAAGATCCAACACCTATTCATGATAAAAGCTCTCAACAAATGAGGACTAGAAGGGAATTTTTGCAACCTGTTAACGGAATTAAAAACAAAACAGAATGGCCATCATCAAAAAGTCTACAAATAATAAATGTTGGAGAAGGTGTGGAGAAAAGGTGGGAATGTAAATTGGTGCAGTCATTATGGAGAACAGTATGGAGGTTCCTTATAAAAAACTAAAAATAGAGTTACCATATGAACCAGTTATTCCACTTCTGGGCATATATCCAGAGAAAACTCAAAAAGATACATACACCCCAGTGTTCATAGCAGCACTATTTACAATAGCCAAGTCATGGAAGCAACCTAAGTGTCCATTGACAGATGAATGGATAAAGAAGATGTGTTGTATACATATAATGGAATATTACTCAGCCATAAAAAGAATGAAATAATGCCATTTGCAGTAAAATGGGTGGACCTGGAGATTATCATATTAAGTGAAGTAAGTCAGCCAGAGAAAGACAATTACCATATGCTATCACTTATATGTGGAATCTAAAAAAAATTACACAAATGAACTTATTTACAAAACAGAAATAGACTCACAGGCATAGGAAACAAACTTATGGTTAACAAAGGGGGAAGAAGGAGGAAGGATAAATTTGGAATTCAGGATTAACAGATACAGACTACTATGTATAAAATAGATAAACAACAAGGACCTAGAATATAGCACAGGTAACTATATTCAACTATATTCAATATCTTTTAATAACCTATATTGGAAAAGTATCTGAAAAATTATATATGTATAATTATATATATGTATATATATATAAATGAATCACTTTGCTGTACACCTGTAACATTGTAAATCAAGTATAAAAAAAAAAACAGAGCAAGAAAACTTGTCAGTAACATCATAGTGGTAAAAGATTGAGTGCTTTCTCCCTAAGAAAAGGAACAAGTAATAATGTTCGCTCTCAAAACTTCTATCAGGGCTTCCCTGGTGGCACAGTGGTTGAGAATCTGCCTGCCAATGCAGGGGACACGGGTTCAAGCCCTGGTCTGGGAAGATCCCACATGCCGCGGAGCAACTAGGCCCGTGAGCCACAACTACTGAGCCTGCGCGTCTGGAGCCTGTGCTCCGCAACAAGAGAGGCCGCGATAGTGAGAGGCCCGCGCACCGTGATGAAGAGTGGCCCCCGCTTGCCGCAACTAGAGAAAGCCCTTGCACAGAAACGAAGACCCAACACAGCCAAAAATAAAAATAAATTAATTAATTAATTAAAAAAAAAAACAAAAAAACAAGCAAAAAAATTTCTGTCAAACATTGTACTGGAGCTTCTAGTCAGTGCAATAATGCAGGAGTAAAAAATTAAGAGCATACAAACTGGAAAAAAAAGAAAGTAAAATTGTCTTTATTGACAGACAATACGATCCTATATGTAGAAAATCATAAATATATTTTTTTAAAAACCTACTATAACTAATAAGCAAGTTTAGCAAGGTTACAAGAAACAAGATCAATAAATTAAAAAAATCAACTGTATAAAGTACAGGCAATGCACAATCAGAAAATAAAATTAAGAAAACATTTCCAATCACAATAGTATCAAAAACAATAAGGCAATAAAGAATAAATTTAACAAAACAAGGGCAAATGGGCCTGAGAGAACTTTCTGGGTTGATGGAAATTTTTAGAAACATGTTGTACAACTATATAAATTTACTAAAAATCACCAAACTGTGAACTCGCAATGATAAATTTTATGGTATGTTAACTATGCCTCAATAACACTGATTAAAAATGTATAGACAGAAAAAAGTATCTATCTATTCTCATAAGAAATAGAAATATCTTTCTTTTCTCATAAAAATTATAAAATTGTCACATGATGAGGCAAAGATTATGCAGCAAAAATGAGGGGGAAAGTGTTTTAGAGGTTTGTTAGTCAATGAATAAATAAATAGATTTTTTGTCTGAACTTTGTAGTATTTTTCAGCATTAAAAATGTTTTTCTCTAAATAAATGTTTGTCTTATTTTTTTAATTTATAATTTGTGTTGCTATTCTTTTTTTTCTATAAATTTATTTATTTATTTTTGGCTGCGTTGGGTCTTCATTGCTGTGCGCGGGCTTTCTCTAGTTGCGGCGAGCGGGGGCTACTCTTCCTTGCGGTGCGTGGGCTTCTCATTGCGGTGACTTCTCTTATTGCAGAGCACGGGCTCTAGGTTTGCAGGCTTCAGTGGCTGTGGCTTGCAAGCTCAGTAGTTGTGGCTCGCAGGCTCAGTAGCTCCGTGGCAAGTGGGATCCTCCCGGACCAGGGATCGAACCCGTGTTCCCTGCATCGGCAGGCGGACTCTCAACCACAGTGCCACCAGGGAAGTCTCCGTATTGCTTTTCTTAAAGGGGGCCCTAAAATTGTGTAAGTTTGAGTTTTAAAAAATCCACTTCTGCTCCTATTCCTGTTCCCTAGTCCCTTTCTCTACAGGGAACCACTTTCACTGGTTTATTATATAGGCATAGCTCAGAGATAGTGTGGGTTCAGTTCCAGACCACCACAATAAAATGAATATCACAATAAAGCAAGTCACATAAAAAATTTTGTTTCCTGGTGCATATAAAAGTTATGCTTACACTGTACTATAATCTATTGTGTGCAGTAGCATTGCATCTAAAAAATGTATATACCTTAATTTAAAAATACTTTATTGCTGAAAAGTACTAACCATCATCTGAGCCTTCAGCAAGTTATAATCTTTTTGCTGGTGGAGGCTCTTGCCTTGACGTTGATGGCTGCTGACTGATCAGGGGGCTGGTTGCTGAAGGCTGGAGAGGCTGTGGAAATTTCTGAAATAAAACAAAAATGAAGCTTCCCTCATTGATTGACTCTTCCTTTCTTAAGCGATTTCTCTGTAGCATGCAGTGTTGTTTGATAGCATTTTACTACAGTAGAGCTTCTTTCAAGATTGGAGACAATCCTCTCAAACCCTGCTACTGCTTTATCAACTAAGTCTATGTAATATTCTGAATTCTTTGCTGTCATTTCAGTAACCTTCACAGCATCTTCACTAGTTTCCATTTCAAGAAACCACTTTCTTTGCTCATTCATAAGAAGCAACTCCTCATCCATTAAAGTTTTATCATGTGATTGCAGCAATACAGTCACATCTTCAGGCCCCACTTCTGGATCTCTTGCTATTTCCATCTCATCTGCAGTTACTTCCTCCACTGAAACCTTGATCCCCTTAAAATCACCCATGAGGGTTGGCATCAACTTCTTCCAAACTCCTGTTAATGTTGGTATTTTGACCTCTTCCCATGAATCATGAATGTTCTTAATGGCATCTAGAACGGTGAATCCTTTCCAGAAGGTTTTCAGTTTATTTTGCCCAGATCCATCAGAAGAATCAGTATATATGGCAGCTATAGCCTTATGAAATGTATTTCTTAAATAATAGGACTTGAAAGTCAAACTTAATTCTTAATCCATGGGCTGCAGAATGGATGTCGTGTTAGCAGGGATGAAAACAACATTAATCTCATACTTCTCCATCAGAGCTCTTGGGTGACCAGGTGCCTTGTCAATGAGCAGTAATATTTTGAAAGAAATCTTTTTTTTCCTGAGCAGTAGATCTCAACAGTGGGCTTAAAATATTCAGTAAACCATGCTGTAAACAGATGTGCTATCATCCAGGCTTTGATGTTCCATTAACAGAGCAAAAGCAGAGTAGATTTAGCATAATTCTGAAGGGCCCTAGGATTTTCAGAATGATAAATGAACATTGGCTTCAACTTCAGGTTACCAGCTGCATTAGCCCCTAACAAGAGACTCAGCCTGTCCTCTGAAGGAGGCATTGACTTCTCCTCTCTAGCTATGAAAGTTCTTCCAATATAAAGCTGTTTCATCTGCACTGCAAATCTGTCGTTTAGTGTAGCCACCATCATTAATTATCTGAGCTAGATCTTCTGGATAACTTGCTGCAGCTTCTATATCAGCACTTGCTGCTTCACCTTGCAGTTTTATGTTATGGAGATGGCTTCTTTCCTTAAACCTCAGAAGCCAACCTCTGCTAGCTTCAAACTTCTTTTCTGCAGCTTCCTCACCTCTCTCAGCCTCCATAGAATTGAAGAAAGTTAGGGCCTTGCTCCAGATAAGGCTTTGGTTTAAGGGAATGTTGTGGCTGGTTTGATCTATACCGACCGCTAAAGTTTTCTTCATATCAGCAGTAAGGCTGTTTTGCTTTCTTATCACTTGTGTGTGCACTGGAGTAGCACTTTTAATTTCCTTCAAGAACTTTTCCTTTGCATCTAAAACTTGGCTAATTGTTCAGCAGAAGAGGGGGAGCTTTTGGCCTGTCTCAGTTTTTCACATGCCTTCCTCACTAAGCTGAATCATTTCTAGTTTTGATTTAAAGTGAGAGACATGTGACTCTTCCTTTCACTTGAACACTTCAGAGACCCTGTAGGGTTGTCAACTGGCCTAATTTCAATATTGCTGTGCCTCAGGGAATAGGGAGGCCCGAGCAGAGGGAAAGAGATGGGGAATAGCTGGTGGGTAGAGCACTCAGAACACACAACATTTACCAGTTAAGTTTACTGTCTTATATGGGCATGATTCATGGTGCCTCAAAACAATTACAATAGTAACATCAAAAATCACTGATCACAGATCACCATAATAAATATAATAACAATGAGAAAGGTTGAATATTGTGAAAATTACCAAAATGTGATGCAGAGACACAAAGTGAGCGAATGTTGTTGGAAAAATGGTACAGATAGCCTTGCTCAATGCAGGCTTGCAACAAACTCAATTTGGAAAAAACATAATATCTGTGAAGCACAATAAAGCAATGTGCAATAAAATGAGGTATGATGGTGTAGCCTTCCGGGGATAATCTAATTACTAAATAACAACATAATCTAATTTAATAATAATAACATATTAGACAATTTAGCAAGACTAAGGGCCAGGCTGTGCTCTAAGGACTTTCCATTTATTAAACCACTTAATCCTTACAGCGATTTTATGAGGCAGTTGCTATTCTTACCCCATTTTACAGATGAGGACGTTGAGGCAACAGAAAGTATAGTAACTTTCCCATGGTGAGTTTTAAACCCGGGCCATCTAGCTGCAGTTTTTACTCCTAATTACCACTCAAAATTGTCTCTCAATACATAATAATTGTTTTTTGGGGGGGGGGTGCTGGTGAGAGGGCAGTGGGAATGGTCTAAAGCATAGGTACAAAGAGCTGGGTTTTACACATGCTGTACACACTTTTCTATATTGCTCTTTTATGTCTCAACAATGTCTTGAAGACAAGACTGGCTATATAATTTTCTGGGCCCAGCACAAAATGGAAATGTGAGGCTCCTTCTTCAAAAATTATTAAGAATTTCAAGAAGGCAACAGCAGAGTATTAAATCAAACATAGGGTTCCTTTAAACCCATGCCCATGAAGTCAGCCCTCCATGAACCCAGTACTTTTGCCTCTAGTTCTTGTCTTGATTATAGCTGCTTTCCACCGACTGATCATCAGCTGGTCATAGAACTAAGAGGTGCCACCTCTGTGCCACAATCTAGGGACATGCCAACTGTTCTGTTGTGACTGTCAACTTATGAAGGGAGAGGCATCAAGCATGCCCATGCAGCTCCTGCTATTGACTAAAAGGGAAAACGAGAGTCTGGCTGCAGAAATATATGGATAGAGATCTAGAGATTAGAAATTTGTAGTCTGGAGTTACCTTGCCTCTTATCTTTTGCTTTATTTTTAGCAAGGTAATTTGGGTCACTAATATTGATGAGATCAACAGAGCTAGCACTAAATTCTTCCCCTCTGCCTGTTTCTCCCTAAATCCGAACCAAAATTTTTCCCAGCCTGTGCTTGTGGGTAAAACTTATCAAACCATTTTACCCAAATGACACTGAAAAAAAATTGGATTGCTAGACTCTTTGTAGTATTTCATATCATTCGGATTTTTCCTTTCCTTGGTAGGGAAAAGCAGGAATCACCCAAAGAGCCTCGGCTCATCTGACTGCCACCGATAAGATCAGGAAAGTTCGCTGAGTGAAGACCCTCCAGACACGTTTCTGACCTGTTGATGGAAGGTTTGTTTTGGCCTCATTTCTTCTGCCTTTCCCAGCCAATACCTATGGTGACCTAAGGAATTAGAGGCACTGACCAGACAAAGAACATCCAATTCAGAGTCATCCAAAAAGGTACAGGCAAGAGAAAAAGAGCCGAGAGGAAAATTTCCAGAACATTTCCATTTAGAAGCACGATAAAACTTGTTGACTAAGATAGCCACGTTATCTAGGGCATGCATTTGACAATCTGGCACAGGTGACGAAACTGACAAACACACACAAGAAACTAGCACAACATTATCTGTAAATTGGTTGTGATTGAATACTTCATGTCATCAAGGGAATAGAGGCAATGAAAGAAAAGCCTTATTTCTCTGCAAAGAAAGGAATTTCTGTCAGAAAGAGACTAGGAAATAAAAGAGAAAAATGTCTTAAGAGAGATCACTATGCATTCTATAAAGTACATGTTGTAAAATGAAAAGGGAAAAGCAGCTTGATTCTGAAACTCTATTCAGTGTAATTTTGTGTAAACTGTTCTCTAAAGAGAGAGACTGAACCCTAATCAACCGGCACCTTCTTCCAGATGGCTCTAAGTGTGCCTTCATCTGTTTTTTAAGAGAGGGTGGGTATGATTCCTTACTATAAGGAAAGGCACATATTGAGACTCGATCAAAGGATTTTTCCAATACATATTTATAACTTAGCACTCTCAGAATGGTTTGTAAGGGTTTTCCCTTTCCCTATCTCTGCCTGGCATTTGTTGGCTCATGACTGCTCGGATGATGACATGCTTCAGTTGAATTCTGATTCTTAAGTGGCTGCCAAGTCCATGATGTTTTTTTCCCCCAGGACCCTTAATCAATACTTGTTGAATGAATGAAAATAAAGAGACTGCATCCCCATATCCAATGGCATACCGGTTGACAAAGTAGTAACTGCAGGAGGAAGGCCAGGTTGGCATCTTCAACTGAAGGCAAGGAGCCTGAGTTACGTCCTTTCCTACACAGAACAGAATGATGTGAACACGGCTGCAGGATTTTGATCCTATGGCACTTCCAGCTTCATGAGAAATTTCAGCAGTTTTTTAAATAAACACAGTAACAAGAGCTTTACCTAAAACAATGCCACTGTGCCAACAATGAAGTCAAAATTGCTGAAGAGAGTCTGGGAGAAAGAATTCTTGGGCAAAGATTCCTAGTCATTGCAATTATTCATTCATTTGTTTGCTTATTCATCAAAGTAACTACTATGTCTCAGCTATTGTGCTAAGTTCCTGAGGATATGCAGGTAAATAAGGTAACATATCCTGCTTGCCCTCAAGTTGACAATCTAGTAGCAATATTTCAATTACAATAGTTTGATGAGGGTTATGATGCCACAGCATGTTATGGGAGCAAATTTTGAAGGATATTTAATCAGACTTGGAGAGTTGTAAAGTATTTCCAGAGAAGAGACACAAAAGCATAGACCTGAAAAGTGAGTATGACTTAGCCAGGCAAAAGTGGGGAAGGATCTTTCAGTAGAAGGGAACAGCATTTGCAAAAGTTCAAAGGCAAGTCCGGGGAGAGGCATGCTGGGAACTAAAGGAAGTTCATGACGATTGGCGGTTGAGCTGGGGCTGAGGATGAGAGAGGGGAGGGTTGGATTGGAAGGGTGGAGAGGACAGCAAGAAAGCACCTGTCCTTTTTTATACTTGGATAGGGATCTACATTTAATTGAATTAAAATCTACAAACTCGGACTATGCTAAAGGGTGCCAGAAGTACAAGACTCAGTTTGGAAATTGTCTCTGCTCTCAAAGAGCTTGAGTCAGTAACAAATTCTCCGGATCCAGGATCTCTGTCAAATCAGAGAACAGATAATCCATGAGATGGGAGATGTCCCACAATGATACTGAGCGCTGGTTTGTGAAGGAAAAATAATCTCCTTCTTTCACATGTGGATTTTAGATGTGATTTGAGGGTGTGTATGTGTAGATGTTTAAAACATACCAAGAGAAATTCTCAAATTCCCTACAATCTACCAACATTAAGAAATGAAGTTTAGCACAGGGAACTATACTTAATGTCTTGTAATCACTTATAATGGAAAAGAATCTGAAAAAGAATATATATATGTATATGCATACATACATATATCAATATATAACTGAATCACTTTGCTGTACACTTGAAACTAACACAGCATTGTAACTTAACTATACTTCAATTAAAAATAGAATAAAATGAAGAAATGAAGGTGAGCTAAATTTGTAATGTATATAAATGTCAAATCACTATGCTATACACCAGAGACTAATATAATATTGTACATCAACTATACATCAATAAAAAAAAAAAGAAAAAGAATCTATGATGCTACTGAGGGGGAAAATAAATGAAGACAATCTAAAGAAATTGGGAATCAAAATCATCTCTTTTGAATTCTAGAAATATTGAGATGAGGGAAATTCTGTCACAGATGAAAATTACAGTGTGTGCTTTCTGATGCAATAGCAGCAGGTAGAACTTAGAAACTTAGAGAAAGAATTGACCTTAAAGTTTCCTATCTTTCAGTAGAAGTTTGAAAAATCTGAATTCCATCTGATTTTGTAAGATAATTACAGAGAATCATTTTCTCCTCAAAGTCAATAGGTTTGACTAATACATAATCTAAAGACTCTTCTAGGACTTTTGGAAAGTTCTCAGAAGACATTTGCAATTTTGGCGATGTAGAAATAAAGGCAGTGCCTATTTTAAAGTCATGGATATTTAAACGAATATGCTGAAACTAACATTAAACGCCAGGCTACTCATCATCATGCAGAAACATTGGTGATATTTAATAATATTTTCTTCTTAGTATAATTTTGGTAGGATGATCATAGGCTTTTTGACAAGTTCCTTTCTGGACTCCAGTCAGGTAGACTCCAATTCCAGTCTTAATCAGAGTTGGGATTTGTTGATCTCCAGAATATGAGAGCTACACAGCCAATTATAACTAAACAAACAAGCTAATTACATTAATAACTTGGAAAACCACTAATCTAGGCAGTGGTTCCCAATCTCTGATCAGAAGACTCCTGGAGCTAGTGCAAAAACATTTCAAATCCATGTGTCCCCCAAGCAATGTCTCTACATTATACACCTAATCTTATGCAAAAATTCATGCCATCTCTTAACAATATATTCCAATAGTATTATGTTTTAATAAACAGAAAGCATTTAAAGGTTACTAAATTTACGACAGTCTTCTGTCATATGTTCTCAAGCAACGTATTCTAAAAGTACAACTATGAGATAACTTAAAATGTTTTTACCTTAAGAAAGAACCCTCAGTCTGCAGAACAGAAGGCCTTTTGAGTTTTTTCTGCAAGTGAGTTATTTTTCTGTCGTTCTAATTCACAGGCCACTCATAAGCATATTATATACAACATTGCAAATAAATAGTTGAAGGATATAATTAAGCCCAGCAGTTTAGCTGGTCTGAGTAATGTGTCTATGTGCCGTCCTCCACCTACACAGAGTCCCACAGAAGTCTTAGGGCTGTTCAAAAAAAAGAGAACATATTACTTTATCTGCTAAGAAGTGCAAAACTATATCTTAATCTCAATGGTAGCAACTTTCCTTAGTCTAATTTATCAGGTAATGTTATCACTTTTTCCACTGCATGATGCTTTCATGCTGTTTTTAAAGATGGAATTATTCATGTGACTCATTGCAAGCTATCTCAAATCTTTTTGGAGGTAGGTGAGGCATGAATAATAACAAACTAACTTGTAACATTGTACTAGAAATAGATTTCATTATAAAGGCAGAGTTCTTAAAAGCTTCGTTTTTTTCTGAATAATGTGTCCCACTGGGCTGAAATCTTTGTCAGAATGAGGAACTTTTCCATGCCAGGCAAATGAAGTTAGCTCAACACTTGTTGACCATTTCATATGTGCTGCTTGGTCCTAGGAAACGAAGACAAATTAGAATCACGTGTCATATTCTTACTCCATATTCACTCAGAACATTGTGGAGGTGGGCAGGAGGCGTCTTTGGTGGCTACGTCACAATCTGGCTTTTGTCTGAAGTGCTATAGAAGCAGAGAAAAGAGAGCAGTTCTTACGGCACTTGAGGAAGTAGAGAGTGAACCAAGAAAGTTTTGCTTCATCAGAGAGACATTTGAGATGTCTAGGAGGATGAGCTGAATTTTACCCCGAGAGAAGAGTGGGAGGTCACTCCAGGGAAAGGAATCAGGATGCACAAAGGCACACTCCCACTTTTCCTTCTACCCCTCTCTCTGTTTTATTAGCTCTTCCTCCCTGACCCATTCCTAAATAACGGGGGTTACTCAGAACTCTAGCCTGGGCCACTTATCGTCTCACACTACACACAAATCTTAAGCAATTTCATCCACGCCCAGGGATGGCTTGATTCCCATCTTTACGTTGATGACAACTAAATATGTATCTCCAGCCCAGATCTGTCTGCTTAACTCCAGACGAATATAAGCAAAGCCTTCGCAACATCTCTTCTTTGGCAGCTCACAGATCTCTCAAACTCAACACGTTCAGAACTGAATTCGTCTCCTCATACCCGTCCTGCTGCAATTTTCCCGTTTCAGTTACTGGCATTACGATCCTTCAGGCGCTCACACCAAAAACCTGGGTGCCATCCATGACTCCTCCCTTTTTCTCACCCACAGGCTCCATCCAATACGTTGCCAAGTTCCGTCAAGACAGTCTCTGAAGTAGTTCATGAATGTATCTCCTCGCTCTGTCCCCATTGCTTCTACCTTACTCTTATGTCCCGAATTATGTCCTTAATCTCTATGTCCTCAATTACTGAGTAGGAACTAACCAGCAGAAGGGGAGGTGGAGGGGGTAGCATGCATTTGGGGTACAGTGGAAATGGTGCAGGCAGGAGCAGAGGCTTATGGCTAAGGAATGGTACCAGGTTGGACGTGATGTTTTTTGTTGTCAGCAGTTACAGTGGGTCAATCTCTCCGAAAACTCCAAAGTAAGAACACCAGACGGTACTCCTCTGCTGGGGGGTTTATCAGCAGTGCTCTTAGCAAGGTCATTTGTCTGAGGTTAAAATGATGCTCTCTGGGGCTTCCCTGGTGGCGCAGTGGTTGAGAATCTGCCTGCCAATGCAGGGGACACGGGTTCGAGCCCTGGTCTGGGAAGATCCCACATGCCTCGGAGCGACTGGGCCCGTGAGCCACAATTACTGAGCCTGCGCGTCTGGAGCCTGTGCTCCGCAACAAGAGAGGCTGCGACAGTGAGAGGCCCGTGCACCGCGATGAAGAGTGGCCCCCGCTTGCCACAACTAGAGAAAGCCCTCGCACGGAAACGAAGACCCAACACAGCCATAAATAAATAAATAAATAAATAAATAAATAAATAAATAAATAAATAAATAAATAAATAAATAAATAAATAAATAAATAAATAAATAAATAAATAAATAAATAAATAAAGCTTTCTGTGGTCACAAGACCAAGAATATTGCTGGAGGCTCCCAACGGGTAGGAGGTGAGGTCCTCTCTTCCTGGTTTTGAACTCCAGGAGGGGACCTTATGACAAATATGTGAGGCTCTTGTCTCAAGGACTCAACCAAAACTGTATTAAGTTAATGAATGAATGAACAAACCATATTTGCTCATTTGAGAACTGTTGGTTTATAGTTTGGGTCCATTTATCTTCGTGTTGAATGAACTGGTAAAAGTGTATCTTATAATAAAAAGGGTAACCCTATTTTTGTCACATTTGCTGCAAAAAAATTTTTCCTAGATTTGTGTATGTGTGTATTTGTGTCAGCAAACTTGTCTACACGTTCTTTTTCTTTCACTTCCAGACACAGGACTCCTTGCTGCTTTGGTATATGCCCTGAGTCCTTGGAAGTCCCTAAATGGACCAGGGCAAGAGAGAGCCTGCCCAGAAGGGCACTCCGGATCAGAGGAAGACATGTTTCAAGACGAAATACTGTAATTTAGGCAGGGATTTTTCACTTGAACGTGAAACAATTCCACATTTTAAAACATATTTTTTCAAACACAACATGCACTCAGTTAACTGAATGTTTGGAATCAGTTTTTAGTATAACTCATTTCACTTGAGTATGTCTATTTTCAGAATGGCCATTGTGCCAAGGACAATTTGATCAAGTGACTTCCCCTAAGTGTTTTGGCAATCCACCCTGAGGACACACTGCCAGTTATCAAAAGCGCAATCAAGTTCAGGAGAACTGAAGCTGAAGCACACAGGGCTGACACCACTGGACTTTGAAAATGGACCCCAGTGTGCTAAACGAACCCTGTCTAATATCCATCTGGATTCTCTCACTCAGTTAAAATAGGTATTTTTTTATTATTATTAATCACAGTAAAGAATTTACATGGTACAGAAGGTGGAAAAGAAAACTAATTTCCTACTCTAGCTCCCCAACACTCCCCATTACAATCTACATATTGTTCAGCTCCTTGTTTTTTTACTTAATAATATATGCTTTATACATTGATGACATATAACAATAAGGTGTATATATAGCTAATTTTTATATCGCTAAATACTACAACATATTGGTAAGCCTCTAGCAAATATAAGAAGAGAGCACAAAAGCAAGGGAATATATCAGCGAAGGAACTCTAAATAGAAAGAAAACGTAAAGAATTTTAATTTTGTGGCACTCAGCTCCATGAAACTAGATCAAGTTGAAAGAGGAAATAAATGGATGATTTCCCAAGAAACTTGTAGATAATTTGTAAGGCTGCCATGGGACCATGGACTCAGACATCATTTTAAGTACAGGGTACACTAAGCCCAAGCAGGTCCAGCTGACCTACTTAACAGAGTCACCCACGCTTACCTAATGCGATATTACACCTCCAATAAACTCATTGTGCTGTGTCTAATAAGCGCCTAGCACTCAATATATTCTTGTGGAATGAAGGAATCCACTATGCAGAGTGAACCAGCAATCAGCCTCAAGAGCTTGCTCCCTGAGACACTGTCCTCTATGGGGGCGCCTCCCACACCTCCTGTGACAGCCACCATCTGCAAGTGAGATGTTAAAACTTTAATTTAGCCCTCCTGTCATTAGGATTAGAGACAGGTTCTGATTTAGTAGGAGCTTAGTTAGGATTAAGCTAACTAAGGATTTAGCAGGATTTAGCTTTCTATCCTTATGCTCTCCTGCCCAAATTGACTGCAGGTAATTAAATCTATCCTGGTTACATCAGAACTCCATGGGTTATAAAGTTTCTCCTTGATAATTGATATTAACATCCCTTTGGAAAGGGGGTGGGGCATCGTATAAGGACAGTGAAGCCCTTTGACTTTGATTTGGGATCAGGTCATTAAATGGATCCCCTCCTCGTGCAGATATCTAAGTCAGAAATATTTATTTATGCATTGAATTTTAGTTTTGATATAGTCCTTAAGGTAGCTCCTAATTTTTTTCACATGACAGAGTAAATATTGTTTCTATTGCCTTAAGATACTTAAGATGACGATTAACTCAGTGTGAGGCTTTTTTCGCCGGGAAGGAGAGGGGAAGCACATGGTACCTAGCAAAAGGACCCTCAGTTTATTGGGGGTGTGAATAAACAAGAGTGAAGGTAGAAACTGGATTTCACTGGCTGAGAAAGAGTTTCATCAGATAAGGCAGGAAAAAAATGGGATCATTACTCTGGTCAGAGCTCCACGTCAGTAAAAACAAAAGAGAAAAAAACATGTTCATCTCACTATTTCAAGGAGAGAAGTAGCCCTCTGAGTTTTATTATGTGGTTTAATTGATAGAGAGAACTGGAAATCAAGACATCTTGGTTCTGTTCCCATAATTTGAATGCTTTCATGCTGTTCTTTCTGACTTGATCAAAATATCCTCCATGTGCAGGGGTTTAAGAGCACAGCTCTGTAACCACCATTAGAGAACAAGCAATTCAAGTAAGTCATTACACTTTAAGTACTTCTTAATTCAGAAATAAAGGAACTAAATGTGGGCAGGAGATTGAAAAGTCCGTAATGATATCAGCTTAAATGTGGCTTCCGGAGCTATGTTGTAAAAAATCTGCAGTGTTCTCTTATTCAACAGCTACTTGGAAAATTGGGACCCACAACACATAAGAAAATGCTGCTTATCATTGCCCAAGACTTGCTCCAGGGGCAGCTAATTTTACCCCATTTCCTTCTCTCTGGCCCTTGCCACCATGTCTGAGGTACCTGAGAAAGGGAGGGTTCTCCAGTACCAGATCATCAGACGTCTCCAACTACAACCTTGACCTCTAATGTCTTCAGGTCACTTAGATCTGCAATAACTAGAGAAGTGGTCCTCAGCTCTGGCTATATATTAAGATCCCTTGAGGCAGTTAAAAAATTACTGTTGCTCAGATCCTAATCCAGACCTGTTAAATCAGAATCTCTGGGATTAGAGGCTTGTTATTAGTATTTTTAAAATTTCCATATGAATTTCTAATGTGCAGCAGGAACAGAGATTGGGTCCTGCCAAGAGGGATCAAGAGACATCCCCAAGGTCTCGACCCCAGGCTTTGCTTCTGAGATAGCAAGTGTCCAGGAGTGTGGAACCAACCCTGCAGGGATTTCTGGCTTCTTGGGGAAGCCTGGCTTGATGTTATGAATTTGAGGCCAGACTGAATGTAGAGACAAGTCCTACTTTATCTCTTCCCTTTTCCCAAGACTGGGATGGAAAGAAATAGTTACCTCCAGACTCCCCTACATCAAAATTCAAAACCAAGTGGCAGGGTGGAGGCCTAAGAAATGTCTTAGAGAAACCACAGTTTAGCATCAGCCATTTAATTTCAGACTAGTTCTTATAGATAGGATTCTCTGTGCTCGGCAACTTTCACATCTCATTTCACTGGGACATCAACCTCTTTGAGCTGGGGTTAGTAACCCATTTTACAGATGAGGAAATAGAGACAATTCAGAGCGCTTCAGTAATCAATATAAAATCACCCTTCTAGGAAGTGGCCAAATCAAGATTTAAGCTCCAGTCTTTCAGATTCTGAGGCCCATTTTTCCTATGAGCCTGCACAGCGGCCCTCACCATCCTGCCACGTTGCCGGTGAGCAGTCAGCAGCAGCTGTGAGCAGGAGGCCACCTGCTTTGTGACAGGTTGACATTATGACATTATGACCACTGTCTCCATTTTTGAGCACAGAGCTGGGCTTTCAGATACTCTGATGTTTTTAGCCCCAAAGTAAACCTCTCAAGACAATTTGAGAAGGCATAAAAGAAACACCTCTCACCCAACTCAGACTTACGGTTTGCAAATTCAGCTCCCTGGGCCAATATATATGCTCTCAAACTGGTGACTCTTTTCTTCCTGAACCTGGGAAGAAAGGGAGGGATTCCAGGGAGAGAGGGGAGGGAAGCTCATGAGATTCTCTGGCACAGAAAAACTGCTTCCCTATACTTTACTCCCTGAAAAATGAAATAAATAAGGAAAGAGAGTCCCGGAGAGTTTGTGAGGAAATTAAGAATACCTACTGTTTCACTGTGGGTTCCAATAATTGAAGATTGATTTATGGTCACAAACTCTTAAACGGATGGAATTAAACTTTATTCTCATCTTAAGCTGAGTTACTTTAATTATCGGAGAAAGGAAGTTTTAACTGGGGCCAATAGAGGGATGATTTTGGAATGGTGGCGAGCCTGGGTAAGATGTGCAGGACAGCCAGGACATGAAGTAATTGCAGGGAAAGATGAAAAATAATACATTTTTCTCTTTGATACATTTTTAAGACAAATAAGCATAATTGCAGATATGCAGCTGCCAGATTTGTGTTTCATACCTCAAATAGCTTTGATCATTACATGGGGGAATGTTTAAAAGTCCAGTGACCATGTCTGTTAGAATTTCATTCAATATTTATAGTACTGAATAAAATCGATTCAGTACTTATAGAACTATAATAGAATAGAATTGATCAAGATGGGAGAGAAAACAAATCTAGCCTGCTCTGTAACCTGCCTGGCCTGCTCAGTTAGGGTTTGGATTCCAACTGGTATGCTGCAAAATTAGGAGGCTTAGCCCTTGGGCAGCCAGGTAAGGTCAGAGGTGGCCCAAGTCCTTGAGTAAGTCACTTGTAGCATAGAGGATCCTCAGCTATGTTTTAAATACTCTTAAGTTTGTGATACAAATATTCTTATTTTCTAGGAGTAACATCATGTGAAAAATATTTGGAAGCCCTCTAGACAGGAACCAAGAGCTAATGTAAAATTGAAGATTTCTACTGCACATGGCCCAACCCAGAGTTAAAGCATCCAGATTTGTTAGGGCAGCTTAGATCCCAGTTTCCCCAGCATTCAGTTTATGCTCCCAGCCCCAAAGTGAAGAAATCCTGCCACTCTATTCAACCAGACATTCCCCAGGAGGAGAAATACGCATGTGTAAGAAGTCCCAGCCTTTTCCCAGTATTTCTACAGGCAGGCAAGAAAGGGCGTCCATACAAAATACATGGAATTTCTACGTTCAACACCATACCCATGGAATATTCAATATTCATGAAGTCTCTATATTTAATAGGTGAATAACAAATGCTATTGTATCTTATTTTTAAGATTTGATCTGAAAGAAAACAGAGAAAATCTAAGTACTTTTGAAAGCAGAGTACGTTGTAGGGGGGAAATATACATATATATATATATATATATAAAACTCAAATATATATCATATATTTGGCAATAAATATATATATTTGCCAATTACATATATATACATTTGACAATTAAGATAAGTACAAATATTTGAGATTTTCAAATATTTGAAGAAATAAAATACCTTCGAATGGTCACGCTATTACATACCCTGGCAAATAAACATAAAGGCAACTATTTAAGTGTAAGCATCAGGGCCTATGGTGAGTAGAAAGCATGACATTCTAGGATTACAATGATAATTCTACTTTTACAAAATTGAACCATATGGCATTGTTAGCTCTAAGTGCCTTTCCTTTGGAGGTTATATAAAAGACTGACGGTATATTGAATGACCTTTAATTATTCAGTTTCCTTCTAAGGATACTGATCTGTATTCTAGATCCAACTGTGGATCAGAGAGGAAGTAAGAGAAACTCAAAGAGGAGAGTGGCGGAGGAACAAATAGTTGAAACACACAAGCACCTGATCTGTTTCCTTCGGACATTTCCTTGCAGTCTTTAAGGCATATATATATTCATCTTCCCTCCCATCCCTTTCGAAATTAGCAAGTCTAATAATAACACCAGATGTCAATGGCAAATTTGAATTTTAAATTTCGAAGGGCTCTGAATGCTGCCGCTAAGAAGCAGGTAGCAACTGGAGAGCAGAGTATCATTTTCCGAAAACATAACCCACCTCCTGCACACAAACTTTGGGCTTTGCAACAGGAGGTGAGCGACATGGCAGCCTGGGAGCTGCGTCTGCGACTGCTTTCTACACAAGGTGGATGTGAGGGTAGCTCAGCGTCTCTGAAACCCAGCATCCTGGCACGGTGAGCGCTGCCCTGGGGCCTCACGTAAGTGTCAAGAAGGGTTCTCCGTTCTCTCCAGAAAGTATGAGCTATAGGCTCAACCAAGTACAAAGAACATCTTGATTTAACAAGGAGCTGCTAAGGCAGACTGTCATATTCAACATTGAGAACCACGGCCTGATCAGCCAGCACGAAACCCCCTGGTTCCACCAGAGGTCTGTTGGGAAGCTGGCCGAACATCCTTGTTGCATAAGCCCAACTTCACACACTGGCATTTACACCAGAGGGGATTCTACCCCACCTTCCACAAAACAACAAAAAAAGCATTCTTAAATGTGGGAGGTACTGCCGGAGATGTTTCTAAGACCAGGGACAGATGGTAAAGAAAGGCAAGTTTGGAATTTATGGAGTGGCTGCACTGAACAATGTTTTCAAGTTCAACCTAAGGTCAGTAGAGTTTGCTAGATATGAGAAACATGGAAATAAATGTTCTTTCTCTTTTCCAAGTGATTTGAGGAAAATATTCACTCTGAGAAAGCACTTCCTTATGCTTCTCGAGATGAAAAGAAGGTTTCTATTTATGTAGTATCCAAATGTCCTGGTGAGAAGTAAAACTTATTTGTCAAAGACACTGAACTTACCCACCCAAATTGACTCATCCACAGTCTCAGATGTACTTACGCAGTCCAGAATCTTTAAAAAGGAAAATCACGTATTTTGTTGCTGTTTCTTCCCAGATAGGACTTATTCTGACTTTTTTTTCTCCTTCACTATGTTCCTTTTAAAAGCTTTTTGGTTTATTACTAACTTCCCCTTTTTCAGGCTCCGTTGTACAATATGGTGTGTGTGTTGGCTTGTAATTTTGGAGCTGAATTTATGGGCCTGCCATAGTTCAAAAGATATTCTATTTTTGTTTGTTTTATTTATGCCTGGGCTTGATATGTTTTATGAGGTTCTGTCCTATAGTACGGGCATTCATAGCTGGCATAACCAAAATTCTATCTCTTATTTAATATTTCTTCAAAGTTTCAAACTGAAGTCTTTTCTTTTGTGTGATGCTGGAGCTTGCTGTGCTTTTTTTTTTTTTTTTTTTAATATCTGGAAACATTTCCTTCCACATCAGAAACTTAAGTTTGCAAGAAATCCCTTTGGGAGTCTTTAAATGTGTATCTGGAGGGCAGAGAGGAGAGACAGCCAGCATTGGACCTTCTGTCCACTGAGCCCCAGAGTGTCTCTGTATAGCTGTAGGGGACAGGATGAGGTTGGCCTGGGGAGACAGAGGGTCTGGTCCTCTCCCTCTGCTGCACTTACCTGCCTGATTTCCTCTTTTTGCTCAAGTGAGGTGCTGCCTCATTGTTCCCATTTAGTAAACAGACTGTTCTTTCTATGCTTCTCACTTTCACAGTAAAAAATGAGCCAGGCTGCTCGTACTGGGATATCTTATACAGGCTGACTTGATCCGCCAAAGAAAATTTGAAAACAGGACAAAACTTTCAAGAGGTTTGGGGAAACACAGGACAGCTGAGAATGATGGGTGCCTGCATCAGCCCACGGAATAAACATCCTCACAAACCACTCCACCCAAAGGAAGCTATAAAAATCTTAATGGTTCCTCAGGAGACCTTAGATCTAGCCTGGCTCTGCCTCTAACTAGCTATACGACTCTGCACAAGTGGCTTCTCCAGGACTGGTTTTCAGATAAGCCAGAGATGAAAGGAACAAGGAATCTTCAAGCCCAACTTTTACTCTTTCTAGTGTGTAAAAGGGAGGTTGGAGTAGTCAAGTGACCTGCCAAGTTCATGGGTAGTCAGACACAGGTCTCCTGACTATCAATAAAAAAAATTTTATTTTCGTTGCATCATACAGGTCCTCTCACCTGTACAACTTGAGTGTGTGTTGGGTAGGGGGTGGGTGACAATTGCTAATGTTTCTGGAAGTTTTCATGCTCCACAAGTCCATGACTGCAGGAAGCTGGGTTCAGGGCATGTAGGAAACAGGTTCAGAGCAACGATTTCTCATTCCTCTGTCTTTTCTTCCTTTGTCTCCTCCTTCCCCCAACCTCATCTCTCCACACCACATCACTAATTTCTTTTCTCTCCCTATGTCCCTTCTGTTCAGGATTCTGAGTCTGGAATCAGGAGTTAGAGTGTATTTTGCATAGTTTTATTTCTTTTGGAGAAAAAATACCAGAAATAACAAATTGGTAAATAAAAATTATGTCTCTTCTAAGAGAAAGTATTTCCAACAATGTTTTTAGAGAGACGGAATTGGAGGGAAAAAAAGATTTTGTTTTATATTTTGGGTTTCAGAGTCTTAACCATTTTTATAAAAGGGCACCAGAGAGAGAAGTTAGGATGCCAGCTTCTGGAAAAATGCAGCATTCTAATTCAAGTGTTGTCTGAGAAAAAGATAAAGCAGGGAGTACTCATTGTACTAATGGGAAAAAGATGAATGACACCTAAATGGGTTTTCTTTGCATCACAGACCATGGTTAAGTGTTTTACATGCATTTGTCACTGCTATTAATGTAATCACATAAAACTTTCTCTTGTTCTCAAGTGCTTTTAAAGTGAGCTATTTGAGCTTTTGATTCTGCAAGGTTTTCCTTCTCTTTCAAAATTAGCAACGGTAATATGTAAGCCCTGGAACTTTTTTTTTTTTCCACGCAAGAGCAGAAGTAAAGAAAAGAGTATGGTAGTTCTTTGGGTAAATTGGGAAGTGCGGGCGTTACCTTTCAAGGGCTGTTCCCCGTAATTGTAATAAAAATATCCTCAGAGGATCGTAAAGGATATTGCAAGTATTTTCTGTATTACATAATATTAATGCCGGGTCATCTACACAGGCCTTCTGCGTAAGTATTCTCTCCCTACTGCATTTTCCTTCTGACTCAGGAGCTCACAGCTTTCTTAAGGAGCCACCTCAAATCCCAGTGGCACCCCGCCCAGCAGGGGACCATTGGGGTTGGGACCGGGCAGTCATAGGCCTTGCTGCGGTGCTGGTTTCTGAGGCCCATGAAGTTACAACTAGGGTGGGCTTTTTGCAGGATAGTGAAAAACTCTTCCCTGACCCTTCATTGCATCCCTGTCCCAACACTCAGGAGTGGAAAGGGGACCTGCCTCCTTTTTTCCTTCAACCAGAAAGACCTGGATTTGAAATTTGTCTTTGTCATTTCCTGTCATGGTGGCCTTGAGCAAATTATTTACTCTCTGGAAGCCTCAAGGCCTCATATAACACCCACTTTACAGGGCTCCACGAGGTGATGCATGGAGAGCACCGAGCACCTGAGATCACTTACTGATTCATGTTTGTTTTGTCCACCATTCTATCAAAGGGCCATGAAGTTACCAAAACTGCCATTGAAAGCCCTTCAGACTTTCTTACCCTGTCAGAGTCCAGAAGAAGCAAGCTCATTTTTGTTCTATTTTGTTTTAACTTAATAAATTTTTTAAAAATATAAATTAATTAATAGAATTTATTTTTTTTTTAAAGCAGTTTTAGGCATACAGAAAAGCTGAGCAGAGAGTACAGAGAGATCTCATTTATTCTCCACTCCACCCACACTCCCCAAAGTTTCTCCTGCTATTAACAACTTGCATTACTCTGGTATATTTGTTGCAATTAATGAGCCAATACTGGTATATTATTCTTCGCTAAATTGCATGGTTTACATTAGGGTTCATTCTTCTTTTTGTACATTCTCTGGGTTGGGACAAATGTATGATGACATGTATTCACCATTGCAGGATAGATAGCAATAATTCCACTTTCCTAAAACTCCTCTGTGCTCTATCTTTTCATTCCTCCTTCCCTTCCTCTGAATTCCTAGCAAACTTTTACTGTCTTATAGTCTTTTCCAGAATTTCATATAGTTGGAATCATACAGTATGGAACCTTTTCAGACTGGCTTCTTACACTAAGTAATATGCATTTAAGGTTCCTCCATGTCTTTTCGTGGTTTGATAGCTCATTTCTTTTTATTGCTGAATAATTTTCCATTGTGTGGCGATACCACAGACTGTTTATAGAGTCCCCTACTGAAGGACATCTTAGTTGCTTCCAAATTTTGGCAGTTCAGTTCCAAATGAACTGACCGGCTATCAACATTTGTGTGTGGGTTTTTGTAGGGACATAAGGTTTCAATTCATTTGGGTAAATACCAAGGAGGACAGTTGCTAGATGGTATGATAAGAGTATGTTTAGTTTTGTAAGAAACCACCAAACTGTCTTCCAAAGTGGCTGTACCATTTTGCATTCTCACCAGCATTTTTTAAATGCCGAACAGTTCTTTGGATGAAAGGGCACATTCCTATTACGAGTCACAAACATTTTCAAGTCTCTGTATTTTGTTTGCATCCAAAAGTTGGGGCTATCTGAATTTCTAAAAGACTCAAACTTTCATTCCAAAGGCTCCCTACATCTGAAAGTTATTTCTTCCTATTACAAAGAGTGTAATGAGCCACATGGGAAAAAATTTGTTACAGGCATGATAGCTCAAAACTTTATCAAAAGAGCAAATTAGATAATTTTGTTTTTTAAAAATCTGAAATCCAACATATACTAAAATATGGCAGATCTTTCAAAAAATATGGGAACGATAAAACCAATGAGGAAAAAAAAATTCTACTGAAATGAGGCTGCATTATGGGTCAACCTAACAAGATATCAAAGAAGAAAAAAGAAAAGAGATGTTGTTTATGGAGCCAAAGTTACATTTTGCTTATTTGGATTATTTTAAGATCTGATATTTACATGTTCATCACTATAGCTTACTGTGACCCTAAACCAAAAGTACACCACAAGAAATGTCTAAATTTTCATGACCTTTTCATGACATAGGTTAAGATAAGGAGAGTCAGAGAGGAAGGGAGAGGGGAATTGAATATTGAGTGTTTGGGGACTTTATTCTTGAAAGGAGGGCAAATATCTTTGAGAGATTTTTCCAAACGTTGACTAACAGTTGCTAGACTGCAGTGGATTGGCTTTGCTTAAAAACTCCATGGCTCCTCATATGAAACCTTGCCTGGAGACATCTTAATTTATGGTTGGTCAAGTAAGACCCAGGCGAACCTTTTGGTGGATGTTCAGTTAGTGAATAGCTCTGTAATTTGGGAAGAGTAATGAATTGCTGTTGTAAAAAAATAGTCAAGTACCCTCTGAGTCAGACAGCAAGGGTGTCTACTGTGCTGATTGTGAAATCAAATGTATTGAGGTAAGACTAGAAGAAGGAACAGTTGACACACCAGTGGGTACGGTGGCCATTGAGCAGACTCCATGAAAGAAGAGAGGCCTTGGAGGTCTCAGGGCAGCTGCAATAAAGGAGGAGGTGTGGTCACTACCCTGCCAGAGAAGAACCCAGTGCCAGCATGGCTCCTCCACTGATCTTCCATAGCCCTTCCTCAAGTGACACCCTTGCCTGCTCCCTACTGGCATTCCCTAACCAGACAAGTCTTCCAAAGGCCCTTTGACCTGAGAGAGGACAAGAGATGCCAGCTAGTCAGGACCACAGCTGGGGGAAAACTAGTGGACTGCAATTTTAAGCAGAAGCAGATTTGAAAAAGCAAAATATGTTGGGGCAAAGGCAAACATGGGATAAAAATCCAAGAACTAGATTTGAGAAGGTGGAGATGGAGAACTAGGATGAAAAAGCAAGAAGGTCAGTTATATTTAATCTGTTCACACCTAACAGATGATTAAAACAGAGTAACTTGTCATTCTTAGTGTGTGTGCAGGCTCCAAAGTATCACAAATATTGATGGGTAGAAATGGAATTGTAAATTTTTAACACCTATCTACTTGAGATAATGTTTCTAGGTAGTTAGAGGAAGAGAATAAAAATCATGCTGGGCTGGGTCTGTTCCCAGCTTTGGAACTTGGCAGCTTTTTCTGAGTTTCACTCAAGTTCTCAGGTCAAAGGAATCAAGTAGAAGAGGTATTCATGTAAACACGCTGTGTTTTTCTGTGAGTAACAGACCTACTCCAGTTATTTATTTTAGATTTGCAAAAATGTTCTCATCCCAGTAGCTTCAGGGCACGGGACAATATAAAAATTGAGACTCAGAGAAAATTTCTGTATTTCAGCCTTAAATGATAGCTTCTTCCTGACCCTCTGAAAAGATTAAATATCCTGATAGAGAGTTTACATTATTCCCTAATTACTGATACATTTTTTAATGTCTTAGGACAAAAATTAAAGAATAGTCTCATCAGCAGGGGATGATATCTTTTTTAATGACCCACAGTAGATGATAATGTAGAATCTAAAAATTTTTACCCTATACTTTTTCTCAAACACTTTTACAGAGGTTGTGATGTCTCATCCATCATCTTCATAGTTTTGATGTGTGCTCATTCTACAGAGCTTTTCATTGACTGCATCTATTGATGAGTTAGGCATGGAAAAACGAATCCAATACACTAGACTCAGGAGAGCTGCACTTTGGTTTGTTTCATTTAGAAGGAGGGACCTCTGTGGTTAGTCATTCAAATATATTGTGCATAAAAGAATTTGCATTAGAACTCTGCATTGCTTCTCTTTGAGAAATGGAAATCTATGAGTGAAGTAATGCATCACAAGTAAACTTTAGAAGGTTAACATTTTGGCCTTTCCAGATGTCATCACTGTCTTATTTTCTTTAAGTTAATAGTTTTCAAATATTTGCTTCTAGTATTATAAAATTAAGATTTTGATGACTCATTTAGGATGTGCTAGAGACAATCCACATATCCCTAGGGGCACCTGTGGTATACAATTCTCAGTACTGGAGTTATTTAAAGTTAAATAGTAAAATATGGAGTAAAATATTTTGTCTCTTTGGTCAAATAATTTATCACTTTGGAGAAAAAATATTAGCGCAAAAAACAACTTAAGAATAATTTTAAGGCAGTACTTAAACACATACAAAATAATATAGTGTGGTCTCCAGACTGTGGAGAGATGTTAGAAACAGAATTAAAAAGAAACCAGATCGATTGGGTTAAGTCATGATGACTTCCTGGAATACCTCAAGTTTGACCCAGATTTTAATGGTTAGGTAGAAAAGGGGAGGCATTACAAGCAGAAGGAAGGGCATATTAAGGCAAGAAGGACTTAGCAAGTCTAGGACATGAAATTCCCAAGTTAATTAGACAAAGGGAATGTACATGACATGAATAGGAAAAATGGACATAGCTAATGAACTCTTTAAATGTATTTGAAATTTTGTTTTAGGATTAAATTTTCTCCTTGTATTAGTTAGGACTTTTAGGTTCAAATCATATAAATCAACTTGACATAGCTAAGTTTAAAAAGGGATTTATTATATGGATACTGGGGGAAAAGTATTATGGGCATTCACAGTATGCCAGAAAGGGGATAGTCATAAAGCCCTCAGCTCCCTGCCAAAGTTTTCTTACCATCTTTCTGCTTCTCTTTCTCTCGCTCTGTCTTTCCAAACTACTTTTTTGCTCCCTGATCTATGTGGCAGAAAACATGACCCAGTGTTTACATCTTCTTTCAGCAGCCTAGATTGAGGTAGGATTCTCTTGGACTCCATTCAAAATTGCAAAGAAAAGGAGTTTGATAGGCTCAGCTGATTTCAGGTGCCAACACCTGGACCAGTAAAACTAAAGTCTGTAGGATATTTCATAATAGCTGTCAGAAGCCTGCTTCTCCTGTGACTGAGTGGATGAAGGTAAAGGATGAATCCCAGAGAAGGGAGGTCAGATAACACAATATGGGTCCACCATATTTATATATATAACTTCCCCTTCTTAATTCCACTGGATTCATACTTATGAAATATTTTATGAGTTAGGCTGTGCTAATGGAAGACATGCCATCCTGCAAATGCAGAGTATATTTTCAGGCTTCCTGTGTCCCACTCATGCCAGTAAGACAGAATTGAGGTAGCTTGAGATCTGAAATTGGAGAATAAGGGTTTGCGGGTTCTAAGAGCTTTCCATAATGAGGAATCCTCAGTCATCTCTACTGTCTTTACTGAATAACAAACTTACCATTTGATCAAGTCAGGTAGACTTAAATGCAGTTGCATTTTTTTAGCTTTATTGAGGTAGAACTGACATACAAAGAATTGCACATATTTAATGTATATATCTTGATGAGTTTGGACATGTGTATACACCTGTGATACCATCACCACAACCTAGGTCCTGAGCATTCATCATCTCATCACAAAATTTCTTTGTGTTCTTTTGTGTTGTTATTGTTGTTGGGTTTTTTGTTTTGCTTTTGTTAAGAACACTTAACATGAGATCTCTCGTCTTAATGTATTTTTAATTGCACGAGGAGGGGTGGCCAAGATGGCGGAATAAGAAGACCCTGAACCCACCTCCTCCCATAGACACACTAATTACAACTATTTATGGAGCAACTATGTGAGAACTACCTGAAGTCTAGCAGAAAAGATTTTTCCACAACTAAAGATGTAAAGAAGGAACCGCAACAAGACAGGTAGGTGGAGCAGAGTTGACAGGAGACCCCCAAATGGGAGGCTAATCACAATTACAGAGCTTCTCTGCAAGGAACCCACATTGGGGTTCTTAGCTCAGGGATCCTGCACTGGGAAGACGAGGTCTAGACATTTGCCTTTGAAGCCCACTGAGGCTTGCATGTGGGAGAGGCAGGGGGCTGTAGGAAACAGAGACTCCACTCTTAAAGGGTGCATGCAAATACTCACACACTCCTAGTACCAGTGCAGAGGCAGTAATTTGAAAGGACCCTGGATCAGACCCACTTGCTGATGTTGGAGAGCCTCCCAGAGAGGTCATGGGCAACTGGGACTCTACCTGAAGATGAAGCTGCTGGCAGCAGCCATTTTGAGGAGTTCATTCTGCCACAAGGACACTAACAAGGGCCATTTTGGAGTCCTCCCTCTAGCCAACTAGCACCAGGGATTTACCCACCCACCAGTAGGCCAGCACCAACCCCAGGCCCCCCACAGCCTCTATAGCTGGCCACCCTAACCCAGCCCCACCTAACAGTAGGCCAAGACCAGCCCCAGGTCCCTGCCGGGCCTCACAGCCAGCCACCTTGGGACATGGCCCCAGCCACCGGTGGGCTAGCAGCCTCAACAGAAGGCAGGGCCTGGAAGCCAACTGGCCCAGGGGCCAGCCCTGCCTACCAGGGTACCCACAGTAATCAGCCCTACCGTAACAGAAAGACCAATGCAGCCCACATAGGAGGCACCCCTAGAGCATATAGCTCTGGTGACCAGAGTGCAGTATGCTGCTTGGCCCTATAAGATGTCTCTTACATAAGGCCACTTCTCCAAGACTGGGAAACATAACTGACCTACTTAATACATAGAAATAAACACAGAGAATTAGGGAAAATGAGGAGACAGAGGAATATGTTCCAAACAAAGGAACAGTTAAAAACCCAGAAGAACTAAGTGAAATGGAGATAGGCAATCTATCTGTTCAAAGACAAAGAGTTCAAGGTGGACTTCCCTGGTGGCGCAGTGGTTAAGAATCTGCCTGCCAATGCAGGGGACACGGGTTCGAGCCCTGCTCCGGGAAGATCCCACATGCTGCAGAGCAACTAAGCCCGTGCGCCACAACTACAGAGCCTGCACGCTAGAGCCCATGAGCCACAACTACTGAGCCTGCGTGCCACAACTATTGAAGCCCACGTGCCTCGAGCCCATGCTCTGCAACAAGAGAAGCCACCGCAATGAGAAACCCGCACACAACAACAAAGAGTAGCCCCTGCTCGCCGCAACTAGAGAAAGCCCACCCACAGTAATGAAGACCCAAAGCAGACATAAATAAATAAATAAACAAACAAACAAATAAATAAATAAATTTATATTAAAAAAAAGAGTTCAAAGTAATGATTATAAAAATACTCAGTGAATTCGGAAAAAGAATGGATGAACACAATAAGTTTAACAAACAGAAAATATAAAGAAGAACTAAACAGAACTAAAGAATACAAAAATGAAATAAAAAATACGCTAGAATGAATCAACAGTAAATTAGATGATACAGAAGAACAGATCAGTGAACTGCAAGACCAAGTGGTGGAATCCAAATTGGAAAGGAAAAATTAAAAATGTCACTATTTGCAGATGACATGATACTATATACAGAAAATCCTAAAGGCACCATCAAAAAAGCCATTAGAACTAATAAATGAATTCAGTAAAATTTCAGGATACAAAATTAATGTACAGAAATCTGTTAAGTTTCTCTAGCTTGTCAATGAACTATCAGAAAGAGAAGTTAATAAAACAATCCCATTTACAATTGCATCAAAAAGAATAAAATGCCTAGGAATAAATCTAACACAGGAGGTAAAAGACCTGTACTTGGAAAAGACACTGATGAAATAAAATGAAGACTATAGAAGCAAATGGAAAGATATACAAAACATGTGGATTGGAAGAATTAATATTGTTAAAAAAGACTGTACTACCCAAGGCAATCTACAAATTCATTGCAATCCTTATCAAAATACTAATGGTGTTTTTCACAGAACTAGAATAAATAATTCTAAAATTTGTTTGGAAACACAAAAAACCCGGAATAACCAAAGCAATCTTGAGAAAGAAGAGCAAAGCAGGAGGTATCATGCTCTCTGATTTTAAACTATACTATCAAATTATAGTAATCTAAATAGAGTAGTATTGGCACAGTACTATATTTACATAGATTAATGGGACAAAATAAAGAGCCCAGAAATGAACCCATACTTACGTGGTCAATTAATCATTGACAAAGAAGACAAGAATATACAATGGGGAAAAGACAGTCTCTTCAATAAATGGTGTTGAAAAAACTAGGCAGATACATGCCAAAGAATCAAATTGGACTACTTTCTCACACCATATACAAACAAAAACTCAAAATGGATTAAAGACTTAAATGTAAGACCTGAAACTATAAAACTCCTAGAAGAAAGCGTAGGCAGTAAGCTCTTTGACATCAGTCTAGCATTTTTTTTTTTTTTTTGATATGTCTCCTCAGGTACGGGAAACAAAAGCAAAAATAAAGAAATAAGACTACATCAAACTAAAATGTTTTTGCACAGTGAAGGAAACTATTAAGAAAATGAAAAGGCAGCCTCCTGAATTGAAGAAGATATTTGCAAGCAATGTATCTGCTAAGGGATTAATATCCAAAATATACAATGAACTCATACAACACAACATCAAACAAACAAACAACCTGCTTACAAAATAGACGGAGGGAACTGAATAGACATTTTTCCAAAGAAGATGTACAGATCACCAACAGACACATGAAAAGATCCTCAACATCTCTAATCATCAGGGAAATGCAAATCAAAACCACAATGAGATGTCACCTCACACCTGTCAGAATGGCTATTATAAAAAAAACAGCAAATAACAAGTATTGTCAACTATGGAAAAAAGGAAATGCACTGTTTGTGCAATTATAACTTGGTGCAGCCACTATGGAAAACAGTATTGAGGTTCCTCAAAAATTTTTAAATAGAACTTCCATATGATCCAGCAATTTCTTTTCTGGGTATTTACCCAAAGAAAACAAAAATACTAATTTGAAAAGATATATGAACTCCAATGTTCATTGCAGCATTATTTACAGTAGACAAGATATGGAAGTAACCTAAGTGTCAAAAAACAGACAAATGGTTAAAGATGTGTTATATATATACAATGGAGTATTACTCAACCATAAAAGAAAATGAACTCTTGCCATTTGTGATAACATGGGTGGATCTAGTGTGTATCACGCTAAGTGAAATAAGTCAGAGAAAGACAAATACCACATGCTCTCACTTGTGGAGTCTAAAAAACAAAACAAACAAACAGAACAAAATGAAAACAGACTCATAGATACAGAAAACAAATGAGCAGTTGCCAGAAGGAAGGAGGTTAAGGGTGGGGAAATGGAGAAAGGGAATTAAGAAGTACAGACCTCCAGTTATATAATAAATAAGTCATGGGGATGTAATATACAGCATAAGGAATATGGACAATAATATTGTAAATACTTTGTATGCAGACAATGGTTACTAGACTAATTGTGGTGATCATTTCATAATGTATGTCAATGTCAAATCATTATGTAGTACACCTGAAACTAACATAATATTGTACATCAACTATATTTCAATAAAAAATAAAGTACACAAAATCTTACTGTTAACTATACAGTTGAATGTTTTTATAGATCCTGGATATAAAGGGAAAAATAAGGCCCACCATGAAAAACAAGTTTAAAAGTTGTTGTATTAGCTAAGATTCAGAAGATGTTAAATGTTCCACTCAGACGTTTTACTCTGGAATGTGTTCTTGATTTATAGCAGAAACTATCCTTTTTTTAAAAATGAAAGTGAAATACAATTTGCCATTCTCATAAATATTTTTCTTGGCATGTCCACTATTACTTATTTTTATGAAACTTAAGAATTTCAACTAAATTAACATAGTTACATGCAGGGTTTTTTTTTTAATTTATTTTTGGCTGTGTTGGATCTTCGTTGCTGCACACGGGCTTTCTCTAGTTGCAGTGAGCGGGGGCTACTCTTCGTTTTGGTACGCAGGCTTCTCACTGCAGTGGCTTCTCTTGTTGTGGAGCACGGGCTCTAGGTGCATGGACTTCAGTAGTTGCAGCACGCAGGCTCATTAGTTGCGGCGCGCGGGCTCAAGGGCACACGGGCTTCAGTAGTTGTGGCACGTGGGCTCAGTAGTTGTGGCTCACGGGCTCTAGAGTGCAGGCTCAGTAGTTGTGGCACACGGGCTTAGTTGCTCCGCCTCATGTGGGATCTTCCTGGACCAGGGCTCGAACCCTTGTCCCGTGCATTGGCAGGCAGATATTTAACCACTGCGCCACCTGGGAAGTTCCACATGCAGGTTTCTTTTTGCCATGAAAACTTCTTTGCCACTATCAATAGAAAATCCACTGAATGGGCTAAATATTATGTCCTGTCAATGAACACTATGTGAATTCATTTTCTCACTATGCCTGGAAGTCTACAGGCAAGGTACTGAAATGTTTGACATTGTGGATATCAGTACAGTCAGCCCAAGATAAAACTGATTTCTAAAAATCAAGCCAGCAAAGAATAGGTTCATAAGCCATAAGTCACCTGCTCTGCTTTCAGCACTGGACTCTACTGGCTCAGAGCTTCTCTTGAAATGTACGTGTAGGTCACTGATATACCAGAATACAAGAAGATCAAAGTGCAATGATACATTCTATCGCTTTGGGATCTATCTTGAATTGGAGTTGTGCAGTATTATATTAAAAATTTCAGCCTCAAGAAATAATTTAATTCAGAGAACATTAGGATTCATTTTACCATTATCTGTTCCTCTTATGAAAGAGAAATAAAACAATAAAATTGCTTGATGGCTCTCTGGTTGTTGCTTTATTTCAACAAAGGAGATAATATGGGCACTAAGTTAATGGACTGAGGGAAAACTTTGTAGGACATTATGCTACATATGTCATAGAAAATCTTTACTATGTCTTAAAATAGAATCTGTTAATCAACATCATCACTGGTTTGTTCAAAATAAAATAGGTTAATTTCCAGTGATTTTTCCCAACCCCTAACAAGGTCTTGGGCTTGAGACCAACTTGGAACTGTTCTTCAGGAAGGCTAAGATGTAAAAGGAGTACCTCTGAGAGCCTAGGTCTTACTCTGGAAGTTCTCTGATATTATACAAAACTAAGAAAGAAAGGCAAGAGGAGAGAAGACAGAGAAGCTGAGGTTTCAAATTGAAACAGGCTGGGTTGTGTATCAATCTGAAGGCACAAAAATGCACAGCAGGCCTGTGGCCTCAGGGTGGCAGAGAGAGCAGAGTAAGGAGAAAGCCTTAGGACGTAGGCTCCGTGGAGGAAGAGACTCATCATCTGCTTCGCCCTGTGCCTAGAATAATGCCTGGATGTTATATTGAATAGATGCTCAATTCATATTGATTAAATAATAAATGGTTGGCTGAATAAAGGAATTCACAAAAGGTGAACTTGTACAATCCAGTACACAAAATAGATGTCCCTTTCACATCATCTTCAGTGTGTGCTGCATAAAACGGCTTTTAAAAGTATCTGACTACACCACAGTGGAAATACGCTCCTAAAAGGAGTAAACACAAGAAGTTACGCTGTGCAAAAGGCCTTCCCCTTCGTATTTCATTGTAATCATTCTCTCCATTATTATCATAGTAATTAAGCTCACATTAAGTATAGCATCTCTCTTTTTCCCCTGCTGCTTAAGCATACCATGTTTTTTCTTTTTTATTAAGAAAAACTCCAGAAATAATACCAAGTAAAATTGAATGTATAATATTAAGAATAATATTTTCCATCTACTATTTTCTAAACTTGGAAAATGTGCTATTGGCAAGATCAAACTCCTCCCCCTAATATTTGACACTCTCTACCCTTACCTGACCCCACTTTATGAACTCAGTCTCCTGTCTTCCCATGTATCCATCACCCCAATTAAACTGACCTTCTCTCTTGTCTCATGCCATTTTGTTTCCCAGATTTTGGTTATGTTTATCCCCGTATTGGGGTACTATCCCCCTTTCCTATGAGTTGCTCCTCTTACTTTTCAAGTTCTAGTTCTTGTTCAAGTTGTAATGTTCCTTAAACTTTTATCTGCTTAGTTATTTTTCACAAAGTTTGATTGCATTTATAATTTTTAGAACAAAGTCAGTGTTTTAGGTACTCTGCATAGGTTTTTCATGATAGGCATTCGATAAATATTGGTGATTTTTCTTTTTCTGGCTGTAGTTTTCCGAGTCAGTATTAATTTACATTTAAAGGCAACATTTAAAGGCAACCATAGCCTAAAATGCTAGATAGAATGCCATGAGTAGGTGATATGCCACACGTTTTACATGAGCACAATTATGTGACACAATCTTCTCCAACCTTCTGAATTAGGAGCATATGAATATGATTTGCAGCCAATTAGTTTAGTTTTTTTCCAATGTAGAATATCATTATTTCTTAATTTCATCAGTCTTGTATTTTTCTTTGATTTCTCTTTCTGCCCAATGATTAGTATATTAGTCACAACAGGTCAGAAATAAAAGTCTTTACTTGAGTTTATGAACTTTACAATGACTTTTTCAGAAGCAACATCTGGCTATAAGATGGACTTTACAGACAGCTGCAGTGGACGCTGGGCAAGTGACAGCAGGTTATCACGAGTTCAAGCTGCTGTAGGGCTCTGCTTGTACTGTGATATCCTCTTCTGTAGTTGTCTCCTGCTCTTCTTCGTCCTTCTGATAAGCTCTAAGCCATTCCTCTAATGACGATGGCTTACAATTAGAAAACACTCTCTTTGGCCAGGTGTTGTCCTATGCCCCCCAAATGTAACATTATGGCACCCATTGATAAAAGATGATTAATAGTTATAATTTATTAAGAATGTATGCTTCTGGCTTTTGGTAATAGCAGAGTAGCATATAAACTCTGGACAAACTGTAAAACACAACAGCTTGAGGTACTAAGGAGCAACCCAAAGGAGGCAGACAATGGAGGCCATATGATCCTTGAAATAAGGGTAACAAACTGGTTCAGATATATACTTGTCTGGCTTTTTTTAGGGCAATCCCCAGTCCATGTAGCATATGGGATCTAGAACTCAATCAGAGAGTAGAACTCCTTCTGTGCTGAGAAGTCAAAAGTCAGAATTCAGGGCCACCAGAGTAGCTGGGAATTGAAGGCAGAAATTCTGCAAATGAAGCAATCACCTCAAATCTGCACTTCAACTCTTAGCTAATGCCTGAACTGTACAAATGAGAAGCAAGAGTATAACGTTTCCAGTGGAAATCAAATGCAGGAAGGCTGAAAGAGCAGAACAGAGATTTCAACATCTGCCTAGTTCTGAGGGGACAGGACTTGACATTCAAGTCCTAGTAAGTTAACGGGGATTGGCGAACAGCTTGAACTTTCTATTAAAACCCCAGAAGGGCTACACATTAGAGTAAGAATCACATCTCAGAACTAACTGAAATAGATCCATCCCAACAAAGCTCAAAATCAGAACCAAATATTGACACAATCACAGTGATCTACCAGTAATTTAACTGCCTGCTAAAAAAAGACCCTCAATACCCTTCAGAGGAAGCTGCAGAATACAGAATCTCTACAACGTATCATCATGCACAATACCCAATATAAACCTTTAACTTATTTAACGTGCATAAAAACTAAATAATTATTAAAAATTATTAAACACAGGAAAATGTGACCCATAGTCAAGAAAGATGTCAATAGAAACAGACCTACAGATCGCTCTGATGCTGAAATTGGTAGTCAGAGCTTTAAAACAATGATGATAAATATATTAACGGATCTTCAGGAAAATGGATGAAGAGATAGATAATTTCAGGAGGGATGTGGAAACTCTGATAAAAAAACAAATGCTACACTTAGAATTTTACAAAGATAATATCTGGAATTTTATAAGCATTGTTGGGATCAACAGCAGATTGAAGAATGCAGAATAAAGGATCAGAAAACTAGAAGAGAGGTGAATAGAAATTCTTAAAACTGAAGCACAGATTCCTTGATTGGTAAGGGAAATAAATATCTTTAGCCCTAGGAAACAAACCCTAAATTAAAAGGAAGACAATAATGTACATAACCTGATTATTTTCTATAATTCGAGGGATTAATAATGTACTAACATGTTCCATTGAACTAATTAACAAGTGTTAAATAACTTATTTGCAAAAAATTTTTTAAATAAACAAATAAAACTGAAGCACAGAGAGCAAAAGATTGAAAAAATTGAGCAGAACTTTAATGTTATGTGACAACATCAAGTGGTCAAACATACATGTCCTTAGAGTCTTCGAAGGAAAGAAGAGGGAGATGAGGGAGAAAAAAATATCTGAAGGAATATAAGGCAAAACTTTTCCAAATTTGATGAAAAACATTAACAAAGAGATTTTTAAAATTCACTAAAATCCCAAATAGAATAAATTGTACACCTAGGCATATTTGCTGAAAACCAAAGACATGGTCTTAAAAACAGACAGAAAAACAGACAAATTACATACAGAGAAACAACAAAAAGATACATTTGACTAGTTATTTGAAACAAAGGAAGCTGGAAATAATGGAATGACATCTTTAAAGTACTGAAAAAAAATTAAAAACCTATAAATTTACAATTCTGTATTCTATAAAAGTATCCTTCAAAAATGGAGGCAAAATAAAGAAAATTTTATGGAATGAAAATCGGTGCAGCCGCTATGGAAAAGAGTATGGAGGTTTCTCAAAAATTAAAAATAGAACTACGATATAATCCAACAATCCCATATCTGGGTATATATCCAAAGGGAATGCAAACAGGATATCAAAGAGATGTCTGCACTCCCATGTTCATTGCAGCATTATTCACAATAGCCAAGATATGGAAACAACTTAAGTGTTCATCAACGGATGAATGGATAAAGAAGATGTGTGATAAACATATATAATGGAATATAATTCAGACATGTGAAAAAAGGAAATTGTGCCATTGTCGACAACATGGATGGATCTTGAGGGTATTCTGCTAAGTGAAATAAGCCAGACAAAAGATAAATACTGCATGGTGTCAAATATATGTGGAATCTAAAAAATAGTCAAACTCTTAGAAACAGGGCAGAAAAGTATTTGCCAAGCCCTGGAGGGTAGAGGAAATAGAGAGAGGTTGGTAAAAGGATCCAAACATTCAGGACTTCCCTGGTGGTGCAGTGGTTAAGAATCTGCCTACTAATGCAGGGGACACGGGCTCGAGCCTTGGTCTGGGAAGATCCCACATGCCGTGGAACAACTACGCCCATGTGCCACAACTACCGAGCCTGCGCTCTACAGCTCACGGGCCACAACTACTGAGTCTGCATGCCACATCTACTGAAGCCCATGCGCCTAGATCCCATGCTCTGCAAAAGATAAGCCACTGCAATGAGAAACCCGTGCAACGAAGAGTAACCCCTGCTCACCGCAACTAGAGAAAACTTGCACGCAGCAACAAAGACCCAATGCAGCCAAAAATTAATTAATTAATTAATTAATTAAAAAAAAAAAAGAGAGAGAGAGAGAGAAATACCAGATGGAGATTTAGAATTATAGGAAGGAATGAGAATACCAGAAATATAAATTTGTGGATCAATATAAGAGATTATTTTTGCTCCTTTTCTAATTGTCTAATAGACAATTGACTGTTAAAACCAAAAATACTAATTTCTAGGTTATAAGTTTCTGAGAGCTCACTTAGTACGAAGCACCATCTTGAGTGTTTTACACATGCTAATTTCTATAATCCACACAATAACCTAACAAGAGGAGAAAAGTGTAGGAACTTGACCAAGGTTACAGTTAGTAGGCATTTAACATTGTAATGGTTAAAATATGGGTTCTGGAATTAATAAACCTGGATTCGAATGTTTTCTTTCCATTTACCAGCTGAGTGTACCTGAAAATTTACTTCATGCATATTTAAAACAAAATTAATTATGTTTATTTATTTTTTTATACAGCAGGTTCTTATTAGTTATCTATTTTATACATATTAGTGTATATATGTCAATCCCAATCTCCCAATTCATCCCAGCCCCGCTTTCCCCCCTTGGTGTCCATACTTTTGTTCTCTACATCTGTGTCTCTATTTCTGCCTTGCAAACCGGTTCCGCTGTACCATTTTTCTAGATTCCACATATATGTGTTAACATATGATATTTGTTTTTCTCTTTCTGACTTACTTCACTCTGTATTACAGTCTCTAGGTCCATCCACATCTCTACAAATGACCCAATTTCAAACTATTTTATGGCTGACTAATATTCCATTATACATATGTACCACACCTTCTTTATCCATTCTTCTGTCGATGGGCATTTAGGTTGCTTCCATGACCTGGCTATTGTAAATAGTGCTTCAATGAACATTGGGGTGCATGTGTCTTTTTGAACTATGGTTTTCTCTGGGTATATGCCCAGTAGTGGGATTGCTGGGTCATATGGTAATTCTATTTTTAGTTTCTTAAGGAACCTCCATACTGTTCTTCATAGTGGCTGTATCAATTTACATTCCCACCAACAGTGCAAGAGTGTTCCCTTTTCCCCACACCCTCTCCAGCATTTATTGTTTCTAGATTTTTTGATGATGGCCATTCTGACAGGGGTGAGATGATATCGCATTGTAGTTTTGATTTGCATTTCTCTAATGATTAATGATGTTGAGCATTCTTTCATGTGTTTGTTGGCAATCTGTATATCTTCTTTGGAGAAATGTCTATTTAGGTCTTCTGCCCATATTTGGATTGGGTTGTTTGTTTTTTTGTTATTGAGCTGCATGAGCTGCTTGTGAATTTTGGAGATTAATCCTTTGTCAGTTGCTTCATTTGCAAATATTTTCTCCCATTCTGAGGGTTGTCTTTTGGTCTTGTTTATGGTTTCCTTTGCTGTGCAAAAGCTTTTAAGTTTCATTAGGTCCCATTTGTTTATTTTTGTTTTTATTTCCATTTCTGTAGGAGGTGGGTCAAAAAGGATCTTGCTGTGATTTATGTCATAGAGTGTTCTGCCTATGTTTTCCTCTAAGAGTTTTAAAGTGTTTGGCCTTGCATTTAGGTCTTTAATCAATATTGAGTTTATTTTTGTGTATGGTGTTAGGGAGTGTTCTAATTTCATTCTTTTACATGTAGCTGTCCAGTTTTCCCAGCACCATGTATTGAAGAAGCTGTCTTTTCTCCTCTGTATATGCTTGCCTCCTTGATCAAAGATAAGGTGACCATATGTGCATGCGTTTATCTCTGGGCTTTCTATCCTGTTCCATTGATCTATATTTCCATTTTTGTGCCAGTACCATACTGTCTTGATTACTGTAGCTTTGTAGTATAGTTTGAAGTCAGGGAGACTGATTCTTCCAGCTCCATTTTTCGTTCTCAAGATTGCTTTGGCTATTCGGGGTCTTTTCTGTTTCCATACAAATTGTGAAGTTTTTTGTTCTAGTTCTGTGAAAAATGCCAGTGGTAGTTTGATAGAGATTGCATTGAATCTGTAGATTGCTTTGGGTAGTATAGTCATTTTCACAATGTTGATTCTTCCAATCCAAGAACATGGTATATCTCTCCATCTGTTTGTATCATCTTTAATTTCTTTCATCAGTGTCTTATAATTTTCTGCATACAGGTCTTTTGTCTCCTTAGGTAGGTTTATTCCTAGGTATTTTATTCTTTTTGTTGCAATGGTAAATGGAAGTGTCTTCTTAATTTCACTTTCAGATTTTTCATCATTAGTATACAGGAATGCAAGAGATTTCTGTGCATTAATTTTGTATCCTGCTACTTTACCAAATTCATTGATTAGCTCTAGTAGTTTTCTGGTAGCATCTTTAGGATCCTCTATGTATAGTATCATGTCATCTGCAAACAGTGACAGCTTTACTTCTTCTTTTCCGATTTGGATTTCTTTTATTTCTTTTTCTTCTCTGATTGCTGTAGCTAAAACTTCCAAAACTATTCCAACACTATTATGCTGAATAATAGTGGTGAGAGTTGGCAACCTTGTCTTGTTCCTGATCTTAGTGGAAATGGTTTCAGTTTTTCACCATTGAGGATGATGTTGGCTGTGGGATGGTTATATATGGCCTTTATTATGTTGAGGAAAGTTCCCTCTATGCCTACTTTCTGCAGGACTTTTATCATAAATGGGTGTTGAATTTTGTCGAAAGCTTTCTCTGCATCTATTGAGATGATCATATGGTTTTTCTCCTTCAATTTGTTAATATGGTGTATCACGTTGATTGATTTGCGTATATTGAAGAATCCTTGCATTCCTGGAATAAACCCCACTTGATCATGGTGTATGATCCTTTTAATGTGCTGTTGGATTCTGTTTGCTAGTATTTTGTTGAGGATTTTTGCATCTATGTTCAGCAGTCATATTGGCCTGTAGTTTTCTTTCTTTGTGACATCTTTGTCTGGTTTTGGTATCAGGGTGATGGTGGCCTCGTAGAATGAGTTGGGGAGTGTTCCTCTCTCTGCAATATTTTGGAAGAGCTTGAGAAGGATAGGTGTTAGCTCTTCTCTAAATGTTTGATAGAATTTGCCTGTGAAGCCATCTGGTCCTGGGCTTTTGTTTGTTGGAAGATATTTAAGCACAGTTTCAATTTCAGTGCTTGTGATTGGTCTGTTCATATTTTCTATTTCTTCCTGGTTCAGTCTTGGAAGGTTGTGCATTTCTAAGATTTTTTCCATTTCTTCCAGGTTGTCCATTTTATTGGCATAGAGTTGCTTGTAGTAATCTCTCATGATCGTTTGTATTTCTGCAGTGTCAGTTGTTACTTCTCCTTTTTCATTTCTAATTCTATTGATTTGAGTCTTCTCCCTTTTTTTCTTGATGAGTCTGGCTAATGGTTTATCAATTTTGTTAATCTTCTCAAAAACCAACTTTTAGTTTTATTGATCTTTGCTGTCGTTTCCTTCATTTCTTTTTCATTTATTTCTGATCTGATCTTTATGATTTCTTTCCTTCTGCTAACTTTGGGGTTTTTTTGTTCTTCTTTCTCTAATTGCTTCAGGTGCAAGGTTAGGTTGTTTATTTGAGATATTTCCTGTTTCTTAAGGCAGGATTGTATTGCTATAAACTTCCCTCTTAGAACTGCTTTTGCTGCGTCCCATAGGTTTTGGGTCGTCGTGTCTCCATTGTCATTTGTTTCTAGGTATTTTTTGATTTCTCCTTTGATTTCTTCAGTGATCATTTCCTTGTTAAGTAGTGTATTGTTTAGCCTCCATGTGTTTGTATTTTTTACAGATCTTTTCCTGTAATTGATATCTAGTCTCATAGCATTGTGGTCGGAAAAGATACTTGATACAATTTCAATTTTCTTAAATTTACCAAGGCTTGATTTGTGACCCAAGATATGATCTATCTGGGAGAATGTTCCATGAGCACTTGAGAAAAATGTGTATTCTGTTGTTTTTGGGTGGAATGTCCTATAAATGTCAATTAAGTCCATCTTGTTTAATGCATCATTTAAAGCTTGTGTTTCCTTATTTATTTTCATTTTGGATGATCTGTCCATTGGTGAAAGTGGGGTGTTAAAGTCCCCTACTATGATTGTGTTGCTGTCGATTTCCCCTTTTATGGCTGTTAGTATTTGCCTTATGTATTGAGGTGCTCCTATGTTGGGTGCATAAATATTTACAATTGCTATATCTTCTTCTTGGATTGATCCCTTGATGATTATATAGTGTCCTTCTTTGTCTCTTGTAATAGTCTTTGTTTTAAAGTCTATTTTGTCTGATATGAGAATTGCTACTCCAGCTTTCTTTTGATTTCCATTTGCATGGAATATCTTTTTCCATGCCCTCCCTTTCAGTCTGTATGTGTCTCTAGGTTTGATGTGGGTCTCTTGTAGACAGCATATATACGGGTCTTGTGTTAGTATCCATTCAGCCAGTCTGTGTCTTTTGGTGGGAGCATTTAATCCATTTACATTTAAGGTAATTATCGATATGTATGTTCCTATTCCCATTTTCTTAAATGTTTTGGGTTTGTTATTGTAGGTGTTTTCCTTCTCTTGTGTTTCCTGCCTAGAGAAGTTACTTTAGCATTTGTTGTAAAGCTCGTTTGGTGGTGCTGAACTCTCTCAGCTTTTGCTTGTCTGTAAAGGTTTTAATTTCTCCATCAAATCTGAATGAGATCCTTGCTGGGTAGAGTAATCTTGGTTGTAGGTTTTTCTCCTTCATCACTTTAAATATGTCCTGCCACTCCCTTCTGGCTTGCAGAGTTTCTGCTGAAAGATCAGCTGTTAACCTTATGGGGATTCCCTTGTGTGTTATTTGTTGTTTTTCCCTTGCTGCTTTTAATATGTTTTCTTTATATTTAATTTTTGATAGTTTGATTAATATGTGTCTTGGTGTGTTTCTCCTTGGATTTATCCTGTATGGATAAATCTGTGCTTCCAGGACTTGATTAACTATTTCCTTTCCCGTATTAGGGAAGTTTTCAACTATAATCTCTTCAAATATCTTCTCAGTCCCTTTCTTTTTCTCTTCTTCTTCTGGGACCTCTATAATTCGAATGTTGGTGCGTTTAATGTTGTCCCAGAGGTCTCTGAGACTGTCCTCAGTTCTTTTCATTCTTTTTTCTTTATTCTGTTCTGCAGTAGTTATTTCCACTATTTTATCTTCCAGGTCACTTATCCGTTCTTCTGCCTCAGTTATTCTGCTATTGATCCCTTCTAGAGTATTTTAAATTTCATTTATTGTGTTGTTCATCATTGCTTGGTTCCTCTTTAGTTCTTCTACGTCCTTGTTAAATGTTTCTTGCACTTTGTCTATTCTATTTCCAAGATTTTGGATCATCTTTACTATCATTATTCTGAATTCTTTTTCAGCTAGACTGCCTATTTCCTCTTCATTTGTTAAGTCTGGTGTGTTTTTACCTTGCTCCTTCATCTGCTGTGTGTTTTTCTGTCTTCTCATTTTGCTTATCTTACTGTTTTTGGGGTCTCCTTTTCACAGGCTGCAGGTCCGTATTTCCCGTTGTTTTTGGTGTCTGTCCCCAGTGTCTAAACTTGGTTCAGTGGGTTGTGTAGGCTTCCTGGTGGAGGGGACTAGTGCCTGTGTTCTGGTGGATGAGGCTGGATCTTGTCTTTCTGGTGGGCACGTCCACGTCTGGTGGTGTGTTTTGGGGTGTCTGTGGCCTTATTATGATTTTAGGCAGCCTCTCTGCTAATGGATGGGGCTGTGTTCCTGTCTTGCTAGTTGTTTGGCATAGGGTGTCCAGCACTGTAGCTTGCTGGTCGTTGAGTGAAGCTGGGTCTTGGTGTTGAGATGGAGATCTCTGGGAGATTTTCGCCGTTTGGTATTACGTGGAGCTGGGAGGTCTCTTGTGGACCAGTGTCCTGAACTTGGCTCTCCCACCTCAGAGGCACAGCCCTGACGCCTGGCTGGAGCACCAAGAGCCTGTCGTCCACACGGCTCAGAATAAAAGGGAGAAAAAATAGAAAGAAAGAAAGAAAGAAAGAGGATAAAATAAAATAAAGATAAAATAAAATAAAGTTATTAAAATAAAAAATAAAAAATAATTATTATGGAAAAAAAATTGTTTTAAGTAAAAAAAAAAAAAAAAAAAAACGGACGGACAGAACCCTAGGACAAATAGTGAAAGCAAAGCTATACAGACAAAATCTCACACAGAAGCATAAACATACACACTCACAAAAAGAGGGAAAGGGGAAAAAATAATATATCTTGCTCCCAAAGTCCACCTCCTCAATTTGGGATGATTCGTTGTCTATTCAGGTATTCCACAGATGCAGGTACATCAAGTTGTTTGTGGAGCTTTAATCCACTGCTTCTGAGGCTGCTGGGAGAGATTTCCCTTTCTCTTCTTTGTTTGCACAGCTCCTGGGTTTCAGCTTTGGATTTGGCTCTGCCCCTGCGTGTAGGTCGCCTGAGGGCGTCTGTTCTTCGCTCACACAAGACGGGGTTAAAGGAGCAGCTGCTTCCGGGGCTCTGGCTCACTCAGGCCTGGGGAGGGAGGGGTACGGATGCGGGGCGAACCTGCGGGGCAGAGGCCGGCGTGACGTTGCAGCAGCCTGAGGCGCGCCATGCGTTCTCCCGGGGAAGTTGTCCCTGGATCACGGGAGCCTGGCCGTGGCGGGCTGCACAGGCACCCGGGAGGGGCGGTGTGGAGAGTGACCTGTGCTTGCACACAGGCTTCTTGGTGGCGGCAGCAGCAGCCTTAGCGTCTCATGCCCGTCTCTGGGGTCCGCGCTGATAGCCGCGGCTCACGCCCGTCTCTGGAGCTCGTTTAGGCGGCACTCTGAATCCCCTCTCCTCGCGCACCCTGAAACAAAGAGGCAAGAAAAAGTCTCTTGCCTCTTCGGCAGCTCCAGACTTTTTCCAGGACTCCCTCCCGGCTAGCTGTGCCACACTAGCCCCTTCAGGCTGTGTTCACGCCGCCAACCCCAGTCCTCTCCCTGGGATCCGACTGAAGCCCGAGCCTCAGCTCCCAGCCCCCGCCCGCCCCGGCGGGTGAGCAGACAAGCCTCTCGGGCTGGTGAGTGCTGCTCGGCACCGATCCTCTGTGCGGGAATCTCTCCGCTTTGCCCTCCGCACCCCTGTGGCTGCGCTCTCCTCCGTGGCTCCGAAGCTTCCCCCCTCCGCCACCCACAGTCTCCGCCCGCGAAGGGCCTTCCTAGTGTGTGGACACCTTTCCTCCTTCACAGCTCCCTCCCACTGGTGCAGGTCCCGTCCCTATTCTTTTGTCTCTGTTATTTCTTTTTTCTTTTGCCCTACCCAAGTACGTGGGGATTTTCTTGCCTTTTGGGAGGTCTGAGGTGTTCTGCCAGCGTTCAGTGGGTGTTCTATAGGAGCAGTTCCACGTGTAGATGTATTTCTGATGTATCTGTGGGGAGGAAGGTGATCTCCGCATCTTACTCTTCCGCCATCTTCTCCTTTCTCCTGGAGTGTACTTTTAAAGGAAGAATGAGAAAGAAAGAAAGAGAAAGCAACATTTTGGTAGGAAAATCTTTCTGTCCCTTCCAGTGGGGATAGAAAGCACTGATATTGCTGCAAGTGTGAGTCTGAATGTTCTACTTAGTTCATCTTGCTGTGAACAGAACTAGAAAACTCAAGACAGTGTCATAAACTCTGGCTTACCCAGTGTAGAGTGGGCTTCAGGGTGAAACCTAAAAATGAATGAATCTTCCTTGCTTTTTTTTTTTTTTAAGTAATAAAGAAAAATCAAGCAACATCCTAGGATGAGAGTTAAATGACATGCAACATTTTAACAGAGATTTGAAGACCTGGAAGACGGACAATGGCAAGTTCAGCCTGCTAATGACTCACACCTGTGGCTGAGGACAGTACGTGCTCCTTGCTTGATTCTCAGTGTGAGAGGAGCTTGATTGGAGATCCTGATGACTTGAAAGATCACCTTCCTCCCTGGGCATGTTTCTCACCTATTATGGTTCACCCTGAACTGGACTCTCTAGACCCCAGGACAGGGACCCCTTACAACCTCTTCCCCTTCCTGTGCCTTCCAGCCCACACCCGGATTTGAGGAACTGCAGGAAGAGAGCTCTGTCTTGAAAAATCCTCACTTTTGGTAAGGCCTGATGACCTTCGAAGTCTGTCCAGTTAGTTGTCTCATTGACTATCAAGCTTTAATCTCTCTTTGGTTGGATTTTGACTAAAGCTAAGATCTTTAAAAATATATGTTCAAGTGGTTAGGAGTGTGCTAAGTAATTGGGTACATTCTTACAAACATAATGGGTAATGGCAATAATGATTAATCTGCGAAGGAAAATGTGGAATAATTTTTATTTGCTCTCAGTATAACTGTCTGATGTTAGGATTTGGCATTTCCTTGTGGGAACCCAATTACGGTGATGTGCTGCCAAGATAAGGAAGCAGGAAATAAGTACCACACCCCAGTAAGACTATATGGAGGCTTTAAAAAATATTTTAAAAAATAGCTTGTCTGCTGACAGGATCATTTGAACTTAAGGAATATTTCCTAACCCTACTGCCGTGAGGTGTTAGTTTACAAATTTCTGTGACTATTATTCTGACAGTACTGCCATTTCTCTCTTTTGGGATTTCCTGAATCCTGTCCCTGGCTCTGCTGTGGGAGGGGAGATAGTTTCAATGAGTCCCGCCAAGTTGATTTGAATCAAGGTCACAATTGTGTAAAGAGCTCCAGTCCTTGCCTTTCTACACACTTCCCTAGAAAAGCCTCTCTTATTTGGTACTTGTGATTTTCTTTCAGTACTCTCTTAGCACTACGACAAGAAGGGATTTTCTATTTTTGCCGAAACATCACTTATAATTTTGAGGTAATGTCCCTGTTAAAGTCACAATTACTAGTCTCTAAACTGGTAGAGAAATGATATCCTGAATCTCAATGGATAGTAACCCATCCTCTAACATATGCAAATCACAGATATAGGTCAAGGGGAAAAATTATTTCTGAACTTCCCATTACCAGTGGGAATGAGAATATATCCCATTCCCTTGAGATATATATATATATATATATATATATATATATATATATCATATATACATATATACACATATATATGTATATATATATCATATATACATATATATATATATACCAAAATTATATTCTAAAATTCTGGAGGGTCTCCAAGGACTGCTTTGCAGCTTCCTATTCTCAGGTGTACACCTTTGTAACTGTAACAGATCTAAAAGTACTAGGTAATTTGAATGCTGGTTACCCAAGGAAGGCACATATCTTTTTTTGATCAAAACTTGTTATAATTTTGTGAATAGAGTAAGAAAAGATGTCATAGAATTCTGATAAAATGGGAGAAAGAAGTGGAACATAGGGGTTAAATGTAATTCTCTTATATAAATATAAATGAAGGTCTATCTTATCTATTGGGTCTTGATAGTAAGTCAGTATCATGCAGGGTCCTGTTTTGCTTAACTGGACAAAACATATAGGTCAGCATAGAGCCTCTCCTGTGGCTGCTCCGTGAATGTATTCACTTACTAGATACTTTGAACACACATTATATGTGAAGGTGTAGGGAATACAGAGATAAAAGTGATAGGGTCTTTGTCCCCAATAAAAACTTAAAAATCTATTAAAGTTGTAGGGTAAATAACGATAATAAGGTTGTTTTTTGTTTTTAATAAATTTATTCATTTATTTATTTTTGACTGCATTGGGTCTTGCTGCACGCGGGCTTCCTCTAGTTGCAGCGAGCAGGGGTTACTCTTCCTAGAGGTGTGCGGGCTTCTCACTGTGGTGGCTTCTCGTGTTGTGGAGCACTGGCTCTAGGTGCACAGGCTTCAGTAGTTGTGGCATGCAGGCTCAGTAGTTGTGACTCGCGGGCTCTAGAGCGCAGGCTCAGTAGTTGTGGCGCACGGGCTTAGTAGCTCCAAGGCATGTGGGATCTTCCCAGACCAGGGCTTGAACCCATGTCCCCTGTATTGGCAGGCAGATTCTTAACCACTGCACCACCAGGGAAGTCCCGATAGTAAGGTTTTGATTACAACGCAGTACCAAGTCTGAGCCCTGCCTCAACTTTCATAAGCTATCCTTCATAGAAATGCATTAATCAGGCAATATTGTTTGGAGGTAGAATTTTCAGGGCCAATGTTCCTAGACCTCAGCTCCCACAAGAGGCTTTGGTTTAGGCTTCTTTCTGGTTGCAAACACACCGAGGCAGGTCTCCTTAGTGAGGATATCAACGTTACGTATAATCAGTGCCACTATGGTTATGCTCATCAGTGTGTCATTAGCACTCATCAGACTGTGTTCCTATGAACAGTTTCATAGTAATCAGGGTTCTGTTACTACTCGTCATCTCAATGGGGCTCTGAGAGGCAAGACTGCTGTGACAGTGGGGTACAAGAGACATAGCTACATAAGAAGTGGCTTAAACTGGCTACCACAGCAGATGGCTATCTGGGGAGATTAAACGAGCAGGGCTGTAATCTGTTTTAGGAAAAGATTATTATTTTTTAGTCCATTATAACCTGCAAAACTATTGTGGCTGAGTAAATATCACACAACCATCAATTCTGGAAGGCTGTTGTAATTCTGTTTGGTTAAATGTGTTGGCAAAGCAGATGTAACAGGTAGCCAAGGAGACCCACTCCATAGACAGAATAAATAACATTTATTTTTGCTGGAAAAGATACATAATATTATATTGTAATTATAGGTCTTTAATCACCCCAGAAAAAATTTTAGATGCTGTTGGAGAGAAGACAAGGGCAATCTTCAGGTCCTTTTAAAGAGCAAGACAGCATGTAGCCTGAAGATCATGGGGTTTGGATTCAGAAAGTGGTTCTGTTTCATCCCAACATTGTGACCTTAAGCAAGCTACTAAACCTCATTTTATTCATCTGTAAAATGGGGCTAATGGTATCTTACAGGTTTTTTATAAGGGTTAAAGATAATATATGTAGAATGACTAACTACAGTTATTATCTGCTTACTCACACCCAGGTATACTAGCTAGTATTCATTAGCTATTACTGTTTTTTATATTAACTGTATACGAACTACGTTCTAATCCAGTCAGTCCCTATCCCGAGGCTTACAAACATACACAATCATCAAAAACAAGCAAAGACACTAAAAAAAAAAACAACAACCATAAACACTGGCTTTAAGCATCTTTTCAGGTGAAGGTATCTTCCTATAAATCTTCCATGTTTTTTCTTTTTTTAGGCTGCCATTCCTCAACCTCAAGAGAGAATGGAAGAAAGGAAAGGAGGAAGGAAGGAAGAAAGGAGGGAAGGAGGGAGGGAGGGAGGGAGAAAGGAAGGGAGAAAGAAAGAGAGAAAGAAAGAAAGAAAGAAAGAAAGAAAGGAAGGAAGGAAGGAAGGAAGGAAGGAAGGAAGGAAGGGGGGAGGAAGGAAGGAAGAAAGAAAGACAGAAAGAAGGAAAAAAAGAATGAAAGAAAGAAAGAAAGAAAGAAAGAAAGAAAAAGAAAGATGGAAGGAAAGAAACTCTATCTTTTTGGGAATGAAGACTAAGAAGCCTTAAATTCAATGAGAGATAGTCAGATTAAAGAGTTTGTTATGGAATATATCTCTTCCTTTTTTAAGATAGCAGAGTATTTAGAGATCTATCTAAATAAGCAATCTCAAGAAGAGTTTATATTCAATTATGACAATATTCCCATGTGATATTTTATAATATTTCTCTAAATGGGGTAGTCTTTGCCCTGGTTTGCCTGTGACACTTCTAGTCTATTCCTGTTATTCTGGCTTAATCATTAACAGTCTCAACCATCCTTTCACTCTTAAAGGTATCCTAGTTTGGACAATAAGTACAGTCATCTTAAGCAAAGCATTTTATACTTGAATTTTCCCGGGAACTCAGGTTAGATGACATACAATAGAAGGTATTGAATATTTTACCTACAACCTGTGTAAGTTATACAAATTGACACCTAGACTGCGAAATGTTTTCACAGGAAACTTTCAAGGTAACATTTTATTATTGAGTCATAATATAGCGAAAGAGATGAAGCAAAAAAGAAAGATTTATAGGATTGAGAGGACCAAAGCAAATTGAAATCTATACCAGGTCACTAGTGACCAGGGCAATAGGGAGAACTTGGACATAAAGTGTATTTTGACCATGCCCTGGACGTTTTGAAAGCTCCTTCCTAAAGTGATAAGAAAGGTGAGAGGTATTTATTTGAATTGACTACAAAGTGATATTTAAAAATCTAAATACTATGCAATTTTTTTTCAAAAACACAGAGTTCAAAATTTAGTTCATTTTTTGAGCATTTTGAATCCCAAAATCTTATACTTTGGAGATGAATTCATTGCACAGAATTAAAGAATAATGTGACATGTAAAATATCCAGTGTCTAGACTGCTCTTCCTTTTCCCTCCCATCATGTCTCTTTACAGTGTATCTACAAAATTTATAATATTTCCAAGAAGGAGAGGAAAACTGGGATTATGCTTTGCCTGATAAAAACTGAGATTTCTGGATTAATTCTAGAAAAAATTTTGTGAGAAAATTCAAATCTATTATTTTTTATAACTTAAATAAGCTATGGAAATAGTAACTAAGTTAATTTAAACATTAGTTTATGAAGTGTGAATATACCAATTTTTGTTAGATGTCAGTGTATCACCTTAGATTTTAAATACTGTGCTTTTCAATATTATTTATTTACCCAGGCTTACCACTACTGAACTTATTACTCAACAAGAAAAACAAAATGGATATCTTGGCATGGAACAAAGACAGATGGAAAGAACAGATAGTTCTCAATGTCAAATACCAGATATAGGTTACTTTAAGTCTAACGAGTTCTAGGAAATTATAATCACAAAGTAATTGTGAAATACAGATTTTTGGTCTTTCATCAACTTGCCATAAGTAAATCCCCATAAGAAAAAATTTCTGTAAAGTCTGTGCTTAAAAGCTATTCAGCCTGAATCTGCTAATAACCCAGAGACATTTCTGTCATTAATCTATTAATATTTTCTATTGCTGTGTATAAAGAGGTTAGTGCATATTTCTTTTTTTTTTTAATTTTTATTTATTTATTTTATTTTTAGCTGTGTTGGGTCTTCGTTTCTGTACGAGGGCTTTCTCTTGTTGCGGTGAGCGGGGGCCACTCTTCATCGCGGTGCACGGGCCCCTCACTATCGCGGTCTCTCTTGTTGCGCAGCACAGGCTCCAGACGCGCAGGCTCAGTAATTGTGGCTCACGGGCCTAGTTGCTCCGCGGCATGTGGGATCTTCCCAGACCAGGGCTCGAACCCGTGTCCCCTGCATTGGCAGGCAGATTCTCAACCACTGCGCCACCAGGGAAGCCCTTCTTTTTTTTTTTTTAATTGAACTATATTTGATTTACAATATTGTGTTAGTTTCAGGTGTACAGCTTCAGATTCTTTTCCATTATAGGTTATTGCAAGATATTGAATATAGTTCCCTGTGCTATGCAGTAAATCCTTGTTTATCTATTTCATTTATAGCAGTGTATATCTGTTAATCCCATATTCCTAATTTATTCCTGCCCCCTCCCTTTCCCTTTTGGCAACCATAAGTTTGTTTTCTATGTCTGTTAGAAGGCCTTTGTGAAAATGACACCTAAAGGCAGAAATCATTATGAAAAAGATTTCTAGATTTGACTACATAAGAATGAAATTTTCTACAGAACAAAACCCACCATAAACAAAATCTAGTGACAGAATATGTAAAATATGTGGTGGACAGAAGTTTTCATCTGTTTTCTCGCAAATCAACAAAATTGTCTCCCACAGAAAAATGGGCAAAGATTTGAAAAGAGAATTTACATCATAAGACATACAAAAAAACAAATAAAAAAAGATATTCAAACATTTTTTTCAATATAACGATTTATTTACAAAGACCTTGCTTTGATTGTAAACAAATGTGTGCAAATAGTTGGATGTAATTTTGTTAACTATTTAGTATCGGGAGGCAATGCACTCCATCAAGGCAGTGGAGTTGTTCCCTTTAGGAACAACTTCTACTTGAATTTACAATTAAGTAATGGGAACTAGGAAGGAAATTATTTCTTTAAATCAAAGGTCACTTCCGTCATTCTTCTGTAACAGTTACAGTGAGCCCATACTCTACCCGAATTAAGGCTCCCTGAACCCGGGAAAAGTCTGGATTCCAGGCAGTGGCTGGGGTGAAGTTCCCAGAGCTGGAGTTCCTGTGGGGTATTGTCTCTCCTATGTCAGGGTAGGACTGGGTGATCAGCCTCAACAGCTCTCATTTTCTACTCCCTCTGCTGTAAAATGCTGGCTAATGTGTAGAGTCATTGGGCATCCATAAGGGGACATTGGGCTGATAGCAGATACAAAGGTTGCCTCTTCCAGCGTCCACTCCGATCACCTCTAGCTTACTCCTGTACTATACATAGTCTGGAAAGCTAAATTACGTTTCTTGGTGTCCTTTGCAGCTAGGGTGCTAGAATGTAATGCGGTTCTGGTTCGAGCTAGAGGATCACTTACAGGAGTCCCTGAGTTGGAAGTGAGCAATGTGAGGCAGCAGCCATGTGCAGGGGGATGAGATCTTCTGGCAGATGCATCTGGTTCTTCTGGGGCTGCTGTGGCAGTTTCAGGCAACCAGTTCCTAATTTCACAAGTGCCAAAGAATAGGAAGCAGCAGCCATGGTGCTTCTGTTAGAACCATACTAAGCCAGTGGTTTCACTGATTAAGTAACAATGAAAGAAAGAAAAGAAATTCAAATTAAGTAACAGTGCGATAGAATGCTTTCACCTAGAAGACTGAGAAAGGATGTTTAGAGTGAGAATGTCTTTAACTGATGAAGATCAAGGAAACAAGTCACTTCTATACATTGTTGGGGAACATGTACGTCAGTAAAACTTTGCTAGAGAGAATATGACAACATGTCTTAAAGGCCTTAGTGATGTACAAGTCATTTCACATAGAGATTCCCCTTCTAAGGATTATTCCTTAGGAATTGTTTGGAGAAAAGCACAGGGTATTATATATAAAGATACCTGTCACAGGGATTCACACATCGGCAGAAAATAGAAAAAGTCAATTGTCTATCAATACTGAATTAGTTAAATAAATAGGATATATTATAGATGGGACAATATTCATTCATTTAGGATATAAATTTATATTTATTGATATAGAAAAGGCCGATACACATTTTTATTTCATTCTTTATTTCATTACTAAAGTCTTTTAATTATTTGTCATTTCTTTTTTTATTGAAGTATAGTTACTTTACAATGTTGTGTTAGTTTCAAGTGTACAGCAAAGTGATTCAGTTATACACATATATATATTATTTTTCAGATTCTTTTCCATTGTAGGTTATTACAAGATATTGCATATAGTTCCCTGTGCTATAAGTAGGTCCTTAATTGTTCACCTATTTTTTATATAGTAGTGTGTGTATGTTAATCCCAAACTCCTAATTTATCTCCCACTATATACCCTTTGGTAACTATAAGTTTGTTTTCTATGTCTGTGAGTCTACTTCTGTTCTGTAAATAAGTTCATTTGTATCATTTTTTCAGATTCCATGTATAAGTGATATCATATGGTATTTATCTTTCTCTATCTGACTTACTTTCACTTAATATGATAATCTCTAGGTCCATCCATGTTGCCGCAGGTGGCATTATTTCATTCTTTTTTATGGCTAAGTAATGTTCCATTGTGTATACGTACCACGTTTTCTTTTTCCATTCATCTGTCAATGGACATTTATGTTGCTTCCATGTCTTGGCTATTGTAAATAATGTTGCTATGAATATTAGGGTGCATGTACCTTTTCGAATTAGTTTTCTCCAGATATATGCCCAGGAGTGGGACTGCAGGATCATATGGTAACTCTATTTTTAGTTTTTTAAGGAACCTCCATACTGTTCTCCACAATGGCTGTACCAATTTACATTCCCACCAACAGTGTAGGAAGGTTCCTTACAAAAAGACAAATATACATTTATTTCTAAAAAGTTAGTTACAAAAAGAATGCTTACAGTAGGATCCCATTTTTTAAAAAGAATATACATCAAAATTGTATCAGCAGTCATCTTTCAGTGATAGGATTATGTAGAATTTTATTTTCTCCTTTATATGGGATTGCATTTCCTAAATTATTTACGTTCATCATAAAAACAATAAAGGTATATTTCCCCCCACTTCCTTATTATGAAGGGGGAAATGTCATGGTAAGTAATTTCTGACCATTTTTCTATTAGGTGGGTGTGAAATTGAATTCTCTGTCCAGAAAACAGTCATATTTCTATGACTATTGAAAATCTAAATGGAAAATGTGCTTCATATGTGAAACATTCAATGATAATGGAAATTTCTACAGATGGAGGTTGTGACCTTTGCAAAAAGAAAGGTCACATGAAATGAAAAGTTGCATATGTTATGGTGAAAACGGCTCTGTGAGCAGGGCACTCCATTTGGAAGGGAGATTTCTTAATACTGCATAGTTGTGATTCTGAAGGTTGGCATCTCTTAATTTTACTCTCTGCCCCGTTTCTTCTTACTCACCAGCACAAAGTGAGCCAGATCTTGGGAACCAGGAGAAAGGGTAATTGGTGGGAATTGGGAGAGAAGGAAATGGTGACAACAATGAGAAAACCTTCCTGGCAACAGCTCAGAGGGCAATGCTATCAGGCTCATAAATATGGTGCTAATTTTATCTATGGAAATCACAGAAATGAGCCCAAATCCCTCCTCTCCAGCTCCATGCACAAATTTCAAGTCAAACTTTAGCCCAGAGGGGAAAAACTGAACCAAATTAATACATGTACCTAGCTAAATCCCTCACAAAGGGGTCTTCAGTGTTTCTACGCAGCATAAGAACATAACTCCTGGCTCTTCTACTGAAATGATTCATGAAAAAAAAGCTAAATATATTTTCATAAGAAGCAAGTCAATGTGTCAGAAAAATATGATTGTCCTCATCCAGTTTAACTTTTAACCTCAATAAATAAGCAAGAGAAGTTTGCAACCTGAACCTTTCTTAGCAGTGAATGTTTCTCTTCCTTCTAACTCCTGAAGAGTTTTTCTTTTTTATCCTGGGGATAAAGAGATATTATAATTCATCAAAATTTCATCCCTACAGGAATCTGGACACCCCCAAAAAATAAGCTAGTGAAAGAAATTATGAAACTTTCTTTCACAAATATTTTTTTTAAAAAAAGAGGCAGGCACCCATTTGGATACAACCTGGGGTAAGAACAAAGAATTAATGCAAGGCCCTCTGTAAGGCTTTCTCTACCATGAAGAGGAGCAGTGCGCTGGGGTCAAGACACAGCACTGGTCCTGAGCTAGTCCTTTTACTGCCCCAGACCCTATAAGAAATGAAGAACACTTTGATGGTTGCCAGAGGTAGGGACGGGCAAAATGGGGGAAGGTGGTCAAAAGGTATAAACTTCCAGTTCCAAGATAAATACATCCTGGGGATGTAATTTACAGCATGGTGACTATAGTTAACACTGCTGTATGGTATATTCAAAAGCTGTTAAGAGAGTAGATCTCAAAAGTTCTAATCACAAGAAAAAAGAAAATTTGCAATTATGTGTGGTGACAGATGTGAACTAGAATTACTGTGGTGATCATTTTGCAATATCTACATATCATGCTTACACCTGAAACCAAGATACTATGTCAATTATATCTAAGTTTTTAAAAATGACATTGACATAAAAAATGGGTAGACTAAACAGTTTTATTTGTGCCTTGTAGTTCTAAAATCTGATTACTTGTAATAGACTACTGGGACGGAAATTGTACAAACCAACATGTACAATATGATCCCATTTTTGTAAGATAAAGCAGAAACACAGTAATAACACAAAAACTGAAGGCAAAGGCTGGAGTGAACTTTAACCCAAATCATACAAATTGTAGCCTTTTATAACTCTTCATCCAAGTCAGTACTACAATATTCCAAGTAGTGACTTCTCCCAACCTGAGGTTCGATTTTTTACTCTTCTAATGATGTCATTTGATGAACAGCTTTTAATTTTAATGCAGACTCATTTATTGTTTTTCCCCTTTAGCACTTGCTCTGTCCTGCTTAAGAAATCTTTGCCTACACCAAGACATGACGCGACCAATGGTTTACTTTTATCTTTATCTTTTTGTCTCAAGTCATTCCACCAGCGGACCAAGGGAAGTGCTATACCCCAGGGAAAGTTTCATAAAGGGGGCATGCCTTGCTGTAAAATGGAACTTCCATAGAGGAAGTCAAGGAGAAAGCTTAACAATCTGTGTTTCACTTGGTCCCTGTAAGTCCCCTGGGAAGTTGATTCTCTCTGTCTTTCTGGTAGGCCCTAAATCTCACGATGCGTCATTGGCAAATTCCCTTGTTTTGACAACCATTTCTCTAAGCTCCTGACTCTTCAACTAACTGAAACTATCTGTTGTCCCATTCATCCTTCCAGGCAAGAGTGAATCGAGATTTTTTTGAGTCCTGAAATGTATACAGTTTGTGGAGCCCTTTTAAAGAAAAGAAAATAAAGTCACAAAATCCTGGGGCAATACATGTAAAAATAACAAATAGAAAATGCCTACAGCTGCCCTAGGAGGGGCCAGTACAAGCGAGGGGTTGTGTCCACAGGTCATAACTCCCTCCATAGCCTTCTCAGGATGAGGCAGTTCTGTCTTCATACATCTATGTCCACAAGATCCTGGAGTTGGGGTACATTGCTAGTTTTAAGTCATTTCTTTTCCTTCTTTTATCAAAAGCCCCCAATCCTTTGACATTTATGCCTTCAGACCACTCACCTACTTTTTCTCCCTGTTTTTATTACTAACCTCCCTTTGGCCACTTATCTTCTATTACTGAGGGTTTTAGCTCACTTAAGACTGTTCTTCACCTCCTCTGTCACTTAACATCCACGAAGATGATCTGTCCAACACCATGGTCCCCCATCTTTTAAAGCTGCTGCTCTGATCTCATGTCTCCCTCTGGCCATCACTACGTCTTCTGGTCTCCTTCACCGTAAATCATCGCACGAGAGCTTTCTGTAGTTACTGCCCTCACTTCCTCACCCCCAGTTCTATCCTCAGCCCTTTTCAAACAGAAGAAAGTGATCTTCTCAAATCAATAATGAATCTCATGTTTCCAAAAGCAGTACTAATTCTTCTTTGTCTTCATCTTACTTGTCATCTGAGCAGTTGTCCACTCCCTCCTAAAAAAAAAAAAAGCATTGGGCTTCCCTGGTGGCGCAGTGGTTGAGAATCCGCCTGCCAATGCAGGGGACACGGGTTCGAGCCCTGGTCTGGGAGGATCCCACATGCCGTGGAGCAACTGGGCCCGTGAGCCACAACTACTGAGCCTGCGCTCTAGAGCCGGCGAGCCACAACTAACGAGCCTGCGTGTCTGGAGCCTGTGCTCCGCAACGAGAGAGGCCACGACAGTGAGAGGCCCGCACACTGCGATGAAGAGTGGCCCCCACTCGCCGCAACTAGAGAAAGCCCTCGCACAGAAACGAAGACCCAACACAGCCAAAAATAAATAAATAAATAAATAAATAAATAAATAAATAAATAAATAAATAAATTTTTAAAAAAGCATTATTTATTTTTTCACTTTTCATAACATCACACTCTCCCTGTTTTCTCCTACCTCCTGGGCCGCTTATTCTCTCATTCTCCTTTGGAGACTCCTCCCCCTCTGATTAATCTCTAAATATGGGAGAACTCCAGTCTCAATCCTGATTACTGAACATTGTCCTCTTCTCCATCTGCATTCACTACTGAAGTGATTTCCTCCAATTACATGGCTCTAAATGCCACTTACAAGCACGTGATTCCAAAATGTGTTATCTCCACCATTTCCTCTTCCTAAATCTCCGGATGTGTATCTATCTGTATTAGTTTCTTAGGGCTGCTGTAACAAAGTACTACAAACTGGGTAGCTTAAACAACAGAAATTTATTATCTCATGGTTCTGGAGGCTAGAAATCCAAAATCAAGATGCCAGCAGGGTTGGTTCCTTCTGAGGGCTGTGAGGAATAATCTGTTCCGTTTCTCTCTCGTATCTTCTGGTAACTTCAGACATTCTTTGGCATGTATATGGAATTCTTCCTGTGTCTTCGCATTGTCTTCCCTCTATGTGTGTCTCTCTCTTTGTCCAAATTCCCCCTTTTTATAAGGACGCATTCATATTGAATTAAGACCCACACTAATAACCTCATCTTACCTTGATCATCTACAAAGACCCTATTTCCAAATAAGGTCACATTTGTAAGTACTGGGGGTTAGGACTTCAATGTACTTTAGGGGGACCCAATTCAACCCAGAACACCATCTAACTTCTTCCCTGACACTCCTCTTGGATGGGAATGTCAAACCTAACATGCACAAAACAGAAATCTTGATTGATGCTTTCACCAACTGAGTTTTTCTTTAGGCTTATTTACTTTAACAAGTGGTACCACCATGTACCATCTAAGGTGTCATCCTTGATGATTCTCTTTTCCTCATGCCCCACAGTCAATACCCCAGTAAATTAAGTCAGTTTCATTGTATTACATACTGAATCTCTTCGCTTCTTTCTCCACCACTACCACTGTGATCCAAGCCACTATAATTTCTCACCTGGACCATGGAAATAGCCATCTCTTTCCATTCTTGCCTCACTACAATGTAGTCTCCACTCTGCCACAAGAAACTTTTGCCTTAAGTTTTGTTTATTTTTGGTCAAAGTAATATATACACATAGTTGAAAAATATATGATAATATTTTAAAACTTCAGTGAAAATCAGCAGTTCCTTAGCTCATCCCTTCTTACCTTATATTTCCTTGTTTCTTCTGGTGTTTGGTTCCACATTTCTAAGTAATATGATTGCTGTTTCGTGACTTGTGAATTTAGATATTATCTATCAGCTTCCTTTTATGGTTGGTGAACACTTAGCTTTCCTATACCACCATTCCCCACTTCTCATTCTCCATTTCCCATAGTAATACTATTATTAGTATTTTTATTTACAATTTTCTTATTAGACAACTTATCAGAGTTTTCATTATTTTGTTTGTTTAAATATATATTAATTCTAAAGCTAGGTAGTTTCCTTTTTAGACACATTTTGTGTTTTGCTTGTAGAGATAATTTTGTTGAGACTTTGCATGACTTACATATCTGAAAAAAATTTTATTTTATCCTCAAACTTGATGATAATTTGGCCTGGTATAAAATTTTAGGTTGAAAATAACTTTCTTTGGTACTTTGTAAGCATTCCTCCATTGCCTTTTGTCAGTAGCATTGTTACTACTGAAAAGTTGAATGGTGTGTTTAATGTTGTTCTTTTGTAACCTGTTTATTTTCTCTCTAGAAGCTTCTAGAAGCCTCTCTACCATGATGCTCTTATATGTCATGATGGTCTGCCTTGAAATAGGTCTTTTTTATTTATTCTTCTCGGAATTTTGTAAACCTTTCAATCTAAAGATTCATGTCCTCAAATTGGAGGAAATGATCTTGTGTTATTTCTTTCATTATATCTTCTTCTGTCTTTTCTTAGTCTCTGAAACACCCTGAGTTAAATGTTAGACACCCTGATCCCCCAAGTCTTGTCTTTCTTTTTTTTCCCATTATTTTGTTTCTAGTTCCACTTTTTTGAAGATTTTCTTCAACTTTATTTTCCAACTATTTTCTTGTATTTTTCATTTCATCTAAACTTTTTTTCTTTATTGGTTCCTTTTTTTAGTTTCCTAATCCCGTGTTAGATATGCAATATCTTATCTTCCTAATGATATTAAAGACAGAAATAATTATGCTACTCTTTGATTTACCTCTGTTTCCTCCAGGATTTTCTTTTCTATTTGTTTTTATCTCTTTTTTATTGGAGAGATAAATTGGGGGGTTTTCTCAAATGTCTTATTTTATTATCTCCTAGTTAATATTTAATAGTGCTTGGAAAACATATCTAGCCCATGATCAGGACTGATCAAGTGGTGGGCTTCAATGTAAGTTTAATAGTCAGGGAATTGTGTGAAAGTGTGTTCTCTAGGACTTTTCAGTTTCTTCTGAGAAAAATTTCCTTGAGTTTCTTGCCTGTGGAGTATAGAAGAACATTCATGCAACAGGCAAATAAAAGGGGATGAGAACTACCCTACTCAGTTTTCAGACTTTAGATTAATCTTCTGTTTTTATCCCCAGGCTGCACATATGTGTCCTTCACTCTGCCATGTTCCACTCAAGTTCAAATTCTCCATAGAATATATGCTCCTTTTCTTGCCATAGAGGACATCACCTTGATGCAGGGCTCAGCATGGGCATCTGGAGACTAACAGCTTCATGTGCAAACTTTCATCCAATCCATCTATTTCCAGACCTTTTCTTCACACTGCTCTCCATGGGACTGCATGACTTCAAGTCCTGGGCAATAAGAATTGACTCACCCCTCTTTGGTATTCTCTGCACATAGTTTAGGTTATAATTACCTACCTCTATCTGAGTCAGTTACCATTCCTCTGTCCATCTGCTTCCATTTTCCAAAATATGTGGTAATAATTTAGCTCCTGCTGTCTCTTCTCCTTTTATCATTGTTCTTAAAGTTTTATGCCTTTTTTCTTCCTTTACTATTATTTCAGCAAAGTCTTTGGAATAAAAAGAGAAAACTGCATGTGGCCAGCCATTAGTCCTTAACATCATTAACCAAAATAATGATTTGCTGTTTAAAATTCTCCAATGGATTTTTATGACATTAAGAATAAAATTCAAATATATCATCATGACCTTCAAGGCCCCATGTGATCTGGTCCTGTATGTCTTTCTACCTTATCACTACCTTTCTCCCTTCACTTACTACACTCCAGCCACTTCGACCTCCTTCCAGTTGTTTAAAGGCTTTGTCCTCAAATCCTCACAGGGCTTGTTTCTTTCTTATTCAGATCTCATCTCCATATCACCTCTTCTGAGAAACCTTCCTGACTTTCCAAAGTACTGCCCCCTCAGGATACTTTACTATATAAATTTCTTTATTTTTTTAGAGTATTTTTCACTGGCTGTAATTATCTCATACATTTATGTGTTAACCAGTTTATTGCTTGTATCCTCCCCACCAGAATGTCAGCTTCATAAGTGCAAAGGCTTTATCAAGCTTGCTCACTGCAGTGTCTCTAGTGCATGACACCGCATAGATAATAAATATTTACTGAATTATAAATACTAGAATGTTTCTGTCTTCATATACCAAGCTGGGCAAAATATACTTATTTCTTCTAGTACAAGAAAGGAATTTTGGAGAACCTTAGAAGAACTTATTCTACAAGATTTCCTCTAAAGTACAAGGAGAAAACCAGAGATGCAGGTCAGGGGTCCAGTATTTGGAAAAAGAACCAGCTTAGTGTGTGTCATGTAAACCAAGGGAGAAGTGAGTAGACAGAACTACGAAACACTGCTAATGTGTCAAGGATATAATTCTGAGAACATATCTACAGATTCAGTGATTTTAAGAAAATAATTTCAATGGTGAGGTGAAGGTAGGAGACATAATTTGGAGAGTTAAGGTGAAGGTTGGGGTGCAGGCTGGGGGTACAGGGGACTCAGATATAGTACATTATTAGTCATTCAAAATCATTAGCAGGGAAGGGAAGGAAAGAGGGTAAGGCAGGGTGAGAGAATTTGATCATAAATTTAGAGTGATGTCAGTCTGGTCTGTTCTGTAATTCTCTCTAGCCCCACTCACCTGTCCTGGCTAGATATTTTCTGGTGGGAAGAAAATTTTCCTTTTTCATTGCAGCCTCCTTTAATGCTTATTGCTTCTCTCTGTGTATCTTTATCCATCCTTTCCTATCTCCTTCTCCCTGTCTCCTCTCTCTCCACCCCTCCTTTTCCCCATTGCTGGTTTCTTTGTGCTTCCTGTCTTCACCTCTATGTCTGCAGATGCTTCTATAAGTCAGTGGTTCTCAAAGGGTGGGCCCCAGACAAGCAGCATCAGCATCACCTGAGAACCTCTTAGAAAGGCAGGCAGTGGGTTTCACCCCAAACCTACTGCATAAGAAACTCTGAGAGTGGAACCCAGCTATGTGTTAACAAGTCCTAAGCTGATTTTGATGCATGTTAAAATTTGATAACCACTGCCATAAGCTACATCTTAATTTCTGAGCCTTCTTCGAAGTTCAAGGTCTGGCAGTGTCTGTGAGCCAAACATGGCTCCCTGGGCATCAGTTCCTGCTACTATCCCAGACTCCCAACTCTTCTTTTCCCAGCAGATTCACTGCTTGTCATTCCTCGTTTGAAATTGTTTCAAATACCTTCACCATTCTAATTGGACTTTTTAGCATATTGAGTTTTTCTAAATCCTTTTTACAATAAAATTAGTTTAAATAAATAATTTTAACACGGTGTATTTGGCCTGGCCAGTACAAATTTATTCACTATTATTTGCATCTTCTCTTGTGCAAATCAACTTTGCCAATTAAGCTATTTAGATCTTTGTGTTTTTATAAATATTAAAGCTCTTTATACATTGGAGGTATGAATTCAATTAATCTGTTAATATTTTATCACAAATATTTTCTTGTTCCACTGGTTTCTAAAGTTTTATGTTTTTAATTATAATGAAGCTTAAAAGTCAATACTATAATATGCAATAAATTATAGACAAATGTGTGACTTTGCCTCTGTAATATTTTACATTATTCAATAATTAGAAAATTGTCATTGCTACAGAGTCGAAATAAATTTTATCTTGTGGGTTCTAGTGTTTTTCCATGGCTTAAAAAAACATGTAGCACTTTCCTTGGTTCATTTTGACTTACGGTATAAAATACCATAAAGCTAATTATACCCAAAATACTTATAAGTTAATGATTACTTTCCTAACTGCTTTATTAAACTTCATTTTTCAGAGGCAGTAGAGTGTAAAGGTTAAGATATGGCTCTGGAGCCCAGTGGCCTGGATTTAATATTAGCTGCAGCTCTAGCTGATCTTGAGAAACTTACTTTAACTTTCAGCTCCTTCATCCCTAATGAGGTCATCAGTTCACTGAGACAATGAAATCAGTAAGTTCAGCATCCAGCACATAGTAAGTGATCAGTAAATGTTAGCTATGTGACATTTCAAAATTCATTAGATTCCCTTTCAGCCTCTTTTACTGTGCCATTAACATATATGCCTATTTTTGTACCATTATATTATTTTAATTATTGTGATTTCCAGATATAAGCTGTTTTAGAGTGGTCTTGCTTATTAACTCCCTTTTTCAGAAAATCATATATAAAATATACATGTTATACCTGACTGGCTTGACCAAGGGGCAAAGGAGCTTTGTAGGCAGAACACAAGGTGACTTGAAAGAGGAAATAAAGAAGAGTTTGAAAGATGCCCGTCCAGTCATGTGGGCCTGGGCAGGTGGGCAAAATGAATGTGATGCTTTGATAGAGGAAACAGCCTTGGGACAGAGTAGGGTTTTAGACGGGAGAAGAGGAGGAAGACAGGTTAGTGTAGGAGGTGTTACAGGAGAGAATCTGTGTGAGAAGAAAACAAAGAGGCAAGAAAAGCAAAGAAGAGGAGAACAGTTAAGTCATGTGAGAGGGCACTGCACTGCCCAATCTGCACTGCCCAAACTGCTCCAGTTATCTCTGTGCCTGGAAATAGAGCCAACTACATCCCTCAGCACTCAGTAAGTAGGCTTTGCTCACACACAGCCAAAGACATGAGAGCAAGACAGTGAAATGTGAATCTCCGCATTTAGTGCTAAGCTATCGTCTATTTTACTTAAGTGTTTGAATGCAGAGTTACTGATTTTTTTATTGGCTGGATATTCTAGATATTACTTTCTGCTCTAAAACTTTGGAACCACTATTTATTGGTGCCTCCAAATATTTCTCAGTGTATATTTACATGAATTTTTAAAATCATTTATATCCTCTCCAACTTCTCTAAATCCTCTTGACCATTATTTCAGCAGGCTCAATCATTTTGGCCTTATTCCACATTTGAAATTATGATTTGTGTTTCCTGATAGATTTCTCTCCAATTGCATTTTGACTCCTAACTTTTGTTTTACATTACCTAAGAGCACACGGTGTTACCTTCAGAGAGGGTAGATGCATATTTCATTGGAAAGCTATGCTGGGTCTGATCCCGTGAGTTTGCCTTAAAGCCCATCTCTGCCACTTAAAGTAATCCAGTGTGCACCTTGGTAATTGAAGTCCTTCCGTTACCCTCACTCCAGCCCATTTAAATATTTCTCTTTCAGACAGAGTTCCGTCAGGAGTTGAGCCAAATGATTTGGGAAAGATGTAGGCATTTCCAACAAGAAAGTTTTTGGCTGCCCACCAAAAAGCTGGTCGGTGCGCATAACTCCAAGTCAACTCTCTTCTCTGCAAAGTTTCCATTTATATAGAGCACTGTCAACCCTGCTCTTCATTCTAGTGGAACACTTGGGACTTGGGTTGACCGGTGCTCGTGGTGGCAACCACCGAGAGAAGGTTACCTTAGGTTTCTTCATTGCTTGATGTTTTGCTACAAAAAAAAAAATCCCTCCCCCCATTGCTTCTTGTTCTCAGTTGTAAATCAAAGCTTTTCACATCATGTGAAGATCATGTCTTTTTAAATATCTTGAACCTCATAGACACAATTTTCACTTGAGTGCAATCTCACCCCATATTACAAGTTTGAAAAGAAAGGTTTTGGGTATTAACAAAACCAGCAAATTTCCAGGCTAAAGCATCAATAATGCCTTTTTAATGTGCTTAAACAGATGTATATTCTGTACTTATGTACGAATGCAGCTGAACCACAGCAGGCGAACTAAATAATTCAATGGAATGCATAGAGAAAACTAACAATTCCATATTCTAATAACTGTTCTATGAAAAGCTTTTCATTTAGCTCTCAAAACTGCCTCATAAATCGACACTTGGATAATGCAATGAAGTTATATTTAACTCTAGAATTCTCACATGCCAGGTTTCAAATATGCTTCTTAGTAAATGTCCTTTTGGGGGCTCATTATGACTATTCTTATCTTCCCTCAAAACAAACGTCTTATGCATGTTCATTTCCCTTCTTTCCTTGACTTCTGGCTGTCAGATTTACACCTCTTCCAATCCATGTTATCTTGGCCTGGAGTAGCAATATCACACCCAAGGACAGGGAGCCCGAGCTTGACAGATGTTGCCAGAGAGTACCTAGCAAATGTTTTCGTACAAGATCGATCCACTCAAGCAACGGCCCACAGTAGTACTTCAGAGGTGGTTTATAACGAGCTACTGGAAGAATTCTTAATAAATCACTGATCGAAATCCAACTTCGCTGAAATACAGAGAAGGTACATACAGCCAAGTCACACAGACAGGTATCCACCAGTGCCAGCCCAGGGATTTGGGATGAGAGGCATGAGGCTGTATTGCTCCTTGGCAAAGGGTAAAAGTTATGCAACAAGTAGGCTTGCAGTACGTGAAGATACTGTTGTAGCAGTCATCACAGCTTCTGTGCCCAGTGAGGATCTAGTTCAAAATCCTACTGAAAATGCATGCATTTCTTAGTCCAGATCCTGCCCCCCCAAACATACACCTTTATTGAAACACACGCACAAAAAAACCCAAACAGAGGGTACCAAAATGCCTCAAGTGCTCTTGATTTTACCAGAAAGATATGTGGCAGTAGATGCATATTCTGTACATAAATTGAAGAAATCGGACATGGTACCTATTTTTCTGATGCCTTGCATGAACATTAACATCTATATTAAAATAACCCTTTAGTCTTTAGAAAAATAGAGGTTTAAATGCTAAAACTATGAGTTTCATGTTCCTGAAGGCTCTAACATTTAAAAAGTTAGCATTTTTAGTTCAGCTCATGATAGGTAACAAAATATGTTCTTATTGTATATAATATAACGTAGAGGTGTGTGTGCACATGTGTGTGGAGAGAGAGAGAAATGTGTCTGAGCTTATACACAACATAATGGTCACAGAAAAGTCCAACATTCTCAGGTGTAACACTAACAAAGATTCATTTTGTGGCTTTGACAAGTTATTTAATTTTTTGTTGCTCTGTCACAAGTTGGAAACCCTAATACTAACTAATATCTTTCCGAGTGCATGTTCTCTAATTTAGTTTTAAACATTTCTGAAAATATGATTCCAACAAATTTCTTCACATCTCAACAGGACAATGGTAGGCAAAGCATGAGACAAAATGCAAAAAGCAAGCAGTAGGATCAAGCACTTGGGTCCAAGAGAATAATTTTGTCAGTGTAGTCCTTGAACAGAATCCCTTTCAATGTTAAGATCTTTATGAACTTGTGGTATTTATGGGCCCAGAGCCCAAATAAATGGAATACATCAAAGTGGAAAATTGTATCCAGTGAAACCAGATCCTTATAAAAGGAGGCCAGTGTCCTGGGGCTTAGTCCTTTGGGCTTTTTCCACCACAAGACCCAAGCAGCAACCATCTTCACAGAGCCCTTGGGTCAGCTTCATCAAGGATTTGGTGCTTGGGAAGCAGATGAGTAGGCTCAACTCTGCTAAGAGTTCCAGAATAATCTGCCACTCCTGTGAATTCAGGTTTCTTAGAACCCAGTGTGAAAGATTAGCTATTAATCTCTTTTACTTTAGATTTTGCTAATCAAACTTAGTTTTTTGGCATTATTTAGAGAAATCATGTCTTTCCAAGGAAGTTCATTCCAAAAGTGATTAAAACACATTCTTAAGACTTAAAAAAGAAATTCCTAATTTTAGAAGGAAACTTGTTCTATGACCTATGGAAATATTTAAATCTCAATTCCCAGAGGATGAACTGCCTTCTTCTTCTTTTTGGCAGTTTTATGTAGAGAATGAAATACTGTGTTTGATCATTACACATGAGCATTATTCATGAAGGAAAAAACCTCACATTATTTTTTTCCTTTATTCTGTCTTTTTATTCCAGGGTTGAACCCTAACACTGAGATGGGAGTTTTGCAATCTCCCTCAACAAAAATTACTTCAGGGAAAATTTGGAAAGATCATTACAAAAATTGACGCTTTCTCAGAAAACTGAAATAAAATGAAAATAGAAAGCAAAACTATTCAGGTCAGGGCAGGAAACACTTGGGACTACTTTTTAAAGGATAATTCTGATTTGGGTATGAGGAATTAGCACCAACATGGATCAAGTGTAGAAGTGGCACCAAAATCAAGACTCCATCAGTCAGGTGCACTGAATAGTCAGGGGCAGAACAATAGCCTTCTCTCCAGTGCTTTATCTGGTCCACAACACCATCCTACAGGAGAGAGGAATGCATTGTAAATATCCTTCCCTATTCATTCACTTACTCATTTATTTTTTATTCATTTTCCACATAGAGATTAATTTAACAAGGGCTAAGCCAGGCCCTTCATTGTGTGGTTCAGATACAGAGATGAATACAACAAGATAGTCTTCATCTTTCATGCATGCACAACCTAGATTAGGAGGCATATAAGTCATCACAGTACGAAAAGATTAGTACAATAAGAAAGGCACAGAGTTATAAAACAGGTGAAAAGAGGGTCTCTGGATTCAAAGGGAAAAAAAGGAGGCATTTGAACCAAGTCCTGAAGATTGAATTGGGGTGAACGGACAGACTGAGTTGGGTGGGATGAGATTCCAAATAGTGGAAACACATGGGCATGAAACTGTGATATGTGACGTGAATGATCGTAGCATTCAATATGGCCAGAGAATGGGCTTTTATTAGGGTGTGGAAGAGATGCAGCTGTGGAAGTGGACAAAGTCCATATTCTAAAGGGATTTCTCTGCCATTCTAAATGGTTTTCACTTGATACTGAAGGTAATAGTGGGCCCAAGAACAATATGAAGCAAAGAAATGGCATGATCAAACATAATTTTTTCAGCTTTTCATTCTTTAATTTTTTCACTTTTATTTATTATGTATTTTAACATGTAACAATTACCTAATAATGCATAATATAGTTTTAAATATATTTTAAATTTTTGATTAATTTTTGAATTTGAATTTTTAAATTTAGTACATTCACATTTTTAAAAATCAAAACAATCAACAAGGTATACAATGCATTATCTCATATCCATCCCGTTTGGAAACATTCATCCCAAATGCCTTTATCAAACAGATAACCACTTTTATTAGTTGCTTGCAAACACAAATAAATATAAATATATATTCTTATATATATTCTCCTTTCTTACATTAAACTTAACATCTATGCTCAGTTCTGCACCTAACTTCTTTTTTTTTTTTTTTTTTTTAAAGTGAAAGCAGGTTTATTTAGAGAGGTAACACACTTCACAGAGTTTGGGCCATCTCAGAAGGTGAGAGCGGCCTCAAGGTGAATGGATGATTAGTTTTTATGGACTGGGTAATTTCACAGGTTAACAAGTGGCAGGAATATTCTAACTATCTTGGAGAAGGAGTGGGGATTTCCAGGAATTGGGGCACCACCCACTTTTTGGCCTTTTATGGTCGGCCTCAGAACTGTCATGGCACCTGTGGGTGTGTCCTTTAGCGTATGCTAATATATTACAATGAGTGTATAATGAGGCTCAAGGTCTATTGGCAGTCAAATCTTCTGCCATCTTGGGCCTAGTAGGTTCTAACCGGTTTTCGTGGTATCCTGTTTTTTTTTTTTAACATCTTTATTGGAGTATAATTGCTTTACAATGATGTGTTAGTTTCTGCTTTATAACAAAGTGAATCAGTTATACATATACATATGTTCCCATATCTCTTCCCTCTTGCGTCTCCCTCCCTCCCACCCTCCCTATCCCACCCCTCTAGGTGGTCACAAAGCACCGAGCTGATCTCCCTGTGCTATGCGGCTGCTTCCCACTAGCTATCTGTTTTACATTTGGTAGTGTATATATGTCCATGCCACTCTCTCACCCTGTCACATCTCACCCCTCCCCCATATCCTCCTTCTTTTTAACTTAATAATATAGCTCGGAGATTTTTCCATATCAATACATAAAAAGCTTCCTCGGTCTTTTTTAACTGCCTAGCATTTAAAAAGGAGTACTCTCATTGCAATGTAAAAGAAAATAGAAGGAAATGGAAAACTGCAGGAATCTAAGCAAGAAATGATAAGATCCTTGAAAATTGATATATCTAGAAACTGGAGAAATACCAAGAAGACAGAATCAACAAATTAGGAAGATAAGTTGGGGAGGGGGTAAGATCAAGATAAGAATGAGACATACTCTAGGATTCTGACCAAATGGTGAAGCCATGTCAGATGATGAAACACTTACAGAGAGAAGGAAGTCACTAGAGGAGCAGGTTGGGGTAGGCAGGACTGCAGAGAGGATGAGTTGAGTTTTCGCCATGTAGAATTCATGTATCCCCTTGGAGATGTTAGGTAGTAAGTATGGAGCTCAGGAGAGAGGTGAGAGATGGAGAGTTTGGAATCACTGGAATATAGTAAATAATTAAAACCCTGGATATGGATAAAATCATCTAGCAAGAATATGGAACAAGAAAATAAAAGCAGGTGAAGATAGAACCCCCTACATTTAAGAGGTAGTTGGAGGAAGAGAAATAACTACTGCCTGACATTAGAGATTAGAATAGCTTTTGCCAAACCCTGTCCTGTGGAGGTGGTCCACACACACACACACACACACACACACACACACACACACAGAGCATGCCCTGGTCAGAAATCTTGAAGATTCATAGTATGCATTACCATATTAAAGGCTCGTAACATCCTCAGAGCTCATTTTTGGAAAATACAGTATCCAAGTATTTAGATAAGAACTGGAAAATTCTGCCTTTAGCACTAGAGAAGATGACCTCAGCCCTGGGCTCTGTGCTTTTGAGGACCCTGCCTTGGCTCTTGCCTAACTGTTTCCTTTCCCATAGAATGAAAAGTCCATGGAACTAGGAGTATATTTCCACCAGGAGGCTGTCCAACCCCTACCCCTACATCTAGACCATGCTCCAGGTATCTGGAATCCCAGAATTTGCTGCCCTCATGGCCCTAAATCTGCAACCAGGGCTGTGTCGCCCTTTACCTGGTCTTGCCTCCTGAGGACAGTGTATCCACCCCCTGGTGTACATGTCAGTAGGCCCAACTTGTGGTCAAGAAGTGACTGGGGAGTGTGGAAAAGCTTGGAGGGGTGAGCTGATGTAGCCGCACAAACATGAATGAGAATCCTCATGATGTGGGTGGAGCTGGGGGTCGGAGGAGAAAGCTGACAGACCAAGGGCGAAAGGCTGGGGCCGGCTTTCCTCACCCCACCTCATGACCCAAAGGGTCTGAGAATTCCAAAGTCAAACTAGCCTTCCAGAGCATTGTGAACGTAGATTTATCAAGTTGGAAGATGGCATATGTTTAATTTAGCAATGTGTTAGCTTGATTTACAGCTTGCAAATATTTAGACATATGGCATATGGGCCTCTATTTGTATTCTTGAGCTGGTTCCACATAGTTTATGGGCCAGTCTGGGAAGGAATAGCAAGAGGACAGGACAATTGACAGCCAATGAGGAAGGGTGGAGTAACCCTTATAGGAAATAAACATTTTTAAACAAGTTTGAGGAAAAGTTGGTTATTCAGTCAACAGCACATGTTCTCATTCCTAGGGCCATGGGTCCTGCCTTAGCTCCTTTAATCTTTATAACCTTTGAGTTTACAAATGAGTGAATTGAGATGCTGAGTGATCAGTCATGTGCCCAAGTTCACACAGTTTGTAATTGCTGGAGGTTATTACTCAGGACTCCCAACTCCCAAACCAGCGTCATCTCCACCATATTCTGCTGCTTCAAAACTGGAGAATGCCAACATCTTTTTCTTTTACAAAATGAAAAGAAACATCCCACTGAGACAAATGTATGGTCTTCAACCCATAGTACATTTGAAATTCATGATGCAGTCTTGGAAAGTAATCTGTTGTGTTGTCTTTAGGCATCGTCTACTAAAGTATGTCCAGTTTAGAAATAAGCAACCATGCTCTGTCACTTCTTAGATACAATTCGCTCACCAAAAAACATACACATTAGTGTATCATGAAAATCACTGTTTAACATTGACGTTACGGATTAGCATTTGATAACTTATTACTACAATCATTCAGCTTAGTACATATTTAGAAAAAAGAAAAACATATATATTATATATGTCTATATTACCTAGACTATATATATTACATACATCTATATGGCATTAATACATAGACCCAAGAAAACCTAAAAATATACAACATAAAACTTAGTATTATGTATTTATACCAGAAAAGGGTTATCTTGGTGCCATCTCGAGTTAGAAATGTTAATGACAAATTTTTAAATACATTGTGTAAATAAGAAACAATCCACTAAAAATAGGTTTATAGTTTTTTAAGAGTTTATAGATCATATTTCAGAAAACAAAGTGCCTGCACTCAAGTTGATTCCTAAGTAAATCCTTGATTTAGCTGGATTAGAGAATGAGACCCCTATCTACTTGGTTGCTCCTGGGATGATTCTTTTTTGAAAAAGTCTGAAAATGGAAAAAGTTACTTAATAAAAAATTAAGGAAAATTTATGTAATACAAATTACGGGGGAATTAGCTGATACAAAAAAAGGAGTTTCCAGAAGTTAAACATTTAATGCAGATATTCACTCATCCTCCTCCAGTTCACTCCTTTCACAGCCTCTGCAGAATTAGAAAAATAGACATAATCTATCCTAGATATCCCTGTGTGCGCTAGGCAGACAAGTCTCATAACTGTCACAGATTATTTAGGACCACAGAAGCAGAAGCCCAATGTATCTTGGACTTGCCTGGGGACCAAGATCCCCTGGGAAAGATCTTGAAACTCTGACCATACTTGGGTTCAGGGTTAGACTGATGTATGTGAAACTGCCCCTTCCCCTCCAGGGAGGAAAAAATCTGACCTTGGATGTAAACAGAACGTTATTGACTCCCATACCTGATGCCAGAGAGTCTAGGATGGTGTGTGGTCACCACTAACCCAGCGCCCCTCATCCCTGGAGCTCCTGAGTGATGTAGATGAAAGGATTGTGTCACTGGGACCCAAGCCACTCTGCTGTGGGAGCCTGCCATGAAAGACCTGGTCATACACAATGTGAGAGTCATTAGTCCAGAGGAGAGAGGCAGCAATGGCACAATGTCCAAAAGCAGCAAAGTGACCATGAGAAGGATGTGGAGTAACAGCCATAGCCTCCAGCATTGGAGGGTCCCACCTTTGTCTCCCTCATGGGACTTCGAGGGCAAAAGACTTGTCTAACGCCAACAAGGTTGTACAGGGGACACTTGACTTACATACGGCACTCCTAAAACTTCTGAGAGATATTTAGAGAAGGGAACCTGTGGAAAAGTCAGGCTCTGTCTAGTATCAGTAGGTGAGCACAGAGCATCAAGATGTGGGCATTTACTGCAAATAGGATCATATATGCACCAACTGGAGAAGCCGGGAACACACATAACACTACATAATAGGTAATATATGTATTACACAGTATACATACAGGCATATTACATAATATACATACTATTACGGTGCATCTTTGGCATTTGACCTCATTATTCAAATGGAAATTATAATTTCTCTTGAAATGTGTCTTTTATTTAATTTCAATGCCACTTGAAGGTAGATGCATACTACGTGTTCCCATAAGATATTCATCAACATATTAATAAGTGATTGCCACACGTCAGGCACTATACATAGGACTGGTTGAGCAGGTTAGATGTGATCTTTACTCTCACACACCTTATAATCAAGAGCCACTCCAAATGCAATTATCACTCGGAATGTTTCATTAAAATCCCAAGTTTTAAGCATGTTCATTTCTGCCTGTTTATTTCTTACAAGTAAGAGGAAATACTTCTTCAACCTAAGTGTCCATCAACAGATGAATGGATAAAGAAGATGTGGTATACACACACACACACACACACACACACACAATGGAATACTACTCAGTCATAAAAACAAAGAATGATGAAATTCTGCCATTTGCAGCAATGTGGATGGACTTGGAGGGCATTGTGCTAAGTGAAATAAGTCAGACAAAAAGAGACAAATACTGTATGATGTCACTTACATGTGGAATCAAAAAAAATACAACCAACAAGCAAATAAAACAAAAAAGAAGCAGACTCACAGATATAGAGAAAAAACTAGTGGTTACCAGTGGGGAGATGGAAGTGGGGGAGGGACAATAGAGAAGTAGGGGGAAAAAAGGGGTTATTATGGGATTATATGAAATCATGTACATGAAACTTTTGAGAATTGTAAAGTACTATAGAATTTAAAGAATCTTTCATTCAATAAAAAAAAGTTTTTTAAAGAGGAAATACTTCCAGATTTCATTGTAGCAAAACACACCACACCAAGTGGTAAGAACAGGGCTGGCTTTGTGGGCGTGTGATCTGTGCCCAGGATCCACACTTAGAAGGGCCCTGTGATTGATTTAAAAGTTCTGCTCTCACCATCTTAAAATGTGTAATAATTTTTGAGCAAGGAGACTCCACATTTTCGTGTTGCACCAGGCCCTTCAAATTAGGTAGCCAGTTTGGGGTGAGCAAAGTTTTCCTGCTCTGTGCATAGATAGTGTGCTGTTCCATGGGTAAAGGGTTCATGGGTAGGGTTGCCAGGTTTAACAAATAAACATAGAGACACCCGGTTTTAGTGTAAGCCCCCAGTATTTCATGGAATCCATCCAGTATTGCAGAGAATATACTTATACTAAAAAATTATCCATGGTCTACATAAAATTCAAATTTATATAACTAAAAACAGTTGTCTAGGCTCAAAAAGATAACTGACAGATAGCCTTGAGCAGAAGATTTTCGTCATCCGTGATTAGAAAGTATAATCAGTCATTTTAGCACATTATTTACTTTTGGAAAGACAAAACGAAGTTTCTTGTGCAGGAATCACCATTTTCCAGCATATTTAGTAGATAAATTGCCCATTCATCCTCTGGTTACAGAATATTTATGTTCAATTTTGTGCTTTTTTTAAAAAACATATATTCAATCTTTTGCATAAATGCAGGGAATCCACAGGCTCTGTCTCGGCCTTTTTGTCTGTTTGTTTTCTTTTTTCCTGCTCACCCTTTGCAATTTCCTCCCTTCTCATAGATTCAACTAACACTTAGACACTAGTGTGTTGGAGCCAACTTGTGCCAGCTCAGACCTGATTGTTAGCATCACTTCCCAATTCCACATGCAATGGCCTCATGTAGGCATGGAAAATCAGCAAACACTACAAATCCAATAACCCCCTGTCCCCATCCCATATCTGGTTATTCAACACTTAACAGGATGTCACTGCCTATACCCAGTATTCAAGGCCTTTTTCAACCATGTTCCAACCTATCCTGCTGCCTAATCTTCCAACTACTCCTTTGTATCTGTCTTCAACTCTAATCAAATGAGACAACACTGTGTTCTCCTAATGGCCATAAACCATCCTACCACTCTGCCTTTGTTCATGCTGCACTCTTCACCTCCTCCATGATGCCTTCAATACTTCCCCAACCTTGCCTTCTAAACTTCTGTCCCAGGGCCTTTTGTTTGACATTTTTCACATTCTAACTTGCATCACAGTTATTTATACACTTGTCTTTTCTTCTTTACAAAGTCAAAAGTATATGTCAAAACATGAGCCAGGAGGACATTCAAGATGGCGGAGGAGTAAGACATGGAGATCACCTTCCTCCCCACAAATACATCAAAAATACATCTACATGTGGAACAACACCTACAGTACACCTACTGTAGGTGTCAGAAGACCTCAGACTTCCCAAAAGTCAAGAAACTCTCCACGTACCTGGCTCTGTGGCTGACAGGGTCTTGGTGCTTCAGCTGGGTGTCAGGCCTGAGCCTCTGAGGTGGGAGAGCTGAGTTCAGGACATTGGACCACCAGAGACCTCCAGGTCCCAAGTAATATCAATTGGCGAGAGCTCTCCAGAGATCTCCATCTCAATGCTAAGACCCAGCTCCACTCAACAACCAGCAAGCTCCAGTGCTGGACACCCCATGCCAAACAACTAGCAAGACAGGAACACAACCCCACCCCTTAGCAGAGAGGCTGCCTAAAATCATAATAAGTTCACAGACACCCCAAAACACATCACCAGACGCAGTCCTGCCCACCAGAAAGACAAGATCCAGCCTCATCCACCAGAACACAGGCACAAGTCCCCTCCACCAGGAAACCTACACAACCCACTGAACCAACCTTACCCACTGGGGGCAGACACTAAAAACAACAGGAACTACAAACCTTCAGCCTGCAAAAAGGAGACTTCAAACACAGTAAGTTAAGCAAAATGAGAGGACAGAAAAATACACAGCAGATGAAGGAGCAAGGTAAAAGCCTATCAGACCAAACAAATGAAGAGGAAATAGGCAGTCTACCTGAAAAAGAATTCAGAATAATGATAGTAAAGATGATCCAAATCATGGAAATAGGATGGAGAAAATACAAGAAACGTTTAACAAGGACCTAAAAGAACTAAAGAGCAAACAAACAATGATTAACAACACAATAAATGAAATTAAAAATTCTCTAGAAGGAATCAATAGCAGAATAACTGAGGCAGAAGAACGGATAAGTGACCTGGAAGATAAAATAGTGGAAATAACCACCACACAGCCGAATAAAGAAAAAAGAATGAAAAGAATTGAGGACAGTCTCAGAGACCTCTGGGACAACATTAAACGTACCAATATTCGAATTGTAGGATTCCCAGAAGAAGAAGAGAATAAGAAAGGGACTGAGAAAGTATTTGAAGATATTATAGTTGAAAACTTCCCTACTATGGGAAAGGAAATAGTCAATCAAGTCCAGGAAGAGCAGAGAGTCCCATACAAGATAAATCCAAGGAGAAACACGCCAAGACACATATTAATCAAGCTATCAAAAATTAAACACAAAGAAAAAATATTAAAAGCAGCAAGGGAACAACAACAAATAACATACAAGGGAATTCCCATAAGGTTAACAGCTGATCATTCAGCAGAAATTCTGCAAGCCAGAAGGGAGTGGCAGGACATATTTAAAGTGATGAAAGGGAAAAACTTACAACCAAGATTACTCTACCCAGCAAGGATCTCATTCAGATTCGATGGAGTAATTAAAAACTTTACAGAGAAGCAAAAGTTAAGAGAATTCAGCACCACCAAACCAGCTTTACAACAAATGCTAAAGGAATTTCTCTAGGCAGGAAACACAAGAGAAGGAAAAGACCTACAATAACAAACCCAAAACAATTAAGAAAATGGTAATAGGAACATACATATCAATAATTACCTTAAATGTGAATGGATTAAATGCTCCACCCAAAAGACATAGACTGGCTGAATGGATACAAAAACAAGACCCATATATATGCTGTCTACAAGAGACCCACTTCAGACATAGGGACACATACAGACTGAAAGTGAGGAGATGGAAAAATTTATTCCATGCAAATGGAAATCAAAAGAAAGCTGGACAGGCAATTCTCATATCTATTTATGCACCCAATATAGGAACACCTCAATATGTAAGGAAAATGCTAACCGCCATAAAAGGGGAAATTGGTAATAACACAATAAAATAGAGGACTTTGACACCCACTTTCACCAATGGACAGATCAACCAAAATGAAAATAAATAAGGAAACACAAGCTTTAAATGATACATTAAAAAAGATGGACTTAACTGATATTTACAGGACATTCTACTCAAAAACAACAGAAAACACTTTCTTCTCAAGTGCTCATGGAACATTCTCCAGGATATGTCATATCTTGGGTCAAAAATCAAGCCTTGGTAAATTTAAGAAAACTGAAATCATATCAAGTATGTTTTCCAACCACAATGCGATGAGACTAGATATCAATTACAGGGAAAAAAACTGTAAAAAATACAAACACATGGAGACTAAACAATATTCTACTAAATAACCAAGAGATCACTGAAGAAATCAAAGAGGAAATCAAAAAATACCTAGAAACAAATGACAATGAAAACACAACGGCCCAAAACCTATGGGCTGCAGCAAAAGCAGTTCTAAGAGGAAAGTTTATAGCAATACAATCCTACCTTAAGAAACAAGAAAAATCTCAAATAAACAACCTAACTTTATACCAAAAGTAACTAGAGAAAGAAGAACAAAGAAACCCCAAAGTTAGCAGAAGGAAAGAAATCATAAAGATCAGATCAGAAATAAATGAAAAAGAAATGAAGGAAACGGTAACAAAGCTCAATAAAATTAAAAGCTGGTTCTTTGAGAAGATAAACAAAATTGATAAACCATTAGCCAGACTCATCAAGAAAAAAAGGGAGAAGACTCAAATCAATAGAATTAGAAATGAAAAAGGAGAAGTAACAACTGACACTGCAGAGATACAAAAGATCGTGAGAGATTACTACAAGTAACTATATGCCAATAAAATGGACAACCTAGAAGAAATGGATAATTTCTTAGAAAAGCACAACCTTCCGAGACTGAACCAGGAAGAAATAGAAAATATAAACAGACCAATCACAAGCACTGAAATTGAAATTGTGAATAAAAATCTTCCAACAAAGAAAAGCACAGGACCAGATGCCTTCATAGGTGAATTCTATCAAACATTTAGAGAAGAGCTAACACCTATCCTTCTCAAACTCTTCCAAAATATAGCAGAGGGAGGAACACTCCCAAACTCATTCTATGAGGCCACCATCACCCTGATACCAAAACCAGACAGAGATGTCACAAAATAAAGAAAACTACAGGCCAATATGACTGATGAACATAGATGCAAAAATCCTCAACAAAATACTAGCAAACAGAATCCAACCACACATTAAAAGGATCATACACTATGATTAAGTGGGGTTTATCCCAGGAATGCAAGGATTCTTCATTATACACAAATCAATCAATGTGATACACCATATTAACAAACTGAAGCATAAAAACCATATGATAATCTCAATAGATGCAGAAAAACTTTCGACAAAATTCAACACCCATTTATGATAAAAACTCTCCAGAAAGTAGGCATAGAGGGAATCTACCTCAACATAATAAAGGTCATATATGACAAACCCACAGCCAAAATGATTCTCAATGGTGAAAAACTGAAACCATTTCCACTAAGATCAGGAACAAGACAAGGTTGCCCACTCTCACCACTAATATTCAACATAGTTTTGGAAGTTTTAGCCATAGCAATCAGAGAAGAAAAAGAAATAAAAGGAATCCAAATCGGAAAAGAAGAAGTAAAACTGTCTCTGTTTGCAGTGACATGATACTATACATAGAGAGTCCTAAAAATGCTACCAGAAAACTTCTAGAGCTAATCAATGAATTTGGTGAAGTAGCAGGATGCAAAATTAATGCACAGAAATCTCTTGCATTCCTATACACTAATGATGAAAAATCTGAAAGAGAAATTAAGGAAACACTCCCATTTACCATTGCAACAAAAAGAATAAAACCTAGGAATAAACCTACCTAAGTATGTAAAAGACCTGTATGCAGAAAACTATAAGACACTGATGAAAGAAATTAAAGATGATACAAACAGATGGAGAGATATACCATGTTCTTGGATTGGAAGAATCAACCTTGTGAAAATGACTATTCTACCCAAAGCAATCTACAGATTCAGTGCAATCCCTATCAAACTACCAATGGCATTTTTCACAGAACTAGAACAAAAAATTGCACTATTTGTATGGAAACACAAAAGACCCCGAATAGCCAAAGCAATCTTGAGAAAGAAAAACAGAGCTGGAGGAATCAGACTCCCGGACTTCAGGCTATACTACAAAGCTACAGTAATGAAGAGAGTATGGTACTGGCACAAAAACAGAAATCTAGTTCAATGGAACAGGAGAGAAAGCCCACAGATATACCCACGCACATATGGTCACCTTATCTTTGATAAAGGAGGTAAGAATATACAATGGAGAAAAGACAGCCTCTTCAATAAGTGGTGCTGGGAAAACTGGACAGCTACATGTAAAAGAATGAAATTAGAACACTCCCTAACACCATACACAAAAATAAACTCAATATTGATTAAAGACCTAAATGCAAGGCCAAACACTTTAAAACTCTTAGGGGAAAACATAGGCAGAACACTCTATGACATAAATCACAGCAAGATCCTTTTTGACCCACCTCCTAGAGAAATGGAAATAAAAACAAAAATAAACAAATGGGACCTAATGAAACTTAAAAGCTTTTGCACATCAAAGGAAAACATAAACAAGACAAAAAGACAACCCTCAGAATGGGAGAAAATATTTGCAAATGAAGCAACTGACAAAGGATTAATCGCCAAGATTTACAAGCAGCTCATGCAGCTCAATATCAAAAAAACAAACAACCCAATCCAAAAATGGGCAGAAGACCTAAATAGACATTTCTCCAAAGAAGATATACAGGTTGCCAACAAACACATGAAAGAATGCTCAACCTCATTAATCATTAGAGAAATGCAAATCAAAACTACAATGCGATATCATCTCACCCCTGTCAGAATGGCCATCATCAAAAAATCTACAAACAATAAATGCTGGAGAGGGTGTGGGGAAAAGGGAACACTCTTGCACTGTTGGTGGGACTGTAAATTGATACAGCCACTATGGAGAACAGCATGGAAGTTCCTTAAAAAACTAAAAATAGAACTACCCTACGACCCAGCAATCCCACTACTGGGCATATACCCTGAGAAAACTATAATTCAAAGAGAGTCATGTACCACAGTGTTCATTGCAGCTCTATTTACAATAGCCAGGACATGGAAGCAACCTAAGTGTCCATCATCAGATGAATGTATAAAGAAGATGTGGCATATCTATACAATGGAATATTACTCAGCCGTAAAAGAAACGAAATTGAGTTATTTGTAGTGAGGTAGATGAAACTAGAGTCTGTCATACAGAGTGAAGTAAGTCAGAAAGAGAAAAACAAATACCCTATGCTAACACATATATATGGAATCTTAAAAAAAAAAAGAAAATGGTTCTGAAGAACCTAGGGACAGGACAGGAATAAAGACGCAGACGTAGAGAATGGACTTGAGGACCCAGGGAGGGGGAAGGGTAAGCTGGGATGAAATGAGAGAGTGGCATGGACATATATACACTACCAAATATAAAATAGACAGCTAGTGGGAAGCAGCTGCATAGCACAGGGAGATCAGCTCGTGCTTTGTGTCCACCTAGAGGCGTGGGATAGGGAGGGTGGGAGGGAGATGAAAGAGGGAGGGGATATGGGGATATATGTATACGTATAGCTGATTCACTTTGTTATACAGCAGCAGCAAACACAACAACGTAAAGTAATTATACTCCAATAAAGATGTTTAAAAAATAAATTAAATTAAATGCTAAAAAAAAAGAAAGCCACCCCTATAAATTTAAACCAGTAAAATTACCAAGGAATCTAGCAGTTCCCCTTATCTTTAAAGGCGTGACTTCAGAAATAAACTCCTAAGAAATAAAAACCAAAAACAGAAACAAACCATGAGCCAAGTCTGGTTTGTTTTTGGTCTATTTGTTTTTTAAAGATAATCCTGCTCTAGCCCACTAACTTAAATAATCCAGGCATCAAATACAGGTTCTTCAATCACTGGATTTATTCAAACAGAAAAGAATTCAGACCTTATAGAGTGTCTTTATAGCGTTAGAAAATAATTTGTCTCAGAACAATTGATTTTGAATCATTTTGACTGCATAAGTCTTTGAGAGAGAGGCCAACATATTCTAATAAAGCTATGCCTTGGTTTTACTGAGAACCAAGCATTTTGTTTTTTAATGGCAATGGCAATAGAAGAATCCTTTTAAGCTGGAAATAAAGTTGTTACCTATCCTTGGTAGATCATAGCTAACACATCACATTGAAATTGCTTCAACAAATATTGAGTCCCTCCTTTATGGAAGATGCGATATTACGTGCTACACCTCATAAAATACTTTGAATTGCCAGAAAATGGAAACCCTTCCTCAATTTTTGTGTGCTAATGGCGTTGAAAACAAAGAGGGTGATTCATGTAGAGCAATCCATATTAAAATTTAAAATGCATTAAAATTAAATAAAGGGCATACTTCAAGAGCACATATAATTTACATTTGGGTAATAAGAGAATAGACACTTCCTTTTCAGAATTTTCCCTTGGTATTCCATGAGCAATGTCAACTATTGATGCCTTCAGCTTATAAATGTAGTGCAGTCATAGAAACAGAATTTTAAAATCCATTTGCCTGGCCTCATTCACTCCAAAAAAAAAAAAAAGTCTCTATTGTATGCTTCTTTATCTACTTCCTGATAGTTTCTCTCATTTAATTTTACTGGTACCAATCGTGGTTGGGGTGTGTGTGTGTGTGTGTGTGTGTGTGTGTGTGTGTGTGTTTGAGCTAGGAAATGCAGAGCAGAGCAATGTAGTAATTCATGATCTGTTACACTCTCATATTACACGCACACAAGAGGATTGCATTAAGATATGGAACATTCCACAAAGTCAATGAGATTCAATGAAATTTCATGGAAGTTGTGTGTGTGATAACACTGGAAACCTAGAATTTCTTCCAAGCTGATACGTTCACACCATGTTGAGAGCAGTTCTAAGGCTGGGCTCTATATTTTTGCAGTCCTATTGGACCAGTCTTTTAAGCTACAACCCTGATTCAGGTGGAAGGATGCAGGAGACATGGCCTTCAGGGGAAATTTACTCTGCAATTTCTCAGCAAGGCTGGACTCTGCTTAGTAATTATCCTTGCTCCCGGGAGATCTTTGTTCTTGACAATTCTCCAGGGAAGGGATGTGGGTGGAGCAACCCCCCTCTTCAACCCCTAGGTTTGCCTAGTGACTTGGAGTCACTGGAGTGTGCCCAGCTTGCTTGGGGAAAGAATATCAACCCTGGCATGAGTCCCCCGGAATAGCAGTAGGACAGCCCTTTTCAAATCCTATCCGTGTCGGCCTGCCTTATTTTCCATTGGCCTGAGAGAACTTTCAAATATCTGCCTTGGGAAGATAGGTGTACTAATAATGCCAGAGCCACCCCATACAGCACCTTTGTGCAGATATGAAAAAGGCACCCTTCTGGGCAGATCTAGCCTCACCTCAGGGTGCAGGACCCAGTGAGCAGAGTGCAATGGATTCCCCTGCGCCCCCCTACAATTACCTTCCCCCCTGGCTGCCCTTATGCAGGGCACAGCTTACGTATACGATAGCTATGACTTTCACTCCTCACTTGCTGTTGTCACTTCAAATATTATGAACAAAACAGCAACCATCAGGATTTTCAAGCTTAAAATTTACCATTTTCAGCAGCACCTTGATGACATGCCATTAAGTGAGACTTGCTGATAATAAACGCCCTGATTACAGCCCTGGCTTTCCACTTTACCATATCCTGTCTGATTCAGACACATCATTACCAAGGTTATAAGCAGATGTATCAAAGATAAAGCCTTACTTTAAGATGAGTCTTGCAGTGGTTTATCTGTGAGACGTCATAAAATTTCTCTATATTGTCAGATTATTTTAAATCTGTCTTAGGTGACTTCATATTACAATCTCTATCTGTTCTAATCATCAGGTCATTAAATAACCTTGCAAAAGAATTGTTAATGTATTCCAACATAATTCTGGAGAATTTCCCTTGAGGTCCATGGCGGTTATAAGAAGGAAAAAAAAGAGTTCACTTAGCAGCATGCTAGGAATATATTCCTTTTCAGCTACGCCAGCAACATAAGCCACTCCCTTTTTAAAAAAAAAATGTATTTTATATTGTAGTATAGTTGATTAACAATATTTGTTAGTTTCAGGTGTACAGCAAAGTGATTCAGTTATACATATACAAGTGTCTATTCTTTTTCAAATTTTTTTCCCATTTAGGTTATTACAGAATATTGAGCAGAGTTCCCTGTGCTCTATAGTAGGTCCTTGTTGGTTATCTATTTTAAATATAGTAGCTTGTACACTCCCTTTTATCTATGGGAGAAGAGTCCTTTGCAGGGGCTACCCTGAAGGCACAAGGCCCAGAGAAGCTCATCTCCTTGGAGGCAAGGGACTCTCTCACACAAAAGGGAAAAAAAAGAACACAAATATCTTGCTGCTGACCAGAGAGGGTTCAATAAGCAGCAGAGAAGTGAAAATAGATAAGATCCCTGCCATCTCTGGGCTGACCCTCAGCACTGTACCTGGAATAGCATAGGCCCTCAATGAATACTTGCTAAATACTTGAACTGAGGGTCTACTGCACAGTGACCTTGTGACATATGTCACCATCCAAGGACTCAGTTCCTTCAGATGTGGAAAGTCACTCCAGAGTTTTAGCTCAGGTTCAATACACGCCGTGAGATTCCCAGATGCCTGGTGCTATTTTAAAAATTCCCAAGTGGGTTCTATTTTTCTATATATTTGACACAAGGGAAATGCCTGTGATCGCATTGCCTCACTGCATAAGCATATCCTGACAGGTTTTAAAAAAAATTAATAGCTATTTAATTTACCAAGAATGTTGCTATGATTAAGGACATGTTGGTTCCAATGGATTAAGGGAGCTCATCACATTTTATAAACTGCCAACATGTAGTGACACTTTCCTCTTGAGGATGAGTTTCATCAAATTGAAATGCTGGTTTCTGGTTTGTAATTCAATCCATTTCACTGACTCACAGAGGGTGGAGTAAAATGACAAAGTTCTTTGGTCCTTCAGTCAGAGTTTTTCGTATTACCGGGTGATTATGCATTTACCTTTTTACCACATGAGGTGCTAGGTAGAACCAGGGTCAATACTTACCACCCTGCAGCTGACTTTTATGTATTGTAGAACTGCCCTCAGATAAACATGTCAGATCAGAGGAAACAAATAAAGCATAAGACTGTCATTAAACCGAGGAGTGTTGGAAGGACAAGGAGGGAGAAAATACCATGGCCATGTCAGCTAGAACGCTGTCCAAAAGGAGGCTCCAGCAACTCTTCACCCCCAGGTACACGACATACTAGCTACCGTTACTGCCTTCGTAAAGGGATGCAAAACACTGGCCAGACACAGCATAACAAAGTGCGTATTGTACATATAAGGACGTAGGAATATAAATACAGAAAACCAAGTGCTTTCGCTGTTGAAAGAAGAAATTAACTCATTTGTGCAGACAAGTTTCTGAACTGGTTAATTAGATTCAGACTTTAGCCTTCCCCCCCTCTCCTACACCCCTACTTTGTTTGGAATCAGTGATTTCTTATACTCTAGACCAAGAGGGCTCATACAGCTGTGGAAGTGTGTTCAGGAAAGGATCCAGAGAACACAGGGATTGTGTGACAGGTGGGAATTCTATAAAGACGTACAAGGACTTAACTAAATTATAAACTCTCTGTAGTACTTTTGTGATTGTTAACTGTTTTGGTTTCTTTTTGTTTGTTTTTTCTTCTAGTTTAATTGAGATATAATTGACACACAGCACTGTATAAGTTTGAGGTGTAGCATAATGATTTGACTTATTTATATCATGAAGTGATGATCACAAGAAGTTTAGTGAATATCCATCCTCTCATATAGATGCAAAATTAAAGAAACAGAAAAAAAATTTTTTTCCTTGTAATGAGAACTCTTAAGGTTTACTCTTAACAACTTTCATATATAACGTACAGCAGTGTTAATTGTATTTATCCTGTTGTACATTACATCCCTAGTACTTACTTATAACTGGAAGTTTGTACCTTTTGACTACCTCCATCCAATTCCCACTCCCCCAACTCCCATCTGTAGTGTCTTCTGTACTTAATATACGTTCTTTTCTAGTTAAGCCCATTCAAAATAGAAAGAGTCTGATTTTGAATAGATTGCTGATTTAATGTGTGGACATATTTACAAACCAAGTATAGCCGGTTGTGGAGCGTCTGTGTCAATAGAAGAGAATGGTAGCGTAATGACAGAAGATGAAGGCCTTAAAAGGATCCTGTGTATTTCTCCTTGAAAAGTGTTTCTGGGTTTATGTTTAATTAGATATGTCTGAATTCTGGGCATTTGAAATACTTCAAACAAAATAATGAAGCTCCAGTTCTGACAAAGGGGAAGGACCAGCCATCTTCCCCATTCCACTGACTGCACACCTCCTCCCAGCCCCTCAGACTATACAAGAAGCTGCCCGTAGGTGCATCATGTGCATTAGCCTGAGAAAAAGCAAATGAGAAAGTGCCCATGGACAACTGACCTGCAGACAATTACAACTTGATTGTCTCCTTCGATGCATATAAAAAAGAATTACACGCACACCACAACAAGAGCATTCTCTTCTTCAGAGGCAAAGTCCTCCTCCGACCTTGTCTTTTGCACCCTGGGAGTGGAAGATCAAGACAAATGTAACCTCTACTATGACTTTCTCCTACCTTAGTTATTCTAACTTAAGCTCTCTTGCCGATATTCACCTGAAGAGCAACAGAATATTAAAGTGACAGGTCCGCGATATTTATGCTTCATTTTGATTTTCCTTAATCCTAAAGGAGGCTACTACAGAATTTTAGAACCCGATAGCTCTGTGAAGATATTGAGTACAAATCTAGTCACTGTGTCCATTAGTGCAAAGCAGCGTTTCTCAAGCCCTTTCATGCAGAATACTGGTTCTAAGAGATGTTAACAGATCTACCATGAAGTCAAGCATTTCTAACCAAGTAAGTTTGGAAGCTTTGCCTTCTGGGTGACCTTCTTGAAATTTCTTGATGAACTCATAACAAAGGCTCATGAAAGTACTATTATAAAGAAAATTCTTCTTTGTTGAACCCATGGTTTTCCAAACTTCTTTGACAATAAAAGTTTTGAGAAACACCTACAAGCATCTTGTAGAACGAAAGTCAACAAGGCATATGTTTGGAAAATACTATTGTTTAAAGAACAACAGGAGTGGAGCAACTATTAGGTGTATGTAAAGGAACAACACCCATACAAAAAACAGAATGTTTTAATAATACGTTAGTATTTTGTGGTGAAAAAAACTTCTTACAAGTCACTAGAAGAGTGCATCTATGAGCAAGTCATATTATGGTTATAGTTTTAGATGAAAATGGAATATACAAATGTATCTTCATATACTTTATTGGTTGCCCATTTACTCTTTTCTTAGAATGATAATATGATAACAATAGTTTTCTTTTTTAAAATATTATTTGGATTTACCATACTGAGTACAAACTGCACTTTAAAAATTCAGAAATTACAATGCTGAGCTTCATTTGTGAAGCTGTGAATTTCATACCAGGCCAAGTTTTTTTCTTCATTTATTTTCATTCTGTGACCTATTAAAATAGTTGAGATTGAAAAAAAATCACTTTTCTTCCAGATTCTCATGATTGAAATATAGGTGTTTCATAGCATATTTTCCTAAAATCTTTTGGAGTTTGAAATTTTCACAGGCTTTCCACCACAGAATCATGCTTACTTCATTTAGCATACACATGCTTAAGTATCAGTAGATCATTTGCAGCTCTTATCAGGAGGAACTAAGGGGCTACACACTTGAAACACAATGCCCTGGTTACCATGACAAAATGTTGGATCTGTGCTTACCTTTATCCTGATCATGGAAACTTTCCTCTCCAGGATGAGCCCTTCTCACCTGCCTCATTCCTGGTTTATTACACACGTGGGGAGAGAACTCTGCTTCCCTTGACTCTGCTGTGTATTCCTGGTCCCTAGTCCTGGCCTGGGTTCCTCTGATCCTGTTTATCCTTCGGAGACCCATCCCTGGGCTCCAGCATTCACTGTCAGCACTGCTCATACGAGTCCTCTTACAGATGGCCCTAGTCAGCTCATTCATCTCCAGCCAGAGCTTCCCTTTCACACTCCTTGCAACTACAGTGTCTAGAATCACAAGTCCAGCAGTAAACTAATAATATTTTCAGGGGTCAATTTAAAAGCAGCATTGACTTTTAAAAGGTGATGGATAAGCTAAAAAACGGGGGCTAGAGCCTAAGGCGGGGTAGGATACCTAGTCTTATCTGTCAACTCCTCTAATCTTTCTGAGAATCACTGATGCATCATCGATGTATATTTTAATTTGTCTTTCCTTAGCAACCATCTCTTATTTGGCATCTGCCCACCATGACACATTTTACCTGGAGATTTTGGTAAAAACACCTGACAGAAGAGGACTCAACTCAATTTCCCCTTTCTCATTTCTCCTTCTTACTACTTCTATCAGGGCTTCTTCCTGGCCATGGGGTTCAAATGCTTTGCTTAGTCTAGGGGCATTCAAAGTTGGTCTGGGAAACCCTGGGAGGGGGGAACCAAGACTCTTTCAGGGAGTCCATGAGGTCAAAACTATTTTCATCATATTAAGATGATAGTTACTAGCTGACTTTTCTCTCACGTGCTTTTTATGAGTGCACACATTTCTATCAATAGAAATCTCTGATAGTAAGAACCAGTTGTCCGAGTTCAATTAATGGAAGTTGCCAGACAATGTGCTACATAATTTCATATATACAAGTATTTAATTGTTACTGCAACACTAGGAGACAGATACTATGTCAGCTCTGCCAATGAGTACACTGAGATTCAGAGAGGTGAATTTATACATCTGTGGCCTGCACAGCCCTATACTCCGCATAGCCAGAATTTGAGCCTAGATTTTTCTCCAGTGGTTTGACCTCTACAACTCTACGGTAACATTTGCCTGAATAATTCCATTATTTCCCTTTTAAGAAAGGGCTAGCACCTATACAAACAACTTTCTCTTTAGATTGTGTGATAATGAGGTTTGAGTCTTTCCAGGTAGGGAATTGAATGTGATGCTCTATTTGACTGTCTGTAGATGCAATAATTTTCTACTAATTTGTATGTGAGCCATCAATTAGAATACTATCTTCTTTTGAGCAGAAAGATTTTTTTTTTCAGAAAGTCAGAGTCTCCAAGACTGACTGCTCTCAAAAATATGAGTTCTACGCTGTGATGCTGGTTATCTGACGTGATATGCACAAGTGGAGGATGTGTCTGGATGAGCTTTGTTTTACGTGGTCTTTGACATTTTAAGAAAGGCTGGCAGGACTGTCATTTCCTATTACACTTGTAAATGCAACCAGAGGACACTGAACAATGAGCCACCCAAAAAATAAATAAAATTTCAAAAGTGCTGTCTGAGCATCTCAGTAAGATCAAAGAGGCCAGTGGTATTTTTGCTGGGCTTGTGTTTTATGATATCAGAGTATTTCTGACTTATTGATCATTCTCTGGACCTGCCAATCAGCCAATATGGGTCAGATGTTGCTAAGACCAAAAAAATAAAAAATAAAAAGTGGTTACTGATTACATGGCACCAACCAATAGATAAAATCCGTTTCATCTGCTCAGTTGCCCGGCTGCCGTGGATGTTACAGTTGCTTGTATTAGTTTGCTCATTAGCCCTTTAATTAGTTTTTTTCTGCCTGTGTAATTAATCTCTTATTACGGTCGTGATGAGGGCAAATGTTCTTTGCCCCTTGCTTCTGCTGACAGTAAAATCTGCTGTATAGATGTTCTTAGTCAGGCATTATACCTGTCTCCCGTGACACGGTTCCCTTTAACAAGAAACATGTAGGAAAGGCTTTCGACCATATTAAAAATGGCTAACTTGAAAATCTCTTTTCTAAAAATGTGAAAACTGACTCTGACTCCATTTGAATAACTCACTGTATGGCCTTCATAAGAAAGTTCACTGGGGCCCATTGTTTGGGATATTATTGACTTAACATTCATTAAAAGACTCATAAAAACGTACTTCCTGCATGTTCAGGGCATAATGTTTAAGCTGTAAATATGGCAATATGGGTGTAAATATTGGCTTAAAACTCTTCTTTGAGTCATTTATTTCCTTTATCTTATTGTCTCAAAATCGGCATTCTCTTCTGTTTAGCCTGGCCCTTTCCCAGTCTCCAAATGTGCTTTCTGAATTCCCAGTGGCAGTTTTGTTGGGATTCTTCCCGAAAGAGTCAGGGGGCCCTGAACTAGGATAATTTTTGTTCTCACTCTGTTCCAGACACTCCGTAGCGGCTGAACATGAAGACGGCACTCCACTGGGATGACCTTTGATTCTTGGCAGAGGACAGAGATTTCACTGAGGGAATTCACTCTGCCTGAGGAGTCTCCAGTGTTTGTTGAGATCTCTGTGGAAACAAACACTCAGAGGGGCTTTGTGGAACAGTCCAGAAATAATTGAGGAGGCCAGGAGACTCCTACTCCCCTCCACAAAAAATGTCAGGTTACACTTTCTTTTCAGGACTCCCTAATTGATGCCCTTGTATAAATAACTGCTATTTCCCAGCACTTTCTCTTTTCCCTTTTACTGAGAAAGATACAAAAGTCAACCGAATCAAGACATAAATTCATTTTTACAGCTGAATAAGCTTTGTCCTTGGTTGTTTTAAAATTGAAATAAATGGGAAAATATTTGTTAGAGAATAATAAACACACCCAGGTATTTGCTGCTCTTCTCGGGCTGGGCTGAGATTGAAGAGGCTCGGTGAGACCACCTGTGTTTCTTGGTGCAAGCCCAGCAGAGCTTCAGAATTTGTATAGTTGGATTCAATCCAGCGACCTGGCTACATTCTTGGATCTCTTACTCAACATGAGGCATCAAGATCACTGGAAACTTTAACAAAAACATCAACAACTAGAAGAGCCAGTTAGCCTATGGTTTGACCCCCAGCCTGCACACCCTCCCATCAATCTATCTCTAATCTTCTGGGAAATTAGTTCAACCTTCAAGGCAGGAGAAGGGGCAACCTGAGGGTACAGCTGCTCCATCTCCCATAGGAGATGAAGAATCTACAATCACCCCAAAGCACAAATCTAGATGGTTGCTTTTCCATCTGCTTTCCACTTGGCTGAATGGATGCCTCCATAATAACTCTAAAAGCATCAAAGGAAAAGCAGCACACTCTGTGGCATTCCATGATGGAATCCAATAAAAGAAACATAACTCAAAATCATTTCAGAAGCAATGAATAAATTGCTACTTAGAAGCAGTTCCTCAAGGAAGCTTGCTCTTCTGCCCAATAATGTAAAACCATCCTGAGAACAGTAGCTGGGGAGAAAGGAAAAAGATAATAAATCTTATTTTCCACTTGTCCTTCTGGTATATTTCAAAATAATTTGGATACTTTCTGAAGTAGCTGTTTTGGATGTTTTTATTCACGTTCCCAAAGGTCTACTTAGTTTAACTACCTTTATCTAAAAAAGATGGTAAAATGGCCGTATTAACTTTAATAGTAGGAAGAGTGGGCTATGGATAGAGTTAGGATCACTGCTGAGTCAGCCAGCCTCGGTCTCAGGACCCAGTCTTCCAGTACCCACTGGTGTGACCTTGGACAGGTAAGTTAACCCCTTTCAGCCTCGAAGTTCTCACAAAGTTTCTCACACAAAATGAAAAGATAGGGGGCTTCCCTGGTGGCGCAGTGGTTGAGAATCTGCCTGCCAATGCAGGGGACACGGGTTCGAGCCCTGGTCTGGGAAGATCCCACATGCCGCAGAGCAACTAGGCCCGTGAGCCACAATTACGGAGCCTGCGCGCCTGGAGCCTGTGCTCCGCAACAGGAGAGGCCGCGACAGTGAGAGGCCCGCGCGCCGCGATGAAGAGCGGCCCCCGCTTGCCGCAACTAGAGAAAGCCCTCGCACAGAAACGAAGACCCAACACAGCCATAAATAAATAAATAAATAAACAAACAAACAAACCCCCCCCCCCAAAAAAATGAAAAGATAGGATAAAGATTCTAGTTTCCCACAGTGTGTTTCATGAACACACTGAGTTAGTAGGTATTATGTGAAGAAAGATTTTTACTTTTATTTATGTTTTAGAAATGTTGTATTAAACAAAGTTAAATGGAGTTTTGTGACGGGATGGGCCACATCTTTTAATATACTAATTACTGTCATAAATCGGAGGGTGGGGCTTCCCTGGTGGCTCAGTGGTTAAGAATCTGCCTGCCAATTCAGGGGGCACGGGTTCGAGCCCTGGTCTGGGAAGATCACACATGCCATGGAGCAACTAAGCCTGTGCGCCACAACTACTGAGCCTGCGTGCCACAACTACTGAAGCCTGTGCACCTAGAGTCCGTGCTCCGCAACAAGAGAAGCCACCAAATTGAGAAGCCCGCACGCCGCAGCGAAGAGTAGCCCCCGCTCGCCACAACTAGAGAAAGTCCGCATGCAGCAACGAAGACCCAACTCAGCCAAAAAATAAATAAATAAATAAATGTTCCTTTAAATAAATAAATTGGAGGGAAGATTATGATACGCAGCAATATCTAAATTTATTTGACTATGGGGCTCTTATTCATAAAACATTATGGGAATAGTATAATCTAAGGTGGCCTCCAACTCTAAAGTTCCATTTTTCAATCTGAAGTAGCTAATTGCAAATTGGCATGTATACAAAGGTCATCATCACAACCAAGATTACTCATCATTGAGTGATGTACTTCACAGGTGGATGTGTGGGAACACGGAACAGAGCAGGCAAATATAAAGTCCTACCTCAGTGGGAGGGTTTTCCTATTCTCCACCTCATCTCCTCACTCCTGTGGGGCTGATCTCTCTGCACACATGGCCTTGGTCAGGGAGATAAGGCTCCAGACTTATCATAATGTAAACTGGTATTACTCATGGCACCCTATTATTCTCCTTACTTTCTCTACAGGGCAAGCAGTTGACAAGGTCTATTTCTCTACTCAACATTATACCCACCACACATATGTCATTTCTCTTCCAGAAAATAAAATAAATTTTATCTGCAAATATTTTAAAGCAATAACCTCAATTACAGTCTTATACTTTAACTAGAATGGTTTCCTCAATCTAATATTCACGAATGACTGACCCATGCTCTATGTTGAATTTTATTAGTTTCTTTCTCTTTATTGTGATTATAACTTAGCATCACAGGTTAGGAAAGCAAAAATGATAATAAATGTGAGTAATTAAATTTGTCTTTCTAGTGACAATTCTGTTAGTGTGTTTTCATATCTCCGTTGTCTTCTTTTCCCAGATTGTAAAAAGTATAAAAGCGATCTGTGATTATTTTATGTGTATGATAAAGAATATTAGGTTAATTAAAATTTTAACTAGATTAATATTTTAATTATAAATTTAAACATAAATTTATAAAAATAAATGATAAGCCTGTTTCCGTGTCAACAATTATTCCTCTACTTCACTTTAATGATTAAATCCATGTTTGGTTATGCTAAAACATTTAACGCATGGTGGCCATGAAAATGCTCCTCTCAAATCTCCTGTTGCATGGAGTGTAATTGACTGATGGCTTCAGCTGTTGCTCTCTGAATCTACCAATAAATCTGAACAAATGTCACATTTCCCATGAGCATTCCTGAGAGGCACAGTACTTCTTTGATAGGCAACTTTGGCTAGAGGACTCTCTATCAAGCTTGCCAAAACTGTTCAACTGAGCTACTAAGACCCACCCAGACTTCCTTCCTTCCCTCTCTCTTTCACAAGGGTGAGTCCTGCATTGTGGCCTGATGGCTCTTCCTCCTCATTTTCCCTCACTGGCATTTACCCTAATAAATCTCTTGTATCACTAATTTTACCTTGGCTTCTGGCTTTTAGAAGATCAGAGCTAACATGAACTAATTCCCTATTTTTGGACATTGAGTTTATTTCAAGGTTTTTGAATCCGTTTTTAATAAATAGCATTGCAATGAAGTTTCTTGTAAGATCTGATAAATGGCCATTATTAATTAATTCTGTAGGATATAATCTTAGAGGTGTAATTGTGGGTGGCACAGAAAGTAAAATTTTTAGGACTTTTGAAAATATACTTGAAAAATTGCCCTCCAGAAGTTATTCCAATTTACATAACCAAAGCCAATTACTTTTTTCCTTTGGGTTGTTTATACTTTTTCTTGGTGACCTGTAAGTGAGTTTTGCATATTAAAGGCAATAAACTTAGTGAAATAAATTTAAATATTAACAGTTATTGACATAAATAGTTCCAAGTTAAATAACCATATTAAGTGAATTCCACCTACTGTAATAAAACTTAAACCTCACCCCACATTCATGGGTACACACACAAATTCACAATATCTGGAAAATATTGTACATGGCATTATTAAATTGAGCAAAGCAAAGATTTGTCTTCCGGAAGAATTTCTATGGAGCCAATAATATTAAGAATTGCTGGTAAATCATCTTGATGAGCAGCTAACAGAATCTGGCAGAGATAGCAGAGGAATTTTGTGTGGGCATGTGCATTAGTTTACTTTCCAAAATAATCCCATCTGGATGCATGAGAAATGTTCTATCTGTTTCAGCTCATTAGGAGACAAGGTTCAAGCAAACACGCTCATTGATTTAACATGCTGGATCCACGAGAAATGAGTCACCCCTTGCAATTTTCTTCACCAAGTTTGGGATGGAAGATGACCCACATGCATTTTCTGAGTTGCCCATCAGTTTATAGCTTAGAAAACCATATTTTATTGGCTGTCTTTAAATTGGGCACCCAAAGCAATTTGACACTTGCGGAGTGGGAGAGAATGAATGGTCTCAAGCATAACTCTTATTTTAATCGATTCTTTAACCATTGGGGTCAAAGAGACATTACTAATTTTAAGTAAAATAGTCCTGTACAAAGACATCTCATAGAACCCTTAGTTTATTATACTGAATCTCAACATAAAAATAGGCTTTAAAAATGTAGTTTAAGTATGTAGTTTAGAAGCTGTACAATTTTTCCCATGCAAACAATGTTTATTTCCTGTTCATTTCTATAGACCACTACTGACCAAGTCTTGGATTCCCAAGTGAATAATAAAAATCTTACTAAGCCCTTAATGGACTGTACAGGAGCTGTGAGGAGTTACAAAAAAGACACGATTCCCCACCCTTAGGGTTTCCCTGGCTAGTAAAAACAGAAATGAAAATGCCTGAAAACCATTTAGGTCCATTTAAAAGCTCCAAAGTATCAACTTACTTTTAAGGGGCAGTAATAGAGAAAGGGAGCTTAACATTTGCATTACTGACTTGAGCAAAACAAAAGAAATGAAACCGTGGGCCTATTAGAAGGACCAGTGAAAGATGCGGCCCTTCAGAATATCACATCTTCATTTTCTTGGAAAATGCTTGCTATTTTAATTTTTCAGCATATCTCTTGAAACAATAATCTATGATGATTAGTGTGTTAGTATTTTTAAAACAGATCACTCCATTTGACTCTGACTTCTATACCTTAACAATAAATAGGAAGGTATGTGGTTGTGCGTTGAGTGTGTGTGTGTGTGTGTGTCTGATCATTTTAATTCTGTGGTGTATACTGTAGTTAGAATTCTTTTCAGCACTGGGATAATGACACTAATGGCTTTATTTTATTTTTTATTTATTTATTTTTAAATTATTTATTTATTTATTTTTGGCTGCGTTGGGTCTTCATTGCTGCACACGGACTTTCTCCAGTCGTGTCGAGCGGGGGCTCCTCTTCGTTGCGGTGTGTGGGCTTCTTTCTCATTGTGGTGGCTTCTCCTGTTGCGGAGCACGGGCTCTAGGTGTGCAGGCTTCAGGAGTTGCAGCACGGGGGCTCAGTAGTTGTGGCGCACAGACTTAGTTGCTCCGCAGCATGTGGGATCTTCCCGGACCAGGGATCAAACCCATGTCCCCTGCACTGGCAGGCGGATTCTTAACCACTGCGCCACCAGGGAAGGTCCCTTAGCAACTTTTAAATCAATTGTATGAAATAAATCCGTAAGCAAAACCACCCGAAATAGCGTGATTAATGTAAAAGTTCATATTTTTATATAATCAACAAAACCACTTATACTGAGATTTTTTTAGGACCAAGTGATTTAAAATAATGTTTTCTCTATTTAAATTACAATGACAGAAATGCATCTGTTTTTATCAAAGCCAAAGAAGTTGACTAACTGAGGACAAATGCAGGGCCCCAGCTGCCTGTTTGACAATTTTAATTGTCCCTCAAATTTGGATTGAATGAATTACTGTTCTCTTTCTGTCCTAAACTGTTAAATTGTTATTTTCAGCATGCAAAGTTAAAGACTGTCATATGTGTTCCAAAAATGAGTACATCTCAGAAGAAGGAAGAGTTCCTGCATGTTGTGGCTGAGTACTGGCCACCCAAAGATGCCCATGTCCTAATCCCCAGAGCTATGACTGTGTTATATGACATGTCAAAGGGGAATGAAACTTGCAGATGAAGTTAAAGTTGCTAATCTGTTGACCTTAAAATAATGAAACCATCCTGGATTGTCTGGGTGGGTCCAATGTAATCACAAGGGTCCTTAAATGGGGAAAAGGGAAGCGAAAGAGTCAGATCCAAAGAGAGGTCATCCTGAGAAAGACTCGATTGGCCATTGTTGGTTTTGAATATCGAAGGGGCCCACGAGCCAAAGAATGTGATTAGCTTCTAGAAGCTGAGAAAGGCAAAAAAATCGATCCTCCTCTAGGACTTCACGAAAAGAAAGCAGCCAAGCCCACACTTTGATTTCAGTCCAGTGAAAGCCCTATCAAACATCTGATCTCCGGAACCGTGAGATAATAAATTTGTATTGTTTTTAGCCACTAAATTTGAAGTCATTTGTTACAGGAAGATAATATACTATGTGGTCAGTCAGTCAGTCATTTTGGATTTTCAAAGGTCAAGGTGTGTGTATGTCTATGTGTGTATTAAATGCATATATATGTATAATATATATACACATGCACATGCATTAGATTTTGTGTGTTATTAAATCTGAGTTTTTAAACATGATGATAGGCTAAACTCTCTAAACTCAGATAAAGTTGTCATAGATGGTTCTATTTAGGGGAATATAACTCAGTAGTGATACAAAACTCCTTGGAAAATCCTAAATCTTAAAAAGTAACTCACTTCTATAAACTTTGCCGAGAGCTATATAACTAGAGACTCATCTCTGGGGAAAATAAAGTCTGATTCCTCCAGACTGAGTGTTCTAGGAAGGAAGCTACCAGAGGATGTCCTCCATGAAAGGAACAAAGAAGACCTAGTATCCAGGAAGGAAAGGATGAAACACAAGAGGGACAGAAGGAAATCCTCAGGATTATAGTCAAGAGAGATTCCTAAGCTGACAGTGGAGCACCAGAAGTGGGGAGGCTGGTCCATACTAGAGAGGTCAATCATCTCCAGGGGAGACGTCTTCCAAAAGTGAAACTCATAAAATAACAGATGCACTAAAGTCACAGATTTGGGCGTGAATGAATAACAATGATTAATTCCATAGGAAACCAAAAAGTAGTGCAGAAAAGGAACAGCAATTACATCATACTATAGAATTCAGCTGCCAATGTTTTCACAATCTCAATAATGCAACCCTGAAGAATGAACTAACCAATGTTACAATATAACTATAGTAGGAGAATGGGGGACAGGAGATGGTTTGTGTGTTGGTTGATGTGGTGTGAAAGAGACCTAAGTCCTTATTTTCCAAAGTGGGAAGTCAAGAAGTAAAGCCTAAGTCCATAAGTAATGTCTCTAACTTCAAAATGAAGCAGTAGCGAGATAAGTATGTTCTTTAGCCGTTTGGAGGTAAATACCAAAATAAACAGTTATGTGAGTTGAAAAGTGGTTTCCACTGAGGAAATGGAATAGAGCAGAGGGGCATTGAGCTGCTGTGCATCTCAACAGGCCTCATACAACTACACCATACTTTAAACTATGTGCATGTTTACCTTGTCTTCAACATGTAGCCGAAAAAAAAGATCCGTGAACAGTATGTTTTAATGGGAACCTACATCTCCCACCTCTGCTGAGCCCAAATCCTGGGTTGATGTTGTTATTGATACAAATTAGCCCTCAGGCCTAGTTATCCCAGTGAATTCACCACGGGATAAAGAGGTCTGAAGGTTTACATTTTGTAAAGAAAATCATTAAACACATCCCATCCACTTCCTCTCTCTGAGACTGACACCCATTGGAACATACACTCAAAAGTCAGATGGGAATCCACATCGCGTGTATGTTAAGCTGTAAGCCTGGACTGGAAAATAAGATTTGCCTTTTTACTAGAGAAGAGGCTTCTTTCAAATTTCCCAGAAATCTAGACTTAGAATCCCCTGTGGGGAGAACCGTGAAGCAGCACATCCAAGTCTGCAGACGGGGTGCTCCCATCAGGTCCCAAAGCTCAGGTGGACCGCCAACCTGCCCTTACGTAGTGGGCACTGGGCCCTGAGCCAGGTGTGTCTTTCATGAGAGGGACGGGAGTAGTACAGTATGTGCCCACCTCCAGGGAGACTAGAAGTTCTTGCCTTAAGAGGTTATAATAAAGGGAACAGGAGAAAAGGGTCTTTCTAATTTAGAGAACTAGAGAGGGCCAGTAACTGCTATCAATCAGTCAACAGATACTTATGGAGTTAATGCCCTACACCAGACATTGGATGCCAAGCTCACTACAACTCTTGTGCTTTGCAAACTCTGACTTAGCAAAACTCACTGATTCCTAGCCCCCTAACAACTTACATCTTTTTCCATTCTCCCTCTCCCTGTTTCTTATCTTTGTTTTTGGGATGTTTCTCTCCTTTTCCTCCATTTTCAAATCAGGGTGCAATATCTATTTGATACATTTCTAAAAACAACACAAAATTAAAATAACAGCCAAACATTGAAAATATAAGCTAGCAACAAGAAAGCAAGCAGGTGCATTTTATATTATGTTGCAGCTTCATGGTATTGCACTATTTTGCAGCCAGCAACAAAGCAAACAGATAGAAATTTTCTCTGCTAGTCCTAAAATATCTTTTATGCCTTTTAGAATCTTTAAAATAGAAGAAAGATCCTTCTTAGGAAATCATTTCCTTCCCATAAATCAGAGACAAAATTATTTCATAAAATAAATCTTCTGCTTCCCTATCATTATGATATATTATATAAATCTGGAAGAAAAGAAAATGAAATGTTGCCTGCATCAAGGTGAACTGCCTGAGGAAGCAGGGATAGCCCTCCATGTATCCTCCTTGGCTGATGCACATACACCACATTCTGGAAAATAGACAGGTGCACTGGGAGAAACTGAGGAGGGTCAGAGTCTAGTTAGGCAAGAAATGAGATTCCCGAAGTAAAATATATAGAAAGCAAGAATAAGCAGCAAAAGTGAAAAGAACTCAAACACACTTCGCTTTGAATTCTCCCCTAGGACACAGTAGTGCAGAGCTAAAGTAACCCAGTGCATTTGAAGCAGATTAAGGAAAACAGATTAAGGAAAGTGGCTACCACTTCTTGAGTGCCCACCATATGCCAGATCCTATGAGATGTTGTCTTGAACCCTTAAGAGAACCTTGCTAGGCAGGCATTTCTATCCCCTTTCGCCAATGAAGACTGAGGCTCGAGCTGGTTAAACAACTTGTCCAAGGTCACCTTACTGTTACCTACCATAGCTGGGGTCCAAACCTTGACCCATCAGATAGATAGATCCAAAGCCATCCCTCTCTCCACCATTCCAAACTGCCTGTCAGTGTGTTAAATGGACATTCCAAAAATGTTTGTCAAACTAATGAATAAATGCAAGAAGTGGGTTCAGGAAAAAAGGACTCCAAAATATGAGATTACAACTATTAGAAAGAGGATGTAAATATGCATGACTTGAGTAAGACGTTTGAGTTTTTTGAAGAATGTACATCTGGAAGTGAGATTTAGTTGATGGATAGAAAAAGAAAGAGGAGGTCTATGAGTAAAGAAAAGCTGCTAGAGAGAAACAACTATTTATTTTAAAGAATAAGGACCCTAGGGCAGTAATGGAAGCCATCATAGGAACGTTGAAGGCCAACAGAAAATAATATTAATAGGAACTTTGAAAGAAAAAACAATAACAATCATGGCAGCAAAAACATAGATTAATTGTTATGTCAATTCTACTTCTTATTTCAAAGATGTTATGCTAGAGAATAAATGTGGCTACTAATTAACCCAAAGCTATATAAGATTCTCATATTCATTGAACTTCATAAGAGCAAGCAATAGAATACATATTTCAGCATCTTAAGTGAATTTAACAAATGATAGTGATACTTCTCTCTGGGGATATTAGGTACTAATAACATTGCTTATTCATGTAAGTGCCAAATGCTTTTTAAGTCTTAAGTTCTACTTAAATTAAGACTACCCATAAATTCTATGCTATGACACTAAGTTCTACAGGTTAATCATATATCTTAGGTTGTTTCCTTGTTACCAGTTTTACTTGTCTTTAGTTGGGTCTTTTTTTGCTTAAAAAAGACCTGATCACTCTTACTAGATTCATTGCCTTCTTTAATTAACTGACTATTAAATCTACTGCATTATCAATTCTACCATCTCCCCTGTGCCCAAAACCATCTTTGACACTGCATTCCTTAAATAGAATAAGGGATTATTCACCAAAAATATGGTGTAGGAAATATGTGGGATTTCCATTCCCTTTCCAATAATTTGCCTTTTCTACTGAGTATCCTCTTCCTCTTCTATCATCCCTAACACCAGATCACCACAGCCATTATCACCTCGGTCATCATCACAGCCAAGTCCTCCACAAGTATATTCTCTGGCAATACTCATGACTGTGAGGCTTTAACATCACTCCAAGTATATACTAAGCCCTCAATAAAGCAGTCTTGTCAAACATGGTCCCTGTCTTCCAGAAGGAGTTTAAATCTCTCTAGCCTTATTCTCCACTTCTTTTCTTCAAATTTCTTCCATTCAATCTGGCCTACTTGTCGTTCCCCTTCTGTAACTTGGCCCCATCTCCTTATATTTGTGTGGACTCTTCTACTGAAGGGGCTGTCCCTTCCCAAGTCATCAGAATCAGTGCAAATGCCACAGCGTCCAAGAAAACTCTGTTCTCCTCTCTGTAATTTCTATCTCTTCTAAACCTCCTTACTGTACATCCTTACAGTTATTTATCAGTCTATTATTCTCATATCTTGTCTTTCATACAGTAGAACTTGTTTGTTGATGGAATGGATGAATGAATGAATTTATAGTGTTGGTCTCAGTTTAGCTTGCAAGAGTTACACATCTTTCTTCTCCACTGGGATGGGAACAGAGGTCTTGGTATGCATGTTTATGTCCTCCTGGCACCTTTTAGAGTATAATCCCACAAAATAGACACTCACTGCATATGTACTAATTCAAAATAAAGATAATATTCTGACAGAGACTAAGTGAGTGACTGCTGTGGAAAAGATAAAGTATGAGAGTATTGTTATAGCAGCAGCAGTGTTAAAGAATATGGAAATGCCTTTTAAGACCTAACTGACCAATTGCTCTGACCTTCCCACTTAACGTGGTATTCTAAACTCAACTAAGAAAAAGTAAAGCGTTCCCATAGTTATGGAGGGGAGATTAATGCGTCTTGGTTCTGGGATGAGGAAGAGGTTGTATCCCTTCACTCCTCATTTAGTGATGCTTTAAACTGGTCTGAGAGATGTGGCATAAGAACAGCTGTCTACAGAAATTTGAGTGTTTTCCTTCAAAAAAAAAAAAAACTCTGGTGAAAAAAATGCCAGTGTAGTAGGCAGATTGTTGAGAAAAGCTTGGTATAGGAATCTAGAGACCTGGCTTCTACTTCAGGCTCTGCCACAGACAGGATATGCCAGAAGTATGTAGTGAAACTTGTGAAGCAGTGTCCTTAAAGAGATATAGCATGCTACTCTCCTCTCCTTTTTTCATACTTGCTAGCAGGAATGCTTTTATGATGGCTGGAGCTAGAGCAGCCATCTTGGATCTTTCGGTGATCTTGGAAATGAAACATAAGAGCAAAACAGACAGAGCATAGATCCTACCTTGACTTTGATGTGAGAGAGAAGTAAATTTGACAGACAAATAAATTTCTATCTTGTTTGAACAAAAAAAAGAAAAAGAAAAGAAAGAAAAAGAAAAAGAACAGCTACCTAGATCCTTGTTCTCTCCTGTTCTCTGTGCCTTCCTGGGATCAATAGGCCTGCAAGGAGTAATGGAGAAGCGGTTGTCTGCCCTGGTAGGCACAAAGTGGTCAGTGCCTAATGGTCCCAGTGTCTTTAAATGGCTTTAACGTCTATGGAGTAGGAAGAAGTACATAGTGCCATGGAAAGAAATTGATCTGAAGAATCAGACCAATCTCAATTTGAATCCTGGATCCAATCCTTTCTAAAAGTCACTCCACTTCTTGGAATCTCAGCTTTCTCTTCTCAAAAAGAGAGGGGGAGAACATCTTCTACCCCATGAGACCATTAGAAGGATTTGAGGATAAGTAGATAGACGGATAGACAGACAGACGTTCCCTAGTATGGCACCTAGCATTTCAGAAAAAAAAGGCATAGTGCTTTCAACTTTGTTGGGAAACTTCATTGGAATGGATCCCATATTTACTGAATTTAGAACCTAAGGTAATTTGAGATCTTAAACAAATACTGAGACGGGTGTAGATACATCAGAGGTCTGAGACTACCCAGGCAATTGTGTTAATATTAGGTAAATCAGAGATCAGGGCAGTAAATATTTATAGCAAATACAAGCAATGGAAAGCTCTACTGTGTCTTAGAGGTGAAGAGTGACTCATGTGTTGCTGCATGTTCAGGCAAATTGGAGTTGAGGAAGAAATCGCTTTTTTGTCTAGTTACTCAGCAAGGCTTTGGGAAAGAGGTGAGAATAGGGGAAGAAAGGGGTCTAGGTTAGCTAAGAATAGGTGGCGTTTCCAGGAATAAGGATTAAAAGGGAATGAGGAGTTGATTATTAACTCATCTAAAAAGACAACTCACAGGGACTATAAAGTCGAAAGAAAATAAGAAACACCTGAGTTTCTTTTCCTGACGTGTGCTTGCACAATCTCATTCTATCATTTTCTCATTCATTCATTCATCTATTTGATGAGTTAACAGGTATTTAGTAGGGACTATGTGCTAGGAGATGAGTGCTGAGAATGAAATAGAGAGCGCTGTGGACCTCACAGTGCAGTGGGGTAAACAATCTCTTGAGTGTATAATTGTAAAAGCATAGATATATGCTATAAGAAAACCCTCAGTTCAAGCCTGCATATAATAAGGGATTCGGCTAGGTAATTATGTGTCTCTTCCATCTCCAAAACTATGTTTGTGAGTGATAAAACTCACTATGCCAATTTGCACTTTGCAATTTGGCAAAGGTCATCAAACACAGGACATTGCCCGTTTCCAACGTTCAGCACATCTGATGTCCCTGAAGGGCTGGCTATTATCTGTGCAGGCACTTGTATGTATACTTGCCTCCGCAAGCCTGCAGACCTAATCACACGCACACATGCCTGGGAGTGGCACAAAGCACTCAGGGAAAAGTGGACATTAGAAAATTATCTTGGGAAATTATCATGGGATTAAGGTCATGCATTAAGGTCAAAATGCAAATAACTGCATCGAGTATTTGCCTGTTTTTATAACAATACTAAGATTGTATAAACTGTAGTCCTTTAGGGACTACATTTTTAATCTTTTTCTGTCCAGTGGTTTTCCTTTAACTCTATGAAATAGATTTTCATATGTTTTAAAAACAAAAACCATGAGTTCTTGTGATTTTTAAAAAAAAATCTCAAGTAACTCAAAGCTGTTTAAATGCTAAAACTACAAGTGTCTCTCCCTTCTTGGTTTTGAGTCACTCATCTCAGATGTATTAGTCACATTCCTTAAGGCTGAACCTCATTTTATTAATTTCTGAAAACTTCTCTTTATGTAAGGGTGTTTGGAATTCTACAAGAGCCTTAGAACAAGATCAGTCTATTCTTAACGTGACAAATTATACGGTTTCTATGTGAACATTACCCTTCTTCATTCAGAGTCAGAGAGCATGAGAGTTGAGATGACTCATGGTTTCCCGACACTGGTGAAACTAGTTTACTTCTACAGACCCTTAAATACTGTCAGAGATGAACTCAATTCTTCCCAAGTGCAAGCAACTTTTGGAAGATCACATTCCAGATAAGCAACATATCATTAATATTATACAACCTCAGTAGAAGTTTAGCAATAGAATTATAACAGTCAAAATCAGAAAAGGAGCTGAGAAAGCCATTTTGCTAACCCCCAATGTTGTCCCCAGACAAGTCAATATTTAAACTTTCTTACGTGGATGTTTATACATCAAAGCAGCTTGGTGATGTTCATTTTGGTGAGATATATCAACACCTTGATGTTACAAGCGAACATGTAGAGACATATTTCAAATCACAAAGGAAGTCACAGATAGATGCACCAAAAGCATGCCAATGCTCAGACCTCCTGTAAAGCTCAGGAAGCCAGGTTGCATTTCTCTACTTTACTGAATCATTGCCACTTTTCTCAGCACTTTCAAATTCTAAACTATCCTCTGTGTTCTTCTATTTTTAAAAGACCCTAGGTGTCAGAACCATGGTCCAACATATCTCAATATTTGCATATGTAAAAGTAGAATGAGTACATAGGGTGATAGGAAGAAAATATAGTTTATAGGCCAATAGAACTGCGTTAGGACTGCACTATGTCTATTTCTTAACTTTCCTCCACCCAAATTTCTTCATCTGTTTTTAAAAAAGATAATGAGGTCTATATCACAGGGATTTAAGAAGATTAAAAAGATAATACATTTAACGTGTTACTCCACAGATGTTAGTTACCATCCTCTTCCCTTCTTAAAAACTAATGGTGTTTTTCTCCACAAAGAAGATTGAATAAGAATATACTTAACATTTTCCCCAGAAATTAGGATGAACATATACACACTACTATATATAAAATAGATAACCAACAAGGACCTACCATATAGCACAGGGAACTATGCTCAATATTTTGTAATAACCTTTATGGGAAAAGAATCTGAAAAAGAATATCACTTTGCTGTACATCTGAAGCTAACACAACATTGGAAATCAACTATACTTCAATTTTTTTAAAAATTAGAAAAAAAACCCATTTTTCCTAGAAAATCAAAAGATAATTTTCCAAAGAAAATAATCATCAAATTACTAATGAAGAGTCTAGATCAAAGATCACCTGTTAGTATGGTGGTTACCAAACTAAATTCATCAAGCTAAACTTGGAATTCACCCTATAGCAAATACCCCCAACACTGCCCCTGGTGGAGACAATCCAGATTCTGTTGCAAGTTCATGGCTTCTGGCCATTGAGGCTAAGAGGACGGGTCGTGGTGACAGGATGAGCTTTCTCCCACAGTCACCTCTAGCCCGCGGCATCCTCCCCAACCTCCTAGGCTTAGGCAGGATGGAGGCAAAGTCCAGGACTTAGTAACAGTGACAATGGTGTCATCTTCTTCAAATCCTTTCTGAAAGGAGGGAGTGTATAAACGTAGAAATAAACAAACAAACTGAAGAACTGGGAGGCAACCATAGAGTATTAGGAAAAGTGGAAAGAGTGTGGATTTTAGAGTCAGATATGCTCTCTGCCACTTCTTAGCTCTGTGTTCTCCAGTGAGATTTTGAGCTTCCAGAGCCTCAGTTTCCTCATTGTCATGTGGAGTAATAATATCTGCTAAAGATGGTTATATATAGTGTATATAAAAATGACTTGGCCAGGTTTCCAGAACCTGGGCTACTCTATAGATATCAGTGTTCTTCCAATGTGCAGACATACACCAACCTCAAAAGAGGATTTGCTCAGACAAGTAAGTCAGAAAGAGAAAGAAAAATATCATAGGTTATCGCTTATATGTAGAATCTTAAAAAATGATACAAATGAACTTATTTACAAAACAGAAATAGACTCACAGACATAGAAAACAAACTTATGGTTACCAAAGGGGGAAGGGAGGTGGGGACTTTGGGATTGACAGATACACACTACTATAAATAAAATAGATAAACAACAAGGTCCTAATGTATAGCACAGGGAACTATATTCAATATCTTATAATAACCTATAATAGGAAAGAATCTGAAAAGAAGATATAGATATATATAAATACGTATATTTCTCTATATGTACATCTGAATCACTTGCTGTACACCTGAAACTAACACAACATTGTAAATCAACTATACTTCAATTAAAAATAAAAAAGATTTGCTGTATTTGAAAAAGTGCAAGGGGAAGATAGAAATTTAAAGGTTTCATAGAACAAAATTATTAAAGAACCAGTAGTAGTAGTAATAAGTTGAAAAAATGGTCAAGGAGTTAACTCACCAGCCTAAGACTGATTCAGATTTAGAAAGTGCAGGAAATATGATATTTTCAATAATGCCATGAAGAAAGAGGATATGAGACTTAAGGAAAGGTAAAGAACTTCATCCTTTAATAAACTGATTTAGATTTCACAGTAAGCAATCCAAGACAAAGTACAGAAAATTGGAAGATTCATGTATTCAGTTAGCCCTTTAATACCAGCAATTACCTAGTTAAAATTCTTTAAAATAACATTTATAGTGTTTTTTTTCTGATAATATGTAGGAAAAAACCTCACTTTTGAAAATTTAAGTATAGAAGAGTATAAACAAGAAAATAAAAAACATCAACTGCATCTAGAGATATATGATTCATTGGTCCACTTGTTTATTTACTCAACAAATAAGCCAGACACCAGTCTAAGTAATGGAGATCCAATAGTGAGCAAAAAAAAGTCACCATGTCTCAGAGGGCTTCCATTCTACTAGGGAGAAAGAGGGTGAACAAGGAAAGTATAAATAAAGCATTCGGTGATATTCTAAAAGATTTTCTAAGGAGGTAGGGGTGAGGAAATATTAAGGCTGGGGTGTCTTTTAACATGAGTGATCACATGGGGAGATGACATATAGGCAAAGCCCTAAGGAAGTGATGGCGTCAGCCACATAGAGCATTCCAGGTGGGGTCAGAGGAGGTGGAAAGGCCCAGAGGAAAGGGAGGGTGTTTGGTGGGTATTAAGAACACAAGGAGCTAGTGTGGCTGAAACCATAAGTTCGAGAAGAGTGGTAGAGAATGAATTCAGAGAGAGAGCAGAAATGCCAATCAGGAAGGCCTTTACAGGTCAATACATAGACCTGGCTTTTATTCTGAAGGCTTTGGGCAGAGGAGTGACAAGATCGGACATATTTTAAAGGCTCACTCTGGCTGTTATATGGAGAAAAGAGAATGGAGGTCAAAAGGGCTGGTACAAGGACCTCAGTGAAGAGACCTCTGCAGTGATCCAGCCAGGGGGCCTGAGCCAGAGAAGAAACTGGTGATGGTGGAAAGTGATCAGATTCCAGATAGCCTGAAAGGAGAGGTGAACGGATTTACTGTTGGATTGGTTGTGGGTATAAGAGAAAAAGAGAAAGAAGTTGAGGAAAGATCCCAGATATTTGACCTGAATAATTGGAGGATGGAATTTCCCTTTATTGAGATGAGGAAGACTAGAAGAGGAGCAGATTCAGGGATTCATGTCTGAGAATAAAAACATTTGGATATAGACAGGTCAAGTTTGAGATACCTATTGAGCACTCATGTGGAGATGTCTGCAAGATATCACTGATAACGTATAATGATATATATGTTAATGAGGTGAGATCATATACACTATTCAGTTCTGTAATATCGTAGGAGTACTTTTCCTAACTTTCAGTGTTCTTTGAGAATATTATTTTTAAACTTCATTGGTAGAGTGGAATATTCATTCATCTATTTTCACACATTCGTTTCACATTTATTATTATTATATGTAATGCTTTGATAAAAATCCTTGTCAACCTCACTGACTATTTCCATAACAGACTCTTTGACTCTTATGGGGTCAGAGAGTGTGAAAACTTTTAAAACTCTTGACACATATTAAGTTACATTCCCAAAAGTTTATGTCAATTTACACTCTCACTCTTAGGTCTAAACCTGCCTGTTTGACTGTACTTTTGCCCAAATAAGAGATTATCATTTCCAAGTTTTTCTAATTCTATAGTAAAAATTATCTATCAGTGTTTAACTTACATTTATCCGATGTTTAGTGAATATGAACATTTCTTCATAAGTTTATATGCCTTTTGAATTTTTCTTTTGTAAATTATACATTCATATCCTTTGAATTGATCACTCTTGAAGTTAACAGTTAACACTGAAATAATGATAACTAATAATAGTAGTAGCTAACACAAATTGTATGTGCCAGGATGTGCACTAAGCAATTGTTGTGTATTAATCTTCATGACCGTATTATTAACACTATGTTTACAGATGAGAACATTTAGAATTTAAGTTTAGGATTTAAGCCTTGAGTTACAGAGCTAGTCAGTGCTTGAGCTGAAATTTCAACTCCCACCCCCGCCGACTCCAGAGCCCACCAAAAGTAATCATATTTAGTAATTTGAGAAGAGAACAAGCTCAGAGCCCGTAGAAAAATGTGAAAGGTAAGATCTGGATTTACTCTGGTAAGAATTTACCAGGACAGATAAATGCAGTGCAGAAATGTTATTTTAGCAATTCAACTACTCTACTTAATTGAATATCTGTTAGGGGCAAAGGTTCACAAAAGATGCTGGGGAAATGCAAAGGAGTGCTTGACAAGCTCATTTCTAGAATGGTAACACTAAGCCTGTCATCCCAAATAGGGCTGACCTATTTTCAGATGGAAAGTTCTCCTGGTTTTGAATTTACCTGAATTATATATAATCTTTAATTTCTATATTTTAAAAAGAAATGTTAGAAGGAAAATATTGGGTGCTTAAAAAGATGCTTTGAGGGGATAATTTATTTTCCTTATAGTAGATGTCCTCTAGAAAGAAAAAGTACTTAGAACTAGACTTAATTTTTTTCCTAATGTCATAAAATATTTTTAGAGGACAGTGAGGTCCCTTCCCTCCTTTCTCACAACCAGCCTCTGACTTCCTTGGTTGTAACTTCCTAGGCAGATTTTTATTCCCCCCAAATGCATAGTGAACCATGATCCTGCCCAGGACAGCTTCAGCTTCATTAGGATGACTCTTGCATTTCAGGATCAAAGTTTCACTCTAAGTAAGTAGGTGGTTGTGCCTGTGGCAGTGAACCAGGGACAACTTCTCAATAAGGAAGAATAGACTGAGGGATTAGGAAAGATACCTGCAGGTTGTACAAGGTCTTTGCCAAAACCCTGGGAAGACTCCATTGTCTCCAGGCCATGAGCAACGAGGTAGAGCCAAGACAAGTAGCTCTCAGAGTGAAAACAAACCAGAAAACTACAACCCTAAAAATGTACATGGCTTATAAAATTAACTAATATAATGTTAACACATTCCTGTACTGATCATCAAAACCTTTAGGAGACATGGATATAGTCCTTGAAAAGTTAAAAGTGATAAGGACAAAGGCAGGCCTGAAGTAAAGCAGAAACTTGGTTACAGCCCTGAAGGCACGTCAGAAGTGTCCTTGAGAAATCCCACTTTGTGCTTGGGAAGAAAATGGACATGAATGGTGTCACATGCTTTAAGGCCTGCTGGGCTCATGCCTCCTCCAATTTTCAAAAGAATATGTGTTTTTAAGAGGCAAGTGGATCTCAATAAAGCTGTTAAGGAAAAAAAAAGTCTTCTGAGAACTCTTCTATTCAACCATAAATTTATGGAAGTTAAATAATAATCATTATTATAAAAATAGTCACCATTTGATAAACCTTACTATGTACCAGGCATCATGCTAAACATTTCACGTGGGTTATCTTCTTTAATATTCATTCATAACACTTTGAGGTAAAAACTATTCTTATCTCCATTTCACAGGATAGACATCAAGTAGTGTGCTCCAAATGACAGAGCTAGTAAATGGTAGAGTTGAGATGCAAACCCAGATCTGCCTCCTAGCAAAGAGCAATCGTTATGCTGACTTTCTCCTCTGAATGAGGGAAGAATAGTTTTGCTATAATTATATTTTATAGTAAACTATAGTATGTGCTATAGATATTTTAATATATACCTGTTTCCTCACCCCTGTCCTGCCTTATTTTATTAGTCATATTTTCTCCTGGCCTCAGTTTTCTTATTTATTAATCTATTTGCTTCTATTTAATAGTTCTTTTAAATCCCAAAGAGAGAGCATAGACAAATAAATGAAATAAACAATATACACATATGTAAACATATACATACTGTGCTTTAAAGTTGAAAGATTTAACAAACTCAAAAAAAAAAAAGACCAAATACATTCATTGCCAAGTGCAAAACTAGCTGTGAAGCAAAATGCCTTGAGTACTTAATGACGTATTCTAAATTTCGATATTGAGCAAAGATAGGTAGTAAAGCATATAGCATACCTAAAATTGTATTACCAGTAACTTTTATTACCACAGTGGAATCGATTCCTCAATTTTGAAATTCTGAAGGCATTAACTAGGGCAACCTCTGTGAAAGCTCTTCAGTCAGGAAAAGTGATTAAGACCTTTACTATACATCTATTCACATGCACCCCTGAGAGCAGAGTGCCCACTCACCATGATTAGTTTGTGGGTCAGCCTGAATCATCAGAAAGAATGCACCTGACTGAATCACCCATTTTATTTCCTGTAGCACCTGGTTTTCCTTGGACCACTGCCATTCACAAACCTCCCCAGCCAAGGTCTGTTTAGCTTATGAACCCTGATAAGGACACGACCAGAAGTAGTGTGGTAGTGCGATTCACTAGAGTACTGGTCCAAGAGTCAGGAAATCCATTGCTATCTGAAACCAACACATGAATGTCTATACAGTTTTATGATGTATGGCGACAGACGTTCCCAGTCATCTAGACAAGGTCATTCTATTGAATCACTGGAAAGCATGCAGGGAAACTGCTAATACATGTCCAAGTAAACACTGGGGCTGTCGTATTTCAAAATGACTGAGGGACAAAGTGTCTGATAGATGTGCCCCCTGAACTTGTGAGTCATCCATCACACCACCGTTCTGGCAAGAGAAGGCTCCTATACTTGCTGGACAGCCCGAGAGCCTCTCAGAGCCTCCTTTTCGCAATTCTTGACCCAGTCTCCTCACTTCCACCCTCTAGGACTAGTGAGGGAGCTCTCATCTGTAAGAGCCTAAGAAGAATAGTCACTTGAATGAAATTTTTTTATGGTATCTATTCTTTTTCAGGTTCTTTTCCATTATAGGTTATTACAAGATATTGAATATAGTTCCCTGTGCTATACAGTAGGAACTTGTTGTTTATCTATTTTATATATAGTAGTGTGTATCTGTTAATCCCAAATTCTTAATTTGTCTCTCCCCTCCTGTCCCCTTTGGTAGCCGTAAATTTGTTTTCTATGTCTGTGAGTCTATTTCTGTTTTGTAAATAAGTTCATTTGTATCACTTTTGTAAGATTCCACATATAAGTAATATGATATGATACTTGTCTTTCTGTGTCTGACTTACATGAATGAAAATATTTTTCAATCATATTTTTGTTTCAGCTTGAGGAAGGCAAGTAATGAGAGAGAGAGAGAGAGAGAGAGAAATTGCTAAAACCACTACCTGTTTGCATTTACCTTAGTGAATACACTATGAGACCTATAGATTCAGATCACTAATATCAGCATGCCAACAGGCCAGCCATTTCTCTTGAGTAGATTTACATTAATTCAGTTCTTACAGACTGTTCCATAAATCATTTACAATGAAAAATTTAACTGTTGCGAAAATTGGACATTGAGCTGGCAGATCAATACGCTTTCTCCAGTAGTCAAGCCATGTGCGAAGCCGAATCCTCTGAAGGGTGCTGCTGGGCATGCATGGAATCAGACCACGAGGACTGAGAGAATCTTAAGTTGCAGGAAACAGCCAAGAGAGGAGAGTCTTGCCAAGTCTCCCTTGATCATTTGGCTTCTGTGACTTGGCCATTTCTAAACTTCTATGAGCCTTGTTCTCTTCACAGAGGTTTCCTCCAAGACAGGAAAGAAAGCAAATGTTTCACGTTTCCACGTTCTGAGTTATAAAGTTACAATCACACTCTAGTTCTCCTTTCTGATATTTCTTAGTTTACCTTGATCAAAGCGTCAGTTGTTCCCAAACTCTCCGTTCACCTTGTATAGGTGGCTAATCACATCCACTGGGTAAGAATTTTCCAATTTTAAAGTTAAGAAAAGTTAACAAATAAAATAAATTTTATTTCTAAAATTTCGAGAAACCTCTCACCATCACTCCAGATATTAATATCAGTTTTTAATTTCAATCTAAAACCTACCATCAGAAAACTGCCCCAAAATAACTGACTAAATTGTCCCTCTCAGACAAATTTATCTAAAATATTGTATTTATTATAAAATGAATTATTTTTTACACACATACACACACGTCACAAATTTCCACACAAATGGAAAGCGATGATTATGTCCTTTGCTACTCAAATTGACTGATCAGTAAGGTTAAAAAACAAAAATGAGTGCCTGACCAGGATCTTCCAAGCTGTTCACAAGGGTTTGGCTATGACATTGTAACTCTGCTTCAAAAGAGATTTCCAGAATCTTTGCTCAGGAATATATATATATATATATATATATATATATATATATATATATATATATATATATATATATAGCAACTGCAGTGCTAAAATGGGCCATGCCTGATTGTTCTGTCTGCTTCTCTTCCTGCTTTGTGGATGAATCTTATTTATGCAATCATGGCATTTAAGTACTTGATGAGACCTAAAGAAATTCCAGTTAAGCCTCTGCTTCAACCCAGCACCACATCAGATTACCCAGGGCTTACCTCTTCAATTCTTAAAGATTTTCTGAAGCAAAGACCCACAATTTCCCTCCCTGTAAGTTCTAGAGTTTAATCAAGAAGTTCTTTCTTATGTGTAAACATAAGCTTTCTTGTGGCAGCTTAAGCCCATTTCTATTTCTGATCTCTATTGAAATAGAGAACAAATACTTTGTTCTTTAATAAATAACATTCCGTAGATTTGAAAACACTTAAGTTATCCCTAATTGCTTTTCCCCCCAGATTAAATTCCCTGCAGTCCTTTAATTTTTCTTCATCTCTTCAATTTCCCAAGATTTTAACTATATTTGTTTTTCCCTGAGTGCTTAACAAATTTTGTAAATCCCATGTAAAGTATAGAGATCCTACCATACTTAAATGTTGTAATAAATCTCCAATAACTTCCCCAAATAAATATTTTATCCCATATCACATATCATTAAATTGTGGCCATATCTTCTAATATGTTGATTTAGGGAGAAAAAGAAAGTGTATGCTGCTGCCCTTCCTATGGCTCTGTCTCTTGTTCATCTTCGTTTTGGGGGTTATTGATGCTCAGAGCTTTTCTCTAATAGTTCCCCCTACCTTTAGCCTATTTACCTTTCTCAGTTAGGAATCATCAGTCAACTCAAAGCGCTATGTCCCACCCTTCAACCTAAATTCCAAATTCTTCCAGTGAGTCTGAAGTTATTGCCTCAACAGTTGCTACTAATTCAATTCTATAATAAACCCCAAATCTTTTCTTTATTATCTCTGTGAACATTCCCATGAGCAGCTTCAACATAGTGAACAGATTATTATTACTACTGTAGGCCTCATATCAGGAGTTGAATAGTGATTTTAACAGTCAGGTTTACCTCCTATACTGTTGGTGGGCATGTAAATTGGTGCAGCTACTATATAATAGTATAGCGGTTCCTTAAAAAAACTAAAAATAGACTTACCATATGATCCAGCAATCCCACTCCTGGGCATATATCCAGAAAAGATGAAAACTCTAATTTGAAAAGATACATGCACCACAATGTTCGTTGCAGCACTATTTATAATAGCCAAGACATGGAAGCAACCTAAATGTCCATCGACAGATGAATGGATAAAGAAGATGTGGTATAAAATGAACAAGTGAGCATAGTGATAGTAAACTGGAAGAAACAGAACGTAATGAATTTTCTGGTGAAGCTACTTTAGTGGAAATTTTTTGACTGCAGAAAGATTTGAGAGCTGCTTGGATCGATTTTGAAGAAACAAAGACGCAGGCAGTATTGCAAGTTCTGGAATTTATTGTAAAATGAGATTTTTGTAACTCTCTACAAAACTTATCTTTATGTTTAAGGTTTTTCCTATATGTATATCTGTGGCTTTATTCAAAAAATATTTTGCAATTAATATGAATAGTTTTTGGTCAGCTATGAACAAGTACAGCAACAAGGCTGCACTGTCTATGAATGTGAATATGTGAAGAAGAACAGTTTTGAAGATGTCATTTTCTAATTTGTAGAAGTTAAGACCTGTTACTGTTTTTATTCCTTACTGTAACAGACCAATATGTAGATTTATGTTTTACTTCCATTTACAATATTACTCCATTATTAATTTTCCTTTTTGGTACTATAATACTTATTTGTTTTTAATTAATACATTTATTTCTATGGGAACAATTATGACAAAGTTAATAAAAAGGAATTTTCAACGTAAAAAAAAAGATGTGGTATATGTATATGCAATGGAATATTACTCAGCCACAAAAAGAATGAAATATTGCCATTTGCAGCAACACAAATGGACCTAGAGATTATCATATTAAATGAGGTCAGGCACAGAAAGATAGATATCATATGATGTCGCTTATATGTGGAATCTAAAAAGGTGATACAAATGAATTTATTTACAAAACAGAAATAGACTCACAGACATAGAAAACAAACTTACGGTTACCAAAGGGGAAGGGGGTGGATAAATTAGTAGCTTGGGGTTAACAGATACACACTACTATATATAAAATAGATAAACAACAAGGTCCTACCGTATAGCGCAGGGAACTGCATTCAATATCTTGTACTAATCTACAATGGAAAAGAACCTGGAAAAGAATATATATACATATACACTAAAAAATGTCAAGGACCTGCAAGAGACCCTCAGTATGTTGAGAGTGAAGCTGATGAAATGAGAATTCAAAAGGATCAGGAGCTGGAACAGTACAAAAGAAACTCTTCTAAGTCTTGGGAGCAAACTGGGCTTGATTATTGAACCTAATTCAACTATAGTGTATTTATTTCTTCTTTTCCCAATACAAGTAAGATTATTTTATTAATTATTATAGTAATAAGCGAGGAAAGTTTAGATGTGTAATTTGTTAAAGGAAAAGTAGAATTTCTTGTATTAGTGCAACTCCCTGGATACTTTTAAGTCTCTTAAAAGGGAAAAAATTGTGTAATTACATGTAATATTTTTTAAAACATAAAAAGAATCTTGCAGGGAAAAAAATATATGTATATAACTGAATCACTTGGCTGTACACCTGAAATTAACACAACATTGTAAATCAACTATCCTTCAATAAAAATAAATAAATTTTAAAAAGAAAAAGAAAAAAAATCAGGTTCTTAGAGAACCTTGAAACGAGAAATTTGTAAGCAACAGCAAGGAGATGCTTAGAAATGACAAAATTACAAGGAAAAGAATAAGAGAAGTGCTCCATGATCATCATCATCTGAGAGAATTATTGTTACTTTTCATGAAAATTCTTATGGCAAAAACTGGACAAGGCTAAGGAATTGGGGAATGATTAGGAATGCAAAATAAGAATGAAAAAGATATGAGGGAAAAGGCTAAATTCGATTTAATTCAAACAGCAAATCATCATCAGTAAAGAAGAACCCAAACACATGTCCTTACTTCTTGAGGATGCCTTTCTATCCTGTAGTCACATATTGAGAAGCTATACAGCTTAGTGCATCAGAGCTTGGGTATCGGGGGTCAGTCAGTCTGTGTTCAACACCTGACTCTGCCTCTTGAAGAAGTCTGCGACAAACGTGTGTAAACTTCAGCGTCCTCATCCATTCTTTTCCTTTCTAAAATCTATCTCACAGATACTTACTAAACCCCAAGCATTTCTGTAAGTTCTTTACAAACATTGATTTGTTTAATCCTCCTAACAACCCAGTGAGGTAGAAGCTATTCCAAACCCTGTTTTACACATGGGGAAATGGAGACCCAGGGAGATTAAGTTGCCCAAAGTCACACACCTAGAAAATGGCAGATTCAGCCTCTGAGCCTGAGTGGCCTGGATTCAGGTCTGCGGTTAACTACTACTGCTAGTGTTGTCAACGGAATTACTAAAAATGACTTTCAGTTGCCGGGCAAATAATAAATACCTAATAAATGATAAGGTTTGTATGTTTGGGTGTGTGCACAGTGGTGGAAGTGGTAATTGAGTCCTTAATGTTGTGTATTAGCTTGACTTCCAAGGGTGTGGTAGGAAGTGACATCTCTGATCAGTAGGTGGCGCTCTTTCCTCTGATTATATTTTTACCCCCATAACCCCAACCTCCCCTACCATCATGTTGTGAGGTCCTTGAGTAAAGCCAGATGTGTCAAATATTAAACTGAGACTTCATCCATGCTCCTTTTATCAAAAATCTATGATAATATTAAACACGTCTGTATTTTATCAAACTGCATTTGTAAAGAATCTATACATAGTCTAATAATGCTCATTTTGGTGCCTCTATTCAGGTAAATAAAGTTAATTGTATTTGTTAAATGAAGAAGATTTTTTGAGAATAACAGATAAAATGTATGTGCCATGAATATGCGCTATCAAAATATTCAGCTTACATAGTCTTAATACTTTATATTTCATTCAGTTCAAATTGTGTTCATATAGATTTACAACAACTCTGAGTAAGGCAGTTTTAGAATAATTACACCCATTTAGCAGATTAGAATAGTGAGTCCAGAGACATCAGATGAAGTTATATGAATCGGGAAAGATTACTATTGGGACATAGGATTTGGGGATCTTTTTCTAGTGCTTTCTCCACTATAATGTGTTGACTATCACTGATGTTTTGCTAGAAGCCATCGTGTCCTTTCCTTCTTTCCTCCTGTGCTATATTGAAACCCTGTGTAGCTATGACAAAAGGCAGTATCACTCAGTGATAAAGAACACTAGATTTGAATTCTGTTTCTACCACTTATCGGCTATGTGAGCTTACCCTCTCTGTGTTTTGGTTTTGTTAAATTCAGATACTGATTTGATCCACCTCATTGAATTGTTGAGGGCGGTAAACAACATGATCCAGGAAAAGCATTTAGAGCAGCTCCTGGCCCTTTGAGAGCGCGCAACAATTGTTAAGCATCTGTATAAGCTACGTTTTCTTCCCTTCCTCCTTTTCTTGCTCTCTTCACCCACCAAACATTTATGGAGTACCTGCGTGGAACCAGGTATCTACTGAGGGAGTCACCGGAAATATGAGACCCCAAATTGTAAGCGAGGCTTTCAGTTCCCAGCTATGCTGCTATCCATAGAAGAGACCTAGCACAGCCATCAGGGAACTCAGTGAGCAGAGATCTACTGTCACTGATGTGTTTGTGTTTTATCTTCCCCATTCATTCATTCAACCAATGTTTATTGTGCACACACTCTGTTCAGTGCACAGTGCTAAGTGCTGAGGAGATTAAAAATAAAGGCGAATCAGAGATGGATTTTACCCCCAAAGAATAAAACTTAATTCAGAAAACAGGAAAACAAATAAATGATGGAGGGTGGAGAATACATGCCACGATGGCCAAAATTCTTTTGTGCAGCAGTTCATTCATGCAGTTACTACAACAATCCTTCAGTATTTATTGAACACAAAGCACTTAGTGTGATACAATCTCATTTTTAAAACTTTATATGAGCGTAAAAGATTATCTAGAAAGAGAAATTGGGTGAGAGGGATGAAATTTTTTTCCCTTCTTTTCTTTGTAATGATATTATAATACAATATTTTAATTAGAGAAAGTTTCACTGAGAGAAAATTATCAAGTGCCTTCCAACTTTTAGCTAGGAAGCTCAAATTGTCCTTCAGGAAGGGAAGTTTAGTGGAAAGAAAATGAACGGGGCAGTCAGGAGACTTTCCTTGACCTGAACAATTCACTTAACCTCTTAACAACTGCAGTTTGTTGTCTATAAAATGGGCATAGTAATAACTGCATTACTTCGATCACAAGGATGCTAAGGAGATACAGCAAAAATAGTCCATGGAAAAGTTCTATAGATTCTACTGAAAGCGGGAGTCTATATAAACCAAAGCTATTGATTGGATAATGCAGAAAAATGATGTAAGACTTTCGTTATTGGTAAAACAGAGGTCATGACTCTATGGGAGCACTTGTTTCAATGGTAGCACCAAGCGGTGAACACTACTCAGAGCAAACCCCTTGGATTCTTATTTCCGGATCCTCTCAGCACCTGGAACCATGCTTTGCACACAATAAAGATTCAGTTATTATCATTGATAGAATGGCTCTTAGAAATTATTGTAATTTTCAGAAGCTTTGGCAAATACATTTTAAAATTTCTATTTTATATATAGAAGTATATTTGAATTTTATTTCAGTTTGAAATAACTTAGTTATCAGTTATTCACTCCATTCCCATATCTGAGTATTTATTGGGCATCACATTGCTCTCTATACTTTTTTTTCCAACTACAGAGCACAATATATTGGACAGTATATAATTCTAAAGTCACAATTTTAAAAGCCAAAATCAGTGGCCTGAAAACTAACCTTGATTTACCACTGATTCTCTTTTCCCAACTATACTACAAGTTTTAAAGCTTAGTGCAGGGAACATAACTGAGAACGCCTTACCGGTTTGTTAAACTGACCTGAACTCAAATTCTTAGAGCAAGAACTTGAAGTTATACTTTTAGTAACCGGTTAGGCTACCAGTGTTTTGGGGCTCAGGTAATGCACAATAATAATATCCGTATTTCTTTCTCTAACAAATGAAGCTAATAATTCAAATCATCTATTTAATTTGAAAAGATGTTAGGATTCCATTTCAACTGCTGTTAAACACTTTGGTATTATCAGATAGTGGAAGACTTAAGAGCACAAAGTATGATGACCACTGATTAAAACTTTGCCTCTGGGTTTACTTATCAATCAGCTCTAGGGAAGAATTAAGGAAAATTTTCACAGTCTCAACTTTCCTGTCTCAACGTTCTCTTTCTAATCTCCATTTACATACAAACATAGAGTATTTTTTTATAGATCCTTCACCCATTTTACATTGAAGAGCAAGGAAAAGGAAGGTAAGAGCCTGCCAGAGGAAAAATCTATAGAAATAAGCATTTGGACTTAGACAATACAGGAATAAAATAGAATACTGATGTATTTCTTTAAGGAGTTTGAAATGCTTTGCTTCTTGTGCTAAATATCATTGCTAACTCTACTATATAGTCTGCCCTCTGTATCTGCGGATGCAGAACCGGTGGATACGAATGGTTGACTGTACTAGGCCATTTTATATAAGGGACTTGAGCATCCGCGGATCTGGGTATCCCTGGGGCCCTGGAACCCATCTCTCAGATACTTAGGGAGGATTGTACTTCAAAAAGAAGAGCAGCATGTTAAAATTTCAGAATTCTCCTAATAGAACAAAACATTTAACTAAAGCGGGGGACACTGATTTTACTTGGAAAATCCAAACTGTCTTGAAGTGATCTCTTTAAGTGGTTATGAGGTATTAATGGGGAACTGGGGGTAGAGGTGGGACATATACGCCTACCCACTTGAGCTGATGTTCCAGCTCACAGGGCCAGCTTGGGGCTGTAAAGGAAAGAAGAAACTTGTTTCTTCTCCTTATCTTGTTAATATTCAACTCACAGTACAAACTCCACTTACAACCTTTCAAAGACCCTAGGACCACAGAGATAAACAGAGTAATGGAGAGCTCTGTGGTTAATTTCCTATACAAATAATAGCAGGGAATCATTTTCATACAGTCAGCTTACGTGAGTCAAGGAATATCAGTAACAGCAAGTAAATCTAGAGGTGAGTATTTTCAGAATCAGAATCAAAGCCCAATAGAACCTCCGTAGGTCTGCAATGCCTACCATTAAAGTTGAGGATACAGCAGGAGCACTCAATTACTGTAAGACTCAAGGGAAGTCTTTAATCGCTCCCCTTACCACTCCGTCCCCACCCCCCAGTCCTCACCTTTTCCATCTCAATAATAGGAGCCATATTTCACCAGCTCACAGTGATCTCGGAATTGCCCACGTTCATTACCAGCTTTCCATGTGTAGGGTTAAAAACACCATACAAATGGAAAGTGTTATTATATTGCAAGATTGATTTGACATGGATGCTTTCATTTTGGACTTTTTTCTTTTTAAAAAATGGTAGACCAGATGATCCAGAGTGTATATTTGTGTGCCAACTTCTACAGAAAGGAAGGCTTTGTAAAATAAGAGGGAAAAACAAAAAAGAAAAACATCCTCCAAACTCACTCAAGCGTTCTTGTTTTATTTGGTGATCCTTGTTTAATTAAAGAATGTGGTTGTGGAAGGGGGTGTTACAAACTTAAAACTCATGAAAATGCTAGAAACTCTTAGTTATCAATGATGGTTAAGAATCAATGTGTTCTTTTGGTTAGATGTTCTTGTTCACTGAGGGTTACCAGACATTTTACCTGTGGTTGCCAATTTTTATCATAAATAAAAATACACAGTGGTGAAACCTTGATGGAGATAGTTCAATTTCTGAAAACTCAGCACTTTGGGATCTTCAGTACCTCAGAGTCCTTATGATTTTATAATAGTCATAATTGTCTGGATTCACATAGCCATTTCCATTTTCTAGATTTGCTATATCATGATGATGATTAAATAGCTCTTTAGAAGATATCAAATGAATGGGTGTAATATTTTATTTTATTTTATTTTTTTGAAAGAAACGTAAGTGTGTATATTGAGTGGGTGGTATCTTAATTACTACTGACCTAATGATGTTCCCTGGACATTTTTTAATTTTAATTTTAAAATCCTTACTATTCGCTTGTGATTTCAGAAAAATCAACACAAAATTATATTGGTGTTTTTGGTTACTGGGATCCTGATTAATAGATTAATATTCCAGATTCTGAAAGAGTGAAAGGAGAGGCAATGGGGATTCTAGGCCTCTGTCTGCCAGTAAACTAGTCATGGGACCTTGAATGATTCCCTTAAACTCCCTGAAATATCAGATTCCTTACAAATCAAAATAGGAAGATCAACAAAACTACCCTCCTTAGAACTTGCACAGCCTATGATTTTATGATAGTTAGGGTATGAAAAAACACCTGTGAAAGTTTTTTAAAATAGAATTCAGTGAGACGATGGATCGATTAAGGTCAGGAGCCTGGATTGTAGTTAGTGGTGCCACTAACCAGCTGAGGGACTGAGCCAAATTAAATCCTTTCTGAAACAAGAGGAAATATAAAGAAATTAAAGTAAGGTTCTAAAAGCTGAGTGATTTATGCAAGCCACTTATTAACCTTTCTGGATCTCAATTTTCTCATGTGAAATATGAAAGTGGCTGACAAAATAATCTCTGGAATCTTCTGGCTCTAAACTTCAATGTTTCTGTATCATGTTACAAAAATGTTTGGCCATTTCCCTTTTCTAGATTTGCTATATCATTATGATGGTTCAATAGCTATTTTCTACACTAATCATTAAGAAGATTGATTAATTAGCAGTAGATAATTTTTGATCTATTCATCTGCAATTCATCAAAATAATTAATACTGTCCAGGTGTTCATTGCCAGGATAACCAAAGCTTGTTGATGAGCCATTTCGTTCATTTTTATTCATTGAGTTTCAGTCAGTAAATATTCATGGAGTTTCTCTGCCTTCATAAATGATGACTAAATCTCTTGACTAAAACATATTCCACTTTAAAAAACAAAACATTTACCTTTTCTGTGCTTTTTTAACTGTAAAATTGTGGCCATAGATACTTACCTCCATTATAGAAGGGCTTTGATGACTCATGACATTTGTAAGGTGCATCAAGGTCCTTGATGGAAGGTACTCCATCTGTTGCAGAGTGTAATTAACATTATGAGTTTACTAAAGAAACATAAGAGCCATTGTTAAAGAGCATCATGGGGCCGTCTCATTCTTTAGTCATAAGACACCTCTGATGTGGAGGAAGGTAATAATTTATAATGGTTACTAAAAGTAACTTGGACATGAAAAGAGTTTGTTGTTTTTAAACTCAACATAGTCTTTTCATTAATTAGAGGAGCAGCCATGGCAATGTATTCAACATGTTTTATTTTTGAACTCATAAGAAAACCAATTAAAGACCATGCTGTAGAGGATATGTTGGATTCTGTGAATGCTAAAGAAGGTAATATTCGTATGAACTAAGCAAGCTATTCTTTAGGGAGTTCAGGTGCTACAGAGCTGGGAAATTCCTGTTCCTTTGGTCAAGAATGGAGAGATGCAGCTTCTACAATCTTTTATATGTGCTTCAATTCTACAGCACACTCCAGCAATGTCAGGAGAAAAAGTATCCATTCCAGTGATCTAAGTCTGATTTCTTGGTAATGCCAAGAGAAAGGTTTCCCTTATCCCATCACCCTCTCTGGGAGGCAAGGAAAGCTTTGGGAAAGTCTCAGGGATCCAGAGAATGACTGTCAAATAGTTCCTCCTGATAGGTCAAGCCTAACAGCATCATGTAGGTGCTTGGTAAAAATTCTTGATGATGTTTTGGTGATTCTGAAGATGGTGTTACTGATGGGGGTATGCGATTATTTTGGCAACTTGGGGATGAGACGTAATTGTACTCACAAATGAACCATAGTTGACAATTTAGTGCCTCTCACCTTCAGTGAAAGAGTGAGGGAAGGAAGAACATTTCTATTCTTATTTCAGACATTTTCCTTTTTCGGTGTGGGGGGGCAACGTTGGGGGGGGTGTGTGCAACATTAGAGACAAAAATAGATGAAAAGAATTAATTGATAAGGCTTTTGAGAAATTCATTAAATTCATACTTGTTATGGTTTAAATTCAATGCATTGTTCAAAAGCAGAGCTTCAGAGTAATAAGAAGATGAGAAGAATAATACTAGAACAAGAACAAAATATTATGCATGTCCATTTAGTTTTTGTCATGTTCCTGGCATTATTCTATGCTGCTATTAGAAGAATATGACTCTACTTTTCATAAAATTACATCATTGAGGTGTTTAAAAGAAGGAAGGAGGGGTGAATAGGTAGAGCACAAGAGTTTTTAGGGTAGTAAAACTGTTCACTTTGTTACTGTAATGGTTGGTTACATGACATTATGCATTTGTCAAAATCCATAGAACAACGTAACACAGAAAGTGAAACCTAATGTAAACTACGGGCTTTAGTTAATAATTATATACCAATATTGGTTCATGAATTGTAAAATTGTACCACACTAATGCAAGATGTTCATAATAGGGGGAAACTAAGGGGGTGGAAGAGAGAGGAAGTAATGGAAACTCTCTGTAATTTTTGCTCAATTTTCCTGGAAACTTAAAACTACTTTTAAAAATAAAATCTATTCATTATTTTTTAACATCTTTATTGGAGTATAATTGCTTTACAATGGTGTGTTAGTTTCTGCTGTATAACAAAGTGAATCAGCTATACATATACATATATCCCCATATCTCTTCCCTCTTGCGTCTCCCTCCCACCCTCCATATCCCACCCCTCTAGGTGGTCACAAAGCGCTGAGCTGATCTCCCTGTGCTCTGCAGCTGTTTCCCACTAGCTATCTATTCATTTTTTAAAAATTTAAATCATTGTCTATTCCAGAAAAGAAGGGAAAGCTTTCATGTTGCTATATACAAATTCAATTTCAACAAAAGGAGGCCAAGGAGGTTGTATTTTTGAAAAAACTAATGGTGTGCCCTTATTAGAGAAACAGCACATCAAAATCAAACTTGATTATAACTACTACTTTAGCCTGTAAGTACACATGACATGTTCAAAAGAAGCAATATTAACGTGGCATTCTTAGTTTGTTCGGAACCAGAAAATGAATTGAAGTATCAGTTTTCAAAGTAAAGATCAGTGACGATCACCATGAAATCTACCTCTATTCCTCAACCCAGAACCAAAGATAAAATATTTTACATCATATAAGACTTCAATATTTTTGAACAATATAAATATAAGGTAAATAGAGGGGAAGATAAATCACATAGACAATTGAATTCTATGTTCTTCTGGATTTTTCTGTACTTCCTATTCTGGGAAACTCATAAACCAAGATTTAAATATCCTGGGAAAGTGGACGTGAATACACTGTTCTTTAAGGTAAGACAACTGGAATCAAATGGTTATGGTATAGTAATAATATTTCATATTTATGCAGTACCTTTTTGTCCTGAGTCATCTTGTGAATGGGTAGTTCAATTAAGTCCTAAAAGACAATGCCAGTCATAACGAAGCATTGTGTATAAATTTTGAGGATTACCGAGGCCCAAAACTTACAAACCCCATGATGACTAAATCTATATTTAAAGAGACAATTTCTTGGTCCTCCTGAAGATATCACTGTCTTTTGAGGTTGTGGGGTGACATTGCAGTAACCACTCGGAGCAACCCAACCGTGTTCAACACAAGAAGAATTAAGAAATAGGTCAAATTTGACTTTGGAATACCTCCAGGGAGAATTCATTTCCTTTATTCTCAGAAACAGGTTCTCCATATCCCCACTACCCAGGAATTTTCCCCTCCTGCCCCTAAAACATTTGCTGCTTCTTGCCCCACTTCAAGTTGATGGATCAAAGGAGAGAGCCCCACCCATAGCGGCCTATATGGACCTACCCTTCTCATTAGTATTCCTGTTGCTCCACCAACACCATCCACTGATTCACTCGTCCTTCGTTCCCTCTTTTTTTATTCTTACACTCATTCACTCACTCATTCAGTCAATCACTTATACATTCAACAAGTATGAGGTGAGTGCCTACTGTAAACTACACACCAGGCTAGGGCTCTAGGATTTTGCAAACAATAAGAGAGATGTGGTTCCTGTACTCATGGAGTCTACAGTCTATCTAGAAAGGCAAACATTGAACACATATTACTTAAATAAGTATTTAATTAAAATATTGATACGTGCTACAAAGGAAAATGCAGAGTTCTGAGAATGTGTAAAATAGAGGGACCTAACCTGAAGATGTCTGAGTAAGAGTTGGCTAAGAGAATTTTAAGGCTGTGATGGTTTTTATTTGGTCTAGACTATCAGCAACATGTTGAAACCTGCCAGTCTTGCATCTCACCCCTTTAGGACAAAGCTCCCTAGTCCTTTTAAAATGCAATCAGCTAATGTGATTCATCATAGTATTGGTCATAGTATTGATATGCTCTGGAAATCTCCAGAATAACATCTTCTCTGATTAGCCCCATATGTTCATTCCAAAGGAGATATCAATCCCCTTAGGTGTCCATAGACCAGTATCTCTAACTGGGAGAATCTGAGGCCAATTATGATAGGAGATCTGATGGATGAGCTAATTTGGACAGAGTGATTCATGTTGCCTTCTTTATCTTTCCCTGGGGTTGGACCTGACAGTGAGCCTCAGGTAGACGGCTCACTGGTCAGAGATGGATATCACTGGTGCTTCCCAGGCCTCACAACCTGCTCATATCAGAAGAAAGTTCCTGAGAGAAATCCCAGTGATCTACCTCAATGGTGATGGCCCTTTAGGTCACCTTTTGTATATCTTCACAGAAGGCCCTCACAGTTATCTCTTGGCTTTGGGCTACCTAATGAGATAGTCTTTACTGGAGCCATAAAAGCCTAGATGGATCCAGCGTGATATTAATGAGCCAGCAAGCAGGACCTATCCAGGCACAATTGTGAGATAGTTTATCTCTACAATGTTCTATGTCTTTTCATTCTAAACAACCTATATCACAGGCAACTAGCCACTCGGTGTTACTTGTTTGATGCTCAAAAGTCTACATTGTTATGTCCCACTTGTCAAAACACTATCCATACCTCCGAATCAAAATTAATCTATCCTCTGTTCCATTCTCTCAAAAACCTACTATCTCTGCAGTACAATTAGTTGTCACATCAACTAAGAAGTCAGCCAGTATAAGTCTATTGAATGATTGGATTAGTTGTATCCCAATATCCTTGTACAAAATGCCCTCTCTTTTCTTTATGCTTTAATTTTCCTGGACCTCATTTTTCTGTGACTAAAATGAAAGAGTTGGACTTGATGGTCTTTGAGTTCCTTTTCAGCTCCTATAATCTATTCCTATAAATGGATTGTAAAGGTTTAATCAAACATTGTTATTCTCACTGATATAGTTTTCCTTTCAGGAATTCCAATGCTCATAGAACCAAAGCTCTTCCCAACTCTGGGTCAGCTAGTGAAGTATTTCATGATCTTTCTCCCACCACCTCCTTCACTAGAATCTTCCCCATCACTAGAACCCTTCACTTCTCTGCTATAAGTTCCTCAAACGCATCCTGTTTTTCCAGGCCTCAAAAATGTGCATGTTCTGTCACTTCTGCCTGAAAGAAGGTTCTAACATAACTTGCTGACATTTTTTTTCTTTAATTGGGAAATATTTTGAGCATGCACAAACAATACAGAGAATAACGTAACGGGCATCCATTTACCCACAACTCCGAATCAACACATATTAATTTTGCTGTATTTTCCACACATCGTTTTCAAGAAGTAAAGAGTTGCAGACCCAGTTGAATACCCTTAGCCTGTTTTCTTCCCTAGAAGAAAACACTCTTCTGCATTATGTCTCTTGCTTTTACTTTATATGTATATGCTTGTAAATATTCTTTAGAATTGTTTCGTGGGATGGTTACAGTTGCATTTATGGAGTACTGTGTGTATTGGTTTGTCATTTGTTTTTTCTGGTCAACATATTTTCTGGCGTCATCTATGTTGATAACATGGAGAGCCATTTCATCCACTGAAGCTTCTATTTCCATTATGTGAATATACCCTCATTTGATGATTCACTCTCTTACTGAATGTATATTTGTTATTTCCAATTTTGTGCCTTTGCAAATAGCACCACAAAAACAATCCTCTGGAATGTTTTCTTGGCCCTGTGTGTGAGAGTTTCTTTCAAAGGTATATGCTTAAGCATAGGATTACTGGGTCACAGATTATATGTATTTTCGATTTTACTAGATATTTGCAAATTGTATAAATGACTAAGAATTAGTAGGCAGAATATGTAAAGAATTCCTAAAAATGTGCAAGAAGAAAACGACCCAATAAAAAATGAAGAAAGGGTATAAATAGGCAACTGAATAAGGAGAAACCCCAATTGGCCGATAAATATTAGACATATGTTCAACTCAGTAGTAGGCAGGGACATGCACATTAAAACAAACAAACAAAAAGCCAAAATGTGGGCTACTATTACATACATATCAAAGTAGCAAAGATTAAAAAGCCTGAGAAAAGAGGATGCTGGGGCAGGAGTTAAGGAGTCATCCTACGGGATGATAATGAAGTAACCTACTTTCTCTGGGTCTTTGTTATTTCATCTATAAAAGAAAGATTATCTTTAAGAATCTTGCAAGTCTTAACATTTCCTTAACCTCCTCTCCCTATTCAATTAAATATGATTCTATCAGCACTGACTTCAGGAATGAAGGAGACATACTATTTGTCTCACCCAGTAGGACAGGCTCTGCTAGTATTGTGGGCCCTGTTTTGATGCATTCATTTGTTCTTTTTCTTCCCCAAAATATTTATTAATGACCTACTACATATTGGACATTTGACAAGTCACTGCCCTCACAGTGGATGGAGAGTGAAAAATAGAAACTCCTAAAGAGACAAACCTACCTGTACACAGGGATTGTTATGATGTGCAGGTGTGTAGGGCCGCAACAGAAGATGCTATAAGCCAGAGCTGAAACATTAGAGAAGGACTCCTAAACACAGCCATGTCTAAACAAGACCTGAAGGTTGAGGGCATCAGCCACATATAAGGAGGAGCAAACATAACCAGGCAAAAGGCAACAAACAGCACAAGGGAAGACCAAGAAGTAAAAGAAAATATCTGAAGGGTCCCATTTAAGAGGTAAAGTGTAAAGAGATAAGGACATAAAAGTATACAGAGTCCAAAAATGTACACTTAGGAAGCTATGTTAAAAGATTTAGCTTTGAGGGAGTCATTGATGGCTTTAAGGCAGGAGCATGGCAGGTCTGAGTTATAGTTTAGAAAGGTCAGTCTCCAAGGGACTTCCCTGACGGTCCAGTGGTTAAGAATCTGCCTTCCAATGCAGCAGGCGCAGGTTCTATCCCTAGTCGGGGAACTAAGATCCCACATGCCGCAGGGCAACTAAACCCACACACCACAACTACTGAGCCCACGCGCTCTTGAGCCCGTGCGCCACAACTAGAGAGAAGCCCGCACGCCATAATGAAGATTCTGTGTGCTGCAACTAAGCCCCGATGCAGCCAAATAAATAAATAAATAAATCGAAAGGTCAGTCTCCAAGGCTGAGGGCAAGAAGCCCAGCCAATAATCTAGGCAGGAGATGGTGCCGAGTGTGTGTGCTGTAAGTGGCCCCCAAAGATGGAGCGAGATGGGTAGATCAAGAGATTTGGGGAAGGTGGAATCAATGGGACCTAGTTTGATTAGATGGGTGAAGTAAGGAAAGGGGAGGAATCAGGACTCTCAGGTTTATGGCTTGAACAAATATGGTTAAAGATGATGCTATTTACTGAGATACAAGTCACAGGTCACAGGGTGAAAGGGGGTCTGTATCTGATGACAGTTTGGGACAGGTTGTGCTTGAGGTATATGGGGGACATCCAAAAGCAGCTGTCTAGTAATTAGTTGGATACGTGACTCTGAAACCCTAATGAGTAGTGTTGTCCCGAGATTTAGATTTGAGAATCCTCACTATATAGTAGGCAATTGAAACTTCACTACTAGATAACATTATCTAGCTAGTACATCTAGAATGAGGAAAAAGAAAAAGCAAAGGAGACTGAGAACAAGTTGTCAGAGGGGTAGGAGGAAAAAAAAACAAAACAGGAAAATGCAGTTTTACACACACATGAAAGATAGAGTAAGCAGCAAGTGTCAACAGCTGCTGAGATCCACAAGAATTTTCTCTCTCTAAATATAGTTACCTATTCTTCTTAAAGGTTGGTCTTAGCAAGAATAACTTTTCAGGGAAGTCCCATGATGCTTTGCGGACTTGCCCTATCTCAGAGCTGGCTTGAAGAAATCAAACTATGGCTACACTGTGGCATTTCTGCCACCACCTAGGAGCACCTGCCCTGGTAGAAAGTGCCGTTTCTGGCTTCACCATACTTGTCCCAGTATGAGAGGCAACCCTCAATGAACTTGCTCTGCAGTGCCAAACAAGAGTTAACAGACAGCTGGCCGATGATGCTGCAGAGAAAGGTAAGAAAAGCGTCCTGAGACACAGAATGTGATGGCACATTTAGGAATTTAGCGAAAAGGATAGGGGTATCTCTCCAATTTTGGAAGAAAAAATAGTCAACCGAGAATTGTTCAAGGACCTAGTTCAGTATGTACTAAGAACTGTTGCCTCTAAAAGGGAACTTTCTCTAAGGACTGTGCCAACATTTCTAGCTATGAATTCCTCCAAAGAAAAGTGAGGCCTGAGAAAGTGTTTCCCTGCTTCTTTAACCCCTTCCAGGCCACCATATGTTCTCAAATGTGTACCATTTATACTTCACTAGTCCAGCCGGCTATTCACTGAGCACGCTTACACGTCACTCTTTACGTAAAGACCTGACATCACTGCTTCAGTTGTTAAAACACAAACAAATTAAAAAAAAAACAAAAAACAAAAAACTCTGGGACTTCCCTGGTGGCGCAGTGGTTAAGAATCTGCCTGCCAATGCAGGAGACATGGGTTCGAGCCCTGGTCTGGGAAGATCCCACGTGCTGCGGAGCAACTAAGTCCGTGAGCCACAACTACTGAGCCTGCGCGTCTGGAGCCTGTGCTCCGCAACGGGAGAGGGCGCGACAGTGAGAGGCCCGCGCACCGCGATGAAGAGTGGACCCTGCTCGCTGCAACTGGAGAAAGCCCTCGCACAGAAACGAAGACCCAACACAGCCAAAACTAAATAAATAAATAAATAAATTTATTAAAAAAAAAAACAACTCTGATTTTTGTTTGTTGCCTCCCTACTACAAATTGCACAAATTTCAAAGGCAGACACGTATGGCAATTTCAAATAATTCTGCCAAAGTGAAATAAATAGAACAGTGGCATCGACAAAACAAGAAATGGTTGACAGGGTGATTGACCCTGAACTTCTAGGGGACGGGAAGTAGAGACCTTGATCTCCTACAAATATTTCCAAAGTCATAAAAGAGAGGGAGAGAAAATACACAATGACCATGTATGTCAAAACATTGTCACTCGAAGTATATGTTTTAAAAGGTTAAGAGGAAGCAGAGAGCAGGCGCCGCATATATTGAAATTTTCAGTCCTGTTTTCAAATCACTCATGGGATGGAGGTGCTGAAAGGCCTGTAGAAAGGGGATTTATGCATAATCAGATCATTCAAAAACATGTAAATGGCTGCCAGAGCAAAGTACAATGTTCACTTTTGAAATCACAAAAAAAGCTTTGTTTCAAGTAGGCTGAATCGACTAAAGTTGAGTTTCAGTGCAGCATGTTTTTGCTTTGGGTGTCATTATTTAGTTTGGCATCCTTGCCAAGGAAACCTTTTTCTTACTTCAACTGTTGTTTTTCTTCTGCTGCTACAACGGTGAATGTTGAGGCAAGATCTCGATGCTACTTATTTAAATGAGAACTGGCTCCCTGTTTACCTTTGATTCTGATGAAGGGAGTGGGGCAGCATGGGGTCCTGATGGCCTGCCAGGACTCGTAAAGCTGAGAGATGTGTGCCTTGTCTCTCGAATCATCTGGAAAATCAAGTTTAGCTGGTTTGATCAAAGGGTTTGCAAGTCAGTCGAGAACACTCGCATGCAATAACTATAGATACTGTATACATTGACCAGCCAAAGGCCAAAAAGCTAATAGCTTTGCCAGAGATAAAGTATTATGTATGTTACGCTTGTGAATACCAAAGGGAGGAATTCTTCATTTGGAAATTGATGGCTAAGGTTTGTACTGGTTAGACATTCAGACCAACAAAATACTCTAAATCTTAGGGACTTAAGTCAGGACGAAACACTTTTAAAACCCTACTGTTCTCTGACCATTTAAATCCGGTGTGGAGTGAGGGAATAAACTACACACTCCTTACTGACAGTTCCTCAGGAGAGGGGGGAGTAGTTTTAAATAGTTATGAGTTGAGGTTGCCTCATTTTTTTTGGAGGCCTTTTTCATTCCAAGCTTCGAGCTACAGCACCTGTAGGGACAAGACTCTGATGGAGATTGACGTGGAAAGGACCTGACATGAATTCTTTTTTTGGACAGCCTCCTTTTGGGCAAGTTGGTCATGTGGGAAAAACTTGATTTCTCGGCCAAGAAATGATTCCCTGGATCAGAAAAATGTATATCATGATGGGAGAAATTAGAAAAATTAAAGCCAAAAAAAGATCTGTCAGATCACCCGCATGTGATCTTTCCTGTGAATGAAACATCTGACTGGGTCTCATATGTTTATTTCAAGTACCGTGTTTTTATTTTGATTTAACTCACTTAAAAGACAGCACTTCTCTTGGCAAAATTATGAACAATGAATTAACTACAACTTCAGCCAATATTTCCCATTTTTTAACATAGTATTAAATCATTCCCTAAAAAGCCAGCCATTCAATGCCCTAGTGTAAGTGAAGAATATTACAGCTACCTGCAAGGGACAGTCACTATATTTCCAAATGTAGACACTGTTTAGTTACTACTGTGAAGCCCCATGAAACAACTGTTGGGGGAAAGCTTTAAAAACACAGACACACACACTTGGCACACTGACCTGGCATTAAGCTAAATTACAGGTACGGTGGTGACATACGTAAACAAATCTGCCAGTACAAGTTACCGAATGTTATGTGCCGCGCAAGATAATAGACGATGCATTATTCAAGTTTAGTACTAATTAAAGAACTACTTTGTTGCTAAGAATCAGTGTATTAAAAACATAAGTTCTTATTAACTGCGTTCCCAAGAGTTAGAAAGATGAGAGGCGGATCTCGGGTTTCAGGGACCTATTATTAGGTTCTCAAAGCATTTTCTTAATCGCGTGCATTTTTTTAAGAGAAAGCTCTGAGTCCGTATCACATAAACAAGGTCTGATTGTGGAGTTTTAAATGGCTATCTTGGGGTTTTCTTCCTTCCACATTGCTTTTCCTTCTCACGCCACCAAATTTCACTTCTCGGAATCAGGACCTGAACCAAAGTTAAACATCATAAAGAAATTTGCCCAGTGAAACAGGATTTTTATTGACTGAAAAGCATTTTTACAGTGTAATCTGCATTTTTGTAAGTCCTTGTGGAAAATCCCCTAGGACTGAGTGGTACCTAAAGATTGAAAAATACACGTTGCCCGGGAAGATTTCATAAATGGAAGAAAGGAGACAGAGAGGAAAAGAACTGATACATCTGACCCACAAGCCTGTTACCACCTAAAGGACGAAAAGACTGCTTTTATAAAGGACCGCCCTGCAACTTGGCCTCATCACTCAGCCTGGACCCTAGATCTTGGGGCGACGCCTGTTCTCTGCCCAAAAATGAAACCCTGACAAGACCAGGACAGCCGTCCCATCTCTGCTCTGAGGACCCCTTCCCAGATCCTTTGTCTGCCATCATTTGCATTCATATCCTTTCCTTCTTCTCTGTCCTCCCCAGTTTTCGCCCTTCGCCCAAAGTTTTCCTTTTTAACAAATGTTTTATTCTCAAGACTGATTTATTCAAACAACTTCATCAGTTCATCAGAGGTTCTCACGAGCCAGAGGTCCAGAGGGCCCTTCCCTTTTTTTTAATGTGAAATAACTAAGACACAAAAGCCCCCTGTCCATTTCTCTGATAACACATTAACCCCTTAATCCATAGCTCTGGACCCTCCCTTTCTCTTGTTTTCTGGCTCATGCATGTGAGTGATTTGTATAAATGGGAGGGGATTCAATTGTCACTCTTTCACCTTTGCACCTTGATAGGCTTTCTTGAGTGGGTGAGAATTAGGTGAAATTACAGTAAATTTGCCAGAAATTATATACTCCCATGAGAGCGTGGAACACACGAATATTCTCAATCATGTGTACACAGTGGAAAATTTTTGAGAGCCACTGCTGAGGCATGCTATGCTGGTCTATTCTTACTAAATTTGCTCTATATTTTAACTTCTGTGCTCTTATTTAAAGTACTTTTTCTGGTCTTCTGTTTTGAGGCTCTTTTTGGTTCCTCTGAGGCTGTCTGGTGGCCTTCAGTCAAACGGTCTCTGGTCTCCTCCATGCTAAAACAAAAGAGAACGGAACACATCCACCTGTCAAACATCACACCATCACTCTGTTTCGGATCAGTCCCTTTCTTCTCTTGATCATGCCAATTCCTTCCTTTCCTTTAAAATTCCCAATCTTCTTCCTATTCTATCATTTTTGAAACCATGTAGAGATCTCTTTTTTTTTGGCTATCTTCATCATCATCCCAAAAGATGAATGCATTCCACGCATATGGATTGGCACTAAGTAATGTCTACGTTCGATGTTGTTGCCTGCTTTCTCCCTAGCATCAACTTGTGGTCAGCTTTCCTTCCTAATAGCCTTCTGCCTCTATGTTCATCCCTTTACAACCTTCCTTCCTGCGTGCCCCCCTCCCTCTCTGCCTGATCTTATTCCCACATTCTTGAACTTTGTCATTTGTCAAGAAGTTTTCATTCCCAAGTCACTTTTTTCATGCTCTCTCATCCTCCTTTCCTCACTTGTAGGATCTGCTTTGTGTAGCCCTTTACCCCCCAGATTTTCCTCCTCTCCTCTTATGTAGAATCCGACATGGAAAAAGACATCCTAACTCCAAACCTATCAACACTTAGAATAGCAAATGACATAGCAAAGACATAACTTCTTTTCTTCCTTTAGAAAAAGTCTACAGTTTCCCCAGTATAGTTGGCAGCAAAATAAATTCTATATTTTTTCTTGAAATTGTAACTTTAAGTAAATTCTGAAGCTTCACATTTTTTCCCCATAAACTCAACAGTTATGTCTTCCAGAGTATCATTTTACAGATCTCCCTACACTTTTGCTGAACTGATTGAGTGATTTGGCATCGGGTGAAGGAACCATGACTACTTTCAAAACACACATGAGTTTATTCTTGAAACAGGATTTATTCATTCATGAATTGACTTACATTTGAAAGCTAATTATTGATTTTTCACATGGGCAGCATTCTTCTGCTAATAACTGTAACCGATAGTTAAGTAGTATATGCCCCAATTAGGCATTCAATTGTCTTATTAAAATACTTATACCTAGAATTTTTTAGAAAATGTTTTCTTTATTTTATATTAATAATACTTCCTACTATCAGGTTTAAAATTTCCCCAAGAAAAACCTTGAGTTTACAACTAAATGACATACTTTATTTTGGGTCATACATATCTAGATTGTAAGTTTATAAAAGATGTAAGTCTAGTTTCTGCTTTATAACAAAGTGAATCAGTTATACATATACATATGTTCCCATATCTCTTCCCTCTTGCATCTCCCTCCCTCCCACCCTCCCAGAAACTAACACACCATTGTAAAGCAATTATACTCCAATAAAGGTGTTAAAAAAATAAAAATAAAAATAAAAGAATAAATCTAGAAAAAAAAAAGATGCAAGTCTACAGCTAGAACAGAACTTAAAAAAATAAACTATGAATATGTTATAGACTTCTGAACCTCAACATGTACCAAACCAAGTCATTAATTTTTTCCCTAAGTTTCATCTAATTCTATGGCCGTTTCTATACAAATTCCTACCAAATCTTTACCTTAAACCCTATGTTCAGACTTCCCTGGTGGCACAGTGGTTAAGAATCTGCCTGCCAATGCAGGGGACACAGGTTCGAGCTCTGGTCTGGGAAGATCCCACATGCCGTGGAGCAACTAAACCCATGCGCCACAACTACTGAGCCTGCGCTCTAGAGCCCATGAGCCACAACTACTGAGCCCACATGCCACAACTACTGAGCCTGCATGCCACAACTACTGAAGCCCGTGCACCTAGAGCCCATGCTCTGCAACAAGAGAAGCCACTGCAATGAGAAGCCCATGCACCTCAACAAAGAGTAGCCCCCACTCGCCACAACTAGAGAAAGCCAGCGAGTAGCAACAAAGACCCAACGCAGCCGAAAACTTAAAAAACAAAACAAACAAACAAAAAACACTATGTTCTTCCTAAGACACAGATTCCAGCTGCCTGCTGCCCACCTCCACCCATGATTACCCTTGCAAACAAGGGATCCCAAATAAAGTCTTCCTCCCAACCTGCTGCTCATATGGACACAGCCTATAAGAACTCCAACCACGGTTTGATCCAAATGCTACAGAGGCACCAAGGATGGAGACACATATGTGATCTGAGATGGTAGAGGAAGGCTTTACCTGGACATGTTTATTGGAGATGATTTTTGAAGGATGAGCAGAAACTCCCCAGGAGGACATTTCAGGCACACAAACAAAGAACACGATCAAGGCAGAACCACAAGTCCCAATGTCAATGCTCTTGTTCCAGCCTCCATCAAGTCTTCTCTGGCCTTCAGACTAGTCTCCTCAGCTCTGCTATCTACTGAATCCAACACATCCCCACATGTATTCATCTCTAACCATTCTCTATCAAGACTGTATCTTCCAGCCAAATCTAAATCCTCTCCGTCATGTTATTCCTCCACTCGGAAAGCCCTTTATCTCCTCTCTGCTTATAGAAGTTCTACTCACCATTCACCTCTGTGATGCCTTCTTGAACCCTCCTGGCAAATTTTTTTTTTTTTTTTGGCCACATGGCTTACGGGATCTTACTTCCCTGACCAGGGATTGAACCTGGGCCCTCAGCAATGAAAGAGCAGAGTCCTAACCACTGGACTGCCAGGGAATTCCCAAGGTAAAATTAATAGCACTTTCTTTTAACCTACTGCTTCAAATAGCACTTGTCACAGCCAGACCTATATTAGACTTAATTGTGTACCCTTCTGTCTCCCTCACCAGACTGTAAACTCCTTGAGAACAGGGACCGTATCTTAACGTATCTGTGCCTCTGCGTATCTCTGCCTAACATGGTGCTTTGTATGTGGCAGGTATCCATTGTTATCTACTGAATTGAATTGAGTAAATGGTTACTGAATGAAAAATATACACATAATTTTATCTACATAATTATAGCTAAGCTGATACAGGTGTGTACTATGCAATTCTTTTTGTTTCCAAGCCCCAACTTGCTGTTGAATCATTTGTAGACTTCCTGACAGATTACATTTTTTATATTGCTAGGATTTAGTGGTATAAAAATATGATCTAACAATTTGACTTACTGCAAAAGTAGTTCCTTAGTTTTATAATCTGTGTATAGTAAGGGTGGTAACTGCATTATTCTTCCATCTTAAGTAAGGCAGTTTCAGTTTTAGGGTGAGGTTTTGCCTTTTGCCTTTTGATGTCAGGCCTTTAAACTCAAATGGAACAATTTTATTCCTACAGAAGCTGATAAAAATTACACTACAGATGAATCTTGTGCTGCACATAGTTTATGGCCCATACTAAAATAAATTTTCAATAGTCTCTGCATATAAATTGAATGATTTGGTATAGATGGTCATACCCTGTACTAAATCTTCAACAACTCAAACTTTTCGCAATGAATAAAGTCATCATAATAATATCATTTCCAGGTGGCAGCAGCTGATTGGAAATAAATAAAATATTAGGGAAGTTTCATTTACCTTGGCCCATTTCTATGGTGGAGATGGTAGCGACCTTAACTTCTCAGCTCTCCTATTTGGGGGCATCTTGGTGGCTTGGGGCCACTTGAGCCATTGGAACATTTTCAGTCGCTGACTCTCTGCCTTCAGCGTTACAGGTCAATCCTATTTTGTTCTTGAGCCACATGGATCACAATTTCACTAATATCAGCCCCATGCCTATGTGAAGACCTGAAATTGATATTTATCTTTACATTTTATTTTATAATAAATGCTTTTCATATTTCAAAACAAATCATAAGCAATTAATTCAAAACCAAAATCTAAAAAATTAACTGTAAGTTGATTAAAATATGGTCTTTAATTTGAAACTCCTTTCTCTGTTCCAAAGATTTAAAAGGGTTATTTTGCTCATTGAATTATGCCCAAAACTAATGATCAAACGTCTGGCAAATTAACCTGAAAACTCAATAGATTCAAGTGAAGAACTCTATTACAGGCTTTTAAAATACAATTCATATGTTTCAATCACAAATCTTATTGATTTTAATCAAATATATCAGTCTCTAGTAGTCCAGTCCTACATATCTGACATAATTTTTAGTCCATTCTGCTTGATATATTGAATTTTTTCATTTATGAATAAAAGTTTGTCATTAAAAACAAGTCTCGGACTTCCCTGGTGACACAGTGGTTAAGAATCCGTCTGCCAATGCAGGGGACATGGGTTCAAGCCCTGGTCTGGGAAGATCCCACATGCCGCGGAACAACTAAGCCCATGTGCCACAAGTACTGAGCCTGTGCTCTAGAGCATGGGAGCCACAACTACTGAGCCCACGTGCCTAGAGCCTGTGCTCCACAACAAGAGAAGCCACCACAGTGAGAAGCCTGCGCACCACAACAAAGAGTAGCCCCTGCTCGCAGCAACTAGAGAAAGCCCGCGTGCACCCAAAAATAAAAATAAATAAAATAAATTAATTAAAGAAACAAAACCAAAAAAAGCAAGTCTCATCCATTGTAGTCAGAAGGCAAGTTTGTAGTTTCACAAACGAATGTATCAAATTTTAAAATCCCACTTTTTCGGTAAAAGTAAACGTTCCCAGTGTATTATAGAGCATTGCTTTTAACACATACAATGTCCTCCAGTGATTCCAGACCTACTTTCACTAGAAATTCTGAAATATTGTCCACTGTGATTGTTTCATTGGCCCTTGTCAGAATTCATAAGGGAGAAATTCTATAGCTCCAAATGAAAACAACTTTTGGCCTTTGAAACACATTACTTCATTTATCCAAGGCGTATGTTATTCCCTGTTCTGTGCATAGTAAGATTAATCCGAAGTAGGAGACAAAGCCCTTGGCCTCGAACAAGTCATTATAATCCCATAACACAAAGGGCACAGACAACAAAAACTGTAGGAATTCCAGATGAGAAGAAAGAGAGAAGCTGAGAGCAGGAAGAAAGTTATTTGACCTTCTTGGTGGGTGTTGAGGAGACCCAACACGAGAAATGCTTGGGGTTAACCCTGAGGTGTTCAAGTATCAGAGGAATTCTGTTGAGGGACAGTAGAGATGGGGACAGATTCAAGTGTGAGGAGTATGGACAAGGAGTGAGAACGGTAGAAAAAAATCCCTGGTTTTGCAGATGGTAGAACTGGGTTTGTGTTCGTAGTCTGCACCGAGCTGAGTGCCTGGGTCTGTGCTAAGACCTTAAGCAAAGGATTTGAACTCCGTGAGCCTTCACTGATGAGATTCAGCACTTGTAAACCATAAAGCACATTAAAAAAAGGCAAGATGATTTTTAAAAAATTGATATTAACATGTTATTAATGATCATATTAAAACATTCTCTGTTTAAAACCCTCTAGGGACTTCCCTCAGCACTTACCATCAAATCTCAACTTGTTGTGATCTACAGACGCTGCCAGCATCTGGGACCTGCCTACTCTTCAGCTTTGGTTTATTCTGTTGCTCACTTTTCTTCCGACGTACTGTCCTCCCTTCTTACACCCCCAAAACTTCCAAGCTGAACTATGTCATCTGAACTTCCTATTTTCTCTGTTCATCGCTCCCTCCTCCCCACGCCACCCCCACTGAAAAAATCCATATCTCAACTCAAACATTTCAGAAAGGCCTTCTTTAGCCACTTTAAAGTAAGATCCCAATGTTTCTCTGGATCCCTATCCTATGTGGTTTCTTCATGGCATTTACTGTCATCTGAAATTACGTTGTTTTGCTGTTTCTATGTTGACCATTGGCTCCTGCATCATCAGTTGTTTCTGCTCTACTGCATTATTCTCATCCCCATTGAGCAACAAAACAAAACTTCTTGAGTCTACATCTCTCTTCAGTTGTTGCTTCCCTTTACTGCCTGCAAAACTCATTGAAAAGAGTTCTGAACATGCTAGCTCTATTTTCTGCTCTCCCCTCAGTCTCGAACTTACTCCAGTCAGGCCCTCTTCCACCCCACCCCATGCCCCACTCCCTGAAACTGCTCTTACTAACATCACTAATGGCTTCACACTGCCAAATCCAGTGGCCAATTCTCAACCGCCATCTTCCTTTGATCAATAGCGTTCGACAACATTGATCATTGCTTCCCCCTTAACATGTTTTCTTTCCTTGGCCTCCCGGACTCCATTTTCTCTTGGTTCTTCTACAACCTCATAGACTGCTCTCAGTCTCCTTTATTAGGTCCTCACCATTTTGGAGGTCAAGAAGTCAGGCTCATCTTCGGGCTTCCCCTCTGTCTACTCTCCCTCCCTAGCTTGCCTTATTCAGTACTATGACTTTAATATCATCTCTGTGTTGGGCTTCGGATCATCCCGCCATAAGAAGTCTTTATTTTACAGAAGGACTCTGTCACCCACCACATAGTTGTTTCTGCACCTAATGTTATTTGCTAAAACCAACCTGATTGTTTAGCCAGTCAATAATGTGGTACCCCACTCTTGTAGAAACATAGATTTTTCTTCTTGTTCATTGCTTTATTAGATATGAAAAATAACCCTAATTGTTTTAACAGATAAACCTCCCAATCTCAGTGACTTAGCACAAAATCTGTATCTCATTCATATCACAGTCCAACATGGGCCAAGGATTCAAGGACTCAAGTCTTCATCTGTGACTGCCTCTTCCTCTGGGTCCCTGAAGGGCTTCCAATTTATCTATCTCATTGTGGTTCCTTCTCTGTGTCTTTAGTTGTAGAAGATCTTTTCTGGTAGGTTCTGGTCTTTTTCATAGATGGTTGGTCTACAGACAGTTGTGATTTTGGTGTGCTCATGAGAGGAGGTGAACTCAAGGTGTTTCTACTCTGCCATCTTCCTGCTCACATCAATGAAACATAGATTTTTTTAAACATAATAAAGACCTTAGTGGGCACTTAGCATAAGGAATACATAAGGAATTTGATAACAGAGAAATCAAATGACTTGTCATAAGTCACATAAAGCCGAGGCTACAATCCAAGTTTTTTGATTCTAAAGATTCCTAAAGCAAAGTTCTTTCTGATAGCCAACAGTGCCTGAATTCTTGCATGAAAACATGTGCCTAAACATCAAGTATCACAGAACTAAAAACTAGCAGTGCCCTTCATCATCATCATTTCAGCTCTATCCTTTGTAATGGGATGTGTCTCCACTGCCATTTAAAGCAGAGGAAATATATGCTACAACCAGTTACAGATTTGGACCTTCAGGCACAAAGACCCATGAGATGACAGGTTTCTTGAAATGCAGTCCATGCTCTTAAACTTTTATTAGTCTAAATTCTGCTTCTCTTTTATTTATCTTTCTTCGTCATCCCGGAGTATTTCTCTCTTCTCATTCATTATTAGTAGGGTTATTTCATCTGCTATTCTTTTGAAACCTTGCCATTCTGAAATGTCACATGGAAAAGTATTTATTTTGGCTTGAGAGCAGTTTCCCCTTCACAATGGCCTGTCCCACTCTATAACATTCTGTTCAGCTGGTCGGGTTGTCAACATAGGATGTTTGGTGATAAAATGCTGACATATTGCCTGTTTATATGCTGTCATGTCACTTTCTAATTGAGTGGCTTGAAAATAGAAGTTTATTATTCTCTGGATCCCTTCCACTGTTTGTTTCAATGTTCTTTCTTGGCAATCTCACTGGTTGTTGACTGACGTCAAAGCATTCTAAGCTGTTGTATCCTACTGAGGTTTGTTTCTTCTTTTTTTTTTTTTTAAGATTTTTGTGTGTTTGTTTCTGTTTTATGTTTTGGTTTTTTGGCCACGAGGCATGTGGCATCTTAGCTCCCTGACCAGGGATCGAACCCACACCCCCTGCATTGGAAGGCGAAGTCTTAACCACTGGACTGCCAGGGAATTTCTTATAGTTCTACCCGATCAGGCAATGCCAGTTTCCTGTCTTCACAGTGTAGGACAGTCCGTCACTGAAAGCAAGCTTTTTCCCTAGCACCACTTTACCTTGAATTCACCATTCCCTCGTTAATCTACTTAGAAATTCTAGGACGAAGTGTCATTGTCTTCATGAATTACGACGCGTTTAGTCTTCAGCTGGCCAGCCTTTGCTCACCCCACAATATTGGATGTGACATTTATCATTCTTTTACTATCCTAAAGATGGGGGAAATACCACGATTTTTTCCCCCAGAAGAACTTTCCTCATTTTCATCTTACTGGTTCCTTCTTAATTTGGAGACAATGTCAAATTTCATTTTCAAACTTCATTTTTCCAAGGCCAGTGCAAGTCCCAGCTCAAAATACCTGCTTTTATAGCTATCATTTTTTTCCTTCCTTCTTATCTAATAAGCAGAGATATCCCAGTTCCTTGCTTTCTTGCCATTCTATGATTTTCCTGCTCTAGGAACTTACTTCTTCTGTTAATCCCTGCCCCTCCAGCAGGTTCTATGCCCACATGGAATTGTTCTGTCTCTTCTGCCTTGCAAAAGGTGTCTTGAAAACCACCCTCCTGCTGCCTACACTTCATTTCTTTTGGTTGTCAAACTTCTCACCTGCTGCCTTCTACCCCTCTTGCCGCCATCTCTTTTCACTCTGGTCTCTCTCCAAACCATCACAATTCTGAAAGCCTGTTCTAAGGTTAACAATGACCTCCTTATCGATAAATTCAGTGCCCTTGGCACATTCCTTAGGGGCCTTTGTAGTGTCTATCTACGGATTAGACCCTGCACTCCAGGCTGGAAACCCCCCTCTCTGTAATCTATTTTTACTTCAACCTTTGGTTTCTCCTTCACCCCTGGCCAGTTCTTTACCTGCCTTCTTAGTAGCCTCCTCAATGCTTTCCCACTCCTCTAAGTATAAGGTTCTCCTAGGTATAGCCTCTGCCCTCTGTGCCTCTCTATACCTCAGCAATTTCATTTCCCATCTTAATTGTAAAACAGTATATTTTCAACTAAATTCACCCTACCCCTCTGAAAACTGGCTGCCCCTTCACACTTCTCTTTTAATACAATCACCATTTCCTAAGTCAGAGGATCTCAAAATTTCAGAATTGCCTGTATCAATTTTCTCTTACCTGTACTTCCTTACTCATGTTCAATCAGTCATGAAGTCTTATTTTTCTTCTGCACAAAATCTCTTAAATCTAACCCCCTGTTATTGTTTTTATCCTTATTATCACCATTATAATTTGGGCATTTAATTACTCATGCTAGATTTAATGCAATAGTTTTTAAAGCACTGTCCTGGGCTGTAACTCCGTCCCTCCCCCCAGTCCATTTTTTACATTATTATCCTATCATATGGCAGTTTTTCATTATGTCATTGTCCACATCAAAAACCATCCCTGGTTAACTACCGACACACATAATTCACATTCCTTAATTTGCCATTTACTAAACAACATCGCACTAAGCACTTTATTTATGCATTATGTCAATTCATACACACACACACCCCTACCTCTAAGGAATAATTATGATTAGCCATATTTTATAGATGAAGAAATGGAGGATTAGAAAGATGCTTTCTTGCCCCCCCAAAATAGTGAGTAGGTAACTTCTGGAATTCAAACCCAAGACTCAAAAGCAGCTCTTAATAACTAAGATATATTGTTTTTACCCTTGGACACCAACCTACTTCTCAGACTGCAATTCTCCGTTTTTCCCTTTCCACAAAAACATAACTGGCATGTTCCTATCTCTGTATTCTCTTCTTCGTCTCCATCTACACATATTCTACTGGGACCCATCCTAGACCATTGAGCCCACATAACTCTCTTTCCCTCTTGGACATTTACTATCACCACCATTCATTTGGTTCTCAACTGTATGTTGCTTGTTGGTGAGTCTTGTAATGTTGTCTTGTATTGCTATTTCATCCTAGTCAACACTAATGCACATCAATGTATATTGTCTCATCAAATACATTGTAAGGAAAACAACTTTTCTTATATGTTTTTGGACCCACCTCTCAACTTCTATCTACCACACTAACTCAATAATTTCCTCATAGCCCATGCTTATTGCATAGGTGATAATATGATTTTATTTGATGCCTACTGTATATATAGCAATATATGTTCTTTTTTTTCCTTCAGAATGTATTGTTATTTTTGTGGTTTATTTACAGGGATTATTCATCTCAACAAACATTTATTTTAAGTAGTCTAGCTTTTGATAATGTTTGTATTTTTAAATTTTTTCCAGCTTTATTGAGGTATATTAGATAAATAAAAATTATATATATATAAGGTGTACAATATGATGCTTTGATGTATGTGAATCATGAAATGATACCACAATCAAGCTAATTAACATATCCATCCCCTCACATGGTTACTTTTTCTATGTGTGTGGTGAGAACACTTATGATCAACTCTCTTGGCAAATTTTGATTCTACAATACAGCATTATAACCTGTAGCCACCATGCTACACATTAGATCTCCAGATCTGAGATCTGAACCTTTGTACCCTTTGACCAACATCTCCCCATTTCCCCCAGCACTCTGTCTTCTTCATAGATGACATGGCTCCTGCATTTGTGATCTAGTGGCTCCAGAAGATGTAAGTTTGGAATGGTAAGTATGTCCTAAAAATGATGCAAGTTTGAAAACATCCAAATAATATGTAATTCCACACCAAGCATACCAGATCTGTTTTAATATCCTATACATTTTATCATTTTAAAAATGTACTACTGCTAATGTACCTTTCAATTTAAATCTCCTCCTTTTTTTCCCAATGAGATGAGCTCTATTACAAACATTAAAAACTTACAAAGGGCTAAAAGAAATCACAGTAGACATTCAGCCTAGAATCCAACAGCCAAGGTAAAATAAATATACAATATTTTATCTCTCTTAATTTTCCTTTGGTTGGTTTTAATAAAATTTGGTATTTTTAAGAGATTTATATAAATCTCTTAAAAAGCAATTCTGAGTGATGATAAAGCAGTGTTTTGAAGGTGAATGGAAAAGTATCTCTGTCCAGGACCTACAGATTCTCCACAACCAAACTGAAAGCCCCCGATAAATATTACATGAAAATATTTTGTTTCTTTCCAGCTTTATTGGTTTTTATTGTATTTATTTAAAGTATAGAACATAGTGATTTGACATACACATACATTGTGAGATGATTATCACAATCAAGTTAATTAACACATCCATCACCTCACAAAGTTACCTTTTATTGAGTGGTAAGAATGCTGAAGATCTCCTTTCTCAGCATATTTCAAATGTACAGTACAATATTATTAACTCTAGTCTCCATGCTGTAATTAGACCTCAGAAGTTATTCATCTGATAACTGAAAGATTGTACCCTTTACCAATGTTCCCCCATTTCCCTGACTCTTCAGCCGTTTGCAATCACCATTCTAATTTCTGTTACTGACGTTGACTTTTTTTTCTTTTTTGATTCCATATATAAGTGATTCCATGCAGTATTTGTCTTTCTATGTCTGGTTTATTTTATTTAGCATAATGCCTTCCAGGTTCACCTATGATATACTGAATTTCCAAATTGCAGGATTTCCTTCTTTTTTATGGCTAAAAAATATTCCATTGTACACACTTTCTTTATCCATTCATCCATCAATGGAAGCTTATGTTGTTTCCATGTCTTGGCTATTGTAAATAATGCTGCAATGAACATGGGGGTACAAAAAACTCTTAAAGATAGTGATTTTATTTCCTTTAGATATATATCCATATGCTATGTCATATGAGAGTACTCTTTTTAATTTGTTAAGGAAACTTCATACTGTTTTCCATAGTAGCTACACCAATTTGCATTCCCACCAACAGTGCACACGGGTTCCCTTTTCTCCTTATCCTCACCCACATTTATCTCTTGTATTTCTGATAATAGCCATTCTAACAGGTTTGTGGTGATATCTCACTGTGGTTTTGATTTGCATTTACAAGATGATTATTGATGTTGATCATATTTTCATGTACCTGTTGACCATTTTTTTTTAATCGTCTTTATTGGAGTATAATTGCTTTACAATGGTGTGTTCGTTTCTGCTTTATAAAAAAGTGAATCAGCTATACATATACATATATCCCCATATCCCCTCCCTCTTTCAACTCCCTCCCACCCTCCCTATCCCACACCTCTAGGTGGACACAAAGCACTGAACTGATCTCCCTGTGTTACGCAGCTGCTTCCCACTAGCTATCTATTTTACATTTGCTAGTGTATATATGTCCATGCCACTCTCTCACTTCGTCCCAGCTTACCCTTCCCACTCCCCGTGTCCTCAAGCACATTCTCTACATCTGCGTCTTTATTCCTGTCCTGCCCCTAGGTTCTTCAGAACCTTTTTTTTTTTTTTTTTTTGATTCCATATATACGTGTTAGCATATGGTATTTGTTTTTCTCTTTCTGACTTAATTCACTCTGTATGACAAACTCTAGTTTCATCCACCTCACTACAAATAACTCAATTTCGTTTCTTTTATGGCTGAGTAATATTCCATTGTATAGATGTGCCACATCTTCTTTATCTGTTCATCTGTCGATGGACACTTAGGTTGCTTCCATGTCCTGGCTATTACAAATAGAGTTGCAATGAAAACTGTGGTACATGACTCTCTTTGAATTATACTTTTCTCAGGGTATATGCCCAGTAGTGGGATTGCTGGGTCGTATGGTAGTTCTATTTTTAGTTTTTTAAGGAACCTCCATACTGTTCTCCATAGTGGCTGTATCAATTTACATTCCCACCAACAGTGCAAGAGGGTTCCCTTTTCTACACACCCTCTCCAGCATTTATTGTTTATAGATTTTTTGATGATGGCCATTCTGACTGGTGTGAGGTGATACCTCATTGTACTTTTGATTTGCATTTCTCTAATGATTAGTGATGTTGACCATCCTTTCATGTGTTTCTTGGCTATCTGTATATCTTCTTTGGGGAAATGTCTATTTAGGTCTTCTTCCCATTTTTGGATTGGGTTATTTGTTTTTTTGACATTGAGCTGCATGAGCTGTTTGTATATTTTGGAGATTAATCTTTTGTCAGTTGCTTCATTTGCAAATATTTTCTCCCATTCTGAGGGTTGTCTTTTTGTCTTCTTTATGTTTTCCTTTGATGTGCAAAAGCTTTTAAGTTTCATTAGGTCCCATTTGTTTATTCTTGCTTTTATTTCCATTTCTGTAGGAGGCGGGTCAAAAAGGATCTTGCTGTGATTTATGTCATAGAGTGTTCTGCCTATGTTTTCCTCTAAGAGTTTTATAGTGTCTGGGCTTACATTTAGGTCTTTAATCCATTTTGATTTTATTCTTGTGTATGGTGTTAGGGAGTGTTCTAATTTCATTCTTTAACATGTAACTGTCCAGTTTTCCCAATACCACTTATTGAAGAGGCTGTCTTTCTCCATTGTATATTCTGGCCTTCTTTATCAAAAATAAGGTGACTATATGTGCATGGGTTTATCTCTGGGCTTTCTATCCTGTTCCATTGATCTATATTTCTGTTTTTGTGCCAGTACCATACTGTCTTGATTACTGTAGCTTTATAGCATAGTCTGAAATCCAGGAGCCTGATTCCTCCAGGTCCATTTTTCTTTCTCAAAATTGCTTTGGCTATTCGGGGTCTTTTGTGTTTTCATGAAAATTGTGAAATTTTTTGTCCTTGTTCTGTGAAAAATACCATTGGTAGTTTGATAGGGATTGCATTGAATCTGTAGATTGCTTTGGGTAGTATAGTCGTTTTCACAATGTTGATTCTTCCAATCCAAGAACATAGTATATCTCTCCATCTGTTGTATCATCTTTAATTTCTTTCATCAGTGTCTTAAAGTTTTCTGCATACAGGTCTCCTTAGGTAGGTTTATTCCTAGGTATTTTATTCTTTTTGTTGCAGTGGTATATGGGAGTGTTTCCTTAATTTCTCTCTCAGACTTTTCATCATTAGTGTATAGGAATGCAAGAGATTTCTGTGCATTAATTTTTTATCCTGCTACTTTACCAAATTCATTGATTAGCTCTAGTAGTTTTTTGGTAGCATCTGTAGGATTCTTTAAGTATAGTATCTTGTCATCTGCAAATAGTGACAGTTTACTTCTTCCTTTCCAATTTGGATTCATTTTATTTCTTTCTCTTCTCTGATTGCTGTGGCTAAAACTTCCAAAACTATGTTGAATAACAGTGGTGAGAGTGGACAACCTTGTCTTGTTCCTAATCTTAGAGGAAATGGTTTCAGTTTTTCACCATTGAGAATGATGTTGGCTGTGGGTTTGTCATATATGGCCTCTATTATGTGGAGGTAAGTTCCCTCTATGCCTACTTTCTGGAGAGTTTTTATCATAAATCGGTGTTGAATTTTGTCAAAAGCTTTTTCTGCATCTATTGAGATTATCATATGGATTTATCCTTCAATTTATTCATATGGTTCATCACATTGATTGATTTGTGTATATTGAAGAATCCTTGCATTCCTAGGATAAACCCCACTTGATCATGGTGTATGATCCTTTTAATGTGCTGTTGGATTCTGTTTGCTAGTATTTTGTTGAGGATTTTTGCAACTATGTTCATCATTGATATTGGCCTATAGTTTTCTTTTTTTTGTAACATCTTTGTCTGGTCGTGGTATCAGGGTGATGGTGGTCTCGTAGAATGAGTTTGGGAGTGTTCCTCCCTCTGCTATATTTTGGAAGAGTTTGAGAAGGATAGGTGTTAGTTCTGCTCTAAATGTTTGATAGAATTTGCCTATGAAGGCATCTGGTCCTGGGTTTTTGTTTGCTGGAAGATTTTTAATCACAGTCTCAATTTCAGTGCTTGTGATTGGTCTGTTTATATTTTCTATTTCTTCCTGGTTCAGTCTCGGAAGGTTGCGCTTTTCTAAGTAATTGTCCATTTCTTCCAGGTTGTCCATTTTATTGGCATATAGTTACTTGTAGTAATCTCTCATGATCCTTTGTATCTCTGCAGTGTCAGTTGTTACTTCTCCTTTTTCATTTCTAATTCTATTGATTTGAGTCTTCTCCTTTTTTTTCTTGATGAGTCTGGCTAATGGTTTATCAATTTTGTTTATCTTCTCAAAGAACCAGCTTCTAGTTTTATTGATCTTTGCTATTGTTTCTTTCATTTCTTCTTCATTTATTTCTGATTTGATCTTTATGATTTCTTTCCATCTGCTAACTTTGGGATTTTTTTGTTCTTATTTCACTAATTGTTTTAGGTGTAAGGTTAAGTTGTTTATTTGAGGTGTTTCTTGTTTCTTGAGGTAGGATTGTATTGCTGTAAACTTCCCTCTTAGAGCTGCTTGTCTGCTTCCTATAGGTTTTAGGTCATCATGTTTTCATTGTCATTTGTTTCTAGGTACTTTTTGATTTCCTCTTTGATTTCTTCAGTGATCTCTTGGTTATTTAGTAATGTATTGTATAGTCTCCATCTGTTCGTATTTTTTACAGATTTTTTCCTGTAATTGATATCTACTCTCATAGCATTGTGCTTGGTAGGATATTTGATACAATTTCAATTTTCTTAAGTTTACCAAGGCTTGATTTGTGACCCAAGATACGATCTATCCTGGAGAATGTCCCATTAACACTTGAGAAGAAAGTGTTTTCTGTTGTTTTTGGATGGAATGTCCTATAAATATCAATTAAGTCTACCTTGTTTAATGTATCATTTAAAGCTTGTGTTTCCTTATTTATTGTCATTTTGGATGATCTGTCCATTGGTGAAACTGGGGTGTTAAAGTCCCCTACTATGATTGTGTTACTGTCGATTTCCCCTTTTATGGCTGGTAGCATTTGCCTTATGTATTAAGGTGCCCGCAAATTGGGCACATAAATATTTACAATTGTTATATATTCTTCTTGGATTGATGCCTTGATCATTATGTAGTGTCCTTCTTTGTCTCTTGTAATAGTCTTTGTTTTAAAGTCTATTTTGTCTGATTAGAGAATTGCTACTCCCGTTTTCTTTTGATTTCCATTTGCATGGAATATCTTTTTCCATCCCCTCACTTTCAGTCAGTATGTGTCCCTAGGTATGAAGTGGGTCTCTTGTAGACAGCATATATATGGGTCTTGTTTTTGTATCCATTCAGCCAATCTATGTCTTTTGGTTGGAGCATTTAATCCATTTACATTTAAGGTAATTACCGATATGTATGTTCCTATTACCATTTTCTTAATTGTTTTGGGTTTGTTATTGTAGGTCTTTTCCTTCTCTTGTGTTTCCTGCCTAGAGGAGTTCCTTTAGCATTTGTTGTAAAGCTGGTTTGGTTGTGCTGAATTTCCTTAACTTTTGCTTCTCTGTAAAGCTTTTAATTTCTCTGTCAAATCTGAATGAGATCCTTGTTGGATAGAGTAATCTTGGTTGTAAGTTTTTCCCTTTCATCACTTTAAATATGTCCTGCCACTCCCTTCTGGCTTGCAGAGTTTCTGCTGAAAGATCAGCTGTTAACCTTATGGGGATTCCCTTGTATGTTAGTTGTTGTTTTTCCCTTGCTGTTTTTAATATTTTTTCTTTGTATTTAATTTTTGATAGTTTGATTAATATGTGTCTTGGCGTGTTTCTCCTTGGATTTATCCTGTATGGGACTCTCTGTGCTTCCTGGACTTGATTGACTATTTCCTTCCCCATATTAGGGAAGTTTTCAACTATAATCTCTTCAAGTATCTTCTCAGTCCCTTTCTTTTTCTCTTCTTCTTCTGGGACCCCTATAATTCGAATGTTGCTGCGTTTAATATTGTCCCAGAGGTCTCTGAGACTGTCCTCAATTTTTTTCATTTTTTTTCTTTATTCTGCTCTGCAGTAGTTATTTCCACTATTTTATCTTCCAGGTCACTTATCCGTTCTTCTGCCTCAGTTATTCTGCTATTGATTCCTTCTAGAGAATTTTTAATTTCATTTATTGTGTTGTTCATCACTGTTTGTTTGCTCTTTAGTTCTTCTAGGTCCTTGTTAAAAGTTTCTTGTACTTTCCCCATTCTATTTCCAAGATTTTGGATCATCTTTACTATCATTATTCTGATTCATTTTCAGGTAGACTGGCTATTCCCTCTTAATTTGTTCAGTCTGGTAGGTTTTTACCTTGCTACTTCATCTGCTGTGTGTTTCTCTGTCTTCTCATTTTGCTTAAATTACTGTGCTCGGGGTCTCCTTTTCGCAGGCTGCAGGTTCGTAGTTCCCGTTGTTTTTGGTGTCTGCCCCCAGTGGCTAAGGTTTGTTCAGTGGGTTGTGTAGGCTTCCTGGTGGAGGGGACTAGTGCCTGTGTTCTGGTGGAGGATGGGTCTTGTCTTTCTGGTGGGCAGGTCCAGGTCTGGTGGTGTGTTTTGGGGTGTCTGTGACCTTATTATGATTTTAGGCAGCCTCTCTGCTAATGGGTGGTATTGTGTTCCTGTCTTGCTAGTTGTTTGGCATAGGGCGTCCAGCACTGTAAATTGCTGGTCACTGTGTGGAGCTGGGTCTTGGCGTTGAGGTGGAGATCTCTGGGAGATTTTCGCCGTTCGATATTACGTGGAGCTGGGAGGTCTCTGGTGGACCAAAGTCCTGAACTTGGCTCTCCCACCTCAGAGGCACAGCCCTGACGCCTGGCTGGAGCACCAAGAGCCTGTCATCCACACGGCTCAGGATAAAAGGGAGAAAAGAAGAAAGAAAGAAAGAAAAAGATTTTTTAAAAAGTTATTAAAATAAAAAACAAAAAATAATTATTAAAAAAAATTTTTAAGTAATTTTAAAAAAGAAAGAAAGAAAGAACAACCAAACCAAAAAACAGATCCACCAATAATAACAAGCACTGAAAACTATACTAAAAAAACCAGAAAAAAGAAAAAAAGAAAAAAACGGACAGACAGAACCTTAGGACAAATGGTAAAAGCAAAGCTATACAGACAAAATCACACACGGAAGCATAGGCATACACATTCACAAAAAGAGAAAAAGGGAAAAAATATATATATATCGTTGCTCTGAAAATCCACCTCCTCAATTTGGGATGATTCGTTGTCTATTCAGGTATTCCACAGATGCAGGGTACATCAAGTTGATTGTGGAGATTTAATCCGCTGCTCCTGAGGCTGCTGGGAGAGATTTCCCTTTCTCTTCTTTGTTCACACAGCTCCTGGGGTTCAGCTTTGGATTTGGACCCGCCTCTGCGTGTAGGTCGCCTGAGGGCGTCTGTTCTTCGCTCAGACAGGACGGGGATAAAGGAACAGCTGATTCTGGGGCTCTGGCTCACTCAGGCCGGCGGGAGGGAGGGGTACGGAATGTGGGGCTAGCCTGTGGCGGCAGAGGCCGGCATGATGTTGCACCAGCCTGAGGCGCACCATGCATTCTCCTGGGGAAGTTGTCCCTGGATCACGGGACCCTGGCAGTGGCGGGCTGCACAGGATCCCGGGAGGGGAGGTGTGGATAGTGACCTGTGCTTGCACACAGGCTTCTTGGTGGCGGCAGCAACAGCCTTGGCGTCTCATGCCAGTCTCTGGGGTCCGTGCTGATAGCCGCGGCTCGCGTCTGTCTCTGGAGCTCCTTTAAGCGGTGCTCTTAATCCCCTCTCCTCGTGCACCAGGAAACAAAGAGGGAAGAAAAAGTCTCTTGTCTCTTCAGCAGCTCCAGACTTTTTCCAGGACTCCCTCCTGGCTAACTGTGGTGCACTAGCCCCCTTCAGGCTGTGTTCACGCAGCCAACCCCAGTCCTCTCCCTGGGATCTGACCTCTGAAGCCCGAGCCTCAGCTCCCAGTCCCCGCCCGCCCCAGTGGGTGAGCAGACAAGCCTCTCGGCCTGGTGAGTGCTGGTCAGCACCGATCTTCTGTGCGGAATCTCTCTGCTTTGCCCTCTGCACCCCTGGGGCTGCGCTCTCCTCCATGGCTCCGAAGCTCCCTCCCTCCACCCCCCACAGTCTCTGCCTGCAGAGGGGCTTCCTAGTGTGTGGAAACCTTTCCTCCTTCACAGCTCCCTCTCACTGGTGCAGGTCCTGTCCCTATTCTTTGTCTCTGTTTTTTCTTTTTTCTTTTGCCCTACCCAGGTACAAGAGGAGTTTCTTGCCTTTTGGGAGGTCTGAAGTGTTCTGCCAGCGTTCACTAGGTGTTCTGTAGGAGTTGTTCCACATGTAGATGTATTTCTGACATATTTGTGGGGAGGAAGGTAATCTCCACGTCTTACTCTTCCGCCATCTTGAAGCTCCTCCAGGTCTTGTTTTTGTATCCATTCAGCCAGTCTATGTCTTTTGGTTGGAGCATTTAATCCATTTACATTTAAGGTAATTATCGATATGTATGTTCTTATTACCATTTTCTTAATTGTTTTGGGTTTGTTATTGTAGGTCTTTTCCTTCTCTTGTGTTTCCTGCCTAGAGGAGTTCCTTTAGCATTTGTTGTAAAGCTGGTTTGGTTGTGCTGAATTCCCTTAGCTTTTGCTTGTCTGTAAAGTTTTTAATCTCTCTGTCAAATCTGAATGAGATCCTTGCTGGATACAGTAATCTTGGTTGTAGGTTTTTCCCTTTCATCACTTTAAATATGTCCTGCCACTCCCTTCTGGCTTGCAGAGATTCTGCTGAAAGATCAGCTGTTAACCTTATGGGGATTCCCTTGTGTATTATTTGTTGTTTTTCCCTTGCTGCTTTTAATATTTTTTCTTTGTATTTAATTTTTGACTGTTTGATTAATATGTGTCTTGATGTGTTTCTCTTTGGATTTATCCTGTATGGGACTCTGTGCTTCCTGGACTTGACTGACTATTTCCTTTCCCATGTTAGAGAAGTTTTCAACTATAATCTCTTCAAATACTTTCTCAGTCCCTTTCTTTTTCTCTTCTTCTTCTGGGACCCCTATAATTCAAATCTTGGTTCATTTAATGTTGCCAGAGATCTCTGAGACTGTCCTCAATTCTTTTCATTCTTTTTTCTTTGTTCTGCTCTGCCATAGTTATTTCCACTATTTTATCTTCCAGGTCCCTTATCCGCTCTTCTACCTCAGTTATTTTGTTATTGATTCCTTCCAAAGAATTTTTAATTTCATCTATTGTGTTGTTCATCACTGTTTGTTTGCTCTTTAGTTCTTCTAGGTCCTTGTTAAATGTTTCTTGTATTTTCTCCGTCCTATTTCCAAGATTTTGGATCATCTTACTATCATTACTCTGAGTTCTTTTTCAGGTAGACTGCCTTTTTCTTCTTCATTTGTTTGGTCAGGTGGGTTTTTACCTTGCTCCTTCACCTGGTGTGTGTTTCTCTGTCTTCGCATGTTGCTTAACTTACTGTGTTTGGGGTCTCCTTTTTGCAGGCTGCAGGTTTGCAGTTACCATTGTTTTTGGTGTCTGCCCCCTGTGGGTAAGTCTGGTTCATTGTGTTGTGTAGGCTTCCTGGAGGAGGTGACTGGTGCCTGTGTTCTGGTGGATGAGGCTGGATCTTGTGTTTCTGGTGGGCAGGACCGCGTCCAGTGGTGTGTGCTGGGGTGCCTGTGACCTTATTATGATTTTAGGCAGCCTCTCTGCTAATGGGTGGGGTTGTGCTCCTGTCTTGCTGGATGTTTGGCATAGGGTGTCCAGCACTGTAGGTTGCTGGTCGTTGAGTGGAGCTGGGTCTTAGGGTTGACATGGAGATCTCTGGGAGAACCTTCACTGTTCGATATTACGTGGAGCTGGGAGGTCTCTGGTGGACCCATGTCTGGAACTCAGCTCTCCCACCTCAGAGGCACAGGCCTGACACCCGGCTGGAGCACCAAGACCTGTCGGCCACAAGGCTCAGAAGAAAAGGGAGGAAAAAAGAAAGAAAGAAATAAAATAAAATAAAGTTATTAAAATAAAAAAATTTTTAAATTATTAAAAAAAAAATTTACGTTATTAAAAAAAAAAGGACAGACAGAACCCTAGTACAAATGGTAAAAGCAAAGCTATACAGACAAAATCACACAAAGAAGCATACACATACCCACTCACAAAAAGAGAATAAGGAAAAAAATATATATATCTGTATATATTAAAAGAAAAGGAAGAGAGCAAACAAATCAATAAACAAATCTACAAATGATAATAAACTCTAAATACTAAACTAAGATAAACATAAAACCAGAAACAAATTAGTTGCAGAAAGCAAACTCCAAGTCTACAGTTGCTCCCAAAGTCCACTGCCTCAATTTTAGGGTGATATGTTGTCTATTCAGGTATTCCACAGATGCAGGGTACATCAAGTTGATTGTGGAGATTTAATTTGCTGCTTCTGAGGCTGCTGGGAGAGATTTCCCTTTCTCTTCTTTGTTTGCACAGCTCCTGGGGTTCAGCTTTGGACTGGCCCCGCCTATGCGTGTAGGTCGCCTGAGGGCATCTGTTCTTTGCTCAGACAGGACGGGGTTAAAGGAGCAGCTGATTCGGGGGCTCTGGCTCACTCGGGCCAGGGGGAGGGAGGGGTACGGAATGCGGGGCGAGCCTGCGGCGGCAGAGGCCAGCGTGACGTTGCACCAGCCTGAGATGCGCCATGTGTTCTCCCAGGGAAGTTGTCCCTGGATCACGGGACCCTGGCAGTGGCGGGCTGCACAGGCTCCCGATGGTGTGTGGATAGTGACCTGCGCTTGCACACAGGATTCTTGGTGGCAGCGGCAGCAGCGTTAGAGTTTCATGCCCATCTCTGGTGTCTGAGCTGTGAGCTGTGGCTCACGCCCGTCTCTGGAGCTCATTTAAGAGGTCGTCTGGCTTCTTTGGGCAGACGGGGAAGAAATCCCCTCTCCTCTCACACCCCAAAATAATGGTCTCTTGCCTCTTCGGCAGCTGCAGACTTTTTCCCGGACTCCCTCCCGGCTAGCTGTGGCGCACTAACCCCTTCAGGCTGTGTTCACGCCGCCAACCCCAGTCCTCTCCCTGCGATCCGACCGAAGCCCGAGCCTCAGCTCCCAGCCCCCGCCCGCCCCGGCGGGGGAGCAGACAAGCCTCTCAGGCTGGTGAGTGCTAGTCGGCACCGCTCCTCTGTGCGGGAATCTCTCCGCTTTGCCCTCCGCACCACTGTGGCTGCGCTCTCCTCCGTGGCTCCGAAGCTTCCCCCCTCCGCCACCCACAGTCTCCACCCGTGAAGGGCCTTCCTAGTGTGTGGAAACCTTTCCTCCTTCACAGCTCCCTCCCACTGGTGCAGATCCCATTGCTATTCTTTTGTCTCTGTTTTTTCTTTTTTCTTTTGCCCTACCCAGGTACGTGGGGAGTTTCTTGTCTTTTGGGAAGTCTGAGGTCTTCAGCCAGCGTTCAGTAGGTGTTCTGTAGGAGTTGTTCCACATGTAGATGTATTTCTGATGTATTTGTGGGGAGGAAGGTGATCTCCACGTCTTACTCCTCCACCATCTTGAAGGTCTCCTCTGTTGGCCATTTTGTATGTCTTCTTTGGAAAAGTATCTATTCAGGTCTTCTGTGAATTTTTAAAATCAGATTGTTTTTTTGCTATTGGTTCCAGGCTTCACCCTTGAAATCAAACCTCCACAGCGCCCCAATAGAGACCTTTCTAAAATATACATCTGAAAATCTCATTTCCTGGCTTACAAGCATCCCATGGTTTCCCCTTATCTTCCTGAAGTTTCCTGAGAATAAAGTGTAAACCCTAGAGGTTAGCACACAATGCACTTTGGCATCTGACTCTTGCTTTTTCTCTCTAGCCTCATCTCTCCACACTTAAATTCTTCCTCCTCATGCTTTGGCTTTTAATGTTTAGGAGGTCTTTTTATGCCATTGCCCTTTTTGATACTACTAGTTGGACTAGAAATAATACTAGATGCAAATTGTAAAGCTCAAGCAAAGGTTAGAGCATGTGAGAGTTTTCACGTGTTGGTGAATGAACCTCCAAGATGTGGTGTTGCTTGCTAGAGCTGCAATTATCTGAGTCTGATGTTTCCCATGAACCTTACTTCCCTCTGTACATCTTTTCCTTCGAAAAGAAAGGCGCTTTGCTCCCAGCAAAGTGGTTAGCAAGAAATCAACAAGCTCTTTAGGGATCTGCCCATCTCTACAGGACAGAGAACAAATTCCTACTGTTTGTCAGGTTTCTATGAATTTATAAAAACACGTTTCCCAGACATGAAGGTACAAAACTCAGATGTAGTGGCAGAAAAACATCACAGTACAAAAAGTCATTCAATTCTCTCGGAAACACTGTGCTTATTAAAGGCATAAACACTAGGTACAGAAAGTTCAGTAATCTTTTTCCTAAGGGAAATAATAGTTTTTACATTACAAAATCAAATGGTTGCTCCTTCTTTGAAGGATGAAAATAAAGTGCCATTTTGGAGAGGAAATAAAGTGTAACCAAGTCAAATACTTACATCTGAATGGAGGGTCAGTCATTTTCCACCCTCAATAGCTTTCATCCAAGTGTATTTATAACATAGTCAGGTTTTATTTTTACTTCTCCCACGTTGTATATCTTTACCATTGGTTGAGATTCTGGCATAATCACAGAAACCCTTCAGCTCGCTTAATTCTTGGCTCCTTGGGCTCTCCCTGCACGTCCTACAGGGAAGCCAGGACATGGGAGGCAGGCAATTCATCACCATGGGGAGACTTTATCAGAGAGCTATTACCTCTCTCTGTTCTCACAACAATTGCAATATTGATAAGCAATAAAATTATACCTGACAACTACTTCCTTAGGAAAGAAAAGGAATAGGAAGTAAAGAGACCGTGCTTTGAGTTACTTTGTAGAAGTGATCGCCCATATAAAGAAGACTCGAAAGTAGTTATTTTTGAAAGTGATGGATTCCTGCCACCACACTGCAGCTCGGCACACCAAGCCCAGAAGTGAAGTGTTTTGCCCAAGCTCTTGCAGTTAGTAAGTGGCAGAACCAGGATATAAACTGATATTCAGAGGACATGTTCTTTCCCCTCCATGCCAGCTGCTTCCCAGAAAAGAAGCATAGCCCTATTGTGATGCAGTTGCTTTCTAGCAAACCAGAAATCTAAATCTGGAAATCGATTCTCAGCAATTCCTATGGCTTCCTTGTATCTTGAATAATGAGCGGGATCATGCAGAAAATAGGTTCCACATCTCATGGTTTCCATTTTCGTTCTGTTGTAATGAACATTATTACAGTGATACTGACTCTCTAAATTCTGGGTTTTGATTTCATTAAAAGGCGTTTATAACTCAACAAATATCTCCAGGACAAGCGGAGGCAATGATAAAAGATATCAAGACACAGAAAAGGGATTACTATGTTAAACGTAAAACCACCTCTTCTTCCCCAGTGCACACCTTTAACCGCAAATGAAATCCTCTCTTTGAGTGTTGCATTGTGATGAACAATGAAATGCAAAGGAATTACCCTTGTGTTACCTCTGTGGATATTACAAGTTTGGACTACAATCCATAATAGCATCCTTCATGAACTCAACCACTGCTAGTAAATTTAAAAATCAATCTTTTATGGCACCAAAGGTCAATGTGTCACTGACTTTATGTTGTTGCTTAGATATCTCTCCCTAAATAGTCCTCTCCAAACATTCATTCACTCAACAAAGTGTCTCTTGTGTATGCCACATTATGCTAGGAAATATAAAAGACAGGCCCAATGGGCTATAGCTCCAAAACCAGACATGTCTTTTTTTTTACATATATATAAATTTATTTATTTTTATTTATTTATTTTTGGCCCCGTTGGGTCTTCGTTGCTGTGCGCAGGCTTTCTCTAGTTGCGGTGAGCGGGGGCTACTCTTCGTTGCAGTGCATGGGCTTCTCATTGCAGTGGCTTCTCTTGTTGCGGAGCACAGGCTCTAGGCACGCAGGCTTCAGTAGTTGTGGCTCGTGGGCTCAGTAGTTGTGTCTCGTGCGCTCTAGAGCGCAGGCTCAGTAGTTGTGGCGCACGGGCTTAGTTGCTCCACGGCATGTGGGTCTTCCTAGACCAGGGCTCAAACCCGTGTCCCCTGCATTGGCACGCGGATTCTTAACCACTGCGCCACCAGGGAAGTCCCAAAACCAGACACTTCTTACATCTCTACTACTCTCCTCATAATATAAACAAACATCATCTCCCACCTAGAACACGGCAGCGGCCTTCTAACTGGTCTCTGAAGTCTTTTGAAAACCAAAATCTAACTACAGCACATGCCTATTAAGTTCTTCCAATGACTGCTTATTGCAATTACAACAAAAATCGAGGGCTTTACCTTGACCTACAAAACCTGCACGATGTGACCCCCGCTATGCTCTGGCCACACTGGAATTTTATGTTACATATTCCCTTTACCTGGAGTGATTTTGCCCCAAATCTTCACACATCTGGGATTCTCCCCCATCATTCAGGTTCACCTGAAACGTTACCTTCTCAGAGAGACCCCTCCTGAAGATTCCATCTTCAATAAAAATAAACTCTCTACAACATTTTCCTCTGTAAATATTCTTTGGAGCATGTATTACTATATGAAATAATTTTTAAACTGTTTAATATCTATTGTTATCACTAGAATGTCAATCCCTTGAGGACGGGGAACTTAGTGATTTTATTTACCACTGATTCCAGGGCCTAAGCAGAACCTGGTTCACCCAGGAGCTCAGGAAAGTCACATATTTAAAGTATACAATTCGGGTTTCCTTGGTGGCTCAGCAGTTAAGAATCCGCCTGCCAATGCAGGGGACACGGTTTCAAGCCCTGGTGCAGGAAGATCCCACATGCCACGGAGCAACTAAGCCCGTGTGCCACAACTACTGAGCCCACGTGCCACAACTACTGAAGCCCACGTGCCTAAAGCCTGTGCTCCGCAACAAGAGAAGCCACCGCAATAGGAAACCCGCGCACCACAAGGAACAGTAGCCCCTGCTCGCCACAACTAGAGAAAGCCTGTGCAGCAAAGACCGAACACAGCCAAAATTAAGTAAATAAATCAGTTAAAAAATAAATAAAGTATACAATTCATTCATTTTTTTGTGTGTTCAGTCATGTAGGCATCATTCTAATCAATCTTAGAACATTTAGATTGCTGCAAAAAGAAGTCCCATACTCATTAACTGTCACTCCCCATTCTTCTTCCATCCCCAAACACAAACTTTTAAAAACAGAAACAGTGGTATGTAGAAACTAAGAAAAGTAATGCGGAGGAACAAAAGAAACTAAAGGAAGAAACAGCAACTGCCAGGGAGGTGTAGGAAAAAATGAGCAAAGCCATACGTGGATGGAGATAGATAAATGATCATGTTGTTCACTCCAAATCCACATTTCAGCAAGCACCCTAGTGATGCTAGCACCAAAATGGGCTCACTTCCTTAACCAATAGTCCTCTTGTCAGAAGGGGAAACACGTATAGTAGTTAAAGATACCTTATCAGGACCTGTTTAAACACAACTTGCCAGAATATAATAAAAATGAAACTAAGTAACCAGACTCTTGACCACAATTCTGTTACAATGAAAGCCATAGAATATTTCATAACTTAAGAAGTTACTGAGATGGCAAAACTTACAAGTTGATCATTTTTTCTACAGCCCAAAAGAAGTCTCCATTCCTGACACTCTGCGATATTATAATGAATTATAAAACATTTTCCATCATATTGGCAGGAATAATGTCTTGGACCATTCAAACATCTGAGAAGACTTCTTATTTTTACACCATCTTCTCCCACATCTGATTCAATTATTTAATAGAAGGTCATTCTTGGACAAAGGGTCACAGAATACCGTTCTGGCATCTTGACCTTCCACGCTCACATGTTCAGGAAACACTTGGAAGGTCATGTTAGCCCGCCCAAGTTGAAGCTATGAGTCAAATTTTGCCAGCTGCAATCTCACTCTCCTTCATCTAAACTTTTGCTTCTTTCAAGACCACAGAAGTCTAACTCAGTGAAAAGACAAGGAAAAAACACCTAGAAGTAAATTTTCCAGGAGCCTGACTTTCTTAAATTTTGAGGTAATTGCCATAGGTTCAAAAAGAAGAGGAGTTTACATGTAGCTGGAAAAATCTACACAGTACTGGAGACATGCATGTAGGATACCAGTTGTTAAGAAGGGCTCCCTTAAAGACTGTGTTGCTAGGTGGTTGATAAATAAAAACAAACAAGGCTAACTGCAGAGGTACTGAGTCTGAACATGACTTCTTGGACAGAGAAATCAATAAAATGCCACTTCATGAGGTAAGAAGAATGAGATCAAACATGCAAAGTCTACTTGCATTTTTTTCTTTCTTTTTTTAAAAATAAATTTATTTATTTTTGGCTGCGTTGGGTCTTCGTTGCTGCACGCGAGCTTTCTCTAGTTGCGACGAGCGGGAGCTACTCTTCGTTGTGGTGTGCGGGCTTCTCATTGTGGTGGCTTCTCTGGTTGCGGAGCATGGGCTCTAGGCGCACGGGCTTCAGTAGTTGTGGCTCACGGGATTAGTTGCCCCGCGACATGTGGGATCTTCCCGGACCAGGGCTCAAACCCGTGTCCCCTGCATTGGCAGGCGGATTCTTAACCACTGCACCACCAGGGAAGTCCCACATTTTTTTTCAAGAAGTAATTACTCAAAGACAGGTGCAGGACTTCCCTGGTGGTGCAATGGTTAAGAATCCGCCTGCCAATGCAGGGGACACGGGTTCAAGCCTGCATCTGGGAAGATCCCACATGCTGGGGAGCAACTAAGGCCGTGTGCCACAATTACTGAGCCTGAGCTCTAGAGCCTGTGAGCCACAACTACTGAGCCCATGAGCCACAACTACTGAAGCCTGTGCACCTAGAGCCCATGCTCCACAACAAGAGAAGCCACCACAATGAGAAGCCCGCGCACCGCAACAAAGAGTAGCCCCCGCTCGCCACAACTAGAGAAAGCCCACACGCAGCAATGAAGACCCAATGCAGCCAAAAATAAAAAATATAAATAAATAAATAAATAAATAAATAAATAAATAAATAAATATATATATATATATATAAAGACAGGTGCAGTGAGAAATCACTGATGTGGAAAATGGGAAACTGATGACACGAAGTTTGTTTTAACGGTAGGGTTAAAAGGAAAGGGTTGAGCCAGTGACACAACCATCCCTGTGTTTCTTCCTCTGCAGTTTGTTCTGTGGAATGGCCTTAGGCCCTAGATACACAAACCAACTATTTGTTGAAAAACTGTACTTTGGAGACCGAACCAGATTTCTCACAGCTTCCTACAAGGCGTCAGGACAACAGATCTGTGAACAAACAAAAGGTTGCTTGGGCTACTACATACAAACTGGAAAATTCACAGCAGTAGGCAATGTTGCTTCCTTAAAGAGCTCCCCTTTGGCTGCCAGGGAGAAACCAATTCCCAAGGCCGTCTGGTACTCAAGACTTTTCCCAATCACAGCCCAACCACTTTCCCAAAGGTAACTACTGCTGCTCCCTGACACAAGCAAATTGCTTCCTCTGTCCAGACTACTGGACACCTATCACCTCCCCCAATCTCAAGACACACATTGCCCTTGCCTATCCAGAATGCCTTCCTTGTACTTCTCCATCTTTCCAAATCTGATCTCAAGAAATCTCTCAAGTCTCACATCCTTCACGACACTTTCTAGCTCACTACAGCCTAAAGAAATCTCTCTTTCCTCCCATAACCTCTACTGTATATAGTCTGTGGTCTGAGGGATGACATACCTGTACAGGCAATTTTATTATTATGCGTTTTATCTGTTCAATTGGACTGTAAATGCCTTAAAGACAAAGACTAAGAATCATTCATTCTTGTTTTCACACCCTCAAAGAGTGAGGGTCTAACACATAGTCAGTGTTCAATAAATGTGGATAACTTTATGTAGATGCAAAAGGGAAAGACCCTGTATTAGGGAACTAAAAGCTACTATAAAAAGTGCAGTGCGGTGGTTGAAACTGTCCAGTTTTAGCAGGAGGCTTGCCTTTACACAGGTGTTCAGGGCGCCAGGCTGATGCAGCTCTATCATCTTCAACAAATGGCTTCCATCATCAGTTTCATGGCTTTCATCCCCCACCCCAACCCCCAGTAGAAAGAGAGGGAAAAGTAGAGATCCAGTGCCAGACTTTCCCTCTCGAAATGAGTGAGACGTTGCACACATCAATTTTGAGCACGTTTCTTTGCCTCAATCCTGGCTGCAGAGGGAGCTGGGCACTGCAGTGCTGAGGTAGGCAGCCACTCCCAGCTGCAGCTCTGCCATCAGGAAAGAAGGGTAGAAGAAGTTTTCGTGGGCAAGTAGCACCCTCAACACAGACACTCCGGGCACCTTTCCCGTCTGCAGAGCTGGTGAATATTTTTATCTAACGACATAGTGTCCTTCCTGATGCTGGAATCAGGCTTTCTATGAAATGTCAACCTCTTGTAATCCAGGGATGAATCTCATCTCTCTCTGCTCAAATCTCACCACGGAGTGGCCAAGAACCACATTTTGGGATAATGTGCCAAGCAGAAGTAGCTCTCTCTCTTCACTGTCTTAGTAGAGGAGGAAACCCCTGTCCCCTTACGTCTCCATGGTGAGTCCAAGTGAAAGATGCCTCCTGCCCACCAGCTCACCTCCCATCTGCTGTCTCACTGAGGGGCTGGGATCAGTGAGGACTTCCCCTGCTGCTGACTGTCAAAGAGACTGGAGTGTCCTATGCCTTTCAATTTACTGTACTCTCATGTCCCCAGAGCCACACTTACCTCCTAAGTTTTGTAATAATTATGCCCAGACCAGCGGCCCCAGCCCACTTACAGATATTGAGAGGCTATCCACATAATACCTAATTTTAATTCAATTCTAAAACATTTATCGATCATATATTATGAGCAAAGCACTATGTAGATACTGAGATTTTTTAAATTCCTGCCCTGAAGTTGTTTGCAATCCCCTGCAGGGGATAGATATCAGCAACTCACTTTATTACAAAACACAATTGGGCAAGTCTAACTAGAGATAACAAACAAAGTGCTATGAGACTGTGACCAAAAGAGCAATCAATTCTGAGTAGATGGCCAGAGAAGGTTTCAAAACATATTTAGATAAAAATGTTGCCCGGAGGAGGTGACACTTAACCGGGACCTTGAGGGATGAGTAGAATTTTAACAAGTGGCAGAAAAGAAAGTGACATTCTAGGCGGTGCGTGAGCAAAGGGGCAGAGGAGCCAGAGCGATCCAGATGCAGGAGATGCCAGATGCCGGTGGGGCTGGGATGAAGGAGCCTCAGGCGTGAAGTAGGGATGGCAGGGATGGCTTTGAGTACCAGCAATGACCTGTGATTCCTGAGGAGGGCAGCAACTTGATCGGTTCCGGGTAGAAGGAAGACAACTTTGCTGATCATGGGAAGGTGAGGTTTTTTGGCTACGCTGCGTGGCTTGCAGGATCTTAGTTCCCCGACCAGGGATTGAACCCAGGCCACAGGCAGTGAGAGCACCGAGTCCTGACCACTGGACCACCAGGGAACTCCCCATAATAATTCTTATTGAGCCCTAACTATCCAAGCACCATGCTAAGTATTTTATTTGCCTGCTCCCATTCAAGAGGGAAGTCCCATTATTATTCCCGTATTACAGCTGGGTAATGACAGAAGTCGTCCTCCACATGCAAAGGCAGGACTTGACCCAGGGCTTTGCCTGGGTAACCATTACACTATAGTCCTGTCGACGTGACAGCTATCCAGCCTGGGGACACGAAGGGGCTGCCTGAGGGCAAGTGCCATGGAGAGAGGGCACTGAACAGATGTGCCAGAGTGGGATCAAAAGGAGACTTGGGACGGTGCCTTGGAGGAGAATGAGCCTGGAAGCGGGCAAAGATAGACCCATGGAGTTCTGAGGGCTAGAAAGGAAAAATACTGGGTCTGCAAACCATCCCCGAGAGCTGGGGTCTGGGGATTAAGGCGAAACAGGCACAGAGTGGCCAGTTACAGCACTCACAGTTGTTGATACTGTGCTCAAGTAAATCAAGCAACATGTGAACAAACAAGGCAAAAGGCAAGTGGCTGCCTGGGTGAGTTCTAATGAGCTGATTTGGAAGACAAGTTCAGCTTGATTGACTGGCCTGAATTATCCTGATAGCAGTAAATCCCTTTGGCCAAAGAGAACTTGGTTCAACCTTAAAGGTATGCTATGCATTATCGCTCTGCATACCAAAATATTCATCCATCTTGGGAAAGTCTAAAAAAAATATGTCTTTCCTTTCAAAGAGTGGAATGTAAAATACCCACCAAATCCACCTGGATGGCACCTGGGTGAATGTATTCCTTGTTATTTCATTTAAGCTGCTAAATATCTATTAGAGTAAAATTATGGGCTCTTTGCATGTGGAGTTTCCACTTGCAGCTTTCTGAGCATCGCAGCAATAAGTGTGATTCGGAGCCCTTCGTTTTGTAAGGCAGATCTGCTTCATGCCTGTGATTGCCTAGCAGGTGGGCAATGGTTCCTACAAGAAACTGTTTGCTCTATGATCTAAACCAGAGGGTTGCGTAAACTCACAAAGGTAGCCCAGATCCTGGATGGACATAACGACCAGGCAAAGGCATCTGCTGATGTTAGACTTTCAGGGGAAAACCTCAAGACCCTGGCAATTAAAATTATCTAAGCATGTCACTCTGTGACCTTCACTCTGACAAAGAGACTGCTCTTTCCAGAAATGACCGAACTACTTTGCAAAGTCAGGATGACTCCTTTCTCTGTAAGCTCTTTCTACTCAACCTGCAGTGTGTATTTCAGGTTTTTCGGGTGAGACACCTGTGTCCTTCACTAAGCCATGAATGGAAGGGGAAGGTGGAGGTATAACTTAAGTGCTTATAAAAACACACACAAGCCTTCCCTTTATTCAGCTGTACTAACTTTCTCAGCACATAGACTGAACAAATACAAGTAAGACGTTAAGATCAGCAGCTGTATCAAAGCACAGAGCTGTCAAGTTCTGGGGGAGGCTATTTGCCAGATCAGGAACACATAAACTTTTCGGCTAGAAACTAGAATATGAATTAAGCTCACATCACTCAAAAAAGAGCTGAATGCATCTGAAACCAAAGTACACTGCCAGCCTCCCCCACTTGCTCTGGGCGCTGATGCTTCGATTAGCTATGCAAGAAGCTACCTGCTATTTTAGAATTATATGAAGTCACCTCGGGGTATCTACAAGCTTCTCACGCACAAGATACTGACTTTTTTTTTCCTCCTTGTTCTTGGCTTAGAGCACCGTTGTTGTTCCATCCCGGTAAGTACTATATCATGGATTGTTATTGCATAAGCTGTCATTAAGGCAACTTCGCTTCTCACAGAAGAATCAGCCTGCAAACAATAATGGTTTGTTACTAAACACCCCCCCTAAGACTAAAAGACACCTAGCATATTTTTTCGAGTGGTAAGTATTCCCCTAAAAGATTAGGCAGCTGAAAGCTTAATTTCGAAAGAGGATTTTTTTTTAAATAATAGAGAACATTCCCTCCACCCCATTTTTTAAAAATATTTGTCTCTTGAAATAGTAACTCAATTTATAGGAACAAAAGAATAGCTCACGTGATAGGTAGCTAAGCCACGAAGCTGCCAGTGTACATAGGATTACAGGTCCCATGCAGTTTAACATGTCTTTACCTGAGGTACCTAGATTCTGTTTTGATACTGGACGGCTTCAAAACATTTTTAGATGAAAATGTGATCATGAAAGTGAGGGCCTGACAACTCAGTCTTCCAAAGCCAAGGTTAATAAAGGGCTTTTGTAGAGTTTCCCAAATAAATACATTAACACAGTTAACCTTTGACCTACAGTGCCCTTAATCTTTCAGCCCCAAGCTTCTCTCCTGGGAAGGGTGTAACGATGTTGCCAGAATGAGCTTTGCCAAAGAGTGCTGAGCACTCACTCTGGTTTAGACCGAAACCACCTTCATCACTCACCTTTCATCCTGCCAGATTTCCAGAGTCTAACTCTTCCAACTGCGCTTAGATTTCTCAAGTTTAATCTGCCCTACAAAACTTGAATATTTCCAGTGAAAAAGAAAAGCACTGGATTTCTGATCCTCCTCACTTAGCTCTGACGCATTTCCCAGCTCTAACTCATGATACCACCCTAAAAAGTATTGCTCTGAAACTGAGCGCCCACCTGCTCCAAACTCAGATTGGAATCCCTATCCGCTAGCCCCTGTACTAGTTTTTCACTTGTGTAACCATAGGTGACCTATAAGTCCACTCTTCCCTGAGGCCTTAATAAAACTTCCTTTACCGCACATGCAATTACTAAGTATGCAATTTATATTTCCAGGTGCAAAAATGTCTCACGCAAATCTCTTTGACCTGAAGTAAATGCAGGCACCTTTGAAACAGGAGTCTACGAGTCTACTTCTTACTCAACAGATCCACAGCAAACACCACTGACCTCATCTTGCTCTGCCCTACTCCGAATCGCCAGGGCTTAATTAGACATATCTGAAACCAAGCCTGGCTTCTCCAAACCCATCTTGGATGAACTGGATGAACTGAGCTGCAGCTATGCAACGGCTTTTGTCTCTGTGGTTTATACAAGTAAAGAAGGTGACTAAAATCCAAGAGTTCTACTCTTGTGACGTGAAGACTATGGCTGCTACGTGGTTCTGACCTAGGCTGTTTTGACCACATAAACTGTAAGAAAAAAAAAAAAGAGTATGAAATAGTTACTGCTACCAGTATTTCAAAACAAAACCAAATGCTCTAAAGCATCACTCTGAAATCAAATTTCCAGTTGATTAAGTGGAAGTTTGGAAGAGGGAGAGGCTCTTGCATTGGGAAGCTGTCGAGTAAGTAATCTCTAGGCATGGCCCGTGGCCCATGGAGCAGCACACAAGTTGAGTGTTCCAGAAAGATTACATGAGTTACAACCCTCGACCTTTTATTCCCAGCTAGACAAGGATTAATTCTCCTCAGCATGCAGGAAAATGTGAACGCATTTTTCTAGGGCTAGTGCTAAGGCAGAGAAGCCACCAGTGGAAGGACCATGAGTACTTCCTGTATTAATATTATCTTAACTCCTGGGAACAATAGGCAAATGCACTTGAAAAGCTACCCTTGTCCCTGGAATCAAGGAGAACACTTTGCCATTGGCTAATTCCTTATTTATTCATTCAACAAATATTTATTCATAGTATACTTAAGTTCTTGCATGCATGCATCATTACACTGGAAACACACTACAGCAGAAAACCCTAGCTAAATAAATGCTAGTTTCTTTCTTTCTTCTCTCTGGGTAAATGTGTTCTAATCAAATACAATGAACTGACAGGCAATCTTTGAGGACTGCCTTTAACTAAATTCAAGGTATAACAGGAAGGGTTATGGGAGGCTCCAAACTGCTCATTCCTTTTTCAAATTACTTCATTTCCAAGTGGATACTGCTAACCAGAGTTAAGGTAGGCCAGCCTTCCACATGTCAGAAGTAAAGCTCATTATGCTATCTGAAGTTTCCTTACCATATTTCTTGACTCCAAGTACAATATCATTAAATTTAAAAACAAATTAAAACAGATATTTTTTCTCTTCGGTCTTCAGGTGTAATTTGGCACATGTAAATTGTTTTTTCTTGATAACTTAAAGAGTGACATGATAGATTTGATCAGTAGCATTTTATTACAAAATCAACAGGCAATCATTACCTGGGTGACTCATGATGGGGTGTAGAGCTGTTCTTAGCCCATCTAAAAAGGAAGAAAAGTTCATTAAAGTTCAGGTGTTGAGAACACAAATTTGAAAGCCTAGGTTTTTGAAAATTGCCACATTTCATGAAGCATAGACTCCCTTAAAATCTGACTCTTACCCAGGCTTTGTGAATACACGACTTCAGTGACTTAAATTAGTCATGTGAAGGGGAGCTGGCTAGTTACAAGATGGGAATCATGCCATTCTCCTCTGTTTACCACAGACTAACAGGGGTTGAGTTACAAGTGTTTATTATTTCTGAAGCTGTACTATCACATAAACACCAATGTGAAAGTCTCAAAGTGGACACTGCCTAGGAACAAGGACTCACAGGGGTGACAGAGGAGTAAGCCTACGCCAGTCTCCAAGGAGTCTCCTCTTTCCCCAAGGCAGCCTGTGACGTGAGATGTCACTTGCCCAGCTCAAACGAAGGGAGGATCTACAGGCCGATAGGGGAAGAAAGGGTCATTAGGTAAACATATGCAAGCAGAAGTCCTTTCTGAAATGGATCGAGTGTCTTTAATCCTGTATTCTGGCCTCCAGTTGATTTATGGCTCTTATTTTCTTTTCTCTCTTTCCTTGTAAAGCTTGCCAAAGTAGACGTTCCCTCTGCCTTGAAGCGTGCAAGCACAGAGTTCTATCTTTCTTGATGAATCGGATTCTTGCCAAGTGAAAGCTTTAATGACAAAATTATGCTCTGAAGAAAGGACAAGGTGATAGCCTGAGAGACTTGAGAGAAACACCACAGAGTGTTCCTTGGGCTGTTAAAGTTTAGGAGATTAAGAACTAGGTCGTGACCCTCCCTCCACACCCCATTAGTGTCCCCACACCCTGCCCCAACTGCAGCTCAGTGATAATAGAAAAGTTGCACATATGTTAAGTCTGATTTTCTTCATTTTGGGTAAGGCATTAGGGATTCTGCCCCATCACCCTTTGGTTCTGCTTTACCTTAAATGACAAGGAACTGCTATGTGCATTCTCTAATCCTTCCCCTCCCTCAACCTTTGGCCTTATGCCAAACTGTGAAGTAGGAAAAGTGTGTCTCAGGCACCCAGTCACGTTCATTTGTGATCTTCTCCATCCCCACCCACCCCAGCCTTCTAGAGCTCCACATCACTCAGACTTCCTCCTGTGAGGACGTGGTCATTAAAAACAAAGATATTCAAAACTGCAAGAGACCTTCCTTTTCTCGTTCTTTTCAAGCCTACCATTACAGGAGAAGACTTCCAAATTTCTCTCTCCACTCCAGATCTCTACCCTGAGTTGCAGAGCTACACATTAAACAATTTGTTGGACATGTGCACAGGAATAGTCAACTGATATCTTCCATTGTCAATCTGTCTTTCTGTATTGACTAGTGGGGCAGTCTTCCTTCCCATAACCCAGATCAATAGCCATAGAATTGCGATACACCCTATCCTTTCCTTTACCATGAAAGCAATGTTCAATTCTTGTCTATTCTACCTTCTATTCAGTTTATCAACAAGTATCTATGGAATGCCTATTCCATGCCAGGAATGTTTCTAGGCTCTTGGGATATATCAGCAAGCAAAATGGGAAAAGAGCCCCGCCCTCCTAGAGTTTACATTCGAGTTTTGACAGACCGGACCATTCCTAAGAATGGTGATAATGATGATAATGATAACGATGACAATGATGATGATAAATAAGTAACTTAAACAGTCCCTTAGAGAATGAGAAGTGCAATGGGAAAAAAATTTTAAGTAGAATTAAGAGGATTGGGAGTGACAGATGAGTGGGCAGTCGGGGTTGAAACTTTTAACAAAGAGGGCAGGTAGGCCTCACTGAGACATGCTATTCAAGCACGGGGGCATAGCCATGATGGTACCTGGAGGAAGAGTGTCCCCCGGCAGAGGGAACAGCCAGTGCACACGTTGTCCAATGGGAACGTTCCTGGTCTGTTCACAGAACAGCAAAGTGGTCAGTATGGCTGAAGCAAGTAAAAGGGTTGGAGAGTGGTACCAGAGGAGACCAGAGGGGCAACTGAGGGCCAGAGGGTATGAGGTCTTGTGCTTCCATGTAAGAACTTTTTTTACCAAAGTCCAATGGGGAAAAATTGTAGGATTTCATGTTTTTACTTAGAAGAGAATTATTCCGGCTACTGCACTGGAAACTGAGGAAGCAAGAACAGAAACAAAAAGACCAATTAGAAGGTTATTACAATAATCCAAGTGAGAGATAATGATATCTTGAATCAAAGTGGTTTCAACAGAGGTTATAAGAAGTGACCAGATTCTACATAAATTCTGAAGGAAGGTCCAACAAGATTTCTTTTTCTTTTTAGTCTTGGTCTTCTTTTTCCTTTCGTTTTGAAATAATTTTAGACTTACAGAAATGTTGCAAAAAAAAAAAAAAAGAGTTCCCATATACCCATCACTCAGCTTCCCCAAATATTTACAACTTACTTAACTGCAGTTGTTATTATTTAAAACCAGGAAATTAACAATGATACAATACCATTAACTAAATTACAAACTTTATTCAACTTTCTCCGGTTTCTCCCAATGTCGTTTCTCTGTGCCAGGATCCCACACTGCATTTAGTACTTGTGTCTCCATAATTTCCTCCAATCTGTGACACACAGTTCCTCAGTATTTCCTTGTGTTTCATGCCCTTGGCATTCTCGATGAGTAATGGTCAGTTATTTTGTAGATTGTCCCACAATATAGGTTTGTCTGATATTTTCTCATAATTGGATTGCATTTTTGGCAAAAAAAAAAAATATGACAGACAAGATGTATTTCTTTCTCTATGCATCATATCGGAATATACACGGTGACAATGTGTCTTATTAACTGGTGGTGTTACTCTTCAACGAGATTTCTTGACAGATTGAAATATGGGGAATAAGGACAAGAGGAGTCAAGAATGACTCCAAGATTTTTGTCCTGAACAACTAGAAGGATAGAGTTATCAACTGGGGTAGATGGAGCAGGTCTAGGGGAAGCTGAGTTCAGCTTTGAACATATTAAGTTTGAGGTATCTACTAGTTATCTAAGTAAGCGTAGGTTTCATGCAGGCAGTTGCATATATAAGTTTGGAGTATGAGAAAGAGGTTGGGCTAGAGAAATTAATTTTGGAATCGTCAGCATATGGATGGTTTTTACAGTTATAGGATTAAATTGAGTTCACTAAGCGAGAACATAAGAATAGACAAGTAAAAAATAAGGAGTGAGCCCTGGGACATTCCAACATCAGAAAGTTGGTGAGAAGAGGAGAAACTTGCAAATGATATTAGAAACAGCAACCAGTAAGGGATTAGGAAACAGTCTTGGTTGATTCTTTATCCTTTCCTCTCCATCTTTATTCCCATGGCCTTAACCTAGGCCAGTTTCCTTAAAATATTGTCTACCCCTTCAGGATTCCATTTTCCTCTGGAATATGGGGTTTTAAATAGCTTTTAATTCTTAGGTCTGATATGAGAGTTAGGAGAGAAAATAGTTATAAATTATTTTGCAGTGTCTGGCACGCGGAAAATGTTAGCTACTTTTGTCATTATTATTCTTCTCTGTCTCCTTCATTAGACTGTGAACATCTTAATAGCTGACCCAGTTTTATTTTCTTTGGTTCCATTCTGTAATACTGCATTAGTACATTATTAACGCCCAATAAACAATTCTTGAATGAATAGAAAAAAGAAGAAAAAAGTTAAGGGCCCTGCTTAACCCAAAAGATGGAATTCTTATGAAATTCCAAACAATGGCACTTAGGATACATTTTGCCAGAGGGTCTTCCTTGACACCTCTCAGAGCATATTCCCTGGGCGACCACCTTGGTGTCAATTTTCCCGTTCTGTGTCTTGAGTGGAGAAAAGCTACAACTGAGCTCAGGCTGGCCCTTGTCCGAAACTTCCCCTCATTGCATTTAGCTTCTCAGGATTTATGAGCCAAATCAGTCTCTCCCAATGACAACCTTCTCAAGAATGGCACTGAACTCCTGACAATCTAGAATAGAAAGATATGCTTGACCTTGGACAAGTTAATTAATTCTATTTTTATGTCTTGGTTGTATTTGTTAAGTGGTTGTATCTGTAAAACTGGAGATGATGCCTCTTCTAGTAGAACACAATGGCTGAACAAGACCATCTCTTGAGGTGGTCTTTCTTTTTTTTTTTTTTTTTTTTGAGGTTCTTATTCTTAATAGACAACAACGTGATGAGAAATAGAAACCAGTATTATATTTATTGTTCTATATTAGATGGTTAAGTGGGCTGGTAGAGGGACCACATACCTACTGAGACTCCATGTATGGGATTATCTAATGTTATAGTATTAAATCTCACTGCAATTTTATGGAATAAATATTAATATTAGCAAATATTTAAGAATCTGTAGAGAGAGATAGGAACTCGAGACCTTCTGATCCAAATGAGTGCTTTTTCCACTGCACCAGGCTGGAAAATAAGATAGAGAATCTATCTGAATAGAAGAAAGTGCTCAGCTGAACTCTGGGTGGAAAAAAACCCCAAACCTCTGTGCTTCTGCCCTCTGCAGGGACTCCTAGAATGTTCTAGTATACTATTCTGAGTTTCCATTTTGGCACTCTAATTTAAAGGAAAACTTCACCAGTGTAATTAAAACTAGGCATTTATGCTACAGAGACCTGTGATTTTTTTCCCCTTACATCAACGTTACAGACTTGCTTGTTTTCAATATTTTCTCCTTAACCAACATTGCACTTTTAGCTCTCTTGGGTGAGGGGGTAAGAAGGAAGACAGAAAAAATCAATGGCACCAATGTTCAGAGATCCCTGTATAGGAAGTAGTAAAACTGGAACTCAACTATTAAGAACCTTTCAGTAATTAGTCTTGTTTTGGTTTGGTTTTTCTTCCTATGTCCCACTTTATTTAAAAAAAAAAAAAAAAAGGAGGTCACTAGAAAACAAGTATATAGCAGAGATTTAACCTTGGCATCAAAAAAGCAATTTCTAGAGTAAATCCCAGTCTTCATACACACACAATTAGCTAAACCTTCAGTATCTACATTTGCTTGGCTGCAAAATGAGAATTCTTATCTTTAATCATGACCTAGGGGCACTGCAAGATAATCATTAAATATATTCACTAAACTGTACTTACAAGGGCAGAAAATCGGAATAACACATCAGAAAGAGTTTTTAAACAAAGATTGAAATTTAGAACTGGTTTTCTAGTTAATTTTCAGTTAATTTAAAAAATTTTACTCTATCCCACCACAGCAGTTTCTGATGGAAGATAACATAAAATGAAAATCATTTGTCTCCATATGATTCATTTTAGCAAACGTTAATTCAGTGCCAGGTATTTTGTTCATTGCCAGCAGTGTATGAAAATAAATATAAAATAGACTTACCATTTAGAATAGGGTTAACAAACTGCGGCCCACGGACCAAGCTTATTTTCATATGGTCCATGAGCTAAGGAGAGTTTTCACATTTTTTATGGTTGGGGAAAAAAATCAGAAGAAAAAAAAAATTTGTGACATGTGAAAATTATATGAAATTCAAATTTCTGTCCATAAGTAAAGTCTTAGAGGAACACAGCCACACTCATTTTTTAGATATTTATCTAGGGATGCTTTCACACTAAGATGGCTTAATTTAGTAGTTGACACTGGTACGATTGGCTTGCAAAGCCCTCTCCAGAAAAAGTTTGCCAACCCCTACTTGAGAAGCTCACAATCTATGGTGGGAGAGAGGTACACATATGCACTTAGTTTTCCTAACATGATTAGTGCTGTAACACTGGAAAAGTTATTCCTTCTGTCTGTAGAAGTCTGAATTTAATGAGCATATTTAAGGAGAATGAAGGCAATGAGGTAATGAAAGAAATTCTAAGCAAAGACATGGAGAATGAGAGCATAATATAGGGACAGAGAATAATGAGTCCATATTGTATCTGAGAGAAGTTCTGGGAGGAGTATAGAAAGAAGTGGGAGATGAGATTAAGAAAGTACATGAAATCTGTGCAAATGTAAATTGGTGCAGCCACTGTGGAAAACAGTATGGAGGTTCCTCAAAAAATTAAAAATAGAACTACCATACAATCCAGCAATTCCACTCCTGGGGATATATACAAAGAAAATGAAGACATTAATTTGAAAAAATATGCATACCTTATGTCCATTGCAGCATTATTTATAATAGCCAGGATGTGGAAGCAACCTAAATGCTCATGAATAGATGAATGGATAAAGAAGATGTGATACACACACACACACACACACACACACACACACACTGGAATATTAGTCATAAAAAAGAATGAAATCTTGCCATTTGTGACAACATAGATGGACCTAGAAGATATTATGCTAAGTGAAATAAGTCAGACAAAGAAAGGTAAATACTGTGTAATTTCACTTATATGTGGAATCTAAAAACAGATGAACAAACATAAGTAAAGAGAAACAGAGTCATAGATACAGAGAACAAACAGGTGGTTGCCAGCAGCAAGGCAGGTAGGGGGAGGAGAGAAATAGGTGAGGGAGACTAAGAGGTACAAACTCTCAGTTACAAATGTCATGGGTATGAAATGTATAGTGTGGGAATATAGTCAATAATTATGTAATATCTTTGCATGGTGACAGAGGGAAACTAGACTTATCCTAATGATCATCTTGAAATGTACAGAAATATGTTCTATGAATCACTATGTTGTGTACCAGGAAATAATATAGTGTTGTAGATCAATCATACTTCAAAAACAAACAAACTCATAGAAAAAGAGATCAGATTTATGGTTACCAGAGGTGGTGGTGTGGGGAGGAAGAATTGGATGAAGATGGTCAAACACACAAATTTCCAGCTATAAGATAAATAAGTACTAGGAATGTAATGTACAACATGACTGATATAATTAACACATATATATTATATATATAAAACTGTATATTATATACAAATATATATATAATATACAAAACTGTTAAGAAAGTATATATTATATGTAAATTGTTAAGAAAGTAAATCCTAAAAATTCTCATCACAAGGAAAAGGAGATGGTAACTATTGTGGTAACTATTTCATGATGTATGTAAGTCAAATCATTATGCTGTACATCTTAAATTTATGTAGTGCTGTATGTCAATTGTATCTCGATAAAAAAAAAATGGGAGATGAGATTAAGAAAGTACATGAAATCAGATTAGGATTTCTAACCTATTCAAAGATTAGGTGTCTCCTGTAGCCAGTCATTAAAGATTTTAAAGCAGAAGTGCTTAATCAGATCTCTGAGAAAGATAACTCCAGCAGAAATGTGGAGGAGTATTCCAGTTAATTTTACTTTAAAATACCATACCTGGATGCCTATTCCCTTGTTAAACTATAAAATAATCCTGTTTAATTGAATAGGCACTGCAGATCTCCACAGCCTGGCTTCATTGTCCCATTGGAAAGATTTGGCAACCACCTGCTGCTATAACATTTTCTTTTTTTTAAAAATAAATTTATTTATTTATTTATTTATTTATTTATTTATTATTTTTGGCTGTGTTGGGTCTTCATTGCTGTGTGCGGGCTTCTCATTGTCGTGGCTTCTCTTGTTGCGGAGCACGGGCTCTAGGCGCGTGGGCTTCAGTAGTTGTGGCTCATGGGCTCAGTAGTTGTGGCTTGCCGGCTCTAGAGCGCAGGCTCCGCAGTTGTGGCGCACGGGCTTAGTTGCTCCGTGGCATGTGGTATCTTCCCAGGCCAGGGCTCAAACCCATGTCCCTTGCATTGGCAGGCAGATTCTTAACCACTGCGCCACCAGGGAAGCCCTGTTATAACATTTTCAATGCCATAAATATACTAGGTAAGAAGGAAAGAGAAAAGAATATCAACTATATTCAAAAACATCTTTAAATGATTTGGTGTATTCTGCTGTTACACCACAATAAAGCAAAATCAGAGTTATCTTTGTATTCAAACAGTAACACCAACATTAAATTTTAAACTGAGTTTAGAAGATAAAATGAGTATATATGTCAGGCATGGAACCCAGAATTTGCTTTAAATATGATGTTAAGCATTTGGCGAACAGAAACAAACAAAAATACTTGACTGTATTGCAACTCTAGGCATAAAGACTTGTGCATTCTTCTGTTATTGGAAAGTGAACTCCAATTGCCAGAGGCAAGTTGGTTGGTTGGGGGTCATCCACAAGGTGAAACCTCACGGGAGAAAACTGGTAGGATTTTTTTCCTTCTCCCATTGTAGGACACTTGCGGGTGTTTGGGAAACACAGCATTACGAAAAGTGAAAACATATTTTGATATGGCTGGACTTCCTGGTCTTTAATCCGATAGTGTATCTCATACATCTTCAAGAGTAGGGTACTATGTGATACATTTTCTAAACTTATTTGACCACAAAGTGATTTTATTCAGAGTATCTAATAGAACTAGTCTATCGTGGAATCCACTTTGGGAAAAAAAATATACTAATTATCCTCAAAAGCTACACACCTCTTTGCAGGCAATTTTATCCACTGCTCTCTTTCAATAACCATATATTTGCTGAATGATGAGCAAATTTATATCTCCATTCAAGTATTTTCTCTCTTGAGCTCCAGACATGTGTCTTGCAGACATCATCATTTGAATGTCCTGCAAGCACCAAAAAAATCTATATGTCAAAAATCGCCAACATTTCCGTCTCTGCTTCTCCCCACCACACACACACACACACACACACACACACACATACACATTCATTTTCAGCCTTCTGAGTACTCACAATCTCAGGGAATAGTACTAACGTATGGCCAGTTGCTTCAATAAGAAATCTTGGAGATATCTTTGAGTTATTTTTCTTCCTTACCACTGATACCCATTCACCTCCTTGATGTAACTACTTCTGAAATATCTCTTAATTCAAGTCTTTTTTCATAAGCCCTACCATCCTGATTCAAGCAATGGTCTTTAACATACCTCTGGTCTTGATTTTTTCCAGTCCATTCTTTGTGACACAGACAAATGTTACATGGGTTTATACAGTTGTCAAAACTCACTGCAACACCCAAGATGTGTGCATTCTATTTTATGTAAATTATATCTCAATAAATATAAATGTTGCAGCGCCTGGATACCAAGTACTTCAGATGCCTTTAAATAAGAAAAAGTAAGTTAGTGACTGGTTCTCTAATGTAATTATTGCTGAACTAATCATTTTGATTAATGAATTGAACGAATCATCTAAAATTCTGCTGTCATGAGTCAGTGATCTTCTCATGGTTATAAGCTCCAATAAAACTCAAACTAGTCAGATTGGTACATGTCTAATAAAAAGTAAACACACAGGCAAACCTCAACACTGTAAGGTAAGATTACTCAGAACAAATATTTCAACTCCCAGGCAGAGCCAGTGTTGACTCAAAGACCACAACATGGCGCCTCTGTAGCTACCTTTTCACCAATTTAAGAAAGAAAGAACTGGGAATTACAGACAGAATTCTGTCTCTACATCACATTCTATTTTATATTTGGCAAAATACCCTTATAAACTGTCTTAAAAGCCATTAAGAAAACGCAGGTCTTTTTTCCCACAAATCTCTTCTTTTATCCACATCCTCATACTGTCACGCATATAGGGAAAAAAAATCTACAACATTTCCAAAAGAATTTAACATTTTTTTCTTCACTCTGAATTCCTTTAAACAAAGCCCATATATTCAAGAACCAAAAAGGAAAAACATAATTGTGATATGACTTGAAAGGCGGAAACAGAAAATAAAATAAGAATGGCTTTAAAGAGCTATAAGTTTATGTAAATCAACTATACGTCAATAAAATAAATTTTTTTTTAAAGCTATAAGTTTAGTTTCCTCATGTAATAGTCCTCATGGAAGCTTTCAGGGCTGTCATGGCTGCTGCGGAGTACTGAGAATCCAGGATTTTTCATCTACTCGGTATGCCAACTTCAGCTGGCAGCTTCCATCTCTTGGTCCGATGGCAACTTAAACTCTTCCCGTCTGTGATGGTTAATTTTTTTTTTTTTTTTAAACATCTTTATTGAAGTATAATTGCTTTACAATGGTGTGCTAGCTTCTGCTTTACAACAAAGTGAATCAGTTACACATATACATATGTTGCCATATCTCTTCCCTCTTGCATCTCCCTCCCTCACACCCTCCCTATCCCACCCCTCTAGGTGGTCACAAAGCACCGAGCTGATCTCCCTGTGCTATGCGGCTGCTTCCCATTAGTTATCTATTTTACATTTGGTAGTGTATATATGTCCATGACACTCTCTCACCCTGTCACATCTCACCCCTCCCCCTCCCCATATCCTCAAGTCCATTCTCTAGTAGGTCTGTGTCTTTATTCCCATCTTGCCACTAGGTTCTTCATGACCTCTTTTTTTTTTTTTTTTTCCCTTAGATTCCATATATATGTGTTAGCATACTGTATTTGTTTTTCTCTTTCTGACTTACTTCACTCTGTATGACAGACTCTAACTCCATCCACCTCATTACAAACACCTCCATTTCATTTCTTTTTATGGCTGAGTAATATTTGTGATGGTTAATTTTTAAATGTCAACTTGACTGGGCCACAGGGGACCCAGATATTTGATCAAACGTTCTTCTGGGTATGTTGTGGGGTGTGTTTGAATCAGGAGACTGAGTAAAGTAGATTGCTCTCCTGAATGTGGGTGGGGCCTCACCCAATCAGTTGAAGGCCTGCATAGAACAAAAAGACCGAACCTCTTGTAAATAAGAAAGAATTCCTCTCTACCTGACAGTTTTCAAATGTGACCTCAGTCTTCTCCTGCCTTTGGACTCAGGCTCAGACTGGAACTTACATCCTTGGTGGCCTTGGTTCTCGTACCTTCAGATTCAGACTGGAACTATACCACTGGCTCACCTGGGTCTCTAGCCTGCCAATTTCAGATCTTAAGGCATCTCAGCCTCCATAACGACTTGAGCCAAAAATTTAAATCAATCTCTCTCTTTCTTTCTCTCTCTCTCTCTCTCTCTCTCTCTCTCTACACACACACACACATACACACATCCTTTTGGTTCTATATCTCTGGAGAACCCAGAATAATATATATTTTGGTACCAAGAGCGGTTCTAGAGGAACAGAAATTTAAGGATGAGTTTTCCAAATTGTTTCAGGAGTTTCTGGTATTGACTGTCCAATCTGATTAGATTTAAAAATGATAATTACTCTATTCCTAGTGGTAAAGAAAGAACTGATAGTCCGTGGACTGATCTGGCAATAGAGATATGCAAAATACCTCCACTGGATACTCCTAATCAACCACTCCTAGGAAGCAAGGAGGTGGGTGACTGTGTATATGATACTTTCAAACAATTTGGGAAAACTAACAAGTAGAATGAGATTGCCCGGTTGCTCCTAATGTCACTGGACAAAGTGGTGAAAGTAAAGGATGAGCTCAGGGATTTGAATTCCCAGCTCCAGTACTGCTTCAAAGACTTGAAAGTGTCTACTAGTGCCCTAAAGAGAGCTTTATCTCCTGTAGCCACGGGGCGAGGATTGCTGAAAATCAAACACAGAATCTTATCTTGTGACTGGTTGAATTACAAGTTGCACTCCCTTCCTCACAGGGTGTCTTCTGTGAAAGTAAGGATATAGATTGGGAAAGAATGGGATGCTGTAAGTTGGTATGGGAAGACCCAGATGAAACGAGGGACATTGAACCCCTAAATTCTGATGAGTCTTCTCTGCTAGTGGAAGCAGCCTCCCCACCCCCAGTGGTAGAGGCTTTCCCATCACCAATGGTAGGTGACAGCTTCTTCACCCCTGTCTAAGGGGATTAACCCTGCATTGCCTGAGGAAACTGTAATCAACTCCCCTGAGGCAGTTGCCGTAAAAGACCATCCTGATTCTCCTCAGAACTCCCTCACCACTCCTCTTTGCTTCTAGACCTATAACTAGATTCACATCACAGTGGGCCCCTAAAGGTGAGGTACAAAGTGTGACCCATGAGAAGGTATGCTACATTCCAGAAGAACTGCATGGGTTTTCTAATTTAGAAGGAAATCTGAGGGATGTGTGTGGGAATGGACACTGAGGGTGTGGATAACGGTGGGAGGGACATAAAGTGGGATCAGGCCAGATGTATTGATATGAGCTCATGAGCTTAGATTCTGCATTCAGTGTTGCAGCCCAGGGCGTTAGGAAGGGTTCTAACAATGTGTTTGGTTGGCCAAAACATGGACCAAAATGTGGTCCACGGTGAGCCATTGAAAAATGTTACCTCTGCCTTACTTTAATGTAGAGGAAGGGATTCAAAGGTTTGGAAAGACTGGAATGTTAGAGTGGATTTGTTACTTATAAGGCTTATTCTCACACGATGGGAGGGTCTAGCAAACAAACCTACTCTCCACAAATGTGAGAAAGAAATTTGTGAGGGGAGCCTCGGTATCCTTGAAGAGCTCCATGATCACTCTTGTTTGCAGGCCAGACCTTAGCAGTCACTGAAGTCACTGAATCAGGGAACCTAAATACAATGGGAATAATTGGATCCCAGCATGGCAGGGGTCAACAGGCAGCATTCAACCTCCAGAGGCATGGTGGATGTGTTATCATAACGGATAGTAGAGTTAAAGCAGCAATCAAGAGAGTCTACATTGTATATATCCATGGCATTTGGCTAATGGATCATGGTGCTTCTAGAAGTGAAATAGATAGGAAGCCTACTAAGTGCTTCCTCGATCTATATACACAGAAAATTTCCAAGTCAGATGAACAAAAGTCTCATCGGAATCATAAAAACAAAGTCATGGTTTCTCAGTTATTTCCCAGACATAAGCCAGTTTACAGACCCAGGTTCCTAGGAGAAAGGCCCTGGTACACTACCAAAAATTTATACTGTTCATTTTTCTTCCAGCCTTCCCCAAAGGGACCTACAGCCTTTTACCAGGGTAACTGTGCCTTTCTGGAGTTCTGGACACTGGCTCTGAACTGACACTAATTCCAAGAGACCCAAAACGTCACTGTGGCCCACCGTCAAAGAAGGGGCCTATAGAGGTCAGGAAATCAATGGAATTTAACTCAGGTTCATCTCACAGTGGGCCCAGTGGGTCTATGAACCTGTCCTGTAGTTATTTCCCCAGTTCTAGAACACATAATTAGAATAAATGTACTTAGCAGCTGGCAGAATCCTTGCTTTGATTGCCTGACGTGGGAGTGAGGGTTATCATGGTAGGAAAGGCCAGGTGGAAGCCAATACAATTTCCTCTACCTATGAAATACTAAATCAGTGGCAGATATCTCATGCCTTAACATTTTTGACAAGAAATATTTTATTATTTTAATGCTATTCCATTTTTAGGAATCTAGACTTTAAATTCCATGAGGCTAAGGACTGTGTTTTTCTTATTCAACAGTGTATATTCAGCACCTAGTGAGGGTCTAACACATTATTATACAATTGGTGTTCAATAATAATACTGAATAAATGAATAAGCAACAGTAAATCAACAAATATTTTTATGTAGTAAAATGATACAATAATCTTTGCTTTTTAGACAATATGAAGAAAATAAGATGGGAGTTAGAAAACATCTAAAACTAAATGATCAAGAAATATTATACATATGAAAACTCATTAGATGCAGCTAAAATAATGCTACAGGAAAATCTATAACCTTAGATGCTTATATTAGAAAAGAAGAGTTAAAAATTAAAGGGCTAAATATCCAACACAATAAATTATTAAAATAGCGATAAAATAAACCCAAAGAAAGTAAAATTTAGGAAATATTTTAAGGTAATAATAATAATAAATAAGACACTAAATAATAAACTTAAAATAATCTAAAAGTTAATAGAAAGGATCAACAAATCCAAAGTTGATTCTTTGAACAAAATATTGATAAATAAAATTAACAATCTCAGAGACTGATCTTGAGAAAAAGAGAAGTGTAAGAAGCAATATGATAAATGGAAGAGGAACATTATTTAAGATGAAGCAGGAGGTTTTAGAATAGATTATGAGAAAATATTATGATCATTTTGATTCTAAAGGATCCTAAATGTGATTGAGGAACAGAGGGGTTTGAAATTCTACTTCCCCTTTCAAATGCCCTGTGAGATGACAAAGCTTAGGTTCATCGCTTACGTAATCAGAGAACCAAGGATCAGATCAGATTTCCCTGCAAGCAAATTTGAATGGAATTACTACTGATTACAGCTATGGTCACTGGGCACCTTCCCAGTTAGTAACTTTGTTCTCAAAAGCAAACTCGGGTTTCCCTGGTGGCACAGTGGTTAAGAATCTGTCTGCCAATGCAGGAGACATGGGTTCGAGCCCTGGTCCGGGAAGATCCCAAATGCCGCAGAGCAACTAAGCCCATGCGCCACAACTACTGAGCCTGCGCTGTAGAGCCCGCGAGCCACAACTACTGAGCCTGCGTGCCACAACTACTGAAGCCTGTGCGCCTAGAGCCTGTGCTCTGCAACCGCAATGAGAAGCCCGCACACCACAGTGAAGAGTAGCCCCCGCTTGCCGCAACTAGAGAAAAGCCAGCGTGCGGCAACGAAGACCCAATGCAGCCAAAAATAAATAAAATACAATTAATTAATTATTTAAAAAACAAACTCAACCTTTCCCCAGCATATCAAGGTCATAACTGCCAAAAAGAAAACCAAAGGAAAACATGCTCTTCTCTTGAGAGTTATCAGATTGATGACACTGCAACATTAGAATGATAGCCATTATTCACTTATAGACATACATATAGAGATGGAGTTGAAGATAAGAGATAACAAGTGAGATTTATTTTTGTTCTATCTGCCAATTTTTTTCCTGTTCTTTTTTTGTTTGTTCGTTTTTTTCTGGGTTGACAACTATACTCAACCTAAAATGAATTTATAATTAATGTGATTCTGTTCTAATGGAAATAGCTAAAATTAGAGCTTAGTTTACATCTACTCTTTGCTAGTCACTGTTTAAACTGTATTTCTTTCCAAAGTTTTGTGAAGTTGCTTTATGCACTTTTCATTAGGTTAAAAACACATCATTTGTTTGGAAAAATACATGATTTTTTATAAAAGCTCTAATAAATTCTAATAAATTTTAAATGTTGAAAATTGAAGGAAAAAGGCAAAGAGTTTACACAGAGACTTTCATTTAATAAACTTATAAGTTTATACACATTCATCTTAGCAAACATTTAATCTTTGTAAAAAATTAATAAAATGGAAACCTCAATTAAAATAGAATCAGGTGACCAGAAAGGGGGCATGCCCTGCTAAACATCAGAGCCCAACAGAAAGAAGAAAGATTTCCTCCTCTTTCTTGCCAAGAGCTCAGCCAATGAGAGACTGTCAGGACTCAGCCAATAAAAAGCCACTATACTTTGAACACTCAATTCCTCCAATGGATTCTTTGTTTACTACAGCCCTCCCAACATCCTTTCCCCTTCTTTAAAACAGTTCTCTCCTTGCTGGGACTTGCTCGAGGCTCGCCATGATTGGAGACCCATAATTGCAATTCTTTGTTGATCCGAATTAATCCATTTGTGCTGGAGAAATAACTGCCAGTCTATTTGTTTTAGGTCAGCACCTTCTTCCTTCCAGATGAAAGTTTGCTGCTTGCAGCCATGGGGACTTCATGGGCAGGCGAGTTTCCAGGATGTCTGACATAAACAAGATGGGATTTGGCTCAGTTACAGATTAAAGTGAACACAGCATGGAGGCGGGTAGAATAAAGCGGAATAGAGGCCATAGCATAGGTTCATCTTGGGACAAGGTGTCATATAAGGACATACTCTAGAATCAGGGCTCAATGCCCAGCTCTGCTTCTTACTAGATGCCTGATCATGGGTAAGCTCCCTAATCTTACTATGCATCAGTTCCCCCTTCTGCAAAATGAGGTTAATAATAGTACTTACTGCATAAAGTATTGGAAGGACCAAATGACACAGACATGTAAATCTTTTAGCATAGTGTATAATATGGTGAATATTTTAATAAATAGTTGCCATTATTATTATTATCATCAGAAATATCTTGTAAAGCTGTCTGGACCTAGCAGATGAAGTCACACGGTGAGGACTACAGAGTGGGTCATACCTGAGTAGCTGTGTCTCTCATATTTTAGATGAAATATTCCTAGTATCACTGACCATATTTGATTACAATGTCCACATAGATACACCATAAGAACTCTGCATTCAAGCAGCGTGATATTTTTCATAATATTCTTTCCGTAAAGACTTTTTATTATAAAGAAATAAAATTCTTCTTAGTATAACCTAGTTTGGAGGATGGTAATTTGAGAAGTTAATTGACACTTGCTATTCCCAACTCAGCATCCTTCAGCTGAGGCTGCCTCGTGGGTCACAATTGCACAGGGTCAGTGAGATATTCACGCAGACACAAGAATGTGAGAAATAAAATGCATCTCATCTGAAAACCTTGATAGATACAGTACAGAACTGCAAAGAATTCCAAAATAAGTTTCAACAAGAGCAAAATATATATGAAGAAGTGGAGATGATAAATCTAACAAGCTGTGGAGGCAACAGTAATTCAAGAATTCCTTCTCTCCTACACTAGGGATAACATCTCACTGCTGGGGCACCTTCTTCCCCACCCTTATCACCACTGCACACACCTCTCCAGAATGACCAGCCTTTGTATGGGAGGCGGCGGGGCGGGGGGGGGGGGGAGAGGTGGAGTCCTACTATGGCAGAAACCTCCTCCTGAAGAATAAACTGTCTAAGCCCAGTCCTGACTCTGCAGGGAGTAAGAAATCAGGAGGAGGGAGTGGAGAGTGATTATAAATAGAAATATATATAATAAATACACATAGAGGAAGATGCCTGAAAGCTTTCAAAGATTCTCAAGAATCAAACCTTCCATCCACCAATAAACGATATTACCAAAGTAAATCCGTAAATGGCAATTTGAAACATATACATTCTCACACAGGGCTCCCTAAATTTCCACCTGTCCATTTTCCATCACTTTAGGGATGGGCTGTTTAAAAAATATTTCACACCAACCAAAGGAAATCAGTAAGCACTTTGGGTACGGGGTCTGTGATGAAATAGTTATGGCCAGCCACAGCCTTTGATATCTCAGGTGCAGAATGACCAATCTATTCTTAGATTTTTTTAACAAATTCACCCGGCTCAAAATCAATCACTTTAGCCACTGAGAAGTGGTGGTTGAGAAGTGGTGTCAAGGAATGTTCTGGAAGAGAGATATCACTATTCCAAGAGGTTATCTTTGCCCTACCGGGATCCTCATCTAGAGCATAGTAGGCTGAGTATCGAGATAGAGAGTATACAGTATGACAGAGGAGCAAAGAGGAGGAATATATACATCAGACTGGAGGAACTTTGGGTAGGGGGGATGGATCAGAAAAATTGATGAGGAAAAAATCTTGCTGAAGCTGTCAATTCCAATCCTGACCCCAGAAATAGCTCCTATTAACGCCTCGCCTTCTACCAAGTCTTTGAAGAATCACTCCCCAATCCCAGGAGCTCCCCATATATTGCCCTCTACCTATCAGTACAGCCTGGAAAATACTGTTTTTCCTCCCTAAACCTCTAGGCCTAAGTTGAGAAGTTTCTCACTTTCACATATACTATTACCATATACCAGGTTCTGTGTTAGCTGAGATTATGATAAATCCAAGTAAAGACTTTTTTTAAAACTTATTTTTTTCAAGTATAGTTGATTTACAATGTTGTATTAATTTCTACTGTACAGCAAAGTGATTCAGTTTTACATATATATATTCTTTTCCATGATTTTTTATCACAGGATATTGTATATAGTTCCCTGTGCTATATAGTAGGCCCTTGTTATTTGACCACTATATATATATATATACACTTTATATATATATTGAAGAAATATACATAGTAAATACTTTATATATATAAAGTGTATATATATATATATATATATATATACAATGTCCAGACAAATCAATACTTAAATTTCAATTATTGGAGAAAGCAAATGATATATCTTATGACTTAAATTTCTGTCCCTATTACAGATTTCTTGCTAAGGTGGAGAAAATAGTATTTTAGAAATTTCAAAGCCATTATGTGTCATAAACAGATTAGAAATTCTCTAATATAAACAATCTGGTCCAACATCTGTTAACATGTGGCCAACCACTTAAGAATTTAAGCAAACTCCAAGTCTTAGCTTTTAATATCTTCCTGCAGGTAAGTCAAACAAGAACTTATTTTCACTCCAACTTTTTGATGCTTTTAACGAAGCGTTTTTCAATGCAGTTTAGATGAGAAAGATAAAAGACCATAAACATTTTTCACTCAAAACTCTATTTTCTCAAAACATATAGTACGATGAAAACAACATCATTGTAGTTAGGCCCCAGAACACTTTTCTTAGCACAATTTCCTAAAGCCTAGGTGCAATGAGAAAAATATCATTATTGGGTTTGGTTCCCTTTGGCCATTTTACCAAAAGCCTTGTTTTCTTTTTGTCATTTGTAGATTTCATGGGAGGAAAGTCGGGGAGCAGGGGATGCAGAGGTGCAATTCCTCCAGCGTTTATCTGATTTCATGTCTGCCCCTGGGTGGGGATGAATGACATTCTTTGCATTATGTTTATACAAAACTATAAAGGCTGTTGCTAATTGTGTTTATGATCTTCTCGATCTGGTTGGTATTTTAAGCAGAAGAGCAAGAAGATTTGATTCACCTGAAAAAATTAACAGTTTGTGTGTCTTTGATTCACCCTGGAATTTTACACTGCAAAAATCTACTGCTATTTTTGTCTCCCAGAATGTGTTCTAACAGTGTACAGAGTTTATGCCTAATACCCAAACAAAGATTAAATTGTCATAAACTATATAAATTAATTTCAGGAGGCTCAGGAATATATTTGAGTAGAAAGAGTCATATTAGATAGGCTTGACTCATCAAAACATGTTCTTCCCCCACCCAGAAAATTCTCCCAATAATAAGCCCTCAGCATTACATTCAGAAGCAAAACATGCAAATTGGGAGATGGTATTATCAGAAAATAATTGGTCTAGAATGGAAGCAACTTAAATGTCCATTGACAGATGAATAGATAAAAGAGATGTGGTGTATATATATATATATATATATATATATATATATATATATATATACACACAATGCAATATTATTCAGCCACACAAAAGAATAAAGTTATGTCATTTGTAGCAACATGGATGGACCTAGAGATTATCATACTAAGTGAAGTAAGCCAGACAAAGACAAATATAATAGGATATCACTTACATGTGGAATCTTAAAAAATGATACAAATGAACTTATTTACAAAATAGAAGCAGACTCACAGACATAGAAAACAAATGTATAGCTACCAAAGTGGATGGGGGGGAATAAATTAGGAGTTTGGGATTAACATATACACACTACTATATATAAAATAGATGAACAACAAGGACCTACTGTATAGCACAGGGAATTATACTCAATATTTTGTAATAACCTATAAGGGAAAAGAATCTGAAAAAGAATATATATATATATGTATAACTGAATCACTTTACATCTAAAACTAACACAACATCGTAAATCAACTAGACTTCAATTTAAAAAAAGAAAAAAATTCATCTACAAATATATGGGTATATTTTAATTATAATTCATGGAAAATACTATATTAAAAACTTAAAGACACACCCATTAGAATGGCTACTATTAAAAAAAAAATAGCACAGAAAATAACAATTCCTGGCAAGGATATGGAGAAATTAAAAACTTTGTCCACTGCTGGTGAAAATGTAAATGGTGCAGCAGTTGTAGAAATATTTTGGTGCTTCCTCAGAAAGTTAAAGGTGGAAGTATCACATGATGCAGCAATTCCACTTCCGGTTATATACCCAAAAGAATTGAAAGCAGGGACTCAGATACTTGTACACCAATGTTCGTAACAGCATTATTCATTATAACCAAAAAATGGAAATAGCCCAAATATCTGTCAATAGATGAATGAAAGAGCAAAATATGGTATCTACATGTAATGATATATTATTCAGCCTTAAAAAGTAATGGAATTCTGATACATGCCATAACCAGGATGAATCTTGAAAACATATCCTAAGTGAAACAAGCCAGACACATAAAAGACAAATATTGTATGATTGCACTTATCTGAGGTACCTAGAATAGTCAAACTCATAAAAGATAGAAAATAGAATAGAGGTTACCAGATACTGGGGGGAAGGGGAGCATGGGGAGTTATTGTTTAATGGGTATAAAGTTTCTGTTCTGGATGATGAAAAAGTTCTGGAACTGGATGGTGGTAAGGGTTGCACGACACTGTGAATGGACTTGATGTCACTGGGTTGCACACTTAAAAATGGTTAAAATGGTAAATTTTATGTATATTTTACCACAATAAAGGAAATTAAATGGCTTTTTAAAATGTGAAGAAATGCAGTGCAATTTATACAAAATTAAGTAAGATGCCACGTACATAGCTAATTTCTTCATCTGCGGCAGGGAGAAAGAATGCAGGAAGGAAGCCAAAGACCCTCGATGCTTGAAGATAGGCTAGCCTATGGCCACGGATTCTGTTGGGCCAAAATATCCCCTCAGAAGATCAGTCAAAGCTACAACAATGTTGCATAGAAAAAAAATATTTTTATTAATTAAATATTTCAGCTTCCAGGCAATTGTTACATTGTCTTGAATATACAGCCTAAGAATTAAGAAATTTATGCTCTTACTTAAAACAACAAATTATTTCACCTAGGGTTTTCCCTCACAGTGATTTAGTTAAAGAACACTATAATTCACTTATTAAACTATTTTATTTCCATCACATAAGTGTACAAATACAGCCACCTAAATTGATAAACAAATATATTTTGTAGAAAATGATCAGATCATAGAACCATACTCACTAGCTATGTAATCCTTGGATAAATCCACATCCCTAGAGCCTTGGTTTGCTAATCTGTAAAATGGGAATAAATACATAGCCACCACAGAATCAATGTAAGAATGAAATGAGATAATGTGAAAGCACCACCTCTGGCACATTATGAAGATCCAAATATTTTTTGATTATGTAAATGAGTGAATATAAATGAAGCGACTGGGAGAAAATAAGAAAAGAGGAAAGTTAGAACTTTAAGCAACTATATGCATGCACGTTGTCAACACATGATTTCGTCTGATCTGTGGAAGCTTTTATGCAAAATGGGTGTGGAGATTCACAAGATGGGACCTGAAATTAACTGATGCATTCAGACATACTATATGTTATACTAATTCTAAAATAAAGCAAAAATAAACAAAATGACACCAGTAAAATACACAGACAAGATGATACAGGAGAAACCACATATAATTGGATAATAATCACCACCACTGTGAATAGCATGCAATTGTGACTCACAAAACATTTGTTTGCTATGGTTTCTTTCTTTCTTTCTTTTTTCTGCCCCTTTCATGAAAAAAAAAAAAAGTTTGTTTTTCTTCAAAATAAAAACACTGGTTTGTGGGTTTGGATTGATTTTTTTTTTTTTTTTTTTTTTTACTCTTTGTTTAAAAAGGTCAGTAACTTTCAACCCACGTATGAAAGGGTAAAAGTTTCTGGCTCTGGAAATTTGATTGTTGAACAAAAGAAAAAAAGAGACCACCTTGTATCACTGAAGACAAAATAAAGAAAACATTACATGTTTCCAACTTGCATGTCATAAGGAATTTTGATCACTTTGGCATTAGTGTTGGAGAAAACATTATGTTAATGTTTGTTTTCCTGACACTTCAAAAGTTATTTCTTATATCCAAATAAGAAAGGAACATATCTCCCCTGACAAGAATTTTTAATACCAAAGTAAACAATCTGTTGGATTGTTTTACTGTAACTTGACTAAACACCGATGGTTCTCTAATTTAAACTCTATGAAAATTAAGGTTGCATCATGGTAAGGACAACATGAATTGTGCCAAAGAAACAATATTTTGCTGGGATCCATGGCAATGTCACAGTCATCACACGTATGGAACAAACCTCCGGAACATTAGGTCATATTTACCTCATCAGGTAAAAGTCAGAAAGGATAACTGTGGATCATTATAGTATTGGAGTTAACGAATTTATTTTTAACTCACTTCTCACTCATCTAAATAGTTAATTTAGTCCTGACCACTAAATTACATTTTCTTAATAATCTGTGTGTGTGGTTTTTAAAAAATATATTTGCAGTTATACATCATGTCAGTTCATTTTGAAGTGATGAAATAGCTTCCTTTTCTTTGTATAAATGTCATTTACCTTAGATTAGACTCTGTGGAGGAAATAAATATTTCTTACCTGATGACTCCAAGATTTTTCACAGAACCAATTCACCCGTATCTACTGAAGATAAATATTAAAAGATAATATCTACTTTGATCAGAAAGTACACATATTGTAGTAATGGTACAATGTAGTATTGTACCATTACTACAATATTATTTCGATGGCTAAAATTATAATCCTATCTAAAAATAAATGCAAAAATGTAAGTTAGTTTCTCCTTTAAGTCATTTTTTTGTTTTGAAAGATGGAAGAAATATTCAGAATCCATATATGTATAAGATTTTGCCATTAAATAAATGAAGATAAGATGTGAAAAGAAAAATACTTGTAATATAATTATATTGCTAAGGCAATACTTACAGAGAAATGAATCAACTAATTGAAGAGTTTAGGAAGGGAAGCAGATTCACATACTCAGACAGTGATATTCTGATTGGAATACTTGCTATAAATCTTTCTTATTCACTACATTTCTTAATGGAGATAGTTTTACACACTGGCCTCAAGCTAAGTCAGAGCAGAAACTAATAATGAAACTAGTAACAGTGATAACATCTGTGCATTTACACAACTGCTACTTTTTCTACGGTAGAAAGTCAAAATTGTTACACTTATTGGGGCTTGAAGTGAGGATAGCACTTCATAATAAGGAGGGAAGTGGTGACTTCTTAACAAGTACAAGGTTTTTCAAGATATTTTTAGTCAAGAGATAGAGATCAGTAGCATTCTGCCTCTTTGAAAAACCGAAAGAAGCCAGATGAACTAATAAAACAGCAGAAGTGATCCTCTGCTTTGAAAAGAAAAAGAATGCTCTAGTGGAGAGCTTCCTAATGGGAGAGAACCTTAAGTCAAGGAGTAGGTATGGACTCCTCTCTCCTCTAACCAAGAAGAAAGAATACGTCTACCTAGAATACTGGTTCTCAACCGGGACATTGTGAATATCTTTTTGACTGTCACCACTGTGGGAGGGGGGAAAGGTCTCCTGGCATCTAGTGGGTAGAAGAGGACACGAATGCTACTAAACATCCTACAATGCAAAAGACGGTCCCCCACAAGAAAGAATATCCAGCCTGAAATGTCAATAGCGCTGAGGCTGAGAAATGTTTAATTAGAATGATACAGGACAGGGGTAGGTAAACTTTTTTGTAAAGGGCCAGATGATAAATATTTTAGGCTTTGCCACTTCTACAGTCTCTGTTGCCACTATTCGGGAACTCTGCTCCTGTAGCACAAAAGCAGCCATAGGGGATAACACCTATTTTATTTATAAAAACAGGCAGCAGGACCCATTTGGTTCTCCTGCCTTACTTTGCTGACTCCTGGTATAGGTCATTTCTCCTCTTAAAGATTGCTCTAATTCTTATTTCTGGAATTGGAAAGAATTCCAATTATCATGATGACTCTTTGGTAGTAGGAGTCTATACTTAGGAATGACATCCAATATGAGATTAAAAAAAAAAAAACAACTCTACTTCTAACAGGAAAATTAAATCTGTGCAATGGCAGTCACAAAATTTTTTTAAAATTTACTCTCTACTTTGAAAGGAAATAATTTTTCCACTAAGATTTCATAAAACAGATTTAAAATTAAACCACTTGGCACCCCTCCAAAAAAAATTGGCAAATGAACAAACAAGAGTAGGTTTACACCCTGATTTTCTAAACCAGAGATTCTTATTCTATCTGTCGTGGTGCCATGGAAAGTCCTCAGATAGATCCAGGGGTTTATAATCTTGTTGAAATTATATGTAAAGTAAATTATATGTAAATTATATGTAAAGTATATGTAAAGTATGTATGTATGTGCATTTTCATGATGTCCTGGATCTCCTGAAAATTTAAGATCCACTGCTAACCCATGCAAGGTAATTCAGAGAGTGTGTTTTCAAGAATGGACTACTTTTCTGCGGCTGCCAGCATAACTGAAAAGCACTACACAATAGCAGATTTGATTCTGTGTCTTTGACAGGCTGAACCAGTTGTTATATATTACTGTATAGTTTCTGAACAACTACATTAATCTTGGCCTCTAATTTGTGTTATACTCAATTTGGTTAGATGGCAAAGTTACATTTCTGAATCTAAAGTCTTGGTACCGACTCTTTTTCACTGCCTTGTTCTAAAAACCATCTAAGAAGGTTTTCAAAGATAAGTATATAGAGTGACATAGTGTACATTTTTAAAAGTTGAGAAAGATAGAGGGAAGGGAAAACATGCAGGAACAAAAATCGAGGCAATAATAGAAATGTTTCTACTATGAACTCACTGCACGTATTATATCAAAAATGTCATTTGATTTCTTGCTGCTTCTGTTTCCTAATCTTCAGAACTGAAATAGATGATTTCTACATGACATTTTCCTTATACTCAGGATTTATCAGTGGTATAGTAATCAGTCAACAAACATCTAGTAAATCTTCACTGTGAATATAGGACTTCATTAGGTGGTACGGTGAGTCAGAAGTAAGTTTCGCCTACTGAATCATTAACCTCACTTCCTGTATTAAGTGTGCTCTTTTGGGAGGTTCTTCTGTCATCTGGTCCCACGATAATCGGCTTATGAAATCAGACTTAAACTATACCCTGACCAAAGACAGTTTGTATGAGTCTTCTCAGAGTGAGAAAACAAATAATGGGGGAAAGAATGGTAAATGGGAGAAAGAATGGGAGAAACAGTGGATACTTTGATGAAATAAGAACGATGACTTGCAAGCACTGTTTCTTTTAGCTATTACAAAACATTAGATTTGGAAACTAATATGAGAAATAGATCTAAAGTGGGAATGAAATTCTGCAAATCTTCAACACTGGTTATTGGAATCATCAACATGGGGGAAAATAAACAATATCCTTTCCTAGGGGAAGGAGTATAAGGGATATCAGGCAAGAAGAAAGAGTGAAGAATTTCTCTGTTTCTCTTTTAACTGTCAAGATGAAACAGAACTGATGGTGCCAAAACATGTTCTTCCAATATTATACAGCTTTTTTTAAGGTGCCTTATTGAGTTTAAAGCATCAGTTTACTTGGTTGGGGAGTCCATCCATCCACACCATACTAAGTCAGAATCTGAAGATTCTACTTTTCTTCTTTTCGCTTTCGTTGCTTAAGGGTGAATTGCTGGCTCATTGTGTTGTTCGGGGGAGAGGTATGCATTCTTTAAATTACGGAACATAGCTGCATCTTACTGCTGTACAACAGGAAAGTAGAACTGCTCCAAGCAATGAGCACTGAGTCTCTATTTTCATGGTTGTTACCATGTAGTCACAAACAAAAATGGATGATGAAAGAATTAAGTTAATCTATCTCATGCAATATCATTAGTCACTTCCTAGGTTCTGGAGCTCCCTAAAGCAAAGAGAGAATAAAATTTCAAAATATTACTTTGCTAGTCAGTTTTATAGATATCAAGTTTGTACAGGCACATAAATCAAAATCTATTCAAAGTAAGGAGCAGATGTTTGAATTATTTCAACAAAGTAAAATCATCTTCTCTCTTACGTGCTACAAATCCACAGCCTTTTCATAAGTATGAAAGTTGTGAAAAGGGTTGGGATTCATCATTTAGGTTATTTACATTCCCTTTGAATTTTTTGCACCAAGTGGTGGGACCCGAGGACATCTTGTTATTTCCATAACCATGGCCATTTGTGGTGAGCAGTCCCACTGTATACTGAGGCAGAAGTAGGCAGAAACCAACCCCGCTGAATTTTTAAAATAATAATAATCTTTCTTGTTGGCATTTTGTTCGAAGTTATCCTTCCAACCAACATTAAGAACACGGTGGAGAGAAAAAGAAGAAGAATGGGAAAGAATTCAAGAAGGCCATAGAAGACTTCATTTAGATTATTTTTCAGCAGAGAATACATATTAAAATATATATGAATATATACATAATATATACGTATATTCGTTTTACACTCTGCTTCCTTATAAAAGTTGGCTTATAGACTTTCACCTAGTTAAGGCATGTTAAGACAAATGATTGGAAGATTAAACTGAGTCTGTCTGAAAGATACAAAATTAGCAAAAGCGATGCTGTTGCTAAAGAGGTATTTCCCAATCCTTCTTACAGTATAAATGTTTATCTATTTTATACAAGTCCTATAATGAGAGATCAGAGAGAACAGAGCTTGTGTTTGTTGCTTCTACACAGACCACAACCCCCAACACACTTTGTATACAGCAGAGCCTTAGCAATGAATAATAATGAGCTTAGGCTTTCCTACCATGCAGTCTGCAGGTATATGTCACAGGAGCACTACATCAGTGAGGATCTCTTATTTGGAGTTATTTTCTTTTTTAAAAAAAAATTAATGAATTTATTTATTTTTGGCTGCGTTGGGTCTTCGTTGTTGTGCGCGGGCTTTCTCTAGTTGCGGCGAGGGGGGGCTACTCTTAGTTCTGGTGCGCGGGCTCCTTATTGCGGTGGCTTCTCTTGTTGCCGAGCATGGGCTCTAGGCTTGCGGGCTCAGTAATTGTGGCTCGCAGGCTCTAGAGGGCAGGCTCAGTAGTTGTGGCGCACGGGCTTAGTTGCTCCGTGGCATGTGGGATCTTCCTGGACCAGGGCTCGAACCTGTGTCCCCTGCACTGGCAGGCGGATTCTTAACCACTGCGTCACCAGAGAAGTCCCTGGACTTACTTTCATACTTAAGGAAATTATCACCCTTGTATAGAATTCAAGATGAATCCTTGCACTGAATCACTACGGAAAAAATCTTGTAAAAAAATCTCCAACGTCAAAAAACAACAATAACATAAACTGTCTTAACTTCTAAGACAGTGTTCTAATAACATGTTAGAATTAGATTCCAGTTGAATATCAAATATAAATGAATATATAATAATGCAGAATTAAAAATTTAGCAAGGATAATTTGGAAACTAACTCACATAATTATCTTAGGATATTACCAAAATAATAAATCAATAAATTTTGAGCAGTAGAACAGATTTTCTGCTCTCTGTTAAATCATTGTTTCAGTAAAACTGTTAAAATTAGGAGGGGGAAAATCACATTATTTTATCTGTAACACCAAGAAAAAATATGACTCTGAAAATATTGTTTAGAAATATAAGGAAATTACCAAGTGTCCAAGTCCTTATCACCAGGAATAGCTTCATAGAGAAACATTATTTCTCCCACTAACTGTGTGCATCACAAGAGTTAGGATTATCTTTTCAAGTCTTTGTATCCCTGGTACCAGTTCAGTACTAGCTCTTCAGAAATTATTTAATGAACAAAGCAATGAATGAATGAATGATTTGTGGGTAAACCAACATAATATCCTTCATTTATAAAAATGCTGCAATAGAAGGCACACTTCAACATTCTTTTTCAGCCTCAGGTGTAGTAGCTGATTTAGTTACTTCTAGCCATATCCTTCTATCAAGGTTGTGCTTGTCACATTAACCAGAGAGGCGTGGGATGTAATTTGCCACCAAAGCTAATGAGACCAGTGTCCTACAGGCTTTGTCTCCCCTGGAGCTTTGGGGGTTTGCCTTTGTTAGGGCAGGTCCAGAGTTGGTCTTACTCTAGGTGTTGTCTTTTCTGGGTTCTAAGGGCGGTGTTCTGATCTCTGCTCTCTGGCAGGGCTGAACTCGAATATCTTTCTGTACACCCTCCCCTCAGCATGCTTAGCCCTAGCCTATTCTGCTCTCAATCCTGTAGTAGATGCTCTCCAGTAATTTTCAGGTGGTCTTACCCTGCACGTGATGAATAGCCCAGCCTTCAGCCATAGACTCATGGGTGACCTCAACATGGACTCCTGGGTACCCCTCACTCCCTCATTTCTGTTGTCCTGACTCAGAGATTCCAGCCATTTCAGCTCTCCCCAACTCTGATCTCCATATCCTCAGCTCAATGGAATCACCATGTTCAGCTCAGACCCCAACTCTCTGTAACACCGTAAGGAAATTATCCCCAAGCAGAATGGGCAATTGTGAGGTGTGTCTCAAAAGTTTTCTTCCCTAAGAGTTAACTGTCTAAAAACAGTTGTGGCCTATGTTTCACCCAATTTTGTATTTGTTCACAGTGTGAAGGCTAGTTCAGTACTAGTACTACATCATGCCTAGAAACAGCACTGAATGTAATGGAGTGGATTGGAATGAATAGAATAGAATAGGATAGAGGAGGATTATAACAATAATACTGACCCCTCAGGATCATAGTAATAACCAAATAATGTAAGTTATATTATGCAAAACTTCCATCAAAGATTTTGTTTCTATGACCTGAGCACATTTTTAACAAAGATCCTCATGCAACAATCTTACGTCAGAGGTTCAGGCTTGGAAAGCGAATTGTTTCCAGAATAGATCGAAGGAAGCGCATTGTGAGCACTCATTCGGGAATCAATTCAATCCTGTGAACTTCGGCTAATATCAGTGATGCTGACCCCTGGCTCAACGTTAGCATTTCCAGGGCACTTATAAAGGTATCAATGCCCAGCCAATGACATCAGAATCTCTGGGGGTGCAAATTAGGCATAGGTAACTTTTCAAAGTTTCCCGCCACCTCCCCCAACCCCAAGTGAATCTAATGTGCAGTTAGGTTGAGAATTACTGGGTCTATCAGCCTCAGGTTCTTTATTCGCAAAATAGGACTAATTCCTTGCTCATAAGGTCTGTAAAGCACTTGGCACATTTTTTTTTTTTTTCAGCCGTGCCACGCATGTGGGATCTTAGTTCCCGGAGCAGGGATCAAACCCTCGCCTCCTGCATTGAAAGCTCAGAGTCTTAACCACTGGACTGCCAGGGAAGTCCTGGTACATTTTAGCAATTTGATAAAAATCCTTTCCTATCCTCACGCTCCTTCAATTAATTCCCTTACTTTTCACTAATTGCTGGGATACTTACTAGAACTGTTTTCTTCTTAAATAGTGTCTTTCCAGTAGGTTTATTTATTTGTTGCTTTTAGTTGAAATGGACCAGCAGCTTTTGGCAGTGATTCAACCTCAACCCTCCTAAGGAACACATTACATTTCCCCACCGGCAACATCAGTAGGAGAGCTTCCCTAAGCAGAGATAGACTATTATATAAAAGACGCCCCTCCCTCCCCTCTAGCTAGCTAACCCCCCATAACTCCGAAAGATTCCCCTTCTCCCTTGAGAATATTATAACTTTTAGTGATTCCCACACCAGTATCTCTTTAAAAGTGCAGATTCCTGGGCCCTGCCCTTAACCTACTGAACTAATCTCAGGAGTTACAACTGTCTTTTTAACAGCCTCTCAGGTGATTCGTACGTGTACTCATGTTTGGGGAACGTTGGCAAGGAGAAAAGCAACAACTGTAAATACGGCCATCAGATAATTCAGGTTAATCTCCTACCTACTGCAGTTTACTCAGAGACCAGGGAGGAAGGTAACACCAAGCTTTCTTTCTTTCTTTTTTTTTTTTTTTTTTTTTAAATCCAATTGCTCTCTACTTTCTAAAAGATTTTTCTGACCTTGAAAATGTTTTTTGCTCCCATAGCGTCTCTTAAATATCATCCAATTCTGCCCCTTGTTTTATAAGAAAGGTTGTGACTTTCCCAAAGTTACCAACCTGGTGGCACCATATTCCTTAAAGTAAATAGCTGCCAACTCTTCTTTTAAAAGACAAAAACATTTGTGTTGGTGGCTGCATGAAGATACAGCTCTACACTCTCCAGAATTTGTGCATATACAGCTCTGCCGCCTCTCCTGCCCCCCCCCCCTTTAAAGGCAATTTCTTCTCCTCTAAAGTTTGGAAATATATCCCATTTCACAAATTCAGGGAATGGTCAGTAGTCAAGGACAGATTCCCATGCACAGCAGATTTTAAATATATCATTGAGCAAAAAAGAGACTTCTACACTGGTTGTAACAGATTTAGAAATGATTTACTTGTAGAGACCTGAGACTGTTAGGGCAAAAGCACCTTGCACACAGGTAAATGATTGTCAGAGCCATGGAGACTGCTAAATCACAGCCCTACATTAGTGACACATCGTCCCAGCTAACTGACTCCCAAATGGGTGAGAAAAGTCAGCACGGAGGCTTATTTGTGCACAAATTCAGAAGAACCAACTCAACGAGTGATGGAAACCAAGAACACTGGTATCATTAGAATAATCCCTTTCACGGTCATAGCTTTGGAATTTGTAAATGTACAGATATAAGGAGCATTATCCATGTTTACTTAACTTGGCTTCCTACTATTATTGCTTTCATTTTTATTATGAAGTGTTTTTACATTTCTAAAGCTTGATTCATTAAGTAATTGCCATCCTTCTATCTGGGTCATTGGTCGTATTTATTGCAAAAGAAAAATACAAATCATTATTCAAGAGCAAATTCCACATATTTTCCACGTCCTAAACTTTTCAACCTCTCTTATTTTGTGCGGGGTTGATTCATTCCGAGGAACAGCACATTCCCCAGAGGTAATCAGACTGAAGCAGGAGAGGAACAGCGTTGGTCTTCAATAGAGAGGGCCACAGGGTTTTTGCCATTTGCTGTCCTTAGTATTAGGCCTTGTTTCTGAACGTTATTAAGAGGTTTTAAAAATAAGCCTGTGGTTAGATTGGTTAAAATCGCCCTGACTCGTAAATTGTGGGGAGAATTCACACACACACACACACACACACACACACACACTTCCCTTTCCTCTTCTTGTTCACAGAATAAGCAGGGCATTGTTTTCAGCTATTCATTTCACTGTTGAAGAAAACATAAATAAAACATGGCAGGGTGAATGGATCACACCATTAACTTAAACTGCCCCATACTTGAGAAGAATTTACAGTTTACAAAATAATGAGGTGTCTGGAGCATGTACGTAGAAAGTGTTCCTGTTTGTAAATAATGTATACACCATTGTCCTTGTTTCTTTCGCATTCTCATTGTTTTTTTATTCCATTCTTTTTCCACTATGGTCATCATAGAGTCTAGATTATCCTTTTGAAGTTGTGTTCCCTGGATTGCCATCTAAGCTATTTTTAAAAGCTCATACAACATAAACAATTTAAGATTCTTAAAAGCCAAAGGCTGTAGGAGGCCCCCAAATGAATGGGAAGAAAGAGTCCTTTCACCTTCTAAACAACCTTTTCCTAGGAAAGCCAGTGGACCCAGGGAGGAAGAGAAGAAGCAGCTGGCATTTACCAAGGGTTTGCTGCCACGCCTTGTGTTGGGTGCTTTACGTACAGACCTCATTTTCCCTCACAATAACCTTATAAAATCAAAATTATTATCCCCACTTAACAGATAAAGAACAAAGATTCAGAGAGGTGAAGTGACTTGCTTGAGATTATAAAACAATAAATGGAAAGGATCTATCCAAATCTAGGCTCGTTTAACTGACTTTAAATGCTATGTGTGTTCTTTCTATACTGCTCAAAGATGAATATCTTTTCCTTTGCAAAGATATCGTAGATTGTTTCCATGGTGTATGGGATTTTTTGGTTGTTTGCTTCTTTGTTGATTGTTTGGGTTTGGGGGGTTTAAATCCTGTGCGTTATCTGATTTGCCTTCAGGAAGAGAGAGAGTTAGAACCTTGGAACTATGGTGCCCTCAAGCCCAGAATGATCTCCACCTAAAAGTTATGTGTGATAATCAGTTATCTATTGAGCCCAACTGCTCTTACTTGTGAGGCAGAAAATGAGGCAATCCCAACTAAGACACGCAGGGCCGATGAGACATTTGGACATATATTGACAAAGAGGGCGTGGGTTGAGCCCGTGAGAGAAGGTACAGACCGTGCTGTCTGGATTCCTCTCCGAAGGTACTGTAGTCCCTTCGGACTCCTCAGGTACCCACCCACATGCAGACCTTTCATTGTACATTGGATATTTCCTTACCTTGTTGCTTCTTAGGAAGCCCATCACACCAGCAAGTAGAATATCACCATCCTGACAAACAGGAACCTCAGTGGATCATGGGACCGAAAGAAGACATGTGGGAGCCACCTCTGGGTGAGAAGCAAGGATGTCCTTAGACACAGGCTGTTCTTGCTTTTGTCTTTAACCATGTGATAAACCATGTCATAAAAGAGAATAACAAAATAATGGAACGATATGTCCTTCCACACTGCTGTGGTTTCCCAGAATCCTTCCAACACCCAGTGCAAGTACAGTGGAAAGAGTATCAACTCTGGAATTGGACTGACCTGGTTTTGCATTTCAGATAAACAATTCACTAGCTAAATTAACCTCTCTGACTCTCTGTCCTCACTTGTAGAACAGGGATAAGAGTACCAACCTTACCACATTGTTTTGAGGATTAAAGATAATAGAAGTGAAACGTCTAGAAGATTACTGGTTCGTTATTTTAGCCTAAAGAGTGCCCAGGCCTAAAATCTTAGAGTTTGAAGGAGTCTTGGAGGTCTATTCCAACAGCTTTCTAATGTAGAAATATCTTCTCTCACATCTTTGATAGATACAGTTCGAATACTTTCTGCTTTGGTAGACAATCTGGGCCCACTGTTGGATGTGTAGAGCAAAAATGATGAACTACTGTTCACGTATTTGTAGAATTAGAAAACTATCAAGTGAGGTTATTCAAATGGATTCTGTTTATTCGAGAAATAAAGTATAGAGTTTTGAGCAAGGTAGAATAAATGAGTTAATGAAGTTAAGTGGTGACTACCTAGGGCATGAAGTACATTAAATATCTCAGAAGGAAATGTTTTTACACTCACAAAGTAGAACATTAATGCCACAATTAAATTCATATGTGTTTGACTGTCCTGGCAAAACTTTTGTTCAGTTTGAGGTAATAAACTTGTAGGTTTTCTTTTTTATACTTGTTGAAGAAATGAGTTCTAAATATGGAAAGATTTGATTAAATAGTCAACAATTGTCTTTGCTACTTAATTTCTAAGAAATTATGTTGTACCATTCCTGTCCTTGAGCTCTACTCAACATACCCATTCGAAAATTAGAAAATTTGTGTGGAGAAAAGGGAACCCTCCCTGCTGATGGGAATGTAAATTGTACAGCCACTATGGAGAACAGTATGGAGTTTCCTTAAAAAACTAAAAATAGAGCTACCATATGAGCCAGCAATCCCACTCCTGGGCATATACCCAGAGAAAACCATAATTCGAAAAGATACATGCACCTCAATGTTCATTGCAGCACTATTTACAATAGCCAGGACATGGAAACAGCCTAAATGTCCATCAACAGAGGAATGGATAAAGAAGATGTGGTACATATATACAATGGAATATTACTCAGCCATAAGAAAGAACAAAATAATGCCATTTTCAGCAACATGGATGGACTTAGAGATTGTCCTACTGAGTGAAGTAAGTCAGACACAGAAAGACAAATATCTTATGATATCGCTTATATGTAGAATCTAAAAAAAATGGTTTCAAATGAACTTATTTACAAAACAGAGTCACAGATGTAGAAAACAAATTTATGATTACCAGGGGATGGGGTGGGGGGAGGGATAAATTGGGAGATTGGGACTGACATATACACCCTACTGTATATAAAATAGATAACTAATAAGAACCTGCTGTATAGCACAGGGAACTCTACTCAATACTCTGTAATGGCTTATATGGGCAAAGAATCTAAAAAAAAAAAAAGAAAAGTGGATATATGTATATGTATAACTGATTCACTTTGCTGTATACCTGAAACTAACACAACATTGTAAATCAACTATACTCTAATAAAAATTTTTTTTAAAAATTACAAAATTACCTTTCAGCAGGACCAGGGTATATAGTCAGAAAACAAACCTTAGTAGACATTCTGGGTTAGTACAACTCAACTGGGCCCCTGTGTTCAAATGAAAACACCATGCCAAAAGGGTGAGTCAGGGGCATAGACAGTCACACATATCCCACAGCCAAAATGCTTGTCAATTTCTACGACTTGATAAATGTGATCTTTGAAACCCAACTTGACCCTGGGAAAAATGCTTCTGAGATTACACTAAAGCCACCAGATGATAACTGGACCTCACATGCCAGAAACAGGTGGAAAATCTGGACCACCTGTAGATAAACTGTAGATCTGTTACATCTCTTTCAGGAAATGGAGTTAAGTTTGGGTGTATCCGCACTTGAGAAAGAGACTAAAGTAGCCATCCTTAGAGAAAAAAAGAAAATGATCACCCTCTTCAAATCTCTTGAACAGCCTTAATTTGTGCTCTTTATATTTTGCTCACAAATATGACCAAAAAGATGGCTAGTATTAAGGGAATTATAGAAGTGTAACTTTTTAAAGTGTCTATAAAGTTAATTAGATGAATTTTCTATTTTCAACACATATTTGTTCCAGGGAATAATTTGTAAATTGAAAAAGTAAGTGAGCCTAGCTTTGTATATTTACCCTTCACTTACTATTAAAACTGCCAGTGGTAACAATTATGTACTATTTGGAAATAGACAATATACTAACAAATTTCACTTAGGTTCTCTATTCCCCACGAAAACTGAATCAAATTTAAGTCTCTCTGCTTAATAGGAGAAAAGAAACAAGGAGCAAAATTCGGTCAAACATTCCAAACATTCAGCTTTACTCAATAGTTTGGTTTTAGTTTTGGTTTGGGGGGTATAATTTATACACAGTAAAATGTATAAATCCATAGTGGGCAGTTTAAGAAATTTTTACTTATATTTATACCCAGTAGCCACCAGCTAGATCAAGATATGAAAAATTTTCATCACCTTAGAAAGATCACTCATGCCCCTTCCCAGTCAAAGTTCTGCCCACTTCTATGATGTAACTTGGCTTTTCTCCACACTTTTCATTTATTCCTTTGTTTGAAAAATGATGAGAGCTTCATTCAATAATTCATTATGAACACAAATTCAGTGCTAATCTCTAGGAATATAAACATGAAAACTGATATGCCCTTGCCTTCAAGTTTTTTCAGTCTTTTTGACTTTAGAATTCCGATGAAGTGTACTTTCAATATTTAAAGCACATCTTTTCAAGGTGTTCAAAATCATTTATCATCAGGAAATGCAAACCAAAACCACCGTGAGGTATCACCTCACATCTGTTAGAAAAACTATTACCAAAAAACAAAAGATAAATATTGATGGGGATGTAGAGAGAGGAGAACACTTGTGCACTGTTGATGGGCATATATATTGATACAGCCACTATGGAAAACAATACAGAGGTTCCTCAAAAAATGAAAAATAGAACTTTCATATAATACAGCAGAGGTCCCCAAACCCCAGGCCACGGACCAGTACCGGTCCGTGGCCTGTTAGGAACCAAGCCACACAGCAGGAGGTGAGCCGCGGGCAAGCGAGCAAGACTTCATCTGTACTTACAGCCACTCCCCATCACTCTCATTACCACCTGAGCTCCGCCTCCTGTCAGATCAGCGGCAGCATTAGAGTCTCATAGAAGCGTGAACTCTACTGTGAACCGCGCATGCGCATGCGAAGGATCTCGGTTGGGTGCTCCTTACGAGAATCTAATGCCTGATGATCTGAGGTGGAGTTGAGGTGGTGATGCTAGCGCTGGGGAGCAGCTGCAAATACAGATTATCATTAGCAGAGAGGTTTGACTGCACAGAGACCATAATAAATCAATTGCTTGCAGACTCTTATCGAAAACCTATCAGTGAGTGGCAAGTGAAAACAAGCTCAGGGCGCCCACTGATTCTGCATTATGGTGAGTTGTATAATTATTTCATTACATATTACAATGTCATAATAATAGAAATAAAGTGCACAATAAATGTAATGCGCTTGAATCATCCCGAAACCATCCCCACCCCACCCCTGTCCCGGTCCATGGAAAAATTGTCTTCCACGAAACCAGTTCCTGGTGCCAAAAATGCTGGGGACCACTGTAATACAGCAAGTCCATGTCTGGGTATATAGCCAAAGGAAACAAAATCAGTATCTTGAAGAGCTTATTCACACTCCCGTGTTCATTGCAACGTTATTCACAGTAGCCGAGACATGACAAATGAATGGATAAAGAAAATGTGTTAGATATATACAAAGTAATATTATTCAGTCATAAAAAAGAAAGAAATCCTGCCATTTGTAACAACGTGGATGAAACTGAAGGGCATTATGCTAAGTGAAATAAACCAAGCAGAGAAAGACAAACGCTGTATGGTATCACTTCTATGTGGAATGCTAAAAAAAAAAAAAAAAAAAAAGGACGAACCCATAAAAACAGAGTAAAATGGTGGTTGTCTAGAGCGGGGGTTTGGGAGAAATGGGGAAATGTTAGTTAAAAGATATAAATTTTCAAATATAAGATGAATAAGTCCTGAGGATCTAATGTACAACATAGTGACTATAGTCAATAATACTGTACTGCATATTTGAAAGTTGCTAATCTAATATTCAGTATAATGATTATAGTTAACAATACTGTATTATATACTTGAAATGTGCTGAGAGTAAATCTTTAGCATTCTCACCACAAACAAAAAAAGGTAACTAACAACATGAGGTGATGGATGTGTTAATTAACTTGATTGTAGTATTTCTCAGTGTATGCATATCATCATGGTGTACACTTTAACATATACAAGTTTATTTGTCAATTATACCTCCATAAAGCTGGGGTTGGGGGTGCGGTAACACCTTTCAGTAATGAAAAAATTCCTGGATCAGGTATCCCACTGCAGATACGGACTAGATTAACCACCAGAAATGTTGGTAGCTACCCCACAAACAACTATATCTACCCCAGAACAATAGCTTCCTTCTTCTTCTTTTTCATTTTAGATTTATTTTTTATTGAGGTAACATTGGTGTATAACATTATGTAAGTTTCATGTGTACAGCATTATATTTCCATTTCTGTATACCCTATAGCCTGCTCACCACCAAAAATTTTGTTTCCATCCATAAATATACAGTTGATTCCCTTTACCCATTTCACCATCACTATCCCCACCCTACCCCTTCCCCTCTGGTAACCACTACTCTCTTCTCTGTATCTATATGTTTGCTTTTGTTTGGTTTGGTTTGTTCATTTTTTTGTTTTTTATTTTTTGTTTGTTTGTTTCTTATATGCCACATGTGAATGAAATCATACTGCACTTGTCTTTCTCCATCTGACTTATTTCCCTTAGCATAATACCCTTATGGTCCATCCATATTGTCTCAAATGGCAAGATTTCTCTTTTTTACAGCTGAGTAGTGTTCCATCTTATATGTATACACACCTTCTTTATCCATTCATTCATTGCTGAGCCCTTGGGTTGTTTCCATATCTTGGCTTCTGTAAATAATGCCACCACAAACACAGGGCTGCATATATCTTTTGAAATTAGTGTTTTCATATACTTCAGATAAATACCCAGAAGTGGGTTATCTGCGACATATGGTAGTCCTATTCTTAATTTTTTGAGGAATCTCCATACTGTTTTCTGTAGTGGCTGCACCAATTAACATTCCCACCAACAGTGCATGAGTGTTCTCTTTTCTCCATATCCTTGCCAAAACTTGTTACTTCTTGCTTTTTTGATAATAGTCATTCTAATAGGTGTGACATGATATCTTATTGTGCTTTGATTTGAATTTCCCTAATAATTAGTAATGTTGAACATCTCTTCATGTGTCCATTGGCCATCTGTATGTCTTCTTCAGAAAAAATGTCTATTCATCTCCCCTGCCCATTTTTTAGTGAAGTTAAAATGAGTTGTTTGGTTTTTTTGTTGTTGGTGAGTTGTATGAGTTCTTTATGTATTTTGGATATTAACCCCTTATCAGATATAATACAATTTAATACATTTTGAGTTGATTTTTGTGTATGCTATGACATAGTGGTCTAGTTTGATTTTTTTGCTGGGGCCATCTAGTTTTCCAGACACCATTTTCTTTTTTTTATAAAGTTATTTATTTATTTATTTTTGGCCGTGATGGGTCTTCGTTGCTGTGCACGGGCTTTCTCTAGTTGCAGTGAGCAGGGGCTACTCTTCGTTGCGGTGCACGGGCTTCTCATTGTCGTGGCTTCTCTTGTTGTGGAGCACGGGCTCTAGGCGTGCAGGCTTCAGTAGTTGTGGCATGTGGGCTCAGTAGTTGTGGCTTGTGGGCTCTAGAGCTCAGGCTCAGTAGTTGTGGCTCATGGGCTTAGTTGCTCCATGGCATGTGGGATCTTCCTGGGCCAGGGCTCGAAACTATGTCCCTTGCATTGGCAGGCAGATTCTTAACCACTGCGCCACCAGGGAAGCCCCCCGAACACCATTTTTTGAGGACACTATCCTTTTTCCATTGTATGTTCTTTGCTCCTTTGTTGTAAATTAATTGTCCATATATGTGTGGGTTTATTTCTGAGCTCTCAGTTCTGTTCCATTGACCTATGCATCTGTTTTTCTACCAATACCATGCTGTTTTGATTACTATGGCTTTGTAATATAGTTTGAAATTCGAGTGTGTGTTACTTCCAGGTTTATTTTTTTTTCTCAGGATTGCTTTGGCTTTTCAGAGTCTTTAGTGGATCCATATGCATTTTAGAATTTGGAGTTCTATTTCTGTGAAAAATGTCCTTGGGATTTTGATAAGGATTGCATTGAATCTGTAGGTTGCTTTAGGTAATATGGACATTTTAATAATGTTAATTCTTCAATCCATGAGCTTTCATTTCTTTGTGTCTTCTTCAATTTCTTTCAACAATGTCTTATAGTTTTCAGTGTACAGGTTTTTACCTCCTTGGTTGAATTTATTCCTAGATTATTTCATTATTATTGTTGTAATTGTAAATGGGATTGTTTTCTTAATTTCTCTTTCTGCTAATTCATTGTTAGTGTACAGAAATGCAACATATTTTTATGTTGATTTTATATCCTGTAACTTTACTGTATTTGTTTATTATTTCTAAGTTTTTTGGTGGATTTCTTTTTTTTTTGATAGGTAAGAAGTATATATTAATACCTTTTGTAAAGAGGTTTTGGGAAAATGAGGCTTGTGAGGATGGTTGTATTCCAGGTCTTGGGCAAGTTCCTGGGACAGGCTGCCAAGTGAGGTTCCTTGGCTTTGCCCAGAAAAGAATTTAAGAGCACATTCCATAGGCAGAATGTGGTCTGTCTCAGAAGATGAGAGTGGCCCTGGGAGAAACACACTCCACAGACAGAGTGTGGGCCATCTCAGAAGGTGAGAGCAGCCTGGTGGAGTCTTTAGAGTTTTCTATATATAAAATTATGTTACCCACAAATAGTGACAGTTCTACTTCTTCCTTTCCAATTTTGATGCCTTTTATTTTTTTTTCTTGCCTACTTACTCTGGCTAAGACTTCTAATACTATGTTGAATAAGAGTGGGCATCCTCATCTTGTTCCTGATTTTAGAGGGATAGCTTTCAGCTTTTCACCATTGAGTATGTTGTTAGCTGTGGGTTTGTCATATATGGCCTTTATTATGTTGAGGTATGTTCCTTCTATACCCACTTTATTGAGAGTTTTTATCATAAATAGGTGATGAGTCTTGTCAAATGTTTTTTCTGCATCTATTGAGATGACCATAAGGTTTTTGTTATCCTTCATTTTGTTAATGTGATGTATCATGTTTATTGATTTGTGAGTGTTTAACCATTCTTTCACCCTTGGAATAAAGTCCACTTGATTATGATGTGTGATACTTTGAACGTATTGTTGTACTTAGTTTGCTAATGAGTTAGGAAGCATTCCTTCCTCTTCAATTTTTTCAAATAGTTTGAGAAGGATAGGTGTGAACTCTTCTCTAAACATTTGGTAGAATTCACCTGTGAAGCCATCTGGTCCTGGACTTTTGTTTTATGGGGGAGCTTTTTAATTACTGTTTCAGTTCTTGTACTAGTGATCAGCCTGTTCAGATTTTCTATTTCTTTATCATTCAGTCTTGGAAGGCTGTATGATTCTAAGAATTTGTCCATTTCTTCTAGGTTGTCCAATTTGTTGGCATGTAGCTGTTCATAATATTCTCTTAAAGAGCCTTTGTATTTCTGTGGTATCTATTGTTATTTCTCCTCTTTTGTTTCTGATTTTATTTATCAGACTTTTCTCTCTTCTTACTGAGTCTAGCTAAAGTTTTGTCAATTTTGTTTATCTTTTCAAAGAACCAACTCTTAGTTTCATTGATCTTTTCTATGGTTTGTTTGTTCATTTGTTTGTTTTTAGTCTCTATTTCATTTATTTCCACTCTGATCTTTATTGTTTTCTTCCTTCTACTGACTTTGGGCTTTGTGTGTTCTTCTTTGTATAGTTCCTTTAGGTGTAAAGTTAGATTGTTTATTTGAGTTTTTTGTTCACTTGTTTCTTGAGCTAAGCCTGTATTGCTACAAACTTCCCTCTTAGTACCATTTTTGCTTCATCCTGTAGATTTTGATATTTGGTATTTTCATTTTCATTTGTCTTCAGGTAATTTTTGATTCCTCCTTAGATTTCTTCATTGACCCAATAGTTGTTGAGTACCATGTTGTTCAGTCTTTACATATTTGTGATTTTTTTTTAAGCTTTCTTCTTGTAGTTGATTTCTAGTTCCATACCATTGTGATTGGGAAAGATGCTTGATATGATTTCAAACTTCTTAAACTTATTGAGACTTGTTTTCTGACTGAACATATAGTCTATCCTTGAGAAAGTTCTATGTGCCCTTGAGAAGAATGTGTATTCTGCTGCATTAGGATGGAATGTTCTGTACAAATCTATAAATCCATCTGGTCTAATGTTTCATTTAAAACTGCTGTTTCCTTGTTGACTTTCTGTCTGGATGATCTGGCCACTGAAGTAGGGTGTTAACGTTCTCTACTATTATTGTGTTGCTGTCACTTTTTCCCTTTAGGTCTGTTAATAATTGTTTTATATATTTTGGTGCTCCTATGTTAACCTTTTTACTTTCTTGCTTTCTTTTTCTTACTTTTTTTTTTCCATATGCAGGGTTTGTCATTTGCAAATACTTTTTTAACATCAGTTATGCTTAAACTATTCTCTTATCCAGAATTTGCACTGGCCTTCCCATATTTACTACTTTACTTACTTCTTCTTTTGCCCTTTCTTAAATTAGTCTTTGCTCTTTCAGTTGCTCCAGAACCTATTTTCTGACTAGGTAAATATACCCTCAGAGTTCAAACAACAGAATCTTGTAAAATAGTGGTAAATAAAGAGGAGCAGTAAATAAAATTGCTTGTCAACCCCACTGTCTCAGGCTCATATTTAGTAACTACACATGCTTGCCTGGAATTATTTTCATGGCTCTATCATTTTCAGTGTTAGAATAACAAACTTCTTTAGAGTGTTTTGATTTTATTTGTCCCTCTAATTTGTGTTCATGGTTCTTTCTCTCCCACCTTTAGTTGAGTGTTTAATTAATTGCTTTGCTTCTATTCTGTCATGTAGGACTAAAGATTTGCTTCAAAGTAGGAATTTGGCACCACCTAATTTTTCCAAATAGATTAGTATTCATTATTTTTAACTCAGACTATAATAATTTGAGTAAGTAGTGATCTGAGAAGTGTTTCTTAATTTTAAAATATTTGGAAAGGGTTTAGTTTTGTTTTAAATTATACTATTTATTTCTGGTTTATTATCCTGCAGTCAGAGAATGTGGTTCATTTTTCAAGGCTTTTTGTGTATGCATATGAAAACGATTATATGACCAACTTTTGGAAATATTCCATGAACACCTGAGAAGAATTATAGTCTATTTTATTTACTGTATTATTATCAATTCATCCTCATAACTTACATTATTCAGATTCTGTACACACTTATTTTGGAGTAGGGGGCAGGAAGGAGGCTCTGGGAAGACTGAGAGATTAAATTATTGCTCCTGTCAATTTTTCCTCTCATTTGTAAAATTTCTTTCCATGTGTCTTTCTCCATTGTGATTCAGCAATATAAATTTAATCTGGTTAATGATTTTGTTGTATAAAATATTGTTATCCCTGTTTTCTTTTTAATTATATTTGTTGATAAACCTTGGCTATTGTTATTTTGTAGGTTAGTCAACTGAGTATCTAGGACACCTTTATCTAAGAGTCTTTAAATCAGTTTTATTTACTGATAAAACGAATGTATTCAATCTTTTAAAATCTTGTTTGTGAATGCTTTTTATGCTTCCTTATTGTATCTTGGGTGCTTTGTTTTTACTCTATAATATATATTACCCCAAGGAGTAAGGGTTCCTCTCTGCTCTCCATGCCAAAAATTTTACTTGATATGAAGAGTCCTGTCCCAAAATAGAGTGCCATGATCGGACAAGTAAATCTGCCCAGTTTTGAGGTTCAGTAGCTTGTCCATTTGGCTCTCACCTTAAGTTATTGTAATGGGTCAAACTGTGTACCCCCAAAAGGTATTTTGAAGTCCTAACCCTAAGTACCTGTGAATATGACCTCACTTGGAAATAGGGTCTTTGCAGATGTAATCAAGTTGAGGTCATTAGGGTGGTCCCAAATCCAGTACAACTGGTGTCTGTATAAGAAGGGTAAAGACACAGGGAGAAGACGGCCATGTGACAATGGAGGCAGAGATTGGAGCAATGCATCTACAAGCCAAGGAATGCCAAAGGTTGCTGACAAACACCGGAAGCTAAAAGAGGCAAGGAAGGATTCGCCCATATGGGTTTCAGAGGTAGCATGGCGTGGCCAACAGCTTGATTTCAGATTTCTAACCTCAAGAACTGTGGGACAACACATTTCTGTTCTTTTAAGCCACTTAGTTTGTGATTCTTTGTTTCAGTAGCCTTACAGAACTAATACACTTATGTTCTCCAATTTAGACTTTATCAGTAATAAAGGTAATTTTGGTGCCCTGCCCCCCTCCCTCTGTTGTCTTATTTCTCAGTTGGTTCAGAACTTAGGTGGGGCCCTGAAAATCTCAACATTTTGGTGCGATGCCTGGAAAATTTGGAAAATGAAACAAAAAAACCAGGAAAGGTGTTTAGTAGACCAATCTTCAAATTCAACAGAATCTTCCTGAATGGAGCCAAAGAGGGCAGAGGGAAAGAAAACCCTACAGGCTTGCCCTACATTGCAGAAAACAATACAGCAGAAAGAAATGCCACATGAGGCCTGCAATATTCAAATGCAGAAGAAAGAGAGTGTCTTGAGGCAGAAGTATATTTTTCCTCATCGGGTCCCAGGGATAGAAGCTTCAGAAACATCAGCAGCAGCTGCAGTTCAGGAATTTGCTGAAAGGGACTGTCAGGCTGAAACAGACATGGGAACCGAGGAAGCAAATCTACATTTTCCAAGAAGAGTGTCTCAAATATCTCTCGCTGACAGAGGAGCCGGTATGCAGGGTAGCTTTTCCTCAAGATCTGGTAAATACACGGATCAAAATCAACCTCTTTCTGGGAAATTTCTCTCAACTGATTTTAAGTTTTAGGTTATCATTCCAGACAATTAACATAAATTAATTGACCCATAAATAAAACCAAGATTTTCTTCTTCATTCTGATACCTTGAGCTTCTACTGTGGTCTTTGGCAACCCTAAGTACAGGAATGGTAGGAACATTGTTTTGCCTGGAATGACCGATTTGGGGTCTGTGAACTGCTTATTTTTATACACTCGTGTGAGGCCAGAACTGTGATGATCTCATGGATGGTTAACTATTTAGACTTGTGTTCAACAGTAACATGGGACAGTGGCCAAAGCAGTGAAGAACCAGGACAACAGTTCCTGTTCACTCTTTCGTACCCACTGCCACCTTGGGTCCCTCTCAGGGATCTAGATAGTTGGGGAGGAGACAGGAGAGGACTCAAGAGGAAGATATAGGGCTTTCTGCCAACACAGACTTGTGGGGACTCTATAACTGTATCTGCATTCCAAGCTGACATGTGGATAACATAATTTTGAAGTATTTGGAAAGCTTTCCTTAATATCTAACCCAAATCCCTTCTGCTGCTAGATAAGCATATTCAATGGCTAATTTCTTTTTCTTTCATTTTGAGAAAATGGGCATAATATACATCCCTATCAATACAACCCTTACATCCGTATTAAACTTTTGAATTAAAGTCACAACTAGTGACACTCAAACTGCTTTGCTTGATTGGTACATTTTACAAAATAAATAAGCACATTTGAATGGCTTTAGTCATGGGTCGCATTCTCCAGGCCAACCATATACCCCATTGCCCTTATTGTTACAGTGAGCCTGATTTACACTTTTGGGTTGTCTGCTGGCCCCTGTAGACTTGTGAGTTTGCCAGCTATGCTTAACAGTTTTCAAAGTCATTTCACCTACATTGTTTACCTTGCTTTTCACAACAGCCCCACAGGAGGGTTACACTAGCTACTGTCATTCTCCTTTTTCAGATGAAGAAATGCAGGCTCTAAGGGGTTAACTGACTTGCTGAAAGTTACCACACAATTAGTTAATGGTAGATCTAGAGTCAACTTTTTTTTTTTACCATAAAGCACTGCCTTTCTAAGCAAATAGAATAAATGTATTCCAATCACCTTGTTCTCCGTTGCTTTAAGTTTTCACACATAGTTGTTAGAATATTAAAAGTTATAATAAATGATTGAACAGTTGTGAGAGGAAAAAGGCATTATTACAATTGTTCGCTTAATGTTTTCAATGAAGTAAAATCACATGCTGTGACTATTTACAATAGCCAAGACATGGAAATAACCTAAATATCCATCGACAGATAAATGGATAAAGAAGATGTGAGATATATATATATATATATATATATATATATATATATATATATATATATATATATATACAATGGAATACTACTCAGCCATAAAAAAGAATGAAATAATGCCATTTGCAGCAACATGGATGGACCTAGAGATTAGCATACTAAGTGATGTAAATCAGAAAGAGAGAGACAAATACCATATGATATCACTTATATGTGGAATCTAAAATATGATGCAAATGAATTTATCTATGAAACAGAAACAGACTCACAGACATAGAGAACAGACTTGTGGTTGCCAAGGGGAGAGGGTCAGGGAGGGATGCATTGGGAGTTGGGTTTAGCAGGTATAAACTAGCATATATAGAATGGATGAACAACAAGATCCTACTGTAGAGCACAGGGAACTGTATTCAATATCCTGTGATAAACCATAATGGAAAAAAATATGAAAAAGAATGTATATATATATATGTATACACATTATTTTTCTTATTCTTATACATATATATGTATAACTGAATCACTCTGCTGTACAGTAGAAATTAACAGAACATTGTAAATCAACTATATTTCAATGAAATAAATTTTAAAATAAAATAAACTAAAATCACGTGCTGTGAATAATTTGTGGTGATGTCCTAGGCAAACACATTATGAGAACTATAAAAATGATGTATTGCTATCTTAATTACTCAAGCATTGTTCTTTGTGGAGAGATTCCCAATTCTTGTCAGCTACCTTAGTTTACCTTTAGTTGCCAAGTAGAGCCACCTACATTTACAGTAAGGTAGCTAGAGAAGAGAAGATCTGGTCAGGGATCAGTAAGATGCTGGAAAGTCTTCAGAAATTTTGAGGGCTCAGTTACCCTTCTAAAGGCCTCGCCAGAACAGCCCTCAGCTTTTTGAGCCCAGAATTATAGTAAATGGATCTTCTTTATCATCACCAAATGAAGACAAAACTACTCCCTTTCTTGAGATGGCTTAACTCTGAAACTGAAGATCTGCTGAGAGTCTGCAAAATTCTTTTTGTAAAATGTTAGTGCTTTGAAATACTTAACATCTGTAAAATAATGAGGAATTTAGCTTGAAAAAATTGTGATCCAAAGAACTGGGTGATGTGGATGGACCTAGAGTCTGTCATACAGACTGAAGTAAGCCAGAAAGAGAAAAACAAATATCGTATATTAATGCATATATGTGGAATCTTGAAAAACTGGTACAGATGAACCTATTTGCCGGGCAGGAATAGAGACATAGATGTAGAGAACAGACATGTGGACACAGGTTGGGAGGGGAGGGTGGGACGAACTGGGAGATTAGGTTTGACATAAATACACTACCATGTGTAAAATAGATAGCTAGTGGGAACCTGCTGTATAACACAGGGAGCTCAGCTCAGTGCTCTGTGATGACCTAGAGGGGTGGGATGGGGGGGAGGGGGGGAGGGAGGTCCAAGAGGGAGGGGATATATGTATACATGTAGCTGATTCACTTCATTGTACAGCAGAAACTAACACAATATTTTAAAGCAATTATACTCCAATAAAAAAAAGTTTAAAAATAAATAAAAAAATAAAAAGAGAGGAAGACTCTGAAGCAGTATACCCCAGTGGGGAAGAGTCATTGATCGCTGATATTGTTTAGAAATGCTGGTCTGTGGTTGTAATAAAAGCAGACGGGCATTTAGTTGGCTTTAAGTTGTCTTTAAGTTTCTCCACAGGCATTGCAGCCTCTTACTGCCTGAACCCAAGGTGAACTCCTTCCACCCACCCACCCCCAGGCACTCCACTGCAAAAGAAGAACGATACCTTGATTAAATTCTAGACACTACAAATGGTGCCTTGGGTTCTCTATAGTAATGATGACAAATACCAATGGAAATACAGATCTTGTGGAACTTATAATAAAAGTTTAATTTAATTTTCTCCCAGCTTTATTGAGATATAATAAACATCTGGTTTAATTTTTAAATTAATCACTTAGTTATTACATAAATGAGCTTCAAAAGAAAAAAAGGTGAAATAGTCTAATCTATTTAATGGAAAAAAATATTAAATGCTTAAAATTTTTATATTAGAGTCTATAAATGGAGGAGTTGAAAAACATGTAGTTCCTGCCTTTAAGGGACTTTAGGGGCCATTCTGACGAAAGAGATGACAGTTATTATAAAAGAGCCTTCCTATACGACAAAAAATAAAGAATTTAAACATTTGAGAAAATCTGAAAAGTTCCTGTAAAAACACCAGAATGAACACCTCTTAATAGTACATACATAATTTATTACTAATACAATTAGATTTAAATCATTTCCATTTCTGTTACTTGGACTAGGTGTATATATATGTGGAAGGAAAGAGAGAAAGGAAAGAAGAGAGCATTTATACAAAAACTGAACTGCTTAAGCTGTATATAGATGTAATTAAATAGACAACAGTTCTTGGAGAAAGTAGCAGTTGAATCTATTGAATTAACATTAGAAGTAAATAAAAATGGACACTTTTTCCTGAATCAGACAGATCTATAATCACAGTTGTACATAATTGAATTTAAAGGTTAAGCAAGATGGTTCTCTGTACAAACTTACCTTTATAATTGTACCACTGTTTCAAAAAGCATTTATAAAAATATGACTATTTAAACAATACAGAAAATACATATACTAATATCTTAACAGAGTTTGCACTTTATCCCCAGTTAGAAACTCTTGTCATACTTAGAGATGTGGAAAGATTTGCCTTTAAAAACTTGAATATGTGCCCCATGAATGAATGAAACAATAACCAGCAAGCAAAATCAGTAGAGGATATTTAACTTTCAGGGACCAAACAATATGCAAACTTAAACAGGAGAGAATCTTCGCTTAGCCAGAAAGAGAATTTGATCAGCCCTGGGAAATCTTATAGCTTACCTCAGCATTGTTAATTGCTGGGTTTGCTATAATTCAATGTAAGAGCTTTTAGTTCCTTATAAATCCCACAGTTGCCTATTGCAATGATCTTTAGGGTGGGTTGGGCATACCAGTAGTTTTATAGCAATAAAGGACTGTCTTGAAATCTGCTGGTTCCTTACTTGCCTTTTTACTGCTGGCCAACACTGACTCAAATTTACAAGCGTTCACTTAGACCTCTCTTAAACCTGTTTGGGAAAAGATTAACTTCAAACACAGACATTGTACTATATGTGTAATACACAAGTCCACTCGTAGCCATTTCTGTGTATTTCTCACAGGGATGGAGGCATCACATTTCTATCATGAGGAAGGAAACAGATTTAAATGTGCTAAAAATTCCTCAGGTATTTATAAAATAAACTTGGAAAAAGGCTGTGGAATATGACTGCTAAATAGTACTAGGCTATGTGCTGAAATTATATGTTCCCCAAAAATAGTATTTACCTTTTGTGAAGGAAAAAGTAGAAATAAAATGAGTCACACATCATTTTAATAATTAATCTCTATTATCATTATTTTAAAAAGCAAAAAATATATATCCTTCTAACTCCAGAAGAGATCACATTTAAACTGTTCAAAATAGAATAAATTTTCTTCTGGGAACATTATTTGAACATCTAGTATACAATAGCACTCAGCTTGATGCCATAAAGCAGTACTTTTCAAAGTGCACCTGAACTCCTAACAGCAGAATAGAGAGAACTACCTCCATGAAATTGGAGAGGACAGATATATTGTCTCAGACAGGATAGGCTAGATTGTGCTGCTGTAACAAACATCCTCAACATTTGCCTAAAACAGAGAAGGGTTCTTCTCACTCCCACTTCATATTCATTACAAGCTGACTGAGGAACCTGTTTAGTGTCATTTTCCTTTCAAGTTCCAAGCTTGAAGAAGTCGCTATCTGAAATATTGAAAATCACTTTATCAAAAGAGAAGAAAGCTCTGGAAGGCTTCACACCAGCAATTAAATGATCTGCTCACGAATCATTAGACAGAACCAGGCATTCAACTTTAGGTTTCAGGAAGGCTAGTCCATCCATGGGCCCAGAAAGAAAGGCGAGCCAGATCTCAGTGAGTACCTCACCTAATTATTTTCTCTTAAAATAATTCAAATTTTGCATTCTGTTTCATGCTAAATCCATTACTATAAAAATAAGGTTTTTAATTACCACTAAGTAAAATTGACAACCAAAATAAATTTTTATTCTGTGGCACTGGAATATACAGTGGTCAGATCATGAAGGACATGTTCAATCATGCAGAGTTTTGCACTTTATCCTGAGGGCAATGAAATCCATATCTAAAAGGGGCTGTGAAATGATCAGAATTTTCATTTGAAAAGGTTACATTCCAGTGAGGAATGTGTTTAGATTACAGAACATCCCTTCAAACTGAAGGCAGGGAGAACAATTAGGAGGCTTATAGAAATCCAGAGATGATGGTGACCCTGAACAAAGATTGTATAATCAGATTGGATAGAAGTGGACAGATTTGAGAAATATCAAAAAGTCCAACAGAAAAGACTTGGTGATTGGTTATGGAGGTTACAAAAAAAGGGAAAGTCTAGGGTGTTCCCAAATCTGACCAACTAGGCAGGAGATGACAACCATTCTCTGAGAAGAGAACAGAGATGGAAGAGCTAATTTAAGAAGAAGAGTTGAAGAGTTCTGTTTTGGACTTGTTGAGTTAGAGGCATGTAGTAGATATACACGTGTTTAGATACCTAACAATTCTTGGGAAACAACCCTGCCCCTTCTTAAATCTACACAGTTCAAGTGGCATTGACTACACCCCTTAGTGTCAGGGACTGGCCAGAGTAATCCATCCCCCTGGTTCAGGAGGGGACGTATGACCTCAATGACCCTGGGTTGCTTTTTTTGCCCCACATTCTTTTAAGAAAGAGGCTTGGACTTTTCACTACAATCCCTAGTTGAAAGGATGATATAAGCCTATCATTGCCACAACATGAGAAGAGAATGCTTGATACTGAACCCACACAGAGGAAAGAGGAGACAAGATAGTTCATGTAAGTCTGTAAATTCCTGTGTTCAGCTATGTCTACCCACTTACACAGAGCAATAGATTCCTATTTTTATTTAAGCTACACTGACTCAGCTTTCTGTCACTGGCAACTGAGAACACCTGACTAATCCTTGATGAGAGTGGGACACCCAAAAGGAGTCACTGGAAAGTCATTTGAAATACTGGAAGCCTTCTTGAGCAACTAACAGGGATTGGAAAGAGGGAATTTTCTATTGGAAGGATATTCAACTCCATCTCTGAGCTTCCTCCTGATTCTAAGATCCTATGAGAGTGTTTTAACGTCCCCCTAGAAAAATTCTTCCCCCATCCCTTCTCCTTCATGGTGAAAATGTCTATACTTTAACACCACTCTTTCATTATTTCTCCTCCTGATTAATGATTATTTCTAAACAGCTACTTGGTAGCTTTATGACTGGGATAGGGACAAACAGGGAAGAGAGGAGTTAGGAAGATATTGTTCAGAATAGAAAGCACACTAAGTTAGCACTAATCCTAAAAAATGAAAAAGGTTTAAGTTGTTATGGAGATCGTTTCCCCCTATTCTTCATATTTTCCATTAGGTCCAGTTAACTTGGATAATATCAGTCCAGCCTGGGCGGATTAATGAAGTGTGATGTTTGCATGAATGTTTGGAATCAAAAGATCTGAAAAGATATTGCTAGGACCAGAGGAACTAGTGGCCACAATTCCAGCCTTAGGGTCCCAGTTTGAAAACGAGATTTCCTATCACACTTAGCTTACATAAGAGACTAAGCACTTTCCACCCCTGTAATGTGTGTATGTGATGCCACATCCTCCAGCCCTATGAGGGCCGAGCCTCTATTATAGTCATCTTGATATCTCTTTCCTCTTCTCTTCCAATAACCTCCCTCCCCAGTGTCTAGTACAAGAGCTCTGCACACAATCAGGACTAAATAAATATCTACTGAGGGTATTAAAATGTAAAAAGCAGAATCTTCTGGAATACCCACAATCAAATGTACTTATCAGAAAAAGAAATCACACAGATGTTTTCGTAATAAGCAGAGCCCAAATTAGTCATTCATGATTTCTGCTGATCATATTAGAATCACCTCGACTTAAAAAAATAATGCACACACACTCAAAATATCACTGGCTTTTTTCCATATAAGCAATATTTAAACATGAAACAAGCTGGGAAGGGGAATAAAAGTCTTTAGCTGCAGATGATTCTTTATCACAAACCATTTCCTTTGAGCCAGTAGTCCTGCTGGCATTCCCTGGAAATTAACCTTTGCTTCTGCTTGTTACCTGATGCGTTGCATGAATAAAAAGTATGCGTGACAGAACCTCATGTAGTCACTCAACCCAAAGGAAACGTGAGTATACAGCACCCCCTGACTCAGCAAAGAGAGCTGCTGGGTCACCCATCTACTACAGAGAGACACACTAGCTGATTCAGAAAACCCATGCTCACCACAAGAAAAAGAAGGAATTCAGCACCAAGTGAGCCGGGCCTCCCCAAAATTAATCATTCTCTTTTTAAATTTAAATTTGCGTGTATTTGAGTCACAGCCCTATGATAATAATATGAGTTTCAGAGCCTTTGAGATCTTTAGAAGAAAGATACATTGTAAATATGAATGATGATAAAGCAAAGTGTGGGAACGTTAGGGCAGTTGAAAGGATCTCGGGGTTCACGAGTTATTCCTTTCCATATGTTCAGGTCAACCTCTGCAACCAGGGCAATATTCTCCTTTCATGTTCCTCCAGTCTTTTGTGGGGGAGTGGTTAAAGAAGAAGATGAAGACGAAGATGAAGATGAAGACAAAGACAAACACGAAGAAGAAGCAGAACTGGAAGAGAAGAATGAAAAGAAGGAGAAATTAATATCCTTTGCAGTCACCAAAATAAAGGATTTTTTGTAAAGCTCTCTGTGTTGTTAATGTCTGTTTATATTCTATGTATAGACATACACTTATGCCCATTTTTAAGATTTTAATTTTTATTGCATAAAATATAACTCCACGTGTAGCCCATCTGCAAATAAACTACAGAAGCTGTCTAAATGCAACATGAATAGTAAGACCATGGGAGCTGTTCAGTGTGGTGGTTAAGAAATCTGGCTTTAGAACAGACACTCTTAGGTGGCTTCAAATAGAACTTCCACCACTTACTAGACATTTGAATTTAGACAGGTTATTTAAACCTTAAAACACTCAGTTTCCTCCTTTGTTTATCAGAAATAATAATACCTATCTTACTGGGTTTCATTAAAGGTCAAATGAGATCATGTCTATAAAAAGATTAGCAGGGATCCTAACATTTGGTTATCAATAAATGGTAGTCATTGTTATTAACCATAGGAGTATTGACCCTGACTTCAGGTAATCAAGATTAGCGAAATTCTGTACACTTAGAAATAGATCATTCTATCTTTCTTTCCTTTTGCTTCTCTAACTCATCAGAGCCAAGTTCTAGAAACCTGAATGGCCTGCAAGTCCTCGTTAGTGGGTATAATTGCTCTCTTTATTGTAATTATTCACAGTACTGCTAGTTTCACATTTGCATTGCTAATAAACCTTTCAAAGTGTGCTGACATTTAGGGTAGTTTCAAATGTTCAAAACTTTACAAGTGTCCATAATGAGCCCCAAATATTCAGTAATCATAAATTACTTTAAAAAAAAATTATAGAGAAGTACACACTGATATCCTGAAAAAAAAGAACTTTCTCTGTCACAACACTAACATTAATTCAGGAATGTTCCCTTAGGTCAGGAAACTACTTAAAGTAAAGAAATCAGCAGATAACTGGTGTTTAGAGACAATCATTGTGCGATGTGGCCAAGACCCCCCCCCCCACCCCTATGGAGACCTTGGAATAATAATATGTATTTGAGCCCTTACTATTCACACATCCCTAGTCTAAAAGCTTTGCATGTTATCTCATTTTATTTTCATAACCATCCCACGAGGTACTATTTTTATTCCCATTTTATGAGTAAGAAAACTGAGGCACTGAGAGATTAAATTCCTTGTTCAAGATCATGGTTAGCAAGAGGGCAGTCAGTATTCAAATATAGACAGTGTTAAACACTATGTCCCTGGGATGTGTTTTCCTCTATAGCCACTGGTGAAAGTTATAAATGTTAAGTATAACTTGAATTTACTGTACTGTATTGTTAAAAATTTACTTTTGCTATGAACTGCTAGACAAAAATAGGTTAATATTGGGAGGAAAATTTTTTCTCTACTGACTTGGGTCCGGTGCCTGGGGGCCTGCAAATTAACTGACAGATTAACAGGAGAGAAGACAAGATTTATTTACACATATGTGTGGGAGTTGCTTAGCAATGAGTAAGGTTTATATATATCAACTTAACAAAGGTAGGGGCTGGTTTAGGACTTCAGTGGGAAAGCATGGAAGGTTCTGTTGGGCTTTTCGATGCTTGTGGGAACGGGTAGTCAGTCTCCACGGCAACTGAATTTTCTGGAAACTCCTTCCAAGGGGCTAATGTTAGGTGTACCTTCAGGAGGTTCCACTTTAGTCAGATAAAGGGAAGTTCAGAGAAGATTTCCTGCTGTAGCTTCTGTAGCTCAAATATTTTCATTTTAAAATGATCTTTATACCAACTCTGAGGGTCCAAGTATGTCCCTACACTAATATCATCATCTCTCAGGTGGGGAACAAGGATAGCAGAAATAGACTGCATTCAAAGTTAATTCAGATTAGCTTTGTATAATCTGCATCAGTAATTAGTTCTAGTTACTGTGTTTGAAAGTCAAGCATTCTCTATAGCTACAAGTAATATATAGTAACACAATATTCATTAGTGCTTGGACCACAGGAGGTGCCAACTAAATACTTATTGAATGAATAAAAGAATCATTGTAAATATTAAATTGTCTTACACCAATCTAAATACATAGTAGGTTTCCATACACTTGTTGCTATCACTTACTTGAAATATCATTTTATTTATAAATGAACATGACAAATATTTGTGAGAATTACCACTTGAACTTAGGAAAAATCCGTTTTCTTTTACATTGAGTAGATCAGCATCGGCCAGTCACTTTTCAGACACCCAGAGTTAAAACTCACTGGCATGTTGAGTGATGAGCTATTGTGAAGATGGTCCCTCTATGTGAGGCCTTGGCCAAGTGTCAGAGGAGATAAACTCAACTAACCCATGTTCATTCATGGACCAGTTTCCTCAAGCCCTCCACTCAAAGATTTCTCTGCCACCTGCCTTGATACACTTCATTTATTCAGTGAACAGCAAGAGTTGAAACTGGTACCTCCCCCAGAAGCACACATTTTAGCAGACCTCAAAGATGTAACCTAGAAGGAAGAAGCATGCCCAGAAGTATTTTATTCATACTTTCACCAATTCAACAAATATTTATTAAGTACACACCATGGCCCAGAAACTATTCCAGCTGCTGGGAATACATTGCATGGAACGAAACTGACCAAAATAAATAAATAAATACATTTCCTGCCTGCCCTCAAAGAGTTTACATTCTAGTGAGCATTTCAGGCAATTGTCAGTCATCCAAAAAACCCTTCAAAGTACAATCAAAAGAAACATTAAAATGTCCAGAAACGATTGAAAATGATGAATCCTCAGAGCACCAACAAGACAGAGTAAACATGGTCTTTGGAGGCTGACCGAGCTGGGTTCAAATCCTGCCCCTACCATCTACCTGCTATGTGATTGTTGCAGACAAGCTGCTGGTTTTCTCACCAGTGAAAATGCAATATAACAACATCTTTAGCATACAGTTCTTGAAAGTATTAGACAAAATAATGTAGGTATATTTGGGGGGGCTCAATTTCAGCCCCCCAAGGTTGAATTACAGTCTGTGCTCCTACTCTGAATAAAAATAATCACTTAAAGTTGTAGTATGATTTACTTTTTATATTTATTATAATTTTGGTTGGAATGTCTAATCCAATATTTTGAAGTCTCCTGTAGCCTCAGAAAATGACCAGTCTTTTCATTCATTTAATTCACTAGCAAAAATTAACTGAGCCCTTACCACGTGGACTAAGCACTAGGTACACAGGATTAAATAGAACAGAAATAGTACCTGTCCTCATGGGCTGACTCGCTAATTGGTGACAAGGACAATAAATAAGTAAACAATTAAAGTTATAGTTGCAAAATGTAATGTGGTCATCAAGTTCATAAACAGCCCCTCCTCATCTGCCCCTGTCATCCCTTCTGGTCTTTTGGGGGGCCTTCCTCTAACAATATCTCCTCTATTTCTTGAACCTGTCTATTTCTGCGTAAACTTCTTTTCCCTCAACTTAAAAACAGACACAAGTCTCTCTCATTCTTAAACAAAACCAGTGACATCGCCCCAGGATCAAGTGCCCCTTTCTGATGGATGCTTTATTTCCTCCTTACCTTTTACAGCCAAGCTCTGCAGTCTGTTCCTACTTCTTCACATCTTAGGCAGTCTTCTACTCTTTGAGGATAAGGATGTCTCCAGCCACACAGAGACCTCCACCACCACTGCTCCCACCCACATCCCACGGTGCTCCAAGTCACCAAGTGACCTCTCCATGACCAAATCTACCATTCCTGGCCTTCTACTGCACTTCCCTCTGTGGGTCGTTCTCTCACATTCAAATTCTTCTTTTGGCTTCAATGACCCTGTGCTCTTCTAACCTTGACCTTTCTCATTCTGCCTAGATGATTCTTTTTTTTCTCCCTGTCTTCTCATTTCTCAGGAGTCTTTCCTTGACTATTTCTCTGCTCCTCTACATAAATCCTCCCTAGAATTCTGCATCTATTCTTAGAGTTTCACTTCCTTTAACATGTCTTTATTGTGATGGTCCCTCCACTGTGATGATACATATTCAGACCTTCCTCAGATAACTACTATGCTAGTCAAAACTAGTTCAAGGATGGTGTCTTCCAGAAAAGTTGTAAGTCTGCATTAGATGTCCTTTACCCCAAATTCTGTAACATTCTGGGCATTCCCTAGTCTCTTTCACCTTAAAAACCAACAACAAACACACTCTTTTTTTAAAAAAAATATTTATTTACTTATTTTTTGACTGCATCAGGTCTTAGTTGCGGCATGCGGGATCTTTCGTTCTGGCGCACAGGCGCTTCATTGCGGTGCACGGGCTTCTCTCTAGTTGTGGAGCGCGGGCTCCAGAGTGGGTGGGCTCAGTAGTTGCGGCGTGCAGGCTTAGTTGCTCTGCAGCATGTGGGATCTTAGTTCCCCAACAGGGTATCAAACTGGCTCCCCATCATTGCAAGTCGGGTTCTTAACCATTAGACCACCAGGGAAGTCCCCAAACACACTCATTTAACCTTATACCTCCCTCCAGCTACAGCCCCATGTCTTTGCTTCTTATTATAGCTAAGGTGACCATATGTACCAGTTTCCCTGCTTTATGCCTGCTGTCCTGGTATACCATCTGGTTTAACATTTATCCCAGAATTTTTCTTTTTATAAATGAGGTAATATTACTAATAGTTGATTCAAAATAAGTTGGAATGGGTGTGATAGACCTCTTGCTTTGTACTCCTAGCGTCTGTCTTGGTTTCAGCTCAGCGTATGTGAGTCACATACCCAGTGAGTGGAGTTCTCACTTTAACACTTGGTTAAATCTGAAAGACAGCAGTGGTAACACATCACTTCTTCCCTGACCCTTTTATGATACAGCATAACTACATCCTTGCTCTCAGGAGCAGCATGCTATTTGCTAGCTGGTAAAACAAAGATGCTCAGACATAAGCAGCTGGGGAAAACTAACTCCTTGTGGACCCAGGCGGGGTACAACAGCCTGCCGATCTGTGGCCCATGCCGTGAACTAAGAGAAGCACAAGGCACAAATGACAGTGTCAGTGAGGAATGTGAGGACTCATAGGTTGGATGTAAGAAAAATACACAAAAGAATGGAGGCTGAGTAGTCCTACCTTAAAGCATATAAACTATTTATGTGCCTTTAAATTACTTATTTATTGTTTGTTTGATAAAACATTTCTATTTTTCAATAAACTCTTTTGGTAGCAACAAACTCAAAAAATGAAAATGCAAGTTCAAAATTAAGTTCTGAATTTCCATTTCTCAGGAAACAGTTGGTGAAGAACTTTTGTTGACATTAACACAGAATGTTAATTGCATAGAATGTGTGTTGACATTAATATCCACCACAGGGGCCAAAACCAGAAGATACACATGTTGAAAAAACATCAACATCTATTGAAAAACTTAGTAGCAAGTTTAAAAGAACTATGCCCAAAGATGATCATTCCACATGTGTAGCTACAGAAGATGCATGTGCATACCATTCTATGAGGCATGACTTTTCATTTAGATCCAATGACTGTTGTTGTTAATTAATTTTCCCCACTTTTATTCCAAGTTTTCTTTTACATGTGCAAAAAGGAAGTGATGGCTATTAATATGTTGATTTCATTAGCAGAAGACACTTGCAAACATTAAAATTATGCCTGTTTTGTATTAGTAATATTAGATACTCCAAACAAAATATCAATTAAGTTAATTCCAATAAAGTTTTGCTTATTTAATTCATTTCATGTACTATAATAAAGTTTTGGGGGGACTTCCCTGTTGGCGCAGTCGTTAAGAATCCGCCTGCCAATGCAGAGGACACGTGTTCAAGCCCTGGGCCGGGAAGATCCCACAGACCATGGAACAACTAAGCCCGTGCGCCACAACTACTGAGCCTGTGCTCTAGAGCCCGCAAGCCACAACTACTGAAGCCCACGTGCCACAACTACTGAAGCTCACGCGCCTAGCCCGTGCTCTGCAACAAGAGAAGCCACCGCAATGAGAAGCCCGCGCACCGCAACGAAGAGTAGCCCCTGCTCACCGCAGCTAAAAGAAAGCCCGTACACAGCAACGAAGACCCAATGCAGCCAAAAATAAATAAATAAATTTATTAAAAAAAAAAATAATAAAGTTTTTGGAAGTTCATTCTGTAAATGTTGAAATATTTGGCATTATTGTAAATATTATTATAAATCTACTTTAAGTTCAACACTGAAGATAATTCGTGTGTGGAAGGTGATAATACAGAAACAAATGTTGGTAGAGCACAGCATCATGATTAAACACAGTTTCGCTACTAAATGAACAAACTTTGGAGCACACACGTTCTAGGAATTGGCTCTTGTGCTCCCAGAGTTCATAATGGCATACAAAAGTTTGTAGTAATGCACTCATCATATTAGAAATATTTTTACATTTACACAAAGTAACTAGATTACTAAATAATTGAATATAAAAATCATTTCAGCATAGCAGTAAATTCTTTCTCTTTTTACTGCCTGACATCATTTGGAGTTTAGAAGTGTCTTTTTGAAATATTTCTTTGTGATGCAACCAAACCATCCTATAATGGTAACATGCTTTCTGTAAACAAGTTCTCTAAATTTTGGTTGTATTTTGTTTAGAATCAGCTTGAAATCTTTAATCAAAGCAGTCAACACATGGAGCACCAAAAAAACCTTCAAATTTTGAGGCTTTTCACAAATTGAAATGATTGGAAATAAAGCTTACAAATATGAGGGCATTGAAATTGATCCCTACAAAAGCAAAAAGGAACTGAATATATTAGGCGATGAGAGCTCACTCTTTATGCAAGATTTGATTGTGAAACTCTATAACTGTGTTTTAGAATATTTTAATTTGTGGGGAGCATATTTTGATACAGCCCCTTTTGTTATTGGAAAAAATTCATATTTTATACAGAAGTGAAAAATTGAGAAGGCTTATAATTTTATAGTCTCAAAATTTGTACAATAATCAAAAAAATTATAAATGGAGATGAGTATATTAGAGACTTTTGTCTTACAAAAGTATTTTAAAACAAAGATGATTTGAATGAAGGGGAAAAGACAATAGTCTAAAAAAAAAATTAGCTCAAATAGTTAACAGTATATTATCTCCCGACACTGCCAGAAAAATAAGAAAGAGAGAGAGAGAGAGAGAATTGAGAACGTCCTCAATTAACAGAATTTACCCTGAGCTTACCATGTATCCCAGCACCAGTAGAGGGAGGGTATTCTTTATTTAAAATACTGTGTTTTACAAGGAAGAGTAAATAAAGTGTCACATTTTCAAATTTTAAGTCATAAAATGAAACACTGAAGAAGATTGCAGGCAGCTTTATGGAAAAAAATTCCGGATAATAAAACCACATTAGAAAAAATACATTCTTTAGAAAAATAATGGGGAGAGATATGATAAAGGACCTCTTTCAAATTTGTGAACATACGCCAAGAATAATTATTTTGTTTATATTGTTTTTATTGTTCAGAAAAGTCAATATAGTGAGAATTAAATTATTTTCATTACTACATATATAATTAATATTTCATTTCTAGAGAGAATTTTATTTTTGATTTTTGATGGCTATTGTAAAAAATTTTTAGAGATCCCACAGATTTGCTAAAATCAATTAGTTAACAAATACTTACTTCAAAATGATATAATTTTACCCATCAAATTATTATACCCATTCACCTTAAAGGGTGAATTTTATAGTCTATAAATTATGCTTCAATAATCTGATTTTTTTTAATTACATAATTTATTTATTCTTAGCACACCCCTCCCTCTTCACTCTCTAAAGTGTCCTAGCTTGGATAGTAAATTATATGTTCATCTGTTCATAACAAAAATCTTAAAAGAGTTGCCTAAACTTCCTGCCCACACCTCCCCATGTCCCATTCACTCTTCAATTCACTTCAGTTGGATTTTTCAACTCCGTCACTCCAACGAAGGCATTTTTTTCAAGACACCGTTGATAAACATTTTGCCAAGTTAGTGTTCTATTGTCATTTTACTTAACTTCTCTCCAGGATTCAACACGGTTGACCAATTCCATCTTCAAATATTGTCTTCTATTGGCTTCCATGACAACACATGATTCTGGTTTTCCTCTCAATGCACTGCCCATTTCTTTCTACTGTCTTTTGTTTGCTCCTCTTCCTGGACTCTAAATCTTGGAAAGACCCAAAACTCTGTCCTCTATTGCCATTCGTTCCCTAGATGACCACATCCTGGCCCATGGCTTAAAACACCAGCTATATGTTGATGACGAGCAAACATGTCCCTGGTCCAGATTTCCCCTTGAGCTCCAGATTTGCATATCTAACTCCCTACTGTTAACTCCCTAGTAACTCCCTACCTCTCCAACAGAGCCTTCTTATTGCAATAATAATAAAACACAAACACAAAATTATTGACTAACAAGACCCTGCATGATCTGTCCATGCTTCTACCTCTCTGACCTCATCTTTTATGTTTACCTTTCTCCCTCTCACTCTGATTGCTCTATCCATCCTGGCCTTCTTCCCTTTCCTTGAGCCTATCAAGTTCATTTCTACCACAGGGCCTTTATGAATGCTACTCCCTCTTACTGGATCTCTTTGAATGGCTGGCTTCTTCTCATGATCCAAGTCTCAGCTCAGTTCTCCTCCTCAGAAAGGCTTTCTCCAACCACGTAAAGTAGCCTACCCACTTCCCACCCAGCCAAAATCCCTCTGACAGTGGGATGAATCCGGAACAGTCCCCCCCTCCCTGCTCAAATATGTTCAAGTCCTAACCCCTGCAAACTGTGAAGATGACCTTAATTGGATAAAAGTTCTTTGCAGATGTAATTAAGGATCTCAAGATGAGATCATCCTGGACTTAGGGTTGGCGCTAAATCCAATGGAAGGTATTTTTCCTTATAAGAAGAGAAAACACAGAAACACAGAGAAAAGATAATGGGAAGATGGAGGCAGAAATAGTAGTAATCTTCCTACAAGCCAAGGAATGCCAAGAGTTGCCAACAACCATCAGATGCTAAAAGAGAAGCATGAAACCCATATTCCCTCAGAGCCTCCAGAAGGACCAAAATTTTGATTTTACATTTCTCTCCTCTAAAACTGTGAGAGAATACGTTTTTGTTGTTTTTAAGCCTCCCAATTTGTGTATTTTGTTACAGCAGCCCTAGAAAACTAATACATCCCCCTAAGATAATCCTGCCTTATTCCCTTTGCAGACCTTCTCAGTATTCGGTGTCATACATTTGATTACTTTCATACTTGTTTATTTTCTGCCCCCCACACACGTAGGCTCCATGAAGAAGCTTATTTGTCGTATTTATCACTGGATATTCATACCTAACTCAGAGCTGAATCTACACGCAGTAGAAACTCAGTAAATACTTGTCAAATGAATGAATGTTGATTCAACAGTTACCTCTTCTTGAAACAATTACAGGTCTTTCTCCTTGATGTGACTTAAGCTCTTTGTTAGATGAACATCGTGTCTGTTTTATTCACCACCTTACCCACACTCCCACCACAACAAATTAATATAAGACCCTCGGTACACATGCCTTAAATATGTTTGGGACATCCGATGTGTCTTAAGCATTGTCATATACAATGCTCTAAATACAGTTATCTCATTTACTTCTCAGAATAATACCTCAATTTACATACTATTGTCTTCATTATATAAATGAAGAACGTGAAGTTAAGAACAGTTAAGTAAATTGGGAAGATCACCAAGTTAATAAGTGATGGAATCAGGATTTAAACCGAAGACTCTCTGATCTCACATGCCAAGCCTGTCCCACTAACTTAGCCTTCTTAGCAATAACAATTCCTGTGCAAAATAAAAATAAAATATTAAAAATTAAATTAATATGTTAAAGATTTAACATTTTTTTAAAATTTGTGTTTAATTTTATTTTTTTAATTAATTTTTATTGGAGTATAGTTTCTTTACAATGTTGTGTTAGTTTCTACTGTACAGCAAAATGAATCAGCCATACATATACATATATCCCCTCCCTTTTGGACTTCCTTCCCATTCAGGTCACCACAGTGCATTAAGTAGAGTTCCCCGTGCTATACAGTATGTTCTCATTAGTTATCTATTTTATATACAGTATCAATAGTGTATATGTATCAATTCCAATCTCCTAATTCCTCCCACCTCCCTCCTTTCCCCCTTGGTGTCCATACATTTGTTCTCTATGTCTGTGTCTCTATTTCTGCTTTGCAAATAGGATCATCTATACCATTTTTCCAGATTCCACATATATGCGTTAATATACGATATTTGTTTTTCTCTTTCTGACTTACTTCACTCTGCATGACAGTCTTTAGGTCCATCCATGTCTCTACAAATGACCCAATTTCGTTCCTTTTCATGGCTGAGTAATATTCCATTGTACATACGTACCACATCTTCTTTATCCATTCCTCGGCTGATGGGCATTTAAGTTACTTCCATTTTAAAATTACCTCCCTCACTCAACTCCAAATGCCCAATATTCCACAAAGAGACCATTCTTTCTCTGTCTTAAAACAAGCAGAAGCTTTTTCAGTATCACTGATGAACATTCCTACTAAATTACATCTGTCATCTACACGTCAGAAGAGCAGATTTGTTAGGTAGAAGAAGAACAGAACTTTGGGAGGCTGGATTGGTTATTAGCTCAGTGGTTTTCAAAGCCCTGTGTGTAGAAGATCATGGGGGTGGTGGTGGGAAAATGCAGTTAAAAATGCAGATTCCTGGGCTGCACTCACAGATACTCTGATTCAGTAGGACCAGCTTGGCACCGAGGAATCTGCTTCCTTAACAATCAGTGGCATGGGTACTACTCAAAGAGGAGCCATGTGAGCAATATCGAAAAAGAAAAGGGGTACAGCAAAGAGAAGGCCAGAGATGCCAAAGTCAACCTCCTCCAGCTTCCCAGCTGTGCCAAAGCCTGGCCCTGGTGGGGAGGCATAATTAGTGTGGGTAAAAGGATTTTGTATCTTTGGGTGGAAAATCATCTAAGCATGCCAAATATCAATATTGTCTTTCATCTGAGCTTCTCTGTTCACTTTCTCCTGCCACACCTTTCAAACTGTGGTGAAGGGAACAATAATAAGCCCGTGTTATTTGGTTCCATCAGAGCTCTTTCTTATAAATCTCCTCAAAATCGTATTTATTGTCATACAAATTTAAATGTATTACAGGATGTGAGTGGAAAAAGCAGTGGTAGATATTTACTCTTTGGCCTTTCTTCATGATTGTCTTTTTTTTTTTTTTAACCCCAAAAATACATGTAAGATGGCAAATTTCTGCTAAGTAACTTAAAGTGCTTCACGTTTGGATCTAACTCTCAACATTAAATTCCATAAGAGTTCCAGGTGGAAGTTGGAAATATTTTCATTAGCATGACATCTTCATTTCATAAGTAACCAAGGTGAATCAGAAAAGGAAGAGATTAAGCTTGTCTCTGTAACCAGGACAATCCCTTTATTTATCAAAAACAAGTGATGAAACAAGATAGAAGGGGAGTGAGGCAAAGGACTAAATCCTGATTATGCCTCTAACTGGTTGTTGGCCTCAAAATCCACTTGTACTCTGAACTTCCCTCTTGTGTGAAATGGCAGTTGGATCAGATGAATACTAACAAACTAACCTGGATAAGTCTGTGTGATCAAATCATCCCCTTAAAGGAAATTCAACAATACACAGTGAAATAGAAACGCAGCCAATTCTTTTTTTTTTTTTATTGAGGTATAGTTGATTTACAATGTTGTGTTAATTTCTGCTGTACAGCAAAGTGATTCAATTATACACATACATATGTTCTTTTTTATGTTCTTTTCCATTATGGTTTATCCCAGGATATTGGCTATAGTTCCCTGTGCTATACAGTAGGACCTTGTTGTTTATCCATTCTATGCAATAGTTTACATCGGCTAACCCCAAATTCCCAGTCCTTCCCTCTTTTTGATTATCTCCTCTGAGAGGGAAGTATTTCTTCAAACCATCCAAAAGCTATGTCTACCTGCCTTTCAGTTTAATAAGGGTTAATGAAACTACGATCGACAAATCCAATACAGAAAGATCTGAGAACCTGCTCAATCTTTCCATCATTCAAAACATTAGGCTGGGCTCTACCGTTTTCTTTTTATAGCTCATAACTAATCAGGAGGAAAGCAGGTAGAGAAATAAGCGACCCTTTAGCTTTGGAAAATCTTTCCTGTTAGCTGAATTGAGAGTAGAGAGCCTCAAGCCTCTTTTTAATTTTCTACTGGATTAGATTGAGCTAACAGATAATCAAGCAAGAAATGGACAAGTACAGTATTTATGGAGCAGCTACAAAGCGACTAGAATTGAAATAAGCACCCTGGGGAATTCCAAAGAATAACATACAGTGTGCCCCAGCCTCATAGAATTTATACTTTATTCGCTGAGGGAAAACACTGACACACCTAAGATCTACAAAGAAAACTTGTTATATATATAATTTTCGACACAAATAAGAACATTTCTGGATGGAGGAAAGGAAATAATCTCCATAAAGAGAATCTGCCTCTGCAAGCTATATGGTGAACTGAGATAAAAGACGTAACTAAAACCTCCAAACTGAGTGCACTGACCACCTCTCGCCTCCAAGGTCACACTACTTGAAAGCTAGGTCAAGCTACCCTTGATAGGAAGACAGTATAATGCTATTCAAGATTAAATTTCAGAGGCAGCTCAGAAGAACGTTTTTAAAAATCTGATTTCCAAGTTTCCATGGGGAGTCAACTTTTTAAGAAGAATCCTTTAACATGTTTTGGAAATCTTTTGTAACCTCTAAAGAAATGTTTTTTTAATTGGACTGGACAAGGCATAACGATTATTAATGGCAGTTTTGCATCGTGCCGGAAAATTAGTTAGGAAAATGGACAATTCCTATGGGGTTTGTGTTCTTAGAGATTTTTTTTTTCCATAAACAAAAGAGAAGGTCCTTATAATGGAAAACTAGTTCCAAGATATACAACTTAAGCGAAATATGGGAAAGGAATTATTTTTCTCCAAAATACTTTCCTTCCTTCTTGTTCTAAATGGTTATTGCAGTGTTTTGTTTTGTTTTTTTTTCTGATAGAACAATAGCTCTTATTTCCACAAAATAAATGGTGTAAGCAGTCAAAAAAATATTTCCCTAATGGAAGACAGATAAAAGAGAGAGAGAGACAGAGAGAGAGAGAGAGAACCCACTCTACAAAAAAAACAAAGAAAATCTCCAGCACTGTGGTTTGTATTCAAATGGAAGAAAATAAAATGAGCTTTTAACATAATGATTTTACTGTTTAGTGTACAATCTCCATTTTCACATTTTGAAACATGTGCCAAACAACTCAGAGGTATGGGAGGATGCGTGAAGAAGACCAGAGTACCTCTTGGCATCCCAGCAAACTGAGCCACAGAAACAGAAGATTATGAAATAAAAAAATTGTTCCTCAAGTGGGAAGGGGTGTCTCTTTGTCCCTTGAACACCAAGACTTCTATTTGAGTTTTGTTTTCAACTAGATGATCAGAACGTCTAATTGTAGATTTCGCTGTAGGTAAAATGGTGAAATAATAGGTCATAGTTCTATGTAGTGAGCGCCTACTGTATACCAGGCACTTTGCACACTATACACTTCAGTATATAGTAGAAACTGAGGCTAAATAATTAACCTGTGATCACGCAATTTATAAATGGATGCAAGATTTGAATTCAGTTATTTTTGGCTCAGAAGCCTTCATTCATCCTCCCCTTCCTCACCACCATCACCTCTCTGCCACCCCAAAATGTGCCACTTGGCATTTTGGTTATTTTGAGTTAAAGGCACTAGAGAAACAGCAGATGAGGAAGGGTTCTCTGACCTCCCTGTCTCTACCTAAAAGCAAGTGATAAGATTTCCTATGAGAAAGGTATCTTTATTGCTCCAGGAAGAAGAACATTCTTATTGTTCAGACTGGGAGTCGATGCCAAAATGCACTTGTACAAACCAACCTACTAAAATAACCCTTATCGGGAATTCCCTGGCAGTCCAGTAGCTAGGACACCGTGCTTTCACTGCCAAGGGCCTGGGTTCAATCCCTGGTCAGGGAACTAAGATCTCACAAGCCGTGTGTCTCGGGAAAAAAAAAAATTTTTTTAAGTAAAATAAAATAACCCTTCTCTTCTGTTAGTTTACCCTATATATTTCTTAATCACTGTCCCACAATTTATGGCCCCTAGCCCAAGCCCCTTTGTCTTGTTGCATCCACACAATTTGTCATTCTTTGTTTTAAAAAGTATATAAGCTTTGGGGCTTAATGGCTTCTTTGGGTCTTCATTTTCCTTTTGAAGACTCTTGTGTCAACATAAACATATTGAATAAAATTTGCATGTTTTTTTTCATGTTAGTCAGTCTTATGTTAGCTTAATTCTCAAGCCCCGCCATAGAACATAAGAGGGTAGAAGGAAGTTTTTCCTTCCCTACACCATCTACCCAGTGATCTCATACTTCTTTCTCTAGGGTTTTCCTGTCGTGGAGGAAATAAAAGCAATTCACATAACTTGTTAATGATTTAATGTGTTATCGGCCCAAGAACCATACAGGAGAGAATAATATTTAAACGTGGGTCCCCAGTGGCAACCTTTCAAAGCATCTGGAGAGGAAGGATGTTTTCAGGTTCAGGTGAAACTTGGTCACACCTTTCAAACCTCCCCACATAGGGCCACCATGTTGCACAACTCCGGGCTCAGGTACATGGGAATCTAAGAGAATCGTGGCCCGCAGAGTTACATAGGGCACTGCCGACATGGCTGTGTGGCCTTGGGGGACCAGACCCCATGTAATTGTCAATGGTCAGCAACTAAGGAGGCCTTATTGATTATCTCCATCCAGCATCTGTTTATTTTACAGAAAAGAAAACTGAACCCTAAGAGGTTAAGTAGCTGCCCTACTAATATGAAAGTTAGAATTAGGGAGAGGGCAGAAGTGGTGGGAGGGTGGGGGAATGGGGGATAGGTGCAGGGGGAGGGAAAGGAAACCAGTGGATGAAAGAGACAAGTTTGCTGGACTTCCAACTGAGTCCCACAGTTGACGCTTGAAAAATATTAACTCATCAACTCTCCCCACCCCAACTTTGTAATTAATTTGGCAACTCAAAAAGATAAGGATTGACCCAGTAAGTCAAATGAAGTCTATCTCAAAGACGTGGAACAAAATCATAATGCAGGTACAAGTTTTCCTTCTCAGAAAGAGGTCATGGATATTTCAACCCCAAACCCACCAGCTCTAAAATCGAAGCTTCATGGGTCCAATGATTCCTCTGGATTAGGGAAGATTCGTAACTTTTGGAAGGAAAGTGAGCAGTTTTGGAAATTCCGTTCAGTCTCCTAGTTACAAAGTTCTAGTTAGCAAGCTCGAGCTTTGCTTTGGCGGCTTTCAAACTGTGATTGGCTGGGTTTCCAGGGAATTACTTCAAGAATTCTAGAAAACACATGATTTGCTGATTACCAGAATACCCACCTCAGGACAGAGAGGATCAATCACCAGGAGAGCTGACATAATGGAAAAGGACTTGGGAGCTGGTTGCCCTACCTGCTTATCATTAATTTCTTGGGCTCCTCCACCCAAACAATGACCCAAATCTAAGAGTTTCCTTGTAAGTAGGGTTCCACTGTTTTAGAAAAAAGTTTGTTGAATATCAAGTTATGTGGAGAGTTCTGTAGCCCCCCAAAGCTACAGAAATCTCCCTGAGAGAAGTTTCAGCGTTGGAGATGTTTCTGTTTAGTGGACTGCTCAGGACAGCAATTACAGTCATCATGGCTGTGAATACCCAATCTAAAACTGCTGTGCATATTTACAATAGCCAAGACATGGAAGCAAACTAAGTGTCCATCAACAGATGAATGGATAAAGATGTGGCATATATACGCAATGGAATATTACTCAGCCATTAAAAAAAGAATGAAATAATGTCATTTGCAGCAACATGGATGGACCTAGAGATTATCATACTAAGTGAAGTAAGCCAGAGAAAGACAAATATCATATGATATCGTTTATATGTAGAATCTAAAAAAAGGATACAAATGAACTTATTTACAAAACAGAAATAGACCCACAGACATAGAAAACAAACTTATGGTTACCAAAGGGGAGGGGAGGAGAGGGATACATTAGGAGTTTGGGATAAAAACACACACACTACTACATCTAAAATAGATAACCAACAAGGACTTACTGTATAGCACAGGGAAGTATAGTCAGTATCTTGTAATACCCTATAATGGAAGAGAAAGTAAAAAAAGAATATATATATATATATATGTATGTATGTGTAACTGAATCACTTTGCTGTACACCTGAAACTAACACAACATTGTAAATCAACTATATTTCAATTAAAAATTTTTAAATGTAAAATAGAATTGCTGTGCAAAACATGGACAATTGAGGAATAGGCATTTCATCAAAACAAGGTTATTCTGTTAAGGAATGAAACAGATGCTGGTGTGAGCACTGCTAAGTGCAAAGCTTACTAGCTGAAGCTGAGGGAACTAGATTTAGATGAAAGATCTGCATTTCATTTTGAAATCATTATCATTTTCCTGGGGATCCATTGACTAATATTCTTCCCTCCACAGCACGGAGTCATGGAAGGTCCTTCTTGCTGATTGGACTCTAGAACCACTTTTAATCCTCTTTGTTATGCTTTGTCTATGGGATATCAGCACCAACTTTCTCACTGAAAGAAAAAAGGCAAGAATGAACAAGACTTTAGAAAGCTAGAAAGATGTTCTATCTCTCCACCTTAAAAAGTGGCATATAGGAGCCGGCACGTTCTACTCAAGCATTTCTCAACAATGGGTCGCAATTCCTTGGGGATTGGAAAAAGATTTCAAGAGCGTGTTCCAACTGAGATTTTCAGGAAGCTTCCGTCTTTGTCCTGGGCACCAGCACTGCCTGAAAGAACAGTATGAAGAGTGGCAAGAAAAGGTGCCCATGGAAAGTGTGTGTGTTCAACCAGAAAGGGAAATTACAAGACCAGAGAAGTGTCCACCCTTCCACTCAGCTCCACACACCCTGTTGCCACAAAACTATTGTGTTGGGAAAGTTTGATTACCACCACAGCCTGACTTCTGCCTGGTCCTTTAAGTCTACGCTTATGAGGTGGACATAGAGAGTTGACAGAATCTATAAGGTCAGAAATGTTTGCCTGCACTGGAAAGAAATTTGAGGTAAACCTCATGAAGTCTCCCCCCCAGCACACTTGACCAGCACCAAGGATAACAGTGGTATAGTTGCACCGATGACCACTCCACCCTGGACACTCCCATAAAGGAAGAAGCCATCTTAGAACGTAGAAAGTACCACTATCATCTGTGACATTTCTAGAAAAAAGAAAACCTTCTAGAGGCAGTACAGTTTGTTGCTGAGCTATTAAAAGATTTCAAATTCTTCACACAAGTCCTGCTGAGAATACCTGCCCCTCCATTTGAATATAGTGCCCTAGTATTAGACAATCTCTTCTTATAATTTTGAAACTGAATCCATCCTCCTTTCAATTTTGTTATAGGAAAGATTTCTCTAGTTAACGTTTTTCAATTCGACAGTCATTTATTGAGACCCACAATGTGTCGGCACATAGGGAATATGTCACCTGCTCCAGAAGGGAAACTAAAGTTGTCAATAAACACACTGAAATGTGTGAGAAGTGTTATGAGGAAAGTAAAGCTAGGATGTTAAAGGTGAGGTGGGGACACAGCTGCTGAGCGGATTTTTTAAACCAGTTTTCTAAGTAAAATTCCTTTCCTAAAAGAATTCTCTTTTAGCTATTTGATATCAGTTACTAATGGAATTCCTGACTAGGATTCTGATTTCCTACATAAGCCCCCTCATTTACTTCTAAATTATAAATCAGTACATCATTCAGTCATTCAACAGTTACTTGAGCACCTACACGTGTGCAGGTAAAGAAGAATCTTTTGATTTCTAGATCATGAATCAATGGTTTAATGAGCCTCAAGCTATCCAGAAAATATCAATCCTTGAGCAGAAATATCGGAGTCTTTTGCTTGTTATTCTTTGCTTAGCTCTCTGGAAAGAATTTGACAAGAGTCCGGGTGAGACATCTAAAATAAAAATAAAAACCACCTTACCGATCCAGGGAACTTTTTACATCAGCATATCAAATTATATCCAAATAGCCAATATGAAAATTGCTCTCCAGATTTCATAGCATAATCAAACAATAACAAGATAAAAAAAAGGTCCTTCCAAATATGATCTAGGTAAGATAACCAGCAATGTTTATCTTTCCCTGAGCTATTGTGATGATTAATAAGATAATGTTCACAAAGGACTTCGAAGGAGTAATGTAATGTACTTTGAAGCATTATCATTTTTTTATTAATGAGTTTTGATTCTGACAACTGCCAATTGCACTACAGCCATGGTAAACTCTTGCTCATCTCCACAGAGGAAGGGACACATGATCCAAGGGAGCAAATAGCGTATGGTGGCAGCTAATATTTGCTCCAGGAAAAAGCCAAGTCCTGCTGGAGACAGAAGCTACCAGGTAAAGCAACTAGAAAACAATCGGGAGGGACAGGTTAAGATGTTAGGATGGGACCAAAGCTAGTATAGAAAGAAACACTCCAAATGTACAGAGAGAAAATTTAAAGAGATAACTTAGAGTTCCCACACCAAGGCAAAGTTAATTGTATTGCATTCATTCGTTCACTTGTACTCATACCAAATATTAATTACCTCTATGTACCAGGTGATGTTCTAAGTGCTCAGGATATAAAAACAAATAAAACAGCCCCTGTTTTCAAGGGGCTTACACTTTATTGGGGGGCAGAGAGGAGAGGAAGTAGAGAAGCATATAGACAAATAGTTACTATTGAATTATAGACTATATGAAAGAAATCCATAGGGGACACAGAGAGGGGACACAGAGGAAGAAGAGCTCCCAGTACTTCCCTTCCCATACAAGGAAGGGAAGTACTGGGAGAAACTCAAGAAAGATTGTGTATTAAAAGAACAGAGGGAGGAAAGGCATTTCAAGTAAAGGGAACATTGGTCATAGAGATCGCCTGTGAACAGTGTCCCCTAGAGTCTTACCAGTGACCACTCCAAACTCAGTGACCCTGGTTATGAGTAGAGGTTTAAGGGGCCCAAAGTGGAAAGCAAAGTTTGGTCAGAAGTTAAGGACCAGCTCTAGGAATTACGATTTATCCTAAAGGCATTGAGAACCCTCTAAAATTTTTTTAAGCAGGTAAGTAACATAGTCATATTTGTGGTTTGGGGGAGATTTCTGGAGTATCAGCATGAAATGTAGATTGGAGAGAAGGTCTGGATGGAGAGCTTGTAATTGTCCTTGTGAACAATTCCAAGGGATGAAGAGGAAGGGAAAAATTTACATGTGAAGGAGGTAACATCAGACTTGGATATTGATAAGAGGAGAAGTGGGGGGAAGGAAGTATGAAAGTCATCCCCAGGGTCATGACTTGGGTGGCAGAGTCAGGAACCAAAAGAGGAAAAGGGAAGAAGAGAAAAGCCAGGGGGCACAAAGCTCACGTATTCCTTCTCTTGGTCACCAGCCTCACCACTCATCCTGCCCCCAAGATACCTGTGCACCTCAAATTACTCTTGTGAGACAGGAAGAGAAGAAATGCCAGATAGAACAGGGGCTCCAGAAGTAATTCTCTCCCCTAACTCTCTCTGGGGTTTATTGCATCCTAATGCTGCCTGGGACATGCATTCAAAGGGTTAAGGTGGTTAAAGTTGTTTTAGAGACAAATTTCAAACAATGTTTCTGTCACTCCCCTTTCAGATTCCTTAATGGCACCTAAATGAAAATAAAGGTTCAAATTAAGTTCAGAAAACTTTAAAGCACTTTTTAATGGTGGAACTTCAGCATTAAGGGTTTCTTTATTTCTTACTTTGTTTCATGTGTTAAATATTAACTGGAATTTTGTAAGAATTCAAAGTTTCAACAAGTAGTTTTTATACTTGCCAATTAAAAATGTGTCTACAGTAATAAATATCTCATACATCCTCCAAATGACAAATATATTTCCATGGCATAGACTTTAGAACATGAAGTAATATCCTAATATAATTAATGTGCCATAATTATATAAATATTCTACTTTTAAGCAAGTCATAGGTCTACACTTAGAAATTTTTTTAACCAAAAATTTGTAGTGTCATTATATAAGAATTTGTCATATCATTTCTATTTTTTAAAAATAGCATTTTCAGGGAACTCACAATGTGATTTGCTAAAATTTGTTTTAGTATTTTCTAAAGTAAAAAAAAAAGATGTGAGGAAATCATAGTAAACTTAAAACTGACAAGTTCTATTGTGTTAAAATATGATTTAAAATGTTTAGGACAAATTTTAAAGTTGTGTAAGAAGCGGGAGGCAAGTTGCAAAATGCTAAAAGAGGTAAGCCAGTAAACTTCAAATAAAATAAAATATGTAGCACAGCTACTCTGTGAATACCCTGAATCCTCCATAAATGTTAGCTTCTTACCTATCTTCCCTACCCATCTAGATATGCAAATATGTTGACTAGTTAATGAGATAGGAGAATGGCCAATGACACGCCCACAAGAGCCAAGCATCTTAGAATAAGACCACCATGGGCAACTGAGCTTCTCCTTAATTTTTCCTCATGTACAGTTTTGCAATAGAGTAAAAAGACAAAGGGTTTCAAGCCTGTGAAAAGAAAATTTTCCTCTTCTTGAAAAAAGAGATACAGGAAAAAAAGAGAGAGGAGGAGACACAAGAGACAGAGTTAAAGATATCCTCACTCAGATAATATTAAGAAAGTTAGAGAAGCAATGAATGCCTTCTCTAATAAGCTCTGTGCTCTTAATTAAAATGCTTAACAACCAAAGCAAAAACATTATACAGTCTCTAAGAAAGAACAGCCTAATAAGTTTCTGCTTTAGGAAAAAATTCAAGGCAGTTGAAGGATGTTTTCTATTTAGCCCAGGTTAGAAAGAAGGCATTAAACAGTCATTGAAAATAGTATAGTGACAAAGGTATCAATCCATATCAAAGTTGGTTATGTCTTATTGGTTTCATAAACAGTCTCACATCATTAGGGGTATACATGTAAAGCATTATTTCCTCTACTCTGTTGGCTGCTGTATTAGTTTCCTAGGGCGGCTATCACAAAGTACCACAAACTGGATTGGCTTAACACCACGAAATTTATTCTCTCACATTTCTGGAGGCTAGAAGTCCAAAATCAAGGTGTCAGCAGGGCTATGTTCCCTCTGAGACTCTGGATAGAAACTTTCCTTGTCTCTTACTAGCTTGTAATGGTGGCTGTCAATCCTTGACGTTTTTTTGCTTGCACCTAAGTCATTCCAGTCTCTGCCTCTGTCTTAACATGGCATTCCCCCTGTGTGTCTCCGGGTCCAATTTTCCCTCTTCTTGTAAGGATCCCAGCCATATTGGACCAGGGTTCACCTTAATTCAGTACGACTTTAAACTTAATTGCATCTGCAAAGACTCCATTTCCAAATAAGGTGACATTCACAAGTACTGAGGGTTAAGACTTAATTTTTTTGGGGGGGGGACACGATTCAACCCATAACAGCTGCCATTGCTATAATTTGTCAAATCTTCCTCTCCCGCTGAGTAGTAGTTCCCTTACAATATCTCAGCCTGATTCTAGGTTATCAGGTACTCATAACTATCAATACCATTTCATTTATGTTTGTAAGATTCAGTCCAGTTCATGTCATAAGATGCAATCCAAAGTTCAATTCTCCCGCCCGGTTAGAGTCTCTTCTGCAGCTTCCACAGTCTAGGGGTGAAGAATGTATTCTGCTTTCTCTCACACCCTCTCCTTTTCGCAGAGCTGACCCCTCTGGAGTTGGGTTAAAATGGAGGGAAAGGAAATGTCCACTGACTTCCCATATACTGCATATGACACCATGATGGTCTTGAGTGGTCAAGCCTATGAATGGGCTTTTTCCACATGGGCTCCAGGTGGGCATGAGGTGGCCATTCCCCTTGGTGGAGGATGGCCTCTCTTGAGATTGAGTTACACTTCTAGATGATGCTTGGTTGGCAAGAGTATTCATAGCCCCCAGCTGGCATGTCTCCTTGTTCAGTGCAACCTGGAATCCCATTCTCATCAACCTTCTACAGCACCCACCTCTAGGACAGTGAGGAAAGGAAAGATTCATTCTATGTATATCTTGGAAATAAGGAATTTGAAGTGGATAACCTTTGTCCCCTGAGGCGGACAAAGTGAGTTGTCTACATGATGCCTATTTCCCACTTCTTCCATAAAAGAACCCCAATTTTGTGTGATGTAGCAATGTAGTGAATGAAATACCTTTCTTCTCAGCCTTTCTGGTAGCTCAGGGTGCCATTTGACATAATTTTGGCCAGTGAGAAATAAACAAACATAAGGATTCTGAGATAGCTTTTGATGTCCCGATAAATGGAAGCACTTTTGCCTGGTGCTGCCCTTCGTTGTTTTCCTGCCTCAGAAGCAATCATGAAGAATCACAAAGTGCCAGCCCCCATGTCATACATCCATTGAATCAAAGCCGGTAGCAGCTTACCTACAGGAGCCTTATCATGTGAGGAAACTAAACTCTTATTTGTTTAATCCACTATTAGTTGGGTTCTCTGTGATTTGAAGTCAAAGTGTCCCTAGATTGATTTTACCAAGGCTGGTTTAGCAGATGTTCTTCTCCCCACTGGAATGATTCTGCCAGATCAAGAAGAGTTGTGTCTGCAAACACATGAACCAAGGACACAAATGATCAGTCTCCCTTCTTGCAAGTTGGAAAGTTGTCACATATAGTAAACCAAGAACCCTTCTGGTCCCTGAATTTCATTTTCATCTCCATATTCCCCTGTCAGTCTGACTCTCCAAACCTACCTTCAATGATGTTACCATATTTTCCTGAGATGTTTCATGACTGTTTTTGTTGCTTGTAGCTGTTTAATGATAATAATAATCCAGGTCCTCTTCTATCTTTATTATAGTGCAGGGTGCCAAAGAACACTCCCTTGGCCTGTCTGAACAGGAAATTAAATTGTATAGACAGGATGATCACATCCATATAAAAGGTCAAATTAAATGAGTTAACAAACAAAAACCATGGAAGAGAAATCTATAAGAATATTAAGTATAGTTATCATTGGGCAGTGGCATTTTTTTTTTGCTTCTCTGTTTTTCTTGAGTTATCTGTGTTGTTCATGCTTTTTCACAATGCACAGAAAGAAAATTAAAAAGTCTTTTTAAGCTAAGAAAATAATAATAATTAAAATTATAGAGATTTTCTTTACATCTCAACTATAAAGAGATACAAAATTTGTACATTGGTGCTACAAGTCTGAGAGAGAGTGTTCCACCATATGTTAGCAATTTACTGCCTAACACAATGGGGCTCCAATTGATTTTGTGGGATTCTGGGGGGGATCTGGGGGTCACAAAAGCACTTACAAAATTTCTTCCCGCACCCACTGAAGCTCTAATGCTGATTCCCAGCCATTCTAGGTTCTTCTGGAGTTAAATCTTATCTTCATCTTTCTTGATGATATCATAAAAAATCTTTGAAAGAGCATTTTTTGAAATTCATGTATTTCAAAACTTTCTGATTTGAAAAACAAGGAACCCGAAAGCGATATTGCATCCCCTGAATTTCCACCAGTCTATTTTAAAAGCGAGTTCTTCGAAAAGTGTTTTTCAAATTTTACTTCGTAAAAACACCACAGTGCTTCCATATTTTTATTTTAATTTATATTTGGAGATACATATTTATGAATAAAACTCACAAAATAGTACAAGAAAACTTTGAAGTGTAAGTCTGTCTTTCACTTCAGGTCCCCCAACCCACGTCCCAGAAGTATATTGTATCAATAGTTTGCTGTGAAATTTTTCATACAGATGAGTGCACACAGATATGTATCACTTTCATCTCTCATACACAAAAAGAGGATTTTATACACTACTGTTCTTTACCTTGCCCTGGTCGTTTAATGAAATATCTTGGAAATATTTCCAATCAATACCTACAAATATATTCACTCTTTTAATCAGCTACGTATTAAAGTATATGCATATTGTAAATTATTTTTAAATCCCCACAGTTTGGGACACTTAGAGAGTTTCTAATTTTTGTGAGTACCTACAGTGTTATAATTAAAACCAATTTACATATATATTTTTGTACATGTTTGGGAAAAGTCCCAAGAAATGTATTAAAACTGCCAAATTTCTCTCCAGAATTTCTACAAGTGTATGTTCTCATAAACAATACAAGTCAGTGCTGATTTCCCCATGTCCTTGCCAAACCTTGAGTTTCAACTTTTATCATATTTGCCAATCTGAGAAGTGAGAAATGAGATTTTATTCTTTTAAATTATATTTCTTTTAGATACTTTTAAACTATAATAAAAATGAATACACACTAAAAAATGCTAAATGTTAAATTTCAACACATTCAACATCTCCAACATGTTCATTTAACCTGCACAAACTTACAAATGAAGCTTTCCCTAACATTTTTGTGCATGTATTTGAACTTGGACAGGTACGTATCACTCATTTTACTGTTCATTTTTATAATTTGTACTTTCACATACCCATTCATGTACAAACATGGTTCCATAGCTGTTATGTTCCTGGATCAATCATGCTGCACAGGTGTTAGGGGTGTCACCCGTCATCCTCTGTGCTCATCTCGGCATCCTATTCCACGGTGTACCATGTCATGTAAACATCTTAGTACAAAAGGTTTTAGCTCCTATGGTAAGTTTGAATTGTGTTAATTTATCTGCCTTAGATTTATGATAGGCTTATACACTGCACACTGCTTCTATTACTTGCTTTATGAATTTGAGTTGCCTATGAGATTTTTCTTTCATTTTTTTAAATAGCATTCTTAGAGTTTGCGATAGTAAAAATATGAAAACAACCTTAAATCCATCAGTAGAGAACCAATTAAATTAATTTGATTTATCCACTAAATCTTTTATTATGTGACATTAAAAATAATAAGATCAATCTAAATAGGAGATAATAAATACATCTCTAACATCTATTGTTTAGTGATGAAGTACAGAACAGTTTTATAGTATTCTTCCATTTGTGTTTTTTAAGTCATATTTATATATATATACACATATATGTGTACACACATATATAACTTAAAAGCTTATATAAGATTGGAAGCTTATATAAGATTGTCAAAACAGTGGTTGGCTCTGATGAGGAAGATGGGGGCTAGGAAATAGAAATGGAAGAAAGACTTTCTTTTGTGTAGTTTTTTCCCCTATATATCTGTAATTAAAAAAAAAAATTCACTGTGTACAATTTTTAAAAACATATCTATGAATAATAAGTGGAGAAATAGGCCTCTGAGAAGCAAGCAGCTGTACACAAAGCCCATGCACTTGTAAGAGAGATAAGGTTATATTCAGATGTTCACCGCAAACATTATTACTTAAGATGGAGGATTAGAAACTATATAGATCTATAACATCCAGAAATAAGAACTGACAACACTAAGAAGAAACAGAAATTATACTTTAGAAACTAAGAGAACTACAAAAATATATCAGTACAGGATTGTTAACTCTATGCACATTGTTGTATAACAGATCTGTAGAACTTCATTTCGCATAACTGAATTCTAACCCACTGAACAGCAATGCACCATTTCTCCTTCTCCCAGCCCCTGACAATCACCATTCTACTTTCTGTTTCTAAGAACTTGATTACTTCTGATACCTCATATAAGTAAAATTGTGCAATATTTGTCTTTTTGCAATTTGCTAATTTCACTTAGTATAATGTCTTCAAGTTTCAGCCATGCTGTAGCATATGCCAGAATTTCCTTCTTTTTTAAGGCAGAAAAATATACCATTGGGTGCATCTATATATATATATATATATATGTATATATGCCACAATTTCTGTATCCATTCATCCATTGATGCATTGTTGGACATTTAGGTTGCTTCTATACCTTGTTTATTGTGAATAATGCTGCAATGAATATGGGTGTGCAAATATCTCTTTGAGATCCTGTTTTCAATTCTTTTGGATATATAACCATACGTAGGATTGCTAGATCATATGGTAACTCTATTTTTAATTTTTTTAGTAACCTCCATACATTTTCCATAAAAGCTGCACTGTTTTACAATCCCACCAACAAAGTGCAAGGGTTCCAATTTCTCCGCATCCTCATCAACACTTGGTATTTTCTGGTTTTTTGAGAGTGGCCATCCTAACAGGTGTGAGGTGATATCTCATTCTGGTTTGATTTGGATTTCCCTGATAATTAACGATGCTGAATATCTTTTCATATGCATATTGGCCATTTGTATATGTTCTCTGGATAAATGTCTATTCAAGTCTTTTGCCCATTTTTTAATTGGGTTATTTGTTTTGATTACTGATTGCAGTAGTTCTTCACACATTATGGATATTAACCCCTTATCCAATATAAGATAAGCAACTATTTTCTCCCATTTCATAAGTTGCCCTTTCATTCTGTTAATTGTTTTCTTTGCTAAACAGAAGTTTTTAAGTTTGATATAGTCTCATTCGTCTATTTTTATTTTTGTTGACTGTACTTTTGGTGTCATATCCAAGAAATCATTGCCCATTCCAACATCATGAATATTTTCTCTTATGTTTTTTGCTAGGAGTTTTATAGTTTCAGTACTTATGTTTAGGTCTTTCTTTAATCATTTTCAGTTAATTTCTTTATATGGTGTAAGATGAGTCCATCTGTATCCATTTGCATGGGGATATCCAGTTTTCCCAACACCATTCACCATTATGTAGTCCTGACACCCTTGTGGAAGATCATTTAACCATACATACTAGAGTTTATTTCTGGGTTTTCGATTCTATTCCGTTGGTCTCTATGTCTATCTTTTATTTTGTTTGTTTTTGTATTAAGTAAAGAAACAAATTTTATTTTCTGGAGGAATTCATTTTTTTTTTAACATATTTATTGGAGTATAATTGCTTTACAATGCTGTGTTAGTTTCTGCTGTATAACAAAGTGAATCAGCTATACGTATACATATGTCCCCATATCTCTTCCCTCTTGCATCTCCCTCCACCCCACCCTCCATATCCCACCCCTCTAGGTGGTCACAAAGCACAGAGCTGATCTCTATGTGCTATACGGCTGCTTCCCACTAGCTATCTATTTTACGTTTGGTAGTGTATGTATGTCCATACCACTCTCTCACTTCGTCCCAGCTTACCCTTCCCAATCCCTGTGTCCTCAAGTCCATTCTCTACGTCTGCGTCTTTATTCCTGTCCTGCCTCTAAGCTCTTTAGAACCTTTTTTTTTTTTTTTTTTAGATTCCATATATATGTGTTAGCATACGGTATTTGTATTTCTCTTTCTGACTTACTTCACTCTGTATGACAGACTCTAGGTCCATCCACCTCACTACAAATAACTCAATTTCATTTCTTTTTATGGCTGAGTAATATTCCATTGTATATATGTGCCACATCTTCTTTATCCATTCATCTGTCGGTAGACACTTAGGTTGTTTCTGTGTCTTGGCTATTGTAAATAGTGCTGCAATGAACATTGTGGTACATGACTATTTTTGAATTATGGTTTTCTCAGGGTATATGCCCAGTAGTAGGATTGTTGGCTCATATGGTAATTCTATTTTTACTTTTTTAAGGAACCTCCATACTGTTCTCCATAGTGGCTGTATCAATTTACATTCCCACCAACAGTGTATGAGGGTTCCCTTTTCCCCACACCTTCGCCAGCATTTATTGTTTGTAGATTTTCTGATGATGGCCATTCTGACAGGGGTGAGATGATATCGCATTGTAGTTTTGATTTGCATTTCTCTAATGATTAATGAGGTTGAGCATTCTTTCACGTGTTTGTTGGCAACCTGTATATCTTCTTTGGAGAAATGTCTATTTAGGTCTTTTGCCCATTTTTGGATTGGGTTGTTTGTTTTTTTGATATGGGGCTGCATGAGCTGCTTGTAAATTTTGGAATTAATCCTTTGTCAGTTGCTTCATTTGCAAATATTTTCTCCCATTCTGAGGGTTGTCTTTTTGTTTTCTTTATGTTTTCCTTTGCTGTGCAAAAGCTTTTAAGTTTCATTAGGTCCCATTTGTTTATTTTTGTTTTTACTTCCATTTCTCTAGGAAGTGGGTCAAAAAGGATCTTGCTGTGATTTATGTCATAGAGTGTTCTGCCTATGTTTTCCACTAAGGGTTTTATAGTGTCTGGCCTTACATTTAGGTCTGTAATCCATTTTGAGTTTATTCTTGTGTATGGTGTTAGGGAGTGTTCTAATTTCATTCTTTTACATGTTGTTGTCCAGTTTTCCCAGTACCACTTATTGAAGAGGCTGTCTTTTCTCCGCTGTATATTCTTGCCTCCTTTATCAAAGACAAGGTGAGCATACGTGTGTGTGTTTATCTCTGGGCTTTCTATCCTGTTCCATTGATCTGTATTTCTGTTTTTGTACCAGTACCATACTGTCTTGATTACTGTAGCTTTGTAGTATAGCCTGAAGTCAGGAAGCCTGATTCCTCCAGCTCCGTTTTTCTCTCTCAAGATTGCTTTGGCTATTCAGGATCTTTTGTATTTCCATACAAATTGTGAAATTTTTTGTTCTAGTTCTGTGAAAAATGCCATTGGTAGTTTGATAGGGATTGCATTCAATCTGTAGATTGCTTTGGGTAGTGTAGTCATTTTCAAAATGTTGATTCTTCCAATCCAAGAACATGGTGTATCTCTCCATCTGTTTGTATCATCTTTAATTTCTTTCATCCGTGTCTTATAGATTTCTGCTTACAGGTCTTTTGTCTCCTTAGGTAGGTCTATTCCTAGGTATTTTATTCTTTTTGTTGCAATGGTAACTGGGAGTGGTTCCTTAATTTCTCTTTCAGATTTTTCATCATTAGTGTATAGGAATGCAAGAGATTTCTGTGCATAATTTTGTATCCTGCTACTTTACCAAATTCATTGATTGGCTGTCGTAGTTTTCTGGTAGCATCCTTAGGATTCTCTATGTATAGTATCATGTCATCTGCAAACAGTGACAGCTTTACTTCTTCTTTTCTGATTTGGATTCCATTTATTTCTTTTTATTCTCTGATTGCTGTGGCTAAAACTTCCAAAACTACGTTGAATAATAACAGTGAGAGTGGGCAACCTTGTCTTGTTCCTGACCTTAGAGGAAATGGTTTCAGTTTTTCACCATTGAGGACGATGTTGCCCGTGGGTTTGTCATATATGGCCTTTAGTACATTGAGGTAAGTTCCCTCTATGCCTACTTTCTAGAGAGTTTTTACCATAAATCAGTGTTGAATTTTGTCAAAAGCTTTTTTTGCATCTATTGAGATGATCATATGGTTTTTCTCCTTCAATTTGTTAATATGGTGTATCACATTGATTGATTTGTGTATATTGAAGAATCCTTGCATTCCTGGGATAAACCCTACTTGATCATAGTGTATGATCCTTTTAATCTGCTGTTGGATTCTGTTTGCTAGTATTTTGTCGAGGATTTTTGCATCTATGTTCATCAGTGATATTGGCCTGTAGTTTTCTTTCTTTGTGACATCTTTGTCTGGTTTTGGTTTCAGGGTGATCGTGGCCTTGTACAATGAGTTTGGGAGTGTTCCTCACTCTGCTATATTTTGGAAGAGTTTGAGAAGGATAGGTGTTAGCTCTTCTCTAAATGTTTGATAGAATTCACCTATGAAGGCATCTGGTCCTGTGCTTTTGTGTGTTGGAAGATTTTTAATCACAGTTTCAATTTCATTCCTTGTGATTGGTCTGTTTATATTTTCTATTTCTTCCTGGTTCAGTCTTGGAAGGTTGTGCTTTCCTAACAATTTGTCCATTTCTTCCAGGTTGCCCATTTTATTGGCATATAGTTTCTTGTAGTAATCTCTCATGATCCTTTGTATTTGTGCAGTGTCAGTTGTTACTTCTCCTTTTTCATTTCTAATTCTGTTGATTTCAGTCTTCTCCCTTTTTTTCTTGATGAGTCTGGTTAATGGTTTATCAATTTTGTTTATCGTCTCAAAGAGCCAGCTTTTAGTTTTATTGATCTTTGCAATCGTTTCATTCATTTCTTTTTCATTTATTTCTGATCTGATCTTTATGATTTCTTTCCTTCTGCTGACTTTGGGGTTTTTTTGTTCTTCTTTCTCTAATTGCTTTAGGTGTAAGGTTACTTTGTTTATTTGAGATTTTTCTTGTTTCTTGAAGTAGGATTTTATTGCTGTAAACTTCCCTCTGCTTTTGCTGCATCCCATAGGTTTTGGGTCATCGTTTTTTCATTGTCATTTTTTTGTAGGTATTTTTTGATTTCCTCTTTGATTTCTTCAGTGATCTCTTGGTTATTTAGTAGTGTATTGTTTAGTCTCCATGTGTTTGTATTTTTTACAGTTTTTTTCCTTTAACTGATACCTAGTCTAAGAGCATTGTGGTCAGAAAAGATACTTGATATTATTTCAACTTTCTTAAATTTACCAAGGCTTGATTTGTGACTCAAGATACGATCTATCCTGGAGAATGTTCCATGATCACTTGAGAAGGATGTGTATTCTGTTGTTTTTGGATGGACTGTCCTATAAATATCAATCAAGTCGATCTTGTTTAATGTATCATTTAAAGCTTGTGTTTCCTTATTTATTTTCATTTTGGATGATCTGTCCATTGGTGATAGTGGGGTGTTAAAGTCCCCTATGATTGTGTTACTGTCAATTTCCCCTTTTATGGCTGTTAGTATTTACCTTATGTATTGAGGTGCTCCTATGTTGGGTGCATAAATATTTACAATTGTTATATCTTCTTCTTGGATTGATCCCTTGATCATTATGTAGTGTCCTTCTTTGTCTCTTGTAATAGTCTTTGTTTTAAAGTCTATTTTGTCTGATATGAGAATTGCTACTCCAGCTTTCTTTGATTTCCATTTGCATGGAATAACTTTTTCCATCCCCTCACTTTCAGTCTGTATGTGTCTCTAGGTCTGAAGTGGGTCTCTTGTATACAGCATATATACGGGTCTTGTTTTTGTATCCATTCAGCCAATCTATGTCTTTTGGTTGGAGCATTTAATCCATTTACATTTAAGGTAATTATCGATATGTATGTTCCTATTACCATTTTCTTAATTGTTTTGGGTTTGTTTTTGTAGGACTTTTCCTTCTCTTGTGTTTCCTGCCTCGAAAAGTTCCTTTAGCATTTTTTGTAGAGCTGGTTTGGCGGTGCTGAATTCTATTAGCTTTTTCTTGTCTTTAAAAGTTTTAATTTCTCTGTCGAATCTGAATGAAATTCTTGCGGGTAATCTTGGTTGTAGATTTTTCCCTTTCATCACTTTAAATATGTCCTGCCACTCCCTTCTGGCTTGCAGAGTTTTTGCTGAAAGATCAGTTGTTAACCTTATGGGGATTCCTTGTATGTTACTTGTTGCTTTCCCTAGCTGCTTTTAATATTTTTTCATTCTATTTAATTTTTTTAATTAATTAATTTATTTATTCATTTATTTTTGGCTGTGTTGGGTCTTCATTGCTGTGTGCAGGTTTTCTCTAGTTGCAGTGAGCAGGGGCTACTCTTCACTGCTGTGCACAGGGCTCTCATTGTGGTGGCTTCTCTTGTTTCAGAGCACAGGCTCTAGGCATGAGGGCTTCAGTAGTTGCAGCGTGTGGGCTCTAGGGTGCACGGGCTTCAGTAGTTGTGGCTCTCAGGCTCTAGAGTGCAGGCTCTGGAGTTGTGGCACATGGGCTTAGTTGCTCCTCCACGTGTGGGATCTTCCCGGACCAGGGATTGAACCCGAGTCCCCTGCATAGGCAGGCAGATTCTCAACAACTGTGCCACCAGGGAAGTCCCTGTATTTAATTTTTGATAGTTTGATTAATATGTGTCTTGGCATGTTCCTCCTTGGATTTATCCTGTTGGAACTCTCTGTACTTCCTGGGCTTTATTGACTATTTCCTTTCCCATATTAGGGAAGTTTTCAACTATAATCTCTTCAAATATTTTCTCAGTCCTTTCCTTTTTCTCTTCTTCTTCTGGGACCTCTATAATTTGAATGTTGGTACAGAAATTTTATCCCAGAGATCTCTGAGACTGTCCTCAATTCTTTTCATTCTTTTTTCTTTATTCTCCTGTGTGGTAGTTATTTCCACTATTTTATCTTCCAGGTCACTTATCCATTCTTCTGCCTCAGTTATTCTGCTATTGATTCCTTCTAGAGAATTTTTAATTTCATTTATTGTGTTGTTCATCATTGTTTGTTTGCTCTTTAGTTCTTCTAGGTCCTTGTTAAACATTTCTTGTATTTTCTCTATCCTATTTCCAAGATTTTGGATCATCTTTACTATCATTAATCTGAATTCTTTTTCAGGTAGACTGCCTATTTCCTCTTCATTTCTTTGGTCTGGTGGGTTTTTACTTTGCTCCTTCATCTGCTGCGTATTTCTCTGTCTTCTCATTTTGCTTAACTTACTGTGTTTGGGGTCTCCTTTTTGCAGGCTGCATGTTCGTAGTTCCTGTTGTTTTTGGTATCTGCCCCAGTGGCTAAGGTTGGTTCAGTGGGTTGTGTAGGCTTCCTGGTGGAGGGGACTTGTGCCTGTGTTCTGGTGTATGAGGCTGGATCTTGTCTTTCTGGTGGGCAGGGCCACGTCCGGTGGTGTGTTTTGGTGTGTCTGTGACTTAGTATGATTTTAGGCAGCCTCTCTGCTAATGGGTGTGTTTGTGTTCGTGTCTTGCTAGTTGTTTGGCATGGGATGTCCAGCACTGGATCTTTCTGGTCGTTGAGTGGAGCTGGGTCTTAACTTTGAGATGGAGATCTCTGGGAGAGCTCTTGCTGAATGATATTACGTGAGGCCGGGAGGTCTCTGGTGGTCCAATGTCCTGAACTTGGCTCTCCTACCTCAGAGGCTTAGGCCTGACACCCGGCCAGAGCACCAAGACCCTGTCAGCCACACAGCATAGCTTCCTTTTGTCTTTCTTTTCCTTGACAATGGTTTTATACCTCATACATACACCTAATATTCAGTCAGGTTTTGTTGATGGCCTGGAGAGAAACCACTGCAGTGATGAAGTTCGGAAATGGAAATGCTAAACTTTCACTTCACGATGGTATAAAAGACACACTCTTTCCCTCTCACGCCAAACCCCTTCACTAATCAAGGTCATCTGAAGACTTGCACGACCTCTAAGCAGCACATAACCTAACAATAAGATGTTTGCTCGCATTTTCCAGAAACTTGGAGTCCTCTATGTCTATCTTTATGCCAGTACCATACTGTTTTGATTACTACAGCTTTGTTACATGTTCTGAAATCAAGAACTGTGAGGCCTCCAGCTTTGTTTTTCTCTCTCAATATTGTCTTGGCTATTCCCAGTGCTTTGAGATTTTGAATTTTGGATTTTTTCCTATTTCTGCAAATAATGCCATTGGTAAGTGGTAAAAGTAGGCATCCTTGCCTTGTTCCTGACATTAGAGGAAAGCTTTCAGTTTTTCACCACTGAGGATAATGTTAGCATCACATGTGACCTTTATTCTATTGAGGTAATATCCTTCTATTCCTAGTTAGTTGAGTGTTTTATGATGAAAGAGTGCAGAATTTTATCAAATGCTTTCTCTGCAACAATTGAGATGATCATGTGATTTTGTCCTTCTTAATTCTTTTAATGTGGTGTACCACACTGATTCGTTTTCACATTGAACCATCCTTGCATCCTAGAGATAAATCCACTTGGTCATCATGATAATCATTTTAATGTGCTGTTGAATTTGGTTTCTAGTATTCTGAGAGGATTTTTGTATCAGTGTATTAGTTTGTAGGTTGCTTTCTTTGTTTTTTTTTTTTCTTGCAGTATCTTTGTCTGGAGTAGTCAAATGATTTTTAATATAAGGGAAAACATACTTCAGTCCATGATTGTATCAAGTTATTTTAAGAGTAATAGATGAAGTTTATAATGATGACCCTGAATTATCAAAAAGAGGTTAAACTATGTTCAACTGCCTCCTTGAGAAGTCAGGAAAGTGCATTATTGCCTCTAACAATAATGGTTAACTTTTTTAAGGTTCAGTATTTAAGGAATATTTGTCAATGACCTGAAAAGGTCTTTTTAATGTTAGATTAATAAGATATAGGTATCTGTGCTTCTCAACATCATAGGAGTTCCCCCCTACAACACAACTATTCTAGAAATCAAGAATGCCATGGAAACTAAGCTTATAGTGTGTGGTTTTAAGCCTAATTCATGTAAGATTGAGGAATCTACGGACTACAATACATCATCTTTCATTGTAGAAACAGTCACAGCTCCTAACCCAGTGTAGAGCAGTGGCAAAGCTGTCCAAGAAAACCTACCTGTTTTGATCCCTGTCCCTTTGAAGTGAAGAGTGATTTTATATATTTTTTAGAAAACATTAAACAGAAATTACCCATAAGTACTTCCCTCTAAAACTGCAAAATCAATTTTAGAATACAAAGAGAAGGAAGTTTGTTTGGCGTCTAAAATGAATTCTTTTTTTCCCTCTTCATTTAATATTTGTTTTGCTAATTCTTCTGTGTCTCTGTTGATGGTATTTACTGTTCAGTTGCTAATGTAGTTTTTGGTCTTTAAAGCTTTTAACCTTTCATCTTTGGTAATTCAAGTGGCTTTAAGAAATCTCTTTCACTTTCCTCATGTCCAACAATTGATCTTCAATCAAATTTTCTTTCAAATGGCCCAAACACTTTATTACCTATGGTGTACTCCAACTCAGAGAGGCCTTTCTGAACCGCATGTTTAGTGACCTTTTAAAACGTCCTGGTTGGTGTTATTTCTTTCATTCTTCTTCTTCTTCTAGTTAGTGTTTTCTTCCTTCCTTCCTTCCTTCCTTCCTCCCTCCCTCCCTCTCTCATGCCTCCCTCCCTCTCTTTCTCCCTCTCTCTCTTTCTTTCTTCTTCTCCTTCTGTTTGAGGGGGTGTTAAGAGTAAGAAGGGCAGGGGATGCTGGATGGATACTGAATGTGTTACAGTCGTTGGAAAAAGACAGATCTCCTTAAGTCATATTCTTTGTTTTTTCTTTGGTTGGTTGATTGCTTTTTAAAGAATTCATTCACATCTAATTTTGAAAGCTTGAGATGCCTGGGTTTTTTATTCATATTTCTGAATCACCAAGGTAATCTTTGCTACAAATCATGGTAGAAATTTTAACTGTGAAGTTATTTCCCGTCATGGCAAACAACTTAATTGAGAAGCTTGATTATCCCCTTGGCCTTCAAAAAATCCCAGTGTACCAAGAGATTGAATCCAATTTAAATTCCTTTGTAGGGTAAATTCTTCAGTAATGTAATAATATCATCCCATTTCCACTGATATAGAAGGTGTGGAAACACTTTTTTACCATGCTTCCCCCTTTTTAAAAAAAATCCTCTTTCCAAAATTTTGCAGCACGTTTACTCAAATATAGCATCCTTGGGTGTTTCTTTGGGGTTTTAATTATATCAATCTTTTTATAAAAGGATTTTGAGGTAGAGCCTAGCACATTCCATTCACACACTGCAGTGATTAATTCCTATTGCTGCTCAGTCACTTGTTACTTTATTTTTAGGGGCAAATTTATAGCAAGTCCTGGATCACATGTACAATGGTATTTGAAGTATCTGCAGCTGCTTACATAGCAGAAGTTCCAAGCTACATTCCTGTTGTGAATCATAGGTTTGTGAGGACGGTACCACAGTAGCAAGAAAAAGAACTAGACTTTTGGAAGTGTGCATGCACTCACACGTACATACACTAATCTCCAAATGATTCTTAGTGTGCAAAATTGAGAGCATCCTTTAAGTGTCTTATCAGGGAAATGTCACCTCCAAAGAATATTATTTACATCTGATCGAGTATATTCTTGAGTCAAGAATCTTTGATACTCCAGAATACATACATACATATGTCTATATGTCACGTAGAAATACATGTATGTGTGTGTGTATGTCATATAGATGACCTAATCAATTCCTCCCCGTTTTAAAACTCTGTGGTACATTACTCTCTACTGTATTTCATCTTGGAACTGCCATTGAGTAATATATATTGAAGACGTCCCAGTGAGGTATTGTGGCCTGTCATGCGGTAATAGGGAATGTATCAAGGCCTTTCTAGTCCAATTATCATAACCTGTTTACCTCCATATGGACTGATCTCACACAGAAATCATTTCAAGTCACAGTGTTCATAATGAAAGTTAAGCCTTCAGACCCTGAATTTAAATGGCCTGGGCTTGAATTTTGGCTCTACAGTGTTCTAACTGGGTAGACTTGGGCAAGTGCCTTCATCTAAGCCTCAATTTGGTCTTCTGCCTACCCCACAGTGTGGCTCTGAATGAAATGGGATAATGCATGTAAATATGGTCAAGACAGTTTGGGCTCTTGATAAACCTTCACTACATACAAGCTATTTTTGCTATTCTGAAGAAGCAGGATAGAGGGCCAGTGCTTAGGTGGTGCTCTTCACTGAGCTGAATGGAAAGGAAGGCCACCGTAGGAACAGGTGCACTGTGGAAATGAGCATGTGTCTCTTCAAGTAGTCTCTAGCAGAACACTTAAAATTCCTTAGTGATGGCATGATCTTTGAGGATGAAGACCTCTTAAGCAAAGATGGGCTCATCTCTAGGCAAAAAGGATAATTGTCTCAGATGTAGACTGGCTAAAATAGGGAAGAAAGTACTTTTCTAGACTCATATGAGACAGACTCAATGCCTCCTGAATTCATAAGTTATGCAGGGAAAATTGTATGCCCCCAAACAAAAATTATTATGTGACTCAAAATACACTTCTTCTGTTGATCTTGATGAGAGGGAAGGCTCACAGGAGAGAATCTCCTATGCTGGACTAAGCAGTCATCCTAGTTGAGAAGGGATTATGGGAAAGAGGAACCATAAAAAATACCACGATCAAAGCAACATGTGGGAAAGGAAAGAAAAAGAAGCAGAGTGATGAAAGAAAATAAAAGCAACGTGATTAGAGCATGCAAAAAAATACACTTCTCTTTCTTTTCTAATTAGGCTCAGAATTCAATAAGAATTTGACTCTTGCTCATAAGAAGGGGACAAGAGGAATAGGAAAGAGTTAGAAATATCTAAAGACTAAAAGGGGGTAATTTGGGTTGGGTTTCCCTAGAGTTGAGGCAACAGAAAGCAATTCGGTCAATCCATAGCTACATCTTAATTACTCTCATAGACCTCTGTATAGATACTTGATTAAACTCAACTCTGTTATACTTTGGGTGCATGGGGCGCATTTTCTTCTAAATAAACACTCATTTTGAAACCCTCAAATTTATCACAGGTGAACTGAAAAGAAAAGGATGAGATATTTGTGCATCAGAAGAGAAAACACAAGGACTATGCCCCCCAGAAACCAGGGGAAAAGATAAAGCAGAGATTTAAAGTATGCAGAAAACACTGGATGTTTATTCACCACTTTTCTGAATGGCCAGTTCCATCCAAATGGGATGCTTCATTAAATAGAATCATAAGACATTTTTATCAGGGTAGAAAAGTGATATTCTAAAGAAAAAATTTACAAGGAATAAGTGGAAAAAATGAAATTGATAGGCTAACAGAGTGGTAGAATTTTTATTTCTTGGTGGGCAGAATTTAATAAATGAGATCTCATTAAAAGAAGAACTCATGTTGAGGGGTAAGAGCCAGGGTATATAATGTCTACTACTCTTTATCCTAAGAAGCAGTTTGCATTGCCAACCAGTCTCAAGAAGTTTGGGGATTTTATACTTTCCTGTCGGGCCAAGAAGATTATGTCAATTTTGAGGCCATTTCAGTGTTTTTCGCAAAGGATTGGTCCATGAGAGATTAGGTCCTTTTGACAAAATAATGGATTTGCATGAAAATTTGTCTCTTTCAAGACAAGAATCACCCAGTCCTGGACCATGGCACTAACTACAAATGTCACAACGTTGTCATTGTGTTGACACTTATTTTTTCCTCCAGAGGCAGAAGAACCCTTTTCCAAATTCCTCCCAAGGCCCTGGGTAGTAGCCAGCGATGCCTTTCCACGTTTTTGTGAAATCTTCAAGTAAAATACTTTAACTGCAATTGGGAAAGACTGTTGTCACCTTTCCACGGCAACTTCTGCTTTATCTCAGTCCTCTCTTGCTAGATAGTGTTGGAATGGCCATGGGTATTTGGGGGAATCTATCCAAGGCATTGGTTCTCAATGATGACACAAGTGGGAATGATTTTGTTCTTAAGGGACATTTGGAAATACCCAGAGACCTTTTTTGGTTGTCATCACTGAGTGCATATTATTAGCATCTGGGGAATAAAGGTCAAGGATACTAATAAACATCCTACAATGCACAGGACAGGCCCACACAACAAAGAATTACCCAGTCCAAAATGTCAATAGCGCCATGGTTGAGAAACTCTGGGGTAAGGGGGAATTGAATAGAGGTTATATTTAGTTTGGATTTGGTGGATATCTTTATTTGGTTTGCAGCCCTTTCCCTCTGTGTGGAAATAATGCCCCTAAGATCCACGGCACTTACTCACCCTGTGTTGTGATACAAAGGAGCAAGACCAAAGGTTGTTTTGCTCTACGAAAATGGGAATGTGTCCTAAGATGTTCTAAGTTTATGGGTAGTAGAGAAAGGGCAAGGTTTACAAGGAGCCAAAGCTATTCTGTGAAATTCTTCTAGTCATCAGACATGTAAGATTATAAATGGAGGATTGGATTCTCATCAACATTGAGTTAAAAAGAGACAATTCTTGTCAGAATATACTCAAAGAAGGAGCAAGTATGACTATGTGCTCGCCATACATTTTTCCTTTATTTAAACCAGTATTTTTTCTTTTTTTTTTTGGCCACGCCGCTCAACTTGTGGGATCTTAGTTCCCTGACCAGGGATTGAACCCGGGCCCTAGGCAGTGAGAGTGCGGAGTCTTAACCACTGGACCGCCAGGGAATTCCTTCATTTTTTCCTTTTTTTTTGATGAGAATTGCACAAGAGAACTTATCAGAATTCCTGTGTTTGTAGGGTATAGTTCTATAGCAGTAAAGTTATGGATTTTATGCATTTCATCAATAACAAAAGACACGTTTGTATCTAGCATGCTAAAAGAAAGACTGGATTATCTTTCCAACCTCTGTCCAGAAAATAATATTCCAAAAATATTGTACTATGACAAGGTGATCAAAAAATATGAAGCCAAAAAAATGTAGAAAAAAAAGTATTACAAAAGTGTGTCAGCAAAAATAAACTCAAAATGGATTAAAGACCTAAATGTAAGGCCAGACACTATAAAACTCTTAGAGGAAAACGTAGGCAGAACACTCTATGACATAAATCACAGCAAGATCCTTTTTGACCCACCTCCTAGAGAAATGGAAATAAAAACAAAAATAAACAAATGGGACCTAATGAGACTTAAAAGCTTTTGCACATCAAAGGAAAACATAAACAAGACAAAAAGACAACCCTCAGAATGGGAAAAAATATTTGCAAATGAAGCAACTGACAAAGGATTAATCTCCAAGATTTACAAGCAGCTCATGCAGCTCAATAACAAAAAAACAAACAACCCAATCCAAAAATGGGCAGAAGACCTAAATAGACATTTCTCCAAAGAAGATATACAGATTGTCAACAAACAAACACATGAAGGGATGCTCAACATCACTAATTATTCGAGAAATGCAAATCAAAACTACAGTGAGGTATTACCTCACACCAGTCAGAATGGCCATCATCAAAAAATCTACAAACAATAAATGCTGGAGACGGTGTGGAGAAAAGGGAACCCTCTTGCACTGTTGGTGGGGATGTAAATTGATACAGCCACTATGGAGAACAGTATGGAGGTTCCTTAAAAAATTAAAATAGAACTACCATACAACCCACCAATCCCACTCCTGGGCATATACCCTGAGAAAACGATAATTCAAAAAGAGTCATGTACTACAATGTTCATTGCAGCTCTATTTACAATAGCCAGGACATGGAAGCAATCTAAGTGTCCATCGACAGATGAATGGATAAAGAAGATGTGGCACATATATAAAATGGAATATTACTTAGCCATAAAAAGAAACGAAATTGAGTTATTTGTAGTGAGGTGGATGGACCTAGAGTCTGTCATAGAGAGTGAAGTAAGTCAGAAAGAGAAAAACAAATACCGTGTACTAACACATATATATGGAATCTAAAAAAAAAAAAGGTTCTAAAGAGCTTAGGGACAGGACAGGAATAAAGACGCAGACGTAGAGAATGGACTTGAGGACATGGGGAGTGGGAAGGGTAAGCTGGGACGAAGTGAGAGAGTGGCATGGACATATGTACACTACCAAATGTAAAATAGATGGCTAGTGGGAAGCAGCCGTATAGCACAGAGAGATCAGCTCTGTGCTTTGTGATCACCTAGAGGGGTGGGATAGGGAGGGTGGGAGGGAGACGCAAGAGGGAGGAGATATGGGGATATATGTATATGTATAGCTGATTCACTTTGTTATAAAACAGAAAGTAACACACCATTGTAAAGCAATTATACTCCAATAAAGATGTTTAAAAAAAAAAAGTGTCAGGCAGTTAGTTAATAAAAATAACGTTGTATATCTAAATTTTGTGGTGTTTGTGATACTTGCCAGATTAAAAAAATTTTTCTCATTCACAATAAATATTCACCTTCCTAACCAATTTTCATGTTTTCAATTTTTCTTTTCTTAAAGAAGGAACCAGTATTACATAAGCTTTAGACCCTAGAAAATCACTGTGGGCTATCTAGTTTGTGTTTCCAAAGAATTCATGTTTGTGAAAAAATCCTGCATGTGTGTTTGTGTGTGTGTGTAAAACATATGTATCTAACATTTTCTCTTTTTTTCCACCAAGCTCACCCAGAGCAGGTCCTCATCAACTTTCAGACTCTCGTGGTAACCTCTGACTGGTCTTCCTGCCCCCAGTCTCCGCTCTGTCACATCTAGTTCATCATCACGCAATCCCAGTTCCTACTGTGAACACACCACACACCCATAAACAAAGAGAAACAGCTCTACACTAGGAGCTGGGGATGCCCCATTGGCAGCCGGCGCAACCCTCTATCCCGGCCTTATCCACGTCACTTCCTTCACCTCTAGTCTGTAGAGTCCTGGTAGGACACGAGATTGATCTTTGTCTTCAGTACCTACTACAGTGGCTGTCCCCAAGCTCTGGCCACAGTTTGGTGTATCTACATGCATTTTGTAGACATGGAAAACCGTAACTGCCTGTGTACTTTTTTTTTTTTTTTTTTAATTTATGGCTGTGTTGGGTCTTCGTTTCTGTGCGAGGGCTTTCTCTAGTTGCGGCGAGCGGGGGCCACTCTTCATCGCGGTGCGCGGGCCTCTCACTATCGCGGCCTCTCTTGTTGCGGAGCACAGGCTCCAGACGCACAGGCTCAGTAATTGTGGCTCACGGGCCCAGTTGCTCCGCGGCATGTGGGATCTTCCCAGACCAGGGCTCGAACCCGCGTCCCCTGCATTGACAGGCAGATTCTTAACCACTTCGCCACCAGGGAAGCCCCCTGCGTGTGTACTTTTACGCAATCAAATCTTGCTCTGTATGGTGTCCTGCAACTTCATGGCTGCTCTTTGAAGTCAGCTACATTTTGCAGTTCAGCCTTTTCCAGCTACAGCTGGTTCAAGACTGGTATCTGGTCAAAGAGAAACACGGGGCCTCCTGCTGGCTGGCCATCCTGGGTGATTGTTTCTCTGTCAACCAACAGGAGAGCCCTAAAGCAGTTCTGTCCTCCCTGCTGGGAATGACCCCACCGCTGCTCATCAGGCCACAGCTGTCCTGCCGTTGGCTGTCACCCAGACGCGGCCCTTGTCAGGACACACGGGGCCAAGCTAGGAGGAAACTAGCTCCCGTGCGGGCAGACGAGCCACGTGGGGAGATGCCTGGGTATTCAAGGTCATGTCAGAGAGAAGAGAAGGAAATGACTGAGAAGGAAGAAGGAAGAAGGCTTTTTAAATAAGGGTGGGAAAGCGACTCGGTCTGTGCAAATACTGCAGGTAAAAGGAAAGCTGTTAACACAATTCTTTTTCACAACTCTTTAAAAGGCTGAATTTCCCCATAGAGGTAATTACGTACATGTGTGCGCGTGCAAACACACACACACACACACACGCATACAGTTGCTCTTGCAAGAAAGAAACTTTGCTGGGGCCAAGTCTGAACAGCTGTAACATGAAAGAGCAATTAGTATAGCCCTGAATTCTTATATTTACCTTTTAATTCCAAAGGCTGCTCATTTGTTTTCCTAATAGGTCCGCACCTTGATTACACGTTATTGATGGACATTAATAGTTGCCTAGATTTTACAAGTATGTTTAAATTTCACAAGCCTTGAGTGTTAGTTGAGGAAATTGAGGCAGCCAATGCTTTCAGATGCTAACACTTCCAGTAAAGGCCTGAGGCTTTACTTAGATTAACCAACAACAATTAGCAATTAGAATTCAAGGATAGATGGAAAGTGAGTTCATTAATTTGTTAATGTGCTGCTCAACTACAGACATTCGTTTTTTTCAAGCATACCTCTAAGAGAGGCTTGTTTTTTTTGTTTTTTGGGGGGGGGGGTTTGGCTGCATTGGGTCTTCATTGCTGTGTGCAGGGTTTCTCTAGTTGCAGCGAGAGGGGCTTCTCATTGCGGTGGCTTCTCTTTTTGCGGAGCATAGGCTCTAGGCATGTGGGCTTCAGTAGTTGTGGCTCGCAGACTCTAGAGTGCAGTCTCAGTAGTTGTGGCACACGGGCTTAGTTGCCCTGCAGCATGTGGGATCTTCCCGGACCAGGGACCGAACCCGTGTCTCCGGCATTGGCAGGCGGATTCTTAACCACCGCGCCACCAGGGAAGTCCCGAGAGACTTGATTTTAAAAGTTTGGAAATCCTCAAAGATCTGTGGGAAAACACAAGCCCGGCCTTTTTTTCCCTCCCAGAAAGCCAGATCTTAACCTTGCCAGCAAAATCCTCTTTTTCGTGACACTGTTTTTTGTAACATTGATTCTCTTCAAATCTTCTTGAGTTTCTGAAATTTATAGCAACGTGCATTTATTATCCAGGATCAATGAGACTGATAAAAAAATTGCAATAACTGGAGAGAATATAGTTTACTCTGTTTGAACTTTATTGTTGCTTTGCTTGCCCCTCTTTCAGTTTGACATTTTAACAACTGTGAGAAATATAGATTATAGAGGCTTGGCCGAAACAGCAAATGTTTTCTCAACTAATCCCCTGAGAATTAAGCCATTTAATTTTAGTGTACAGAAAAAGTGATAAATGACTTGGGATTATACCTCAAAGGTGTAAACCCTATGCAGATGGGTTGCAAAATGATTGTGAGAGAGTAAATCTGAACTGCAAATATGAAAGATTGTTTGGGCATTGACCATTCTTACAGGCTAGGCAGCCGCATATGCCTAAATGCCGATTTCAAACCTTGAGTTGGAGCCAGTGAATCAATTCACGTCAAAGCAGGATGAAATCTGATTTTAAAATCAAATTATTTCAGTGATTTGGTCAAAGGTTACTAGTCAGATACATTGAATAGCTGTGTTAAATATTATTCATCTCATGATAGGAAACAACTTTAATCTCTGTTTATTATATATGAGCTGTTGTAGCCAAGGACCAAAGGCATAAAAATCCCAAGGCCAAGAGCACATCTAATGAACAGGCATGGTTAGCTATTTCTTTAATAGACTTGGTAGCCAAATACAATAAAACTCCAATATCCATTTGCATTCAGCTCACACCATGCGGCTCTCAGGACCATCAGGGAAAATTCTATGGATGGGACGAATGTTTAGTGTTTTGTAATCCTCAACAAAATGTACAGCATGCATTATTGCCTTTTGTAAGTCCACTCTAAAGCCTATGTTAATATCATCTTATTGCATTATACAGATTTTTTAAAAAAGGAAACCCACCCAATTTCAGCTGTGCTCAGGGCTGAGTCTGGAGCAGGTTTTGAGATTCTGCTCACATGGAAAGAGTCACAAGTCTTCTCCATGTAAATATTTCATCAGCTCTCCCACCTCTATGCCACGCCCACCCATAACATTTGTTGTTTCTTTAAAAGATTATTCTTACAGAATGTAAAATATAATTCACTTAAAGCAAATTGCACAATCAAAATCTTTCCGTCTAAGGACACCCTGACCAGTTTTTAAAATGCTGAGAACTCATTATAGGTTTCACGTTCACAGAACGTGACATTAAACTACAAACTCTCCTTTTATCTCCCTCGTAACACACAGTCTGATAAATTTTTGAATTCGTTAAGCCACTCTATTCCTTTCATTTTCCCACAATTAAGTTGTAAAATAATTGCTAGGATCATTAAACATCCATATAAGACCTTCTACATTCAAAGGGTTTTGCAATCATTTATTTTACAAAGTACATTGTTCTGTAAATCAAGTTTTATCATGTTCAATGTTAGTCTAAGAAGCATGTTCTACATGATCAGATTAACAGGTGGTATATCAGTTTTAGAGGCAAAGGTTGCTCTTTATTTGATATGTGTACCCGTTATTTATGTGTGTCCTTTTGACCTTTGTGCAGCCTAAACTATGTGTTGTCTTTATTTTATCTGGTGCCAGAAGAATCCTAGCATAGACCAAGAGAGGTGTGCTGGGTGCCATGCAGATAGCGCGTGAAGTGCCCTCGTAGGGTCTGAGATCCATAGGCATTCAGGACACTCAAGTTTCAATATCTGCCACCCTTGCTCCTCTCTGTTAGAAACTAGTCAGTTTTTATAAAAGCATGAGCTAAACCCCAGTGACTATAGATGTGCTCTGTGCTGAACAAGCATCCACAGGGGAGATACTGATATTTCCAGGTGACATGTATTATACATGACATGTATTATACATGAAAATGTCAGAACTTCTTCCTTTTTGGTCCCAAAGGTATGGCTCACTAATTCTTTCTGCAGAAAAGGGGTGCAGGATCAATGAATTCATTCTTACTGTCTCACACCTAGAGCGTCTTCTTAGCCATTGCTGCCACATGGGTCTCTAAACTTTCTTTCTCTTAGGACTGACATCCATTCTCCATCAGCTCCCCCAAAGAGAGTAAAGGCAGATCCAGCCCTCACCTTTCCCAGACCTTGCCTAGCCTGGTAAGAATGTAGCTGCTGCAGGGTCGGGTCCATCTTGAAACCACAGTAAATTGTAGGAGGAATAAAAGCAAGAATGCCATCTAATGTCCTTGCTGCCTTGAACCACAACAGAAGGCCCTACTAGACTTCAGTCTTTGCAACAAGAGTGTCCTCTGAAAATACTCTCTTCCTCCAGGACAGTCGCTTGCGATTTCACCTCCCCTCCCCATTGTAGCTCATTCTTCAAGTTTATCAGTCCTGGGCCACCACCCAACCCCACCCCAATCCCTCCCTTGGGAAATGCAACACTCCTCCCTCCATCAGGAAGAGGGTGCTCTGCTCCTCAGTCTTTCCTGCATCCAGCAAAATCAAGCAGCACCTCCAGCCCTGGCTGAAACATCAGCGAGGTCTCTTTGGTTAGATAGGGATGAGGGTGGGGTAGAGATGGACCTTCCTACTGTGAGCAGAAATGAACGTGGAGTCTTTATATCCGATTCAGTCTTTGCACCAGAGAGAGTGGCAACTGATTTCCTTACCAGAAATGTCAACTCAGAAGAGGTCAGCATACCTCACCCAGGGAAATGATAATATTTTTCTTGGAAAATGCACAGTCTAATGTCACATTGAGGTAAGGCTATCTCTCCTATTAATCTGGCTTTGGTCTTGCCCTTTTCAGTAAAATGAACCTGCATTGTTAAGAAGTACTTAATCTCAAAAAAAAAAAAAGTACTTAGGCACTTTCCTATCTCCTTCATGCCCCCAAATAGTTTATTATGCCAGGTATATAAGTAGGCTGGTAAGTAGGTGGGCAGGTAGTAGACAGACAAACGGATCCTTTCTTTCTGCCTTTCTGGGAAACCATTCGTTCCCTGTTCTCCATCAGTGGATTTTGTTGGGTAGACCAGTTGGATTAGTCTTTCTTAACACAGTGATTGACCCAGTGCCTTCTTTCTCCCTTCCCTTCTCTTCCCTCTTTGCTTCCCTCCCTTCCCCTCTCCTCACCTCCCTCCCCCCTCCTTTCCCTCCCCCTCTCCACCTCTCTCCTTCCCCCCTCTTTTCTCTCTCTCTCTCTCTTCTACTGACATTTCAGGCACAAAGGATGATATAAGTCTGAGCTGCCAGGGTCCTTCTTTCCAGAATAAGCAGAAAGTCAGCCTGGGAATGAAGCCAGCACAGACGACAGCACAAACAAAAGTCAGAGAGAAAGGGACAGATAGGTAGACAGTTAATAATTGCTTGAATCTCTGGATCCAGCCATTGAGAAGTCACAAATTCCCTTTACTGTGATGCCTAATTTGAGTTTGAGTTCTGACACTTGTTGAAATACTTATTCCTGAAAAGGATCATATCCAAATGCTAACAGTGGCAATGGTGAGTTTTGTGTTTTCTGCTTCATCGGTATTTCCTTCCTTCCTTCTTTCCTTCCTTCCTTTTCTTTTCTTTTCTCTTCTTTCTTCCTCTTTTTTACAATGACTATCTTTTATTTGTGTGCTAAAAACAAATTATATACAAAAGTGATTGAGTAGAACCAGGGAGAATACAGAAACAAGTGATTCAATGAAATATCCATCCTTCTGAATCCACAACACTTCCCAAATTTGATTCCAGCAGCTAGGTACTTACCTGCCTTATCTCTAGACAGCAGGTTCCATGGGACGCAGCCAGGTCTTGTTCAATATTGCAATCCCTGAACCCAGCAAACACAACAGTTGTCACCCGTTATGGGTTTGTTGACTCTACAACTTAAAGCTACACAAGACATTTATAATTTCATGGGAAAAACAAGAAGCATGTGGAGAAGGGCGTGTGCACCTTTCAAAACAACATAGCATCCTTGCCCAAACTGACAATTTTAGAAGAAACAGAGTGAAGGAGAAAATCTAGTGAGGGGAATTGCCCCTAGACCTTTCCAATGCTGTCAAGACCAGCCCCATCCAATAGAAATATAATTCGAAACACCCATGTATTTTTAAATGTTCTAGTAGCCATGTTAAGAAAAGTAAAAGGTAATAGGTGAAATTACGTTTAGTAGGATAATATTATTTAACTCAGTATATCCAAGATACCATCATTTCAGTATGTAATCAATGAAAAATATCATTGAGCTGCTTTACGTTCTTTATTTGTACAAAGTCTTCAAAATCATGGTGTGTAATTTTACAATCACTGAGCATCCTGGGTCAGACTAGCTCCATTTCAAGTGCTTGGTAGCTATCTGGGGCTGGAGAGCACAGGTCTAGACAGTTCAAACTCCCAGAATATGTGTAGTGGAGGAACCTATCCTTCGATGGCTCAGTGTGACTGCCCCTGAGTGTCTGATGGCATCCTGGAGGCCCACCTCCAACATGCTCGCTGGTTCTCTCAGGTGGAGATCTGGAGTTACAGGGTGAGCAACAAGATGCAGCTGCTGTCCCCAGCTTCCAGGAGCCCAGAGTGAGGGCTCAGGACACTTCAGCTCAATGTTGCACCACTATTCTCTTTTCTTTCCCAAAGAACCTGGTCTCATCCAACCACCAAGAGTTCTCCACCCTTTACTATCATTTTTCAAGAGGAAATTCTAAGAAATATAAGCAAATGAGGAATTTCTGGAGCCCAAGTGAAATGAGAAATCAAAACTAGAAAGATGCAACCACAAGGTCCTACTGTATAGCACAGGGAACTATACCCTGTGATAAACCATAACGGAAAAGAATATTTTTTAAAAAAGAATGTATACATATGTATAACTGAATCACTTTGCAGTACAGCAGAAATTAACACAACATTGTAAATCAACTATACTTCAATTAAAAAAAAAACCAACTAGAAAGATGTACCTTCAGCGGTCCTTGACTGTCTTGTCCCAAAACCATTTGAAAACTAGACTTAGGAGGCAACGTTCCTTTCAGGTGGAGAAACATGATTTCACGGTCAAATGGAAGAATGTGGTTCTCTGGTCAGAAATCCCTTTATTTTCACGTAGTGCCACAGGTTCAAATAAAGAGAGGGGAAAAATATTCCTGGCCTCTATATACAATGGCTGGTATTGGGGGTCCAAAGCCAGTGACAGTCAGAGAAATTTTAAATGCCTTTAAAAGAATCTTCAGCCAAGATTAGAGTCCCCACTTGGAAGATTTTCAGAAAAACATGTATCCAAAAAACATTCACGTCATTAACGGCCTCAATTTCTTCCAGGTGCAAAGAGCGAGGCAGCCCTGCCATCTGATTTCCTCCGAAGGGTACCGTCATCAGAGCAGGTAGAAACAGAGACCCGCCAGGGCCTCAGATAAGGGCTGGACTTTGTTCTGGTGAATAAGCCCAAACCCAGATCTCTATTCCGGGTAAGAGGAGACTTCCGTGAAGGGACAAGATGCAGAAATCTTACTGTGAATTTATCAGTCGCAGGTGGAGTTAAACCTGGTGGACCAGGAAGTGGGAGAAGAGAGGGGAGAGAAGATGAAGGTGATGTTTCCCATCACAGAATCAGAGCTCCGAGCTCTGGAAGGAATCCTGAGCGCTCAGCTTCTCTCTCCCCCTGGCCACACGCGAGACCACATTTAAATCATTGCAAATTGATGAGAATGTGTTATTTTCTTTTAAAGACCTCTAGAGAAGGAGATAACATTCCTCAGTAAATTATTCCCTGATTCAACAACCCTCAAGAAGACGGTCCTTAACTCCGAGTGATTTAAATCCCTACCACTGCTGTTTCCAGCCCTTCTGTGCTTTTAACCCACGGTCACTGGGTTCTTATTAAGTGCAAGGCCCACGTGGAGGGGACCCGAAGACGAAAGAGGTGGGCTCTGGGCTCCACACGCTTGCCGTTCTGCAGGGCGGATAAGCCGCCTACATAAATAACCGCAATCCAAGGCAGAAAGTGCTAAGTGCAATAAGATAATGTGCTGGGACCCATCAGAGAACAGAACTCTTTGTCCCTGGGAAGAATGGAGAACAGCTGGCCGCCATCCTTCTTGTTTGCCCTGGGTAATCTCTTTCTTCCTCACTTCTTATTTGCTCTTTTACATCATTTCTTCAGGCTGTCAATATTTTGAGACAGATGGAAGACACTGTGTGAGGTGGGAACACGTCCGATCTGATAGTGGAATGTTCTCTTTGGGGGTGAGCGTGGCTACTAGACACTGGCCAGCTGCCCAGGCGGCCACACCCCGCCCCCCCACCCCCCGGGCCAGAACTTTCCTTTCTCTCTCTTGCCAATTTTGTGTCCCACCTGCTATATTCATACTGAGATCGGAGATCAAAACAAGTATTAAACAGTGTGGTTTTGAGCTCATTTGATGTTAAATAACCTCTCTCTCCTCTCCTACCATCTCTGACCTTGTAGGGGCACCACGGAGGGTCATTTGTCACATAGGATACCAATATTCTTACACTATCTGGCACACTTTTCTGGCCTCCCCAGTGGGTTACAGACCTTGAGCGCAGACTTAATCGTTTCTTATCCTTTTCTGTCTTTCTTGCTGCCAAACTATGTAGCTCTTAATAAAAAATTTAAAAAAATTTTTTTTAAAGCTGTTTTTGTCAGAAAAAATCAGAAATACGGTTCTGAGAAATTAAGTGAGGTCGCAGTTCGCGCGACCACTAGCAATGGAATGGGAATGTGGACTCAGCTTTTCTACATCCCCTCTTCTTTCCTCCAGGTGGTTTTTCCTGTGGGCTCATCTGGATCACTCCCACAACACTGTGTGCTCCTGAGGGCAGAGACCATGGCTGATTTAGCCCAGGAAATCGACGTAATTCTTGTTAAGTGGTTAATTGGACTGCTCTGATGTAGATTTCTGGAGACTAGTCTTTATATCATTTTACTGACCCCGCCATGTCCTTCCCCCTCTAGTTGAGTGTGGGAGCGTGTGGGCACACGCATATGCGTGTGTGCATATGTGTGTGCTTTAATCTGTGTGGAGAACAAAATCAAACAGGTATGGGAGGGGGAGATGGTGGGGAGAAAAACGGAAAGGTGAAGCCAGTGCAGACACCTGCTCCAGGTATGAACCCAGAACTACTTACTGTCGTGTCCTAAACACATGAATGTTCCTTGCTACTTCTCCTGAAAGAATACAATAGAGAACTAGAGAGTTTCACTGTTTCAGCAAGAATCAGCACAGGTGATGGGAGTGTTAGCGCACCAAACACCCAGAGGTGGAAAAGCCCACCAGGTCCGCAATCCACCCCAACCCTGGCCTAGACCCTTCAGGGTCTAGGAACAGGCCTGCACACAAGGACGGGCCACAGAAATCAATGGAACAAATTCAGGACCCGGTGTCAAAGTTCATGAGGAGTAGGGAAGATTGGGGACCATTCGTGGTTTGTAATTTCTGGGGGTACAGGACAGTGCTGGCCAAGGTGGGTAAAGCTGACTGCCCCGACGTGCTTTAAGTGCTCAAAGCAGACATAAAATGGAGGGGTTTTTCCTTGTATAAAGAATTCAAGAAAAGGAAAAGATATCCCATAAAAGAGTGGTGACCAATAGAGCTGGTAAAACTTACAGCTAAGTCTAAACAACTGCTGATAATGAAATGTTGAAACTGGACACATTTGTTCGAAAAGATGAGGGGGGTGGTTCTTGAAATTGAACGTATGTACTGTAATATAAAAGAATAATAATCTGGAACTAAAACTTCAGATTATTTCAACAATTTCTGGGAGTTGGAAAATGTGTTAAATTTCTCATTTAGCCCAGGGAGAATGTATACTTTTTCATTATTGATGTTGATAGAGAACTAAGTTTATATATATATATGTATATATAACCTATATATGGCTGTGTGTGTGTGTTATATAACCTATATATAGGTGTTATATAACCTATATATCTATATATAAGTTGATCCTAACCATAAAAATAGAAATAGAATGAATAACTTTGAGGGGAAAAAAGGAACAAAGTTTAATGCAACAGTGGGGTAAAACTTTTTGAAATAATGCGTGTTAATTTTTTATAAAAGCTGATCTGCTATTTTCATTTTCATTTATCTTCACTTGTATTATATTTGACAACATATACAGCTTTCAAAATTTTTCATGAGATCTTTTGATGTAAGATAAATTATAATATTAAAAAATTTTTTTAATAAAATGAGATAAGACATTTAAAATAACGAGTCTACCAAAAGGTTTACTCCAGAGAGGGTATGGCTTCCTCTGGTTTAAATTCATTTAATTGGGGAGGAGGGAGGAGGGGTGTGTGCCAGAGGGGATTAACAACAGGTTGCCAAAATTCCTCACAAGAAAAAAAAAGTCTTGGTTGGGAAGATGCCAAGATGAAACATTAAATGTAAGTTAAGATCCTGAAGAGATGCCCTAGTAAATGGCAGGACTTAATAAGATTTAACCTCTCAGTATAAGAAATAACAAGACTTGAAAGGATGGAGTAGAGACCAGAGGGAAGACGGAAAATGAAGAGGAGATTACAAACCAGGCAGCCTGCTGAAAAGGTAGAGTATAAAGTTCCTAAGGACCAAAGATTTTTGAGAACTGCAATATTATGTATTTAATTTTAAGGATACTATAATTCTAACTTCTTTTCATGAAGCAGCTCCATTGAACTGAACTTCAGGGAACGTCTGCTATACACAGCCTTGGAATGTGGAAGAGGAGGACCTGGGATGTGTCCTGTGTGGGCCAGAGTGTAAAAAAGGGGCAGCACACAGAGGTGGGTAAGCCATGAGCTGAGCTCATCAGCAGAAGCAGGCACCCAAGGCCAGAAAGGGTCAGAAGAAATGGAGGTGCCCTATCCCCTCAATTCCCTAAGACATTTGGAAGGACTGAGTCTCTCATTGCACATAGGACAAAAGATTTGGGTCAAATCTCCAAGGACAGGTTAACCTGGAGTGACATTTTGGATACAGAATGTATACTCTCTCATCAGGAAAACTTGAGGTCAAAACTCAGAAGTTCAAAATTTGGACTTTTTCTGTAACAATAGCAAAATTAAGGATACCAAATAAAACATAATGCTCCAAAACACTTTTTCAATGAAAAAGGAAGTGATAAGAAATGTTTATATGACTTTATATAACAAAATAAGTTGATAAAAAAAGAGTTATAGATTTCTAAATAGATAACTATAAAATACTGAGTCCTCAAAAATACTGAGTTATGATATGAATTAAAAGGTTTTACTAATAAATAGATAAAATATCATCTTCTATTGGAAATAGATTTAAAACAAGCATTGCAAATCTAAAACATAGCTGACAGCTTAAGCTCTTTCACCTTAAAGGTCAGATGAAAAGAAAACAGAAAATCATAGAAGGATTAGACCTGATAATGTAGTGGTTCATCTTGATATTTCCTGGTAAAGGAAATGAATGAGTCAAAAGAATAGGAATTTCTGGTTGGTGAGAGATCAGAGCTAAATGTGATCCAACCACTAAAAACAGAAAAGAAAACATTGAGAAAGATCACACACAATAGATTCTGAAATCAGAGTAGGTCTTCGAGAAAGCCTTAAGCCACAATGTGATGAAGAGAAAGCAAAAAAGGAAGAAGGAAGAGAGAATAAGCAGAGTCCTTCCTGATGACTCAAGTAATGATTAGCACATACCTCAAGATTCCAAATCCTACCGAACCCTCTGGAATGGCTGAAGGGAGAAAATTCTCCCAAGTCCACAAACCAACAAATCCAAAGGATTTCCACTGGGTATGTAATAGCTCCACTCTCATCATGAGCAAAGACTTGACATGATTTCTATATGAATTCCATCCAACCTGTTAGCCCTAGAAGGCTGGAGAGAAGAGCTGTTTTCCTTTCTCTGAATGGTGAACTATCACCTTCATAGTATGTCCATCTGTGTTCATCCTTACTTACAATACCACTGAATGCCAACTTTGTATGTGTCAAATTTGCCTGTCAGTGGAAGGTGTTCAGTCCAATGTTCAGGTCAATGTCAGCTCATGGTCAGTTCAATGGAAGGTGTCATCCTTTTCTCTTCAGCACTGCATCAAGTTCAGGATGGAATATACTGTACATACCCAGTAAATACTAAGAGACAGCTTCTTAAATGTTCAAAATATTTTTAGTAATTATTTCCTCCTACTTAAGATCAGAAAACCAAAAACATTTGCTTGTCAATTGTATCTCAATTAAAAAAACAAAAACAGAACAAAAAATCCTGCCCTCCTGTAGCTTACATTCCAGTGAAGGGAGACAGACAATAAAATAGCATGTATAAGTGAGAAAAAAACATTTGTCTGCTCTGGGTCCTACTTAGAGATTTCCACTCATCCCCTTTACCGTTCTGGGCCTCAATTCCCCATTTATATAATAAGGAAGTTTGATCTTTATTTTATCGGGTGGGCAGGATGCTTTCAGAAAAAGGCCTTGCCTTCAACATAAATCAAAGTGGATAATTTGCCTCCGTTTGTTTTTTTAAGATTTTTTTTTTTTTGATGTGGACCATTTTTTTAAAGTCTTTTACTGAATTTGTTACAATATTGCTTCTGTTTTATGTTTTGGTTTTTTGGCCACCAGGCATGTGGGATCTTAGCTCCCCGACCAGGGATCAAACCTGCACCCCCTGCATTGGAAGGCAAAGCCTCAACCACTGGACTGCCAGGGAAGTCCCGTGTTGCCTCTGTTTTTGAAGATCCAGGACAATTTAACAGCAATGTTAAGCAACTCCACACTGAAGACATGGATGAAACTGAAAAGACTGAACAACATTGAATAAAGAACTTTATCGTTTATGAAATATTCTTGCTTATGTGAGAATGTCCCAGTGGGTTTTTTTTTTTTTTGGCCACGCAGCATGCGGGATCTTAGTTCCCCGATGAGAGATCGAACCCATTCCCCCTGCAGTAGAAGCATGAAATCCTAACCATTGGACCACCAGGGAATTCCCCAGAGAATGTCCCAGTGGATTTTAAAGGTAATCTTTTGGGCTTCCCTGGTGGCACAGTGGTTAAGAATCTGCCTGCCAATGCAGGGGACACGGGTTCGAGCCCTGGTCCGGGAAGATCCCACATGCCGCGGAGCAACTAAGCCCAAGCACCACAACTACTGAGCCTGTGCTCTAGAGCCCAAGAGCCACAACTACTGAGCCCGCACGCCTAGAGTCCATGCTCTGCAACGAGAAGCCACCGCAATGAGAAGCCCACGCACTGCAGCAAGAGTAGCCCCCGCTCACCACAACTAGAGGAAGCCCGTGCACAGCAACGGAGACCCAACGCAGCCAAAAATAAATAAATTAAATAAATAAATTTGTTTAAAAAAAATCTATTAAAAAATAAATAAATAAAAAAATAAAGGTAATCTTTTATATTGAACCTTTTTCAACTTAAAACTGTTACATATGGCAAAATAAATGTCATGGCAGCCTTAGTTTTAAGCCCTGAGTTCTTTTTGAACCAGCTTGATGTGAAGCACATGATCCTTTCGAATTAAAAAAGGAGATTATTTCTCATTAAAAAAGAAAAAAGTTACCTTCCACCCCTAGCATTCTGGGACTGCCTCCTCTTAAGCGTGCAATGGAATTTGCCTCAAGACACATTTCTTCAGCTTCCTACTTCCTGTCAGAAGCAAGAGAGGAGGAGGAGTGGGGTCTGGGTGCGCAGTACACCCAAGAAATTGAACCTTGAAGAACGAGGATCCAGCCCAGTTCTGCATCTTTGCTTCCCCGATTCCTTCCTCCTGCTTTGCTCTTCTCTCTGAACTGGCGCTTTTTTACATCAGGTTCTCACCTGGTCCTGCTTCTTCTCACCCTTTGATTTATAGCTCCATTAGTGGCCTGAAACAGCTCATGGAAATGTTTACTGAAAGAGAAATGGATTCTCTTAGATGTTCAAGAAACAATGGTTATCTTCTGAGCACTCCAGGCCAGGCCAAGGATCCACCTGGAAAAGAAATGCCTCCACGCTTGACCAGACCCCCTTCCAGAGTGTCTTAAGGAGACTGTCTTACTCAGTCCCTATTTAGCTGTCAGTGTCCATGAGCATTTCCAAAAGTCTGTCATTAAAGACATTGGAAACTTCCCCAAAATCTTCCCCCCCACAACCCCGGCTTTGAGCAGATTGCCTGCGGACAGGGGAAAAGGGAGGGCGGATTAAAACTCAAGCCAGCCTACTATTATTATCTCCAGTAGCCTGGCTGTGACTCAGACTCTGGTTAAAAGAAAGGTAAAGCTTCACTTGAATGAAATGCTTGTGTTGTCTGTGCACTCAGTTTTCACCTTCGCACCCATCTTCCATCATCAAAGCATCTACTAAAGGCCCATCGGTGCTTAATCAGGAGTTAGACACTAAGGATTAACTAGAGATATTCCTAGTTAGCTTTGTGGCTCACACATTCATGAGATCTGAGGCTTGGAAATGACAGGACTGTAGGTGATACCAGAAGTGATACCACCAAGTGAACGCTATACAGTGCTAAGCTACCACCCTATTGAATTGCAATGAAACCATGCCCAGAGGCCATTAGTTGATCCTAATGGACGCCTATGAGCTTCTTAAAACAGAAGACTCTACTGAAACAGAAATAGGAACGTTGCTAATTACAGAGCTAGTTTATGTAAGGTGAGGTCTTTGGATTTTGGCCTACTGATTCTAACTCCTTCTCTGCCATGTCTACTGAAAAGCTGTAAGAAGTAGACCTCCATTACACATTATAAATTGACTTTGGGCTGATACTCGGGAACCTTTTATTGTTTATCTCAGGCATGGATATACATTTGGTGTTTCTGCTTTGTGAACATCTAATGAAATAATACCTAAAGACACGGGAATGTCAGCACAACAGATGTTTGTTTCTCGGATATATCGGATGTTCTATAAATATGATCATTTCCTTTCAAAATGAAACAATAATTGCCTCAAAAGAATATCATTTTTTTCAATGTCAATCTGCTATGCAGCATCACCCCGCCTAGTAAGACTATCTCCAACAGGAGAGAATTTTAAGGTCGGCTGTGACAGCGAAACAAAGAACCAAAACTACTCTGAGAACTCCAAAGAGCCTTCTTTTAAAACTAATCAAACCATATTGTGTGCTTAATTATTTCTACTGTACCTTTCAACTAAAGAACTGTCAGGGAATTTTGTTTTGTTTTTGCCAGTTTGCATTAGGATTTTGATGTATGGTCTTCTGTTCCTTTTAATAAAATCATGCTACTCCATTTCAGAAATATTTGCCATAAAATAAGTGTTTTATCATGCTTTTGTTTTCTAAAATCTTAAAGGTCTACTCCATGATTCCCATTATTCATACCCTTGGAATAAATTACTCCTATCAGACCACATGGGGAGAAAAGTTAGCTCCTGATTACAAAAGGAATCAGGCCAAGAGGTAAAGTATTAATCAATGTTACTTCTTAACAATCCCATTTTCCTCATTAGAATGCAAACTCCCATCAGGCCAAGCTAAAACAGCATTTGTATCAGTCACTTGTTTCTTTACTATTTGCTTTCTGCTGAAATCTAGGGTCTCCAGTGGTAAATGTGAATAGCTAACCTTACACCCATCTCCAGTGTCCCCTTGATAGCTTTATCTAGCTATCATAATTTGTCATTGTCAAGCCATTAGGCCTTTGGCTTTGGTCTTATTTTTCCTTCAGGTGTCAAAAATGCAAAACCACAATTTATAAAACACAAGATGACAGAATCCCATTTGCACTGGTTTTGAAATGCCAAAAGGTAACTTTATTGAAAATATCACAACCTTCTCTCCAAACTAGTTGCATGAGTTCCAGGGTGGTCTGAAGAGTTGATTCAAAAAATAAATGCCACCACAGCAACTTACAATTCTTAAGGCCAAACATCCAGATGTGTCAATAATCTGCGTAAATTAGAAACAGATGTAAGCCTTTGTTGAAAAATAAATATAATAGAATTATTTCCTTTTGCCTCCTTATGCTTTCACACACTTGAATTTATTCCTTCCACATTTTTTTTTTGAGTTGGTTCAGATTTAAAAACAAAAATCATTTCTATTTTTCACACAGGGGTGTAGCTATGTATAAAGTTCTCTAGAAAAAGAAAATAACAGTCAATTTGGTGCCTTGTTTCATGCCCAGTGGAGCTAATCCAAGCACAGAGGCTCTCTGGACTTAGCTGATGATCCACAATCCAGACAAATCTTCTGGGATATATTCTAGATTACTATTGCCATGTAAAGTAATTGCCATCATGAAACCCACTCTTTGTTCCCATAAGGTTACCCCAGTTATAAGACAAAATAAACATTTCAAACATGGTAGAACTACATTATCAACAACTTCTACTTACTTTTGTTTGATGTAATTGCAGAATTATTAGAGTTAAGAAAAGATTTTTGTTGTTTTAACATTTTTTTAAGGAGTGAACTCACTACTCAGATCCCATCAGTATAAGCTGCGTGGCGGTGAGAGACACATGTGGACCCACTGGAAGTTTTGTGAGAAGAGATAGATGGTTGTTAGTGGACAGAGGGTTGCAAGATAGATATCAGAGGTTTGCATTTCCTCAGAGGATAAAAACCACAATCAACTGCACAAAGTTGTTTATTACAGCATTGAGATCAATTAGAAAAGTTCTAGAGTCTACAGAGTTCTATTCTGGAACCCCTGGGGCCATTTTGTCTCTATCATATGGGATCCAGGGAGGCAGATTCAGCTATTTACGAACTCTCCAAAAAATAGCTTTAAACAAAATGAGCCAGCTCCATATTCACCTCCTTACTCCCAAACACCATTCAAAATAATAATAGTAATAATAATAATAACAATCTTCTTGCAGGAAGTATAACCCTACAGAATTCTGTGATCAGTCAAGTATCAATAGTCAATTCTTCAGTGACCTCAAATTTTCTGTAATTATTGACCCCAATAATTCAGCCATACCTGGCTGCAGTGAAATGTTATAGTTTTGATTATATAGTGTCCAGGGCTAAATGGTATTAACAACAAAGCAACATTTGCATTTTGGCTTCTGAAAAATTTGACCCTGGCTAAAATAATAAAATAAACATGGTTTGCCTTCGGTGTTGTTAATCTATCGCACTCCCTCCTACTCCAAAGGCAAAGCCTACTAGATCCTATTCAATAAACATTCTCCCCTATTCCTTATTAGCAGAACTACTGGGGAAAGGAGGAGCTGGCCAGTTCAGAAAACTACATTTCTTAGGTCTTTTGCAGATAGGCATGTTATTAAGCAGAGCTTTGGGGAAAGCTCTTTAAGGGGGACTGTCTCAACGAGCAGAGCCCCTTTGCTCATTCCGTTTTGCCTCTTTTTTCCTACCTGAGTCATGGATGTGATTGCTGGAGCCCCAACAACCATTCTGTAAGCCTGAGGATGAGAGCAGAGGCCTGGTCTCTGATGACGTCAGGGAGCTGCCATGTAACAGACCAGCTTGCCTACCTCTGGACTTGTCACTAAATGAGATAAATATAAACCCTCATCTTGTGGAGGACACCACATCACAGTACCTGTTAGCAGCTGCAGAATGTAATTTCTGATATACTCTTTGAGAAGTTTCTGCCATAAGGTCTGCCTGGGTCCCACCCAGCCTGTCACCCACCAAACAGTCTATCACTCACTTCTTTCAGGAAATTATTATATTTTCTCTCTGTGTCTCAGGTCTTGGCTCTGCCAAACTCTTCTCTAGTAAAGAAAAAGAAATTGTTTTCATCTTCTCAAAGATGACTTTGGTGCTTTCACTATTTTGTATTTATCTTGGAATGTATTTATAAGCCACCTCCTTTTCAAAAGATTTACACAAAGCAGTTTATCACCTAGCTAATCTGATTACTTAATATGGGTTGTTGGGCTGATAGAAGACGTCATGGTAGGAAATAAATAAAAATGAAAAGTATCGAGACTGTTGTCTTATGCCAATGATCGCTAAAGAGGTATAAATAGAATTCTTTCCTATCCAAGTACCCTTATATAAACAAAAAACAAATAAGGAATTTTTCAGAGTTTTCAAAAAACATTTGGTGTGGATGATTTAACTAGAGTGGAATTAAATAAGCACAGCAAATTTTTAAAACCGTCGATTTCTTCGAGGGCCAAAGCACAGCAAAATAAAAGAAGTTTAGAATGCTTTTTCTCCAAAACATGTCTTTCTTCTTCAGAAAACCCGTTCCCTGCTGAAGTGGCTTCTTCATTTGCTCTGTTTACTGTCATTATACTGTCAACGAATTGGACGAAAGGTACTACAAGCGTGTGAAATTGTTTGGGTTAAGCCTCCGCTGCTCGGGGCTGTTCACACTGACCCCATCTGAAAGGCTGGCTACTGAAGCAGCCCTCTGTCTGGGACTCTTCCACCGTCTTCTTTTCAAAGACAATTTATACCTATCTTCTGCACCTGATCCTGCTGAGAAGGAAACAGAGACACTGCCTTTCTGCAACCTTCTTCCACAAAGCTATTCGCTGCTTATCCTCTTCGCCTGATTAAAGCTTAAACCAACTGGAGGACTGGATTCCAACGCTTCTTTTCTATTTCCCTTGCAACTCTGTAAACTGGGTTTCTGTCTTTAACAACCTGTACATTCACCCTTCTGCTTCCCCCATTGGGAACTGATAGTCCAGGGAGGAAATGGAAGAGAGAAGGGGCGGTGGGAAAATGCAAGGAAAAAAACTGTGCCTGAAAAACAAATTTGTTGCTGTTGAGTCCAAAGGATTGCCTCCCGAAAGCTGTGACTCTGCCCTGAGTTATACTTACTGTCTTCCTAATAAGCAAAGGCAAGTGGCCAAATACACACTTACCCGCAGGTATGGAATTTAATTATTCTCAGGACTGTAGATATCATGAACTTTCACATGCAGACTCACAGCCTTGATTTTGCACACTTGCATAGCAATGATTTCAAGGAGGTTTCCGTCCTGCTCCACCTCTTGGCTATCATTTCACAAGATGTGTGAGAAGATCCTGAATGCTCAGAGAAGTCAGAGGCTGAAGAGCCGGGAAAATCCACTGTCTCCTCTCTGAAAATATCCAATTTTTCTTTGGGCGATTCTGACATACAACTCTGTTGATACTGCATCTTTAGTCTCTCCTATAGAATATTTGCCTAAAATACGTGTACTCTAATGTTTTGACAAGTGTTCACGTATCAAAAGAGGCGTGGGTTATAATTACCAATTCTATTTCCTTTTTAGCTTCTATGACTTTATCACAAATTGATGAATCATATACCATACATACCATCTACACCTTTGCCGTATAACAGAAAAATCTGTATTGTTGACGCTCAGATCTCAATCTCCATCCCAGATCACACTTTCCTGAGATCCATATGTACCAAGAGGTGACATAGCACCATGATTAAATGAACAGTTTCTGGAGCCAGACTGCTTAAAGTTGAATCCCAGCTCCTCTGTTAACTAACAATGTGACTTTGCATAAGTTACTTAATCTCTCTGCCTCAGTTTCTTCATCCGTAAAATGGGGATAATACCATATTTTATCAATTCTAGAAAGGACGTTTTAACATCTTTGATATCAGGATGTGTCTTACAATTGATGGCACCTTAGATTTGATGAAATAAACTAGCAATACCTGTTAGGATTGTTGTGAGAATTAAATCAGTTAAAACATACAATTTACAACAAGATTTGACACATAACAAGCTTTCAATAAATGCTAGCCAATACTGTTGCATTAATGGATATATTCTTTTCAATTTTTAGGCATCACAAAATTCACATTCCCTTCAAACATGCTTATTCCCCTCTATTCCTTATTTTGTTTAATGCCAGTAACACAAGCCAGAAATATGGAAAGCATCACTGATTTTTTCTCCTCCTTAACCCTCTGCATCCAATCACTTAAAAAGTTCTCTTAATTTTCCAGTGTAACTACCCCTCACCTTCCCTCTTCTTGCCATGCATCATCTTGAGCCTAGAACATGGCAGCCTCCAAGCAAAACTCTGCTTCGTCTTTACAGTTATCTTTCCAACATGGAAATCAGATCAGAGCCCTCTCTGATTTTCAGTGGCTCCCCAACCCTACAAGGTGAAGTACAAACTCCTTGAAGTCCTGAGTTGTGAGGCTGACTCCCAGACCTTGATCAGCATCCCCTTCTACCACAATCCCTCCCTCCCTCCCTCACCATCTTTACAGGTCACGTGCCACTCCCTGAACCTTTCCACTGATTAACATCTCTGGGTTCTTCCTGCAACAGTCTTTCCCCTTTGATCCACTTACGTTCATCATTCGAGACTCAGAAAGCTGTGATGATCTTTCTCCTGTCTCCCCCTTCTCCCTAGGTACTTATATATGCCCTTTCTTGTGGTCTCCTATCACCTTTCTATTTCTACTCTATTTCTCTAATGCTTAATCTATTTATCTCCCCTAGTTGACAGTGAATTTTTTTTTGGACAGTGAATGTTTTTAAGATTATATTCTTTTATCCCTATCACTTAGCCTTTTCCTTGCACATAGCAGACAATCAATACATAATTGTTAAATGAATGAAGGAATAAACGTTAACAATGTGCATACCATTGTATATGACAATATATTGAGAAAAAAAAATCAAGAGAGAGAATAACATAGGAAAAAAATCCAATGAAATCTTTCTCATTAGCTGCAAAACTCAGCTCTTTTTCCTGAAATATGCCTTTTTCTTGTTTCCCTTTCCTATAAAGGGCCATCATTCTGGTAAACAACTCGTGTTCTAATGCTCTCAGGCCAGGGTACTGATGCTCCCTTTTCAAAGACTGACACCAGTACTCTGTATGGGCACCTGATAAATGGATATTGTTCTTATTCTTGCTGCAAGACAATATCCTTTAATGCACTGCCCTGTTTTTATTAAAAAGGTGACAAACTATCAACATGCTGTAAGGGATAAAAATTGCACATGTGGTAATAATAAAACAATGGAAAATGTGGACAAACACCAAACCTCAAGTGCATTCTCTGATTCAGATTGCTTCTTAAATGACTGGCACTTACTGTGAAAGGCACATTGCAGAGGCACTTTTACAGACTTTCAACAAAAGGCCAACCCCACCCTGACCCCCATATATGCTCGCCAGTCAAATCCTGTGTTAATATGACAAAAACAATGTACCAGGAAAGTTCATTTGTTAATTACATGTAGGGATTCTTTTGTGGTGTGGAAGAAACACAAAGGGCAATAATTGTTTGACCTCTTTCTCTTTTTTTTGTGGGGGGGGGCGTGGGGAGGGGTGTTTGTTTGTTTGTTTGTTTGTTCAGCTGCGCCGTGAGGCTTGCGGGATCTTAGTTCCCCAACCAGGGATTGAACTCGGGCCGTGGCAGTGAAAGCACTGAGTCCTAACCACTGGACCACCAGGGAATTCCCTGTTTGACCCCTTTCTTCCCAGATTTTACCACGATGCATTTCAGTTAAAAGGATGGTCCAAGAGTTGACCACCAACATGCTGGACCACAGTCCCATCATCAAAGGCTTGCTTAGCACTTATTGGCCAAAGGTCATTAGAGAAAGTGCCAAGAGGTTCAAATTATTGACACTTTCCTTGCACAAGTCAAGAACCCAGATGCAGCAATAGAAAAATCATGACAGGAGATCATATTCAGCCTTTAAAAAGAGGCAAATGCATAATATACCTTGTTTGGTTTGGAGGGGGAAAAAAGATGACAACTAACACATCTCGCCAACTGGGTCATATCAGACCCTCCCTATGTGTGTACATTCTTTTAATTGAGAACAGGGCAGTGACTGGTAGGGGATAGCAGTGGCTGTACACTGGGTTCTTAGGAAAAGAAAGGTGGATACTTACTTCCGCATAGTAACTATGTGAAACATAATAATATTGTTTCCTAAGATTACTTTTCAAACTGTATGTCTTAGTCTCAGGGTCCCAGGGAAGATGATTAAATGAGAGCCTCCCTATGGTACCATCCTCCAGGCCCTTGCCTCAGAACTGCATTCTCAGCAAAGCAGTGCTGTAACCCCATCCCTCTGGCATTCTCACTACTAAGTATCCCCACTCTTTGGAAAGAATCCAAGACGGAACCACCTCCCACCAAATCCCGTTTTGCAGTAAATTACACCATACTTTATTGTAGCTTAAGTTGCACTGATTAGAGAGTCAAGATTCTGGAGCATTACTAGGGCTTGCCAATGTTCCCCATTCTCTTCCCATTCCTGAACATATACGAGAAGGACTCTTTCCCACCTGGTGAAATTGAACATAACCATTTGACTTGTTTTGGCCAATAAAGTGTGGAGCGGAAGTGAGGAGTATCACTTCACAGCAGAAGCATCCAGTGTCAAGACGACATTCTCTGTGCTCACCTCCCTGGCCACAGGGATGGATCACACAAACACTGAGATGCACGTGCACCAAGATCAAAGGGCCTGGAAGGTCGGGACACCACCTGGAGAGTTACTTGAACCTGAAGTGGACTCGGTGTGACAAAGACATGTTGTATTATTTGTCACCATAGTATAACTAACCTATGTGGATAACACAGTAATTGGACCTTGGGCAGCAGAATTTGCTTTTATAGCCTCTGTACTAGTCATCAATAAAATGCCAAAGCTTTCAAGGGTATCTAACTCTCGGAGAGGAGCTTATATCCTGTTTTATCAATACAAGTCAGAATCTAGTGTTTCCATTAAAGTTGGGTCGCTAGAATACAGCAAGATCCCTTGCCATAGTTTATAATTTTCACTCTAATTAATGTTCTATGTGTTGTGACAAGAAAGTCAAGCTATTGCCTCGTGTGGCTGCAATTATGAAGCAAGTTTAAGGTTACAATTAATTTAAATCACAGTACTTCCTCAACATTACCAATTTGGCCTCTGAATCATAAAAACCAAAACTGGAAGAATTTCTGCAAAACTGCATTGGGCTAATTACTTAACAAATTGTTTCAGATCTATCATAATATTCCAAGAATCTGGAGAAACTATTTTGCATCTACAAATATAAAAAAATGGGTTATCTTAATATTTTGTGGGTTTCTGTGGTCCTAAATAAAATTAAGACATCTGAAAAAAGTTGTAATGGATATTAAAATTTTAGGCTTCTGGGTAAATTTTTTTTCAGAAAATTCCTCATCTTTGATAGTTTCGAAAATAAGCAGATGATAAGGTGATTCCATCTTTTGTGTCATCCAAAGACTACACAAATAGGATTTTACAGTGATTCATACAAATAGTACTTATTGAGCATTTTCTATGTGTTCAATTGTGTTTGCTCTAGAGATCCAATGATAAAAAAGATGTGGTCCCTGCCCTCCTCGAAATTATAATCTAGCAACCTCTGCTTCAGTGGATATATACTGCTATTTTCTCTCCAAGTTTTGAGTTGTGAAAATAACTATTTCTCTCCAAGTTTTGAGTTGTGAAAATACTATTGCCTAATCTCAACAGTTATATAATAGGACCTAATTTATCTGGGAAGGCTCAATTATCTGGAACACAGCTGAGAATCAGGAAGGCACTAATAGCAGTCTTTGAGAAGTCAAACATTTCACACACCAAAAAAAAAAAAAAAAAAAACTAAAAGTTACAGAGTATTTATTCTGTGCTATTCACTTTGCTAAATGCTGTATATTGAATATTTCATCATCATAAAACCCCATGATGGGGGACTTCCCTCGTGGTTAAGAATCCGCCTTCCAATGCAGGGGACATGGGTTCGATCTCTGGTGGGGGAACTAAGATCCCACATGCCTTGGGGCAACTAAGTCCATGTGCCACAATTAAAAAGAAAGAAGCCCACGCGCCACAACTAGAGAGAAGCCCTCTCGCTGCAACGAAGAACCCGCACGCTGCAACGAAAGATCCCGCGTGCTGCAACTAAGACCCGATACAGCCAAAAAAAAAAAAAACCATGACAGGTTATTAGTCCCCATTTTATACAAAGAGGATAATAATTACACCTTGCCTAGGGTGTAACAGCTGATGGAGCCAGAATTTGAATCCAGACCTGTCCAACCCCAAAGCTCAATGTCTTAACCACTAACCCACACAGCACTTCACAAAGACTAGGCACTAAAGCTCTGGGTCTTCACTTACGGAAGAATCCCTGCGGCTTTGTCTCAGTTACTACTGGTGCGTAACAAAGCACTCCAGATTCTGTAGTTTGGGAATTTGGAGAGAATACAGCAGGAACTGTTTGACTCTGCTCCATGATGTTTGAGGCCTCAGCTGGGAAAACTCAATAGCTGGGGTGTGGAGGGGATGCAGGAGTGAAGAAGGGCTGGGATTTGGGAGAAAGATTCAGCAGCTGAAGGCTGGAATCATCTGGAGGTGTCTTCACTTATGTGCCTGGAGGTTGAGGCTTGTCAGCTGGGACCTCAGTTGGAGCTGACAACTGTGCCCACCTTCACGTGGCATCTCTAAGTGGCTTAGGCTTCCTCTTAGCATGGAAGTCAGATCTCTTACATGATGACTCAAGACTCAAAAAGCGAGTGACAAGGCAGAAATTGCATTGTCTTTTATGACTTAGTCTTAGAAGACACATAGTGCCACGTCTGCCATACTCATCATGAGCCTGGCCAGATATAAGGGGATAGGATGTAGACCCCACTTCTCAATGGGGGTCAAGGTCACAGTGCAGAAGGGAATGTTGGCAGCCGTCTTTGGGAAGTGCAATCTGCCACAAGCTCTCACCTAAAGGTTAATTGCTCCTCTGTCCTATCCAAATCCACCTTGGGAATATCCAAACATATCCCAAGTAGTGAGAGTAGAGTAAGCATTGTGTAAACATTGCCCAGCTTCAGTAATGACCAACGATTTGTCAATTCAAACAATAAATGTCAAGGATGGCTAATAAGGCAGGAATTAAAATTAAGAATGTCGGTTTTAGCGTTGAAACGGGCAGTTTGGGGGTAAACACATTTATCTCACGTGGAACAATTCATTTCCCAGTGCTCATCTCTGGATTATTACTATTCACATAGAAAATACACAGTCCTGGATGCTTTTGTTTGGATGAGGGGAAAAAAGAACACTGCAGGTTACATTTTCTAGAGCTAATGCCCAAATTCCACCCACAATTACCAAGCTGGCACATGCTGCAAATTCACGAGCTATGTGCCAATGCATGCACACATTTGCAGACAAGCACCTGTTCTGGATATTTAAGTTTGATCCTTACCTCCTAAAACTATTTTAAAAAAAATAAAAGCTCTCCTGTGGCCTTGAGTTCCAAAACCAGCAAAACCAATGGAGTAGCTGGAGACTGAAGTCCATGTACTATTCACCATAAGGAGGACTGACAGTCATCCCCATTGGATTTTCCCCCAGCAAATTTGCTTACCTTATTATAATCCATTTAGATGCATATAAAATGTCAGTTCACATTTCTTGAGCACACACCAGCTGACATCTGAGAAGAGCCAAGTACAGGTTAAAAAGTGTAAACAGATCATGTGCAATATCGGCATTAGAGTTTATTGGTTTAGGACAATATCATACTATGGGATCACCAATTTTAAAAGGACATTTGATACCATTTTTAAGTTAGGTGCTGATCTTTTTAATCTCTGAATACTATAAAGAATATCTAAAAGGAAGTCTCTTTTCCCATGGCTCCTACCCATCCACAACTTCAATTTTTAGTTCTCACAATGGCTTTAAAAAAACGTTTCTCATTAAGCAATGGAAAATTGGAGCTATTTTATACCAGCACTGAACAGAATAAGCCCTTGAATAAGCTGCAACATAGAATTCTTTTGACCAGGGTTAAGTGATGGGATGTGAAAACCAGATCAATAAACAGGGAATAAAAGAGCACAGGGAGATGTAGGAAAACAAACAAACAGTAGTGATGTTGGTTTCTTTGATTGTTTAAGAAAAGATCCATGAACTTTAAAAATGTTTCTCTCTCACTCTCCACCTCCATCCAAGTTTCTGAGCTTTATTTTTCTTGGTTTATTAAATACCTCTGACGTAAAAGTATAATTGTTTCTTTGTGTTAGTCGCTAGAGCCTGCGGGTTGTGAGTGGCTGTGGTCTACTGCGTGGCTGCTGGCAAAGGACAGGTAATGGTTAAGCGAGAGACAGGGCTGCAGGCTTGTGCACAAGGCCCAGAATCTCTAGAAACCAGGCAGCCAGAGACATATCCAGACATGGTGGAGAAAGGGCTAACAGGGAAAACATAAGAAGAGAGGGAAATCCTCATGAAATCAGTTTGTGAGAAAAAGTTATTGTGTTTTCACAGCTTAACAGGCATATTGCAAGACAAAAACCATAAAGAAAGCTAAAGTTCAAGATTTCTTTCAACCATTAGACAGTTGTTATCAATAAATGATTGACATATTTTAGCAGTGCTGGGAATCAGGCCATTAGCTTCTCCATATTTTTTTGTTGTTAAACCACAACTGTGCTTTGGCTTCATGAACAGAGTGGCACATTACACCTTATTAAAATGTGAAGATCATATCTTCTGAAAAGGTAGAAAAATTTCAAGTGTTATCTTTATCACCAAGAAATAGAAATAGAGTGTGATAAACAAGACAAACTGTAAGTTAAAGTAAGATGGTAGAAACAAGTCAAAATATATCCAAAATTACAATAAATATAAGTAAAATGAACTATCCACTAGAAACACAAGATTGCAAAACTGTTTGCTTGCTTCTTTTAAAGACATATATTCTTTACAAGAGACACATCAATAAGATATACACATACAGAAAGGTCAAAGGTAAAAAGAAAAAAAACTATGTAGACAAATACTAACCAAAATAACAACAACAATGGAGGCCATGAAATTAACATAAGACAAAAGAGACTTTAAAGCAGAAAGCATTATTGATGATAGAGGGTCTTTATTACATATTGATTTTTTTAAATATTAAATTAATCAGTATCACATAATAATTCTATACTTGTGTGTACTTAATAACTTGGAAATTTATAAAACAAAAACTAATAAACTGCAAAAACTGATCTACCCATCATCATAGTAAAAGCTTTCAGCATACCTATCTCATTTATTGACAGATCAAGCAGAAAACATTTTTAAAGAGACAGATTTCAACAACAAAATCAATGTGCTTGAATTAATACACAGATATAGAACTGTAGACCAAGCCAGTAGAGAATAGATATTTTTCTGAAACATACATGAGACATTTACAAGAACTGACCAAAACTATGTCATAAAACCAGTTTCAACATATTTCAGGGAATCAATATATACAGGCCATGTTCTCACACAAAAATAAACAAGTTAAAGATGAATGGATAAAGAAGATGTGAGATATATATGTATATATATATATATGCAATAGAACACTACTCAGCCATAAAAAAGAATGAAATGTTGCCATTTGCAGCAACATGGATGGACTTGGAGGGTATTATGCTAAGTCAGACAAAGAAAGCCAAATACTATATGATGTCACTTATATGTGGAATCTAAAAAATGCAACAAACTAGTGAATAAAACAAAAGAGAAGCAGACTCACAGATATAGAGAACAAACTAGTGGTTACAAGAGAGGCGAGGGAAGCAGGGAAGGGCAAGATAAGGGTAGGAGATTTTTTTAAAAAGGCTTATTACAGGATTATACAAAATCATGTGTGTGAAGCTTTTGAAGGTTGTAAAGCACTATAGAATTTAAAGACTTTCATTCAATTAAAAAAAAATAAGAAACATAAATAAACAAGTTAAAAATCCATGCAACTAGAAATTCAGAAATACACCCCCAAATAATTCATGGAATGCAAAAGAAATTTTTTTGGAAATTTTTCAACTACTTAGAATGAAGAACAAAGATATTGTTAGCAAGGCAAAAACTGAAGGAGAAATACATAGTCTTAAAATACTTTCAATACACAAAAAGAAAAGCAAAAAATAGGTGAACTATAAGAAGTTTTGCGCACCAACTTGATAGAATACTACTAGCTTCATCCATGCTCTGGGCTCCTTTCCCCGACCCAGACTTCCAGGAAGAGTGCTCCGTCACCCAAGGAGACTCAGCAATAGCAACTGATGATGTTCAGTGTCATGTGGCAATGAAACACAACCTGGCCCTGAAGTCACACTCCAAAGCTTTCCTGGCCTGCACTTACTCTGCAAAAGAAGAAAAAAGAAGGAAAACTAGGAAGAATTTTTTTTTTTAAACAATGTGAATAGGTCGAGAACTGGGAAAATGATTTTTCTTTGATCCCTAACTGAAGTATCATCAATCTCCACCAGTCAACCACGCATGACCATCCAGTTTATAATTTTGGAGCTAGTAAAAAAAAAAAAAATGTAATGAATTGTATGTCACATCAGCCACAACTAAACTCCTACCATCACCTCTATTGCCTAGTCCCTTTAAAGTCTGGATTTGCTAAGAAGTGTGTCTTTGGAAAAATCACTTAAATTATCCCATTACCCTCATTTAATTTCCTCAAGATTAAAATATGACACATTTCTCTTAAAATATACACACTACTATATATAAAATAGATAACCAACAAGGACCTACTGTATAGCCCAGGGAACTATACTCAATATCTTGTAATAACCTATAATGGAAGAGAATGTAAAAAAAGAATATATATATATATATATATATATGTATAATTGAAAAAAAAAAGCTTTAAGACAAATTTGTACACTGGGTATATACCCACTTGGTCATAATATATTATCTGTTTATATATTGTGAATTCAATTGGCTAATATCTTGATTAAAATATTAATATTCATGCTCATAATAAATATTGGCCTGTAAAAAAAAAAAAAAAAAAAAAAACCATGACACATTTCTCAAACGTTTTCTGGTGAGGATGAGATGATAAAAATAATACAGCACAGGGTCTGGTGCCTAATGTCAGTTGTTATTATTTCAGTTTTTGTCTGCCTCAGAGAGACACCTGACCAAGGAAATATCTAGAAGACACTTGACATCACCCTGAATGGAAGGTCTTAGCATCTCAGAATGGAAAATGAGGCAAGATGATGGTCAGCCTTGAAATTAAAAGGAAAACATGAGAGTCAGCAAGGCAAACATCAACAGTGCCCAGAGAGCACTGTCCAGTATTTATCTTGTCCACTAATAATAGCTACATAAGTCCAGCATAGACTGGACAAAGCAGGCCAACCAACCACTGGTCTCCCCATCCAGGCGGTAGTTTTGGTAGACAGTTAAAAGGCTCCACCCTCTCCTCAACACTTGTCAAGGTGTGGGAAAATCTAACAGTAACATTTGGGCCTTGTATCCAAGAAGACCCTGCTGAGATGTAAATACTATGAAAACACGTTAGAGGTAAATAGTTGGGTTGCTGCTAATCTGAAAGAATGAGGAACTTCACAATTAAATTCCAAAGTGAACAGCAGGAAGAATATCATCCAGTGTATGAGCTTGGGCTTCATACCTGGGCTAGAATTTCTGCTTCTAGTTGTGTGACCTCAGGCAAGTTATTTATGCTCCTTTTGAGGCTGTTCCCTTATGTACAAAATAGAGGTGAAAAATATCTACCTCACAGGGTGAGGTGAGGTTTCATGAGTGCTTGAGCATTGGACAAGTTGTAGCAATTATTCACGAGAGGAAAAAGTAGGTCTGGAGCCGAGGCCTGGCTGAGGAGGACAGACCTGAACAGGGAGCCATTGCAGGAGAGACGGCGTCCACTAAAAACATCACAACCGTTCAGGTCTCTACTGAGACCTGGCGAGGAAGTGGGGTGTACAGACAAAGGAAATGGGACACAGAGGACTTAGTTCTCCCCTTTTCTGATGGAGTCTCAGACCAGGCCCAGGAGCGAGAGAATGTTCTTTATTCAGAGTGAAGGCAGTTCAAACCCAGGAGGATTGCTGGTGAAGTAACTGGTCAAAGAGCCCGGGCCTGTTTTGAGTCTTGGCTGCCTGTGAAAAGCAAATTGCTTCCCATGACATACCTCCTATTTCCCAAGCGGGACCTACCTACGGAACACTACACATAAATCCCAGATGAAAACAGTGCACCGATTTCCCAGTAATGTAACTTTCCCAAACACTGCACACACAGATTTATAGTAACGTTGGGCAGCCATGCAAAAGGTTGCATTGTGTTCAGCAGTATTGCTTCTAATTTCAGGAGGATTTCGGGTGAGGACCTTTGAAGTGGGAGCTTGACTCATGCATCTGTAAATTCCTCATTTTCCACAGTTATTAAAATGCCTGTCGGTGCCAGGGTATGCCATTGTTCATTCACTCCTTTGGCATGCCAGCATGGGGGTGGATGCCAACCACACATCAGCCACAGAGGCACAGACAAACACTAGGTGAGGCGGGCAGGCGTCGTGGAGGCTAGAGACTGCATGCCAAAGGGACACATGCCTGGGAGCAGCCATACTGTCACTGCTCAGAAGTCCTCCAGCTCATGTGTGCTGAAAGATCCCCCTGGGCTTTTGCAGCAACATGGATGGACCTAGAGATTGTCAGACTAAGTGCAGTAAGTGAGACAGAGAAAGACAAATATCAATATCATTTATGTGTGGAATCTTAAAAAATGATACAAATGAGCTTAGAAACAGAAACAGACTCCCAGACATAGAAGACAAACTTATAGTTACCAAAAGGAAAAGGGCAGAGAAGGAATAAATTAGGAGTTTGGGATTAACAGATACACACTACTCTGTATAAAAGAGATAACCAACAAGGACCTACTGTATAGCACAGGGAACCATATTCAATATCTTGTAACAACCTATAACGGAAAAAAGATCTGAAAAAGAATATGTATATATTTGTATAATTGAATCACTTTGCTGTACACCTGAAACTAACACATTGTAAATCAACTATACTTCAATAAATAAACAAACAAACAAAAAAGAAAGATTCTCTGAGCTACGTAAGAGAACATGGAAATGAGCTGAGTTCATCAAGAGATGACTTTCTTCATTCAGTAATAATAAAAGCACTCTGCACGTGAAGATTGGCAAACATTTTACTGTCCCTCATTCGCTATTTCTGCCCTGGCCACATTCCGAGGGTCGGGGAGAGAGCACCCAGTAGGGTCTCCCCAGCACATAATTGGAAGGCATATTTCTAGTTTAAGGGATCAACCCTGGCCACAGAAATAAGAGTTAGAACCTGAACAACATGTTTGCCTTAATTAGCCCTTTTCTTTGGAGGATAACACACTGTATATAAACTTCTTTGTTCTTCCTTACCCCAGATCGCCACTACTAATTATCATTATAATGTTTTTTGTTTTTTGTTTTTTTATAAATTTATTTTTGTTTATTTTTGGCTGCATTGCGTCTTCGTTGTTGTGCACAGGCTTTCTCTAGTTGCTGTGAGCGGGGGCTACTCTTCATTGCGGTGCGCAGGCTTCTCACTGCGGTGGCTTCTCTTGTTGCGGAGCACAGGCTCGAGGCACGCAGGCTTCAGTAGTCATGGCATGTGGGCTCAGTAGTTGTGGCTCGCAGGCTCTAGAGCGCAGGCTCAGTAGTTGTGGCGCACAGGATTAGCTGCTCCGTGGCATGTGAGATCCTCCTGGACCAGGGATTGAACCCGTGTCCCCTGCATTGGCAGTCGGATTCTTAACCACTGTGCCACCAGGGATGTCCCTACCATTATAATGTTTTAATAGTCATTTCCCCAGCAGAGGAAACTCTTCATCTACACCATCTCCTTTTTCTCCAAAATATCCTTATAAAATAGCTGGAGGAAGGTTATTATTATCTCATTCTAACATACAAATAAACTGAGGAGGCAAAAACCTAGATATTTAAACAGAGCATGGCCAGAAACTAATAAAACTAATTTTTGGGGTGTATCTTGTGGAATCAACTTCATTACATCTGTAGTGATACCTGCTAACTCCCTCACAATCACATTTTCAGTAATTTATCCAGGACTAACTGCCTGAATGCCAGACATGACTGCATAGATGCAGCATCCATTCTAGGAAGGGACACCAGACACATTACCTGCCACAAAAATGTACCTATAAACAGGCAGATGGAGCGACCCTTTAAAAAGTCAATCAGAACACACCTGAATTGTCTAACACAGGGTTCATTAACAGCACTACTGACATTTTAGATAATCCTCTCATGTGGGGGGCTGTCCAGTGCATTTTAGGATGTTCAGCAGCATCCCTGGCTCCACCCACTGGATGCCAGTAGCACCGTCCCTAGTTGGGACAACCGAAAATGTCTCCAGACATTCCCAAACTTTCCCTGGGAAGGGAAGAGGAGGCAGACAAAATCATCTGCCATTGAGAACTGCTGGCCTAATCAATCAAAGGCAAGTAACAATGGAGAACTACTCTCAGCCTGGCATTATAGTAACCAGAGGCTAGAGGCTAATAATTAACATGCTCTTGCCTTCATGAGACTAGAGGTAAAGATGCAGTTTACATTCATAGAAAATCATTGGGGGTTGAGAATGGAGAGTCTATGCAAAAGAAGGAATGGGGGAGGGACAAATTAGCGGTATGGGATTAACAGGTACAAATTACTATGTATGAAATAGACAAGCAACAATGATATACTGTATAGCACAGGGAATTATAGCCATTATCTTCTTTTTTTTTGTTTTTTTTTTTTTTGTTTGTTTGTTGTTTTTTTTTTTTTTTAAACATCTTTATTGAAGTATAATTGCTTTACAATGGTGTGCTAGCTTCTGCTTTACAACAAAGTGAATCAGTTACACATATACATATGTTGCCATATCTCTTCCCTTTTGCATCTCCCTCCCTCCCACCCTCCCTATCCCACCCCTCTAGGTGGTCACAAAGCACCGAGCTGATCTCCCTGTGCTATGCGGCTGCTTCCCACTAGTTATCTATTTTACATTTGGTAGTGTATATATGTCCATGACACTCTCTCACCCTGTCACATCTCACCCCTCCCCCTCCCCATATCCTCAAGTCCATTCTCTAGTAGGTCTGTGTCTTTATTCCCATCTTGCCACTAGGTTCTTCATGACCTCTTTTTTTTTTTTTTTTTTTCCCTTAGATTCCATATATATGTGTTAGCATACTGTATTTGTTTTTCTCTTTCTGACTTACTTCACTCTGTATGACAGACTCTAACTCCATCCACCTCATTACAAACACCTCCATTTCATTTCTTTTTATGGCTGAGTAATATTCCATTGTATATATGTGCCACATCTTCTTTATCCATTCATCCGATGATGGACACCTAGGTTGCTTCCATGTCCTGGCTATTGTAAACAGAGCTGCAATGAATATTTTGGTACATGACTCTTTCTGAATTATGGTTTTCTCAGGGTATATGCCCAGTAGTGGGATTGCTGGGTCATATGGTAGTTCTATTTTTAGTTTTTTAAGGAACCTCCATACTGTTCTCCATAGTTAGCCATTATCTTCTAACAACCTATAATAAAGTATAATCTGCAAAAATGCTGAATGACTATACTGTACACCTGAAACTAGTATAATATTGCAAATCAACTATACTTCAACAACAAATAATAATAAAAATAAAAAGAGTCTGTGCAAAGGGAATTCTGAGATGACAGAATCACAGTTGGTGAGAGCAAACTTCATGTAGGGTGTGGGCTTTGAGTTAGACCTTGAAAATGTGCAGACCTTGAAACATTAAGTGATGAAAGACTTTAGGCCATTGCTAAAGGGAAAACATTATAAACAAGGATCTGAATGCCAAAAACAGCACAAGAAGGACAGACTGCCAACTGACAGGTGCTGGGGACTGGTCTCCTTGTGACATATCAATGTCAACTGGAGGGGGAGTGCCAAATACTGGTCAGATCTCTGCCCCATCTTATTAGTTGTACTTGCTTAGAAGATATAGAGGGCAGGCTTTCAAATTAGCTGATGAAAGGAAGCTAGAAGTAATAGTACAGTGGATGGCAAGATCAATCTTCGAAAAGATCTTCAGCACCTGAAGCAATGGGTTGAATTTCATAAGATGTTGTTTAACTGTGACAAATGTAAGATCCGTGCTTGCATCCAAAAAAACAGAAATAGAGTATAGAGGTAACAAGGTATAGCAAAGCAAATGTGAAAAAAAGAAAAAGAATTACAGATTTTGTCAGCAGTATCTTCAATGGACATCAACTATAAAATATTAATGGCCCTTCTCTGACACCCTAAAAAATGTAATGAAATTCTAGGTTCCATTAATAGAAGTGTAAAATCTAGAATAAGGGAGGTGACAGTCCCCTTTTGAATATGCATTAAGAAACTCATAGGTGGATTAGTTTGTTCACTTTTTTAAAGCTTATAGACAAACTGGAACATATTCAAAGAATAGAAAGCCCAGTAAGGAAGAAGTATGAAATCAGACCACATGAGGAATTTGAATTTTTAATCAGGAGACAAGATAAACCTGCAAACATGATAGCTATCTTTGCATATTTAAGGATAGAATTAGAATCAGTAGGCAGAAGTTATAAGGAATTAACTTTTGGATCAAACATAAAAAATAACTTTCCTATGCTTGAAGTTGCCCAAAGATGTTCTTCTCAAGAGGAAGTGGGTTACCATCTGAGAACGTTCTCCAACATAAGCAAGATGACCACTGAACACAAAATTTAATATCTCTATAAACCTCCATTTCTTCACCTATAATTAGAGGTAAGAACAAAGAGCTTTATGAGATGATGAATGGCAAGAAGTTGGCATCTAGAAAGTACCTCAATAAATTGCATCCATTACTTTTCCTTTGTTTTCTATAACCAACTCTCCACTCTGTCTACCAGAGAGCTGCAGGCAGACCAACTAATGAATGGAGTTTCCAGCATCTTTAACTATTACTGCAAGGAGACTCAGGATCTAAAACATGTGGTTATAGAAATTATAAACCTAGAACTCCAGTTTCTTTTTTTTTTTTTTTTACAGTTAAACAAATTTCATTAAGTGAACACAGTTTGTAACCAGCATCCAAGTCAAAATACAGAACATGACCACCAGCCCAGAAGACTCCTCTAATGTCCCTTCCAGTCACTTAACCCCTATCCACCAAGACTAACCAGAACTCCAGTTTCTTAACTGGAGAGGTTAGGAAAGAGGTGACGTGGTGCTTTAGTGCTTTCATGATATTGTAACCACGCAGTATAACCAACTTCTCGCATTTCCCAGCTTACCTTTTTTATTAGAGGCTTTCGTAACCATTTATCTTCATCCTCAGTGCAGGTGACCAAGCTACTTTCAGAGTAGAGTAACTGAGAACATGACACGCCCCCTGCATCTTCCAGCCAATGTTACACTGCAAGTGAGGAAGCGCTCCCGCCCACTGACTCATGTGAGCATGCGCTCTGAAGCCCACCCAGGGAACGTGCTGTCCCATCCGCCCTCCCCCAACCCATCCTCGATTTGTGTGGCTTTACAGCAGGTATCAGCTGTGTTAACATCCTAGCAGATATCCTGAATGTTTCCTCACTCAAGATCTGATATAGGTCTCATCATAAAATGAGTAAAACACTACTTAGAATCGCAGAATATCCATGGAAAATTGAATGTAATTTGTCTTTGGTGTATAGTCTACAAGAAATTACTCTGCTAGTTAACAGCAAAATTCTTCCTTTGGTTGAAGGGTTGCCAGACTGTCATGTGGAACTGGCCTGCCATGCTAAGCTTTCTTCTTGACGAGTGTGGGAGCGCCCTTCTGTTCCTTTACTTGAATTTGGTAAAGTTGACATCCCACCCTTGTTTGTGGCCTGTCTCCTTTATGTACTTTCTTTTCTAGTCCAGGGCTGGGACTAGTGTTAGGTCAGCGAGGCACCTAGGACACAAAATTTCTGCTCTCATGCCTCAAGCTCTCCAGCTTGAATGTCCTACTTCCCTCTTACTCACTCAAAGTATGAGTTCATGTGCTACCTCCTTTTGAAAGCCTTCCCTGGTCCATCCAGCTAGAGGCTACCTCTCCCCACCTAAATTCTCACTGAAATCTACCTGAAGCTCCTTTAAGGCACATAAAACCGTTTACCTTAATTTATAATTACTTAAACATTTATCTGTGACAGAAGCTGTTAGTTTCCCACCCCAATATCCACCTTCCCTTCACTTTAGTAACAGAACCTTGATAAATAGCTGGATACATCTACCCAGCTAAAAAGACTATATTTCTCAGTCTCTCTTGAAGCTTTTGATGGTTCAGTTATAATGTAGTATAGAATATATAATGTAATCTAGAATTCTTGGAAAATCTCAAGGAAAGAGCAAGGGTACACCCTTCTTCTCCCTCTTCCTATATCTTTGTGTATGGAAAATGGATGTGATGTCTGGAATTCCAGCAGCCATCTTGAACCACATGGTCAATGGTCTCATTCTGGGCAGGTGAAGAGGAAAGCTAGAAGATCGTGAAGCGCTAATGATACTGTGGAGCCTTTATATCAGCTCTAGACTGCTTCCCTCAGAACTCTTTTACAAGGGAGAGAAATAAATTTATGCATCATTTAAGCCATGACACATGCACCCAAACTTAATTCTAACTAATATAGATTTTGATACCAAAAGGGGACTACTGCATTAGCTAAAATGTAGGATTAGTTTAAAGGACATGGTTGGATGGCATCAGCAATGACAAAACTATTACAGACTGGAAAGTTGGCAATCCTGGTAAAACAGTAGCTAGCAGAACCTGGGAAGGTACAAACAAAGGGCAGTGACGTTAATGAAAATAATAGGAAATTTTTAGTGTTGGTGTGTGTTGGCTAATTCTTGACACTGTCAGTAACATTCTACAGAAGAGATGAACCCAGATTAGAGCTAGCCAATCTGCCAGCAGGGTAGGGGGGAATACAGCTTTGTTAAGAGCCTATAGCTGGCAGACTGAGTCTAACTTGGAGCCTTTTCAGACTGAACAAGCTGACTACTTCTTACTTCAAAGTGAAGCTATTGTAAGCCATGGCCAGAGGCAGGAGCAAAAGCAGCCTTCAAAGCAGATAAACCCATGGCCTTTTGCCTTTTTCAGGTACAGTGTACTTCCTTTAGGAGTTTTCTGTCAAACGTGGAAGCAGTTAATTAGCAAAACCCTCCACGTCTATTTTTTCAAATAGCCTCAGTTTGGGAGAGGGGAAGTTAGCAAAGCACAGAGGGCTGTATATAATAAAACAGAGTCTTCAGGCTCAACAACCTTATCAAGACAAGGTATCTGATTCTGGTTACCCACACATAGAATGAAATAGCAGCAAGTAAATTAGAAGCCCCCTAGGGTTTGTAAGATTTGTATTGCCCATGAAACCCTAGGCTAGCCAGCAGCATCAGGATTCCAATCTCTAAAACAATCCCTGAGTCCTCAAACTTATCCCCAAAAAGAGGTGGGTTAGGAATGCAGCCCCCAAGAAAAGTCTACTCTCTAATGCCCACCTTGGAAAGACCATAGAGAAGAGGGGACCAGGAAGAGCATCCCAGAGAGAAGGCCCAGGGCACTGAGGACAATGACCATGGAAGTCACTCCACTGACTGGGCTAGAGTCTTCACTATTCTCACCCAACATGATTTAAAAATTGCTATGGCCCAGAGTCTCTGATTTTCCTATTTTCTGCATGGAGGTTATGCTGCAGTCATTATGTTTCTACTCTACTGGTGAATATTGGGCATGATGGATGATCAGTAACTTTTTGCCAGGCCATGATGATCCCCTCTGGCATCTGAGGGAGCTGACTACCCAGGCAGACATCCTTAACCTTGGGCTGGAGGCTGTAACGGCATTGCATTTGGGGGTGTCTCCATTGGGGAAGAGAGGAAAGGTGTGCCTGCATATCTGGGGAGTCAGTGGAACAGATTAGCAGAGACTGATAATTTCCTACTCACCCCTTCTTTTTGTAACAGAACCCTGAATTTTATTTAGGTGGACATGTTGCCTATCGAACAGATGATGGGAAAACACTCAATTTTTTAATTAGAATTATGCTTTGGGAAGATTTATCTAGCAACAGTAGATAGTATTCATTAAAGGAGAGAAAAACTGAAAGAAGGGATTTTGGCTGGAAGGCTACTGAAATAGTCAAGGAAGAATTAATGAAACCTAAATAAAGCTGGATGGAAGGGAAATAAAAGAAGAGATGGGGACAAAGAAATGCAAAGGTAGTTGTTCAGTTTGGTGATGAGGCATGGGTAGCAGAGCAAGGGAAAATGTTAGATATGACTCCACAGTCCCATTTTAGTGTCGAGGAAATGGTCATACCAGGAACTGAAACACAGAAAGCAGGAGAAAGAGCAGAGCTTTAACAAAGAAGATAAGCTCTGGTCTGAGTACATAAATGTGCATTGCTGGCAAGATACCCACATTGGTATTGTTACCGAATTAGATGTGGGGTCCCCCTCTTGGGGTCCTAGCTGAACCAAAGCCCCCCTGGCTCGGTCAGGGAGTTCTTTCCCACCTTGGGTTCGCACTGCCAGTAAGGAAACTGAGTTTGGTGCAAGCAAGACAGGCTTTTATTCAATGGCAGAGAATGGAAAAGGGGAGCTCATGATCTAAAAGCATCTTCTCCCCAAGCAAAGATCAGGGAAAGCTTTTGTAATGAAAGGTCCAAGGGGAGTCTGACAACATCTCATTTCTCAGAAAAAGGTGGGGAATTCTAGGAATCAGGTCCACACCTTCTTTCTGTCCTTGTATGGTCTGCACCATCGGGTCATTGACACCCATAAGGAGGAGATCTTAGCATGGTAGTACATTATAATGAGCATATAATGAGATAAGTGGTGACCTTTATCCTACTTTTCCGGCCATCTTGGGTCTAGCCAGTTCAGTCTAGTTTTGCCTTTGTGGCATCCTGTTAATAAAACACAACTAGCCTGTATGGTTAAAGACAGTTTCTGTGCCTGGGGCTGGGTTGCATGGCATGGGTGACAGTACCTCACACAGACTTGAAGTCAGTGAGGACAGAGAGAGATAGACTACAAACTCAAAAATTCTCTGCCCAGGATAATAATTAAAACAGAGGGAAAAAAATATCATTGAGAGAAAGTTAGTTGGTAGAAAGAGTAGAAAGCCAAGAATTGTCTTACCTGATTGAAAAATGTCTTATCAAAAGTCATTTTCCTATCTAACCAGTCCAGTTCAGACAGTGGTTCTCAAACTGTGGTCCCTGGACCTACAGCCTCAGCATTATATGCGGGCTGAATTGTGTCTTCCCAAAATTCGTATGTTAAAACGCTAACTCCCAGTATCTCAGGATGTGACTGTATTTGGAGATGGAGCCTTTAAAGAGATGATTAATTTAAAATGAAGCCATTAGGGTGGCCCCTAATCCAATCTGAGTGGTGTCCTTATAAGAAAAGGAAATTTGAACACACAAAGAGACACCAAGGATGCATAGGCACAGAGGAAGGACCATGTGAAGAGTCAGCAAGAAGGCAGCCATCTGCAAGCCAATGAGAGGCCTCAGAGAAGTCAAACCTGACAGCACCTTGATCTTAGACTTCTAGCTTTCAGAACTGTGAGAAAATTTTTTTTGTTTAAGCCACACAGTCTGTGGCATTTTGCTACAGCAAACCTAGCAGACTAATACATATGGAAACTTGTAAGAAATGAAAACTCTTAGGGCCCACCCTAGACCTACAGAATCAGAAACTCGGGATGATGGCCAGCAATCTGTGTTTTAACAGATTCAGAATCTCTGGGTGATTCTGATGCACTGCTAAATTTGAGAACCACTGGTCTAGAATATTCTAAGTTCAAGAAAGGAGGAGGCTAAAATAAATGATATTTTTCCCTTTTATTCTAAGGGGTCATATTCTTTATAAAGAATTATTTGGAACTAGAGATAATCATACTAAGTGAAGTAAGTCAGAGAAAGATAAAGATCATATGATATTGCTTATTTGTAGAATCTAAAAAAATGATACAAACGAACTAATTTACAAAACAGGAACAAACTCATAGACATAGAAAACAAACTTATGGTTATCAAAGGGGAAAGTAGGGGAGGGATAAATTAGGAGCTTGGTGTTAGCAGTTACACACTACTATATGTAAAATAGATAAACAGGGTCTTATTGTATAGCACAGGGAACTACATTCAATAACTTGTAATAACCTATAATAGAAAAGAATATATATATACTATATACATATATATATAACTGAATCACTTTGCTGTACACCTGAAACTAACACAACATTGTAAGTCAACTATACTTCAATTTAAAAAAAAAGGAAAAATGAATTATTTAAATAAGGAGAAACAGGCAGTAACAATGTCTTAAATAATCAGCTTTAGTTTTCATTAAAACGAATTCACCTAATAACATCAGTATCAACTAAAGCATTCATTATGTGTATGGCTATTGGCTACCAAATTTTAGGATGCCCAAGAATCACTAACGGAACTTGGTAAAAATACAGCTTCCAAATCTTGGATTCGACTGGTCAGTGTGGGATTTAGGACTTATATCTTAAGGAACATCAGATCATCTTGATGCAGGCATCAGGAAACCACAAATTGTGTTTCTTTTATTCAGTCAAGAAGTAGAAAGACTAGAAATGAGTTGAGGTGGCTACAGAGACCAAATAAAGAAATGTGAATGGCTTCGAAGGAATCCTCAAAATGCTATTTTTTAATTAATTCTTTGTCTTCTCAGACAACCTTTTTTCTCAGATAAGCAGAATTGCCAGGTTCTGTAAGATCAGACATTTACCCTGGGAACAGTGACTTCAGAGGATGCAACTTCAGGTAACAGGTTCTGACTAATGTTCCTCAGACTCTCCCACCACTTCTGGATGTCACAATTTTCAGTTCCAGTTTCATCTGAAGAAGCCACATCAAGGCAGGTCCCTACTGGTAGCATCAAACAAATTTGATTTTTTTTGGCTCTCAGTCCTAGACCACTTCCTGTTCGCCAAATAAGGAGAGTTAGTCAACTTTCTTAGTCCTCTAATGGAATAAAATACAAAATTTCACTTTTTTGTCCATGTCAAATAACACAAGGGGGAAATGCTCCTTTCAACCACAAACCAGGTTTCAAAACATGTGCTCAAATATAACACCTCGGTAAATAAAAGTCACTTATATTGAAGATGTTTTCAAGTAATCATCTACTCCCTACAAAGCTGTAAGTAAGTAAAAAAACAACTTAGATAAGTAAGTGGATTAGAGCGTTTTACTGGTCATAGTTCTAATTTTTTCTCCTAAACTGTGAACTCCAGTCCTTTCTTCAGTTTTTCAGATCAGTAAAAATATTTCAGTTGAAATATTTAATGATTTTAAGGGTTTCTTTCTATAACCACCTTCTCACAGACAATGTTTCTATTCAAAAATTCCAATGTGACAGTGGAGCTGCTAGAACAGAAGAATCACGCACTGATCTCCTGGGAACACGACCTACAGGCCTTCTGATGTCTCACACACTCTGCCATGTTGTTGCTGTTGTTTGTGACATGCAGGCATCCAATGCAGAAACCTGACAGGAAGTATTAAATAGTAACAAAAACTAACGATATTTTTAAGGGGTTTGGGTTAATTCGGACAAATAGATAAAAATGAGGACTTAGCTCAGAAACAAACAAGAGGATTAAAATTACATAAGGAAAGGAAAAGAGAAGCTGAGGAAGACTATGATTCACCCCGTTTATGGCTTTATTAAAAAGCTCTTCCCTGAAAACGAGGGCTGGCCCTTTCTGCCACACAGGTTCATGTTTAACCGTGCTCTGTGGGTAATGGGAGAATCACGTAGAACTCTATTATGGGGCCCCATAATATACTATACTAGAACTATATAATGGGCCTCACCCCATTGGCATGGTCGTGAATCCAAGTCTCTCAGCTGATGGCTGAGCCTCATGTAACTAAGTCGACTAAGCCACACAAGGCCGACTCCTTGTTCAACCTCTGTGTCCCCTACAGCCCTCTCTACCAGCCCTTCCAGCCCCTGCTGAAGGACGTGTCACTCCTCCACAGTCCTGGCCCCCTTTCCTTTAGCCAATTCCTTTACCTCAGCAGGGTGCCAGGGGACTTCCTACCAGCTCTTCTGAGGGAACGTGCAGGTCAAGGTCCCACTAAAGAGGAAGGAGGCTGGTGAGTTCAACACCTGTTCACTGGGGGGCAGGGGCTAAAGCTAAAGCCACTTCCAATCTTGTTTCCATGAGGAAAACTTACTCCTCCTGCTAAAAATGACTGACTTTTTTGCTTAAGAAATATAACCCTGGCCTTACCATGCTACACTGCACTCACCTTTTTCCTGGCCTGGTTTTTTCACTAAAGAGGGTCTCACAGCCTCTCAAAGACTCCACTTCTGCCTGAGCCATCCCAGTGAGTGGCCCTACAGTCACACAATGTCTTTCTACTGTCAAGTTTCTCCTTAATTGCAGGGTGGGGAGATATTTATTAAAAAAACAGAATTCCGGGGGGCGGGTAGAGGGAGAAATTAGGAATTTGGGATTAACAGATACACACTACTATATATAAAATAGATAAACAACAAGGACCTACTGTATAGCACAGGGAACTATATTCAATATCTTGTAATAACCTATAATGGAAAAGAATCTGAAAAAGAACTATATATATGTATATATGTGTGTGTGTGTGTGTGTGTGTATATATATACACACACACACACATCTGGATCACTTTGCTGAATACCTGAAACATTGTAAATCAAATGTACTTCAATAAAAAGAAAAATAAATAATAAATAAATTTTTAAAAAATTTTAAAAATAAGCTACAGGGCTATATTGTACAACACAGGAAATACAGCCAATATTTTATAATAACTATAAATGGAATATAACCTTTAAAAATTATGAATCACTCTATTGTACACCTATAATTTATATAATATTTTATATCAACTTCACTAAAAAAAAAAAAAGAGATAAAAAAACAAAAAACAAAGAACAATGAATTCCAGAGGGAGTTACTTTCCTTACCATTGAAAAGCTATCAGTCTCTTCTGAAATAAGCACCATGCAGTCGTACAGAGAAATGGCCCAGACCCAGTGGATGACCCTGCTCCCAAAGCAGGGAGGAAGCGGAAATGACAGCATTGTCACCTCTTATGGACAGAGGGGGCCCTGAGAACCCCAACATAGGACACTATTTTATCATTGTGGAAGAAAATGGCTGGAGGAAGGCTGCTAGACGAGGCTGCACAAGAAAAAGTACAGTAAACTAAAAATAAAGTTGTTAAAGGAAAACAGCAGAAAGAATGAGATTGAATGGGTGTGATGTGATTATAAAAGTCCTGTAAATGAATAATGAATTAACTAAAAGGCAAGTCTAACTGTGTTTTGATTAAGCTATTCCATTTAATTCATTCCATCAGTCAGTAAATACATACTAAGCTCCTACAATCAGGTTCTGTGATAGACAGCGACCCAGTCCTCATGGGGCTTATAGTCTTGAGCGAAAGACACATTTAAAAATAATCATCCAAGTATGTATCGAATGTTATCAAGGAAAAGTGCAAGATGCAATGAGAGCACGTGGCCAGGGTAACGGGTGGTGGGGTGAGCTCCCTGGGGAAGTGAGGGACAAACCAGAAGCATGAAAAGACAGTAGCCAGGTGTGGAGTGGGCAAGGGAGGGACCTGTGGACAGGCTCTAAGAAGGAGCAGCTTGATGTGTTCTAGGAATTACACCAAGGTCCATGTGGCTGTGAAGAACTGAGCAAGAGAGAGGAGGTTGGGAGCAAGAAGAGAGGGAGAGGCAGATGGTCAGGGCCTTGTAGGATTCAGGAAGCCTTGGGTTTTTGTCTTGGAGATAATGGGAAGCCATTCCAGGTTCAGCAGAAGAATGACTTCCGATTTGAACACTAGAACTGCTGTGTGGGGAAAGGATTGGGAGGAGTGAACACAGGTAGATGGGGAAAAACCCATTAAATGTAATTCAGGGGGGAGGTGATGTTTGCTTGGACAAGGAAAATAACTCTGGACAGTTTCAAGAAATACTAAATAAAAATGTAATTCAAATCTTGCGCTCCCTTACTTTAAAACTATTCAATGGCTTTCCATCACACTCAAATAAAAATCTGAACTCCTTACCATGGGCTACAGGGCCTCAGATGATCTGACCTCTACATCTCTTACCAGTGCTACTGAGCACTCAGCTCATTGTACTGTAGCCAACCAGCCTGCGTTTAGTTTCTTGAACTCTCCAAGTTCTTTCCTTTTTATCTGCTGCTTTCTTTGACCGAAGCATTGGTCCCCCGTATGTCCTCAAGTCTAGTTCTTCACTATTCACATCTCCGTTTAAATCTCATGTTCTCAAAGCCATCACTGTCCCCCGTACCTAAAGTACATCCTTACCATCTCCACTATTCTCTGTCTCATTCACTCATTCAAGAAATATTTATCAAGCATCCTCTATGTATGAAACACTGGAAGAGACATCAGTGAACAAAACAGGGAAAAGAAAATCCCTGCCTTTAGGGGGCATTCCAGTGGAGGGGAATGGCAGATGATAACAAAATATGCAAACTTAATATGTAAATCGTAAGTGAATATAGAGCATGTCAGAAAGTCAGAGATTATGTTAGAAGATCAGAGAAGCTATAAAAAAAGGAAGAGGTATGAGAAGTGAACAGGGAAGCATGGAGTAGTTTGTAATTTTAAAAAAGAGAGTCAGGATAGGACCTCATTAATTAGATGACATTGAGAAAAAGACGAAGAAAGTAAGAGTGAACCCATGGAGACCTCCAAGTTTGTGTACCTTATAGCCTTTACTACAATTTTTAACTATCCGATTTGTTTCTTTGCTTGGAATGTAAGTTCCATCAGGGCAAGGACCATTGTCTGTCCTGCTCATTCTTGTATCCCTAGGCCTTGGTACAAATATTTTGTATAATGAGTCAATATATGTAAGGAAGCAAATGATTAAAGTGCCCTCCCATCCACCTCCATCCCAATCGAGTAAAATCAGGATGCCTCATCTGAGCCAATGGTGGTGAGTTTCCAGGATATCCCGTACTTATTTGGCAGAGAACCATGGTAGCAAAGGTTTTTGCCTGTACACTAAACGCTCTTACCATTTTTATGGTGACAAACTCTTCTTTATTGTGGGACTCTTTCATCTCCCACACAGTGTGAGCCTCTCCTCAAAATGGCCAAAGTTCCACACCTGCTGTGGTTGCACAGTGGACACTGGGATGGATGTGTGACCCAAAATGTGCCCATCAGGGCTGTTAATGGTTGTTGAAGTTATTGGTCTATACAAACAATGTAAGCTGCCCATGGCCAACTTGGGCCCTAGGCAGGGAGATCCTAAGAATAAGTTGATGCAGAGAAAGCAGTGATAAAAGAGGAGAAAGATGGCTTTGTAATTGCATGATAAGAACTCCTAGACCCATTCATTCCCAAAGCCGAGTTTACTCTTTGAACCTCCCAGTTAAATGGGGCAAAAAAATCTTAATGTTAAGATATTTTGTTGTTGTTACTTAGACTCACTAAGAATCTTTATTAGTATATTCACCAAATGAAAGTTTAAAGGGATGCAATTAGGAAAACTGAGAAGTGTATTTTTTTCTTCTTTGAACTATCCATCTTCCAACTGAACAAGGGTTGAGTTCATATCTAATGGCCTGGTGACGGTGGAACTATGATTAATTCTATGCAAAATGAAGATCTGTTCATTCAATACATAAAACATATATTGAACATACACTCTACCCCAGGTTCTGTGCTTGGAGCTGGGTATAGAATGTTGGCATGACAGCCAGGTCCTTGTCCTCGTTTGGAAAATATAAACAGTAATAAATTTCATGTGAGGTAATACAAATGGAGAAGCTCAGGGTGAAATGCAAGTTCAAAGCAGGGAGCCCAACGTGGTCAGCAGGGGTCAATGACATGGGGCACTCAGGGCAGCCCTCGGAGCAAAGGCTGTCTAAGGCCAGACTTGAGCTATGACTAGAATTTTGGTCAGAGGAAGGCAGAGGAAAGGGAGGAAAAAGAATCTTAGAGAGAAGCGTATCTCAAAGACCTAGAGGCAGGAAGATCTTGGGTCAGGAATGTTCTCGTGTGATAATATCAGCAGTCTGTCTAGGCAATGCCTCCATGGAATCACCTGTCACATGACCTTGTCAAGGTCACACATCCAAGCTTCAACATTAGCACTTCCATGACACTTTCCACTCACCCACAATTTTATCCCACATTCTATCTTTTTTCATTTCTTTATTAAACAGATGCAATAAGGATGGATCATAATTATTAATAACATTATTTAATAGTCTCATTACAGGACCTTACAATGATCACATTTCTATCAAATAACTGTGAATGTCTTAACATTAAACTGTGTTTAGAACTTTATTGAAGTAATTTCTATCTAATCCTCCCAAAGATGAGGTTTCAGAGGCACAGCATGTAGTTTAAACTTGATAAAAGTCATGTCTTACACCCCCTGTAGAACATTATAATCATAAATTCCAAAAATAAGTTTCTGTAGAGATGAAGTGGTTGTTTTGTATAACAAGATCATATATCTTCCAGCTGGAATAAAATGAGATTCTGAAAACAAAGTTATTGTATTGTTAAATGGGACATAGAAAAGACATTTCTCCTCCTCAGAACGTTTGTTATGAATTTAAACAGAAAATATTTTTATGGGAACAGCAATAATAACTTATGAAAAATTCTATTCCACCAAGTCTTTTTTTTTTAATGAATCAATATTTTGGATCACAAAGAACATTCTTCTAACTTGATATGTTCATATTCCATAAAATACCTTTGAGTTGAAATATTGCATTACTCACAACTTTCATTTTGCCTTGTGAACACCAGATCATGTTAATTTTGTGCCAACCACATATTTGTTTTATAATGGAAGAACACTATTTCTCACTTGCAAAAAATATGTATTCAAGAGAAAAAAGAAAAAAAAGAAAAAGCCTCCTAAAGGCTACACTGGCACACATTTAGCTACTACAAACATTCTGTGGTTCTTGAAGTGAGCAAGTCACCAACCAAGTTGGCAAATGTTAATATTGCTGTCTGCTTTTCATAGAGAGAAGTGTTTTGTTTCTGTTGGACACACTTTCAGGAAGTGAGGTAATGCTCAATTTTCTCCTAGGAAAGCGAGCCTGGGGCATGCTCAGAACTGGCTTGATGGGGCCATTGTTTGAAGGCAGAAGGAGGTGGTGGGTGGTATGATGAACAAGATAAGATTGAACTCAAAGGCCATGAGCATGAATGTTCAAAGTCACTGACGTCAATTAGACTTTTGAAGAAATGACTGTAGCAAGTGGCTTCGGGATTAATAAATCATTATTGATCCTACAGGTCTTCCTTTCCCTTCTCTCTATCTGGCCCTTTGTATAAAAGCTACCCTTTCCTGGGTAACCTGGAGTTGCTCTCCTCTCCAAAAAAAAAGGGGGTGGGGGAGAAGATGCTTTCAGGTACTCTCTATACTGGTTGTAAAACATGAACCAAATGGCCTTCAACATCTGCTTGAAGGCAGTTGAAAAAATACATTAAGTGAATTGACAAAATGTCTCCATTAATGCCCATATTTCATACCATATGTTTACCATCACAAGCAATTTCACCTAAGGCTGAAGCTTTCCTTCCTTCCCTGAAGTTGTAGTTCTTAAAGTGTGAAGGGAATGAATTACATTCCTTGAAGGTTCTAGCCATTTTCTGTATATCAATTAAGAAACTTAGAAGTTACTAAAAATCTGGGCCACCAGAACTCCCTGAACTTTCCTCTAGTACCTGACAGAAAGAGTAGCCTCCAAAGGGACTAAGTCACAAGCAGAAAGAGTTTAAGCCTTGGGAGAAAATTGGCTTAATGAAATTGCTCCGGCATACCAGAAATGCTTTGGAAAATATTTTATTATTTTTATCACTTATATAGCAGCCAGTTATTTTATAATTACTAATTAGTCTGTTCTGCCTCAGCTTCATCTCACTGTTCTCCCTCTATCGAGGTTGTAAGATGCATTTTATCCACTTTACGTAGGGAAACTGTGTTCTAGAAGATTTTGTAGAAGTGCTCACTGCTATCTCTGTGACCCTCGGCAAGAAGGCAAATGGCAGCCCAGCTGCCATGGTGCTTTCCATCTGGAATCTCTCTGAATTAATAATACTAATACCTGATGCTGACATAACACTTTGACAGTTTACCAAATGCTTTCACGAGTTTTATCTTATTTAATCTTAGCAATGGCTCCCGGAAAGAGATACTGCAGACCTGGGAATATTCATTCATTCATTCATTCTTCCCATATTTGGAAGAGGAAAATAAGACTTTAGGGAGAACCCTTGTAAGAACCCAAATCTAGTTCCAAGTCAAGAGGCTTGAAGCAGTGACTTATATAGCATGCGGTCTCAACAATGCCATCCTCCAAAAGAGAATTCAAATGCATTCACTTTTCGCCATCTTCACGGCCCGAGTTATGGCCAAATCATTGTCATCTTTTACTTAGACTCTTGTGGTTCTGACTAGATGCTTCTCTCTGCCTCCTTCTTCCCCTTCTAGCAGGTACTGCCAGTGTGATCTTTTTATATCATTTATCAGATCATGTCACTTCCCTGCTTGGAACCCTTCACTGGCTTCCTTCTCACTGCGTGTAGGATTAATCTAAATTCCTCACTGTGGCCTGCAAAGCCCTCCGTGATCCATCTCCCAAAGACCTCTCTGACTGCAGGTGGTGCCAGACTCACAGGCCCTCTCTGTTCAGGAGACACCAAGGTCATTCCACCTGAGAGCCTTTGCATACGCTCTTCTGTTTGCCTAGACCATAGGTCTCCAGGTCCAGGTCACATGCCACTTTGTGGGCTTTCCTTGATTAAAATAGCCTCTCCAATCACTCTCTATTACCGTATCACCTGGTTGTATTTCTTGATAGCATAACTATTTGAAATAATCTGACTTATTTTCTCTTATCTCCTTCCACACGCTAGCTCAGTGAGCACTGTTGCCTTGACTCTCCTGATCCCTCACATCCTTTATCCCTAACATCTTGACTAGTATTCAATTAACACTCAAGAAAATATTTTGAAGAGGTCATGAAGAACCTAGTGGCAAGATGGGAATAAAGACACAGACCTACTAGAGAATGGACTTGAGGATATGGGGAGGGGGAGGGGTGAGATGTGACAGGGTGAGAGAGTGTCATGGACATATATACACTACCAAATGTAAAATAGATAACTAGTGGGAAGCAGCCGCATAGCACAGGGAGATCAGCTCAGTGCTTTGTGACCACCTAGAGGGGTGGGATAGGGAGGGTGGGAGGGAGGGAGATGCAAGAGGGAAGAGATATGGCAACATATGTATATGTGTAACTGATTCACTTTGTTGTAAAGCAGAAGCTAGCACACCATTGTAAAGCAATTATACTTCAATAAAGATGTTTAAAAAAAAAAAAAAAAAGAGAGAGGAGATATGGGGATATATGTATATGTATAGCTGAGTCGCTTTGTTATACAGTAGAAACTAACCCACCATTGTAAAGCAATTATACTCCAATAAAGATGTTTAAAAAAAAAAAAAAAAAAAAAAAAAAAAGAAAATATTTTGAATGAACTAATGAATACATGATAGGCACTTTTTATATCTATGCTATGGATCTAGCTGTTTAATTGTATGGATGGAAATAATGTAGCTTATTAATTCCCTACTGATGGACAAATGGAGGGGGGGTTGCCATTTTGTGTTATTATAAACCACACAGAAGCAAACAACTTTGTTCTCATACCCTTGTGTATTTATGCAAATATTTCTGTAGGGTCAAGAGGGATGCAGGTTTTGAATTTTGATAGCTACCTAATTAGTAATATAGTTATCCTTTTCATTTTTCTTTGGTATATGAAGTCCAATAATGTTGGGGGTTCTTTTGGTTGTTTTTTCTAGATTTCTAATTTTCCCCACTACTTTCCTTTTATAAAATCTCCTATTAATACCTAAGATGAATGAAATAGGGCTCTATCTATCAAAATGAAAGCTATATCAACTTTCTATTTATCTAGTGTCCAAAATTCCACAGTGACAATTGAGAATTCATCAAATGATTCCTTGTCATGCTCAGGGATAGCACATACATATTAAATCCTGTGCAAAATTTAAACATCTTTTACTAGAAATCTGTAAGAAAATTTAGGCATTTTTCAAGTCTACTGTAGCTCTAAATCTTGGGCTTCATTAAGCTGCTCAATCAAAACTTAACAGTACATATTTAAATCACTTGAAAAGATCTATAGTGGTAAATCTGATTTTTTCTTGCTTTTATAATTACCCCCCAAACTGACTGAAAAAGAAAAGAAACTGAACTACATGAAGAATTAACAAAATTGACTCCATTATCTTGCCCAATTAACTCTTCTTGTTTCTACAGCCAAGGAGATCACCTCAAGGGCCTTGTCAATCAGGTTTAAATCTCTCAGGTAAATCCGAATTCTCATTTAAAGTACTCAAAAGAAAATTAAGCTTCAATATGGCCTCCTGCTTGTCCTGCTGGGAGAGCTGGCATTCTCAGATTTCAATTTCCCAGTCTCTTTTCATGAACAGTATTGTAAAATCTCAGAGTAATAGAATCTTTTTGTGACTAGATTGATCTCACTTTGGAAGAAAGTTCTCTATAACTTGGCTGATATTGCCTGCTGGGGCCAAAACAGCAATCACAACACCTTAACTCTTCTTCTCCTTAATACAACCCCTTTAGATCATGTGTTCGGCACACAAATGGATGAGCGACACCATTTTGAGTTGACGTTTGTGATATAAACATTATTGTTCACAACGCAAATTTGAAGTTAACCAAAATTCCAATCAACCGTTTTCTCCTTTCTAAAGAGGAGTTTCAGTACTGAATATTTGATTCCTATTTGAGACAGATATTTTAATATTGAATTTTTTAAAATTTCCTCAAAAGTTTTTACTTACAAGTGACTTACTTATAAAACACAAATTCATATTACTAATAAATAAATAAGCTAGTTATTCTTTTAATCTTCCTTTGGTCTACCAGAGCCAAAAATGTGGTTGGTTTCTTTGTTTGTTGTTTTTTCTAAATGTATACATTCTATACTAGAAGTAGCCACCAAATTAAAATGGTTCTAAATTGGTTGGACCTTAACATGGTCATATGCCTTGAATCTTATTCTCTACTCTTGAGTGAAAACAAAAATGCAAGTGATTCACAAGTCACTCCAAAACTGCCTCACAGGAAGGAAGGGTCACTCTGGAGAAATCCCAATATTCTAAAACTATCCCATGTTTAAACACTTCCCCAAAGGATGCTGAGAATTTGCCACAACTGGGAGAGATGTGAGCTGAATTTCCTGTTTGATCGAAGACCAGCTGGCTATTTCAGAGCAATCCAGAAATTCAAAGGATGAGGTCCTTGGAATATACAAATACCATCCTCCATTTATGCAGAAAACCCAGAAACTGACTTTTTCTCTATCATTAAAGTTCTGACTGAGATTAGAAAACGATCCTTAATCATGGTCCAGAGAAGTCCTACTTCTTTTTTTTTTAACAACTTTCTTGGAGTATAATTGCTTTACAATGGTGTGTTAGTTTCTGCTTTATAACAAAGTGAATCAGCTATACATATACATATATCCCCATATCCCCTCCCTCTTGCGTCTCCCTCCCACCCTCACTATCCCACCCCTCTAGGTGGTCACAAAGCACAGAGTTGATCTCTCTGTGCTAGACGGCTGCTTCCCACTAGCTATCTATTTTACATTTGGTAGTGTATGTATGTCCATGCCACTCTCTCACTTCATCCCAGCTTACCCTTCCCCCATCCCATGTCCTCAAGTCCATTCTCTACCTCTGCGTCTTTATTCCTGTCCTTCCCCTAGGTTCTTCAGAGCCTTTTTTTTTTTTTTTAGATTCCATATATATGTGTTAGCATATGGTATTTGTTTTTCTCTTTCTAACTTACTTCACTCTAGGTCCAACCACCTCACTGCAAATAATTCAATTTCGTTTCTGTTTATGGCTGAGTAATATTCCACTGTCTATATGTGCCACATCTTCTTTATCCATTCACCTGTCGATCGACACTGAGGTTGCTTCCATGTCCTGGTTATTGTAAATACAGCTGCAATGAACATTGTGGTACATGACTCTTTTTGAATTATGGTTTTCTCAGGGTATATGCCCAGTAGTGGGATTGCTGGGTCGTAGGGTAGTTCTATTTTTAGTTTTTTAAGTAACCTCCATACTGTTCCCCATAGTGGCTGTATCAACTTACATTCCCACCAACAGTGCAAGAGGGTTCCCTTTTCTCCACACCCTCTCCAGCGTTTACTGTCTGTAGATTTTTTGATGATCGCCATTCTGACTGGTGTGAGGTGATACCTCACTGTAGTTTTGATTTGCATTTCTCTAATGATTAGTGATGTTGACCATCCTTTCATGTGTTTGTTGGTAATGTGTATATCTTCTGTGGAGAAATGTCTATTTAGGTCTTCGGCCTATTTTTGGATTGGGTTATTTGTTTTTTTGGTATTGAGCTGCATGAGCTGCTTGTATATTTTGGAGATTAAACCTTTGTCAGTTGCTTCATTTGCAAATATTTTCTCCCATTCTGAGGGTTGTCTTTTTGTCTTGTTTATGTTTTCCTTTGCTGTGCAAAAGCTTTTCAGTTCCATTAGGTCCCATTTGTTTATTTTTGTTTTTGTTTCCATTTCCCTAGGAGGTGGGTCAAAAAGGATCTTGCTGTGATTTATGTCAGAGAGTGTTCTGCCTTTGTTTTCCTCTAAGCGTTTGATAGTGTCTGGGCTTACATTTAGGTCTTTAATCCATTTTGAGTTTACTTTTGTGTATGGTGTTAGGGAGTGTTCTAATTTCATTCTTTTATATATAGCAGTCCAGTTTTCCCAGCACCACTTATTGAACAAGCTATCTTTTCTCCATTGTATATTCTTGCCTCCTTTATCAAAGATAAGGTGACCATGCGTGCATGGGTTTATCTCTGGGCTTTCTATCCTGTTCCATTGATCTATATTTCTGTTTTTGTGCCAGTAACATACTGTCTTGATTACTGTAGCTTAGTAGAATAGTCTGAAGTCCGGGAGCTTGATTCCTCCAGCTCCATTTTTCTTTCTCAAGAATGCTTTGGCTATCCGGGGTCTTTTGTGTTTCCATGCAAATTGTGAAATTTTTTGTTCTGGTTCTGTGAAAAATGCCATTGATAGTTTGATAGGGACTGCATTGAATCTGCAGATTGCCTTGGGTAGTATAGTCATTTTCACAATGCTGATTCTTCCAATCCAACAACATGGTATATCTCTCCATCTGTTTGTATCATTAATTTCTTTCATCAGTGTCTTATAGATTTTTGCATACAAGTCTTTTGTCTCCTTAGGTAGGTTTATTCCTAGGTATTTAATTCTTTTTGTTGCAGTGGTAAATGGGAGTGGTTCCTTAATTTCTCTTTCAAATTTTTCATCATTAGTGTATAGGAATGAAAAAGATTTCTGTGCATTAATTTTGTATCCTGCTACTTTACCAAATTCATTGATTAGCTCTAGTAGTTTTCTGGTAGCATCTTTAGGATTCTTTATGTATAGTGTCATGTCGTCTGCAAACAGTGACAGCTTTACTTCTTCTTTTCCAATTTGGATTCCTTTTCTTTCTTTTTCTTCTCTGATTGCTATGGCTAAAACTTCCAAAACTATGTTGAATAATAGTGGTGAGAGTGGACAACCTTGTCTTATTGCTGATCTTAGAGGAAATTGTTTCAGTTTTTCACCATTGAAAACAGTGTTGGCGGTGGGTTTGTCATATATGGCCTTTATTATGTTGAGATAAGTTCCCTCTATGCCTACTTTCTGGAGAGTTTTTATCATAAATGGGTGTTGAATTTTCTCAAAAGCTTTCTGTGCATCTATTGAGATGATCATATGGTTTTTCTCCTTCGATTTGTTAATATGGTGTGTCACATTGATTGATTTGCATATATTGAAGAATCCTTGCCTTCCTGTGATAAACCCCATTTGATCATGGTGTATGATCCTTTTAATGTGCTGTTGGATTCTGTTTGCTAGTATTTTGTTGAGGATTTTTGCATCTATGTTCATCAGTGATATTGGCCTGTAGTTTCTTTCATTGTGACATCTTTGTCTGGTTTTGGTCTCAGGGTGATGGTAACCTCATAGAATGAGTTTGGGAGTGTTCCTCTCTCTGCTATATTTTGGAAGAGTTTGAGAAGGATAGGTGTTAGCTCTTGTCTAAATGTTTGATAGAATTCGCCTGTGAAGCCATCTGGTCCTGGGCTTTTGTTTGTTGGAAGATTTTTCATCACAGTCTCAATTTCAGTGCTTGTGATTGGTCTGTTTATATATTCTATTCTTTCCTGGTTCAGTCTTGGAACGTTGTGGTTTTCTAAGAATTTGTCCATTTCTTCCAGGTTGACCATTTTATTGGCATATAGTTGCTTGTAGTAATCTCTCCTGATCCTTTGTATTTCTGCAGGGCAGTTGTTACTTCTCCTTTTTTCATTTCTAATTCTATTGATTTGAGTATTCTCCCTTTTTTCTTGATGAGTCTGGCTAATGGTTTATCAGTTTTGTTTATCTTCTCAAAGAACCAGCTTTTAGTTTTATTGATCTTTGCTATTGTTTCCTTCATTGCTTTTTCATTTATTTCTGATCTGATCTTTATGATTTCCTTCCTTCTGCTAACTTTGAGGTTTTTTTGTTCTTCTTTCTCTAATTGCTTTAGGTGTAAGGGTAGGTTGTTTATTTGAGATATTTCTTGTTTCCTGAGGTAGGATTGTACTGCTGTAAACTTCCCTCTTAGAACTGCTTTTGTTGCATCCCATAGGTTTTGGGTTGTTGTGTTTTCATTGTCATTTGTTTCTAGGTATTTTTTGATTTCCTCTTTGATTTCTTCAGTGATCTCTTGGTTACTTAGTAATGTATTGTTTAGCCTCCGTGTGTTTGTATTTTTTACAGATCTTTTCCTGTAATTGATATCTAGTCTCATAACATTGTGGTCGGAAAAGATATTTGATACAATTTCAATTTTCTTAAATTTACCAAGGCTTGTTTTGGTACCCAAGGTATGACCTATCCTGGAGAATGTTCCTAGAGCACTTGAAAAGAAAGTGTATTCTGTTGTTTTTGGATGGATGTCCTATAAATATCAATTAAGTCCACCTTGTTTAATGTATCATTTAAAGCTTGTGTTTCCTTATTTATTTTCATTTTGGATGATCTGTCCATTGGTGAAAGTGGGGTGTTAAAGTCCCCTACTATGACTGTGTTACTGTTGATTTCTCCTTTTATGGCTGGTAGCATTTGCCTTATGTATTGAGGTGTTCCTATGTTGGGTGCATAGATATTGCAATTGTTATATCTTTTTCTTGGATTGATCCCTTGATCATTATGTAGTGTCCTTCTTTGTCTCTTGTAATAGTCTTTATTTTAAAGTCTATTTTGTCTGATATGAGAATTGCTACTCCAGCTTTCTTTTGATTTCCATTTGCATGGAGTATCTTTTTCCATGCCCTCACTTTCAGTCTGTATGTGTCCCTAGGCCTGAAGTGGGTCTCTTGTAGATAGCAAATATATGGGTCTTGTTTTTGTATCCATTCAGCCAGTCTATGTCTTTCAGTTGGATATAATTATTGATATGTATATTCCTATTACCATTTTCTTAATTGTTTTGGGTTTTTTATTGTAGGTCTTTTACTTCTCTTGTGTTTTCTGCCTAGAGAATTTCCTTTAGCATTTGTTGTAAAGCTGGTTTTCTGGTACTGAATTCTCTTAGCTTTTGCTTGTCTGTAAAGGTTTTAATTTCTCCGTCGAATCTGGATGAGATCCTTGCTGGGTAGAGTAATCTTGGTTGTAGGTTTTTCCCTTTCATCACTTTAAATATGTCCTGCCACTCTCTTCTGGCTTGCAGAGTTTCTGCTGAAAGATCAGCTGTTAACCTTATGGGGATTCCCTTGTATGTTATTTGTTGTTTTTCCCTTGCTGCTTTTAATATATTTTCTTTGTATTTAATTTTTGATTGTTCACTTAATATGTGTCTTTCTGTGTTTCCCCTTGAATTTATCCTGTATGGGACTCTGCATTTCCTGGACTTGATTATTTCCTTTACCATATTAGGGAAGTTTTCAACTATAATCTCTTCAAATATTTTCTCAGTCCCTTTCTTTTTCTCTTCTTTTTCTGGGACCCCTATAATTCAAATCTTGGTGCATTTAATGTTGTCCCAGAGGTCTCTGAGACTGTCCTCAATTCTTTTCATTCTTTTTTCTTTATTCTCCTCTGTGGTAGTTATTTCCACTATTTTATTTTCCAGGTCACTTATCCATTCTTCTGCCTCAGTTATTCTGCTATTGATTCCTTCTAGAGAATTTTTAATTTCATATATTGTGTTGTTCATCATTGTTTGTTTCCTCTTTAGTTCTTCTAGGTCCTTGTTAAACATTTCTTGTATTTTCTCTATCCTATTTCCAAGATTTTGGATCATCTTTACTATCATTACTCTGAATTCCTTTTCAGGTAGACTGCCTACTTCCTCTTCATTTGTTTGGTCTGGTGGGTTTTTACCTTGCTCCTTCATCTGCTGTGTGTTTCTCTGTCTTCTCATTTTGCTTAACTTACTGTGTTTGGGGTCTCCTTTTCACAGGCTGCAGGTTCGTAGTTCCTGTTGTTTTTGGTGTTCGCCCCCAGTGGCTAAGGTTGGTTCAGTGGGTTGTGTAGGCTTCCTGGTGGAGGGGACTGGTGCCCGTGTTCTGGTGGATGAGGCTGGCTCTTGTCTTTCTGGTGGACAGGACTGCATCCAGTAGTGTGTTTTGGGGAGCCTGTGACCTTATTATGATTTTAGGCAGCCTCTCTGCTAGTGGGTGGGTTTGTGTTCCTGTCTTGCTAGTTGTTTGGCATGGGTGTCCAGCACTGTAGCTTGCTGGTCGTTGAGTGGAGCTGGGTCTTAGCATTAAGATGGAGATCTCTGGGAGACCTTTCATAGTTTGATATTACTTGGAGCCGCGATGTCTCTGGTGGACCAATGTCCTGAACTCGGCTCCCCCACCTCAGAGGCACAGGCTTGACACCTGGCTGGAGCACCAAGACCCTGTTAGCCACACAGCTCAGAAGAAAAGGGAGAAAGAAAGAAAGAAAAGTAAAATAAAATAAAGTTATTAACATAAAAAATAAAAAATATATTAAAAATTTAAAAAAAGAAAGAAAGAAGAGAGCAACCAAACCAAAAAACAAATAAACAAATCCACCAATGATAACAAGTGCTAAAAAGTATACTAAAAAAAAAAAAAAAAACATGGACAGACAGAACCCTAGGACAAATGGTAAAAAAAAAAGCTATACAGACAAAATCACACAAAGAAGCGTACACATACACACTCACAAAAAGAGAAAAAGGAAAAATATATATTTATCTATATATATAAAAAAAGGAAGAGAGCAACCAAATCAATAAACAAATCTACTAGTTATAATAAACTTTAAATACTAAACTAAGATAAACATAAAACCAGAAACAAATTAAATACAGAAAGCAAATCCCAAGTCTACCTTTGCTCCCAAAGTCCACTGCCTCGACTTTGGGATGATTCTTTGTCTATTCAGGTATTCCAGAGATGCAGGGTACATCAAGTTGATTGTGGAGATTTAATCCACTGCTCCTGAGGCTGCTGGGAGAAATTTCCCTTTCTCTTCTTTGCACAGCTCCTGGGGTTCAGCTTTGGATTTGGCCCTGCCTCTTTGCATAGGTCGCCTGAGGGCATCTTTTGGGAAGTCTGAGGTCTTCTGCCAGCATTCAGTAGGTGTTCTGTAGGATTTGTTCCACATGTAGATGTATTTCTGATGTATTTGTGGGGAGGAAGGTGATCTCCATGTCTTACTTCTCCGCCATCTTGAAGGTCTCCTCATCCTAGTTTTTTTTAATAATACCCCTGAAACATGCAAATTTGTATCTTTCATTTTGAAGCCTTCTAAGAACTGTTGTTTTGTTCATCGTGAAGGTGGACCAGAGGCATCTAAGATTCTTCCTCTCTCTATTCTTCTATGATGTGAGTTCATGTCATCCACTAGGCATTTACTAAGCATTCGTTGTGTACAAACAACATACAAGGTGTCTTGAGGTGTTTAAAAAGAGAAAGTCTTTGAGAAACTTACTCTACCTGTTTTGGGGACAATTTTACACGTATACACACAACGAGAGTACACGCCTCTTAAATTTCCCCAGCCTTATCAGCTGTCGACCTTTCACCTAAAAGTTGTCAAACACCTTTCTGTTTTCCTTTGCCCAAAAGCCCTATTATCACTGAGTTCCAAGTCTTTACAAACTGCCAGTATTATATCAGAGACTCTTGACTCTTTCACTATTCTTGAGACACTTCAGGTTGACTTTTTAGGTAGGAAAATTACTGAGATCTTACCATTTGATCCTCACAACAGTACAGTGTTCCTAGGGACACTAATCCAATTATTTATTTATTCATTTATTTGACACCTTCAGGAGCTTTTTTTCTGAGCTTATAGTGTTCACAGGGCTGAGAGTCTAATAAGAGACTGGCAGTTCTAACAAAGTGGGAACAACAGGAGCTTTAGGAACCAGAGGAGGAATCTCTATTTCAGGGAACAGTGTCACGAGCATGGAGGCTTTGGGTGGCACTGGACCCAAGCTAAGGTGGGAACAGGAGCATGCACTGATTGACTACGTGGAGAAGGGGAAGGAGAAAGAATGAAAGTGCATTCCAGACAAAGGAAACAACAGTTACTCAACAAATATTTTTGTTAGACACTAGAAACCCAGAGGTGCCAACATAATGCATTAACGATATTGGTGTCCAGGACTACGAAGGCAAAGAACAGACCATAGCATAGCAACAGCTACTTCTGAACACCATTCTGTGCCAGGTGATGTTCTAAGCACTTTACTTATTATGACTACTTAATTCTCAGAAAAACGGATGAGGAAACAGACTCGGAGAGGCCAAGTTGCTTGCCTGCGACCACATACCTGTTAAAGAATAGAACCACTTCCAAATCAAGCAGACTGGCTCTTAACCATGAAAAGATGGTGGCCTCTCCTCTCATACCAGACAGGAACCAGGGGTGTGTGCTCGAGGTGACAGGGAGGGGGTGGATAGATCAGGGAAAGTTTTTATTAAATAATTAGTAGGGTTTAGCCGGATAAGGAGAAGGGGCAAATGTGTGCCAGCGAAAGTACAGCTCTGGAGGGTTAACTCCTTCTCTGACTTCTGCACCCACCATGGAGTCTATTATAGAAATGCAACCCTGAACTCATAGAAATGAGGCTGCAGAGCATTTTGGCTTTTATTCTAAGAACAAAGAGAGCCCAAAGAAAAGTCTTCAAAAAAACAGAATTAAATTTGTACTTTGAAGAGATTATTATAGCTGTTGAATAGAGAATACATTGGATGCGGACAGAGTGGGTACAAGAAAACTACAGCTGACTTTTGAACAACACGGGGGTTAAGGGTGCTGACCCTCTGCACAGTCGAAAATTCAAGTATAACTTATAGTTAGCCCACTACAAATGCAGTTACTCTGTATCTGCAGCTCTATGTCCTTAGATTCAAACAACCTGGGATCATGTAGTAATGTAACATTTACTATTGAAAAAAATCTGCATGTAAGTGGACCCAGGAAGTTCAAACCCATGTTGTTCAAGGGTCAACTATAGCTGGAAAGCTATTTTAGTAATTCCAATAAGATGAGATGCTGGCTTCCATCAGCGTGGTGGCATAGAAAGGAGTAGACAGATTTAAAAATATATATAGGAGGTAAAAAAATTAGGAGGTGACCCTGAAAAAGGAAACACAGGAGCAGAAACAGGTTTTCAAGGAAGAGCATGTCATGATCACTTGGTTCTATATGACTCCAGTGAAGGGGGTGTGATGGCATAGGTAGGTTTATAGGAGATGGGAAGAGAGAGAAGGCAGGTCCCAATCCATGAAAGGCCTTATCTGTTAAGCTAAGGAGTATAAAGTTCCTCCTGAAAGCTAAGAGATGCCACTAAAGATTTTCTTTCTGTGTAGCTTGCTTTTTTATACAATTTTTTAAAACTGTGGAATAGTTTTAGATTTACAGAAAAGTTACAAAGATAATACAGAGAGTCCTCGTATACTCCTCACCCAGCTTCCCCTAATGTTAACATCTTACATAATCATAGCACATTTGTCAAAACTAAGAAACCAACATTTACACTTAACTACCCACTAAACTCCAGATTTTATTCAGGTTTCACCTGTTTTTGCACTAATGTCCTTTTCCTGTGCCACAGTCTCATCCAGGGTAGCACATTATATTTTCATAATCACGTGTCCTTAGGCACCTCTTGGTGGAAGCACTTTTCCAATCTTTTCTTGTTTTTCATGACCTTGACAGTTTTGAGGAGTACTGCTCTGTTGTTTTGTAGACTGTCTCTCAATTTGGTTTGCCTGAAGTTTTTCTCATGATTAGATTGAAATGTTACAAGATTTTAAGAATAGGAACGCGACGAATTCCGTTTTCATTTAGAAAGCTCGCTCTGGACGTTGAGCGAGAACTAGAGTGTCGGTTTCTAATTTAGTGACAATGATTTCTGCAATGTGAGACTTGAGGTGATTTCTGAACTTTCATCTCTGTAATTCTTTCATCTTGTTTCAATGCTTTATAGGGAATGCAGGTCATTTAATTTTTGAAAAACAAAAGAGTGATTTTTCTTTCAAAAGAAAAACTGGCAGCAAACAAATAATATGTCAGCAGTGATTAATTCTGAGTGATTAGAATACGGATGATGGTTATTCTCTTCTCTTGGATTTTCCTCTATCTTTAAAAATGCCAAAAGTTAAAAAAGGAAGAGGAAAATTTTTTTTAAAAATGATCCTAGAAAATAAGAAGGAGGAGGAGAAGATGGGAAGCAAGGGATCAGACAAGAGACTATTGCAGAAAACAGTTCAGGTGAGAGAGATGCTGGAGGCTTGAACTTGGCAGTGAAAAGATGGAAGAGATACTCAGTAAATAGAGTCCAGAGGCCATGGTGACTGATTGGATATGGGGCTCAGGAAGAGGGGAGAGCCTCTGGTTTCTGTCCTAGCAACGCGTGGTGGTAATGCCATTCATAGAGCAAGGGAACACCAAAGGAACAGCGGGTTTGGTGAGTAAGGAATGACTTTAGTTGTAGACGTGCAGGCAGTGGGACGTCGCATCTGACACTATTGCCTTTTCTTCATTTCTTTCTGACCCGATGTTTTTAGAAGACATTCTTTCTATTTTTTTTCCCACGAGTCTCAGACCACTTATTCAGTATCTTTTTCTAAAATTCTCATTTATGCCTCTTGTAGAACCCAGGTATTTCTAAAAGAGTCATTGCTCAGATTGTACCCCTCTGTTTCTAGATCCATGACCATTATTTCTAGATTCATTTAACAAGTCTAGACTGTTAAAACTAAGAACCGAGATAGGTACATCACTATGAACTAAACTACAGATTTTATTCAGATTTCTCCAAGTTTTAAACTAACATCCTTTTTTTTCTTTTCTGTTCCAGGATCCCATAACTTTCCCTATTTCTCGTGGCAAAAGCAGAGTGAAAAGATTTCACTCTACCTTTGCCACTTCCCAGAAATATGAGCTTAGGACTAAGTTAAACACTCTGAAGATGCTTCTTCATTCATGAAATAAGAATAATAGTAATACCAGCTCTGCCTTATTCAGAGAGATTTTGTGAGAATCACAAATGTGGAGTATGGGTGCTTAGTCTGTTGAAGCTACTAAAACAAAATACCAGACTGAGTGGCTGATAAACAACAGAAATTCATTTCTCACAGTTTGGGAGACTGGAAGTCTGGGATCTGGGTACCAATATGGTCCGGTGAGGGCCCTCCGGGTCACAGACTTCTCGTTGTATCCCTCACATGGGAAGGAAGGGGCAAGGGAGCTCTCTCGGGTCTCTTTTACAAGGGCACTAATCCCACTTCATTTGCTCCATCCTCATGACCTAATCATTTCCCAAAAGTCTCACCTCCGTGTACCATCACCTTAGGGGTTAGATTCCAATACATGAATTTGGGGCAGGCACATTCAGACCACAGCAGGTACCCCGAAATACTTTAAAATGTTTAAAGCTGCACAGACATAGGGCGTACGATCTTTCAAGTTAAACGCTGGCTCTCATTTACTGCTAACAGGAATAGAACTAACATATGGGTGACTGACAAGATCAGATAATCAAAACATTATGTATACTTGGCTTAGAAATGTATTATTGAAGCATGTTTATATTTAAATATGGATGTGTCTAATATTCTGGCAATTTAGTTCAAACAAAATACTGATGCCAAACTGAAGATCCAATACAGAAGGTGCTAAGATGTCCAGTCTTCTCTTTCTGATCCCTACTCAGCTTCTCTCTGTAAACCAGTCCATCCTGGGAACTGTCCTTCACCACCAAGGACACTTACCTTTTCTCCCATACTCCCTCAGGTAGCTTCAGCATGTGGTTTCCCAAAAAAGCCACTCAGTGAGGTGCAAAGTAATAGAGGAACTGCATGAAAGGTTCACAAAATCTTTACAGTACCTATTTAAACTTGCCCCTGAAAAACAAATTAAGCTAAGTTTTATGCAAGCTGCTAAGACAGACAGTAGGATGTGCTTGCATCAATAATGTGGAATATCCATCAGAAGAAAACTATTTCATATCTGCAGTTAACTACCATGTCAGCATCCTCACCCACTTCCCTCTCTCAGCCTTCGACCGGCAGGATAGTTCCCCTTAAATGCCTCTCTATCAAATGAAACAACAATATCTGAAATTTCAAGCCAAACTTACAGCCTGTCTCGAGCAAAGGTATAAAATTCACAGCAATAGACTTCTGTTCTAAACCCACCTGAGGCTTCTTCTCTGATCTATTGTCTTATTTTCCCGTCTCAGTTTTCTTAAATCTAATTTTTACTTATTGTGATCTTATACTATATGTGCCTTCATAAACTATCCTTGGAAAGTACTCTTTTATGATATGCATCTTGGCAAACTATCTTCATACATCCTTTGAAAAACAAGACAAAGTAAAATAAATAAATGAATATGAACAAATAAACAAATAAATCTGTCTTTATGTTCTCTTTTCTTTTCAAAAATTCACCTTTCCCAGGGAATTCCCCAGCAGGTCCAGTGGTCAGGACTTTGCGTCTTCACTGCACAGGTCCCGGGTTCAATCCCTGGTCGGGGAACTAAGATCCCACAAGTCGCGTGGAGTGGCCAAAAAAAAAAGAAATGTTTTGGAGCTAGATAGAGGTGATGGCTGTATAACACTGTGAATGCACTAAATGCCACTGAATTGTTCATTTTTAAATGGTTTATGTTATGCTATATGAATTTCACCTCAATAAATTATTTTTTTAAAAAATAAACTCTTCTAGCAAGTCCATCAGCCTCCAATATCTGCCTATTCCATTCTATTCTGATGCCCTGCTGACAGTTTCATCTTCCTGGAACACCACTTTCATTAGGAACCCACTATGGTTTCCCTTTCCATCAAGGTTAAACTCATCTGCCTTCAATGATCAGGGTCCCCAAACTAATTTTCCATAAATGCCACTACACATCATGCATGTCTCCTCAAGAAATTTCAAATGTGGCCTCTCATTTCTCGGGCCAGTAGTCTCAATCTCTACCTAAATTCTCCATTGACCGTCTTTCATCTTATTCTAGCTTCTCTATGGATCACTCACATCTCCCTTCTCTGAACTCTTTATGCATTCATAGTTCTAAAGAACGTAGTGCTTTCATTTGATATGTAAAATAGGTATTACCTAACTAGAGCCTAAATTCTTTTAAGGCTAAATATCATGTCAGAGACGTCATTGATTCTCATGCTGCCTGCTTCACTTTTGGGAATCTAGGGAGGACTGAAGAAATGTTTCATTGATTACTCATTAACTGCTGCTCTGGAAAGTTAATCACCTGTTTCTCTTTCTGCTAAGCCATAGTATACCCTTTGTTTGGAACCATCCCCAACCTGCTCTGTGAAGTCTTCTCTTTCCATTCCTTATATAGCAAGAAATAGCTTCTCTAATTTAGGGGAAATTGACTATATGCCATCTAACAAAGAAGCACCATTAAGACACAGGCTCAGGATCTTTGAGATAGGATAAAAATGTCAATTTACGTTAACCATCTTTCCTTCACAGGGAATTCCTGAAGCCACACTCCTTACATTTGCTGTGTTCTATGGAAAGAACAGATAGTCATAGACGGGAAGACTGATCGATATCTATGGAATAATGCTTAGGAAAAACACTTCAATATATGCCCCCCTCAACTAAAAAACAAACAAAACCAAAAATAAATCATTAATTGAAAACGCCAAATTCTTTTGTCCAACCAACTAGTCTTTTACAGCCCTGTTCACCCTCCCTTGTCCAACATATTTATCACGTGGCATAAGGGGAAAAGCATTACTGTGCTGAAGCTTATGTAAGAGGTTATGGTTCGGTAAAAGGGGGACATACGGAAATCAGTTAAAGTAAGAGTTCAAAGAGTGAAGCTGGAATTAGGGGAGAGATTTTACCTCTAGACTTGGGACATCCCAACGCTTAAATTTTTTACAAGCTCAGCTAAGAATAAAGACAAGCCTAACAGGTCTTCCAATTTTAAGTAGCTTTCCTTTCTGAGAAGCAAGAGTGCTACACTCTATAACAAAGGTAGAGGTAGACTGAGAGTAGGAGCAAATATATATATATCAACACCCAATAGTTATAGATCCAAACACAGTGGGAATCTGATAAGTGTTAAAATCAGCATAAGAAAGAGACTCCAATTATCTCTAACATCATGATTATATCATCATGTTTATATAATACGTGTTGGTAAGTCTGTAAGCTTCGTTGTTTTGTACATTTATATATTTATTTTTTCCCGTGATTGAGGGTTTTTTTTTTTAACGTATTTTTTATACTTTCATGAGCAACTCCACTTTGGCTTCAGAACATTTTTTCACCCACATGGAAAACCCTGCCAAACCTTCAAGGTTTTGCAGTATTCTTTTGCAGTATTCCTTTTATCAGGGAATCAAGCAAATATTAATTTTTTTTCTAAAGAGAGAAGTATGCTTCCCTGGCAAGCACCTAAGTTACAGTGCGATATAATATGAACTATCAACACATTCTGTATGTTCTCCAAAGACTTCAATCAAGATACCATGGTAGCTGTTAACTTCAATGAAAGGTGTATGTGTGGAATTAAGGGGCCGAACATGGCTCAGAGCCCTTAAGCATTTTCATGAACAAATACATAATTTAAGACTCTTGTTATCTTTTTTTCCTGGCCAGTTCATATGATGAATCACTTCATTTTTCACAAGCCCAGGACTCCTAAGATGCAATGGTTCTTAGATATCCTGCAGTGGGACCCTTTATTCAACACAGAATTCTTTACCATGGAAAACCAGACAGGTCTGAAAGCAGAGACGACCTGGTCTCAATTCACTGACAGGACATTAGCCCTAGAAACTACAAAGTGCCTTTATTTCTTGAGGTTCAAATTCATTGAAAAGCCACCATGGCAGCAGTTTGGAAGAGAAGAAAGAGGACTGTGGAAAAAATAGAAGAAAAAAAATCAAAGAAGGAGGAATGCCAAGGAATTTAGTCTCTAGGACACACTTGAGGCTTGAGATAGCACACCCAAGTTTGATTTCTCTCCAAACTCCTGGATGGAATTGCACTTGTGGAAATCCTGGCTCAGATGTGCCCTCCTGGAAAGTTAAGGTAGCTTAAAATTTAGGATTGTTTTAGTTTTAAATACCAGCAACATCAAACCAATACCAATTAGAAACTAGAAAAAAGGAAATGAGATTTATTGGCAAAAACCACAAGGGACACTATGGGCAACACAGCTCGGGGCTCACCAAGGAAAGGCTTATTCTCCCATGATTTAGACTAACAGATCCACCCTCTAAAAGCCTCCCTGTCCTTTAATTAAAAGAAGCACATTTGGAGGATAGAAGTATGCCTATGCATAATGAGTCATCCCAGAGCATATAATTTTAAGCCTGTAACTCATTATCAATTTAAATCATATACGATCTGGAACGCTATGATAGATGCTAACACTAGCAAAGGAACGAAGCCTCACACTAGTAAGTCAGTGTGTGTGTGTGTGTGTGTGTGTGTTGTGTGGTGTGGTGTGTGTTTGTCCCACCCATGAATATAATAGTATTGACAAATGACGCCATATGGAGCATTCATTTCTGAGGTTCCTTGTTTGACCAGGCCACAGTGGCTATTTGATCAAACTATTATAGGTATCCCTCTTTACCAATGAGGAAATCAAGATGAATAATGAAAGCTTTCTCAAGACCATACATAGAAACATGTAGTTTCCCTTCAGAAACTGAGCTCAGTCTTGGAAAGGAAGAAGTCACCCTGCATTCATCAGACCCATTTACCCATTCACTGCAAAATAGTAATCACATCCCACCAAGCAATGGTCATTCATTCATTAAGTAACCTGACCCTACCTACTCATATGGAAACCTCTCTCAAAAAATGGAAGAGTTGGGGAGTTACCGAGTACAGAGTATCAGTGCTTCTGACTGGTATCTCCACGTGAAACTCCTTGTAAAAGTGGCACAGTGGTTAAGAATCTGCCTGCCAATGCAGGGGTCATGGGTTCAAGCCCTGGTCCGGGAAGATCCCACATGCCGTGGAGCAACTAAACCTGTGCGCCACAACTACCGAGCCTGCACTCTAGAGCCTGCGAGCCACAACTACTGAAGCCCATGCACCACAACTACTGAAGCCCGTGTGCCTAGACCCAATGCTCCGCAACAAAAGAAGCCACCGCAATGAGAAGCCTGCACACCGCAACGAAGAGTAGCCCCTGCTCGCTGCAACTAGAGAAAGCCCGCGCGCAGCAACAAAGATCCAACGCAGCCAAAAATTAATTAATTAATTAATTAATTAATTAATTTTTAAAAAAACTATTAAAAGAAAAAAAGAATTAACGGGAAAAACCTGAGAGTAATGCAGTTCCTTCCCTTCATGGTGACCAGTATGAATTACCACTGTTTCCCAGAATTACACATTCTGCCAGGAGAGGAAAGGGTAGGGAGCATGACCGGGGACAGACTGGCATCCTACTCTATATGAAAATGAAGTCTACCTGATATTATTTTAGATGATTTGCTTGAACATAGGAAACTTGTTTTATTTAATACTTCTCAGTAGTCAGTGAGTTCATACCATAACACTCTGGAGAGATTATAAACTCTACTTAGTAGATGAGGACAAAAAACGAAGTGACTTGTCTTTGGTCATAATGTGAATCAATAGCAAACTCTGTGCAACTTTAAAAAGTATCAGTAAGGTTACTATTCTACTCTTTTCGGTGTACAAGAAAGTCAAAGCACGGTCATAATCTCTTAGACTTTAGGGTTGAACATATTGTTGTAATGGTTGTTTCTCTGTAAGGTCAGTTTTCCATAGTTCAGATTTTTGTAAAGTGCAGCATGGCTATCACACGAAGGTAAGCAGATAGACAATATGTAAAGAAATCTACTTACCTCCACTTTATAGGCATTTAATGGGGCAGTTGGATAACCTTTTAACAAATATTTATTGATTGAATTCAAGACAGTGGATTGACAATACACCAGTAAAATATTGCTAAACATAAGTATAGATTTTAGCCTAAAATACCAAAGAGATGGGGAGGCCTGAAGATGGGGGAAACATCAGTGAATAGGAGATTTAACAAATTTCTGGGAGACAGAAAGCGAGTGTAGCAATGATAACTGATGAAGCCAATTGGTTTTGTCAGAGAGTATTAAAATCATAAAGTGGGCTTCCCTGGTGGCGCAGTGGTTGAGAGTCTGCCTGCCAATGCAGGAGACGCGGGTTCGGGCCCTGGTCTGGGAAGATCCCACATGCCGCAGAGCAAATGGCCCGTGAGCCACAATTGCTGAGCCTGCGCGTCTGGAGCCTGTGCTCCGCAACAGGAGAGGCCGCAATAGTGAGAGGCCTGCGCACTGTGATGAAGAGTGGCCCCCGCTTGCCGCAACTAGAGAAAGCCCTCGCACAGAAACGAGGATCCAGCACAGCCATTTATAAATAAATAAAGCACACTTAGTATAGTGTAATTTAAAAAAAAAAAAATTGATTTAAAATCATAAAGTAAGAACAGAATACTATGGAAAGTGAAAACTAAGAAAATATGACAAAGATATAAGAATTAAAATATAATCATCAAACATATGATCCAGTAATTCCATTCATAGATATATATCCAAGAAAAATGAAAACAGAGGTTCACACTAAAATTTCCACTTGAAAGTTCATAGCAGTATTATTTTTATAAAAACTAGTGGGAAAAAAACCCCAAATGTCCATCATCTGATGAATGGATAAACAAAAAGTGTTATGTCCATACAACAGAATATTATTCAACCATAAATAGAAATGAAGTACTGACACATGCTACAACACAGCTGAGCCTTAAAAGCATTATGCTAGGTGAAAGAAGCCAGATGCAAAAAGCCTCATATTGTATGATTCCATTTATATGAAATATCCAGAATATGCAAATCCATAGAGAAAAAGCAAATTAGTGTGTGCCAGGAGCTGGGGAAAAGCGGAAATGGGGAGGGTTTCTTTTTGTGGTGATGTAAATATTCTAAATTTTTAAAGTCCATAGTTGTGATAGTTACACAATTCTGTGAATGTACTAAAAGCCAATGAATTATTGTACATTTTAATGGAGGAATAGTATAGTATGTGAATTATATCTCAACAAAGATAAAGATATAGACAGATATAAAATCATCAAGCAAATAATCAAGAGAATATCCCAGAGCTGAATAACCAAAAAACGCCCTCACTTAAATATGTCATTGGGAAATTTCCAAAACCCAAGAACAAAGTGAAGATTCTAAAATCGTATAGATTCTCATCTACAAATGAATGAGACTCACTCTGGTGTTGGACATCTCATTGGCAACACTGGACACCAGAAGGCAGTGCTTTCAATGCTTGGAGGGAAAATGATTTCAATACAGCATCCTATATATAATCAAACTATAAATCAAATAAAACTCAAGGAGGACTAAGAAAATTTCCCTCCCATATGTCCCTCTTTAAAGAGTTTCCTAAGGGTGTGCTCCCACAAAATGTAGTTGGAAAACCAAGAAGAAAGAAAATATATTTAGAAAGCAGAAAATTCAACCACGTAGAACAAAAAGAAGCCTCAAAATGGCAGCTGTGAACCAGGCTTGAGAAGAACAATTGTGCAGATTGCAATGAGAGGACAGAGACTCCTAGAAGGTATCCAAGAACATTCCCTTTATTCCAGGAACTGGATACAATCTTTGAGAAAGAAAAGCAACTTAAGCATGAGAGAAAGGTGGATAAAGATGTAAGTTTCAAAAGTCCTCATCTCCCATAATAGTCATTTCCCGTAACAGAAAATCGATAGAAAATCTAAAATAAAAAAGAAATAGAGAACTAAGTATACTATTTAGTGAAATGAAGGTAACCATCAGAAGAACTTAAATCAAAAAAGGTTAAAAATTAAATGTAGTTCCCTCTGGTAATCAAGATTAACGGTGGAGATAAGTGAGGAAAGGGGACGATTGTTTTCTGCTTATAAACCCTTCTATAGTATTTCTTTAACCATAATTATGTATTATTTAGATTAAATTGCTTTAATATTTAAAAATAAAATGTATTCGCTTATCACTTACCACATGTAAAGTACTATGTTAAGGTATAAAGTGAGATACAAAGTTGAATAATTTATAGTTTCCATGGGGTGAAACCAAATATACACACCAACTATGGAACTTCTTTGTAAACTGAAGTAAATATTGTAAGAAATGTTACCCCTCCCCCCTCCCAAAAAAGGTGCAGTGGGTGATTAATTCTGCCCCCAAATAAAGCAAAGTTGTGTAAAAGAGGTGGCATATGAACTACACCTTAAAGTGTTGGTAGGATTTTGATGGATGGAGAAAGGAAAAAGTATATTCTAGTTTGTCCTAAAATGCATTCCACAAAAGGACAAACATTTTTAGACATTCCTAACCAAAAGCCAATTACACCTTCCAGGAAGGAGCTGTTATTTTTGAAATACTCATCTGAAGAGGAGAAGAAATATTCAGAATATTTCATGCTAAGCTCAGACTTACCTGTACCAGAAAATATTTTCTGAGCTTATGAGTCACTTAGTTACTTAAAGACTAAAATCCTGAGAGAAACAAGATTATATTGTGTGTCAGTGACCATGAAGATTATATTCATTTACCTAGAACAGTTTCTGTTGACTTAAATATGCTTTAAGTTAACTTCTCTAATTCTGTAATAAAAATAGCAGAGCTTATTTCATGGAAAACGTTTGTATTGAACCATAGTTTGAGTGTTTTTTCCTTTTCATTTTTTTATTAGCGCATATTTTGGTAATTTCAAACTCCAAACTTAGATATTTATCGAAGGCTTAGATTCAGAACTAAATCTATTACTATCTGTACCAACAAACTTGCTCTAAATACTTGATTTATCACTGATTTTTTTTAAAGAAAAGAGATTTTATTCAAAGCCAATTTGGAGTCAAAATAAGTGATCCATGTTAAGATTTATTGTCTTTTGCTATGAAGTCATTTGAAAAAAATCAAAAAACTTTTTGATTAAAACAAGTTTATTTTTGTTGTCAATTTTTAAAAAAATTCTTGTCCTATTTTTTAGCGCCTGTGTGCCTTTCACTACTTAAATATACAACATATTGCTACGAGGATGAGAGGGGGAACCTAAATATTATAAAAGCTTAAAAAATAGATTTAATAATGATTTTTTTTTCTTCATGAAGTTTCATTAAAATCTCCTCTGTCTCCTGTTTATACTTCCACTCTACATGCTTAATCTCAACTGCTTTCACATATCGACCTCATTTACTCAGGCAGAGATAAGACTAGCAGGAAGAAAAAAATTGGACCTCAGTATTTTAAGTTGACAGATACTTACTGAGTGCCTATTTGTACATAGAATTATGCTAGGTGCTCTGAAGAACACCAAAGTAGTATGAAATCTGATCTCCATTTTCAATCTTCTGTAGAGAGATTAAATGAACACAAAATTGCATGACAATGCCATATGGGAATAAGTGCCGATGGAAGGGGCACAGGTGGCAACTGGCAGACTTTGGGGGAATGAAGGACTCAGGTGGAGCTGGAATGGAGTGAACTGATGGTCTCCAGGGAAGTTGTGGGCCTTGAGGGCTGAGTTTAAAGGGTCAGATGGGTAGAGAGAAGCAGCAAGCTCAGCCCACGCAAAAGGCTATGACATGAGCACAGTTGGAAAGACAGAAAGGAGTATATTGTATTTGAAATTCTAGTTTGACCAAGCCGGGCAAACTCTCAGGGAAGAGCGGGATAAGGTTGGAGTAGTTAGGAGTCGATCGGTAAGCAATTTTGGAAGTATTATGTTGGCAGTAGGAAAGCATCGAAATGCTGTGAGATAGAGGATGACACAGCAAAACCAGCTTTTGAGTAGATTAATACTACAACTCTGTACAGAATAAGTATTAGGAGAAGCAGAGGATAGAAGATTATTCAACTTTCCACATGTGAGGTGATGAAAATCTAAATTATGGTGGGAGAAGAAAAAGATAAAAAATAAAGAACAGATACGGAAAAATAAAATCAAACAACACATCAACAGGATGTGTTTGTTGACTAATCTGAGACAGCTCTTGGGTGTATATATAAATATAACTATAAATACCTCCAATCTCAACATGTTCAAAACTGAGCTTGGAATCCCCCCCCACCCAAACCTGATCTTCCTTCTGGTTTTTTTCCTCTCAGTAAGTGGTATCTTCATCCATGCAGATGCCCAAACCAGAAACCTGAATGGATGATGGTGTCAATCCTTCACTCTTCTTTTTTCTCACTCCTGTCTCCAATCAAGTCCAAATATTCCTCTATGATTTCTCACACCTACCCACGTCTCTACTACTTTCTATTTTTCCCTGGTCCAGGCCACCAGATCTTGTCTGGGTCATCACAGGACTCCTAATCTGTCTTCCTGCCATTCACCCCAATGCTCCCCAATACATTCTTAAAACCATAGTTCGGGGCACCTGCGAGCGGAGGCCTAGGCGGGGCATGGCGGCGCCGACGGCCCTGTGAGAGCAAAGCTGTCGCGGGGCCCTCCATGCGCCGGCGGCCCTGACATGGGCGCCAGCGGCTCCAAAGCCCTGGGCCTGTGGCCCTTCGCCTCGGCGGCGGGGGCGGCGGCCCGGAGGCGGCTGTCGCTGAGCAAGCTTTGGTGCGACCGCCAGGCCGAGTCGTGCCCCCCTTCGTATTCACGCGCCGCCGCTCCATGTTCTATGACGAGGATGGGGATCTGGCTCACGAGTTCTGTGAGGAGACAATCGTCACCAAGAACGGGCAGAAGCGGGCCAAGCTGAGGCGGGTACATAAGAACCTGATTCCTCTGGGCATCGTGAAGCTGGATCCCCCCCGCATCCACGTGGATTTCCCTGTGATCCTCTTTGAGGTGTGAGCCTGGGGGTGGCAGGCATAAACACCCCCTGCCCCAGCAAGAAACCCCCTGGCTCAAGGTGTGGCTTTCATTGAGGAACCTAGGCTGGGGCCACAACCGTGAATTAACTCCACTGGCCTGGAACCTTCAGCTGTGAGCAGGGCAGTCCTACAATGCTGGTTGCGTGTTGGTTTGTATGTGGACAAGAGGTGGCTGGTGGCTGGCAAGGGCTGATGGCGGAGTTCCCAGTCCCCCTTTCCCAGCAATCCCTCCGAGGAGCATGGCAGGGCATATGCTGGTCAGGAATGCCTGGCTCCTGTGCCCTTGCCTGGCCTGCATTCTTCCAAGCTTGCCCAGGTCCCAGCCCTGCTGGAGGCTACAGCACTTTACAAGTAAGGTCTGCCTTTTTCCAGCCCCAGGGCTGTGGGAGCTGTACACAAGTGGGAACTTCCTTTCCCTCACTTCCTTTACCCTCTCATTGGAGCATTTCAGCCGTTTGCTACCTCGATTCCTCCTGTGTTGGACAGAAGCTGGGGGCAGAACAAGCCTGATTCTTCCTGCCTACCTGCCCATCTGTTCCCACCCCCAGATGGATGGACAGTTTGCTGGCTGTTAATAGGTGTGGGAGGTTTCTCCCTCTACCCCGGGCTGGGCTGATCCCTCCCCACTGCAACTAGTTGTTGACCCCCACCCCAATTGAGAGGGCATAGGATGGGGATCAGGAAGGGCTCTGGATGCCTGTGCCTATGGGGTGTTGCCACATCCCACCTACCGTGTCTAATCCCCCTTGCCCTTACACATCCACCACCGTGTGATAAGGGACAGCACCCTAGGGCTGGTGCCAGTAGCTCTGAGGAGCCCACCACCCCTTCCCCTACAGTATACCCATCCCTTCAGAATCAGTAAGACAAAAGTACTGGAGCCCTGGGTAGGGACAGAAAGGAGAGAACAATCATAAAGGAATACTTAAAATGTGAAAACTTGTAAATAGTCTAGTCCATGATGTTGTTGGGGCAGAGTCTGATTTCTACATAAAAATGACTTTTTTTTTTTTTTTAATTCCTTACTGTGCAAACTCTGTGCTTTAAGCGTGTGAGAAATGGCTTGGGGAGGGTAGCCCTCAGTCTAGGAAGGCTGTTGTGTTATTTGTTCAATAAAATTATTTGTAGACCCTGCAAAAAAAAAAAAACAAAAAACCATAGTTTGAATAATCTTTTTAAAAATAAATCTGATCTGATAGTAGAAATATTGCAATTTAACCCACGCACACATGGAAACAAAATGTAGTTTCTTTATTTTCTTTCATTTTCTTCATGGGTCCTCATCTCACAGAGTAGCAGAACAGAGTAGGAAGGACTTAAACTTGCCAATGGAGAGCACAACCATTTCTTCTGTTTTTAAGTCTCTTTCAAGCAGCTCAAACCTCCCTGGAGTTTGGTTCTCACTCACAGACTCCTTCTCTCTCAAATTTTCAACAAGACTATCAATCTTAAAGCTTCTGGGAATCTTCCTGCCACCCATCAAAAAGACAAGATTCCCCCCGGTAATTGTTCCTCCACAGTAGTTCCCTCTTCACACATCAGTCCAATAAGTCCACATATCCTTAACCTTGTGCAAGACTTGGCTTACTTGGAAATATCTAAATCAAGACTACTTCCTGTCTAGGTGCAAGTTACGTAACTGATGTTGGTAATTTGTGACCCGGTGAACCCAGTCCGTTAGCTGCTTTATAGGCTTTAAAATGGTACATGGAGGCAGCAGTGAAGTGCTCTCCAAGAATTTTGAACAAGAACATTAAAATTATCCTGTGAATACTAGATATCTTTTGTCTTGCTTTTTTTTCTTGTACTTTTTTCTGAAAAAAGTATAAATTTCTTGTAAAACTGAATTCTGTATTTAAGAATCAACACAAATAGAGGCATAGTAGCCTTTTGTCTATCCATCACTCTTGCCCCTTCTCCTTATATTAACAGACTCTATCAACTTTACAAAGAGGTTTTATGGAACTCAATTTGCAGTCTTCCTGGACACAGCAATTGGTCCAGGGATGGGCACATGAGCCAAACAGAACTACTGAGAGTCTTCCCAGGATTTCTTTGCTGGGGATGCCAAATGAAGAATCACTTGTTTCTCAAGTCACTAAATCAAAGAAAGCGGTAGTCAAGTCAACCTCTCCCCAAACCCCTCCACCATGGAGAGAAGCCAGGCTCCCATGCAAGAGCATAGAGCTGGCTTCAGAGGGAAGCAGAGACAAAGCAGATAAATAGTGAGCGCTGACACCATCCAGTCTCCAGTCTTACTCATTTCTTAAGATAGGTAAGACCCTCGCCCTTTCAATTTGGTTATATATTTCAGTACATTTCCTTTTGTTGTTTAAGCTGAAGTGGGCTTCTACCAGTGCAGCCAGGAGTCTTGGCAATTCAGGATGACAGCAAATATACACCAATTCAGAATCCTGGTAATAATCAAGGGCTTTAAAATCAGACAGCCTGGATTTAAATTCTGACTCTTTTACTCATTATCATGTGACCTTGGATAAACTGCTTAACCCTCAGCCTCCTTAAGTTTCAAATGAGAAGTAACACTTCTTTTGCATATTTTGTGGGGATTCTTTGATACAATGTAAATGCAAGTTGGTGGCACAAATAAATGTCCAGTAAAGACTTGTTGTTGCAGTTGTTATTATTGTTATCATTAGTGTCATGATCTAACAGAATAAAATTACTGTCAGGCCAGAACAAGACTTCAACATAGGCCGAGGTATTAATATATCTAAAGAAATACTATATTCATCAGCAGGGGGTTTAATCAGAGAGCTATACTGTGGCTGGTCTCTGGCAAGACAACATAATATGGAGTCCTCTTAGAAGATAAACACATCTGAACTGCTTTCAGGGAGTCCCCTATTCTTTTGGCTCACATGAACCACTCCCTTGCTCTGACTCCATCCATATTCACCAAAGTACCTCTTGATATGGTCCATTGGGGAATTTCTCTAGTCGATATTAAGGGGAGGCTAACAAGACTGGGATCCCTTCTGCTGCTGCCTTTGCAGCTGGTTTTTTTTTGAACGTCTTTATTGGAGTATAATTGCTTTACAATGGTATGTTAGTTTCTGCTGTATAACAAAGTGAATCAGCTATACATATACATATATCCCCGTATCTCCTCCCTCTTGCGTCTCCCTCCCACCCTCCCTATCCCATCCCTCTAGGTGGACACAAAGCACCGAGCTGATCTCCCTGTGCTATGCAGCTGCTTCCCACGAGCTATTTTACACTTGGTAGTGTATATATGTCCACGCCACTCTCTCACTTTGTCCCAGCTTACCCTTCCCCGTTCCTGTGTTCTCAAGTCCATTCTCTATGTTGCAGCTGGTTTTTAATGTTGTCCCATTCCTTTGGCTGCTTGCCCCAAGGAAGATGATGTCCAGTATTCCTATCCTCTAACGCTGAATTTCCTACAAGGGCCAAGCAGGTAATATAAATAAGAAGCAGGCTAGAGGGAGACAGGAGGAGTGGAGTGGACTTGTTGAAATATGAAAGGCACACCTTACCTTCTCTGTGCCAGCCAATTGTTGCATATGGAAATGTAGACCCAATATTGACAGATCACCTGATTCTGAAAAGAAGCTAGAAGTGTAGATTTATAAAATAAATAAATATAAAAATATATTTATAAAATAAGGGTCTTTTAAAAAATGTTCAGTGCTATGTAGGTCAGACTATGCCTACTAAACCTAGCCCACAGGGACCATTTTGACTAGGATAGCCTGAATATGGATAACCTCAGTTAATAACTTCACTGCCATAACTTTCTGCATTCTTTTACTGTTAGGGTAAGCATATATTCCTTTGAGACTCTCCAAATAAAATTTTCATTATAGAGTGCCTAAAGAAGGACCACATTATATAGATGGGTGCTTAATAAAAGCTGCTAATAATTTTAAATATCCATTTAGAGGTAGAGATAAGCCTCCATTACCTTGCAAACTCCACCAAAATAACAGTAGAGGGATTTGGTAAGCAATAAACCCAAAAAGACAAAGAAAGTAGGAGATACGAATACAGCTACTAAATTTTAGAAACTGAAGAGCAGAAAGATTAGTGCTTAATGACTTAGCAGATTTCAGAAAGCAAACAGTGGGGAAAGCCAAGAATTAATCAGATTGTACCACAGAACTCTCAAAACCTTGGAAACTGGCAATATTGAGTAATCTTAAATCAGGGATGAAAGTAGAGCTAAAATCCAAGAGCACTCTTCAGAAGTGTGATTAAGAAGCAATTAAAATTCCCATATCCCAGCCTACTCTAGGAGAAAACTGAAGGCTTCCTCTCTGGACAGGCTGAGGAGAAGATCTATGGATGAGAAGACACCAAGCTAAGTCAAAGGCATTGGGACCATTCTGAAGATAAAGGGATTATGTGAAATTGTACAAAATGAATGATGAGAACTTAAGCCTTCTTCCCCCAGCTCCCAAAGTGCTGACAGCCAGAATTATACTTCTCAGAAAAGAGTTCAGTGGTGCCTTCTCTGGGAGAGTGTAGCCAGGCTCAGGTAAAAAATATTGAAGTTGCTAACTCTACGGATTCTCCAATAAAACTTCCGGTGAAGCAGACAGTTGGCAAGGCAAACCTCTTGCCAAGAGACTCCAAACAGCTTTTTTTAGGGCCCCACTCTTAAATATGAACAGACAACCAAGGATCACCAGACAGTTAAGAAGGCATCTAATGTAAAATACAATGTGGGAAAGAAACAGTACAAAGGAAACACACAACACAGAGAAAGCTTACCAAAGAGTATCATTAACATCCTCAGAGGCAAAGTAACAAAGACAACAACAACAAAAAAGGATAATAAAGGGGCTTTGGAAATTTAAAAATATATATATAGCAGAAAGGAAAAACTTATTAGAAAACAGAAAGGTCATGTTGAGAAAATATCCCAAAAGAAAAGTGAAAAGACAGTGATGGAAAATTGGGAGATTAGGTCCAAATTAGAGAGTTCGTTCCAAATAATAAAAGTTCCAGAATGAAAGAATAAAGAAAATGGATGAGATGAAGTCAGCAATAAAATAATTTAATAAAATTGTCCAGAGCTAAAAAGCATGAGTTTCCTGATTGAATGGGCCTCTGAGTACCCAGTCCAATGGACAAAAATAGCTGTACACCCAGGTACATCATGGTGCAATTATAGAACACTGGGCCTGGAAAAAAAGATGATCCTACAAGTTTCCAGAGAGGGAAAAACAAATATCAAGGACCAAGGACCAGAATGACACTGGACTTTCTAGCAAAAACATTGGGGAAAATAATAAATTAATACATTAAAAGTTCTGCAGAAAAAAAATGATTCCCATCATGGAAATCCATTCACAAGAAAAACATTTACTAAATTTGGGGGTAACATAAAGACATATTCAGACATTCAAAGTGTCAGACTATTTGTCTGCCTTGCATCCATGTACAGACAGCAAACGGAAGAAATGCTTTGTCAAAATGAGGAAATAAACCGAGTACAAATAAAAACTGGTATCTACAGAAAAAGAATACAAGAAATACCAAAAGGATGGCAAAGGGAAACAAAACTTACATAGGAAAGAAAAAGTACGAATAATATACTATCTGGTTAGTTCCATATAACTTGTATGGACTATATTTTATTATGCACAGTACATTATGTATTATGTAATTGTATTACATAAAGAAAGAACTTTGATCTGACCAAAATAACAATATAACTCTATTTAAAAGAGAGAAAGATGGGAAATATGGGTGAATATAGCAGGGGGTGGAAAGTGTGTGTGAAAAACTAAATTCTCATCTTCTGTAGTTAAAATCAAAAGATGATTCCTAAAATTGGGAGGAAAGAAAGAGAGAGAGAGAGAAGAAGACTATAGACATGTTATTTAGAGACAAGGAGGTATATACCAGGCCCTACAAATCATTTAGTAGAGTTAAGGGTAGTTGTCTGTGTAGAAAGGGAAATAAAAAGTATTGGAGGAGGAGGACGGAGGCAGGGGAGGGGGAGGGCGAGGGGATGAAAAAAGAAGAATGAAGGTTTTCAAACATATCGTATAACACAATTTGACTGTTTTGAGTTATGTGCATCTATAATGTTGTTAAACATAAACACTAAATTAAAAATCATTTTGAGCAATGTTATTTTTTTTTTCTTTTCCATTATGGTTTATCACAGCATATTGAACATAGTTCCCTGTGCTATACTGTAGGACCTTGTTGTTTATCCATCCTATATATACTAGTTTGCCTCTGTTAATCCCAAACTCCCAATCCTTCCCTCCCCTACCTCCTCTCCCTCTTGGCAACCACAAGTCTGTTCTCTCTATCTGTGAATCTGGTTTTTCTTTGTAGATATGTTGATTTGTGTCATATTTTAATATTTATTTATTTATTTATTTATGGCTGTGTTGGGTCTTCGTCTCTGTGCGAGGGCTTTCTCTAGTTGCGGCAAGCGGGGGCCACTCTTCATCGCGGTGCACGGGTCTCCCACTATCGCGGCCTCTCTTATTGCGGAGCACAGGCTCCAGACGCGCAGGCTCAGTAGTTGTGGCTCACGGGCCCAGTTGCTCCGCGGCATGTGGGATCCTCCCAGACCAGGGCTCGCACCCACGTCCCCTGCATTGGCAGGCAGATTCCCAACCACTGCGCCACCAGGGAAGCCCATGTGTTGTATTTTAGATTCCACATATAAGTGATATCATATGGTATTTGTCTTTCTCTTTTCTGACTTACTCTGCTTAGTATGATAATCTCTAGGTCCATCCATGTTGCTGCAAATGGCATTATTTCATTCTTTTTGATGACTGAGCAATGTTATTTTAGACTACTCCTAGTTAATGAAATAAACTGAGAGAAAAATTATTCACACTCCGTAGGTATTTAAGTAGGTACTTAGATATTTTTATGGATAAATAAATCAATCAATTGAAGATAAATATTAATATTAAATATAAGTCAATTCATTAAAGATTCAATCAATAAATGAATCTATTAAATTTAAGGATAAATAAATAATGAATCAAAAAAGAATGTTACAGAAATACCACCATGGTCTTTTAACTTTCAACTTCTTGTATTTGTTTCTGTGCAAATTCCTATCATCAATTCAGTCACTAATTGTTCCTGGCATACAGCAGATATTAAGCAATGTTTGTTTCTTTGAATGAGCATGTGAATAAATGTTGTAAAGGAATTTATTCTCATCACTAACAGAACTTAGAGTAAAAAAATACTTTCACTTTCCTATAAGGTCTGTCATTCACTTGTCATCATCTGGCACCCATACTGCTTTCCATTTCTTGCTTACATTCTTATTATTACATAGTCCAGAAACCTTACTTTAAATTTCCTTTGTACATTATAGTGCCTTTGTATTAAAAAAAAAAAGAAAAAAAAAACTTTAAGAAATGATTAACAATTTGTAATCCAAGATACTAGTTTCTCCACGTCCAGGGAAAGGAAGAGATGAATGTCTATAATGGGATTTAGACAGAAAGACAAGACATTTACTTAGGCTGGTTCAGTGCATCAGTCGAGAGATGAGGCTATCTGACCTCAGCAGGGCAAAGTGGTTAGAGCAGGTGGGCTGGGAATCAAGAGAGACAAACGAGGTGCCCTTGTGACTATCCCCACCCTGGGTCTCCTCACATAGTTTCTCCACTTGGATTGGAATGCTATAAATTTCCAGAACACCAGACACGCCCAGGTTCCAGTGCAAGTACGAAAACATATTTCATCACCAAATCCAAATTACTTTTGTATCATCTACCATTTGAGATTACGTCCTGTTCTTCCTTTTACCCTCAACGTTGATAAGCAAGAGTCAACTGTGTAGTCATTAACTAAGAAAAAGAAAATGGGATTAATGGATTGACCAGAAATGCTGCAGGGTCACAATGGATAAGTGAATAGAAGAAGGCTGTTTGCTATCACATCCCCAGCTCAATCAGTGACTTATGCAAGAGAGTGAGTAACTGCTTACCTCAATTTCACTATGAGGTGAGAACAATATGTCCTTCCTTCTTCCTAGCATGCTGTGAAAACTAAAAAGATAACATCTTAAAATACCAAAATACTAGGAAAAAAATGATACCATAGAAACATGATCTTATCATCGCACTCCAACATAGCGTATATTTTCCTCATACACAGTACAAGAAAAATTCTTTTATAACAGACACAAAAATTTGAAAAGCAAGGAATTGCAGTCTGCTTTGTGAGTAAATCTTTTATCAAGAGCTTTAGAGAATATAAACGTCTCCCCTCCGTCATATGCATCTATTTGATTTCCATAAATGTTGAATATATTCAAGGGAGAGGAAAACTTGGTCCATAACTTTAACCAAGGTTTAGATTTAAGTCTTTACCAACGAGGTATAAATGTTCCCTGAGGTTCGGAGGAAATAGAAAAGTATCATTTTAGGCTACTTTTTATGCTAATTTCATTCTGAAATTTCAAAGTTACTGATACTTTTAAAAGACAATATTTAAAAAAAAAAACATACTTGTCCTTATTTTCTAAGATAAAGGACATTACTGGCCAGTAGAGATGTACATAGAAGATTGACTTTTTCACTTCCAAACTACGAGTCCAGATCTATTGATCCCAATGGCAAAATTCCAGGAAGAATTCCATGCATATGTTATAGATAGCTAAATAGGCATTAGGTCAGAATATAAAATGTTTCAAGTTTTGTGCCAACTCTAACTGTTAGTAGTTTCTAGAATACTGTGTTGAAAAAATTCTGAGAGCACAGCTGGTTTCCGTGATAGAGTGCTATGATCCACTGACAATGTGCCACAGTCACAGGAACAGGGAGTGGTGACACCCACATTATATGTGCCATCTCTGGGATGAAAAGCAAATGTCCCTTAACATAGTGACACTTTCCTTATTAGCTATAATTTTTTGCCTTAGATAATATTAATATTGACAACCTAACTAATTGCTAGACCCCATACTTTTGAAATTTTCCAAACAGAATCATCTCACTATTTTTCACAACAATCCTCTGATGGATGTATTATCATCCACTGTTCCCAGATAAGCAAATGGAGCAAAGAAGTCAAGCAACTTTCTCAAGGCCAAGTGCTAATAAGTTGGGACAGATGCAAACTCGTGTCTGTTGACTCCCAATCCTTCATGCATCGCTTAACTCAGAGTTCAGGACCCTGTAGCTGAAAGGACTCTGGAGGAGTTTATTCGATGGTACTTTTCTGTAACAAAATGACATAAAAGTTTGTCTAAAAAAATGTTGGCTTGATGTTTCCTCAGCCTCACTGCTTCAGATACCCTTTCTCTACGGATCCTCTTCAAAAGGTCCCTCTCGAATTGCCTGCCCACCCCCTGCCCCATACAAATATGCACAGGTCTCTATTCTATGCTAAACTACACAGGTGTTTCTCTACTAAACCTTCCTGCTTCCACCCAATTTCTTAAGCCTCTACTCCCTCACCTCCTACTCCTCACCTTCCACAGGATTCAAAACTCACAGGTGATGTAAAAAATGCAGAGCCCATGTCTCTGCTCAGTTGCATCTCTGTCTGCTCTTGGTACCACTTGACAGTGTTGACACCCCCTACTTCTTGAGACAGCCCCTCTTCCCTCCCTTGGCTTCCATGAGGCTCCTGTGTATTCCCACTCCCCTCGTGACTCGTTTTCTGTTTTTTTCAACAGAATCATTCTCACTCTTGGCATTCCACATACCCAGAATGTTTCCCTCCATCCGCTACTCCAGGGCTCAGCAAACTTTCTGTAAAGGGCCAGATGGTAAATATTCTAGATTTGCGGGCCATAGAGTATCAGCCACAGTAGTACTCAATTCCATTGTACTCAAAAGCAGCGCAGACAGTATGTAAAGGAGCGGGTGTGGCTGTGTTCCAATAAAACTTTATTTATGAATATTAAAATTTAAATGTCATATGACTTTCATGGGTCAAAACATGCTATTCTTTTACAATTTTTTTCAACCATTTAAACACCTTTCTTAGTCACACGTCCACACTAAAATAGGCAGTGGGCAAGGCAGTCGATTGCCAACCACTGAGCCACACTACAAAATCCAATCTATCTCTTTTTTTTATTGAAGAATAGTTGATTTACAATGTCATGTTAGTTTCAGGTGTACAGCAAAATGATTCACTTACATATATATGTATGTATATATATAAATATATATATATATTCTTTTCCCTTATAGGCTTTTTTTTTTTGTCTGTGTTGGGTCTTCATTGCTGCACACGGGCTTTCTGTAGTTGAGGTGAGCAGGGGCTACTCTTCGTTGCAGTGCGAGGGTTTCTCATTGCAGTGGCTTCTCTTGTTGCAGAGCATGGGCTCTAGGCATGTGGGCTTCAGTAGTTGTGGCTCGCGGGCTCTAGAGCACAGGCTCCGTAGTTGTGGTGCAGGGGCTTAGTTGCTCTGCGGCATGTGGGAACTTCCCAGGCCAGGGCTCGAACCCGTGTTTCCTGCATTGGCAGGCAGATGCTTAACCACTGCGCCACCAGGGAAGTCCCTTTATAGGTTATTACAAGATACTGAGTATAGTTCCCTGTGCTATACAGTAGGTCCTTGTTGGTTATCTATTGTATATATAGTAGTGCATATCTGTTAATCCCGATCTCCTAATTTATCCTTGCCCCCGTTTCCCCAATCTATCTTTAAAATGCAGCTCAAATCCAACCTCTTCCTCAGAGCTTTCTTTAAGGACCCCAGGTTAAAGACCCATCTTCTTCCTCTAAGTAAGTATGTCTAATTAATCCAACTGGCAATTGTCATTATTATCTTGCCTCATTTTCCCTATTGTTGCCTGAATCTTAAAAAAAGATTTAAATATTTTACTGGTTTTATGCTTCTCACATATATAAATTTTGTTTTCCTAAACAGACTACAAAATCCTTAAGAACAGAAACAATGTGTTACATTTATTTATCCTCCTTGGTGCCTTGAAGATTGTAGGTTTTCAATAAATATCAGTTTGTGATATAATGTTAAAATTAACAATATATTTTAGGGACTTCCCTGGTGGTCCAGTGGCTAAGACTCTGTGCTCCCAATGCAGGGGGCCCGGGTTCGATCCCTGATCAGGGAACTAGATCCCGCACTTGGCAACTAAAGATCTCACGTGCCGTAACTAAGACCCGGCAAAACCGAATAAATAAATAAATATTAACAATATATTTTAAAACACTGTGTTGTTAAACGAATGAATGAATGGAGATCTAAGTGTCAGCTCTATATGGGGCACTGGCTAAAAGCTTTCATATACATTAGTACATTAATAATTATTTCCATTTACCCTCACAACAGTACAGAGATATAGGTAGTATTATCCCCATTTTACCAAACGGGAAACTGAGACTCAAAGGCAATTAACTTACTCATGTCATCCTGATCTGCTGACTTCTATCCGTACTTCCACATTTGCTTCCTTTCAGAAGGAAGAATGTAAGCCTCTTTTCTATAATTATGATTATCATCATCCCTTTTAGAACCCTATAGTCATGGATGAAGAGAATGGAACAAAGTGTAAAGTTTGCATATGCTTGATGAGCTTATTTTATCCAGGTTTCGCTACCAGAAATCATTTCCGTCCTTGACCCCTCTCTGTTCTTAACCCTCTAAATCCAATCTATCACCCATCGTTGCTTATTCAATCTTCAGTTCTGCCCACTTAACTCTTCTCTGCTAAACCACTTCAAAATACTCTTAGTTGGTCTCCCCACCTCAAGGCTTGCCTCTTTCCAATTCATTCTTCCCTCCACTATCAGAAACCATTCTAAAGCATGAATTTGCTCATGTTACTCTCCTGCTAAGCCCTTCAAAGATGTCCCTTCCCCCTTAGGAGGTATCTACACCCCTTGAAGTGGTGTATAAGGCCCTCCACCATCTAGACCCTGCCTGGGCCCTAGGCCTCCCCTCATACCACATGTGCCTTCAGGCTCTGTGCACCAACTTCTTTTAGTCCTTCCATCCCATCATGGTCTCTGTACTCAGCTTTGCCCTTTCATCCTCTAGGGAGATTTCTGTTGCTCCCTTCTGCAAAGGGAAAGAAAATGGAAGACCTGGATCACAGGGGATGCAGGGTCCTGTGCCACTGGGCCCTCTGTATAGAATTCTCCTCTTTTTCCTCTTTACCTAGCTAATCAGCACTCACCCTTCAATGCTCATCTTTTGAATAAATGAATGAATGACATCCTCTTTTCTTTTGACCATAATACCATCCTACAATGGACATCTCTTCCTCTAGATTGTTTACCTATCCACACCTCTCTATTACCTTGTTTTGCAGAGAGACCTTCTGCCTCTACACATTTAGTCACCTGGTTATTAATCGGATCCCCCAATTTATATGCTGACTGCTGAAGGGGCTGTTCAGTGCTTCTTCCATCTGTCCACTATCTACATTCCAAGATAATCAGATGGTGAACATCAAATGTCTAGAAAAAAACTCTGTATTTACATCTCCTAGATACAGTATAATCAGTCTACCTACAAATTGATCATATTCTTCACCTGGAACACTCCTTTATAACTTCCCCATAGCTTCCAACATCACGGACACCTCAACATCCTTCCAGGATCTTAGGAGCCCAAGTCAAGCAAGTCAACCTACTACCACCAGTGGTAGACACAGAGCTGCATTACCCAATCTCCTTTCAAGGAAGGACTTGCTGCCCAGCTCTAGGGGGCATGACCAGCAGACAGACTACAGCTGTAAACTCCTCCTGCAGAGAATGCCCTTGATGGAGGTCAGGCCCTTCTCAGGGAAGCCCACACATGCTGACTAAGAAAGGTAGGGATATAAAGATGCAGTCATTTGTGCCCATCATGGGACAACTCTGATTTACTCCACAGCTCTCCGCTGGGTTGGCCAAGCCTTAACTGGGTACCTGTTACAGCTTGACCTCTTCCTCTGCCCATTCCTGCCTTCTCTGCTTCCCTTTCTCAAGTATTAATTCCTAATGAACATCTTGCACTCTCACTTTCACCTTGGAGTCTGTTTCCAGAAACCCCAAGATGCAAAACCAGCTCATCAAAATACATCATCATGCATGATGAGCACGGCAATTAGTTCTAGGCTCCAGGAAAAAAAAAAAAAAAAGCATTCATCTAAATGGAAGAGATCATTTGACTCTCTTTCTAATATATACGGCTCATCCCTGCCAAAAGTGAAAGGATCTCTTCAGCTTACAGAGATCATCAACCAGCGAGCCTTCTCTCTTCAGTCAATTCCCAGCGTAATATGCATTTTTATCACTCTCAACTCCACCTATGTGGCCAAAACCTTTGCAGCAATTCCCCAGCCCACAAGTACTCTCACCCCCACCAGTGACCTAATAGAATCATATGCAAAACTGTTTCACTGGGAGAGTGATGGACCAGCACGGTGGTCAGGGTGATCAACCTTCCCCTTCAGGAGGTGTGTAAGAGTGTGTTAGGCACATCCGTGATGCAAACGCAGAGAAATTCAAAACTGGTTGCATGTAGGGGAGGACCTGGAAAGCCCCCCTTTGATAGACCCGCACTATCCCAGCAATCTCAGAGTGCTTAAAATATTAACTCGAGTGGACATTTCAGGATTCATCCAGAGAGCTTCTCGTTTTCCTATTTTGACCCACAACACGGACCTGGAACATAATACTTGCATTTGTTTCTAAGGGCTGCCATAACAAAGTGCCTGGGTGGCTTAAAACAATAAATTTATTCTCTCACAGTTCTGCAGGCTGAAAGTCCAAAACCAAGTTGTCTGCAGGGCCATGCTCTCTCTGAAGGCTCTAGGGGAGGAGCCTTCCTTGCATATTCTTAGCTTCTGCTCATGGCCAGCTGTCCTCAGTGTTCCTTGGCTTACAGCTGCATCACTCCAATCTCTGCATCCATCGCCACATGGCCTTCTTCCTTGTTTGTGTGTGTGTGTGTATGTCTTTATACAGCATTCTCTTCTCCGCGTGTCCCTCTTTCCCTCTTCTTATAAGGACATCAGTCATATTGAATTTAAGGCCCCACCCTAGTCCATTATGACCTCATCTTAACTTGATTATATCTGCAAAGACCTTATTTCCAAATAAGACCATATTCACAGGTACCAGGGTTTAGGACTTGAACATATCTTTTGAGGAAACACAATTCAACCCATAAGAATACTATAATACATCATCAAACCATAACATTCTTTACTGCATACAATTCACATATTCTCTGTTTACTAATACTATTGATGAGAGACTGTAGGAACCACACATACACACACAGTACACATACACACATATACATACACACATACACACACATACATACACACACATACACACAAAAACATGCATATACACATACATACATATACAATACACATACACACAAACACATACACACAAACACATACACACTCGTACACACACATACACATTTTGGCCTCTACCTGAAAGACTGACCAGTTAGGCCTAGAATGAGGGAAGAGCTAATTTTAGAAATATTTTAACCATAGTTCATCAATATTAATAGCCATGTAGCTAGTATAGTAATCTGAAGTTTAAGAATAGCATCCGTGACATTTTATAGAAATTCTTTATGCCTATAGTTACAATCCATTAAATCTACCTGCCTGACCTTGGTATAACTAAGCCAAGGAAGCTACTTGAAAATACATCAAGAAGACTTTTTTCTTTTTTTTTACAAACTACATAAACATACATAAAGACTTCTAAGCTTTCTGGAACAATCTTCCATGTGTAAAGATGAAGATTGACTTATTACTAAGGCTGGTATGTATGTCGTTTCCTAGTGTGCTGGATTTTCACGGATCCCCTGCATGCTGTCCTGGTTGGCTGCTCAGGGGTGTGGTCTCGGGTCGTGGAATAGGGTAGAGCTGACTGGCCTGTGGGTGACCTAATCTGTTCCATGCTCTCAATGCCTGAGTTATTCAGGCCTGGGTTAGGTTGTGTTCTCCTTAAGGTTACATGTGAAACTCATTCTCATTTGAAAGCACTTTCGGTGTATAGAACAGGTGACATATTTCCTTCAAAGCACATTGGTGTGAACATTATTATCAAGAGTTGTTTTCTGAAGCATTCCCTAGTGGTAAGTCAGGTCGCTAGGTTTCTACATGCTGGTCAGTCAAGTTCAGTCAAGCTGTGACATATTTTGCTTTACTTTGATAGAACTTATCCAGAGAGCATGGGCATTCTACTTAATATGGTGACAAAATAACGTGTTCATTATAGGCTGGATGTAAACACTATCATTCCCCTTGAAGGTGTTTTCTAGAGACTTTGTCTTATTTTCCTAATCTAAAATAAGAGGTGTGTCTAAGATCAAGAGTATCTGATAGACTCCACTCATTATTTTGATATTTGCAGCAGAGCTGATCAACAAGTGCCATAGACTAAAATCAGTGCTTATTGTAACTCCCAGGATTTAAGTTTTCTTCAAAATCAGTGGCAACGTGGGATATAGGTTATAGCTGGAAACCACCCATGAACTGATATTCTAGGGAAAATACTTGTCAAAGTCATTAATTAAGTCAGTCATTGATTTTGTTTCCATTCCCTTGACAGACCACTTGGGTATGAAACCTGGGTCTCCCACTAACTACCCATATGGACCCTGGGTAATACTTTTAACATCTCCAAGCCTCAGTTTCCTCATTTATGAAATTAGATAATAATAGTATTTCAGAGGGTTAATTGAAGATTTTTAAAGTTCATACATGTAAAAGGCTCAAATCAGTGCCTGACAGATAGTAAGCACTCTATGTGTTAACCATCCCCAGTGAACGCAGAGCTTTTCTGTTTTGTTTACAGATCTATAGCCAGCATAGAGAATACTGCCCTGTACACAAGAAGCATGGTTTAATCTTTTTTTGAAACTTAATGGATATTTGACCTTTATTAAAGTAACTAGTAATTAACATTGGATAATAATGTCTGAACGGCGTAAGTACATAAAATATTCAACCTTCCACATCACAGAATGGACCTGGTTTTCACTATAAACATCTATTTCACTAACTCTTGGGTACAAGAGCATAAACTAACACATCGTTATCCATCACAGTAGATGTACGAATAAGACTATCTGTCAGGGATTGTCACATTTCTTTCTCTGATGCCTATTTATGTGTGTATAACTGCCTTGCTCCAGAAAAGATTTCAGACAACTTCATAAACATATGCCAGCCAACCTGCATTTGACTTTTGGTTCTAATATACACTCTTAAATGATATAGAGAAGAAGAACTACAATCCTGCAGCCTGTGGAACAAAAACCACATTCACAGAAAGATAGACAAGTTGAAAAGACAGAGGGCTATGTACCAGATGAAGGAACAAGATAAAACCCCAGAAAAACAACTAAATGAAGTGGAGATAGGCAACCTTCCAGAAAAAGAATTCAGAATAATGATAGTGAAGATGATCCAGGACATCAGAAAAAGAATAGAGGCAAAGATCGAGAAGATACAGGAGATGTTTAACAAAGACCTAGAAGAATTAAAGAACAAACAAACAGAGATGAACAATACAATAACTGAAATGAAAAATACACTAGAAGGAATCAATAGCAGAATAGCTGAGGCAGAAGAACAGATAAGTGACCTGGAAGACAGAATGGTGGAATTCACTGCTGCAGAATGGAATAAAGAAAAAAGAATGAAAAGAAATGAAGACAGCCTAGGAGACCTCTGGGACAACGTTAAACACAACAACATTCGCATTATAGGGGTCCCAGAAGGAGAAGAGAGAGAGAAAGGACCAGAGAAAATATTTGAAGAGATTATAGTCAAAAACTTCCCTAACATGGGAAAGGAAATAGCCACCCAAGTCCAGGAGGCGCAGTGAGTCCCATATGGGGTAAACCCAAGGAGGAACATGCCGAGACACATAATAATCAAATTGGCAAAAACTAAAGAGAAAGAAAAATTATTGAAAGCTGCAAGGGAAAAACGACAAACAACATACAAGGGAACTCCCATAAGGTTAACAGCTGATTTCTCAGCAGAAACTCTACAAGCCAAAAGGGAGTGGCATGATATACTTAAAGTGATGAAAGGGAAGAACCTACAACCAAGATTACTCTACCCGGCAAGGATCTCATTCAGATTCGATGGAGAAAAAGCTAAGACAATTCAGCACCACCAAACCAGCTTTACAACAAATGCCAAAGGAACTTCTGTAAGTGGGAAACACAAGAGAAGAAAAGGACCTACAAAAACAAACCCAAAACAATTAAGAAAATGGTCATAGGAACATACATATTGATAATTACCTTTAATGTGAATGGATTAAATGCTCCAACCAAAAGACACAGGCTTGTTGAATGGATACAAAAACAAGACCCATATATATGCTGTCTACAAGAGACCCACTTCAGACCTAGGGACACATACAGACTGAAAATGAGGCGATGGAAAAAGATATTCCATGCAAATGGAAATCAAAAGAAAGCTGGAGTAGCAATACTCATATCAGATAAAATAGACTTTAAAATAAAGAATGTTACAAGACACAAGGAAGGACACTACATAATGATCAAGGGATCAATCCAAGAAGAAGATATAATAATTCTAAATATATATGCACTCAACATAGGAACACCTCAATACACAAGGCAACTGCTAACAGCTATAAAAGAGGAAATCGACAGTAACACAATAATAGTGGGGGACTTTAACACCTCACTTACACCAACGGACAGACCATCCAAGATGAAAATAAATAAGGAAACAGAAGCTTTAAATGACACAATAGACCAGATATTTAATTGATATTTATAGGACATTCCAACCAAAAACAGCAGATTACACTTTCTTCTCAAGTGCGCATGGAACATTCTCCAGGATAGATCACATCTTGGGTCACAAATCAAGCCTCAGTAAATTTAAGAAAATTGAAATCATATCAAGCATCTTTTCTGACCACAACGCTATGAGATTAGAAATGAATTACAGGAAAAAAAACGTAAAAAACACAAACACATGGAGGCTAAACAATACGTTACTAAATAACCAAGAAATCACTGAAGAAATCAAAGAGGAAATCAAAAAATACCTAGAGACAAATGACAATGAAAACACGACGATCCAAAACCTATGGGATGCAGCAAAAGCAGTTCTAAGAGGGAAGTTTATAGCTATACAAGCCTACCTCAAGAAACAAGAAAAATCTCAAATAAACAATCTAACCTTACACCTAAAGGAACTAGAGAAAGAAGAACAAACAAAACCCAAAGTTAGCAGAAGGAAAGAAATCATAAAGATCAGAGCAGAAATAAATGAAATAGAAACAAAGAAAACAATAGCAAAGATCAATAAAAGTAAAAGCTGGTTCTTTGAGAAGGTAAACAAAATTGATAAACCATTAGCCAGACTCATCAAGAAAAAGAGGGAGAGGATTAAAATCAATAAAATTAGAAATGAAAAAGGAGAAGTTACAACAGACACCGCAGAAATACAAAGCATCCTAAGAGACTACTACAAGCAACTCTATGCAAATAAAATGGACAACCTGGAAGAAATGGACAAATTCTTAGAAAGGTATAACCTTCCAAGACTGAACCAGGAAGAAATAGAAAATATGAATAGACCAATCACAAGTAATGAAATTGAAACTGTGATTAAAAATCTTCCAACAAACAAAAGCCCAGGACCAGATAGCTTCACAGCCCAATTCTATCAAACATTTAGAGAAGAGCTAACACCCATCCTTCTCAAGCTCTTCCAAAAAATTGCAGAGGAAGGAACACTCCCAAACTCATTCTATGAGGCCACCATCACCCTGACACCAAAACCAGACAAAGATACTACAAAAAAAGTAAATTACCGACCAACATCACTGATGAATATAGATGCAAAAATCCTCAACAAAATACTAGCAAACAGAATCCAACAACACATTAAAAGGATCATACACCATGATCAAGTGGGATTTATCCCAGGGATGCAAGGATTCTTCAATATATGCAAATCAATCAATGTGATACACGCTATTAACAAACTGAAGAATAAAAACCATATGATCATCTCAATAGATGTACAAAAAGCTTTTAACAAAATTCAACACCCATTTATGAAAAAAACTCTCCAGAAAGTGGGCATAGAGGGAACCTACCTCAACATAATAAAGGCCATATATGACAAACCCACAGCAAACATCATTCTCAATGGTGAAAAACTGAAACCATTTCCTCTAAGATCAGGAACAAGACAAGGATGTCCACTCTCACCACTATTATTCAACATAGTTTTGGAAGTCCTAGCCATGGCCATCAGAGAAGAAAAAGAAATAAAAGGAATCCAAATTGGAAAAGAAGAAGTAAAACTGTCACTGTTTGCAGATGACATGATACTATACATAGAGAATCCTAAAGATGCCACCAGAAAACTACTAGAGCTAATCAATGAATTTGGTAAAGTTGCAGGAAACAAAATTAATGCACAGAAGTCTCTTGCATTCCTATACACTAATGATGAAAAATCTGAAAGAGAAATTAAGGAAACACTCCCAGTTACCATTGCAACAAAAAGAATAAAATACCTAGGAATAAACCTACCTAGGGAGACAAAAGACCTGTATGCAGAAAACTATAAGACACTGATGAAAGAAATTAAAGATGATACCAACAGCTGGAGTGATATACCATGTTCTTAGATTGGAAGAATCAATATTGTGAAAATGACTATACTACCCAAGGCAATCTACAGATTCAATGCAATCCCTATCAAATTACCAATGGCATTTTTTACAGAACTATAACAAAAAATCTTAAAATTTGTATGGAGACACAAAAGACCCCGAATAGCCAAAGCAGTCTTGAGGGGAAAAAACTGAGCTGGAGGAATCAGACTCCCTGACTTCAGACTATACTACAAAGCTACAGTAATCAAGACAATATGGTACTAGTACAAAAACAGAAACATAGATCAATGGAACAAGATAGAAAGCACAGAGATAAACCCACACACCTATGGTCAACTAATCTACGACAAAGGAGGCAAGGATATACAGTGGAGAAAAGACAGTCTCTTCAATAAGTGGTGCTGGGAAAACTGGACAGCTACATGTAAAAGCATGAAATTAGAACACTCCCTAACACCATACACAAAAATATACTCAAAATTGATTAGAAACCTAAATGTAAGACTGGACACTATAAAACTCTTAGAGGAAAACATAGGAAGAACACTCTTTGACATAAATCACAGCAAGATCTTTTTTGATCCACCTCCTAGAGTAATGGAAATAAAAATAAACAAATGTGAACTAATGAAACTTCAAAGCTTTTGCACAGCAAAGGAAACCATAAACAAGACCAAAAGGCAACCCTCAGAATGGGAGAAAATATTTGCAAACGAACAATGGACAAAGGATTAATCTCCAAAATATATAAACAGCTCATGCAGTTCAATATTAAAGAAACAAACAACCCAATCCAAAAATGGGAAGAAGACCTAAATAGACATTTCTGCAAAAAAGACATACAGATGGCCAAGAAGCACCTGAAAAGCTGCTCAACATCACTAATTATAAGAGAAATGCAAATCAAAACTACAATGAGGTATCACCTCACACCTGTTAGAATGGGCATCATCAGAAAATCTACAAACAACAAATGCTGGAGATGGTGTGGAGAAAAGGGAACCCTCTTGCACTGTTGGTGGGAATGTAAATTGATACAGCCACTATGGAGAACAGTATAGAGGTTCCTTAAGAAACTAAAAATAGAATTACCGTATGATCCAGCAATCCTACTACTGGGCATATACCCAGAGAAAACCATAATTCAAAAAGACACATGCACCCCAATGTTCACTGCAGCACTAGTTAAAATAGCCAGGTCATGGAAACAACCTAAATGCCCATCGACAGATGAATGGATAAAGAAGATGTGGTACATATATACAATGGAATATTACTCAGCCATAAAAAGGAACGAAATTGGGTCATTTGTTGAGATGTGGATGGATCTAGAGACTGTCATACAGAGTGAAGTAAGTCAGAAAGAGAAAAACAAATATCGTATATTAACGTATATATGTGGAACCTAGAAAAATGGTACAGATGAACTGGTTTGCAGGGCAGAAAATGAGACACAGATGTAGAGAACAAACGTATGGACACCAAGGGGGGAAAGCGGCGGCGGGGGGTGGTGCTGTGATGAATTGGGAGATTGGGATTGACATGTATACACTGATGTGTATAAAATTGATGACTAATAAGAACCTGCTGTATAAAAAAATAAATAAAATACAATTCAAAAAAAATGATATAGAGACATTCTCCTACTTCTTAGGGAAATCTAAAACTTGTGCATGTCTTTTGTTTTTCCTTTTTAGAGGGCTAAGATTTGTGGAGAATAGAGGGTGGGGAGATTTAATATTTAAGGACAGAATGAGAGGAATAACTAATGCCATTTGGTAGCAAAATGTGAATCAGGAATGACATTAACAAGTCATAAATTCCTGAATGATCGAACAGCCTTTCTATAGTGTGAGGCTTTAAAAGCTAACCCCATAGGTGGAAAAAGACAGGTGCCTAACTTTCTTTTTAGTTTCTCACTTGTCAAGGTGTGAATGAGAAAACCCACAGCACACTGAGTGACTGACTGATGTGGAAGATTCTTTCTTCAATGGTGCATGAATTTTGGAAAAGATTGCATTCTGTCTACGCTAAGTCACTCCGTGTGAAGTGACCTAGAACAGTATTACAAGGAATGAGGTCATTTCTACACAGCATGTGTAAAGTAGGAAAATTCTGAGATTTACTTCACACAATATCAGAAGTTACCAAATAAATGGAAACTCAGTATTACTCTGGTGATGGACTGGATTTCTCACCTTTTACTTTAGGGTCATGACACGCGATGTGGACCAGCAAAGCTGCACTGTACCACCCTTCTCCTTGTTCTCCCACTGCCCCTTCCTCAGTGGGGTGATGCCTATCCAGCTCCTCCCTTTCCAACCCTTCTCCTCTTCCTCCCTCCTGAGCTCTGAAGTGGAGAATTTAAATGTTCACTGAACTGCAGACCAACTTTATTTGGCAAACACTAATCTAGATATAGCCGATAGAAGACCAACAGGTGTTCATATTTTGGACTAAAGTAAAAATAACACACACACACAACTCACAGTTTTTAGAAGCATTCTTTGTTTCAAATCTTCCTGCACATAATTGAGAAAATATGAGGAAGAACGCTAAAAAAACTCTAGGCTATAAGGTCAAAATTTAAAGAGAGTTATATTTGTTCTCAGAGAATAAATACAAGATGCTAGAGATATTTTTCTGTGTCTCATTGCTCCATATTCAGAAGCTCTTATTTTGCTATCTTTGGAAATGTTTTGTCATGCCATTGTGCCTTCCCTTCAGTTATTTTTCTGCCAGAACTTTTTTCACCACCAAACCCTTCCAAGGTGTTTATAAAATGTCCTTTTGAATGGAAAGACAGTGAAGACTTTTTTTTTAACAGGAGACCATTTTGGTGTTTTAGAGGTAATGTTTTAGACAGGTAAACTGTGGAGGGGGTGTGTTGGAAAGGAGAAATGTCAAGAGAAGGAACTTGAAGATGATTCCAGTGTTTCTAGCTTCAGAAACCTGGTCCATGCATGGTATTGCCATTAGCTGAGACAGAGAACACAGAGGGAAGGAAATTAGTGCTAAAGGTAGAAAACAATATGTTATACTTTGGGACATGTTGAGCTCGAGACACCTGAAAGATATTCTTGCACACAGTTCCAACAGGCTGATGAAAATTTGGATCTGAAGTTCATGATAAATCTGGACATGCAGACTTTGGAACCACCCAAATATAGGTTAAGTATGAACTTAACCTCTGGCAAAAGTTGACTAAGCAAGAAGGTGGCCAAAGACAGCTCTTTGGAAAACAGTGAGGAGCCCAGGCAGGATACTAAGAATAGCCAGAGAAGGAAGAAGAGAAAAAAACTTGCCACAGAATCCAAGTTCAGAGGCTGTTTCAAGAAGAGATTGAATGCCACAGAATGCTGCAGACACCAGGTAGAAGAAGTGCTCACTCGAAGGCTTTGGCAGTTAGCAGCTCACTGTCGACCACTGAAAAAGCAACTTCAGTAGATGATAAAGTAGCTTCAGTAGATGGTATAATAAAGCCAGATTATACTGCACTGAGAGGTAAACGGGAGGAAAGAAAGTAAAAATAATTCAGTAGTCACATCTAAACCCTGTCTCAGCTGGGTTTTTTTTTTTTTTTTTTTCTATGAGATTTAAGTCAGAAAGTTTGCCTTACTCTATAGAAACAGTCATTACAGGATGATATTTAAAATATATTTATCTGGGAATTCCCTGGCCGTCCAGTGGCTAGGACTAGGCTCTTTCACTGCCAGGGCCCGGGTTCAATCCCTGGTCGGGGAACTAAGATCCCACAAGCTGTACAGTGCAGTCAAAAAGAAGTTTAAAAGAATAAACAAAATAAAATAAAATTTATTTATCTAGCTAGTGGGTTAAGTAAAAATATGGCAGGTACAAAAAATCAATATGATGGAAAAGATGAGACTGAGGGTAGGAACCTTAGGAAAAATGAAATAATATTAACATAGGCACATAAAATAAGAAAGGGGCTGTTTAAAAAAAAAGTCTCATTTCAACCTCATTACCATTTATCATGTGTTTACACTCACTATATGATTTGAAACTACATTATGTTAAGGACTGTTGAGAAAATAAACGATTCTGACCTTCAGTCTTATTCACAGATTAGAGATATCATGGAAGACCATGTCATTCAGATGCTGTCTTGATAGGTACCTAATAAAATACAAGCAAATCTACACATGAACATTTTTATATGAATCTTTTGACAAATCCCTGAGCACAGAAACCTAACTCTAAAATAAAAGGAGGAGGATGGTATAAAAAAACTGTGGTGCATCCAGACAATGGAATATGATTCAGCAATGAAAAGATATGAGCTATCAAGCCATGGGAAGATGTGAAGGAACCTTAAATGGACATTACCACGTCAAAGAAGCAATCTGAAAAGGCTACATACTGTATGACTCCAATCGTATGACACACTGGAAAAGGCTATGGAGAAAATTCAAAGATCAGTGGTCACTAGGGGTTAGTGGAGGGAGGGGTGAATAGACAGAGCACAGAGTTTTTTAGGGCAGTGAAAGTACATCGCATGATACTATGATGGTGGATACATGTTGTTTTACATTTGTCCAAACCCATAGACTATACAACACTAAGAGTGAACCCTAATGTAAACTAGGGACTCTGGGTGATGATGATGTGTTAGTGTGGGTCCATCAGTGGTAACAAATGTTCTGCTCTGGTGAGGGATGTTGATAAGGCAGGAGGCTATGCTGTATGAGGGCAGGAGGTTTATGGGAAATCTCTGTCATTTCCTCTCAACTTTACTGTGAACCTAAAACTGCTCCCCAAAAAAGTCTTAAAAAATAATAAAAGGAAGGCGGGTAGCACTTAGAAGTAAAAACCTAGAAAGATGGTTGAACTATCATATCAAAATATCCGTTCATTCAATTGATTTGTTTATTTATTTTTTCACCCCCTACTCTGTTCCATCAACTGAGCTAATCACAATGGCGGCAGGAGGCAGTTCAAAACATAATACAGTCTTTAAGCTCAGTGTGCCAGGCTCTTTTCTAAGTTCCATACATGCATTTTCTTGTTGTTGTTGTTGGTTTGGTTTTTTAATCTCGGAGTTTTTTGTTTTGTTTTGTTTGGCCGTGCTGTGTGGCTTGTGGGATCTTAGTTCCCTGACCAGGGATTGAACCCAGGCCCTCAACAGTGAAAGCACAGAGTCCTAACCACTGGGCTGACAGGGAATTCCCTCTGTATTATCTTTTTAATTCTCATACTAACACTAGGAAGTTGGTCAGGAGCAGGCCACGTTTTATGGGCCCTGAAGCTTACACAATTTGAGGAACACACTTTAAGGAAAAGAATACTATTAACCACTGCTATTAGTGTGCTCTATGGATCATTTTCCCCAAAACAGTTCACAGTCTGATATTGGAAGAAGATGGAAACACTAATTCAAAAAGATAAATGCATCCCAATGTTCAAACCAACATTATTTACAATAGCCAAGATCTGGGAGCAACCTAATTGTCCATCAACAGATGAATGGATAAAGATGTGGTAAGTATATATATACACACACACACACACACACACACACACACACACAATGGAATATTACTCAGCCATATAAAAGAATGAAATGTTGCCATTTGCAACAACATGGATAGACTTGGAGGGTATTATGCTTAGGGTGTAAGTCAGAGAAAGACAAATACTGTATGATATCACTTATATGTGGAACCTAAAGAATAAAACAAACTAGTGAATATAACAAAAAAGAAGCAGACTCACAGATATAGAGTACAAACTAGTGGTGACCACTGGGGAGAGGGGAGGGTGGAGAGACAGGGTAGAAGGAGGGGATTAAGAGGTACAAACTAGTATGTATAAAATAAATAAGCTACAAAGACATATTGTACAGCACAGAGAATATAGCCAATATTTTATAATAACTATAAATGGAGTATAACCTTTAAAAATTGTGAATCACTATGTTGTACACCTGAAACATATAATATTGTAAATCAACTATACCTCAATTAAAAAATAATAAAAATTAAAAAAAAAAAAAAAGAGTCCATAGTCTGGGCAGTAAAACAGCTAATATATGCTGAAAGAGATATTTATTCAACCCCCAATATTTATGAGCACTCACTACGTGCAAGACATTGTTTTAGGTCGTTTAGTTAAACAAAGATTTTTGCCCTTGTGAGGCTTCTGTTCTCCCATGCGAGACAAAAAAAAATGTAGTGAATAAATAAATTATAGAGTATATTAGGAGTTGATAAATGCTATTTAAAAAAAAAAAAGACTGAAGGCACAACATTGTAAATCAACTATACTTGAAAAAAAAAATTTTTTTAAGAAATACTAGGGGAAAAAAGGGACTGAAGGGTAAGAGGTCAGATGTTGGGGGGAGTACAAAACAGGTCATAGTGTTAAATAGCAGAGTCAGGGTCAAAGTCTCATTGCAAGGTGATATTTATGCAAAGATTTGAAGGCACCAAATGTAGCCATGTTGATATCTGGGAGGAGAGGGTTCCAGGCTGAAGGAACACTTAGGGCATGTCTTCTATGCTTAAGAAATGAGGTGGAAGGAGAGCTGGTGAGTGAGTGAGCAGAGAGTAGCAGGAGATGAGTTGTGAAGGATAAAGGGTTAGGAGAGAATTGTAGAACCACATAAAGAATTTGGTTTTTACTCTGAGATAGGGAGACATCGAAAGGTTTTGAGCAAAGGAGTGACAAGATCTAACATCTAATTTTTTTTTAATTTTTTATTGTAAAGCAACTATACTCCAATAAAAATTAATTTTAAAAAATTACAATTTTAAAATGTCATCCTGGCCACTATCTTGAGTTTTTGGTAGCTCAAACCATAATGGCAGCAACGCAGGTGGTGAGAAATGTTCAGATCTTAGATATACTTTGAAAGTAAAGCCAACAAGATTTGTTGGTGTGTGATGACGGTGTGAGACACCATGGGGAGTGGAGGCTGACTCCAAGGGTTTTGACCTAAGCCACTGGAAAGATGGAATTGCCTTTGAATGAGATGGGTAAGGATGCAGGAGCAGGTTGGGAGGGGAGACGGGAAATCATTCATTTTGAGACATGTAATGTTGGAGATGTCTGCAAGTTATCCAAGTGGAGATAGTAACTAGACACTCGAGTACATGAGTCTGGAATTCAAAAGATGCCCCTATTGATGGAGTATCCAGGAACAGATAGAAAGCTGCCTGCATTACAGGACGCTTAATCTGAAAATTTCACATAAAGATCTTCAAAATAGAGGCCAGCCAATCTGAACTTCCAAACAGAAGTTCCCTCGAATCCTAACCCTGGAATTGTTGAGATCAGTCATTAGTAATGGGGAATATGTCAAACACAAAATAACGTGTTACTCAGAAATGAAAGATGTGAGTGAAGCAGGGGCAAGAAGAGTCCTGAGAGGAGGAAAAGTGAGCTGCCTGTTTTCCTCCTTTACTTTCTCACCACTTGGTCAGAAGGAGGATGGACACACACATCTTTGCCACATGGAACTCATCTCCCATCCCTGGACTCTCACCACGTCTCCCTTCACTCCCCACTAGCCAAGTCTTTCACTGAAGAAGCTGAGGTTCCACAACTCAGGACTCAGACACCCCATCCTGCTCCCTTGGGAGAAAGACACATAAATCCTTAGTTAAGACAAGATGCAAAGTTCGAATGCAAGAGATATCAAACTAATAACTTGCTACAGTGAGAACTGTAAATAATCTTTCAATATAAGGGAAGCTCTCGCCCTGCTTCTTCTACATAGTCTCTCTCCAAACCCTACACTTTCTGGCCATAGACCTGATAATCCGGCCTTGTGATGTTTGTCACTCTATTCATTTTCCCATATGTTTGCTGCCCATGATCGTACTGGTAACCTTGGTTACTTCTGCAATATTCAAGAGACCCTCAAATAGAACACAACAAGGCAAAAAGTGGATATAGTTTCAAGTAAACATCTGTTTGTCCCTGTGATTCCTTCACTGAGATTCTAAGCAAACATCCCATTTATTCAACATTTATTGACCATTTTCTAGGTTGCAGGAACTGTGCTAGGCCCTAGGAAGAGCATTCAAAGATGAACAGGACATATTCTTGACCCTGAGATCCTTTCAGGGCAGAGACACTACTCTTTCTCAAACGCCACACCTGCTGTGGTTGCCTTTTCTCAGGTCATAAATCTTCACCCCGGCTCAGCAAGTTTCCAGGCATAAAGAAACCATGCCTGTTACTAGGTCATTCTATCTACTATAAAGCATAAGTCTCCACTGGAGATGATTTTGTCCCCCAAAGGACATTCGGCAATGTTGGAGGACATTTTTGGTTTTCCCACCTGGGGCAGTGGGTCAGGGGTGCTATTGGCATCTAGTGGGTAGCATCAGGGATGCTGCCAGACATTCATTTTATGTTGCGTAAGACAGTGCCCGTTTCCCAAAACAAAAATAATTATTCAGCTCAAAATGTCAGTAGTGCTGAGATTGAGAAACCTACTACAGACGGTCTTCAGTTGGGCCATTTTGGTCTTATATCTTCCTTTATTCATCCATTTATTGGCTTAGCAACAACAGCACTAAGAAAGGTTTGTGTCTGTCATTAAGATGTGGAAAGTAGGACAAAAGAATGGATATATTTTTCTCCCATATCTTGCTTTAGCCAGCTGGAGGTCTTACCAGGGTTCATTTTCTTTTGTAACCAGATCTAGAAAACTCTTACAAAAGAAAACAAAGAATCTGGTCCAATAATTGTGTGGCAAACACATATCTTTCATTTTTCCCAATATTCTCTGTCATCCCCCCCCCATATTCAGTATTCATCCCTGCCTTTGAGTTTTCTCTCATGTTCCACCTACTGTCTAGCAATTTCTTCTTCCTGCTCCTCTTCACCTAACCAAATTCAACTGCTCCCTCAAGTCCTAGTTCAAATGCTAATTCATTCATTTCTTCCAGCTACTCCAAGCAGCAGTGATTAACCACACCTCCAGCCTACCCCCATCAAAACACATTCCATCCATCCCATGGTACTCCATCCACATCATGGTAACCAAAGTGACTCCCCAACTAAATTATAACCTCCTTGAGATCCAATTTCCAATTAGAAAGAATATGAGGGTTTTAAAAATCTCATTTGACTGAAAGTTATACAACTTTATAGCACAGATGAGTGGAGGAAAGTGATACTACATTTCAGAATAATTATTGCCATAAATGTGTTATCTTTGGAGAAAAAAAAACATTGGTCTAGAAAGCTCCAAAGTCAGCCAAGGCAACGTCACATATCAGGTTCCAAAAGAGTCCTTTTTCCTTAAGCTAGACTGAAGGAGAAAAGACACATTCCTGCTTCTAAGCTGGTAGGTAAAGGAGTTTGAAAAGTTTTATTTAAAATGTACATTTTAGGGCTTCCCTGGTGGTGCAGTGGTTAAGAATCCACCTGCCAATGCAGGGGACACGGGCTCGAGCCCTGGTCCAGGAAGATCCCACATGCCGTGGAGCAACTAAGCCCGTGCGCCACAACTACTGAGCCTGCGCTCTAGAGCCTGTGAGCCACAACTACTGAGCCTGCGTGCCACAACTACTAAAGCCCGCAAGCCTAGAGCCCGTGCTCTGCAACAAAAGAAGCCACCACAATGAAGCCTGTGCACCGCAACGAAGAGTAGCCCCCGCTCGCCGCAACTAGAGAAAGCCCACGCACAGCAATGAAAACCCAACCCAGCCAAAAATATATAAAAATAAAATAAATTAATTTTTAAAAAATAAAATAAAATGTACATTTTAACAGATTTATTTAAGGCAGGAGTGGGTTGTAGAGAACAATAGATTTTTCTGCACGGAGAGAGGAAAAATATCTGCTCTGACTTTACCAAAAGCAATGGCTCAGCAGTGCTCACGCTTAGAGGAAAGCAAGCTAGGTCTGTCACACATTATTTCCTTTATCCAGATGCACATAGAAGCTCTTCAGTTTGGCTGAGCCAACTAAGAACATCTAAGTTTTCAGCATGATGACCAGCCATTCATTATCTTATCATTGAAAAGCCAGGCCAAATCCACAAAGACACTTCTATTCTTCTGCCATTGCAACTTTAAAGCTCATGGGAGTGGAGGTGTCGGAGACCACCACGGGGAACGTTTAGTCAACGAGGTGGCTTTGGGATGCAAACTGAGTTGGAGCTAAACCACACTAGGCTGGAACTAGGCATCCAGACAACTGTACAATTCCAGCTAAGTGTACATCAGCTAATTGAACTTGAGCAAGTCATTCACCTTTCTTAACCTGCATCCTTAATATTTCTCAGAAGCTTATCAAGGATTTAGTGAGATAATGTATGGGATCTCCAGAAATAGAATTCCTTCTAGTTTGTTAAACATCCTCTGTCTCTCCTGCGAAGAATACATTTGGCTTCCTTTTCATTGCCCATATATTTCTTGAAATACACTTTGGGAGAGACAGCATGTTTAAAATGCAGTGGAGCAACCTGCTCATAAACTCTGAGGTCTGAACAAAGTGAGAACATGACAGAGGAACATGAATTATGCGCTGAATCGCACAAGAGTTCGAAACAGGAAAATTGACTCTGCTGGGTGCGGTTCTACAATCATATAATGTGGTTTACAGTTTAAAATATCAACTATAAAACACCATCTCAAGGTGAGTTTTGGTTTGGCTATAACCACGGCAAAAAGAAAGCCCACTCATACTAAGAATGACCTTTACACCTGTTTGGGTTTCTTAGTAACTTATTTTAACAGATTGTCTATACGAGATGGAGTTTTATGACTGGTAACGGTCCAAAGGTGGAGAAAATGTGAATGCAGTGTGTTTAGCCATATTTTTCTGTGCATTTTGTTCTCGTGAAATGTAACAAAAGATGGATTCCTGGAGAGTGGCATTTTCATTCTTTCTTTTTTTGGATAAAATAAGTACCTCATGCAGAAACTATAAAGTGAATGTAACTGCTCTTCCAATTGTTCCAACAGGGAAAATAGTTTTTAAAAAGTATTTTCTCCAGTTATCAAACAAAAAATAAGAGCTTCCATCAAAAATTTCCTTTTCTCCAGAAGTCCCATTTGCTCTGTCTGCTTACGGTTCAACCTGATGAGCCTTTTCATAGAAGAAGCATACAAGGCACAAATCAAGTGTAGAACAGCAGACTGCCGATCAATAAACATGAAAAGATGAGAGAAATTAGGTGCTGCCATAAAATTTTTAAAATCACATTGGGAGACTGGAAACAATGACTATTTCATCCTCTTTGACAATGATGTATATAAATTAGCTCTGCATCAGATATGGACTATTTGGGGCCTCTGTACATTTCAGGAAATCAAAGATGGATTCAGAGAGACCTGAGAGCTGGGAGGAGGGGTTGGAGGGCAGATAAGGCTGTCTATCCTCTGGGTAGGAGCTCTCAAAAGCAAAAAGCTCTCACAGATCCAATGCTACCTGCTAGGAAAGAGTAAACCAAGATGGAGAAAATACCTGAACTCCTCCAAAGTGTGGTTTCTTCTCACTAGAACCTTTCCAGGGAGGAGGGGACGGTTGAGTCAGTTCTGCTGGTATCTTGTTCGGTTTTGCATTTGCATGCATCTGTACCCTCCTCTGTTTCCCCTGAAGTGGAAGTTATCAAAGTATCACAAGAATGTCAGGTCTCACAAAGTTCCTCTCCACCCTGGACTGGGAAGTAGGGAGAATATCACACAGGACCTGTTCTTGAAAATTTGCAGAACAAAGAAAAGAAAGAAAAAACAGTAAAGGTCAGATAAATTCCTATTAAGCAGACAAGCTTTATGTTTATCCAAAATAAATCTCTTCACATGGATGTTTACCCATCATTAATTCTTACGTAATCACCTTGGGGGAAGAACACCTTCCATCAGCCAGCTGACGATGCTGCCTTTAGGAAAGAGAGTTACTTTTTCCTATAGCAGGTCTGCAGTAAATTCATGCTGAGGCTTAAATCAGTTCTCTGAAAACCACTGGGCAAATAGAGGCCAGGGGATAGTCCTGACAGAGACTCAAGGACTAAAGGAGGAAAGAATCAGAATCTGAAAAGAATCCGTTTGAAAAGCTTGAGAGCCATCAGGATTGTAGGATCCAGAGCACTGAAGCAATGTAAGAGATAACAAGTGCTGGAAAAAACCATGATTTCTTTTTTTTTAGTTTTTTGATGGGGACGTTCCTTTCGAATGCCTGTTGTCTGTGAACATGTCACTTCTAACGTCCTCAGAATTGCCAGGTGAGCGCTACATGCAAATGGTTTCCTCTTGGTCCTCCTCGCTCCATCGGGGCTATGCTCTGGTTGGACAGGAGGAAAGCAACCCAAGTATCGGCATGAAAATAAGACAACCTGGCCTCCCACTTTGCTTTAACGATTTCCATGGCCAGTATGACAAGTTTTCCTGGAACAGGCCTGCAAACACAGGTACATGTCTCACCCTGTTAGACCCAAGAGCAAGTAAAGCAACCTGAACTCCCCATGGAAGAGCTGGGCACACAAACCTACACCCACGAGCAAAAGCTAAAGGAGCCAAAGTGGGCAAAACTTTCCACCCACTTGCTTCCAAAGCATATATGACTCCGGGGAAGGAGGGAGGGCAGCTCAGTGTACAGCGGCATGCTCAAACCTTTCCACTGGCTTTCTTTTCTCCTGCTCCATGCATACCCACAGGAACCTGAACAAGATGAGGGTTTAAACGCATCACTACGGAAGCTTCCAGGGATGAAAATCTACCTTCTCCTTAAAAAATTCCCACTTTTCTCTTTGCTTAGATTTCCCTTTTTTGGCACTTTCTTCCCTCCCCTTTTTCTTAAGTCTGCCGTCCTCCTCACATTTGAAGGTAATCAGTGACACAGGTAATCCTTTCATCTCTTGCTACCGGCACTGAAGGTTGCTCTTCTCTTACTGGTTGGTGAGGTTAGTTCTAGGACATGACCACTGTCTAGTTCTGTTTGTCACATTTTAACTCTTGGCTGAGTCATGAGGACTGGGTAGAGGAGGGGTCCTACACTCATTCATTCAGGCAACAAGCATATGGTGTCCTAATTAACAACATGGACTTAGAATGAAGATTAGAAGTGGTTTGAAATCCCAGGTCCAACACTTCATTAGCTGTGTGACCGCGGACAAGTTGATGAACATCTCTAAGCCTCAGTTTCTTCCCCAGACATGGACAGAATATATTGTTGTAAGAATTACATATGGGAGAATTCCCGGGCAGCCCAGTGGTTAGTACTCTGCACTCTCACTGCCAAGGACCCAAGTTCAATTCCTGGTTGGGAAACTAAGATCCCACAAGCCACGTGCTGCAGTCAAAAAAAAAAAAAAATTAAATACGGTATGGACCTAGAGATGATCATACCAAATGAAGTAAACCAGACAGAGAAAGACAAACATCATATGATATCACTTATATGTGGAATCTAAAAAAATGATACAAATGAACTTATCTGCAAAATAGACCCACAGACATAGAAGACAAACTTCTGGTTACCAAAGTGGGGGAGGAGGGATAAATTAAGAATTTGGGATTAAAATATACACACTGCTATACATAAAATAGGTAACCAACAAGGACCTACTGTATAGCACAGGGAACTATATTCAATATCTTTTAATAACCTATAATGGAAGAGAAAGTAAAAAAAGAATATATATAGATATAGATATATGTATAACTAAATCACTTTGCTGTACACCTGATAGTAACACAACATTGTAAATCAACTGTATTTCAATCAAAATTTTAAAAAGAATTGTAAAAAATAAAATTTTTTTTAAAAAAAGAATTAAATGTGGTAATGTATACAAAGCAATTAGCATAGTACCTGGCATATGGTAAGCTGAGTAATGTTAGCCGTGACCAGCGTCATCAAATCATCCTTGTCATTAAGCTACACAAAGTGCCATGCCAAGCAATGGGAAATAATGAATAAGGGTTTTTTGGGGGGGTATTCTGTTTGTTTTTTTAAATTTTGGCTGCGTTAGGTCTTCATTGTTGGGTCTTCATTGCTGCGCGCGGGCTTTCTCTAGCTGCGGCAAGCGGGGGCTACTCTTCATTGCGGTGCGCAGGTTTCTCACTGCGGTGGCTTCTCTTGTTGCGGAGCACGGGCTCTGGGGCCCGCGGGCTTCAGTAGTTGTGGCACGTGGGCTCTGTAGTTGTGGCTTGCAGGCTTAGTTGCTCTGCGGCATGTGGGATCTTCCCAGACCAGGGCTCGAACCCTGTCCCCTGCATTGGCAGGCAGATTCTTAACCACTGCGCCACCAGGGAAGTCCCAATGAATAAGGTTTTAACTTCAAGGAGCTCACAGACCACCCCAAGAGAGACAGCCATGTGAACTAATCATCATATAACCATAACCTCAATCTGACCACCTGCCCCAGTTTTTCTGAATTCTTTGTATTCAAAAAGGTTGACTCAAACAATAAACTGAAGCTAAACATTTTTTACTCAACACGCTCGTCAAACTTCTATGAACTTGATCTACAAGGTTTCCTTGATGACGCTTCATCACTCTTTTTTATTCTTTATTCCCCTATCTGTTAGGGGAACTACCTGTTATTGTTTCGGTTTTCTCATGGATGGGTATTACCCATAGAAAATGGAAAGCTATAGAAATCCCAAGAAGCTCATTCTCCTGGTTCAGATAAAAACAGTAGAAATCACAACAGCAGATTCAAGACCTCCCTCCCCACCAAGTACAAACAAACACATTTGCAATGCCATTAAAACAGGCAGCTTCTAAAAATCTGATACTAGTGGCCAACATTGCCAGCTCCCAGAATTGTTAATCATGTTAGCGAATGAATCATTCACTAAAGAGATCAGGGCTGGTATTCTGACACTAATTCCCAAGATGCAGAGTACAAAGCTGAATCATATCTGCTGTTTTTAGGTGACTCTGACTGCTGGGCTGAAAGTACCAAGTTTTGGCAAAATACCAAATTTCTCTATTCTGTGCCTGAAGGTTTATAGTGCAACAACAAGGTTATGCTTTTGTTGAAATTTAGCTGGAAAGGAAAAAAAATTTTTTTAAATATTCCACATCTACATGCTCCGAATTTTATAGAAGTCTTTATGACTGTTACTTTGATGTATATGCCAAACAGTATAAACCATGAAAGGCAACACTGCTAATGAACACGAGGAAATTTATGTAATTGTAATAGCCAGTTTGGCTAGTTTTATGGGTGTGTGTACATTTAATTTTGAGTTGAGCAATGTCCAATTTGGCAATAAGATAGAATAATATGAGTCTCTCTGCTTGTTTGTTTTAATTACTAACAACCAGAGAAAAACTATTCACAGCGGCCAAAAGAATTAAAATCAGAAATACACTCTACTATTTGCAGACTGCCAGTAATAGGCCTCAAATGGATGTCGTTTATTCAGGAGTTGCAAAAGTCAAGAAGGGCAAATTTGAAGCTGTGTTAAGTAAGGAAAACATATACAAGCAGATGTTAAGTTTTTTGAGGCATGAAACAACTTTTCTTCCAAGCTGCGAAAGAAGTCCCAATAATCATTCACTCAATGGTATTTGTGTGCTCATGGGTCAAGTCCTGTTCTAGGTGCTGAGGATACCCCGATGAACCAGTAAACAAAGTCCTCTCTACACAGAGCTTATGTTCTAATAAGTCACACATGCAATAAACAGACAAACAATTAAAAGTATAATTTCATGTCATGATAAGTGCCATAATAATAGCTAGATAGCTAGTCAGTGAATGGTTCTCTGAAGAACTGACATTTAAATAGAAATCTGAATGGCATTCAGGGGAGGGGGTGTGCAGCCATGCTGGAATCTAGAAGAAGAACATTTCGAAAAGAGGGGAACAGCAAGAGTAAAGGTTTTGAGGCAGGAATACACCGTGACAGTTCAAAGAACAGCAAGAAGCCAGTGGGGATGGAGCATAGTGAACAAAGGAGAGAAAGGAAGGAGGTAAGATCAGAGGTCTTGGTGGAGGGAGAGGTGTTCATACAAAGTCTGTGGGATGTGGAGAGATGTTTTGATTTTAATCATGAGAGCCATTGAAGAGTATTATGATTTCGTGATATTACTCTGGTTTCCGTGTGTGTTTAGAAGCTCAAGAATAAAAGCGATGAGCCCAGTTAAGAGGTTATGAAAGGAGTTGGGCAAGAGATAATGGCAGCTCAGAACTGGGTGTTGCACAAGAGCAGTACAAAGTGCTCAAATCCAAGAATGTAAAGATGGAGCCAATAAGACAGGCAGTAGATTAAGTTTAGGGATGATAGTTTTCCCTAAAACCATGTTCACTCATGGTAGTATCTCATGGTAGTATACCATACCTAAAACGATGCTCAGAAATATTTGTTAAATGAACAAACTGATCTAAGAGTCAGAAAACATAAATCCTAGTTCCACTCATTTACCATTTTTTTGGTAACAGTTCTTTGTATCAGTCTTACTTTCAGACACCTGTGATGGTCAGAGAGACAATAATGGGCATTGAAATACCTTGCCACAAGCTGCTCTATTTACAATAGCCAAGACAGGGAAGCAACCTAAATGTCCATCAACAGAGGAATGGATAAAGAAGATGTGGCATATACAATGGACTATTACTCAGCCATAAAAAAGAATGAAATAATGCTATTTGCAGCAACACGGATGGACCTAGAGATTATCATACTAAGTGAATTAAGTCAGACAAAGACAAATATCATATGATATCACTTATATGTGGAATCTAAAAAAACGATACGAATGAACTTATTTACAAAACAGAAATAGACTCACAGACATAGAAAATAAAGTTACAGTTATCAAAGGGGATCGGGGGGAAAATTAGGAGTTTGGGATTAACAGATACACACTACTATATAGAAAATAGACAACAAGGACCAACTGTATAGCACAGGGAACTATATTTAATATTTTATAATAACGCATAATGGGAAAGAATCTGAAAAAGAATGTGTGTGTATATATATGTATAACTAAACTGCTTTGCTGTACACCTGAAACTAACACGACATCGTAACTTAACTATATTTCAATTTTTTTTTAATGGTTAAAAAAAAAACAAACAAAACAAGAAATACCCTGCCACAGCTTTCAATCTGCAGTCACAATCAGACAGTGATTATACTAGCCCAGGTTGGGTTTACATGTAGGTATAAGTGAAATAAAAGTTGTCCTTCCTCCAGAGCCCCAATTTTTACTTAGATTTTATTTAATAGGTCCCCCATTACCTATTAAGTAGAATTCATACTCCTTGGCCTGGCATTTAAAGTCGTTCATGATTGGGGCTTCCCTGGGGGCTCAGTGGTTAAGAATCCACCTGCCAATGCAGGGGACACAGGTTCGAGCCCTGGCCCGGGAAGATCCCACATGCCACGGAGCAACTAAGCCCGTGCACCACAACTACTGAGCTTGCGCTCAAGAGCCCGCAAGCCGCAACTACTGAGCCCACATGCCACAACTACTGAAGCCCGCGTGCCTGGAGCCCATGCTCCACAACAAGAGAAGCCACCGCAATGAGAAGGCTGCGCACCGCAACGAAGAGCAGCCCCCGCTCGCCGCAACTAGAGAAAGCCCGCGCATAGCAATGACAACCCAACACAGCCAAAAATAAAAATAAATAAGTAAATAATTTGTTAAAAAATAAAATTAAATAAATAAAGTCTTCCATGATCTATCTCCCATCCTTCTTACTTCAAATATCCCCCTTCATATGCCCTATATTCCAGTCAAAATGAATTGCTCTTTTTTAAGCCCTCCATTTTTTTTTCTCCTTCCCTATCTTTGCCCATGCTGGGAATTTCCTGCCCAACCACCTTCTATTCATCTTTCACAAGATCCAGCTCAATCTTCATTACCTTTTCCTTGGCAACCTCTCCTTACTTCAAACCTATCCATAACACTGGATTCCTAAAAACTGCCACACTAGAAACTGTAGGGCAAGTCTTCCCATCTGTCAGTCATCTCATGATGTGGGCAAAGAGCCTTGCACATGTCATTGGCTAACATATGTTAGGAAAAGCCAAGACATGGGCTTTTCTTTTTTCACTATCTCCATCTTAGCACAAAGGGTTTGGATCAATGCTTCACTAAACTCCACTCTTCATGCAAAAGTTAGAATAAAACAATCTATAAGAATAATCACAGGGAATTCCCTGGTGGTCCAGTGGTTAGAACTCTGCGCTTCCACTGCAGGGGGCACAGGTTCAATCCCTGGTTGGGGAAATATCCCGCAAACCACGCGGCAAAGCCAAAAAAAAATGAAGAATCACAGACCAATTTTCTTAGCCTTTCTGAAGTCATGGGTCTTAGCCTAAGTCTAGACACAGGCTTAGACGTAGCCATATCTTTTTCAATGCAACAGACACCTTTATGGTCTTTGTAAGTTACTTGACCTCAGTTTTCTCACCTGTAAAAATCTGAGTAATCATTATACCTACCTCACAGGGTTAGTTAACATAGATAACAGTGTCTAGCATATGTGTTTAACACTATCATCTATATCAGGTCTTTTCTGAAAGGGGAGGAAGCCATGTAACTGACAACTCACAACTGTTGATAAAGATGAACATCTTTCTGTTTGGTAGTCAGATGTTGTCCAGGCAAGAAGAGAGTGGAAAACACCTGAACTTTGTCTTGCAGCTCCACCCCACTTTAGAACCTAGCCAGTGATGGACTTAAACACATTACATAGGTCTGTGAGCCGAGCTATCTTCCAATGACCCCAAATGTCCACCCTACCTAGAGTTCCTGCTGTATAAGTGGGCACTGCTGATGGGCATTCCTAGTGACTCATAAAACACACACACACACACACACACACACACAATCAGTCAATCAGTCAATCAGAGGAGGGCAAGAAAGATCAAAGGGAGAAGCTAACTGTCTATGGCTTCTATCATGATGGCTCTCATAGGTCTTATCGGCAGAAGACCCATGACCAGAAGATTCCCATCCCACTCTCCTTGGAGCTCTATCGCCAGCATTTCTCCCCTCCACCATACCATTTCAATACTCTGGAATCCTATACAGTACACCACCTTCCAGGAGATATGTTTAAGCCACAAGATAAAAGATATCCCCCCATGGATGAGTCACTCATACTATCTTGCATCAGGGAATCCTTTTAAAGGAGGCAGCCCACCTCGCTGCAGGGAGCACGTATTGTCTGATTTCATTCTCCTGCTTTTGCACTTAACCTCCTCTCATACCTCAGGCTCTGAGAGTTCTTCATTCTAGATACCAATTCCTAATATCTACACTTCAAACAACTCCTGTTTTGATGATGATGATGATGATGATGATGGTGATGATATTGAACACTTACTATGAGCCAGAGATTGTGCTCAGGGCCTTATAAATATAACTCCTTACAACAGCCCAATGAATAAGGTATTATTATTATCCTCATTAACCTCATGAGGAAACTGAGGCTTCGAAAGGTTATGTAACACAGTGAAGTCACATAGTTAGGAAGTGGCAGAGCCAGAACTTATATCTAGAACAATCTGGCTCCAGAGCCCTTAACTTTAACCAGTTTGATCTACTTTCTCTCCTTGGATGACCCATTTGTACTCACATCTTGATCCCAGCCTGCCTGCTGACACTTTAATTTTGCACATCCCTTGGTTTGGGCACATTTGGCACATCTAGTAAATTCTCTTGGATCTAACAAGACAAAGAAGTGTACCTTCTGATTTCTCCATCAGGGAAGATGGACCAGACAATGAAACAGAATTAGAAGTTGGTATAGAATATTACAGTGTTGTATATATTCCTGGGCTACATTAAACTGAAGCTTGGCTAACTCAACAGATGTCTAATATATTTCTCTTGCCCACATCCACTATAGAGGTAAAACAAACAAACAAACAAACAAAAACTATATAATTCTTTCCCAGTCCCTTTTCAGACAAGAGTTAACATTTGACACAGTTCTGACCAATGAGAAGTAGGAAGTTTACAGGTCAGGGGTGGACAACCTTCTAAAAAACATTTATTTTCTTCAAAAAAAGGAAATAAGATCACCAGTACTGACCCATTCCCCTGCTTGCTGCCTGGAATACAGATGTGATGCCTAGAGACAATGCAGCTATCTTGAGACAATGAGTCAGCAGGACAATACAGAGGATGGTGGAGCAGAAAGTTAGAAACACTCCTGGATTTTGAAAACATTGTTGAACCTCAGCTCACCCACTTATTAAACATAATTAAGCATCCTTATTGCTTAAGCCTGTAAGTCAGCATACTTGTAGCATAAAGTATTCCTTACTGATACAATAGTAACAATAAATGGTTTGCATTACATATTATGGATTCAGTCATTTCTTATAAATCCTTTGCTAGCTTCTAAATATACTAAGTTAAACTAAACCCTCTAGAAATGGGCTAGGAGGAACCTAACATCCTTACTATAAAGACTCCAGTGCCATGGGAGGGCAAATCCTGGTAATCAGCCCACACAGAAGGCAATCTGTTGAATTGTATATGATACCCAGAATAAAGCAAAATAGAAGTTCAAACAAAAATGGTCACTTCTGTGAAGTGACCAAACAAGCCAAACAAGCCAAACAGTATCATCATAGGGAAAAAAAGTAGCAATAATATCTAGCACACAGAACCAGAAACCTGGGTTCTGATCTCAGTCTTGGGCATATCATTTAAGCTCTCAGGGTCTCAGAAGCCTCATCTGTGAAATAAGAGAAGGGACCAGATACTTCTTCAAGCAAAGGCAAATCTAGAACACTTTCATTCTTTGATTCTATATATTTTCCCACTCAAGGTGAAAACATATGACTTAAGGATCAGTAAACTTTCCTTTTGTCTACAAAGAGTATGGAATTACAACCTCAGACCTCTACTTTCTAGATACATTGAGTACAAAGGTAAATATTCCTCAGCAAATTATGTGGTAAGAATTATGGCAGAAAGATCTGCTGACAGTATACATCATTATCAAAAGCACAACATAATTATAAGACAGAATGAATGTTTACTTCATTTAATGGGTTCGGTGACAAAGCAACCAAGGACTTCAGTTGCTCCATATCAAGGCAGGCACCACTTGCAGAGGTGACCCACTTGAGAGGTTACATAATTAAAATCAAATCTGCCCAAAGGCCATCTCATAAACTGATTGAAATTTTCCTTTGCTACTTTTGCCATGTTACCAGTCCTCTTCCATTCACTCATCCCTTGCCCCAAACCAAATTAATTTCATCTCATTTTTTCCCCTTAGGTCACTGCCCTCTGCTTTCCAAGGTGGTGTGATTAGATTACCAAATAAACTAATTTTGTGTTATTACGTCAAAAGGAGAATTCTAGCCTCACAGAGAAAGTTAAATCAAGGGCAAAAAATGATAGCATTTACTTGAGTGATAAATCCAAGAAAATCAGAAATCCCAAAATTCTAAAATCCTGTTATTCAGTTCTCCATATTCTTTCTTCATATAACGTAACACAGTTCAGCTGAATCTGTAGCTATTGAAGAGTTTTTATGTTGAAAGTGGTTTGCCAGACACTATAAGGGGCTCACAGATGAACAACACGTTCTCTGCTCTCCAGGAGCTTACAATTTATCATGGTAGTTACATCAATACATCAATTCCTCAAACATATGGCAGTCCAAAAAGCAACAGGGAAATGTTAGGAAGAAGGAATTAATTTCAACTGAAAAGGCTTCAAGGAAGAATTTAAAACTTGACATAGACAATGGCTCGTGTTTATATTCTGTTCTGAAATATGTTTTCTAGTGTCTGAATTGTCAAACTGTCTAGAACAGAACTTAGATTAACAAGCAATATACTATTTTGGTGTTTTGGATGAGTTGGCTAGGATCTTCAGTGCCAGAGCAAGATTCTCTTGGTAGTTCCCTTGGTCTAGTGGTTAGGACTTGGCGCTTTCACTGCCGGGGCCCAAGTTCAAAACCTGGTCGGGGAACTGAGATCCCACAAGCCGAGTGGAGTGGCCAAAATAAAAATTAAAATTTTAAATTAAAAAAAATGTTGCTTTTGTTGTGGTCATCCATTTACAATGCTTGGTGTCAGTTTATTTATCTTTTGTAAAAATAAAATACAGTGTGTGTGTGTGTGTGTGTGTGTGTGTGAAAAAAATAAAAAATAAAAAATAAATAAAATACTCTATTGTTAAAAAAAATAAAAAATAGAAATAAATTAAATTTAATTTAATTTAAAAATAGATTCTCTGAAGGAAGTAGATTCTGCCTTCCTTATGGCTGCCCTCTTGCCTTCCCCATACCACATAACCAAGGTAAGTAAGGAGCGAGGATCTGGAACCCACAGCCAGGAACACCAACAGTGGATACAGAGCCGAAATGTGCTTCGGCCAATCCCGGCACCATCCCTTCCGCCACTACCTAATCCTACCGGTGACAGACAGCAAATCTCAACTGTAGCAGCAACTCCTTTCCTCTTCAAAGATTCCTTCTTCCTCCAGCTCCCACCTCCTACCCTCCTCCATGCCATCCAAGCCAGCATCCTGCCCTTTCCTTCTGAGATCCTTCCTCCCAATGCTTTGGTGTGTCTGCTTTGACAAAAAAAGAACATCATGTTATAAAGTGGGCCATCTGACACAGGCAGTGAGCCGCCAAGGAACTACAAAGATCTGTTTAGAATCATGACCACTTAGCAGGCACGCGGCCATTAGGACTTTACGACCATTAATTAGTTTATCCTCCCTGACCCCCTCAGAGGCATCCCTTATTATCTTCATCTGACAAATAGAGCAAAACTAAAATGCAGAAAAATCGACTAATTGACTGAGTGACAGTAAGGGGGGTGAAGATGGCAGCAGACCATTAAAAAGCAAGTCCTATAAGGAAACTTGAAGACTCTGCATACATGCCTTCTTTTCTGCAGCCTATTAGTATCCAAGATTTTTGAATCCAGAACGAGATTATTAGAGATTCTCTAATTTACCCGCCTCCATTTCCTAAACCAGAAAATTAGAGCCTTCTGAGACCAAGGACTTAATCAAGGTCACGTTGTGACCAAGCGGAGGCGGAAAGACTCCCCCCACAGGTCTCCTGGCCCCAGATCCGGTGCTTTATCAGCCTTGAGGAAACCCAGACCCACAGACATGAAGTCACACAACTTGCTGATGGCAATGCTGCATCAGAGCCCCAGGAGAGATGCAAGAACACGTGCGTGTCCATTTTCTGCAGTGTACAAAGGCCAAGGAGGCAAGTGGTAACTCAAATCCGCACTGCACTCTCTCAGCCAAGCTGTCTGCTCTGGGAGAGGAGTAGCGTCCACCCAGAAGAAGGGGCATCATCTGCCCACAGGGCTGTTGCCACCCAGAGGGGACACCTTCTAACTTGCCCTGAGATGCCACATAGACGAGCAGCAGCTCTGGGCCCGGGTCTCTTGACTCCTCTTCTAGGGCTGAATGGGAAAGATAAGCTGTCTTTGGCATATGGAAAAAGGAAAACCAAGAATGATACCTGGCTTCTCGTTCCTATGGCATTATCGTGTATCCAGAAGAAGGCAATGCAACCATATTGCCTGGCTAAAAAAGTGCTAGGATACTTGATCCTGCTCATAATCTAGCACACTCTAAATGTAGCACAAATGATTCAACTTTATATTAATTAAATATGTTTTGGAGTTTTGTAAATGCTTTTTGGAAAATGTGTGCCATTGGTCTAGGTCTTGTACAAAGGAGGATGCCAGGATACATCTTATAAAATCATAAGGAGGTGCAGTCTCCTTTGTGTCTATCCTGCCTTGACTGCAACTGAGCCTTTATCCAGCTAAGACTGGAGGTGGGGAGAGAGGACAGGAACCTGTACCCATTGGCTCTGGAGGTAAAATTGCCAGAAGATAAATTTTTCCACCTTGGCTAGAGGCCTATCTACCCACTCTTTTCTAGAACAGATCAATGCTGCAGTTGTAACGCTTCCAGTGGCTACAGCCTCTATGACAGTGGTTGTATGGGATCTGATGGCATCCAAGCCCTTCCCTCTCCGATGCAGCCTGAATCTGCAGCAGTGCAAGCTGGCAGCAATGCTCTCGTAAGTGAACATGGGAAGCGACAGTGAAGGGAGGGTAAAAGGAAGCTGAGATTTCTACCTTGGCCAACTGGGTACCTGGCAGTATCAATGACCAACACGAAGGAAGGAGGAAGAGGGGAGTTTCAAAGTGGAAGAAAATGAATTCTGCTTTGGAAATATTGATAACCAGCTGGGAAATGTAAGTCTGAAGCTCGGAAAGATGCACAGTAGAGCCAGAGGGGCAAGGATGGTCATGCTTCTTCAGGACAGCTATCCCGAGGGTTCCTTCTCTTTATCTTTGCATCGTCCACAGAGCCCATCATGTTTGCCAGAAGGAAGAAATGGGGGCAGGGGGATGGGAAGCAGGAAGACCACTTTCAACTGTTTTGATGATCAAGTATTATATCACAAACCACCGCAAAGTTAGTGGCTCAAAACAACAGCAATTAATTATTTTTCACCATTCTAAGGGCTGGCTGGGCGATTCTTCTACTCCCTGTTGTGATGACTAGGATGGCTGGAACATCCAGAATGACCTCATTTCACACGGCTGTCAAGGGGTGGTAGATGCTAGTGGGAGCACAGCTGGGTCTGTCCGCCAGGTGACCTCTTCTTCTCCATGGACCTTCCTCCGTGGTTGCTTGAGCTTCTTCACAGTTGGCAGCTGGGTTCTAAGAAAGAGCCTTCCAGGAGCATAAACCTAAATGTGCAAATGCTCATCAAGCTTCCACTTACGTGATGTCTGCTAATGTCATTTTGTCCAAAGCTACTTAAGTAGTCAACTGAAATCAACGTGGAGGGAAGCCCACAAGGACATGAATATGCGTGGTTCGTGGGGGGCCACCCAAGCAAGAGTCCACAACAGCTTCTGAAGGAATTGAGGGCTCTCATTGCCCCTAATATCACAATTAGACTTTTTAAAGTAGGATTCAAAATCTGATCCACTCACATTTCCACATGAGCTCTCAGCTCTGGACAGACTAGACTTTTTAGAATCCTAGACTCTGGGATTGGAAAGAATCCCAAAGTTCACCCATTGCACACACACACACACACACACACACACACACACACACACCAGCCTCAGTCCCACCCCTGGGACTTTGCTCAGACCCTCTTCTTTTGCTCCTTCTGAAATCTAGCCTTTTATTTTCTTGTATCCTGCTCTAGGATCAAAACTTTAACTCTTCACGCTGTTCTTCAAAGAGGCTTTACATGCTCAGGTCTTTCTGATTCCACACAAAGTTCATTTTGTTCTTAGGGAATGAATAAAGGAAGTTAGGAGTAACAGAAAGGCAGATTTGACGTAGCTCTGGCTCTGGAAACAGACCTAGGATTGAACCTTGGCTCTGCTATTTGTTAGCTTGTGACTCTGCACTCGTGTTTTGTTCTTGTCTTTTCTCTGAGCCTCAATTTTCTTGTGTGTAAAGTGAGGACTATAATAATAGCTACTTACACTGATTACTGGAAGGGTTAATGTGATCATGAATGGAAAGTGTTTCACATGACGCCAGACACAAGGTGAGCACTCAGCACATGTCAGCTCTTTTTCGCTGTGAAGTCAAAGATATGTGAACAAACTGAGAAAGAATAGACTTATATATATGTTATATATATGTAACATATATGTATAACGGAATCACTTTTCTGTACACCGGAAACTAACACAACATTGTAAATCAACTATACTTCGATTTAAAAATAAAGGGGAAAAAAATCAATGAAAACCTCAAAAAAAAAAAAGATATGTGAACAAAGAAGTTACAACAGGGCTCTCAATGCAGACAGACTTAAAAAATAAGGGGTGTGTGTGTGTGTGTGTGTGTGTGTGTGTGTTAGGCAGCAGGGGAGTAGGTGCAGGATTTTTCGGTTCAATAAATGAAAAGTCAAGGTGCCTAAGAGGCTAAAGTCAGAGGTCTAATGACCTTGTCCAAACTCAGGTTTTGTTTGTTTATTTTTGTTGTTTTCCATTGTTTCTGTCTTTTAGTTCCGCTCTGCCTTCCTCACGGGTGTAGTTCTGAGGCTCCCCGTGGTGGCGAGTTGTCAGCAGTATCACTTTCCTGGCTTCTCATTGTAAATCCTGGGAGGAAAGAGCGTTGAGTCTCTCAGAAGTCTCAGCCAAGGAATCACTGCCTCTAACTGGCCTTGGTTGGCTCACAAGGCCTTTGCTGAGCCATCAATCCCTGTGGGCAAGGGAATCTGGTGATCAGACCACCCGCTCAACTCCCGAGCCCCCTCCTGAGTTCTTGGGTGGAGAGTGTGAGAATGCGGTGCCCTGGAGTGCATCAGATTACTACGATCAGAAGAATAATTCGGGGGGGGGGGGGAGGACAATACACTTCTACAACCCTGTAGACCGCAGCATTATTTCTAATGGTAAAAACTTAGAAATTACCCACAAAAGAGTTTAATGAATGATAGAATATACCTATGGGAATCTAGGAAAACAGTCATTTTAAATGAAAATTTGAATGATGTGGGGAAATTAACAACCTGTTCAGTGAAAGAAGCCAGAATATAAATACACACACACATACACACGTTACAATCCTTAAATGCTAACAAGGAATAGAAAGTATTGCAGGAGTACTGAGCAAAGCATCTAACCCCGCTGAGCCAGAGAGCAGAGGAAAGAAGCATGCTCTGAGGACGCTAGAATTACGTAGAGCACAGCATGATTAGCTAATCGCCCCGGATATAAACCCAGAGTCCAGTGAGAGGTAAGTCAATTTTCTTTTGCCCATCTATATTTTTAACATTGTCATAGTCAACAAAAACCTCCAAGACATGCCCTGAGCATGCATCTGCCTCCTTTTTTTCTCATCTTCCCAGAGAAAATGCATAGAAGACATCCAATTCCTATGTCAGAAAGAGGCTCCGGGGTTTTTTTTGTTTTTTTTTTTTAAAGATTTTTTTTTTTTTTTTTGATGTGGACCATTTTTAAATTTATTTATTTATTTATTTATTTATTTATTTTTGGCTGTGTTGGGTCTTCGTTTCTGTGCGAGGGCTTTCTCTAGTTGCGGCAAGCGGGGGCCACTCTTCATTGCGGTGCGCGGGCCTCTCACCATCGCGGCCTCTCTTGTTGCGGAGCACAGCCTCCAGACGCGCAGGCTCAGTAATTGCGGCTCATGGGCCCAGTTGCTCCGCGGCATGTGGGATCTTCCCAGACCAGGGCTCGAACCCGTGTGCCCTGCATTGGCAGGCAGATTCTCAACCACTGAGCCACCAGGGAAGCCCAGCCTCCGGGTTTTTATAAAAGCAAAAATTGTGTGCCATTTCTACAGGAAAGTTCAACACTATACAATGATGTATGAAGTAGGAAAGACACAGGGAGATTAATAGGAATTGGGGATGCCCCCAACCTGTGTTTGTCACCCTTCTGCTTCTGAAACTTTTAAGGATTCCTCCTCACACTCACACATAAAAATAGCTCTTCTATTATCCATTAATGGGGAAATATATATAGAGAGAGAGAGAAAGAGAGAGAGAGAGCAAGAAGTTATGTGACTTCAGTAATGCTTTCGATTTTATTAATTACAATACATCCACAATCTTTATTCTGTTGAAAAATAACAACACAAATTATGTGCTTGGCATACATAGAGGTCCCCAGTTCCTTGCCAGTGTCCATGCTATTGGGTGAAGCTGGTAAAACCTATGCAACTCCCAGAAATTCCTAAAATTTCCTAAAAATCCTCTTTAGACGCCCTGCTACCCATCCCCCGATTTCCCTCTCAAAACACTTGGGAAAGTTCTCTCCCTGTCTCCACACTGTCCCAGCACTCCTCTGGGGCCGCCCGCTCCTGGGATGTTCAGCCTCCTGTTCATCAGTGTTGTGTCTCTCTCTATTTTTATCATGAGAGGCAGCCCCTTTAGAATTCTCATGGGAAAAAGTCCTCCACATCACTACACTTGATTTCATTTTGATGCCTCTCTCATGGCCACCTCTTTCCAGTTACAATTTCTCAGCTCTTCCAGGTATGTAGGGCTCACCAACCTTTTCTAGGTTCATACTGGATCCAGCCTATTGTCAGTTTTTATCAAGCTTCCCCAGGATCCATATATACCTTCTTATCTTCTCTGTCCCCTGTCAAGCAGGCTCCAAACTTTATATTATTGGTCATCAGCCAATGAGAAAAAGCTGGGAAGGAAGGTCTCAGTCCTTCTCTGGCCACATCACTCTTTCTTTAATAGTAGCATTCTGAGGTAAAGAAGATGCAGAATATATATATATATATATATATATATATATATATATATATATATATACACACACAATGGAATATTACTCAGCCATAAAGAAGAATGAAACAATACCATCTGCAGCAACATAGATGTACCTAGAGATTATCACACTAAGTGAAGTCAGTCAGAAAGAGAAAGAAAAATACCATATGATATCACTTATATGTGGAATTTAAATGGGACATAAATCAATTTATCTACAAAACAGAAACAAACTTACAGGCATAGAGGACAGACTTGTTGTTGCCAAGGGGAGGAGAGGGGTAGGGGAGGGATGGATTGGAAGTTTGGGGTTAGCAGATGCAAAGTATTATACATAGAATAGGTAAACAACAAGGTCCTACTGTATAGCATAGGGAACTATATTCAACATCCTGTAATAAACCATAATGGAAACGAATATGAAAAAAGAATGTATATATATATATATGTATAACTGAATCACTTTGCTGTACAGCAGAAATTAACACAACATTGTAAATCAACTATACTTCAATAAAAATAATTTTTAAAAAAATAGTAGCATTCTGAAAGCAAGACTCTTCCCCTTCCCCACCTCTTTTTTGTAGAAACCCAAAGGATGACTCTTTTGGCAGAAATTTCAAACCAAGGAAAGAAGAGATGGCAATATCTTGAAGATGATGCCATTTTAGACTCCTGTCTAGATCAACCTCCCAATCTTCCTTGTAGAGATTTCTTGACTCTTTTTGGAGTCTGAGGTTGGTTGGTTTCTTTCTCCCAGCAATTTTCTTGGGTGAATTTTCTCTTGACAGCCCTAAATCCCTGTGTGCCTGTCTGCTGATGCTCTGAATCCTATCCAACCCAATATTAATTACAATCTTCTTTCTTAATTTGAATTGGAATGTTTTGTATCTCCTAGGGGTAGTGTGATCAGTTAACATATTGTCCTGATAGGAACACTCTAGAGTGCAGAGAGTATTTTTAATAATTCATTTGGCAAAATGGGCATAAACCAGGCCTCTCCTGAGCAAACACAGACATTTGATCACTATTCACTGACCCTAACACAGAGACTTATCCATAATAGACAGTAAATATCACTTCACTCATTGGGTCCAATGTGTCATGTCATTTCCTGATGTTCAGTACATTTTTTTTTTTTAATTTTTTATTTATTTATTTATTTTTGGCTGCGTTGGGTCTTCGTTTCTGTGCGAGGGCTTTCTCTAGTTGCGGCGAGCGGGGGCCACTCTTCATCGCGGTGCGCGGGCCTCTCACTATCGCGGCCTCTCCTGTCGCGGAGCACAGGCTCCAGACGCGCAGGCTCAGTAGTTGTGGCTCACGGGCCCAGTTGCTCCGCGGCATGTGGGATCTTCCCAGACCAGGGCTCGAACCCGTGTCCCCTGCATTGACAGGCAGATTCTCAACCACTGCGCGTACCAGGGAAGCCCCAGTACATTGTAAAGTTCCATTTTTTTGTCTTTGTTTTTCTTCTATTTTGTAACTCCAGTTATATGCAGCAAGATATGATAGCAGGTTCTTTCCTGATCCATCTTAAACTGCCCCCATTAAACCTTTTTCTAAAAACGATATTTTTAAACATATCACAATCTGTGATATTAAACTACAAGAACTAATTCATTCATTCGACATCTATATAGTCTTTATTCTTTGTATTGAAGTATAGTTGATATACAATGTTGTGTTAGTTTCTGGTGTACAGCAAAGTGATTCAGTTATACATATATATCAGAGTGTACATATTCTTTTTCAGATTCTTTTCCATTACAGGATATTACAAGGTATTGAATATAGTTCCCTATGCACCACAGTAGAACCTTGTTGTTTATCTATTTTAGAGCAATTATATATTAGACCCTTAGAGAATCCCAAGCCCTGTGCAAGGAAAGAGGATCCAGCCATGAACACCACAGACTCGTGCTCGGTCCTTGCCCTCCCAGAACCTGCAGTGTCTGCTGCAGGGATTATACAGGTAAACACGTGACTACAACACAGTGTGGCGAGTCCTCTGATGGGGATTATGGTGTGTGCAGTGGGATATCCCAACACTCTTCTTCCCAAGTTCCCATACACACCTACCACCTGGAGTCAAGAAAGTTAGCATCACCCATCACTCCTCATTCTTTCTCTCATTGCCTCATCATAGAATCCAGGAAATCATAAATCCACTCAATTCTACCTCCCAAATAACTCTCAAATCTTTTCCTTTGTCTTCTTCCCACTGTTTCCCCCCGCTAGGAAAAGACTGTAAAGCTGAACCATTTTTATGCATTCCCCAAGTTCCAAAATCTGTCTGTAGGAGATGATGACAGTAATTTGTGCCTGAGAAGATGGACACCAGCGAAGGGAAGGGACAGAGAGGATGAAGAAGTCGAAGGGGAAAGGGCACTCGGAAGAGCCCCAAAGAAAACCAATGATGAAGAGAAATTATAAAACAGACTGAGAAATGAGAGAGTTAGGGAGAAAACCCACAGAGTAGAAAACCAAAGGAAACCAAGGGAAGAATTTGCAGAAAGAGAAAGGTGGTTAACAGTGTCGATGCTGGGACTTCCCTGCTGGTCCAGTGGTTAGAACACCGCACTTCCACTACAGGGGTCAAGGGTTCGATTCCTGGTCAGGGAGCTAAGATCCCGCAAGCTGCGCTGCGCAGCCAAAAAACAACAACAACAAAAAAAAACGCAGTGTCAATGCTGCCAAGGGATCAAACAATCTAAGAGCTGAGAAGTGAGCACTAGATTTAGCGATGTTCATCACTTGAGTTAGTTTCTCACAATCAGATTATTGAATGTCTACTAGATGCAGGGCCTCCTTTAAAGGATGTAGAAATTTGCAAGTCCAAGTTGCTGCTTTCCCCGGGGCTGACCATCTAGTTGAGAAACAAAGGCACTGGAAAGAGTTCCTCCTTTCTCTGCAGACAAAAAACCCTGTAAATGCTACAGTATGTAATGAGCCAAATGAGTGGCACAAACATATCGACTTTTCTAGAATGAATACCATGGATCAGGAAAGTTGTGTTTTTCCTGGAATCTATATTTTAAGATTATTGTTAACACCCCAGCGCACCTCCAGATAAAATAGCCAAAATGAAGAATGATTTAGAAACCACTTTAATACAGAAATAACCCAAGAATCGGGGCTGTATTTGGATTAGTCAAGAGAGCTATGATAGCTTTCATCAAATATTTGAGAGGCACTGGTATCAAGGAAGGATGATATTTCTTTTTGTATTGTTCCCAAGGACAGACCACAAACAAGTAAGGTACAGGGAGGCAGAACTTATCCCAAAGAGAGAGAAAGAAATTCCCATTAATAATAGTGGTCTAAAAATGCAATGAGCTGCCATGTGTGTTTCCCGTCTTGGACATGTTCAAGCAAAGGTCAAAGGGTGTGTTACAGGGTGAAAAGTGGGACTCAGCATCCTCCAAGTCACCTTCAAACTCTAAGATTTTGTGACTCCAGCTCAAAGATGGTCTCTTCCTTCCAGGGTGGCAGAAAAATCTTCCTGGAAGAATTGGGATGTCCAGTCTAGCCTTGGGAGATGGTTAGGATTGTGATGGGTGAGCAAGAGGAGGAAAAGCCTTTCACGTAGAAAGACAATAGACCCAACTTGCTGGAGCTGACTATTCACATGAGGTTCCAAAGTCATCAGAACCAAGCTGACAAAAGCTTTCAACACCAGGGTAAGGGATTTGAGCAAAATCTTTTAGGCAACAAGGAGCTATGGAAGATATTTGTGCAAGAAAATACAATTCAATTAAGAAAAGCGTCAAGGAAGGTTGTTGTGGCATTTACTTAGGACAGATTAGAAATGGGTGAGATTGAAAAAAGCAGAGGATTTTTAGGAGGGATAAGAAAATAGGAACCTAAACTCAGGGAATGGGAATAAAATAAAAGGTTAGCGTAAGGGAAACTTTGGGGAAAGAAGAATCCACAGGACTCGGTGACTGGTTATGTTGGGAAAGAGGCCGAAGGAAAAATCAGATGAATGAATGAAAAGGTTTAAGTTCGTGGGAGAGGGATGATGAGAGAAGCAGTGCCTTTAAAACAACAGGGTCAGAGAGTGTAACCTGAGAGACCAGTAACGATCCCAACATGGGAAGCCAGTCTACGGAGAACTCTGGCCAAGCCGACACCTCCAAGTCTGTTAGTGTCTCACTTGCATCCAGTGGAATATTACCAGCTGGTATCTTGGAGGAAATTGGATTTCTTGATTTTCCAAATGAGCCAAGCTGTTGTGCTGGCAACCAACACACATGACAGGCAGTTAGCCAAGCATAAAGCAACAGGTTTAAAACATGGGAGGGTGTAGATAAACTATCTCTAGCCTTTAGCTAAGGGGACATCACAGAAACAAATGAAAAAGAAATCTTCCCAAACCCCAGAGCCATCTATTTTTTATACTGCTGTCTTATATCAAAACATGTATATAAAACTATTGTGAGATCTACTTTCTTTCTTCTTGGGAAATAGGGCAAAGAGGGATACTTTAAAGCAAAAGCATTTTTGGAGGTAGTACTTGAGATAATATTGGGGGAAGAAACTCTTCAACATAACTTAGGCTCAGTCTGTGTAGAAAAAGTAAATATAGATGCAGAGCTGGTGAATTTGAACAATGTAGAGAAACAGACTGGATCGTTCAGGCAGCTAAAGCTGCCTTTTTTTTTTTTTTTTTCTCAACAGTGGTGGGTTTTATTTTGTTTCGTTTTGGTTTTGCTTGGATTATCTGGACAATTACCTCAACTCTCTATTTCACTCTGGTTCTAGAGACATAGTCCTCTAAGTGTTCTATTTTTAGCGTGTTCAAGTAAGGACTGAACACAATAAGCTCATTGAAATGAGCCTCACTAAAAGGATTAAGCCAGTTTAAAGGATATGTTTCCAGCACATCCTCTATTTTCCATGATATAGAAAAATGAGCAATTCTGCGCCCTTGGTCTACCCTCTCCATTAATAATAGTTTCCTCCTCAGAGGCAAGGGTGAAGCAGAAAGCCACCTTCGGGCAAATACTCATGTTGATAAGGGCAAAAGGAAGCACAGCCATCTGGAAAGCACGTCTAATTGCCCAAGTCATGCGGCCCCCAGTACAGAGCTCTGGGAGTTCCCTGGAAGGCGGAACAGGGCTTCTCTTGCATCGTGACTTCTCTAAGCAAAGTTGAAATTCAGTGATTCCCTTCAGTTCTTGGGGCCAATTGGAAGACTGCAGCCAGGGGGTCTGGGTTGGAGTCACTTGCACCATAAGCTCTAGATACTAATAGGATCCAGTGGCTGGGAATAGCTGGAAGCTTTGGAAGGCAGTTTTCTTTCTCAGCTCTCTTTTGGTCTGGTGATCTCGGCCTTGGTAACTCCATATAAAGACCACTCTCCTTTTAAGTGAGCTTAAGACAAACAGCATAGGCGCTTCTTGGAATATTATTTTGCAGACCTATCAGCACTTTTCTATTTACATGAAGAGAAAAGGTGGTGAAAAGGGACTGAACAGCTTTCTGGCTGCTGGTGAAGAAGAGAAGTAAGGTGCAGAATGGGGACGTCCCTTCTCCAGGCCCTATTCCCCGGGCCTTCTCCTCCAGCCAGCTCCATGGAGCTGAAAAATTCAACTCAAAGAGTATACTCTATACATGCCTTACTACCAGAGTGTGACCTGGGACAGAGACTAAACACACACAAATTATTTTAAGACCTTAGAATCAGTTACCCAGAGGGGTGGAGACACTGAGGCACCCTAGACTTACTAGCCTCCCAGCTAAAGGACTTTGCCTCACAGATTCCATATCCAGTGGCCCCTGCAGAATGGCTTCAGGCTGGCAATGTGGTTGGCAGGGCCAACACAGAACTTGCCTTAAAGCTGAGTTTTCATAGCAATCACCCTGTTTTTATTTAGGTTGAGTTTTAAAATCAATAAAACTAGCAAAAGTCTTCCTAAAGATGCTTTTAGTTCAAATCCATGTAGGGACTTCCCTGGTGGTCCAGTGGGTAAGACTCCATGCTCCCAATGCAGGGGGCCTGGGTTCGATCCCTGGTGGGGGAACTAGATCCTGCATGCATGCCGCAACTAAGAAACCTGCATGCTGTGACTATGAGCCTGCATGTCGCAACTGAAAGATCCCATGTGCCACAACTAAGACCCAGTGCAGCCAAAATAAATAAATAAATAATTTAAATAATTAATTAATTAAATAAAATAAAATCCATGTTAAAACAGAAACAGACTCACAGACATAGAAGACAAACTTATGGTTACCAAAGGGAAGGGGGTAGGGAGGGATAAATTGGGAACTGGGTATTAACAGATACACGCTACTGTATATAAAATAGATAAACAACAGGATCTACTGTATAGCAAAGGAAAGTATATTCAATATCTTGTAATAAGCTATAATGGAAAAAAAATCTGAAAAAGAATCTATATATATATATATATGTAAAACTGAATCACGTTGCTGTACACCTGAATCATTGTAAATCAACTATACTTCAATTTAAAATAATATTAAAAATAAAATAAAATCTATGTACAATCAAGGATACATTGGTAGTCCATATTAGTAATTATTATGACTGTTGTTATTGTTCTGATTACTATAGAGGGGGTGATTACAGAGCTGACTGAGGTACAGGTTAAGGCTTCCCAAGCCACAGGTTTAATCCCAAAAGAGAACTTCAAGAAAAAACCCTTATGAGATGGTGCCCAGAATCCATTTAAAGATTTATAAACCTCAGAGAAACAACTGGTCTGGGAAGGAACCAGCCTATTTATGATGGCGACATACTTTACAAAAGCTCTCAGAGAGGGTTGACAGGGCAAGCAAAGAAAGAACTTTCTTAAGTAAATATCAAATCAATTAAAGGAACAGATCCATGGAAATCAATCATTTACAGAAACAGGTCTTACCTGTGGTTTCTAACACAAAATGCACTACATGCTACACCGCAAGTAACTCAAGAGAAATGGATTCCAAAGTGATTCAATCTCCATACACTATGAGTAAGAGGCAACAGGCTAAAGCAAACCCTGCAAAACAAAGCTTTTAAAGATATAAAAATGCATAAACCTTTCTTATCAGAAAAGAGGTGAATGAATATTATGGTATTCTTCTAGCATGTTTGCTTTAGCATTTGTCATGTAGTTATTCTGTGCAAAGGTAAGGTCTGGTATGCAGTGTAATTATTTTCCCACCTCCTTCTGTCACAAGGTCGACTTAAAGGGCAATTTCTTTCCTTAGTTCTTTAAATGCTTCCAAAAAGATATCTTAAGGTCAAGAAATGCCAACAATGTGCAAATATCTTTCAGGAGTAGTCGATTTCCCCCTAGTACCATTAGGGGAAATTTTATTGTAGTCAGTCTAGGCAAGTTAATGGAAGATCATATTTCTATTTGCTCTGGGACAGTATTAGTAATCGGAACCAAGAGGAAGCAAGGCCTCACAGCACTGGAGCCCTGCCCTCCGGGTCAGGCTGCCTTCATTCTCTAGTCTGGATTCCAGAGGGTGTCCAAATGACATTTCATGTAATTTATCACACGTACTTATGTGTATTTCATGTAATTTATGGGAAACATGTAGCTATATGTACATAGTGTTATATGGTTTCTATTGAGGCCTCCTCTCAAGACTTGTAAGCTTTCCAGGTTGGCGAAGCCTTATTTATTTATTTTTTTTCCTTTCAGCCATGCCACACAGCATGCGTGAGATCTTAGTTCCCCGACTAGGGATCTAACCCATGCCCCCTGCAGTGGAAGTGCAGAGTCCTAACCACTGGACCGCCAGGGAATTCCTGGCAAAGGCTTGATTATAAGATTCAGATGAGTGATGCAACACTTCTGTGAGATTTGGTAGCTGAGGATTTTTGTGTTCTTTGCAAATCAGTCACAGTGAGATGGAGTTTGATGAAGTAACTGAAGTCTGATAAACAGATTAATACTACTTTATCCAAACAAATTGGGCAAATTCCTCCAGTACTATTTAGTCATGTACTGGTACATTTAACAAATATTTTATTGGTGTCTGTCATGTACCTGACATTATGCACGGCACTGGCAGGACAAAAGTGAATAAAATAGGCTAGTCCTCCTAAAGGGAGAAGTGTCTTCGTAGTAATGGAACTGTTCTGTATCCTGATTGTAGTTGTTACATGAATTTATATATGGGATAAAATTTCATAGAGCCACACGTGCACATACACACACACATATACATACACAAGCGTATATAAACTGATGAAATTCCCATTAGGTCTGTAAGTCTAGACAGTAGTGTCGAAGCAATGTCAGTTGCTACAATTAATATTTCTACATTTAAAAATCTGAGCATACTTGGTTACTTTAAGTATTCATAATGTCAAAGAAAATTTGACCTACTGGAGTAAAAAGTCAACCTTGTAAGTTTAAAATGTATAATTGTATAAGGTGTTTAGACTAGTTGAAATCTAACTTTATACATAATATTAGAATATTTAAGTTTATCCACATTTATATTCCATTAGATTTAGAAGAGTTAAGAACTTGGGAAGAATTTTCTTTATTAATCATACAGCTGTACTATTTAATAGGAAAATCATGTGTGTTAAACATATAAATACAGTTTTAAAGGTTTAAGGGTGCTTATTTTACAAACATTTTTAAGTTCCCATAAAAGTAATGTTAAAATTTGCTAGACTTTTAATTAGAACAATATTTACAAGTTAAACTTAAATGTTTATGGAAGAACCAAGCATTTATTATTTAAATGTAGAGTAGATAAATTTAATTTTAATATACTGAATATTATTTTTTATATACCTAAAGTAAACTCTGAATAATCTTTTCTCTGCATGAAACCACCCTTAAAAAAATGCTCTCATATTTATAGCTTGAATGCCAAGCTACTGAAAAAATTTCCACCAGGGGACAGTCCCTATGAGTCCTGGAAAAAAATCGTGACATATAGATTCAGTGGAACAAACCAACTTTTGCCTATGTATTAAAGGAAGTGGTTTGTCCTGAGGACATCTATGGAGTTAAATGCCAAATCTGAGATGTTATCTTAAAAAGGAAGGAAGGAAGGAAGAAAGAAAGGAAGGAAAGAAAGAAGGAAGGGAGGGAGGGAGGGAGGGAGGGAAAGAAAGAAACCTTTCTTAACAAGGATCCCCTCAAGGTCATCACAATTTCTCCTAAGCACAGGCATTAGCTCTTTCCTTAATGTTGTAAACGTTTCGCTACATCACTTCTTACATTGAAGTGTAAGTTTTTGTTGCATATCTATTTTCCCACCTCACCATGACTTCCTACTAGATTAGGGATCATTTTCTATTCATCTTTGTATTCCAAGGATGCTGACACTCTGAGCGTCTTAAACTTCATGAAAAGCTGCCATAGCTGTCTCTCATGGACCTGGGATTAATTCTTAAGATTTTCTTCCCACCAGCCTCTTCAAAACCCAGACACCAACCCAATTGGCTTCATGCCTTAGCTTCCTAGATTCATTCAGCCCTATTTGGATCTCTGACCTGGTTTCAATTGTTTATACTGGCCATGACCTGGCACTCATAGCCTTAGGACACAGCTTCTGGCATTTTCCCACTGACTCCACCCACTACAGGGGAGGACCAAGTCTGTGAAGGAAGAACATCAAACATTCAGAGCTTGGGAGAATGTCTGGAAATCACAGTGGCCCAATAAGTGTTTAAAGACTAAAGTCATTCAATAATCATGTAATATTTCCTGAACACCTACTTGTTCAAGTTGCTTTGCCGAGAACAGGGATATTAAAAACTAGCAAGATATGGTACCTGCAGTCAAGATGATGGTGAACAACAGAAGTGCTCTTATATAGTTTTATACAAAGTGCCATAGGATCACATAAGAAAAGAGCACAACACAGACTGGAGAGAAAGGGTAATAAAGAAAAGATTTCTCATAGCGTGTGGCCCTGTTAAATTTTGGTAGCTAGATCAGGGCTTTGTGATTACTTCAATGTGAGGAAGTGAAAGGGGTCTACAAGGACTTAGGGAATAGTGTTTGATGAAGCCACTCATTGAGATCGGGAATACAGAAGGATGTGCTGATCTTTGGGCTGTCGATTAATGTCAGTTTGGGACATGTTGAGTTTGAGATGCATATGGATCTAAGTGGATATGTCCAATATGCAACTATATACCAGTGTCTACAGTTTAGAAGAACTCCAAGAACTGGAGTTGTAGATTTGGGAGTTATCAGCATATATAGCCTCAAAAGTGAATGAATTATTTCAGGGATAATAGAACACTGAGAAGAAAGCAAGAGTGAGAGTCAGGGGACTGTCCATATGGAAGGGTTAGGCAGAGGAAGAGGAAATCATTAGGGAATCTAGAAGAGCAAGCAGAGATTAAAAAAAAAAACAAAGAGAAAAACCAGGGGACCATAGTTGTGGTGGACATTGTTGGTTTCCTAACAAGTATCAATTGCCTGCTCTCCTTTACATAATTCCTCCCCCATGAAGTCTCTGGGCCTCTGGAGGCTGAATGTCTCTAGTTCCAAGGGTTGATCCAACCAGTCTAAAAATATCCCACCTGCTTTGCTGAGGACTGTGAGGGACAAGGAGCCCAGTGAGATTCAGGAAAAGTTTGATGAAGTGGGTGAAGGTGATCAAAAGATACAAATTTCCAACTATAAGATAAATAAGTCCTGGGGATGTAATGTACAGGATGGTGACTATAGTTAACAATACTGTACTGTATATTTGAAAGTTGCTAAGAGAGTAGATGTGAAGTTTCTCATCACAAGAAAAAAACAATTATCACTAAGTGAGGTATGGGTGTTAAGTAAACTTATTGTGGTAATCATTTTGCAATATATTCAAATATCAAATTATTATGTTATACACATTAAACTTATACAATGTTATATGTCAATTATACTTTAATAAAACTAGAAAAAATATATTAGAAACAGAGTTTAATGGGACTCCAGATGAATTCTTCATTATTCTCTTAGAAGAACTTTCTAAAGTAATGCCTTCTCTTCCTCCATATGGGCTTTGAAGCTCACACTTGCTGCAGCCCCCTCTCCCTACCAATCTGAGAAGGAAATCAACTGAAGGAAGCCAACCAAGCCAGGAGATCACAGAGATATGGAGCTGGAGCCAACCCTGACCCTTGCTCTCCCTCTAGACTTCCGTTCTTGGGATCTATGAAGTTCCTTATTGCTTAAACCAATTTGGGTTGAGTTTTCTGTTCCTTTCTTCTGAAACAGAACTAACGGGTACAGTTGTGGCACAGAAACCAAAGGAGGTGAGAACTTCAGCCCAGAAGTGATCAAGAGTATTGAGTGGTACCGAGAGGCCGGTGATGAAGGGCCTAAAATGCATCCAAAGAATTTGGTAACCAGAAGGTCTTGAAGGGAGCAGTTTCGGTGGTGGTAGCTGTGATGGGGCAGAGCCCAGACTGCAGTGGGGGGAGACTAGAATGGAAGTGAGCACTCAGAGAGAACAAGCAGAGATTCTTCTGTAGTGAAGTTTGCCTGTAATGAGAAGTCATAATTATAGAGGAATGTAGTGTTGAGGGAAGTTTTGTTTGTTTACTTTGAAGATTGAGAGCTACTTAGTGAATGAGTCAACAGGTGGCTCTCCAAGTTTCTTGCCATACCATGTTCTCCACTCCCCCCAAGTTCAGCTGTAAAACTTCAGAAAAGTCAAAAGTAGCACCTCAGGGAATTATACTCAATATTTTGTAATAACCTATAAGGGAAAAGAATCTGGAAAAAAAAGAGTATATATATATATATATATATTTACACCAAAAGTAGCACCTCAGAATTTCACATTCCAAATTTTACATTAGACATACAGGACCCAAAAAATGCAGAATGAAGCTACTAAAGCAATTCATCAGAAGAAGAAAAAGGAGAAGGACAAGGAGAGGGAAAGGGAGAGGGAGAGGGAGAAGGAGAAAGAGGAAGAAGAAGAAGAAGAAAAGGAGAAGGAGAAGGAGAAGGAGGAAGCATTTGAAGAAAAAAAATAACATGTACAAGAAAGTTCATGGCAACATTTTTTTGTAACAGAAATATTGGGGAAAAACATAAATGATCTATTAATAGAGAAACGGTAAAACCAAAAAAAGATGCATTGAGTAGTATTCTATTAACTACTTACTCTGCAGCATTTGAAAAGAATGAGCTAGATTTCTATGTACTGATATGAAAAAATCAAAGTGAAAACATTAAATTATGGAACAATATGTGTGATAGGATCTCACATATGAAATTCAAAACAGATAGGATTGTTTATATTCATGCAGAGAAGAAAGGTCAAGAAGAATATACAACAAAGTCTCAACCATGGTTACTTCTGGGAGGGAAGTGAGATATGGTATTGAGGGCAGGGAAGGGCATTTTAGGAAAGTGCAATTCATACATATTGTATACTTTTATGTAAGTTAAATTTTTACAAGGATAATTTTTTTTTGCATGTTCAATGAAAAAATAAGTACTTGCAGAAAAGTAAGGCAGTTGCAAAGCAGGAACTCAATTTTTACCCACCGGCATATTATTCTCCCTTAAACAGGGGAAAAGAAAGACCACAAAACTGATCATTTTTAATGTCTTTATCTCACATTATTAATGCCAAACGGATACAGTTTTGTACGCTATTTTTTTGGAGCATTTTAAAATTAATTAGTTGTTGGATGTGTGTAAAACCATTGGCATCAAGTTAAATTTATCTATAAGTAACTCCATACTCACCATCTGGTTAAATTTGGCATCATTTATTTTCAAATTGTAAGGCTACTCAAATAAAGCTGGCTGCTGTTTCATGAAGATCCCCATATGAGCACATTTGCATGTATGAAATATACATTCTGAGGCTGACTGGGGAGACCAAGAGGCTCATACAGAAATGAAACACTGAGAATCCAATGCTTAGATAAAGAATTTGCATACCTTCTATGTAAACATACAACCATTTTATAAATATATTGTCAAAAAAACCTTTCGATTTCTCTGAAACTATACTTATGATTTCAAATCTAACATATCTAAAAACACATATAATTTAGTCCAATAATGCCCTTTAGCCATAGGCTATCAATAGTTTACCAAATACTCGACCCTTGCACATTGATTAGTTATCTGTTCCTAGTTCCAAAGGGCAATGTTATATGTTCTCCACACAGTTAATTTAACAAGCTATCAGATGCCACCTTCTCACAGAGAGAAAACTCCCCTGGTACCTGAGGTGGACAATTCAAGACGTGCCCAAATGTGAATATAGGTCTAAATCATTTGTAGTCTGGAACAGAGTAACAGGTGCATCTAATCTGACCCTAAATACGGAGATATTCTTTTTGAGACATCAATGGTTTATTGGATAGGGGATCTTACACGTCTGAAGCAAGGTCCTGTAGTGACACCCCACCATGTATGGCAGACTGCAGGCAGGCAGTCTTCACTCAATGCGGTGATATTTTTTAATCACTGAGAAAAGCAAGAAAAATGGCCAGGAGAGTGAAAACCTACGTAAGAATAGTTTATCTATGGTCAGGTCAGGCTTGTGAATAATATCTTAGTCAAAATAAGGCATAAAGCCCAGAAGATGTGACTCAAATAATTTTGGTACATAATGATCTACAATATTTGTACAAAAGAATATAAAGAAAGACTTTCAGTGGAAAAATATGTACCTAGTCAACAATTAAACATGTATAAAGCATATGCCACATACAAAACTGGTCACACAGCAGTAAACAGAATAAATAAGACCTCTGTCCTTTAGGAGTTTCCAAACTTTGAAAATTGACAAATATTATCCAAGAAAATCAAGTCTCCTATCTTAATACCGGATAGCTTTTATTTTCAATTTTTAGTTACTTCTACAAAGAAATAAGTCAAATATTTGTTTTATTTTTATTAGAAACTAAATAGAAGAGTATATTTTTTTCATTTTAAACTTTTTCCCCAATAAATTCTTCATACACCCACAAAAATGTTTAGTAAGATATAAGCAAACAGCTTTCGGATTGTACTACAGCACCATATTTAAAGGAAAATACAGAATATGCTTGTTCCATAAGATCAGACAGAACCAAACTCAATTTTTTAAATACAAAATTCAGATGATAAGCCCACTCAGTCTATAAAAGTTCTTTATAAAGTGGTTCTGAGTTTTGCACTGTTGCTATTACAAACTGGATGGCATTCATATCATCTTTATTACTCTTGAAGTATATTTCTTATATTTATTCACTTATCATGCAAGTTTAAGTTCTCAATTTTTAATGCCAGGGAATTCTCCTTCTCATAGCAATTACTGCAATACAAAATGGCATCCCTGATTATGAACACTTTAAATTTTAGCTCCATAAAACCAGCTTTTGTTGAAGAACTATAAGAAGAAAGGCAATGTCATATATTCTTTCAATAAGCTCTATATTTTGTGGATTTTGCTTTAAAATATTCTAATAATGCTGAATATTAACTATAGGTTGTAATTTGATATTCACAACTGTGTAACAATTGGCATAACAGTCAGAAACTGTCTCCAAAGAAACCAAGCAATGGTCCAAGAACAGGAACAAAAAAACATGGGCCAAAATTAATGCTAAGATACTTTCCTTGTAATACTTCCAAAGATTAGCATGAAGAGGTGACCCAAGAAGAGACAGGTATGCAGGAAATTTACCCCTTATTTAAGGGATGAAAAATCTGAGGCCTACAAGGGCAATGTAGTCTCCTGACCAGAGATACCTAACTTGTTGGGAACATGAACAGGACCAGAGCTCAATTCTCCATATTTCCAGTGGCTGCCATACCAAGATGTAGGGAAGGGGTTAAAAAATAGAGAAGGGCTCAGTCACCACCCCCCCACACACACACACACACTCACATCCTCCAAATCTCCCACAGTTCTTCTCCTTCATTGTCCAAAATGCAGTGCCTTTCCCACTACTTATATATCTGAAGGGACTATCGTTCATTTCTTCTCTTTCTATCATCTGCCTATGAGTTTAGGCAGAATTTATCTAAATTTCTATTTGATGGTTTATTTTTAAATTATGAATCTAAGACCTGCTTTTTTAATGTAGAAGTAAAATGTAACATTGATTCTTTTTTTAAAATTTATTTTATTCAAGTATAGTTGATTTACAATGTTGTGTTAATTTCTGCTGTATGGCAAAGTGATTCAGTTACACGTTCTTTTTCATATTCTTTTCTATTATGGTTTATCACAGGATATTGAATATAGTTCGCTGTGTTAGACAGTAAGACCTTGTTGTTTATCCATTCTATACGTAAGAGTTTGCAGCCGCTAACCCCAAACTCCCAATCCATCCCTCCCCCACCCCCCTTCCCCTTAGCAACCACAAGTCTGTTCTCTAAAAAAGTAACATTAATTCTTAAATGGAGCCCAGTGATTTAGGGTTCATTGATTATCTGTATTCCATTTAAGTTCTACGTTAAAAAAAAAAAAGTAAAAGTAAGCAACGCAATTAAAACAATACAGTGACTTTAAAGAAAGCAGGGACCATAATCATAACACTCTTTCAGTCTTTTCTGAGTATTTTCCAATACAATTTTTAACTAATTTCTTCTCAGCATTTTTTTCCCACGTGTTATAATTCCATAATGGGATGGGTTCTAAGAAAAAAATAGAAAAGAAAACATGGTCCTTATAAAGTAGAATCACAATTTAAATTTTAAACACTGAAACGGAATGTCCTTTGAGTGTGATTTTTGCCCCCTCAAAGCAGGGCTCCTTTTGATGTCCTGGGAGAGTTCAGTGCATGGAGATACAGGAGTGAGGAAGAAAAGGAGAAAAGACGGACAGTGCCTGGAAGTTGGCATCAAATTTCAAATCTGGGATGCTGAATTTTCCTTACAGCCCTAAAATCATATTCTGAAATGTAGGAGCCTGCTGATTCTGAGCCCACTTGAAAGAGAAAAGGCTAGGTCCCCAGGCTCTTGAGGGCTTTCATTGATAATCAGGAGAAAGATTTTAAGGCAATCAGACCAAGAAATTTTGAAATGTGAAATCATGTGATTTTTTTTAAATCTGAGAAACTACTTTCTACATAAACAACACTCCAGGAAAACATTACAATTAGGAAGATAGAATACTGCGATGATCCAATTTTGGAAAAAATGAAAAGTGGCTTTTTGAAAATAAATTGTTTTGCTCTTCAAAAGCAGGGGTTTTTTTTAGCTGTGAATATACCTAATACTAAATACTAGTGTCTTCTCCTCTGTCAATCAAAGACAAAAAGTAGAAACATATTTTTGGCCTTTTTCTTCTAATTTTTAAGCTTTTAGGAAATCATACCATTTGCCCCAGGTTAATCTAAAAACTAATGTCATGGGAGAAATTTGACATAGCAGGCCCAAGATCAAAGACAGGTCCCATCTCAGGCTGGCCAGTCTTTCCTTCCTATGGTTCCTCTTGGTGCCAGGAGAGAGCCTTGTAGGGCGGAGGGGAATTTTACTCCCAGATTGTGCCTCCCACGTAGAGCCCTGGGCTGTTGTAAGGTTGGCCTCATCTTCATTGCATCTCTTTCCCTGCCCAGATGAGTTCATCTGCTGGATGCTAAAGGTTCATACAACCAAAGACTGATGGTGGAAACATCACTTGCAAGTTGGAGTTAGGCTAGACCACTGAGACAGTGCTACCTGAAGGAAATGTGTAAAAAGAACACAGGCTGGGCATTCAGGCCACTACTGGATGCAATGCCAAGAGTTTCCAAAAACACTAAGAATTCAAAGGCATTCATTGGTGTCCCATATTGATAAGAAGCCATGATAGGGACTCTACACTAAGCTGTTGGGAAAGAAAGAGAGAGAGTGTGTGATTAAATCACACTAAACCATTTGGGGCTGTCTTAAATGACAGGTTAGTAACAGGACAGGTATTTCTAGGTCCTAGCTGCACTGGGTAGTCATAGAGGGAAGTTATAGCAAACTAGGCCAGCAGAGTATTTCCGTCCTGTCTAATTTAGCCCTTACAACCTTCCATCTTGTCCCCACCTTAGAAAAAGAAAAAAGAAAAAGAAGAGGGACTTCCCTGGTGGTCCAGCAGTTAAGACTCCACGCTCCCAATGCAGGGGACCAGGGCTCGATCCCTGGTCAGGGAACTAGATCCCACATGCCGCAACTAAGAGCCTGCATGCTGCCGCTAAAAAAACAACAAAAAAAAGATCCAGCGTGCTGCAACTAAGACCCGGCGCAGCCAAATAAATAAATATTTTTAAAAAAAAGAAAGAAAGAAGAGAAAAAGAGACTGAAAGGAGAAACAAAGTAATGGAATCATACCAATCATTTTTCTATCTTGAAGAAGGCAAAGTCAGCTTGTTTCTTTACATCCATTCTGGCGCTTGTTCAATGTTTTATCATGTACTATTTCATAAAAATAAATATATAAATATATAAATAATCTGAATACTAAAAGTCACCTGAGGAGTTACAGCATAACCGTACAACCTTCAGAATTGGTCTGGCACTCTGCACTAAGATTTTTTATTCAAAAACCCCCTAATTCTACGCTTTTATCTTAATGGGTTTCATAGAGCCAAAGTAGCTAGAATTTTTTTTTTAACTATTTGATTTTTTTAAGGATCAAGAGATTCTGAAAAAAAATTTTTTTTCTCCTTTTGGGAGATTTTTTAAAGTCTCTGTCATAAATAACTTCTAAAGGGCTGCCAAATATATCATTAGGGGTGTGACTCAAAGGTCTTCTGTTATCTAACACAAACGGATGGAGAAGACTTGAACTCTTGGAATTGCAGAAGATGCTAGATTCTCTATATTGGAAGAGGGAAAGAGAGACATCAGTAACACCCCCGTAACAACCACGAACAGTAAGTGCGTCCTAAGGGTCAGTGACGGTCTTAAATGTTTTACGTACATTATCACATTTAATCTTTACAATAACCTGTAGAACAGGTATTAATTTCCCTCCTCTACAGGTGAGGAAACAGGAGCTTACAAAGATTAAGCATTTTGTGCAAGTCAATCCCATTAGTAAGTGGAGTGAACTCAAGTCTGTGTGACTCCAAAGGCTATGTGTATGTGCTTGGCCACTACACTTCCTCATACCATCAGGTTCAGCAAAAGAAAAACACTCACTCAGGGATGCACCGTCAACGTGCAAGTTGCCACAGAGTCATGGAATCTCAGAGTGGTCACCCTTATTCCAAATTTCAATTCCTTCAACATGCCAAATATTATTTCTAGGAAATATCTAGTTTCAGCTCCCTGTTGGGAAGTTTAGCAGGGGAGAAAAAGAAAAAGGAGAAGAGAAATCTAAATAATCACAGAACATCTCTTTGTGATATCCCCTTTATCTGTACACTTATCTGGAAAGAGAGGGAAAAAAAAAAAAAAAAGTCGAACTAAGCTGGAGTTCCATATGGTAATAAAAAATCAACTTTCTCTTCAACTGTAAACAAATCAGTTCTAAGACAAGTAGGAGCCTCGTATTAATGAAATGATGCCCTTATATTTGCTCCCAGACGTGCAGAAAAAATAATGGTCCTTATGAGCCCCAGACCAGAGATAATATTGGAAATTCATCAATAAAATAATGACGTTTGTCTCATTTGCGTAGAGAGACTTTAAGGTGATATGTCGAAATATTTGAGCCCAGGTTACTCAAACTTGGAAAGGCAAGCAAGTCAATCTCAGTTGGGAAACAAAGTCCCATAAATTGTGTGCTGTGAACTGTATTTTCCAGGCGGGGATGACAGTCAGAAGCATAAAGTAAAAGATCAGTTAGGGAGGGTTTGTAGTTAAAGATAGTGGATTAAACACATACGTTTATTCTCTCTCCTGAAACTCCGCAAAACCACAGTAGAGAGGGTTTTGTTAAGCACCCCACTCCCAAGGGCAAAGAGAATGGGAGACATAATAGCAAAAAATAATAATAACTTTCAAAGTAGGGGTTGGAAAGAGGAAGAACAAATGAGAGTAAAATAAAGTAAGGAGTCCAAGAAAGCAGAATCCTAAAATCAGCAGCTGAGGGAGACTAGCATTCTCCCTTTGACCAAGCAACTGCCCCTCCCCTCCTTCCCCCTTCCCCAGCTGAGCCGGGAGCCCTTCCTGCTCTGGAGCGGGTGAAGCACGGGGCACGTGGGCCGGGCCACCACCGTGCTGAAAGCAAGGGGATTAAGTGCAAAGGAGGCAAGCATCACATACCAGATGTTGCGACCTCCCAGGCCTTTTCTCCAAAATGACTCCCAGAATTAGCAGCCAGGATCATAAGCCTTCTTTCCACGTTAATTAAGATGCGCCCATGGACCACAGCAACAGTTAGAGACTAGACGCAGCATCTCAGCCCCACCCCAGACCTACTGAATCAGAATCCGCATTTCAACAGCTCCTTGGGTGACCCGTATACATTGAAGTCTGAGCGGAACTGCTCTGACAGGGGATTGGACTCTGTGCTTTGGAAACCTTGGAGGAAAAATCTAATGATACAGACATCAGGGATATTAAACCCCCCCGCAAAAAAAATACCCAAGCAGACCCTCTATGATAAAGCCCACAATCAAAAAGCTCACCCATATGTGCAGGGTTTCCAGTCAGCTTTTTAGTGCCCGATGTTAAATGTGATCACCAAGGATGTGAGAGATATCTCTACTGTGAGAAAGAACATACAAATAATCAGAAGAAACAAAGACTGTACAGAAAAAAAAACAAAAACAAAAACAAAAACAAACCTATTATCAATATCCTCAAAGATATAGGATAATATACTATATCGATGAAACAAGAATAGAATAACATTTTTCAAAAAATAAACAGAACAACGAGAGTCTATAGAAATCAAATATAACAGCAAAAAAAAAAATGAAAAACTCAAGAAGAGTTAGAAAATAAAGTTGAAAAAAGATCCCCCAAAGAAGTAGGGCAAAAGACTAAAAGATGAAAAATAGAAATTTTTTTCAATTGTGAAAGTAGGACATCAATACAGATTGTAGTACATCCAAATAATAGGCATTCCAGAAAGACAGAAAAAAACAAATAGAGAGAAAAAAATGTCAAACAGTAATTCAATAAAATTCCCAAAGAAATGAGTTTCCAAATGGGAAAGACCAATTAAGTGCCTAACACACTATATAAAAACAGAGCTATAGCAAGAACATTAGGGGTGTTCCTCATGAAATTTCAGAAAACTGGTGTAAAGAAAAGATTCTAGAAGCTTTGAGAGAAAAAACTATATACAGTGAGACAAGCGTCAAAATAGTTCCAGATTTGTCAACCTCCAAGATTAGAATTAGAAAATAACTGAACAATGCCTTCAAAAGTCTGAGGGAAACTATTTCCAGTTTAGAATATTCACTTAGCCAAAATATGGATTAAGTGTGAGGGCACTTAAAGATTTCCAGACATGTTTATCAAGTTTATCTCCTATGCACCCTTACTCAGGAAGCTACTAGAAGAGGTTCTCCACAATAACAAGGGGGAAACAAAGAAAGAGGAAGACACGGGATCTAAAAAACAGGGGAACCAACTCAAGAGAGAGGCAAAGGGTGCCCCAGAATACTGGTGAAGGAGAAGTTCAGGATGGCAGGTGTACACCGGGGATAAAGGACACAGTTCAGACTCGAGGTCAAAAGGCTTTTAAGAGAGGTGGATCCAGGAGGATGAAATTGATAAAACACCTGCTGGGCTTGAATACAATCAGAAAGGAGTTCAGAAATGATTGAGGGGGAAAGAAACAGAAAGAAAGGCAAACTAAAGAATGGGAGAGTTAGGGACTTTCCTGGTGATCCAGTGGTTGAGACTTTGCCTTCCAATGCAGGGGGTGTGGGTTCAATCCCTGGTGGGGGAACTAAGATCCCACATGCCTCACGGCCAAAAAATCAAAACATAAAACAGAAGCAATATTGTAATAAATTCAATAAAGACTTTAAAAATGGTCCACATCAAAAAAAATCTTTTTAATAAAAATAAATTTTAAAAAAAGAACAGGACAGTTATATACTTCATTGAAGTTTTTCAAAATGGTACAAGAAAGGAAAAACAATCATAGAATTCCACATAGCTCATGTGTAAATAATAGTCACATAGTCCTAAAGTCATAATCTTACGAATAGTTACAAATCTTATAAATGCTGAAGACTAATTTAAAAAAATTATGACATCTATATAGGGTGAATGAGGAGGTGGTATGCATATTTGAGACTAGTGGGTAAGGTTGCTAAATTCTCATCTTCCACAGCAGGAAGTGAATAAACAATACTGAAAAATCAAGATGTAGCACTATTAGCAAGCTGTTTAGTGATATGGATGCAAGCATCAAAAGTAACAGATACAAGTTTGATAGAGGATGCTTCTAGAGAGTTGGAAAATGGAAGACAGAGGGCAGAGGCAAGTAGGTACAGCTAATTTTCATAATAACCCTTACAGGACTATTTCATTCTTTAAATTATACGCATTAATAACTGATAAAATAAAAATTAAAATTTTAAATCAGAGAATATTAGGGTGAATCCTCATTTTCAACACAAGGAAGAGTAAATGAAAGTCTAATGGCCTAAGGGGAAAAAAAATTATCATAAATTGGAAAGTGTCAGAAAGGGGAAATTTTTTTCTAATTAATTAATTAATTAATTAATTAATTCTTTTGGCCGCGTCATGCAGTTTGCGGGATCTTAGTTCCCCGACCAGGGATGGAACCCAGACCCTGGCAGTGATAGTGCTGAGTCCTAACCACTGAACTGCCAGGGAATTCCCAAAAAATTTTTTTTAATTTGAAGAATGCATACTTCAGGGCTTCCCTGGTGGCGCAGTGGTTGAGAATCTGCCTGCCAATGCAGGGCACACGGGTTCGAGCCCTGGTCTGGGAAGATCCCACATGCCGCGGAGCGACTAGGCCCGTGAGCCACAATTGCTGAGCCTGCGCGTCTGGAGCCTGTGCTCCATAACAAGAGAGGCCGCGATAGTGAGAGGCCCGCGCACCGCGATGAAGAGTGGCCCCCACTTGCCGCAACTAGAGAAAGCCCTTGCACAGAAACGAAGACCCAACACAGCCATAAATAAATAAATAAATAAATAAATAAATAAATAAAATTTAAAAAAAAAAAAAAAACAGAGGGAGTTCCCTGGCAGTCCAGTGGTTAGGACTCGGCACTTGCACTGCCGTGGCCTGGGTTCAATTCCTGGTCGGGGGAACTAAGATCCCTCAATCCTCACATGGCCAAAAAATTAATTAATTAAATTTAATTTAATCAAATTAAATAAAATAAACAACAAGGACCTACTGTATATCACAGGGAACTATATTCAGTATCTTATAATAACCTGTAATGGAAAAGAATCTGAAAAAGAATATATATATATTTAAATACATATATATATTTAACTGAATCACTTTGCTGTACACTTGAAACATTGTAAATCAACTATACTTCAATTTAAAAAAAAGAATTTACATACAGAAACTAGGAGCAATAGAACAATCTGGAAGGAACTTTCAGTGTGTAAAGAGCTAAAGAAAAAATAGATTCCATAAGGTTGAGGACAGGACATTATGGAAAAAAAAAATCCATATTTGAAAATGAGCTGTAAGAAATACTAGAAAAGAAAATATAGTCACTGGGATAAATTCCAGTAATTAAAGGCTACTTAACTCAGGTACCTTTTTTGTGGGTAGGGCCCCATGCTGGGGTCAAAGTTCAGTTGACAAAACTTGTGCTCGGCTTTAAAGAATCTTTTATAAAGTTTTCCAACCTGGACTCTTCACTAGAGTTCCTTCTCATACAGTCATTGAAAAAATTGTTGAATGCTACTACTACTTTATGAGAGGCACTGAGCTTGGTGGGGCAGATAATAAAAATGAAGAGCAGTCTTTGCCCTTGAGGAATTTACGATCTAGTAAGAGAGTAATTTCTGTGAGAGAGACACAAGAATAGCACGTAGTCTAATTATAAAAGCTGTAGTTGTATCAGCTACCATGTACCTAGCTTTACAAAGCGCCTACCTAATTGCATCCTCTAATCTTCACGACAACCCAGTAAGATTAGTATTATCATATCATCCCCATTTTACAAGGAGAAAATGGGTCCTTAGGAAGTTGTAGTAACTTTCCTAAAGTCAAACAGGTAGAAGATTTTAGGGTTAGGATTTCAACCCAAGTCCTCTGACCACAGCACCCACCTTCTTTTTTGGTATGCTTGTATGTATGCAAAATGCTTTCAGAGCACAGAGGAAGCAGGAATGGTCTGGCCTCATTAAAAGTCTATCTTCCCCTCAATTTGATCTCATTTTTTCTCCATTCCATGATAAGACAATTACCACTCAAAGAACAATTTTTTGGCGAAGAAGTCAATGAATTGCAAGATATGGTTCCAACTTGCAAGGAGCTCCTATTTCCGATGGAATGAGGGGAAAAAACTAAATAACGTATAAATATTTTAAAATATGTAAAGAATGTATATGTGTAATACAATTTTTTAAATGGGAGCTAAAAAGAGGAACAGTGAGGCCTCAAATAGTCAAATAAGAAAGCATGGAGGAAAGGAAAGGGGTTCAAGGACAACCAAGCCTTGAAGAAAAGTAAAGAAATCAAAGGAAAAAAGGAAGGAGAGTTGACTCAAAGGGTTGGAAAATTTAGTCCATGAGTTCCCATTAAGAGTGGCGATTTTTCAATCCTGGCTCTTCTATTTACCAACTATTTGAAAGGTATTACTAACCTCTGCACCTCAAGTGCCAATTTCTTTATCTTTCAAATGGGGATAAAAATACCTGATTCACAAGATTTTGTAGGAAGTAAATGAGATCATTTAAGTGACTTGCTTGGTGCCCTGCACATCTCAAGGAGCCAACAAATGTCAGAAACGGTTCTAAAATAAAAATTTTAAAAAAACAACAAATGTCAGAGGTACGTCTATTATTCCATGTAAAGCTGAGAAAATTGAGGGAAATGTAATTATAGCCTTCTAGAATATGAATGGTTTTGAAAGAAAAGATGATAACTGTTTTCCATGTGCACAGAAGAGATCACCCCTGCACCCCATCCCCCAAAAAAGAGGATTTAAACTGATTTTGGCCGCACCTGATGGTGGCAGTATTGGAAGTTGGAATCCATTTCAGAGAGTTGGAAGCTGGTGGGAGCTAGTGGGGCAGGAGGGGGAGGTCATAAAAAGAGGAAAGATTTGTTATCTCTTTGGACCTATTTTGAAACTGGGGAAAGACTCCTTCTCAGACTAAGATGATAGGATTCTGTAAATATATAAGCTGGTATTTGCCAATAAAAACTTCCTCCTGTGTGGCCCTTTTTATCCAATAATGATTTCCTGCTCTACTTTGGCTGCCAAATGTATCAAAATGTAATCAGTATATTCCTAAGTCAAATTGCAAGCTTTAGAAATAATGGCTAATGCTCTGATCATTTGCAATAGAATTTTAAAGCCAGCTAATGTTTAAGGTTTCTTGGGGTTTCAAACTCAGCTGTAGTTTTATTTTAACCTTTTCCCCTTTCAACACCTCAGAAATGATCAGCAAGATTCCTCTTTGCCAAGAACCATCTTTTCTCATTAGAGTTATTCTTAGTTTCATCTGGAGTCAAAGTCAAATTTTATAATCCTCAGCTTCCGAGATAGCAACCAAATCGTCTCCTGCCTGCAACTGAACATCTTTTCCCACCAGGAAAACCTATTTACCTCTCTTCAACCCCACACCAAGAGTGCCAGCTGCCCAGAGACTGCGAAGTGGAGACAGGTTAGACTGGCAGAGTGTGACCTGGTGAGGCAAGGGAGGATACAGCATCAGGCACAGTGGGCATTGACCTCCCAACGCTCGGTTCCCCTTGTAACTAATTTGCCTGTGATCTAAACCTTCCCTCTTTGAATTCCCAGGTCCCTAAAGCTAGTTTGGCATCCTGATGGTGGCCTCTGGGTCTGCCCCTCTTCTTACTTCCTGCTTTTCTTAACCCAGATCCTAACTTGTGGCTCTCTCTGTTAGTGATTGCAATCCCCAACACTCGCATCTTGACGGCTCCCTAGCCTTCCAGATCCTGGAGCTTGCCGTGGCTATGAAGGAAGATTCCAAGCCAGCATTTTCCCAGTGTTTTCTGCACTGTGCCCGGGTGGGGACATGCTCCTTAGACTAAATTCTCCCACAGATTCACAATGTGCAGTAAGTAGCACAATCGAGGTTCTAAGATGTCCTGCAGGAATAAAGGGGGTGGGGGAAATGATCTGTTTTAACTTTGTTTAACCCAGCATTTTCCTATCTAGACTGGACAGCTATTCTTTCATCAAAATGTCTACCTCTCCCATTTTAATCTCCTAAGCCTAAATAGCAATTTAGGATTCATACTGGGTTCAAACCTTGGCTCCAGCACATTCTAAGTCTGTGACTCTGGGCAAGTTCCCTAGCCCCTCTCAGCCACAGTTTCCATATCAGGAAATCAGTGCTAACATGAGTTAATATTAGTATCACCTTGGGTTTTTGTGAGAATGAGATGCATTCCCAGCACATGCTAAGCTCTCATTAAAAGCTCTATTTTTAATTAATTCTTTCTAAATAATGCCCACCCCATTACTATATTTGATTCCAGCTAGCCTCCCAGCTTTAAGTCTCTTTCCTGCTCCAGTGATTCCTGCAGGCTGTTGCCAAAGAATTATTCTAAAGTACTGCTTTTATCAGTTCCCTGTGTTCTAAAGTCTTTTTTTTTTTTTTTTTTTTAGGTGAATTAAATTACTTCCAAACTCCTCTGCCTGCCTTTGAAAGTTCCCCATACCCTGGGAGCTTCCCTCCCCGCTGCTTGCCACCAAAGCCCTGGGTTCCCTGGGAAAAGTGAAGAGTCTCCTCCATCTGCCCTGTCTCCTAACACAGGCACCTGCTGTCCATACACACATTACATACACCGCTTCTGTGATACTGGTTCTTGGGAAAACACGCTCCTTTAAATTCACCTCTTGGTAAATCTTCCCTGAACTACACTGGTCCATATTGATGGCTCCCTTCTCTCTACTTCCTGTGGTCTGCTCCACACAATTTAGCCTTTAATTATATGCTGTCTTCCATGGTCCACTAACTGTTTCCTGCTTCTTAGTTTCATCTTCTCAAACAGGTTGTAAACAACTTGAGGGCAGGGACCACATCGTACACTTTTCTTCTTAATAACCCCAGACATGCACAAGAGTTAGGACCTCATTCATCTTTGCCAAGTAACTGAAGTTAGCCTAACCAGACTGCCAAGGAGGGATCACAGGACTCGTCCATAATTGGTACACACAACCTGAAAGACCTTCAGGTAACCCACACTTGCTACATTTATATTTTCGTTGAACGGAATTTACCTGCTGTCTAAATATTCCCATGCTTTACCAAATTCTCAAAGTATAGATGTAGGAGTTGAGATTCCAAAGTCCAAATCCCCTGTGACTTGTTTATAAATAGTGACGAGGGATGAGGAGTCAGACTCCGCTCTCTTTGGGAGCTGCTTTTCTGTCCTGGGAAGTTTATGCAAATGACGCAGGAGTTGGTGGGAGACTTAATTACTCTCTAGTGAAAACCCAGACGGCTTTTTACCATCTGTTTCTTCAAGGAGAGGCAGCCACCACACAGTAACCCTCTGTAAAGTTACAATCCCAGAGGTAAAGTACTTTGGGATCCTTGGATGAAAGGGAGCCTACAGGTCCAAGACACTATTATTATTGTCATAAATAATGGTGCTTTGTATTTTATCAAAGGAGCTCAGAGTGGCTTGCAAACATTAACTAATTAACTAATTATGCAGCCAGAGAGACTGAGACACGTCTAAATTCGTTGACTTACCCAAAGTCACATGGAGAGTAGAACCCAGGTCTCCTGACATCCAGTTTGAACAGCCCACGCTGCTTCTCATGATGTATTAAAAAATTTTTTTAAGTACGATTTATGATATAAAAATAAACCTTGGGAAAGTAAATGACATCTAACCTTTCAATAACCATCATGTAATAAAACAGCAGAAGTGGGAAAAACATCTTGAAGGAAAGATGTGTGGCTAGAATACTTTAATAAATACACGGCTTTGATCAAAACTTTCCAAAGGGAGCGAGCGACTCTTTACGGAATCTGATATTTAATCATTGCTGTTCTAATGGTTTAAAACAAAGAGGTATAATCCACCAAGTTTTAAACAGAAACTAGTCTAACAAGTTCTATACTTTATTTTGAACTCTATTTCCTTATTTTTTCAGTGTTCTCAAGAAGGTTTTCAACATTTATCAATGTGATGCAAGTGTCACATGGAAGATATAAATACTACTCTTCAGATACCTCACATTCTTCCTGATTCAAAGTCATAGTTTAATATTAATGCGATTCAGGAAATTGACAAGGAACAGTGTCTCCAAGGAAACGCGTGGAGGAGGGGGAGGGAGATTTGAACCTGTGATTTGTTTAATAATGAGACACTCTGCTGTTTTGCCACTCTCCACATCACCCGTGAATATGCCAATAGATAAAATGCTCACAGTGTCCTAGAGCAGAGACCCCCATCAGAGAGCCAGCAAATCCTGACCAGATGACACCAGGCCAGTTTCCACTTCAGAAACTCCATGTCACCAATCTTCGTATTCCTTTGGTAGTTTTTTATTTCAAAATTGCCCTTCATATAATTGTACGTAGCATTGTATTTCCTAGTATCTGCCCTCATAAAGTTGGTATAAAATGGTACAGTAATCCAACTAATTCTATATCCACCATTAGAAATTTAGGTCACTTTTTCAAAGTTGAGGCATCACACAACAGAATTTTCTAGCAACATCGTTCATCTTCCATTCAAGAAGAAATATTCAGCCTTTTATTTTGACTCACCCATTATGCTCATACTTAGGCCTTTCTCTGGTGCTTACCAGCACAATGCCTGTGTCCTCAGGAAGAGATATTGTAAGGAGACAAAATGACAGCCAGTATGATTAAGCCATACTGTTCACCAAAGAAAGACTAGATTAAAGATGAATACGTACAAACTTGAACCTCATTACTACCTATCAGATAGCCAAGAGCAATTGACCTGACTCCTTTGTGCTTATGTTTCCGTTTAAAGAAGAATCAAAACAATACTTTACCAACAGCAAAAAAATGTTAGGCATTTGTGATCCTCACTTATTTTAAGCGCCTGAAAGTCTCTACAAAATGAAGCCTTTATGCAATGACTAAACAAAACAGAAAGAATAATCCTTTTTTTAAAAAAAGAAAAAGAAAGAATTCAGATGATTAGTATCAACAGATACTTCACCACCGCTTGACAATTCATCGCTTGACAATTTTCCTCATAGCACACCTTCTCCAGCCAAACACTAGAAAAACCATTTATTTCCGAATGTTTTCAGCCTACCAACATCTCATACATTTAAATCTATAAAAGGGACTGACAGCACCTACTGCTTAAAAGAGTTAAATTTTTTTAAATAATAACATTCCACTTTGAAAATAAAATTGTTGTTACCATGGGCTTATCTGTGCTAATTCCCACTCCTCCCTGATTAAAAAAAAAAAAAAGTAACCTATCAGGATTTAAGCATTTCTTCAAACCAAGCAACCTGTTGAACAACTTCTTAATGTGCCTATCAATCATCTGGTGATAAGAAGAGTTTGCATTCATAATAGCTAGTTGCTAAAATAAATATGAGTTACTATACCTAATTCAATCAACAATGGGACCTCAGAGGTCAGCAAAGAAATAATCAAACAATAAGTATGAATAGGTTGTAATTTTTCTGATTAACAAATGTTCTCCTTGTCATATGATGTTAAGAGCTGCTCAGAGCACTCAGGTAAATTTAGAACGTATGTATTTACTTTGGAGGGGTCTGTGTGCACTCTCCCAATCAGAAACCCATGGGCCTATAAGTTTTGCAAACATCAAGTTTTGCTTTCAGAAAACATTTCTCTGTATGGAATTTATGTTTAACAGGTTCCAGGGCCACAATTCATAGAATCTAACAGAGATCAAATAAAATGTGAATGCTGCTTTACCATAACTACATTCATACTCAACCCATCCAAGATTATCTTATAAAGCAGCTGATGTAGTTTGGGAGAGAATAGATACATGTATATGTATGGCTGAGTCACTTTGCTGTGCGCCTGAAACTATCACAGCATTGATAATCAGCTATACCCCGATATAAAATAAAAAGTTAAAAAAAAAAAAGCAGTCGATGTAATAAAACTCGATAATTCCATCTTCTTTTCCTAATTAGAATTATATTTTCCATGCAGGGAAAGGGAGAGATTTGGGCCCTGAGACAGCCATTCCTGCAGCCGCCCTCCCAAATAACCAATGTCAATTAGAGAGTGAAAGGGTCACAGTGAAAAGCTCATCATCCATTGCTCTTATCACAGCTTATAATATGACCAAAATGTCAGATCTAGGTTTCTATTGCTTCTGATTCGTCATCTCCACTCCTTCCTTCTCAACCATTTTGAGGGGGATGGCAGCAGTAGCAAATAGAGTTCAGGTGCAAAATTAAACAGGCTAAAAATCTTGGAAGGGGGGGAGCGCAATGGCTTTTTAATAAAAGCAAAACATTGGGGAGGCAGACGAGAATGCAAACGAAAAGTATCATCAGGTGAGAATAATTTCTTCCTCTAGTTTAGACACATGACTCCATTGCTACCCCCAAAATCTAAAGTTTTTAAACAGCTGGTTTGTTTAGTTTTGGTTTTTTTTTTTCATAATAATAGATTTTGAGGACTGAATAAAGAGAAAAAAATCAACGGGATGAGTGGACTGGACAAGTGATTGATTTCTTATATTGGTGCTTGAGGCGTCATTATTGGTTCCTGTAGAGAAATCCAGAGGCACAGAGTACCTCATCTCTCAGCGTCACCAGCTCATTTCAAGCATCTAAGAGTGGTGGGGATTAGGGTCTTAGAAACAGAGAGAACTGAAAAATCTGTCACGTGGCATTTATAAAGGAAGCAACTGACACAAAAAGACTGTTAAATGTCCAGCTATGAAAGCATAAATGTCATTAGACAGTCAGAGTCTTCTCTGGAAACTAGATTTTAATAGGTTTTTGATTGTCACTTTTCTTTTATTTCTTCATTACTCACACCTTGGAGGGATTCGCTTTCAAAAGGATTTGCTTAAACTTCCCCCTCAAAATCCAATTTGCAAATACACCTGCAATTGAATTTTCAATATGTACCGTCACAGGTGCTCTCCTTTGTATGCAAAACAGTCCCAGCTCACAAGTCTGCCCATGGCAACCAGGCCACACTGCAGAGTCCAGGTGACTGATTCCTGCAACACAGAAAGGGGTAGAAAAATTGAGGCCATTATTCATCTCCTCAGGCTGAAAGTCCACTTGGAGTGAATACTGAATTCTAGACCGACCTTCCAATACTCTAAGTATTGGAACTGAGCTCTGAATAAGCAGATTGAATTTAGATCTCAATTTTATTGGAAGAAATCTGTCCAGAAAGTGCAGGTACTTTCCTGATCCTTAGAAAAAAATATTATGGGTTTAAATGACTATAGACTATGGAATCCACATTTTGTTTATTCTATTTCACAACAGATCAAAATTATGAACTCTGAGTCTATGCATATCTACTCAAGGTTTTCATCAATAAACAAATATTTTCTGAATGCCTAGTGGGTGCTTGTCTTGCAGCAGGAGCAGAAAGAAATAAAAAGGAAACACTGACTTCCGTGGAGAGGCCTGAAATTATAAGATATCTATTAGTAACTAAATCTGTGTAACACAGATTCAACCTAGTTGTTAAAAATGAAAAGCTACATAAAACAATTTAGGATTCCACTGCAGTAAGAACTTTATATAATCTAGCACCATTGTTTCAATTTTCTTTGAAACAATTTATTATTAAATTGTGTTTGAAGTTGGCATTAACTAACTAAATTATAGTAATATAGTAATTTTAAGCATCCGATATCATTCAGGGTAACTTTACTACTGACTATATCAATTTGATTATCAATTTTCAATTAAGCTAACTATTGTAACAGCAGATTATTGTAATATCTTCCCTGGTATCCTTGAAATTTCCTGCAGCACTTCTGATTCATGTGGCTCTTTATTAAAAGGTTAGGACACATTTCCCCCTTTACTACTCAGTAAAGTAATACATTTTGAATGGTTATCTTTCACGATACAGGTTTAAACTATACTGCCTGATATTTTCTAATTGCAGCCATTTCTATGTTTGAATTTTTTTTTTCTTTCTCAGGCTCCAATTTAATTCCTCTTCCTTTTCCTGCATCTCCCTGCCTTCAAATCAATCTGGGGCCCCTTCAATCTGTTTCTTCATTTTTTGCTTCTAGCCAACCCATCCCTAACATCTTAAAATCTACGTCCACACAGTTGCCATTTTATATCACACCAATAAATTACCTTTGGTCCATAGCACCCAACAAAAGCTTCGTAATTACAGGAAGCGGGGAGATGAGGAGAAGTGTATTCATTTGTCACATCATCCCTAGAGAAAAATATTTGTTTGTAAAGAAACACAAAAGAAAGTTGGTGGTTTAAAAAAGAGCAGGGGGGACTTCTCTGGTGGCACAGTGGTTGAGAATCCGCCTACCAATGCAGGGGACACGGGTTCGAGCCCTGGTCCGAAAGATCCCACATGCCGCGGAGCAACTAAGCCCGTGTGCCACAACTACTGAACCCTGCGCGCCTACAGCCCATGCTCCGCAACAAGAGAAGCCACTGCAATGAGAAGCCCGTCGACACAACTAGAGAACGCCCACGCGCAGCAACGAGGACCCAACGCAGCCAAAAATAAATAAATTAAATTAAAAAAAAAAAAAAAAGAGCAGGAAAGAGGAATGTGGGCTGTAGTATTTTAGCAGATTCTTACATCACTCCTAGTATCTGCCTCCATTGTTGGACTTATCACTCTCCATTGTGATATGTATCTGTCTATCCCACTAGATTGAGAGCCCTTTGAGGGCAGGAGCTCTGTCTAGTGTCAGCTCAGCCTCCAGGTAGATAACTAATAAACGTTTGGGGAGTGAGTAAATAAATTCCTTTCTGTTGGAAGACACTGAACCATCGCTCCTACCCATACCGTTCCACCCACTCACTCCGCTCCTATACAATCCTATCTCCCTTCATTTTCCTGAAGGCAACCATCCAGGTCTTCCCCCCCCCACCCCCCATCAGCCTTTCCTCTGGGTCTCCTGTTCTCTCCGCTAGCAATGCTGGGGGCAGGAAGCCTCCGGTAAAGCCTGACTAGGGTTGCTCACCAGAATTATGCGCATCACTAATCTTGATGTCATTGCCTGTCCTTTGGATAGCTAAGGCAGTCTTCAAAATGTACATGTCCCACTCAATGACCTTTAAGATTCCTAGCAATTCTAGGATTGCGAGATAAAAGAATTCAGGTCTGTTAGTCTTCTTGGAAATTCCTGCTTGTAATAGATGTAGTAGCAAGTCCTAGGGCCTCCAGATTCCGTCTACCTGTTAACCTTGAAAAGCATGAAAGAAAACATAGACTATAAACATAAAATTAAAAGTGCATAGGTAACCCTAAAGAGCAGAGTCAGACCTAGACTGTGGGTCTTTCTTTCCCTCCCCCAGTCGCCACCATATCCTTTTCCCTGGCCCTTTGGCTTACCTGGGAAGAGATTTACACCAAGGGTTTCGACTACCCGTCTGAATGTCAGAATCGCCTGGACACTTCAGATTCAGATTCCTGGGCCTCCTGTGGTCCTCAGCCCCCAGCCACCTCAAATTCTGAGTCAGTGACATTGGAATTGCATCAGGAATGTAGATGTTTAACTAGTTTCCCTGATCATGACATTCAGCCAGATATAGGAACCAGGGAACTAGGGCTAAATTCACTAAAAAAACCAAGACTTTACCTCCTCTAAGGACCCACAGCCGGCCAGTGACCAGGTTTCGAGAGCCTCATTTAACTCTTAGCCACTGAATCAAAGTGGTTTTCAGCAGAGCAGTCAGAAACTAGTGGAAGAAGATAGGGAGTTGAACTCTGCTGGGAAAAGCTGATGAGCTTTCTTGGTTGAAAGAATATAAATACGATTTGGATTTGGTGAGACAAAGAGGCTTACAGAGGCTGGAGAAACGACACTATCAAAGAATAAGCATCAGAAAGAGGTTTTTTGGTCTGAATGGAGAGGACCAGAGAGGGTTTAAGAACATGAGATCAATAACAGCAGAGCCATTAACTTGAACATGACAACCCTGGAAGGCTTTTTTTTTTTTTTTCCAACAAATGGGTATTGAGCACCCATTTGCCAAGTTCTGTTCAAGGTTCCGGGGGTTCAAGGATCTCCATGGGCGGTCCCTGCCCTGAAGGAGCACAACAAAGTGAGAACCTCTGGTATCAGCCACTAGGAATTAACACTCATCCATTGCAATCTCATTTTGCAGGAGAACATGGTAATGGAGCAGATAAGAATTTCTTATTTAGGCTCTGGGATTTTGAGAAAAAGTTTAGTAAATGAAAAGTTCACTTCATTTCCCAGTAACATTTTCTTTGGTCAAAGAGGTGAAGTGAAATATTTTCTAATACTACCCCAATTCCCACATGTCTATAATAGCCTCCTGGTCTCCCTGACTCTGGCCTTTCCTATGGCTTTACATACTAACCCATGATTAATCACCCTGGTTCAAAAATGGTCCCTGGCTCCCTGTGCAGAACAAAATAAAATGAATAAAAGAACTGAATCACTTAAACTTACCATCTAGATCCCCAAAGATATAACCTCAATATTCCTTGCTAATATAGCCCCGGTATTCATTCATGCATTCATTCATTCATTTATTCAAGGAGTATTCATTGTACTCTTGCTACTTATTGAGGCTTGAGAATGCAAAAGAGAAAGTAAGACAGCTTTTGCCTTCAAAAAGGTAAAAAATGGAAAAATATCTAAGTAACATAATCATCATAATAAAATAATCATTGGATGATCACACACCAAATGTAGTGGGTCCTTAAAAAGATGAGTCAAGTTTCGGGGGAGGGGATGGAGGAGAATCTGGAAAGGCTTCAAGGAAGGCATTTTTTTAAGAGCTGAAACCAAAGAATGAAAGTAGAATTTTCCAGGAGGATAAGAAAGGAAAAAGCAAAACAGCAAGTGTGAAGACCAGGGCAGTGTCAGGGAATGTGGCAGTTCCTCCCAACTCTTAGTTGGGGGTTCAGTACTGCAGGCCACACTGCAAGATGGGGAAACGTAAGGGGGTGTGACCAGGCAGTAGGTAGGAGACACATCATCATGGATCTAAAGTTTAGATACTTCTTCTGTTGGTGATGGGGAGACATTGGAGAATTTCGTGCAGGGGAACAACATGATCAGATTTAGAAAGATCATCCATCTCCCAGTAATGTGGACAAGATATAGGGGACCAAGTGCAAAGAAGGATGAGACAGAGGGAGAGTTAGAGGGAGAACAAAGGGACAGTAGTTCAAGCTGGAGCTGATGAGGGTTTTCCACATAATTCTAGTCAAACCAAACACCCTCTTGTTCCTCATTTAAAAACCACAATTTCCTGTTGTATGGTTTTGTTCTTATATCCAGGAATGCTGCCATCCCCCAACCCTGCCAATTCCACACGTGCCAATTCGGCCCAAATTATTTCTCTCCTACGGGTTTTCCCTAAAATCCCAAAGGGAAATCTCTCTTCCTGTTCGAATGCCTATAACAATCAATATCTCTCTTAAGGCACATAGCACTTTTTCCCTGTGGTATATTTCTTGATACATGTGCAGTGTCTCTTCTGTGACCACAAGCTCACAGAGAAAGGAGCAGAACTTAGGCATCAGACAGGTCTGGTGTAAAGCTCACGCCCATGACTACATAGCTGATTTATAGGGCTTTAGTTACCCCAAGGAGTTTCAGTTTCCTCATCTATAAAATGGAACAAGACCTATTTTGCAAGATATTTTTGAAGAGTAAATGAAATAATCAATATAAGGCACCAGCATAGAAGCTGACCCTCAGAAGGCCCTCAATAACTGGTAGTTACTAATACTACGAATAGATTAATCATTTACTTGATGCTGTTGTATCCATGACTGATTTATCTTCAACTCTGCGGCAACACTGCACAGAGCTTAGTGTGAAGCCAGAATTCAGCCTGTATTTGATGAATAAATAACAATAGCTAACATTTTAAGCCCTGACTAAGTGCTAGGCACTGTTCTAAGGGCTTTATGTGAATTATCTCTTTGCTTCCTCACAATAACCTTATAAGGCAAATACTGTTATTATCTCTATTTTACACCTGGAAAGGTGTTGCTTCACTTCTTTCAGAGCTCAGCAGCTAACAAAAGGAGAGAATGACTCAGGATTCACAAAGAGGTCTTTTTTCTGGGAAAGCTCATCCATTGATGAGGTAGATATGGCCAATGTCATGTAATTTGAACTGCTAGAGAGAATCCATGTTCCACAAATAATATGACATCCTTACTTGAAATTCACTTGAAGAATCTTCCATTGAGTTACCAGTGTTGAATGGATTAGAAATATAGTCCTTCTGAATTCTGAATAGTTTCACCTTTCAGTTAGGTGGCTGTTATGGGATAAATTGTATCCCTCCAAAATTCATATATCGAATTCCTAACTCTCAGTACCTCAGAATGGGACTATACCTGGAGATAGGGTCTTTAAAGATGTAATCAAGGTTAATTGAAGTCATTAGGGTGACCCCACATTCAACATGACTGGTGTCCTTATAAGATTAGGAAAAACACATACACAGAGGGGAGACTTTGTGACTAGAGCAGGCGCTGACTGAGAGAAAAACTTGCGATGCATATATCTGAGAAAGGACTTGCATCAGACTATATTAAGACCTCAGCAGGGACTTCCCTGGTGGCACAGTGGATAAGACTCCACGCTCCCAATGCAGGGGGCCTGTTCGATCCCTGGTCAGGGAACTAGATCCCACATGCATGCCGCAACTAAGAGTTCACATGCCACAACAAAGGAGCCCGCCTGCTGCAACTAAGCCCTGATGCAACCTAGTTAATTAATTAATTAATTATTTTTAAAAAGACCTCAACACAATAAGAAGAAAAAAATAATTTTTTTCTTCCAGTTTTATTGAGATACAACTGACATACACCACTGGAACCAACCAAATATCTTTCAACGGGTGAGTGGATAAACAAACTGTGCTCTATCCACACAATGGGATACTACTTGGCAATAAAAGGAATGAAATGTTCATACACACAACAGGAATGAATCTCAAAATAATTATATAATATATATATTCAAAATAATTCAAAGAAGCTAGACAAAAATGAGTACATACAGTATGGTTTCATTTATATAAAATTGTTAAACATGCAAAGTAGGGACTTCCCTGGTGGCACAGTGGTTAAGAATCCACTTGCCAATGCAGGCGACACAGGTTTGAGCCCTGGTCCAGGAAGATCCTACATGCTGCGGAGCAACTAAGCCCGTGCACCACAACTACTGAGCCTGCGCTCTAGAGCCTGCAAGCCACAACTACTGAAGCCCACGTGCCTAGAGCCCGTGCTCCACAACAAGAGAAGCCACCCCAATGAGAAGCCCGCGCACCGCAACGAAGAGTAGCCCCCGCTCGCCGCAACTAGAGAAAGCCTGTGCGCAGGAATGAAGACCCAACGCAGCCCAAAATATAAATAAATAAATAAATTTATGTTTTAAAAAATGCAAAGTAGGTAATACTGACAGAATGCAGATCTGTGTTTGCCTGGGAGAGGGGAGGGGGCAGGAGTGGCAGAGGAAAGAATGTTAATGGGGCATGAAAAGACTTTAGGGTGATGAATATATTCACTATCTTGATGGTGGAGATGGTTTCACAGGTGTGTATGCATATATATATATATATAGTAGGTATATATATGTCAACACATCAAATTGTATGCTTTAAATATGTGCAGTTCACTGTATATCAATCACACCTCAATAAAGCTGCTTAAAAGAATCAATCATAATAAAAGCAAGAGCTACGTGGGCCACTTTATTGGTTGGCTCATTCAGAGAGCAGTTTGGGATCATTCTTTTTTTTGTTGTTGTTGGTTGTTTAGTTTTCATTTCATAACCATAAACTTAACTTTGCAATTCAGCTAAACTTGGAGGGGAATAAGGAAAATATGGAACCCAAAGAAGTGAAATGAGAGCACAAAGATTATAGGATATTTCAAGCAGATGGGGATGAAGGGGTGCTCTCCTGAGCTACAGAAGGAATGTTCTGGTGGTTAAGATAAAACACAAGTCAAATTTATTATTAGATTTGTCCACAGTCAGCAATGGTGATCTTCTTGCTGGTCTTGCCATTCCTGGACCCAAAGCACTCCACGGCTTCCACAATATTCATGCCCTCTTTCACCTTGCCAAAGACCACATGCTTGCCATCCAACCACTCAGTCTTGGCAGTGCAGATGAAAAACTGGGAACCGTTTGTGTCGGGGCCAGCATTTGCCATGGACAAGATGCCAGGACCCGTATGCTTCAGAAGGAAATTCTCCTCACCAAATTTCTCCCCATAGATGGACTTGCCACCAGTGCCATTATGGTGTGTGAAGTCACCACCCTGGCACATAAATCCTGGAATTATTCTGTGAAAGCAGGAACCTTTATAACCAAAGCCTTTCTCCCCAGTGCTCAGAGCACGAAAGTTTTCTGCTGTCTTTGGAACTTTGTCTGCAAACAGCTCGAAGGAGACACGGCCCAAGGGCTCACCGTCGAAGGCGATGTCAAAGAACACGGTAGGGTTGACCATGGTTGGGCAGCGAGGGAGGTTCTGGGGTGGCGGCGTCTGCAAAGCTGGGATCATTCTTAAAGGAGCTTGCGGTAGAGGAGAGATAGAAAGATAGGTTTCTTGCACACACCTTTTTTCAGGAATGTGGGAACAAGACTGTTGGTAAGGAAAGCCCAAGGAATGACACTCCCGTGACCATCCACCAAGACATCCTGAGGACCCTGCTGGGCCTGCCCGTGTGTGGAAAGTGAAGGAGAGTTGAAGGCTGTTGGCTCAACTCTCAAATAGCAAATTAAAATTATTATTTAACCTTTCCACCCCTGACTGTTTACGAAGAGAAGTATTTACTTAATGTTCTTGGGAGGGTCTAAAGTAATGTAATCAAAGTACAGCCCATGTAACTGCCACTGGCCTGTGATAATATCAATAAAAAATACTGAGAATAAACACTCTGAAATTTATACAACCATTTCACAGGGGAATTTGATATCTATCACATCTAATATTAAAAGGTTTGTGGGAATTCCCTGGCGGTCCTGTGGTTAGGACGCCTGTGCTTTCACTGCCGGGGTCGTGGGTTCGACCTCTGGTTGGGGAACTAAGATCCTGCAACCAAATAAATAAATAAATAAATAAAATAAAAAGTTTAGGCTGGTACTTGGTATACATTTATTCTATTTTTCTATTTTAAATATTTCCTTGAAAATTGTTTCTGAAATTAATGTTTCATTTCTCTTATTTTTATCATATTTTTTAAAACGTCAGTCCATAATAGATTGGAAATTTTACTTTTTATTTATTTATTTATTTATTTTTGGCCACACAGCTCGGCTTGTGGGATCTTAGTTCCCTGACTAGGAACTGAACCCAGGTCCCAGCAGTGAAAGCGCCAAGTCGTAACCGCTGGACTGCCAGGGAATTCCCAAGATTGGAAATTTTTAAAACTGTCCTTCATCACACATAATTTGAAAAGCGTTGGTTTCAAGTCGGTCTCCTCTTTTCTGCTTCTAGAGAGTCTGACTCCCAGAATGTACTCATGGAGAGAAAAAAGTTAAAAACACTTTTGTGGGACTATGTTAATTATGTCATGAAAAATATTTAATGACATGGAAAAATTATCATGACATAGGTAGAAAACAAAGCAGACTACCGACGAAAATGTACAGTGTAACCCTTAAGTTTGCAAAATGGATTTATGAATGGCCGGTAGTTACCTCTGACTGGTGTCTAGCATGGATACCAGGTTATATATGAAGAATAAATGGTAGAACCATAGGAATCTTTATTTTCTTCTTTCAGCTTAACCATATTTCTACAATCAAGTCATATTTTGTAATGTAAATTACCTTTATTCTTTGGAAGGTTATAGGCTTATTTTAAGGAAGAATTAAGACCGTGTTTTGTTTTTTGCTTGTATTGTTCCATTTAGTTTAGATTTTAAGATAATAATTAACTTTTCTATAAAGGAAAGAAATAATCCTTGTTTAAAAATCAAGTTTAAGTTGTTTTAATTCCATGGAATATTTTCATATTTTTTACAAATAAAATACCTGAAAAATTTGCATGTGAACTTCCACTTCTGGATCATAAATAGTGTTCACTGTACACAGGCAAATTCTAAATAATTAAGTAGTATTGAATAATGAAAACAATAGAGAGAGGGTCTAGACTTATGTGTGACAATGCTATCAGCCAAATTTCCATAATAACTAACATTTTACTGTGGGCTGTGTGCACGTGATTTGAACATAACATTTATGTCTACAATAAAACTCTTCAATTGTTTCTTTCTGCAAAAAAAAAAAAGGTCGGGGGAAAGAAAACATCTAATTTTAATGTAACACTAAATCCAAAGGCAGTACAGCTGTTTGGTTTTGGTTGTTTAACTCAGCTGTTTTATTCTGAGAAAAGCACAGCTGCCTTTTGATGTCGTCTGCTATTCAAGACTGTTCTTTAGTAGGGGGTGAAATGTATGAGGAGAGCTCAGAGACCACTGGTGGGTTCAGCTTCCGCTCTTGCTACATTGCCATTTCTTGGTGTCGCTTCGCATTTCAACATTGGCTGATGCAAGTTCCTTCCCTTGTACACTGCCTTTCCCTCCAGAATTCTGCAGTACTGTTGGTGGAAGGGTAAATATTCTTTTTTTTTTTTTTTTTTGAAGGACAATTTTTGAGAACCTATTCAGATCTTAAATGACATATCTGGGATATTAAGAAATTATTCATTTTTGAGGTACAAAGATGGTGTTGTGGTTATGTTTTTTTAAAAGAATCATCTTGAAGTGACTGCATACTGAAATAGTTACAAATGAAATGATACAATGTCTGAGATTTGCTTCAAAATAATCAAGGGGAGGAAAGGCAGGGGAAAGGGTAAATTAAGGGTGGCTGTGAGTTCATAAAGGGGTAGTGGGCGTTCATTCTACCGTACTAATTTTATATTTGCTTGCAAATCTCCATAATAAAAAGGCTTTAAATAGGGTAAATTAAAACAACATAAATACTTATGTTATTTTTCCTCTATTTAAATTAAATGACCCCTGGGCTTTCCTGGTGGCGCAGTGGTTAAGAATCCGCCTACCAATGCAGCGGACACGGTTCGAGCCCTGGTCCGGGAAGATCCCACATGCCGTGGAGCAACTAAGCCCGTGCGCCACAACTACTGAGCCTGAGCTCTAGAGCCCGCGAGCCACAACTACTGAGCCCACGTGCCACAACTACTGAAGCCCGCGCGCCTAAGTGCTGTGCTCCACAACAAGAGAAGCCACTGCAGTGAGAAGCCCGCGCACCGCAACGAAGAGTAGCCCCCGCTCACCGCAACCACAGAAGGCCCGCGCGCAGCAACGAAGACCCAAAGCAGCCAAAAATAAATAAATTAACTAATCAAAAAATAAATTAATTAAATAAATTAAATGACCCCTCAGTTCCACATCTAGAGATCTATCCTACAGAAACTCATCCACAGGCACACATTTATGTAGAAAGATGTTTTCTTTAACATTGTTTAGAATAACAAATAATTGGAAACCATATTGACGTTCCACAACGGGGGAATGGTTAAAATTCAGTGTAATTCATTCCACTGGCTATTTTGATAACCAACACCCCCCCCACTTACAGTTAGTTACTATAGGATAATGTTAATAAAAGTCAGAAGATATTGCTTTATAAGGACCCTGAGTGACATTCCAAGGAGGAAATCTCACACTGGATGGAAGTCTGGCAGTTCACGACTGATTTGCCACTCAGCACGATGCCAAGCCCCTACAAGGGGAGTGAATTATCTACTTGGAGATCTCATGGAGAACTATGCCAGCAATCCTGATGACTCAGAGCAGGAGAGGGCTGACAAACCCAAGGTGATGTCACCACTTCCTGCCTCAGGAAGTCTCTGGGAGGGGGAGGAGAGGCCTGTGTCAGGTAGACAAGATCAAAGGCCTGGGAACATCCCCACTTTCCTTTCTTCTTGTCTTCCCTTTAGGTATAATCTCAAGGAATGTACTTGTCATTCTGCTTCGACAGTGGCTTGTATTATTTGGCCTGGATAGTTTTCTCAAGTCAGTGGACAAAGCACTCCAAAGGCCCATCCAAGCTCTGGGGTCTGTTCCTATACATGGCAGCTCTGATCCTCCACTATTCCTCCTCAAGACACAGTCAGAATCTGCGCTTCTGTCTAAGCAGATTAATCCACTTGCTTTATCTTATCAAGACTCACCTACTACTCTTGACAGGCCCAGGCATGCTGCACCCTGGAGCGACTCCTGCCCCAAAGGGAGACTGGGAAGCCCTCTAGATGAACTGAAGTTACCTCAAGTCCAGTTTCCCTAATTCCTTGATTCTGATGGGCTGCCCTAGACTTAACGTGAGTCTCGTGACTCTTGAGATGGGTTTGTTATTTCAGAGTCAAGGAGTTGAAGTCAGAACACCCAGCTCTGTCTCTTACCGGCTATGTTTCCGTGAGGAAAAATAAGCCACTTACTCTTCCTGAGCATTATTTTCCTCATCTATAAGATTGGTGTAATAATAAGCCCATTATAGGATTATAGTAAGGTAGGTAATGTGTGTAAAAAAAGACCCAGGACAGTACCCTGGCACACAGTATGCGTTGGTTATATCTGATACACTGCCTGGTTTTCATCACACTCTTTGGCTGTGACAACCAGACTTATAAGATTAGGCCTGATCACCTGACACCAGGTTCATCTGGACCACCCCTTTCCAAAAATTGACCCCTCCCTGTTTCAACAATACTCCATTTTCCTGGTCACTGTTTTATCGTGTTCTCTTTGACTCTCTGTTGCCTATAATCATGGCATGGTGGCCGCACCTCATAAAGTACTCATAGAGATGTAGTTATGGAAAACAAACAGTTGCTTTTTCAAAAAAGGAAGGCAATATCACTTTCCTCTTGGTTAGTTCTCCGTCCAGGGAGACCTGAGACAAAGATGCTGGCTGCCCAAGTGGACACCAAGGGGGGAAGGTGGCGGGGCGTGGTGGTGGGATGAATTGGGAGATTGGGATTGACATATATACACTAATATGTATAAAACAGATAACTAATAAGAACCTGCTGTATAAAAAAATAAATAAAATTCTAAAATTCAAAAAAAAAAGAAATTAATGTATGGAAGCAGCCTAAATGTCCATTGACAGATGAATGTATAAAGACGATGTGGTATATATATACGTATATCTATATCTATAGATATAGATATAGATATATACATACACACACACACACACACACACAATGGAATATTACTCAGCCATATAAAAGAATGAAATAACGCCTTTTGCAGCAACATGGATGGACCTAGAGATAATCACACTAAGTGAAGTAAGCCAGACAAAGACAAATATATGATATCACTTATATGTGGAATCTAAAAAAATGATACAAATGAACTTATGTACAAAACTCACAGACATATAAAACAAACTTATGGTTACCAAAGGGGGAAAGGGGTGGGGGGATAAATTGGTAATTTGGGATTAACAGATACACACCACTGTATATAAAATAGATAAACAACAAGGACCTACTGTATGGCACAGGGAACTATATTCAATATCTTGTAATGACCTAAAATGGAAAAGAATCTGAAAAAGAATATATATAGATAGATCTATACGTATATCTATCTATACATCTATATTTATCTATATATATCTATATATAACTGAATCACTTTGCTATATACCTGAAACATTGTAAATTAACTATAGTTTGGGAATTCCCTGGCGATCCAGTGGTTAGGACTCAGTGCTTTCACTGCTGGGGCCCAGGTTCAATCCCTGGTCAGGGAACTAAGATCCTGCAAGCTGCGCAGAGTGGCAAAAAAACAAAATTAAAAAAACTATAATTCAATTAAAAAAAAAAAAGAAATTAAGGTACTCAGCAAGGCAAGTTCATTTAAGTCCCAAATATTTCAGACATAGCCTTGAATCTTATTATGTAGTAATAGAATTTTTCAAGACAGTTGCAACTGTAACACAGAACAATAGCTTTTTAATAATTTTTGGTGAAAATTCATGACCACTTTTACTCAGATTTAAATCACCCTAATTTTCTTGGTCTAATGTACCTAAAATTTCTTCCATCTTTATGAGGTATTTTTACAGATTCTTTGATTTAGTCAACGTGTATTTATTGAGCATTGACTTTGTCCCAATCCCAGTGTGGAACATTCAGAAATGGAAAAAATGATTTTTCCCTGTGCCATTTTTTTCAAGATAACAGTATCTTCTTGTACATCTCTGTACTTTACAAACCATACACCCCAGTATTAGTACCTCAATGCAAATTACTTTCAACCATTTTGTATAATAAAGAACCTCCAAATATTATTATACCTACCTCCTTCTAAACCTACACTTCTTACAGTTTTCTTTTGTCTTTTATGCAGACCTTCACGTGAGAAACTGAGCCTCCTCTCATCAAACTACCAAAGGTGGGCTCGATGCCAGGGGAGGGACAGAGTCAACCATTCAGAATTATCCAGCAGTTTCCAAAGGAACAATGGTGTACACATTACACGCTTTCTTGTGTGTTTACCGTCCTCCTTACCTCCCCTTCCTCCTGCTTCCCTTAATTTTTATCAAATTAAATGCTAAATTGTTTAAAAGTTGAATACTTCTACAAGGCTTTTTTAATGAAAAATCAATAATCCCACCTTCCCTCTTTCTGCCATTACCCCATCCCTAGAGACACCCACATGCAACTATTTCAGCCCAGTCCTCAATGTTCTCCTCCCTATTTCTACATAACACATTTGCTTTGCCATCTCTTCAGTTGCACAACTTTTCCTTTTACATGAAATCAACAATTGTGTGTGTGTGTGTGTGTGTAAATTTCTGTTTGTTTGGCTTTCTATACACAGATCTCTAATTAAACCCCCCAAATCTTCACCAGATGTCTAAATCAGGGGTCAGCAAACTTTTTCTATAAAAGAGATAGACGGTAAATATTTTAGGTTTTCTGGTTCACATACAGTTTGCTACATTTTTTTGATCCAACCCTTTAAAAATGTAAAAAACCCTTTGTAGGGACTTCCCTGGTGGTCCAGTGCATAAGACTCTGCGCTCCCAATGAAAGGGGCCCAGGTTTGATCCCTGGTCAGGGAACTAGATCCCGCATGCATGCTGCAACTAAGAGTCCGCATGCTGCAACTAAGAAGCCTGCATGACGCAACTAAGACCCAGCACAGCCAAAATAAATAATAATTAAAAAAAAAAAAAAAAAAGAAGGAAAACCTCTGTAGCTCACAGGCAGGAAAAAAATTACGCCTTAGGTTAGATTTGGACTTCAGGCTGTGGTTTGTCAACCTCTGGCCTAAATCTCCTTGAAAGACTTTCAGATGTATCCAATATTCCATCAATTTCATATCTTGGAGAAGAATCTCCCAGAGATTTTTAATTGGTTCCAGTCCGGCCTGGTTACCTGTTCTCTCACCTTATCCAGAGGATCCCCTTCACTTCTCATCTGCACAGGGTCCCATGCACAGATAATTTTCAGTATTCCATATCTTTCTCTTTCTTTGTTTACTCCCTCATTTTGGTGAAGTGTAGACTTCAGCAGCTTTCTGAAAGGTAAAAGAGTAAAAAATTTGAGACCTTCCATGTCCAAAAAATATGTTATTCTTCCCTTGTACTTGACTGATAGTATGGTTGGTTATAAAATTCTAGATTAAAAATCATTTTCCTTCAGAATTCAAAAGGCATTTCTCCACTATCTTCTAGATTCCAATGTCACCGATGAAAAGTCTGAAGCATTTCAGCTTCCTTTATATATGACTTATTTTCTCTCTGGAAGTTCTAGGAACTTATTTTTGGTCCCAGGCTTTGAAAGTTCATACAGATGTATATCTATTCACACTGGTGTGTTAGGACATCAAAGTCTTTTACTCTTGAAATTCATGTCTTTTGATTTTAAGGAATTTTCCTGAATTATTTTCTTAATGTCTCTCCCTACCCCCAGTTTTTCTAGTCTCTCTTTCTGGGACTTATTGTTAGATGATAGAACTCTACTTATCTTCTTTTAGACTGGAACTCTATCTTTTTTGTATTTTTCTGTTTACTTTTGATTCTTTCATTTCTGCTCTCATATTTCGAATCTTAATTTTTTGCTCTGCATGTTCAGAGCATCCTGTTTGTTTCATAATTGTGGTATCTTTCTTATATCTCTGAGGCTATTAATAATAGTTTTGTTCTGTTTTTATATTTGACCTATCTCACATAGTTTTTTCCTCTCCAGGTTGCTCTTCTTTGTTTTATCTCTTTCATGTTAAATCGTTTCCGCAGATATCTGGTAATTCTTGGTTGTTTATTAATATTTAATAGTGAGGGACCAACAATTGGAAGCTCTGAGTATATGCGTGAGGCTAACCACCTGTGGGTTTCTCTGTGAGTGATCTGGCTGGGCCATATTATTGGAGAACTCGGGATTTTCAGTACATTTAGATCTTTCCTCTTGGGCTGGTCCATTCTGAAGAATTTTCCAGCCTCCTGCCTGGAGGATAAAGGCTTGGTTCCAGCATTCTGAGAACCAAATAAAGAAGAGAAGAGGAACTGGTTCAACAACCAACATGCACATTTATTGAATTCTCCTATTTTCTGTTTGGCACTCCTCCCCACAACTGGGCCTGTAGTCTACTAATTTAGAGACCCTCTGTCTTTACCCTCTGCAGAGAATAAGCAGATAAACCTCCATTCTTCTGCTGGGGAGGGCACTAGCTTGTTATGCCCTGTTCATGGTGTTGATGATGGAGTGGGTGGCGGCTTGGGGGGCGGTTGCGGGATTGGTGGGGGAGGGGGGAGTGGGGAGGGGGGAGTGGGGAGGGGGGTGGACTAGGTAATTAACAACTTCTTAGACAAACTGTTAACAATTGTATTTTGGCTCTACTTTTAGAAGTCCCTGAGTCTACAAATTCCTGAGATCTTTTGGGATTTTCATGGGGATTAGAATTAGGTTTGTTCCTAGTTTTCTCCACGACTACTTTCAGATTTAGCTTTTTCAGTTCTACTCAGCTTGTTGTTTCTTTTCTCTAGCTTTTCCCGGTTCCCACAAGCTTGTTGGTACTTCTGTTTTCCTTTTCGCCTCATAGCTTTATGCCTTGAAGGAAAAAGGCTCTTCATTTTAGCGGGGCTTTAGGAGGCTGCAAAATTAGAGGCATGTAATCTACCATTTTTTCCCTAGACGTCTGTATGAGCTTCTTAGTTTCCCATTCAATTCCTTTCATATATATATCTCATCATTCAAATGTCTTTGGTGGCCAAATAGCACTAAGCTTTTACATTCATGTTCAAGAATATTACCATTTCTATGTCCCCAAATGCTTTCATGGGGGTGGGAAGCACTGAGAGTGATAGGTGAAATAAAGATTGCTGGTTTACAAAGAAAAAGGGAAATTCTGAGTTTTCATGTAGCAAACTCTTCTAATCACACATAGCTCTCATGTGATTTATTATGCTTTTTTTTTTTTTCTTAATAGTCGTTGTTAAATAAGTATTAAATGATTGCCAGGTTTTGTCACCGGTAACTCTGGTATGAGTAAAAAAAGGGGGTGGTGGTGGTCTCCTATTGATTAGTTTAAGGCTGCAGTAAAGAATCTAACCAAAGATGGAATTTGGTTAACTTCAAAGTAGAGACCAGATTTAGTAATGGGGAATAAAGCCCTGTTTTGTTATGTTATGGCCCATGAGTTAATCCAAAGAGCTCTGGTGGGCTTAGTTGCAGATAGGAAAAGGAATCTAGCTAGATTTTAAAGAACATTTTTATGTAGGCAGGCCAAGTCATGCTTATCTAAGGATTCTCTAATTGGATGCCATGAAGTGATGCACTTAACACAAGCTGCAACGTAAGAATGAAGCAACAAAATGAAGCAAAACAGAAAATAAGATAACTTGGGCAAGGAGTGGAAGGGAGAATAAAAACTAACTGAAGATAGTTAAAACTCAGAGCATTACTAACTTGACGTCAAATCACATCATTGTGTTCTGGCTAACTGGAAGCTGGTGTCATCAATTTTTGTCTAGACGGGGTAGCTTGTTTACCAAAAGACTGGTCAGACTATGTTTGAATGCAGGTATTTATTTAATGGATATGCTAATGATCAGTAAATAAACTGTTTGCAGCTTTGAAAGTGTGTTAGGCGCAATCGTCTAAAATATTTTCCCTTTGAAAGTTCACTCACAATGTTTGAAAGTTCACAAGGTATTATCTGCTTGCTCACCTTATAATCACAGTTTCAGTCACACACCTTATCAAGAATCCAGCACCAATGCTGTATCAACAGGGCAACATGAAGAGGAAATTTGGTGAACATCAGACAGATTCAACCCCTGCAGGGCTTAAGCCAATTCACACAGCACCGTAAAGTTATTTTTGACATCTGCTTTATCAATCAAAAAGAGCAGGAATACAAAGGCAATCTGAGAAGTGGTGTTTCTTCCAAAGAGCTGACAATCTGAGGAGGAAAAACATATATGATAGAAGTTGGAAAATATTCAAATGCTGAAGTGTCATAATGTCTCCAAATGCAAAAGAAGTTCCACTGAGGACCTGAACTGAGCTGTGGCCGACAAGGATGTGAACAGGAAGCTGACAAGAGAGGAGAAAGGGCAGCCTACAAAAGGGAGAAAAGGAGAATAAAGAAAGGGAGAGAGACTAGAAACAGCTGTGCTCTGTAATCTGGAGTAAAATGGTATTGAAGTGTTAGGGAGCTGTATACAATTAAGTGCCGGGAACCAAAGCAAGAGTGAAGGATTCTACGCACAAGAAAACTTAATTCTTACAATTATCAGCTGAATACTGACCCATGTCTGATTTGTCATTAGACATAGAGTTGTCTTTGCTTCAGAAACCTGGTAGCCTCACTTTCTATCTCAATGTCTAGAAATAAATTTAAGCCAAAGCAATTATGTTTTTCACCCATGAAAAAATGAGGTTCTGGCTAGGGAATGAATGTGTGGTATTCTTGAGCTAGCTGTTGCTTGAATGACAGGGAAGAATGAGGGGTCCAATAATGAGAGAGGCTGAAGAAACTTATGATGCCAAATTATGTAACTGCAATTTCACTTTATTTTCCCATCAGGGATTTTCCCACTTATTGAAAATATATAATAGTGATACTGATTCTTTTCCTTCACTCTAAACTTTAAACTTTCACTCTAACTTCTGCTCTAAACTTTATTTATTTATTTTTACATCTTTATTGGAGTATAATTGCTAGCGGCAGAACAGGAATAAAGTTGCTCTAAACTTTAGATTTAGAAGCTTTAGATTTATCAAACTACTACAAAGATAATACACAGTTCCCGTATACCCCACCCCCAGTTTCCTCTATTCCATACTTTATTCAGATTGCCTCAGTTTTCCCCTAACGTCCTTTCTCTGTTCCAGAATCCCATTTCGTTTACATTACATTTGGTCATGTCTCCTTAGGCTTCTCTCGGCTGTGACAGCTTCTCACATTTTTCTTGTTTTTCATGACCTGGAGTTTTTACTGGTTGGATATTTTGTATAATGTCCCTCAATTGGGATGTCCAATGTCTTTCTCACGATTAGACTGGGCTTATGTGTTTTTAGGAGGAAGACCACAGAGGCAAAGTTCCATTTTCATAACATCAAACCAAGAGTATATACTATGAACATGACTAATGCTGTTGACGAGGACCTTGATCACCTGCTGAGGGTGTCTGGCAGGCTTCTCTAAGTGTATAGGGATCCTCCCTCCCCTCCTGGCCATATTGTACTCTGGAATAAAGTCACTTTGTGCAACCTGCACTTAAAGCGAGCGGGGACTTATGTTCTACCTCTGAGGTTGGAGGATCTACAAAAACTGTTTGCAATTCTTCTGCAGATGTCTTTCCTATTTTTTCAATCATTTATATTAGCATGGACTCACGGGTATTTTATACTTTGGGTTATAATCCAATCCTATTTTATATTGTTGCTCTGACATTCCAGCATCACTGTGGGAATTTTTTTTTAACATTTATTTAGGCTGTGCTGGGTCTTAGTTGCAGCATGCGGGATCTTTTAGTTGTGGCATGCAGACTCTTAGTTGCGGCACGGGGGATCTCGTTCCCTGACCAGGGATCAAACCCAGGCCCCCTGCATTGGGAGCGCAGAGTCTTACCCGCTGGACCACCAGAGAAGTCCTGGAATTTTTTTTTAATTGCTTACTTTCCAACGCTGTTAAGATGCTCCAGGCATCCTTGTGAGCTTCCTACCCTAGTTCCAGAATCAGCCATTTCTCCGAGGAGCAACTCTTGGCTCTTCTTATTGGAGATGACATTAGAAACCAAGGTGTACTGTTGCTAGTGGTTAAAATCATCTCAGTGTTCTTTTTTTTTTTGGCTATGCTGCTCGGTTTGCGGGATCTTAGTTTCCCAACCAGGGATCGAACCCAGGCCCCAACCCAGGCCCCTGCAGTGGAAGGGCAGAGTCCTAACCACTGGACCACCAGGAAATTCCCTCTCTTTCTCTTTTAAAAAGGAAAAAAAAGTTAAAACCCCAATTCTTGTTTTGTTTACCTCTGACAAAACTAGGATACATACAAATGAGCTCCACAGTGTCTTCAACTAATGATCTTGAAAAGGTAAAGTCAATATGTGTCTGTGTAAAGAAATCAGCATTCATGAAGTATGCCTCCCTTTATACCTCCGATATTGTAAAAACAAATTCCTCTCTTTTGTCTTAAACAAAAGTAGATACTGGTTCAAAGTGGGAATTGTTTTTTTATTAACTGCCCACATAAAACAGACCCTTTTATATACTTATGAGAAACGAATTTGTTGTTTTGGCTATGGTAGGGGAAGAAGGAAGGCACAACATGAATCTTTTAGGCACTTTTTATTTTCCAAAAAAATTTGTCATTTATATATATAAACATCTCATTCTCTCAAAAAATTCTACAACTATACAGCTGTTTGCTCCATTATTTGCATAGGAAATGACCACAATACAAAAATAAGAGGGAAAAAGAAGCAAAACAGCAACCAACTTATGCTTTTCATGTAGGTATGTTTCCACGTATAAACATTTTGAAGCCTCTTACAAAATATTTACACCGTTTGTCATCTATTTACACGTTTTTAAGAGCAACTTTTCTAACAAACAAAACTATAATTTATCAAGTTATGAAAATTTTCTAAAAAATTTACTATATTACCACAAAATAAATAAAGATAAACAATATTTTAAAAACAAAATTAAATTTTCATTTCAATTAAGACCGCTTTTGGCATTTTGCTTATTCATTCTGCCCTTTGGTTGACAGCATCAGTGTCACATTACTATTTTATATTGCATATGTGTAGCACTTACTTCCTTAAGTTTTCAACATGTCATTTATAATTAAAGGCAGACACTGAGTCAGTATTAACAATAGATTAACTAAACTGCACTGTAATTTAGGTAAAATTACTGTGTCTCACTGTATATTACATGCAAAGTCCACATAAACTGGCATTTAACCAACTGTACTGCACGAGCAAACATCTTGATATATGAAACCTGCATCATAAATTCCATGTTTCCATATATGAAAACTACATCATAAACTCAACATGGCCATGTGAAAACTACATAAGTCCGTCTTTTTAAAAAATGATACTGTTCAGCTTATTGTAAGAGGTTTAATTTTTGAATATCGTTAACTATCTTTTAGCTCTTGAGTTCAGAATTCATACAAAATGTCGCTCATATTTAAAATAAACAATCTGATTTTAATCAGTGCATGAAATCTGCTTTTGAAGTTCATTTGAATGATTATTTCTTCCCCCTAGAGAAATGAATTTGGTAAGGTTTTAAAAGGTATCTTACCACAGGTTCTAACTGTCAATGTATTCATGGTTATTTTCAAAAGAATTATTTATGATTTTTTCCCCAAAAGAATCTTAGAAAACGTGTAATAAACCTATAAAGCTGATTTGCATATTTACAAAATTTCGAATAGCAAATATAGGCAACTCATATTTAAAAAAAAAAAAACAAAAAAAAAAACCACATTTGTTCAATGGCTATTTGGAATTGCCAGGTATGCTGCGCACCTCTAGAGAATTACCTAGTATTGAAAAAACTCCTCTGATGTCAAGTAACATCTTGACACACAATCCGGCCGACTTCCTGTGCCTGCCAACTGACTTGTTTACTCAACACTGTCACATTAAACGGTGGTGCTTTGGGAAGAACACTGCAAACACACCCTGCACCCCCAATGAGATGAGGCTGCCTGTCTGAGATGATTGGCATCTGCCTGGGTGAAGCCAGGTTACAGCAAGCATTCCAGATTCTGAAAAGGACCAAACACTTTGGTATTAATACAATGTATTCCCTGTTTTCTCAAATATACAAAATATACATTTCCAGTCTTTTGTTTTCGTTTTCATTTTTCTCTATACAGTTAAGTCTGCAGTTTAGAGTTTTGCCAAGCGGGTGGAGGAGCGGCGGCAGGCGACACGCGGGCGGCGGCGGCAGCTCAGTTCTGGTGCCTCTTCATGTGCAGGGCCAGGTGGTCCGAGCGGGAGAAGCTGCGGTTGCACACGCCGCACTGGAAGGGCTTGGCCCCCGTGTGCTTGCGGTAGTGCCGGGTCAGCTCGTCCGAGCGCGCGAACCTCCAGTCGCAGCCTTCCCAGGTGCACTTGTACGGCTTCTCACCTGCGCCAGGGGACCAAGAGGAGGAGGTGAAGGGGTGGCTCGCAACACGGACACAGGCAGCGCTGCCTGCTAAGGCATTTCTCTCACACTCATGTTCCGAGCGGGGGAAGTGTGTGAATTCCTTGACGAACTAAAAACCCCTCGCGTCATCGAGCGCAGAGTCACTGTTTTGCAGAAGAGCACTTAATTACAGAGAGAAAAAGTATTCTGTTCACCAATACTAGAAACTTAATTGACCACAACTGAGATCCCTTACTTCAACAAAGTGGTCCTAAAAGTTTGTGAATCAGCCACACTGAAACTTCCAGCACATAAGCCAGTTTGCTTGAACACATGGCTTTCCAAAATGGACGACTGGGCACTGGCTCTTTGAAATTCACTCCAGTACACATACAAACACACACCCTCCCATTTTTCAGACTGAAGCAAAGCAAAGCTAGAAAGAGATTAAAGTTGAATGGTGCTAAAGCTTTATGCATTTGCTATTTAATAATTCCTCAACCAGATCAGAAAGTCTGGTACCGATAACTTCACTTTGGTGAAGGGTCATGAAACAGCCATAATAATTCTAACATTTGCTGATCAATGCATTTAATTTTCCTTTGCAATGCATTGCGCCAAAAAGCAAAATTCATTCCATCAACGACGTGCCAAATGCATATTATATGCCAGGCACCGTCCTGAATGCTTAGGATAAAACAAAAATGCCTGACCTCATGGAGCTTGTATGTGTAACATAGAAAAGCCTCTAATTCAATCCTCCTGTTCTTTCACAGCTCTCTTCACTTAAATACTGAACTGACATCTGAGCCACTGCCCTACCCCCTGCAATCTGTATTATTCTTAATGTTGTCTAAAGTTTGCTGGTTGCTCATCTTTCAAAACTACTCAATATTGGCAGCCCAAAAGGATTCTGCCTACAGTGGCACCCAAAGAAACTCCCGGATGGTCTGTCAAAGGCCTTTGCTACCCTTCACTCCAGACCAGCTTCTGACTTCATGCAATTGCCCTGCATCATTGCATATTTTTGATATACAAATAAAATTAATGTCACCTTTGGAAAAAAAACTACTTGCTATTTATAAGGCAGTCGTAACTCCCAGTTTTAGAATTAATTAATCCTATTTAATTAAGATCATGTATTCCTCTAAATAAACCCCCAAACCTAAGAACTTCTCACTGGGCATTCACTAGTAGTTCCTATATTTTTGCTTTATTTTGTTATAATTTTCCATGAGTTTGTTTAAGAATAGAGTTTGTGAAGTCAATTTGCATATTAAAGTACTGCTGGCTTACTGCTGAGTTTTATATGGATAGCATTTTAAAACTCTGAATAGCCAAACTCCTAAATTCCTTAAAACGTTTTCTTCTGCAAGGGAAGAGGTGCTTTGAACACTGGTTACTTAGTACCGCAATGAAATCCAACTACCTTTCTGCCTGATTTAACAGGATCATATTCAGGAAGTTGTAAGATTACTCAACTGAGTCCAAATTTTAAAAGACATTGTTCACATCAACTGAGATTTCCACAGCTCGTGGTTAATGTATTTTTGCTGTCCTGATAACCACTCTTGACTCCTAAACAAAATCCCATTAAGGACAAAGATGGAAGGGCCACAGCAGCCCTTTGAATTTTGTACCAGTTACTTCCCAGGAGATTTCTCTTTCAACTCCTGTGGTGTGCACCCCTTAGCCACCCTTCCCCTCTCCTCTCCTCTCTGCCTCTGAGCCAAGACACAAATATTTTTTGTGTTTTTAAGTCCCTTTTAGGTTCCTACTGCGCCATTTAAAAAAATGCACACCTCAATACCTGAAGCGGTTTTTTTTTCCCCTCAGAGTACATTCAAAGAATTTAAGCTAATATACTTAAACCTTTTGAGTAACAAGAAATAAACCACTTTTCTTTCACTTATATTCACATGTAATCTGTTTAATACATAGAAACGTCTTAATGCCAGTTGTAAATGTAGCTATCACTCTTGTCGATGTAAATCAAACAGAAAAAATTAACCTTTTGCACACAAGTGTTTGTTTTTGTTCCTCGTGAAAAATAAATCACAAAAACAAACATGTTGGTTAAATACTTTACTGTCATTTAATGGGAAGAGAAAGCTATTTCTGATGTCTGAGGCAAGGAAAAAAATTCCTAAAGTGCCCCAATTTTAAAAGAAGTCATTCTAGTCTTTTGAATTGAATAATTAAATGGCAAGAGAACTGAATTTTCAAAGTTTATTTAAGAAACAAGGGACACTAGACTCTTTTTGTTCACTATTTTTACTGGCTAGGAAGCAATAAACTGCATCAGTATTTTTAAAAGTTTACTTAACTGATTGGTTGAAAAACGGTAGCCATGAAAATTCCTAAAACATTTGGGGTTTTGCTCTCAATTTATATGTATCTATAGATTATTCAGCCAAGAATACTACCACTGTCTGGACGTTAGTTATGGGGCCAGGGCTTTACCATAAAAGCAAGGACAACTATTCCCCACTTGAGGCAGTTTCTACGGGATTTGTTCAAGTGTCAACACGGCTCAAGTAAAACATTGTAGAGGAAACTGGTACCCAATTTCTGGCCAAATAGCAGATGCAGGCCTTTCTTCCTCAGCCAGAAACACTATGCATGGTACTTCTGGGAAACCAAACTAACTTCCTTTAAGTTATTTCAACAAGATAGAGCTTTCAAAAGTTTAATTGGATTTTTACAGAATCTCTTTCCAATACCACCAATTTAAAATATTTAGTTAAGCTCTTTCAACATCAACTGTATTTTTAAGTTCTCATGCTGTTAATGTGAAACTTTCCAAAGGCAAAAAGAAAAAAAAAAGTGACAGATCTGTACAGCATGTAAAACAAGCTTCAATTCTCTCAAGTAAATACGTACTTTCTCATTCTCTTTTAAAATTACTAGGACTATTTTACTAGAAATCCCTGATCTTTTAAAAAATTGTTAAGTTAAACATACATATGGGTCCATACTGATGAAGTCAATTAATGTTAAGCAAAAACATCACCAGTAGAAGGAGGGAGCAGGCAGAAACAGACACTAAGCGCATAGTCCCAACACAGGTACTTGTGTTTCATTTATCCTCACAACACCTCCAGGAGTTAGAAGCAAAATGATGAGCTCCACGTTCAGAAGCCTGGCCTGCCACTTTTCCTCAACGTCCTGCTTACATCCTCCATTAGCAAACACCAATACACGCTCTATATATGAATGATTTAAGGAACACAAGGATACTGTTCACCTTTATTTAAAGATTCTGAAGCCACTTGTGAAGGTCAGTTAATGACTAGCTTAACGGACTGAGAGCAGGCCTGAAATCCCAGACTGTCTGAAGCACAGGACACACACCCTGACTGAGCCATCCCTCGGTGGGGGGAGACCTGCTTTTCAGGACCTGTGCAGTCCTGACAGCTGTTCTAAGCTGGGACTGACGATCCCCAAATATCACCTAATGATGGCTCTCTTTTACCCCAGGCTAAAGGAACTTCAGTGGGTTAGCAGAACATGTCTGTTAAGTATTTGAAAAGTCTTTAGCGATGTTTTTTCTTCTGTTGAATAGATTAAGAAATGACTTTTGAATCTGCCACAATAGAATGGGAAAAGTTTCTCTGCTCTGCTGAACATATTCAAAAGACTCACACCAAGGCCTTTCCCTAGAATGTTCTACACAGATTCTTCTAACAAAAGAAAAATATCACAGATGGCAATATTTATCTTACAATAGTTATTTTAGGTAACTTTTTTGTTACAGCAAATTTGTGTACCTGGTTTCCTTCCTGATGGCTAAAAAATAAATCCAATCAATTATATTTGATAGAGGCCCAAAATCATCAAAATTAAAGTCAATGTTTAGTAAAGGAGAGTATAACCTGTACTGATGAGTGTAACCTGTACCAAGCGACTTGCAAAACACAACGAATAAGACTTGGTCTCTGGCCTCAAAGAGCTTAACATCCATATTCTATTCTGACTGTTAAAGTGGAATAAAATTATTTCAATAGCCAATACTTAAGCTTAATTCTTAGAACTTGAGTCCTTGATGCTCAAAATGAGCTCTTATTTCAGGAGGAAAATATTTTCATGCAATTCAAGAATAATTAGATCTTTTCCCATCATTAGTGACTTAAGGAATTTAGAGCTGAAACAGTATACATTCTAATAAAAGGATAAAAAAAAAGAAGCTTTAATCCCAAGATTAAAGAAACTCATAGGGAAATGTTGGGTATCTTAAAAAACAGATAAAGCAAGACGATTTGGGCTCATTAATTCATATTTGTATACATCTATGTCAGTAATTTTCCATTAAAAATCTTTTTATTAAAGGTCATTGCAGAACATCTCCTACACCTGGCAACGGAAGGGTAGGCAGTTCATTTCAAAGATCTGTATTACCAGTATTTGCAAAATGCACCTAATGTTTACTAGATATAGTATCCCTGTCAATAATGTACTCACTTTAAGGAGGCTAATTAAAAGGATATATTAAGAAATTCCCTTCTTTCTCCCTGTGTGTTTATCTTTAAAATCGGACTCACCTGATTCCTTCTAGAAAACCTCTGAACAGTCCAAGAGAAATCATTCCACTTCTCTATATCCCCATCATCAATTCAATGTGATTTAAATGACTGATTTACACTGGCACAGATATTGCTGAATGAAGGCTTCAAATAGCTGTATTTTTGCCTCCTTAACTAGCCGTGAAAGTTCCTCAAAGGCAGAGACTGTCTTCTATTGCCTCACTTCTCCTCGTGCACCTTTGGTTAATCACGTTCGGCCCAAGGCTGACCAACTTGGGAATTTTCATTCACAAAAAGGAGGGAAGGTATAAGAGACAGGAAAGCATCTAGTGTGAGGCCACCATATTGTGTCTTTTTTTCCACGACCCCACCTGCAGCAGAGCTTTGCCTGGTCCTGTTTTGCTGAGGACCACTGAGTGTAATCTGACTAAAGGTACATTTAGGCGAGAGCCGTACTTTTAGCCTCTTCAGAAGGACATGTTCAGAATCAGTTGATTATCCATCCCGAAGTTGTCCAAGGATAAATCAACTATGTAAACGAGCTTTCTTTTCCAGAATTGGACTGGATTTGATGAAAACCAAGCAGTTGTGGAGCCCCTAGTGCTGGCCAACGGCAGCCAGGGAACTGCCACACCTGAAGGGGACAGGGGTGGGCGTGATATCCTGGGTGACAGGATATCTCTACCCCAGCAGGACCAATCTCTAGGCACCTAAGCTCCTCTCTGCTACTTCTCCTAAGGGTTCTGGACAAAAGCAACCTCTATCATCGACAGTGTTAATGAAATACCAATTCCTGAGTCTCCTGACAAAAAGACAACATTCAGATTCACCTTCTTGTAATAAGAGCCCAAACCGAATTTTTTTTTAAAAAAGCAAAGTCTTGGTGAAATATTTTACCTTCTCCTTTCTAACGAAAATAGAAAAATTCTATGTTTTCATTTTTCTAGCACTGAATGAGTACTAGATATCCTTTCCTTTGATTTGCACTTAACATGGTTACCTTGACCTGCAGATTCTTCCCAACTCTTAAAGGTTTATATTTATAAAGTAGTCAAAAGTATTTTCTTTCGCTCCGATGTTTTTAAATGAAAGCTACCTATGGTGTATTTCTAAAACAGTAACTCACCCTTAATCAGAGTTGTTAAAGATCCTTGAATATAAATAATACAGGCTGACAGAATAGGAATGCTGCTACAGAGACACTTACTGAAGTAGGACATTACTTTGTTTCTAATCTTTCACCTGAAAAGATGTAGGTCATCAAGTCAGCAACTACTACATTCTATAGAACTAAAAATAGCTGCCAAAGTAAAAACCTTTGGTGATTAAACCATTACTTTTAAAAAACTACATTCTCACTACCTTCACAGCTAACCGTTTCTGTCTCAACTTCAGCAATTCTATTTAATCCATCTATGAACCACCTTCTCCCACTAATTTATAAAAACAAAAGGAAGAAGAGATTCTCTTTGGATCCTCCACAAGATCAGTCAAAAACGTTTACTTAATTAAATTATACTTCTTAACCTTCCATAAGCTTTATCATCTCAAAACAATGTTTAATCAATTTCCTATGTAAATGTTTTTCGGATGAAAGAACAAGTCCCAGAAGCAAAGTTTAATCTTCCCAGTGAGTCATTAAAAAGAAATTGTTTCTAAGCTTTCATGCTCATAAATACCTTTCCAGGGGTCTGAACCAGAGAATCTCTTTAAGCCACTATTTTTTTTTTTTTACATTAACTTGAAATTGTCAATACAGAAAATAAATTTCAAAGTGCAAACAAAAATAATTTAAGACTGTTTAACTAGTAACATATAACATAGGCTAAATGTGATACTTTTTCCTGCATAGTTTTCAAATATAGACTCAAAAAAATCACTGAGTACTAAATAATTTCATCCTGCAAAACTTCTTCACCTTTACCAATAACACAGGTTACACATTTAACCAATATTGATCTCTAGATCCAAACTGCATGATCTCCACTAAGGCCATATATACAATCATATGCCGATTTCAGCTCTAAATCATTTTCTAAGGAAATGAAGTCCTTCCTATATTTTTTAAGTGTTTTACCACTTCCCACAGTTCCACAAAAGGAGTAACTCATGCTCAGAACATTATGAATGTTTTCTATTTGTGGGGAAGTGCTACAAATCAAAATACCTTTATTATCAACATGGTCAGTATTTTAAAATAAAAATCCATATCTAATATATTTCATGGATAATAAGTGTAGAGCAAGGAACTAGACAGGAATTTATACCTAAGGATTTTTTAGTACCCAAACTGAAACTAAAATCAATGCTTAGCAATAAACCTCTAGCAGAGATTCTGTATTTTAGAGTATACATGGTAACATCTTAATATAAATGCCATTAGAAAAGAAAGTGTTCTACAGAGCAAGTAAGGCAGAACGAAGGAATTTAGTCCCTTTACAAGTAGGCTTGGGCTCAAAATCTTTCCAAGGCTTACTGTGAAATTCTTTCTTAAACAAGGAATCCCAAATACAGCTCACTGTGAGATTCTAACAGGACAGTGCTTCACCCACAGTCCATTTTGTGTTGTTATGTTATTTATGCTTCCATTTTCTTTTGTGGGGTGTTTCCAATGGTCCTTTTCTTGTCAACCCGGGGCAAGGCGTTCTGGGATCATTTAGTCCACACGTAGCAGCCCGTGCAGAGTCCGGGTCTAAGGGATACCGGGGCCCAGTGCGTGCGCCGCTCAGACTCTGCACACATGCTCATTTTCTGCCCTGCTGCAGGCAGCTGACCAATGACCTTAAAATGTTACCATACCCTCTTCTCCCAACTGCTTTAGTATATACTCTAGGGTTAAGTGCACAGCCATACATGAAACTAAAACTACTCAGATTTCAAACATTTGTATTCAGAGTTCACTATTTACTTTTTCAGAACTCTTTCTTTGGAAAGTAAGTACTTTTTACTAATGTGTAAATACAATTTTCAAAGAAATTTCCACACTCAATGTAAAAGCAGCATTTTAACTTATGGTACTCTTAGGCATACTAAGAAACCAGTATCAGATGATGAGAAATTTTTTCAGTTTCTTGCAAATTTTTCTTTGTTATATATAGTCTTAACTTTTTCCTATATTTTGGCCCCAAGCCTGTGCTCAGAAGTTTTTAAAATCTTCACTACAAAATTAAAGACAGTAAGATGTATGAGCAGAAACAACTATACTGCTGGTTGCAGTAGAATATTCTTTTTGATTTATGAATCAGTTTAACAGTCACCTTGATCTGTAAGGGCAGAATGGTATGTGAATCTCTTTTTTAAAAAGGTGCTTGGGAGCAGCTTTCAGATGATGGCAATGGTTAAAGCCCCTTGTACACGTCACGAGGCTTACACAAATTTCAGTAGAATGTTTGAATTTAAATGCTGTTAAAAGTGCAAATAATTTTATTTGGAAATATACACTTCTTGACACTGTTGCCTAGAAGCAGCCATAATTATTTCTAACCAGAGGCATGACATGTATATACACACACTACAAATAACACACAAACACCCCTACACACGTTTAAGGGTACCCCTATAGGCTTATAAGTATGGTACCACATGTATATAAAGACGTAGCATGTTTTTAAGTGAAATAGTTTTTTTCCTAGAATAGAGGAAACATCCGTTTCAGGTATTTTGTCTACCCATATAAAGATAGAACTTTTTATTATTTGCATATTCTTTCTGAATAAAGAAATCAAAGTGTATAAACTTAGAAAAACTTGAATGCTATGAGACTTCTGGTTCAAGAAACTGATTATTTCTACTCTTTCATCCCAAATTTTTTTAAAAAGGTCTTGTTTTGGAAGGACTATTTCCTTATGTTCAATTTGTAAGTCAAGAAGCATTTGCAACCTAAAAATCCAGAATATGCAAATAGAACTCAGGCATAGGCTGTTTTAATTGCTTAAATCATTTTTAAAACATAAGGTAACTTGACATTTTAAAGCAATCACAATTATATTCCAAAGAAATCCTAGGGTCCTTCACATTCTGCCTGCAAAATGGCAATCGTTTAAAAAGTTATTTTTTATTTTTGAAATCAAAAACAAGATCGACCTTCCCATAAAAATTGTTTTTAAAGTCCCCTAACAAATTGTCAGGGGAGGTGAGCAGGGGGTGGGCGGGAGACAGAAAGGAAACAAAAATCTATCACATGAGAGCAGTTACTTAGAAATACCTGGGCCTTTAAAGGAAGAAGAAGAAAAAAAAGATTTTGCTGGCTTCAGATACATTCATTAAAAAACAACAGGCAGGGTGGGGAGGATGCAATGAGAGAGCACAGGTAATTTTCAAAGGCATTGTCTAGAAACTAGAAATGAGGAGAAAACAACCTCAATGCTCTATGATTACCCAAGAACGGGTTTAGCCAGATGAACAAGTCTGCTACAAACCCTCCCCAAGGCATCTGAAAGGCTATCAAACAAAACTTTATTAAACTGGATTACAGGGTCTCACTCATCAGATGTCGATGGCCACACATTTATGATCTGGTGAAAAAGTCGATGCATGGGACCCAAACTAGACCTACGTCTTCTTTTTAGTTGTTTTTTTGTTTTTTTAAGTACGCGCATTGTTAAGACAACCCACTATTAAATTTCTCTGCCAGCAGGTCAAGTTCCAGAATCCTAGGTATAAGCATTCAGAGCACTAAACCCTGACAGGGGTTGCAAGGCCATTTAGATATGCTCTGACTACATCCCTGCAATAAGCAGTTGATTACATCGTTATATAGTATCGCCCTCCTCTTTTATTAGGAGACTTTAACCTCAGGAGAAACGTGTTCCCTCCTTTCTATCTCCTGTTTCAAGGACTTTCAAAGGAAAAAAAAAAATCGTTCAAAAGTTTCGAAGTTATTTCCTCTTCTCCTTAATCAAAATTCAAGTAAAAACCCATTTTCAATGTTTCCTTAATATATAACACATAAAGGATAGTTTAATATTTCTATAGGGAATGTTTTCATGGCCTTGTCATATGTATTCTGAAAACTTCAGATTGAGTTTATATGCTTAACGGCTGTTAACTATAAATATAACTTCTACTTTGGGCTGCTGAGGTACGATCTTTCCTTTTACATAATCAATTTGTCTCTATCTAAAAACTTTGGGCCGAATTAATCCATTGGTTTCACTGATAAATACATGAGATGTCTTTTCTTTAAAAGCAATTTCTCAGAAAGACCTGGAATCTACCACATTGTCGCCAACGCTATTTAGATTTGAAGAAGTAGTGTTTATCACTGGGATATCAAGCAATACTTCCTAAGTGCACACAAAATGTCTGCAGCCATATTCCTCTTAGAGCTCTATCTCAGCACTGACCTTTGTTCAAAGGCTTTTACTTTTTAATGCAGCAGTTAAGAGATAACTGTTTCATTTATCAATACTCAATTTCCATAGTAACATCTAGCCTGGGGAGATTCAAGTCCTCACACTAATCCAACAACCCATTCAAAGGAGCTGTTGAATACTTTGGTTTCCATAGCAATGATGGAATAAAACATTTTGCTAGGTCATTGCTTTTATTAGCAAACTTATTCTCTGAACTTTAGATTAAAGCTGCATTTACTGAGAGAAAAAAAAAAAACACCATCACTTTGTATAGGTTCCTCCCTTTAGGGCTATCCTTTTAAGAAAATCACAGTAACCACCTATATATTTGCAAATACTTTGGGTACTTGGAGGCTTTTACAGCTTGCCACCTAGTTTCGTCCTCAAATGAGTTTTGATGTAAAGTTTTAAAATGAAAAAGCATTTTAAAATGACTGTATAGATCTGACAAGATATGTATTCATAAAATTATAGGGGCTAAACATGTTCAACACGGATGAGATATAAGCTAGAATAAGAATATCTCTCCGATGTATAAAATACGGGCTGGGGTAGGATGTAGAGTAACTTTTAAACCATGACTCCAGTTTTGCCTGATTTTAATACTCTGCAATTTCGACCCTACCTTTCACCAAGCACGGAAAACAACGCTAAACGCAGATATTTTAGGTTAAGGTGAAACTAAAGATAATGTATTCAGGAGTTATGCTTTACATGCTAAATAGAAAAGGTTTTAGTGTTTGATATAGTTTTATAGAAGCCAACTGATTTGCTGCGGAGGGAGAAAATGAGTTACATTTTTTCCTTCAAGATAGGAATAGCAGTGCCATTAAAGTTTTAAAATCCATTAGTAAACATCGTTGTTTATGTTTGCAAGCAATTAATTCTATGTGAGGTGACAGGGCAAGGCCTTAGTGAGGGAACCGTCAGCCTTCCTGGAACCAAACGTTTTCACTGAACTGAATTTTGAGCCAAGCCAGTGCTGAAAAGGTAGGCCATTAAAAAATAAAAGTTGACAGAAGAAAGAAGAGATCAAACCACGTGTTGGCTTTTAAAGGGTGAATACCACTTAATACTGTTTACACAACTCACAGAATTAACAAGAAAATTAACATACCAGTATGAGTCCTCAGATGAGCTTTTAAATGAGAAGATTTTGTATAAACTTTTGTGCAGCCTAAAATAAAGGAGAAGAACAGCGTGTCATTCTGGAGATCTTTTTGCAATCTTTACATTTGATGATTCAGTGTTTAAAATCTGGCTTTAAAGAAGAAATCTCTCACGCAAGGAGGTATTTGAAACTTCAATTTTAAGAGATGTCTCAAAGCATACTCCCCTACTACCTGATTAAAGGTATAATGTGATTTGCTTCATGTATCACTTTAGCAGAAAGAGAGCAGGCAATCAAGCCAAGTTACAAATGGGAAATTTGTGTTTATACCAGTAGGTGCTTTATACTAGTAACACATACTTCAGTGATTTAAAAAATTTTAATGGCTCTAGAGCTGACAATGTTAAACCATTATCCAAGATGACTGCAATTTTCTGTACTCCCACATTTCTTGTTTTTTCATTTAGTATGTCATGCCATATCATGTATAATAAATTATACCCTGTATTAATCATAAACTAGCTTATGCCAGCAACTTGCAGATTTATTCATAACCGTCATCAATTTATATTTTGGGCCACGTATCTCATTCAAGAATGAGCGTATGTTCACATGCTATCAGAACCAACCTTGAAATCTATTCTGTAGATAGTTCTGTCTTGTAGCAACCTACTCTTCATTCCCACCCCTTATTTTCCCCTACCTTACTTAAGTAATCCCTTTTCAGGGTACTTAATGTAGAATTAAGAACTCCAATTTAGACTGCTATGGTAAACAAAGAAAACGTAGCAAGACTCTTAACGTATATAATATTAAAGAGAAAAAAGTCCAAAGTAACCTTTTTTATCCAAATAGTCCAGACTTTTTAACACGTCACATAAACACTAGGTAACTAAACGGTTACAAACTTGGGTAAGGCACAGAGACTGTGATGCGACAAGAACAGAGTAGGTGAATTTTTTTTTTTATCGTCAAGCACTACTCTCCCGTGTAAAAAGGCACACACAAACACACACTAAATACTCGTATCGATGCTTCAACCAGGTAGGATCACATACCCGGATAATCGCAGTAGTGGATGCGTCGCTTCTCCAAATCGGGGTTACTCCTTCTATTGTATCTGACAGGCTGGATGTTTTGCGAAGCAACTGGCAGGGTGGCAGGTAAATTTGGATTATGAATGGCCAGTTTAGAAGCAATTGTAGCAGCATAGGATGGAGGTGGGGTTAAATTCTGGAGCATCTCTGCTTGTCTATCTGGACTTCCAGGCTCTGAGCTTGGTGGTGATGGGGGGAAGTAAGTGGCCTGCTGGGAAAGAAACTGACTTGGCATGGGGTATGTGCAAGGGGGCATGCTCTGGAATTGCTTCATGGCAGTCTGCGGGACGGCAGAGGTGTGAGTGTTAAGACCCGCCATGGCGGCCGACACTGAAACGTTAAGAGTGTCCATCACTGCTGTCTGGTTTGTAGAACTGGGCATATCTAGATCCGGTGTATTCAGGAGCTGGTACAGGTGGCCCTGCTGGGGAGGGACAGAAAGATGAAGGTCTGGTGTAGGAAGTTCTTGTTTGATGAAAATATTGTTCACCTCTGGAGCTGCGGTCTGGTGGGAGCTGAATATACTGGTGAACTCAGGGAGGGCCTGGGTCGGGGCCGGAGGAGGGGCTGTCGTTTCACTCTGGTGGCTGAAAATGGTAACAGGTTCTGTCTTGATGTGTGTTACGCACGGTCTCTGGGATTTGTAGAGGCCAGTTCTCAGGTGAGTGATGTCGGGGAGGAAGACATTCATGTTGATACTGTAAGGTAACCCTTCACTGTCAGTGAAGAACTGGTCTACGACTGAGGCACTGTCTCGTCTATACTTTTTATGCTCTGGAATTATAGAAACTGGAGGAAGCTGAGGTGTCAGATACTTCTCCATTTCACATCTTGTCTAAAAAAGAAGAGATACAAACATGTATAATCCACCCAATTCATCATCTCAGGAAGGACAAACTGTGCTTACTAAAAATTCCCCCAACAATCCTTATGAAAAGTACTAAGGCAAACTCCTAAGTGTTGCTTATAAACATATCAGGTTTATTTGTCAATTGTGTAACAAAATGGTTCACCAAAAACTTACGAAACTGTGTTTAACAAGTATTTGGTAAAATAGCCCCCAATCAACCCCAGATAAAAAGTGAAAGAGACAAACCAAGAAGAAAAAGGAAGCAAACAGAAAAAATATTCCTTTCTGATGCAATAATAAAGTATACTTTATCATCACTCACGTACAACCAGGGTTCCCTGCCCCATTACATTTAAGTTTGCAACTGAAATACAGTATTGTAATATGGCCAAACTACCTTGATTCTGTTCATGTCATACAGGTAAATTCAGTGTTTAAAACAGAAAGAAAAAAAAAAAAACCAGCAAACCTTAACCATAATATTGCAAAGTTTCTCTCTCTCTCTCTCTTTTTTTTTTTTGCTTGGGTAGATATTGCTAAAATATTTAATATAAAACATATTCCTTGGCTATTTCAGTGCCTTTTCCATTTTATAGTTCAGTGGAAACTTAAACACAATGTCTTGAGCAAAACACAGTATCCACTGAAAGAACAAACCAACTTCACCCTTCACCATTTGATCTAAATGTTGATTTTAATCAGCAGATTCTGTAATTGGTTAATATGATAATGAAATGTTCCTATTCATATCCCTATCCAAAACAGATCTTTAATTACCTAGGGGAAAACCATGCCCTTGGTAGAGTGGTGCTAAGGGGCCCGTGGGTGGGGAGAGGCTGCCTGTCGCCAGCACAGTCATCAGCCAAAGATTTATCGTGTGCTCCTCAGTGGGCCAATGCTACATTCCCCCTCACTCTGTAAAAAGCTCAGTCATCCTTATCCTCTTGTGTCTTCTAAGCAGCAAACTGACAAATAACCAAATCATTTTAAAATGGTCATTTTTTTTTTTTTTTTAGGACACAACCCAGCTTGTAACTGGTCTCCTCAGTCTTTTACAGCTATCGTCTTTCCTGGTATAACATAAACTTCTACAATTTTTTACATTGAAAGGAAATTTCAACAGAAAAAAAAAACACAAACACACACAAAACACCCCAAACTAGATGCTCATAGAACGATCAACCGCGGCATCCTAACCAGTGAATCATACAGTCATTTTTTGCTACTACTTAATTTCAAGTGTTTCAAATCAGACCCCGAATCATTCGGTGTGGATATAGACCGTGTTTCCCGCATAGACACGATTTAAAAATAAAAATTAACGCTCTGGTCTTGTGAGTCATTTCTCTGACAAATGCCACTGCCCTTTCACAGCACCGCGACACTCGCAGACCCTCCGGAGCAGGAGTTGGGTAGCAAATACACAGTGTACCAAGGGGCTATTAAATGAGGCGTCTTGAAATAAACCGAACTAAACCCTTTCGTGCACTTCGCTCCCATGGTGGTTAGTGGTTTCTGATTTTAGCTCTTCCAGCTGTTTGCATGTGGGTATGTTTCCAATTTTTTTTTTTTCCTTGGGACAGGCTAAAAGTCCCGGGAAGTTTTTTCTGGGCTATATGACTCCCTGCGTGGGCGAAAGAAACAGGCGGTTGCTCTAATTCGGCTGCCGGGCAAGTGTAAAAGCCAACTGCCAGCTTTCATCGAGGCTCCAGGAGGAAATTTACGCGCACATGAAGAAACCAACACCCCCCGGTCTTTCTTTGTCTTTCTTTTTAAGGAAAAATAAGCGCTCCAACACCACCTTAGCTTTTTCCAACTCCCGTTTCCCAAAGGCAGCCCTACGATAGCGTCTAAAGCAGGTTGCACCAAGGGATATGAAACTAGCACCCCGAGAGGCCTCCTTCCAGCACCCCGATTTGCGTTTCCACTGAACCCGGGACGGCGTGGGACGGGGGTGGGTAGGGGGGGAGTCCAAGGCCGGGGCAGCGGCAGGAGGCGGGATTAAGAGGACACGCGGAATCGAAGCGAAGTAGGGCGTGAGGTACGAGGTTTCATCCCCCGAGTGGAAGAAAAACAACTAAGGTGCGCGTGAGCACCAGTTCCCTCAACCTTTCCCGGACAGAGCTGCCAGGGCAGATTCCCCTTGGACCCTCCCCTTCAGGTCCCCCCACCTTCTCCCGGCGAAAAGCAAGTGCCCGGCCAGGAGGGCAGGGCGGGGCTGCCCCCCAGACCCGGGCCGCGGTGCGCCCCGACGCGCGCCCCAGCCTGGAGCGGCCCCTGTCGCCCGCGCGTCGCAGCGGCGGGACACGCCCGAGCCCCGGGAGGGAGGCGGAGGGAGGGGAGCAGCTCTTCCTACCTGGACCAGCTCCTCGGCTGGCAGTCTCGGGCCGGCGGCGGGCGGCGGCGCCGGCTGCGGCGGCGCGGGCTGCGCCTGCGGGTGGTGATGCGAATGCTTCAGCTCGTCGCCGGGGAAGAGCGCCGCGTCGCGGGCCGGGTTCGCGGCGCCCAGCACGGGCTTGAGCTGAGCGAACACGGGCTCGTCCTGCGGGGCCGGCGGCTGGGGCATGGGTCCCAGGCGGGCGCTCATGGTCAGCACCCGCGTAGCCATGGGAACTCGGGGGTCGGCTCCGGGCGCGGGGTGCGGGTTGAGCGAGCTTCCCACGTCGCCCACGCTGGCTCGGGCCGGCGAGCTCGGCGCGGGGCGGCGGGCGGAGGAGGGGAGGCTCCGGGCGGACCCCTCAGCTCACAGCAGGCGCGGTTTTTGAAGGCGCGCACGAAAACCCAAACTCTTCCGCTCCGCCTCGCGTGAACGCCGATGTCCTCCGAGCGACCACTTGCCCCGCCCCGTCCCACCACGCTCCCTCGCTCCCCCGTAGCCCGCTCCCGCCACTGCTGGTGTCCCCCAGCGAGCTGCTAGCGCGCGTACCTGCCCCGCGACTACTGACACTTGACGCCCGCCTCTATTTTACCCAACTCTGGGGGGGCGGGGCCCGCCGGCAAGACTGGCAGCGCTCCGGCGAATCCCGAGGCCCCGAGGCCGGCAGGGCCGGAGCGACTAGCCTATGAGAAAGGAGAAGCTTGCCCAGAGCTCCGCCTCCGCCGGGCACACCGCACCCCTCTCAGGCCACGAGCTTCGCGCGCAGGGCGGCCGCGCAGTTTGTACACAACTTCTCTGACAGATTGGGCTGGCGGAGCTGGGGGCGGAGGAAGGAAAGAAGCGGGTGGAATCTGGGGAAGAGAGGGAATTCGGGTGGAGACGTGGAGGGAGATCTCTACGGACTGTTCTCTGCCAGGATTAGAGAGAAAAAAGAGTTTTGCAGGTCTTAGGTGTTGTGCAAGGACCTGAAACTCACAAGCTGAAACCTAGAAGGCAGCTAGGTGCGGGCGCTAGGGTTTTGGAGAGTTTTGTTTAATGAGCGTGTATTTTTAAATATACAAAATGTACTTTCTTTAGCGCAGAACTAGGGGCGGTGTGATAAATTTAAAAACAGCTCTTGTCTCTGTGTATCTTTAGCACTGAATATATCCATTTAGCAAAGCAAATTTAGAATGTCCTGAATAAAAGTTTTAATGGCAAGTATTTTTTTAAGTCCTTACATAAAAGCTTGGGTTTTTTTTTCCTACAGTATTTAAATGGGTAGGAGTAGTTTTCACACACATTTCAACCTCGTATCCGTGTATGGAGAGGAGGGGGATGGGTCATATGAATTTTGAAGTTTTTAATATTTACACTGTTGATTCTAGCCAAAGCATGCAATCTAATTTAAGCACTGACGACTAGATGAAACGTATTTAAATAGACATTACATCTTTGACTTATTTTTGCTACCACTGTGTGTTCAAAAAGTGGAGTTTAATAGTTACAAAACAGAAACGTAGCACATTTACCTTTCACCATGGCACCTACTCCTACGAAAAGACAACCAAAGAAGCCACAAACGTTAGACAGGCAGCAGCTCTGAAAACTGGGAATCCAAATTTGTAGGAAAGTAATAGCCAAAATATATCACTGTCCATTGACTGTGTTATAATGGGAAGGTGAATTTTTGCCAGCAATCACCTAAGGAAAGCACTTTCCTGAATCTTTAATGTTCTTGTACATGATTTTTATCTGGCTTATTGGGAAGCCATAACAATACACTGAAATAAAAATGCCTGGAATATTACTACATATGTATATATATGGTGACAGCACACTATACCATTAGACATTTTTACATATACAACATCACTTCACAGTAAGGCAGCTTTTACAAAAAAAAGAGTTCTTAGGAAAAAGTTCTCTTCAAGAAGTGAATCTAACACAGATAGGGATCTCGTTTCAGTGCGTAGATTAAAAAAGTTTATATACACAAAGTGTTACAGGTGTTTATTATTAGAAAACATAAAATTATGCTGTAAAATATATTTTTTCTCCTTTTCATTCCGTTCTTGTTAATGATTCATTTTTAGAGCTGTGATCACTGATTTCAGAGAATGGTTGACGACTACTTTCATGTTACCAAAGTATTATTTAATGCGTTTTGGCAAATTTTTTTCTAAGCAATCTCACACCATCCACCTTCACCTTTAAAAAGCCGCCCTGATTTTCTCTGATATTGAACCCAATTATATAATTAAATAATTTAGAAACAGATTATAGAATTGGTATGGGATTTAATGTAACTTTAAAAAAAATTGAACTTTGCAAGATTTTTAGTACTGAATGCTGATAACATGATCAAACCTGTGTGATATAGATAACAATAGAATTTTGTATTCTTTTTAACTTTAAATCTAACTTAGATTTAATACAAGTTGGTATCTATTTATATTTTAATTTGCTTTTAAACCTGTCTAGACCTTTCCTTTTGTCTCTCTCTTTTTTTTTTTTTTTTTAACCAGAGCGTTGATGGCCTATTATTTCAACCTAAGCTTTCGCTGCAATAAAATCCAGTTATTTTACTGGAAATATTTCTACATTTCACACCATTTTTTAACATGCTTTCATTTACAAAAGCGTTTCCAATGCAAAAAAAAAAAAAAAGCTATTTGATAAACTTTTAATAAAACATTTTTATAGTCCTTTAAATTTTTTTTCATATTTCCACTTTTCTTAATGAATGAAGATATGAACCTAGCTATGGTTGGGCTAGAAACATATTTACAGCAGAAAAGCTGAATACAATCTTTTTTGCTCAGATACAGTAGCATTTATTTAAATTTCATTCCTGACATAAGGGTTCATGAAATAGGGCTGCCACTTTTAAGTAATAGTTTCTCTGAAATACCCAGGTCTGCAGTCTCACAGAAAATAACTAGCTTAGCACTGTACAATAGTACAGAAATTGGAAAGAAATCCTTTTCTGAGACATTTGCCATGCGGTTCTGAACATATAAAAGACATGTTCAACCAAGCTTATTTGCTGTTGCTGTGAACACAAATGCCCCAGCTGCAAACCTGCTTCACTGACTTAGCCAAAAGGGTTAAAACTTGATAAATATTTTTCAAATGTTCCAGGTTCTGCATTGGCGTGAAGCCAGACAGTGTGAATGGACAGATACTCAATTACTTTGAACTTTCTAGTTCTTTGCATTCCTTCCTGCTTAGTAGTGCTGTACCATGAGGGAAGATAGGAGAAAACAAAAAACAAATGTCAGGTTTCAAAAATCAATTAGTGGCCTGGCAGTGGTGTGTTAACTGAACTGTGCCAAAACAGAGCATTCGGAGGGAAAGAAAGAAGAAAAGTTGAGTAGTCAAGTTAGGTAGGAGGGTAAGCACAGAAGCAGTGTGCATGCTTAAGTCCTTAGTCACTGGGCAACACAGATTTAGTCTTAGAATAAACCCTAAGTGTCACTATCTTTACGGGAATAAATACGCCTGAATGTGTGGAGGCTGAATAGGCATTCAACGATGGGGGAGGGGGAGGTTTGAAGGAGGCAGTGGAAAAAAATGGATAAATAGCTTCTGAATGATGAGATGAGAGAAATATGAAGCTATCACTAGGGCAACGTTCATAGGAAGACACGGCAAAAGAAATATCTGTACTCAGTTGTTTGGCCGACACGTCACGGAGAGCTTGAAATTAAGGGATCTAGAGTATTTTTGACAACATTTTATTCACTTTGGAAACTATTCATGGAATATTGCAACTCGGTAAAATCAAAGTCAAATTTCCGAGTGATATTGGGCCATAGAAAAAGCACGACAAAGAATAAAAATCTTTTTCTTTTTTTTTTAATAAGGGAGTAAATTCTCCTCTAGGGTGAGATTATTCAATTTAAAGTGACTTTTTTGATAATCATTGATTATCCACCTAGTGTTAGAATCTGTATCAGTAGGAACGTAAGACAGAATTATTGTCCTTTATTTCACACTTTTAATCTTTTCTATTCATTAATGGCAACTGCTTGTAGCCCCACATACAAAGAAAAAAATGCCATTGAGAAAAGAACACAATAAACAGAAGCTTCAAATGAGATTAGTCAAAATTCAAACCATTTTGACTCAAAAAATTAAGACACACGAGAAAAGATGTCCTTTCCTTTTGTGATGAAACAGTATGTAATTTAAATAGGATTATAGACTTCTTTTTGTATAAATTAAAACGATGTCAAGAAAAAAGCTTCATATTCTATTTTTTTCCTATCTCAACCCCAGTTCTTAAGAAATTAAATTTTATATTTAAGTTTGGATTTAAATGTGTTCTTCCCGAAATATCTCATAAAACTCTCAATGTGCACTTATTCCTAAATGTACTGTGATTTATCCTATTTTTAAAACTCTAGTAATATACAAAAAACAGTATTTTACCTTTTGGGTGTACTGGGATTGCTTTTTCCATCTTGTGAGTATAATAAGCAGACAACTATAAATGCCTTGAACCAAGTTACAGGCCAGGGCCAGGCATACTGTAGCTTAAACTGTACAGTATTTGAATTCTGACTCTCAACATGTTAGGAAAGGTCAAGAGAAAAATCCTGAACTGAAGTAGTTACACCAAACAATCTCTTAGAACACTAAGGAGGCCTCATCACCAGCATCACAATGGGCAGTGTTTTGAGCCAATTGCTGTTCATGTGATGACAAAAGCACTAATGGTCCTAGGCTGTGAGGCACTCCTACTGAATGCTCAGGTGAACTGCGTACGCCTTTGGAGGTTAATTTGTGAATGAAATGTGTAAGGATAGTGCTAAGCCCAATGCTGGCTCTTCATGCCTTCACGTCTATCCACTGGTGATGGTTGTGTAAACTTCTGTTAATTTTGAAGAGGACAGTTTGACAATAAGCAGAAGAAGGCTAAAATGTAAACAACGTTTAAAACAATACATAATTCCCCCTCTAGGAAATGTATTACATTATACACTGAAAAGAACCCAGGTATCCAACAATAGGAGAGTAGTTCAAGAGCAGCCACTGAATCTACTACCATATTCATAGTATTAAAGGATATTTAGTCACATGGGAAAATACTCATGACATGTGAAGTAAAACAAAGTTAAGAGGTTTTTATAAACACAGACCCAAAGATGAAAAGAAAATACAAAACACGTATGTATTTTGGTGGCTCTCATTGGATGGTCAAATGATGGGTGGTTTTACATTGCTTTATACTTTTGAATAGTTTCTAAATTTTTCACAATTGCCACATATTCCATTTGTAACCAGAATAAATGTTTTTAATAAAAAACATACAAAAATGTTACCTTTATACAGTTAAGGGTTTATTGGAACTGTAGGTGAAGATCAAATGATTTTCCATTTGAGAGCACCAAATACAGCCACAACTTGCCGACACCCTGTGCTGGGAAAATATGTAAACCTTCTTAACCAAGCCAGTAGATTTTCAGCATTCACTGCAGAGTAAACAAGCTGAAGAGAGATTACAAGGTTTGAAGTTTGGAAAGGGATAACCTGGGAATGTTTTAAATATAAATATGCTTTAATTTATTTCCTAAGTGATCAACAAGACTTCTGCAATGATTTATACTCAAAGTTATTTTGGGTATCTCATTTTACGTTCTTGCTTTGTTTTCCCCTATTAAATGAACTAGGTTATTTACAGTGTTTTGACAAAATGCATAGACTCTTAAAATTCATATGCATCTCTTAAGGGCTGTTTGTGTTTTTTGTGGGTTTTTTTTTTTTTTCCGGTCACGCCTCAGGGTTTGTGGGATCTCAGTTCCCCGACCAATCCCAGGGCCACCTCATTGAAAGCGACGAGTCCTAACCACTGGACTGCCAGGGAATTCCCATTTTTGGAGTTTTTTAAAATTCTAAAATATTCATAAAGACGATATAGAGTAAAATGGTTTCTAATGGGCTGTCTTTACTATCTTCTCTCTGAGAGGCTTGTTCTCCTAAAGTTGTTCAAAAGTAATTCCCAAACTTGCTTTCTGGGAATTGAAAATTAAAGTCAGGGGAGCATGTTGGTGGTGGTCTAGGAACTTAATATTTTAAACATTTTTCTATAAACAAGTCAATAGAGAGCTGCTTTCAGAGTTAAGGGCCCACATGCCCCTTCTCCACCCTCCCATCATGACCTCAACCCACAAGTAAAACATACACACATACACACACACACACACACACACACCCCTATTCTAAATCATCCAGCACATCACTGGTGCCTGAAAACATTTATTGAACACCCTTAGTGTGCTGAGCACTGCTGTAGGCCTTGGAAATATGAAGATGGGTAGGATACAGTCCCTGCCCTAAGCATTATCTGACAGGTAACCCCCCCCCCCACCAAATATGTTTCTTGCTTCTCAGTAAATTGGAGTCCAAACTCTTCAGTTTGGGACGTTGAGCCAACCCCAGCCGATCTTTCCAGCCTGGAATCTCCGTACGCCTCCCTGCCTCTTCTCCCAGGAACCTTAGGCTCTAACCATAGGGAAAATTTGTCATTTCCCAAATGCCACTCCTGTTCCCTCCAATGTCTGTCTTTGACTACATATACCATAAATCACAAGCCCAGCTAAAATCCCACCTCTCTCCCAAGGTCACTCCATATACCCCAGTAAAAATTACACTCTTTTGGTTTCTTCTCCTTCCCATTAGCTTTGTATCCCCAGTAAAGCACTCCTTACCATCTGCCTTGAATCCATCTCCCCCAACAAAATCGCATGTCCCTGCAGGACACAAATGGTCTTGTCTTTGTGCCCATCATGATGCCTCTGAGCACAGTATCCCACACCAAAGAGACCACTGATGTTTGGTGAACTCAATTTTATTCTTATAAACATAAAAGGTAAAATTAAGAATAAAATTTCATAGAATGCCATCTTAAAATGTAGAAGAAATGAGTCAGAAAAATCACCCTCTTACAACCATCGTAGTAGTAATTGATTAAGGCAAGAATTAATGGAAGCTAAAATGATTGGGTACCATTCTGATGAGGAATAGTATATTTTACATAGTCTCAAAGTATTTCCCCACAAATAAGGTATTAATTACAATGGGAAAAATAGTAACCTACCAATGGAAAAACTTGGCAGACGCTACCTTAAGCAGATGACCAAAATTCACATCATCATTAATGGGACAAACTGATATCTTGGGGTTTTTTTGATGTGATGAACTGAGAAGGATGCAACGTTGTTTATCTTGTGTTGTATTGTACTGTACATAAAAATACATCACCTGAATCTAACCATGAGGAAAGTCAGACAAACTCAAATTGAGGAACTTTCTACAAACCACTGGCTTCACTCTTCAAAAATGTACAATAAATATGATGAAAGAGGGACTTCCCTGGTGGCGCAGTGGTTAAGAATCCGCCTGCCAATGCAGGAGACACGGGTTCAATCCCTGGTCCGGGAAGATCCCACATGCCGCGGAGCAACTAAGCCCGTGCGCCACAACT